>NW_020874428.1:2771328-5496153 GCF_003935025.1 Abrus precatorius
AGTTATTAAACAATGTTTAAAAGCTATATCATACTGTACTATGAAAATGATTATATAGTAAATAGTTTCTAACTGCCCATTTCAACCATTGTGCAGAGCAAGTTTACAAATGCTTTTTTCCAATCAAATACACATCCAGCACCTGCATGCTGGTCATTGATGTAGTCATCCAAGAACAAAAAATGCTTATGCCTCAAATTTATGCACATACATATTGTAAATTGTCAGTAAAATAACATATCCAGTATTTTTCAAAATTTAAAAGTGATATATGAAAAGATAAATCAAATAATAATCTGGGAGGCCACAAATTTGATGAATTGTACTTAGATTTAAAAAAATCTTCTCTCTTTTATCATCTTGTTCTACCCTTACATTTTTAGTACTGCTATTTAAGCCAAATTGTTTTTAACAAAAACAATTAGCTACGAATTGTATGACAACAAAATAGCATTGAAGATATGCAGTTCACCCACGTCTAGTATGTAGTAGAGGCACGCAATTTGTAGCCAATAACATCATATTTTCTGACTGAGCATATACAACACTATTAAGATACTTATGTATATAAAAGATCAGTGTAATTAAAATCCATAAATTTATTGTTATCAGTATCTATCTGTTACTATTTTCTTTTTCTGTTGAGAATACACGGGCTCAAGTGTCACCTAATACCCCCTCACAAAAAGAAATAAATATATACCATAAAAATCTTCAAGTTTTATAGCAATAAAAAAACCATGGCATAAATCCAAATAATACTTGGTTTTTCTAATGCATGCTCAATGGCACACAATAAGAAATCAATGAATAAAAAGTTTTTATTGAAAATTTTAGCATTTAATGCTATCAATACATTGGATCTTATGATATCATGTGATTTTCAATAAAAATATATGATATACAGGTTTTTATTGTGTGTTGTAGAGCATATGTTAAAAAAAACTGTAAAACTATAAATTATAAAATGAAACAAATAAATGAAAAATATCAGATTAATACTCTTTGATTTCTTCATAAGTCTTCTGTTTCATGCAGGAAGTAAACGCTTTCCAATCAAAATCACCAACCCCAAACCTGTAATTGATTCACCAAATGAGATAAACCACAGATATTTCCGTGCAAAACCCTTTCTCCAATACATAAGATTAAAAAAGAGACTAGACATAACCATAAACCAACAATCAGGTGATAACCTCATCAAAATTTGAACAAAAGCAGCTCTTTGATTTTGATTAAAACCAAGTACTTTGAGAGATTTCCCTTCACCTTCCATTAAAGGAAGTGGCTCTGTGCTATCTGCTGTAAATGAGTAAAGGAAAAATTAACAGTCAAGAACAGGTAATCTAAGTCATCATTATCAAATATCAATAAATACTCAATATGTATATACTGATATGTACCTCTAGCTTTCTTTTTGAGAGGTCTTCTAGTAGTAGTAGTAGTTCCAGTTGATTTTGAGTCATCACTCGTAAGATCCTCTTCATATTTGTCCTCTTCATCATCAGAGCTCATGTCTTCCAAACCATTAAAACCATCCTCCTCATAAGAAACCATCTGGAAAGTCAGGGAATTGCAGATACAACCTTAACAAAAGCACAACTGAAAGATGAGGAAAAAAAGTGCACACACAATTTCAAGTATCAAAATCCTAGATGTCAATATTTAGTTGTAAAAAATCAGCCAAGGAAAAGAAAAAGAAACAGGTTCCATAACACTAATAAAATAGAAACAAACATTAAAACACTAATGGAACAATTGAATGTATCATGCACAAACTCATTAAAGACAAAAAAAAATATAAAAAAAAAAAGTGTTTACTACAGTGCCTATAAATTTGAGAGGGAATTTTATACTCTCTTTAAATTAACAATTGTGATTCCTTTAATATCTCAAAAATTAAAGGACATTTTTGTCTTTTTCAAATAAAACACTAACTCCCACTATATGTTATATATATTAAACATAAAATCAACGGTAATAATTTTTCCATGTGTGAGAGGGCATAGAATGTCATCTTAATTTACAAGGCATCGTAGTAATTACCTATAAAAAATTCTCTCATTGATTAATACAGCATTAATACCCATGCAACATACCGGTAATTTGTTGCGGTTCCGCTTCCCTTTGCCAAAGGCATTACACTCTTCAAGTCTATGTTCTTCGTATCTGTCTCTTAACAACTCTTCCCAGTAATTTGTTCTTTCGGAATTGCTCTCATATGATTGATTCTCCTTTGCTCTTTTTTGTGCCCCCTCCTCTGCACTCTCAACTTCATCAATATATTTAAAATTTGCCACCTAGAACATATAATCCATTTAGTCAATGCAAAGCAAAGAACCCAAATGAGAACAAAGAGATTATGAGCAATTATTTGTTATTATAATAAAAGCAAAATAGGTGTTTATAGTTAAATATAGGGTGAATTCTCTTCAAACAAAAAATTGAAGTCATTTTACTAGCTACATAAATTTTTCCTGGACCCCTGAAGTATGAAGCAGTACCACTGGGAACAATTTGCTTTCGTAGAAACATTGAAGAAAATGGTGCTTCTGGATTTAACACTATTCAAATTCATTTTCACACTTATGTCAAGTTATCAATTTTCTAAATTTCCAAACTTTAACATTATTTTATTTGGAATATTTTCAACTTGCAGTAGTTATTACATAGTTCAAGCCCAAGAAAATTTTCATTTACAAATATAATAAAGAAGGGAAGAAACTATCACTTTAACAGTCAAAAAGACTTGAATTGATCGGTAAAAAAAGGATATCTTATTTCCAACATGTTCTAATGTTGTCCTAATTCAGAAGTTATACAAAACAAATGTTGCAATTAAGGCATTACAAAAACTGAAGGAAAGAAATTTCAAAAGAAGAGGAAAAATAATAATATGTGTGAGAGTGTGTGTGTGTGTGTGAAATAAGAATCTTAAAGGTATCCAATAAAGCAAGAAATAAAAGAAGACAATGAACTAAGAAATGCAAGCACTAGTGCTTTTGAGCAAATCATGACCCCAAGGCAATAAGACACATGATTGAAAATAGAAAACCTCATTTATTTACCCATGGAAAACAAATAATGATGATGAACCAATGGATTTTAGAATATGGCTAGAACATATATATAAAAATAAGTACCAACACCAAATATAACGTGTCATGGTGAGATAATGAAGCTTAAGTATTTATTAAAACAGAAAAATAAGATTTCAAGAGATTTAAAATGTCAAATGATGGAGTAGAAATCAGTTAAATCTCAAATCACCACCAAACAAAATGAAGCAATTAAGGTACAATATAAATTAGGAGCACAAGGCATATGCAGGATTATATGATAGAATCAACCTTAAAGGCCTTCAGAAATCCATCTTCATCTTCATCATCCAAAGTAGCATCTTCATCTCCAACTTGATCACGATCCAGCAATCTATTATGAAGAAATACGCATGAAATAAAATTCTTAAGTTTAATCATATTTTACTCAAGTGATAAAAAGTCCCTGATTACCTGTCTATAGCAGCAGCATCATAATGAATTTGGCGAGATTTTCCCACTTCATCATTTTCATCAGCAAATAGCTCTTCTGAGCCATACCTTATAATATCATCTAACTCTTCCTAAGAACAATCAACAGATAATAGTTACAATCAAACCTTCATACATACAGCTTTATAATTGGATATAATTCAATTTATCATTAAGAACTCAAATTTTCTAACTCAAATTTCCTAACCAAGATTTGACATTGGTATGTTAGAAAAATGGTATGCATATCTCAGACTCAATCAAACTCACAAAAACTAGAAAGAAAACTCATTACTTATCCCCCCCCCCCCCCCCGGTACTCTTTATTTCCCTCCTTTTTTATTTCCTTTTTGTAACTCCCCTTCCCATCCCTCCCAATTCCCAAATATCCCCTAAAGAGAAATAAAAATTTGAAATCATGACCATCGGGCTTGCCATGGCACTGCTACCACGCCACTGCATTTTGACAGCAGATTCCCTTATATCCACTATCACTATCTGCTGTGGCAGCTATTTACTAACACAGATATTTCCTGTTCAAATATAATGAATAATAGGATAATACCAACATGTTATCAATATTTTTACTAGAAGATAAAACAAACAAGACAGTGAATGGTAATTAGAATGATGGCTATAATAGAGCATATATGAATATTCATTTGACAAAAGAAGAGATTTCTGTTCCTAAGACAGAAGACCAAATGCTAAACAACCAGTCCACATCCATTTACATCCAGTTTCTGTAATTTTTGTCAATATCGTTGTTTTTTATTTAAAAATAATAAGAAAAAGAACTAAGAAAATAGCACCTAAGCAATATGAATTACATACATGTGACTTTGGCAATGGGACCGAAAACTGTTGTCATCAATTTTGAAAACATGGGACATCATTTTAAAAAACTGACTATTCACCTGGTTAATATTTTGAGCCTTTAGCCTCCCTACAACTAGGTGTTCTAAAACCATTTTCTGCTTTGTCATCTGTATCATCCTTTCTTCAATTGTTCCTCTTGTTATAAGCCTATAAATCATCACCTATAACACAAGAACTACTGTTAGTATGTGACATTTCAAGTCAAATATTATCAACTGCATATTAATGAAAAACAAGCTACAACCTTGTTAATTTGTCCAAGTCGATGAGCTCTGGCCATGGCTTGCAAATCAGCATGAGGATTCCAATCACTGTAGAGTGTCAGTTGGATTAGAAATTACAGTCGAAAATAGTTGGACTAAATTAGACAATAAACACAAATACATAAATAAATAAATAAATCTTTCAGCATCATACAGATTATCAGCATCAAAAGGACTATAATCAGAGTGCCAACTGTTAATTATAAGAATATGAGTATACTTCTCTGCAGTACTGTAATTTGTAAAGATCCACCGTAAAGAAATGAGCTAAAGAAAACAATTGTCAAGCATTTTATACAAGCATTCCTTGCACTTATCAAGGAGGGTAATAGAGCAAAAGGTAACGTAGCAGCTGCAGTTCACATGTCATATTCATAATATTAACATATAATGCCAAAAAGAAAGAAACAAAATGATAGAACAGATAAGGATGTGGTACGGCAATTATTTGTGCACTTCTTAAATATAGTACAGTTACGTGAAGGGTTGTATTATGGCCATTATGTGTTTGTTTCCTAAGTAGGAGGCATGACAGATTTGTGATTCATTGTGTTAAATTGCTGAAGTCAGTTTGAAGGAGGAAACTCCTTCTCAGGGCCTAGGCCTGTGTTACTTTTCCGTACTACAATTTCAGGTTAATTCTGAAATTCTTTCAATAAAATCTTCTAGTTTGTGTGTTTAAACACAGAGTCCAGCAGAAAATATTTATCAGCTTATTACCAACAGCAATAAGATGGCAATCACTCAGAAAAAGAAACAAGGACTGTGAATAACTGGCCATCAGATTCTTAACATAATAAACTAACTTTAGATTTGTAACGTAAAAAAAGTAAACAAAAAAAACTTCAAACCACAAATTTTTCATGGCCAATTTGTTAACTATTTATTTCAATAAAAGAATATAGATTTAGAAGAAAATGAAAGGAAAAATAGTTGCCAAATTTAATGGTTCACCTGTCATATAGGATAACTGTGTCAGCTGTTGTAAGGTTTATCCCCAATCCCCCAGCTCTAGTAGAAAGAAGAAAACAAAATCTTGAAGAATTTTTAGCATTGAACCGATCTATGCGTACTTGTCTTTCAGCTCCACCAACTTTGCCATCTATCCTTTCATACAGCCAGTGCTAATTTAAAAACAATACAAAAACAATGCAAAGTCAATATCACAAAAAAATTCAACTTAGTGCAGATTCTGAAAAAACCAAAAGCTCAGTAACATAGTGTAGGAAATTACATAATGACTGTTTCACTTACCAAGTCGCCTAGATACATTGTAACTAAGGAAGTAGAGTTAGAATTTAATATTTTTCTCCTGTAAATTGTATTCTGTATTGATTATGTGATATAAATTTCTTGAGGCTGAGTTCATTTTCACTCAATCAGTCTTTGAAACCTTATCACCTTCGATCTTAGGTCATAGAATATCATCAAATGACTACCTTATAAGAACAATAATCTTCAAGCAAATCAAGCATGTGCTGAAATTGGGAATATATCAGGACTCTATGTCCTTGCTCTTTAAGCTTCACCATCATCTTGTCCAACAACTGCAACTTCCCAGATGATTCCAGCAGCTGCCTGTAAAATAAATGTGAAAAAAAGTTAACAATTTTCAATTCTATATAAAAACAGACATAGGATTTAGCGCTAAAAGCAGAGTAATGTGTGTTTCAAACAGAAAACTGTAATGGTACTCAGAGGAAATAGCATAAGAGATTACTTGTATGATTCTTTTTCATCATCAAGATTAGGTTGAACTCCTTGTAACATGTAGGGATGACAACAGAGCTTGCGCAGTTCCATAACAACATTGATTAGAGAAATCTGATTCAAGAACACACAAAATATGTAATCCTAAATTACCAATACTGTGAAGATGTTTTTTCTTCTGAAGCTAAGGTTAAGAATGGACCACTCAAAAGTATAGTTACTAAAACATGAATCTTACTTGTGCCCCACCTCGGCGAGTTAATATCTGATAATTACGGGTCAAAATTGCCTTATAGTATGTTTTCTGTTTGCTACTTAATTCAACACGTAAAATAAGTTCCTTTTTAGGAGGCAGTTTCGTCATGACATCTTTCTTCATTCCTGCAGTGGCATAAAAAGTTTGAATCAACATTTCAGATATTCATCTTATATAAGCAAAATACTGACTACTAAGTATATTATCACAACTTTAGAATGATGAAGCAAATAAGGAACAGCCTTCTACCATGACAAAATTACATAAATCAAATCAAATTTTCTGAATCTACGGCAACTAATGGACTTCATTTGGACAAGGGAAACCAAACAATATTAGTATCCCTTCAGTAACTCAACATCAATTTTTTTCTTCAATAAAATCAATATCTTAAAAAATTTCTTGTGCCAGTTCCTATACAGACCATTTCAACAACTGCCAGCCAACCATTCTACTTCAAGTTGATCTAATGGTCTACAGTTCCAATAAGACCTAAAACTTCTGCTATGATCTACCACTTCTTTCTAAGTGATCACAGACAAATTTCTATAAGAAAAAGGTTATTTGAGAGTGCACAGAATGAAATGGGATACTCCACAATTTGAAATGTGATCTACATCCTAAGCAAACAAACAGCCAGTCACTTTCTTAACACTTACTAAGATGTTTGATGTTATATATTCTCTTGAAGTAATCTTAAAAAGGGTCAGAGATATGAGAAAAAAGACTTATTCCTTTTTCTCAGTTATACTTAAAGATCTGATCAATTAGACATATTGAACAAATTACAAAATCCGATGATCACCACTAGCTGGAAAAACACGTTCACCATCATCCAAGCAAGGAACACAGAATGCAACAAAAAATTAACATAAGAAATAAGCTCAACCAATAGACTCAGTACTATATAACAAATCTGAGCATGAGCAGTAATCCTGATGTGCAAATCAGGTGAAATATGTGATTTATTCAAGAAAAAGAAAGATATATACTTCGCAGGAGATGCGGTGCCAACATGTTATGAAGTCTCAAAATCTGCTCCTCTTGATTGATGTCCTTAAACTCTTCCTGGAACTTCTCTAAACTTCCAAACTACCAGAAGCCAAACAAAGACCATATGAATAAGATACTCCTGACTTTCATGAGTTTATCATATAACTTAATGATCATGCTTTGTCTTAAAAACTAGTCCTCATACCAACCTTCCCAGCATCAAGGAAGTGCATAAGCATAAAAAGTTCATCCAGATTGTTCTGAAATGCATCAAACAATTTGTCAAGTAGGTTTTCAATTTCCAATAGAAAAAAGGAAATACATGTTACCAGGATATATAAATCAATAATATGCACTAAAAGTTATGAAGTCCTATTAGACAAGTCACCATAAGCAACTTTCAATAGAAAACTAGAAAAATCTAGCCATGCACTTTAGATAAGAAGAGTTGCTGATCCAGAACTAGAACAGAAATTAAATGCGCCATAGAAAGAACAATAGTTTATGTTGAGAGAGAAAATATTGAATCCATGTGTTTTAGGGCACAGTGGAGTTATTCAAATTTATAGAGAAAAGTACATAGTTACAAAATATACAATTACTATATTTATTAGATTCTAATAGATTCTAACACTCCCTCTCAAGGTAGAACATATAGGTCATATGCACCAAGCTTGTTACATATGTAGTTAATCCAAGGATCTCTTCGTGACTTAGTAAATATGTCTGCTAGTTGATCATGGAAATTGACAAAACTAGTAGATATTTCTCCGGACATGACTTTCTCTCTGACAAAGTGGCAATCAATTTCAATGTGTTTTATTCTTTCATGTAATACTGGATTTGAGGCAATGTGCATGGCGGCTTGATTATAACATATAAGTGACATATGTGTGACCTCTCCGAACTTTAGTTCTTAAAGCAACTGTTTGAGCCATATAAGCTCCTGACTCGCTATAGCCATAGCTCGATACACCGCTTTCGCACTGGACCAAACTACAACATTCTACTTCTTACTTTTCCAAGAGACAAGGTTATCTCCGACAAATATACAAAATCCAGAAGTGGACCTTCTATCTATGGGAGATCATGCCCATTCTGCATCAAAATACCCCACAACTTGAGTGTGTCCTTTGTCTTCATACAAAAGAGCCTTTCCTGGAGCTCCTTTGATGTAATGTGAGTCACTACATCCCAATGTTCCTTACATAGAGAATTGAGGAATTGACTTACTATGCTCATTGCGAATGAGATATCTAGACGGGTAACAATGAGGTAATTCAGCTTTCTTACTAATCGTCTGTACCTTTTAGAATCTAGAAGAGGCTCCTCCTGATTTGGCAGAAGCTTGACATTGGGATCCATGAGAGTGTAGACTGGCTTGGAAGTTAACATTCTTATTTCTTCCAAAATATCTATTGCATACTTTCTTTGGGAAACGATGATCCCATTTTTGGACTGTGCTACTTCTATTCCTAAAAAATATTTGAGTTTGCCAAGATTTTTTGTCTGAAAATATTTGAAGAGATGCTACTTTACCTGTGCGATGTCACGATGATCACTACCCATGATGTCATTAACATAAACAACTAGGTAGATGCAACTAGTAGGTGAGTGACGATAGAAGACAGAATGGTTAGTCTCACTCTGAGTCATGTCAAACTGTTGAATCACAATACTAAATATGTTGAACCATGCTCGAGGTGACTGCTTGAGGCCATATAAAGATTTCCGTAGTCGACATACAAGACCAGAGGACTCCCCTCCCCTGAGCAACAAAACAAGGAGGTTGTTCCATGTACACTTCCTTGAGCAGATCACCAAGTAAGAAAACATTCTTGATATCCAATTTATAGAAAGGCCAATGACGAATGGCAGCAATGAACAGAAATAGTCGCACAGAGGGCAATTTGGTCACGGAAGAGAAAGTGTCGCCATAATTCAATCCAAAAATTTAAGTATAACCTTTGGCGACGAGACGGGCCTTAAGCCGATCAACCTTGCTGTCTAGACCAACCTTGACCATATACACCCACCAACAACCAACAACTGACTTCCCTGGTGGTAGAGGAACAAGATCTCAAGTTTCACTGTTCTGTAATGCACACATCTCATCAAGCATAGCTTGTTGCCATCTTGGATGGGCAAATGCATCACCTACATTCTTAGGAATAGAAATAGAAGATAAGGAAGAAAGGTAAGAAGATGAACAACACTAACACCTTGAGACTGAATTTGAGAGTCATTTGCAATGATAACAAAAGGTAAATAATCAAAAGTAGAAAGTGAAGAAAAAAAGAATTTATTATCAATAATGTGATCGATGGCCCCACAGTCAAGGACCCAAGGGCCTAAAGAGTGAGAGAGACCAATGAAGGAATTACCAATGTGTACAACAGCAGCAGTGGAACCGGAGGCCTGACGATCGTCATAAGAAGGTGATGCATGTGGATCTGAAGCCAACGGCAAAGCAGAAGTAGATGAAGGAGACACAGAACTTTGGGCCACCTGGGTAGTGCGAGGAGGTCGACCATGTAAAGTCTGTGTGTCCCGATCGGTGGCAATATCACACTAGGGACGTCCTTTGCTGCCCTTTCGCTGTAGAGGTTGGTTAGTGTTGCGAGAAACCAAAGCCGAAGAGTCAATAGGAGTAAGGAGCAAAGGTTTAGAGGAGGTTTTGGGAGGGACACGAAGGAGGGTCGCCCAAGTACTGTCCATAGTAGCTTCTGTGAGGCTCTCCAAAATCTGATCACAAACATGAGAATATTCGGGGGACAGACTGTATAGAGCCAAGGACATGAAAAACTTCTTACGATTGTCAAGTTCTGCATCTGAAGTGGCAGCGGGAGGAAGCAATTCGTTGAACTCACAAAGAAGGCTAGATACCGAGCCAAGATAGGTCGACATAGAATCCTTAATCTGATGGGCACTAAGGATAGTCATGAGGTATTCACAAACTTGGTAGAATTGTCGAGAACTATTTGTAAAGAGTTGTTGGGCCTGTATCCAAACAGCTTTACAGGTTTTGTGAGTGTGAAAGACATCACAAAGAGATAGGTGAATGGTGGTTCAAATGATACAGCACAGCTGAGCGTCAACCTTTTTCCATATAGGACAGTCAACTTCCGGGACATCATCTGCTATTTGGGTGAAATATGTCTCATAATCTTGTCTAACAAGCCAAAGTTCAAAGTAAGAAGCCCAGGAGGAGTAGTGCTTACCATCCAACTACTCAAAAGAGAGAGGTGCAGTGACATAGTTGATAAAAAACTGAGTGTCGGCTTTGGAAGTGCTAGAGGCAGCCATTAGTCAGCGAGAAGAGAGAGAAAATGACCAAACAGCAGCGAAAAAGGACAAAACAAGGTCGAATAGATGTCCAAACAACTAACAGAGACCGGATACAAGTCAAGGAGAGAGGGGCAAGCAAACCCCAGTCGACGGCACCAAGAAAAGACGTCGGACGCGCCGTCATGCGCGGAGAGAGAAGGTGGCACATAAGAAAACCAACAGAGGAGAGGTGGTGCATGGGGCACGTGAGGACTTTGATGAAGGCGCCGTCAACGGGGTTCGGCTGATTTGATAAAAGCAACCACACAGCGGGGTTGCCATAGTGATTGAAGGTCAGACAGCAGCGGTGGCAGCACCAGAATAGTGGTGAACGGTGGCGGCGATGCCGAAAAGAAAAGGCACCGGTGAACAGGGGTCCAGCGGGAAAAAAAAAAGTGATTAGGATTGCCGCTCTAGGCTCTAGATACCATGTTGAGGGAGAAAATATTGAATCTGTGTGTTTTAGGACAAAATGGAGTTATTCAAATTTATAAGGAAGAGTACATAATTACAAAATATATAGTTACTATATTTACAAGATTTTAATAAATTCTAACAGTTTAATATACTTTTTATGTAAATGATGAAAAAATAAAAATTGTGCCAATACACCATTATGAGAAAAGAACCAAGTAGTGTTGCATAAATACTGAAATCTAGCTATCATACATACAAAGATTCATTCAAAATGCAAAATTCTGTAATTATGTTGCTGTGCTCTCAAGGTTAAGCTCTCATTGAAAGAATTGAGTTTCAAATAACTTCTCTAGTTTAATTGTTGATTAATAAATGGAGTGTTTAGGGTTTAGGGTTATGATGAAAAGGCTCAACTTTTGATAGCTCCATGTTAGGCTTCTGCATGAAAATATGGAAGAGGGTCAGCTAATGGATCATGGATGAGGGTACCACCAGGCCCATTATATGTCGTGTCTATTCTTGGAGAAATAATGCCAACGTGCAGGTAGTTAGAGAGTGAGTGAGAAGTCTGTTATGTAGTATGGGGTTACTATAAGAAAAGGGAATAGGAAACAGAGAAGATAGGAAAGTATTTCATGACTTAGTGGCACATAGTAAAACCCCTAGAATAGGAGTTATAACTTAGGAGGAATTGTATCTATTAAGAAACTTGGGCTTAACTCACTCTTAAAAATTAACTTATAAGAGGACTATACAAGCCCTTATAAAGAGTATATTGGCTATATTTCTAACCAATGTAGAACATCTTAACACATTTCCATCTGGTGCATGAAGTTTGCAGAACTAAACATCTGCAAGTAACCTAACATGATTGAACATTTATAGGCAGTCTCACATTCAAACTGGATAAGTTCTAATACTATATTAAGAAACTTAAGCCTAACTCACTCTCAAAAACTAGTTCATATGAAGAAAACTATCTAAGCACTTAAAGGAGTACTATGACTTTATTCCTAACCAATAGAAACATCTAACAATATATTTATTTTGGGATACCAATTTTTATAGCTAAAATAACACACTCTATTTGCATTAATCTTTTTGTTATTTTCTCTTCTGTTACATAGATCTATCCCTCCACCTCTCCATAAACTAGCATTAACATTATATCAATATTATAAAAAGAACATTAAAGTAACCAAAAAAATTATGTTGGATATATTAAACACCCTTAAAACGTGTCTATCTTTATATATGAATCCAAATTAAAAAAAAAAAAAACCTTTAAGTGAATGAATCAATTTTGAGAAAATAAATTCTTAGCAGTAAAATCTTTTTAAATAAACCAAACACAATCAAATTAACCAATGCTAAAAAATGTTAAGACATTATCATGCAGTAACACCCTTTTAAGAAAAAAGAGCATTATAAAAAATTAATAAACTCTTTATAAGTTAAAAATAACTTTTCTCTTCAAATTTTAGAGAAGTTAAATAAGAGAATTTTTCAGAATTTTTTAAAAATATATATATAACTTGTAAAAGGAGTTTTATTTATTTTTTATACTGATTTTTCTCTCCTACTAAAACTTCTCTAGAAGTTTATCTAAATTGGGCCTAAATCAGCTATAGCTATAGCATAGTAGCATAATTTAAAATAAACCTGAAGCGGAGTTCCTGTCAAAAGCACACGATGTCTGCTAGAATATTGCATCAATGAAGAAAATAATTTAGAATCCTTGTTTTTAAGACGGTGACCCTCATCAACTATCTGCATGTAGATGTCAAGTTGTCAGCATTATGTACAAAAGTAAATTTGAGAACGAAATCAAGTGGTAAGCACTAGAGGCAAATGACAAATTTATTTTTATGGTTCTAGTGCTAGAATGATGAGTAGAAGTTTACCATGCATTCCCATTTTATTCGTTTCAATGATGCTGTATCAAAATTTATCATCTCATATGATGTCAACAGGATATCAAATTTTATCCTTTCTTCTTTGCTTCCACTAACTATCTGTCTAGATCTCTTTTTTTTTATCGTCTGATTTTTTGGAAAATAGAATTCATACTCTCTAATACAAGCACGAGCTTGGGAAGATCCAAAATACATGACCTACAGAAACCAACATCTAGTTAGAAGCGTGAATGCATAAAATGGAAATATAGCTAAGTCTTGTATACATACAACATTCATTTGAGGTGCCCAAGTAGCAAATTCTCGTTCCCAGTTTCGCAAAGTTGAAAGTGGAGCAACCACCAGATGTGGAGAAACATCCTCTTCAAAAAGGGATGCTAAGAAAGCAATACTTTGTATGGTTTTTCCTGACGAGGAAAAACTCAGCTATTAAGGTGATGCTTCTACTTGAAACTCTAAATTAATACGAGAGAGGAAACAAATAAAAAAGGTGGGAATAAAAAGACTGAGGATAAGAGAGAGAAACAGAGACAAAGTACCAAGTCCCATTTCATCAGCAAGTATAACATGGGTTTGCTTAGACCAAGAGTATCGTAGGAAGTTCAATCCTTCAAGTTGATATGAATGCAGTGTACCTTCATTTAGATGATGAATAAGAAATCAAGTGATCAAGATCATCCAAATCTAACAAAATAAATATGAAGCATGCCATTGCCAGAAGAATAAACAAGTCAAAATACATACCCCCTGAAAGAAACTGAGGGCTATGTTCGTACTGTTGAAATTCTTTCTTCTGTTTATTCAATTTAGCCCCACCCTTAACACCACTTTTTTGTTTTCCAGAAAAAATTTTCCTGGACCTCAACTGAAATACATTGAATCTTTCTATTTCTGACTGAAATGCAGAGATATCTGACTCAAGCTCCCAGTAGCATTCATCATATGGAAGCTCTTTCCACTTCACAAGATATTCCTTCTTATCATCAGCACCCCTGTACCATTTAGACAGCATATTCATTGAATTTGTCGAAGATAGCAGCATAAAGTAATTCTGAAACATTCTCAGTCATTGAAAAGCATAATTCAGGGTCACCATTCTCTTAAGAGTCAATGACAAACCTATTGTTAAATTTGGACTTTAAGCCTAACTCAACCTCAAAAGCTTACTCGTAAGGTGAGAATTTCTTTAGTCTTTATAAGCTTTTACTTAGTCATATATATAGTTGACGTGGGACTTCAACACACCCCCTCATACTCAAGATTTGGACATCAAGAGCGTGAAAATTGCAGGACTATTTTTTATTTAATATAACACTGGATAAGTCACGGGACTAGGTAGGTGGCACTGGAAAAGCCACAAGACTAGGTAAGTTGCACTGGAAATCCACAGAGCTTCGTGAGGCCAGATTTATTTTTTTTTCAATCAAGGTTGGCCCAATATCAGATCTACAATTAGCTTTGATACCATGTTGAATTTGAGTTTTAAGCCCAACTCAACTCCAAAAGTTAGTGTAAAGTTATGGTTGCTTTAGTCTTCATAAGCACTTATTTAGTCTCATCTATAGTCGATGTAGGATTTCAAGACCTATGATGATAGCATTATCGAGAAAAGAAAGACAAAATATGAAATGAGAAATGTTAGTAAAACATTCTTTTAAATACACTCTTTACCACATTTCTTGTGATCAGTCAATTTTTTAAAAAGTCAAATCACTTACCTTGTACATTCATCACTTTTTAAAATTTACTTTGACATCTTAAAAACTGAACAATCACAAGGATATTCATCAAAACGCAAAACAATGAGGACTAGAGGAAAAACATGGTGGTGAAATAAAGATGACAAAAAAATACCCTCTACCTAAAAACATAACCCAACTTACAAAACGATTTTAAAACTATTCAACTCCCCCACCTCCAGAAGCAGTTTTTTTCTAGCATTCAGCAACACAATCTCACTTTCTAGGTCAACAATTACTGAACATAAAGTCAAGAATGATAGTTTGAATAAAACCTAACAACTGCTCTTCTGCCACAACTCCTGTAACATTCTGAAATAAATGATTTTCAACTCAATCTAATGTTTAAAATCATGTCCAATAATTCAGAACATATCATCTCAAATTATGTTTAAAACAATGGAGGTGGAAAATATAGTTTCTTATAGCTGAACCTGCAAGCAAGTATGCGATCAACCATAGTCCACTCAGGTCGAATGGCAACAAAATCTTCATCACGTGATGCCATATGACGATGAAAGTTGTTTACTTTGGTTTTTATATGTGGATAACTCTTGAAAGCTTTCAGAAACTCTTCCTTTGGCACCCTAAAGAAAAGAAATTGTATCTGGTAAATGGACAATAACCACAGTGATAATAGATCAAATGCAAAATAAAAGCCTAAAAAGCAATCTTTTAAAGCAAAACTTGAAAAACATAGTACTTTGTGGTGATTCAGTAAATGATAGAGCAAGAATCAGGGCCAGGAATAGAAAGCTATGTGAGGTTCACAAGATACCATGGGAAGCTAGGACATAACAAAAGTAAACAATTTTTAATAAATTTACCATGTGCAGTGCAAATATGATAGTCCCTTCCACTTAACAAGATACTGTTTCACAAAGTTTTGCTTTGACTCCAATTTTGTGACATCACTTGCACCAGCTACTGTGGGACTCACCTCACAATCTAATATCTTGTCAATATCATTAAGCGGGCTAACCTGCAAAAGAAGGAGATATTATAAGTATAATTGTAAAGCTGCCACTCATGCAGAACATCTGCTAAAAGCGTCAAAGACTTACACATTCCGGGCACCTCCAGTTGTCTGGAAAAGGTCTTTTAAGTGGGGAGAGTAAACAGCTAGGATGAAAAGCATAAGTGCATGTTTCACAGATCAAAAGATTTCCATTTTCTCCACAAGCTTGACATGAATTTTCTTTCTATTATTAGAAAGGAATAGAAACATCAAAACAAGGGATGAGAAAGAGAAGATGTGAAAAATTTACTAGTACGAAGCTACAACTAGGGACAGATCCAGAACTTAAATGAAAAGGGGGGGGGTGGGGGGGTGCAAAATAAATAACTCCAATGTGCATGTTATACTTTTTTTTGGTATGTAATAAAGAGATCTTTTAAGACAAAACATCACTGAAATAAATATTATCTCATTTATAGTCAATATACTCAAAGAATTAACTATCTATTATTTGTGTTGGTCATATAAATGTACATAATTACGTTACTAAATTTTATAACTATATGTAGTTTTACATTTTAAAAAATTCAATATATATATATATATAAAGAATTTGTAAAAACTTTTTCCCCTAAATCCATCCCCATCCCTAGATACAACATCAAACAAGTATAGACAAAACCTAAAGCCAGATAGCAAACATTTATGAATAAAAACTTGTAACTAACTTCAACTTGGATTAATGAGAATAATATTTCTGATGCTCTAGAACAAAACGTTTCAATCTTAATAAATTGAATTGAATAAATAATATGATAAGAGAATAGAAATAAAAAACTTTACCAAAGAGAAGAACAAAGGATATGATAACCTTGTTGGGGAAATTGAAAAGCTAAATATCAGAATAAACAACAAAGAAAACACAAAACAAAGTAATCTTAAGTTGTCATTATCAAAGCATCAGAAGCTAAGACCATATTGTAGCATGAATGAGATATTAGTGAAGAGTTATCCATATCCACCATTCCTATCATAAGCACCAAAGTAATTTTAAGTAGCCATTATCAAAGCATCAAAAGCTAAGACCAAATTGTACCATAAATGAGATATCAATTAAGAGTTATCCACATCCACCATTCTTATCATAAGCACCAAAGTAAAGCATACATTGCAGACTTGAAAAGACCATGCCCCATCTACTCTTTCCAATCCTCTAAATATGCATATGGAGAAAAATATTGAAACTCTCCAGACAAAATTTGTATTCAGCACAAATACTAAAAGTTTGGCACTACAAATATCAGCAGTTGAACAAAGTAAACATATGAGACTAGTAGTCATAGCATCAAATAAACAAATAAAACACAAAAAAAAAAAAAAAGAGCCTCCAAATTTTTTCTCAAAGGGCTAAATCTATGTTGCAAATGTTTTATATCAAAGTTCTTGTATCAGCAATTATAAATTCCATTTAAAATTACTAAGTGTTAGAAGAAAAAGTTTAAGGCAAAAATTTCCTCCACTACACTCGTCACCAATAAACAGCATGCAAAGAATTGTCCACCTCTCTAAAACTTAATTAACTTATCAAGAACATCTCAAGTTTGACTGGAAATTTCGATAAGGGTTTCTTGCATTACAACAAAATATCATTAACCATCAGTCATCCACTGAACAGTTAAACTACCAAAGATGTAAAGAAAATTTAGCACAAACATGGAAAATACTTAAAGCAAAACGGGAAGAAAATAACTTACGGTATCACTTCTAGCAAATCTCTTAAAACTTTCATGAGTTGTCGTATGTTTTGTAGGCAAATCATCAGCATTATCATCTGACTCATCCATATTGTAAATTGGCCTGCGATTGGATCTTACACAACGCCTCTCAACCAACATACCATTGTTTTCCTGGAAAGATAGAAATTCTCATATAAACATGAAGAACACTATCAGTTTTTAATCTTAAACTATCCAAAGAAACCAAGGTTTATCCTAGGAACAAATATCATGGCAGACCCAGGTACTAGCCTAGAAATCTAACTGTGATGTAAGATTAATGTATGAAACAAAGGGATCAAAATCAAAAAGACACAAGTCCAGAGATAAAATTGTTATCCTATAGTATTTTTTTTCCCACCAAAGGAATATTTTGAATAAACAAACCAATGAGGCTGTTGGGTACTAGCCTAGAAAGCTAACTGTGATGTAAGATTAATGTATGAAACAAAGGGATCAAAATCAAAAAGACCCAAGTCCAGTGATAAAATTGTTATCCTATAGTATTTTTTTCTCACCAAAGGAACATTTTGAATAAAAAAACCAATGAGGCTGTTGCTTGCAACATTTATAAATTGGATAAATGCATATGCCTGTGCCTTCCTTAAATGCATACTAGGAATGACAGTAATGTCAATTCTAAAAGAAACGAGTAAAGCTTAGAGAAATAAAATTTTGTAATACTTGGATAGGCAACAAAAGGTTTAAAAGAAGTTCAACCTAGGGAGGTTTTCAAGCATTGCTTTATAATAACTCAATGAGGTGTAGCATAATTATGTATAATTTTCAAGTGATCTCTATCACAGTCAATTCTACACAAGTTTTTATACTAGGACTATTAGATACATAAAATGTATCAGAAATCATAGATTCCATACCAAATTACACAGTGTTATTTAAGGGAGAAAAAAGTATGTAAAAGAATTGTCCAATTTTTTTGAAATTTATCAAGAACATATCAAGTTTGACTGAAAAGTCAAATATGGGTTCTTCAGTCACAGCAAAATAGCATTAACTATCAATCACCCACTTAGTATTGCTCTAAACACTCAACAGTACAATAGCAAAGATGTAAACACAATTTTTTTAAAAAGGACATGTTAAAAAAGCAATCAAATTAAAGAAGGTAACTTACTGCATCACTTCTAGCTATTCTCTCAAATTTTTCCTGAGGTTTATCATGTTTTCTAGGCAACATCTCAGAATCATCATCTGACTCATTTATAGTATAAATTGGTTTGCGATTAGATCTTACACGAAGCCTCTCAACCAAGCTACTCATGTTCTGCTAAAAAGAAATAAATTTTCATATTAGCAAGAAAAAAGAACACTATATCAATTTTTAATATCAACCAAAACCCTCCATAGAAATCAAGATTCGACCAATGAGTACCCATCATGGCAGACAGGGTACTAGCCTAGCAAGTTAACTATGATATTATCTTATAAACAGAAACAATTAGATCAAAATCACAGAGACACAGGTCCAGAGATAAAATAATTATCTTACAGTATTCTTTTCTCACCAAAAGAACACTTTAAATAGATAAACCAACAAGTTTGTTGCTTACAACATTTATAAACTGAATAAATGCATGCTTAACTGTTTGTGCATTCCATAAATGCATCCTAGGAATGGCGGTAATGTCAACGACAAATTTTGAGAGGAATAACCATTGACCAAAGTTTGCAGAAAAAGAAAATTGTAGTCCTTGGACAAGCAACGTGGTTTAAAATTAGTTCAATTTAGTGAAAACCTAAAAGTTTATGTTTTCAAGCATTGCATTTTAATGACCAATAAGATGCTGAATAATTGTGCATGATTCTTGAGAAATCTCTAAGATCCACAGACAGTCAAGAAATTCTTGTGCTTTGAATTCCTGTAACTCAAAATCAGGTACATTATTTCTAAAACATAAGATTTGCCCTTTTACTCCAAAATTGATGTCATACCCATATCATATGCATATTTATATGCAGATATACAAATCATATGGCAGCTACCATTTTCTGGAAAATTCATAGTTTTTTCCCATGTTCATTTATATGAAAAAAGTGAGCTAATCCTTGGCTGAAGGATGGAGGGACAGCAGGAAGAACAAAAGGGAAAAATCAAGAAGGACTTAGTGAATTTCAGCCGAACTGATGAAAGGATTTCTGGTGAAGGGGTAGGAAATTTTGAGGGATGGAGAAATAATGAATGGCAATATATAGGTGATTTAAATTGTAACATTAGGAATGGCTATAATTTACCAGTAGATTTTATCTTTATACCTATAATTTTGGATATTTGATTTAATATAGTTTTCCATACCTCATCAAAATATCTTATTTATCTATATACTATATTTTAAAAAATTGCCCCAGCAATATATCATACTGTATCATACCATATCTTTTCGAACAGATACATGAGCCTTCATCTGTGCAACAATCTTAAGTAATAATCCTTTTACTATAAAAACTGCAAGTTTTACAGCTTTCCATAACAATCTCCATATAGAGTTCTGAAATTATTTTCTTTCCCTTCTAAAAGATTATAATCCATCTCCACTCAATAAGATTATAATCCAGATGGAGAAGCAAACAATAGGGACAGATCATTTAGGATATCCAATCAAATAAACAAAGTAGAATAGCATACATATAATTAAATCAACACTTTCGTATCATATCTAGATCAATAACCAGGTTCAAGCTGTCCATGTCACAGGTCAGTCCATGTATGGTGGATTTCTAAACATCTCAACAAGGAAATGGACTATCCATTCAAGAAAATTAAATGACGTAACCTGCCTGAGATGAAACACAATGGTTCACGCAGAAAGTAAAACCACAAATCAGAAGAAATAAAACCACAAATCAACCATAAACGTAAACACATGTAACCAAAAATACACACATGGGCTGGATGCACAATTAGATATCCATACTTTTCACTAACATAAACAAGACAAAAAAATCTCCATTTTGATTTCAAATCACCCTAGCAACAAATCTTGAAATAAAACAGTTTGTGCAGGTAAACCTCACCCACCACGTACATTCATACCATCACAAAAGATCAAAACAAGAGAGACAAAACACTAAAAACGATTCAAAGCAAGCAAAACCTCTTTAAACCACACAAAAAGCAAGGATTCAAGTAAAACTAAAAAACAACAAAACAAAAAACAAAAAGCATGCATCCACAAAGCCATCACGATGCTGATTCTTGACGAACACGCATGGACGCTGAACGCTTTGCAGTTCCTATTTCGCAGAAGCGATGGAGAAAGGAACCCTAGAGCGTAATCAGAGGCCATGCACCGTTTCCAATGACAGTTTTTCGAGAACGGAAGAATTTATAAGGCGGTAAAACCGGTGGTATTTTTATAGCTAATAAGAAACGATTTGAAGAGAGAACAGAAACATAATGTACCCGTAGAGGATAAGAATGTTAGGAAGTTGGAGCTTCAAAAATGGAGAAGGAAGAAAATTGAATCTAAAAGAAGCGGTCTGAAAGATAGAGAGGGATGGCAAGAGCCACAGTTACTCCTGCTAGTAGCAGTAGTGTAGTAGAACAGTGACTAGTCTAGGAAGCTTGAAATGGTGTGAGGGTCCAGATCATGCCTTTTAGTTAGTACTTATATTCAATAGTTAAATGTTTAATTTTAAATTGTTTTCATATGAAAACAATTTTTATATGACTGGACACGATTTATCATCAGATGTGATCAGACATGCACATTAAAGTTTTTTATTCATCCACGTAGTTTATGGAAAGAAATCTAAAACATTAATGTAATTTATTTTTAAACTTTTATGTTTTTATTTAATATAAATTAATTTTAGAAAAAGTAGAAAAATTTGAATTTATTTTTATAAATAAAAAATTGTCACAAAAATTATTATTATTATTAATTGTAACAGTAGTAATAGATTTCAAGACAAATATGCAGCTAGAAAATAAAGGTTAAAAACATATTTATCTTGTTTATATAAATATGTTTGACATTTTTTTTTATCTTGAATTTCATATTCATTCTGTTCAATCAAATTGAAGTACAACTTCATCGATAATCATAATGAAATCTTGTTTTTTTAATATATTTATTATTTTTTAATTTAAATAACATATAATATTTTGTATTAAAATTGTTGCATTTAATAATAGTATTATATTAAATTATATTAAGTTTTATCATTTTTAATAAAAAATATATATATATTTTTGTATCATGTACAGTACTGTGCAAATTTAAAAAAAATTATAAAAAAAGGTCATCCCCCAGCAAGTTAAATTAATTGAAAATTTGTTTATGGCTAGTCAAATATTACATTGAACTTTTATTTTTCTCAAAGCAACTCATAATATTCATAAATCAAAACAGATTTTATGAATTCTTGAAATTCTACTCTAGATGCTTGTGCATGGGAGTTAAAGTATTGATTGTTATATAATATCAAATATTCATACAGCATTATAGTTAAAAAATAAAATAATATATCGAAGTATGTATTTAAAATTTTATCATAAATTATCTTTTTATTGTAACTTACACTTTAGTTAAATTATTTAAAAATTACATATCTAGTCAACGTGTTATAAATAATAATTAAAATATTATTAAAGTATGTATAATATTTATCACCAAACATTTAATATCAAATTGCAAGTCAATTTTTTAAGTAAGATATGGTAGATATAAAAAAAATAAATTAGTATAATAAAATATATAAAAAAATATGTTGAATCAAAAATTATAATATAAAATAAAAATAAAAAAATTAAAATTATGTTGTAGTTTACATATCTAATTTACAAATATATTTATTAGTATTTCTTTTATTTAAGTTGTATTGTAATTAAATAATCACTTTTTTTTAAATTAAGAACAAATTTTCTTAGTTGGATAATATTAGTAATATATTTTTAAACTAAAATTTATTAAAAACTATAAAATTGATATAAATTTTACTTTTAAATTAATAATTTTTATATATTTTTAAATTTTTTAATAAATTTAATTAATAATAAAAATTATGTTGAATAAAATATGTTGTTAGCATTTATTGTCAATTATTAGCCTGTGTATTATGCTTGACACCTACACCGTGTAAAACCTACAGCTTGTGGCAATGTTAATATCAAGAGCCAACAAAACCCACCCACAGGAAATTGCATAACTTCACATGCAAAGTGTTTTGTGAGATATCATATAAGAAACTGAAAAACACTTGGATTAAAAGCCACAAATCAAGAAACTTGCTCCTGAGCGAATAACCCTTGTAACAGCTCCATGTTGTGAACTGTGAAAGGTAGCATAATGTGATGGTTTGGACACAGTTTTCAAAGACATACATCATGAGCTCCTCGAAACAATGGACAAGGTGACACTGAGGTGGATCAACTTCATCATTTTCACGTTGTTCTCCGTCGTCATGCATGTTCACGTTGATTGGCCATTCATGTTATAAACTTTTTGAAATAATTTTAAATTTACAAAATTAATTTTAATAAAAAAAATATGTTTTCTGTTTGTAAGAAAACAAATTTTAATGATGACAAGTGAGTGCATGCATGAAGTACTCAAATTTAACACACCACATGTAGGGCATGCAATATCTACCAAATAAAATCAAAGTAATTTTTTCCAGTTTTATCCTAAATAAGAATTTATTTTCTTTAAATTGGGGATACGTGTAAAATAAAAAAATAAAAATTCATTCACCCTTAATATAAATTCATGTTCAGACAAATTAGTAGACCATACATATAAAATATTTATTACATTATTTTCATTATTAATCTTTCACTTTATCAAAAACTTACAATATTTTATTATCTTACCCTCTTTTTACCAGGCCCATTCCTGACTTTTTCTTAGCCCTAGGCAAAATATTAAATTGGGACCCTTTCAAAAAAAATTATATGACATAATACAACAAAATAAAAGCATAATTCTATTAAAATAATATGTTTTTTAAGTAAATAAAAATTTTTTCTAATAAAATTACAAAAAAAAATTCATTCAAATAATTCTTAGGTCATCATCAACTACAAAAATACAAAAAAATTATAAAAAATGAGTTTTCGAGCATTTTGAGATACAAAATCATTAATGATAACATCCGTATCAATGCTTTTCAAAAATTCCTTCTCGATCGATAAAATTGCAAGACCATTCAATCGTTCTTGTGACATTGATGACCTTAAGTAGGTTTTGATCAACTTTAACTTTGAAAAACTTCTTTCAGCTGATGCCACAGTCACTGGAACTATCAAAAAAATTCTATAAGCGATTGAAACATTTGGATAACAATCTGCAGATTTGATAAATTCAAGAATTTCAGTAACTGACATTAATTCATTTGGTAAAGTAAATTGCAACATTTTCAATTCTAAGTAATGATCATTTAAATCAACATCTGATGAATCACCATGAGAAAAAGTATAATGAAAAGTAGCACAACATTCTTTCAATTCTTTTTCATCCAATGACTTTAACTTGTTTGAATCAAACAAAAACTCAAAAATACTTTCAAAAGTTTTTAGTTGCTCAAATCGGCTTTTCAAAGAAGTAATTGTCATGTCCACAACAACCAAAAAATATTCAACTCTAAATAATTCTTCAGCCGATTGAATTTCTTCATCCTCTTGATTATTTTCATCAAATTGTTTTTTCCTAATAACACGATGCTTTGTCGGAAAGGTAGGCTCTACATCCATACTAAGTGCAATACTTTTAGCAATATTCATACTAGAAGTATAGCCTTGATCTCTATATTTTTCAAAGTATGACAATATACCTTCTAATTGTTTTATAGTGGTGTCAACGCACATAGATTTAGATTGCAATTTCTTGCTCACCATATTTATAGTAAATAAAATTTCATGCCAAATAACCATACCAAGCAAAAACTCAAAACTCCCAAGTGCATTATATAAACTTTCCACTTCACTCTTTGACTTTGCATCTTCACAAGATTCATATAATTCTGACAAAGCCAATCTTAATTGGGGAGTTTGAAATCTAATAGCTTTAACACTTTTAATTCGACTCTCCCAACGAGTGTTAGATAAACATTTCACAGTTAATTCAGGGACATTGTCAAGCAAAATTTTTCATCTTTTTGTAGAACCTGAAAATAATGAATATATGCGTTGAACAATTCCAAAAAATGAAATAGCTCTAGTGCAAGAATGTGCCATGTCGCAAAAGCGATTTCTTGAAATAAACCCGAGAGCATTATATATGCCTTGTGCTTGTCATAGTCATATATAACTGTGACTATAATATAAATATTCCTACTAAAGCATTTATATAAATAGCGAATTAATCACCTTCCAAACGCGAAACGCCTAACTGAGTTTGAATTGCAGAATAGCTCTTTTAGCTCCCTTACTTTTCCTACTAAAAAGAAAAGCAAAGATGTCTTTGGAACAAATGTGGGCAAGTGAGTTATCTGTACATAGTAAATAACAAAATCAATTTTTTAGGTAAACAGTTTTTTTAACATTTGCCGAATAAGGATTGAGGAACAGGGAGGAAGAAAGAAAAAAGAAAAAAAAGTGAGGAGGAAAGAACTACCTGCAACAATGGTGAGTTTTGTCTTTTTTATTATGATAAAATACAGAATTGCACACACACTGTTAAAAGGTCTGAAGAAGTCGAAGAAGTAATTACGTTTTTAGCAAGCAAAGTGTGATTGTGTGAGAAATTAAAAGTCTTCTTTATTTTTTTTATTTTTTCAACTACAAATTACAAGTAAGTATTATAATTTTTATTTTGGGCCCCTTTTAGGTCTGCGCCCTTGGCGATCGCACTCTCAGAACTAGGCCTGAACTTTTTACTTGATATAATTTTGAATAAAATTATTATATATAATAATAATGTATAAGTTAAGATATTTTTAACATTATAAAGTGATAATTAGAGACAGAAACTGGCTAATCTTTATATAAATATATCTAGTCTATTTAATAATTTTAAAATTTAAGTTTGGTCAATTATTTGTTATAAGCTTTTATTAAGTTTATTTGACCTTTTTAAAAGTCTGTTTTAGTCTTATAGTCTTTTTTAATAGCTTACTTTTATATTGAGACATTTAAATAAAAATTTATTTTATTACTCTCAAGTAAAGTAGACATTTTGTTAACTTAAAAATAAAAAAAAATAATGATAAAAAGAAGTTACGTATAATATAAACAAGTACGTAAAAAAATTATAGATGACACGAATCAGTGATAAAATAATCAAGACAGTGCAAATATTAATGCATATAAAATAAATCAAACAACAGTGATATAAAATATTCTAATAAGTAAGGCTCTCTTTCGAAGAGTATGTAGTAGAGACACTCTTCAACTTTGATAAAAAAAATTAGAATTTTTAATTTAAAATTTTATTCATTTTAAAATTTAATTTATTTAAAATAATATTATATTATAATTTTTATATAAAATTATTTAATATACTATTATAAATTTTATGAGATTTAAAAATGTAATGAATCTAATAGACTTTTTTTTAAGTTTAAACTTAGTCTATTTGATTAATTAAATTTTTTAAAAAACATAAGTTAAGTTTATTAAATAAGTTAAGTTAAATTAGATTTAAAAAAGATTAAATTATAAACTTTGTCGAATAATCATCTTCATCTCTAATAACAAGTAATAGTATAGTTAATACTTATAGTTTGTTATAATATTCTAATTATTATGAATCCCTAAAGGTAGATATTAGCAATAATATCTATAATTTTTTTCTCTTTACTTTTGTTTGACAAATTGCATAATATCTTTAATTTAAATAAAATATTTGAAAATAATATAATACCTAGATTGCATATAAAAAATATTTTTGATGATATTAATTATGGATAATGATAAAAAAAAACTTATTCTCCCCCCATAATATAAACATATTTAGATTCATTAGAATTCAAACTTAAAACCATGTGTTAAGTTAAAATAAATATCTGTTTAATTCAAGTATTTAATATTGTCTTTGATCAATTTTCATTCTTGTTATTATAATTTCATAAATATAGTAAAAATTTTATTATCTAGATTATGTCCAATTATCAATGAAAGTTTGTTAAAAAAATCACATAAAAAATTTACAAAAATTTATATATATATATATATATATATATATATATACATTAATTAAAATATATTAAATTAAAAATAAAAATTAAAAAATATGCAGGAGTGATAAGATGACACAACAAATCGAATCCAAATCATGCTTAGCCTTTTAGTCCCGGATTGAAACAAACTTACTCAATACTGCTTTGAAGGCCCATTTGGTTCATTTCACCGTCACATCTTAGCATTAGTTTAATTAAGGATCTAATTGGTTGACCATAAAAAGAAGATCTAATTGATTTTTCAATTACAAAATTTGTTTTATGTACTTTTTAATTAAAAATTATAATTCAGAATAATTTACATACATATCTTAATTATTTTTATTAAAATAAAATTATATTCAACTTTAAAGCAAACAGAAAGAAAATTTATAGTTGTCTCCTGTAACGTGTACTAATTAAGAAATAATAGTTGATTTTATTTTTTTAAACTTTTTTTCATTTTTTATCCAATAAGAAAACAATTAGGTCCTGAAACTTTATTCTACGATTACAAATGAAAAGATAGATAAATTACTAAATAAATAAAAATACAAAAAACAATAATATTTTATAAATAAACTAAGTATGAAATAAGTGGTTACTAACATTTTTTTAAAACATTTTTTTGTTATTAGCTACAAGTTTTTTTGTCCATATTTTGTTTTAATAATTCCTCTCCTTATCCCTTTTATTTCGAAAATCTTATTACATTTATCTCTTTTACATTTAACTTTTCCAAATCACTTTCATTATTAGATTTTATTAAAATATAACAAAAGCATTAAATCTTACCTTTTATGATATAAAATTACTATATAAATTAATATATATTATTTCATTTGATTTAATATAATACTTTAAATGGAATAAACTTAAAAATTATAATTATCAAATTTTAAATTCACACAAAAAAATTCTTGATGTCCTTATCTAGTTCAACTACTAATTTTACACATACTTTCAAATTTAATCGGTTAACCTTTCAACTTTTTTTTTTTTAACTTTCAAATATCAGCTTTTAGTTATCATTTCATCACGCATTATCTTTAATTATCACCTTGAAATTTAGAATTTCTTTAGGTTGCGAAACATGTGTTGATACTTGAACTATGGAAAGCATATGACATCCAAACCCCAATTAAAGGTCCTAACATTGATCATGAGATTAGAGTTAAGAGGTAAAAATATTAATTATTGCTTCTTCTTCTTCGTTTTTCAAGACATTTCTCTTTTAAATTGTTTTTTGTTTCGTTCATTAATTTTGATGTTGAACTTGAACAAATGTATAGTTACTACTTTCAATTTTGGGCTGTGTGTTCTTGTTCCTCGTTTTATGAGGATTGGCATTTTAGTCCTTTGAATGATTTGGTCCAATAACTTTTTTTATATGCCAAAAATGTATTAAAAAATGACACTCAAATTCAGGAAAATTAGCTATAATTAATATTGATGTTTACTTCTCGTGTGAACTTAGAAATTAGAATAAAATAATTAAACTAACTGAAATTTATAATAGACATTCTCAACAAAAACATATAAATTGACTTTCTTAAAAAAAATAATATTATTTGAAAACAGACGATTACTAAATGTGAATACTTTTTTTCTAATAAAGAAAAAAATTAACTTCTTAAGTTGATTAAATACTCCTTTATTGACATTCACTATGTCAATGTATGAAACAATATTAAGTGGGCTCAAGTGCATGGTACGTAGGTGGAAAAATTCATCATCACCATAGGGAAAAAGAGGGTCACTTTGATATTTCTCAACATTCTTCATAGTCTTTTATGCTCTATCATTGTTTACTGCCAAATTCCACTCACTGTATCTTTTCTCAAACAAAATCATGCGCTCTAGAATTTCTGTCTCCTTGAAATTGATCACTCAAATTTGCATGCAAAATAATGATTACAGTGATAAATGGAATAAAAAATCTTAAGCTTTTTAATTAGGGGCATTTTCTGTGATTTTGCTTCTCTTTATTGGATTGCCATGTTCGGAGTATTTTTTTACTTTGACTTTCAGCAATGATATTTATGGAAAAATATACCTATATAAAAAATGAAAGCAAAAGAATTAAAATGTAGGGCACTAGTCAATTTGGAAGCACATAAGGAGAGCTGATGCAAGCTGCAAGTACCTCTATTGAGTTCCATCTCAATTTGCATACTTCTAAATCTTAAAACACAATGTGGATACCAATCACTTCCATAGGTTCCATTCCATTCCATTCATTAAAAACACAACATTGTATTCTTCAACCAAATCGGTCTCTGTCTCTGTCAAATGCTCCCTGGTTACTCACACCCATCAGTCATCACTACCTGTCTGCTATTCTAATACCACATTCTGCCATCAATTTAATTTCTTTTTCTTTTTTTGCCGTTTGATATCATACTAGTTTAACAAAAGTTGATTTAATTACAATATGTGTTATTTAAAATAAGTTCTCTGTAAAATGCTCAAAATATATGCTAAGAATGGAATGATAGTTCTTCAACCCTCCCAACCCAATCAATATTAATTTTGAAAAAAATCATTATGCAAAAGACATAATTTTTCCCTTGTTCTTGTTTCATTTTTAATTTTGTTAGCAATCCGTATATTATACGTAATTCACTTAATGGCTTATGTTATTCATTATTTAAAAAACACATCATTGATTTTTTTAACCTTTTGAGAATTTTTTTTAAAAAAAATAAGTGATTAAGCAAACACTTAATTACCTAATCTAACAAAATGTATTAGTAATCTAACCAATGGACATCACACGCACGAGGATATAGTGGATGGTAAAAGTAGATTACATATATCATTGACATAAATTGGTAGTTGTAGATGTCTTTTTAGAAGAAGAAAAATGTTAAGTTGATATGCTTAAAGTTATTAGAGTGATCAATGTTGTAGACAATATCTTTATGTAGCATTAATGACATGTAAATGAGGTGAGACCAAGAAGCATGGCTACAGTTCTTAGTGTCAAGTAAACAAATATTTATACGATTCAAAGAATTTGAATGCTGAAGAATGGGTTGCATATATATTGTCATACATTAGCACAAGATAACATATTAAAACTAAGATTTCTAAAGATGGAAAAATTTAGTTTCGAAACAAATCTTCTATCTGCCAAAACAAAAGTCAGAAAAGGATAATTGTAGCTGAAGTTGTACGGAATTGGTATCAACCATTATTAGAAACATAGAGATACACGATGGATCATATCTATGAGAAAATCTAACCAAAGAAATTAACACTATTTTTTTTGTATAAGAGTGCAAATTGTTTTTAATTAGCTATGACGGAATAAATATGTAAATAAATATAAAATATTTTATTTTATATTATATATATTACAATTTTCAACATTTTCTCTTTCATTTTCATAAAACCTTAATAAAAATAATATTTAAATTTGTTAGAAATTAGGATAAAGATAAAAAGAAGGTTAAATTAAATTTTACAAGACTTAAATCTACCTTACTTCTTAACTTTAATGTTTGAATCTAGCTAATGTTATGTCTATAAATTCTTAGGTAAATGATTTGCCTGTTTTTATTAATCTCGGTCCTAAGTTTAAACATCTATAAAAAAAATTAATTTGATAAAAAATACATATTTATTATATTAAAGTTATAAAAATGTAATAATTTTAAATAAAATTTTACTATTATTAGTTTTTTTTTTCATAAAAACTCATAATTGTTTAATTAAATACTTTTTTTAAAGACTTGAATAAATTTAACGTGATCTACCATAATTTTTTAGTTAAGTATTTTTTAAAAATCTTAAGTAAATATGCGTGATCTAAATTTGACGTGCGTTAAATTTAAAGTTTTTAACAATAATTTGACTTATTTAATAAGAAAATGATTTTATTTTAGGGGTGTTGATTAAGTTATTATTATAACCATCATACGCCAGTCACGGAAAAGACGATTTAAATGTAATGTGAAGGAATGATCACCAAAAGTAAAAACTATTAAAAGCAATAATGAGAGGGGCTTCAAGTTAGGCACCATTGTCATTATCTTAGTCATAATTTTGAACATCATAACTATTAACTTAATCCAAGATATTTTCATTCAGTAGTTAAAATGAAGATTGCACGTGTGTTCACAGTGTTAATATATATATATATATTCAATATAAATGAGGCACCAATGCAATTGTGTTAGGAATTTGATAATGATGATGTCTTATTTTAGAAATTAAAATTAGATAGCGAATTAATAAATTACTGTAATAGCTATAGTTAATGATAACAGTGATATTATATAATAATTTTTATATGTTTAATATAATTGTGATAAATAATTTATTTGATATTGCGAGAATTTTCAACTTGTGGTCTTTATTTATAAAATTATTTTAATGCATTTGAAGTATAAATCATGAAAAATGTGACTACGTGAGATAAAGGCATACTGTAAAATATTGACAAAGAAAAGGTTGATTCTCCAGTGGTGAATGTAATAGTATTTTGATACACTGATGAGAATATTCGCATGTGAAAAGTAATTAAATATGTACCTCAAATCTTATTAAAAATAGAAATCTTAAAAATATCTAATGAATTGTTTGTATATATGAGCTAATAAAGGGAGAGTAAGTATTAAGTTACACATATATGACTTACATTAATTTTTATATTATTATTAATTTTATTTAAAGTATAATAATAATATAATATTTAATATATAAGTTGCATTTTTATTAATAATTTAATTTTATATTATTAATAATGAATTGTTATTTTTTTATTTTCACCTTAAATTTAAAGTATAATAATAACAATATAATATTAAAATTCATATTATTATATTTATCGTTATTCATTTTTTACCCTAAATATATATTTATATTTTCCTTTGCTAATTTTAAACAAATAAGATTATAACTTATAATATTTTTGAATTCAACACTTTAATGAGAGAAAATTATATTATATTTATGTTTTTAGCAACTATTATAGTTTCATACTATATTTATGATATCTTTTAATTGATATTTTTCATGAACTCGTAAAAGAGATGATAAAATGTGAAAATTAAGATGGAAAATAAATATAAAATGAAGATTAAAATTATTAATTGACAAATATAAAAAAAAAATCACAAATAACTTGCTAAAATAAAAAAATGATATATGTTTGCATTGGTCCTTGGAATTTGATTCACAAAAATGAGCGGAATGCATGCAGAGGTTTTAACACGTAGTGTTCTGACGTGAGAGTGAGTTCAGTGTTTCAGTTTTCCACAGCTTCCAACCTCGCATGTCATGTTTCTTGTGATCGCATCTACCATAACGTCAATATATCCTCCAATCAAATTCATCCACTATGGGTCCCACATCGCCAAAGACATATGGGTCCACAAGAAACTTCTTTCATCCGCACGATTAGCTGGCCACCAATACAGACAATATTGCTACTACACACCACCTCCAACTTTTTTTATAACAAAAATGGATATATATTACCCATATTTTGAAAATTTTCAAGCAATTTATATAAAATTAACCAAATCATTCTTTATTATTTTAATTTCATTCATTTTCTTTTTAAGTTTCAATTTTTCTTTGTTTGCCTGTATTTTATATTTTCAATTGAGAAAATAAAGTCACACGTTTTGATTTGTCAAATATTTTTTAAATTTTTGCGACGACATATATTCTTAGAGTTTTAAATTGAACAGAAATAAGTGAAAAAGACAAAATTAGTAGGAGTTAAAGAAAGACTCCCTTTCCATTATACAAAGGAGAGAATAATTAGATTTCTAATTTTGAATTTGTTTTTCTACGTCATGAATTTTAATAAAATTAAAAATTAACATTTTAAAAATATTAGCTAAAAATTTAAGAATAACAAAATTATAAAAGTAGCATATTAAATTATGTTGGAGATTAATAATATTAAAAAATAAAAAGTAATTTTATAAAATTTATATTTAAGAAAGGTTCCAGAAATGATGATTTCATTTTGAGTGCCCACAAAACAGAGGCGGGCGTATGGAAACGTTACCCTTACTAAGTTACAGGGTGTGTGCGGGAGAAGCGTGCTAACTCAGCAGCACAAGACTCGATAATAATAATAACTACACACTCACACAGTCACAGAGTCTCACAACTATAAAACGCGAAAAGAAGCGCAAAACGGGGACTCAACGGTCCCTTCTCTCTCTACTTACTTCCCTGTCTCTCTCTCGCTCGCCAATGTAGCTCCCCGGAGAATGGCTAACTGTCACCGGAACAACGTCGGAAACCTTGTTCTCGGCCACCACCCTACTAAGAACGAAACCGTTGCTGGCCACTTCCGCCTATGGAACTCCCTCTCCGCCTCCTCCCTCCGCCGCCTCATCTTCGACGCTGTCAGCTGCGGCGCCAGTTCCCGATACCACCACCGCCGTCACCAAGACGACGACGACGACGAGTCGACGGCGATTTCGGACGCCTCCGAGGAGAAACGGCAGCAGCATAAGGCGAAGGCGAATGCGAGGTCGGAGAAGCTTTCGGATCTGCTGAACATGGCGGAGATTGAAGCGGACGCTGAGACGAAGAAGAAGGAGGAGAAGCTGGAGGAGCTGAAGCGTGTGGTGAAGGAGTTGCAGGAGGAAGAGGATTTGACAAAGCGAAGAGAAGCTGCGGCGACAGTGAGGTTGGTGGCGAAGGAGGATTTGGATGTTAGAGGAACGCTTGCAATGCTCGGAGCCATTCCTCCTCTCGTCTCAATGCTCGATTCCCAAGAGCCAGATTCTCTTGTCGCTTCGCTCTACGCGTTGCTCAACCTCGGAATCGGAAACGATGCGTCAGTTTCTGACTCTTCTATTCCGTTCATCACTTCACAATCTAGATCCTTCATTTTTTTAGCGTTATTTTCTTTTTTGCTTCGTTTTCTGTTATTAACTTTTTTTTTTCCCGGTTAGGTTATCCTTTAAAAATTATTCAGATCCTTTTTTTTTTTTTTTGTGAAAAAGCCTTGGATTGTTTTGTTTTGTGTCACTTTTTATTTATCGACTATTGTTTTAAATTTTAATTTTTTTAGTCATTTTCGCTAATTAATTCGTTGAATGTTTTCTGGTCATTTAATTGTTAAAATGGCAAGCCGGTGATTTTAATTTTGGTGGTTTTGTAGCGCTTTGATTTCCTGTTTTGCAGTTTCGCTTTGCTTGTATCAAGCTGTTTTTTATGTATAAATATTTAATTATTTCTTCTACATCTTTGATTGTGACTTTATGTGATTAACAGTAAATATTTGTTTGTTTTTTCTATTTTGGGTGTGTTGATACAGGAACAAAGCAGCCATTGTCAAAGTTGGCTCTGTTGAGAAGATGCTGAAGCTCATTGAATCTCCAGATGATGTAAATTCTTCGGTGTCTGAAGCAATTGTTGCAAATTTCCTTGGACTGAGTGCTTTAGATTCCAACAAACCCATAATTGGGTCCTCTGCTGCAATTCCATTCCTAGTTAGAACCCTTCAGAGTTTAGATAATAAAAGTAGCTCCCAAGCTAAGCAAGATGCTCTTAGAGCACTGTACAATCTTTCAATCTTCCCAGCAAATATTTCATTCATTTTGGAAACCAATTTGGTCCCATTTCTTATAAACTCGGTAGGAGACATGGAAGTAACTGAAAGAAACCTTGCAATCCTCAGCAATTTGGTATCGACCCGAGAGGGTAGAAAAGCGATCAGTGCTGTGCCGGATGCGTTTCCTATCTTGGTGGATGTATTGAATTGGACAGATTCATCAGAATGCCAGGAAAAGGCATCGTACATTTTGATGGTTATGGCACACAAATCCTATGGTAACAAGCAGGCCATGATTGAAGCCGGGATTGTGTCATCACTGCTTGAGTTGTCGCTTTTGGGTACCACATTGGCTCAGAAAAGGGCCTCAAGGATATTGGAAATTTTGAGGGTGGACAAAGGGAAGCAGGTATCTGGGAGCTACGGTGGAAACCTAGTTGCAACTGTCTCTGCTCCTATTTGTGGATCTTCGTCATCTTGTGCCAAACTAGATGGAGGAGGAAAAGAGTGTTCTGAGGAGGAGGAAGATATGATGAGTGAGGAGAAGAAAGCAGTGAAGCAATTAGTCCAGCAGAGTTTGCAAAACAACATGAGGAAAATTGTAAAGAGGGCCAACTTGCCTCAAGATATCGTTCCTTCTGATCATTTTAAGTCGCTCACTTCAAGTTCGACATCAAAGAGCCTGCCATTTTGAAGAATTGCAGCTGTGAAGAGAGTCAAGGTTGAAGAAAATAAACCATGAAGTTAGTTTTCAAGTTATAATTTTGCTAAAATAGCCCTTACTTGTCAAAAGCTTGATAGAAAATTATAAAATTATTTCTGGTTTTAAGTTTCTTTTGATGATGCATCCTTTTTGGTTTTTTAGGCTTGTTCTTAAGAGCAGATTTAACTTCTTTACCATGTGTAAGCCCACTGTCTCTAAACTGAAAATGAGATCCTATGGAAATGGACAGTCATAACGGCACTACATGAGTTTTATGCTCTTGGTGTTGGGATGCCTCCTAGTCAGGGGTATGACCTGCAAAATTGGCTAATCTTAGGGTTGCTTCAGTCAAACCATGGTTACGAGCGTCCCTACCTTCAAGGAGTCGCTTTCAAACCATAGTACACTTTTGTCTCGCTATTGGGCCTACTATATGTTTTATAAATATTAATCTACATGGATAAGTGGGAAAGAGTGTCCATCATTTTCATATTTTATACAAACAACAGGGACTGTTCACTGCAATTTTCTATTTGAGAATCTTTCCCCTGTTGGTTTGTCAATTCCATGTGTTTGGGTTTTCAGGAATCTTTGGATTATGAGTGAATATAGTAGTTTGTTTATGCATTTGCAGTGAGATTGTTAGCTGTTACCCCCTTGATTTTTTTTAGTTAAAGAATTCATTAATTACCTCTGTCTTTGTTTAATGCCACAAGAACTAGTTAATGAATTGTTTCGTTTCTCTTTCAACCAGTCGCAGATCCAAAGGGCACGGAAGGATTACAACTAAGATCTGGATGGGATGGAGAGCTGAGCTGTTCGTTGCAAATAAGTATCGAGGACTTTTTGTTCCCATTATGTAAATGTTACATGATGTCCCTTGTGGGGTACAGTCATTTGTAATGTTATCTTCTGCTAGTGGCTTTATTTTTATTGACCTTTTGTGTAAATATTTTAATGTTAGTGTAGTTTTGGTTCTAAAATTTATTAGCTTGTTCTTCCATAATGTGTCAATTAAGGGTCGATTTTTCGATTTCTTTTTTTTCAATTTCGCTTGGGACTGAGGTCCCAAAATTTATTTGTTGGGGAAGACGAGGTCCTGCTGAGGCAGCGACCAGTCATTGGTTTGAGCTACACTTATTTTCTTGTTTGGACGGCAAGGAATTGAGAATTTGGAGCACAGACAATGAGGTGTTGACTAATGCATACAAAAAGTTGGAACTTATTACATAAAAGTAATTGCATATCCTTTTCTAAACTTTTGTTTATTTCCGCGTATCATGAATACTTACCCATTTAAGTTTTCAACTCCAATTATTTTCAATAACAACAACAACAAAACGAGAGGTCAAGGTTCAAGAAGCTCCACACGATTTCACTTTCTTGTGGTAATGATGACGCCCCTCTAGCTTCATACCTACAAAAGTCCACACAATGACGAAGGTTAGTGTTCATTGTCAAACTGCAAAATATACCTTCATTGACAATTGAGGGTCGAATTCTTTTTTTTTTTTGGTCGCTTGGGACTGGGGTTCGAAAATATTATGCTCACTTATCAGCACATGCAGTTACGCACAGTACATTGTAATCGCCACTTGGTCTTGAGGCTAAGTGTGTTGTTGTGTATACGTGACATTTATAGGATCCAATCAATTCGGTCGTGACCACCATTGATTGCCTATAATGTGACATTAGCAGTACCGCCTCATGAGTAATGCAATGATCATGTGTACCACAAATTTAAACAGTTGGAGAGTCTGTGATAACTAGTTTTCTGTTTCTTTTTCTTCTTTTTCCTATGGTCTTACGAGGTTTTCCCAATAGGAACGAAACTTATTTTTCACTTAATTTCCAGAGTAACTCTTTCTAATAAATGTGTCTTAATTCCTTAGTTCTTACATCATGGGGGCTGCAGCTATATGAATCGAGTTCAAACTTATTTGCCACTTCAATTCTATTCCTCGTGGCTTATAATATGGCAACTAATTTTGTATTGTGCATCATAAAAACAAGGTCAAATAGTGGTGGCTGATGGGTGCATTGTGAGTTAGATACATAGATGAGGAAGGAATGGTTGGAAGAGAAAATGCACTTTTATAATTTTTCATTCATGGGCACTAGCAGGTGGGTGGCTTTGTCTGCCTATTTTACTGCTAAATCAGTTCAGCAAACCAATGCGTTAACATTTTTGTGGGCTACTTGTTGATTCAATTTTTCTGGTTAGTTTTGAATTATTAATTAGCAGTAGGCGTTTGTTGATTCAGGAACATATTTTTTGTGGCATGCCTAAAATTTGGAACTTAAAGAATCATGTTTGAGTGTGCGAATTTGGTTTTAAATTTGTGTCAGCGTGTGTGATAATTTTAAAGTGATATTAATTTTGCATTTAAATCATGTTTTCTTTACCTAAACTCAGAAGAATGTTTTGTTACTTTGTGCAATAAAATAAAATCCACTTGTATGTAAATTGATTATATTCTCATAATTTAATATTGTCTTATTACTTTAATATATACTTCTAAACGTGAATACTTATAAATTCACTCAAAACAAAAATTAAATTCTGAAAATCAAGTTCAAGCAAAATCAAAATTACAAAATCTAATCCGATCACAAACTGCGGCAGTTTCATTATGACTTTTTGTCATTTCATTATTAGAAATTTGGGGCTTCCAACAACCGCACTAACCAAATTATATGGACCCTGCACTGGAACTTCTCTATCTGCTTTAGGGAGCAATTACTGTTATTATCTTAATGGCAAAATGAAAATATAATTTAAACCTATATAATTTCTCGTCAATGTGGGACTACATGGCTCTATTTTTTTTTTTTGCTAATGTTCTTAACTTTCTCTGACTTCAAGGTTAATGTATGGTATCAGATCTTCATTGTTACACATGATTACTCTTTTTTCTCTTTTTGTAAAGTGGAAATTCATTAAATGCCTATGATTGCTCTTTACACATACAAATGTTGAATAACATTAACAAAAGAAGCTGAAGAAGAGAATCAAAGTAAAGACAATTAGGAGAGATGAAAGTGATTATATAAAGAAAGTTATTCTGAGTATCTTACCGTAGAATGGGCAATTAAATTAGCTTGTCGAGTAAAAAAAATCTGCAAAGGCAAAAGAAAGGGCACACCTTTAATAGAAAAGGTTAGATATGTGTTACACCTACCCTTTCCATAATTAATTTTGCAGGAATATAGACCCTACATCAGATGTGTGGCATAACTTTCCTTGGTCTATTCAGAGAGACTGTCCCTATAGCCAATGAGAAGTACTAATATAGCCTTCAATCATGTTACATATTACACATTTTTGAGTAATAAGATAAACTTATATCATAGTTCTGCGCCAAATCTACTTAAATTATGGTATATTTCAAACGTTATGGGTTATAATTTTATATTGAAATATGATTTAATGTAATTTTATTAAATTTCTAAACATGTATTTTAATATAAAAACTCTATTAATTACAAATATATTATATAAACAAACTTAAATACGATGATCAACTTAAAATTTTAAAACTATTAAATTAAGAGTTCTTATACGTTACTCATCTTCATCTTCTTCATTTTTATCCAATGTATAGTTGACTGCCATGAAGTTTTGTAGATGAAGTTCTAATTTGAATTGTGGAAGTTCATATTCAACAAAGGAATGTTTGACAGAAATCCAGTTAGACACATCTTAAATACACATCAATTCAATCATGTGTAGATAACAGCCATTGATTGATTTACAGCTAGCAACACATAAAATTCACTTAATACATGCCTTTGCTATGTACAGTTTATTATGCATTAACCATGCAGAAACATAATATCGTATTCAGTGACTCATTGCTATATTACTAGTAATCTGGACATCATTTACCGTGACAATTATTAACCCGCAATTCCAGGGTCAGGACAGGACACGAGCTAGAAAATTATTGGACTCAAATTCCCTTTATAGTAGAAAAAACACATTCACTACATTTAACAATGTGATACAACGTAAATAATTAGACAAACAAGTTTAGATGTATTTGACCATTTAATTAGTATGGATATTTTAAAATTGATAAGATACTCGAATTGAATGCTCAATATATGAATTACAGACTGTTTCAGTATAATAAATGAATTGATATCATAACTTGAATATAATATTTTTATTTAAATTGGATTATATATATATATTTTTTAAATTTCAAGAAGTTAATATAATAACGATGGCAAACCAGTATAAATGTTAACCATAGTTAAAAAATAAAGAAAAATTAATAAAATTGTAAGCAGTTTATAAAACATTTTATTTTACTTGATATATTTTAGTATTTTATAACTTAACAAAAATATCCTATTTACGTACCATGTTATACTGTTCCCAACTCATACTTACGTCCGTGCAATATAGCCAATAGTTTATGTAATTTAGTGTAGTAAAGTTGGGTTGAAATTGTTCTGATTAAAAAGTAGTGGTTGAAGTTAAACTACATGTCGGTGCCAATCATTGTAGGAGCTGTTTGATGTGCCTGTCTCGATGATAGACACAAAATACATGTAAAAGAATAAGTTGAAGTAATGGTCTTAAAAGTCTTCGAAATTAATTACCGAATATGATAAATTTAATTCGGAGTTTTGAGTTCAAGTTTCTCTAAATACAACTGTTAAGAATAGAATTGCTTCCTATGTCTTTGAAATTAACCATGCATAGATGTATATCTATTCTAAAAATGAAACCGACATGCACACACAAACATTAAATAACCCGAAAAGTTTGGTGATTGCAATAAATCTATCCGACATATTTCCTTTCTTGCCCAACAAAGATTTGACCAATTGGAAACATGAGATTCTATTTCTTCCGGTTTATCAATGTAGGCATTTCGTGTAAGGCCAACACCGCTATGATAATAATATTGACACAACACTAAGCAAAATCTGCTATCTAGATTCACAAGGTAGGAATGAATGAGAAAATCTACCTAACCATGAAAAGCACACATTTTTCCTCAATCACCTGAGAGAATCAACCATAAAGGACTTGAAACATGATACCCTTTACCTTCACCAAATAACAATGGAAGAAATAAAATAGTCGAACACCCCTTTTCCTTTCCTTGAAGGGGACCATTGGCTCATTATTGCTATTTATTATCACCATATATATTCGGCACGTATCTCCATTGGCTCAAAAGAAAATCTATATGTTTCTTCTCATTTGACTTTATAGTTTGCTAAGTCTTTTATGTATCATAAACTCTAGGTGATACATGAACTAGTGTTGGTCCAATTAGCAAGAATTTAGTTTTTCCTTAAATATACTCTCGAGTAATGGGAACAAAAAAAAAATATTTGCAGAATTATATATTCTCCATTGGTGATGAGTTTATTTGACTCTGCTTGCTTTATTTGGGGACCATTTTTTAAGTACTTCCGATATTTTTAATGAAAATTAGGGTTTTGTCTCAAAAAGAGGTTTGCATTTGATGTTTTCACAAATTACTGAGATAAAACTTTAATTTTATTTAAAAATAATACTAAAGTATCTAAAAAAACTGCACCAAAATTTATTTTTAGTAAACATCAACATATGTTCTAGGTTATACAGACCAAAAGAATTTTATGTCCTACTTGACCGTCCTTTTAAGCTTTGATAGGGTTCTACATCTTTTCTAATGGAGCTTGACACGTTTATTAAGGTATTTTCTTCCTATCATGTGATAGAACTTTTACTTTTGGCATGATGCAAAGTTGGAACTTGATCTTCTGTGAGTCATTTAAAATTGTTAAGCTAAATGAAATGAAAAGAGAGAGACAAAAAAAAATCTAAAAGAAATGTTGTAAAAAATTTAAGTAAAAAAGGAAATATTGAAAGAAAGAAAAAGATATACTTGCATAATCTATGCTAAGAAATATTGCTCACCTTATATATTAGAATCCTACCGTTACATCTTACAATACTACTACATACACATCTTCATTGACCTTCTGCTGCCCCAGCCCAGACAATGTCAGCACCCTTTTCACAAGCACCACAAACCTAGTAATAATTAAAATAAAGCAAATTCAGAAAAGTGATTATTCACTTCCAACATATTATAGCTCAACAGAGAAATATTAGGTAGATATTTTCTTGTGAGAAAAACATTAAACTGGATATAAAGTAGCAGGATCACTATTCTCTACAGAAATAGATCACAAAGAGCAGCACCATACTTGTACTTTACAAGTCAAAGCTAACTTCACAAAAGCATAACCAAGTCATCTCAGAATACCTTCAATTCTTTGGTTGCTCTAATCAACACCCAAGCACAAAATATTTAAATACACGAGGAAGCCATGGCATGTATCATGTATGCATGGGTATAAAATACATTAAAATTAACCATTCAAAGTTTTCCATAGAATACAATATTAATTGGATATTTTTAGTTCAATCAGTTATTGATATACCCTGTGGAGTCGTTTAGGAAGAGATTTTTGAATGGGAGGATAGTTTTTTTTTTATATTTTTAAATTATGAAAATTCTATATTATTTATGTTTTTGGGTACATAAAAATTTAAGAAAAATGGATGATACTCCTTTCTAAGGCAAGCAAGAAAAATCGTTACATTCAAAGAATAGTTATAAAGAACTTAAGTTTATTATATTTTAAAAAGATGAATGGATGCTCGAACTTATGACATATACAATGCAAAATCTTGTATATTTTAAAAATATATCATTTGCATATGATAATAAAATAAATAATTAATCCATTAAACTTATTTGTTAATGCATATTACTTAGCGTATGAATCAGCTAATACAAATCTGTTCTAACTTCACTGTTGATAATTCAAGAAAAAGGGCCTTTCAGTAAAAATAAAGCAGACAACCTTAGAATATTTAGATATCATTATACAAAGAAAAAAGGACAAGAAGGGAAGTTACCCCACCTAGTAATAATAGCAGCTTGGTCCAAGAACCAGCAACCTTAGAAGCTACTAGCCCATTAGAAGAGTCCAATATTCAAGAAAATGGTACTGCATTGGAGGAACCAGGCCCATGAGGGTAATTATTAAACCGAAGAAAAAAGGGCTTTTGACCCAACAAAGGAGAAAAAAAAGGCGTAATTTTGACCCAGAAAAAGAGGCCCGGGGAGGGGGGGTGATTGTTGATAAAAAATAAATGTGACACGATTTATTCCTTAAATGATTTTACTTGATTAAACTCTAATTAGCTGAATCTTAAAGTGACTTGAAAATACAAAATAAAATATTGAGATAAAAAAAATTACCATTCATTCTATTTGTTATCTTCATCTCAATATGTCAAAAGAAATAATACCTCTGTCAGAAAAAGAAAAAAAATATAATATCGAACAAATTTTAGACAAATATATTTTAAAAGAAATTAAAAAGAAATAGGGGACACTATAATAAAATACTTGAGGAGAAATAACACAATTGATTTATATTGTAATTATTAAATTATTATTATTTTCTGTATAATTTATCATGGTTTTACAGAAAGTGATCTTTTACGTCAGCTACGACTTGAGGATAAGCATTCTTTTTGTTTATAAGAAATCTCGATCACAAATCAAGATTGTAAAAATTAAAATCGAACGTAGTATAAACAGTGATATTTCATTTTTAAAAAATGTACAGTACTCAAGGAGACAAAACACGAACAACTTCAGGTTGAAATTAGTTGTTCTTGCAGTTATAAAAAAAATTTCATGTTATTAATTAAGAATCAATGTGAACTTGCACAAAATCTTAGAATGACTTAAGGGTAAATAGTTTGCTAATTTATATCGAAATTATGGTCATAAACCATGACTTACTGTTAAGAGGAGATTTGTAAATATTAAATTTTATCAATCTATCCGACCAATTAAAAGTTTTTAAATAAATTAATAATTCATCAAACAACTTTATTTTAATGCTTAAGTATATATTTTTAAAATTAAATAAAAATATTAATTATAAAAGTACATGTTTATAAGTATTCAATTTATTTAAAATTTAATATGCATTATTAACATAATATATAACTTTATTCAACAACTAGTTAATAAAATTTAACATTTATACAAGTAGAACAATTCTTTTGAATATATTAAGAGAAGTCAAAGAGGATGTCAAATACCTCGTAACATAAGAGATCACTACCTTGATTAACGCTAGCATTTTCCAGGTGCCATCAGATTCAGAATTTGAAGGGTGCCTTTGAAATTTGAATATATACATTTTTTTATGTATTAAAAGTTTAATATTTGAAGGAGAGTGGAAGAAACGAAATAAAATATAAAGAGAAGGAGACCTTGAATAATATTTTTTTGTTATAAAAAAATATCTTTCAGAGCATTATGGTAAGGTATATGCATACTAGTTAATTGATGTGAGGTGGCATAGATGTGGTTGAACATTTGAAGGACTAAAACAGAAAGGAAAAAAAAATGAGTTTGTTAGCAAGTACTTAGTGTAATAATTAAGAAAATCAAAATGTTTTTTAAATAAATTTAAATGAATAATAATAAGAGCTGTATTATTTTTAATAATTTAGAAAATATATGCATGTTTTATTACTTGTATTTATCATAAATCAAAATTGAAATATGCATTAATAAAGTACGTTTTAGTAAGAAAAATATTTTACTGATATATATTTTATTGAGTTTATGTATTCTTGATAAATATTATATTTCTATAAATTTACATAATCTTATCCTTTAAACCTTTTAATTTTATTTTGTATGGTTGCTATTTCTATTTTTTTAAATAACAATTAAAATTGCACCATTTCTTCATTATTCATAAAAATGTATTTTAACAAGAGTTATTTGTTTTTTTTTTTGTATTCTTAAATAATAAAACATTTTATTTTATTTTATTTATAATCATATAAAAGATAAAAAGATGAAATGGATTCATCTTATATGTTGTAAGATTTTGTTTTAATTGTAATTTTTAATAGAAGTTGAGTTATTTTATCAGATAAAATATTAAATTCTCAATGATGCTAAATACCAGTAAAATCTTAATATTAACTTTTATTTAGATTAATATTCATAGATATTTAAATTTAATTAATTATCAAAAGTAAGAATGCAACTATTCATAAGATATTACATTATAAAGTAGATAAATCAAATAAATTGTGGAAAAATATCCTTAATAATAATTTTATTCTTTAAGATTTGTTATGTTTAGCTAATTATATTCTCTCAAATATGTTAATCGTAAATTTTCAAAATTATTAAACGGGGTATAAAAATAATACATATTAGACAAAAAAATTTATTCTAAACGTTGAATTAAAAAAATATATGATTAAATAATATTAAGTAAAATTAATTAAATCTATAATTAAAAGTTATGAATTATTTATATATTTAAATATGATTATAAATATAAAATTAATACAGAGGTGCCATATATTTCATGTACTAATTAAACTTGTTTTAAAATTCCTACAAAACAGGCTGAAAGAGCACGCTGATCGGTCAAGGACTGAACAAGACTATTTACTATGTACTACGTAGTTGCAACATTTGTAGCTGTTCCTTGACCCTGTCTGAATCTGAATCCTCCAAAATAATAATAACCAACCAACCACATCAATATCAATATATATATGTGTGTATGTGCATGATCAAAAGTCCAAACCTCAAATCAAATCAAATCACTTGTTCAAGATGGCTGGTAGTGGCACCTTTGCAGAGATCATAGACGGTGATGTCTTCAAGTACTACTCGCAAGGCAAGTGGAACAAGTCCTCTTCTGGAAAATCCGTTCCCATCATCAACCCCACCACTAGGAAGACCCACTTCAAGGTCCAAGGTAATATATAATAGCAACATACCCTGCCCCCACTCCATAAAAATCATGTCTTTATCATCTCAATTGTTGGTTTCTGACCCAATTCTTCAATTGAAAGAAAATCAACAACACCCCTACGCGATTATATTGTTTTTACTGTTTTTTTGGTGTTGTTCGAATTCATAAGTAATATAGGATGGTACTTTTGTTTCTATAATTTAGAATGTTAATCCAATTTTATTGACTCCCAAAAACAGCTTGTACCCAGGAAGAGGTTAATAGGGCCATAGAATCAGCAAAAACAGCTCAAAAATCATGGGCCAAGACTCCACTGTGGAAAAGAGCAGAGTTGCTTCACAAGGCCGCAGCAATACTGAAGGAGCACAAAGCACCTATTGCTGAGTGTCTTGTCAAGGAAATTGCAAAGCCTGCTAAGGATGCTGTTACTGAAGTATGTACATGTACAAGTAGTAATTTTCATTGATCTATTGGTTATCAAATTAAAGACTATCTTTTTTTCCTTCACTATCTTTTTAACTTTCTTGTGTACTTTTGGCATTCAATTTAAGTTGTGGCTTGCTTCCATGATTTGGTCATTTGGGTGTTCACTTAAACTAACTAGTGTGGTTTTTGTGTAGGTTGTGAGATCAGGGGATTTGGTGTCATATTGTGCTGAGGAAGGGGTGAGAATTCTTGGGGAAGGAAAATTTTTGGTCTCTGATAGTTTTCCAGGCAATGAAAGAACCAAATACTGTCTCACTTCCAAGGTATTTTGACCTACTCTTTTAAAAGTGGTGATTTTTTCAGGCAGCATGTGAAAGTGGCACCTAGCATTAACTACGTTTTTTTTCCCATAAGAAAGTTACAATGTCCAAAATCTAGTTATTTTTTACACAGTCAAATGTTTCACATTTTGAGAGGAATATCCGGGGAATATTTCACATTGAATGGAATATCTAGGGAATCGTTCAATGCATATTCACAACCATTATATGCCGTTAAACGGTAGAATTTATATAAAATGAGAAAACCCATAATTATATACATAATAGTCCGAGAGTCCTATAAAATTGATGCAAACCCGTTGCACCTTTATTTCAACATCAATGATGAAATGCCACCAAAAATTAAAAAGGAAAATCGTAAATGTAAATGAGAGCCTGCAAACTTAGATTTTGCATGTCTGTGGTTTATGCTATAAAAAATACTTTGAAAATTTATGCTGTATTGGCAGATGAAATTGTATTTTTCCTGAGAATTCACAGTGGTTCGGCTTATCCATTTTTGGAAGAGGCTTCCATGTGACAGCAATTTGGTCAATGCCAATGACAATTCATGTTAAAGTTTGAATGAGTTAAATCTGTTTGTGGTTAATTATTGAAAGTTGGTTAAAAAATTTTGCAGTATTGATAAGGGCATTAGAAGCAACATATGTTAGCAATACATGAAAATTATTGCATGCTAAATTCATGATTTTCATCACCTGCAAACTGCAATTTATTATACTAGACCGTAAGGCATGCTTAATTTGGACATCACAACTTCCTAGACAACAATTTATTTCAAAATTAGATGCTTACTTGAAGAGGTAACAATGAATTACATTCTATTAATGGCAATTAGTTTGAATTTTGAAATGCTATTTGCTATATGTTTGGAAGGACATAAAAGACATATGAACACTTCATTACATTATAGTTTTACTATTAATTATGATAACAGAAAGACCATCTCTTGTGTCACTTTTGATTTACGTATACTACTATTTGATGTGTAATAAATGATTTTGGGAGTTTCCAGGCGTGCTCAAACCTGATTACTTTCTTTGGGTAGAAGGTTTGGAAACAGGATCACTTTTAAATCTTCAATTTTTTTCACTTATTTAGCTTGGCATCAACCTCCTGATTCTTTTAAGGAAAGCAGCTACAAAGTTGGATTTCTTATGAAATGAAAATATATGAAGAGGAGTGAGGAGCACCTGGGTTGTTGTGTTGGCCATAATAATTAAGATTCAAAACTATTATTTGATCAAATTAAACTTTTCTTTTGTATATGCTACTTCTGGAATAATGTCTATACCATATACTAGACTCTATGCCCGTGATTGTAAGTAATGTGTTATTTTGAGATATTTTCTCTTTGCAGATTCCACTTGGAGTTGTTTTGGCTATTCCACCGTTTAACTATCCTGTTAATCTGGCTGTTTCAAAGATTGCTCCAGCGCTTATTGCTGGAAACTCCATTGTGCTTAAACCCCCAACCCAGGTGTGCAGCTATTTATAGAGCATATGCTTACTAATAGTTATAGTCATACAATTAGTTAATTTAAATAAAATCTCAAGTGCTGCATATATTTTGAAAGGCTTTACGAGTCATAGGACTTGCATAACTCTATCTTTGGACTTACAGGGTGCTGTTGCTGCATTACATATGGTGCATTGCTTTCATTTGGCTGGTTTCCCTGAAGGTCTTATTGGCTGTGTGACTGGAAAGGGTTCTGAAATTGGTGACTTTCTTACAATGCATCCAGGGGTGAACTGCATAAGGTAATATTCACTTCTTTGGCTATCTTGTTAATACTGTTTGCTATAACAACGGTTTTATCATTTTATATACAATAATTCAAGTAATTCCTAATCCACAAGTGTAGTTCCAACTTTCAACTAGATGTTTCAAGAATTCAAGCAAGATACACATCACGCCTCATTTTTTGTGTTTTTGAAAAATAAATTAATTAACTAAATGGTTAGATGATAAATCTTTCCTTTGTTTCAAAATTAATTATAAGATAAATACATAAATAACTTTGGATTATTTTGTGTCAAATTATGAATATAAAGTGTCTTGCCACTATACCGAGAGGGAATATGTATCTTTCTTTCCTTCTCCTGGGCGACTAACAAGCAAGGGACTGAGTGTTTGCTGGTTAGCTATGGTTGGAAATTACTGGACTGAAAGCTGTCTAAGGAATGGAGTCGCTCGACCAGGAGGATTGAAGTTACTAAGCCTTTGCTTTGGAATAGCAAGCAATCAAACGGAATTGCAGAGAATGGAATGATTCTTCTTCTGTAACTTAATCTGGAATTCTGTAGTTACAGTCTAGCCCTGATCTCAACTAGCACTAGCCTTCGTGTTAATAAATAAGTGTAACTGAACTATTTCAACTTTCAATTGAACTTCTTCGTCGTTCAGTCCATTAAGGCTAAGCTGATCGTGCTGTCAATATTGTATTCAATTGCTCGAGTGGCTGGCTAGCTTTGCCAGAATCATATGTAATCACAGGGGTACTTTCGAAGATGCTCTGCAGTCAGAGGATGGCAACTTTCTTGCTTGCTTTTTCTTTTTCTTTTTTTAGTGTTATTTTTGTCAGTAGAGAAATGTTTTGGCCATTGCAACTGAAAATTTTCTCACCTAATTCCAATTAATCCTCAGTTTCACTGGTGGGGACACTGGAATAGCAATATCAAAGAAGGCTAGCATGATTCCTCTTCAAATGGAGCTGGGTGGAAAAGATGCCTGCATTGTTCTTGAAGATGCTGACTTGGATTTGGCAGCTGCTAACATTGTAAAAGGTGGCTTCTCCTACAGGTAACAGTAGCATATAGCACTTTCCGGAAGGGAATTATTTGGACTAGAAATCGTGAAACATCAAAATTGCTTCGTTTTTCCTGCAACAGATTGTCTTAGATTTTGCTAACAAAACTGTTATCAGTATCCAATAGCTATATGACCTTGTCTTTCTTATTTTTGTCTCTTTTCTCTAAAAGGAAAATAATTCTCTTAATTGCTTTTCTGGAAACATATACAATGAAGGAAAACAGCTCATGCAAGGAAATCAACTATAAGACATGTTTGAGTATCGTGTTTATCGTATTTCTCGTTTAGACTTGCAGTTTTATATGAAATTTTCATATTTTCTTAATTTTGAAACTTCAATTATAGGAATTACTGATTTATTCATTGCATTTTTCTCATTGTGGTTGCATTGACTCCCATGACAGCAATAGTCCTAAACTCTAGTACAAATGCTTTGAAAATTTTTCTATGCCAGTGGTCAAAGATGCACCGCTGTAAAGGTTGCTTTGGTCATGGAATCCATAGCCAACACTCTTGTCAAGAAAGTCAATGATAAAGTTGCAAAATTAACTGTTGGGCCACCTGAGGATGACTGTGATATCACACCAGTAGTCACAGAGTCCTCTGCTAATTTTATTGAAGGGTTGGTGATGGATGCTAAGAAGAAAGGAGCAACATTTTGCCAGGAATATAAAAGAGAGGGAAATCTCATATGGCCACTGCTTTTGGATAATGTTCGTCCGGATATGAGGATAGCATGGGAGGAGCCATTTGGACCAGTTTTACCAGTCATCAGAATAAATTCTGTTGAAGAAGGAATTCACCATTGTAATGCTAGCAATTTTGGCCTTCAGGTATGTATAACATATTTTGATCAAAATGCCTGTATACATTCAAATGAATAAAGGACACCATCATTTACAATATGGCTACATTTTATGTTTTCCGAACTTCTTTTTACATTCAAAAGAAAGTGTCAGGTATAATCATTTTTTATTTGCTTGATGAGTTTGAAACTTTGAACAGTTTGTGACAAAAACTAAGATGCTCTTGTGAATAGCTGTCTTAAGAGGTATTGTCCAATTTGTTTAATTTTCTTTTTCATCATCTTGATGATCATTTGAGTGTGTCACACAATCTTCAGGGCGTTCTCAGTCAAAATGCCACTAATATATTTCAAGGCAGAAAACTAGAACAGTTGTATTTACTTTATTTCATTCTATATATGATGCAGGGATGTGTCTTCACCAGGGACATTAACAAAGCAATGTTGATAAGTGATGCAATGGAGACAGGAACAGTTCAAATTAATTCAGCACCAGCTCGTGGACCTGATCACTTTCCTTTTCAGGTGCAGCCTTTGTCCTAAATCTTGCTAAGTTGCCTTTTAACTTTTGTAGTTTATAATTCTAATTATAAAATTCCTTTTATACATAGGAAATTAATTCAAAGGTTTCTGGCAAAAGAAAACCTCCTTTCTTCCCATGCAATATCATTAATTGAAAGGATAAAATAAGTTTTTTAGTTACTAGAAGTGTAGTTAAATTCTGTTTTAGTCCTCTAATTTTTTTTAATTGGTTTTAATCCACATAAATTTTAAAATTTTCGAAAAAGAATCTCCGTGATGTGTGTGATATGAATTTAGGCACAGCACATAAAATGTCACGTCAGTGTGGTTGCTAACATGCCATTACTAGATTCACACCACCATGTCATCACAAAGTGATAATAGAAACTATTTTAAAAAATTTCAAATTTATGAGGCTCAAAACTAATAAAAAACGGACTTAAAACCAAATTTAATCATATTTATAAGAACTAAAAACATTTAAGTTTCAATTGATATATACAGAAAAGAATATGAAACCATGCAGTCATAATTGTAACGTAGTAAATGTTTGAGTAATTTATTTTTCTGTCTAAACAAGCAAATATGATTTGTGGCAGGGTCTGAAGGATAGCGGAATTGGTTCTCAAGGAATCACCAACAGTATTAACATGATGACCAAGATAAAGACTACAGTAATCAACTTACCGGCTCCTTCGTACACTATGGGATGAAATGGCTAATAACGTTAAGTTAGTGTTCCCAATCTCACATGCTTCAGCTTAGCCTTATAGAGTGGATTTATGAGGGACAATCTTTAAAGGATCTACTTGCATATAAACAATTTGTGTTGATGTGGCTTGTATTGTATGGAGAAAAAACAAGACTACTTGTACACGTAGAATATGAATCTTGAATAAATTATGGTTCTACATCTCTACTTGAATTGATGGTGGTATGATAATCCCGCTGAGATAAGTGTGTTATAACATAAATAATCATAACAGAAATGTGATATATTAATCCCACGGAGAAACTCTTATGATAAATTAATGATGGGGAATGCTTCTTATAGACCAAAGAAATAAATAAATAGTAATGATCTCATGCATTGTTGGAGTGTTTTGTAATGATCAGTTAAAAATAATGTATCGCTTTTATAGTGAATGTTTTCTTCGTAAAAAAATATTTATTATAATAGAAATATATCTTTTAAAAGGAAGTAGTTATTATAAATATTTTTATAAAGAGAGAGACAAGAATACTTGACCTTTAGACACTTATACTACGTCATTCAAAATTTAATATTTATTTATATTTTTAAAAATATTATATGTTAAAAAAATAAAGTGATGAAACACTTTTTACTTTTGTACAACATTTTATGGAACATATTTACTTTATAAGATTTTTAAATTAACTACTTTATTTGTTTATCTCATGTTATATTAAAACTTAAACTTAACTCTTTGTATCAACAAATATGAACTTTTATATTTATATATATATTTTTTATCTTTAAAAAAATAATATTTTTTATAAGGGAAAAATAGCTATTAGATTAGTAAACTTCCACGTGAAATAAAAGACAAGGAAGGAAGTAAGCAAATCAATATAAAACAAGGAAAAGAAAGCTAATCATTAACTTTCATAGATTATTTACCTTTCTGATTGAAATTCTTTGTCAAAAGGATAATATATTTGATTTTCTTTGCAATGTACTTCAAATTCGAAATAAAATAGATAATACGTTTAACATAAAAAAAAATTGAATTACTCTCTTATAATTAATAAAATTAATTTATTTTTATATATACAATATAAATTTTGTTAATAATAACAAAGCATCTCCTATTATATTCATGTAATTTTGTTATTATTTAATAATCATGAATGTAAATCATCGAGGAACGAAACTAATATTTTAACTTTATTTTAAATTTTAAGTTTGAGTCTCAGTGAGTATTGTTATTGTTGTGTTAAATACTCAGATAAAAATATTTGTAAGCTCATATTTGTAGTGATATTTTTTATTTTTAGCAAATTATCTCCGATAAAAAATAGTAATTTAAAAAAATATATAAATATGATATAAATAAATTAAATTTAAATCACACAAGTTCTCAAAAAAATTTCACAAATTGTACTTGGACTGTATATATGTTGGGATTAAATAAGATTTAGTATATACATATTGGTGAACTTTTTACCCGGTTTGACATGTGCTGTTGTCATGCGACCTACGTTAACAAATCTTACTCCCTACTGTGCCGAAATTTTGGTATAAAGGCGCGAGTTTTGTTTTTTATTGTTAAATATATTTAAAACAATAAAATTAAGTTTTAAGATAAAATATTATATTAAAATGCTTTTTAATTAAATTAAATTTATCTTATTCTCCAAACAAAAGTTTTAATGTTTTGAGACATTTATATTGTTTATATTTAAATTAAAACAGATAATTCATCTTTTTTTGCTATTAGATAACTTCATCTTTTACCAAAAGGGGTTAGATCTATCGTATTTAACATGTGAAAAATCCACGTACAATGTTATCTAATTGATTGTTTTTAGATGTAAATGTCTCGATCTTGTAAGGTATATAATATGTACGTTGCCATGTAATTAATTAAATTTTACGATTATAAAGCAAACTTAAAAATTTAATTACAAAGAAAAAAAGGTACAAACTAACAAAAGCAAGAATATGGCAAATTTATTAATTTGATTTTTTTAATCACATAATTTGATTTATTTCAATTTCATGCTGTTTTGACCAAACTAGGCGTGTGCCAACACAAAATCTCATGCTCGATAATCCTGTCACACCAAACATTATTAAACCAATTACTCCCATCCCAAAATGAAAATGATTAAGATTTATCTCCACCTTTTTCAAATCCTTAAATATAAAACGTATATAATGTTTCTGGTGAATTAAATGGAATTTTATAAAAAATAAATAAATATTTATACGGAGTAACATTATGCTTTTTTTAAAAATATTTTTTATTTTATTTTTAAATAAACAATAAATATAATAATTTTTGAATGACATATTAGTCAATTTTTACTACATAAATAAAATAAATATTAAAAATATTTTAATAAAATTATTCTACTAATAATATACTTATTTTACGTTTTTATAAAAATATTAAATGTCAGTCTAATTACAACAAAAAGTAATAAAATAAAACAAGAGTAAGAAACAATATCTAAAGCAAAGCTACCTGGACCCCAGGCCCATGAAAAAAAATCCAAAAGACGGAATTCAAAACCCAAATTTAACTCAAATTCACGAACCCGCGAGATCCGTGGCGAGCCAAGATATGGATTATAATTCTCCTTCGAAGCGCCCAAATTAAATTTACGGCAATAAAAAAATAAGAAAAATAATCAATTTTCTAAATGTCATCTTTAATATATAAATTGAAATTCACACATATATAAATTAGTTTTTCCTTTTCGTGTTCAAAATTTCCCCGGAAGCTCACTTTACTCTCTCCCCTCTCTCGCACGCTCCGTTTCTCTGTGTAATAGAACGGAAGAAAACGAAAGAAGAGAGAAAACCCTAACGCTTTGTTTGGTGCTTGAGAAGCCAGCATTTAGGTTTGAACCGCGGTGAATCTGCTTCGATTGGAGGGTTTCTAGGGTTTCGATGGAGTGAGAGCTAGCAAGATCTGCAACGGAAGAGACTCGGAACAACGCACCAATGGATTCCTCGGATAAGGAGCTAGAAGAGCAGCTTCTAGAAGCTGGTAACAAGCTCGTAGATCCTCCCTCCTCCGTCGATGACCTGCTTCGTGTTCTAGATGTAAGCTGTTTTCTCTCTTTCTGTTTTCCGTGGAATAATCGTTTTATCAGTGTTTTTTCTTTATTCTTTTGTTAATTCTTTTCATCGCTTGTTTGTTTATTTGATGCATGAGGCTTGTTCTTGTTGAGGATTTCGTGAATCGGTTTTGAAGAGCGGCGGTGTGTTTGGTTGTTTGTGATTTTGCATGTCGTTGTTGGCTTTGTTGTTTACCTAACTGTGTGTCGCTTCCATCAGTTCTTGAACTGTTTTATGCGGAGATTTACTCCGTATGCGCAATTCATACTGTTTGCAACAACTTGCTCGTTAATTTGGGAATATTCATTGATGTCTTACTGTTTAGGCTCTTGGTTTGTAAAATTGAGAATTGCTTGTAAATGCCCGACGTGATGATGTGCAAGGGAATTGGTTCTTAAATTAACCTGATTTGGAATGAGTTAATGAATTCATTTGTGAATGAACTGAGATTTAATTGGTAGTAATATTAAACTTGCGATATGCTGGAATGGGTTGTCTTCAACATTAATCGTCATGTTTGGCTGCTTAAGGAAATGCAAATTGTTTTGGATGCGGCCCGCACTAGGCTGTTTTAAACAAATGGTGTAAATGGAAATTTTGAATTGAATGTTTATCTTGATTCAGTTTTTTATTGACTGTCAGAATAAATGATCTGGGCATAGACAGTGGTATCTAATGTAACTGTATTAAATTGTGCACGGATTATTTCTGGTACAAGATAGAAATATTCAATAAGAGTAGGATAACTTCTGTTGTAGACCTTCTTAACATAAAACCAAATTGATTATCTGCAATTTTAGTTTCTTCTCTTGGTTTATGCTCAATCATTTTTTCTCCGTAACTTTACAGAGTGACTCTTAAGTTTTTATCTCTCTTTAGTTTGCACATTTCTAAATATTGCCCTTGTCTTATTTTTATATCTAGCGACCAAAATGCACTTCCTTCACCCGTTTGATATATTCTTTGATCAGATCTCAGTTAAAAGCTTAGTAAGCAAATCAATTTCTTATTCAATCATACATTTTCAAACTTCAATAGGGATACTATCCGGGCTGATTGCTTTACCATTATTCATCTTCTTAAGAGCTTTTTTATACTTCTCTGGGTTGAATTCTACAACAATACGCCAAATTTAGTTAATCTCCTTGAGTTTCAATCATTTTATATTTTCAGTTGCTTGTTGCCTATTATTAAAAAATTTATAGCAATAGTTTTTTTTTTTTTAATTTGTCTTTAAGGCCTTGTTCTTTGTAAATTGTATTGCCTCACAACCAACATGATTTTTTAAGTGTCCTATCTATGAAATTTTTTTTTCAGCTTGTAAAATGCATTGAATTAAATCCTCTATATCCTCTTGTAACTTTTCTTTCAAAAGAACTTCCAAGCCAACTTGTGGAGTATAAGTAGTGATGATATTAATAGTGTCTTGTGTGACTAATAACTTCAAATATATGATCCTGTCATCAATGCTTTTAGTCTTTATTACATTCTTTTTCCAAGTGTTATTAGAAATGATGCCTACTTCATTCTTTCCTCTAACTTTAAAATTACAGTATCAAGTTCCTTAGCCTTTTTTTCAACCCATTTTATTTCTTGAAGGCGCATGATGTTAATCTTTCTATGAATTATGATGTCCACCACTTTCAAAGACTTTCATGTCAAATTACTAAGATTCCATGAACCAAACATAATCAAGAGTCCTTGGACTAACTTCTATTCTGACATTTGTCTAACCAAATGTGGGTACCTTTACTCCCTTAAAATTACATTCTGGTGCTGCTTGTACTGGTTCTTGCCCATTTGACTGTACTTGAGTCACACAAAATGTTACTTTGAGCTAACGACCTAGTCCTAGCACAGTATTGTTGTCAGTGATCCATGTATATGTGTTGACAAGTTTTATGTTTGCTGCCGAAGGCTTAACACATCTCTGTTCATTTAGCCAGGCTTGGGATCAGATATAGGACCATAGACAGAGTTATTTATTGTTACTATAAATTGTTAAAAATTTATGCATCCTACCAAATTTATCTCCTTAGAGGTAGAAAATTTGGTACAATTAGATTCATTAGTTACTAAGTTAATATATTTCTTGGTTACACAATGTAATATTAGGTTACCAGTTAAAAATTTGAATGTTGTTGCATGAGCATACTTTGTGAATTGATTCTGCAATATAAAGGAAAAAGTTAAAGAAATAATAGTGCAAAATATGGACAACCACCAGTGGTTACTGTTTTTTGATACAGCAGGGTGTTCATATCTCTTAAACAGCCTCATTATACTTGTTTTTGTTGAAATTCTCCTTGGGAAATGTATCATTGGAAGAAATTATTGAATTTGAAGTTTCAAGTAAAACTATCTGTGTTTCTCTTACTGAATTTGTGTGTAAATTTTATTTTTTCTGAATATCTGATACCATACTTACTTTAGGTTTGAAATATTTGTCACTTGTTTACATACTTAAAAATTTTCCGAGTTGTTGATGCTCTATAGTGTATATCTAATTCTTAGGGTAGTTGTATCAATTGTTTAACTTTCTGTGTTGACTAGCCATTCTTTTTGAGTGATACATGGGTTTCCTTGATCTCCAGACACATTCTTAACTTTATGAATGACCAAAAATATAAATCACATTTGCTTGATCTTATTTTTTTCTTGCCTTGGAACTGCAGCGGCTTGAGTGTTGCCTAATATTGGTTGAACAGTCACCTTCCAAATCTATGCAAAATGCACTCTCTCCATCATTGAAAGCATTAATTGCTGATAAACTTTTAAAGCATACCCATGTTGATGTCAAAGTTGCAGTTGCCTCTTGCATAAGTGAGATAACAAGGATCACTGCACCTGATGCTCCTTATGATGATGACCAAATGAGGGTACATACAATTATTTTCTACTATAAATTAATTGAATTATATAATTATGTTTACAAATTATATCTGTTAAAGTTTGGAAATGTTATTTTCTGCCAGGATGTCTTTCGATTAATTGTATCTTCATTTGAAAATCTACATGACAAGTCAAGCCGATCATATACAAAGAGGACTGCAATTCTTGAAACAGTTGCAAAAGTGAGGTCATGTGTGGTAATGCTGGATCTTGAATGTGATGATCTGATTTTGGAGATGTTTCAGCATTTCTTGACTACAATAAGGCAAGTGCCGTTGCATAAAAGTCCAGCATCATATCAGCTTCTGGTTCTTTGTTATTGCTTTTTTTTGCTTCAAACATTACATAGTTTCAACATTATAGTCTACAATAATTGTATTGAGTGGGAAGTTACTTTAGATGTATATTTTAAGATGTATGCATACTGAAATTTACTTTTGATTGAATATTAGGATTGATGTTGAACCTGGTTCTGAATTCTGACGATTGATATCATTCTTAGTTCTAAATATTGATCTTAAATATTGTTCTTCCTCTGGTTTGTTTCTCTTTCCTGATGTAATTGGATTATGCACTTTTATTGCACTCAGTCATTAAATTCACTGCGTTTTGAAACATAAGTTAAAAGAGGAAACTAATTTATTGCAAACTGATTAAACATCTGATTTAGAATCTTGCTTTTTACTAGTATTGCAGGTTAGATTAAAAGTGGTAGTTGTAGCATGTTTGCTCTTGAGGTTGATTTATTTATTGAAAATTTTCCTTCTTCTTGATACCTTGCACTTGTGTCTTGATTTTAAGAAATTATTTTCTTTCATATTTCTGTTGCGTATGTTCAAAATCGGTTTTTATTTCTTTTGTCAATTTGAAGCAAAATCTGTGGACATGGTTCTAACAATGTCTGTTGAAAACTTTCAGGGATCATCATCCAGAGGCTGTTTTTTCATCCATGGAAACCGTAATGATCCTTGTTCTAGAGGAGAGTGAGGATATATCCCTAGATTTACTCTCTCCAATCTTAGAAAGTATTAAGAAAGACAATGAGGTTGGAGTTTGCAATTAATTCTCTTTAGTTGATTGTGATTTTGAAGTTGAACCATTTTTTCATCATAAATTTCTTATTATTGTCATCATAATTTAGGAAGTTTCGCCAATTGCTCGAAAGTTGGTGGAGAAAGTTCTTGAACGTTGTGCAACCAGGCTTAAACCATATATAAAGCAAGCAGTGGATCACTTGGGTATTTCCTTGGATGATTATAGTAATGTTCTTGCCTCAATATGCCAAGATACATCTGGTAGTTTGGAGCAAAATGATGCCTGTGCTACTAGTGATCATGCGGTAAATTTATTGTTTTAATGTTTATAAAAAATTAATTGGCTTGGGAAATTTTTATAATGAGCTGACTAATGATTAACTTCGCTTGTGGTACAGGAAGATGAGAGCAAATCAGGAAAAGAGCCAGTGAAGGAGTCGGAACAGGTTTGTTTCATCTACCCATTTAGTTTTGTGTTTTCTTTGTTCTGTTTTAATCCACAGGCATGGGATATTGGAACATGTCTATACTGGTTGATCAGGTGGTTAGGGAGAATTCCAAAGAAGATGCACCACCCCCAGAAGATAATCCCGAGGGTGACAGATCTCCTAAGTCTGTCATGAGTAATGGCATTGCACAAACTGGAGAAGATGATACTTCGGTAGATCCAAAGTCCTTAAAGAAGCAAGGTGATACTGATGGTGCTGTTCATTCTGAAGGTATTAATTTATCGGGTAATGGAGAGTCCAATGATTTGGATGGTGAAAAAATTGAGAATAGTGAATCAAAGGCAGAACAATCCACCAAGGGAAGAGGAAGGAAACCTAGTGCTTCGAAATTGGTTGAACCTTCTGAAGGTTCATATCTTGCTAATGAGAAAGAAACTGAGAAAGTGATTGAAAGTCACAGCAAGGATGTTCCCAGTTCTACTCATGAGGATGATTGTGCTGAGGCTACAAGACCTTCAGAAAATGATAAAGAGATTGATGCTAAAATTTCATCACCAAAAGCAGGTGATGGTGAATCTGATGCTGTTGCTTCTCCTTCACCAAGTGAAAGCATTCATGATGAAAATCATTCAAAGAAACGTGGGCGATCAAAAAAGAAAGCAAGCTCTGCAAAAGAAGGGGTTGCAGAAAATGTTTCGAAAAAGGTTTCTGAAGGAACAAGTGATTCAGAAGGAAAACCTTTGAAGCCATCAGTGAAAAAGGGACAGGGTCGTACCTCTGATGTGAAAAAAACTACCATGGTAGATGCAGTAAAAAAAGGAAGTGGGGCTACAAGTGACGTGGATGGAAAAAAACAATCAGCTAAGAAAGCAGAAGACAGAAACAAGGGTGGTGGTGGGTCCTCTTCTAGGCAGTTGGAGGACAAGAGAAAGAAGGGGCGGGGGAAAGGTAACCCTGAGAAGGGTCTAGCAAAATCTTCTACTAAGGATGATGACAAGGTATTTGCATACTTGCTTTAGAACTCTTTCGTTGTTATTTGGTCATGTTATCCCAACATGATATTTGTTTTGCCTGTATGTTTTTTCAAAAATGAAGTATTGCTGATATTATTGTAAGTTATTTAGGAAATGGTGTCTTCACCAAAGTCAGCTGTGAAATCAACTAAAGATGAACATTCAGAGGAGACTCCTAAGACAAATTTGAAGAGGAAGCGCACTCCAGGAAAAGAAAATGTATGCACCTTGTTTTGTGTTTTTTAAGTCATGGTGAACTTCCATGTTTTATGCATTAGGACACTTGTCCTTTTAGAAAATCCTTTAGGTAACTATATGGTTACTATGTTGGACTTTGCAGTGTGTTGGAGTCTTTCGTAAAGGCACAGTTGATTTGTTGAAATGTTGTAATTTAATGTACTGTACTTGTATTTCCTACAGCATCATATTGTCTTTTTCTCCGTTTCCCTTTCCTCTATTAAGAACTTGGAAGTAATTATTTGCTGTGGGTTCACTGTTTCCCTATATGTTGTCAATCTTTATTTTTGTTGTGTAGTTCTGAAACACATGCAATTCTGGCAATTTTTTTTCTAATTAGAGTTTTAATATTCATATTTTTTATTGCGAATCTTCTGATTGCTGTCTCAGGAGTCTAATAGCAAGAAATATGGTCAAGAACTAGTTGGTTCGCGAGTTAAAGTTTGGTGGCCAGATGATCAGATGTAAGTACACGATTTTTTAATTTGCAACTTGCTGTGACTGAAATTTTCTGTTAATCAGGGACAGGGAGTGTTGCATACTTTCTGTCAATTAGGGGTTTACTTGTAATTTAAATGTTTTGCATTCCTGGTTGCACAAGCTGTTTGTATCCTTGGTGTATGCAGTTGCATGATCTGAGTCTTTTCTAGATTATTACATCTTATTACATGAGTTTTTTAAGAAATCATATGACCACTAGCCTTAAGTCTTGACCATTTGTGTACAGTGGTATTATTTAGAATTATAGTTTTAACTGTCTCAGATGATTCTCTCTCTCTCTCTCTCTCTCACGCACACACATCTGAGTTATTGATAGTGTTGGCTATCACAGTGGGGGTGGCTGCTAAATTTACATAGATTGAAGTCGTTTGTGTTCACACTTAATTGCACCTGCTTTGAGTATGCTTTAGATTAATGATTATTTTGTCTTTAAGCTAAGGCATCAATTTTCAGTATTAACGATAAACATGTCTTATGTTGAGTACATGGTTTTGAGAATCTAATCTGTATACTAGAAATTATTTGCATAATGTCTAATCTGGATCTTTGACTTAGCTATAGCATTTTTGGTTTAGCCACCCTTGGCCAATATCTGGCATTAACTACTTGGATAAATATTTATATTGTAAAACCTTTTGGGTTTAGTCATCATGGTTCATTGGTTTGAGCTCAATATTTCCCTTCCTGGCGTATTTTGTACGTTTCTTGTTTTAACTGCTTATGTAAGCTGTAATTATGCCTTACGGTTTATAGACCAATATTACATTTATGATTGTGCTGCATTCAGTGAACTTCGTAGTAACTATGCTTACTGATTATTGTCTTTAAGCTAAGCTATGAAATTTCAGTATTAATAAACATGATTTATGATGAGTACGTGTAGGTTTTGTGGGTCTAATCTGTATATTCGAACTTATTTGCATCATATCTAGTCTAGATCTTTGGTGTATTTGTAGCATTTTTGGGTTTAGCCACCCTTGGCCAATATCTGGGATTAATTATTTGATAAGTATTTATGTTTTTACTTTTCAGTCCTTTATGGTCTAGTTATCATGGTTCATTGGTTTGAGCTCAAGATTGCCCTTCTTGGCATATTTTGTACTTGTTTTTACTGCTTATGTAAACTGTTATTTATGCCCTACTGTTTTTAGACCAATATTACATTTAATGAACTGTGATTATGCTGCGGTAAAAATGCTTAGGAGTGAAGTGGTAGGTATTTAGGAAAAAGAGATATTTGAATTGAAGTATTGAACCAGGGGGGGTATACTTTTTCGGTTGGCTATAAACACTATTGCATGCATATACTTTTCATTTTGGTGAAATTGAATATAGATATATAATATTATTCTTGACACATTCTTTTGTAGGTTTTATGAAGGTGTTGTTGATTATTTTGATTCTGCCACTAAGAGGCACAAGGTGATTTGGAAGCTATACAATATTCTCTTTATCCTATTTGTCCCATCCTTCTACTTGTCCTTTTTTATCACAGTAAAATTTTTTCATTTTTTTAATATTGCATTTCCTGTTGGAACGGTAATGTATCTTTTCCTATTATAGCAAACTCAAGACGGCTTGATTTTTTTGAGGTTTAAATTGCTATTAGCAGTCACCTTTTAATTCGCTTCTGACAGTTCTCTCTATTTTTAGGTCTCATATGATGATGGTGATGAGGAAGTATTACTTCTTAAGAGGGAAAAATGGAAAATTATTGATGATGGCAGTGATTCAGATGGGGTGAGACTCTACCCTGAATTTGTTTTTGGGAACTTCTTTCTGCATCTGTGTTAATGGCAATTATTTCTGTTAACAGGGAGACGGAAGTGATCGCACAAGTCCTGATGCTTCTGCAGATTTGTATGTGTTGCTTATTGTTGATGTCATTTATTATAGAAGGCGTTACTCTTGTTTGAAAATTATCTTAAAATTGTTTTGCATTTCCTGGGAGTGTGCTATTTATATTGTCCAGTATTACCATTTTGTAAACTGCCAGCATTTATCCATGGTCTGCTTGGTTTGTTGCCTTTATTGTTTGTGCCTGTTAAATTGCTAATATGATGGAATGCTACCTTGATTTATGTCCCTAAAAGTTCAACCTACTGGATCTACAAATTTTATTTTTTCTGTTGAATTGAAAAATAAAGATTCTTTGTATGATATGTTCTGTTGCATAATTCTGAACAAATAATGAAGTTGGTTTCATTGTCCTTCCTTCCAGTAGTGTTTGTACTTTGCTATATGTTATGATGTGGATATTCTGTGTGCCTATTAAGGTGCCTTTATTATTGCCGCAAATCAACACAAGCATAAAAGTCTTGCTGTGTAAAAAGGGTGATAAATTGAGTTGAGTGCTAAGAAATCATTGAACGTACTTGAAATATAAATATTTAGGGCAGTGCTTTAGAATTTGGGTTTGCTGTTGTAAAAGATTCAAATGGAGATGACCTATTTGTTGCTGTATTTGGTGATTGTATTTTCAAGCTGTGATTTTTTTAAAAATTTTTTTTCACTGAGTTTGGTTATATTTAATCCTCATTTTTTTATTGTTATATTCAGGCTGCCAAAAAAGAAAGGGAAAACTAGTGGCAGTGAACTGAAAAAGGGAGGAAAGAAGGATTCTTCTAAAAGGTTTGTGAATGGCCTGAATTGATATCTGTTCCATTCTCTGGCCGATGTCTGAATATCTTACCTTTATTTCTACTAGTGGAGGAGCCTCTTCGAGCAAATCCAAAGGGGGGACATCTGCGAAATCTAGCAACAGGTCCAAAGATGGCAGCAAAGCTGATCGAAAATCAAAAGATTCCAAGACTGCAGTCAAATCTGAGGATGAAGTTAGTAGAAAATCTAAGGATCATTCTCTGAAAAGTGGTGGCAGTAAATCTATTGATGCTTCACAAAAAGGAAAATCCAAGAACACTGATAGTTCCAAGATAATCAGATCCAAGGATGATGATGTTAGCACATCAAAGACCTCTGCTAAGTCGAAGCAAGAAACTCCGAAGACCGGAAAATCTAAGCAAGAAGCTTCTAAGCCCGCTTCTTCCTCCAAGGCAAAATCTACCAAAAGTGGTACTAAATCTAATACCAATGGCACTGGCAAGGTGAAATCTAATTTATTGAAAACAAAAGATTCAGAGAATGAACACTCGGAGAATTCTACGAAAGTGGTAGAAGACACAAAGGGTAAGACATCAAGTTCATTGAAGGCTGGAAGCGAGGCCAAGAGTGGAAAGAAACGTGGGAGAAACTAGAAGTTGAAAATCACTTTCGCTGTTCATTCCTTGGATGCTTGCTCGTTTTCTGCCAGCCCATCAGTATTTTGGATTTTCCTTTCTCGTCTTAGCCCTCTATTTAAACTTGTGATAATCCCCTAATTATTGGTAGCATTTTTATCTTAGTTAGGCTAGTTTAGTGCTACTAGGGCTAGTATCTACCGTTCTTTTTTCCCCCAATTTCTTGGTAGATTTTATTTTAAGGTGGCAGAAGAGAACTTTGGTTAGCAACCTTCATTAAAGAATATTTTGTCTCAACCTGATAATGTCAGGTTCACAAAACTTACCTTTTATAGTTGTATCGAAAATATGCGCTACACTGTATACTGACAGTTGAAGCTTAATTAGAGTTGGGGGCATTAGCCGTGGAGAGTTGCCTTTGTCCTATTTATTTTATTTGGTTCTGAAGTTCATGTCTGACGGGTTCAATCTTATTCAGTAAATGGAAATCATAGTGCTATCCGTATATCTTTTTATTATCTAGGCATATTGGCAATCGAGAATTATGAGTTAATGCATTCCATCCGGAGACGATTGTATTTGGGCTTGCAGTTGGATATATGTTTTTTGACTCTCTTTATTAGGCGTTTGATTTCTTTAACATTCGGCTGGTTATGACCGTTTCTAAAGATCATTATAGAAAATTAGAAAAAAATTTCTAGGCATTTTTAGACTTGGATAGGAATTTCGTGTGGCCTAGCGGGAAGCATGCTGTCTACACATTGATTTGGTTTTACTTCAAAGATTTTAACAAGAAAATAAGAATGTTTTTATTGCGACTTTGATGTACTATCATTGTAAGGATTTTTATACTATTTATCAATTATGAATACAATGTTTATATTATTACAAAATTAACAATTTTTGTTGAAACGACAATTTATGATTTGGTTAAGTATAATTTTTTTTATAATATTAGTATATTTAAATTATATTTTTGAAGAAATCAAATTAAATACTTATGATGGGTTAGATTTTCTTATGTCATTTTGAATCAATAAAAATGTGATTGTATTTTTTCTAAAGTTTGAAAATCCAATAAAAATATGTTAAATCATAATTCAACTGAAACTCCAATAACTTGTATGATTAAAATGGATTACCTTTTATATTTAACGAAAAATCAAAATACTATATATATAGAGGTAAATGTTGGACTTTCAAGATACACTATTTATTTAAATTAAGCTTTAATAATCTAAAATGAGTACATAAGAAATAGGTGAATTTTTCAATCTTCTAATTTTTGCACTTAATTCCTTAATTTTTTTTTTAACTTCTAGAAGAAGAAGTTGTAGAGAAGAAAAAGATGTTGGTAATTTTTAAACTTTTTTTTCTAAAAAAAAAAACTATTTAAAATATTTTTAAAAGTTAGAAAATTAAATTAAAATTTTTAATTTAAAAGACAAATAAAATAATATCAAAATTAAAATATCAAATATATAACTTTGCCAAAGAAATAATAACTTAACAACCAGTAAATTTTAAATATAGTTATTTTAATAAGAGTATAACTATGCTTGAATAGTTTTTTGCACTAAAAATGTTGATTAAATCATTCTTAACTACTTTGATAAATATTTGTGTTTCTAAACCTTTTTAATCACATTCAATATTAAATACGAATAATCTTGTATAAAATATGGATAACTTAACCAAAAATTTAAATTAAATGTATTAACAATGTAATTTTTTTACACCGCCATCTAATCATAAATTATTATATCAATAAAATTTATTGATTTTTGTAATAATTAAATTAAAAATTATGTCTATAATATATTTTAATTGATTGATAATAATAATAATAATAATAATAATAATAATAATAATAATAATAATAATAATAATGTATCAAAATTAACTTTATTAACTAATTCAATATAATATAAATAATCTGGTACGTATTTCGGATAAACTATAGTTCAATATAATTTACTAGTTAAGAAGGATGTGAGGGTTAATTTACTAACCAAAAATATATTCAACAAGCATTAAACAAAAACAATTCTTTATTTGAAGATATACCTATTTATATTATTAAATAAAATTTCATTTATTATAAACTTTAAAAATCTAAATTCTCTTATATTTCTTAGAGCTATTAAAATGGGTTAAAGTTCTTAGTTCTATTTTGTTGGCTCTTTATATAGTCCTATTTTTCTTAAAGTCCTATAGTTAATGAGTTTATATTTGGCCTAAGCTCCAAAATAAATAAAATAGTTAGTTAGGATCAAAGTTAAGAATGGACTAGTTCACTTATTTTACAAAGTAAGTAACTATTATATTATTTTTTTAATAATATTTTTTATTTTATTTTATTTAAATAAATTAAAATTATATTTAAAATACAAAAATTAATTTAAAAAATAATTTTTTATTCAATATATTAAAATTTTATCATAAAAATAATATCAAATATAATTATATTATAAAATTAAATTAAATTTAGCTTCTGTATTTTGTTAATTTTATTAATTAAATTTAATATAGTACATTAATATTTATGATTTTAATTAAGAATTAGTATTAAATATTTTTAACTAAATAATAATTAAATGATAAAATAATATTTTATAAAATACTATTTAATAATAATTTAAATAAATTTAATCAATTTTAGTATGTTTAAATTTTTTTTAATAATTATAGATTCATTATAATTTAAGTTTATACATGGTATAGTTATTTTTAATATAAATATAAATATATAAAATCTTAAATGATTAATTTTAATATATTTATATAGATATAGATATATTTTCTATTATTAAAAAATATAGTTGTTAATATATATATGAAATTTAATAATTAGTAAATATTTATATAAAGCAATGTATAAATAAAAAATTAAATTATTAGTTAATTTATTAATTTAAATGTAATATATAAATATGTATTTTAATTTATCGTATACATACTATATTTTTATATTACATTAATATTATGGTGCAGTTAATTTTATGTATATTTATGAATTTAAAATAATAAATTAATAAAATAAAATAAAATAATATATATATATATATATATATTTTAGTTAAAATTTTGTATAAAGTTTTATCACAAAAAAATTTAGAAATACAAGTTACTTTTTTGCATCTATAAGTTTTATAATGTAAAATATTTTATATTTACGATAAAAATATTTATTTTTTTTATTTTTTTTAACATATTAACTTTTATTCAATAGATTTAATAAATTTTGTTAGTATTATTTTTTATTGTTAATTTTATATATTCATTGTTACTATATTTTTTGAATATAAAATGTTCTTACACAAATATAATATGATCTTAGAATATATATATATATATATATATATATATAATATTTTAAATAATTTTATAAAATTAAATAATTAAAAATAATAATATAAAACTTTTATAATATAAAAAAATTAGAATTAATGTTTAAATAATATTTTAAAATTTATTTATAAAATTATATAAAAAATTGTTACAGTTATTTAATAATTATCAATAATATAGATAAAAATTATATAATAATTATTATTTTTATTAATTTTATTTAATAACAACAATCATTATAAATATTTATTATTATATAAATTTTTTCTTTTTAAGTAATTTTATTAGACTACAAGTTTATAATAAAAAGTTATGTGAAATAAATATTTTTATTAGATATTTTAATAATTATTATAATTTATATCAAATTTTTTCTAATTTATTTTTTTAAGAATATATAAATTTTTTTTTACCCACAAACCCTGACCCTAACTCTGGCTTGTGAACTTTTAGCTTTATGGGCTTATAAATTAATGAGCTTTTTGGCCTACAGGACTTTTTGACCTTAACTGACACAGGCTGTGACTAAAGTTAGGGTTGGCCAAATTTTTGACAGCTCTAATATTATTTCTTTTATGTCTCTCACGTGTATTACCAAGAGAAAAAAATATAAATATATTTAATAGATTTTTTCAAAATCATAATACCTTTTATTGTAAATACTTTCACATTTTTTATAAAAGAAAGAAAAACTAAGAAAAAACAAATTCACTTTACAACACTTTCCTTCAGCAAAATATTGTTCTGTTGGGACAAATCCTCATGTTTTCTTCTAATTGACAATTGACAAATGACCTATACTGGAAAAAAAAAAAAAAAAGACAATTGAGAATTGACCAATGCTTAAGACACATTAAGTACCATTGTTCCTAGCCCTTATTCTACTGCCACATCTTTCCTAATAAGTGGAACACTTAACCCTTAAATTGACCCAAAATTCCAACAATAGCCAGAGAACCACATGACTAGAAACAAAGAAACAATTGGCCCACAACTAAATTTTACCCTAAAAATCAAGAAGACTAGGAAGCAAAGACACGCAACTATCTGTCTATTGACGACCGCTCAGATTCGTCTAGAATTTCATTTCCTAATCCTAATGTTGTTAATTAAAGATTTACTATTGACACATTTATTATTCTCTAACCATTAAACGATATTCTATCTTAACAACTTTACTAAGTAATCTAAATTCATTTTATACCAATAAACTAATACAACATTTCCTCGTGATGAAAAATATTTTAACAGAAACGTAATGCTTTGCTTATCGCTAGCACACATGTCCTCACCCAAACATGGATATACCTTATTTTTATATTATGACATTACACACAGAGGATCTAGACTTTTTAACATATTCTTGTTTATTAATTAAAATTTATACACATACAAGTAAAAACTATTAAATAAGAAGTAAAATTCATATATTTTAAATATATTTCAATTAAAATAAACTTTCTTTTCAGAATGTTATTAATTTTTTTCATGTTACATTATTTGTGTGCTATGATCGTTATCTTGTTTTACAAACTCACTCTGTTACTGAGTCGGTTTGTTTCTTTCATTTTTATTGTTGCCCTTCACGATAGAAAAACCAAAATTCACAAACAATTTTTTCTTAAGTATTCTTTTCAGACTTTTGAGTAGATTATTTCACAGATAAAGCAAGCAATTTTCTAATTTTTTGTTATTATATCAATAGTCATGAGCATCTTTTGAACAGATTATTTCACATGTAAAGCATCTATCTATTGTTTTTTCTTTTTCTAGTTTTCTTTGTTATTATATCAACAGTCATGATCATTTTCCGTTCTTGACAAAAACCATCAACAATAGAAGTCCACTTCTTTTCCCATTTCAATTTGTTGTTCCTTGTTTTCTCTTTTTCACTAATCCTTTTCCTATAATATTCAGTTTCTGCCACAATCATTTTTTGTTTTGCAAACACTCACTTAACTTTCTTTGAAATCTGAGAGTTATGTTTCAGAGAAACCCTTCCTACACAAACCCAGGACCCTGTCAACACCTTGCTGATTACAAGCTCAAGCATGGCTTCAATGGCTATAAAGCCGTACAAAAGCTTCTTGTGACCTCTCCAATTGGGAGAACCAGTGTGAAGAAACCCAACGCAAAGATAGCCAGATGCAGTTTCTGTAATGGGTGTGAAGGGAGGTTCTATTTGTGCCTGATTTGCTCTTCATTCTCATGTTTGGATCATACCCTTTTGCACCCTCAATCAGAAACTGGTCATGCTGTGTTTGTGGACATTGAAAGGGCTGAACTTTATTGTGGGTTGTGCTGTGATCAATTGTATGACCCTGATTTTGATCAAGTTGTGATGTCTAAGCACTCAATGGGTGCCACTGGGAATGAGAGCATTGGCCAGAGGTTGATCAAGAGGAGGAGATTGGTTTCTGGGGTTGTTGGATTGGATTTGGACAAAAAATATAAGTGCACAGTTTCAACCAAAGATCTGAGGGCTAAATCATGTTATCCTATGGGATTGAGGGGTTTGAACAATTTGGGTAGCACATGTTTCATGAATTCTGTGCTGCAAGCATTGCTTCATGCACCTCTTTTCCGGGACTATTTCTTGAGTGGTGGACACTGTTTGGAGGCTTGTCATCAGAAGAGAACCATGGATCGGATGTGTTTGCTTTGTGATATCAATGCTGTTTTTTCAGCCGTGTATTCTGGTGATCAAAATCCATATAGTCCTGCTCAGTTTCTCTACAGGTCTGACACTGTTCTTTATGTCATATAATATACTCTTTCATTTTAGCTTTTTGTGTCATGAAAAATAGTGGCTGGCATTTATCAGAGGGATCTGTTTATCTGCTTCAGCTTTGTGTGCCTTTATGGTTGGTGCTTTTAAATGCTGCTGATTAAAAAAAAGGTTTGGTTCATTTGTGAATTACTTGATTTTGAGTATTCTGATAGTCAACCAGCTGGAGATGAGTTTGTTTGAAATATTATACAACTGAGGAAATTCATTGATTCCATGAGCTAGTCAATTTTTATGAAAATATGCCATATGGTCTGCTGAAGTGACAAAAGTAGCATGTTCTTCAGTGAAGGTTTCTGTGACAAAGCAAGCATGTTTTTCAGAACATATGCTGTCTGTCACCTCTAACTTGATGCTTTTTCACGATAAGTTTGAGGTTGTTGGTCAGATTATCTGAATCTAATTGCCAGTTAGCTGGAGCAATGTCAATTGAAACCAAAAAACTTTTGTGAATTTGGATTTGGACCATAATGTTGCTCTCATGCTCAAATTCTTGTTTCTGTTGAATGGTGAAACTTTTTGTTTTTGTATCAAGCTGGTGGCAGCATTCAGCACATTTAGCAAGTTATGAGCAGCAGGATGCTCACGAGTTTTTCATTTCGATGTTAGATGCAGTACATGAGAAAGAGGGTGAAACAAGGAACCGAAGCAAAGGTAATTAAATGCCTGAGATTTGGTGTTTTACTGCAGTTTTGTTGCCTTGCAAATACAATCTGACTTTCTCTGTTATAACTTTAGCTGTTTTCATAATAATGCACTTCATCTAAAGATAATTGAAAAAAATACCAACCTAACAGTTTGTGAACACATGAACAACTTTAACACCAAATATTCATTCTGAAGTTTTTGCTCAAATCAAATGTATGATGCATGATTAATGATTACTGACAGGTAATGGAGATTGTCAATGCATTGCTCATAGGGTGTTCTACGGGCTATTGAGATCAGATGTTACCTGCATGGCCTGTGGATATACCTCAACAACCCATGATCCCTGTGTGGACATTTCACTTAACTTGGACACCAATGTTTCTTCAACAGAAAAGGGTAAAAAACTTACCAAACAGAATGAGGATGGTAATGTATCTACCCTTTCTGGTTGTTTAGATTTGTTCACAAGACCAGAGAAGTTGGGGTCAGACCAGAAACTTTTTTGCCACAATTGCCAAGAAAGGCAGGACTCATTGAAGCAAATGTCTATTAGAAAGCTTCCATTAGTACTTAGTTTGCATGTAAAGCGATTTGAGCACTCTTTTGTTAAAAAGTGTTCTAGAAAAATAGATCGCTTTGTACACTTTCCATTTTCCTTAAACATGACTCCATATTTGTCCTCCTCAATCCTCAGAGCCAGATATGGAAATAGAATTTATACTTTTGGGGGTGATGAATCAGATATGTTTTCTGAGTTTGAGATTTTTGCAGTGGTAACACATTCAGGGACACTTGAGTCTGGCCATTATGTTTCTTTTGTGCGTTTAAGGAATCATTGGTACAAATGTGATGATGCTTGGGTAACCGAGGTTGATGAGGCGACAGTCAGAGCTTCACAGTGTTACATGATTTTCTATGTGCAGAAAACTTTGTACAATAAAGCAAATGAAGATCTTAGTCACCTGCCAAATTCCCTTGAAAGAGAGCTATTTCTTCCTACTGCTGGCTGTAGCAATAGAGGAGGATGTTAAGGGGAGTACATGACGATCAAATAGTGGATTATAACGTGTGCTTTCTATGGCATCGAAAGCCAGCTCCATGCTCAGTGAGGGAATTCTTTTTTTGTTCTGATTCTCCCTCAGGTTTGGAGGTTTGCAGTTTATAGTTGACAAGATGGATTTGCAATATGCATCTTCAAAGTTCAAACTGCTAAAATGCGGATATGGGAATGAGACAGGTTGCTAACTTGACTCCAAATGAATATTTGCATGTGGTTATGTCATTGGCAGCATTGAAACAAAAGATCAAGGAGCCAGAAGTGACTCAATTTCTTCACAACTTTCCACAGTATGCTTACTCAAATTCTTTAATTGAAGATAGTCATGTACATAACTCTTCTCAACTGATGCTAATGAAAATTGTTCAACAACCATTGTTACTCTTCCACTAAATGTGGAGAAAAAGAAAGCTAAGGGCAAAAAAAGAGATTGGGTGTGGATGACTGTTACTAATTCTTTGTCTAACAAGGACACTGCAATACTTATGCTAATGTGCCCTTGCCCTTGAACATTGCATTTTGTTGTGAGTGCAGATTAATCAAAACATAACTGCAGTACTATAAGCGTTTCTGCTGCTATTCTTCGATGAAGATTAGAATTTTAGTACAGTAATCTACGTCATAAAGGTCAGCACACATTACTGATGCAAAATAGACAAGGGTTCTGTTGAACACAAGTTTGTTTTCCCAAAGGTATTGTGAGGAATATTATCGCTCTAACCTAAAGTTATGTTTGCTGGTTGAGTGAAGAATGCTGCCATGTGATTAATAACTTATGTTGAACTCAAGAAAGTAGTTCATTGATAATAGGATGATGACATGTCACTGTATCATATGTATATTTCTACACATTTAGACATTCAAACGTGCAGGATAATCTGCGAATCAAAAGGGTGAAAATGAATTTCACGAAAGATATCCGATTCTAGCATTTTATCTTTCACCCTCATTTAATATGCACCTTTGTTTTTTAAATAAGTTAATTTAATTATAAAAGGGTGCATTTAAGTGAATAAATTTAATTATTTATTCAATATTTTTTAATCATATAAGGAATTATGACATAAATTAATTATAAAAATAAGTTAAAAAGAGTTTATTTTAGTAATTTTAATAAAAATATTAAGGAATTTAGTGAAATAAATAAAAAACTTACATTGGTAAGATGTTTTTATAAATTTTTATAAATTTCTTATGAACTTTTCAAAATGCTTTATTTAGCAGCTAATTGGTATCTCATCTACATTGGTAAGATGGGTTTATAAGATGGGTACGTCCCTGTATTAAATTCCATTTCCAAATCCTTCTAATGGGGCCTCCCTAAAACATTAAAAAGAAAAAGTTATAAAGGCTGAGAACACGCTTAAGGATGAAGAAATGTAGTAGTACCCGACTAAAAGATAAAAAGTAGTGCTAGTTTGCTAGACAGATAAGGGACTATCGTTTGCTACTTGATAGCAAGAGGGTTCAGGTGTGATGGACTTTTTTTTGTGCCTATGATTTGATTTATAGTGAACCTCCTTTAGGACTATTCACTATTAACTTTGGTCTACCATTATTACTTCCACTTCTTATTCCATTGTCCAGAAAATGCAACAAAATGAGAACTTTAGATATTCAGATGGGTTTTAGGACATGGACCCCCCACCACCAAAAACATAAGATGGGTTTTATGACATAGCAAAAGCTGTGTGAACCCAGTATCTCAAAGTTTTAAGCAATAAAATTAGCCACTGTTGTCGATGGAAAATTATTTTGTTACTGTCAAAGTGGGACACCCCTATTGTAATGAGTATTTTGGAATGTGTATATAAGAAAAGGATAAAAAAAAAATATAGAAGTAAGATGGATAAATTTTAATATATATGATTAGGATTAAAAATTTATCTGAATTTATTTAATTTTGATTATTTATAATAAGATTCCAGGATTACCATTTATCCCTCTTGCTTTAATGACTCACTTGGCATGTTTCTTATTAACAAAAAAGAATTTATAATATTTATCTTAGCTTTCAAGGATGGATGGATATACAGTGAGAATGAGCCATCTTGGATTACTAAAGAGTTGTTTGATTATTTACAAGAATTTTTACTGCTATTCCCTCCAGCACGCTTATCATTTTACCACAGCAAAGTAAGCTCATAAGTGAATTTAATGAAAATTTATATATAGATCTTTTGATTTTTAAATCATCATTATTCTAAAGTCTGTATTTTATTAAAATATAATTGATCTCTTTAAGCTTGATTTATGTAAAAAAAAATTTGATTTTTTAATTAAGAAAGAATATTAGAAAAAGAATAAAATGTAATTGATTTTAAGAAAGCTATATGGGTAAAATGACATTTTTATTTAAGAATAGTGTTTTCCTAGAACATCAGATGAATTCCCTGTTTCTAGTCAAAATTTTACAAACTAACGTCTTAACAAGTAAAAGAATAAAAAATAAAAACCTTTTTATTAAAGCTTATAGAAAAATCATTATTAATTTTTTTAAACGAGGATTATTTCCTAAGAATACTTATTAGTGTTTTTCCTCAAGTGAATTAGCATTTCAAATCTACAAATTAACTAAGATAAATGCTAATTAAAACATTGGTTAACTAATTAAAAGTAGATTTTTTTGTGAAAAATATAATAAACATACTTATAATTTTTAATGTAGTCTAACATAATGTTCAATAAATATTTTTCACTTTCAATTTTTGAATAATAAAGAGTGCTCTAAAAGCACTGATTAGCGACCCATTAAACTAATAATGCTTACTTAGTAGTGTGAGGGGAGTTTTAACCAGCAGCAATCATAATGTGGTCCGAAAATAAGTCTGATTATTATATCCATGAAAAGCCAATATTAGAAGAGATAATCCTAAAAGAAAATGATTAAAAGAGACCGAGAGCCCAGTTAGGTGAGCTACTACCAAATCAAGTCAAAAGTGTTTTCCTTTTCCTTTTTATTTACAGTTATCTTCTATAAAAATATAATTTTTTAAGATACGGTTACCTCTTTAAAAGATGTTCAAATTAATGAAGATTGGTCTATTCATCATGCCATTAATTATTTTGATCCATTTATATTCGATTGTACATTTTACATCGAAATTATAATATTAGGGGATTATATATATCAATATATTGGTTTTTTTATTTAAATATTATAAAATTAAAAACAAATTTTTAATTTATTATTTTCATGAAATTATTTTCCAAAGTGTGTTAGTTCACAAGTTAATAGTTTTGTCAAAAAATAGCTGTCAAAATAGTTAGTAAAAATATTAAATTTTTATTTTTTTTAAAATAAATTTTGTCAACAGAAACATAAAATAATCAGATTGTGACATGTGTCAGCACCAGTGTAATTTTGTAATATAATTGGCGAAATTAAATGCTAGTTTCGTCATGCACAGTGCAAAACTCTTAGATGGTGACATGTATTACAATTTGGGTAAGTTTTGCTATAAAAATTGTACAACTTGAAAAAATCTAACATGTGACATAATTTTAGCATACTACACGAATTTACCTTTATTAATTTTAATAACATAATCAAACAAAATTTAATTTAGATTTACATACAAATCATTATCATATTTAAAATAAAAATCAAATTACTAACATAATACTAGAAAATATTTTTTTATTTACATACAAATTCAAATCATATCTTAATTAAATAAATTTAAATACTAACATAATTAAAATTTTTATCATTAGATACTAATTATGATTATATTAAAATTAAAAAAAATAACATAATACAAAAAAAATATTTTTTATATTTACATACAAACTATTGTTAATTTTCATTAAAAAAGTCTAAATTGAAATTACTAACATAATTACAATAAAAAATTTATTTAAAATTCCAATCCATATAATTAGAGAATTTCTTATTTATTTTCTTCAATAATGATATTAAGCTCATTGTTAGCAACATCCGTTTGTTATACTTTTAATTAATCAATAACTTCATAATTTTATGCTTGAATATATTTTAACATCGTATGCATAAAAAATAATGTTAAAGGTGTTAAATTTAGAAAGAAAAAAAAAAGAATATGATAACATATTGTAGATGAAAACACGCATCAAAATAAAATACTTATAAACTTAATCAGACTAAAGATATTTTTTGAAATTTTTTAGAGTTAAATGAACAGTGTAGCTACTATTAACTTTCTTTTGTAAACTTATCATTGATTATTAGATTATGTAAACTTAATACGCAATTATTTTATAAATTAAATTATTGGTTTACATGAGTTTATTTATTTTCCAAGTAATTGAAAAGAATTATAAAAAATAAATATCACATTGTACGTATATTAATTTTAAAATAAAGAAAAGTTATTGTCAAATAACTAATTAAAAAGTGACATTTAAAACACAAGGACAGGTTTAGGGTGAATGATGGAGTTAGGATGTCATATCAATGATTAAAGTGTGACATCATCATCATATTAAGAGAAGTTTGAAAGGCATGTGAAGAAGAAAAAGGGTTAGGAATGCATATATTTAACCTTATATGGCTTCAAAATAAGCAATAATGAAGTTGACAAATGATAATGTTTTGTGGTAAAAAAATATAAGGAAATAAATGAGTTTTTTAAGGAAAGAAAATAATAGTTTTTTTTTTTTCTGAATAGAACCAATTTATATGAGATATTGAAGTAGTGTTTTAGAAAAGACAAGAGAGCGATTTCAAAATTATTTTACTTTTTAAAATATAAAAAAGCAATAAACAAATAAAAAATATACATTCTTATAAAAGTAGTATTTTTTGAAATTATTCTTTAAACAAAATTTTATCTTAATATTTTTAATTTACTAATCTCCTTCTAAAACCTTCCATTTCATTTCTTCTTCAATTTGGGAAATTTTGACTCAGATAGCATGGAAAAGTTGCTCAGTGGAAGACATTGTTCAGACATCCTTAAACACTATTCCTAAGGGTGTCCTCTTCTTTTCCCTTGCTTCTTAATATTATGTCTTCACATTTCTGTATCTATGGCAGAAAAACATTCGAGAGCAACATCAAAAGAAGAAAGAACATTCCATAAGCTTCAACTCCCATTCAAAAACCAAAATGTTTGAAGATAGCAGGGAACAACTCTATAAAGAATACGAAAATAAAGATATATCTACTATTAATTTAAATTAAGTTAAAATTATAAAATATTTTAATTTGAGCTAAAGATAACTTCGTCTTCGTTTATTTTTTATTTTACATTTCACACTTATAAAACAATGGTAGATATAATCTCAAAGCATTCATTAATTATTATTTGATGATGTCATGTGTGTGCTAAGATAAGTAGGGCAGTTGAATTTGCTCCTCTTATATCCTCACTTATTTTAAATAATAAACCAAATTTCTCCAACCACTGACACACTGTAAATGCTAGTTAATAAATTTTGCAGACTTAAGTTTATATTTAATTTTAAGGAGTTAATCAAATAAAATAAAAAATAATTTAATTAATTATTTATTGAAGGAAAGTATATGTAATTCTTTTGTTAATATTTTTTTAACTTTGGAGTGTTTTTCTCACTTTAAATTGAAAAATATTTTTCTCGCTTTAAAATTTGATCTATATAAAATACTTTACCATTGGTAGATTAATTAATTAATATTTTTTAATTCAAAATAATAATGTAGATCAATTTGATGAATTTTAAAATTATATGAAAAAGAACATAAGGGATGAAAAGGAAATTTTGTTTATATTGATTTTTACATCAACTTCTTTTTGAACTTCCTTCTTTTTTAATTGAATGAAATTATACTTTTTCTTCTTAAGGAAAATTTCATTGATAACTAATTAACAAACAGTTACACTTTATTTTTATACGGTAAAATTATCTTGTTCCTAACTTTTTGTGTAAGCATATAATCATAAAAATAAAAAAATATTCACAAAATTATAAACAAAATATTTTTTTAAGGAGAAAGAAAAATAATTTATATTTGATACTCTATAAACTAAATTACTTTTAAAATTTATTTTACCTATCATCTAAGGGTACAATGGAATGTTATGCATGCTTTTTCTTTTTATAAATTAAATGAAGTTGTTCTTTTACAATTCAAACAAAGGAACTTCTCATTTTCTCCTTCCCTCCGTTATCTCCTCTAAATTAAATCAAATTATAAAATTATTTTAATTAATAATTTGTAATTTAAACTAAGTTATCTCATACGATGAAAAACTTGGTATATAATAAAAACTTATTTTTCTCTTATTATATTTTATTATTATCCATTTTTCATATTCCATCAATTTTTATCTTATCATGTTTACAAAAGAAGTCTTAAAAGCACAATTATAAATTTTCTCATAATACTTTTAATAGTAAATAATGAATTAAAAATCTTATGCGGACCCTTAGTGCCTTAAAAAAAATAATTCAATGTTATATTATGTAGAATATAATTGATATGTGAACTTATTGTTTTGTTAAAAGTAGACCCTCTTATTTCTTGTACTTGCATTTGCACAACAATAGAACTTTACTTTGAAAAGTCATACTTGCTACATTATCTATATTTGCTCAATACTCTAATTGCATGTTGGAAAAAGTGAGAATTAATTAATGAACATGCTTTAAGGTGTCCTATTCCCCCTCTTCTCACTCAAATCTTATTTTCTACTGTGCCAAGCTAGTTTTTTTATATTAATTTATTTTGGTTTTTCTATAATAAAATTTTGAAAAATTTTATAAATTTTTTATATAATACCTTTTTTATAATTTTTACAAAAATATAGTATTTATTCACATATTTATATATCAATAAGAAAATAATTTCTAAATAAAACTGTTTATAAGAATCTCTTTTGAATAAAACAACTTTAAATAAAGTGAAATTCTTGACACATCTTATACAACCCCCACATACTTATGGACCTAGCTTAAAATACAAACCTAATTTATTGTGGTCTTGACCAGAATTGATTGAACTTTCCGAGAGGCAAAGTTCTCATTAAATACAAATGGATTTACATAATCAAAGACAAAGATGATAGAGCATTGAGTGTTCATAGTTACTAATTAGAAATACACACGAGTTTCAATATGTTTGATCTCTTAAACATCACCTGTGATGTTAGAGACTTTAACCTTGTCGCTTCATACTCAAAGGGTATGAAAATAACCCTTGAAAAGGAAAATTATTAGACAAAATAGAAATTTCTTGAAAAGTATTTATCTCTAACTATTTTAATTTAGCACATAAATTCGTTTACTTTTGTTTTTTTTTTAAAAATAATTATTAACGTTAAATATTTTAAAATAAATTTCTATAAAATTGAAATAAAACAAAACCTGGATCTTTGCTTTGGCACTCCGCAAACTTTTGGAACAGAGAGTTGAGTTGAGTCAACGGCCGCCATGGCGTGACGAAGGTGGCAACAAGATCTAACCCACGTGGCCCCACTTCCATTATCCCATTCCCTAATTAAGATTAATTTTTCCTTTTAATAACCAAAGACCATAAATATCTCCAGTTACATGTTAGTTGGTCTCATTTTTTTTTATACATATAAAAAGCATACGGTTAATTCATCAAACTTAACAAAAAAAAAGTAATATATAACATAAAATTATATTAAAGTTATATTTTTAAAAAAATACACATAAAAATTAAATAGTTGAAGTAACAATTTATGTATTAAACAAGTAATAAATGTTATAAACAAATGATCCATCAATACAAATTTTATAATATGTAAAAATATACAATAATTTAATACATTTTAAAATAAACTTTATTTTTTATAATTAAATTAAAAAATTTGATCATTGTTTTTTATAAAAAATTTGAAAAGAGTACAATTTTCCCAATATTAAACAACAATTATAAGAAAATTGACTATAGAAAAAACAATGTTGAAGTCCCAGCGAAATTTCTTAGTTTTGCCGTTTGGCTCCGATGCTCAAAACCTTAATAAAAGGAAAAACAAATAGGGAAAATATAAAAATTAAGCAATTGGAGTTTTTCTATTTGATTGGTCAGACCTGGGAAACATCAAAATACCCAGTTGTTAACTTAAAAGGTTAATATTGATTTGGCCTTTAGTTGCTTTTAAGATTTCACATTTAGCATCAGAACTACAAGCCTAGAACCAAGTGGTGCTTCCTCAGTTTTTTCTTTTCATAAACACATTAAATTAAGAGGTTTCATTTCCCTTCATTCTTTCTCCAACTACCTCCTGGCCCAGCTAATTGTTTCCTATTCAAAATCCATTTTTTCTTTGTCGGAAACTGAAATCAGAGGAAAAAAAACATGGTTTCAGACCTGTCAAACTCACATCATGAGTAGTAGAAAGAACAAATCTTTGGAGGGTCTTTTTCTTTCAAGGTGATTGTTGGATTTGGTGCTGAATCTTTGCTTTGAAGTGTGCATCAAAGGTGTGATAATGCAGGAGGAGGAAAATCAGGAAGATCCATTTGGTGAATCTGTGGAGGAAAATGAACCCGCAAAGGGTGTTTGGGACTGTTTCTGCATTCCCATATATTGGTTTAGCATGCTTTCAAGGGAAATGCATTGGAGCTTTGTGTTTGGGGTTGTTGTTGTTTATGGAATAAGCCAGGGACTTGGTGGAGCTCTTGCTGGTGTTGGCACTAAGTATTACATGAAAGATGTTCAGAAAGTGCAGCCATCTGAAGCACAGGTTTATGCAGGAATCACATCCATTCCTTGGATTGTGAAGCCTCTTTGGGGTCTTCTCACTGATGTTCTCCCAGTTTTTGGGTATCGGAGGAGACCTTATTTCATTTTTGCTGGTATGTCATACATTGTGCACATCTTCTCTGATTTTCCTATGTGCAAATATGTTACATATATTTCAACTCAATTCATGTTTTAGGTGGGAATTTTAGTAATTTGTTAAATATTTTACAGCTTTAGTTTTCATTTACCCTAGTTATGGATGTTTCCTTCACCTTTATCAGTTTAAATAAGCTCGAATGCTAATCTATCAATGTTGTTGCTTGTGAGCACTGTACTCATAGTTGGAGCTCAGTCGTAATCGATATGAGCATAATAAATTGCATTTAGATGCTTTGTGGTGGATAAGCAGATCAAAATCTAAGCAATGCTATAATATTTTTGGGGATGATATATGATATATTTGAATTCTGAAACGTGAGATAGTGTCTCTAAACTGGGCTACTATCTTCTTTGACTTCCCTAAATATTATATGGTATATTGGGCAATGATTCAGAGTACTTGATATAGGTTTCGTTCAGATATTAGCAAGATTACTTATAGCATTAGCAACAGTATATAAGCTTCTCTTTACAGGAAGCCATCAATGTCCAAGGGCATGCTCTTCTATTTGAGAACATGGTCGGAAAATCAGGTGCTTTCTGTGAGATGCTTACTAGTTTACTATCTTATTATGAGTAATGATTAAGGTATCCATATTGTTATGATATTATCTGTATTTAATCACCTCTTTCTTTTGATTTGTCGAATTAGGTTCAAATTTGGGTGAACAAAGTACTTATTTATTAAGAACTTATAGCATGTGAGCTTATAGTTAGGGAGGTCACAACTCACAATCCACTTTCATAAGCTTAACCAAATACTTGCTTAAGTGTTTAGATAATAAGATAAGACCCAAATAAACATGTAGAAGCCCTTCCAAATGCCCCTTAATTTTTATACTTCTTGACATATGATGTCCTGCTTGACATGCTGCTAAGACCTGCAAGGATTGATGAAGAGGTTAGAAATTGGTTAACTAACATAATGGTCTGACTTTTAGCCCCTCTTTGATGGTTACAGGTTTCTTAGCGGTGATTGCCATGCTTTTGTTATCTTTGCATGAAAACATGCATCTTGTGTTGGCCCTTTTGTCATTAACAGCTGGGAGTGCTGGGGTGGCAATAGCAGATGTGACCATTGATGCCTGTGTGGCACAGAACAGTATCTCTCATCCCTCACTTGCCACTGACATGCAAAGTTTATGTGCCTTCAGTTCTTCTATTGGAGCACTATTAGGATTCTCCATTAGTGGTATCTTTGTTCACCTTATAGGCCCTATGGTAAGCCTCTGGAAACATTTTTTCCCCAAGACCTACAGATTTTTCCTTGTCTTTTATGTTCTTCTTCATTACTTGTATTTTAATATGCGAGCCTTTTTCCTCATAGGGGGTGTTTGGTTTGATGACTATTCCAGCTGGACTCATAATTTTGGTTGGTTTTCTGCTTGATGAGCCTCGTATGCCCAATTCATCTTACCGACAGGTATAACTAGCTTTTGTCATTTCCGTGGTCCTAAATTCCATGCATAATCTGATATTCCATGTTGTGTCCAGGTGAAACAAAATTTTCTTGATGCTGGCAAGGCTATGTGGACTACATTGAGGTGTGAAGATGTATGGAGGCCTTGTTTATACATGTATTTATCCCTTGCATTGAGTTTGAATATCCTTGAAGGAATGTTTTATTGGTATACTGACTCAAAGGGTGGACCATCTTTCTCTCAGGTATTTGGTTTGTTGTATTGATCAATGTTATTATTAGGATATTAACATGAAATATGAGAAATTTTATCTTCCCTTCTTTCAATGTGACAATGAAAGCCCATGTCTAGGTGTGGAGGTGGAAATACCCATGAAACTGAATTCTATTTTACAATCCCACCTTATAAAAACTCTTGCTTTACTAGTGGAAATATTTTCCACTCATTTGATGCAAGACATAAAGGCACTTGATTTCAAATTCAAGATCATAATTATCCACTTCTTTTCCTCCACTCATACTCCATCAATAAATCCGACTTTCTATCCACCCACCTTACCATGAGAATAGATTGATTTCTGGTACAGAATACGATTATTTTTCATTAAAAGAGAACATAGAAAAATAAAAAATTAGCCAAGTGTCTTTTCTCTAGGTGGCACATGCATTCATTCCCTTGTTATGTATGTCCCCTCCCCTAAAATTTTCTTTCCTATTAATAACATTGTTTAACCAAATAGAATAAATGAAATATTGAATTCCTGTGATTTTTTGTGGCATTGATTTACCATGCTAACTTAAATTTTCTTAATACAATATAACTCTTGTTATATAATAATAATATTGTTAAATAGAAGATGATAGTATAGACTGCCAGTAACCTTTGTCTTCCATTTTTCTTCCACAGGAGGGTGTTGGTTTTATATTTTCAATTAGTTCAGTGGGTTCCCTTTTAGGTGCAATACTATATCAATATGCGCTAAAGGACTATGCATTCAGAGACTTGCTCTTCTGGACTCAATTGCTTTATGGTTTATCAGGGATGCTTGATTTGATTCTAGTCTTGAGATGGAACCTCAAGTTTGGTATACCAGATTATTTCTTTGTTGTGGTTGTTGAAAGCATAGCTCAAATGACTAATAGGCTCAAATGGATGCCTATGCTTGTACTCAGCTCAAAACTTTGTCCCTCAGGTATTGAAGGCACTTTCTTTGCCCTACTAATGTCAATTGATAATGTTGGACTTCTCTCAGCATCATGGATTGGAGGCTTTGTGCTTCACATACTAAGGATTACAAGAACACAATTTGATAGTCTTTGGTTGGCTATTTTGATCCGCAACATTTTGAGGATCGCTCCACTTTGTTTGCTGTTTTTGGTGCCTAGAGCTGACCCAAATTCTTCCATTCTTCCTAGTGAAAGCCTCAATTCAAAGGTGGCTATTGAAACTTTAGACACCAAAAATGTTGAATTGGTGTCCCTTGTACACGATGTTGATGGTAAGATCTGAGTGAAAAGATATTCTTTTGGATTCTCAATTTCAAGCATACGAAGTTACCATGCCATTGTAGAATTAAATCATGTATTTTTTTTTTCATTTAATGTAAAAGTTAAAAAAAAAAAAAAAGATTTTGAGAGGACATTCACTCAATATGAGGGATTTCCTAATGAATATTAATAGGGTAATAGCTTTATCTATTAAATTTGAGCCATTATTCTTAGAGGAGTGTTACCTTAAATAAGATTGATTGTAGGAGTTATTTTCTTTCCCTCGTTACGTTACGTAACTTTTACTGCATTGAGTATTTATGTATTTTTTAAAAATTCATTTTTTTAATTTTAAAAAGCTTTTTTTTAACTCAGTCATAATTGATATATTAGAATATTTATTGTCAATAATGATTTTTTCAAGTTATAAAATATATTAAATTTAAAACAGTAATAAAATGTACTATTAATTTTTTTTAAAAATATTTTAATTTAATAATACTGTGCAATATATGAAAAACTCATTATGTAAAGTAAGCCATATATTTGTATGGGTTTAAAATAGATAATCCATGAATTTTGTTTATATAAATTGCACGTGACTGTTTTTATATTAAATGACATTGATAAAGAATATATTCTATTTTTATGAAAAAAATCATGTCATTGATTAATAACATGCCAGGTTATTGTCTGGGCAGAATTTTTGTTTTTCTCAAACACACAGAGAACAGTACAATGTATCCGAGACATGTTCACAATAATACAATAGTGATGATCTTGGAGTAGGGTCAATCAAAATAATTTATAAATTCTTTGGCAACTTGGGGTTAGAATCTCACCGGAAAAAGGAAAAAAAACTATTAAACAATTAGTCACAGAAAGTGAATAAAATGCATAGAATGAAATAAATTCCACATTAAAAGAATAGCTAGCTGTTACAATAATAAATAAATAAATAGCTTTTGTCTTTAAATCCTACAACCAAAATAGATTAATGCAAAGTTGGCTCTTGACACTAGTGGATGGTAAATAACCAAGCAAAAGGGCATGATTCTCAATTTCAAAGAGATTTAATCGTGCAATTTGTTTGCATATACCGTGAAAGAAAAGAAGAGAAAAAAAGCATAAGATGACTTTGAGAGGACAGATTTAAGCAAGGATTCCCTTGTACATTAATTTTTTCTCTTAAAAAGAAAATAAAAATTGAAAAACGTGTAGGAAAAATTGAGTGATAAGTGTGATGTCACAGAGAAATAAAGATAAAATATAAATTAGAAAACCTATTTTAAGAATATTATAACACTGAATATTAATTATGATGCATATAAGAAAAGTTAAATATTGTGATTCTCTGCAGTTTTGCTTTTATGGGGTGATATCAATATTTTTAGCCAATGAGATTTACTGTCACATATAGAAACAAGCAAAAGTGATGATCTTAAGTGGGTCAATCAAAATAATTTATAAAGCTTTTTGCAACTTGGATTAGAATCTCACAAAAAACAAACAATCCACACAAAAGAGCATAATTTCCATCCAAAAACCCTGCCACCCGAAATAGAATTGTACAAAGGCAGGGCAGTGAATTAACGTCCAACACTTACAAGGCTATTAGTGATGGGTGGTGTGTGTGAGGAATAATTGGGTTGCCTAATCACTGTAGGAGGAGGAAGAGGAACACGATCATACATATCAAGTGTAAGCACTGGCAAAGGCACCTCAAGTTGAAGAACCTTGATTACTTGTGCTGCCTTAGGCCTTTCCTTGTCATTTGGATTGGTACACCAAAGCCCCACAATTAGCAAACTCATCATTTCATTAACCTCAAACTCATTGTTCAATCTCCCATCAGCAGCCCTTAGAATTTCCCCTTCCACATAAAGTTGCCAAACCCAATTCATCAAAGGCACATGAAAATCCCCATCTTGAAAAGTCCTTCTCCCACTTGCAATTTCCAAAGCCACAACCCCAAAACTATACATATCTGATTCCTTACTAGCCCTCCCTCCATTGATATATTCAGGAGCCAAGTACCCATAAGTCCCCACCACCCCTGTCCTTTGAGTCCTCAACCTTGGATCCACCAATTTTGCCATCCCAAAATCTCCAATTTTTGTGCTAAAATCTGTGTCCAACAACACATTAGCTGACTTAATATCTCTATGAAGAACACATTGTTCAGCATCCTCATGAAGATAACGAAGTGCTGTGACCACACCTAAAGCTACCTTGTACCTAACATGCCATTCCAATGTTCTTTTGTTGCCAAATAAATGTGTGTCAAGGCTTCCATTAGGCATGTACTCAAAAACCAACAAAAACTCCCCTTGCTCATGACACCACCCTATGAATTGAACCAAGTTTTTATGTATAAGACGGCTTATGATCCTAACCTCGTTGATGAAAACCCTCTCAGAGTTCTCAAAATCAGCGAAAATTCTCTTAACTGCAACCACTCTTCCTAAATAACTCAGAACCCCTTTGTAAACTTGTCCAGAAGCACCTTGTCCAAGCCTGTTATCATCTGCAAAACCATTAGTAGCTGAAACTAGTTCTTTATAATCAAATCTTCTAGGTATAGTCCCTCTATCCAAATCAAACTTCACAGAAGCAGGTCCATTCTCATAATCATCACAACTATTTTCCCTTCTTCTCTTCTTCATGATAAACAAAACAATACTCACCACTCCAACCAAAAAAACCACTGAACAAACGACAGCAACAATAAGCACAACCGTGGACTTCGACCCTTTATGTCCCACCTTTTTATCCATGTCATTCAAAGTAGAACTAAACTCCCAAGAATGAATAACATTTGATTCAGTGGATAACCCAGTTGAAGCAGAAAACCCAACGTTCACAAACTCTGGTAGAATCTTCATGAGATCAATCTGGTAAGAAAGAGAAGACTCATTATTATCATTGCTGGAACCTACTTTTCCTTTGAATGACCAAGACACGGAAAGGGTCTTAGTAGAAGCAGTGTAAGTGATCAAAGTGTAACACATGTGTCCGAGATTTTTGTCAATGTCAAACTTAGCAAAAGCAGCGGATGTTAGAGAGTTATCATCGATCCCAACATGTCTCATGGGCGGGTCAGTTGAGCCAACAAAGGTATCAAATTCAACAGCAACAACATGGTTTTGAGGAAGGTTATTGTTGGTGGTGGCATTGAACAAAGCAAAAGTGCCACCTGCGGAATTTGGAGGAATTTGGTAACCCAAAGGGGCTAAGTAGAAGACAAAGCCATCAGCATATGATGAGGAATCATTAACTTTGTCAATAGTGAAAGTAAAACGTGTGGTGAAGTCGGTTACAACGTTGGAAGATGAGTCCCATAAGTGAAGCGGTTGGGAATAAATGGCTCTTCCAACACGGAAAAGGTAACTATCTTTGTTTAAGACTATGGAACCGTTGCTTGATGTTCCATCACCTTCGTATGCCATGTTTGCTGAGGTTGTTGGATCGTTGAAGTTGGTTATGTTGAAGGAGAGGGATTGGATTTGGGAAAGGGGAGTAAAGGAGAATGCAATAAGAAAGAGTGTGAAGTAATTGGTGAGGAGGAATGGAGCACCTGACATGGTTGCTGAATTGTGAACTGTGGATTAGGATTATTGGGACTTAGACGGTGGTGCAGCCATTGTCATTATTATCATTCTGTATAATATATAATTGAAGTTTTTTATGATGAAACGCTACACCAATTGACCGAATGGGCATCATCATACAGTGGGGTCTAGGTTTTGGTGTGCGTGCATGTGGGTTTGTAATATATATACATGGAAGAGATGTACTTATGTCTCACTTTAATAATTTTTATACATAATAAATTTTATTATTAATTATTATTTTAAGAATTTTAATAAGTAAATTAAATTTATAAAATTATATACACATAAATGTTTAATTGATATATAAAATATCACCACACATGTACATGTGATTAATACAAATTATTTTAATTTAATGTATAGTTTTATAATGATTTTATTCGAACAAGATTATTTTTAATAAAAAATATTTATAATTTAAAGATAAAATTAATATTTTCATCCTCTAACTTTTAAAATATTTCAAATGGATAATTTTTCATTTAAAATGCTAATTTCATTAAAAAAATTTATCATTTTTTACCACATATAATGGAAGTACTTTTTATCATCTCTCTTAAATGTTCGATCTCTATCTCTTTTATTTCTCATGTAAATTAGAAAACATTCTCAACTTCTCACCAAAAACATACACACTGTTTCTTCCCGTTCCTAGTTATTTTTTCATTCTCATTACCACCCATTGCCATTTCCAAGCATGCATGAACCTTAGGAACTATTTTTTAATAAGATAAAAATTTAAATGCAACAAGTTAATAGGCCTACTTATTAATTAATTGATATCTTCTATTTCACCCCAATAGATAAATAATGTAAAGAATCCACAAATTAAGAAGATAAAGATTATATATCCAAACTACCTATATGAATTATGAGAGTTAAATTACAATGTGATATCATTATTACCATGTAGTTCACTACTAATGTAGCTATGGTTTTTCTTTAACTTTTCTATGGATTTAACAATTTTTTAATAAAGCACGGAAAAATTATGTTTGTGATAGATAATTAGTAGGAATTCTAGAGGTACTTAGACAAATAGCTTTTTAAGGTAAAATTAGCAGGAATTCTAGAGTAGTGTTGCTATTACAGTGGAGGTTCAAGTAACTGTTCCACCATTTTTGAGAAATATGTGTTTGGATTGCCAAATTTAATGAGGGTAGCTATGGAATGAAGAGTTTGAATCTTTTTCTAATGCTATGATAACTAATGGAGTGGTTGTGGTAAAGAAAAAGACGGAGAAGAGGAAAAAAGAAGAAATAGAGAAAACAAAGATCGAAAAAATATAAGAAAAACGATGAATATTTTTTGCACAATGCATATAGCATAAAACAATAAAAACTTTTAATGGGATTGGTGTTTTTAACAAAATATATATATATATATATATATATATATTAAAAACATTTTTACAAGTTAAGAAATTAAAATGAAAAAAATAAGTTAGAAGATGAAATTGAAATTTATTTTAAAATTAGAAAATAAAATTATTAATTTTATCTAATTTAAATTATATATATAATGTTACGTAGGTGAAATAAAAAGTGATGATATACTAAAACTAATTAAAAATAAGTATAAATAAAGTGACATAACTTTAAGAATTACTTTTAAAAAGTGTTAGTTTTAGGAAGGAAAATATTTTGCTAGTATCTAAAAATATCTCTTTTGATTTGACAATGTATTTTTTAAAAATGTGTATATAAAAATATATATTATATAACTTACATATTAGTAATTGTAAATGATCCTTCATGCAAATGGAAACTCGAGTTTCTTCTCTTCGTTAGTGGTGGCGGAACGTAAATTGTTCTCTCAAATCATAATCATTTGCTTTTACTTTATAATGATTATAATTTTATATAGAAAACGAAAGTGCTAAGAAGTTGCATATTATTATGCCACAAGAAAAATAGGAAAAATTATTAGGTTATGTAATAAAATTTTATAATTTATAAAAAATATGATCATAAAAAATTTCTCCAAAAATAAACAGTTAAACACGGCACGCTAAACCACAATTAAGGCATTCAAATGAGCTTATTTTAGCATAAATCTATAAAGCATTTTTTTGTATTATTTAAAAATATTATATATTAAAAGTTAAAAAATATTTCGTTACTTACCCATTTTATAATTTTGGTCAAAGGTGTGACTACAAAAAGTTGGTCGTTAAATGTGTACTGTCCACAAGAAGCACGTTTTTTCATAGGGTGGTTGCTCTGTGTAAGTGAGGTAGCCACCTCATCCCATGCATGTTGCTACGATTACTTAGGATCAGCCTCCTCTTATATTTGCGCGCAAACACAAGGATAAGGATCATGTTAGCGTATTTTTATATTTTTACTTAAATAAAAAATTATTCGTTTAAAAAAAATATAAAAATACAAAACATGACACTCATGTAATAGGAAAAGATTTTTTTCGATTACTTAATATATGATTTCAATAAAGTAAAAACGTGTATTATAAAAAATAAGATATATTTATTACTGTTGATTGCAAAATTAAAAATATATATTTTAATAAAGTCAATTAAATATATATTTTAAAATTTAAAATGATTTTTATTTTTTAATTTTGTAATAAGTATATTTTAGGTTTGATTATATTATTGGCCTTTTATATTTTAATTTATATAAATTACTTTAATTTAATTTTTTATATTTAGTTAATACAATTTTTTAATTGCTTAAATTAAGTCAAATAGTAAAAATTTATCTAATATAAAAGTATAGTAGGTATATGACAATAATTAATTGACAGAAATTAACAAATAAAAAAGTATGAAAGTTTTAAGTAAAAATAAAAAATTATCAACTATAGAAAAATACATTTTATTTTTATTTAAATATTTTATATATTTAATAAATATTAAATAAGATTTTAAAAAAACTTACTTGAAATAATTAAAAATTATAAAAACTAAATATAAGTAGTTAAAATAAATAAAAATACATAAATTAAAATATATAACTAAAAATATGATAAATTTATATCTTAATTTCTAAATACACTTCTCTGACTTTAATCCGTATTCATCTTTTATATATCCTCCACTAGCAAAACCTTCAGCTAGCCTTCCTCCTACCAATAAAACTGTGTCATATAGACTTTGTTGTGCCACATAGCATTATAATATATTAAAATGTATTCAACATAGTAATATGCTATCTATAGTTAATATTATTACATTGGTATTTAGTTGCACTTCCATGCATGTCAAATCAGTGGACATTGCAAGAAACAGTGGACAACTTTAACAGTTCTACTAATAATATCACATTGAGGATAGGTCAAATCTATTTATTAATAAATTAAGTTAAAACATTTTATGAATTTATTTAATTATAAAAGCTAATTGTTAATGTAGGAATAGACATGTGAAGATAAAGAGAATCTATCCAATAAGTTATCATATGGGAATATATTTCCACACATCTACTAATTTCCCAGATCAATAATAAACACATAATCTTCATGTCAAGTTGTCAATAAAATACTAGCAATAATGAAGTTGGTATAGCAATTATGTCTACTACTTCTTAGTGTTTTCTTATCAACAAATAGCTCATCCAAATGTGACATGAAATTATAAAAAACTTACCAAAAATTATTGGGAGACTATAGTGTTAACCAATTAAAATATAATATGTATATATTTTTATAAAATATTAGACACATAGTAAAATATGAGTAGTGGGAATTACATGGTCCTAGACCATTCCTAAAGAAAGTTGTATAGTTGTTAAAGTTGTATAAAGTTCATTTTATAAAAGTTACATAATGAAACTCCACTTAAGCTTATGCCACCATACATGATTAAGCATAACTCAGCTATTTCAGAAGAAATTATTTCCCCTATTTTCCACTTATATAAGTCAATTTCTATTCAACACTGACAATAATATTTAGGCTCTAATATTTAAGGTGGGAATGCAATCCCTGTTTCAAGTGACAGCAAAAAATCTTTTAACAAATATATACAGATTTAGTAATAATTAAAAAAAAATATCATGAAATATGCATTGTCCCTTATAATATGGAAAAAAAAGAAGTTAAAGAACAAATTAAAATATGAAAAATAACTTTTATTAAATAAAGACTCATAATAATTAAGTACAAGACTGATTAATTAAATTTAATACAAATAATAATGATTTCTTTGATATGATAACATCGTATTATTTAATAGCAAGAGGATTTAATTAAGTCCACGTATAAAACAACTGCAAAAGCCTACAAATAAAACTCATGAATGACATGTATGTCATGAAACATAGAATATACTAATCATATATTGCATACAATAAAACTCATATTATAAGGAGAGACTACTTGCTAAAGCATTACAGTTTTGGTCCTACTTCTTGCCCATCAACTCGTTCCACTAACCCTCTTCTCGTACATTTAAAAATAATTATATCTACGAGAATATTCAAACATCATATTCATTAATATTTCCAAAGTTCTAATGACATATTTCTATATATATAAAAATAAATTTTTTAATAATTTAGACTCAAAATACTTTTATTTATATATATTCTTTAATTTGTTGCTAGTAAACTAACAGTAAGTGTGTTTATTAAATTAATTTTTAAAAATTAATATTTTTATTGATATATTAATTTATAATTAGATGATAATAGAGTTAAGTTTTAATCGACTTTATAGATTTTTTCCAAAAAGTGAAGTGTACAAATAGTGTAAAAACTCATACTAAGAAAAACATTATTAAAAAATAATATTATTTACATAATATTTTTTATAATATTATTTTTTATCTGTTTTAATTTTTTTTTTTTATAAACAGAGCTTATAGTTCAAAAACAATAAAATCAATTACAAGGCTTAGAAAGTTAATACTTAAAATATCATGCCTAAGATGGGATAATAAGGGAGAAGGGATAATATTTAAAATATTACAATCACATTGCTCCATATGAGTCAAATTACTGATCACATCCGCACAATAATTAGCTTTTTGAAATATGACTACAAAGAACCTAACTTATATCAAAGAGCAAAGATATTATAGCACACACCACAAAAGGAGAGCAATCATTACTAACTTTGTTCTTTAAAATTAGTTCTAAAGTTTCTCTATAATTACATTCTAAAATAACATGAATTAAATTTTTAGCTTTAACCGAATACAATCCAAACAAAATAGTCCATAATTCAGCTTCAATAATAGAACACACCCCTATTTTACACATATATCAATAACGGAATTCTTGTTAGCATCACGAATAAGGCTCATGCAAGTAGTTAGACACCCTCCAATTTGCACAGAACCATTAACATTCAGCTTCAAAGATCCTTGTCCAAGAAGATGCTACTTCGCATATGTAAAATCTTGAATCTTAGTATATGCTAAAATTTGAGATATAAGACATTGAATAACAAATTTTTGATTAAAGATCAATGAGTTCCTGTCAATCCAAATTTTTTATGTTGTTATTCCAAAAGTTACATGTCAATCAGATATATTATTAGTTGGTTTCTGGGCCAAATTAGACCTACACTAATTAGTTAGATGATGACTAAAAAAAGATACACCAATTTGCTTGAGATATTAATTAATTCTAAATTGAAAATACATAATAGTAATCTCTTAACACATGCATAATAATTTTAGGATCTTTATGATCATGTTTATCATTAGTTAATAATTTTTCATGGATAATTTTCTATAAAAACAACTTAATTTTTGGAAGGTTATACCATTTCCAAACTTACTTAACAATATCACTACTTGGCTAGTAGGACTTTATTATTTAAATAAAATAGTATAAGCCGATTTAATAAAAAAAATTTGTCATAGTTAATGACTAAATAGATAAATCAGATCTAACCTCAAAATTAGAAAGAATAATAACACAAATAGAAAAAGGCAATATAGATTTAATTTTATCCCAATTTCACTTTCTACAAGAGGCAAACAAACACACTGAATAATCTAATTCCAACTCATTAGGGTGTAAAAACCATAATTACCTTTATATATATAGCTCAATTATATTTAATAATTTAAAATTAATTATATAAATTTTTTTATCTATTAACACAAATAGACCTTTTATTATACAAATAAACAGTACAAGTTTCTATATTAAAAAAATTATCTCCTACCATTTGCCAAGTTATTAAACTACTGTTACAGAAAGTAATCAAAATTATAAAGTAAATTATTTCTACATCAAAGCATAGATTCCACCCATAAACCGTTTTACCTTACTTTGAAGAGCTCGGTTCAGCAACTTAACGGCCAACACTTGCAAGACTGTTAGTAATGGGTAGTGATTGTAAGGAATTATAACCAGATTGCCTAATTAGAGAAGGGGAAGAATGGTCATACATATCAAAGTGGAAGCACTGGCAAAGGCACTTCAAGCTGAAGAACCTTAATTACTTGTGCTGCCTTAGGTCTTTCCTTGTCATTTGGATTGGTACACCAAAGCCCCACAATTAGCAAACTCATCATTTCATTCACATCAAACTCATTGTTCAATCTCCCATCAGCAGCCCTCAAAATATCCCCTCCCACATAAAGTTGCCAAATCCAATTCTTCAAAGGCACATGAAACTCCCCATCTTGAAAAGTCCTTCTCCCACTTGCAATTTCCAAAGCCACAACCCCAAAACTATACATATCTGATTCCTTACTAGCCCTCCCTCCATTGATATATTCAGGAGCCAAGTACCCATAAGTCCCCACCACCCCTGTCCTTTGAGTCCTCAACCTTGGATCCACCAATTTCGCCATCCCAAAATCTCCAATTTTTGTGCTAAAATCGGTGTCCAACAACACATTAGCTGACTTAATATCTCTATGAAGAACACATTGTTCAGCATCCTCATGAAGATAACGAAGTGCTGTGACCACACCTAAAGCTACCTTGTACCTAACATGCCATTCCAATGTTCTTTTGTTGCCAAATAAATGTGTGTCAAGGCTTCCATTAGGTATGTACTCAAAAACCAACAAAAACTCCCCTTGCTCATGACACCAACCTATGAATTGAACCAAGTTTTTATGTATAAGACGGCTTATGATCCTAACCTCGTTGATGAAAATCCTCTCAGAGTTCTCAAAATCAGCAAAAATTCTCTTAACTGCAACCACTCTTCCTAAATAACTCAGAACCCCTTTGTAAACTTGTCCAGAAGCACCTTGTCCAAGCCTGTTATCATCTGCAAAACCATTAGTAGCTGAAACTAGTTCTTTATAATCAAATCTTCTAGGTATAGTTCCTCTATCCAAATCAAAATTAACCAAGGTGCCTCCACTTTCATCATCATCATAATAATTTTCACCGAAATTACCCTTCCTCTTCTTCACAATTACCCAAGCTACAACACTGACCACCACAACCACCAAAACAATCGGACAAATCACCACAACAAGAAGCACAACCGTTTTATGTTTTTTGTTTATTCCGTACTTGGTTGCGTCCGTGGAATTATTAGAAGTACTAGAATTCAAAGATGAACTAAACTCCCAAGAATGAATAAGGTTTCGCTCAACGGAAAGACCCGTCGAAGAAGAGAACCCAACGTTCACCCACTCGGGTAGAATATTGATTAGGTCAATTTGGTGAGAAATTGAAGAATTCGAATTGGGGATAACGGTTCCATTGAAGGACCAAGACACGGTGAGAGTTTTGTTAGTGTAAGTGATAAAAGCGTGGCATGTTTTTCCGAGGTTGTTGTCTATGTCAAACTCGGCAACAACAATTGATTTAATAGAGTTATCGTCGATGCCAACGTGGCGCATAGGTGGGTCAATTGGGCCCACAAAGGTGTCAAACTCAACGGCAACCACGTGGTTTTGGGGAAGGTCGTTGTTATTGGTGCCGTTGAAGAGCCCGAAAGTGCCACCCGCAGCGTTTGGCGGTATATGGTAATCACGAGGGGCTAAGTAGAAGGCAAAACCGTCACCGTAGGTGGTGTCGTTGTTGCCTTTGTCAATAGTGAAGGTGAAGCGCGTGGAGAAGTCTGTTACAAGACCGTTAGATGGGTCCCACAGGTGCAAAGGTTGTCCGTACAAGGCTCTCCCCACGCGGAAAAGGTAATTCACTATGTTGAGGTCTACGGAACCGTCGTCGTTAACTCTGCCGTCACCTTCGAATGCCATGTTGCTTCTAACCTTGGGGTTGTCGAAGTTGGTTATGTTGAAAGTAAGTGATTCCACTGTTTTAAATTGAAGAGGAAAATAGAAGACTAGAAGGAAAACCATGACCTTAAAGATTCGGCTACGTTGTTTTGTGCCATTGTTTGTTTCTGTTCCGAAATTCATTTTAGAAATGCCAAAATTTGAGTTTTGAAGTGATGGATCATTGTTTTTTAAATAAAATCAATGTCAAGTTTCCTCGTTCTTGCCGTGGGAACTTGTTTTACACTCCTCAATCGAGACTTGGGACAATTATTCATTCGTTCTTATTCTAAACTTGTTTCTTTAATTCTAAACATTCAATGCTCTTTTGACAAAACGTACACGTTCTGCTGGTTAATTGACAAAGAAAATTGGTATAGATTTTATTTAGTTAGAAGTTTTTAGGCATTTTTCTTGGGTGTTGAATTTTGAAGTTTAAAACAATCAATTAGATCGTATAATATTAAAATTAAGGTACTTGTTGTAAAATTAACAATTGCTATAATGTTCTACCATGACTTTTTAAAATTTTACAGCTTAAAAGATTAAAATATTCGCCAATGACATTTGTATAGTTTGTGTTCTTAAAATTGAAGAAGAGTTAATGTATGATTTATAGATGTACAAAAGAAGACATTGTTAATAACATTGTTATCACAATGCATGGAAATACCGAAAAGAAGAATCTTCGTATAACATAATTTTAACTACTCATGAGAATATCTAAAAGGCACTTAACGATTATCTTAATGAACTAATATAGCTTTGCTTAAAATAATGAAGTTTCAAAAGATATACATTTTAATAAATGTAGAACGATGTACATCGGATTCAACCATGTTAATAAAGGGTGTTTTCGTTTAGCGAAAGGGTAAAACCAGAGAGGCACTGTGGAGAAGACATTGGACCATTTCAATATTTATTGGCCTTCACGCCACAATCTACACGTTTAATTTCAAGCTTAAATATGTTTTTATTATTTACATTATAATAAAAAAATTTATTTTAATTCCTATTTTTTATAAATTTTTATTTTTAACTCATATTATTAATTTAACAAACTTCAAAAGATTGACTAAAATCAGAGTTCAAAAAATATTTTTAATTGTTAATATTCTTCTCAAAAATGTAGCACGTAAGACTATAGATCTTAAATTAGTCCTTAAACTATGTTATAAAATTTATTGTTTTGTGTTACTAATTTAGACAATTATTAAAGACACATATGTGGAAAAAAAATTCAAAAATAATAAAACAACACACTAGTTTTAGAGAGTAAAAAATATAACAAAACATTTAAAGAATTATTATAATATCAAGTTAATTTTTTAAGAACTAAATAAATACTTTGCTGCGAAAATAATCTTCAAATGAGGTGGTCAATAGTTTAAGGACAAACGTTCGCTACAGTTATATATATATATATATATATATAAAATTAGAATTATATAAAATTTACATAGTTAAACTAAGAATATGTTTATTTTTCATTTTTAAAAGAGTTTTCAAATTTTTTAAATATAATATAAATTTATATTATATTTAAAAAAAAATAATTTTTTAAAAGAGAAATCAAACATATCTTAAGTATTTTTTTTTCGACTTAAATATCGTCTTCAACGAAAAGTATACTTATAGTGTAGAAAAAATAATTATTTTTTTACATATGATGATTTATTTGGTAAAAAAATATTTTTTCGTCTTTCATATTTTTATTGCTTTTCTTCATCGTAATTAAAAATTTTGAAGCTTTTATTTATTGTATACGGTACGTAACTTCACTAAAATTTATTCAAGATGCATTTAACTATTTCTTTGGATTTTAAAAAGATGTGTGAAATGAAAATTTATTATTAATTTAAAATTATCTACGTTTATAGAAATATTTAAACTTAAATTAACAGTAAATAATCACTTTTATTATTTTATACATCTTCTCATTTAAAAATAAACAAAATCCTACTTTTTAATAGTTATGGGTCAATGTGAGCTCATTTTTCATTAATTTTGATGAGAATCTCGCACGAGTTTCAATTACGTTTTCCTAAAACCACTGTCTCTCAGAATTATTTCTTTTATAAAAAAAATAATACATTGCCATATTCATTTTTTTACAAAAGATCAAAGTTTTTAAGTTAGTATTTGAAAAATATAAAATACTTTTCAAATTTATATTTTTATGTAATTAATTCAATCTAAAATAATAAAGACGAACAAAGTGACCTTTTGAATATTTGAAAAAATTCATTTATGAATTTTTTATAAATTAATATAGAAATATTAATTTTCAATTTATTGTTTATTTTAAAGAAGAGAGGAAAGACGAGCAATTTTAATATAGGAGAAAGGAGAGAAAAAGGAAAAAAATTAATGAAAGGAGAGATATTTTGTTATGTTTATAATACAAGAAAAAGGGAAACAAAATTAAAAATACTATTATATATTTATAATGATCAAATAAAATTACCAAAATAAAGAGAATTTTATTTAAGTAATTTGCAATTTTCTCTCTTCTCCAAATTCTCTAATTTTGAAGGAGAGCTAAAGTTGATTAAAAAAGAATTTTGATTCTCTCTTCCTTAGTGACAAAGATCTAAAAATGTTAATATAATTCCACTATATTTGTTTTTTCTAATAATTCCACACTAATCTTTAATCTAAATAAATGTTTTGCAATGTATTTTTGAACGAGCTAAGGATTAGTTGAGTTTGATCAAGGTTATTTACAGCTTCGAAAATTGTAACTTTTTTTATATTTTAAATTTGAATTCACATTTTTAAATAATATTATTTGAAGAGATATTTTCTTTCTTATTAAGTTAACCTTTTTATATTGAATATTTTTATTTATTTTATAATTATTTTATAATTTTAATTCAAAATATCAATACAATACACAATACAATTAATGTATCATATTTAAAAAATTCCTTTTAGATAAATAAAATAAAATTTAAATTATTACAATCTCAATTTAAATTTTAACACATCTAATCAATAAAACTAATGTTTCTTAATTTTAAATTTTATGTCTTTAATTTACTTTATTTAATATAATAAAATATTAATTATTAATAATAAAAAGATTTACTATTTTTATTTAAAAATTATTTAAATTTAAAAATACGTGTATGACAAACTAGGAAATTGTAAAATATCTTCATTGTTAAAATTCACCTTTGATTTTATTCTACCACCGTGCTACTTGCTAGGTTTCTTTTTTTACTTTGCAAGCGATTTGGTCCTAGTTTAACTGTTCAACTGGCATATATTGTTAGACTATGGAGAAAGAAGTATAAATTATTGAAATACTTTACATGCAATTCATTACCATATGTAATGTTCTTATAGAGCTATAAAGGAAGCCCAAACAACTAACCAACATTAAACATAATTCATGAACAGATTATAGTAACTATCATAACAGAAAATATGCTAACATTTCCTCCCTTTAACTATTGCTTAGATAGAACACAAGCAACTAGTTTATTTTGGAAATTTCACATACTCCCATCTACTTTTGAAATTTAAGGAAACAATCTAACTTCAGAGGTTTGGTTAGTAAATCTGCAATGTGCTCCTTAGTTCCACAATGAACCAACTTTATACAGCCATCTCTAGAGAGATTTCTCAGAGAATGAAAACGCACATCGATATGCTTGCTTCTACCATGCATAATCGGATTCTTAGAAAGTTTAATAGTTGAGCTATTATCACACATCAAAGTAGTGCAACCTTCCAGATTATGTCCCAACTCCTTTAATTTCTCATCTACACGGCTTGACAAGCACAAGCTGCAACTGCCACAAATTCAACTTCTGTGATGGACAGCGTCACAATTGGCTATTTTTTGGATGACTAAGCTACTACTCCATTACTTAGTAAAAACACATAACCAGAGGTGCTTTTCCTATTTGTCAAGTCACTTGCATAGTCACTGTCAGTGTAAGCTAACAATTCTTCATTTCCTCCCTTCTTATAGAAAATACCATAATTCACAGTCCCTAGTAGGTATCTAAGAACTCTCTTTGCAGCTTGTATATGCACTTGAGTGGGTTGGCTCATAAAACGATTGATCAAACTAATAGAGAACATCATGTTAGGTTTGGTTGTTGTAATGTACATGAGACTTCCTACCAGTTGCTTGTACCGAGTCTCATCTACTTTCATTATTGATTCATCTTTGCATAGTTTACAATCAGGCACTATAGGAACTTTAAAAGAATTGCTATCAGACATATGATAAGTCCACATTTTATTGGATTTTTACTTGTTATTTTAATGTTTCTTAATAGAAAAAGTAAACTTAGGGTTGTAAATAACATAAAAATATCATTTTGGTCAATTTATCATAGGTTTATTAATTTTAGGTTAATTTACATTGATTTACATAGATATAGTTTGTAATTTTGATCATTTGAATACTTGTGCAGGAGTTTCTAGACTTTTTCCATGGATTTTTAGCATTTAAGAAAGTTTGAGGTGAAAGTGATCACTTTGGAGTCTATAGTGAACACTACAGCAAGCTAGTTCCAGAAAGGTAGACTAGAGTAATCACTATGAACCCATAGTGACAACTCCAGAAAGGCCAAAAAGTACAAGGTTTGCGCGTAGCTACTATGGAACCATAGTAGAAACTCTGGAGTAGCCAAAGTTATCACTCTGATGCCAAAGTGACAACTCTAGAGAGGGCAAAAACACAGGACCTGCGCGTAAACACTATGGAGCGAGAGTAATCACTTTGGGGCGTTGCGTGTTATCACTATGAAGTTAAAGTGATAACTCCAGAGAGGTCCAAATCACAGATCTTGCGCGTAATCACTATGGAATGCGCGTAAACACTATGGAACGTTGCGCGTTATCACTATAAAACCATAGTTGTCACTTTGGGCAAAAATTTCTGCACTATAAATAGAATTTGAGAGGGTACGGGGCTTTTTACATTTTCTTAGATTCTTTTGCTACTTTTGGAGCATTTTGCAGAGCTTAGGATCCTTGGGTGACAGCCAAGGCTAATTTAGGGTTTGATTTACAATTTCCTTTCATTTTCCTTTAATTCTTGCATTATAATGTTGATTTCCCTTTGTTTCTATCTTGAATTTGTAAGACCCACCTCTATGGAGGGCTGAACTTTCTTGTAATCCTTAGTGAGTTCATGGGTTCTTGAATCCCTGGGTATGAATGTCAATATAATTCCCTTTTTCTCATAAATTTACATTTCTCAACTCTTTGAATTGAATTAATGGTTGAATGAAGAGAATATTGCTTAATTAACCCTAATTCATTTTAATGAAATTCTTAACTTAGTTTGCTTAATCCTAAGTTAATTTCTAAGGTAGCGTTATCTTGGGGATGAGAGGTTGGAGTCCATATAAATTGCTTAATTCGTATGGGAATCTAAGGTTAATTCATGCTTTTTGAGTTACCCTAATTCAGAGAAAGAGGAAAAGTATTGGATCTTAAGAGGGATAAGGATAGAATTGCATGAACAAACTAAGAATTGCATATTTCATTGATTGGATTCATTAATTTCATCACTTGCCTTTACATTAAAATTGGAATCACACAAAACCTCCTTGTTTTAATTGCTTTCATAGTAAATGTTCACAACATGTTCAATGTATGTTACAAACCAAAGTCGTTGGAAACAACCTAGGCTTGCACCCTAGATACTACAAACTTTTTCTGTAAATTTTGATGAAGGTTAACAACAAATCTTTTTGCAAAACGAAATGAAAACTTATTGTTCATCAACATCCCAAACCTCTTCAACACATATAAGGCATACTTTCTCTGATAAATGTAGATCCTATCATCCTCTTGTAGAACTTCAATACCAAAGAAGAACCTCATTCTGCCAAGATCTATCATACCAAACTCCCTTTCCCTTGAATTCTTGAAAACACTCATCAATGAATCATCATTACCAGTGTATATGAGGTCATCGACATACACACTAACAATTAAAATCCTTTCATCTGAAGAGGACTTTAAGAATAAAGTTTGCTCATGATTATTTTTTCTGAATCCTGCACTTATGAAGTATGACTCGATTCGACTGAACCATGCTCTAGGGGCTTGTTTTAGCCCATATAAAGCCTTGTGAAGTTTGTAGACCTTATTCTCACATTCTTTTTGCACATAACCTTTTGGCTATTCCACATATACATCCTTATTCAGAGTGTCATACAAAAAGGCTGATTTTACATCAAGTTGATACAATTTTCGCCCTCTACTTGCTGCAATAGCTATTATCATTCTCATAGTGTCTATTCTACTTACAAGAGCAAACACCTTTGTATAGTCCACCCCATGCTATTGAGAGTAACCTTTGGCTACTAACTTGGCCTTATACTTGTCCACTTGACCAATCTCGTTCAACTTAGTCTTGTAGATCCATTTAACTCCTATTTTATTTGCTTCAGCTATTAAATTAGTGAGTTCCCATGTCCCATTCTTCACAATGGAATTAATTTCAGCATCGATAGCCTGTCTCCACTTAGAGCTTTTTACAGCAACTTCAAAACTTGCAGGATCTATGTAATCTATCAATGCAATGTTTATTGCATCTTCAGACTCTAAGAATTCTTCTCCATCTACATAATCTCTCATCCAACCAGGTGGTTGTCTATTTCTGCCTCTTTCATCATTAATCACATCAGTTTCCTTTTGTTGTGACTGATTCCCTTCTTCGTCAATAGATTCACTATCTGTTGTACTCTCTTTTTCAAATTCAGTAGTAGTTTTAGTGTCTCCACATTCCAAATCTTCTATTAGTTCTTCTCTATGATTGACATTCCAGTTCCATTGAGTGTCTTCCTCAAAGACCACGTCTCTACTTACCATGATTTTCCTTGTAATTGGATCATAGAGCCTGTATCCTTTAGATTCCCCACTCATTCGCAGCAGAACACATTTGCAACTATTGTTTTCCAATTTGTTTCTCCTTGCATCTAAAATATGTACATGAGTTATACAACCAAATACTCTAAAATGCTCAACTGAAGGCTTGACACCACTCTAAGCCTCCTCTAGTGTTTGATTCTTCACAGCCAATGTTGGAGATCTATTCAGTACATATGCTACCCAGTTTATTGCTGCAGGCCAAAAAGATTTTGGAAGTGTCTTCTCTGATAATAAAGTTCTCACCAAGTTCATGATGGATCTGTTCTTCCTCTCAGCTACTCCATTCTGTTGAGGGGTGTAAATTGTTGTTAATTGCCTTTTAATTCTTGTTTTGTGACAGAATTCATTGAACTCTAATGATGTGTAGTCTCCTCCCTTATCAGTTCTAAGGCATTTAATCATTAGACTAGATTCTTAAAACATTGAAAGAAGTGAAATGCCTCTGATTTTTTTGTTAAGAAATAAATCCACGCCTTTCTAGAGTAATAATCAATAAGCATAAGAAATATCTTTTTTTGCTATTGGAAGATGGAGTGATAGGGCCATAAATATTTGCATTAATCAATTCTAGTTTCTGTTTTTCTTTCCATTGACTTTTCTTTGGGATGGGATCTCAATGTTGCTTTCCTTTCATACAATCTTCACACACTTTTTCTGTTGTAGATAATGAAGAGGGAAGGCCTCTAACCATTCCTTTGCTTTGTAAAATTTTTAGTCCTTTGTGACTAAGATGTGCATATCTACGATGCCATAAAGATGGAGATCCTGAGTAGAGATATGAAAGCATGAATCCTTCTTGATTGCAGATTGAGCAAATAGAATGAACATTTTATTTGTTGTGATATTAGTCTCTAAAATCAAGCCCTTATCAGGATGATGCAACTTGCAAGTTCCTAGCTGAAACATTACGGTTAAGCCTTTTTCTTGCAACTGTCCTATATTCAACATATTGTTCTTGAGTTTTGGTACTAAAAACACATCAATAATTATGTGATTGACTCCTTTAATGTTCAACCTAACACTTCCTTTTCCAGTCACCTCCATTCTTGTGTTATTACCAAGCTTTACATGTTGCTTGAAGGTGTCATCTACTTCTTGAAACCAAGATATGTTTCCACACTTGTGGTTTGAGCAACAAGAATCCAAGAACCATGCATTTGTTGCCTGCACATCATGTAAATCCTCAAGAGCCATCAACAAGAGCTCTTTTTCTTCATTGAATGCAGCATAATTGGCTTCTTTATACCATTCAGGACATTCATACTTATAATGCCCAAGTTTGTGACATTTAAAAATTCACTTGTGGCTCGATTTTGCCTCCCTCTTCCTCTTCCTTTTCCTTTTCCTCTTCCTCTATAGCTGCCTCTACCCCTGCCTCCATTGTCATTTCTTTCTTCATAACTTACTTTAAGTGTCTGCTTCTCTTTATGTTTCTTGTGAAATTTTTGCTCATGAACTATCAAAGAACTCTGAAGTTCATCAATAGAAAGAAAGTCAATATCTTTAGACTCCTCAATTGAGCAAACTATGTAATTGAATCTGTCAGTTAAGGATTTTAGAATTTTTTTGACAATTATTACATCTTGCATCTGCTCTCCATAAGTGATGTAATATATTATATGTTTACATTTAATATTTTATTTTGATTAATAAACACTTTTCATATGCTTTATTTTTATAATTTTTATCATTTTCTACTTATTTGAATAAATTAGGCCTATTACGAATAAATGATTTAATTTTGTATTTTTGGTTATTCTGACTTCTAACTACTCTTTTGGCCACAAATTTTTCTATAGATATCATTTTTGACTGATTCCAGTTGCATTAGATTTTACACATCTCGAGCTTCAAAATGCATATATGGATCATCGGATTTAGAGTTGTTTTCAATTTTTTATGATTTTTTGGAGTTGAAACAAATTTACTGAATATTGTTGTGGGATTGCATTTGGACCCTTGTTATTTAATAATTATATTTGGGCTTTTAGATATTATTGAGACTCGCATTTTGGCTACTTAATTTACCCTAATCAGAATCTATAAATAGACTAATAAGGTTCTGAATTAGGGGAGGTAATTAGACACTTTGAGCTTTTGAGGCTTGGTCGAAATAAGAATCCTTATTTTTACTTTCTCTCGAATTCTCTCGTTCTTTTCTCATTCTTGCTTGGGTTAAGAATTTCGATGGAAGGCTAAATCTCTTGTTCAATCCGTGAAATCAAAATGTTGTAATTCTGACTTGAGTTTTGTGTTAATTGCTCCGAGTTTGTTCTCTTTTTCTCTCTAATATTAGAATTGTTTATTGCGATCGTGCTTGACTTTTCTGTTGTTAGATTTCAAATTAGGACTCGATTGAAGCTCTAATTTGATAATTAATGCGAATCAAGTTAAATGATTATTTGATTTAATTTGTAACTCTATTCAATTAGGTTATTTAATTGAATTAATAATTGAATTAGGTGATTATTCAAACGTAGATTTAAATCTTTAGATACTGTGATAGTCTGAGTTACACGCAATTGGTATTCTGTGGATTGATATTTCTTAATTCATTTTTTACTCACTTTAATTATGTTCGTAATTTAATTTGATTAATTACAATTTTCAAAAATCTAAAAATCTTATTTGCATTTTTTTTAAAGAAAACCTAAAATTGAATTTGACTGAAAATGTGTCTCCGTGAATCGACCTAAGTTTGACTATATACTACAAAATTTTTAAAAAACTTAGTTGTTTTGATAGCGACTCGGCATCGTCTATCAATAAGTTCTCATCTTGCTGGCCACACTCATGACCCTAGAGAAGTAGTCAGTTATGCTCTCACCCGATTTCATTTCAAGGATCTTGAATTCTTTCCTTAAACTTTGAAGAATCGACCTTTTTACTCTTGATTGCCTTCATATTTTCTTTTCATCGAATCCCATATTTTCTTTGATGTATTCTTTTGTAAGATTATTTTTAAGATTGTCCTATCTATGGCTTGAAACAAGTAATTCTTGACCTTCAAATCTTTTAGTTTTATCTCATTACGTTTCTTTTGCTGATCTTCAGTAGTTGCACCTCCTTTTTCTGAATCTTCAAATCCTGTTTCCACCAAGCTCCAGTACTCCTTGGATCTTAAGAAGTTTTCCATCAACATACTCCAATGCCACTATGACCATCGAAGTACAAAATTGTTGATTGTACAAAACTGCTATCATTTGCATTTGACACACTCTCTATCACGTATTCAACTCACTTTCTTCACAGGCCCCAATAGAAGCTCTGATACCAGAATGTTAGAATATGGAGAAAGAAAAAGTATAAATTATTGTAATACTTCACATGTAATTCATTAATAGATGTAATGCTCTTATAGAGCTACAAGGAAGCCCAAACAACTAACTAACATTAAACAGAATTCACAAACAAATTACAATAACTATCATAACAGAAAATATGGTAATATACATTACATTTTAGTTAATTTTTAGTTTTAATTTTTTATTTCTAATTTTTAATAAATTTTTATTTATAACTTTTAATATTGATTTAGTCCATTAAAAATTTAAAATTTTGATATATGTCAATATTTGGTCTAACTATATTAACATTAAAGACTAAAAACAAAAATATATTAAAAAAAGACTCCAACAAAAAAAAAATCATTTGAAAAAATAAAATAAAAAAATTCACTAAAAATTAATAACGAAATTTTTTTAATAAAACTCTTTCCAAGTGTTATCGTATCGATTAATTAATGATTCAATTCATATATTAGATATCAAACTTTTGGAGGAAGGTCTATGTTCAAACTTAAACAATTCATATCAACCATTCCAAGTCTTGACTGTTTCAAAAACGTTTGGCTAGGGATCTATAAGTCATCCTTTTCTAATTTACGCTAATGAGTCAAAGTCAGAGTCTTTTCTACGAATTAAAATATATATTTAATTATTATAATTAACACTCATTAATAAATTAGTTCTATATTTAAAAAAATTATATTTTAGTTCTCATGAAAAAGAAATTAAGATTTTTCTAAACCCTAAACAACATGTTAATAAAAGTTATTACTAACTAAATTGCATTTTTTTTTTGTTCTATGTTATAACGGTGAAAATTAAAATTTAACCAAACAATCATTCAAAATTTAAATCTAATTTTTTTTAAAGAAATGAACTAATTTAAAAATATGTATTTTAACTGTTAATATATATAAGACAATGCCCAATTGGCCTTTGGTTTCTCAAGCCGGGGAAAGATTATTAGAAAAATAACAACATCCTTAGATTACTTGTTCCAATGTTGTTATAAAGGAATATGTTCATTATTGTTCAAATACTATTAATTCAGAAAGACAGCACGTCTTACAGCCTGAAGCCCTGAACTGAAAATTGATATTTCTACGTGTAAATGCTATTTTATAATCATCCTCCAAGACAAATCAATCACGTCGAATAACTCTCGAAACTAGCATTCATAGGATATTGAGAATCAAAGATGTGCGAAAAGGTCACTCAACAGTGCAAACTTAGTATTAAATAGTACAAGATTAAGATTTTTAGAAAAGGGCGAGCCTTCTAATATAGAAGGTAGAACGACCACGCCGACAACAATCATTAGTTTCAGAAACTTCAGCAGCATTAGCTATTGATATATATAATTTCGTCCCAAAAGCATTTGCATATTCATATTCAGTAACATAGCCATCGGAGTATAGCCCACTACAGACAGGTTCAGCCCTTAGAGATTTTCTTTACATTAAATTGCTAAAAATCAAGGGATTAATCAATGTGCCAATTTCTTCAAGTGTTGGAAAGTTCGTTGCTTAATCCACTGTCGATCATATGGCAAGTAAGCATGAATTGAACTATCATACCTGCAGGTGGAAACCAAACAACCAGCTATATCAATCAATGCCAAGGCAACCCACATGCACAGAGAAAGCCCCATATACAAGATAACCAATTATATGCATAGACATTTCACAAGTCCACTTAATTTTCCAGATCTTTTCCAGAGAGGGCCAGAACAGGTAGAGTAAGCAAATGAAACAGCAATTGCCATGATTCATTAAGTTCTTATCAACCCTATAGCCCAGAAAAAGTGCAGGTGGAGGGGAGGAAGGGAACAGAGGGGGGAAGGTAAATCATTTTCCCCCCAACACTTCTTATCAACGGTACAAGAGCTCTAAACAAAATATAAAACTTGATTTATGGTAATTTATTTCATCAGAAAGAAAACAACCTACTCTGTTAAGACTAATAATGACCCACGGAGGAAAATAATGTCAACTCTCTACATCAGTTAAGCCAACAAAGAGACGGTTAATCTTTTGTTTTCCTTAATCTACATCTCAATGTCAAAAACAGAACCTTCTAGTTCAACATTTAAAAGAAAAAAAAAAGCCTTATGCTTGAATTATAAAGAGCTCAAAGCATCTGAATATCCTATCTATCCCTTTCTCTACCTTACTCTTTGTTGAAATATCAACAAAATTATGACTGCTTTCAAACGAAAATTAAAAAAAAAAAATTTGTGAAGGAATTAATGAAATGTGCGTGCACATGATTTTTTTTGAGAGGGAAAGAGAGATATACACTAGGGCGCTCAAGTCCACAAGACCATCTATGAAGTTGTAGAGATCAGTAATATCATAAGAGAGATTTCTGATGGCCGGATTCAACTCCTTTAGTTTCCTTTCATACAGTGCACATATACCTGTACAAGCTCAAGATTAAAACCTATATTTAATACTAAGAATTAATCCATACAAAGCATCAACAAAGAATATCTACAAAAATAATAATATACCAGCATGAACCACAAAAAGAAAAAAAAAAAAAAGAGAGAGAGAGAGAGAGAAAAAGAAGTTATACCAACAGCATGCATCTGTTATCTATTCATATCCTTTTTAACATGATTTATTTTCATGTTGGCTGTAGATGCATATCACTGTGTTTGGTGTGACATGATTTGATAAGTTATGGAAATTCCTTTAAAAAGCCAAAAGAACGTGGCACCTTTTCTACGTAGATGAAATTGACATGAAATGAAATGTAAATAAATTCATGAACCTACAAAATAACACTAAAACATGATAATTCATTCATTTGCTCTCTTTAGCTGATCGCATTGCCCAAATATTGGTTCAGTATGCTGCAAGGAATCATCAAAGGTATCCAAATATTGCTTCAGCATGATGGCTTGAGTTTCGAATTTTCTAAAGATTGGGATAGATTGTTAAACAGCATTAAATTTTATGACCTTCAGACAACAGTTATTGATTGTGCTACACATGCCCACCAAAAAGCACACAAAATTTACAGATTCCCAAAAATGCCAAGAACTTAGTCTTTTGACTAGATGAGATCTGATCACCTCATTCAACTGAATAATAGATACTTTTAACACAGTGATAACTGAGAATCTAATTTAATATAAAAAATAAGACACAGTTTAATCCAATATATCAAATCCAACTCACCTCTTGAAACAATAAAAAATTGTAAATGACTGAATTATGCAATCCATGATATTCTGTTTTTCATGTTATCAGATAAACACTATGAATGTCGGATGGACTAAAATTTTAATAGGCCAGGATTAGGTTTAAAGCAGGTGATTGAAGGTTCATTTGTTATGCATGTAATGATAGGGAGGATTTTCAGGCAATAGGAGAGGATAAAGGGTTCAATTAGCGAACAATAGCATTTGATATGCTCTAGAACAACTTCAATTCAGTGTTTATGATGGGATTAGATCTAACTACAGTCTTCAAATAAAAATAGTCTCTGTAGAGCACAAAATTAAAGAAGAGAGGGTAGAAGAAGCAACCTAGGCATAATACCATGGGTTTGATTGCATCACACAATCAAAAGGAAACAGAAATATTTTGCCTTGAGTTTCATCAACAATGATCATCAACATTGCAACAAGGTTTTGAATTCTTCAAAAATGAAGAAATAGTTCTTAAACACCAAAGTAAGAATCTAAAACATCTAATCTAAAGAACATAAATTCAAGCTAACAACAGCCAGAGGACTGGTCTTCCCAAAAGAAAATAAATACTTCAAAAATCACCAAATTATCCCTAAACTGATATCAAAACATCATAAAAGCTTATAACAAGGTTGTGGAAGAAGGTTGTGGAAGAATACAATGTGCTAAAAAATCCAAAGTAAGCCAAAATACTGAGATGAATTGATCTGAATTGATCAAGTTTGTGTTTTCTCAATGCTATGTGCCTTATTACATTATCCATACTTTCTAATCCAAAATCCACCATCTAAAGAACAGCAAACAAGCCTTTTCCTGCTAGGAAGGACAGCTTCAAGGATCAAACAACACCATAATGTCTTATAGTAAATTATGGCTACAAACAAACCATTGACCTCTAAATCCTTCTTAATGGTTTTGATTATAGTTTTCCTCAGCCTCCCTCTACTTTGATGATTTGGTTATCCTCCACTGACCTACTTTCCTTATCAGGGCTTCTACTAGTCTTCTCCACATATGCCCAAACTAGCTATTTAGCTAAGGCAAGAATCTACCATTTTTTCTACAACAGGTGCATTAGAGAAAAATCACAATACAAAATGTTACACAGCCAACGTTTTAAGGAAAACAAAGAGAGCCAATTCTAGGGAGGAAAGCATAACAGGTAAAAAGAAAACAAGAGGGGAAAAAAATAATTAAAAAAATCCATTAAGATTTGAAACCACAAGCCACTTGAACCCTACCTATCCACTACAGTTGAGCTTGTATTGAAATCATAATTATTCACATCAACAGAATTTGGTCGTTGTTCAAACTAGATATGAAAGAGCATATCTAAGTTTAGGACCACATTCGTTAGTTGGGCAATGCTCTCCAAATGAACACAAGAAAATAGAATTTAATTTAGGATTTTGCTGACCTGTGCTCTAAGGGCAGTGATTAAAGAATAAATAAATGATAAATATTTATTGAAAATCACTAGTATGCATTGAAAATCATAGATATGAGTGCATATTTACATTTTTCAATAAAACATTACTATTTTTTATTCCTTAACCAATGCCCAGCATTTTTCTTTAATTTATCAGTACAACTCAAAAAGAAAGGCAGTGCCAAATTACACTCCGTTCTTTTCAATTGATGAAATTGCATGCAAATTCAGACAAGCAAAGCAAAACCAGAAGCACATATCTACATTGAAATCAAGCAAACAGAACAACAGGGGCAAAAATAAATATGAAAAATATTAGTGGAGTTATAGTACTACTATTTATACCATCCATGGCCTGAGTGATAGAATCATAATCCATGAAAGTTCTAGTTGCTCTGTTCTGAGAGGTCTGCATTAGAATAATAGTGTGCCGTTTATCCTACAAAATATAGAAAACAAGAATTAGGGTTAGTTAAGGTGGCGATGAGAAATGAATTGGGAAGGCGAAGTGATTGGTAAGCGTGAAGAAGGAAAGCCCTAATTGAATGATACTGGAAAAGGGGAAAGGAATTGGAATCGGTGAAAAGGAGAATTGCGAGAAATGAAAGAGATTGAAGAAAACCTTACCATCTAAGAAGAAGGATGAAGACGATGCTCTGGTGCTGGTTTTCTGGTTTTGGTTGCCTCCACCCCACACTCGAATTCCAAACTCCAACACTTCAGAGTAACCCAACCAACTCTGTTGTCAACCTCACTCAGGGCAATTTCGAAATTTCGCCAAGATGAATTTACAAAAATAATTTATATTTTTGTTTTTTAATAAATTTGTTAGCATAATGTTGTTTTTTAAAATTTTAATGTAGCTTTGTGTTTATTAATTTTTAATTAATAAATTTAAAGTTTATTGGCATGATCCTTTATTAAAATATATTATTTTTAGTTTATTTAAAAAAATTATAATTAAATTATAGTTAGAATAAGTTCTTATGAGCTTATTAATTAAACATTTAATTAAATTATGCATCTATATACATCGTAAAATAAATAATGTACTCTAAAGCAAATAAATAAATAATATACTCAATTATCTTTGACGCTCCCTTTCTTTTATTTTTTGAAATTTATTAAAATTTTAAATTTAAAAATTTTGCCAAATGTTAGCAAAACGGTAGAAGTTGAGGTAGTAAAATTGTCATAATTTTTAATTAAAAAATTATTTTTAAATACTTAAATCTGACCTTAAAAGTTTACTTTAACAAAATCGTATTAAATAAGATAAAACTAAATAAAAATATATATAATATGTTGAATTAAAAAAGGAAATACTTTGCAGTATTTCATTAAAATTAAAAGAAGAAACTCGTGTGTATATATATAATTCGTGCCTATCATCGTTATCGAAGAATCTGTGCATCTAGCTAGAATCTGGCACATAGGCAATGGCAAAGTGATTCAGGTGTGTATTTCTTATAATTACAACAAAATTTGTCTAAACTTTAGTGTTGGCGTTGATGGGGACAAGCTCCAAGGTCTCTTCATCGACATTATCAGACACATTCTTTTCCGAAACCTCAGAAGGAAGCAGTCCCTCATATTGACCTGCCTTAGGAACAAGAAAAACTAAAGCAAGTATAGCAAATCTAAGCATGTCCCTTATAAGAACAGCCAACCAAAGGTTTGTAAAATCAGTTCTAGTGACATTGAGGAGACGAAGAAGAACCCCTCCACCCCATCTTGATAAGAGAGCTCCAATGCTATCAATGCACATTAAAAGTGCAAAAAAAGTGCCCTCTATGCCTAAAGGGCACAACTGGGTGCTCAGTACCAACATGGGCATCCATCTTATTTTGCCTGTGATTCTTGTAGCAGTTTCTTCAATGACAACAAAGAAGTAGTCAGGAATTCCAATAATCAAATTCCAACGTAGGATGAAGATTAGGTCCAGTACACCAGATATGGCATATAGGAGTTGTCCATAAAATACTAGGTTTCTAAATGGATAGTCTTTTAGAGCCTTGTGGTATATTACTACCCCTATTATGGAAGCCACTGCACCAATTGCATAGATCACCCCAACAAATTCCTGCATTTATAGGGAGAAAAAACGTAAGAAAGTAACGGGCTGTTGAGAAAAATCCTCTCTTTAGTCATTTTTGCCAAAGTTGTTAAACTGAGAGTTGGCATAAACTTATGAAATATTTGTAAACTCATAAACTGGAATTGTGAACTAGTAAGAGTTTACCTTGTACTAAAATAATATTAAAAAATCTATAATAATAAAGTTAAAATTATATTTAAATAGTTAAATCATATAACGACAATGGTATTTTGATGCCTGATTCTAAATGCAATGTTTCCAAACTTGCAGAGAGGGTTAAAAAAGCGGTATTAAAATTTCAAATAGTGAAATTTTGGTAAAGAAAAACTGATTTTCCCTTTATTTTGTTAAACTCCTAGAATTGGGCGTAACCTTGCTAGTTTATTCAAATTTATTTGAGCATACCTAAAAGCAAGTTTAGGTATGATTTGACAAAAATTTCTTACCAGAAATCATAAACTCGTACGTGTTTAGGAGTGAAAATGCGAGGGTAACAATTATGACTTCTGCAAAAAAATAAAAAATGAGAATTACCTGAGGGAATGCAGGGCCGGCTTTTGGATCTGTATACCAGTAAAAATGGCCTTCGTGAGTGGTTACATTGAGAGCTAGGGTAAGGAACATGAAAAGAGAAGGCTTCCATACTTGAGGGTACATCATTGTTTGGTGCATACTTTTAATTGTCATTCCTACACTCTCCAATGCCGTCTGCAAAATCATACTGTTATATTAGTTCACTTGGTTAACAAAGATGCCATAGATCTTTCAAATTATGAAAATCAGTAGATTTTGTCAACATTTCTAAAATCCCTTTAATATAAGATTAGCCACTAGTTATTACGAGCTGAATGCTTTTGGTTTTGGTTATCATACGTTTAGATTATGTGAGTACACAAAATATAGAATGGTTAAAAAATTAAGAGTATATAATATAGGGTGAGCAGAGCCTTTGCCCCACCTAGATCAACCAGTATATGAGTTAAGATTTAAGAATAGTCTATGAATTCAAACAAATGAGTTTGAGTTTGATCCTAAAGAAGATAATATATTTTTTTTAAAAAGAAGCAAGCTGAAGCAGTGTAATTAGATCGTCCAACTAAAGCGTCCAACTTTACATAAAAAAATAAGTTCAAATCCATCAAATCAAAAATTAGTTTGGTAATTATCAACTCCAGATATTAATTGTTAATTGTTCAATGTTTACAAAAGGAACATGACAGCAAAACCACACCGGCCAATGATATATAGAGAGAGAATGATGAGATGTTAATAATGCGCGTTCCCATTAACAATGAACAAAGACTTAAGATCCTTCCATTCCTTTTTTCCTGAACAATGAACTAATGAATTTTCTTTCGGTCCTTCAATCTCCTTTATTGCCAATTCGGCGTTAACCCAACTAATGAACAGTACCTGGGTAAAAGTCAAACTCTACAAGTGATATCAATAATTGTAGATTGAAAATTTGTTGGCTAGAACGTAGAAGAATAACCAAAATCATGTGCGATACATCAGATTATTATCAAAAGCTAAATTTAGCATAAATTCAACAAAAGGGACAGACAAAGAACCAAGATAGTTTTCAAACCTGTTTCTTTTCACCATGCAAGCCACTTGTTCTGTTCTCATAAATCACAAAACCCAAAACAATTGTCAACGCAGGAGAAAGTGCCATCAGACCCAACGATCCCTGCATAAACAACACAAATGAACTCATCTATGATCCAAATCCATTTTAAATTGTTTATCATAATTATGTCAACTTTCTACCTTTTCCTCAACAAACTAAAATTTAAAATTTCTAAAATCCTACGTTAAAGAAGAAGTGAAACTCAAGTAATTTCATAAATTTAAATAAACTTTAATTAATTTAAAATGTTAATATCCACTTTAAAAATTCATTTTAAGCATTTAAAAACAAAAAACGATTAAAAAGTAAATATTTTCAATAAAATATATTACATTTAATTACTTAAAATTAATTTAAAACTAACTTTAATGACTAATATTTTCAAAATTGTAATTAGAAAAGTGATTTATTAACTTTAATATTAAAATTAAGTTTAAACATCTAAAGTTAATACTTTAAAAAAGAAACATGATGAATATTTTTTAATCCAATTCTATTATTATCATTATTATTATTATTTAGTTAAATTTAACCCAGTTAAGGTTAATAAAATCGTTAAAAATATTTCTTTAGCTACAAATACAACAAATTACAAAAACCAACAAAACTTGGAAAAATTAAACTCTTGAAAACTATGCAGAATTAGAAAAAAAAAAATTCTTCTTAACCGATGCTTTAACACTAGTTAAGTAAAAATTCTTTATTAAAACTTTACGAAAAAAAAGTATATTAACAATATTTTCAGACAAAAATATTTAGCTTTTTGATTACTTAAATTTAGAAAACTGTTGAAATTTGGTGGTTTGATTGGTACCTGAGGTCCAAGATGGTGAACGAAGAAGCCACTAGCAAGGTACCCAACGAGAGCACCGAAACCCGAACAGAACCCGCAAAGGCTCTGCAAATCCGGCGCAAGAGACCGAACCTCGATGCTATTCCGTGCGATGCACGCGTCAATCGTCACGTCAGCAATAGCAAGCGACGCGGACACGCCGAGGAAGCACAGCAGCGCCGCGGCGGCGGCGAGGTTCCCCACAAGCGCGACGAGTGCGGCGGAGACAGTGCCGAGGACGCCGGCGATAATAAAATAGGGTCGGCGGCGGTATCCTCGAACGGGAAACGCGTCGGTGAGGATTCCCCAAACGGGCTTAAGAACCCACGGAATGAAGTAAAAGCCGACGTAGAGTTGCACTGTGGAAGGTTGAACCTTTTGCACGTCTTTCCAATAATAATCTGAAACTACTTTGAAGAACGAGCCGGAGAAGCCCTGGCCCAGCCCATAAATGAGGAAGACGCCAATTACGAAGGTTGGGTTTAGTTGTGATGATAGCATTCTCAACCATTCTATTGGCTGTGTTACGGTGGAGAGCATGGTGTTGGGTTTCTTTGATGTGGGCATGGCTTTGAAGATTATTGTGTTGTTATGGTTCGTGTTTTCGATCTGCGATTCGGGTTGGAACTGGATTGTGATGAAATGCCAGCCAGCTTTGGTTTCACTTCACCACTGAGGACGAAGAAGAAGAAGAAGAAGAACTGTGCTATGAATGCAGCGTTGAAAACTGCTTCTGGCTTCCGGTCAAAGTTATGCAACATGTTCTTTTCTTTCATTATTTTTGTTATCATTTATCTGAGCGTGAATATTGGACGCGATACAAATTAATAAATAATAAAATTTTAGTATTTAATAACTGGATTAAATTATGTAATTTTTAATAAATTTTTTTAACTGGTCGTTAAAGTTTATTAAAAATTATAAAAGTAAAAATAAATAAGTAAACTCAGAGTGAGAAATTACTGCATTTTTAATAAATTTAGCTTGATTAGTAATTTTAAATTCAAAAATTAAAAATAGATTTACAAGAAATATTTTCTGAAAAAATAGGTCTATAATAATGATCTGACAGTGCCTAAAACCTTGTTAGCCTTCCCTGGATGTGCTCCTTTCATGTTGTAAATTAATTGGCGATTAAATAAGGAAGATGGGGTCGAGTCTCGTCTATTAAAAAACACACCAAATTCAAATAAAGTTAACAGCTGTTCTTGTCTCCACATATCAAAATTAATGTCTATGGAGTAAAATTTCAGTATCTCATGGTCTAAGAGCGACCAAATTAAATAAAATAATAAATGTTATATTAGATCTCACGTAGTACACATTTTATTTTATTTATTTTAATTTTTAAAATAAATAATTATTTTTCTAAAATTAAACATCTTGAAACATGTCAAAATTCTTGGCGCTGTGATTCTGGAAAGAAAAGAGAGTTGTGGTTGACTTTAAATTGCACGGTGTTACTTACAAATTAATTATTGTCTGTAATGTAACTCCGAATGCGGCATAACAAATCTATTAGATCTTAAAAAATGAAATCATTCAAAGCAATGGATAGCTTAGACACAAATTAAAGAAAAAGCCTTAACATTGTGGACTTGTATATTTATTCAATTGCACATTATTTAAATAATTTTGGGGTATTATAGTGAAATTTTTCCTAAACTAATAGTTTCATCAGCAAAAACACCCAACGAATTTACATAATTATATTTATTGCTCTTCATCAGTTTGAACTACTTGTGCTAGCACCGCTCGGTTTGTGCTCCTAGGTACAGTTATCCTTTGTTTTCGGAATTACACATTCATGCAGCAAGTAACTTCTGGATATCCTTCTGAAAAAAAAAATGTAAAATAGAAAAGACCAGGTTAATCATAAAATATTTTTAATAGCTTTAGTATCAACAATAAACTGCACATGATAATGATAAGAATGTATATGTAGTTAAGTTTTTTTTGTAAATCTATAATACAATCACTCCAAAATGTCTATTGCCACTCCTTTATTTAAAAGGTTCTTTTCTATTGGTTAATTAAATAATAATAATAATAATAATAATAATAATAATAATATAATATTTAAATTAAAAATCTTAAATAAGAAATGACAATAGAGACTTTCTAAGTTTTATTGAAATTGATAGTATTGAATGCTATAATTTTTAATAAAAATGTTATTTATTAATTTCTTATCATGGGTATTTTTGTAAAGTTAGAAAAATTATAATATCAATTCTCGAAAAGATAAGGTTAATCATAAGTTGACATTATTTATGAAAGAACAAATATATAGTCTTTTTTAAGTGTAATTCACTCTCAAAATGTTGACTGTAAAATAAAAATTCCAAAGTGGAAGGTTGATATTGGGGTACCCCTTATTGGTTCACCTGGCTGTCCACATTTTAATCTGCAAATTTTGCTACAATTACATGTAACTAACCAAACAGCAGAGACAGCTGACAGACATCCCAAATTTATGACTAATTTTAAACCTCCTAACTTTTTTTACAAATCCTCTTTATTACTAAATGAAGAAAATATTAAATATTTTTTATGTTTTCAAGATAATAAATACATATACTTTTTCATTTAATACTTTCTGTACAAAATAGGAGGAAGATGAGTAGGAGAATATATCAAATCCCAAAAATTATTCGTGAAAACTAATGACTAATCCAGGTATATGAATGTGATGCTGAGTCTGACTTTCTTAATTTTTTAATTATCTCTTTTTTTATTCATAATGTTTAATAGTATAGTATAATTTAGGTAGCCGAGCTCACTTAGTGGAATAAGATTAGTTGTTGTTCTTTTGTTATTAATAATAATTAGACCTTAGGATTTACATAAATCAAAGACAATTGGGGTATACTAAATTTTGAGGGCCTCAACACTCAAGATAATCATATATGTCTCCCTCTTAGAATTGTTGGGCTTAACATCCCTCTCATAATGCCTTCAATAGATGCAGCCCTCAATGTTTGATGCAGTTTGAAGAAACTATAAGAAAATAAAGTAGCACTGAAACAAACAGCTATATAGCTACCAAGTAGCCAACTCATTTTCTGCTGCTCTAAAGCCTCTGAGCAATTTTGGTGATACAGAATCAAGCCAATTCAAGTATGTATCATGCAATTCAAAGCCATCTGTGATTCATCACATGATATGAATGACTAACTTACCAAATCTTATCCAATTGTGCAATTCTTCTAACAACAACAAATAGAATTATAGAAGCTTCATTTGTGATACAGTTTACTGTAGGAGTGTAACTTTATTTAGAATTGAACCATTGAAAATTGTTTCATTAAATACTCAGATGTAGGGCCTATTTCAAAACTCAACTGTGCTGAAAATAATTTACTCGCATTTGTTTAATACCTACTCACAACGAATGTAATTGAAAACTGCTGAAACCTTTCAGCAAGCAAGAGGTTACTGACTACACTAAGCATTAACTATTTCATTAGGCACTTAAAATATTAGAGTTTTCAAGCATTAAATTTTAGTGCTGAAGTTTTCAGCATTAAAAGTTTCAACACTGAATTTCCGTGCTAAATTTCTCAATTGACATACTCGATTAAGTACTTTAATAGTTATTTCATTGCCAATGTAACAATTAGAAACTAGACTAGCTACTGGGGGGAAGCTTAACATACCTCAATTTGAAAAGGAGAGGTTGTAGGTGGGTATCTTTCAACAACTTTGCCATTTTTGTCAACCAAGAATTTCTCAAAATTCCACTTGATAAGATCACCAAGAAAGCCCCCAGCACTTGATTTCAGGAACTGGTATACTGGAGTTGTAAATGGTCCATTTACATCAACCTGTTTTACAAAACTTTATTATTCTGTTACCTTGTACTTAAACTGAACTACTAACCGAAAAAAATTATCCAACCTTATCAAAAATTGGAAATTCAGCTTTATATCGAGTGCAAGCAAACTGCTTAATTTCTTGATTTGATCCAGGCTCCTGCATACCAAATTGATTGCAGGGGAAAGCTAGAATCTCCAAACCTGGAAAAAAGCTGCATAAGGGCACTGGAAGTGTGTGGCTGAAGAAAAATATTACTTTTAAACTGAAAAACTAAGAGCCATGTTCAAAGAAACAACAAAATGTAAAATCGAATTTAGGTCACTTTTGAATCTATGCACTGGACGTTTTTAATTTTCCTACAATGAAACCACCAAAGTTCTTCAAATATCAACAGACCAGATATGCATCTAAGGCCAAAGCTCTCTCCATGTTCCACCATATAGATATAGGGACCTTACTATGCTACCTGTGTTAATAAGCAACTTAAGGTGTGCTCAGAAGAGATTAAAAAAAACAGAAATCAAATCAAATTTACAATGAAATTCAATGTATAGTCCAGACAAAAAAAGTGGAAATGAAAACTTGTCCATCTTCTTCACTTTCACTCAGTCACTCCCCTACCCAACTCTTCACTCTTTCTATTTTCCATCTTTCCTAACATACAGCATTAATTTAGCTACATGTAGCATGATACAAATATGCACTAGGGAAAACGGACAAGAGGAATCAATGCAAAAGTATCAGACAAGTTAATCTCCTAAATTCCAAAGGATGGAATCCTTCAGGTTATGTTTGGATGGAGAATTTTAAAATTCTGGAAAATATGAAATAACTAATGAGGAATGATTAAAGTGAAAGTCAAATATAAGAGGAGTTATGAATGACAACTACAAAAAGTTAAGCATAACAGAAGAATTTTTAAATTTCTGTTGAATACAAGTCATTTGAAATTCCTTCTATTTCAGATAAAAATTTAGTTAAAAATTATGCAGTATTCTAAAAACACTTTTCCTTATTATCCAAATACATGTAATATAGTAATTTAGAATTACTCTATCTAAACACAACCTCAATGATTTAATTTCTGGGTTCTACACATCCACTGCAGAAAAAATTCACTCTGATCTTCATATGAGTGAGGAGAAAAAAATTATTCAAAAATCTACATAACATTTAGCATTATTGTCAGAAAGCACCATCAAAAAAATAATTCATTAAACATGTATTCTTTCTATTTTAGTCAGATGATTCTTATACCTAACAAAATCCAAAATAACAATCATTGTGGACTATACTACAACGGATGACTTGACAGGTTCTGATGTGCTTCACATCATAAACAATTCCTTTAAAACATGGAAAAAAATAGCAAGATAGTTTGTCAGAAAACTCTGTATAAAACATCAGAGATAAATAGACATAGATAGTAAAATCATAATCAATTGTTTCCCAACAAAGATGTGATTTTTTAAGTGACCATGTCAAGTTGTCAACAGAATGGTGACTTCAAGGACAACAGGGGGAATATGTGAGAAACAGATCCTGGTTAGTTATTTCAACCAGCATCCACATGTAAAATTACCAATAAATTGTGCCACAATTCAAATAGAAAGGACATTTCATATTTTTATACTGCCCAAGAAGAACAGAGATTTGCACAAGCAGATAGATTCAGAATCTGGAAGATACACTATACAAACATCATGAAAATATTACCAATTGCCATGCTCAAAAATATCATGCACCACAAATAACTATCTTTTGTATCCAACATATCATACCTTGATTTTTATATTTTTCATATAAGCGTGACAGCTCTGAGTAATTTGATGATGTCAAGCCACTGCCATAGGAATGAAATTTATTCAATGGTATCATAACTGACCAGAAACTTTTGACACAACAGTTAAATTACAAAATTAACTTTAGAAATGTAATGGATTAGATACCCTTGTACTCTGACTGATTTTATCTTTAATAAAACGTTGATGCTTAAAAAAAAAAATAGTTACAAAAGTAAAAACTGATTTCGTTTTCACTTAGAGGAAAACTAAGGCTCTATCACAAATACATTAATTAAGGTAGATATCTCCTTTGAAGGGTGCATAATACATACCACCGTGAAGCAACATTGACAATCAACAGAACCTTCCCCTTAAATTTGCTCAGAGAAACATCCTTCTTCTCAATATCCTGCACCACATAATAATTCCCATAAACACATAACAATAAATCAAAATAATAAAACAAAAAGCTTTTGTTTTTTCCCATAGTAAAAAATTATCATAATAGAAAACCAGTTTTGTTAACCTTAGTTTGGACTAATCAAATTGATAATAAAAACATTTATTATATTAAAGATAAAAACATATTAAACACTTGCTTACTTAAATTCAAGCTTAAAGATTGAAATTAACAAAATGATTAAAAAAAAGAGCTTTTTTACTGACAACCCCCCACTCCCAATTCAAATTCCAAGGCTAACCCAATTTTTTTCTAATAAAAAAGTTCAGAAACTGAAATTGAGCATGATACCTTGACAGTGAAATCATAAATGGTTTTATCAGTGGCAGCTCTTGCATTAACTGAGAAAGACTTTGGCTTTATAAGAAAGCTGGGAAGATTGGATGGTAGAGAAAACCCAGTTTGGAAAAAGGTTGACTTGGATGAAGCAAAGGGGGATTTGATGAAACGCAAAGAGGGTGAAGGGGTTTGGTTTGTTCGAGTGAAATCATGGAGTCGTGTGAAGAAGGTTGTGGAGAAAGACATGGAAGCCATTTTGTGTGGTTGGGAACTGCAGAAAGTCCTCTAGTTTGATACTTTTATTGCATCAGAATTGAGATGCGTATGTAAATGGGATTACACCCAAACCTTCTCGATCCAAAGAAAATGAAAATATAGTGCAAAATGTTTGTTACTGATTAAATGTCTTATTTTACATTTTTTTTATAGGGAAACTTGTCACCGATTTAAAAAATAATGAATAAATACACCAAATACAATAATAAAATATATTAATAAAATTAATAAATTTTTTAATTAATATTTTTATGAGTATTGGCATAATTTTATTTTATTTTTTTGTCATGACAGAATAAGAATTATTTATATGAAGTAATTATATTTTAGGTAGCAGGATTAAATTTAAATGTAAATAGTCTTTCTAAGAATTAAAATTTAATTAAAAGACTGGAATTGTGTAGTTTAAAAACACACATAAAATAAAAGTTGAGTATGTGAAATAAAAAATGTATTATTGTATCTATTAACCTAATTATATGGTTATGAATCTTAATTTGACACTTAAAATAAACTAATTAGTATTGTACAGATATTTCAAAAAATAAATAAAATATAAAAATTAATTTAAATTTTTAATTTAACTGATCTCTTAATTGAATTTTATCTTAATTAACAAAAACATATTAATTTTTAATTATTTTATTGATGCTTTGATAATATTATTTAATAAGTATTTCTATTTTATTAATAGTTTATATAAATTTACATTTAATTTTTCTGTTTTTACAATATTTTTAAATTTTAATTTTTTTTTTAGGATTATTACGATACCTTAATAAATATGATATTTAAAATATGCAATCATGTCTTTATTGAACATTACTTTATTTAAATTATGATATAAACAATCAATCACCAATAATATATATATATATATATATATATATATATATATATATAGAGAGAGAGAGAGAGTAGTGTTTAATATTTTAGATATATTTAAGTAAATATTTTAGTTGTGTACTTATTTAATAAAATTTATGCTTGAAAATTTATAACAAATTTCAATTAAAAAATTTACTAAAAAGTTTAAAATATATTGAATAAATTATGTTAAAATATTTAAAAATAACTTAAAAATATAAATATTTTTATAAATTTTTTGTAGATTTTTTGGACATTTCTTTTATAATTTTAAATAGTTTGACATTATTATAATATTAATTATTTTATTTATTTGATATTAGACTTGCGTCTTCTTTTTTATTCTTATAATTTTTATCATTGTTTTAATCAAATTCAAATGTTTCTGTGGGGGTCTAGTTTAAGAACACTCCAGTTTTTTTTGTTAAACTTCTAAATTATCTAATAAGTTATTTAAAATTAAGTAAAAGTTGAAAAAATAGTAAAAAATTTGACTAATTATTTTATTCAATTAAAAAATTTAAGAAAACAAGATGTTAAATTAGTTCAGACGTATAAAATCATAAAAAAAAAAGAAAATTATGATAAAATAGTATAAATGAAGTAAACATAACAATAAATTTTAAAAATTATCGCTATAAACACCGTATATAATAGGATTTTAAACAAGTTTATTAATATTAGTTCTTATGTTTAATTTTAAATATATAAATTAAATATATTTTATTTTAAAAATTATTTATAATACTTATATTTTAATATAATAAATATAAAATTTTATAAAAAATTTATTTTAAATACCTAAAATATTCTGAAAAATAATATTAACATATTTTTAAACTCATAAAATAAATTAAATATTAGCTAAAATAAATTGTTAAACACCTTTCAGATAGGAAAATATTTGTTAGAACATTTGTTTAGCAAAAAAGTTAACAGAAAGATAAAAACTAAAAATAAAACTAGACAAATATAGAATTCTTATATCAGTTTATTAAACTTTCCTTGTAAAAAAATCGTAATAATATAAAATACAATAAATCAATTTTTTTAAATACCATTATGTTTATAGTTCATACTCTAAAAATTTAATATAATAAATTTTAAATTCTTTTAATGCCACTCACTTACTATACTTTTATTTTCATATTACATTATTAAATATTTTATTTTATTAATTTATTTTATAAATATTAAATTTTTTTCTTACAAATCCTACATTTACAAATAGAGTATCTTTTTCAAAAAAAAAAATTTAAATACATAAACTGAAAATCTTTAACTAAGTTTTATTATCATTAGATAGCATATTTGTACTATCTTTTAAATAGATAATAAATATTTCAAAATCTCCTTATTTTTTAATTTAGCTGATCTCTTAATTAAACTTTATCTTAATTAACAAGAATACATTAATTTTTAATTATTTTATTGATGTTTTAATAATATTACTTAATAAATATTTATTTTATTAATAGTTTATATAAATTTACATTTATTTTTCTGTTTTAATTTTTTTTAATTTTCAAAATTATTTTTTGAGAACTATTACGTTATTTTAACAAATATGATATTTAAAATATGCAGTTATGTCTTTATTCAACATTATTTTATTTAAATTATAGTATAAATAATCAATCACTGATAACATATTATATTATATTATATATATATATATATATATATATATATATATATAAAGTAAGAGTAGTATTTAATATTTCAAATATATTTAACTAAATAGTTTAATTATGTATTTAATTAATAAAATTTATTAAAAATTTAAAACACATTGGAAAAAATTATGTTTAAAAATATTTAAAATTAAATTAAAAAATATAAATATTATAAACATTTTTTATAAAATTTTTATAGATTTTTTCGGATGTTTCTTTTATAATTTTAAATAGTTTGACATAATTACGATACTAATTATTTTATTTACTTGATTTTAGACTTGCGTCTTTTTTCCTTTTTTTTTGTTATAATATTTATCATTGTTTTACTCAAATTGAAATGCTTCTGTGTGGGTCTAGTTTAAGAACACTCCATTTTTATTTTTATTTTTTTGTTAAACTTCTAATAATAAGTTATTTAAAATTATGAGTAAAAAATCAACAATTGAAGCATATTTCAAAAGAAAAGTTGATGAGTGTCCTTAAGCTAACTTTTCTGCTCTTCCATCAATCACATAAATAGCAACCATTGAACAACATCAATCTCAAGTACCTAGCACATAAGAAGAAGTTGGTATTTCTCTTTTAGAGAAAGATCCAGGCAAACGACATTCAATTTGGCAATATTCAATTGACCAACGTGACAAGATTTAACGAGCTTATATAAAAGCAAGACCATATCAACCTACAAATATGAATTTTTCAGCTTCTGGTGAGGGAAAGCATCATCGACACTTTTAGCCTTCTTGATTTAAAAAGTTTCCTAATTGGTTAGAATATTCACCTCTTAAACATGTTGCATTTTGTTTACCTTGCTACTTATTCAATAATAATCATGGTAACCGAAATGATGGAAGAAATGCTTTTATTGAAGTAGGATTTAGAAATTGGAAAAAAGTCAACGATGGAAAGAATTGTGCATTCATATGTCATGAAGGAGTTAGTCCTAATTCATTGCATAAAAAGTGTCTGACATTTTGTGATGATTTAATGGACCAAGCTCAACATATTCAAAAAGTATTCAATAGGCAGAGTGCTGAAATTATTGCAAACAATCATTTAAGGCTTAAGGCTTCCATTGATGCTGTTAGGTGGCTCACATTTCAAGCATGTGCTTTTAGAGGTAATGATGAAAGTATCAACTCATTGAATAGAGGGAACTTTGTTGAGCTTGTAAAGCTTTTGGCTTCTTATAATCCTAGTGTGACTAATGTTGTCTTGGAAATGCTCAATATATATCAACTAGTATTCAGAAAGAAATATTGTATATTTTTGCTAGAAAGATACGTGCTACCATACGTGAGAGATTGGTGATTCTAAATTTTGTCTTATCATTGATGAATCCAGGGATGAATCAAATAGAGAACAAATGGCCATAGTTTTGAGATTTGTGGATAAAGATGGGTTGTTCAAGAGAGATTTTTTGATCTTGTTCATGTTTCAGACACTTCTTCTTTGACATTGAAAAATGAAATTTCAAGTGTTCTTTCTCGTTATTGTCTTGATATTCAAAGTCTTCGTAGTCAAGGGTATGATGGAGCTAGTAACATGCGTGGTGAATGGAATGTGTTACAATCTTTGTTCTTGAAAGAATGTCATTATGCATATTATGTTCATTGTCTTGCTCATCGATTGCAATTAGCACTAGTTGCGGCTGCTAGAGAAGTTAGTCATGTTCATCAATTTTTTTCAAATTTAACATTGATTGTGAATATTATGATTGCTTCTCCTAAGCGACATGATCAATTACAAGTAGTTCAAGCAACAATTGTTGCAAATTTGGTTACTAGTAATGATATATAGATAGGTAGTGGACTTAATCAAAGAAACACTTTAAAAAGAGCTGGAAATACATGGTGGAGATCTCATTTAAGTTTAGCTCAGAGTTTACTGCAGATGTATGATGCTATATGTGAAGTTCTTCAAAGAGCTACAAAAGAAGGTAATTATTTCCTTCGTGGTGATGCTAACAGTACTTATGATATTCTCACATCTTTTGAGTTTATTTTTCTATTACATCTTATGAGAGATATCTTGGAAGTTACTGATGATCTTTGTCAAGCTTTGCAATGTAAGAGACAAGACATATTGAATGCAATGTCTTTGGCTTCTCTACTAAAACTTTGATCCAAAGAACGAGGGAGTCAAGTTGGGAAAAGCTTTTTAAAGAAGCCATGTCATTTTGTGAAAATCATGAAATTAATGTCCCTGAGACTTCTACATTCCCAAAAAAGGTCGAGCTCGTAAAAATATTGACAAATTACAATTGAGCACCATTATAGAGTTAATATGTTCATTGCTACTATTGATACATAGTTGCAGGACCTTAATAGTAGATATTATGACAATATGGTAGATTTGCTTACTTTGAGCTCAACTTTAGATCCAAAAGATCTTTACAAATCATTCAATGCAGACAAGATCTATGAATTGGCGACAAAGTTTTATCCTTCTAATTTCACTAAGCAAGAAAAGATGCATCTTAAAATACAAGCCTAACATTATGAACTTGATGTTTCTTTTCATTCTGAATTGAAAAATCTATCAACAATTTCTGAATTATGTCAAGGATTGGTAAAAACAAGAAAAAATTTGTGTTATCCTCTGGTGATCGTTTAATTCGCTTGGTATTGACTCTTCTAGTTTCAACGACTACTATTGAGAGACCATTTTTATCTATGAGCATTGTGAAAAACAGACTTAAAAACAAGATGAAAAATGAATTTCTTACTAATTGTTTGATTACATACATTGAGAGAAGGATTGCTAAGAAGTTTGATATTGATTTCATTATTGACAAATTTTATGACATGAAGAAACGATGTGCACGACTTAAAGAAAAAGGTACATTATATTTAACTTGTATTCAATATATGGTATTATTATTATTAAATTTATTTTCTTTCGGCCTCCTTTGAATGGTTTCTAGATCTGTCACTAGTTTTGAGAGAAAACGCAGAAGAATTCAAGAAAATAGTGAATGGTCATTATCAACACAATTTTCCAATCATATAGGTTGGTTACGACCTCCAAGCCTCCATTGTCATATAATGAATCGTGAGGGATTATCATCAACACAATTTCTTACTGGGGTAGATTTGTCACTACTTTATAGTCTCTATGCCTATATTGTTGACGGTAGTAATACTTTTGAAAAGAAGCTAACACCTAATGACGTAAGAGCAATTCAAAATTGACTATTACTCAACAAGAAACACGTTGAAGAATCTTTCTTGCCAATATTGAAGAATGATGAAAATGTTGTAGAAGTAATATTAGTTAGTGCCTATGATATGAATGGTAAAGTGTTCTCGATGAAGTTAAAAAAATGGACAGATAAGTATTATGTTCTTAGTGAAGGGTGAAATAACTTTATTGAAACTCATGCATCAAGGATACGTGAAAATTTTGTTAAAGTATGGATGTTTTATCATTCGAAACATAATAATTTATGTTTTGCTCCTAGTATGAGAAATTTGGAGGAGTCATAACATGTAAAAAGAATAAGGACACTCAAAGTAAAGTTAATTATTATGTTAAGTTTTTTAAGAAAAACTTTACATTTAGGAGATGATTCTTGTTTTCCACAAGTTGTTATTTGAATAAATGTTTTTTATTTTTAGTTTACTAATATTTACATACAATATAATTTTATTATTTAAAATACTAAATTATATACATGTAACATTTTATATAATTATTTCTATCTTTTAATATAAACTTAAATTATATAATTTATTATCAATCATTTATCTTGAAATGATAGGTAAATATAATTTACATTATTAATTAAATATTATACACACATATTACGATTATATAAAAAAGTATAACATTAACATCATAAAGTGTCGTGTAAATAACTTAAGATTAATTATTGTTTATAATTTTAAATACAAAATTTTCTGTTAGATAAATGAATCATTCGTTTATAAATAAACAAAATATATTTTTTTCTAATAAACATGGTTTAAAAATAAAAAATAAACAATCACTGTAGGTTAACCACTTAGATCACAAAATACTAAAGACATCAAGCCTTAACAATAGTTTAAAGAAAGATGGACTTTACTTAAAATAACAGTATGACTGTCATTTTATTTGTGTTTAAAGTTACAAGTTATATACCTAAGAAAGTAAAAAGAAATAAAAGAAAATTTAATCCATTCAATATAAATAGTCATTTTCTTAAACTATGGTATGATAGATAAAATGTCCCCTTAATTATTAGTTAGAGTTATTAGTTCATTTACTTATCCTACTGTTATGGCTTTGTAATTAATAATTTAAATTTTTAATTATTTCTCAGATCACAGAAAATTTTGAAGATATATTATATTAATAAACATTAACAATAAAATTAAACAAACAAAAAACATGTGCCAATTTTATCCCTCTCCATTTCTCCTCACTTTGAGTAATTGGGGGGATTTTTTTAAAAATAAATCTTATCATATTTACTTATTTTATGTTCCCTCTCTATTAATATATATTATACTCTTCTTTTTATTTATTTGTTTATTTCTTTTTTTTGCTATTATATTTATTTTTTTCTTTTAAATACACCAATTCATTTATATACATCAAGAGATTGTATCAATTTTTATTCTTCATAAATATCTTTTATAAGTAATTATTTTGTCTGAAATATAGTCGAATATTAAATTTAGTTATCTTTTTTAATAAAATTCATTTTTTTATTATATTCACATTTATGTTTATATTTATATTCTATTCATAATAAAATGTGTTTAGATATTGTGACATATAGTAAGCAAATGGCTAGTTTTCCTAAGCCAAAAATATATATATATATATATGGTCTTTTATTCGTAAATTAGAACTTTTAGCAAATGGTTGTTTGTTTGCTTATTGTGTGAGTCTAGTTTCAAGAACACTATCTTTTTTTTGTTAAACTTTAAAATTATCCAATAAATTATTTAAAAATTAAATAAATTTTAAAAAATAGCTAAAAATTTGACTAATTATCTTATTAAATTTAAAATATTTAATGAAACTTGATGTTAAATTAGTTCATAAATATAAAATAACAAAAAATAAAAATGATAAAATAATAGAGATAACTTAAAAAAATCAGTATAAACACTATATACAATAGTATTTTAAACAAGTTTAATAATATTAGTTCTTAGGCCTAATTTTAAATATATAAAATAATAAATTTTTATTTAAAAAATTATTTATAATGCTTATATTTTTAATATAATAAATATAATTTTTTTATCAAAATATTATTATTTTAAAATAGCTAAATTGATTCTAAAATTTAATATTAACATATTTTAAACAAATAAAATAAATAAAATATTAGCTTTAAAAATGCGTTATACACTTCTAAGTATGGAAATAGCTGAAAGAAAATTTGTTTAGAAAAAAAAAATTGAGCAAAATAAGAAATGAAGGCAAAATCAGAGGAGACACCACAGTGATCATGTCAAATTTTCACATTATTACTTATCAAATTCCCTTATAAAAAGTCATAATACTATAAAAATAATAAACAATTTTTTAAAAAATATATTAAGAGCACACAATAAAAATTGAAATATAATAAATTTTTATAAAAATTACAAGATTTCACATATTAAAAAATTGTACAATAACATTAAAATTATATTTTTAATAAAATTTTATCATCTTTTATTTTTTATATTAAAAATAACAAATTATATACCATAAGACATGGTATCCCTGTCCTAATAAAATGTCTTAATCATAATTCATAAGGATGAGAGAGATAAAGAGTGCGTGTCTGAAGGGAGTGGCATGACAAGAATGTGTACGAAAATGTAGTTGTGGATAGCAAACAGTGTCTGACACATTTACAGGCTCTGAACACAACAAACAATTTCATTCTGTGCCACAAAGTCTTCTCCTTTTTTCTTTTTTTTATTCCCACTTATCAATAGTGGTTGTCCCTTCCACTGTTTCTATTTCCTTTCTCACCAAAGTCCAAAATCAATCCATATACTTTTCTTCATACTAGGTACCCGTCTTCAATCTCACCATTATTCATTCCATTCTTGCACTTCTCAAAAGTAAAAACCCAAAAAAAAAAGAAAAAAGAATCTGAATTGTTGGTTCACAGTGAGTTTCTTTTCCACTTTCAAGTTAGAATGTACAGAACTATGAGTTGTGAACTCTTATTAATCATTTACTACTCATATTATTATCTGGGTCTTCCTTGATTATGGATATTATTGCTATGCTGAATTAAGAAATAAAAAAAAAATTCAATTTTTGTGTGCGCGTATTCTATAATATCATGGTTCCATTTTATACTTCCTCCTCTTCAATCAGTTTGATCTGTGTCTTTGTATTTATTTTGTATTGAAAATTTTTGTTCCATCTTTGTGTTGCATGGTTTTAGATCATTTGTATTCAATGTTAGTGTTTTCCAACTCTGTCAATGAGAAAAGGAAAAAGTAAAAAAATAGAAAGAGTTTAGATGACCTTTTCTATGATGGAGTCTGCTTTCTGGTTCCATGTGAAAATTATTCCCTTATCGTTATCTCTCTAATCAACTAAGATTTGCATGCATTGAATTGCAAAAATTATGCTTCATTTTCTCCCCAATTAACTGTGCCTTGCACTTCAACATTTTGTTACTTCTTTTTACTTTTGTTTTGAAAATAGAAGATTCTTAATTTTAATGGACACGTTAGATTGGTGTTTTCTTTATTAAAAATCTATTAACTTTGTGTTTTAGCATCATGATATAACTTTTTTTTTTTTTTTTGGTTTATGCAGCATTTAAAGTTGCGTAGCATATTTGTAAGAATTATTATCAAATGATATCCATATTTCTTTTCTTTTCTTTTACTTGTTTTGGTATAAGTTTCTTTAGTTCCATGCTTAAAGAAATAAAACTAATACTTATTTGTTTTATTCAAATAGGAATGGGAACAAATCTCAGCACTCCCAAAACTGGAAAGTTTTCTGAAGATGCTGAAAATGACCATCTTAGATATGGCTTATCATCTATGCAAGGTTGGCGTTTGACAATGGAAGATGCAGTGAGTAATCACTTTTGTTTTTTCAATTAAATCTTACTATTTTTGAATGCTTAAACTCAGTCATAAGTAATAAGGTTAAAAAACTCTGATTATGAACACTGTTTTACTCTCTTAGACTACATCCATATTTCTTCTCTAGTTGCATCAAGGAATAGAATTTTTTGCATCAGGATCGCTTCTGTTTCCAATTTGTTATAATGTTTGTATGTTTAATGGATTGGCAAATAATTTTAATAACACTGATTTATGCATGAGCAGGTCCATCCAAGCTTGGTCATCATGCTGAATTAATTCTCAGGAAATGATTTGTTTGATATGTAGAAGGGAGGGACTTGCTTCCCCTTGCATTTATGTCTTGCTAGTATTTATTTCTGATATGAGTGAGAGTGAATGTGTTTTTCTTATCTTATACCTTTAATACGCAATTCACAGTGGGGATTATGAGCTTTTTTTAGGGCTGATGCACATCACTATTGTGGCAGAGTTGTAGAAACAGATAAATACATGTTATCCAATTCTACAAGAAAACTGCAAGTTTCCCTCAATATTTTGAGCACTCTGCTTGGGACTGTTTCCAATAAATTCTTATGACCTGTACTGTATTTGAATTACACTGTTGTTTTGTGTGCTGCATAGTTGAGCTTTGCTCAATGCATTGGTTGGAAGATGGTGATGTTATTAGGGGATTAGAATATGTAATCTTATCTTATGTTTAGAGAAACTGAATTTATGAGCCCGGTGAATTGTGTTTTCTGTGATAACTTTGTCCATTAAATATGCTTTTAATTGAGTGCTTTGCAACTAATTTCATTGTATTTTCATTGCTTAGATTGCTATTAGTTAATTAAACCATTAATATGCTAATCTGTTTTTTCACTGTCTTTTCTTTTGCTAGCATGCTGCACATCTTGATCTGGATGCATCAACTTCCTTTTTTGGTGTTTATGATGGTCATGGAGGTAAGATTTGAACAAGTTTGAGTATTTGGAAGGGTGATAAAAGTCAGTTTTACTACTTTATTACAGATGTCCTCTATACATGTTAAAATGACTTGATGTGTCATTTTCCTCTTTTAAATAATATCTTTCCCTGCTACTCCCCCAATTCTTATAATTAAAAATAGATAACTAGGATATGATTGAGATACTAAAACAAAAAATTAAAGGAAAGTACAAAAAATCCCTTAAAAGAAAGAAAAACAAAGCAGTAATGATCTCAAATTTCTAAGACTATTCACAAGCGAGTCACTTTGCAAAAATCATTTTGCCTAATTGAACAATTTCCTGTTTTCTTTTTTCAGATGAGTTTCTTAATTTTTCCCTTAGATATCATCTAGTTAACCTTTTCTTGGGTTTACTAATTTCTTATCATCTATAATTTCAATATTTGAAGCACAATTTAAAGTTATTTCTTGATAATTTACTATTTTACTCTTATTTGGGTAAGCGGACTGGGAGACTATTTGAATAAACTTCTCAACAAGAACTTGTATCAAAAGAAAATAAAAGAATGGAGATAAAAGGAAGCAAAGCTCTCTTGTAAGTCAAAACTAACTTATGCACCTCAATTTTTTGAGAAACTCTCTCATCTAATATCTCCATAAGCTGAGATGCATAAGTTATTTTAACTTATGGGAGAAATTTGATTCACAATTCCTTTTATTTTATTCTTTTAGAAGTGCTTGTTGAGAAGTTTATCCAAACTAATTCTAAAACTTGTGAAACCTGGGTGAAGGCCTAGACCATTGGATATTTAGTGCAACTCTGTACCTTGACTAAGATTATACCCTGCAAGATTCCATCTACTGTTAATTGGTTTTTCAATTTATCTTTTCAAACAAATAGCTGTCGATTCATCTGCCAGATCGTTATCTGGTAGAAATTGTGCAGCTTGTGTATCTCAATGCTCCTCTATGTGTTGCCTTAAGGTTTTAATTAGGGGTGTATATATGTCTGCCGCTGCCAAGGAAAGAGAAGATTATTACCAAAAATTATCTAGAACTTTGTTATCAACAATATGTTATGGATGCTCAAATAACTCCAAAATTTTCAGGTAAGGTGGTTGCAAAGTTTTGTGCCAAGTATCTTCACCAGCAGGTGCTCAAGAGTGAAGCATATGTAGCTGGAGATGTAGGAACCTCTCTTCAGCAAGCATTTTTCAGGTTAGAACAAGAGTGCCCGTGTTTAATTGCTGAAGATGGATCCCCTGCATGTATTTAGACTATAGCGGTCGAAGTCTGTTTTATGTTTGCACTATTTAAAGTCTAGAACTTCCATTTGGATAGTCAGCTAAATTTTCAGCTTTCTAAGTCGCTATTATATTTTTGTAGTACATGTTTCTTTAATATGCAAATGAGGGTAATTATTCACACAAAAAGAAAAGGGGTGTAGTAACCAGTGTCTTGCTCAATAGCCCCTTGAAGATTATTATCTTTCTGTAGTTCTAGCCCACCTGTTAGCTATTGATCATGGTTAGCATGTATTTGAATTTATTGTTTCATTAAAATTACTGAATTGAAGTACACATATGAAGTATGGTATTGGCATTGCATCATTTATCTCGCAGTCAAATTGATATCATAGATGAAAAAGTGATCACTATCACTAATTCCTCATTCATTCATTGCTTCCTCCCCCTCAGCCAAAACACCAGAAGAAAAAAAAATAAAAAAGTGTAATGAACTAGCAATTTTGTATTGCAGAATGGATGACATGATGCGTGGTCAAAGGGGATGGAGGGAATTAGCAGTTTTGGGTGATAAGGTAAAAAAGTTTAATGGGATAGTAGAAGGGTTGATTTGGTCTCCACGAAGCAGTGATGGTAAGGACCAAGGTGATGGTTGGCCCTTTGAGGAGGTAGGCATGGCATTTGAAGGATCTTTTTAACTTATACCTTTCAACATCATAGTTTTCATGGGAAATCCTTGGTCTGTTGGCACCTGGCATATGGCTTTTTAAGTAATCATGATTCATGTCCATCAATTATAGGGTTTTGTTTCTCCAAATATGCTGGTTATCTCTGTGTGTGAAATTACAATTTTCTTTACACCCCCTTTTTCTGTTCTGGTTTCTTTTTGTTGTCATTCTGTAATATGATCTTATATATTGAAGCAGGGTCCTCATTCTAATTTTGCTGGACCAACTTCAGGAAGCACTGCCTGTGTTGCAATTATTAGAAACAATCAACTTTTTGTTGCAAATGCTGGTGACTCCCGCTGTGTAATATCTAGGAAGGGTCAGGTAACTTTGAATTGGACTTTCTTGGATTTTCATTATTTTGAATGCTAGGACAGACATTTACTTACACTAATTGCTCAATTTTTATTTTTATTCATCTAATTTATGATTCATGACTGACCATTGGGAAACAACGCTTGTCTCTTGATTTGACTGGTTCAATTTACTGAGCAAACTTGTTTAAATACATAGAAAAATTTTGACATTATGTCTCTTTGGTAGACTAAAAAAAGGTTGAAGGAGATCTAAAAGAACTTCAAACGAAGTTATTAAAAGAGACTTTTTGATTAACTAAATTTCTGAAAATTTAATTTTTGATCAAACTCAATGGCATGTAATCCATGTAGTCGACCCTACCTAGTGGTATAAGAGTAAGACTCGGTTGTAGTTATTGTATGTCTCTTTGGTAGACTATATCTATATTTAGTTCAAAATAACAGATCTTGTGTATAATATTTATACATATAATTTTTTGACTATAGCTTATTTCTACAGGCATATGATTTGTCTAGAGACCATAAACCTGATCTTGAAATTGAGAAGGAAAGAATCGTAAAAGCTGGTGGTTTTATTCATGCAGGACGAGTTAATGGGAGTTTAAACCTTGCAAGAGCTATAGGTACAGACCTACTACCAAGTAAATGAGCTTTTACAAATGTTTAAGCATCTTTTTTTCTAATTTCAACTCAAGTGGGTGGCCAGGGCATCTGCACCGTCAATCAGGCATATGAATTTTTTAACACGATAAATTTATTAACTGCACCAAAAATGAAGGCAAATTTCTATGTTGTTATTTTGTATGATTTATTTTTTTCTTTACAAAGGCTAGATGAGGTTACTCTGAATGTGGGTTGGTTTCAAGTTGGATAATTGAAGATTTCAAATATGTATATTTGTTTCTTTGAGCACTAATTTCTTTGTAAAAATGCATTTATTAGGGATTTTGAGTGTAGTTTCCATTCAATATGTTTCAATATTCTGCAGGTGACATGGAATTTAAGCAGAATAAATTTCTTTCCGCTGAGAAACAAATTGTGACAGCCAATCCAGACATAAACATCGTAAGTTTGTTCCTTTCAACTCTGCTTACGTTGTGATACATAGAATAGATCTATCAGTGTTTCCCAATTGCAATATGGTTGAATCAATAATAAAATGCTTGCTTAAGAGTCTCAGTATTTACTACCATTGTATGTTTTCAAATTTTAATTATGACTGATAATTTTGTTTTTGACATTTTATCACAGGTTGACCTTTGTGATGAAGATGAATTTATAGTGCTAGCTTGTGATGGCATATGGTATGCTTATATATCCCCATTTTAGTTCTGAATGTTACCATGTATATGGAAGATATCAGTCATTTGCATTAAGATGTAACAATTGATGTGATTTTTTATTTTTGGCACATTAAACATATAATACTATGCACCTTTTTGTAGCATGGCAAAGGCTTCTTGTTTCATGCCTATATGAGGAAATTATACTAACAAAAGGTTTATAAAAAAATCGTCTCTAATTTAAGATATTACATAGAACTACCATATTTTAAATTATAATGCATACACACACTGTAATTTTTTTTCTAGCAAGACATACCATGAGATGGGAAGTCTGTGTATCTTACTAGAGGACTTTGTAAAGGTCAGTGCTAGTTCACTAAAATGTTGTTAACACATAGGTCAGTTGGTCCCTCCACACTACCTAGTTTTCTAATGTGTACCCAAGGGCACATAATAAAAATATACATATAGTAAAATTTTATTGAAAATTGCAGGATATCACATGATTCAATACATTGATAACATTAAATGTTGCAATTTTCAATAAAAAATTATTATTTATTGATTTCTTATTGTTTGCCCCACACGATAGAAAAACCATTAATATATATTGTGGTCAACTGGTCATGGGTAATGGGGATATCATGTATTTAAAATTGTTGAGTGAATTATTTATTTCTTTCTAACTGGCTCTTTTTCAGGGATTGCCTGTCAAGCCAACAATTGGTAGATTTTGTGCGTCAACAACTACTCTTGGTGAGTTTTAAGTTATAAAATTTTCCTAAAAAAGTGGTGGAGTATTCAATTAATAATCTCTGTTATTGTTTATTGATCATAGATTATACTTATTGATGGTACATAATGCAGTTCTCGGTAGTTGGCATTGTCATGGATAAGAATTTGTGCTTATACGTGTAATAGTGAGAGAGAATTAGCTGCTCTTTCATTTCAAACTGGGGATAGAGTAATGTTCTGTCGCATAATTTACTTTTCTACTTGCCGGTAGCCATTGCCTTTTCACTTAGAACACTAGCATATTGGCAAAGTCTAAGTAACGTACACCACCTTTCATGTGCTGTACTAGTAGACTGTTAATGATAACATCAGCTATAAGAATTTTTTAATAGATGATTCTGATTTATGATTAGTGACTCATACAACAGGTCAAATATATTATTTTGTTTAAAATTGCAAATTGATCTTTCTGCTTCCGAAATGTTCAAATGTTGTCTCACCACCAAAACTATATGTGGAGTTGGGTATCCTTTTCTGAAAGTCATTATGTTTGTTTCGGATGGAGATCAATAGCTCTTTGAAGGAGAGCCAAGCTTTGAGGGAATGGATAACCAAAAGCACCAACACATGCATTTGCTTCACGCATCTGTCTTAGATACTTATCCGGTATTGATACTCTTGGATACTTTACCAACATGTATCTATGAAGTATCCAAGCCTTTATAAAAAGTTATGAAAATCTAATAGTCAAATAAAAGACATAGAAACATGTAAAAGATAAAATAATAGAAACATTTTCTTGATGAACCAAAAAGTGAAGCTATCTTCTTCATGGATGATGCTCAATAAGGGAATGAGATTGATGCTATTCCTGTTTATAAGCAAAAAGCCATGAGTTATGATGATAATGATTTATAATTTTTATTTTGTTTTTGGTAATGTGAAATAAGTATGTTAATTGCAATTATATATTTACTATGTTTTATGAATTTTCATACATATCCTGCACATATTATATCCATACATTTTAAGAATAGTCATATAATTGTATGTGAACGTATGATATGTATCCAATACAGGTATCATATCTATGCATTAATTCATAATAATACATATAATTTGCTTTCCATTGTTGAGTTGCTTACTGTTTAATTTTGCTATGTTGGTTCTGGTTTGGATCAGTCTGTAGGTTAGTATTTTGGACTAGAGTTTTCTGTTCATGTGGTGTGTCTACTTGGTTAATGATCCAAGTTATTGTTTCAAGTGGTTTGGCTGATCTGGGAAACACATGTTATGACATGATGCTATTTTTATCTCCAAGGAAACGAAACTTTCTGCAGTTTGTGAAAGAGTACTTGATCGATGTTTGGCACCAACAATTGCTGTTGGTGATGGATGTGATAACATGACCATGATCTTGGTGCAGTTCAAAAAACTGATCCAATCCAGTGCACCTTCACAAGAGCATTCCTCTTCAAATGAACAAGCTGCATCTGAACAAAGACTAGAGAGAAGTGAAAGTTAGTAGGTTTTGGGCAGCAACAGTACACCCTTTTTGTATAGTGTGATCAATGGTTATGATGCATCTAGATGCTTCGGTGCATTTGGATATAAACTGAATTTTGTGGGAATTATTATAGAGATAAAGAGTGAATGTAACTCAGTGGGTTTAAAAGATTAACCATGTAGATACTTAAATAAATATGTTATCCATTTTAAAATAATTACTATTTTATGTTTTGTATAAATATTAAAAAATTATAAATTTTTGTTTACTCTATCAATGTTATTTGAAGTTAATAAAATTATTAAAATGATAAATTAAAAAAATTTAAAATAACTATTTTGAATAACTATTATCCCATGATTCTATAATTCTCGTCATGATCTACAGTTGACATAAATTTAGGATCAGCATCCCACACAATTAGGACCATGCATGTTTCACTTTGATATTTGAATTTGAATTATTTGATGTTTTTTCTGAAGCTATCAATTTCATCACAAAATAAAACTAAATTGTAAGAAGTATGATTATTCAACTATGAATGTTCATCATTATACCATGGTTTATGCTGCTTAATTGTTTGTTGAAATAAATATATTTCATTAAAAAAGTTACACTTTTCCATTGTGATTTTTTTAGACAAAAAAATAAGTGTAGAAAATTTATTTTGAGGAGAAATTAACTTAAAAAAACAAATGAGGATTTACATTCAATTACATTAAATAATGAACAAAATTAATTGAATTGTAGTCGCATATAAATATATTTTATACTATTATACCTAATCATAAATTATTACATCAGTTAGAATAATTAATTTTTGTTATATTTGATTTAAATGATATATTTGCCATATATTTTGACTAACTGATAATATAAAATTGTTTATATTAATAATGTGTTAAAATTAAAGTCTATTAAAAATTTTATTTATTCATGAAGATAATATTGGAATACATCTTTTTTATATTTATTCAAGATCTTTTCCAACGAAAGAAACTACTCTAAGAGTAATAATAACATAGAAATTTATTTATTTTTATATTGTCCTATTGAAATTTGTTGAACTAATAAGATGTGATAAGTCAAGATAAAATAAATGATAAATACCCTTGCTCTTTTCAATGTACCCTTTTTTCCCTCTCTAAAATTGAATATCTAAAGGTACACTAAAATTATAATATTTATTGGAAGAAATACAAAAATCAAAAGAAGAATTATTTTAAAAATAACGTGATAGAAGATACGATGAAGGGAAAGCTATATCAATGTGTCTTGCATCATCCCTTTTTCTTCTCCAAAAGATAGATAGTTTCTTGCTCTACTCTCAATTATCCCTTTCCAGTACTTCTTATCTCTTTGACTTTATTTAATTTCAAAAAATATTTTCTCGTTATAGTTTTAATTATAAAACTATCACATTGTTTTTACTTTATAAATATTTGAATTGAAAACAATGGACATAACTTTTCTGCTCCTCTTGTTATTCTCTTGGGTGAGGATCACTCTCTACCTCTTTCTCTAAATTAAAAGTTGATTTCTTGTGTTGAGGTCTTGTTATGGATGCATTTTTCTTGTGCTGTTGAAAAGAGAAGGAGGGTCTGTGAATTAAATTTTTCATTGAAAACTCATACCTTTCTAATTGAATTTTCAGGATTGAGATATAAATATGAAAAGGGGTTCTGTTAATTCTCGTCAATCTTATGGCTCTCAGAAACATGCGAAGCTTACTCTTAATTCGCAGTTGGAAGATTATTTAGAGCTACAAAAGGTTGGTGTCATTTTTTCTTTTTATTTTTCATCTTATGCTTAAAGCATTTGATAGTACATAACAATAATTTACTGTTGTTAAATATCGTTTTTAGAAGTGATCTATAAGTAAAACTTTTAAGAAGATTGATTATATATATAAATTGAATTACTTAAAATATATTGTTAATTTACTTTAAAATGTTAACGGTTAGAGTAATTTTTATATTCTAAATTTATTTTTAATAAAATGTTGTTATTTAATCTACTGTTCTATGACTTTTAATCATAGATTTGTTCAAACAATGAGGAAAGAAAAAAAAAATAGTGTGTAGTAGATTGATAGTTGTATTCATGTTTGTTTGACGCACAATAAAATTAAACCGTAGGATCCATACGATTACGAGCATCTATATATTTATATTATAGTTATTCTTTATTATACTAGATTTGTGTATATGGGAATTCTCATATTTTATTTATTTTTATTTTTATTATATATAGATTATTTATTTTTATGGTTCAATCTCGATCATCTTTTATTAGTCTTTAAATAAATGATATTGTACAAGTTATTTACGAGGTAGACCCTTTTAATGCTTTAGTTCCAATATTGTTAATTTATTTTTTTGATATGATTATCAGAATATACAATAAAAGCTAATAAATAATATTTTTATCATAAATTATAACATTAATACATCGAATCACGCGATATTTAATAAAAATTTATTATATTAAAATTTATTGTGTTAAAAAAGTTAGTTTTTTAATTCAATTTTTTAATGATATTTTGCATTTTTAGTAGTTTTTTAATACTTATTTTAAGTAAACTTTTTTTTAAAATTTATTAATTATTTCATTTATTAAAGCAATTGCTTACTGTACTAAGTTTGTCCATGTTATGTTATTTATATTCTTTACTTTTATTATGAATTAATTATTTTTTTTACATCAATGTTTTTTAGAGTAATGTCACTCATCTTTTAATTGGTCTTTAAATTTTGCGATTGTAGAAGCTATTTATGAGTTGATCATTTTAACGCTTTCATTTCACTGTTGTTATTTTTATGTTAACTTATGTAAAAGTGCACATGATGAATAGTATTTTAATTATAAATTATAAAATTTAAGGTAATTTAATTATTGATATTATTAAATATTATAATTTTAAATAAATTTTATTATTTATTAATTTTTATTATATACTCTTTTTTATATGTTATAAAAATCATTATTATTTCAGGGAAACTTTTCAATATTTTTTACATTAACTATACCTGATTGGATTCAAATTATATTATTTAATTTAATCGTAGTTGGCATTAATTTAAGAGTGAATGTAAATTATATATTTCATAAATTATAATTTTGTATTTAATAAATAGCAAAAGAAAATTGTATATAATAAATTGAAATGCTATCCAACGAATTTGAATGTGATAGAGTGCTGAGAAGACTTTTAGATTTTCATGTTTTCAAATTCAATTTTTTTAATGATTTTTTTGTAGTGTTTTATTATTTAATTTAATTAACCTTTTTACTTTTTTAAAAATATTAATTGCTTCATTGAATAAAGTTGTTGCTTATTCACTAGGTTTATCTACATGTCACTCTCATGTTTTTCCTATTTACATTTTATATATTTTAATTATGCATTTTTTATTTCACTTCAGTCTCACCCATATTTTAATTCTTACTAATTGAATGTTACTGTAGCTTATTTATGAGGTGGGTCGTTTTAATGCTATTGTTCCACTATTGTTATTTAAAGGAGACATTTCTACATTTTTTACATTAATCATATCTAATTTCATTAAATATTTAATTTGATTATATTTGGTATTAATTTGCAAAAATATCGAATCTTATGCTTTAAAATTTTAAAACTATCTACGAAATTGAAATATCATGCAAAGAATTTGATTTGATGAACTATTAAGAAGACTTTTATATTTTTGTGTTTTTAAATCTAATTTTTAATTATTTGTAAATATTTTTTACACTGTTTTAATATTTAACTATTATCCTTTGCGCATTATACGGAAAAGTTAAATTTAAAAATATAAAATATATTAAATTATATATTTAAAATTTAATAAATATATTATAAATTTTTCATAAATCATAAAATAAAAAATTATTTATAATAATAGTGTTTTGTATGTATTTACATTATTGTCTTTTTTATGATAATAATTATTAAATAAATAATTGGTAAAATAATACTAAAAGTTAAATGAAAATGTCTTCTATATATATTTATTCTTAAAGTAACTTTTTTCTTGTACTTAGATTTTTGTCCACATGTCACTTTAATATTATTTTTATTCAAATATTCTCTAAAAGAATATTATAATTCTAATATAAAAATATAACTATTAATATTTTCATTATAATTATAAAAATAAAAAAATTATTTTAAATATATTAATTATTTTTTATATTTTTAGTTATGGTAAAATTTATATTAGTAAAACATACACTCAAAATATATATATATATATATATATATATAATATTTGGATTTACAACTTATTCAAACATTTATTTAATAGTTTTTTTAAAATAATAACTTATCTCCTAATTATTTTAATAAAATTTATTGTGATAAATTTTACAAAGTTTATTTTGAAAAATTATATTAAATAGTTTGTTAAACTAAGTTAAAAGCAACTTATGAAAGTAAGTTCTTAATATATAAGTAACTAATTTAATCATTTTATGTTATAAATTTTTTTTAAATATATTATAAATTTATAATATGTAATTATTTCTTATTATTCTTAATGAATTAGTTATTTATTTTTATAAAAGAATGAAATAGGATATTATAGAAGTTATTCATGGGATAGATTCTTTAAAAGCTTTAGTTTCACTATTGTTATTTAAATGAGACCTTTCAAAATTGTTTACATAAACTATATCTGATTAGATTAAAGTTCTAATATACAATTTAACTGTATTTGGTATCAATTTGCAAGAATATAGAATCTTATATTTTAGAAAATAAAAATTTATATATATGAAAGTATAATGCTATTTGACGAATTTGAATTTGATAGTGATAAAGAAGATTTTTAGGTTTTCATATTTTCAAAATCTATTTTTTAAAATATTTTATTGAGGGTAAAATATCTTTTGATGATTCCTCCACAGAAAATGCATGCTTAGAAATCAAATTAATGCTTAAAAAATTAATTATTGATTTTGAAATGGCTGAGAATTTTCTTTTAAAGGTTAATATTCTTTGAATTTATGATTATTTTTTAGGATTGAAAGCTAAATGTTTACCAAAAAAGATTGACAATGTCACAGGAATATGTTTCTAAGAAAAGGAAATTGCAAGTGGAAAAGCAGAAGCGAGAGGTACTTAAAGATGAAGTTATGTACGGAACATTCATTCAGAGTTCAACTCATTGTTATTATGTTTCCTTCTTTTGAATTATTAATTCTATGACCATTGATCAATGCTTTATGATTTCAGGTTTTTGAGTAAACGGCATAAATATTTAACAAAATTACAACTTTCTAAGGTTGAACCAGAATTTGGTCTTTGCCAAAATGCAGATAGTCATTATGTGCCCATTGAAAAGGAGAGGAATTACACTGCAACTGAGGTATTAACTTTGCTTAAAATCCCAACTTATAGAGTGTTTATGGAGAATTTCTATACAAAAAAAAAAATTATAGTTTTTTCAAATGTTTAAATAACTTTTTTAATATAGTATAAACTTTCATATAATTGAAGTTTATTGAATAAGTGTTTTATTAAATTATATTTCTAAACATATAAAATAGTTTAAGAGAAAAAAATAAGTATGTCAAACAAAATCACTTAAATATGAACAATATACACATCCATAAATGTACTCTCTGAATTTGAGTGAAGAATACATGTTGAATTTGTTTAAATGAAAAAAAAAATGGAGTCAAAATTTTTATTGCAGACGAAGACACAGCAAGAAAGCAATGGGAAGGAGGAGGTAGGGGGAAAGACAATTGCAAGGAGTATACTGAAGCCAATGAATTTATCAATCAATGAAAAGGAAAGAAGAAAGAAAAAAGTGTCATGGCATGATAAGGTAGCTTTGACAACAGTATAAATTCCTTATTTTGAATGGGGGAGAAACAACTGATTTTGGTTTAGGAAATTTTTTTCATTTGATAGGATAAAGTTGCAGAATCTGATTCTGATATTATGCTTCAAAACCTTTTACCTTGAGCTGAGAAACATTGTCTAAGTAGATTGCTAATTTTTGGATTGGATACTACTGAAGATGAATGCTAACATTACAATCATTCACATATTTTCTTTAATATTTTTAACTTGTTTTGGGTCTTTAATTAGGAATGTATCATGAGGTTGAAAATATTGTGTGAAGCTAATGTTTAGAATTAAATTTGTAAAACTGATGCATGAATAAGTAAAGCGTAAGTAATATTTTCTATTCCAATGCATGCAATTTGGCCAAATTTTTAGTGTAGTGGTCAGCAACCACAGTATAAATTATTCAATCTAATATAATTTGCAACCAATTTGGTTTGAAAATAAATCAATAAGTAGATAATAGAAATTTTATACAACAATTGAAGGGTTCAAATATTAAGTTTACAGTTGGTACGTGCGATAGTGTATGAAGTATGAGAAATATAAAAAGTTAAAATTGTAAAACATATAAAATTACATACAGGTAAAAAGAAAAAATTGTAATGAGAATAATGTATGTTTCGAATTCAATCACTTTTATTAAAATAAGAGAAAAAAGTTTGATTTATTTGAACTAAGTATAGAATTCACGTTATCCTCGCACATACCTGTCCTATATTGCAAACTAAAAATATTGAGATTGATAAATGAAAACACAAATTAAAATAAGTATAAGGTAAAAATGAATAAAAAAATAAACAGTTTACTAATGCAAAAGAGAAATTATGTTAATATTTTCATTGAAATATTAATATATGATTTAAGTCCAATTCCTTCATAGTTTTTAGTCCTACAAATGGAGAATATCAATATACATTACTGTAATATAATTTTTAATGAATAAAAAAAAAATAGACCACCTACAATAGATAGTAGTGAGTTGAAAATAACAAGTACATCAATTGATTGTTAGATGATTGTCAATCTGCTATAAGGCATAAAAAACTAATTAAACAATTGTTACAAGAAAACCTTAACCATAAAAGTTATAAACTAAACAAAATAAAAAATAAAAAATAGGGCAACAAAAATCTATAAAAAAAAAAAAGCCATTTTTTTGTCAATAATATATATATATATATATATATATATATGCATTATTAAAAATTAATAAAATTATTTAAATAACTTAAAGTGATTTGTAAAATCTATATGTTATGATGCTTATGATAAAATTAGGGATATAATTGCTGTTAATTCCATTGTTTCTTATTGCTTTTTTTTTTTCTCTTTTTTTTTTTATAGAATTTAGACAAATAAAAAAGATAAATATGTGATACAATTAGTAATAACAAAAAATATATATTAAATAAAAAGAGAACAAAAATGATATACCTATACAATGCTTTCATACATCTCTAGTTCATTACCCACATTGAATTTTTTTAATTAGTGTTGACTATAACTAATTTTGTGTTCAAATAAGAGTCTCAATTACATTTAGATTTAGAGAGGTTCTAAGACCATACTTGCAGTGCTAAAAACAAATAATGACACCTCTTTTGAAATTGGAGTGACTACAATATCTTACATCATGCAAGACAGTATATGAAACTTTGATGAATTATGTTTCCACTGTAATGCTTTCATTTTCTTTATTCAAATAAACAAATTTTATGGTGGATAAAAATAGATTTATTTTTATTCATAGAGTTAATAATAGAATAAAGACAAAAATTTTATATTCCCTTCTTATGAAAATTTCATAAAACTCCAAAAAAAGGAAAGCTTCCAAGGGTAAAACTTTGAAACTTTAAAATAATCAAATAAAACTCAATTTTACTTCTAACAAATTATTCAGTTCATTTTGAATACATATAAATTTTGAATTCCCACCAAGAACATTTCCAAAATATTCTTTACAACCAAAATTTGTTCGAGGATTTAAATTCTAAAATCTAACATTAAAGTCATTTACAAACTTTGGTCAACCCAAATTATAATTTGATAAAACAATACAGTTTCTCAAATGACTTAGTCCCTATAGAGTAGTTTTCCTTCCAATACCCTTGGATTATGATCCTAGGAGAGACTAGACATCTTTCATTTCTTTATTTTCATTACCTAAAAATATTAGTAAGGGTGAGTATCTCCCGCCCCACTAAATCTCTGGTTTAATATAAGCAAAGTAATTACATGTATATAATGTACTAGGAATATTATTTAACATAAATTAAATTAACATTAACCCTCAAATCATCCAAGTAGCCATCACAAAAGAGCACACACAGAACAAATAGTCAATCATGTTCATCACTTTAGATCATGCATTTTTTTACTTATCAATACGTCATAATACATGTATTATATTACGTCAATTGATATGTCATAATATACGTATCATAATCGCACTTGTTGATGTATTATAACATATATATCGTAACAACATCAACTCACATGTTATAATGCATATATTATAACCTTACGACTCTTACACTACTTCATACACATTACATTTTCACATTAATTTCACTTTCATATTCAATGCCCTTGGAATCCCTTGAGGACTTCACAGTTTAGATAGCTGTCGGTTAGCCACAGCAACACGGATACACGTGTACCGACCCAACCCTTCTAGCAAAGACATAATCAAGAGTCTCGTCAAGAAACGAGTGTGTGACTTGTGAATGCTTCCATTTTCAGCAAATCATTGTGCACTTATTCACACTTGCATTCACCACTATATATTCTTGATAATCAGTTTAGGATCTTCTTCTTCTTTTTTCACATGATATGAAATACTAACTATATATTCTTGATATCTTAATTTTCACACTTGTTGCTAGTTCAATAAAAAGATAATAGTTATTTAGATGCGTATCATTAAAAGACACTCAATACATTTTCATTTATATTAAAGATCAAATATCACACCAAAGTATAACAAGTAACTTATTTGAAGAGAGTTGACCTAATATTTGTTATATATTTTTTTTTCATGTCCAAGCCCATACAATTCAAGATGGGGTTCATAAACACAACATGAACACTAATAATGTTCGAGGTTGAAAAAACCTTTGTAACACTATAAAATATTTTTAGAAATTTGACAAACACCTTAGAATATGCCCAATCAATACATGTAAGTGCTCTAATTGATCTATAATAGTTCAATAAATTGGGGTCCTCAAACTTGAATATCTTAAATGTAGTTTCAAACCTTTTTTTGCATTATTTAGCATCGTATATGTAGAATTTTACCTAGTTGAAACATCTAGGTATAGTAGTTTTTTACTTCAAATTCTAGTAAACTCTACATAGTTTTTAAACTTACATAACCTTTGAGGGATGACTTAACAAATCTAGCAATACTATGTATGTTAGAAATAGAGGTATTCAAATCTTTTGGATCATCATTCACCACTAATCAATAGTTAATGCAACCTTACTATTGTTTGACTTAAAGAACTTTTTTAACTTGGCCTTCTCATCTCAGTATAATTCAAAACATTGTATTGATATTGTCTTGAAGGGAAACTAAATAATGGTTGTTACCAGTTGCTACCAAGAACAAAAGTGAATACAAATTTATTTGGACCACTTACAATAACATGCAAAAAAATTTTACATACCTTGATAATGCTAGTAGTTTGATAAAATGTTTCTATATACAGAGGAGGATTTACATGTACAACTAGCATTGCATCTCATTTCTTATAGATTTTTGAAGAAGTTGTGATGGATTAATTGATTTATCTGTATATGCAATTTTAGGTTGATCAATGAGTTAACTTCCACCACCACTAATTGTCGTAGGTCACTATAGAAATTGTAACAACCTCTAAGTAATGTGTAAAGTTAGTAATTTTTTTATTTAAAAAGTTTTCATTGAACTTTTGCATCATTGATCTAATGTCAATATATATTTAGTTAGAATGCTTATTAAAAATTAGCATGGTTTAAAAGTAGTGTATAACATAAAAAATTAGCATGGTTTAAAAGTTGTGTATAACATAAGTATCTTAGGAATATTATATGAATTTATTTGATATTTTATATTAATATTCAACTAGAGTTAACTAAGTAATATTATGCTTAAAGTGTTTTGAAACTTATTTCTTGTGTTTGAATTTTTTGTATTAGTCTTGAAGTCTATTAATTATACAAAATTTTATGAATCATTTACTCAATTACTTTGTTTATTAATAAGTCTTATGTTTATGTTAGTAACAAATATGGAAAGTTGTCACAAATGAGTATTATTTATAAAACTAAACAAGTGAATATTAATATAAAATATATACATAATATCGCACAAAGACATAATAATGGTATAAGCATACTCAAATATATCTACATAGTGAAATTCTATATTTTTTAAACTTACAACTTAAACATAGAGGTAATTTTTCAAAAGAAAAAAGAACAATAAAGACAACCATAATATGTATCAGAGTTAAAATCACATTAAAAATAAATTAATGTAATATGTAATATAAATGTATGATTGACATAACATCACAATTAAAATTACACAAAGTTAGTTAAAGAAACATGATTCAAGTTGGTATTAAAAAATTGGTCAACATGTAATAAATATACATACATAACTACACTTAGTCATTAAAAGATAAGGATAGACATGTATTAGGACACTTACGTATCATATTAAGTGACATGTATGAGTAATTATGTAGTAAAAATAATATCTTATACGATATAATATATATTTTTATTTTATTTTATTATTTAAAATAATAAAAAAAAGTTATTTGAGAATACTTCTAAAAATGCTATCACTTAATAATTAATACTCTGAAATTATATATAGAGGCTGATAAAAAAAAGAAAAATGATATAAATATGATTAAAATAATACTAAATCAATAAAATTATATGATTAATAATTAATCAATATAAGTATATTTTTAAGTAAATGCTCAATCATAAAATTTTGCTTAAAAGGACCATTGACATTCATTTTGACAAATAAAAGGAGACATATTAGATATATGAATAGAGTGTAAAAACTTTAGTTAACCCATCATTTTTAGCAAGTTAATTGAGTCAGTAGATAAGGTAAACTTATTTTATCAATCCTAAATATAATATTATTTATAGATTAAGATTTGCATAAATTTTTTTATTAGATTTGTTCTTATTAATTTCCAAAAAATGATATTATTTTATTATTCTATAAAAAATATTTTTTTAATAAATATCTAAAATAGTAAAATTTTATTAAAAAATATTATTATACTTTTGTTTAATTTTAAACTCAACACTTCACATTGAGATTAATAATTTTTTTTTATAAATGTATCTTATTTAATAATAAAAATGGTAATAATGAATTTAGTGAAATTCTAATTATTATACTAATACATGAATATCTCCTTTTACATGTATTAGTAAGTTAAGCAGTTAATTTTACTAATTACATATAATTCCATGTATTATCTTATTAGCTTATAGGTTCATCTCTCAACATCTTATCCCTCAAATAATTTTTAATTATCAATAGCTATTTGACTAAATAGACCACATGGATCCAAAACTCTACCAAAAAATGGAGCTTAAACTATAATTTCTCCTTGATAGTTAGACTCTTCAAACAAATTAATCAAAATTTAATATTTTTAATAATCTCTACATTAAAAAAAAATTAGTCAGCCCTTATCTTAATTCGATACAGCAAAAAGAAAAGAAAAAAGGAAATTGTAGTAGGACAAGTTGTATGCAAGGTTTGTGAGTATGAGAACCTATGGGCAAATACCATTGATTACCATTTTTAATTTTCAAGTCATAGAATTGGATTTGAATAAGTACGTTTCAATTTCGTACTATAAATATTCCCATTCCCATTTCCATTCTCTTCCACGAACAAAATCAACAACCCTAGCAACTTTCTCTCATTGCCTCAACATTCTAATCACTCAAGTCTACTCTATTTACTCTATCACCAAACAAAGAGATAACTAAAACAACACTGTCACTACTTTCGCCATTTCACGCGAAACCATGTCGTCTTCGGAATCCCAAGAACCCGCGCTTTCGTCGGAAACACAGATAAGCAAAAAAGCCGCTAAGAAGGAAGCCGCAAAGCAAGACAAGCTCCGCCGCCGTCAGGAAGTCGCCGCCGCCACCACCGCCGCCGCCAACCTCTCAGTCGACGAGACTGACCCCCTCGCCGGAAACTACGGTGATGTGCCGTTGGTGGAGCTGCAGTCGAAGACTCCGGTGGACGTCAGCGCATGGACGCGCGTGGAGTCTCTGGCCGATTGTCTCTCGAACCGCACGGTCCTGATCCGAGGGAGAGCGCAGACGATTCGACCGGTGGGGAAGAAAATGGCGTTCTTGGTGATCAGAGAGAACGGTTTCACGGTGCAGTGCTTAGTGCAGGCGCAGGCCGATACGGTGAGCCCGCAGATGGTGAAGTTCGCTGCCGCACTCAGCCGCGAGTCTATCGTTGACGTTGAAGGCGTCGTTTCGATTCCCACATCTCCAATCAAAGGCGCTACGCAGCAGGTTTTAGTTCTTTTCTGTTTGTTAGGGTTCACGAAATTTTCGATTAGGATACTGCAATGCTCTCTCCGTAGTAGCAGTCATGCAGAGTTTGATTATTTTTTTTAATACAATGCCAATTAGAAATGATATGAAGATTCAAATTATTGAATAGTGCTTTTTGGTAAATGGTATTGTAGTATTGTAATTTGAAGGTGTAGTTTTGTTTATTTATTTATTTGGTAGGTTGAAGATTAGTGGTTGAATTTGAAATTTGTGATTGTTTTCGTAGGTGGAAATTCAAGTGAGGAAGTTGTACTGTGTGAGTAGGGCTGTCTCTACTCTACCGATTAATCTTGAGGATGCTGCAAGGAGTGAAGCTGAAATTGAGAAGGCTCTTCAGGTAGTTTAATTAGATGTAATTGTTCAGTTGTGTGATCGATGTGTTGTTATTATTTTGATCTTCCTTTATATGTGTTTTAATGGGATTTTTAATGGGTGCAGGCTGGTGAACAACTCGTTCGTGTTAATCAGGACACACGATTGAATTTTAGAGTACTTGACGTGCGAACACCAGCTAATCAAGGAATTTTCCGCATTCAGTCTCAAGTTGGAAATGTAAAGCTTGCCATTGTTGATGTTATTTTGAAGAGTTTGTTTTATTGTTTTTAAATCATATTACAAATTTAAGTTTGTTGAAATAAATGCATTCTGAACCACTCACGTAAGAAGTGCATATGCAGTGTCATGCTCAGCTAAATGGTATGATTAACTTCTGGTTGCTCTGTTGGGCAGGCATTTAGACAATTCTTATTGTCTGAAGGTTTTTTTGAAATCCACACTCCAAAGTTGATTGCCGGATCTAGTGAGGGTGGAGCTGCCGTTTTTAGATTGGACTACAAAGGCCATCCTGCCTGCCTGGCTCAGTCACCCCAGCTTCACAAGCAGATGTCAATATGTGGTGATTTTGGCCGTGTTTTTGAGATTGGTCCTGTGTTTAGAGCGGAAGATTCCTTCACTCACAGACATCTGTGCGAGTTTACTGGTCTCGATGTTGAAATGGAGATTAAGAAGCATTATTTTGAGGTATATTTGGCTTGTAAGCAAATGTAATGTGTTTGCTTTTGAAACTGTTGAGACTTGAATGGTTAACTGATGATTTGAGATTTTGGGCAGGTGATGGATATAGTTGATAGATTATTTGTCGCTATGTTTGACAGTTTGAACCATCATTGTAAGAAGGATCTGGAAGCTGTGGGGTCTCAGTACCCATTTGAACCTTTGAAGGTACTTATTCTTTATAATCTTAACTTATCTCATGTAGTGGATTTGTTGTGCTATTAGCTGTGTAGTGTTTAGTTGATTTGTTTTTCAATAGTTATGTGTTGTTTTTGTATCTGATTTGACAATGTCCCTGTGAATGTGCAGTATCTGCGACAAACTCTGCGGCTAACATATGAAGAAGGGGTTCAGATGCTCAAGGTAAGGTTTATAAGTTTCTAAACTAATTAACTTGCAAGTGGTAGATTAAAAAAAGTATGATGGAATAATGGTGATGCCTGAATCTTACTTTATCCTATTGCATCGTATATTTCATGATACTGTGAAGGGGGGAGGGGATGTAAGCACTAATGGGAGTAGCCCAAGCACATTTTAATCTATAGCTTAGCATACCAAATGTCAACTGTCAACAATCATGCTAAAGTCTTTATGTGGAAGTGGAAATGAAAAAAAAAAGACATTTTATTTGTATTAATTGTGGGTTGTATGTTATTGCATTATGTTTATGTGTGTGTATACTAGATGTGTGCGTGGGTGGATTATGCAGATGGTGGTTTTGTTATTGGCTGTGTATTGAGTGGGGAACCATTGTGTGCTAAGTGCTTGCACTGCAAATCTGGTCACCAAACCAGATTGTTTCTGTAATACAATCACCATTTTGTGTTTCTAATTCCTGAGTCCAACAACTATTGTGGGAAATGTCATTTAGACAAATCCTAGTTGGACAAATTTCAGCCTATTTTTTATAGCCACAGAGCCTACCTACAATACCAATGTGACAATGTCAAACTCTTCATGCTTAGTCCCACGAGTCCTCCACCTTGTCTTCCTTCTTGACTCACTCAAAGGCATATCTGAATCAATCGGTTGATACATATGTTATAAACCAAATCATTCCCAATATGAAGTATTGGATATGTTTGTTGAGTCTCTATGTCATGGTCTTCTATGCTTGTCAAAGAAAAATTGTCAGTTTGGGGTCCAATAAAGCATGACATTACTGTGTTGTTTGTTCATTGTTGCTTGGTTGACTTTATTAAGAGGGCTTCTTCAGACAGTCATCTGGCTGGTGAACCAGTTATTACCTGTAATCGTTCTAATTGTTCTTCTCTAAGTGGTGTGAGAGGTGATGATCTGAGGCCTTCCTGCCTACTTGTGTTCTTATAGATGGTTCTAGGAGTTCATTGGCCTGTTGAATCCTTGATCTCAAGACCCAGAACAGAACTTGGCCTATACTGAAACTATTAGGATAATAGGAATTTACAGTATGCATGTCTTGCAACTAGTAATGATTTTGCTTTGTTGCAGGATGCTGGAATAGAAATTGAACCTTTTGGTGACTTGAATACTGAAGCGGAAAGGAAATTGGGCCAGCTAGTTTTAGAGAAGTAATTCCTTTTCTCAGTTTTGACTAAAATTTTTCTTTGTTGTTGTGAGTTATTTTTTAAAATAACTTTTTGACTGTTATTCTATTTATAGATATGGCACAGAGTTCTATATCCTTTATCGGTACCCTTTGGCTGTAAGGCCATTTTATACGATGCCCTGCTATGACAATCCAGCATACAGTAACTCCTTTGATGTCTTTATTAGAGGTAAGTAATAAGTTATTTTGTCATACAATGCCTTGATATCACAATCTGGTGCACATAACTCATGATGTCTGGCTTAACTGTCTTGTTTCTTCAAAGATGTGTTTTATGTTACTGTTCTGTTATTTGACTTGAACTTCTGTTGATTCCTTGTCTCTTAGGTGAGGAGATAATTTCAGGAGCTCAGCGTGTTCATGTGCCAGAATTTTTGGAACAACGTGCAGCAGCTTGTGGCATTGATGTCAAGACAATATCTACATATATTGATTCTTTCAGGTATTATTTATCTCCTCTTCCTTATGCAATGTTTCATAATGCTTACATTATGTGTTTGGGCTCCTACTTCTTAGCTCTGCATTTCTTTTTTGGTCTATAAAACATTGTCTATCAAAAACTAATTGCTTGATTTTGATCATTTGCAGATATGGTGCACCGCCACATGGTGGCTTTGGAGTAGGTTTGGAGCGTGTAGTAATGCTCTTCTGTGGCCTAAATAATATTCGCAAAACATCGCTTTTCCCTCGTGACCCACTTAGGATTGCACCATGATAAAATTATATCCAAACAGTATAGCTCAAATTCCGAGTCTTCTCAATTTTTGTTATGGCAATGTTTTTTCTGTTTAATCCCAAAGATATATATTTAAATTCAGTCTTGGAGCTGATATTTAGCCGTTTATACCGTACTCTATTTCTCATGTTTGACCTGGTGTAATTGCCATTGGGTATTGAACTGACCCAACTTCAGAAGGATCATCTTGCCTCTAATTAAAATCCAGGTTAATCAATGATAAATTTCATCCCATGAGCTAAAATGCACTGAGAGATCATAATTTGATGCGCTTGTTGTCGACGTGGCGGTGGAGGAAGTTGCTGAGTGCTTATGCTTCGTGGCAGACCATAGAAAATATTGATTTAATTTGATATACAAGTCACTGGTTACAAAAAACAATTGTTACACAGGATAATAGATAATATAACATAATCCCATTTGCTAATAATCATCATTATTTAAAACCCAAAATACCCCAGTTTTGCGAACAATTTTTTTTTTTTGGTCCTGCATAAATTTATATATAAGAATTGTATTTTAGTTGCAGTTGCATATTTTATTAAAAATAAATAAATAACCAAATGCATGATACAATGGACTATGCCACAGGATATAACATATGCACTACCAACCCCTATTATGAAGTAGTAGGCCAAGGGAAGCATTCCCGCCAGTAGTCTCTTCAATCTTCATGTTGCTCTATACAATTAAGTTGCCAAGCCACATGTCGTTGCATCCATTTGACATACAAATAAATCAACTAGTGTGCGTAGTTTCACTTACTAATGCCTGCAGTCTTTTGTTTTGGGTACAGCCTTGTATATATATTTTTTATACAGACTAATGCCTAAATTCTAGTAAATGGGATGTAATTTAAACGACAAAAAGAATTGTCTAGCAACAATTCATACTTTGCTTATTATCTAAATGCTGGTGTCTAATACATTGCTTATAAATACTTTTCTCGATATGAATCTTACTCATTTCATTTTGAGAGATAACTCTTGATCTTTTCCTTGTATTTTTAAAACTGAGTTAAATTAAAATACAATCATAATGTAAAAGTTTTTCCCATTTGAGATACTAAAGCTTTATATTGGTTAATTAGTAATAAATTAAAAAGGTACATGAATAACATACCTACAGCATACTTTCTCCTACATTGTTATACTATGTCTGCATTCAAATTTTAATTAGTATGAGAGTAGGAAAAGAAATACAGAAAATTTGTTGCATCTAAAAAAAGTATATAAAAAAAAAATGAATACCAGCTCAAGCAATGAAAAAAGAGAAAAAGGCATGTGATAGAAGCCTAAACTTAAACTTGACTTAACAGGCTCAAACTAAAGATTAAATACAGGTTACAACTACATCAAAGTTAGACTTGAAAAAGAGTGCTACATATCAACATTTAGCAAGTTATAGGTATATAAACTAAAAAGTACATAAGCAAGATGTTCATAAGTTTAAATTACTAAGACTTTTTAAATAAATAAGTTACACAAACATAAAATTATTCTCTCTTACATTCTTGAACTGAGTTTGCACTCAAATTTTAATAACATTGTTATCTAATTACAGATTGTTATATAATTAATTTTTTTATAATAATTATTTTTAAAAAGTATATCTAAAATATGTTAAAATTAAATTCTTTAACAAAAATCTTAAAAATCAATCAAATTAAGTTATTACATTTTTTAAAAAAAATATAAATCAAACACTGAATAAGATAATTATTCTTATTTAGAAGAAATACTACTACCCGACTAAATCCTATTTTAATCTATTAAATTGTAAATATTGATATTTTAATTTTATCACATTTTAATTTAATCATTAATTTTTAAAATAATATTTCTTTAATTCTTTCTGATATAAAATAAAAATAATTAAAATAAACCAATTTTTATAAAATTAAATATTAAAATAAAGATATTATAAAATCATCTGAAGCAGTTGAAGTTTATAATTTTAGGAATTAAAACGGAATTTTAGTGGTCGGTCCCCAAATACAATACGCCCTGTGCGTGCGTGTAATCTGTGACTTTGTTTGAGAGACAGAGAGAGAGACAGAAAATGGTGAAAGGAAGCGAAATGGAAGGCGTTGAAGTACATGAAGCTGTGTTAGATACACTGAACCGTACTTTGGTGAGCCTTCGACAACTTGAAACTGAGTTACCCCAATTCCTCTCTCTTTCTGATCCTCAATTCCTCGCTCAATTGCCACTCCTTCAACGTGCTCACTCCCTCTTCTCCCTCGCCAAACTCGCTTCCACCCTCTTCTCATGTTTGTTGCAACCTCTTCAATAATATCACTACTTTTTCACTTTTATCTATTTTTTCATTCCATTTCATTTCTTTTTTACATTTTTTGTCTTCAGTGAAATTGAGGTGCAGAGGGATTAACCCTGTTGATCATCCTGTGAAATCCGAGCTTGTAAGTGCATTTTTGCAATAATGGGTCATTTGGGTATGCTTTAAATTATGCTGCATGGTATGTTTTCCCGGTAAAGTTTCAACCTTTGGTTATGCATGCTGTTTAAAGTTATTGCTTTTCTGTTCCCCAGGACAAGATTAACTTGTTACAGAAGAAACTTGAACGCCTTCCGCGTTTGAGTGAAGGTAACTCTCGTGTTTCTACTTTCTTCTTCATGAACTGTTTGTTAAGTGGGTTGAGAATGAATGGTCCATGCTGCATCATACCAAGATTAAGTACTTATTTTGAAATTTTAATAGCATACTTTTGTCAGCTTAATTAAGCACTTTTGGAATAAATTCTTTTTACATCAGGGCTTATGTCATAAATTAGAAAATTATTTTGATAAGCTGTACCAAGAAGCTTATTCAAATAAGTTACAAAAAGCTTATGAGAGTCGTAAGCTGTTTCTATAAGCTGCTCATAAGCAGGTCCTAATTCTTTCTTTTGGGTGTTTTTGGATTGTCAGTTCACGTTAGCAAGGTTCTTTTTGGATTTGATTGGATGACTTGGATTCTGAGTATCCTCTTTGTTGAACACTCCTTAACTTGCCTTGTGTATGTGTTGTTGTCTTTCATTTTGAATCTCGAATCTGGCTGTGAAGAACTGGTTATATCTTGCAGCACAGAGGCAAGACACCAGGAACACAAATGGAGGGGATGATCTGCAGATGAAGGATGAGGAATGTGCTGGTCAAAAGAGGAAGCATCCATCTTCTGAACAACAAATTGATGCCATGGAATCCCTGGAGAATAAGGCGGAACTTCTTGGTGATAATAAAGGAAGTATTAGGGGAGCAATAGTAATTGACATTTCAGATGATGATGATGATGATGATGATGATGAGCTACTTGCACGTTGATTTGCCAAATTCTGGTAGAGCTTCCTGTGATGTCCTCATTTACTCTTTTATGAATTTTATGTCTCTCGAATTATATGAATTTTGGTAGAGTAAGTGGATTCTGGTCTCCAATTTGGAGTATGAAGAATATACTCTGACTCTGTCATAAGGAACTATGATCCTACACATGTTAGGGGATCTTTGTAAGTTCACAGATGCATCTGTGGATCCTCTACATATATTTGGACCAACAGCTATTAACATTTATGTATTGCAATTAATTAGTGGAGTGACCATATGAAAACATTTTACTACTTTTATTATTATTTAATAGTTGAAGTTGTAGATTTGTCTTTCAAATGTCTTGTATGTGGAGATTGTTCCAAATTTTCGTCATGGATCTAGCGTCAGTTATCATCAGTAAGTTTTTGGAAGTTAAAAATTGTTATTATCAATTTTAAAATGTAGCAGTTCAGAGAAACATAGGGTGGACTTATATAGACATGTAATCATTGTTTGAAATTTAGGTAGAATATCATAGATGCAACACGTGTCTATATTTGGCTTAAGTTATGTTTTGAAATGTTATTATTTGGAGGATGATACAGAAGAGTAACAACCCAGCTAAAATTGGAGTTTAGCAGTCATTGTTGTTGACATCAGAGGAACCTGGGTAGACTTGAACTGACAAATATCAACAAAATGGGGCACCTATTATTTGTCAAATACTAGTGAATAGGAAACCTGCCATATTTTTGCCTTTTCCTCCCTTGGTAACTCCAATGTCACAATGTTGCAGGACTGGAATCGTATATGCTGCCTAGCCTAGTAAATGATAGGAAATAAGTACTATAATTAATATTAAAGGAAATTAGAAATTAAGCAACGTTGGAATATGAGCTGTGAGCTGATATAGCTGCTTATATCTTTCCAGTATTAGCATTGATTTGGATCAAATCATTTACTCAAACCTGTAAATGGATAAAAATATCCAAGTTATTAACATGTCAACTTGTGGACAAAGAACCTTTATGAAGTCCAAAGAGAACAAAATAAAGACCCCTCTATGGAACTCAAGGATATTTTTTTGGGCCATTGGAATAGGTTACACAGTTGATAACCCTCTCCATTATTATTGAAGGCAGCACAGTTGTTACTTTTTTTTAAAAAATTTAATATTGGTTAAATTTAACTGTTTAGTTTGCTTTTACATAAGCAAATGCTGCTCCAAGTCTAACAGACTCGTGCTTTGTTAGCCTTCCAATATCACATGCCCTTTACTGCTGTCATTTAACATGGAATCTGTGATGAGCTATGCTTTGTTGGTATTGGCAATAATGCTTTTGTAGTTATAAATTTAAGGACCTGCCTCATGTTCACATATTAAAGTCCCAAGTTGGAGGTTGAACTATTGTAACCAAATATACTCTTATGGGTAATTAGACTTAACCATTCTTTATTGTTAGCCATCTTAACAAGGTGGATTCATTTGGACAATTCAAAAAGTTACACCGGGACCAAGGTGTTATCCCATGGCTTATACAAGATCTTTCGATGGTTTTGTGGTGTCATTTTCAAAATCTTATACTCTTAAAAGTAGAGCAATGGAGTCAAATTCATATTGCATTTGCAACCAGTCATTATTAAGTTTTAGCAAAAGTTGGTAATATAGTTTTCTCACTAGAATTTGTTTCCCGATATTTGGAGAATCCTCTATGATTGAGTTCACAACTTAGCATAATTAATGTGACTGAGGGGACGATGGTTCCTGGTATTTATATATGAAGAGCTCCCATTCCCTAGCTGGTTTTGAAGTAAATTAGGTATGTTTGTCACATTTAAATTCTCCCTACCTCCTGTTGGAGTTCATTGCTAGGAACACTAAGTATATTTAGTCTGTGTATGCTTCTAAAGAAAAGCAAAGTATGAACATAATTAATTCCCTTGTTTATTTTTATTATTATTGTTCACAAGTAACCCCCTCCTTCATTTGCTCTTGAACTGATCTATCATTAAATTGTGAGGAAAAAAAAGTGAATTTATTACTTAAAAAAAATCAAAATTTTAGGACTTCATCCAAGCCTCTTTCTTTGATTGTAAGTCACAGTTCATTTCATTTGGGGGTGGGGGGGGGGGGTTGGAATTATTTACATTCTACGTAGATGGACCTTTGCAAGAAAAAACTTGACTAAGTGGGTGTTTGCTCCTTATGTAATTGTGATGGCAAAATAATGCATGGAGCAAGCTGCTTATTGGTTATATGTGTTTGATTATTTTATTTGACACCAGTTTGTTTTCCTTGCATAGTAATCATTCCCGAATAGTGGCACGGAGTGACCAACCCCAAAACACTATAGCAGATAGAGTTTAGGGTCGCTATTCTGAAATTTTAAATTAAGTTACGCACATGCTGAAAAATATAAAATTAATACACAAATTAAAGACATATGCATAATTAATGATAAAAAATGAAAGTTTGAGAACATAACACATGCCAAATGTCAATAACAATAAAATAAAGGAAGAGGTAGTTTCTTTCTTGTGACTGATTGGGAGGAGCAGTCATTGCTTCTGTATTAGGCCTTTAAATTTGGAACAAAACAGAGAAGGAAATAAGTAATAAACAATGAAGGGAGATAGAAAACAGTGTTCAGTCACTAGAAAATGTTCGGGTTACGTCAAAATCTTCGTTGGAGTTGAAAAAGACGACTGAAAAACATCTTATAATGTCAGAAGCTTTGTCAGATGAAGATGACCAGAAATGTTTGGGTCACGTCAAAACATGTCTCCAAAGATGAAGATGACAAGAAATTGGTCAGAAATAGTAACTCTCGATGTTGCACTAGAGAAGCAAGAGGAACCGAAAGCATGTCCCACTGAAAAAGCAAGAGAAATAGAAAGGGAGGAAATGTTAGGGCTTAACAAGGGGGAAGATATCAGAAATGGAAAAAGAGGGCAAAATTCCAAGATTATCCCCCTTAAAAGTCAGTCCGATGTTCAAAAAGGGAGGATAAAGTAAGAATTTAACCTAGGAAATGAAATAGCACCTGCGATGGCCATGATTTGCTCTGTTCTTGGCCGCAATTCACAGCATGACAGTTGCTATATTGAAATGTTGCTATGGCCACTATTGATTACTATGTTTCCTTGTGTGTTCATAATTCTGCTTAAATTGAGGAATCTGAGTTTAAATAAAGAAATGTATGATTTTAGTATATGTAAGATTGAAGTTTGTGGTTTTAGTCAATTAAAAACCAGTCTGACACTAATGCTATTAGTGATCCAATATATATAATGGCTGCAATAGACAAGTCTAGCCATTATTTATTTTACGGTTTTTCTAATGTGTGTCTAAAGGCACACAAAGAAATTAATAAATAGTAAGTTTTTGTTGGAAATTGTATCATTTAATGTCATCAATGTATTGAATTGTGATATCCTGTGGTCTTCAATAAAATTGTACTATATATAGATTCTCTGTGTCATTGTATATACATTGGAAAACCCATTTATTTTATACCATTTATGAATTATTGGCTTACCTGAATTTGCAGAATTTTTGAAAATTAGGTCCTATTATTTCTTCATTTGTCCTGCCTGAGATATTTGCTTTTGTATTTTATTTTTGCAGTATATTTGAACATGAAGCTGTGTTAATGGGAGGTTATATCACGTAGTCATTGTTGCTATCCATACTTTTGGATAATGTTCTTATCAATTCTTGGCAACATACTCTCAATGCTGTTGTCATCAATCAAATGGCAAGTGGGTGGCATCCTGACATGTTTTCACCTGTCAAGTGTTAACTATCCAAGGTGCTCTGTATGTAAAGTTCCAATATCTTTTAATTGTATTCTAAACTTATCATTCCAGTTGTGTTTAACAGTTATCCAGTTAACATCGCAGTATGCAATAGGCAAATGCTTGTGGTTTGTGTTGCTGAGATAACTGGGAATTTTAGTTATGTTTTATGATTAGATTTACACTTTCAACTTTGTATATGGTTCAGCAACTACCCCCATTGAATTATTTGGTCCCACTCGTTATCAATGGGATCAAGGATACTTTCAGCAAGAAATATATCGAAGAGTTGGTGCTGGGCTAGCCGAAAATCAAAGTTTATCAGAAGCTTGGTCTAAAATTCCTGAAAAATTAGCTTTTTATGAAGTCAGTCCATTTAAGGTTGTGGTTTTAACTGGAATGCTAGCATATTAAGTGGTATGAATCCTCATCATCTTGAATCCTTGGGTACAAGAAACAAGGACCCAAAATGTTGAGGACACTACAAGGGGTTAGTCAAACCTTAAGTCAAAAAGTTCAATGAAGAACCAAAGAGCAAAAGCTATCAAATCTGGATTTTCCAGAAAAAATAAATTTCGATTCATTTGCCTTTGAATACAATTTAGTTTGGAAATATACAGAAATTGTTTTAACTTCGGAATTTCTAACTTAGGAAATTAACTAGACGTTAATAAACTTAATCAACCTATGTAATAGCAAAAATCATGGATCCAAGGGAAAATATGGAAAGACATTAACAAAAATAACTAAAATTCATTCAAATACATCAAGTGATTAAAAAAAAAAAACCATTATTTGTCAGCCGAAAATGAATTGATTAAGCTTAAACGTAGATATCCATGTACCCTCTATGACTCAAGCACCTAATGAGAGGAAGGATGTGACTAAGTTCGAATTCAGGTTATATAGAATTTTGTTTGGGCCAAGTGTTTTAAACAAATGCTTATAAAGTTTCCTCAAACTTCCTAACTCGTGTTGTTACGATAGGTCCAGGTAAAATTTGCCAAGGCTCTATAGAAAAGCTTGAATTAGCTTGTTCTATAGTCTTTGATGCACATCAATGGAGAAGAGTTTTGGCTATGAAAGCTTAGTTTGAGTTTTGGTTGTGCTATTTTTTTAGTGCATGTTTGAATTAGTTTGGACACTCCAAACCTTAGTATAGAAAGTTTAAACTGACTTTCATCCACAAATATGTCTAACAAAATCATGGTTGAGTTGTGTTTAAATGTATGAGATTTGTCATTTGCTTTTAGATTTTAAAAAATAATCAAAGTTTATTGTTTCTTTGTAGTTGTATCTTATATGGGTACATGTGTTGGTGTCAGTTGTACACATCTCAACTTTTACTGTCCTTAAATATTTGACAATTTTGTTATCTTCTTTTAGTGATCTTGTTCTCTTTTGCACAATATTTGCTTAATCAAATGGACTGTTGAAAACTAATAATCAACAACATTGTGATTTGCAGTTTTAGTCCATTATTCAAACTATATGTTGTATGTAAACCACTACCCATTCTTTCTTTCTTTTTATGAAAGGAAGGGGCTAAAGCCCAAAACAAGGAAAACAACAACATCCCCCTATAAAAAAGGGTTGCTGAAGAATTAGCTAACAAAGGAATATAAAGGAAATCTGGGACAACATGAAAAATTTTAGAATCAAAACTTATGCTATGAGCATGTTTAGCTAAGGCATCTGCGACGAAGTTAGCTTCACAGTAGATATGAGTCCAAACACAGGTGATAGCATGTGTTTTTTTGTCTAATCCTTGTAACCATGGGTGCACATGGGTGACAAGGACGACATCCTTTATCGAGGATCTTAACAGCAAGAAGGGAGTCAGTTTCAATCACAATATGATTATAATCCCATCTTATGGCAATATCCAATCCATGTAGGATACCCCACAGTTCAGCATAAAGAATTGAGCACGAACCTAGTTTAAAGGCATACGCGAAGCAAAAAAACCTCAATTGATCTCTGAGAACACCTCCACATGTGGCAAGATTTGTCTCAGGATAGAGAGACCCATCACAATTCAGCTTGACCCATCCCTCCAATGGGCATCGCCATCTAATTCCATTGTGGCTACCATCTATAACTGTTGTCCTTGTCGAAGTCTTCATTGCACAACAACTAGAAATCTCCTTAGCTTTATTCCTAATTTCAAATATAGTTTTCTCTATAGAATGCTTCTTATCTTTAAAAACAAAAACATTTCTCCTTTGCCAAAGTTTATAGATAGTCATCCCAAAAACAATACTCCATTCCTCCAGTGCCAGGTTATCACAAAGCCAAGTATCCAAGTCACCTGCAAGAAAAAAAGATCTATTAGTAATTGAAATTAATCAAAGCCAAACCGGTTTTACCTCATCGCAATCTCGCAGGGCATGCAAGATTGATTCATCAATGTTAGAGCATAGCGGGCACAATCCTAAGGAAGCCATGTTCCTTTGGAAACGAGTTAAGTTAGTCAAAATAGCATTATATGCGATCTTCCACAGGAGACAACGAATCCTTTGAGACCCCTTCCAATCTCAAATGAAACGAAATTTATTCTATCTTATGCTTGTATCAATCCCGGCAATAAACTTGTAAGCACTCTTAATGGTAAACCAACCGTCATTAGTATTCTTTCAAGCAATAGAATCGTCATCAATTCCATCAAAGGGTGGCATCATGGCAGCTATTTTGTTGCACCACTCAGGGTTCATAACTTGCTTGAGAAGACCCATATTCCATTGCCCATTTCGGTCTATAGAGTCACTAACAGTTTTCTCAAGATCATTACTAGTAGGCATATTAGTGGCAGTGGGTAGAAGAGGTCCAGCATGGGTCACCCAAGAGTCAGTCCAAAACTTGATTCTTCTCCCATTTCCTATCTTCCAAGTAATGTTACTTTGGAGATCATTTCAGCTAGCACAAACGCCCTACCAAAGATTTGAGTCTGCATTCCTTCGAGTCACGGTGGGTATAAGATCTGAGCCACATTTGTACTTACTATAAAGGACCTTCACCCATAAATCTTCTAGATGATTGATCAAGCCCCAACCAATCTTCATCATAAAAGCAATGTTTAGAGGTCTAGATTGGCGCAATCTGAGGCCTTCTTGGAGCTTTGGCTTACAAATAGTGGACCAATTCACCAGGTGAACTTTCCTCTTATCCGCCGAATCTCCCCAGAGAAAGGCTCAATTAATTCTATCAAGATCATCGCATACTTGTTTGGGAATCCAGCACTTTTGCATCGCATAGGCAGGGAGAGCTCCAAGCACAGATTTAGTAAGCGTCAACCTACCTGCAAAAGAGGGGGTCTTTGCCTTCTAGGAACTCAACCTTTGGTTAGCTTTATCAATAATAAATTTAAAAGTATTCCTAGAAACTTTTTTATGAAATAAAGGAACACTTAGGTATTTACCCAAATCATCAGTTCTTTGGAAACCAAAAGAGGAACTAATTTCATTTCTAATATTATGATTTACATTCCTAGAGAAAAAAAATTCTAGTTTTATCTTTATTAATGTGTTGTCCTGAACTTTGACAAAAAATATCAAGACAGGAAGATATAGAATGAACCTGATCAAGACCTACTTCAGCAAAGAGGACCAAGTCATCCGCAAAGGCAAGATGAGTAATTTTAGGACCACCTCTGGACAACTGTATAGGCTTCCACAATCCATTATCAACCGCAACATTAATAAGATGGGCAAATCTTTCCAAGCAAAGGACAAAAATGTAGGGGGAGATAGGATCACCTTGACGAATACCACGTTCAGGACTAAATTAATCCAACATCTCCCCAGTCCAAAGCAAGTTCATAGAGGGAGAGCTAATGCAATGCATGATAACCTGACGCATTTTTTTGGGGATGCCAACATCAATCAAAGTATCTGCTATGAAACTCCATTTTAGCCTGTCATAAGCTTTCTCAAAATCAATTTTGATTGCCATAAACCCCTTCTTACCTTTCAACTTCCTCATAGAATGAATAGTTTCTTGAGTAATAACAATATTATCATTCCTATGCCTCCCTGCAACAAAGCTGCACTGACTTGGCCTAACCACATGATTCATAATACTTCTCAACCAACTAGCCAACAGCTTAGTGATAGCTTTATAAGACACATTATACAAACTAATAGGCCGAAATTGCTTAATAGAAGTCACTATGTCCAGCTTAAGAATCAATGTAATGAGAGTCTCGTTAATATCTCTAATACCACTAGGACTATGATAAAGACCTTTAAGAAAAGAGCATAGAGAAGGACTCGCAATTTTCTAGTAACTCTGGTAGAATATTGCTTGGAAACCATCCTTTCCAGGAGCTTTGAGAACCTCCCACGAAAAATATAGCTTTTTTAATCTCTTCGGCAAAAATATCAATATTCAAACTATCAAACTGATTAGCAAGCATACTTGGAAAGCATCCATGGAGGCAAAACTCAATTGCTAGATCTTCGTCCTTGTATAGAGAGCGGAAGTAGTTAAGGGTATGATGTTCCAACACATAACCATCAGTAATCCAGCTCCCATCATCAGCTTGCAAACTTTCAATTTTATTTTTTTTACGTCTCACTATAGTAGTCCCATGAAAATATTTACTATATTCTTATCTCCAAACTGTAACCACTTACACTTAGACTTTTGGAACCATAGAAGCTCCTCACGCAACAAGATTTTCTCATAGTCCTTCCAAAGCTTTTGTTGAAGGCCTTCCAGATATACATTAGGGCCCTGTGAGAGACTCCTAGATATACCATCAAGCCGCTTCATAATTTCCTTTTTTTGCTTGAAGATATTACCAAAGACATTTTTGGTTCCAATCTCTCAACCCATCCCTCAGGGTAGTCAACTTAGTATTCCATGAAGATGTGTCATTCCATAAATTACGAACAACATTTGGGAGGTCCTCATGAGTTAGTCAAGCAGTCACAAAACGAAAGGGACGTCTACCTCTATTCGGACCATCAGATTTATGAAAATCCATAAGCAGCGGGTTATGATCAGATTTGAAGGGAGAAAGATGGCGGAAGCTCAAATCTAAGTCTTCAATCCAAGTTAAGAATAATTTTATCAAGACGTTCATACAACGTACCACGTTTCCAGGTAAAGGGGGAGCCAACAAAGCCAACATCCATAAGGTTACAATCTCTCATAAAGGCTTAAAATAAAGGGCAAGCTAGATTCTGAGTATCCCTCGATCCACCTTTACGATCCCAACTATTCAAAGTAGTATTGAAGTCACCAACCAAGCACCAAGGTTGAGAAGACACTGATTGGACAATGTTCTTTAAGTTATACCAAAGGTCACGTCTTGATAAGGCTTGGGGGTTGCCATACACCGCAGTTAAGAACCAAGGATCATCATTATGCCATTGTACCTTCATGTGAATAAATTGGACACCAGAGATAATCACAACCTTCCAGCTATTAGTATCTCATAAACACCAAATATCCCTTGCATGACCAAACGCATCTACCACGAAAAACTCATTAAAGCCTATCTTTTGAATGATTTTTTTTGCTCTGTCTCCACCTGTATGTGTCTCCATAAGGATCATCAAATTCACATTATGCGATCTATGCAAGTCCTGTAATAGCCTAGGGAATCCTTTGTGACCAGTCCCCCTACAATTCTAAGATAAAATATTCATTTAGACTGTTGGAAAAGATAGTTGTCACAACCATTCATCATACTGAGCGTGGTATCAACCATGGGAGCATCCAGATTCTCGGGCCTTCTTGATTTATCAATGACCATATCCTATTCACTACTGCTACAATTGCTTCTAATTAACTCTGGAGGTTTAAGAATAGCAGATGCAACATCATTTTTTATCCTAATGTTTATACCAAAATACACTTGCTCTTTGTTCGGATAACAATTATGAGTAGTGAAATTATCTATAAAACTATTCCCATAAGGGGCCATCTTTTTCATATCACATAACATTCCTGTCTCTTTTTCTTTCATCATGATTTTTTCCTTGTCCAAAGCAGTAGGGTCACTTTGACGTTCAGAAGAAAGATTATCTTTCTACACAATTAAATTATGCTGTATGGACTTATTCTTCGGGTTCCTTAAAGAAATTACAGGTTATTGGGCTTTCCCAGCTTTGGTCTGAGGATTTTTGCCTTCAAAATTTATACGGACCTTAGCTTCTAACGAGGTGGACTGCTTTTCCTTAATTGGGCCTTCATTCTGCTGAGGCCCTTCATTAACATCACCCACATCCACATGGTCCTCCATTTGATGCACTTCACATACAGAAATCTGCTCTTTCTCTTCATTCATTAAGGCTTTAAACCGTTGAGCCATAGTAAATTGGGTGTTGCGAATTTTACTCACAGGAATTGAAGTCCCTTCATTACTTACCAATTTCTCTTTTTTTTTTCCTAACAGGTTTTTTAACCAACATCTCGGGACTGAAATATCTCTTGGTATCATGCGATCTGTATAATCCTCCGGTTCCTGATTTCTCGCGAGATTCTCTCTCTTTACCATTTTTAAATTGTGTCATTGAAACGCTGACGTTAGCTCTACCTTCGTATGTAACTTGGTCTACTGTCATTGCTAGCACGAGTTCCATGGATAATTGTTTTTGGTTCAGCAAGAATCCTTCCGTTGACCATATTTACCACAGTGAAAACAAATCTGATGTAGTCCCTGTACAAGGGAGCAATGATGCAATCAAATTAGCCTCAATTAATGTGCTATTATAAAGTTATTTCTTCGCAGTTTTGCAGCAAATCATTTGTCAAAATATGGTTTAGGGTTTTGCAAATGGAATCTACCTTTGAACTTCAGTTGTAAACCCGGATTGCTCTAGTTTCAATTAATAATTACTGTTTTCTACTGCTATAATATTTTCATGTTACGGAAAAATAATACTTTTCCCCTTAATTAATAATACGCACCATTAAATTTTATTTAAATAGTCAAAATTAAAATGAAAAATTTGTACTTCTCACAAATTTAAAATAAAAATCGTTCTTACAAACACTTTAAATATTTAAAATTTATTAAGTTGTTTCTTTGGCCCAGAAATTTTGTTAAATTATTAACATAATCAAGATTAAAAGAAATTTCCGTAATATTTTTTAAATTGGTCTTAAAATAGTCAAAATTAAAAGAAAAATACATATAACTATTTAATTTGTATATGATCTAAATTGTACTTCTCACAAATTTAAAATAAAAATTGTTCTTACATATATTTTAAATATAATCTGGTTTGTTTCTTTGGCCCAGAAATTTTGTTAAATTATTAACATAATCAAGATTAAAAGAAATTTCCGTAATATTTTTTAAATTGGTCTTAAAATAGTCAAAATTAAAAGAAAAATACATATAACTATTTAATTTGTATATGATCTAAATTGTACTTCTCACAAATTTAAAATAAAAATTGTTCTTACATATATTTTAAATATAATCTGGTTTGTTTCTTTGGTCCGGAAAGTTTGTTAAAGGATTAAAATAATTAAAAGAAAAATACTGGTGCCATTTTTATAAACTAATCATGTGACTGATCTGTTCTTATATACACATTTTTAAATATTTAAAATTAAAATTTGTCTTTTTGGTCTAGAAATTTTGTAAACTGAAAAGAAAATACTAGTTCATTTATTAAACTTCAATTTTTGTAAATTAATTTATAGATCAAATTCTGAATTAATTAATAGCTCAAATCCATATTTTTCCCTAAAAGTTATAGGAAAATTTCTAATACATTTGTTTAATAATCGAACATCGTGCAACAATAATTTTAAAATTTTTCACCACTGCAAAGACTTCAAAAATGAATTTTGCAGAAACCCTTTTCTAATAATGAATGATAGTTACCAAAACCAAAAAAAAAAATTATAACAAGACTTGGCAATCACCTCAGTGTGACAGCATTATGGTACTAGTAAGAACATAACATCAATGGATGCATGAATGGGACAATTCACATAGAAAACAGCCACATAGCAAAAAATACTCCAACAAGGCCATTTGGCAAAGCTGTGGCACTGCTTGTCGGACTTGGAGCAACAGCTGGACCTTCAAACTCTGCTGAAGAAGGTGAAGGTGAAGGTGAAGTTGTTGGCGAAATAGCACTGTTCGTTCTTCCCCTTGGAGTCAAAACCACCACAACCAGCTTTTGACCCTTCTCACAGTGACCCTTTGCTCCACTTATGAAGTAGAATGGCCCAGGATGTTCAAGCTTCACCTTTGTGTTCCCATCATTGTACTCTTTTATGGGCTTTGACACACTACAATTACCATAATCCTCTCTGTTTACTTCTATTACTGAATCTTTCCCACCATCATATTTCCAAACTGGGCACAAAAATGAGCAACTTATCAAATTTCCGCAGCTTGCTTAAAATATGGACAAAACTTACAATTCAGTTGGTATTTTTATTCAATTAAATTCAACGTTGTATCTCAAATATAGATTTTGTCTCAATAACTAAAATAAAGATAAGTATTCTGATTCCATCGTTTATAGATGTTTAAATTCAGTCAAGGTTGATAATCACATAATTGCTAAAATAATCATTGTTAAGATAAAATGCTGATTTTAAAAGTGAGCAGTACTTAATGTTTAATAGTTAAAATAAATATACAAAAAAGATAAATAATGGAAATAAAGCTACTACCAAGATAGTCGCCAACTTGGAAACGAGATCTTTCAGCCCATTGATTGAGCGAGTCTGACTGAGAAGAAGGAATCTTCCATGCATCTGTCTTGCCTCCAACCAATGTTTCCTTAGCTACAGAGAACCCAAAGAGAAGGAAAAACACCAAAAGAGAAAGTGTTGAAAAGCCAGCCATTGTTTTCTATCAAAACTGTGTTGATTTTTTTTTTCTTTTTGTTTTTTTGGTTTTTTTCTCACAGAAGCATAGCCTAGAATAGAATCAAGGGTTTTGCAGTGACTCGGGGTGGAACATTGTATTTATGGTGGCTGTGAGAACTGAAAATTTAAAACTAGCCGTTAAGAGTCCTTGGGAATATCGAGTGAGATTTGGATTTAAAGATACAATTTTTATTAAATGAATATTAACGGCTATGTTAATATTAATTTCTTTTTATATTCTCGGTGTAATAAATATTTTTAATAAATTTCTATTTGCTCAAACTTAATTTTAAGAATTAAGGTTAATATTTTTACTTATATTTTTTAACATATATATTCACTGTTAAGCACATACAATGAAAACTAGTTTTTAATAAAAAATACTATATATTAATTATTAATAGGCATGTTTAAATCATATTAAAAATATTTTAATTAATAAATTTTACAATGAATTTTGAGCATAAAGGAGGATAAATTTGGAACAGTAACGGTCAAAAAGCATTATATTATGATAATTGAAATTTGGAAGGGCCTGCATGTGTCTGTGTGCAGTGTGCAGCATCTGATATTTTACTTTTAGTGCAAATTTTGTAGAAACGGATAAAATTTTCAATTGAACAGAGAAAATGGAGCTTGAAACTTTGCATTGCATTCACTTTCTCCAAAAGCTTTCAATTTGGTCCAATCCTGCTCCATACTATCTACGAGACTGTGTACTCTTTTAAAATAATTTTTTGTATACTGTTAAAAAAAGTTATTTTAAATATTAATAATTAATATATATTAATAACTATAATTTAAGAGAGAAGACTCAAATAAATTTTAAATTTGAAAAAATAAAAAATAACATAATTTTTATAAATATTCAAATAAGTATTTACAAAAGAATATACAAATTTATACAAAATAATAAAAAAATTAAGTGACAATTTTAATTTTTAAAATTTAAGATAAAATTAACAAAAATGTGAGTAGTATATTCATTAAAAATTATATTAAAACATATTGAAATAATAAAATATTTTATAAATCTTATTAATTAATGTTCAGTAGAGAATTAAAATAAAATATATTCATTAAAAGTTATATTAAAACATATTAAAATCATGAAAAAAATATTAATAATATTTTAAAAATAGTGATTAGCATTTGTCTAACTTTTTATAAGTTCTAATTGAAAATATTTGTTTAGGGAACAAATAAAATAATGGATTGTTTGAAGTTTATTATTATTCCTAAAAAAATGGTTTTAGTCGGTTATTTAAATTTATCACAAATAAGTATGAAACTTCTCGCAATTAAACAAAAGCATTTTTGGTAACAAATTAAAATTTAGAAAATAACTCAAATTTATTTAAAATAGAATATGATTTAAACTAACTTCATTTTATCTCTACTCAAAAGTATCACAATATTAAGTATATTTTACATGAAATTTTGCAACGAAAAATAGACTTTCAAATATATTTTTAATAATTTAATTAAAATTAGTTAAAAATTATGGCAATTGAAGAAGGCACTAGATGGATGCTTCACTCGGTGAATACAGACGTACACTCATTAAGCAATTGAAAAGGCTTTTTCATTTGTTGAATTACGCGTGCATGGCTTCAGTGACGCGTAGCAACTACGTGTTTGTAACAGAGCCAAGTTGGGGTAAGACGTGGCTAACAACGTTATTTCATCGTTTTGAGGTACATTGGTAATTAAGTGACAACAACGTAATAATATTCCAAATGCAGAGAGGGAGAGACATGGATGAAGGAAAGGAAGAGTGGAAGAAAATGAGTAAAGAACAAGCACAAGCAGAAGCCTCAAAGAGAGGGGCGGGTCATGGTGCTACTGAAGTACTTCACCAAAGGAAATCACTTCCTTACAACTACACCACAATGGCCGTAGCTGGTTTGCTTATTACAGCTGCTGTAGGATACTTTGTCTTATACGCCAAGAAGAAGCCCGAGGCTAGTGCTAAGGATGTAGCAAAGGTTTCTGTTGGTGTTGCCAAGCCTGAGGAGACTCATGCTAGGAAATAAAATCAATATCATCATATATGTATGCGTTTGTTGGGTGGGATCATCGATGACTCAATGGTGTTTCTTCATTTTATGTTTCTTTTTGTGTTTAATTATTGTTATAAGGGAAGAAGTACGACTACAGGTTTGTGGTAGAAATGTAAAATCACGATACCAAATGAAGCAAAATGCTATGCCTTGTTCTACTTCATATCATACACGTTAATATGATGTTTGTTAATTTGTCATATTCTTAATGGTAGTTTTCAAAAAATAGTATTTTCACAATACTTCACTATGCGTGTTGTGTAAAGAATTGACAAAAGGGTAGTCCAATTGTATTTTAGATTGGTTAGTCATTTTTATTTTTTTTGGAGCTCAATCTTTTTATGATTGTATCCTACTTGAAGCAGCGCACATTGAGTTGCTTTCTGCCTCTGCCTCAACCATTTTGATCACAGATTGTGTTACCGACATTATATTGGTTAAGTAATCGTATTTGAGTATATATATAAAATTGGATTGACGGGTTCTTACGTAAGTCAGTTGGTTCGATCTTAGTTAAACTACAATATAGATGTATTTTAAAAGTGAATTAATTTTATCGCAAGTTTCATAAATTAGTTCTAATCCACTCAAGGAAAAATATTCCGAGTTATTCATTGTAAAATAATACAAATTTTAAGAATTAGTTTATATGTAAAGCAAAAGAAGTAAAATTGCCTTCCCTCTTCTTAGAATTGATAAGAGTAGGGTATGAATAGTCAAGATAACGCTTACGTCCTTTTATATGCTAAAACTATATACCTCCTAAAATTAAAAGGAATGAACAAGAAAGAGAATTTCTGAAACAACTGCTAATCTCAAGAGAAATCTGTATAATTATGTCATTGATAAAATAGTATGGAAGCAGGGATCAATGCATCTACTGCATACTGCTTTGGAAACTAGTAGCACAAACAAAAATAAAAAACTTGCAAAGCCATAAAGAATTTCCCATTATATATGAATTTTGGTTCACTTGAATTATTTATCAAATGTGCAATCCTCACATTTGCATCTGGAGGATAACCAAGTTATAAAAAAAAAGCGTACGGTTCCGCATAATAATAAGGTAAGAAGAAAGACAATTCAAAGGGCATCGATGCTCATGAATGCGAACTACGTTGACGAAAATTCATTTTTATTACACTGCTAATAATAAAAAATCATCTGACACAGAGCCAAATTGTCATTCTCCGAGATTAACACAGAAACAGCCAACTTAGACTGCAGGGTACCTTAAAATCTATACTTGGGTAACTCAGGCAAGTAAAAGATATTGAAACAAAAGAATAACGGTGTCGTCACAATTCAAAATTGTATAGAATAGGTTACATCTGATTCTGAACACGACAGTACCCGAATTTCAAAATCCTTACACAAATGTTCTTCATCCTTTCAGAAGTATAGTAGCTTAACCCAACCACTGATTGCTATCACTAATCAATTTTGACTGAGGAGTAGATAAGCCTTGTGAACCAAAAGCATGCGTAAAATCCGATGGTTCCGGTCACAACAAAAAAGGCATAGGACGCTATAAGCATATAACCGAAGTATAATATCCCTGATACAAACTTCGTGATTTCAAGCTTGGTGAAGAAGTAGAATGTCGCATAAAGAAAGAGGTACATAGCAGAAGAGCCGGATGTGAGATATGATCGCCACCACCACAAGTAATCCTCACTGCACAACTGGAAGTAGCAAAGCACAATGGTTATTTCAGCACAAGTGACAATGAGGATGACAAAGACCAAAAAGAGGAACCCGAAGATGTAGTAGAACTGATTCAACCAGATTGAAGTGAGAATAAAGAAAAGCTCAATGAAAACAGCTCCAAATGGAAGTATTCCCCCGATCAGGACTGAGAAGACTGGATTCATGTACCACGCCTGCTCGGGGATCTGCCTTGGGATTTTGTTAGTCTTCACAGGGTTCTCAATTGCAGGCTTCTTAAATCCAACATAGGCACCCACAAATACAAGTGGAACAGAGATCCCAAACCACAAAAAGATCAAAGCAAACATTGTTCCGAATGGCACAGCTCCAGACGATTTTTGTCCCCATATGAGAGCATTTAATACAAAGAAAATGGCACAAACAGTTGCAGGGAACATGATTGCAGTTCTGAGGGCAATTTTCTTCCACTCCGTTCCTTTGAACATTTTGTACAAGCGGGCTGAGGCATAACCAGCAAAAATCCCCATGAAAACCCAAAGCAAGAGCATGGCTGTCATTAGCCCACCTCGATTTGAAGGAGAAAGGAACCCCAGGACAGCAAACATCATTGTCACTACTACCATCCCAAAAAACTGAACACCAGTTCCAGCATAAACACACAGCAAATCTGAGTTGTTTGGTGGCCTAAAAACATCACCATGGACAAGCTTCCAACCAGTCTCTTCCTGTGCTTCTTCTTGGGTCTCTAACTCATTGTATTTTGAAATATCACGGTAAAGTGTACGCAGCATTATCATTGCCACCATTCCCGAGAGAAAAAGAACAATCATCAGAGAGTTCACAATTGAGAACCAGTGAATCTGGTCATCACTCATCAGCAAATAGGCATCCCATCTTGAAGCCCACTTCACATCACTCTCCTGAATGTAGCCAAAGGTTCAAGTCATAAGAAATTGATACCATAATCAGATCCTTTCCCAAAATAACAACGAGAGAAGGACCAGAAAAACTACGATAAAGATAAAAGGAAGAAAAAATAAAAATGGAATTTGATCTACTTAAGGTGTATTTAGGTTAAAAGTTTAATCAAGTGCCCTCAGGGTTTAGAGTATAAATTTAATTATAAAACTTAATGGAATTTGAAATAGGCAAAGTGCTCGTTATAATAACCTAAAAAAAGCGTACAAGAAATAAGAGGTGTAAACAATTTTGATAGACTTTCCATAAGCTCTTCCAAGTACCCCCCCCTTAGTCATAAACCAGCTACTCTACTCGACAACATATTTTTAATTACATGGCTTATGTCCACTACTGTAAGGGTTACTAACTAGTAATTAGCAACGAAAGTATACATGTACCATTTCATCAAGATAAACTCACCTGGAATTCAACATCATATGTGAAGATAATTTCCTTGTTCTCTTCAACCTCTTGAGGAGTGTTGGAGTTTACAACTGTGTGTTTGGCATGCGGGTCACAGGTTGTCAAACGTGTCTTCTCATCCCATTTCCCTTCATATTCATGTTTAACACTGCACATCAACATTCAGATTTGGAAAATCATTATTGAATAAAAATCACAACTGGTTAAATGGAATATATTCATAGAACAAAGCAGGAACAAAACTACTGACCTGAATGGCCTAACCTCAAAGCCCACAATTCTAGCAGATTCAGTTAGCATATCTCGATGATACTTGACAGTAAAAGCCAAGTGGTTGTGAATAAAGTACTTCTCCTCCTTGCTCTGTGTATTTCAACAAAGTAAGCACAATAAAACATTTGGCATTCACTAGTCACAAGAACAGAGAAATTGTGTTACAAAGTAATGAGCATACCCCACTATATTGCCCTTTGAGTCCAACATGGAAACCAAGCTGATAAACAGTAGAGTCCTGATCCACACGTTTTATGGGAACAACCAGAGGAAGATTATCTAGGATCCTGAAAGTAAAAGGTAGATTCATTATAATATTGTGGCAGAGAAGTGGGACGAAAATATAAGACAATTACTGCATGTCATACATGTTCACCCGATACTCATCATCAATCTTCTCTTTGAATGCTTTTGCGGTTTTTGCATCAAGTTTAAGCCTACACACAACATTGCACATTTGTGGTTCACGCATTTTGAACTGCAATATGATGATCCACAGCAAATTAGTCGACAACCATAACACAACTAACCGGGCAAGAATTAAGATGTCATACAAAACTTACCACATAACGAGAGTTTTCAATGCGATCACCACGAAGCACTTCTCCAAGATTTTCAGCACTATCCACTATTTTATCTGGGGTACAATAAGGAAGTGAATAAAATGTGTATGGAAGTTGGGTCTTAGTTGAAGTTAATTTGTTTACTTTCACTTGTAATGGATCTCCCTGCACCATATAGATAATAGAATAGTCAGTTCAGAAGTAGATCTAAGCTTGTATCCTGGGCAATAAGCATACCAGAATATAACGGTAGGAAACAATCCTAACAAGATAGGGGGTTAACATGTTCTTGGAAAAAATGAAGTACCAAAATCCATGCAATGAAACACATTTGTCAAATGTAGAAAACCAATTATCCATAAAGACAAATAGAATATATATATATATATATATATATAACACAACAAAATGAAAGTATAAAGTAAATTATTGAGCACATGCACGCCAGTGGTCAACCAGAGGTTGTAGAATTTAGGCATAGGAAAATCAAATACTCGTCTGCTAAGAAACAAAGACTACAAATTTAGAGTACTAAAATTCAGTTACCACCGATTTTTGACAAGATGCAGAAGCCATAGTGCCATACACAGGCTAAAAGTGGCATATTTGGGTTTGTTAGACAGTATACAGAACAGACAAAATATGATTATGTTCTCCTTATTAAAATGACGAAAAGCAAGTACCACAAAGTGTGTCAGTGACTCACTGTGTGTGTGTATCGAGTGATAATATGAGGAGCTAACCCTAACCATTTAATCTTACATGGCAATCATCAAGATTTGTTTCAAGTAAAACCAATATTGACCGTCCAAATATGACTGTACTATCAACATTAGCTGTTTCCACCTCCCACTTGACAGCCCCAACAATACACGCATATATTGCAAGTTTAAATTACTTCTATCAAAACTCAAACTAATTCTCTGATTCGAACAAGACAAAGGAAGTACATGAAAACAGAGAAGGAAATAATACAACGCGACTCCACAACAAGACAAATTAAACGCACTAAGTCCCAGTCCTAATGTCAAAATCTTCTAACCATACATCTCCAAAGCCTTCACACACCAAATGCATCTACAGCAAACAGCATATTTTTATTTACAAGCTGAGCTCAAATTCAATCAACTGCCAACGTTAAACCGTTCACACAAGAATGCGTAACATCATTACAACAACTAGTGGATCAAATCATCGAAATGCGTCACACTCACATCACCAAAGCAACCAAAACCTTTCACCGACAGCAGATCGAAGTCAAGAGAACACAAAATAAAGACCACAACACTTCCACACACACAAAATGTACTGCAACAATAATCTCCAGACAACAGTACCGCAATGTTTGCCAAATTATCACTTAGAAAATCTAAACAATAACCTATTTAAAGAAAATACAACATAACAATTTACAACAAGCATAGTGTCGGTCATATTCATTTGAGATCTCAGATTTGAACACAGATCGAGCGGTTTATAAACACGAACGAGAGAAATAAACGAGAAATTTCAAAAAAATGAAAAAAACAAAAACAATGAGAACAATTGCACGTAAAATGGAAATGGAAGTTACCTTCTGGAAATCTTGCGGAGCGACACCGGGGAGGTAGAAGCAGAGAGAGCCATGGATGAAAAGGAGAAGAAGGATCGAAGAGAACGCGAGAGATCTCCAAAACGCCATGGCGTTCGAGATCGAAACGAGACCGAGATAGTTAGATAGAGTTAGATCTGTGAGCTTTTCGAATTGTTATGTTCGTTGTGACGGATATAATAAGGGGGTGAAGAACGAGGTGATGCCTCCTCTCCGGTTACCATTGGGTACGGTTACTCTCCTTTGCCTCAGTGATTTTGCCACGTCACTGCTTCCACTCGAAGCCAGGGCAGGATCGGAATTTAATATTTTACGGTTCTCGTTTGTGTCAAATCAGATCGGCCAGGAATGGGTTAACTATTAAATTTTTAAAAAAAATAGTGCTTATGAATATGCGTGAAAATAAACTAAAATAACAATTTAAATATTTTATTATAAAAAACAATGCTTATGAGTTTTTAAAATTTAGTATATTTCACAAATACAATTCTAAAAAAATTAACACATGATAATCCTTCACTTAATCACATTATTATTTGATAATAACTAAAATACAAAAAAAAATTGTAAGAATAAAACAAAATCTTAAGTATAAAATAATTTATCCGTCAGATCTGGAAGATTCTTTTCAAATAAAACAAGTGTTGAAGAGGGTAATTTTTATTAAAATACAGCTTAATGATATTATTCTGTGTGTTTCTATTAAAACGACGAGATTATTAAAATCTTAAGTTAAAAACATGTTATCTACTCTCGATCGAGCTCAGAAAGGAAAAATAGGAAAGTGTTCATGCACAGCTTAAACAAATATATAGCGTCACAAAATTTACTACATAACAATATAGTTTTGGTGAGACTACGAAATTTCTCGGGATGTTAGGTTTCATTGTATTTTCAAACCAAAAAAGGTTGGATTGTCACTTCTTATGAAAACGAAGTTTCTATACAGAAAAGGGTTAGACACATTTTATAATTTTCATTATATTCCTGTTAAAGAAAGTCATAAATATTAAGGAGTATTGTGAGATGAGGAAAGAAACATAACCAAGATACAGATTCATGTTTATATTATACATTAACTACATAGTTAAAGAAAACGACATTCTCTTAATGAAAAATATATGAAAGACTTCAAAGTCATGAAGAATGCCCAGTTGGTACTGTACTGATAAAAATAAATAAACAAAAAAATTCTTTAAAATTTATTTAATATACATTTACAGTAAAAAATATATTAATAAATATATGAGCCATATATTTAATTTAATTTTTTTATATATTTATATAATTTAATTAAATAAATTCTAACACACCTCTTTATCCAAAAATAAAGCACATGGCCGTTCATTACAAACAAACCCACCGACAAAGTGCCAGCTCAGTTACTGAGTTGCCACTTGGCAGAACGTATTGGCTACGGTTTAAACTTTGAGTATAGTTTTCGACTTCTATTTTTTATTTGTACTCTAACGTGAATTTAAAGACATATGATAAGAATTTAAATTTAATAAATTTTATTAAAAACTATAAAATTTAATATATTCATAATATTAAAATTATTATCTATATTCTCCTGACAGTGTTATGCGTTTTCTTTTTGTTTTTGGTCAAGGTGTTGTGCGTTTTCTGTGCTGCGTCTATTTACAATAACTTAGTCCAAAAGAGATTTCTGGTCACCTGGCTTTAACTTGGTGTCCTCACACTTAACAGGTCATGTTGGATAAGGTTCTGTCGTTCGCATATTTCTTTATTATTGGCCCATTTGTTACAAGGTTTCGGCTCAGTTTAAAACTTGTTGGGTTTGGACCATTTTACACTGCAATTTGCATTTCGATGAAAAAATGCAAACCATGATAATTTTTTTTTTTAAATTCTTTCAATAGAATAATTTATATGCAGGTTAATTTTTAGATGAATAAGCGATTCTTATTATTTGTGTGACATTTCTATTTGCCATGCGTAGGTTATACATAGTATACATTGAAATTATGCTAAAGGGGTATGAATAAGAGCAATGAAAAACAAAATTCAAAACCATGTTATTGGGCTACTTGATATCTCTCTTGATAGTTTTTTATTTATTGGTCAAAGGCAAACTGAATTAAAAAGCCCTATCGGCCAAAGCCCAAACGCAGAAACAGACAGGGCTGTGACAGCCCTGAATAAAATAGAAAAGATGCTGTTAAGTTATTAAGTTTTAACGATAAATTTACAATTTAAGCACATGAGATTATATGCATGATTACATAAGTAATTATATGTATGATATTAAAAAAATATAAATTATTTTCTTATTTGATTAGACTATTTTAATTTAAAGTAATTTGATTTGACCTAATATTCAGAACATAACCAACCCTTGAGATTCACTCATCAGATATTTGTATAATCGAATGCATACATACTGTCGACAAAAACAAAAATGCATACATAATAGAGGATTAGATACGTACAAAGAGGAGGATATAGTTTCCGAATTAATATATATATATATATATATATATATATATAGTAGTGTCATTTAATGATTACTCTATTAACGGAAAAATATCAAATCAGTAATTAAGTAATGATGATATTTCTCTATTTATAAAATGCAATGATGCTCTCTTTTATACCTTTACATCATGATACATAGGACTTGCGATGATAATCATGGGTTGTCGTCCTCTTCAGCAAAAAAAATAAATAAAATAAAAACGAAAAGTTGATGATGTTACTATTATTATGCGTTCAATTTTAATGTCCTATTAATGTGAAAAATTATAGTTATTATAAAGCATTTTGCCATGCACAATATGTACGTTAGAATAAACTATTTGTTTAACAGTATTGATTGAAGGCATAAAAAATATCAAAAAAGTGTGAGTATACAAGTAAATTCTAGCATAATGTTAAGCTTTAAAGAGCGTAAAACCGGGAGAGAATCTACAAAATTGTGAACCATCACCCAAAACGTGCAAGTTAATAAAAAATCTGAAGGCAAAGAGGCAAAGGGTAGGGCGTAAAGGGAGCCACATGGTCCCCTAAAATGGCCAATTTGCCAACGAAAAGTCCCTCCACACCCCAACCATTATCAAAAATTGGGACCCTCCATCAAAGTCACCATTATTTATTTGTGATAGGCTTTTGCCCACGCCTAATCTCACCCATCATTTCTCCTTACCCACACATGCGCATATGATTAGACAAAAGTTGCTTGTGACACCCTTTATCCAAGTTTTTTAACTGAGCTTTGCAGATAATTAACCACTACTTGTCCCGTAATTATACTACCTATTAACTACACTCTAGGACTTCTAGCTCTCAATTATGGATCAAAAAGAAAAAATAAATGTCTGCTTTTGGCCCCAGAGAACTTTATAAAAACAGAATATAATATGGCATTGGACTTTCGGGAATGCTATAGTATCACCATTTACCTAACTTATGATTAGAGGATTTTGTGGACCCATGTGGAAGCCACTCGCCATCACACATGGTACCACACCAATGGCACGTAGCTTCACATTGTGGATACATATCATTCTCATATTTAAATGATTGAAGAGGAAATAAATTAATAGGAGATGATGGGAGTAATTAAAAGGGCTGATGGGAAGGGAATGTCGATTTATGAACTTTGATTTTTCCTTCAAATGCTTTTTTAATTGTGCAAAATTTAGGGGTTAATAATAAGTTGAAGGACAGACACTACTAGATTACTGGGATGGAAACTATTTAGCATTCCCCTTTTACAGAGGCCAATACTACTTACCTGGATTGGATATGCCTCTATTGGCTTTCATGTTGGCAAATAATTTTATGTTTCTTGATTACTTGTTAACAGTTTTTAACATATAATACAATTCTAAATGCTTTTCTTTTCTTCCATTGTCTAGTGCGTAAATTATTTGAAGCTATTATTTGTGGCAGCAAAGTGGTTGAGGCATCATCAGCCACAAAAGGCAAGCACTAGCCCTGGTCATGCATGCAGGTTTTCTGTAAACAGCTTGCAGGTTTTTCTCTAAATTTTCTTAATCGATGTATTATGATTGTTAATTGTTAAAGTAGATAGTTATTACTATTTCACTTGCACTACGGAAATTATTTAGGGTTTATTTTAGAGGTAGAGTGCATATGGAGTTGAGGATGGCTTTATAGGTTCTTAATTTTAATATGAAAAAATTATTAAAGGGTGTAAGACCACTGGTTTATGACTTAAACTAACTACAAAAGTCATGGATTTTTATTAATATAACAATTTATGATTGAATAACAATAAAGAGTATTCTTTTAATTAAATTCATATAATAATTTATTGTGAGTATGGATATGAAAGAGTGTTAGTTCAACTGTCTTTGATTTTTTTTCACCAAAAAGAGAAAAACTGTCTTTGATTTTAGCTGTCACATAGATTATGAGGTGTAAAAGAGCATTCAATTCATAGTCTCCAAAATATGACAGCAGCCCCACAAATGTAACTGCGGGACCATGCAATGCATACTTAGTGGTTGAGAAAAAAGTAGCATCACCTAAGGGATCATAGCTCGCATGCTTCATGATACGTTGGAAATGGTCGTATCCGCCATCTACAACCCATTTGGACTCAATTCACACAAAACATTTTTCGGGTCAATTCTCTTTCCAGCATTTGTCCAAATGGTTACGTGACAAATTTGTGGTGCTTTAACGAACGCATGTACAAGACTTGAATCATTACACATCTGGACGAAACAGGTCACAGGTTTGAACATGGCGCGATAACAGGACAACGTCTATGTGTTTATGTTAAAAAGGAGACTTGTCAACAATAAATATTCAATTTATTTTACAACAATAAAAAAAGAATATGACTATACATCGTAGTTATTTTGAATTTTATTATGTAATCATATTTATATTATTTTATTCTTACTACATAAGTTGTCATATAAAAAATTATTGAATAAGTGATTAATTAAACAATGTATTCAAAGGCATCATAATTTAGTTTGAGTGAAGTTTTAAATTATATTTCATGGATGAAAAAAAAACTCCTGTTAAGAATGTGTTACTCCTACTGTTTTAAGAATATTTTTAACTTGAATAAAATTATCTCTGTGAATTTAATGAAAATATTATATTATTCTTTAGTTGTCCTTTGTTATTCTTCGTCTTAGGTTTTACGGCCATATGCACTGATTTTAGTTAGTCTTCATCAAATGCATGTGCTGTGAGGACCAGTATGCTTTAATTGTGGTCCTTAACCTCATCTTATCTTAAATTGTTATTTGCTATAGCATACTTTACAGGACAAGTATTCATATGCTAAAAAGGAAAAGATAATTTTAATACTTTTTGTCAGATAAAGACACTACAAGGAAAATGGTTAATTCTTGTGGGTTTTTTTAGGCAAATGCAGGATTGTTAGAACTGTTTTTGTAATTGCACAATTTTTTGTCAAAATTAAATTTTGTGATTTATATAAAATTATATATTTGTAAAATTTCTAACATATTATACTAGAAATGACAGATCAGAAAATTGTGTAGATAACTTTTTATTAAAAAAATATAGCATTTTAATTTGACCAAAAAAATCCAACAAAAGTTAGTTAAAAATCTAACTACACCAACAATATGGTATCAAAATTTAAATTTACTTAATTTTTTCAATAATTTATAGTTGAAATGGATCATTATTGGTTGCGAAGTTGCATGCTTCAACTCATTCTATCAATGCTCCTATTGAAATCTAGAGCAAAACTTTGCAAGAAAACTTTTTCAACAAAACTATTGCTGAAAATTTTTCGATATCATCGCTAAAAATAAACTATTTATAGACATGTATGCGCATTTGATGTTCACGGTTTCTATTTTAGTGTTCATTTAAATCTTCCTTCAATTTCTTTGATCATCAACCTTTTTGCTATCGTAAATTCTCTTTAAGTGGAAACAATTAGGAATCAGTGTAAGTGACTCCCTCTTAATCTGACATGCACGTTAAATTTTAAGTATATTAATGATGAGCATAGGGGAATGATCTTCAGGTGAATAAGGATGTGGGTGATTTTGTTTTGGATTTGTATCTGATATTTCTAAATTTTAAGATAAGTTAAGATTAAAAACATGTGTAAGAAGGAATAACATAAGATAGGTTTGCATGGACTTTCCTTTAGTTACCATGCCAAATGAGTCAAACAAGAGCGTGGGAGAGAGAAAAACATGCAAAATATAGGCATTTTTTTTTTTTTTAAAGTTGTGAGGACTTTTTCTATGAAATTTAGTGACAAAAAAAAATTAAAATAAAAACTTTAAAAGGGTTAGCTTATAGTTAAAGAAATAAAGTATATTTTACTTTTTCAATTGTCATCATAAATTTTTATAAACTAATACATCTATATTGTTGTTAACAAAGCTATTAAAAAAATATTATGTGTACTTTAATTAGCTAATTAAGTTTTTTAAACTGACCGTATGAGTTACAAATTTGAATTAATTTTATTTCTTTTACTTGTTATATTTAAATTTTCTTTAATCAAATTTAAATCTATCCATTTAAATATGAAATATAAATTAGACTAGCTATAGGGTTTTATTAATAGCCTAAATAAATAAGAAAAAATAAAACTCTTTTGACTTGCTCGACTATACCTAAAACTATAAGCAAACTATGAATTTGGTTAGAAGCTTATTTTGACAACTATATATGAAATTATTATCTTTACGATAAATTTATATTTTTATTAATAATCCATAAGATCCATACAAATGATTTTAGTATCAACAAATTGTCATTTCGTATAATTGTTTATAAAAGAAATTGGTAAAATTTCTATTTTCATTATTAGTATTTCATCTTAAATTTCACCCGTTTTATCTTATTTTGTTGTAGAGGTGATGAATTAAACCAACTAATTAAAATAGAATGGAGGTTTAAATGCTTTTTTTTCTATGTGCAAAACATTTATTTTAATTTATTCTTAAAAAAGTTTATAAATTAATTCTTAAATAAAAATGTTTTTCAAACTAACCTCTACTGTTATCTTTTATTATAAAGTTGTTATCTCATGATATTTATATATTTTTTATTTTGGTCCATGCATATAGCATTTTTTTTTTATTATTATAACTATTATACACAACATATTTTTTATTTCACAATTTTAAAAAAAATTGAACTATGACTCATTAAATTAATCGTTAAAAAATAAATTTTGGTTGCTAGAATAATTAGCATCAAAGTGAAGTAGCAACTAAAACACTAATTGTAATTTTTAACAATAAAAAAGTTAATCAGCCGCTAAATTTTTAAATTAGCAAATTCATTAGTCATTGAATAATTTGATCGCTAAAATTAACCGCTACAAACCAAATTTGAGCATATTAGAAGGTGAGGAGAAAAATGAATTCGCCATTGACATGATAGTCAGAGCAATAAAAAGTAGAAACGGTCAAAGACTCAAATATGCAAAAAAGATAGGAATAGAAAGTATTCTTAAAGACTTTAGAGATTAGTAATTGCTTGCTGAAAATAACTTTAGAAAATTATTATGAGTAATTGTTCTCTAAATTATCTTCATCATAAAGTTAAATTAAAACTAAAACACTTCTGATTCTATTCTTAAACGACATATTCTCTTAACAATTTTTATTGTAATATTAAGTCAATCAATGACATTGTTTCACCAAATCACTTTTTATAAGTTATCATAATTTATCATAACTTTTTTTTAACTTATCTCAATACTAAGTTTAATTTGAGACTTCATGCATAACATATTTTAATTTATTTGATTCTATACAAATAACACATTTTTTATTACTAATGTAATATATTTTTTTAATTCTTATTATTTTTTATAAAAACTAAAATTATATATGTGTGTATAATTAAATATATAAATTTTGTATAAAAATGAAAATAATATTTAAATTTAAAATAAAAAGGTAAACTTTTTAAATAAATTGTAACAAAAAGGTTCAATTTGAATTGGATGAATGATTTTCAAGATTTTGTAGACAGTGAAAAAATTTTAGAAATTTAATCATCGTGTTAAACGTTAAGGGCTGTTTAATAGTGAGGATAAAATTAGGATACAAAGGATAAGAGGATTTAATAAGAGTGAGATAGCATACTTAATGTTTAATGCATACTTGATAGGAAAAAAAAATGATATAAATAGGCAGAAGATGACAAATTACTCTTTTATATATATTAACTAAATTAAATTTTATTTTTTTACTTTTTATAAGTTATTTATTTTTTATTTATTAAAATATTATTTATAATTTAAAATATTTTTAAAATTCTAAAATATAAAAATAATGATAGTAAATTTTATTTATTTTTTAATATTATAAATAAGTAATAAGAGTAATTTTTTAATCTATTAAATATTATTTTTTAAATTATTAGCAATTGTGTTAAATAATTATATGTAACCATCTAACATTTGATACCGAATTCGAGTTTTAAGATATGTAACTGCATTAAATATAAAAAAATATTATCATTTGTAATGGTCCTATTTGATTCGAACATGATTGTCTTCACTTAAAAATACTCATAGTTTAAAAAAAGATCACATAATAAATGCAACCTTTAATAACAAAATATAGATTATGATAGAAAAAACTAAAAATGTTGATTATTAAACATGTATTGGTACCGTTGGCATTAAATTTTAATAAGGCTTTGTGTTAAATATTTTTTACTTAATAAATAAAAGTTAAATGTATTTATTGGTTAAATTATTAAATTTTATTTAAATTTAATATAGAATAACTGTAATTAGGTATTATAGTAATTATGATTAAGTATTATAATAATAATTAAATTAATTGAAAATATAGAAAACATGATTTATCAATTTGTAATGTTATAAGTAAAAAATAGTTTTTGGAATTTATTAATTAGTGTTTTTTAAAATTAAGGTTAGTAATTGTCTTAAATAATTACTACCTAATAAATAAAACCTTTTATTAAAAAAAATTATAATATAAAAACTAAAAATGTTGATTATTAGACGTGTATTTATAGTTATTAAGTATTTTTATAATATAAAAAATAAAATGTAGATTATAGGTGTTTAACATTTTATTTTAGCTAATATTTAATTTATTTTATGAATTCAAAAATATGTTAATATTATTTTTCAGAATTTTGTAGGTATTTTAAAATAATTTTTTAATAAAAATTAATATTTATTATAAATAATTTTTAAAATAAAATATATTTAAATAAAAATATGTCATCAATATATCATGTCCATTAAAAAGTTTAGGACACCCCAATCTCATATATAGAATTATAGATAGGCAAAGTAAGTATTACATGCATATTGGTCATCAATCTTTCCAAATCGGTATAAAAAATATATTAACAAAATTAAATACTTAATAATCTATTATAAAAATAAAAGTTTAGTAAACCAGTGATATTAAAAGAATTAAAATTAATTTATTATTCTAAACTCATACAAATAATAAAAATTTATTAAAAATATAATTTGAATATTATTATGTAATTTTTAATATATTGAATTTTGTCATTTTTATAAAGATTTATTATATTAAAATTTTTATAATGTGCAAGTAATGATTTTTAAAAATTTTGTTTTATTGTATTTTATTTTATTACGACTTTTTACAAGAAAAGTTTGGTAAACTTATACGACAACTTTATTTTTATCTAATTTTATTTTCAGTTTTTATCTTTTTGTTAAATATTTTTTTAAATAAATCTTTAACAACTATTTCTCTATTTGAAAGGTGTTTAATGATTTATTTTAGCTAATATTTATTTTATTTTATTTTAAAAATATAAATATTATTTTTAGAATTAATTATAGGTATTTTAAAATAATAAAATTTAATATAATAATATTTACTATATTGAAAATATAATTGTTATAAATAATTTTTTAAATAAAAATATATTTAATTTATATATTTAAAATTACTAATTAAATTTGATGTTAAAATCAAGTAACAAAGTAATTATACGTCATATTAAATAATAGTAATGACATTAATTTGTAAAATTTTAAAAATTATGTATTTTTTATTCTGACTTCTAACATTTTAATCAATATGACATTTTCTTATCTTCTATTTCATTATTCTCCACTACGTATTCTTCTTTTTCTCCTGTCTTTGAAGTTCTTTTTTTCATGATATTTATTATGTCTTCTTTTTATCAAAATAGTCTCCTTCTCGCTTTTTCTTTATAGCCACACTTATTATATTATTATTTCTCTTCCATACGCAACTTAACAAACTTAATTTTTTGTAAATCAAATATTATCTCTTAACTATCTCTCTCCATTGTCAAAATCACTTTTAAATCCAATACTTCTGTTAATTCATTCACATTCCTTATATCTTATTGTCCCCTCGACCCCTCTAATGTCACATTTTTTAATTATAATAAATCATTATTTACTTTTAACAAAATAATCTCTATTATGTTTTTTTTTACTCATCTAATTCATTTTAAATATTCACCAAAATTTCTATGAGGCTTGAATCTAGTAGTTTAAATAACAAAACTAAAGAAAAAAAAACTTTACAATGTAAACACTATTATAAAAGTGATAAAAAAATGAATAAAATGTCCTAAAAGAAGAGCGAAGTAAGAGACAAGAAAAAAGATATTATTAATAAAAAATTATTAAATATTAAGAATAAAAATAACTATTTTTTAACATCTTTCAACAAAATTAACATAAATGACGATTGTTAATTTTAAGAATTAAAATTTTAAATTAAAGAGTTTAATTTGAATAACATTACATTGTTATAAGAGCTAAATATAAATAGTTAAAATTATATTAATTATAATTATACCTTCCAACTAAAAGTGTAATTAACTATTTAACTTTATACTTTTTATACCACTTTGTATATGTGTATACAATGTTTAATTAACGATGTAAATTATATTTATCTATCATCTCAGGATAAATGATTCATAATATATTATATAATCTAAATTTATAATAATGTTTAATAAAAAATTTAAATCTAATAAAAATTTTATGATTTTAATTTTACAAAAATAAAATTTAAAATTTTAGAAATAAATATTTTATTACTTATTTTTCATATATTTTTAAATATTTTTAACAAATTCTAAAATTATAATTATATGATTTTTTTAATAGTTTTTTCTATTCACCAACAGCCATTATCATAATTTAAAAAAATTCCTATAAATTGGAGTTAACTCATAACTACACAAATATATAATTTATAGAATTATATCATTTAAGAGGTAAGTATCATAATATTTTTAAAATGAAATATTTAAAAATAATCATAAGATTTACTAAACACAAGTGTATGTTTTTGAATATTTTTAAGATGAGGATTGACTTAATAAAAAGTGTGGCCTCACCTACAACTTTCTTATTTTCTCCTTCTCAGTGCATGCAACAAATTTCCAACAAGTAACCAAATACATTCTTAGACATGGTTAGGTCTAATTTTGAATAACTTGAAATTTGAAAATGAAAAATGCTAAAAGAATAAATGTTTTTGTGTCTTGATGTAAGTAAATGCTAGTCAAAATTCTTAACATATTAGATGGCTAAAATTGCATTTGGATCACTTCCTCTTGTCCCTTTTTCTTTTTTGAGTAGTTTACAAATTTGGACAAGGTAAAGAGCATTTGATAGTTGGTGGAACTGGAAATAGCAATGCACTGGTCCCTTGCATCCTCGTCTTTGGAATGCAACTTGTTCTGAACCTTCTCAGGATGTGCATCAATCTCAGCTTAGTGATTGAGATATGACGTTTCCGGATTGTGATCGGTACAAGGGAAAGAATGTGCTGATTGATACCTCAACATCCTTCTTGTATCAAATTGAAAGACCACTTCTTTCCATTCAAAGCAAAGGATCATTGGGGAAAGGAAAACAAATATATATAATTTTCGTGAGGTTATGTAAAAAAATTATACAACTTTATTATATAAAAATTCATTTCCATAGATCTTATTTGTTATGTAAGGATAAAAAAAGGGAGAGAATAGAGAATCAATTTGCTTGTACTATTAATTTTTTTATTTAAATTATTTAAATAATATCATATATAATATGATTTTTTATCATGTATTTTAATTTTTTATATACGTGTTTTAAATATATGTTTTATATATAAAAAATATTTTTAAACGTCTCTTTCAATAATTTAAGAAACATACTCTATTATTAAGGGTTATACTAACCCCATTCTTTTTGCTAGTGAAAAGCTGCAATGCTATCTGTTAAAGCCAATTGTTTTGACTTTAGAGGTATTGGGTTACGTTTGAGAAACACAAATGAATTAATACTACAGATGACAGTTGGTATCAGTGATCATACTGGTGTGGTCCATTGCCTGTTTCAACACATGACTTTTTTTAAAAATTTATATTCTATTTTTTAAATATATTTTTCTTCGATGGAGTTTTTAAAAATTAGTTAATTAATACATATTTTATCTATTTTACATAAATTTTTACATAGATAAAAGAGTATTGATAAAAAAATAATATTATCTTAAATTTTTATGTATGTTAATATATAAATAAACATGTTTTTTAACAAATATAATATAAATATAATAACTTTAAACATTATTTATAGACTAAGTGTATTTAGATAAGTAACTTAATATTTATTAAATAATTTTTTATATTAATATTTATGTTATAAATTCAAATATAAAATAAATTAAAAATAATTTATTTTAATATCTTATATTAAAAAATCTTATAAAAATTATAAATTATTTATGAATTATTCCAAACATTCACTTGTTGTTTGAAGATCTATTTTTCCATAATCTTTTCATCTCAGAAAGTTCTTTTTTGATGTTTCAGGTTTTTTAGCTTCTTTGCTTGCATGTGTTTTAGTTTTGAGAAATAGAAAACCTAGCAGCGATACACTTTTGTAAAGGCAAGTATATGCATGAGTAAATTAACATGATGCAACTTTCTTTTTTATGATACATTTTCATTTACTTTTTTTTTGCTTTTATTGTGAACAATGGTTCTGATTGAACGAATATGATAGAATAAATGAGGCATTGCTTTCCTATTATCATAGGCATAAAAAACGTTTAACTTATAAATGCACTTTGGGATCAATGTCGCACATCACTTCCCTCTTCCCTTTCAATACAAGTTGTAAAGATAGTGAAATGCATGGAACAAAATAATTAAATGAGAAAAAGACAGTGAGATTAAGATACATACCTATACCCTTCTTAAATAAACACAGAAAACATAAGCTTATTCCATGATGTAATTACTAGATTGGTTCAAATTTAGGTAAAAAAAAATGTTTTTTTTTGGGTTTGGTTCAGATTAGCTGTTATTCATTAAGTAAATTCAATCAAATTAACCTAAAGTTTGGGTGATCGGATTTTTTTATTTTAAAAAATAAAGACTGAAACTATTAGGAAAATTTTTAAAAAGATAAATTTATGACAAACAGGAGAAGTTAAACAAAATTGAGTGTGTTTTAATTATTATAACTTTTAAAAAAAATATTTAGCTCAAAATTTATTAACTAAAAACACAACAATCTTTAAAATTCATCAAACAAAAGACATAATATCATGTATCTTGTAAAGTCAACTCAAAACAATTAAGTCAAATATTCAACTAAATTAGAAGTATAATGTGTACTATTTGTTTGTGTTCCTATAAAAATTACCAACTGATGACTGAAATATTAACAAACGATCAAGAATAGAGTTAGTACGTTCCACAAAAGTCTCGAGCCTATACTTCCAACAAAATCAAATAAAAGATGTAAAATTTAATGGTTTAGGTCATCTAGACATTGAATTTATACTCTAAAAATCTAAAACAAAAACTAATTGAATAAGGCATGTTATTATTTGAAGCAAACTAAATTAACAAATTTGAATTAACCCATATTTTGTTTTTTGTTTTGCATTACTTGTATTGAGTTATCACGTTTATCTGTATTTGCTTACGTCTACAACTTATTCCATCTACAAGATGAACAAAATCATTTTTATCAATGAAACATATTAAAATAAATATGAATACTAGGCATAAAAATAAAATTAGAATCAATAGATATTCCTTCAGTCCTGACCCAATTTAGATAGGTAAAATCTAATTTATCTGGGCATGGATTTTCCTCACAAAAGCAGAGATGTGGTACAAGTCTGTGAATGTAATTAATCGCTCCACCCCTCTACCTGTTTTGCATTAAAAATTGCATACATATATATATATATACTCATAATATTATATATATATATATATATTTTTTAAATGTAAAAAAAATATTAATCCTAATTCACAGGTCAAGTTTTTATTTTTAACAATAATTTTTAATATAAAATATTTACTATATTAAAAATATATTGTATAAAAGTTATTATTATTTATTACTAAGACTTGGTACCATAATATCGAGGGTAACCTAAATACTTGGTATTGATGGTTTTTGAAGGCTAAGAAGGATTGAGGAAGGACTCTGACAATGCTATGGAAATTTCAAAGGGTCAATATTCTTGCAATAAACACTTTAACATCTAAGTAAGTAAAAATTTAGTTAAAATAAAAGTATAGAATGCTAAGATAGTGTATTTGGGCTAAGAGATTTTTTTTGTTTATATAAGCATTGCTAGTTGAAGTAGATTTATTGTTATCTATACCTAACTGATTTATATGAAAATGTACTCAAAGTTGGTATGATATGCACAATGAGTATAATAAAATTGGCATTTTATTAGAAATGTCAAATAGTGAGAATATATTAATGCAATAATTAAAACTTTATGATTATAGTCAAATCCAAAGTAAATATGAGTTGTAGTATATTTGAGGCGAATAGATGGTCAACAGCCAATATAATGAGTGTGAGATATATAATTGTATTTAGTGGTAAATTTGAGAAAAGATTTATTTCATGGTAAATTTAAAAGAAGTGGTTCTAATATGACAATTTTATAGAAATAAAGTTTTAACTCTATATCAAAACTAAAATAATTTTTTTTAAAAATAAAATATTTCTTATTTTTTTAAAAAAAATTTCACACAATATTTCATTCTTCCACGTTCTTGAGTCTAACCACAACCACTTAAAACCATTTCATAGTAACTAGGAGTTGAAAAAAAAAAGTAACTGCGAGGTGTATTAAGAACTAATCTAAACACTTATAATATGTTAAATTATTTTTAAAAATTAAATAAATTACTAAAAAAAATTATAATTTTTTATACATTCAATTTTTATATCAAAAGTTAAGCTAAATTGAATTAAATAGTTTAATTTGTGATTTTAAATTTGAGCCTTAATTAATAGAATTATATTAAATTTAGTTTTAAATATAGATATGGATATACTCCAATTCATGCAAAAACTTAACGATTCAATTTTATTTATTTTTAAATAAAAATAAAATTTTTCTTTCTTCTTCATTTCTCATAGCTCTTTTTTTTTTCTCTCCATACCCCTTCGTTCTTTTTCTTTGGTCAACCTTCCTCTCATTGGCCTCCTTTCTTTCCTCTCATTTCTTTTCATGACAACTTTATTCTCCTTTTTCTATAATAGTATTTGATTATTAATGTAATTGTAGATTTCTCATTGAATGTGTATCTGATGTATATAATGATATGAATATATATATGTACATTTGTAATGACAAGAACGTATGTGTATATACGTATATGAATATGTGTACATAAACATGAATGTAAATGTTGATTGTGTATTAAGAAAATTCATTTTCCACTTTTTCTCTCATTCCTTCTTCGATTCTCTCAACCCCAAACTTTTTTCCACCGATTAAATTACCTCTAAGTTGTTTGTGTGTTAGATTGAAGGTTTAAATCACATTTGAAACATTTGGAGGTAAGTTTTATGAATTAGAGTTCCGATTTTCGTCTCTCTTCTTTATTTTCTCAGTTTCTCATGGAGTTTTTCATGTGTTTATGACAAAAATCTATGTGAAAAATATTTCCATTGTTAATTTTGTGTTGGGTCTTCAATTCGAGGTAAGAGAAAATTCTACCCTGTCTTATTGTGCTTATAATTTGTTTGCTTTGTTATGCGTTGGAATGTGATTGATACAGAACATAGGAAGATATGTGTTTGGATGAAAATGACTTAATTGTAGTGAGATTGTAATGAAAATTGTATGATTAATTATAATGTGATTGAATATGTGTGGACATGCTAATTGATGAAAATGAATACCATGATGTGATTGGTGATGTGAACAAATGTGTGTAGGGATGGCCTGAAAAATGTAAATGTAATTGTAATTGTGAAATGTTAGAAACTATGAATAGTTACAGCGATATACTGGGGGTGTGAAAGATGGGGTGGTAGAAATCTCTTGGAGAAAAAAGGATAGTGGTGATATCAACAGTGAGCGTGAGTGCACCACAGGTTACACATTCTTCTCCTAACTCAGCTTCTGACTAATACCTTTGCAAAGAGGCCCGTGACCGTACACGTTGTATCCGTGAGTTAACTAGCGACCATACATAGTGTGAAACTGAGCAAGTTCCTGAGATTGAGGGCATCAAAAAGATGTGATCATAATAACACAGTGAGCGTGGTTAACGTGCAGTGAGTGCACGTTAGTGTTGTGTGTAGATTGTTTGACAGTGCAGTTAACGCACCTGTATGTGAATTGGAGTGAAATGTTGAAAAGTAGTACTTTGTATTTGTTTGATGCACAATTTGAACTATGTTAATAAATGTGTGAAACGTGCAAGGTGAGTCTTTGTGCTTGTTTGTGATAGTGTAGAGTACTGATCCTTACATTGATTTTTTAGGTGACCAAGACGATCAGCACTAACTCTGTGAATGGAGAGGATGAAACTGTTATAGAACTTAAGAAATTATTTTTGAAAATTGTGATGTAATTAAATTAGTTCTGTAACGTTTATTTTGATGCAAACTTGTAACTTTCTTTTATTTTGAAATACATTATTTAAACTATGTATTAGAAACTATTTGAATGAAATTATTATTATTTTTATTTATTGTGAAATTAATTTATTTAAAAAATATTTAAAAATTAAATCCCTCAGTTCCTCGGTTTTGCTCTACAAACTCCGCATTCTCTCACCTATTCTCCTTTCTTGGTCATTTTATATTTTTTAAAACAAATTTGATATTGAACTTAAGTTGCTTAAGTGAAAGTGGTTTGACCGTCTAAATTGGAGTAAATTATAATTTTTAAATACTTAAAGTTAAAGTCCCAATATGATGTGTATCAAATACAGAATCAAACTATAAGAATATTAAATTTGTGTTAATTTGTTAGTTATATTTATATAAATACTAACCAAAAACACAATTTATTGAATATAATTCTATATAAAATATTGATTATTTTAAGTTTTAATTCTTAATTTAGATTAATATGTAATTTATAATAAAATTTAATACTTTGGATTTTTTATACTGATTATGTATTTAATTTTAATAAAAATTATTTTCAATTAAAAAAGTCAATAAAAATTATGATTAGTTTAAAGTTCTATTAATCTATAATTGATAAAATTATATTTACTTGTTAATATTTTTTTTAAAAAGTAAACATATAATCTTATCTAAAATAAAAAATAATTTAATTTAATTTTAATATTATTAAAATATATCGTATTTTTATTATATTGACTTTTAAAGCTTAATTATATTTTTCCTGAAAAGAATAACATCCTTTGCGAGAAGTTTTTTAAAAAATTATTAAGATTTAATTCTTAACATTTTTACAATATAAAAATCTAGTGTTTGTGTTGAATTATATTATATTAACTGAGTTAATTAGTTAATATTTTATTACTTAAAATTAATATTTACAAACAAATTTATAAATATTTACAATATAAAAATTTAGTGTTTGTGTTTAATTATATTATATTAACTGAGTTAAATAACAAAAATTTAACTTGCACTAAATTATTTAATATTTTATTATTTAAAATTAATATTTATAAAAAATATTCTCAAAAACCATATCCCGTCCACATTCAAGACGTTTAATAAGATAAAATGACTAATGCCCAAAATCTCATCCCGTAATTGGATGGCCTTGCACCTTGAGGGGTGGGTAAGCCTATCATCGACCTGCACTTTGGAGATTCATGCCATTGCATGCGTTCCAATCAGTCCAAACCACACCATTTTCATCTCAGGAAATTGCAAGACCTACATCTTTTTAAACTCTACCAAGTCATGTAACATCATACACCTCAACAACTTCCAAATATTTATCAATTCCAAGAATAAGGTGTCTTTCATCTACATTTCCTTCTGTAACTAGACCACAATATTGTTCATCCTCAGAATTCCATCCATTCATTCAAACTTGATGATATAAATTAAATCTTTATATATTACTACTATACTTGTAAGCATTTTAATATATTTTTCTGTTTGGTTTCGATTGATTTAAAAGTGATTGAAAGTAAAATTCAGGTTATTTTATAATTAATTTAAAATAATTATTTACATGAAAATAATAAAACTTTAACCGAGAGTGTTCAGTTTTCACTACCGATGACGATGGTAGTGGCATCTATCAGCTATTCTCGCATCTCAATCACGAAAAGGAACGTACATAAGGAATCCATGCCAAAAGCGCCACCCTTTTCATTGGTAGAGCAGACCAAAAGAGAGAAAGAAAGAAAGAAATCCGTAGTGAGATATGTGGGCATATCAGTGTTATGTAAACCATCGTCACTTTTTGGGAATAAACACAGCATATACGTGGTGGTTTCCATAAAGTTAAGCTATAAAATAAATCTGACAACGGAAAATGTTAATTACATAAACATTTTCATATTGTTTTTAGATCAATGCTAAACAGTGCATAAAAAATAATGGCTAAATTTTTTATTTAAAATTTTGCATAAAAATGTTATTTTTACGGAAGGGAAGGAGAGAGAGGGAAATAGGTTTGGGAAGAGGGAGAAAAATGTGAAGGAAAAGATGGCGTGCTTTCTGGGCATAAACATAAACATAAACATAAAGGCTCATAAAAGCACCCTCTGAGCCACCCTGTCACATAGTCCCCTACTCTCCCCCTACACTAACCCCACCTTTCTCCTATTCCTATAACAATTAACAGCAACATCTTCTCATTTTCATTTTCTTTATCTCTCACACACACACACACACACACACAACTGCGTCAGACTCAGACCCTTCATCATTCACGTCTCAGACAACACCACCCTCTTGAGATTCGCGCCTCTTCACCCATCTTATTCAAACCAAAGGCCGCCACCATCTTCTCTGCATTCAATTCAATCCACTTCTTAACACTTCACACGCTTCCTTCTTACCCTCTTCAATGAAACACTTTTCTTTTCTAAGTCAAGCGTTGCGTTTTTACACATTCTCGGCAACCACCAACTGTCTCTTGCTCTTACTGTAGCACGCTACACACGCACGCTTTCTTCTGTTCACATGGATGACTTCCCAGGAAACGGTGCCGTGGATTGTCGTTTTGTTTGAAACTCTCTAAGTTCTGTTTTTTTTATCTTAGTGGGTGTTTTTGGATTTGGTTTGACGGAGAGGAAATTATAAAAAAAGGGGAAATAATGAAGTTTATGAAGTTGGGTTCGAAGCCTGATGCTCTTCAAGCTGATGGAAAGTCTGTCAGGTGGGATCGCGTTCTTCTCTTTTGTTTTGTTTCTTTCTCTGTATCTGATTTTATTTGATTTTTTATGGTTATTCTGTTTCGTGTGTTTCCTGCGTTCTTGGGGGTCCTTTATTGTGTGTTTTTGGTGTCAGCAATGAAGTTAATATTGTTGGTTGCTTATGCATTGAGTGAGGCCATGCTAGTTGGAGATTCATTACTGAATGTCTTCAAAAGAAAAACCATAATCTCTGTCTGCATAACCCTGAAGTAATGTTAATATTCTATATTGCTGATAATTGTAAAAGAAAAGAAAGAGAGAGAGACTTTCCATTGATTGAATCGGAGGTGGTCCTGTTTTGGACTATAAATTTTTTTTTGAGCTTGTGGTCCAAATATAGGGAAAGTGGTATGGAATGCCCGGCATTTTAAATCATGGTGGAATGGATGTCCTATTTAAAACAATGTTACTCTTTATATTATAATAATTGTATCTATATACAGTTCTATAGATGACGTGTTTAAGCATGTGACTTCACTGGCGTACATAGATTATTTTTACTACCTTTTGTATAGAGATAAGGTTAGAGAGTTTCACTTGTGGTTGGATTCTTTCTAAAATATCATGGTTTGGTGGATTTTTAGCCTGTTATGAAACCGTATGCCACGACGAAATCTCATCTGTCTTGCATGTGGTGTAAGTATTCAACTGAAAAGTATGAAGCACGTTTGGACAGTTAATATTCATTTGGATGTGCCTCCAGTTGGTCATTTTGCTCGAGATTTTTAAATAGCGGTTTCATTGTATGGACAAATAAAATTGCATGGCTTCTTAATCCCTTAAGAGCAGAGATTTCAGAATTTTTAACTTCTGGCAATTAATGTGTATATGTTTTTCTCCGAACATGTGATCAAGGCCAAGATGTAAAATATAACGGATTTTTTTTTGTCACATTTACATGACGTGTCCATGTGAGAGTGAGATGAACAAAATGCATCTTATTTAATAAACTTTTGGCTGACGGTCTTTTGACATCTTGCTGTTGTTTTGGTTGATTATTCTGTTATAATTATGTGATTTTGTGATATGAATCTTGCATGCGTACATGGCATGTGGCTTAATTATATTTTGGGGGTGAGGTTCAGTGATCTCCTCTTATCTTTTTTTTTGTCTTGTTCAATGATTTCCAATTTGTAAGTTAAGTGATTCATTACCAAATTATGCAGGTATATATCCTCTGAATTGGCTACAGATATTATTATAAATGTTGGTGAAGTTAAGTTTTACCTTCACAAGGTATGCAGTTTTCACAGAACCTTGTTTAAATTGTCCTGCAAGTAAAGTAAGAATATTTCCTAGTGGTGGATGATATTGATGGTAGCAAAACTTTTAATCTTTAGCATTAAGCAGACAGTGGTATGAAAGTTATGGTAACAAGTAGTGGGTGATAGTTATGTCAAATTTGCTAACTAAGAAGGGGAGGTAGAAGACATTCTATGCATGTCCACAATTGTTAGATTCATCATACCAATGATGACATTATATTGAATTGCTTAACTTAAAAAGAACTGAAAGTGTGACATGCTAACTATCATGCCACTACCTTAGTCAGCTAGTGGTATGATAGCTATGAACATATGGTAGCAAAAACATTTTGTCTCCATTGTATACCTAGCAAGTTGTAGTTATGAAATATTTTGCCATTCAACAATGCCATATTGTACAATTTAATGATGTAGCGTTTTCTATTGGACTGAATTAAGAAATCAGAAAATTTTTCATTGAGACTGGTCCAGTGTGCATTGAGTTTGCATTTCTTGTGATTTTTAGGGATTCGCAGCTAACTACTTGCTTCATTCTTTTTTTGTTTATTGATGATGACTTTTCTTGAGTTGCAGTTCCCTCTACTGTCCAAGAGCAATCACTTACAAAAGTTGGTGTCAAAGGCTAATGAAGAGAATTCTGATGAAGTTCAGTTGGATGATTTTCCTGGTGGTCCCAAAGCATTTGAAATTTGTGCAAAGTTCTGCTATGGAATGACTGTTACCCTAAATGCTTACAATGTTGTGGCTGCCCGATGTGCAGCTGAGTACCTTGAGATGACTGAGGATATTGACAGAGGAAACTTAATTTTTAAAATTGAGGTGTTTCTTACCTCAAGTATCTTTCGTAGCTGGAAGGATTCTATAATTGTTCTCCAAACTACTAAATATCTTCTTCCATGGTCTGAGGATTTAAAGATCGTTGGGAGATGCATAGATTCCATTGCTTCTAAAACTTCTGTGGACCCAGCAAACATCACTTGGTCTTACACTTACAACCGGAAATTATCAGAGCTTGATAAAATTGTTGAGGACAAGATGACACCACAAGGAAAGATTGAGCCTGTACCCAAGGATTGGTGGGTTGAAGATATATGTGAGCTGGACATTGATCTTTATAAACGGATAATGATTACTGTGAAATCAAAGGGAAGAATGGATGGCATTGTGATTGGCGAGGCACTAAAAACGTATGCAATAAGATGGTTGCCTGATTCTGTTGATGCGTTGGTTTCTGATGCCCATGCCTGGAGGAACAAATCTCTGGTAGAAACAATTGTATGTTTATTGCCATGTGATAATGGTGTGGGTTGTTCATGTAGTTTCTTGCTGAAGCTGTTGAAAGTGGCCATATTAGTTGAAGCTGATGAGTCTTCCAGGGAAGAGTTGATGAAGAGCATTGGCCTAAAATTGCATGAAGCTTATGTCAGAGATTTACTGATTCCAGCAAGATTTCCCCAGATTACCAAGTATGATGTTGATTTGGTGCAAGATCTATTGAATCGATACATGACTAACATAAAGGGCAGCTGGGATACGATTGTTGAGGAGAAGAAAGATAAAGCAAATGAAGAATCCATTTTAGGACAGAGATCTCTATTGAATGTTGGCAAGTTGGTAGATGGTTATCTTGGAGAAGTTGCACATGATCCAAATCTCTGCCTCTCTAGTTTTGTTGATTTATCTCAGTCAATTCCAGAGTTTGCTAGACCAAATCATGATGGTCTGTACAGAGCTATTGACATCTATTTGAAGGTACAATTTTGTAAACATAAAGTATACAATCATCCCATGATAATGAATTGACTTAACTGTTTTTGTGTTGCATCTATCTTTGGTACCTTGGTGAAAATTATTTTACTAATTTGATTGATTCCTGTTATGACATATCCCATATATTGAGTAACTTCACTCCTTAGCGTCTTGTTATTTTGTTATTAATAAAATAATAAATAAACAAACATTTAAATTCTTATACATACGAAAGCTTCTCATGCTGGAGCTATGTTTTTCAAGTTATAATATCTGAACTATAGCAGTTTTCTCTACTATTACACTAATTGCTAGCTGCTTAATAATATGTATGTTTTGTAATGACTAAGAAATGACAATCGTGTAATGGATAAACGAGGAATAGACTGCACATTCTTCTCGTGCAGCCTTAACTACCTGATGACATTTTAGTATTCACTCAAGACTCTTACCTTCAGGAGCACCCGAGTCTGACAAAAGCTGAAAGGAAGAAGATATGCGGACTGATGGATGTCAGGAAATTATCAGTCGATGCATCAATGCATGCTGTGCAGAATGAACGCCTTCCTCTTCGAGTTGTGGTGCAGGTTCTCTATTTTGAGCAGGTTAGAGCTTCTGCCAATGCACGCACACTTGGTAACAATCCATGCAATGGAGACAAGGAATGTGAGAAACCCGGGGGAGAGAGTTGCCAATCCCTCAACAACCAGGTGTGTCACTTGAAGATTAAAGATGAAGAGTTCCACAAGAATGGGAAATTGAACAAGAAGAGTAGCAAAAACAGCAGAAGTGGCATGCAGTTACTGCCGTCTCGGTCGAGGAGAATCTTTGATAAGTTATGGATTATGGGTAAAGGACAAGGAGAGAATAGGAGCTCAGAGACTTCAGGGAGTTCTAATAGCCCAACTTCTGTAGTCCCTGGAGATACCAAATCATCTGGTTCATCGTTAAGACACAGGAGGCATTCTATCTCTTAGGGAAATATTCATAATTTAAACAGGGGAAGGAGATTCAAATTGCTGTGAAGTGTAAAGTGTTAGGGTGTTAATCTTGTATGTGTAATGCATGCCCAGAATCATGTAAAGGTCTCGGTAGAATTGCAAAAAATTTAATGACATTATATTGTATTGTCTGTGTACCATTTTGGCTAGTGTATGGTATTCTTCCAGCCTTCAGAAATGTTCATTGGGGGTAGGGGTCTTAAGGTTTTATTAAGTGTTGCGCTTTTTGTATAGATTCATGATCCTTAATTACAGGTGAGAGTTGTGTTAATGTAACTCCTATTTTGAATACTTGTACGTCATACATTATCACACTTTACACTTCAATACGACCAACACCGCATTATATGAAAGATAACGTATCACAATAAAGTGATGTATCTTAAAAGGAAGACACATAACATGTTAAGAACTAGATTATATAAGATGTAAATGACTTTATTATTAAATTTTCCAAGTCCATGCTTTGACAGCTCAAACGATCAACTAGACATGGTTTTATTAGTAAAATCTGCAATGGAAATTCAGTGGGTGCCCTTGTAAGTTCAAAGTTGAAAAAGTTCTGGAGCAATGAATTTGACACTCAAATTATTCTTTTAAGTATTTATTTTTTGATACATTTTAAGTATATTTATTATTTGATTTTATTTGGGAAATAGAAAATAAATTATGAAATTCATTAATGATTTATTAAATAAGCCGTCTCATCTATTTTCCTCTCAAGGTAGCTAAATCCTTTTAACGTGAAACAATTATTTTTATATCATTTATATTAAATTTAAAGTTAATTTTCTAGTGTTTTGTTGTTCATATTAGTCAAATTACAATAATGAATGAAATAAATTATAAACAAAAGATATTTTCGTGTATGATTGATTTCTTTAAGTTTTATTTTGACTTATAGATATATTTTAAAATTTTATTTGGTCCAATAAAAATTAAAAATAAAATAAGTGCAATTTATTTTTGGGCCACATGACAAAAGACTCCCCAATAAACCCTAACATCGATTCGGGTCTCAATTCGGTGCCTTCAAACCCGGACCCAACTTGGTTCCCGAGGGAAAGCGTCCTTCAATTTCATAGTAACCAAGACACAGAGAGCTGAACTTTCATTTGAGTAACACTTTCTAACACTAGAAACATTTAACAACGATTCTAACCAGAAAGAAAATCGAAGATGCAGAGATTCAAAGCTCTGCTACCGCAGACTAGGTTCTCATTTCGCAATCTCTGTTCTCATCATCGACCTTTCTCTGCTCAACCAAATTACGAGGAGCACCACGATGACGATTCTCAGCAACAGGTCACATTTCTCGTGTGCTTCGTCTTTTTTTTTTTCTTGTAATTTTAGTTTTCAATTTAAAATTTCGTTTTAATTATAGATTTTAGTTGAAGGAAGAGCGAAATCGCGAGCAGCGATTCTCAATAGGCCTTCTTCGCTGAACTCGCTCACTGCTTCGATGGTACGGCGTTTCTCTTTGCTCAATTCGCGTTTCGAGTTCATGTGCTTGAGGTAAACGCCACGTCGTTTCCATTTCGTAGGTTGCTCGTTTGAAGCGGTTGTATGATTCGTGGGAAGAGAACTCTGATATTGGCTTTGTTTTAATGAAGGTATCACCATCGTTTTCACGCCAATGATTTGGCACTGAACTAAGGAACATAGTGATGTTATTGTTATTATTATTCATATTTGTTTTTTCTAATACTATATTGTGGATTTTTTTATCATATTTAAAGATATCCGTCATTGTGTTGAGTATGAGTTTCTATCTTGAATGTTTTGAAGGGTAGTGGTAGAGCTTTCTGTTCTGGTGCAGATGTTGTTAGGCTGTATCACTCACTCATTGAAGGTGAGTTGCATTTAAAATTTTATTCATGAACAAGCATATTATCTTTTTCCTTTCAATTGGTTATGGAAACTTGGTGCAAATAAGTTTTGAGCGATTTATCCAATCACCATTTGCTATTTCTGTAATTTCTTAGAGTATGTTTGGGTGTTAGGTTTTAGTGGAAAAGAAAGAGGAGGGCAAAATTTTCATTTTTAATAACATTCTCTATTTTGACGAGTTTTTGAGAAGTTCAATGGCATTGGGTGATTCATGTAGTGATGTAGCCCACTTCACCTGGCTTGATAAGGTTTGGTTGTTGTTTGTTTTTCTCTAATTTGATAATTTTTTTAAATGAAAGAAATAAAATGATAGATTAGCATAGACTTAATATCTTAATCTTATTATTTATTTTTATAAACACTATATAACTCATAATTTGAAATAATATATTTGCCTTGTCTTCCCTTTTCCTCTAAAACTCCACTTCTTAGCTTGACATTTTAAGTTCTATATTTCAATTTTCATCTTCTAAGTTGGATCTAAAACAACAGTAGGTTTAGTGGCTTTCTGAAATTTGCTTTATATATAGGGTTACTGTGTGCTTGTTGTTCATGATAAAAAATTTAAACTTGCTAAAAGAAGTTGGTTGTTGCAGGATCTGAGGTGTGATGTATATTTTTATATTTATATTTATATTTCAATTCTTTTTATAAAATAATATGGGGACTGTTTGTTAGCTTCGTCTTCATCTAAATCATGACCTTATTTGCTGATAACAGCACCTTCTGCCTCTCTGTGTGGCCTATAGGATTGAATCCCTCACTTGTGCATGCGGTTTGTTTAAGGTATTTGTTTGTTAGATGCTACCGAGGGACTGAATTCCTCTTCTGTGCTAATGTTCTCTATATCTTGAGTCTTTTCATTTTTACTTTCATTGTCAGGGAGTTTCTTACCCTCCTTTCTCTATTTTATTTCTCTTTTGATAGACTCATTGTTTATTCAAAAACAAATGAAAAAAACAATTTCTGACTTGTGATTCACTTTCTCATTTTGAGTCCTATTGCAAGATGGTGGTGGTGGTGGGGGGTTTGATGTTCTTTTATTGATTGGATTGTTGGAGTTTAATTTGGATTAAAAATTTGCTGTAGATATATTAGAGTTATGATCAGATGAGTGGCAGATTAAGACATTCATCATTCATGTCAGAAAGATGATCTGTAATTAGTTTGGTTCACTTTAAATTTTTAGTTGCTTCTGCATCAGAGATATATATTTTACATTGACGAGTTGTGACATTGTTATGCTTATAACAAGCAGGAAATACTGAAGAAGCTGAACAGTTTTTCAAAACAGTATATTCGTTTGTATATCTTCAAGGGACCTATCTTAAACCACATGTAAGTATTTGTTTGAGATATTGAGTAATTTAGGTTGGAGAAGTGATATATACGTAATATAATTTTATTTTGAGCTTATGTTCTTCACTCTAGTTGAAGTGCTATATACTGTATTATTCTTGTTTGTCATATGATTTAGATATTTATTTTCCAGTGGTTTATGATTCAGATAAAGGGATATAAAGATAGTATTTGTGTTGAGTGTTGACATCAAAATTATAGTCTATTGTGATCTAGCCTTTGAGTGTCACTCCGATTCTTCTAATAAAAAGTTGAATTTTAGCACAATGTAGATGGTTTTGTGCATTTCCCATGCTTCAAGCCCAAAGGGCTCTTGCATGAAGATGTTTATCAGGGATTGTAATATAAAAACATTCATGTGTCTTAACCTAACTGGTTAAGCTTTTAGCATATTGGTTCATAACTTATATTCATGTAGTACATATTGTTTTTGTTCGCTGGACTAATAAAAGCTGGCAGGTAATTTGACAATTACTGGATGGTGATGCCCAACTCTGCCATCATTGTCATTGGTCCAGAGCACAATTTCTTGAAAGTTGAAACAAATCTTTATCTAAGTTTTAAATAAGATGACACTTAAATACTTTAACCCATTCATGTAGTATTTAAAACAACTAGCAAGATGGTTAGGCTAGTAAGCTTCCTCCTAAGAGCATTATGTATGTCCATGATCCATATAGTCATATACTGTATTGTTATGAATGCTATAGTAGCATAATGGGCTCTGATTGATTGGATTTTTTTATCGCTTTTTTCAATTTTTTAAACTTGAAAGCTTCTTTAGTACCTATACGATGATTTAATGAGTATTTATGCAGGTGGCCATTTTGGATGGAATAACGATGGGATGTGGATCTGGAATTTCTCTTCCAGGGATGTTCCGTGTTGTAACTGATAAAACTGTATGTGATTTCTTCAGATGCTCATTGGATTTAATGCTCACATGCTCAGTAAATGCTGGCAACTTAGCCTTCCTCTGCATAAACTCTGCAGATTTTTTCTCACCCAGAGGCTCAAATAGGTTTCCACCCTGATGCAGGAGCTTCTTATATTTTGTCTCGTCTACCTGGCTACTTAGGTGATATAAATTTTGCATGCTATTTGAGAGCTGGATTCTTGCATAATACTTTTGAGTTTTGACACACTTTTTTTATGAAAGGTTTAATTATTTTAAGGCTTAATTGCATGTTTAGTCTCCCTAGTTTAACCTCTGTGTAATTTTGGTCCCGTAAGTTCTTTTGTTGAGCTAATTCAGTCACTTTACTTTTAAAATTTAGCAAATGTAGTTCCCTGTTAATTTTTTTCTACCTAAATTCTTAAATTCTCATTTTCGACTCAAAATATTTATAAAATTGAATCAATTAAATTGTCTTCTATTTAAAACTGAACAATCAAATTCTCAAATTTCACCCATTTACTTCTTCGTTGGTCTTTGCCCCCAACGGAATACGTATCCTACTGAATATTTATACAACCATTTACTTCCAAGAGCAGTGTAAATATTAATGATTTAACCATTGATTTAAAATTGTACTAGTAGTTTTCATAGTAAATCAGCAAATGATTGTCAGATATTTAATTATTTATTTTATATTATGCTATACAGGGGAATACTTGGCCCTTACAGGAGATAAGCTTAATGGTGTTGAAATGATTGCCTGCCGCCTTGCTACTCATTATTCACTAAATGCGGTGTGTTTTTATTTTTGTTTTTATGCTTCCTTGTTCTGCATTGCCTACTTTTCCCTTGCTTACAATTTTCATTCATTTTGCTTCTCCTCTTAGAGGCTTGCCTGGCTTGAAGAACGCCTTGGCAAACTGATAACAGATGAACCATCTGTTGTGGAGGCATCCCTTGCACAGTATGGCGATCTTGTTTATCCAGACAAAAACAGTGTCCTTCACAAGTAATGTTGCATCAACACATCTTATTTCTTTTTCGGTTTATGACCTTGTTGTGTAAATTTTTTGGGTGTGTGTGAGAGAGGGGTTGTCATGGTTCTATATAGCAGCTCAGTTATGACCATATGGGTCCAGAAGCTTGTTAGAATAATTGCTAAAATCTACTATCTTATATTCTATGAAAATGCTAAGCAGTGTCCTTGGTTAAGAAATAGAAGTAGAAAGTTTTTATTGAAAAAACATTTATTATATCAGAAACATGTAGGTCTTTCAATGCTTGCCTTTTTAAGCATTGGATGGAAGTATTTAATAGTGTATTTAGTACTCCTTAGTCATTACTGGGATGTTTAAATTTTATTGCTAATTTGCTACTGTGATGGAACTAAGTTACTGAAACAAATAAAATTTGAAAAAAAAAAAACAATGCAATAGAGTGATTAAATACTGATTGTGGTGATATTTCTTCTTAAAATTTGTGTGATGAGATAAAGTGTTTGTTTTATTGGGGAAAAATATACCATTTCTCAATTATTACCTTTGAACTTCCAGATGTGCTAACAGATGGGTTCACTATTTACTGCCTATACTAAGAAAAATTGGGAAATTGTTCTGTTAGGAAAATTAACTGACTGTTTGTCTGATTATTATTTTTTTATTACTTTTGCGTGGTTTGCTCTATGCTCATGCAAAAATGATGTCTAATCATCCTTCTTTTCATTCCACCTTGCATTAGGGGCATGTAAAGCCTAAGGCAATTGCCTAGTTCCCCAGTCACTTAAGGCCACCAAAATAAACCTTGATATCTTTAATGAATTTTACTTAAATTAACGTTCTTAGATGGTAAGTTTTATTAAAAATAAGTTTTATTGAGTTATTTTGTCACCTTAAAATTAATTTGTTATCCCATAGTAAGTACTATAATTCCTACTTTCATTTCTAACTATTACTATAATATTCTAATGTTTGTGGTTTACTAGTTTCTTCAGTAGATATTAATGATCTTGTTTTTTTCCCCAAAATTGAAGACATTGAAGGAAGTTCTGACAAGAGAAATTATATTCCATTAGAAGTATTAAATTATATTAAAAGATTACATTCTTTACCAAATACATACATTGCTTCTAAAATTTATTGACTAACACTAATTGTTGCTGCCACCAAAAATAGTTTTCAAAATTGAAATTGCTTAAATCCTATGTGATAAATTATGTTATCAGTTGTATTGAATGAATTAACCATATTAGCTATTGAGAAATGTTTAACCTCATTGTAAATTTGATAAACAATTTTCCTGCTCAAAAAATTAGAATAGTAAAATCAGCATTGATGGATTATTTTAGACTAGGCCTCAGACATATATATTTGTGTAAGACCTTTAGAATTTCTAGACATAGTACCACCTTGCATCACTTATAAGCTGAAATAACATGAATATGGGGTGGCCTTTTTCCTCTGTTCAGCCATCCTCCCCCTTTATTAAAAAATCTGGCGCTGTTGCTCTGACAAAAATTGCCATAGTGAAAAGAAGGTGCTTGACAACACTGAAATAACTATAAATCACTTGACTATTGGGTTGTCATTTCCTGTAAATTAGCCAATCCTAAAAGCTTGGGCTAAGTAATGCATACCAGATTTTACAAACAAGGGGATACGGGAAATGTTAAAAAACATAGGACATGTCAATGTCATGACTATAAAATACTACATATAAAATTACTATAAAATAAACGTCAAACACTAATTGGATATCTTAAGGGAGAATTGATGTTTTGAAAATAGGCAGGAACCATTGCAAACATAATATAACATAACAATTTATATAATTGTTATATTGTCATCTATATTGGTATAGGTTTAAAAAATTAAGTGTCCAACTGTCCATACATTGTCTGACATAAATAAGTGATTAATGCAGATATGACCCAAAACAACTATTTTGAAGAGTCTGCATTTAGTTGTTGCTCTTTCTTTTTTCTTTTTTTGGTGAAGATAGAACCCTGCTCTTTTTGGTTTCATCTGTTCTGATTGCATAGTTCTCTGATTCTGAGCTTTCCATTTTTTTTTACTCAGGATTGATATTATTGATAAATGTTTCAGTCATGATACAGTGGAAGAAATTATTGAAGCTTTGGTAAGCATTTTGTTAAATCTTTACATGATCTTTGGTGAGTCTGGGTGATGTTGAATATAAAAATAACATATTTTAATCCACTATGAACTACGGTTGCGAGGTTTTGTGTAATTTGTTAAATAGTGACTGCCTACCTGGTATATTATTTGTCTTGTAATTTTTTTTGCTGGCAAGTTAAATTTACTGAAAGTAGGCATTTTGTTCAAGAAACCTTATTCATAATTATTGGTAAATTATCAAATATCAAAGCTTGTATCATCTGTAGAAGTTGTGACTTTTTTGGGGAGTTCCTACCAAGTTATAACTTGTTTGTAGTCAAGTAATTGGCTCAATGGAAATCACCATAATATCTTCCAAAATAGGGGAATTTGGATCTTTGCTATGTTCCAGTATCCAGTTGAGGAAGGTAATGAGAACACCTGACCAACATAAAAAATACAAACAAAAAATAGGCAGTGGAGTAAAGTACTAAGCATTTCTGTTTTGTTAGAAAAGAACATTTCAATATTGATTATATCTTGATCCACAATCTACTACGGTTATGAGATCATGTGGTGAAAAGCTCTGGTATATCTGTCTTCATCATTTTCTTCCCCTTGCTCTGACACCAAAAATATTGAAAATATGCTTTATGTGCAAGGAACCTTGCTCAAACATTTTTAGAAAGTAATGGGGCATCTTTAACCAAACAAAAAATAATCAGTATAGGCAGAAAAGAATGCAGTACACCAAACATTTCAGATTTTGTTTGAAGAATCAGGCGATGGATAGTGTTAGTGTTTTCCATCATCTGGTACATAATTACACTGCTTTTTTATATTGTCTTTTTGCTTCAAAATGAATTGTTATTCTGTCAGGAGAAAGAGGCAGTTGAGTCTTATGATGAATGGTGCATGATCACTCTAAGGAGAATGAGAGAAGCCTCTCCGTTGAGTTTGAAAGTTATTTTACGATCTGTGAGTTGCATCTCCCTTGCACGTTATTTGATTTCCCATTCAAGGCACTTTTTTGTTCTACGTTAACCTGCTGCTGCTTAATTTAGATACGTGAAGGTAGATTTGAAACTCTTGATCAATGTCTTGTACGTGAATACCGCCTGTCCCTTCGTGGAGTTTCCAAGCACGTCTCCTCTGATTTCTTTGAGGTAATGATTTTTCTGTAATATCTTTTCAATGAAGAGCAACATCATTTTTATTAAGTTGCTTGTTCTTTATGCAGGGTGTTCGAGCAAGAATGGTTGACAAAGATTTTGCACCAAAGGTAGATTTTGTCAAAGAATCTGTACATTTATGTATTCAGTAAAGCCTTTTTTTTGTCGGGAGTAAATCTTAAGCATTTTATTGACAAATTTGCAGTGGGACCCACCTACTTTAAAAGAAATATCTGAGGACATGGTTGAATTCTATTTCTCTCCGTTAAGCGAAGTTGAGTCTGAACTAGTGCTGCCAACAGCTTTGCGAGAACCTTACATGTGAAAAAGCATATCTCTAAGCAATGCTCATGACTATCAATGGTAAGACAAATAAGTTCTAATTTTGTTCCGGAAATTCCTTAAAAATAGTATTTAACATATTTTTGTTGTATTGACATAAAATTTTGAAGATTCACTTATGTTTTTGGTCGGGAGGGCAGGTTGAATTATTGCTAGCCTTCCATGAAAATGCAGATCATCCAATATTCAGTCAGTCATCATTATATCAAATCGATAGCCATTCCTTAAGCATAGGGAGTCACTTGGAGGATGAAATTTTATATAAGCTCAGCTTTAGGTTTTCTCTTGGTGGTGTTTAAACATTTTTAAACAAAAGTTTTTAGAATGATTTTTGCATCTTTACGAAAGTCATAATAATTTAAGTATTTACTGTAGATTTGTCTACGAATAATTCCGAGTAAAGAGGCGATGATGCAGTTGGCAGATGAGCCATGAACTATCCACCAGCAACGATTTCTGTCTGCCACAGGCTGTCTGGATTAACAGATGAACTGGATCAATGTTCCGAAATTTCTGTCCTTAGATGTGTCGTTTTGTGGTAGAATGTTCCATGTCCACTTCTTTCATTGTTTACTCTCATTCCAGTCATCTTGAAAACCCACCTCTGCCATATTCAACAAAACATATCATGGCTTTAAAATGAAACTAGAAAAATAATGCTAGTAATTTTAAAGTGATCCAGGAGCAAAGGCTAACCAGCTAGGCCATCTCTACTACTTGGGAGACATGGTGATTTATGTAAGCGTAAATTCAAACACTTTAAATCATTATTTATTTTGATTCTTCTATAATTCAACAATGACAAATTTAGAAGATTCTAAAAATTTATAATACTTTGACTAACTTATGATGATGAAATAATATATATCTTCCTCTACCTTTATGTCAAGTTACTTTGATATTTTGGATCATTAATTCAGTTCGTTTTTAAATTGGAATTGAGAATTAAATCACTCATCTTATATTACAAGATATGGGATTCCTTTTCTAATAGTCAATGATCTTTTTTTTTTTTTTTCTAAGCAAGGGTTAAACGCATGTGCTTCGTAGCGCCTCTTGCCTAAAGATGTTAAAATTCCTTAAATCCTTGTGGATCCGTTAGACCTTTAACTAGTGTTAAAGGCAGTGGTAAATAATGACATCAGAGTTAGTTATGCGACGTGATTGGCAGAAGCTCCGTCTTTGTTTCTCGTTATGGGTAAGTTGTCTATATATCAAATTAGTGCTTTTATTATATTTTAAGAGAGAAAACATAATCAAACGATAAATAAAATTAAAAGCATCGTGAATGGCATATGTGATGCGAGGTCGGGTGGCCGAAAGGTAAAGAGATAATCTAATAATACGCATTAATTTGTGCCAAAATTTAAGGAAGGTGTTTGGGGTAAAGAAAATTTTTTAAGTTAAAAAATCATGTTGAATGAAGTTATATGTCGACGAAATTGTCAGGGTCATGAAGGAGTTTAAAAATAGATCTAAAGAAGTATTGAAAAGTTATCTAAGATTTTTTATTAAAAAAGACACATTTTGAGCTATTTTAAAGGTTTTTGTCTCTTTATTAATTTTCTTTTAAAACTGTTCGAAAAATAGGACTGACAAGAAAATATTCAAAGTCCACAAAATTGAAGGTTTTTTCGAGGAGTTTTTAAGTCACTGACACTCAAAATTATTCGAAAAACATGACTGACAAAAAAATATTCTAAGTCCATAAAACTGATGGATTTTTCGAAGAGTTTTGAGGAGTTTTTAAGTCCATGACATCCAAAAACTGCCCAAAAAAAGGAAGTGGTCAAAAAATATTTTAAGTCCACAAACCTGGTTGAGCTTCAGTCCCTCCAGAATTGCTTGAAAAACAGGAAGTAGTCAGAAAATATTCTAAATCCACAAGATCAAGACAAGCTCTCAAAACTTCAGAATTGCTCGAAAAGAGAAGTTAAAGAGAAACTATTCTAAGGCCATAACATTAAATAAGTCTCTTAGATTTTTTCCAGAAATACTCGAAAGATAGAAAAACAAAAGTCTTAATAGGTCAAGTATTGCAAAATCTAAAAGCGGTTACCAACAGTCATCAACATTCACCACTACGCAAAGGAGATCGTAGGTGATAGCGGTTACAAAAGAAGCCACAACCAACAATACGATCACAAGCAAGCATAGATAATGAGCATTAATAGTTGAAGGTAGTTACTAAGAAGTGTCCGCAAAAGAAGGAAAACAGTGGTGGTCTTTCTGCCTATAAATACTCTAAAGCGCCATTTTACAAAGGACGACTTTTTGCATCCTGACATCGCACCTAAAACCTCTTCACGATGAAACCTTGCACCGCGCCAGACATCAGCTACCAGGAGACTCACGGTGACCACTGTCTGCTGTTGTGAGGAGTCGTACGTTTACATTCACGAACCTTTATATTTTCGCACATTTATCTTTCTGCAGTCTATTTACAACTTCTTTGTTTGCTTTTGTTCCTTTTTTCTGCAATTTACTTTCTATTTGACACATTTCTGCGAAGAACCTTTATGTTGGGATTCAATTTTACGCGTTTCATATTCACTATTCTTGCTAAATTGTTTAATTTGTGACGTCCATTTTACTGTTATGTTAACAACACACTTAAAAGAACTTAAAGAGGACTTAATCCAGTCCCCAGATTGATCTTTGAATTATTTGTTTACAAATTGTCATTTTTTACCGTAAACAGAAGGTGAGAGGAACCAGAGCAATAGAAGAGCAAGGGCAGAAAAAGAAATTAACATCACTAAAAGCAAGGTAGATGTAAGCACAAAAAGACACGGGGGAGAGCCTAAAAAAGGAAAGTTAGTTATGCAAGACTGCCGATCCGCTTAAGGTAGAGGTGAGGAGGAGTGGACGCATGCTCAAACCAATAAAATAGTGGAAGGATTTCATTTACGAGCATGAATGGGCATAGTATTACTCTTCCTAACTGAATTGTCGTTCTACTCTCTGAAACCTTCTTCTGTCTCTAATCCTTCTCTCTCACCATTTCAAGTGTGACTTGATTAATGGCACAATAACTATACTCTTGCATTCGAGATTGGAATCTTGTCTCATTTGAATTGTTTTCTTCAATTGTTTTTGTTCTGATCTGTTTTAGTAGATATTGCTTATTGCTTGAATACATTTTATTACATAGCAATTATACATCTTATACTCTTGTGTATTGCCACCATTTATATCAATATACTCGAGGAATTTCTATTATCTTTCAAATTATGCCTAGTTCATTGTATTACTAGCGTGTGACTTGTGCTCCTATGCGCTGCTGTATTTTTTTAATAGTTTTTAATGTAGTTTAATTTCTAAAGAGAATAGTGCATTGCAGGGAATAAAAGATTCAGAAAATAGTAGAGTAATTTTAAAAATTTATGTGCATGTATATTATACTTTCAACCAATGGTTTTTTTTTTTTTTTCATCCATGACTATAATTTCATGCTTTATTTTCTAAAATATATTCTTTATTTTAAAGTAGTCAAATCGTAAATTTAAATATGTCAATAAGTTCTGCTTGTCAGATTTCACGACGACTAATAAAAATGGATTTATTTAATTATTATTTAATAGAGAAGAATGATCATCAAATGGAAGGACAAGAAAACAAAGACAATACATTATAGAGTTTGTGCTGCAACTATCAATAGTCAAACGTTCAAGAGTTGGTAGTCCAATTAATTATTCATCATTATTTCTGCCAAAATTGGAGAAAAAGATGCTAGGTTTATTAGACACATGTCGGTATGTATCAAATTGTATTGTGTAGATTAAAAATTACTTATAATTAATTACATGTACTTAAAAACAATTATACAAACTTTTTTAAAATTCAGTTTTATGGGAAATTCTAATGGTGGTGATGATTAGCCAGTATTTATCGACAAAGGAAGAATAAAATAACTCTAATCACTGAAAAGCTATAAAAAGTCTGAATTTTTTGTCGAACACACCTAACTGATTCATGAATCCAAAATACCTAATGAAAAAGGAATTGAGTAAGTAATATAATTAAAAATTTATTCAATAAAAAGGTATCACATGAGAGTTTATGTGATAAATGTTTAATTTCTGAATCCTTTTTCTGAAGGACATATAAGCCGGAAAAAAAAAAGTAATAATCTAAAGTCTGGTATGAATTAAAGGATTAAAAATAAAAAATTATAAAAGACTGCGCCAATGATATATTAAAAATCATAATCGAAATGCATTGACAACATATTTTAATAAAATCTGTTCACTTTTTGGGTCAGATGCCACATGAAATTGGCAATAAATCATTTGAACAACGATATCATCTTCCTTTCCTTTGTTTCTTCTAAATTCTAATTGCATTGAAAATGGCTTCAATCGAGACGGCGCAAGAGGTACTCAACCTGAACCTCTTTGGTAAGCGGTATTACCCATTTCTGGTACAAGATAGAAGCCACTGATGGATCAAACTTGTGTTTCACATTGTTGTCATCAGCACGGTTAAGGCTTACTTCTTGCCCAAACACCATGGCCTTCTTTTCAACCCTCTTCTTCACCATCTCTTCAACACTCTCAAATGTCAACAATTTCATCAATCCTTCCCTGTCCTGCAAAATACAATACTTAATTGTTTTAACTATAAACCAAAGTAGCATAAAAAACCAATAATATTATTACATGCAACACTTAGAATGTGACCATACAATAAATAATATGAGAATGACATCATTGAACTATATAAACCAACACTCAACAATCTACATTTATAATATACCTTAGCACGAATCAAAGGCTCATAGTCTTGAGGAGAATCCCTGAATTTCACCTCAGCTACAAACTTTCCATAATGAATCCTTCTAGAGATGGCCTGCATAAATCAGCATTAGTTTAGGACCTTTCGGCCACTGTTATTGACTTGGACAAAACATACATGTGCAAAATAATAGTACTTCTTTTGACAAAAATTGCGGTTGTTGATTATAAAATTTGCTGTGTGTAAATTCATCCATGTACATACTTCTAAGGATTTTCTAGAAAAATCAGAAAACCTTACCTGCAATAATGAGAGATCACTTGCTGCAGTTTGTGCATAGTTGCCATCGTCACCCGCAGTAACAAGCAATGGAAGCAACTCTTGAAAGTACATTTTCCAGATGGACTTGTTTATGTTAATTGAAGCGGCTCCAAAATGCAAAATCTGAAGATGGAATAGTTTAAAAGACATCCCTTTTCTTCTATGTTGCGTCAACTACTGAAATTGGAAAGTGATACCACTTTGGGGAATTTGGATTACCTGTGTGAAAGGGTAAGATGGCACAAATGATGGCTGTAAATTTTCTGGGAAGAAGGGATTTTCTTCAGGGTTTTTGTATCTTCCTGTCTGTAACATACCGTATTATTTTTTACACATAATATTCTTTCAGATGCAAGTAACAGAACTCAAATAAAATAGAACCACTCATGATGATTGAAAGAGATCTGATACACTTATGATTGTAATAACAGAGGCAGGAAATTCTAAACTTAATAACAGAGGCAGGAAATTCTAAACTAAGGTTGCTTTTTGGTAAGCAGTTTAGTTAAACGCTTATTCAATATACTCTTTTCACATAAGGGTTTATAGCATGAATTTGATCATGAAACTTGTTGCAATAAGCTGAAAAGAACTTATTCTGATAACTTATATTAAGAAGCTTATTAAAATAAACTAAAAAGAAGTTAATAAAATTACAAGCTATTTCCACAAACTCTTTGATCATGAAACTTGTTGCAATAAGCTGAAAAGAACTTATTCTGATAACTTACATTAAGAAGCTTATTAAAATAAACTGAAAAGAAGTTAATAAAATTACAAGCTATTTCCACAAACTCTCCATAAGTTCTTCCAAATGGACCCTTGGTCTTAAAAAATTTCTAGAGAAGTTCCAAAAAAAAGAGCAGAATAAGTGTATACATTATCAAAGAGTCAGAACTGATTCTGCATGTTTCAGAAAAATCAACTTATCCCTCCATCCCCATCTTCTTATATCACTAATCATATCTATAACATCATTTTAACATCCATCAACACACCTACAATCTTAAGAAATAATAATATGCCAAATTCATTGAATGTGACAGGTCAAACACAATCATAATGACATAATCTGACAACCCAATACAAAACAAGACATGAAAACAGACAAGCTAAGAAGAGATAAGGTAACTATAATTAGTACCTTAGCTTGAATTGCCTCCGTATTCTTAACAACAAATTCAACCAATGAACCATAAAAACCCGGGATTTCAGTGTAGTTTTCATCATAGGTGGGAAAATTGCTAGGGAACTTGGCTCTCTCAATGAGACCATAAACAATGGTATCTTCTTGCCTCACCAAAGCATCCCTCACTGAATCTAGCGTGTACCCATTCCCGGATTCAAGACTCGGTTCTGCTTTGGCCATTCTGAATCCCAAAGTAGAAATTGCCAACACAAGAACCATCAATGGAAATCGAATCATCAACATTGTCATAAAGATCACACTAAGATTATTATGATCATGATCACGGTGCAGACATTATATTATATAGTGCAAGAAAACAAAAATATAAGTAACAATAATAAAGGGAAAGTCAAATTCAGCGCCACCCATTTAACCAAATCATATATCGTAATATCTAAACATATATATGGTTGACATCCGACATCGAAAAGAGATTGTGCGTACTACATAGACAAAGTCAAATGATGGAAAAGGGAAACGTACCTTGAATTGGAATTATTATGCTATGAAATGGAATTAGATTGTGGGCGTTGGGGTTATAGTTAGTGAGTATTTTTTGAGGTTTACAAAGAAGGGACTTATATATGTATGTGCATAAATGAGAGGGGAAGAGAAAGGGTAGAGGGAATTAAAATAAAAAGGCTTAATGGGGAAAAAGTGAGAAATGGTGTTGCGTGGATGGTCATTTCTTTAGATTTATGGAGTTGGTTGTTGCCATGTGACCTTGCTTTCAAGCTCCAACTTCAATTTGCCATAGGCTAAGGCTAAGGCTACGTGTGGATCCCACATTCAATCAATCCCCTTCTTAACTGCTAAGAATTCCCACTGGGATCTGTGATCTGGGAGACTGGGACCACCTCTCTCATCAAATTCAAAATCATTATTAGGGTATTTCTATTTTATAGAAATCCTAAAATCCCACTTGCACTGTAGATGGAAAGGAAATGACCAATAATTTTTTAAAGTGTAGATATAGATGATTCAGTTTTTTATTTTATAAAATTTATATTTTAATAATTTTTTATATAAAATGATTAAAAATGTAAGAAAATAAGTATTTTTAAAAAGTAAATGACTAAAGTGAGATTTTCTTAAAGCAAGAATTAAAGTGATTAAAACTTCTAATAAGGAATTCAAATAAACATTTACCGGGTACTTGTCTCTTTTAAATATGTTAATAGCTTCTTCTTTTTTTGTGTATAAAAATGATTCTATTCAAAAAGGGAAAATCTACCTTAATAATTTTTACCTTTCGAAAATATTAGTTTTTAGGTGTTGATGAGGGAGATATTCTCAATATACATTTAAAAAAAGTATAATGAAATTTACTTTAAAATGTTCTCTTTTTAACAAGTATTAAACATTAAAAATAAGAGTTGTTTTATATTAATTAGTAATCTCAAGTCTTATTGAATACATATGTATTAAAAATTTGGAGGAAGTTTGAATTCTAATAAAATAAAATGCAGGTATATTAAATATTTGGATGGACAATGGAGTATATTTATGATTTAAATTAAAAAAATTATATATAAATTAAATGAGTTGAATTTACTCTTTCGTATTAAAATTAATTTAGAACATATTCTCATGTTTCATTAATCTATATTTAAGTATACATTTAGCTATATTTACAAAATATGAATGAATTTTGAATTTTATGCCCATAAGGTGTGAATGAATTTTGAGATTTACAGTAAATTACACTGAATAATTACAAATTTTAAAAATTTTGTCACAAAATGTAAAACTCCATTGAATCAAAGATGTAATTTTGGAATTTGACCTGAATAACACACACCATAATCCACGTTTGTGAAAATTTTGAACTGAAATAAACCGTAGTTCGATTCTCCATTACAATGATACAAACTTTCAAAAAAATATTGAAAAAATTATAATTGTAATTTAAAATTGATTTTTTATCCTATGCAACAGGTGCATAAGTTAAGGAAAATATCAACAAATTATGAAAAAGCATATTTACTATTTAATATTTATTTTTAAGGAATTGAAAGCATAAAATATGATTAACTTAATATTCTTAACCTATATATCTAAGAGAATAATTGATGGAGTCATATTTGAATGCTATAATCTATTAAATATTATTATAGAAAGTCCCTTAACGAAGTGAAGTCGTTGGTAGCTGCTAATTGCTACTCATTGAAAGTCAATGGCGAGCCCAGAAAGAGAAAGGAGAACGATATTCCATTCCCACCTCAGCTTTTGTAGTTTATATTGACACAGTTTGCATCATCGTTATCTCACTTCACAATTCATAGAGACGTTGACATTTGGAAGTTGACAGTTATGTTATTAACGTAGAAATCTCTTCGAGTTCAAGAAAAAACGTGTAAATTCATTCATGTTCATAATTTTATAGATTAAGGCCCATAATTATCACTTTTGTGTATCATATTAATTGCCTTTTGCTTGTCATTGCTATGTGTGCACAACTCATGAAATTATTTCTCTATTATTGCCTTTCCTTTGTTGATTATTGTTTCTTCTTTGTTCATAGCATCAAAGGAAATAATTTCTTGTAGATAAGTAATATTTTATTTTTCAAAATACAAAAATAAGTTTTGGAGAGAGGAGACTCGAGAGAGAGACAAATTTTGTATTTTAAATTAATATCTTTTAAAATAAAAGATATAATTTATTATATTAATATAAATTTAATATATTAATCACACATTTATTATCATAAATGATATATAATTTTTTATTTTAAAATTAAAAAATATGTTTTCTCTTCTCTTCCAAAACTTTTCCATACATATTTCAAGTGATTGTCACAGTATTTTTCAATTTAGTTAGGCATCACTACCCATTTTGTATAGATTACTTCAAATTTTAGATGTGACTTTCTTAATCTATATAATTAATTTTATTTTTATGTTCAAATTTACTGTTGGATATAATTTTTTACAGTGTTATTCTTTATTAAATTGTTAATGAGCATACGAAATGAAAGGCTTATAGGCCTTTCTCTTTGGAGCCTATACAGCATTGTAGCCATGAAACTATGAAATTGAGGAGGTGAATGATTTTTACATGGCTGCAAATTGAGAGGGACAATGGTTGACCTGAACTGGCCACCATAGTTCCTATCTTAAGTAAGGAGAAATTCTATCAAGTAACTAAGCATCAAGACGAATTCCTATTTAAAAAGATGGAAATTATATGATTAATGAATTAAAGTGAAATCTTAGTGATTCAGTTTGTGCAATCTTGTGAACAAGCCTTTTATAAGAAAAAAAAAATGAAGAATAAATAAATCTTTAATAAATTAAAAATAATTTATCTTTTTAAGTTTTAAAGAATATAAATAAGAGAACTTATAAAAAAAATAAAAAGTATGAATTTATTTTAACTTATAAAAGAAATTTAGTTCATTTTTTTAATTTTTTTTTATTTTGACTTCTTGCAGCTAGGCAATGATTTCAGATACTTTTCATGAGTGAATGATAGAATTACTATAGAAGAAAATGTTGGTGATAATGAAGAGACTTCTGAAGATGGAATAAAGCTGTCAATTAGGCTCCTAACTCATGAAACAACCCACTTAAACCCTATTATTATGATCCACATATAATAGTGAAGCTTTCAAGCCCTAGACCTACAAAACCCACTAATTATGTGGGTTAGGGCCAAGTTAACCCATGGGTCAACCCATATGTTATTAAACTAAACATGATTCAGGAAAAATAGTAGCATAGACAAAACAAGTAGAGTAAGTCATGATTAATTTGAAACTACAAAACAACGATGAATGCAGAAGCATAGCAGATAAATCTTATGTGAAATTTCAATAAATTCAATTCAGAATAATCATCAAGCTCAGACAAAAAATGAACAAATAATTAGTATTGAATAGTTAGGTTGATGAAAGCAAGGAGAAAGAGACCATATGAGCAACTAATGAGTTAAAAATCATCACAAGAAGATCACAATGGAGGTTTCTGCATTAAGATTGAGAATAGAAAGATATATTGAAATTTAATAACCGGAGACAGAAGAAAAATTGTGCGTGCTCTGTTTAGTTAGTATTTGAAATGACGTGTTAGAGTGTGTGCAAGTGCAGGGTAGGTGTGATGGGTACAAAATGACTAGCCCAAAAAATGCATATTGCCTGACCATAATCTCTGCGCTAATATACTTTTAGTATGACATTGATTTTACCTCTATCATTTATTATTAATTAATGGTATTTAGCGTAATTAATTTTTTATTTTAAATTTAATTAAAAAAAATTATTGTTTTTTGTTCTCTAATTTTATTTTCATTTATCTTGATTTTCTAATTTTTAAAAATATTTTAAATAAGTTTTTTTTTGTTAAAAACATTAACTTCATTAATAACTTTTTTTTATCACGTGTATTGTTTTAAACTATTTATTATCTTTTTTTCTCAAGTTTTTATAATGTTTATCATTTTTTTAAAGGAATATATTACTACAAATCCTATCTTATAATTTTTGTGAGTGTAAGTCCGGTGGTCATAAGTAATGATAAGAAATAAAGACAATTATAAAAAAGAAACTCATTATTTACATAACAAAATTTTTAATTTTATTAATGAAAGTCACTGTAAATCAGTGACTTAAAATTGTATTGCATAGAGCAATAAGTGTTTGAGCTCTTGTAATTATATAAACCTCTTCAAAAATCATATACTTGTTGTATCAAGTAAATGTAGTATGTACTTTTGTCATTAATGCAGAAGTAATATAAAAAAAACAAAATAAAACATTGCACAAACTAAAGAAAGAAAATAAAATTAAAGATTTGAGGGAAAAAAAGATGAATAATGCACAAACTTAAAGAAAAAAAGACAATGAACATTAAACATAATAGAAAAAGATAAAAATATTAACAAAATTTATATTTTTAACAAAAAAAACTTATTTGAAATAATTTTAAAAGTTAGACAACTAAAATGAACTAAAATAAAGTTGAAAGATAAAATTGAATTGAATTTTTAAGTTGAAAGAAAAAAAATACTAATTTTATCTTTAATTTAAATATTTTTTTAATTTGTGAAATTTTGGCTCATGAAGTGAGTTAGGTAAGTTATAAATATATCCGTCTATGAAATATTACTTAATTTAATAGATGGTTAATTTTAAAGTTTAATGGTTCTTATCCACGGGGTAAAGTTAGAGTTAGGATAAATGAGATAATTTGACTGCTCTAAATTGGTGAAAAATGAAGAAGAAATATAACTTAGTTAATTGTAGAATCACACATTAAAAAGGAAAGAGTCAAAGAAAAATATTTTATAAATTATCTTTTTAGAACTACAATGAATATATTAACTTCCTCAGATACAATGACATCTACTTATTACACAATATAGTAATTCAATATTTTGTAAATGTTCACTAACAATATGTTAAGTTGAATTTAAAACTTTAAGAACCAAATTACATAACCTTTAAAAGTTGAAGGATTATTTTGAAAATTTACTCATTTTAAAATTGCTTTCATAATGAAGCTAAAATATTTTCTATAATACTTATATGCTTATGCTTCACTTGTTAAGAATTAAACAACTTTTTTTAAAGTAAGAGCACAAAAAAAGTAAAATTTATATACAACTAAAAGATGTAATGAAATTTGAATCTTCAAAAAAATTATCTTTACTCTAATATTAAAGAGTATTACAAAAATATATATATTTTTCAAAAGAAAAAAAAGAAAAGAAACTCAAGTACTTTCGTAATCGAAGAAGATAAAAGAGTTAATTCTAAATAATTTTTTCGTATAAATTTTATCCTATAAAAAAAATATGTATTAAAGTAACATAATATAATATACCCAATTTGTTATTTTAATACACATTAAATATAAAATAAAACAAAATAATTGTCTTATTATATCAAATTTATATTCAACTTATAAATATATAAATAAATATATATATATATATATATATATATATATATATATATATATATATATATTATCCTATCTTATTTATCAAACGTACTCTGAGCATACCTTATTAGTAGGCATTCGAGAAATTAGAAGCTACTAAAGGCTTAAAACATTGTTTTATGTTAATATTAAGTTAAAAATTTAGAAATGAATTTTATGAGGCAGTTGTTTATTTCCAAATTTCATATTTACTTATTTTTAGAGGTTAAATTTGATTTGTTTGTTAAAATTTAACTTGCAAAACTCGTTTCAGAGAAAAATAAAATAATATAAAAACCATGATCCCGTATCTGTTTGGATAAATTGTTTAACATGGCAATGCCTTGTGCCAACCAATGTTTTTATATTTGAAGTGAGGAAACCCCATATTGCCGCAACCTAGTACGGATCTTATCCATTTGTGTTTTTTTGTCCTTAACCTTAAGTGAAAGAAAATATTAAGTTATATTATTTATTTATAACAATTTCAAAACACTTTTTCTATAAAAGTATTAATTTTTTTTTATTTTTTGCCACGTTAATTGTTAACTCTTACCAATCAATATCTTTTAAAAATCATAATAGAATAATAAATGTACATTTAATAACATTTTAACTAATATCTTTTATGCTGATTATTTTATTTTACATTTTTTTTAATATGTCTCCTTTGTTGTATACTTTTTTTAAATTTATTTTATATGAACATAATTTGTCAAAAAAAAAAAAAAAAAAACTGGGCACATCATGATCACAATCCACCCCAGACACGTGCTTATTCTCATAAAAACAAAACATTAAGATAACGGACAGAGAGACACAGATTGCTTTAGAGAGAGAAACCTCGGATCCAAATTGTTGTTCTAATGTTCTTCTTCCTACATCAACTAACCATATCTATCTAATGTCCAACTCTTTTTTTCCCTTTGAATATGATATTTCACTGTGGATTGAGATTAGATTCCCACCACCCACTTTCTCTTCCCCTCTTATAACAAACTCTTTTGTCTTTTTTGATTGAAAGCTAAGTTTTCCCCCCTTCTCTTTCTATCAGATGGATTAAGTGTGCATGTGAAGACAATGACATTTCCCAGAAAGTGTTTCTTAAAGACCCAGCAAAAATCCATGCCTCTGATTCCTGAATACACACACTCCCTTCAATGCCATCCATCATGATCATTGCAATAGCAAATGATTTCCATTTGGTGGGGTTTCTGGGATCTTAAAAATTTGAGCTTGGATGCAATGTGGGTTGAATCAGTGCTGTTATAGCATACCCTCTTGGATCTTCTAGACAATGGCATTGTTCCGCAAGTTCTTCTATAAGAAGCCCCCTGATGGGCTTCTAGAAATCACTGAAAGGGTTTATGGTACGCTTTCTGTTACCTCATTCATTTTTGTGGGTGCGTTGGTTCTGGTGGAACTGAACAGTGTTGGCTTCTTCTGAGTGCAAATACCCAAATATCTCATCTTTATGTATTTTGTGTTGGTGGGGTGTTCTGGTATGTATGGCTTATTTTGCAGATTTGAAGTGAATAATGGGGATACTATAATGTGACCAATATTTGGTTCTGTTAGTGCAAATATTCCATCTTTTCTTTATGCATTTTGTGTTAGTGGGTTGTGGTATGTATGTGGCTCATTTTGCAGATTCACAGTGAACAATGGGGATTGTAAAACTTTTCTACGCTTTTGTTGTACAGTATGCAGTTATTATAGTCTAAATGTTAGTTGTGCAATAGGCTCTTTACATCTTGTTTGCAACTCAGCTGAATGGATGCTTTATTTCTTTAGGCAGTCAGTATTAATAAATTATGAATATTGTGCATTGATGATTGTTGGAAGCTGGTAATTGACAACTTGAGCTATACTTGCCTGATGACTATAATCTCTCAAAATTTGGGCCTTTTGATTTTAGAAACTTGCTACTTTGCTTATATGAGTGACATGTCATATTAGTTGGTAGTTGGTACATTTCATCATCTTAGAGAATTTTAATCTCATATATCTGTGATTGTGATTATTTTGTTGTTGCATTTGTAGTCTTTGATTACTGCTTTACCACGGATGTTATGGAAGAAGATGAATATAAAGTGTACATAGGGGGAATAATTGGGCAACTTCGTGATTACTTCCCTGATGCTTCATTTATGGTGTTCAACATGCGGGAGGGAGATAGCCAAAGCCAGATCTCAAACATTTTGTGTGACTATGATATGACTGTGATGGACTATCCCCGACAGTACGAAGGTTGTCCATTGCTTACCATGGAGATGATCCACCATTTCTTGAGGTCAGGTGAAAACTGGCTTCAACTTGGGCAACAAAATGTTGTCTTGATGCATTGTGAACGAGGTGGGTGGCCAGTTTTAGCATTTATGCTAGCTGCACTCTTGATTTATAGAAAGATGTTTACAGGGGAGCAGAAAACACTAGACATGATATACAAGCAAGCTCCTCGAGAACTTTTGCAGTTGATGTCACCATTGAATCCATTACCTTCACAATTGAGATATCTTCAGTACATATCAAGAAGAAATGTTGGTTCAGAATGGCCTCCTCTTGATAGAGCACTTACATTGGACTGTGTAATCATGAGACTTATTCCTAATATGGATGGAGAGGGTGGCTGCTGCCCTATATTTAGGATATATGGACAGGACCCTTTTATTCCTGCAGATCGGACTCCCAAAGTTCTCTTTTCAACTCCAAAAAAGAGCAAACTTGTCCGGCATTACAAGCAGGTTATACTTAAATCCTTTTACTCTAATTTAGTATGCCTTTTTACAATTCAAGCATGATCATAATTCAAGATAATGAACCTAACGCCCTTAGTTTTGTTTTTGCTACTTGTATTGAGGTGTTCTTTCCATTATATGTTTAATTATCTCAATTTCAACCATAAAAAATGCTGTGTACTTTTCTTAAATTGAACTGGCATACAGATACACTGATACAGACAGGAAGATAACATATATAAATACATATGGTAATCAAACTGTACATCGTTTCTTTGTTTTCTTAAAATTGGGTACTTTTATTGTAAAGTTACCGCGCTAACTGAAGGCGATGATTACCCAATATATTTAAATAAAATTAGAACCATGCCAATTCATTTGAAGCAGCATTTTAAATGTTTAATGTTCTATATAAATTGAGAAGGGGTTAATGTTGCAAAGTGGTGGTGGGGCTGGTGGCTTTGATGGGATATGAGGAGAGATGGTTTGAGCAGGAAATGGACCATCTTTGTTCATGAACAGAATGGATGATAACCTGTTGAGCTTTTAAGGAGAATACCTGCATGGAAATATTATCTTCCATGGGTTGCCAATCTAAACAAGAATTGAGAGTATGCCAATTATTTTGCTATGATTTGTTATATATACCATTCATTGCATGGGTTAATTATCTCTCAAAGTTGACAAATATTTGCGTAAAATGATCTAGTGAAATTCTCATGATTTGCATAAATACAATTGGTAATCAACATAAAATTATGTTAAATGCAATTACAATCTGGATATTTTGTTTATTCTTTATACTACACTGGATTTGATCAGTTGGCACTGATGAACTCAGTTCTAACTTAGAAGCAAAATGCAGTATCACTGTTTTTTCTTTCCTCTATTTATATTCCACCTACACAGGGTTCTTGAATAAAGATTTATTGTTTTCCCCATTTCCCTTTGTTTATTTATTTGTTTTTTGATTCATATTTGATACAGGCTGATTGTGAACTGGTTAAGATTGACATCCATTGTCATGTTCAAGGTGATGTTGTTTTTGAGTGTATTAGTCTGGACAGTGATTTGGAACGTGAACAAATGATGTTTCGGGTGATGTTTAATACAGCATTCATAAGATCAAATATTTTGATGCTTAACCGTGATGAAATTGACATATTATGGAATGCGAAAGATTACTTCCCCAAAAATTTTAGAGTGGAGGTATTGATCTCTCTTTCTCTCTTGTTTTTAATAACGATTAGTTATACAACCAAATTAATGTATATGGAATTATGCTGTATTTCTGGTTGAAGGTTCTTTTCTCAGATATGGATGCTTCGTCTTCTGTTATTTCAATTGATCTGCCGCGTATTGAGGAGAAAGAAGGCCTACCTGTTGAAGCATTTGCTAAGGTCAAGGAAATTTTCAGCAATGTGGACTGGCTAGATTCAAAGACAGAGGTAGTGAATGTTCTCCAACAAATAACGGCATCAAATATCCTTCTGGAAAGATTGGACAGTGGTGGTTCTGCTGGAGCAAACAGCTTGCTAAAGGAGTCATTGTCTGGAAAATTTAAATTTGATTCTAAGGAACTAAACAATACAAAGAATCTGACTTCTGAAGTTCAGGGGAGACTTTCTACATCCTCGTTGGAATCGTCCGGGGATACTCCTGTGAAAAATAAGACAGAACCATTAGAATCAAAGGTACTGTCAGAAAACAATGTTAAGACTCTTGAATGTTTAGGTCAGGGGAACCAACCTATTCCCTCATATAGGCTCTCAACAGATTCAGATTCTACTAAAAGTGACACTGAACTGTTAGAATCAAAACAATCATTGAAAAATGATCCCAAGTTTACTACTTCTATGGCTCCGGGGACACAATCTATCCCCTTAATTGAACCATTTATGGGTCCAAATTCAATAAACAAGGAGAGTGGGTTATTAGAATCCAAGGAAATGGACATTGAATCGTTATCATCAAAGGCACTTTTGGAAAGTGGCACCATGCATCCTACTCCTGTACCTCAGGGGAAACAATCTATTTTCTCAATTGAACCAATCACTGATGCAGATTCATTGAAAAAGAAGACTGATTTGTTAGGATCAGAGGAAAAAGGGCTTAAATCATTAAAGTTGGAGGCATTGTTGGAAAATGATAGAAGATTCAAATTTGAGCCAAAGCCACTGCCAGAATTTGATTCCAAATGTCCTACTTCTGATGTTGAAGGGAAACTTTTGATGTCCTCATTTGAACCATCTGACGATGCTCCTATGGAAAAGAAAAAAGAACCTTTAAAGGCACCACCTGAAAATAGTATCAAGACTCTTGCTTCCACTGGTCAGGGGAAACAGCCTATTCCCTCATTTGGACCCTCAGCAGATTCAAGTTCTCCTAAAGTGAAGATTGAATCATTAGAATCAGAGGCATTGGTAAAAAATGATACCAAGTTTCCTACATCTATGACTCATGGGGAGCAACCTATTCCCTTAATCGAACCATCTGTGGATGCAAATTCAATGAAACAGAAGATGGGACCATTAGAGTCAAAGGAAAAGGATACTGAATCATTAGAATCAAAGTCATTGTTGGAAAATGATGCCAACTGTCCTCCATCTTTGGCTCATGGGAAACAATCTATTCCGTTAATTCAACCATCCATAGACGCAAATTCAATGAAAAAGAAGATTGGACAACTAGAACAAACGGTGTTTTCAGAAAATGATATCAAGAGACTCACATCCACAATTCAAAGGAAACAAAACAGTCCCTTACTTGAATCACCCGCTGATGCAAACTCAATTAAAAGGAAGATTAAACCTCAAGAATTGCAGGTTGCTCTTCATCTTCCCACTCAATCTAAAATAATTTCACCACAGGTCCGTCCAGCTGTTCGATCTGCTTCAACTTCTAGATCTAACTCCTTGCAAGGTTCACCAGTAGCTATCTCAAGATATCATAGTGCACCATCAGCTCTTGGAATAACAACTGTGTTGCAGGATCATGCACCGATATCTCCTCCTTCTACTTTGTCTCCTTCAGTCTCCAAGTTGCCAAAATCAGTAGAGCCTAGTCCTGCAAGTGTTCCCCCAGCATCCTCACAACCATTGCTTTCATCTTTACCATCAAAATCTTCCATGGATGCTATTGCTTCTACTGAAAAGACTTCTGGACCCATTGCTCCTCCTCCTCCACCTCCACCTCCACCTCCACCTCCACCACTTCCACCCCCTCAACATGAACATACTTCAAAATTGATGCAATCTGTCGTCACACACCACCCTGAAAATGCAATGAATGATAAAGGTCAAAAATCAATAGTTAGTCTTCCTCCTCCTCCTCCTATGCCACCTCCATTTCCTCAACATGAACCCACTTCAAAATTGATGCAATCCATTGTCACATATCACCCTGAAAATACAATGCATGATTTAGATAAGAAATCATTGGTTAGCCCTCCTCCTCCTCCTCCTCCACCTCCACCTCCACCTCCAACTCTTTCTTCTCCATCCTTTGCCATGGAGAGCTCATCTTTATCCCATCCTCTACCCTCCTCCCTTCCAGTGACATCGGATTTCAAAGATTCATTTAAAGGTCCTTCTTCCTTTCCTTCGCCTCCACCTCCCCCTCCGCCGCCGCCATCTTCAACTGAACAGGCTTCATCATCTTCAATACCTCCTCCTCCTCCGCTGTCTGGGCTTCCTTCTTCAGCTTCCCACACTCTTTCTTCTCCATCAAGTATAAACAAGTCTGGCACGCCTGGCCCTCCTCCCCCGCCTCCACCTCCTAGTCTTTCTAGCACCACACCTGGTTCTATTCCAACACCATCAGTACCACCACCTCCTCCTCCTCCAGCTTCTGCATCCAACAATTCTTCATCTAACCAGTCCACAAATGTTCCACCTGTACCCCCACCACCTTCCCCTGCTGCCACCGGGTTATCAAAACCTGGCACTGCTGCACCTCCAGTTCCTGGACCACCTTCTGCTCCATTAGGTGCAAAGGGACGTGGCCTGTTGCGTGCTAATCCCAAAGGTCAGTCTCAGACTAAAAGGAGCAATCTGAAACCTTATCATTGGTTAAAATTAACAAGGGCCATGCAAGGAAGCTTATGGGCTGAGACACAGAAACTTGATGAGTTTTGTAGGTATGAGTTGTATGCTAAGATTTTGTTTTTCTTTTGTTATAAAAGTTTGAGCTTATATGAATTATGGTCATTATTTACTATTGTTACTATTTTTGTGTTAGGGCTCCAGAGTTTGACATGTCAGAACTTGAGAGCCTGTTCTCTGCAGTTGCTCCAAATTCTGATGACGGAAAAGGAGGAAAATTAAATCGCCGTGCCTCGGGGCAAAAAGTTGACAAAGTTCAATTGGTGTGCCATTTTTTTCATTAATACTTGTACTGTAATTTAGGCGACTTAACTTGGTTGTTGTAAATAACTTTTACTAAAAATTACTAAAGTTTACTAATATCCACTGCTAGTTAAAACGATGGGTAGCTTTACTACATCTTCATTTTTTGACCCAAAATGTCCAAAAAAGTCCTTTACTCATTCTAATGTTTGTTAATTAAACCAATTAAAACATTTAGTTTTAAAAACAAAATTGTTAGAAATTGACATTTTTAAATAACTACATTACATTTTACTCCACTGCTTTTCTGGAGTGTGCACATCTATGTATAATATTTTTCATTTTAGGAACTGAATGATAATTTTATTTTCTTTTTCATTAGTGAATTGATTTTGATCCACCTGTGTAGGTTTTCTTGGCCTTCTGGCTCATATGTCTAATGCCTTTCATTGAGGCTAAAGTTTTTCTGTTGAATCCTTGTCAGGACTTCTTATAGAACAAGAGCTCTTGCTAAAAGATTCATGTATTTTGCAGATTGAGCTCAGGCGGGCATATAACTGTGAGATCATGCTTACGAAAGTCAAAATCCCTTTGCCTGACTTGATGGTGAGATATTTCTTATGGTATTTATTCACATGTAAATGGAACATTTTAATTTGAATTTATGTCCCTGGAAAGTTCATGACAATTCAGTCACTGTTTTAAACATTCCTAAAATAGTAACTGCTTAAGGAATAGATAATCCAGAATAATTTGTCGTCACGACTGGGGAAAATTATCCTCTGTAGTGACATTTCCACCGCATTAAATCTCATCCATCAAATATATATTATTAAAATATAAAATTTTATTAAATAATATATTTTAATAAAATTTAAAGGCTGGATTAAACACTGCACATCTTTGCAGTGAAGTTTCCACTTGAGAGGATCTTAATCCCACAATTGGGGAGTGGCAGATCTAGGATACTAGATCAACAAGGGCAATTTAATAAAAATAAAAATAATGATAATTATCATGATATGAAGATAGATATATAAATATTTATTATGATATAAATTTTATAAAAAAATAAGTTTTGGTTTAATCTTAGTAGGTTTAAATATATAATTGAATTTAAGTTTAATGAGTTCAAAATTGTAAAGATAAAGAACCTAGTCCTAATGAGTTTAAATACAATTGAATTTGGGTTAGTGGATTCAAAATTATAAAAATAGGGGTTGCAAAATATAAAAAAATTGTGTTTTTTATTTTTAGTTTTTGCTGAAATGAAGGGGTGCATTTCCCACCCTCAAATGAATATAGGTCTTCCACTGCAACGGGTACATTTTGACATAGAAAGTAGTTACTCTACTATGGTGAGCTGAGATTTTGGCTTAGTTGATGTTCAATTGCAAGTGTAAAGTTTTGCTGAAGTCTCATCATCGGCTTATGAGTATATCTGTTATGGCATCAGAGCAGTATGCTTATGCTCTGATGTTATGACTGCATTAATTTAAATATATGGCCTTGATTTTATATTTTACTTTGAAATAATAAATTCATTTTTTTAAATGCTTTTTCTTCTTTTTAGATGAGGCTATGGTCTTGACACATTTTCATTTTATTTTTTATGTAAAGTAATTGAGAGAAAAGATATAATAGTCTAAAAGATGACAAATTGTCCTTAAACAGCAGAATGATAATAAATAAATAAAGTTCATGAGCCTTAAAAATCCCTTCTCTCTCTATGCATAGCTGGTAAAGAGTTATTATGAAAACCATGGGTGATACTCACAAACGGAGGAAAAGCTGGATCCCAAAGAAGATGCATGTTTCACACTAATTATTATACTTCACAACATAAGTAACATATGTGATTTATTTGTTCCAATATTTTTCTCATGGTCGAAAGGTATAATAAAATGGCCAAGCCTAACCCAAACCAACCATCACAAGATTGATTTAGGTTGGGTTTACAATGCATGGTCAATATAGGTTGAGTGCTCCTAGTGTTAGCCTGATTTATTCAATTTACTGTCTTATAACCTTCTAGTTCAGACACAATTTACCCTTTGAACACCCTTAAATTTGAAAATGAATGTAATTCCCTTGTATTATGGCTGTTGGATATTCAATAATGTAAACCTGGGCAGCTACCATTTTGAGTTAGATGATACCTGAACAACTGTGATTATATTGACAACCAAATGAAATAAAAGAAAGGATTAAATTTTTTTAACTTTATTTCATGAATTGTGCTTGCATTTATTATGTCATTTTGAAGGGGTTGTAATACGATCCCAAGCAACAAATATAAAAGTGAAACAAAGAATTGAAGAAGAAAATAGACTTTGATCCTGTATTAATGACAAAAGAAGAAATATAGTAAGAAGGATGACTCCTTACTGCCCAGAGCAATGCTACTAATAGAGAAACCACTAAGTTTCCTCTACCCAAGATATCAGAAAAACAGCCCCCCTTCCACAACCTCACATCATTCCCTAAATAACAGAAAGATATCCCACTCTCTCTCCTCTAACTGCCTGCACCCCCTTCTCTCATGCGATGTCAGCTCCTCCTCTTTTCTTCCGTGAGTACACTAACAATTTCTTAAGGAATGACTTTGTCTCATGGGCCAATGGCTCAATAGGACCAATCTGGAATTGGGCTCTATCAGGTTGCATAAGCTATAATTTTGTGTTAATTATGAAATTTCTTATGTTGTTATTGTCTTATTATTATATTAAACTTTTAGTTCAATAATTTGTCGTATTTATTAACTCAGAACCAGCGAAGTGCTTTGAGTTAAGCCATTTTCTTTTCCTGATGCATTTTTATAAAGTAAATATGATAGTCATCTTATTTTTCGCTTGTTTTAAAAGTGTTGTTGTCATTGACTGCTTCTTGTGGTGCTTATTTATAATCATATAATTAATTTCCTACTTGACTATTGAATGCCCTTTTGTTTTGAATTATCAATGAAAATCCCAAATTTAAACAACTCAGTTAATCAGAAAGGAATGCCTTGTATCACAGAGAAACATGCCAATTTCTAATAGTTCTCGCACATGCTTTACACCATTGTCTTTAGAGTGCTGTGCTTGCATTGGACGATTCAGTATTAGATGTTGATCAAGTTGAGAACCTCATAAAGTTCTGTCCAACCAAAGAAGAGATGGAATTGCTCAGGGTATCAAAACTTTTCTTCTTCATCAACCAGAACTTTATTTCATTGGGTTAGCATGAATAACTTTGTAACAATCTATGTTTATTTGAGCCATAGCAATACTTTATATTATGCAGGGCTATACTGGAGATAAGGACAATTTGGGAAAGTGTGAACAGGTGAGTGGACATTTAATGTTTGTGCCTCTTTTCTTTAACTATTTTTCTCCCCCACTTCAGGCAACTTGTGGTTAGATGACTAGTCAGTCTAGTGTTAATGGAACAATAAAAAATTGATCAGTATTCCCTGGTGACTCATACAATTGACTGTCAATTTTTTTCAATGCAGATCTGTGTATAAACTTTTACAGCCAGTGTTTAATTTTGAGATAGTATTTAAATATGAGTTGAAACTCTCCAAATTTGGCTAACTTGGTATATGTAGTTTTTGGAAATCACCTTCAAGATTGATTTTTTTTCTCCCCTTCTATTTTGTTCTTATTTGCTTTTGCATTTTGTGATAGTTCTTCTTAGAATTAATGAAAGTGCCAAGAGTGGAAAACAAGCTAAGAGTTTTCTCTTTCAAGATGCAATTCCGCTCCCAGGTCAGAAGACAACAATGAAATGCCTTTGTTTATTAAATAATTAATTTTTCTCACCATTAGAAATTTAGCTGCTCTGGTTCCCTTTGCTACATAATATTCATGTAGGTTTCAGAGCTTAGAAGGGACTTGAATATTGTAAATTCTGCATCTGAAGAGGTAAGTCATACATATTTTTCTTAAATACTTTATTTTCCGTTTCAATATCTTTTTCTCTTCATATCCTTTAGCATGTGTATCAGATAAGGAATTCAGTCAAGTTGAAAAGAATCATGCAGACCATTCTTTCTCTAGGAAATGCTTTGAACCATGGAACTGCAAGAGGTGATTTAAAGCTTTAGCATTCACCATTTCACTATCACAAAGCATTATGGGTAAACAACCTATAAAAAGTTAAAAATGAAGCATGAATTTTCCAGTTACTCTTAAGTCATAAATTATGTGCATTCTGTAGTTAGTGTTTGACATTTACTCTTGGTCTATTGATGAATATAATTTTATTGGAACAAATCATTGTAGCCTTGATTTCTCTCTTACTAGTTAATTTGTATGATTATTAGGTTCTGCTGTTGGGTTCCGATTAGATAGTCTCCTTAAACTCACGGATACACGAGCCAGAAACAACAAGATGACTCTCATGCATTACCTTTGTAAGGTACATGCCTGATATCGTTCAATTTCAATATGAATTTTTCATGCACAAAAAGTTTTCTCCTCTGGAAAAACCGTAAGTAAAATTATCTTGTTTTCTGAAAAACATCTTCATTTCTTAGTGTTATATTGCTGTATTGATTGGTGAAATGCTCTAAGTAATAAATTTAATTGAGTACTTCATAGTTTATTCTAAGATTTCCTTGGCATATAATTTGTCTGTTTGCCTGTGCATATGTTGACAAACTTCCATTGAAGTTATTTGTTTTCTGCTACTGATTAAATTGTAAAGTTATGACAACGACTATCTATCACTCTCCTTTTCCCCTTGTGCGAAAATAAGAATTGAGAATGGATTGGGCCCAATTAAAGTGCATAAGCTAGAGGGGTGAAGGATTGTCCAATTCATTATAAGGAGTACTTTGACCTTATACTTAGCCAATGTGGGATCTTTGGAGTATGAAGTTTTCAAGATTGGACATCTAAAGGTGGTCCAAGGACTAAATAGGTCTAATGTCATATTAGAATTGTGAATAGATTAACCTAACTTAACCCCAAATGCTAACTCAAGGACAGAGGATTCTTGAATTCTAATTTTAAGATTAATTATTTATTTTTTGAGGTTTTCTCTTCAAAGAAGAAAAACAAAATAATTCAGAATGTAACAAGATTGAAAGTATTAAAGGATAGATGTATTTGAAAGAAAAGAACCCATTACGGTAGAAAGTCCTGATTCATATGGAGGATATCATTTTCTTTTCAAGATAAACATGCATCTCAAGTATCACACCCTCTTGGCTTGCTGAGAAGAATTTGAATTTCTTTTTTTGGGCATTAAGCAATGGAAATGCACTGAAATCTGAATCTTTAGAAGCCTTCCTCTTGTGGTACCAAATTGTTCTGATGATGCTCACTTTGAGTCATCGCAAAAAAATATGGTCAAATTGTAGTAACACTGATTGCAATGTGGACGTTTCGTATTTCTTTGCTTATTAAACCCTTAGAATTAACTTGATGCTAAAAAATGTGACACTATTTGTTTGTAGATAAATGTACCTATCGAAAAGTAATAAAGGGTTTTCAAATTAAAAGTTTTTAAGTTATCGTCTCACTGAGATTATTTTCAAGTATCAAGAATAATTTAATTTGATTGTTTAAACGTAACGAGATTATAACGGATAAAAACAGAGTTTAATTTTAATAATAAATTAAAAGAACAGTAATAAAATATATGAGAGAAATCAGATAAGATGAGCCTAAGATCTTATGCAATGTCAATATTCTTTTTCCTGAGCAAATATCTCCAATGATCATGCAAGGTAATTGGTCAAGAAAGTATGAAGATCTTATGAGTTTGTTAATTCAATAACGGCTGAAAGAAAATAATTAAGTATGATTAATCTAGTCTCTTATCTAGTTCTATCCTATAGTTTTATTAATTATATGTGATACGATCACCTACAGTGCAACTAACTATGAGATGCTAAGAGTGATCAAATCTTAACATACATAATATAATCCAATAGAATAAAACAAAACATTAAAGAAAAATCAATACTAACATTAAAGTAAAAATCATATGAAGTTTGTAGTAGGATCTACCATAACTTTTAGTTACTCATAACAAAATAAACTACGAAGAATGTGCTAAATAAACCCATAACTACAAAGAAAAATTCAAACAAAAAAAATCCAGAAAGGTAGAAGACGAAGAGAGTTCTCGTTCTCCGAAAGGGCGCTCAATCACTTGTTTGGACTCCAAGGGAAAGCTTGTCGTCTTTGCCAATGATCTCCAATGACTCTCAACGATAAGTTTGGATAGAACTATGAAGGGGAAAAATGTGTGTAGAAAAGTGGAAGTGTCAAGTGTGAAGTATAAGGCCTCTTTATATAGACTGTGTCTTGAGTTTTCAATTGGTTGAGTTCTATCTTTTCAAATCAATTTTATCCACAATCAGAATCTTAACTTGAAACTGCTCCAAATTTTTATTTAAGTTTAAATTTTAAATTCAAAATTTAAACTCAGATTCACATAGCACTGCCAAAGACTAAAAATATTTAATTTTTATTTAGAATATCTTCATAATGCACTAATAACAACTTCTAGCTAAAATGCAATAATTAATAACATAATTAGTGTAAATATATATAAAATAGAGTTTAAGTGTATAAATATAAGTTATAAAATATATCAAAATATGAACTTATCACTATTTCATAGTAGTTCTGAGAGATTAAATGCTGATGTATGTTTTGTCTACAAAATTTCTCTCATTGAGCTTATCAGCCCATGGAAGTCTGAGTGAATTTTTCTATTTTGGGACAGTGTTTTCCTTTGAAATAAGTCAGATTGTACTTGTTGTGATGATTGACAAAATGTAGGTGCTTGCTGAAAAGCTTCCAGAACTATTAGATTTCCCTAAAGACCTAGTAAGTTTGGAGGCATCAACCAAGGTATCTTGGTTTATTCTACTCTCATATAAGGTGGTTTCAGTTCTTTCTCCTTTGGATTTTGATGTATGCTAAGTTATAAGCATGTATTCCATACAGATACAACTGAAATATTTGGCAGAGGAAATGCAAGCTATTAGTAAAGGACTGGAGAAAGTAGTTCAAGAATTGACTGCATCAGAGAATGATGGGCCTGTGTCAGAAAGCTTCTGCCAGGTACAATATGGCGCAGGTCATCTAAATACTTCAATCAAATTGAACTGATCCAAACATCTGAATTCTGACGATTTGGATTAAAATATTAATGTAGAAGCCTGGGTTAGGGCCTTAGGCTAAACAAGCTACAAACATCAATGTAAATATTGGCATGCTAAACATTGACATGCTATAAGCAAAGGGTGCATTTGAAAGCACCTCCTTTTCTGAATGAGAATATGACAATACGGATGTTTAAATTTATGTTGGCTTTTAATATTGTGACAATGGAACTCCAAAGCTACTATTGCAACAGATTATGCAAATCTGGGTCAGTTATGCTGCATCATATATAGGATTAACAGTGATGTGAAGGATCCCAGAGGCATAGTTACCCTTCTATTATGGTTATTCAGAACTTATCCGAATTATAGACTTCTTTGTCCTTAACAGTGATAAATGTTTTTCTCTACTTTGAGTGATTTTATCTTTTATTTATTTATTGGTAATGTTCAGATTCTGAAGGAATTTCTTTCTGATGCTGAGGCTGAAGTTAGATCTTTGGCTCAACTTTATGCCAATGTGGTATGGATTTAATTCTTTCCTTTTGAAGATAGTTTTTTTAGCTTACATGATTTATTCTAGGTATGACGAGGGATGTGTCTGATTTTCTGAATCTGTATGTACCAGGGTAGAAATGCAGATGCATTGGCTTTATACTTTGGAGAAGATCCGGCACGCTGCCCATTTGAACAAGGTAACTAGCTATTTTTAATCAGTCTACATTATCATTTATTGTTCCACTGTTGCCGGTGTTCTCTTTCAAAAACCTAGTTTAGAATTTGTTGTGGATCTCAGGGGACTTCAGTATGATTCGTAACTTTAAGGACACCAATTTTGCACCCTCTGCAGCATCATTATTCCATTTTTTTTTATGCTAAAGAAGTGTTGCAAAAGAGAAAAAACTGCAAACATAATATAATTATCAAAATTTGAAATTAGATTAAATCATAATACTGCAGTACTGTATACCACCTTATCCGAAAATAACCACTTTCAAAAATCAAAATGGAATTCTCTAGTGAAAAGCCTTCCTAAGATTTCTGAAAGCTTTTGTCAATATGAGCATAGTTGAATCAATATGATTGTGATAGAAAGAAAACCATTGTTTTCACCATGGCAACCTCTGGGCATTTGATTTCTTTTCTTTTCTTTTCTCTAGTTGTATCTACTCTCCTCAACTTTGTGAGAATGTTCGTTCGAGCACATGAAGAAAATTGCAAGCAGCTTGAATTAGAGAAAAAGAGAGCAGAGAAGGAAGCAGAAAATGAGATGTTGAAACTGGCTGCTAAAAAAGAGCCTGAAAATATGATAAGAACCACCATCAAGAGTGGGAATATTAAGTGATCAGATTTCCTTTTTAATGGCCTCAAGCTGTTAAAGAGATATGTTCCACAGTGAAAAAGTTGCCATGTGTTTGGATGAAGAAAACAATTTGAACAAGTGCAAAATCACCTTGTTCTTGGCTGCATTATTAACATTGATGATCACCCAACAACTGAAGTTCTCTAATGCGAGAAATGTAATGCTTGTGGCATAGATTATATTCATTTTAAGTAGTAAGCCTTCTCAAAGCTCGTTTTATGCTAAGATGTATACACAAGTGGACATGAGTTATTACATTGATTTCATCTCAATTTGTTCCATGTCCAGCAGAAAAGCAGTTTCATGGTGTTCATTTCAGTGAGGCATGGTGAACTATTTTGGTGTACAAAGTATGTGATATAGTTTTGCCCTGCCAGTCCAAAATTTTGGGTACTCATAATAGCAATGTAAATGCTGATCCAGTGATATTTTTATTTTTTTCACATGAGATAGAGTAGTATTTAAGTTTTATTTTAACTTGAGAGCACTTAGAAGGCACCTATACTGAGTTTTCAGTTGAAGCCCTTATGCTCTACATGCACTGGTGAAGACAAATGCTTTGTAAATATTGTGGTATTTGTTAGAATACAACTTATTCATTTTACTGATCCATCCGTTTATTTGAAGTTCTCATTTAGTAACTGCTTTATTTTATTTGTCCATTTGGTTTAGAGTTTTATAGAATTAATTTTTAACAATCGAATGTGATTGAAATGCATGTATAAATTTGAACCACAGATACATTAGAACATGTGTTTTTCATTAAAAAAAATATGAAAATTAATATTGTAACTTTGAAACGAAGGGTGTGTCTATTGCTATTCTTAAGTATCGATTGTCTTTTTTATTTAAGTGAATTTTGTCTAAAATGTCATTTTTTATTTTATAGTCATATTAATAGTAAGGGTATTTCACATAAAATTTCTTAAATAAAAGTACCAATAAAAGCATAAAAGTGATAATAGACACTCCATGAAACGAACAAGGATTTACTATGCATCAAATCTCAGCCATTTTTTCTATTAAATAGCCCTTGGAGGAATACTTGTTTATGACCAACTCTTGTGTCTCATTTGTGCCATTATTTTACATCTTCAAATGATCAAATGAAGTAATAAGCTAAGGTAAAAAACGTAGCACTTATATTCCTAATCCTACATTATGCATTGAAATTAAGGAAATTTTCCTCACTTTTCAGTGCTACCAGCCTACCATTTACTGAACTAAAAGCCATCTTTACACTTGCATATTGGCTTCGGGGTTGGGGACAAAAATGATACATCTCACTCTTCAGGAAGATCCAAATTGAGGTTTAGACCTTGTTGCTTTTGTTGGCCAGTGATGATGCGGGCAACTGCTTCAGCTAACGCCAGAGTGAAATCAGGATCTTTGATTAGAGAATTTACATATTCTTCAATTTTGATGTTGCTTCCAGTTTCAAACTTTTGCATGGCATCCTCAGAAATTTTCCTATCTGTTTGAGTACAACTAGAAAGCGCAAAGTCAATGTTCATTGCCTCTTTGTCATTTGGTATGCTTGTCAGAGGCAACTTGTTAGCAACTAATGAGCCTTTAGGTGTTGATGAAGATGGTCGCAATGACTCATGAAGGACACCATGGTTGTGTTCTCCGTCATAAGTTGCAACAAGGATAGAATTATCATGTATGCATCTTTGCACCTGAAATGATTAATTGTAGTAAGGTTAAAGGGTGTCTTAAAACCACAATTATGTCGCCAAATTATTCATTAAAGTGGGTTTGGATAGAGAGTTTTAAAATTTTGGAGAATATAATATCAATAATGAAGAATAACTAAAATGTGAATTAAATATGAAAAAGATTATAAATGATCAATATAAAGAAGTTAAATATATTAGAGGACATTTTAAATTTTCTCTAAAAACGTGTCATTTACAATTCTTTGTACTTCATATAAAAAATTTTAACTAAAATTCTAAAATATTTTAAAAATATTTTATTTTTAATCCAAATTCATGTAATCTAATAATTTAGAATTCTTCTCCCCAAACGCAACATAAAATTACACAAAATAAACACACTGAAAACCAATAATAACCTTGCAAGTTTCTTGAAATCATACATGTACATGATGAAAAAGAAATGGATTGTAATCTTAACTTTACACCTAACTGTTGACTACAAAAGTTTGTATTTCCTCTCGATCAGTTCCCTAATTGTGTAATCATATGTCAATGTATATATAATATTACACATGGCCTAGTTGTTTATATAAGCATTTTATTAACTTGTGCTTTCATTTATTATACTATTTTAAATCATCATAATGACATAAAGTCATCTGTATTGCTTAAACAAAATAGAACCAAATGAAATTATGATATGTTAATACAATAAACCTTCTTTTTGGCTGGGCAAATAGGAGCCATGGAGCACCTGAAGTAAGCTCTAGGTGAAGCATTTTCTTTGGTAACCTTCTGCCCATACTTCCTCCACTGATAGCCGTCGTTAATTATCTATATTCCCAAAGGAAAATTTGTATAAACATAAAGAAGTTGGGCATTATAATAATTGAAGTAATTTGATGGTTACAGAACCAAATTAGTGCTAATGGGGCATAGCATACCAAACTATCATCCTTGGGGTGTGTTTTGACAAAGATTTGTTGTGGTTTTTTAGTTGTTGGAAACTCTAGTCTTGCTCTCTTGTTTGTATCAAAATGATTTGAGCTCATGCCCTTGTTTTCTACCTTGTTGATCTCTTGAAGTTGGGTCTCAAACTTTGTGCACTTTCTGGTCAGAACTTCAAGCATCAGTTTTAGAGCAGTATTCTCCTCTCTCAACTTTTGTAACTCCGCTTTCAGAGTTTCCACCTAATCATCAAACTTTGTTTGTTATAATCTTTTAAGCATTAGCTACATATGTTTTCATCCTTATATAAAAAATGTTCACTAGAATAGTTTCATATTCAGTATGTGTTTCTGAATCTCTCTACACACACATATATATCTATAGACAGATATGGTTATGGTATACAAAAACAAGAGTAAGAAGCAAAGAAAAAGGAGGAACCAGCTAGTATACCTTATGATCCATTGTGATAGTAGGTTGAAGAGTTAAACGACCTTCAATCACAACTGAGAATTTATCTTTATTAATTGAAAGTGTGATAAGACAACAATAACAAATAATGGAGGAGCCTTTTAATTTTTTATAGAAATTAGAACAGAATGGGGGTGGTTGAAGGTTGAGTAAGATGAAAGGAAATCTATTCATTTATATATGTGGCCAAAACTCTCCAACCTCTGGCCCTTGCTTTCTTTAATAATTCTTCTGCCCCTCACATGAAAAGCAATATAATGTTTCTTCTTAACAACTTTAGAAGTGTCTCTTTTATTTTTTTAAAGTGTATTATATATATATATATATATATATATATATAAACATATATAAAAAAAAACTAAAATAATTGAAGATAATATTATATACAATATAAATTCTTAATGTTCAAATGATACATCTGTATGAAAAGAGAGGTGGCCAGAGTAGGGTCTTAGTTATGAGTGAATTTTTCAATTCAACTCCATGTGTTAGAAAAATATAGAGTGATTGGATTTATGTACTAAGATTATTGCTATGAACAGTTTCACAATGAGCCAATATTTTCTACTCCTATAACGTATGCAGAATGATGTAATCCCTCGATGTCACAGGCATGACACTTGCCGTTTGAAAAGAAAGTTTTATTTTCCTTTTCATCATAATGTCTCCAACGTGTTCCTGGGTTCCAAGATAATTAATAGACTCATTTTAAGTCTTTGATTATTATGCATCATTTGATAGCGACTCTACATATACAAGCAAATATGTAATAATAACAATTCACCTCATTTTATATAATTATTTTATCGTATATAAATTTCATAATTCTGGGACATATAAGCTACAATATGTAAAGATAAATGAAAAAAAAAATCCATTTTCCAATTTCATATCGCATGGTCCATGTTTTCAGATTGATGTATAAAAAGGTCAAGGTTTTCCAGATGTACAATGACTCAGTGCAATTGTCTTTAGTGCCTTAAGATGCGGGTGACGAGTTGAATTTGACACGCAAGACTAGTGACATATTCATCGAATGGCTTAAAATGTGAAGAAAATCCAAGAGCAACCACCAATGAACATAAGGGTCGAGCATCGTGAACATGAACCGAATTTTCTCTTCAAATTAACAAGATCCTAATGCTTGGGCAGAAACTAGAAGTTGCCACTCATTTCATGAACTCTCTTTGAAAAAAAAATCATGAAGATAGATTGAAACTCATCAAAAAACATTTGATTGTATTTTTGGTTGATTTACGTATCAATTGATGCGCAACGTAATTATTTGGAGAAAGAAATGACAAATTATTTTCATCCATCAAACTTTAACAGATGTTAACTGGATGAGAATAAAGGGTTGAATTATATAATCTTAAGGATAATTAACTTATTTACTTAATAAATTATAATATACAATATTTACAGTTTTCTTACTTCTCTTTTATTTCATTTTTCTAAATTTTCTATTTCTACCACATTAAATTATTTATCATATTTATACTTGTTTCTTTTCTTACTTCACAGTAAGTATACACATCTAATGAGTGTGTATAATGATTATTTTTCTTAGTTTATACTCAGAAATCCCGTTTAGATATGATTAAGAAGAAGAGGTTTTAGACTTTGATGTAGCCAAACGGTAATATCCATAGAAATAGGAACATTGGAGTCCCCCCTGGTAGCGCGTTGAAACACTTTCGATGGGCGGCGCAAGAATCAAGAGTCTTTGTTTACACTGAAAATTCATTGGTTGTGGAAGCCGACAAAACCTCACACTGTAAACGACAATAAATAGTAATTACTGTAAGTGGAATACAATCCATGCACGTAACTCGACTTGAACTTTCCCATCGTCCTCACATCCCCACCGTTGTTTTGATAATTTTATTTCACTTATTTTTATTATCATTTTATATAATTAATAAATTATTATTTTTTATAATTTTATGCTTAATAATTAATATATGTTTCAAAGAAGATAATAAACGAGTAAAAAATAATTTAATGCAATAGATAGATAGGAGTATGATAAGAAGTTAAAAAATCCGAATATTAAAGCACGTGGAACTTGGACAAAAAATGCAAGATTTTGATTCTTCATGCGATTAATAAATTGTATTTTGTATTTGTTCACGTATGCCTTTTCATTCTTCATGTGAATCACGTGACATGGATATTTATGGCTCCCATTTATTATATTTACCCCATCTCATGTGTGAAAACAAACATTTGAAGATATTTTCATTAACGAAAAAAAGTATAAAAAATAATAATTTATATTTTACTAACTTTTGAAAAATTCTCTTATTTAATTTTTCTAAAATTTGAAAAGATAATTCTTTTTAACTTGTAAACAATTTTTATTTATTTTTTATAATTTTAGAAAAAACAACTTAACCTAAAATTTTATGCAAACTTAACCTACATAATTTACGGTTGATAAGTAAATAAAAATTTTATAAGATATAATTGAAAGTTTATAACTTTAAATATTTGATTGAATTAAAATTATTTAACATAAAATTAACTAAAATATATTAAATAACTGAAAAAAATACATCATGTTAAATTAATATATTGTGACAATTAAATAAGGAAAGAAATCTAAGGTTTGCACTTGTATATAATTTGTTTAAAAAGAGAAGAGTGAAAATGAGATAAAATTATTAGTAGTGATAAACTAAATTTAATTTTAATAAAAAATTTTAATTATCAAATATTTTATTATTTATATTTACTTTTTAGTAGTTACTAATATTAACCAAACAATTATCAAATAAGTTTAAAAATATTAAAATAAATCCAAATAATGTTTAGGAGACAAGTAATCCATACAAATTTTACAAACTTCTAAAATTTTACAAAAGTATTATATATTATTAAGTTTATCAAATAAAAAAAACAATTTTGAACTTCTCAAATTTGAATAATTTGAGCTTGATATCTAGAAAACATATTGGAGGCATGATTGAACAAATCAACATCAATTTACTTTTTCTCATCGTTATTTTCAACTAGTTGCATAGGTCGTCGAGTTATGAGTCTGGATAATTCACTGACATGAAATAGATTTAGATGTGTTGTGTAAATTTAGTCATAACACATTAATGGCCAATGACACTGTGAATGTTGAACAAACTTGAGAGCAAAAACGTAAAGCATAATGCAATACAGTAACACATGATAGTTAGTCAAATAAAAGTAAGAATGAAAAAGGAAATGAGACTAGTTTTATGGATTAATAATCAATTTTGGATGTAATGATAAATTATTCCTCAATTTTTATGCACTTTTTTATCGTTTTCTTTTTCCTAAAGTTCCAATTTCAACTTTTTTTTCAACTTTTCTTCTTTATCTTCTTTATTTTTTGTTTCTTTTTCCGTCTCTAGAATTTGAACCCAAAATCACAAGTTAAGTTAAAACAACTTCTACCCGTTGATTCCATGCAATGCAATAAAAGGATTATTTTAAAATAAATTATATTTTATAATCATTTAATTATATTAAATCTTTATACATAATATTTATAATTATGTAATTAAGTTAAAATAATTTTTAAAGAAAAATATTGTTTAAAATAAGTTTCCTATATTTTGTTTTAAACTATAAATATCATGTACTAGATATAATTATGTTTAAGCTAAATAAAAACAATAATAATAATAATATTACAATATTCGTTTGTCATCTAACATGTGTCAATGTTACTTCTTCGAAGAGAAAATCTACGTTTGTCTGATTATGTGGCGGTCTTTTAAAATTGAAAATATTGTTCATAAAAACTTTGCCACTCAACAGAAGAGCGTGTGAGTCTATGCACACAAGATAGAGATATTAAATCAGTACACTTGTTTTCACCTAATTAATATTTTTATATTAAATAATTTAATTTTAAAATTAATTGTTAAATTAAAATTTTAATTATATAAATTATATCTATAAAATTTAAAAAAATATTATTCAATACCTTATTAAAATTAACATATTATATATTTATAAATATATATAAAAAAATATTACCACCCACCTTTAGATCATAGGTAAGCAATTAATAATGAAAAAGTATTAAAAAGAAAAATATTAATTATATTTCTATAATTTTAATACAACAACGTGTATGTGTATTTCTAAACAAGATATAAAGGTATTAAAACGGGTCAGTCATGTCCACTTTCTCTCCCTGTGTCCCAATTTGAAAATGAATTAAATTTTATAACTCGACTCGTTTAAGGGTGGACTAACAAACTAATGGGCATTCCACTATATACCAAAAAAATAGAAAGGGGTTGATAGGCTAATGCATTAATGAACTAATCCAATTAAAATAACACAAAAATAAAAAAATTAATTAAAAATAATATTTAATTAAAAATGAGCTTAACGAACTAATTTACTGTTAATTCATATTTTGCAGGTTAAAACAAGACAGATTAAACGAGTTAGTCAGGACAAAATATTCAACCTAATCTGTCATTTTTAACAAGTTAATTAGCGGATTGACCCGTCAAACTTGACCCACTTTGACATTTCTATATAAAAATTGAGCCTTCAAAATTTTTATTAGTTTAATTTTTAAAAAAATATTATTACTATTTAGTGGTGGAATGCCATGTATTTAGTTCTCATGCGTCATCTTATTTTAAATATAGTTGCTGATGTAACATATGACATGTTATTATTAAATAATTATAAGAAATAATTAAAAAGTTTATGAGAATCAAAGTATTTTTTAAGAAAATACAATGAAATAAAATTATATTTATAGAAATTAAATAGTGGGGCTGCAATATTGAGAGAAACAGAATTTGAACTTGTTTTTTTTTACATGAATTTTATATATACATTTTCTTACTATTGGACTCTGTTGTCACCCTAAAAGGAGCCAAACTAACATAATTCTCTCCATTACAACTTAATTACTTGAAAAAATAATCGTCTTAATAAATTTTTAGAGTTTAAAAAGCGGTTATTTTTGAAAATTAATGTTCCTAAAGATGTGTGGTCATAGGGTTTTGGTCCACAATTTTTCCTGAAATGGCGGTGGCAAGTGCTGCGGTGAAATTGGGATCTCTTGTCAAAGAATTAGCCATTTGTTGAACCAAAATTTGATGGATAGAGGACTTTTGGGCATCGTCAACCAATCTTGACTTGACCAAGTCAAACGTTATGGTGGGGCAAGAACTTTCAATTATGGGTGTACTAGGTGAGAAACCAGGACCTGACCCTCTAGGGGCTTCACTTTGGCTCGAGACAAGTGATACTTCAGCTCGTTGATGACCATGATTATGCTCTCCTTCGTATGTTGTAACCAATATAGTGGGGTCTTCTAAACTCTTCTGTACCTATAATTGATATTTGATAATGATGAAATTGATCAAATAAAACTTGATATTTGTTTTGTGATGCTTCAATTTAAATGGGTACCAATTAAAATCGTTGATTATTGTGGATACAACATAGAGGGTGCTAATCCAATTATGAAAATTTTATTACCTTCTTTTTCACGGGGCAGCTTGGGGCAAAGGAGCACCTGAAGTAAGCTCTAGGAGAGGGGTTATCTCTGGTGACCTTCTGACCATATTTCCTCCATTGATATCCGTCCATCACATACTTCATACCCAGAAAAGAAAAATCAATTCAGGATTCTCAGTTAGCACTTGGAATTCATTAATCTTCCCAAAATTTACTCCTAATATAGATACAAAACTATATTATATGTATACAAAACAATGAAGTTGTTGGGCCAAGTTAAATTTATAAATTAAGTATATATTATTTTAAAGATAAAATAATGAAGACGGCCTAAATAAGTTCCTAGGAAGAGAAGACAAATATTTGGAAACTTACTAAGCTTGTATTGGATGCTTCTGTTTTGACAAGAACCTTGGTAACCTTAGGCGAGGAGGTGATATCTTTGTACCTTTTGAATGACTCTTCCTCAGTTATGGTGCTGCACTGAGTGTTAATGTTGCATCTAATACCAGATTTGTTGGTACAATTTTCACTCTCAGCTTTTCTCTTCCGTGATTGTGTTGGGTCTTGCTCAAAATTGGAGTTGATCGATTGGCACAATTGCTTTTGCAGAGTCTGATAGTTCTCAAACATGTGGGTCAACGTCTCAGTCAACCTCTTATTCTCACGACTTAGGCGACGCAGCTCATCAGCCAATTCCTCTACCTGGTCACAAAATTTCCAATCCAATGCTACGTGTTAGAATTTTAGAGAAGAATAAGACTTGATGCAATTATTAAAATGTTTTTATATGTTATCTGTAACTAATAATAACATTATATTTCAGAAACATGTGATAATCATTGAATTATTAAGTATGTAACTGAAGTGAAATGTAAAAGAAATGGTAAAAGTAGATGGAAGGATGAACGTTATTTATGGATACGAACCATGTAATTAGAAGGATCAACGTTAAGATTGAGTGCAGTGTGGACGCATGTTGGTTCCATATTTTAGAATGTAGTGAGAGGAATGAAAATCTTTATGGTGAGATATATAGTTGTGAGGGGAAAGGAGGAAGGTTGCAGGAAATGAGAGTGAAAACGCCACCTCACTTCTCTCGTCACCTTAGCTGCGTCAGACTTTCTGCTTTTAAGCATATGCGCGTTTTCCAAATTTAAATTTATTTTCAAATTATATTTTAATTCTTAATTTATGTAAAAAGCTATAAAAAATCTTGCTCTGAACAATAATTTCACCAAATAAATAAAAGTTTATTTTTCCATCAGTAATAAAATAATATCTCATTGACTTTCTTCCATTTCTAATTGACGAGGGAGTCTTTCTAAAACACTAAGCTGTTCCCTTTTACTTTTTCGTATTTTTTTATTCTTCCACGTTGTACTTTAAAAGCCAAAAACTCACGGAAAAGTTACATAATTTCCATTAAAAATTACGAAAAGTTATCGCACTTGGATTTTTGTTTTGCAAAGAAGCCGTGTGAACACACTTATAAGTGCTTTTCATGTGTTTGCAAAGGTTTGTCATTTGTCAATTGTTGAAAAGACAAGCGATTTTCTTATTTTGCGAATTCGATTTGTTTGGTACTAATTTTTGAGTTACCTCGTTAGTTATGGTTGTTTGAAGATGTTAGTTCCCTGTGAGCAGATTCTAATTCATGATTACTATCGTAAGTTCTTTGGGACAAATTACTAACTATTAAAAATAAAATAATACTAATTTAAAAGTTAGAGTGAATCAGTCGATTTAATCAGATAGATTGAAAATTGGCCAAATGACCGATCCTAACAAATGACCTCTTAAAAGGATGTATTATAATTACTTAACGACTACACTGACTATTTATTTGTTAATATATAAGTACACAATTTAATATAAATATCAATAAAAATATTTCATAATACAAGAATATTGTAATAAATATTACTATAATTATAATATTTTATTATTTAATATGTTATATAATATATATATATATATATATTAATAAATATAACTTTGTATAATATATAAAATCTTCTTGCCCAAACATTTACAATTGACTTCCAAAAGAAAGAGAAAAAGAGCACCATTAGTCAATCGTCTAACAAAAAGTTTTTTCATTTTATATTAATTAAAGCTCTGACTTATTTAATAATTTTAAAATTAAAATTTAATTTATTATTATCATATAATTTTTATTAAATTTACTTTAATATTTTTAAAATTTTAATTTAGTTTATTAATCTTTTTAATAATTTATTTCATATTAAAATCTTTAATCGATCATTAAGTCTTTTTTAAATGGATTATGAAATTATTTAAATAAATATATTTGTATAAAAGTCATAAGACATATATTTAAATAAAATATAAAAAAAAATTAATATTTATATTATACATACAAAGTATATTAATTAATAGTAACATTTTTTTTTTGAAATACAGGTAATAGAGATGCTTTCTATAGCAAAAAAAAAATAAAAATAGAGATGCTTTCTAATTCTAATAAAAAAATAGAATTTTTAATTTTAATAATTTATTATTTTAAAATTTAATTTATTAATTACAATATTATATTTTAATTTTTATATAAAATTATATAATATATTATTATAAATTTTATGAATTTTAAATAAATTATTTTATTAAGTTTAATAATTTTTTAAAATTTAAATTTAACTTATTCAATTAATTAAATTTTTAAAAAACGTTAAATTAAATATATTATTTAAATAGAATAATATAAATTAAGCTTTAAAAAAGTTAGACTTTAACTTTTTATCTATTTTCATGTATGAATATTAATTTTACTAATAAGTGGCTTGAGAACATTTATTAAAAAAAATAAATCAATGTTTCATCTGATATTTAAATATTTTTTTTAAAAAAATTGAAATATTTTGTTTTTATATAATAACTATTGTTTAATAAATGGTTTCTATTTTCTTTCAAACAGAACTATATTATATGTGTGACATTTTCCATTGACGACGCAACCATGCTCAATGATCAGAAACAGTTTTAATCTGCATGCTTTCTGGAGTTCTGGTTCGTTTCGGTTTATATTTTTTTTCTATCCTATCAATGGTCACCCTTAAAAAATTCCCATCATATAATAATTATTCATTGTCGTCTATGGTATCTTTATTTGGTATATAAATTAAATTTCGATAAGATAGGTTCACACGTATTGTCAGAATAACATTAGATTTGGTAGATCAAATAGATTAGTGACACGAATCAAAATCAGTAAAAAATTAAACATTATTAAATTAGCACTTAAATGTCTTTAAAAAATATTCCAATTTTTTTAATATATTTTAATCTTATGAAAAATTATTATTTTAATTACTCAATTTCACAATTTAAAATGAAAAAAAAATATTTATTTGGTTCTTCAAGTCTGAATATGACATCTCATGCCATCGTCACATGCTCTGATGCTCACGCCACGCATATTACGTTACGTTATTTAACTTGTTCATTCTTTTTCCACATGATTCAATTTCCCAACTTTGAAAAGTTTATATTCTTTATTTCCAACTAATCTCTGTCCTTTTCCTCTCTTTTGAGCTGATTATCTTCCTCGTCACAAACAATTTCAACGTTTGTTTATTATGCTCTCTTATATCTTTTTCTTTTTTTAACAATTTTTTAAATTAAGTATTAAAATATAAAATATGTTTTTTATTTAATAATTATGAAAGTTTATAAAAATAAGGGAAAACTCCATTGAAATAAATAAAGTACCTATTTGTGGAATTTCCACATTTACTTAGACATATTTTATAAGCAGCAGCAGGATAACGATTCTTCCACAACTCTTACAAGAGCTACATGAACAGGTCCAAGTCAAGGCACAGTCTTGTGCACGAAATTCCATTGTTAATGAAAATTGAAAGTGGGATACACTGCTGCTTTCAGTCTCCTAGTTTAATTAGTTAAATTTCTCCAATTGAATTTCCAGGGATTGACTGAGAAAAATAAAATGGGATATCCAATTTGGATATATTATAAAAAAAAATATAAAAAACATATAATTAAAATTATTGAATAAACTCTTGCTTTAAAAAAACCATTAAATAAGTGCATAATTAAACTCTATTTCAAAACGCATTCTTGACAAAAACATAGAAATTTGAATCCTTGATTATTTCATTAAAACGAGATAAATACAAATTTTCTACAGGGTACATCTGTGCTCCCCAATGAAAGATCTGACATGCTTTGTTTACAAGTTAATGATGGAATGAAGCTAGTAATATTTAATTGGTGTCATGTGAGGGGAAATACGTGGAAGACTATACTATAAATTAACCTGTGCCCACAAAAGAATCTTTCAAAATCAAGGCAAGTCAAGTCGTGGCACTATAATTCTCTTTTTTTTTTTACATATATTATGGACCATAACATGAGATCATCATGCTGACATGTAGAAGGTTGTGTTTAGGTTTTTCTAACATCAACTTTTAGGAGACACAATTGATTTTAAGAAAAAATAATAATAAAATATATTTGATTATATTTTTACATAATATTTTTTAAAATAACTTTTTGTTTGTAATCAGTTAATATAATTCCTTAAGATTATCATAAATAATAATAATAATTAAAAAAAAAAGAAAAAGCTTTTGCATGTGTAGTTTTGTTCTTCTCAAGCGAACGAAACTATCCTGCAATATGTGGTATGTACCGAGAAAAATGTGTCCATGAACAATGAATAATTTAGGATGATGATTATGAGTGACTTCAATTACACGTCATGCATATGAACAGTCTTAAAATACAGGAATTTTCATTTCCTTTTTGAAGATAAAAGATTATTTTAAGACTATTGTTATAAAATATGGGTTTTTACTCAAATAATATATGGCGTTTTAATATCTTCATTTATGATTAGTTTTTTAATAGCTTGATTTAAAGACTTTATATCATATCACCGTACTTAAATAGTTTATTTTTAACAAATGTGTTTGCCTTCTATAAATTAAAGATATCACAACATAGGCATTTGATAACGATAATTGTTTGTTAGGCTTCAATGCTAAGGCCACTTTTAATTATTATGTTGTGTATTTGAAGAATAAAGTTGGATATATCAAGTTCCACTAAAGATAGTCGGAAATTTACTTTTAGGATAATAACAATTATCACCTTCCTATTTTTTTAACAATAATCTAATAAAAAATTTCTTCAATAAATCTGTAATCATAGAGGTCAATTAGGCAAATGAAATGATGTATTAATGTTTTTCAGAATATTGTTCATAAAAGAGATTGTGTTTTTTCTCTTAAAAATCTATGTACAAATGAATTCGTGTATTGACGAGTAAAAAGTTACTTAAAGTCTTAAAATTCAGGATTCTTGTAGTTTCTAAATAAAAAATAAATATTTTTTTCTATAAATCTATTTGTTGTATATATAGATAGATAGAAGTACTATGCTAAGTAGTTATAAAAAAAATGCACTTTGGTAGAATGGTACAATTCTTTGATATTGTCAAGTTTTCTTAAAAGAAAAGAAAATGATTTTTTTTTATATTTTTTAATTTACTTTAAAGAAAGAATGATATCCTAGTAGTCATTGTGATATTTTCTTTCTAAATTAAATTATTTTCTATATAATAATTTAAAATTTAAAATTTGAAGCATTTGAGCTAAAAAGGAGAAGTTATGTCATGCAATTAAATTTATTTGGTTGTTGGACTAACATGTGAGCACAAATGTGAAAGTACAATTGTGGCTTTCTTAATTTTTTTACAAGAAATTAAAAGGAATAAATATGGAAATAGTGAGAAATAGTAAAGCCTATGTTGGTCATGCCCAAATTTTTCATCACACCTAGAACACGGGCCCTTTCTTGATGTATGTTCACACATATCAATACAAATTAAATTGCATGAGAAAATAAGCATATTTAATCACAACATTAATATAAAAATTTGTCAACAGAAGATAAAAATAGTGTATACAAAAGTAAGAATGCTTACCACAACTAGACAACTAGCTCTCCCAATGCTATCTGATCGCAGACCACCAAAGGGATTTAAACCAACATATTCAACAAGAATACAAGCATCTATTCCGCAAGCTTCATAGAAGTCCCCAATCTGAACAGAATATTAATAAGAAAATGAATAAATAAAAGAAACTAAGGGAAGTTTACTTCATAATGGGTAGAAATATATTAATGTCAGGGAGTCAGCAAAGGAGCGAACAAATTTTATTGAGAATTGGCAACTATGCTCCCTTCAAACTCAAATTTCAAGTGCACCAACGTCTGACCAAACTCTCACCGAATGAAAATGGGTAGAAATAGAGTGTTCCTTCCTCTAGACTACACAAATGAAAATTGATTTTCCATCAACTTTCTTACAATAGCACCATCCTTTAACAAAAAGAAGAGTTTTGTTAACCCCAGCTCTAAGACCTAATGATAAGCAGCTAATAATAGTAAAATTTTAGTCGTTATTACTATATTAATCTTCTATCTCAACTAGTTCCTCTAGTGTCAAATTCTCATCCTTTTTGAGATTATCAGAATTAACTACAACATCAACATTTATTATCTGTTCAAAAATATATACTGAATAAGTCTCCCAAAAAAGTTATGATAATGAAAAGTGTAAACATTATTTATAACTCTTGAAGGCCTAACAGTCTATTGTTAGATATAGAGACTAAAAGTGTGTCAAATCTCAAATCCTATTATTCATAAGGTAATAAAAAAGAACACTACAATCTACATTTATCTTTACAATTCATACACTATTTGATTCATCATCACAGTCTATAAAAAAATTAAAATAACAAAATCGTTAATATTTTCTAAATACATAGTTTATTCTACAGTGTACACTATAGTCTACTAATCTATAGTCTTGAAATATTTAATAAAGATGAGTATTTATTTTATCATTAAACATAATGCAATGACATTTTCAATTATCATAACATAAACTTTATTTAGAATTTAAAGAAAAATAGTATCACATAAAATACAGAAACACATATATTAGTAATTTCTACACTAAAAATATACTTAATCACAACACTACCATACTACTCTTTCTCAATTATGCACTGTGATCACAAATTTTAATATTAGGAGCGCAATTAACTGTGTTAATGTCTTGTCTCCTTGTCTTTAATATCTGTCTTTTGTGAATATTCTATTCTTTTAAATTATTATTTTATTTAAGATAATTTAATTTTAAAATATTATAGATATTTATTAATTTTACTATTTAATTTAATTCCACAAAATATAGATATATGTATTAAAAAATAAATATACTAAACAATGTATTTTACATTCATATTGATTGAATAATATACAAAATGAAAGCTTAAAATGATTTAGAAAAATATTTAAGAATTCTTAATCAAAATTAAAATAATAAAGTTGAATTCAAAATTATAATAATTTAATTTAAAAATTAATATTAATAGAGAATACTAATAACACACTTTTTTTAATATACTTCTAATTATCACTAAAATTTATTAAAACTTTAAAAAATTACATGGAACTTTTTTAAAATTAATATTTTTCTTTTGATTTTTTAATATATTTCTAAATATTGACTAAAATTTATAAAAAAATTATTAAATTGATGATAATATTGTAAATATTCTTTTTATATAACAAATTAGTTCTCTTAATGAATATTAAATATTATCACAATTTATTTTAATTGATTATAAAAAACTATAATTTAGTAACAGAGTATCGTTAATTAAAAAATAAAGTATGTGTTGAAAATAAATGGATTAAAAATAGAAAGAATTAAAAACGAATGAAAATAAGGTTAGAATAAGATATAAATTTTAAAATTTCAATTTGATGATGTGATATAATAGACATTAGAATATAAATATATATGCTGTGTGCTTTGTAGATTGCTTTGCTTTGTCATCTTTATTAATGGCGCGTTCTTTTCAATTGAATCACAATGCACAAAGATCCCACTTAAAAGTTTTTGGTCAATTTGTTTCAATGAAACTTTATATAATCTTGGCAAGCCACGAGCACCACGATATCTACAATGCCACACTACTTTTGGCTATGGAATCTTTAGTTTTGGCTTTCGAAATTGTAATGTGAAAGGGAATATTTACAATAATTTTCTTTGCAAGCTTTGAAGGAATATATACATTCTTATGTTAGCTCAGACTGTACCTAATATTTATATTACACGTGATGTGTATGAATGAATTATTGATCAAATGTTTGACTCACCTCAGTGGTCTTAATTTCAATTATAAGTTAGCTGAAGCTTTGATTGAAAGCTTGTGACATGTTAATTTTATATATAATATAGTTTGCTAGATGCTTATGCAGTAGGTATAATAATTTTGAGCAACCAAATTAAGTCGCCCATGTTTTTAATGTAATGTTTGATTTGAATAAAACAAAGACAAAGAGAGAGGAATAGAAATTTATAAAAGAAAACTTGTTAGATTAAAAAATATAGAGGGTAGAGAAGGAAAAATAGAGGAACAAATATTTCTCCCTTCCCATATTTTTTTTCCTTTCATTATTTAGGAAATTTAGAGAAGAGGAAAAATATTAATTATATAGTTAGATTCAAGTTGGGAAAGGATTTCAATAGAAGAGAAAAAAGAGAATATAAAGTTTTCTTGTCTAGTTTGATTTAAAGAACATGATAATTTCTTTATAATTATTAACATTTACAGTATCAATGTATTGAATTGTAGAATTTTTAATAAAAACTTATTAAATACAACTTTTTGTCCATATAATATTATTGTATATGTTAAAAAATATTTATGATATATATATATATATATATATATATATAACTTTTTTTAAATTTTGATAAATTAGTTAATTCACTTTTTTCACAGAAAAAAGAACAGAAGAAATAGTTTATTGACTTGAAGAATTTATTTTTTTACGACTTAATGAGTAGATTAAATTTTTTATGTTACTGAACCTGAGATTGATTGATGACAAAAATTAGCAATTAATAGAGAAGAATGAACAAAGAAAGTTTTAGAAATAGAATAATGCTAATTATTGACAAATTTATTAAAAAATAAAAAAATATGTAAAATTTATTATTTTTTATTCTTAAATTAATGTTTTTTTCTGATACTTTTTAATTTTTAATAAATTTTAACTAAATAATAAGTATGTTAGAGAGAGTATTGTTAATATTTTTCTTTAAAATAAAAGGTATCTTGAATTTACCATCAAGGGATGGTGTCACTTATCATGTACATAAATTCATCACATTTTTATTATTTTCCCACCTGCACATTTTTTTAAGATAACAAAATTATTCTTTCATAAATCCTCTAATAAAAAAATTATAATATATTAATGCTTCAATACATAATTATTATGCAGCATCATATTAAAAGACAATAAAAACTAATAAGAATTAAAAAACAAGCTCTTTAGCTATGGTGGAATCATTCAAATTCTCTAACTTTTTCTATTTCCTTGAATACTTTTTTACCACAAGCACAAGCCTCCAGCATCACGCAAATCTGGCTAAAGGGAAATACCACCAACCACATGTTTCAAGCCTTTTCCTTCTATCTATATATACAGAATATCAAATTAATAATTTTTATAGTAAACTAAAAAATATTATTTTTAACTAATATTCTATTTTCATTAAAAATAATATTAAGATTGATAATCATTAGTTAATGAATAATAATTCAATATACTCCTGAATCTACTATAACTTTTTCTTTTACAAATTAGGTCTCTTTTTTTTTATTATAATAAGATGCTCCCTTCATCATCTAAAACAAGACCTCTTATATTAATTAGCTTTTGTAAAAGAAAATCATCTAGCTCGCTTAATTCTTACATTAATGATATCATTGGTGGATATGAGAGAGTATAAAATATTATGATATTTAAATTAAATAAAATAAGATAAAATTTTATTGTATGATTGATGCATATTAAAACAACAAGTTAGATATATCATGTTATTTTATATATTAAAATCATTTTCACAGATGAAATTTACACTAAAGAAAAATAAAACAAGCTCATTAGATATACTTATATTAAGCTGCCTTGAGGTACACTACATTGTGATGAACTTTACAATGCCTTGTTACTACAATTTATTAAAAAATATATATATAACTATTTCTAAACCAAAGGACAGCGTTTTACACGCTGATTACATCTTTGTATTTGAAAAATTTATATAGAGAACAAGTCATTCTTACGTGTGAAAGGAATTGTATGCAAATTCTCTTACTAAGCTTTGAAGAGAATATAAAAGTTCTGCTGACAATATTATTATATTTACTCGTGCAAATACACCCAATACAAATATATACAATAGATGAATAATTTCAACATTTATCTATTGAAGTTGGTGTTGGCTTATCAATTTTCCACTTGATCTGGTTTAGTGTAGTACATTTCTTTATACTTGCCATGTGTTGTTTGTGCACCATTTTTATGGCATTTTAAATAATTTCATCAATATAAGAAACATATACGTTTAATCCATCAATGAAGCGGCGTGTCGTTGCAAAACTAAGTCCACGTAAAGATACTTTTTCTTTATTTATTTAGTTAACTTATTTCATTGATAAATACAAGGAAGGTTATTGTATTTTACACTTTAAAGTTTAAGGTTCATGGATAGACTCTAATCCACATGTTTGAGAATTTTGATTTGATAAGTATTTAGCTCATTAAACTTTTGAGTCCTAATACACATGGATAAGATTAGAGTTATGTTAAATGGGAATACTATTTAGTCTCAATCGGAAATAGAGAAGAGATATAACTTGAAAATGGCTATGGAGTCACACAAGGAGAATTAGGGAAAAACAGTTTATAAGTTGTCTTTCGAGATCATAATAAATATGTTATTAATTTCTTCAAAAATAGTAATGCCTACTTATTACATAATTTGGTAATTCAACATTTTAAAATAATGTGGGGACCAAAGGGAAGATTTTAAAACTTTAGAAACTAAATGCCATGACACTTACAAGTTGAAGGACTATTTTAGAGGTTTACTTATTTTAAAAATTCTTTCACCCTCAATCTTCATCATGTGCAAATGAAGTTAAAATGTTTCATGTAGTACCTACTTGTGCATGTTTCACTTGCCAGGAATTGAACAAAAGATTCACAAAATCAAGAGCACAAAAATGTAAAATTTTAAAGCTTGCTGTTTCTAGTTTGGCAATATACAACTAAAAGATGTGATAGAATTTGGACCTTCATAAGAAGTATCTTTGCTCCAACATGTTTGTTATTCAACTTAAAAGGTATAGAAAGAAAAACGCCCAATAAATGAATACTCTTACTCTAACGAGTTTAGCAAGCCCAATAGTAGGAGCACTATTAATTAAGCCCAAAACTAATGATATGAGAAGAAAGCACTGAGGAAGCACAAAAACAGAAATGGGAATAAAACGACATTTTTTTTTATTATTTCACTTATTGTTATTAAGATTGAAAATAGGTTAAATTATTTATTAGAAATTTATCACTTACTACTCTCTCTTTTTTTATTATTAAATGGAGATAAAAGCCCAACAAAAAGAATTAATAACCTACCATTTTGATGAAGACTATTCCATAAGTATCTTCACATTAACAAAAGAAAGGATAGAGAATGATTTACATCTATTATTTTCCAAGTGTGCCATATTTGATAATAAGTCAACATACATGCTAATTTTTTTAAATATTTGATAAACACTAATGATATTATTGAAGCCCAATTTTAATTACCAACTTTTGTTTAACTCTACAATAACTAAAATCTATATATTATGTTAATAAATTAGGTACATACTACTCTATCTCATACTTCATAGAGTTTTGGTCAAATCAGGTTCCTATCCAAATAGAAATTTCAAGTTGAACGAAAGTCATACAAATCCAAATCCCGCGCCCTGAAATTCTTCACAAAATTACAAGTTTTAATCATAGTTTTGAGTTTTCACAAGTGAAGTGAAAGATCCAAGTTACGATTCCGAAGAAGCAAGCTTGTTTTCTCTGGAGTGGTGAAAAAAGGGGCATGGACGAAGATCAAATAGAAGGTTGTGTTAGTGGGTACCTAAAGGACAAAGGGTTTACGCAAAAGGATCAACTCTCCAACACCGATTCCTCTCTTCAACCTCACACTCTCAATCGCACTCAGTATCTTCTCTTTTCCCTCTTTTTTTTTTATCTTATTTTAATTTTGTTACATTTTTGTTTTCCAATTTCGCTAATTTATAACGACCTAGGATCTCGGAGTCGCTGGGTGACTTCGTTTAAACTCTTTCGCCTCTGAAAATTATGTATTAATAATAATTAAAAAAAAAATAGCACAGTGTTTGTGTAATTCGTGAAAATATGAAGCTATTGTTAGTTATAAGAGAAAACTTAAAATTTTTGGTTGCTTTTATTTTATATAGAGTTTAATTTTAATGAACTGTCAGTGTAAATCTATTAAATTAATTACACACGCGCACGCGGGTAATTTTAATGTGTGCCGTCAATGAATATTAAGTTTTATTTGAAATTATAACATTTAATGTTATCAATGTATTTGATTTTGTGATTTCTAATCATTTAGGCCTAGTTTGGAAAATTTCTATCCTGTTGACGAGTTTATCTAAACTAACTGTTAGTCAGTATTTTATAGAGAATTGAATGTAGTCACACTTAAACTATGTAAGTGGACATTTTAATTAAGCATTAGTTGGTTGCAAGGGAAGGGGATTGAAACTTCAGACAAACTATCCCAGATTTCAATCTTGGAGTTGTCACTTTGGGGGGGGGGGGGGTGTTATTAATAACTACCATTTCTGGCTCATTTTGTAAATCAGTACATGACTTTGAAATTGCAAGATTTCAGCAGGTGCGGTTGCCATCCTAGTGGCTATGCCTATAAAAGTTGGTAGATGGGTTTTCCAAACGTTTTCATGTTTTCATTTAGCAAATAATTCTGTTTGAATTAATTAAAACTGACAACTAGTTTGCTAGGCCTATTAACATTTAAACTGTGTTTTTAAACTGGCAATGGTATCTGTTTTTGACATTTTGAGCATCTCACAAGAAAACTATTGAACTAATATGAATTTAAATTGGATTGCTTTCCTCCAAAATCTTCTGGCAAGCATGTAAGCTGTTGAAGAGGAGGTTTATACCTTTTCTTATAACACGGCGATCAGCTTGCTCAAATCCTATATTACTTGTCCACTGTGTGTGGTTTTTTGGAGAGTGATTCTTTGAATGAAAACCCAGATTGGAGAGAGGTTCTGCTAGATACCATGATGGGTATGGTAGGCTGAGATCATGGGCATACAGGTCACTTGACTCATACAAGGTAAGATGCCGTTTGGTTATTGTCCTGCACTCTTGTTTGAAGTTCATTTACAACATTGTTCAATTTCAGTTCTGTAGTTATTATATGGTTTGCCACTTATTTGCAGCATGAGTTGTTACGTGTGCTTTATCCTGTATTCGTCCATTGCTTCATGGATCTTGTGGCAAAAGGGCATCTTCAGGAAGGTATGAAATATTTCTACACACATTTAATGAAATAATAATTATTTTTATTTTCAGATTTTAGAGTTCCTAACGAGGTCATCAATGCTATATATATTTTATGCTTCTCCTTACATGATTCATGATTCCGGATTCTCAGCTCGGAACTTTTTCAATACCTTTCGTGAAGACCATGAAAAGATGCACTCACGAGACCTTCAAAAGTTAGAAGTGGTTATTTCTCCTACTCATTTTGAGGTTTGTTTCCGTCTAAACTATGATATGATATCTCTTTTATGATTCTTGAAGTTGTTAGATCATTAGCATTATATAATCCTCCAATATTGTTCTTACCCAGGAAATGGAGTTCGCTCATTCGCTTAGGCAGAGCAAATTCAACATAAAGATATGTGGGGTAATGTCTTCACTCTCCTGGATTAGTTTGTCGGATATACTATAGTTGAGCCTTTTTTATCTACTCTTCTCAGTTATTCAAGCAAAAGATTTTGTTCATCTAGTTTTAGAATCCACCAGAAGTCCAAAACTATTGTACCCCTTTTTGGGCTTTCTTTTCTGTGTTTAACTAGTATCCCTGCGATTTTATTTTTTTATTAGTAGCAATGATACATTACTTTTTGAAACAATCTTTAGTCATTAGCATTTGATTTGCAGTTAGTTGAAGTTTTTGTGAATGTATGCCTTCTATTGTTTGTTAATCTAATCTGTTGAATTTACTGCATATGCCTGGAACGTTGTAGACTTGTAGTAATATTTCTGTATCATATGTATTATATAATGATGTCACATTCTTTGGTGGATTGCTGAAAGTATTCATCATCTCAGTATTGTTTATTCACATGTTCAAAGGTAGAGCTTTACTATCAATTATGACTTATTAATTGAGGGAAATTTTGAGATATACCATAATTTCCACTCTAGTCTCTGTTATGGTAGGCCATTGCGGTACTTTTCTCTTGCCTTGGTTTGGCTTCCATGAGGCATAAAGGAAGTTACATGCAGATGCAATTGTCTGATCATAATGATATAATTAAACAATATCTGAATCCCATTATTGATCTCTGGAATCAGTTAAATGAATATCCATTATTTGACTGGACCATCATTGTCTTTATTTATAATTTTATATAGAAATTTGTTTTCTTTTTTCAGAATTTTCATCATTGAGGTCATTACATTCTTTGCAAAATAGAGCTATATGTAGAAAATCTGATAGTAGTTAATGTTTTGGGCATTTGACAGTATTCTTATGAGCTTCTGTTGCAACATCTCCACAGTATGCAATCCACCACTATAATTGGTATTATCAATGATCATATTAACTTCCAAGGTGCTTTTCTTTATTTCAAGCTGCATCTTTTGATTTTGTTCATTTGGACTTTTCAGTGTTGCATATAATTTGTTGTTGTTGTCGTTGTTGTTGTTGCCCTGCAGTTACAACTGGACAACCTAGCTCAATTTCTGATGATCCAGAAGCTGTTGCCCTCGCTGGAAGCATCCAGGATGTAGTAAACCAGATAAATCAGAAAGAAATACTTTGGGGGGTGAGTCCTTGAATATATTGACAAAACTAGACAATGTTAGAAATTATCTTGCTCTTTTTGTTTCTAGCAATGCAATCCCAGTTTCTCTTGCAGTCTTGCTTTTGCAAACTTTTTGTTGGAATAGAAAGGGCATTAGTGGCATGAAGAATGCCTGTTGCCTGAAATTTTGAAAGACTTGAAAATTTGCTAATTTTTGTGCATTTCAGTTTTCATGTCTTGGCAAATTTTTCAATTAAGTCCAATGTTGAGATAATCAGACCATGACTTGTGATCAGTCAATTAAATTGACTGACATCTGTTATCATTGTCATGTCATCATTGTACTTGGATTGATGTGTGGAATATGTGGGAGCTATGGCTCCTTCAAAACTTTTAAAACAACAAAACATAACTTTACTTCTTTTCTCATTTATTCATATAATGCATTTGAAGGGAGTGAAGTAGCAACATGTTTAATTTATTAGCAGCCAATGTCACTTACTAACAAAACAAGTTTTAAATGGTGGACTGATTTTTTTTTTGAGTGACCAGTGACTATTGGATATGTATCCATGTTTTCCCCATAAGAATTGGATATGTGCCCAGTATGGGCATGACAACCATTTAAGATTATCCATGCAATTAGCTATATGCTTCCAAATGTTTAAATCCAAATTTACAGCCATTATACTGGTATGGGACAATGGGTTTAATTTTGACTGGTGGTTGTTGAGGAAGAATAAAGATTTGGCAGTTTTGGTAGTATTCAAGGCACAGGCAGCAGTTGCTTCCATGGCCCCTGGTTCAAACAGTTCTTCATTGATTTCTCTAAATGAAATATTTTTCTGATTTAAATGTCATGTTCAATAATGGTCTGGTTTCAATCTCATTAATCTTTCTGCCACAGTTGCTTGAAGATTCTGTAGATGACCACAGAGATAAAGCTGGGGCCTTGCTTTCAGACACAGAAAAGGGAGAAGGGGAAGCCAAGGAAGGGGATAATGATGAGAGTAAGGTACATATGTTCTTGAAGTGCATCTACCACTCTCTATGGTTCATGTGCCATTTGTTTCTCAGAATTTCTGCACCTATAACAAAGTTTTGCATGAGTTTTGTTCGAATGCACTTTTATCACTTTTATACAGCTAACTTGTCTGATTGTCAAAAAGTTTTTAATTGTTTTTTCACTTTTGTTCTGTGCTTGTTTCGCTTTTAGAAAAGGTCAATTGATGGAGGAAAGCAAGGTGGTTCCATAAAAAAGGTAAAAAAGGACAAGGCTGGAAGTGCAACAGGGAAAAATGCAAAACCTGAAGCTAATGCTATATCAGCAACACCTTGCCTGAAACCAGAACTCCCCTTGCTCATAGGGTATTCTCTCATGTCCAATTTTTTGTTTAATAGGCTTTGCATATTCTGTATAGGATGTAGATTAAACCAGAATGAGATAACATTATTTTCATTGGCAAGATATAATTCTGTTCTGTTTAATGGTGTAATGTTTCATTCTTGCAGTTCAACCGAGGTAGAACTGTCTATCCTGGAAGATTTAAGGAATCGTGTACAATTGAATAGCGTTGCCCTGCCTTCTGTTAACTTCTACACATTTGTCAATACACATAGTGGGTAATGCCTTACACTTTGGCAGAACGAGTTTATTTTATATTTGGGTTTCTATTTAGTAATACTTAGTTTTTGGTCAACTACCCCAGTTTAAGCTGTTCATCAATATCGCACGATGGATCGCTAATTGCTGGTGGATTTTCTGACTCATCAGTAAAGGTTCTTTCCCTTCATCCTCCTCTTTCCACCTCTCCCAAAAAAAAAATCATGTTTCCTTTTAGAACTTTATCTTACCAGACAATGTTAACTTGTGACAATTGTGACTGTGATTTGTATCCACAGGTTTGGGATTTAGCAAAACTTGAACAGCCCACCACTTGTAAGTTTATAGTTGAAAAATCATTTGTTTGGAACAAGCTGAGTATGATCATTGCATTCTTTGCTTGAAAAATGTTAATATGATTAGAAACAAGTTTAGCTATGAGTATGATTGTTATTTCTTATGTGCTGCAGTTATATGGCTTATAAAACTCATCCTCTTAAACTCCTTATGTATTTACCCATGCATAATATACAGCTGTATAGCTTACTGATGTATATAAGTAAAGTTTTGACCGATTCCTCTTTTCTTGGTGAGAGTTACTACTATACTGGATTCTGTGCAAGATAATCTAACTCATTCATTGTGCATATTCTTAGTCTTTTGACTTTAATAATCAGTTGAGGAAAAGAATCGGTACAAGAATGTGAAGTGAAGCAATATGGGGGGCACACTATTTGCCACCTAAATAGCCTTTTGTTGGAAATTTTATCCAAAAAAGGTTTAGAGGATTGATCATACCTCTCTCTGTCTTTTTTCTTGGGTTGTGCACTGGATCTTAATTATCATTTGAAAGATTGATGTCATTGTGATTTGTAGGCAATGACTGATCCTTCAATAATGTGATGGTCTTTCATCTTCATCACAATTGCCTGTCTGCATATAAAACTGACTTCTAGAGCTGTAAAACCTTATCTATTGCTAAAACATCATGGTGTTTAACAAAAAATGACTGTTGACTTGAACAAAATCAAAGCTAAGCTTTGCAAAAGTTAAATTGGTTGAAAGAAGTTTGTTAAGTCTTGTGCAATTCAATATGCTCAAATGTGAGTTTCATGGTTTACTTGTTATAATAGTTAAGTTGTTGCTACCATCAGCTTTCTCACAGAGAGGAAATGACACATCACAAAATGAACAAATTCTTGGACCAAATAGTGGGAAAAGGCAGTACACATTGTTTCAAGGTCATTCAGGGCCAGTCTATGCAACCACTTTTAGTCCCACTGGGGATTTTATTCTTTCCTCTTCAGCAGACAAAACAAGTATGTTTATTTGATGCCATTTGAATGTTCTTTTCTAATTGTTTCTTCTTCACTTTTGAGAGTTTTTTTTTTTTTTTTCACATTTATATATTTTGTTCTATTTTAATTTGAGTCTTATTCCGAACCATGAGTTTACATTTTTTGTGCAGTTCGATTATGGAGTACAAAGCTTAATGCCAATCTTGTTTGTTACAAGGCTCACAATTACCCTGTCTGGGATGTTCAGGTAAATCTGTCTTCTGAATTTTTTTAACTTCCATATTTTTGCCTTTTGTGTATGTATTCCAATAACAAACATACAACACACAAAATATTTAAAGGATAATTTTAAATTTGAACATTTAAATGTAAATGATCTGGTGATTCCCTACATTTTTTTAATTGCTGTAACCAAACATAGCATATGCATGTATATGAAAGTTGGTTCTAACCATGCTCCAAATATTTCATTAAGTTTAGATTTTGTATCTTTAGTCTCCTTTTCCTTTCAAGTTTTGTATGGTTGAAATGATGTAGTGTACTATCTTCTTGATCTTCCTTTCTCTTTCTGTAATTTGCTTAATAGTTTTTTGCTGTTCTTATGCTTAGCGTGCAGTGTGCTTCTCTTTGAAATATACACCTTGCATTTTTATCCAATACAATATGAAAAGTATATGACATTGAAATAATGTTATAATCTAATAATACTTGGGAAGATAAACAAATAATTCATTGTCGCATCCATATATCTTCTTTGCTCTTAGATATACTTAGAAGTATGTATCTTTGGGACTTTGTTCTCTCAAGTCTCAACTGCTGCAACTAATGAAGATTTTCTTCTCTATCCAAAGGATATTTTGTTTCTCTCCTTTCCTTTTCTCTTATTCTATTTAGTCTCAACTCTCATGACATTACTGTCTGCATGTACATTCTAGAATGCTACATCATTTATTTATTTATTTTTCTGGTGCAGTTTAGTCCGGCTGGGCATTATTTTGCCAGTTGTTCACATGACAGAACAGCTAGGATTTGGTCCATGAACACTATACAGCCTTTAAGAATAATGGCAGGGCACTTGTCAGATGTCGATGTGAGTTTTAAAGTCAAATATCCTTTTTCTTGTGCTTGTCCTAATTTTCTCCAGATTTTATATCATCCGCTAGTTTATTATAGTTTTATATTTTTTACATATTGATTGCTCAGAAATTCATATACTAGTAGTGTAATCCTGGACACTCCTATTAATTTGTGAAAGAGTGGATTTTTGTAAGTAATACACCTTATCCACAAAATTCAAATAGGGACTATAGTAAAACAGTGAATTTTGTCCGACCAAACTGGTGATTGAATCCTAAACCGTAATTTACAACTAGACTGTGTGGTGGATCTTAGATACCAACACTGTGACTTGTGATCAAGTATATTCTCCAAATTTGCTTCTACACTAGGGTTGTTGCACCTCTCGCTAAACTTAGACTACGTCTTACTTCAACTTAAGCAAAAGTCACAAGCTTTTAAAACCATCTCCGCATCTCTAACTTTCCGTTTTTTCCTCTTTTGATATTTCAATTAAAATTAGCATATACAAAAAGGATGTGTTGTCTCTTGGATTTGCTTAATAAGCTTATCCATGACTGAGGGAAATAGAGATCAGAGTTGACTCTCTATGCAGTCCAATTGTTGGAAAAAAGAGAATGTTTAAACTTGATTCATTTATTTAAACGAGTAGAATATAAGATTTAAATTTGCTTGGTTAAAATTTGAAAGCTTGACTCGTTAATTTATTTGTGATTTATTTTTCTTTGTCAAATTTCTCTTTAAATAAAATTTTGTTTTTTAAAATAAGTAAATAATAATAAAACATAATTTTATATTCAAGATGATGACTTGATATTCTAAAATATAACCCTTGAAAAAATAAATCTTTGATGCTAAAAATGTTGGATTTCTTTGAAAAAATATTATGGTCATTAATTTAAAATATAACATTTGAAAATTAAAATTTGATAAATGTTGTACTATGAAGCACAAACACTTCTTTGGTCTAAAGGGTCGTGATGTCAAACACGTTTCCAACATCACTTCTCGAACACTCAATCAACACATGTTAGACATTTCTGATTAGGTGTTCGATTAAAATTTCATCTCGGACTCTTAGTCAACACTTCAATATAGATGGACACATACAAGTATTATTAAAATAGTTATTTTTTATACTTTTATAAAATTTAACTTAAAATATATTGTAAAATATTGAAACAAAAATGCCTCTTAAATTCTTTTTGTAAGACTCATTATCATAGAAAAAAAAATAAAATTTAGTATATTAGTTTGAGAAGGTGAACATGCCTTGTTTTGAAAGATATACTTTTATCTTCTATAATTTTTTAGTAGAGACTAAAAATGATTTCCAGTTGTTTGATCCAGCTGACAGTCTGCTATGTTATCATTGAAAGCAAATTCCTCTTCCCTTTAACCTTCTGAAAATTCCTCTTCTCACCAAGCATAACTCAATTTTATGTGTACTTAAAAAAATATTCTGTTCATCATGCAATATTTACCTGTGCTGTCTTGTTTAGTGTGTGCAGTGGCATTCCAACTGCAACTACATTGCTACTGGCTCTAGTGACAAAACAGTTCGACTATGGGACGTGCAGAGTGGGGAATGTGTTCGGGTTTTCATTGGGCACAGGAGTATGATTTTGTCTTTGGCAATGTCTCCTGATGGTCGCTATATGGCATCTGGTGATGAAGATGGCACAATCATGATGTGGGACCTCTCTAGTGGCTGTTGTGTCACCCCTTTAATCGGTCACACCTCATGTGTTTGGACACTTGCTTTCAGGTGATCCTCACAACCCCACTCAACATTTCAACTTGATCATAAGGTATTTAAGGTTGCTATCAACTTAACACTGCTGCTGTTCATTATGGTTTGATGTTTCAGTTGTGAAGGTTCTCTTCTAGCATCTGGATCAGCTGATTGCACTGTAAAATTTTGGGATGTAACTACGGGTATAAAAGTTCCAAGGAATGAAGAAAAGTATGTAGTTGGTCTGATATGAAAACATATGACCGTCTTGTCAAGGATTTTTTTCTTGCTTCCATGCTAACAGCGTGTATTTTTTGCCTTCATTATTAGAAGTGGGAATACTAACAGAATCAGATCATTGAAAAGCCTGCCAACCAAATCATCTTCAGTTTACTCTTTGCAGGTAAGTTCTCTAATTCCTTGTTCTTGGTTTCATTTTATCCATTGTTGATCTTAACTTCGTAACGATTAAATAATTATGTAATTCTGTATTATGCACTGGAGCAGTTTTCTCGAAGGAATCTTCTTTATGCAGTTGGAGCTCCTGCAAAGTGTAGTTGATAGAATGTCTACAAATTTCGAAGTGGCAATTCTGACTTGAAGACCCCAAAAAAGCTAACGCTGTGTTATACAGTTTTCTTTTTTATTTGTAAATTTATCTACGGTAAATTGAATTAAAATATTCTGTCAGCAAGTTTTGCTAATCTATGCATTTTTCTTTAAAGGTGCGTAATTTACTGTAAAATTATTAAGAGAAGGGAAGAATATTGTAGCCTTATGCTCGTATTGTGACTTTGTTTAAAGAACTTGCTGAAAAGCCATTGAAAAAAATTGTTCAATGTTTTAGTATATACTCGAGCGTTGAATAGTAATAGATGCAAGCAGATATCGGTTTGCCTTGGATTTTTTTCTTCTGAAATATAGCAGTTTAGAATGACATTGCGTTTAACCGGGAGTTGTGATAAAGTTCAGGTCACCAATGGAAACTATTTAAACCAGTGAAATGTTTTAAGCATACCCAACATCAACTTAGGTTATGTTTGGAAATGTTTGTGAAAAGTTTATAAAAATAGTTTAGAACTGTCAATGTTTGTTTCAGTTTATTTTAAAATACTATTTAATATACCTTAATAGAATAAGCTATTTTTTTTATTAGATATATAAGTCTGTAAAAAAAGTTTATTAAATAAATGTTTAACTTGTTATATTTTTAAATGCATATTTAATGTGAAATAACAGTGACTAAAAATTGAGAATTCTTTTGTTTCACCAAAACATGGATTGTTTAAATGATCTGTTGCAATCAATTGATGTCATTGGATTTTATCAAATAAATGTTCGTTGTTGTAAAGAAATATTATTTTTCATTAAAGTATCTTAAAATACGTAAATCTAATCACTTAAAATCTTAGCAATCAAAATTTACATTTAATTCTTGAAATAATGTTTTAAAAATGCTTGTTAATATTTATCTTACTGTTTTGTTCACAATGATCATAATAATTTCAGAGCAAAAGGTGATATAAATATATGTCCACGTCTCTAAGAAACTTTATCCATATTTTAGTCTAAAAAAGTGCTGAAGTTTTTTTAAAATTATCAGCTAAAATGTTGTGTTTTCGTATAAGATACCCGATATCATCTATCATCCCTTAAGAACAATTATTGCATTCATCGTGGGGTTACATTGGATAGAACAGAGCTTCTACTATACTGCCATATATGTTATGATTGGAGTCATTCTGAAAAGTCGTCACGAAAAAGCACACAAAAACTCACAATTCGTCACCACTCCTTGGCAGTAGTGCCAATGTGTTTCTTTCATCGTACTCTATATTTTGTTTGATAAAAACAAAGGAGCTGAGGTGTGCGCTTTGTGTCAGGTGTCGAGGAAGCGTGTTTGATTAAGGGATACACAATCAACAATATCAGAAAAAGAAAAACAACATAGAATCTCTTGCGTAAAAAGCATACAATAATAATAATATTCATACATTTATATACTATTTTTCTCTCTTTTCTCTTTTTTTTTATTTTTATTATATCATATTTTTATTTTTTTTATCCCTCACAAAGTGTATATACCTAAAGAATGTATATATTATACCCATTTTCCATTGACATATCATACGTAATAAACAGGCCTCGCATGCATCATGCATCGGTTATATGCGTTAGGTATTTTCAGTCCTGTAAGTTACCTCACTGCTGTTCTCATAGAATACCCGATTCATACAGGAGTAAAATCTTCTCTGATAAATTTAAAAAATTTTATATTTAATAAGTTATAATTTATTATTTTATAAATCATTAAATATAAATTAAATGAAAGACTCAATAAAGTGTCAGAGTTTTTAAACTTACATTAATCTTCTTACATTTGTGTAAATTTAAAAACTCTTACAAGTCTTTCATTTAATTTATATCTAACAGTTAATAAAGTAATAAATTATAATTTATTTAATATAAACAAAATAAAAAATTTAAATTAAATATAAAAATTTTTAAACTTATATTAGTATGAAAAAATTTTGCTCCATATATATATATTAACGTTTCAATAAACCTGTTAATTATGTACCATACTTAAAGTTATTTATTGTCACTTTAAAATATTTATTATCACTTCTTATTTTATTTTTTATTAACAATTCTTTTTAATAATTTAATCAACTAATAAAAATTATTTTATTTTAAAAATAATTTAAAAAAGTGCCAATAAACATTTTGAAATGATAATAAACTCAGTTTTCAACCTTTACTAAGAACCAAATATAAACCTCCAATATACAAATATACAACAAAAACTTACCCCCATCAATTATCACTTTCATTTAATTTTATTATTTTCCAATTTCTGTTGATTCATTAATAAGAAATAATTTAGTTTAATTCATAGAAAAATTGGTAATGAAATTAAACAAGGTATTAAAAATTAGCTAATAGCTTGTACCTATTCCCATGATAACAATGACATAGACGTGCAATATACTGCTTCAACATATGAGGAGGGAATTGTTACGATTTTAAGTAACAGCGACATACTCCTCAATCTTCACAAAACAATACCCTCAGACATGTCTTCAGGAGTTGACTTAACCTAAAATTGAGCATTTAATAGACTCAATTATCCCATTCTATCTTAATTTACTTATTATAGCCACCAGCTTTATAAACTTTAAGCATTTGTAGATTCAAGAATAATATAGTGAAGAGTGCACAATTTTTGTCCCATTAAGACAAAATATAGAAGCAAAAGTGGCCAAAACGTACCCATATTTACTACACACCACAATGATATCTTTAATTTCCAGTTAATTTAAATAACATATGGCAAACTATACAATGGAAGATGGTAAGTCGTAAGTATATAGTGCTATTCACATACAAAAACAGGTGAACGTTTATATGTGCCAACCTAAAACAGTTGCCCTTTCTTTAGCATTTATTGCCAACCTCATAACTGTCTTTATCTTCATAAATTACAGGTGAATAGGTCTCAGAAACATAATATTTGCAATGTTGCCAACTCTTCACCCTAAACCAACTTATAGAAGATAATATATAATTAATAATACAAATTATGAACAAATTTGTAAGAAGTCAGAACACAGTACTAATAATTGTGACAGAAAAACTTAATGATAGTTTAAAATAAAACATCCCAGCCCCTCTGTTAAGCCAAATAATATTAAGGGTATGTTTATTCCAAATAAATACATAACGTACATGCCAACAGAAACAATATGACAGCGAGAATTATTAATAACTATGATATGATGTTTTTGATGAATGTAAATGTTATATATCAATGTTGACAATTTGAAATATGAAAAATTGCTTCAATTATTTCTTCTTCTAACAGCTTGATCACAACTTTGGCCCAATTTGAGTAAAATTTTGCAAAAATAATTGTAAAAAAAAAAAAAACCAAGGAATAAAAGAAAAAAATATTTTTTATAAATTTAAATCAACTTATGTACTTTATGTTTTGGACAAGTTAATTGAAAAAGTTTTTAAAAATTAGAAGAGCATATAAGTTGATTTAAAATCATTGAAGAAATATATTCGTTTTACTTACTTATGCTCAATCAAATTTTGGGGGAAGGGGGAGAAGAGTGAATGGGGGTGAGAAACACACTTCTTTTAAATGCCTTAGGAAGTTTGAAATTAAAACCACCTTAGTTATACAGCATTTGATTTGTTCCTAGTCCACCGATGTGGAACTTTATCTCAACAATAACCATTTGCCTTTCTCGAAACAAGTATTCATCCATTCTATTACTAAACTCCAAAATTGTTAACATTTATGCAGGAGAAAAGTATTCAATTAAAAAAAATGCTTAATGGCTAAAAAAATAGCCCAAACATAAAATGAGAAAAAGAATAGTCAAATTAGTATTAAAATCTTATCAGTCATCATTTTTTGAATGCCTTAATGACAAAAATTGGCTGAAAATAATCTACATGATTTGTGTTTCAAAGGTATCATGTGAATTAATCGCTCGATATGATCTCTGAATCTCTGACAAGATTACAAAAGATTTTACACTAAGCCTGTTTCAGGACTCAAACAAAATATAAGTCTCTCTATAGCAGATGCTGAGTAGGTGCTTGAAACAAAACCCAAAATATAACATAATAAAGACCACACCACCAGCCAGACATCCACACTTAAACCAGAAAGAATTGAAAATAACAAAAGTAAATTCTCTCTGTGAAAGAAAATGAATCAATTTAAGAAACAGAATCGCCAAGTGATTGGTTAGAAATATAGAAAACATGTCTCCATAGCAAGAAGCACCAAGTTCGCTCCTGCCATAGTAGTATTAATTATTAAGACAGACTGATATCAATTGTTCATCAGCATCAGCAAAACTTTTAAGAAACTGATCATAACAAAGATATGGGTATACTGTATAGTTTATATACCAGCTGGCATGATAATAAAGTAGGACCACTAGTAAAGCTAAAGATAAAATCACTAGCAAGAGCATACATACAACACTTTTCTGACTCAAGTTCAAGACCAAGTCCTTAGAAAATCCAACAAAAATTTATAAATATTTTATCTCAATATCAAAATAAAATTATCTTGCATAACCAAAATGTAATTGACCTCTTGGTGAAAGTTACATGATTACAAATACAAGTCAACCATTTTCATGTGCAATATCATATATAAATAATGACTTTTATGAAACTTCCATTAAAAATGAAGTCATGCACAAATGAAAAAAATTCCTTTGAATTCACTAGGGCTAAAAGCCATAGAATAAAAAGGTTAACAATAATTTGCTTTCCAAGAAATAACTTCTTTGGTTGTGGACTCAGTTATGTTTCATTTCTCTTCTTTAGAGTCCTTCTATGATGCCAAAAGGTTAATATGAACCTACTGATTGATTGTACATCAACATTTAATATAGCCTCCTCTCCATCATTTGAGTCAGATATACCTCATCTCTTCACCACCCTAAACAGAGGTAGTTTGAATTTGCCAAACTTTTACCTAATGATTGCCTTGCTAAGGTTTAAAATTGTGTGGACCGCATCACATCATGTCATTGCAAACTTGTAGGGCCCATTTAATAAATAGGATAAAATATAAAAGATAGGATATGAAAGTTGGATAAGAATATAATAGGGATAAAAATAAGATTGTCTTTTAACTTAAGGTTATATTTGATACATAACAAAATAACAAATTAGATAAATTATATTATTTTATCCTATCTATTTCTAACCTAGACTTTCTATAGGATAAAATTTACATTAGAGAGAGTAGGATGACATAAGTTTATACGATAAAGTCCCATTTCTAGGCTTCAAATATATATAGTACACAGTCACTCTAGATTAGTTAACTTTTTTCACATTAGCTTTCAGTTGCTTCAAAATTTAGAAGGTACATTCTTAGGTTCAATAACATTAGCATAAAAAACCATAGATTTTAGAGCATAATTGAGATAATGATATTTGAAACATTGAAGAAAATAAAAATATCTCACTTCTACATCAAATAACTCATTTCATCTAAATTATGATTTTGAATGGTACATAAGAGAAAAAAAAAATCACAAGTCATCATCTTATATAAATAATTTCAAAACTCAAAAGGCTACTTTACTTCAGATTACAAAACAAATTAAAAGCACATAATTAAATACAATATTCACTATACATTTATAAACATGTTGCTTGTTCAGATATAACTGCTAAAATAATGAATCATGTAGGGGGGAAAGGAAAGATAAATGTCTTTAAACCTTTCAACTACACTGATCAATGATTCAAGACAACCACCTAAAATTCATGACATAAACCTATTTTTTACTAATACCCCAACAGATTAAGACCAAAAAAAAATAAATAACAAAAACAGCATTTCAAGGTTGATGGCCCCCAGTCATAAAATTGAGCAACAGGAACATTCTGAATTGGTAAGGAGTGCGTGCTCTCATTTCAAAATCTTTATAAAGAAAGAGGTATATCCATGATAAACACATTGAAAAAGAATGGAGCATGATATATCACCATAGAACTATAATTATGAACCTAGACAACTCTTGCAGTCATAAATGAAAATAATAAGCACATCAACAAGTACACTTTCTTAATTTCCAACACATGCACCATTTACCATTACAGAATTCTTAACTTTTTGTGTTATCTTTTCGCTGATGAGAGCATATGTTGTCTTCATCAAAGGATAATAAAAAGAAAACTGCAAAAGATTGCTGATATATCAGATATAAAGATGCAAGCAAAAGAAATAACAAAAAAGCTATATATCAAACATAAATAGAAAATTCAAATCATTTAAGTTCAACAAATAACAACTGCAAAAAAGCCATTATATACACAATACAAATAGAAACATAGACCAAAAGTATTTATTAAAAATTGCACTAATTTGTAAGCCCTAAAACCTTAAAAACCACAATCAACAGTGCTACACATACCCACCACTACTTTAAATATATTCATCCAAAAGGCATTTAGTAATACAACATAAATGTTCAATAAACTCTAACATAAGGTAATAATCAATTGCTACATATGTTAAGACTGCATCCAACCTGGCAACCATTGGTATTTACAATTTATGTAGGACAAAGAAATTGAATTTGCATAACTAATACAGGCACACCTGCAATGAGGTGTTCATTTGTTAAGGAAAGATTTTGGTATACAGGTATTATAACCTTGTCAATTAATAACAAATTGATGCTTCCTGCCTGATACAGTACCGTATAAAACATGTCAGCACGCATTGAATATGTGGCTTAGTATGTGTTCTCACCCAGAAAATATATTAAATATTAAATTTTCTGGGACTAGATGCTAAACCCCCACCCACACACACAAAAAGAACAAACCAAATTCATTTGACTGCTGGCTAAAATCTCTAAAGCATTACAGTTTTGTGGTCCGAGTCTCATCAGGCAACCCTACAGTTAGGTTGATGAATAGGGTTTATCATTACCCACCAAAACCTGTCAGAATAATATATACCCCATTTGAGAACAGGAATGCTAAAGAAACCAGAATCAAACTAAGCAATATACAGTTTCAGGTGAGAACAACACAGGAAACAAGAATCACTTGTTACCGAGTGAGTGAAAACATGGTGGTGCGCATGCGCGAAATACTTAAAAATATGGAAGGCTAGGAAGATAATAGCTAGACACCAGAAAGCAAACAACTTTTGTGGTCCATACTATATAACGCCAATGGTCCCATCCCATGCCAAGATACATACATATACATACACAGACATACACACATATATATTATTATATTATATTTGCCGCTTAAGATCTGCACAGTAACCAGGGCACCTTCTGCAAGGTGAGTGCTATCAAAAGTCACACTTATCTGTTTGGTAATGCTATTTGAAAATTAAATCATATAATGAATAGTATATTATATATCAACTATGACAAAGCCAAACATGTTTAACTAATAATAGTAAAAGTAATAAATATATATAATAGACACAATAGCAAAGCCATAATAATTAATGTTATTTTTTCACTGTTCTATCCATTTAACCTGTTCCAATGAGTGATATATCTCAAGAACTCCATCAAAACATGAGAGAGAGAGAGAGAGAGAATTTGTTTATGGTTTTTTTGGAACAAGGAAGCAGAACCAGAGAATTTTCCGGCACTGGAAACCGACAGAAAGAGCAGTGAGCACACAAAAGCAATGGTGTAGAAGTATACCAAGTGCCTCTGTGTGCTCACTCTCTTCTGTCAATTTCTATGTCCCAGTAAAAGGAATTAAAGAAACCAAGTACATAGAATAGCCTCCCAAATTTGGAAACTTCACCGACAAAAAGAATTTGTAAAAAACTGATGTGAAAGAAAAATTCATAACTGAATCAGATCTGAAGAAAAAAGAGGTACCCATTAATGGAAAAAATCATGAAAAGAGAGTAAAATCTAGGATCTAACATGCATGTACTCATAAAGGATCAAAACTTTTTGAGAATTTTAGGGTTTGTTACCAACAACCTGAGTCCAATAAAAGAAAAAAAGGGTACAAAGAAAAACAGACGCCACGCACCATCAGGCGAGGAAGATAAAAGAAGAAAGAAGAAAATATTTTTTAAAAATAAAATTTAAAAAAAGAAGACAACAATCATAAATTCCATCCAAAACTTTGCTTTCACACATACTCTCTCTCTCTCTCAATTCACTTTGCTAAACAGAAACTCGAGCGAGAGGCATCTAATTAGACATGCAGCACGTGCAGAAGACACATGTAGTTAGGCAGATCACACGGATCTGAGATGTGATATCTGAAACAATTGGGAAGAACAATTAAAGCAAAAAATGAAATCTTTGTGAAGAAGAAGAAAAGGGTCATTGCACCCATCACGCATGAGGCCTTAACCCAACCCAATGGAAATGGAGCAGCCTTTTGCGTGTGCCGTCCAAAACAGACTCTCTTTTATACTACTCCCTGCCTTCCTCTCACCATACTTTTCACTTAATATTCATCTATAATTTTACCATACTTAGAAATAATTATTCTTACTCAAATATTCCGTTCAATTTATTATAATAATTAACTGATCATACTTTAAATTATTTATTAATAAAAAAATTTCGATTAAGAAGAATATTATTAAAAATAATAAATATTTTTATAATATTTTACAATTATAAATAATTGAAAACAAAAAAAGCTCAATTTTAAACTATTTCTTTCTAATAATTTTATATTAAAATTCATAAAAATTATAGTAATATATGAATAATATTTTTAATAATTTTTTTTAATTATTTAACTAGTATTCAAAGGATATTGATTAATATTTATTTATAATTAAATACAATTGGTAACTTTAATTTTTAAAATTAATTTTGAACATTTAAAATATAAAAATTGAAAACAAATAATTTATTATATTTCATATATAATAAATATTAGTGTTCCTATTTTATGCCTATATAATTTAATTTAATAGTTAGTAATTGCGCAATGTATAAATTTTTTAATATATATATATATATATATATATGTGTGTGTGTGAGAGAGATACGTAATAAATTTATTTTAATTTAATTTATAACTACAAATAATATGTATTAAAATAATAAATATGTAATAAATTTATAATAATTAAATAATATTTTTATTTTAAAATAATAAAAAATTATATTTAAATTATAAATTTTATATAAACAAAAATATATAGAGTGTTATACATCATTATTAAATAATTTTAATCTTAAAAAATACATAGAATGAATTATGAAAGAAAGTAGTTGCTTTAAGTGTTTTAGTTCTTAAATAAAATATTATCATTTATGATATGAAAGTTAATTATATATTTTAAAAATGATAATTTTGCATATAGAAAGTTTATAAAAATAGCTTAAAGTTTTTATAAGTTATTTTTAAACTTATCAAAATAATTTTTTAATATATTTTAATAATTTTCATGATTCAATTTATGTTAAAATTTAATGTGATGATTTTTTTTTTAAATAAATATTTAATTGAGTTTCATACACTCAACTTATATATTTAATAAAGATGCTTGACCAATAGTTTTTTTAATAACAAGGTTAACTAATTCCATAATTTTTTTTAAAAAAAAGATAGCAATACCAAAATAAGTTATAAAACAATGACTGTTTAATAAGGAATAACAAAAATATTATATATATTTTGAGGGCATTGGTTACGATAAATGTATGATTTTAGTCATTTAATAATTATCTTATGTAAATTTATTTACTAGTTGTTATAATTAAGTATTTTTGTAAGTTTTAACTTATTTAAAATCTTAAATATTTATTTTTAAAAAAATATCATGAATAAAAGTAAAAATAAAAGTTTTGTTGACATCATATTCTTACTAAATTTTACTATTTTTTATATTTAAAATCAATTATAAAAGTTAAATGTAATATTTTCCTTGACTTAAACATGTTTGTAATCTGTAATTTTATAAGATTTTGATTTTACGCTTCTAATACAATAATATATTAAATATTTTACTTGTGATGTAATAATTTACGTTTTGTTATGATATAAAAATATTGTATTAAATTAATAATTAAAAAATATTTCATTATATATTTTAAGTTGTTATAGTTATTATGTTACCGGTCATTAAAAAATCGTAGTTTATATTTTTATAAATTTCTCTGTAACCAGTCAAAAATACTTTACTCGTTTCTTTTATTTCTTTGTTAAAAATGTGTTTGACATATACAATAAATAGAAATTTAGTTTTTTTTTTCTTCTTCTTTTTCTTTTTAATAAAAAATGTACGATTTGTTTTCTTTGAGAGATAGATATAACTCTTTGATCAATAGTCTTATTCAGTTGATATAATTCATCCAGATTATGCCTTTTGTGTATCTAAAACACTTAATAAACTCATCACATGATAACATAAATTTTTAAGTAAATTTTAATAAATTTTCATAAATCAAAATTTTATACAACACTTTCAAAAATTGGACTTTACTTTTTGAAAAATAAAAATTAATAAGTATCTTCAAGAGATTAGTTAAGAATCAAGAATAAAAAATAATATAAATTTATTATTAACCAATTTTAAATAATTTATATTGTATCTCTGGTGTGATTAGAAAAAAAAATCTATTAATAAGTCTTAATTAATATCTTAAACAACAGCGTTATCAATAACCAATACTACCATTAAACCTATAATTAACGATTAATTAATTATTTTAAAAAACATTACTTTCAATAAAAAATAAGTTAAAAAATACATGGAAATTTTTTTGAAAAAATGTTATTTGAATGGATAGAAATAAAAGAAAAAACAGTGATAGTTGGATGAATTAAAAAAAAGTAATTTATATAAAAATTTTATAATAACAATAAAAATGTTATTTTAAAAAATAAACATTTTAATATAATATTTTTTAATAGTGTATATTTTTATTATTTTAATAAAAAATAAAATAAATTTCTCTACTTTTTACCATTTTATGTAAATATAACAAAAATATTATTTTTTATTAATGTAAAACAAAACTTTTAAACACATAATTTTTGTTTTAATTTGTTGATCATTTGTATATTTTTTTCTTCTAAAGCACAAACGTGTAAATGTATGCTGCTAGTTAAGTTGTAAAGTAAACTTTAAACCTAATTTAAATGATAAATTATGAGGAAGTTAGAAGTTAACAATTAAAAAGGTTGATTCATTTTTAGTTAGCGATGTGAAACTTTGAAGATTTGGTGACGTGTGATGAAATCGTAGCCGTTGATGTGAGTGAGGCAAGCCGTTGCGTTGCAGCGTTAAACGGCATGTCGTTGTTATTGTCTGCTAGTGATTGAGGCAGCAGCCGATAAGACTTTTGATTGCGTCATTTTGGGATACAACCAGTGGTTACCATACCATCACTAACCATATTTAGTGACGGTAAAGTATTTGATGGACACTTAATAAAATTTATCTATAATAGGTAAGATATCTACTTGTTATATAAGTATGGATATAGATGTGGATAAAAACTCATAAATTTTAATAAAAATGGGTGCAGGTATGAGTATCTAAATACCCACCTCGCCTTATACTTGCATATATATATATATATGTTTAAACATTATTCTATAATTATACACTGAATTTTTATATTATTATATTACTTATGTGAAGTTATATAAGATTAATATAAAAATATATTTAATAATAAAGTAAACTAAAAAATTTATTTTGGTTTTTATTTTTAATAGAAAAATTTATTTACTATTTTATATCATTTAATTAAGCTAATACAATTTAATTATTACATAGTTAATATGAGATTGACTTTTTTTAAAATATTATTTATATATGACACACATAAAATATTTTTCACACTAATATTTTTGTTAATAAAATCATATTAATGTTTAAATCATAATGTGAATAATAAATAATAAATATATTGTAAATATTTTATATATTTTACAATCACCTACTATTGCTGTAAACTTATTATTTATTAATAATATTTAAATTTTATTTTTTATATTTTAATTTAAAATAATATTTTTCTATGCAACATATGTATTACAAGCACAACTATAATCTGTTGAATCTAAATAATATTATTCTTACTATTTATTCACGTTCAAATAAATTTTTTAAAAGATATAAATATAAAAAATTATTTTTAATTTTTATTTGTTAATTTTTTTCAAATAAAAAATATAATTTTTTTAATATACATGTATATTTCTTTATTATAAAATTTTATTATGACCATTTATCTTTTTTTCAAATTTTTTATTTTAAAATTTATATATATTATAAATATTTAATTCATTAAAATAATTTTTTCAAAAATTTATATTTTTGATAAAATATTTTCGTATAGTATATGAGTTAAAAATACTAGTATTAATATATATATATATATATTAATTATATTATAATATATTATTTTAATTAAATCTATTATTTTTCTTACAATTTCAAATTCAAAAGTTAAAAAAAAATTATGTATCCACTTTTTGTTGTTAATATTGAACTTCTCTACTCTAACTCTATTCTCATTCTCAATGTCTGTCTCATTAAAACTTAACAACTATAAAACATTATTCATTAGAGTTAGTTGTCAATATCATATCACTTACAAATAACTTGTGTGTTTAATTTCATTTATTATTTCTAAGAATTTTAGTTTAGAAAATTATTATATTAAGATACATTTAGCATTTATGATTTTTGAATATTTATTTTTTATTTGTTTGTATCTTGTTCGGCAACTACATATTGAATTTTTGTATTATTATGCTACTTATGTGAAGTTATATAAACATATTTCTCTTTATAAATATTTTTTTTCAAATAAACGCAAGTAATGGGTACAAATGGGTATGCGGGTACCCAGAGGGTACGAGTACAAGGATTAATATTCATACCCATGAGGAGGGTATGAGGCCGGGTACGAGTATTTTTTTAAAACGCGGGTATGAGGATGAGTACTATAGTACCTACCGATACCTTACCCATTGTCATCCCTACCCATATTTAATCTCAAAACGTTCCTAACATTATTTTTTAAAGTTTTTTTTATTTTAGAATTTCAGTATATTTTTATTTATTAAATTAAATATTTAGCATGATTTTAGAGTTAGAATAGTTTAAAAATAAAAAAATTTAAAAAAATTAGTTTTTAGAGTGAATTTTTAAAAAAATTATAAAAAATAAAAATATTATTTTTTAAAATATTATTTTTAGAAAGAAAAAATATTTAATTTTTTAATTTAAAAAATAACAAAAAATATATATGAATAAAAATATAAAAATAATATTATTATTTACATATTAAACCTTCTATTATACTACTCTCTCGATATTAAACATTTAAATAAGGAGAGAAATTTAACCTTTTTAAACCCTTTAAAACAACTTTTTCCTTCTCTTTCTAAATTATCAAACAAAGCATAACACATTAAAAATAAGTCACACAACCAACTAACTTTAATGAGAGATATATACTTTCATGCAAATGCAAATTGACGATTCTATCATAAATTTGTGTATTATGCAATATTGAAGATAAAGATATACTACACCTTTTTTTTGTATTATGGTATTTTTATGAGATTATGGTACATGTTATAACAGTTTGATATTAATATATGTTTATATAAAAATTTGCATAAGATATTACTAAGCATGTGATTTTATAGTTTGCAGTAGTATGAATAATTTGACTTAAACAAAATAATATTCTTTTTAATAACGATGTGTTAAATGTTTGATTATATTAGATATTATTTTTTGAAATAATTCGCATAGAAGCTCACTTGTGTATGTGAATTAGATTATGATTTTATGACATGTATTATTAATTTTTTGTAAAGATATAATGTGTTAAAGTATTTTTTATATTTTATTATTATTTTTAATAAAACATTAATGCTTAATAAAAAAAATTATCAAAAAATATATAATTAAATTCTATGCAACTCAACAGTAAAACCTATTTTCAGCAATTTGTATTTTTTGTGTGACAACAGTTAAAATATACGAACAGCTACTGGTTCATATAACAAAACTTAGCTAAATATCTATAAGTCACAATGGTCACTTTCTAAGAGAAAGTTAACGACAGGATAAAAAAAAAATCATAAAATAACAAATAAGAAGATTGTGTAAATAAATTATTAAATGATCATGTTTCATACGTGTGTGAGATGAAGAGATAGGAAAGTTCATTTTACATGGATAATATCCATTAATATTTTTTTTATAAAACGTGATTTTATTTTAATTTGATTGTTAAATCAAAATGTTAAAGATGGCATTAAAAACAATGGCAGTTTCGAAGATCATTGGTGCTTTCCTTTGAATATTTTATGCAGACCCACACCAGAGTCATGTGGGTCACAGTGTTCTTTTGTTCTAAACTTTATTTCTTCTGCCTTCTGGATCGCAATATTTTCTAACTTTACCGAGTCAAATCAGAATTTATGAATGAAATTTGAGATTAGATTGTTATGTGACGTTGCTGCAATGAAAATCACTTGTCACTGCTGCATTCAAGTTTTTATGATCATGTTGCAAGTTGCAATGCAATGAGAAGGCTTATATGCGATAAGGAGGTCAATGATAATAATTTTTTTCATTTGAGTAGTAGTTAATAATGATTTATTATTGAATTTAAATAATTAATAATAAAAACTATAAAAAAAAGATTTATTATATTCTAGGTTAATGTTAATTTTTAATTAATCTTAACAAAATTATGTAAAAATATATTAAAAATTATAAAGATAAATACATTTTTAATAAAAAAATATTTTAAATTGTTTATTCAATACCCTATTCTTTTAGAAGTTATTAAACTACGAACTGTAAAAAAAAAACTATTAATAAGAGTATGAAATAATATTTATGTGTTATATATATATATAGATAGATTATTTTTATATTACAATGTTTAAAATAATTTCTTATAGATTAGAAGTTTTTGCAAAAAGTTAAATAGATTCTTAAAAACTAATAGTGATTTAAATTAAAATAACAAACGTTTTTCATCATTTGGGAAATATCATGTTTTTTACATTATAAGTGTTAAGGATTTAATTATAAAATTTATAAAAACATAATTAAACATGAAATATTTTATATTTGTTTAAAAATACACAAATATTATAATTAAAATATTGCTCAATACATGAAATTTTTGAAAAAGTTGTTGAAATTATATGTTGAGTATGAAAGAATTTAACGTAATACTTCTTCAATTATAAATTATCTATCACTTAAATTTATTTATTTATTTTGAATTTTTTTTATTTTATAAAGTTAAGGAAATATAAATTATAATTAAAAAATTAATTAATTTATTTGTTAAAGTCACTATTAAAATGTGGTTATATGTCAATTATCCTCACAAATTAAAATTTTAAGAAACTCTTACAATTTTTATATTATAAACTTAAATATCACTTAGTTCACAGTAATTTCATAATTTTTATTTTATTTTTTCTATAAACAAAGTTAATCCTTCCTACAAATTTATTTTTTTCACAAATCTTTCTCACTTAGTTCTTTTTTTCTTTCTATTAACAATTACATTTTTTATTATTTAAATTTTATTTATTTATCAGTGTTTCATTCATTTATATTTGAGCTATTAAATTAATATAACATCCACATTTAAATTTCAACAAAATAACTAATCAATTTTAATATGTGAAAAATATTGAATTTTAGACATACATAATCAAATTTAAATATGAAAAAATTAATTTAGTTTATAATAAAAAAATTCATAAAAAAAGAAATTTTAAATTTTAAATTCATAGTTTATACTTTAAAAAACAATTATAGAAAATATTCTTTAAAATGAAGTGAAACTCCTCTTTAATATCTTTTATATTACAGCGAGTTTCTCACTTAAATAATTAATCATATTATAGTTATACTCTAACACAAGAATATTTTAATAAAAATATATTTTCAATAATAATTCATGCAATTAATAGTTTTTGTAAGATATAAATATTAGCTTAAATAATAGATATAATCTGAAATGAAGGAAGTATTACTTATATTTTAGATAATGGCACATATTATTAATTATATTGGTTATTTTAATACATAGTATTTTTTAACTAAAATATTTTTATTAAAAGAGTTAAAGTGTAGTTGTAAATTAAACTAAGTTTAGAGAATGATAACAACGGTCCATAAAGCATTAAATAAAATTATTTATAAAATATTAAAAAAATATTTTTTAGTTAATACTTTAAAGATATTTATTAACAATTTCTTAATTTGTTTTACTTTAGATATAAAAAAATATAGAAAAATTTAATATGTAGATATAAATATTTTAAGACAATTTAAAACTCTCAATAATAAATATTTTACTTTAGATATTTATTAAGATAGCATAATTATAATATCAATATATTAAAATAGTAATTTTTAGTAATGTAAGATTACATTTTAACAAATATTAATATTTATAATATGAAAACCAAAATATTTTTTTATAAAATAGAGATTTTTTATAAAGATTAGATTGGACGTTGGCGTTATTGACGACAGAGCAGAGCAGGAAGGGTCCCACCGCACACAGCGGCCAATGTAATAAATACACGACACAGCTGATTCGTTGTACATTTCAAACTTGAAAATTTTACTCTTCATCATGATATGCAGTGTGTTATGTGCATGCTAATATTATATATTTTTTTTAATAAAATTAAGATACAATACTATATATATTTTGGTTCTATTTTTTAATTATTATTGAAATTTATTTTATACAATGTATGTTAATAATTAATGTCAACTTTTATCATATAGAATTATTAAAAAAAATTATAATTTTGCTCAACAAAAATAATGGTAAAAACACGTATAGAATCACACTTAATTTTTATTATTAATTTTTAACTAAACATGTGTCTGAAATTTAAAAAATACTCTGAATTAAGGGTATAAACATGTTAAGTTAAACTAAGTTTAAGTTTAAAAATTAATTGTTTGAGTAAATACAATGTGGTCTTTGTAGTTACATAAAAATAAAATTATATTTTTTAATGGTATTTTGAATGAGAGAGAAGTTTTAGATTCTATTATTCTGAAGTCTTGGAAATGGCTATCACTTGTTAGTAAGGGAGAAACTATTAATTGTTAGTTGATTGGTATTTGAACCCATATTCGTCTTAACTTTGTATAAATATATTTTTACTTTTTATTTCTCTGAGTTAGTAATTTTTTCTGTGTATATAAATTTTGAGTTTCCTTTGAACTCTCTCTAATAATATATGTTTTGCCTATAAAAAAAAGTTTAAGTTTAAATATTATAAAAATTAATGTTTTTAAAATTGGGTAGGTTCATGAAGATATAGAAGATTTAGTTCATAGTTGAATAGTTTAAGCGTAATTAGAGACATCTTAGGATATGTTTGGAGAATGTAAGGTTTGAATCTCAACTTCGATCAATTTTAAAGGCTCAGCCACAATCGGCCTAAGCATAAGGTTGCTAAAGCTAAGGTTGAGTCTCCTAAAATTAATATTAAATGTTAATTTTTATTTAAAATAAATAATATTAATTAATATATAATTAATAAAATTAATGTTTTCATCTTTTAATTCAAAATAAATTTTAATTTCACTCTTTTAGCTTTATTTTAATATATTTTGATCCTTTAATTATTCAAAGTGCTTTAAATTTAACTTGATTAGGCATGATTTCAAACTATAACTCCATTTCGGGTTTAAAAATTAAGAAATCATGTCTTTTGTTTAAATTATTAGAAGAAATTATATTTCTTAAAAATAATGTTACTATGATTTAATATTATTCTTTATGTAAAATAATGAGTCGTTCATGTAAAATATAATTTTAAAAAAATGTTTTTCATCAACGGTGAGGATATTTCGGTCGTCCCCAAACTATAAGCACTAAAAGCAAATTTGGAAGATTGCTCGTAAGGATGACAATCGAATTAAACCTAATAATTAAAAAATTATTTGCAATGGTTATCTAGGATTGAATATAGATTGTTACCCATACCGTATAAGGTATTTTTTATAAGAATTTGAACTTTTAGAATATTTTTTTAATTAAGTTAAAAAAATTATTAGTTAAACCTTATAATTAAGAATTGAATTATCTTGAAATATTTTTTACTTTTTAACTTACATATTTTACTTTTAATCAATGTTCTTTTCATTATTTTTACCGTTAATATTAATGTTGTAACAATATTTATGTTTTTTTAGCTTGTCAAGCAAGCCCATAATGAAAGACCAATTCAACTTAATTAAAACACATATAATGGGTTTAGACGATGTAATTGAACTTGTACTCACATGAATGAGTTTAGGTATACATTTTTTTTAATATGAATATTGGGATGAATTAGTGTGAATTAAGTATCATAATTTTTTAATTAAGTATTATACCTTTTTTTTATTTATAATTACTTAATATTTGGTGATATGATGAAGCAATTATTGAATATAAGACTCATTCTATTATTAATATAAATGGCTTTTTTTAATGTCTTTTAAAAAATAAAATTTTAAAATAATATTTTTTAAAAACATATTCTCTATTTGGAATTTTTTGTTACGTCGGTAGTTATTTCGTCTATTGTCTTGATGAAATATTTTTTTTTATTTTTTAAATATTATTTCGTCTTTAATAGAGATAAAATTATCAGATTATACCATGTATCATTATATGGTGAGTTTCATCTCCAACAGAGACGAAACTCGCAGAACTGCGCTATATGTTATGTGTAGATCATTTTACGAAACTGATTAAGAAAAAGAAAAAAATTATATTGTAATATTTAATTAAAATTTATTAAAATTATAAAATTATAATATTTAAGAATAACAAATTATATAATTTTTAATTAACTTAATTAACAACTATAAAAATATTAAAAATATATATTGAGATTACACTATGTATACTGTATGATATTAAAGAAAATATCTGCTAACAAAATTATAAATTTAAAAGCAATTGTCATTTTAAAGTGAGTCACATTTTTTTTCTCTTTTCAAATTAGTTTTGTAAGTTAGATGTGATATTAAAAAAATTTAATAATTTATATAATAAATATGTATTTCTTTATTTTTTTTATAGATATTTAAACTAAAGTTAACAAAATCTTAACACTATATTTTTAATATATTTGTAATTTTTAATTAATTTAATTAAAAATATATAAATTTTAATAATTTATTCTTAAATTAAATATTAGATTTTTTATTTTTTTAATTAAATATATTTCATCGAGATAATAGACGAATGGGGTGATAAAAAAGACCCAGACAAAAAATGTATTTTTAAAAAATACTATTTTAAGAATTTATTTTTAAAAAAATATTAAAATAATCAATCAGCTCCATTGATATAATTATAAACATATTTAATTTAAGAAAAAAATAACTATAAAACAATTATAAAAAATACATATTTATCCTATAAATTGAATTTTTTTAATATCATACTTAACTTACAAAACTAGTTTGAAAAAAAAAAATGTCACTCATGCTTTAAAACGACAATTGCTTTTAAATTTATAATTTTGTTAGTAGGTATTCTCTTTAGTGTTATATAGTATACACAATGTAATCTTAATATACATTTTTAATATATTTGTAGTTGTTAATTAAGTTAATTAAAAATTATATAATTTTTTCTTAAATATTATAATTTTCTCTTTTTAATAAATTTTAATTAAATATTACAATATAAATTTTTTCTTTTTTTTAACCAGATTTATAAATTAATCCAGACATGACACATGACGCGGTTCTATGAGTTTTGTCTTTATAGCAGATGAAACTCACTAGATGATGACACATAACATAATCTGATAGTTTCATCTCTGCTAAAGACTAAATAACATTTAAAAAATTGAAAAAAAAATATTTCATCATAACAGTGGATGAAACAGCTACTGACGCGACAAAAAGGACCTCGAACAAGAAATATGTTTTTAAAAAATATTATTTTAAGAATTTGTTTTTTAAAAAAATTAAAAAAATAAATAAGCCAATATAAATAGTAGAACCAGATTCATATATTATACTACTGTTTCTACAAGCAACTAATTCATCAAGACTAATAAAAAAAATTAAACACTATAAATAATAATATTATTTCAAAAATGTTCATCATATTAAATGACTAAACTAGTGATTTACATGGAAAATAATTAAGTGCTTAGTTAACATATTTTTATAATAAATTAAGGATATAAAAAAAAATTAACAATTATTATATTTGTAAATAAACCATTGTTTCTTATAATTAGTACACAGTTTTTTTTGGCAATTATTTCTTATAAACAGATCAAAGATAGTATATGTCAAATAATAACATTCTCATTTCAGTTAAAAAAAAGTATAGTGAAATGAAATACTATTGCTAGGATCCATTAGGAGTAGTATCACTTACTCAATTTGAGCGTGCTCCAATGTGAGGCTAATAAAGTTTGGTAAAGTATTGATTAACTGTCAACTGACCTTGGTAAATGTGGTGCAGGATGTCAACACAATGTCATTGAAAAAACAAAAATTAAGCCGTATTGTTTTTCACTACTAAAGGTGATAACAAAATTGTTTTTTTACTACTAAAGGTCATAACACAACTTACTAAAGAATATAGAAGGCAACTACAAAAGGTGAACACATCACGTAAATTTCAATTCCCAAAACACACCGTCAACGGTGATTTTTCGCGGATGTATACTCACCAACGCTCTAAGAACAAATTTCTAAATTACTCAAAATATAGAAGAATACAGATCTTGCAAGAGGGATGGCAGAATGGAACTGGATTACCCCTCTAATGCTGGTCTTCGAGGGTATCTACAGAATCATTAGATATCAAAAATAGCATAAAGAGTAATTAAGTAATAGCATCAAGACTACTATTAGAAACTTAAAGCTAGTAAAACTTCTATTAGATACCTGACTTCTTTGTTTTAAAAAATTTAAATCAATTATATTTTTTATAAATATAAATTTTATTTTAAAATACTAATGATATTAAATAATATAGTTGTAATAGCTACTATGTAAACATGCATTTAATAATAAGAAAAATGTTTACAAAGAATTTAACAATTAATACATCTTAAAATTATCATATATTTCTTATAATTAGGATAAAAAAAATAAAAAAATTATCTCACACTAGTATAAGTTTAAAAACTCTTAAACTCAATTTAAAATTTTTATTTAACTTAAATCTAACAGTCAGTGAAATAATAAATTATAACTCGTTAGATGAAAGTTAAATAAAATGCTCAAATCGAATGTAAGAGTTTTTAAACTTATACCAGTGTAAGAAAATCTTACTCCTAAAAAGAATACTTCATTTTATTCCTTATAAAAAAAATTAGGAGGAGTAATAATCTACTAAATATCAACTAACATAAAGGCCACACACCGTATATGGTGTACCTCCGGCATCGCGCAGGTTAATTAGTTACTAGGACACTGAAAGATAAATAGATAGATATGCAGGTGGGGAAAGGGGAATTGACTTGAGCATATAAATGAAATCATTAGCTAATGCTTCAAAAATATATGGGAGGTTCTTGTACATCATTTTCCTCTATATCAATTCTGATAAAAGAGAAGTAGACGATTATAATGTGCAAATATTAGTATCCTAAATAAAAATAGAAATACTCTTCTAATTATTCAAAGCAACCCCAGTCTACTACTACAAACCCTGTCCAATTATGATGACTACGAGCATTGATAACATTTATGTAAATCAGAAACAATTCATGCCTCACACGGTCCATAACAACCATCAGAATATGCTGTTATCCAGCAGGACTGAACCCTTATCTTTCTTTACTTAAATTCCCTCCAAGACATGATGGGCGTGAAGAAGAGCTTCCATATCAACCCAAATTTACACCCCCACCAGAAAACTCCACTTCCTGAATAAGAAAAAAGCAAGGTCATGAACAAATAAAGCAAAGGAACTAAGTCATTACAATATCATTATAATGAAAATGACCGAACCAATTATCAGATCTTTAAATTGACAAAAAGAAGCACGAGGCCCACCAGCCAGTTATAGATTTGTTTTCATATTCAACCTTCATTGCTGAAATTGAAAAGTGATCACACTATCTAGTTTACAATTACAGACCAAATGAAAAGCGCGTGTTCATGTTTTGACCAGAATGACTTGCAATCATTAATTTGCCTACTAATGTCAGCTCAATAAAGGAGAACAGAATAAATTGTATACTCAACAGCCATGCAATCTCAAATGTCTGGTTACCCAACATAAATCGTTGCCGAAACTTTGTAATAATCAATGCAATAGGTAGGAAGACCATGATTCTAAATTTGAGACTTAAGTATAAAAAAAATACAAGGAGAAGAACACTAACTCCTGGCTTATACAATTGAAAAGTATATAGGGATTAATACGTTAACAATTAGAAAAATTATGAACCAGTAGCAATAATGGTTGTAAACAGCAGCAATAAAATCAAACTGATTGATTATTGACTTCATCATTGGAACAATATGGAAATAAACAAAGAAAAAGGTACTATGGCTTTAGAAGAAATATAGATTAATAGAATAGAATTTCCCAAGAAATTCAGGCAGTCAATATCCTTCCAATATGTAATTCATCATCAACAAATATCCTCAAAATGCTGAAACTCATTCTTCTGCACATAATTTGAAAAGATTTTACACCATCAAGTTTGCATTTATGAGATAATGACAAGAAGACAATTATTTGGTCAAATTAAATTCAGACTTATGAAGCATGTGGCTGCTGAGCTGCAACCTGATAGAATAAAACAGCAAAGTGTTGAATTAATCTACTTCCCCAACTAAATAGTCAAGAAGAGATCCTAGAAGGTGCTCAAGGTTTTGTCATAAAATCTTGGAGCCAGCAAGATAACATGTCTAACTTTCAAACTATTGTTTGAAGAGGGCACAAATATTACAAAACCTAAAACAAATAATGCAATTGATTTATTAAAAACACAAATCCAACCTGAGCAGGTGGCAAGGATGAAACCCAGTCTGACGTGTGTGTAGGAAGAAGCCCTAATGAATTGAGCTGCAGAAAAGGACAATTCCATATGAATTATGAGGAAAAATGTACATAGAGTCTAGATAAAATCGTGAAATCCTAGCAGCCTCAAATTCTTTAAAAGTATTACTCCAAAAACAAATTCTAGTACCCAAACATAATTCATCCATAATTAGTATTGATCATTTCAACTCCATACAAAACAAATGTAAGTAACAAAGTAAAACATAACTCAACACTTGACCTATGTTATATTATACTAAGCCTGACATTTTCATGTTTTGTAGTTTAACCAAAGAGAACAAATCTAATAATGAAATCATAAAATTAGCTTCATAAACCCCATATGTATTGCAGAAAATATGCAATTGAAAGCAAGTATCCAACAAAATCAACACATACTATACATTTTGAGGCTTGCAAACTGGCTAGTGAAATTGAGAGTTGACCATATTCACTATAGTAACCTTGAATTTGTATGACTTTAACAAGAGTTTACAAACAATTTAATTTGTTTCTGCATCAAAGGATGTAAACTCAAAAGAGTTTAAAAGTTAAATTGGGAGTTTCATAATAATGCTGGAACATACACATTAAAATTTTGAATTACAAGTAATGTGATGAGAATGATGAGACACAACACAGTTACATGTATTACCTTCCAAACTCCAAGTGCCAAGCCACCCAAATTAAGGGCTATGAACAACAACTTAGGTCCCAGAAGCTCCACCTTATTGTCTTTGTAAGGCTCAAAAACTGCCACAAAAAAACCAATAGCATGCATTAACAATCCCAGACCAAACTAAAGTTCTCCAGTTTATGTTTTGCAATGTTCAAGCCAAAAATTATTTATAAGGCTAAAAACCAAAAAATGCAATGAAACGCATATTCACAAATGACAACTAGAACATCTTAAGTAAACGGAAACAGTGTACTAAAATAAAGAAAAGAAAACTAAAAGTATCATCCATTCAGGAAGAGAATGAATCGCAACAGATACTCAAAAACACTCCCCCCCATGCCCTTAAACACCAAAGTACGACCAACAAAGTCCAAGAGTAAGGGGACCATGTAGGGCAGAGAAGACTACAATACAAGTTATACCAAGTCCAGTGGCGTCCTATGATTCACATAGCCAACCTTATCAGTAGAATAAAGCTTTGGTTGTTGTCCTTGTCATCTTTTAGGAAGCATTTGGTTAAACACTTATTGGAATAAGCTAAACGGTTTAATTAAACACTTATTCAATTAGTTCTTATTACATGATGACTTATGGCACAACCACCTAAAAATAACTTATTTTGATAAGTTATATCAACAAACTTACCAAAACAAGTTAAAAAGAACTGATGAAAGTTTTTTTAAGCTCTTCCAATGCTCCCTAAAAATTATTTTGAACACAGAATCTCCAAACACACATATTAGATCAACGAATTTCTCATGACAAAACAGAAGGGAAGTGGACACTATTTAAGATCAACCCTTGAATTCAGTCAACAAATGTATAGTAAAAACAAAGGGTTGTATACAGAGAGAGAGAGAGAGAGAGAGAGAAGAGAAAAACATACTCTTTCCGACGCTCTGTAAGGCACTAATGGGTTGCCAAAGAGCAGAGAAGGTAATACCAATGCTGAATAAATGCACTGTGTTACCAGCCATCCACATCATGAACCCCATCATAAGCAAATTCTTCAAAGGTGCTTGTGCCACTTCCCAAGCTTTCTATTTTCAATCAATCAAATAATCAATTACCGTTAATTCAACAATGAATCATTCAATTAATGGAAAAAGAACAGAAGAATTGTAAACCTGGGCTTTCCAATTGGATTCAGCGTCCTTCTTCTGGCGACTGAGAGATGAATCATCGTTGTCGAGAGAAGCGCGAGAAAAACCAGGAGGATCCGGAATATCGCGAGATGTTGAATTGTCTGAGAAGTCAACGCCCCATCTTCGCCCCTGCGCTCCCATCACTCCTTTTCCCTTTTCCATTAACGACGTCGTTTCTGTGTCGCCGGCGATGACGCTCCCAACCAGCTTTCCTCTACGGCGGCGAGGAGCAGTCTCTCTCTAGATCCACTTCAGTTCAGGTTAACGCAGATATCACAGTTCAGATTTTTCTTTTTTTTCCTCACTGATTTTAACCAAATCGACGTCGTTTTGCACGTTACACCCACAAAAGAAAAAAAAAGTCCAAATTGCGAACCACAGAATGAACCAAACAAAAAATATATAACGATTAGTAGATTTCTTGTGTAGTGGATATTAACCTTTTAAATAAAAAAATTAATAAGATAATATTTTCTATATTATCTTACTTTTAACATTTGTTTATTCTACGATTTACGAAATTTTATCCAATAGACATATTTTATCTTTATTTTCAATGAAAATTTTCTCTTGCGGAGAAGTTTAAGTTAAAAATAAACAAGATATTTTAACATAAACATAATATATTTAAATTATTATCATCTTAACACGTATAAAACATGAAATAAAGTATTTTTTTTTAATTTTTTTGTATTTTTATCTGACAATGCATATTATATTCCTTTTCATCATATCATGTCTACTGACATATCTTAAAGGAACCTAGTTAAAGAGATAAGGATTTAAAATTTTAAAAAATTATAAAAATCTACTTCTGTATAATAAATACATATTATTGTTATTAAATAAGAGTATATTTTAGAGTTATTTTAAATAAAAATAATTTTAAGAGTTATTTTTGTTCTTGAGAAATATTAGCAGTATGCTTATTAATATATTCTTTTTAATATCCTCTTAATTATTAATTAAAATTTATTAATCATAAAAATTATGTGTATATGGGATTTAAGCCAGGGTAAGTTTGGTAAAAAGGCTAAACATCAACGGCTAAATCACTACTTATTTGTTAAAAATTAAATAATAATATTTGTAAATAATGTTGAATTACAAATTGTATTTTTCAAGTTATACAAAATAGAAAAAAAACTGTACATAAGTAAAATAAAATAAAATAAAATTCATACATAAAGGAAGAGACATTTGTAAACTTTCACATGTCATTATATGTAATTTCCTTATTTATTAACTTTCGGATGTCAACTCATAACACCTCTCCAAATTCTCATAACCAAGTTATTAGTCGATTGAAGTTTAACAAATCTATTATTAATAAATACAATTTTTTAATTTATATTTTTTATTATAATTTTTATATACCCTTAGTCTTTATTTTTCTTAATTTTTAGTCTAGAATATATATATTTGAAATCTATTTCAAGTTATGAACAATAAAGTTATTATATTTAAATCTAGTAAGATTAATTTGAATAATAAAATTTTTCTTTCAAATATTTAAAATAATTATATTTATTGATATTCAAATTAAAATTATATATTAAATTAGAATAATGTGATTCATTGATCTACGTGTTTAATAATTTAAAAGACAAATTTAAATGTGTTAGAAAAGATGTATAGATGAATTTAAGTCATTAAATTTGCATTGAAAAGTACATTACAGTAGATCATACTTAAATCTAAATAAACACTTAACTAATCAGCTAGCTTAGATTGAATGAAAATATAAATAACTTATTTGTAATTTGATGTTAACTAGTTTAGTATTTAGCTAACTCGAATTTGAATTCACTCCAGTTGTGGCGTGGTAAGATTTGGACATCCAGTAAGCAAAAATAAACTCGCTTAAACAAAAATACAAAAAATGTCAAATTTTTTAATGTAAAATTAGCTTAAATGAATTAATTTGGCTTAAGCAAATTTTATACATCTAAGGAGATAAAGACTGGGTGTAGGGAGAAGAGTGGAATGAAAATAAATGAAAATAAGAATAATTGATGGTAGAGGAAGAGGAGAGTAGAGAGTTGAGTATATACGGAGAAAAGAGAGAGAGATAAGGATGTGGTAGGCCGAGAGTAAGAAGAGGAAGAAAAGAGTTGGACATGAAGTTGAGAAAAAAAGGAGTTGGGAGAGGAAGAGACGAGTTGAGTATAAAAAAAGGAAAAAAGTTAAATATGGAGATTGAAGAGTGAATGTTAAGCATAGGAAGAAAAAAAAGAGAAGATTGAAATAGACGCAAAATTCGCTTAAGCTAACAAAATTTTATAATTTTTTTTATCATTTTCTGTATTTTTATTTAAGCAAGTCTATTTTTGCTTAAGTAAAAATGAAACTAAATATCCAGTTGCCGCGACAACTAGAGTGAATCCGAATCTAATTAACTCTTTAAAACTCTACAAAATATAAAAAGATATAAAATATAGAGAAATTATATTTAAGTGACTTTGTCATATACTTGCTGAAAAATAAAATTCATATCCATGTTTATAGTCATGTAATTTGATCTTCAGCAGTTTTTCTCTCCAAACCAAACCAGCAGTTTTTCTCTCCAAACCAAACCAACCTTATATCAGAAGATGAACAAAAAAGTGAAGTATTGAATATTTTTACACATTTATAAACGTTCATGAACAAATAAATTTGATCATTCTCTTATTGATTTTAGAATCTTGATTCAGATTTTATGCGTTCAACAATGTATAAGCAAACTAGTACCTTTTGCCTATGCATCACTATTTTATAATTTCAGTAAAATGTACATATAAAATAATAAACATTGTTGTATATTAATAATTATTTATATTATTAAATAAAAATAAAAATATAAAAAAGTTAAACTCTTAAAATTAATAAAATAATAAAAAAAATATTTAAATTAAGACATGCAATCCTTTTTGATATAATGTGTTAAAACTTTTAAAAACAAAGTTAAACTAAAATAAACAAAGATTACAATAATCCTAACTTCTATTTCATCTAAAAACCATATATATTTAAAACAAAAATTAAATTTAAATTAACTAAATTTAAACAATATTATTTAAAAAGAAAAAAAAAAGATACTTAATATTAAAGAAACTGTGGCTTAATAAAGAAGAAAATAATCTTAAAAAAAATTCTCTGTAAAAGAGTACAGATTTAAATATACAAATGCTATTAATCCAATTTTTCTTTCTCTTTGGCATATGAGTCATATTTACCAAAACATTTTTCAACCTCATTGAATTCTATTAAATTCATCTGTCACTATTTATGGACCAAAGTCAGTGTCATGTAAAGGCTATCACTTTAAACAGTGACATATGATCACTTTATACTCTTCACCATTTGACAGTCTTGGCTTCTTGGCTGTATTAAGATTCTTGTTTAATATACAAAACCTTTGCTCAGAATGTCACCTACTTAACTCTCTGTCGCATCTTGAAAATTTACCCGAAAGGTTTGCTAATATAAACCCTGCAAGAACCTGTTTCCAATATAAACAATTAATGAGTGTTTAAATCATAGTCCATTAGATAATAAATAGCACACACCAATCTTAATGGAATGAAAATTATTAAACAAGACATGGTGGGAAAGAAAATTGAGACCTGAATGCATCCAAGAATGTACATTGCTGAGTACTTGCGGCCATGTATAACCATGTCAGCTATCATGGCAACGGGAATTGTTAAAGACATGCCCAATGTAGCAACCAAAGGAGCTGTCCAAACTATAGAAAGGGCCCTGTCACAATATTCATTTAAGTTGTTGACATGAAATAGAACATTGTGTAATAATTGTGATTATACTAATAGTTATAGAAATAAGAAGATTCAGGGTGTATTTGGAAGAGCTATAGAAGCTCATATGAATGTATGAAAATAACTTATAACTCTTGTAGAATCTTCTTGTGCTTATTTCAATAAATTTTTTGGAATAGCTTATCAAAACAAGCGTTTTTTAGTTTATTCTATATTTCATGATTAAATATATGAATGGAGGTCTTTATGTGCATATCAAACGCATCCTCAGTTATAATTAGTGCGCATACCATAAAGGCATGAATATATAATGCAAATGTTGTCAAATTTTAACAAATTTTATGTGTCTTGTGTTCATTATACACTGTCTAGCATAATGCATTTAGTATCTTGTATGAAATACTGTTAAAACAAAATTCCCTCGAGCTATTTCAGTAAACAGATGCTGTTCAACTTACCATAAGTAATCTGAAATTACGCTTGAGCAAATGCTATTTGCAATAACAATCTCCCAAGTGGACATTGAACTTGGAAATTTGAAAAGGGGTTCAATTCCCACAGCATTTAATGGCCATGCTGCGTGGAAATTTGCAAGGGCATCAGTCAGGAAGTTTGACAAAGAAATGAGGTAAAAATATTTAACTAAATGGTAGAAATTTGCAATAAACAAGTTGTCCAATATTCCCATTTATTGACAAATAGGGAAAACTCAGTGTTGTAAAAGGCATTACACTAATGTGGTTGATGTATATAACAGTTGATCCAAAGGGAAAAAGAACAAGGGCAAAAGTAAAAGAAAAAGAACTAAAACAGCCTTCCTTTGGGCATGGTTAGGGTTCCTTTCTTCAAATCCCTACATCCACCATTACTTTGTTGAAAGTTCCAACCAACTCGACCTAGTTAAAATCCTTACTTGACAAGCTCTCATTGAAGAAGAAAATAATATAAATCAAGAAGGTAAAATGAATCAAACTTCTTGCTTAAGTTCAAATCAGCGTATGTTTCAGAAACTCCCTTGTTTAACTTCTCTATTATCACCTATATTTCAGCATTCATGCCTTCTAAACACTATATGTATCTGAACTTGATGAGCTTTCATCCCATTGCTAAAGTAATTTTAGTGATTAATTTACTTAGAAACTATCATGTTAACCAAAACTCAATGTTAACACTACTAATGGAATTCTTAGTCCATATACATGCAAAATCCTTCAAAAATAAATCCATACCTAGCCACCAAAATCCAAGAATACTATAGAGACCAATACTGCCAAAAAGCTTTTGCATGTCAACCTTGTCTCCTGATCCGGCAGAATTCTTGAGAAGCACTGCCATTGATTGATCAATGATTGAAAATGATATTAGAATCAGAGATCCACACAAGTTGCCAATAATTTAAATGAACATATATTAGCTGTCAATCTGACATTAAAATTGATTGGCAATAAAATATTCATACCTGTGAATAAGGCATAACATAGTGCTGAGAGTAGACCAAAAATGTCCCCAGTGATAGAATGCTTCTGAGTCCTTAATAAGAACAGTATCCAATTTCGGAAATAGAAATAATAATGGAAACAAAATATAAAGGGAAAAACACATACAGTAGGTCCATGTGGAACCACTAGCCAAAAAAAGTAAAAAAAACAACTTTAAGACGTCATAAGTATCAAATAATTTATTTCATATCATCTCTGCCAGCCAAAAACATGAATCTTTTAACCTTTTAGCTAAGAGGGGAAAAGATGGAGACTATACTGAAAGATGCTTGAGGATGAGTATGTAAAATAAGACTGCATATGAACCAGTGACCTCTAGATCACAAGACGGTAACCTTACCTTTGTGTCAAGGCTTGCCTCTTTAACAAACCAACGAAAAGAAAAAGAATATATTTCAGATCAAGCAATTGCAGTATTGCGCTATTAATTAGTACACTACGCTTCTCAATAATATTGAAGGCTAAAGCTCCTCACAGAAACTGAAATCCTATTTTCCTCAGGAAATTAGCTGTTTGTGCAATCTAATAAAGTGGACTCAATGATTATAGCCTTGAAGCAGGTAGAGGAAAGTGCTTTTGCACCTTAACAAGCAACTTTCAACTTACTCAGAGATGCTGATTTGCTCATCTGCTGCCCAAGTTTTGCCAACAGTTGTCATGGCAACACCAGCCATGCTGATTAAAACAGCAGCTATTTTGGTTATATTTACTGAGTCCTGGCCTAGAAGAGCTCCAAAGAAAAGGGTAAAGAGACCTGACATGGAACTAAGAACTGTTGTACTAGCAACACTAGTGTTTGCAAGTGCCATGTTTGAAAAATACTGCATGATACCAAATTACCAATCAATGAAAAAAGTTTGCAACATCACAGACACAAACAGGGAACATGATGAACTGAACATCTTGAAAACTTGTGATCATGCATGCAACGGAAAATATTTTCATTTTATTCATTTATATATATATATATATATATATTATGTGAGGGTATGGGAGATGGGAGACAGGGAGGTAAGCAAGTACATGATCTAGATTTCATATTAGAACATGTTTCACCATTTCCTACACAAGTATTTGAGAACATGAAAAAATATGAAAATTAGATGACATTTTTGTAATTATAATGAAAAAAAGAAATAAAAAATGTATATAGTATAATGTATATTGTATTGTCCTTTTCTTTTTGAAAAAAAATCTAAAATATAGTTGCATATCTCCTGATTTAATTATATGGGTATATTCATTTTCACATAGTTAATCCGAGGTCATACTACTCTATAGCTTCATCCTTTCATGTGAAAGCAAGAAAGTGAACTTTAGGCATAAAAATTAAAAGCTACCACGCCAAAGAGATCAGTTTGAAATTCTACAAAGCAACAGGCATGTTTCAATTATTTTTTACTCGATATTTCAACAGCTCATAAATTCAATCATTAACTTTTGTAATGTTTAATTTACAACACTTTCACTCCTGCAATATGCAATACAATAAATCTAAGAGAGTCTGGTAACAATGATAAGATGTAAGATATATGGATAATTCTATAATTTTGGTCCGGCTTGTTCTCCAAAATAAAAATGAAAAACAGAAAAAGAAAAAATCAATGTAAAGAGTGAGATTTAAATGAAATCTTGTTACCTCTTGTGCAAACCATATTGGAGTGAGGTACAAGCCACACTTAGCAATTTTCCATGAACTATTTTCAGAACTTTGCGGAAGCAAGGGAGGTTCATCCTCTTCTTTCTTGACCAAAGGCATTCCTTCTTCTCTTTCTCTAATTTCTTTGTCAGTAATCAGACTACCCTTTAGATAGGATTCTGGTCTTTGGCAAATCTCATTGATTCTAAAAGGGACGCCGAGTTCAGTGGAAATACTAACAGATGTGTAGTCCTCATGTATGTTTCTAAATAAAATTTTCAGTAAGCTACAGATCCACTTTTTGAAAACTGAAATGGGAAAATAGATCACCATCACTGATACTCCAAGGTAAGTGAGTGCAAAAGGCTGTTTATACTCTGCAAAAATCCTCTGCAGTAAAGTATCATAAGCTTAGAATAACAAGTTTCACTGCATAATCAAAGTATCAAACTATTCAAATGTTAATAGTGAAGCAATAACAAGTTTTAAGGAATAGAAGAACAATTAGAAAGGCATACAATCAGAACTATACTACTACTTGTCCATTTTATCCTATCATACAGGCTCTAGGCATAGCACACATGCCATATTTTTCTTTTTTCTTCTTTTTCACTCCATTTTTTGATGAATTTAATTAGAACACATGAAGAATTCCTTGATCTCAATCCTTTCCTTAATACACCTTTATTTATTTATCATTTTTTGGTAACATTAGCCCAAAGCAAAAGAAGTAAGATTTTACCGGGGAAGGAAACATTTGTTATACTTATATAATTTCTTTTCTAATAAAATCTTACTTCTTTTAGTTGCTTAAAATCAGGCCTTTAAGTGTAATGTTAACATTTTCTTTTATTTATTTAGGATTTTGTTATTTAATTGTTCATAAATAGAAAAATTTTATAAAAAATATATATTTATTATATTAAAATTATAAAAGTCAAATAAACACTTCTCTTTATAATAAAATTTTATTATTATTAATGGTTTATCTTCGGCCTTGACAAAACCCATACTTAGTATGGTCAATGAACAAGGCTTTACCATTACACAAAACACACACACAGCTGGTTGCTTGGGACGTTTTAACTGAACCGACATAAATAGGAACATTATGTAATTTTGGAAAGAAACGTGTATTATAACACAAGCCAAATACTGAAAACTGACATCATAAATTTTGAAAAACAACAATATGCACGTAACGGTTAACTATCCTAGGGTTGAGGCCAATAGTGGCAAAGCCTTTGTTACAGACACAAACAGTCCCTTCATTGAAGGGGTGTCATTTTGGAAAACCTTAAAAATTACCGAGTATTATATAATTACTTTGAATGGTGAAAACTCTTCCACCAGTATTTAATTTATCTCACTTTGAAGTCCTATCTGAAGCAAAATCCAACCTTGTATGTATAGCGTATCATTGTCACATTTAGATGAATGAGATATATGTTTCTGAACTGACTCACTTGCAGCTCCAACATGTCACAAGTTTCAGATTTTGTTTTCCTACCCTTTACTCAGAAACCATACCAAATTAAACAATCTTCAAAACAAAGCCAAAGAGACAACACAGCAAAGTAGCATGCATCAACATAACCAAAACAGCAGGCAAAGGAAGGAATTAAAAAAAATGTAGAAACAGGAAAAACATGATCACAAACCTGTGTTATTTCTGCAGAGCTGACCCATATTAAGACAAAAGCTCCAATCAGCCCCAACCCAGCATGGTACCTCCAACCCATCACAGGATTTTGTCTCAAGTCCCTTAATGTGTGTGTGTGTATATAATATAAGCTGAGATTAACTCTATTCTTGCTACAAATTCATCTCATCATAATCATAGTCTTCTATTGCATTGGCAAGTTCTGAAATAAATGGACATAGGACATATACATATACATATACATATACATATACATATGATATATGCAGACAATTCTAGTATATAATAAGGTTTGGATGATTAGTTGATTACCATATAAGTAACCTGGTTTTTGTTATATTCGGCATGGAAGAGATATAAAAGGGTGGTTTATTATACGAGGTCTCATGAGAAAGTGCAACTTTCTTAATTTTCTAGTCCCGAAAGTCAAAATATAAATCAAATTCACGTGCTAAGGTTGCAGTTGCTTGGCTTATGCGTTAGCTTTACCTTCATTAAGTGACACCTGCCGTTGCATTTTGTGCAAATTTTAGTTCTTAGCTACCGTGGCAGTCAAGAGACTTAAACATCTGTATTTGAGAAGATTCATGTATACATTATCAATTCAGTTATTTGAACAATCGAAGAAAATTAATATTGTTTGTAATACTATATTTAATTATTTTTAGTTTTCACATATTTTTTATGTCCACGTTTTAAAAATAAATTTAGAAACAAAATACATAATTAAAAATCATCCCATAAAGTTATCTAAAAATACACATTTTGCCAGTGCATACAACACTACCGTTTGCACTTAAAATTGATGAATGAGAAAATTTGTCATATATTCAATTGTAGATTCCACGCATCATTTTTGTCACATACCAGAAAATATAGCTCTGAGATCCTGCCACGTTTGTAACAAAAGTAACTCATTTCTTGTTTTTTTTCCATTTTTATTCATTCATAACATACGTAGCATATCCTGACTTTTTCTCGATTTCTTCAGAGCACCGACAGCACCCTTTTATGCATTGTTGATGAAATTATAATGTGCTTCGGTGCAATTTAATCGATTAGAAGCTCAAACAAACGTAAGTGTGACCAAAGAGTAGTAAGCAAGAAGCAGTGAAAACTAAATTTAAAATTTTCCACTTAAGATCCGAAAAATAATGTTGAAACGGGGGAAGAAAATACACGTATTTGTGCTAGTGCTACATCATCCCTGCCTTGTACATTTTTCTCGGAATACTCGCACAAAAAATAACCTTTCTGTGACTTAAGCTGTACAAGAATACTCTGGTAGGAAGCTTCTTTGTCTAACTAGTTCATGAAGGTCATGAACAATCTTGAACACGGCATCTGGCCTTGCTAGCCTCAATGCATTTTGTGACATTTGTTGTAGTTCGTAAGCTTTTGGACCAAACCACTCTGCAACAATTTTTGCTATCTCCTTAGGCGATTTAGAAAACTTCCCACATCCATTTTCCACTACATAGGGGACATTGCCAGCTTCCTGAAAAAAATGTTACAAAAATTTTCAGTCATGTAGGGAAAGGTAGAGGTTCAATTACAATATTTATGTGTGACTGAATACTATGGGTAGAATCAAAAGTAAAAATTTAATTGAAAAGTATAACAACTACTCCTAATGTGAATTTTAATAAAACTTTCTATTTATTGACTTCTTAAGCAGTTCTTTGGTCAGAAAGACACTAACATAATAATTTCTACTCCCACTAAACTCACTACTAAGAGTATGCAAGATGAGAGAACAATATACACAAGCACTTGTATTCCTACTTTCATACTTCTGAGAAAGATTCCTTCCATCTCTTTTTTTGTGCCAACTTAGCTACTCTTTGTGTGTCATTCGAATAATTTCTAGTGGCTAAAATATATTAGTAAGTTCCACAACTCAGTCTCAAATTTACTCCATGAATGCAATTGAATCAGCTTACTTTTTGCAAAAACAAATTAATCACAGGATTGAGAAATTATAGCCATAGCCAAAATACCTGCCCAGCAATGTAATCATTTAAAACTATGGGGAGGCCTCGGATCATGGCCTCTGCGATTGTCCCTGGGCCCGCCTACAAAAGGGAAAAATTGATCAACTGATGTCATAATGAAATACAAAAAACTTAGTCAGGATTGCGTGATCAAACCTTTGTAATGATGCAATCACAAGCTCCCATGCATTCCTCCATTTTCGTAACAAATCCTTTGACCTAAATATGAATAAAAATTAAATCTGTCAGGGTCTACCATGGAGACACATGATGTTAAATTACCAATTGCTATGTTTGTCTACAAATTGATATGCCATCCACATCAAACAAGAAATTTGATATGGAAGTTCACACCTAAACTCTTCTACAGTTCTACCTTAACTCGTATGAAAAGAAAAAGGAATAGTTTAAAAGCATTTAATCACAGTGGAAAACTTTAAGTAAAAAAAAATATAGATTTGAGACATTCATTGCTGAAGGATAGATAACCTCTGCCCCAAGTAATTTGGAATAACTTCCACAAGAAACTTGATCGAATCTGATCCAGAAATTTTCTTTCATCAATCAACAAATTTAGAATTAATTTCTACTCTTAAATTATAATCACAGCATTCATTAGCACATCTTTGTAGTATTTTAAGAGCCAAGTTTTTTACATTTTCTTCTCTCTCTGACGTAATTGGGTCACACATCCACAAATTCATTTGTCAATACTTCTAATATTCAGTTGCACCATGAGTCACAAATATTTTCACCAACACGCAATATCATTGATCCTTAGGTTAGATATTTAGTTCATCATGAAAGAGAACATCTAGACACTACCATAAGTCCATTGCCATTTACAGCTGACAAACTTTCAATATAAGCATGAATAGGAACAATCATAAATAGTGCAATAACACAGACAAACACACTGCAATTTATATGAGACTCATAAAGCACAAACACGGTTCTGTGATGATTTTAAGGGTATCAATACCTGCACAGGAACCTTCCAATTAATAGAATTCAGTTTGTTAGCAAGCTTCTTATTGCGACCACAGATCACAAGGATCTGACCTACAGGAGTCCCAAGATTTTCGTCATGTAATGAATCTCCAAGTGCCCGAGCAGTAGCCTCAATGGGGCCCATACCTTCACCTCCCCCCATCAATAATACAGCAGGAAGATCCTCATCCATCCCTAATTCTCTCCTTAGTTCATCCTAAAGCATAAATTACATAAGGGATAAGTCCAGAGTCAACACTACCAGAAGCAATAAAGAAAATCAATTTGAAAAAACATGTTTCTTAACTTTACTTTTAAAGGGTTAAAAACAATTAATTTTAGTACTACACCATTTCATATTTTATTAGTTCTTAAAAACAAAATCATTTGCATCATCCACTTCATATAATGGCAAGAGAAGAAATTATAGTTTACAGGCACACCATTTGCACATCTGAGCACTGGTGACGTAGAAATGTCTATAATTACATGCAATAAATTGAAAAACCTAACAATTTAAATTACTAGCCTCCTAATTGAGATTGGATAGTTCCTATAATCCTATCACACTGTAACAAAAAATCCAGCGACATTGATTTGGGAATAATATATATATTGCACAGAGTATTGCATTCAAATACCAGAATTGTATATTAAAGTCATAGTCATAAGAATATGACATACCTTTGGCCGGACAGGTTTAACAAAGGAAGGTCGAACAGGTAGACCAAAAATCTTTATTTGAGATTGCTGGAGTCCAGCTTTCATTGCCCTTTTCGCAACATCTGTTGTAGGACAATAGCATCTAGTTACAAGCTTATGAAACCTAAAGAAAACACAAAATAAGATGTCAAACTAAAAACTATACTATTGATATGACTTTTTAAGAGAAAATTATATAAAAACAGAACTAACCAGGTTGGATGGCATGTGCTTAAATCTGTGACAACTGTGGTAAAAGGAATTTTCTTTAAAAGACCCTTTGACCTCAAAATCCGGAGTGGAACATGCTGCATCAGTGGATGCACACTGATTATTATATCAGGCTGATATTTCATTAGGCCTTTAGCGACCTCACTGTAAAAAGAGGAAGAATATTTCAACTATGACATGAAATGTTACACTATATTTGAGAGGAGACTTATATGCACATTGAAATACATGATGTGACATGGAATGCAGAAAAAGTCAATAACTTCTGTCTAATATTAATGCAAAGCGCAATAAACATCGCAATCTGCAACCAGAGGGCAATTGCTCCAGAATATCTAGCACTTTACATTTGTAGATCATGAACATACAATTAGAACCATACTGAAATACAACAAAATTACCATGCTATCTATCTTCTAAATTTTAAGAAATCAAGTAATATAAAATTATGCTTTAACCCAAATATCTTGTAAATAGAAACAGAAATACATATATCAAATATCAGCAAACAATTTATTCCCCCGGCTAGAAATCCAATCCATAAAAATAATGAAACTATTCTGATATAACTTATTTTAAATACTTCCAACTAGAAAGATGGGGAAAATACTATAGCAGTGCAGTATATGCCTAGACTTCCACTCATGGATCATTTTGTAAACCTCTCACCCATATGCAATGGCATATATCAATGCATTTACATTTTCTTTTCATGTCATGAAAGTAATTTGTCAAGAAATAAGAGTAGAAATCGTTACATGAAGGCAACCAAATCTCACCGAGCTATGAAAGTACCAGTTGCAGCAAAATTAGACTGGTGCACTACACGTGGGGCAGTTCCATAGTAGGTCATCTTCCACAACGGCCCATGTTTCACCAAAAAGCTATAGCTCCTAGGAAGTTGATTGAACGGCCAAGGCGTGTGATCAGACCACAAATCAGTGACAAAAACCTGTACCATAAACTCCAAAATGAGGGCATAACCCAACAAATAAAAACAGATACATCCACACGCCCATTCATTTGATTTCCTGTAGCTTCCCATCACCTTAAACAAGTAACCACTCCTAAAATTATCATCATTAACTCACAATTTAGGAGGCATTTGAAAGAGTTTCTACACAGCATATTTTGGGCTTGTGAAAATGACAGAGTTCATATAAATTTTTTTTAGCTTATTTTAGTATGCTTCCTAGTGAAACTTATCAAAATAAGCATTTTTTAACTTATTGCAATAGCTTTGGAAATCAAATTTATGACAAAAACTCTCATGTGATAAGAACTTATTGAATTTGCTAACCCAAACAAACATACCCTTAATCCTGAACTATTTCATACATACAGATTATGGCAAAACTTTAGTCAAAAACCTTAGATGCTTTTAGGGTTATTCAATAATAAAAATTATAATTTCACCGTCAAATGTCAGCACTAAAGGTTAGCACTTAGCACCAATCAGTAAGACGAAACTCTAATTTGAATTGAACAGCAACAAAAGTCCCTAAGTTACTTCACCTACAAATGAATCATCAAACTTACAAAAATACTATCAAGTTAGTCCTCTTTAGAAACTAAAGTGAACTAAGCTGCAGCTGAAGAATAATCAGAACTAATTTGCTTTTTAAATTTTTTCTGAAACAAAATATTCGTTTTTATAATTCTAATTAGACAGAAAAAAGAATGAACCTGGTAATCGTCTCCAAATTCTTCATAGAAAGCAGCTTTGATGGCTTCCGCAGAAGCTCGATGGCCCCCACCAGTGTCACTCATCAAAATCAAAACCTTTTTGGGGCTCTCACCCTCAGCACCATTCAACGCCAACCTATCATCCTCCACAACACCACACCCACCTTCTCTGCCCCCATTACCTTCACCGTTACCGTTACCCTCACCGTTACCACCACCGTCACCAACACGAAGCGAAGCAAACCCAATAGGAATCCTCTCGCAGTGGAACCTAACGGCTCTGTTGAACTCGTTGAGAATGTTCCTAAACCGAATACCCCCTCCTCCACCCTTCAAGCTAAGCGAAACGCTGCGTTTCGTTCCAGCCCTTCCATTGAAGTGCAAGAAATTGGAGAGAACAGAGGAGCACGTGTCAGAACCCAAGTCGAGGTGCGAAGAATCGAAGGTGAAGCGACCAATTTGGGACGCCAAATCAAGAACTAAACGCGATTCTGGTGTAACACTCTTATGCATTGTGTCTTTGTATAGCTATTTCTCTGATTAATTTATTAATAGTGAGTGAGATTAAGGAGAAATTGGGAGAGAAACATTTCGGGGAAGTTAAGGTGGGAACAAGGAGTGTTTGTTGTGTTGTTGATGTTGTTGTTGTGTTGGAGAATGTTGTTGTTTCAGTTTGAGTTGTGAGGGTTGGGATTGGGTTGGTTTACTTGGGTTGGGTTGGGTTGGGTTGGGTTTAAGTGTGGATTGGGTTTTGCTATGGTATATTCGCACCGGCCACTTGGATTCCAGTTAACCAGTGGGTCATTGCCACGTCACCTGTGATCGCAATGGGAATTCGCAGCTGAAATTAATTAGTAAATTTTTATTGATGTTGCGGTTATTATAAAATTAAAATTTTAAATTAAAGTTTAAAAAATTAATATTTAATTATATAATGAGATTAATTAAAAAAATTATGAAAAATTGAGATTAATTTACGTGATAAAATAAGAAAAAAAGAATGTTTAATAATTCTCTCACTTAATTTAAATTTTTAAAAATATTTTTATTTAACAATTAATAATTAGAAATTATATATAAAGATAATAATTGTTCAATTTCAGAGCTCTTGAATGGAAGTAAATAGTTTTAATAATTATTCGGTTTTTTTTAACAACTATTTTGAAGAAAACGAAATAACCGTGTGTTGAGTTAACAAGATTTAAGTATCCAAGGAAAAAAAAAGATAAAATAAAGATTCAATATTTTTGATATTGTTATTGATTTGATGTATTATAATATTAAATTTATTATAAATTATAAAATATAAAGTATTAATTACTATTTATATTATTATTAGGTAAAATCGATAATCTCAGTCACGAGTGAACTCAAAATTATTCAACAAAATATAAAATTTAAACTTTAAAATTTGAAGATAAATTAAATAAAATATTTTTTAATTTGATCCAATAAAGTTTGATGTAAAGTAAACTATGAGTGGTCATCATTCCCATATTCCGTCCAACAAAGCACGTTCTTCAAATGAGATTTGTAAAGATGATTGAATTAAATACAAAATTGCCATGTGATTCGCATGCAAAAGAACTGTGTATAATGCGAGGGACGACTCATGACTCATTATCCATTTGCCGGCCAATACAACGTTGTTCTTTCCATTGCCTTTGCAAATTCAAACATTTTCCACCAAATTTTCCATTTTCACACCCAAAATCATGTGAATATCATGCATTTACGTTTTCAACAAACCAAGGATATTCTCAAGTTCTTCGTTTCATTTGTAATGAAGAACAACATCGCACTCAAGTTTCCGTCCTAATTATTTTTATTTTTGTTGAATGATAAAATATACTTTTTTGGTTGATTTAGGTGTTTGATTGTTCAATAAACACTTTATTAAAATAAAATAAAAATATATTAATAAAAAAAATGAAGTGTTTTTTATATTTAAAACTTTTGAAAAGTTTTAAAACATGTGATCAAGGCATCTCTTAAACAATAACAAAAAATCACCAAGTTGTTTGTTTACGCGTACATAACCTCCATTAAGAAAAAGTGTATATTTTTTCCATTAATAAAACTTCATTTTAGTGTATTAAAAAACCTTTAACTTTCATGATAACGTGTATACATAATATACTTTACTTTTAAGTTTTAAACCAAGATTCTTCTAACACTACTTGCCTTTTGTTTTTAAGGAACACGTTAAGAGGTAGAGGATTAGGGACGATACAATATATAATATTATTTTTAAAATATTAAGATGAGTACTTCACAATATGCATTACATAAAATATAATTGTATTTATATATGTAATATTAACTATTTTGTAATAATGTTGATAAAATCTTAGTTAAATAAAAATATTTTAAAATAAGGAAATAATGTTTAACGATAGATATATTATAAAACATATCATAAAATAACATAACTATATAAGAAAATATTTATCCATTGTGAAGTATTTGCCCATTGCTTTTTTATTTAAAAATATTTAAATAATTAATTTAGTAAATGATAACTTCTTAATTGGCTTTAAACCTCCCCCATAAACATGTTGAACTCGAGCTGCTATGAGAAAAATCTAATTACATTCTTTCTCAATAATAATAATATAATCAGATAGCACTTTCTCAAAAATAAAATAAAAAATAAAAATAAGAAAATATTTTTAAAAATTATGTCAAGTATAAAATAATTAAATAAATATGATAAATTATATAATTTTTTTGTAAAATAAGAGAGTATTTTATACTCTTCTAAATAATTTTTAAAATATTTAAAAAATTATAATTCTAATAAGTACTAACTAACATACTTAAAGAAGAAAATAAATATGCAGAATAGACATATATTTTATATAAAATAAAAGGAATTTCAAAATAAGAGTTATTAATTAAGAGTTGCTACCTCTAAGCATGATTTGAGTATACGTGAATGAATATTTGTTTGTTAATTGAATATTGCCTTGTAAGGGTGTATATGGAGCAACTTCGTCGGTACCTCGATCTTGGGAAATGGGAATCATATATGGGAATTTTTTTAAAAAAATGAAAAAGAAAAAGAAAGACGTTGTATAGAAATAAGTAAATAAGTAATGTAGAATTTAGAGAAATCAGCAAGATCAAGTTAATTTAACAAATTTTAATAAGAGTTATTTTATTTAATATATTTTTTTATAAACATTAAATTTTATCAATCCAACTAAATTAAAAGTTCTTTTTCAATAGATTAAGTGTGAAAAAATCATATAAATAAAAAATAATTCATAAAATCACTTTATTTTAACGTATAATATACATTTCAAAAATATAAACTGTTCAATATTTAGAAGAATAAAAAGAAAACTCTAGTATTCAAGTGAAAAAAAGTTTAATACACGTTACATGTATAAAACAAGGAAACTAGAAGAGTTTCTCTTCCTTATATAAAGATTTATATATTTTTTTTATAAGCAAAACATATATTATTAAAAAGAGTTTAAGTAGAACTCAAAATTCATATACACAGAGAAAAAAATAATACTTACTAAAAAAATATATATATTTATACATAACTAAGACAGATGCAATTTTGTGGGTTCAAATATCAATCAACTAATAAAATAATTTATTCTTTATTAACAAGTGACAATCATTTCTAAGATTTCAGAATAATAGAATCTTGAGTTTTCTTTTCATCTAAAATACTATTGGAAAACATAATTCGATTTCTATGTAACTACAAAGACCACACTCTACTTAGTCAAATAATTAATAAACATATCTCTTCTTTTTTACTACAATCAACACCAACTCAAGAAAGCAAGTGAATCGATAAATTTGAAGGCAAAAATAATGAGAATTCAAACCAACGCACAGTAAAGTACCAGATTTGAGATGAGACTGATCACGTTAAAAACAAATGAGTTGGAAGTTTCTCCAAACCATAACGGAAGCAACAAGTTATATCGTCAATTTGAACACTACGATCAATCAACAAACTTTACAAAGAAGTGCATTTAACAACAATTGCCAATAAAATATTAGACACTTAAGAGAGACATTCCCTCTCCATAGCCTTCGCAAGGTATCCGACGTACACTAATCTACAATATTAGGGCCACCAAAAAATTGAAATAGCCATAAATCACTTGAATAATAACCTGAATAATCTGCCCTCCATACCCATTTATTTTCTGGTAGTACTTTAAGCTTGAGATCTCATGTTGAAATAGTCCTCTTCGCCAACTAACATCCCAAACTCACCTAGTATCATCATGAAAATTATTCTCCAATATACAAGATTCAACATTATTCGCTACTGCAAACAATCGCGAAAATACCTCACACAATCGCACTTCGCCTACCCACTTATCTCTCCAAAAAAGAGTGTGCAAACCTGCTCTCACACTCCTATCCAACTTCTCATCCAGCCATGAATTCTCTTGATGAATAACCTCCAGCAAATCACGCTATTACAAAAAACATCTGTTGTGGATTGATGGACATTGAATAGAAGAAGCTAATCTGTCATACTTAACTTCCAACACCTACACCCACAATGAACTAGAATAATTAAGATCTCACCACAATTATTTACCAAGAAATGTCCAGTTAACACACTGCATATTTATAATGCTTAAGCCACCATTCTTTCGGGGTTTACAAATCATTTCCTATTTTACCCAGAAGATTTTAGATTCATCCTTAATACCATTTTATATAAACATTTGAGTTACTCACTAAATAAAATAATATGCTTTTATATTACTACATAGAAAAAATTATATGACGTGATAAATATTATGACACTTTGAATTTTTTAAAAAGTATTTTTTTTAATTATTATGATTTTTAAATTAGAAAAATATCAACTTTAAAGGATCTTTGATTATTACTATTTTTCCTTTGACCTTAGTAGTATTATCTCAAAATATAAGTAAATATTGATTATAAATTTATATATTTTTAAAAAGAGTTGATTGGATAGCTAAAAGAAAGTTAAAAATTGAAAGGTGAAAACTAAAATATTAACTATTGATAAAATTAGTTATTAAACTAACTAATAAATATATAATAACAAATAAAATTTTAGTTTAGAATGTGAAATTTAGTAATTATATTTTTTATTAAATAAAATGAGTTTATATATTATTTTATATTATTATTTAATGATTTTATATTGTAAGAAAATAAGATTTAATGATTTGGTTATATTCTAATAAGATTTGATTATAAAAGTAGTTTAGAAAAAGCTAGATGTAAAAAAATTATAGTAAAATTTTAAAATTTAAAGGGATAAAAAGAATAATAATTAAAAATAATAAATAATTTTTTAAAAAAAATTAGCTAGTAACTAACAAATAACGTTTTACAAAAAAACTATTTTGGATATGTTAAAAAAATTAATAACTACTTTATTAAATAAAGTTATTTTTGTTAAACAAGTTTTTTAACTAATTAAATAAACTTTCATCTAACATTTTAACACATTCTAAGACTTATGCTTGTTGAAGTTAATTCATGCTCCAATTACATCTTCAAAGGGTATTCTCACTTGAAAGAATTTAAAATATTTTTTTATCTTTTGTATTTTTTTTTTTCTTTGTGCTTTCAGCGAAGAGAGGAGTCTATCAAGTACAAGATATAAGCAATGTCAAATAAAACAAAATCCTTTTAATGTGAGTTATTATAATTGTATCAATTAGATCATATCATATTATATCTCGATTTACTTTCTTGTATCAAATTATATTTCCTCCAATTCTGCTATGTACATAAAAATTCAATGAAATTCATCAATTAACTTCTCATTTTTATCTCTTCCTAACATTATTCCCATGATCCACTGCAACCCATAAAATAAATCTAATTTTTTGCATGCATATCAATCTATAATATGGGCATTTAATTAGTTCGTTATCATGTGTATGGTAATGTATCTTGGAGAAATTTGAGTGTGTAATTCCACCCTTAAAACAATATGGGAGTTGAGTGACCCCAATAAGCTTTTAACACTGAACTATCACTGCAAGAAATTCTTGTGTCATATTTTAAGTCAACTTTCTAGTTCCTGTGTTATTTGTAGAGATTGGTGATTGAAATCCAAAAAGTTTGATTTTTTTAGCCCAAGCTATCTCCAAATTAAACCGAAAGGTACTTTTTCTCTGCAGAAAATGGACTAAAGAAAACTTGGGATCAAATTGGGCCTATGGCCCAAAGCCACAAAATTCCAAACTGAATGCAGTTCCTGTCATGCACAGCCTGTAAAAAGTTCCTTTTTTCATTGACCCAAAAAAGTTTTTTATTATGGACTGAAAAACAAGTTTTTTTTTTTCTTTTTTGAATGAACACTATTTTATATGTTAATTTAACAGTACTAAACCTGTAAATAATTATATTAAAGACAGTTTTATATGTTAACCTTGTTACCTCTAAATAGTTATTATTATATATCATTATCTTTGTTGCTTTTCATTTTACCTTTTGGGAGCTAGCTAGGACTTGGAATTGCAGGAAAACTGAGTTCTCCTTTTCCACAAGAAATAACTTACATGTTTTGGTGGGTCCAAATTGTAACAATTATAGCGAAGTTGTCCTTGGTCTTGATTATATCTTTGTCTCACCTCTCTTTTGCGCCACAAGAAACCAAAGAACCATTACCCGGTATTTCATTATTCTAGTGAAACTTGAAACTCTTCTTGTAGTCCTCTCAATCTCTCCCAAGAAGAAAATGATGAGGTGTGTGTCTTGTGGTAAAGGGTGTGTGCCCATATCAAGAACAATGCATAGTATAAGGTTCATGTCACCAATTGGTGTTACAGTTATTGTGCCAAGTAATGGAAGGCCATGCAAAAGGATTTCTGGCATCAGGGTGCAGGCTTCTATGGTGGACTCTTCTGATTTTCTTAGGCGCATGGAACTGGCCTGGTTAATCTCTCAGGTTTTTGTTTTATAATTCAAATCAACAAATTTTGTTGGACCCTTGAAAATCAAGTTTTACACTTTGTTCTGTGCTGATGACATTTTTTTATATTTTATACTTAGGATTCTCATTTTTAAGGAATTTATGATACCCTGATATACTATGTTGTCTGATAATTTTTTTAATAAATATGCGTTTTGAAAGATATATACACGTACATACCCTTCTTAATTCAGTTGAACCTTTAAGCACTCCCACATGTGTTTACTGTTATGCGTCTGAGTTTCCTTTGTTTAATGTGCTGATACTGATTCTATAATTTTAAGTGATCATATTCGTGGTGATGTCCATGGTTGTATTATTTTCTATAACAAGCCTGATATTTTCTTAGCTGATATGGCTTTGGATTTGACCAAAAAAAGAATGATCTTTGATAATCATTTACTGGTGATACAAAGCAGACATAAAAATAAGGTTAATAAGGGCACATTAAAACATTCAGATATTAATGAGTATCAATTGTCACCAATTTTTTTTATCAGCCATAGACTATTCCAAAGAAAGTATTGAGAATGTCTTCTTCGTATGATTTATATCATCGACAAAGTCTATGTCGTATCTACCTATTATAGATTTTGGTAGGATAAATTTAAATCATTGAACGTTGTTGAGATGTGTGTGGAGATTAATAAGTCATAAATTTTATATTAAAACGTATCACATTGTTAGAAATTGATTTTGATGAATAATTGCCAAACGCGAACATAATCATTGAAATGTAAAAAAATTATATATTTAATTATAAAATGCTTTTTCATTTCCACCCAAGTAAAAGCTATTTGGAACAAATAAATCAAACTGTACATATATGTTTACTGAAGAAGCAAAGCATAGAGATTTTGAGTAATCTAATTACATTTTGATAGCTCCACGTTTTATTCAACATTCCTCATGCTTGCAGCAACCAAGGCCAATCGTGTGTACATCTTGCAACTCAAAAGGGCACACTGAATGCAAATGGTGTGGGGGAACCGGTTTCTTCATTATTGGTGACAACATGCTTTGTGAAGTTCCATCCAGAAACACTCGCTGTATTATTTGCAACGGAAAGGTACCTCTGATGAAATACCGATCTGAATCCACCAATATTGTTGCCCTACATAATAACTACACTGTTTACATCTTCACCATATCAGTTTAGAAGACTTATTGTGCCACAAATTTGTTTTTGTTCAGGGATCAATGTGCTGTTCTGATTGTCAAGGAACAGGTTTTCGGGCAAAGTGGTTGGAGGAACCTCCTAGTTCAAAGTAGCAAAGATACTTTACAGCTTTTGAGTTGAGACATTGAAGTTGTTCCTCATTTACTTGGACCCTTTAATGAACTGAATGCAGCTGCAGCTTCAACAGCAGATTACTAATACAGTTGACAATATTGTTCAGTTGCTTGTGTTTAAAAAATGTTATATATTTTACATGTTTTTTTCACTATAAAAACGTAACATGGAGCAGTGTTGTAACTTTTGATACAGTATGTCTCCTTTCAACATGTTGATGTGTAGACACTACAATTGTTTGTGTACACAATTCCATTTATTTACATTTTAATAAAACCAACTTTGTTTTCTGGTAGCCCTTCCAACAATAGAAGCACACCAATTACAGAATTCAACAGCTACATCTTAAAAGAAGAATAACCAACTAGAAGCACAGTTATATCAGTACTACAAGTCTACAGTATAGATCATATGTGAAAGTCCTGGGAGCTTGACATAAACTGCAACAGCTACGATCTCTCGATAGAAGTTCAATTACTTTGAACTATAGCTGAGAACAGCAGTTTGTTGAGATCTCCAGAATCAGAATCATGCATTTCATTCCCTGCATTCAATATATATTCACTGAGAAATTTATCTTTTCCTGAATTCTAGCTGTGCATGGCATTGTATCATGTTTATCTACACCTGAATTCTAGCAGTGCCATGCATGGTAATTATCTAAGATCATGTTACGACAAATCAGATTCAATGTCATTCTTGGATAGCCCTGCCCTTTGACAGAAATGCAACAGCTATACAAGGAAAAAGTCCGAGTGGCCCACCATCCTAGGAATGAGTTCAGCAGTTAAGGAGTGAAAACAGTTGCAACCAGATGAGTAAGGGTGGTGGCAACTGCTTTAACTGTCATAACAATGCAACCTTAAAATAGAAAAATGATTTTACAGATACGAACTTAGGCACTGGCGGGTCAATTCAACTATAGCACCTTGAGACTGAAAGGGTATATAAGAAAAAACCCATTCACATATTGATTGATCACGGGCAAGTGTTTCTACATCCTAGAAAGATTAATGGTTTGGAACCTGGTAGAGTTTAGGAATCTAGAGATTTTTGAACACCAGAAACTATAGACCAGCTACAGAATGGAGTTAAAGCTAGAAAGATCAGCAGGTTCTCCTACAAGACGACAAGTAAAAAGGACCCCAACTCCAGTTGCTACTGCAGCAACTTCCAAAATGCAGAAATTGATAACAGCATAAACAGTGGCTTTTGTCCTTGGAAGGCTCATAAACAACTGTCTCACCAACCTTGAGACTGAAGTGGACACATTTAGTTGGGAATCTCAACATTTCACTCAATCCCAAGCTCAACCCCTTTCTTTTGTCCTTGCCGTCTTCATGACAGATGTCTATCTCAACTCCACTTCCCTTTTTTAACTACATGAGCCAACCCCTAGTTGTTTCTCCAGACCTACTAACTTATGCAAATTCAAGTTGTGCTACTGGGAAATTCAAATTCAAGAAGCAAAAAGGTGAAGAAAATATGTGAAGAAAACATCAATTGGACCCATACGCCCATAGCCAACTTTTAATATAGTGAAACCAATCCAAATCACAATTTATTGTCCTCTCTCTCAATAGTCAATAGCCTTTCACAACATACATATTTAATTCAAACCTTTGCATTGACATCCAGTAAATCTTTGTTACTCCATAAATAATGACACACACATCAACGAAATAAGGTTGTCAAATTTAATGGGTGAAAAATTATAAAAATAATAACTTGTCGAAACTCCTTACCTGTTTTGGATCTTACTTGTACTGTCCATTCTTCAATTACCTGCACAATCAATTAAAATTTTGTCACTTAGTTTCTACTAGGTTGACTATATGAAAAGTGGTTAGATACAAAATTTGAAATGAAAATCACTTTACATCAGTATCGTATGACATAAATATGAGAAAATGTAAACAGAATGAGAATGCTTTCTTTTCACTTTGAGTCATATTGTAAGTTGAAATTGATTTACTCCATCTTCCATTCTCTAACTTCCTCCAACTCAACCAAGAAGACCCTTAGTTATGTAGGCAGCACAACATGAAAGAAACCCAAGGACATCGTTGCTTGGATAAAACTCACAAGTAAAGCCCCAAATTTTATTTATATTGGTTGCTTGCTGGCAAACGGTGTAAAAACTTGGAACACCACTTGGAAAATAGCCAACCTTTGAGATGAGAATGGAAAAAACATACATGCATAAATTATCATCACGCTCCAGTTTAATACCTTCAAAATGGAAAAGACAACACTTTGATTTTTGAATGATAACTTTGTATTCTCCTATGAAATCAAAGACCTAGCACAGATACTTAATCCTTTGAACAACTAAAACCTCTTCTTGAGAAGCTACATGAACCATTATGTGCTTCTCAGTACTCAGCAATTCACAAACAAGCAAAGGCACAATGAAAGAACGCTCATCCAACTATAAGGAATTTCATTACTTCATCAATGTAAAGACACTGAAGCACTAATTAAAAAAACATTCCCACACTAACTTACTCACAAATATAACTTCTTTCATTACATTATCTGTTCAAGACATTGAAGGACTACAACAACAACAAAAGTCTTATCCCGCTAGGTCATACGACACCGTTGGACAAAGTCAAAATCCAAATTCCCAGAGATATTATTGAAGTACAAACCAAACAAACAATTAGAAAAAAGACATCACACACTCACACCCATAATTACCTGTTTGAAGTTGGTGAACGCAGCATCATCTTCACCAGTGGGAGTGATGCCCAAGGACGTTTGCATACGCTGCACTGAATTTCTGTTCTCAACCAGAGTTCTCTGAGCCTTATCAATCAAATCCTTCACAATTGAACAACCAACAATTAACTCCAAAACATGGGTCTTACTCCTATCTTTTTAAGCAGGCATCTGTATCACTAATTATCAAACTCACCTTGCAGCAATCCAACTCTATAGAACCCACTATACTGTATAGAATGCATATCACTGCATTATTATACTTATAATTAATGATAAAGTACCTGCTTGGCAGCCAGAAGCTCATGACACTGCCCCTTCAAGGTTGATATATCTTCCTGAATCTTCTTGATCCTAGAAACCAGCTTCATAGGGTTAGCCTGCAGAACCCCAAATCGAATTTAAGCATAAAGGTAAGAACTTGGAAGTGCCCATGATTGGTTTTTGCAGGGAATCAAAGAAAAATGAAGGAAGGAACATGGAAAAGGTTGAAAAGAGTAATGGGGTGTTATGGTGTGCTTACATTGTAAGGGTAAACCTGTTGAAACTCCATTTCGAGGCGGTGATGAACCATAGCAAGATCGTGATTGGCTTTTGTGAAAAGGGTCAAAAGCCCATCTGTTGCTTGGTGGTATTGATGCCCCATTTTGCTTCACGCTGCAATGGTGAGTACTCAGTTGAATGTTTGTAGTGCATTTGCAAACTCATGTAGTTACAATTTATAGGAGCCAAAACAAATTCAAATATTCAGACAAAAAGAGGGAGAGAGAGAGAGAGAGAGAGAGAAACTCTTTTTATTGTTTCAATAATAATCCAATATTTTTACTGAAAAATTATGAGATTTAATTAAATCTTTTAAGAAATAATTCACTAGATAATTCATAGAAAATTTTTTATGGGAATCACATTTAACTGAATAAAATTATTTTCATAACCTATTAATTATGTAATTTTCAATTTATGAAATAATTTTTGTAAAAACTTGTTTTTTTAGCCAAATTAGTCTCTTAAAATAATTTTTAGAGTCAATTTACATGTTTCTAAATACTAGAGTCAATTTTAATAAACTATTTTCACTAAAAAAATAAGTGTTAAAAAAATTATTTTATTAAATAAAAATTCATGATATCATCTCATATATTTAAAAGGCCACATTTTGTTTTTTGGTTAAATTAAATAAGAGCATTTCAGCACAAGGACTAACACATCCCACAAAAAAAATTCAAAGACTATTTATTGACTTGAAAAAAAATTGGGTCTATAAAAAATTTTTAAGGACCATTTTGAATATTCACTTAATAATAATCTATTTACAAATTTATAAGAAAATTAAAAAAAAGTAATTATTTTGAAATTGATTTAAACCAAATATAAACTAAATATGTTCAGATTTTGAACAATATCAGGTTTTATTGAACCATTTCCTGCTCTTGCCTTTTTTTTTTTTTAATTGGATTTGATTTAGTTATGAAAAGTGACCTCTATTTGTTACTGATATTAAAAAGTCTTATTTTAAGATAATTATTATAACAATGCTCAAAACTGATTGATCAAATTTTCTTGTCTCTAAAGCAAAACTGGTTGATAAATTTTTGTTGTTTCATTTATATAATGCTAAATTGATATATTAGTATTGTATGTATTCATCTCATGCAGTTTGTTTATAAAAGCTACAAGCGATTTTCAAATAAAATATTTTTGTATAATAAAATCATAATATTGTCATTAAATGAGAAAAAAAGATCACTGAAAAGTCAACAAACATTGACACATAAGGTATAATATGACAGATTTAAAATTTAATAACACAGAGAAAATATTAGCAGGTGGTTGGGGGGAAACATTGCTAAGGTTATCAAACAAGCATGTCATTTGGGTATACACAGACAGGCAATAAAGGCTTTGAGAAAACTCCATTGAGCTGTCTTGAAAATTCCCCAAACTCTGTTTCAACTTATACACAGACAGGCACTATATCATTAGACAAACTAAGTATTCCAACGGATAAACTATTTGTAGCAGCTCAAAGTTCACAATCTCCTATGAGTCCTAATAAAGTTCGATGTAGCCATAGCAATAGCAGTTGAGCAAGCATAGACTCCAACTGAGCAAAGGGATGCAGATACCAATAGAAGGGCTTTCCAATGTGTCCCAGACACCACAATTGCCAATGCCACCAATCCAACTGCTATAGCTGAAAAAATATTTTTCCAAGATTGAAAAGCTTTCAATGCACTTCTACACTCTTTGCAATGTATGACATGTCTAAAATATCTATTGGCTAAATTAGGAGCATGCATTTCACCAATGCCTCCCTTAGCAGGTGAAGCAGCTGACATTCCTGCAATGAGTCCAGCAGGTGCATGCTCAACCACTGCAGGTTCTTTTGGTAAGGAAATAGTGTTGTGACCAAAATGATATGGCATTCCATTCCCAACTTTGTCCATCCACTTTCTGTATTCAGCAACCCATGTATCTGATGATCTTAGATTAAAGTATAGTTCCTTTGTGGGGACCTTTTCTTTTATCAAAGTTTCATTTTGGGATGATAAGAACCCCATGTCTTGCTCAAACACTTTGCTTGCATTTTGATGGAGATACCATTTGGGGAACAGTTTTGATAGTGGAAAACTTTTTGTTCCTCCAAACCTCACTATCAACATGGATTTCCCTTGTCCAGTTGGTCTACATAGGAACAAACCACTGAAGTAGTGTTTTTCACCACTTTTATCAACAATTTCTATGTTGTTTTGAAGAACACAAGGAGCTTCAAACCTTAAACGGTTAGGCATAGATCCATCTTTCTCTTTGCCCCACCAACCTGCAAAACCTCTATCAGTTCTTTCAGTCACCTCAAAACAAAGTGGCTGTGCATCCTCTCTTTTTGCACTCATATCTGTTCTATCATGTGAGATTGGGATATGAGCAGGATCCATCAGATTTTCTAGAAGAATAGAGTGATCATATGGGAGTTCATGAACTGTTGAAATGTCTTGAAATCCTGGCCTTGCAAAGTTCTCAAACCAAGGTATTTTATCAACATTTGGAGTTGTCTTTTGAGACATCCATACCCACACAACTCCTTGAGAATCTCTCACCTCATATGTTTTAACACAGGCAGATCGAGGGATTTTAGCATCAGCTGGAAGCTGTAGCCAATAGAAAAATAATAACGGTCTTGTTAACATCAGCCCTTATATTTTGCATTAATCTCAGATGAAATTGTCACACATTGATTAATTAGCCAAGGATAAACTGTAACCAACCTGAGGTATCTTCACACATTTGCCTTCACCTTCAAATTGCCATCCATGGTATAGGCACTCAAGCCTTCCATCAATCAACTGGCCTTCTGATAGCTTTGCTAACCTGAATAAAACAGAAGATTAAATGTCCAGCAATTTGACAAATATGGAATCAGAGATTTTGACAGATTGAAAACTTTTGCAGGGTGTTTTTATCTCATTTGGCATCTAATTCAACTGCTATATCTGCTAAGAATGCAAGTTTGCTAATAAAAATTAATAGCAGAAGTTGATATGAGCGAAACATCATACATTCAGAAGAAACATGAAATCTAAACTATCAGTTCTGACCAGTTTTTAAGCCAAACATAGGCTCAGGCTCACTTTAATTCCACAACACCTTGACACCAAACTCATCCCTCTTCATTGTGGCAGTCGTGATTAAAAGTTCTGTTTATTAATAGTTTCTTACTGTGAGGTGTATTGACATGGAAGTGTTAATATTGCTATAAAAAAAACAACAGTAAAGTCCTATGCCTACAACAACGATGTCAAGATCCTTATTCATGCCAAGCAAATTCCCAACTTCATCATCTCCAATCTCCTAACACGTGCATTGATTAATGCAATTAAGCTACCAATTGAGAAAAATTGAGCATAGAATCAGCATTACTAGCAATCAATCAAACTATAAGTTGCTTTATCTTAATTAAATAATGAGATTCTCATGTATTCCTAATGGGATCTAAACAGAAGCCAGTTAAAAGAGCAAACTCAATTAAAAGTTCAAACTTTTAAAGTTGAAACTTAGAATCAAGAAACCAAGAAGAAGAAGATCTTGTTTACCTATGAGGGCAGCGATCTTCATAACAGTTAAGCTTTCCATTGCCATCTTTGAACAAAACTAGTTGCTTGTCAAACACTTTGAGACCAAGCGGTGCATCATCAGGCACATCATGAGTAAGGTACAAAGGGTACCATTCTTGTGTCCAATCATATTCTACAACCACCTTCTCATCTTTCTGCCCCTCTTCACTGGAAAGGTCAACAAGAACAACCTTCTGATCCTCCCCATCTTTGTGATCAACCAAAGGTGCACCTTTGAGGGCACCACACATGTGATGCTGCTTTTTCCTGAATGTAAATGATAATGGTCTAAGTTTAAATGGTTGAGAAGTTAGAGTGCAAAGTGGCACTATTGAAGAGTTGTGTTTGCATGGCATCGTTGAAGGCAAAGCCAGCGAAAATGGGTTGGCCAAAGCCATAACAGTGGTGGTGCGTGGCAATTAGGTTGGAGAAAATAGAGTAAAAAAATTAGATTTTAGACTTGTGATTGTAGTGTACACAAGAAATTGGTATAATGTAATGTCACATGGCATGAAAAGGAAGGTTTAAGGAAGTGTGAAGAAAATTGGGAACTGAAGCAAAAGGAGATGATAATTTAATTTGTCATCATTCAATAGGTGTTGCTTAGAGGACTCAAAGCCATTTCTGGCCACACAATCAATTTGGACACTGCTCACCAAACCCCGAATCAATCTATTTGCTGTTTTGCTTTACAATTTGGTCGGGTAACTTCACTGTACATGTATTACTTTTCTAGTTTCTTAAATTATACTGAATTTTAATCTTTATAAATTATTTTTTATTTTAATTAATTGTTTATTTTACTTATTACATTATTATGCGTTAACTTTTATGACATCTTACTTTTTCTCTAGATTACATTAGCAAAAAAATCAAAACTAATAATTTTTAAAATAAAAATAATTTTATAAAAATCATAATAAAATTTTGATATGTTATGAGAGATTAAAATTGATATATTTAACTATATTTTTTAATCTATTTTCTTATTTCTCTATTTGCTCCTCGCGTTTCCAATTCCCCTCAAATTTTATCCCTCATCACGCTTTTCCTTAAAAGTTGAAACTTTTAAAATATTTTCTTCCCTTCATTTTTTGTTTCATTTTATTTATTTCTTTTTTGGGGTCAAACTTTTAAATATTTTTTTTCTTAGAGATATGGCCATAGTCGTGGACATGTCGGCCCAAAGGTTAAAGCCGTTAAAAGGCTTTTGTTTTAATCATCAAAATTTTTCTTGACCAAAAAAAAAATCGTCAAATTATGCTTTTCGTCGTTATCGACTTAAAAGTTGTAGCGCATGCAAATGTTCATTAAAGAGTGAAAGTTACATCTGAAGCTGTTAAGAAGCAGTTTGAATTTGAAGTTAAATGTTTTATTTATTAAGCAATTTTATAATTGTAACAAGTAATTTTTCCAGTATTGTGTAAATTAAAAGGGTATTTTATAATCTTTTCTACGTAAAATAATTATTATCTTTTAGTATTAGATAGTATTATTAGTGATTTATTTAAAAAGGTCTAAATATTTGTAATTTTTAAAATATTAAAAAATTATAATTATTAATTTTAAGAATGTATATTATATCCTCTCAAATTTACAAATATCATAGAAAGTACATATAAATATAAAATACGATATCATTGATTATATAAAAATAATTTTAAGGAAAGTAAATAATAATAATAATAAAACTATACCTCAAAAATGGGTTTGTGCGTAGCACAGGTATAAACACTATGCATAGCATGTGTGATCGCATATGTTCTTTACTTTGGACATGTATTCCTTTTTATTAGTTTTGGATATTTTAAGGGCTTGTTAGGTCTTTTTGTTTTATGGTTTAAACCTTCCTCGGGTAGAAATAATTAAATCTTTTATTCTCACAAAATATATCTTAGTTTGTTTCACGTTCATTTCTTTCGTATAATATAAACAAGCTCTTTGTTTTGTTGTCACCCCTTTTATGATTTTCTATGCATTGCAATGAAGTGTTTATAACCTGAAAAAATCACACTTTTTCGCTAAAGAGGTTAGCAACATTGATACAAATAATTTTTTAGAATTGTAGAAAAAAATACTAAATTATTACTTTAGTCTTTAATTTTACAATTCTTCTTAATTTTATTCTTAAATCATTAAAAAATTTATTTGAGCCTTTATATTGTTTAATTATATATAATCATGCTAATTCTTATAATTACTCAATATCAATAATAATTGAAAAAATCATGTATTTGAGATACACATATCACTTTCTAAAGTTTAACAGCTAATTATTAAAATTTGTGTTCAAATTCACCTATCTCACAAAATCATCATAAATTTGTCATATTCTCTCCCATATATCTTAAATTTTTATCCATGTCCATTATCTAACCTTTAACATCGGCCCAATTGACACTTTATATACAAAAAAATATTAATAATACATTATTTTTAAAATATTACTTGTAATTCATTTTTTTATTTTTAAAAAATTAATTTATGAATAAGTATTTTAACATTTTAAAAAATAGACCAATTATGAAAAAATGTGTTCAAAAGTGTATCCGAAAGAGTATCTTATGACTATTTCTCATAAATTAGTATTTAATGTGTGATGAGAATAATTTTATTATTATTGATGCCTATTAATAATAAGAACTAACATGATATATTTCTAAATAATTCAAAAACTAAAATAAAATCTTTATTAAACTATGGAGGAAACTGAAAAGGTGTAAGCTACCCATGCTGTAGTGATAGTAATTGCATGCCCGAAGGAGGAGACCCCAAAACTGTCAACTTAGACGCATTATTATTTTCCATTTTAATTAAAAAAATCTATGATTAATTTTCTTAAAATTTGATTAAATGTATATTTAAAAACATATTAAAAATTCTATAAATATGAATTTAACATAAAAGTTATGACACTAAACTAAACCTAGATTCATATATGAATTTAACATATATAAAAGTTATAACATTAAATTAGATTCATATGCAATTTAACCCGAAACCTAACACAATAAATTTCACAATCCACTCCGGTGTATAAGTTCAAGAACATCAGTGATGATAGTATATATTTGGAAATTGACAGCATAAGTGTAATGCATTAGGCGTTGACCATTGAGAGTGTATCAATATTCTATAGAAACCTGAAATCCAATTACCATTTGTGTCTCTAATCAAACCACCAAAACCTCCTGTAAGTGTGGTTTGAGTCTTAATGGCTGTGAAAAGAGAGTCCAAAGTATCACTGGTGAAGTGTACCAGCTTGGATGATGGAGAGAAATGGGTTTGGTCAAAGCCATGGCTAGTGTGTCATGGTTTGGTTGGTAACTGAAAAATGGAAAGGGTGGGGAAAACAAAAGGAGGATAGAAAAACGCCTGAGACCTGTAAGTGGTGCATAAGAAAGTGATGAAGCAAACCATGTAATGCAAGGTTTTGAGAACTGCCAAACAAAGGAGCAAGCAGGGAATGCCTAGTTAAAAGGGATCGAAAGTCTCTTCTGTTTTCCATGTTGATGTTGCTTTGATGGCTCTCGTGCAATTCCTTGCCACGCAAACAACTGTGACAATAGTCACCCAACACAAATGACTTGTTTATGTAACATTTCATTCTTTTTGTCTTATCTTTAATGGCAATGCAACACTTAATGCCTTTTCTTCCTTGTCATAATTACACTCATCTAATTATACTTAAATTTTGAATCTCTTGGTTTGTTTAAATTATTTCATGGGATAAATACCTCATCTTAGGTGAACATTAAGTTAGACATCATATTAACTTTTTGTTTAATTTGTATAGCAAAATCCTGTTAGTCTATCTAAAATGTGGTTATTTACCTCACGGGATAATTTAGACAAACCCAAAACATATATAATTTTTTTAATAAATAATAGGTGTTATTATACAAGAAAAATATATAAAATAAGAAAAAAGTGTAACTTTCAAATCAAACAAGATCTAAGTATAATTACAACTAATCTAGAAAGAGCTGAATGTAATTATATCTTTTTCTTTTCTGGATTTATTTATTCAGTGGTGACGCTGGAGAAAGCATTAATTGACAATGGTTGCATGGCAAATTTTGATAAAAGTGGCAGCGGATGTAGGGGGTAGTGATGCTTTCAATGTGGTTAGTTGTGAAATTGGATCTTAATTCTTACTTTACTGAATCACAATATAACCTCTTCAGTTTTTATTCTCTCTCTCTTGTTGTCCTGGTGCTAGACCATAAAAGATTAAATATGGTGGGCCTTTATAGTTAGCGGTGGAAATGAAATTAAGAAGTATACTTGTGCACTTCATTTTTCTGATATGTGAAGTAGGAAAGAAAAGAAGAAAAAATATGTCAAATAATATGATATAATAGATAAAAAGATTGTAAAAAAATAAGGCGGAAGAAAAATAGAATGTTATGTAATCACTGAATTAAGAAAGTCTCTTTTCTGAAAATTCCAGCACCATTCCTCAGCAGAGAGATTTTTATTTACACCTGGCATAAAACTACCCTCTTATACGAAATCGTGTTTTGTATAATTTTGAGTTTCTCTTTCATTTTTTTAGTGTATTCTTAAGATATATATGTAAAAAATATATATAAAAAATAAAAGGGATAAAAACGATGCTTCATACTTTATGCTTGTGAGAAGGACACTGTTGAAATAAGTATTGAAGACTAAGTAGTATTTACTATCTTCTAAAGTTACAAGGAAGCATCTTAAATGCCCAAGAGCTGGATGGAAAATGCATGAACATAACCTCTAATATTTATTCTACCTACTGTCATGCCACTGACTTCATCCAACCACATAAATGTAGCTTTAAATTGGGTTTATTTCCTGGTCATATCTGGTGTATCTCTATTATCTATCATTATCATGTGAGACTGCAACCACTGAGCTTGTACTCAACAAATAAAACCTTGGTTCTATGGAGAAAAGAACAGTGGTTTTTCCTTTTCCTATAGCACTTTCTTGTCTTTTTATCTTCTTTGCTGCTTCTTCTTTTTCTTCTGGTAGCCTAGTTTTCAACTTCTATGCACCTTCATGCCCAAATGCTGAGATTATTGTAAGAGACACGGTCAGATCATTCTGTTCTGATGATCCTTCAATTCCTGGAAAGCTCCTTCGCTTGGTTTTTCATGATTGCTTTGTGGAGGTTAGTATAATATTAAACTAAGAAGCACTTTTCATTTTCAAAACATGAATTTTATCGTTATGATATAATATTTCTATGTTATATTAATTAATATTAATTTTATACTATGTATTATAAGTGTGTCGTATCTATGATTTTTAAAATTTGTTCATTTATAATTCATGTCTCGTGTCGTATCTGTGTTTCCTAGCTATTAGGCCTACACTTGTTCTCTTGCACTCCATTATGCCTCACAGTTTGGGAAAAAATCTTACTCGGAATGTGCTTTCTTCTGTTCTTGTTCTTCCTTTTTGTGATGGGAAATTCAAATGGGTTTGAAGAGGGGATTCAACTATGAATTGATGTTTCATAATATGTAGGGATGTGATGCTTCTTTGATGCTACAAGGGAATAATACAGAACGAAGTGATCCAGGAAACAGGTCTGTTGGAGGATTTTCAGTTATAGAATCAGCAAAAAGAGTCCTTGAATTCCTTTGTCCAGGAACAGTTTCTTGTGCTGACATAATTGCATTGGCTGCTAGAGATGCTGTTGGAATTGTAAGTTATCATCATCGCATTGCTGATACTCTTCAACACTGTATTGACATGTCATTTCGTAAAGTAATTTTTTGAGGGGTCTTGAAAACAGGTTGGTGGTCCTGTGGTTCTAATTCCAACAGGTAGAAGAGATGGGAGGGTTTCCCTTGCTTCAAATGTCAGACCCAACATTGTGGACACAAGTTTTACAATGGATGAGATGATTAACCGCTTTTCAAGTAAAGGGTTGTCTTTATTTGACCTTGTCATCCTTTCAGGTGCATTATCATTCCAAGGGATTTTTAACTATATTTGGCATGCTTCTCTTTATTTAGTGTCATTCCTTTTATTTTCAGTCTCTTCCCCATCCCTTTATTATTATTAAAATTAAAGGGGTAAATGAAATGACCATGAATTTCTTCATGTTCGAGGTAAAATCTAATTAAGGCATAAAGCAAGACAACACATGTTAGGTAGGAAGAATTGAATTGTTGATGCTTTGTAGATAAGAACCTACTCACCACATTTATTAAAATTACTATTCAGCAGTAGGTGGTTTGTTTTTCTTCCTAGATTTTAAATATTCAAAAACCAAATATGATTGGCATAAAGATGTAATAATGTAAAAGATTGAATGATGCTTTAATACAACACTAAATGCTACATAATGATGCTTTGACCTTGCAGGAGCTCACACCATAGGAACATCTCATTGTAACTCATTTAGGGACAGGTTCCAAGAAGATTCAAAGGGGAAACTGACACTCATTGACAAGGCTCTTGACAGTAGCTATGCTGAAGAGCTAATGAAAGAGTGTCCCTTAAGTGCAAGTCCATCTGTGCAAGTTAACAATGATCCTGAAACATCTATGGTCTTTGACAACCAGTACTATAAAAATCTTATGATGAACAAGGGGTTGTTAAAGTCTGATTCTGTTTTGTTAAGTGATAATAGAACAAGTAAATTAGTGGAGGACTTGGCAAATGATCAAGAGTTTTTCTTTGAAAATTGGGGCCAATCTTTCTTGAAGCTCACTAGTCTTGGAGTCAAAACAGGTGATGAGGGTGAAATTCGAATTTCTTGTGCATCAACTAATGCATAAAAAAGAAACATGTAGTGTAGCAACCAAGGTTCGTTAAGCATAGATGTATAATGGAGAATAAATGCCACCTAAATAAATTTTATACCATGTAAAAAAGCATATGCAGACGGCTTAATTGTGTTGACCTGCTGCTGTCTCTGTTCTTTCTTGATGTCTGTTTTGTATTTTTTTTTTATTTTTATTGATGTAGCATAACAAATATTGATTTATATTAAATAATGCAAATATTTGAAGCTATGTATACTAGATATTGGTCTATTTTAGATAAAATTCTTAATAAACAATTCTAAATTTAAGTGAGGTTACAGTTTGGTTCTTTAACTTTATTTTTATTTAATTTAATCTTCTAAATTTAATTTAAGTTTTATTTTTGTTCTTTAAATTTTTTTATTTAATTTAGCACTCTAAATTATTTCTTTGTGCTAAAGATTGCTGATAATTTTTTTTTATCTTTCAATTTTTACTGGTTCAGAGCATATTTTAGTATTTGACATTGGCATGGGTTTATAAAGATGATTATTAATAATAATAAAACATAAATATGTAATATTTGATAAATGGTAATGTGTTGACATTGATTGTTAGGTATTTACAGTAAAAATAAAAATGAGTAGTCAGTTTGGAATGATTTGTGAAAAGTCAAAGAAGTTTTCAGTGATGATTTGAAATATTTTTACAAGAATTTAGTAGTAACATTGATTATTACATGAGTAGGGCTTGTGACAATAAAATAGTACCTATTAGGATTGACTCTAGCTGTGCACATAAATCAATCAACTTCATGAGTATTTCTCCATTAATTAAGAGTTGATTATTTTGTGTAAATGATTTTCTACTAAATACTACTGTTCCATGATACTTCAAATAGAAAAGATACCGATATGAATTTTTTTGCAGTTTTGAGGTAAACTGCAGAACTCACAGTGTTTTTTTTTTTTTTTTACTTAAATAAATTTAAATAATTTTATTAAAAGGTGTTGTTAACCTTCTATCTTAAATAATTTTACGAATCATTTATTTTATTTATTAGAAAAACCCCATTGAGGTCAACCAACCTGAACTTGGTTGGAGTAGGGCCAATGTTCAGAAGAGTTGATTCCACAAATTAAAATAGCAACAGATCATCATTGGTATTTGAGTCTATCTCCTCTTCCAGTAGAGATCAATGATATACATACCAAAGAGATCATCAAACATTATTTTATAACTAAAAATCCAGCTTGCCCAGTTTGGCATCTACCTCTGCAAATATTGTTTTCAAAAGACAATAAAAAATATGAATAATAAAATGGTAATCCGCATTGTAATGTCAGCAGCATTGATCCCTCAAAGTTAATGCCCCAAAACATTGGTCATGATTGAAGAATCTTCACGCAAAGAAATAATGTTATTTTACCCTTTGATTCTAAAACCAAACTACTAATTTTTTTTTTAAAAAAAAGAACCACCTTTATTCATCCATGATTTTATCCCTTAAATCCCAACCTGGAAGAATCAAACTACTACATCCACATTGTATATTCAAACTACCATTCATTTGTTCGAAACCAAATTCAATTTGCTCAAGTTCAAACCAACTTTATAGATCGCAAATGCCAAATGGTGTCTATAGACATTGATTGTAAAATTAAAAAAAAAAATTTACTAAAAAGTTTTATTAATATATTCTATTATAATTTTCATACAAATATACTTTCTAAAAAAATCATTTATTTATTAATCAGCATCATAGATTGATTAATATGACTTATATTGTTATGATCTGAAATATCAGAAGCAGCTTAGGACTTTATGATACCTTTTAACTACAACATAAAAGAGAACAATGGTGTAAAGCAAGGAATGTCCAAGATTCATGGCACCCATTATTTTATGCTCTCACCCTTTACAGCAACAGAGATTCCAAGCACCACATATACGCACTCGTCTTTTCATCATCCCAAATTTCGCTTACTAAGGTACCTTCCCTTCCCCATTTCATCAAAAGTGCTCCAAACTCCAACCTCAAAGTAAAGCTATCATAATCCCTCATAAACTTTTAGTTCACCGGTAAAGATGCACACTTTAAGATTTTACAATGGTGGTTCAATTATTGATTTCTAATTATGTATACTTGTTAACAAGTTTCATTTTGGACAGATTTTAATTAACTTCATAATCAATCTATTCACTTTACCAACACATCATCGAGGGCACCCTCGTTTAATGTAGTCAAAATTTGTACAGTGACCATGTGACACTTCAAATAAATTGTTGGATAAATCGATATGCATCCATTTAATGATTCATGTTACACTACGTTATTCAATATAGATATTTTGATTAGAGGACTTTTTAGCCCTTTCAATAATTTTTTTTCAGAAAACATTAATTAATATTTTAGCGACAATATTAAGAATTAAAAGTAAAATTCTTTTACTAAGAAATATAAATGTTATATTCTTCTTATAATTTTTAATAAAATTTTAATTTATTAATTCTTTAATATAAAAATATTTTATACTTTTAATATATTTCAGTTTAATTAAATTAGCTATCTGAAAACCCTCTTGGTATCCTATGTTCCAGTCTTTATTCTTGGTATCTTGATTAGAATATTTAGCAAACTAAGAATTATTTTTCAATTACATCTGTGAAATGGGGAATTAAACCCAAGAAATGTTGTTTTTTTTATATAAAAAACAAATTTAAAAAAAAAAACTTTATCACTAAACAAATATCTAAGCATTCAACTCGCCGTCGTCAGCAGACTTATGGTGATTCACCTTGGCCAATCCAACCCCACGCGGCACAGGCGGCGCGTGCAACGAATCAACAACAAACGCCGACGACATTTCCATTTGACAAACCCTAACGGCACCGATCAACCGTTCCGGCAACTCCTCCTGCGTCTGCGCTTCCACAAGAAACCCCATATCGATGGTAACGGCGGTTACGTACCCCAACGCGAGGTGCAGAATCGCGTTTGCGATTGCACTGCTTCCAATATCAACGTCGATTTCGAAGTAGTTAGAACCTCTATGGTAATTGCACGTCAAAGCCTTCCCCAACAAACACGCGGTATAATTCCCCACCGCTTTTTTCACGATCCAGGGTCCCTTCACGATCCGATTAACCAGCTTGAACCGTTGGTTCCTGAACCCTTCGTCGCCATTAACGAACCGGTTCAGTAGCGAACCGGTTTGAATCGGTTCTTCCGTTGCGAAGTAGAACACCGCGCTGTGGTACTCCTTTCCGCCGGGAATCTGAAGGTTCATGGCGAAGACGAAGCTCTTAAGGGACTGACCTAGGGCTTGTGATTTGCGGAGCGCGTGCATCACGCGGTTGTCAGCGCGTGAGAGTACGTGGTCGAGTTTGGTACTGGATTTGAGCCAGTCCATGCCGGCCGGCGAGAGGAGGTAGTCGCCGGCGGGCCATTTTTGTCGTTTTGTGAAGTAATTGTTTGAACGGAGAGAGAAGAGATCGCCCGGCGGCGAAGCCCAGCCGTTGGTTCCGGCGTGAAGGTCCACGTGGCGTAGGGAACCGCCGGCGATTGACTCGGAGATCCAGTCGACAATGCCGCCGGCGGGATTGGGACCGGAGCTCCGGCGTGTGTTCGTCGGCGGGGACATTTGTGGAGCATCTGTTTGCGCACTGTGTATAGAAAGAACTGAAGTGCATTTAACATGGTGTGGAGGGGTGTTTTAGCAAAGGATAAAATGAAGGAGGGGCGAGGAATGAAAAAAGAATAATTAGAAAAGAAACCCTAATTTAATGAAATTACAATGGAGCCCCTATTTGCATATGCCAACTATTAGCCCTCGACGATGCCTATTTGCTTTTACTTAGGAAGTACTATTTGAAAATATTTGTTTGCTTCAAAGCTCAATTATTAGAAGACTTTTTATATTGAAATAGGATGTTCATAACTCCACAACAAAACTTTTTAACACAATAATGAAATTATTTGCTTTAACAACTATAGAATTTTGTTTAAACATTGTAGTAATTCAAGGAAGAGTTGGAAAAGGATCGAGCCAATTATGCACCATCACATCAACTAATTGCCAAATTATTGTCATCATTGGAAGCAGTTGAACTAGGTTCGAAGGTTAATCATTTTTAAATATTACTTGCTATTATATTTATTTATTAATTTATAGCTTTATTAATGAAATTATTAATTAAAAAAAAAAAGGAATGATGAAATGGGAATAAACAGAATAAGAAAGAAGCACAAAGCTGGGAGTGGGAGCAAGGCATGCATATTATTATTGACAAAGCTTGCACCTCTTTTATTTGTTTTGAATTTTTAGATTTGAATTGCTGCGTAAATTCAACACAAACTTGTTATTTGAACAACAACAAAAGAAATTATGACAGATAACGTCATATTTTTATTTTATTTTTTCAGGCTAAAATCAAATGCCACAATATTTAGTTGTCAACTTCTGTTGTTTAGAAAACATTTCCCTATTCAACGATACGCATTGAAGTCTGGGGTGGGCGCAGTTCAAACACCTGGAAATCTTTAGGACCTTGATGATGTTCATGGCGACACGTATCAATCATAAAGTAGAAGAGTGCATGTGAAGAGAATTTGTTGATAAACACTTGATGTGATGAATAACATTTTCTTAACCACAACTTAAAATTAAAGATCTGCCTTTTGTTTAGTATAAATTGACTTTTCGAAAAATGTAACACAAACTATATATATAAGCTGAATCAGTACATTTTTAAACCTTCGTACATGTACAGTTTGGTATGCTCTAGCATTTTCTATAATTTAATTAGATGGCTAAAAATTTTCGTAAAACTTTTTTATGCTCAAATAAAATTAATAAAATCATATTAATATAATAATCATGAAGCCAACGATTGCAATTATGGAACAGCTTATCCATAGACACACTTGGAGCAGCAAACCGAGAAATATTTTAGTAGATTCACTCAGTAAAGTCTAGAGATATTTGAGAGGACCAAGTTAATTTATATTAACTAAATAAATTGTTATACATAACTTCTTTTTAGACAAACTTATAATAGATTTTATGAAATTTTATCAGTCCTCCTGTCTTGTGTATATATATATATATATATATAACATAGTAATATTTTTTTGTGGTTATTTTTGTCTTGAATTAGTTTTTAAATTAAAAAATGTTCAAATAAAGAAAGTTAATCATAAGGGAGTATATGATATAAGAGGAGGATTCGAATTCATACAAAAATATATTAAAAAATTCTAAATTATATCTAAAATTTAATTGAAATGCACTAACAATTTTTTACAACCCAGCCATAAATCGTTATATAAGAAAGAATCCTTGACTTTTGTGATAATTAATATAAAGATCATACTGTATATTTAATTAGTTGACAATGTGAAAAACGTTTAAACTGATGATGCTTTAAAGTTAAAATCAAAATTACATACAAGTATTTTTTTTAATATTAACTAACTTATGTTAAATATGTGCTACTCATTTCTTAAAAAAAAATTCATGCTTCATTGCTTGATATATAGAGTTTGTTAGTAAAAATATAATGAAATGAATCATATTTTTTAATTTATAATTGTCAAACAAATTAAATTATTTTATATGTATATTCATATATCATATAAAATGAATATTTTAAATAAAGCCTTACAACATTTTACACATCCTCGCCTGTTTAATACCTTTCTGAGAACGAGGTGGCCATGTCATTATATTAGTCTTTCAAATATTTTACCACTAATTTAGTCTTCAAATATTTAATCTATCAACAAATTAGTCTTCCAAAACCTTAAATACCACCATATTAATTCTTGTAAAGAGTTAAAATGGTGAAAAAAAAAGGAGTCTAATTTAGTGACAATTAAGTGCATGGTTGGATTGAGTTTTAACAAACAATTATTTTTTTAAAAATGAGTTATATCAAACATAAATTATATCTTTGAGAAAATAGAAATATATAATGTCAACATATTAGTCCTTGTAGAAGAATAAAGCACGTATTATAGGGTTGGTTTTATGGACCGTATGGGTCCAATTCTAACCTTTTTTTGTCAACAGATCCATCTTGATAGAGGGAGTGTTATTCTTTTATCTATCTCATTCTACTAACCCTTTGTGGGTAGTAAGATCTATTCGAGCTGAATAGCAAGTTTCTTAATTGGATCTTCATTTTTGAGTCTTGTACCAAAAGAAGGGATATAGGTATAACTACTTTTCAATAATAATATTACAACATTTACATGTTCTCATTCTTTTAAGTGCTTCTTGTGGTTTTGAATAGCATAGGTTCCTGAATCATGAAGGTCAATTCTACTTATCATTATAATCATCCCAATCACCAAGGTCAAATTTAGAGTCATCCGAACCACTCTTTTGATAGGAAAAATGAAAAACTGGAAACGAAATACACACTATCAAAAAGCATCGAAGTTTTTCTTTTACCACACGATTGTTTCTTTAGTATCTCCGGCCAATACTTGTGACATTCAAATTTCACTTCAAACAGCTACATATAAGTTAACCAAACTTCCTGAAATACAATCCAATATAATCGACTGATATTGAATGGCACTGACTCATCTTGCACTACTCGAAATAAGTCATACAAGCAAATATTATTGAAATATTCACGCACAACTATAAAACGTTAAATTACTAACCCCATAACTGCAACTGAAGTTCATTATAAAAGTGATAACAATTGCATCATTACATAATGCATACCCTAACAGATACTTGTTTTGGTGACACTTGCATTACATCAGAGGACCGGCTTATCGCTCATTTGTTTCCAAATTTTACTACATATACTCTACGAAGGTTTAGCAATCCCTTCCCTTGGCCATCACATAATCCCATAGTCAGAATTTAAGTGAACGACAAATATATCATCCATATTTCCCATTATCTATAAGCACCAGGCAGTGCCGGGTATAATTTGTGTGAATATCATTTGTGTATTAACTTGTACACGCCTACCTTAAAAATGCAACATTGACAAACCAAGAAAGATGAAAACTAAAGGAATAACATTTCTCTGTAAGCACAAAGAATGCTAGCAGCATACTTCTAACAACCTCTTTCTAACATACTCTTTATTAGAGGTTGAAATTTATTGAGACTCATGAAATCAAGCATATGACTAAATAGGAAATGAGACACTTAATTTTATGAGTCTCAATAAAGTTTAACCAGCAATGTGAAGAGTGTATTAGAAGGTATGCTTCTAGCATTCCTTGAGAAAAGGTTTATAAACCTAGCTAAAATCCCCAGATATTCACACAAATTATACACCGTGCTTCACTACAGACATCCAATAATTTAAGCGATGCCTTAGTTTAAGTCAAAATTTAATAACAGAGAACACACTCATTGTCTCTCCTAAATGTTTACATACTCTAAGCACAAAACTAACATATGAAATGAACTCAATTACAGCCTGACCACATTCCACATAGATTATTCAATTCTAGAAAACATACTTGCCCGGGGATTGTGTCGAAGGAAGCAAACAGCATCTTCTATAACACTAGTACTCAAAAATTAAAACAATCAAAACACCAATTTCAAAAATTCAATCAGCACACAAAATTCAGGTTAGCAAGTCACCATCTCCAACAAAAATTTAAACACAACATCAAAACAATAGAGGATTTTATTATTTTAAAAGGAGAACAAAACGAAACCACATTCAGCACTGTTATACAAGAAACAGAGAATTTCTATCCTCTGTCAACGATTATCTGAGATTTAACAACTTAATTTGCACAACATCACACAATTTCAAAAAGCACAATCAAAAACAATTTCACACAAATTCCTATCTAAATCAATAATTAAGTAAAGAAAATAGCTATTTTCGATAATAAAACAGGATATATTATATAGTTTACAGAAAATGAAATTAAATGAATACATTGTCGTAGGTCAGTGAGCCTTTCTTCTCTGTTGTTGCTGTGGTTGTTGTTGATGCTGTTGTGACTTGTTGTCAGTGGCCAATCTGTAAATCCAATAAACCTAAAGCAAAGAAGAAGAAAAAATGGTTACATAATAGAGAAAGAAAAACAAGAAGAAGTGGCATTAGATTAGGGTTACCAAGGCGAAGACGTGAACTGCGATTAAAACAACGACCAACAAAGGCACTGCATTGAGGATCCATGGATGGTCTATCGATTGGGACTTCGCCATTGAACACAGGGAGGAATTCGGGGTTTCGATTCGATTTGCAGCAACACGGTGTCGTTTTACTCAAACACGGATCCAACGGTTTTGTTTTCCATTTCGTAGTTACCACTGAGAGCGAGACTGTGAGAGTGAGATCTCTCTCTGTCTGTCTTGCCCGAACGAACGTCTCTTTCCCCTTACATCCCCCAATGAATCCGCTGAAAAATATTATAAAAGAAAAATATCTAATTTTAGTGGGAAAATTACAAATTAGTAAAAACCTTGGGTGAGGAATAAAAGATGTGGTTGGTCTTATACTACAATGATTTTTTGACTAAAAAAAATACAAATTTATGTGAACAAAAGCAACATAACTAAGAGGATTAAAAGAGATTTGTAAGAAAAATTTATTAAAAAATTTAATTATAAATAAGAAAATATTATTAATATACCCTTTTTGATTTTTTACATTTTACTTTTAAGCAAGAGTCTGCAGTAGCTTCAAAAGGAATACTTCTTTTTACCGTATTTGTTTTTGTTAGTCACGTTACTTTTTTTTCTTTACTTTTGAAATTTTAATTTTAAAAGAATATTTAATATATTATGGGATTAAATCCTCAAAGTGATGTAAAAAAAGATAATGCGAAAAAAATGTAAAAAATAAATTTTCTTTAGAAGTTGTCTTTTGTACATATTTTAATTATCAAATAATTGAAATGTAACTCCACAATAAATAAAAGCTTTGTTTAGAAACCATTTAAAAAATTGTATTGAAACTACCTTCTTACAAATAATATCATAATGAATAGATAATGAATAGCTACCAGAATTAGTATTCTATTCATATTTTTGAACTAGTATTTTTTTTTCTAAAGTGGCGTGGAAGTCATACGATGAGTATATTATGATTCATCAAACTTCTAGTATGTAACATTTGTAAACTATTTCCAAGTTGTAAATAAGCTTAACAACTAAACTGGTTTGATTAATGGTGCCAACATGGATTTTCACTCTTAAATTTCAGCCACAAACTTAGCATTAGGTGATGCTAGTGACTTGGAATTTAAAGTAACGCGATTTATGTTGAAACTTTGTCTTTTAAAAGTAAACTTGTAGTAAAAATTAGTATAATTCTTTTCAACTCAATGTAAAAGCTATAATTTACAACGTTGATTCAAACATTAATTTTAAGACATGATTCTATGTAAAGTTGACTGGCATACACTTCATTTTGGAATTAATTGAATTAGTGAATGGATCTATGTATTTGGAATTTCATTTTGTAAAATTTTTTATGAGGTGTCATCACTTCATTAAAAGTTTTTCTTTACATTCTGTATATTTTTTTATTTTTAAAAACTTTATTCTATTATTATTAAAAATTTAAAAATATTAAATAATTATTACTTACTAAGGTTGTTTATATTGACATGTTGTATTACAATATTTATTAACTATTAAAATAACGTCAATTTCAAGACTTTCCATCTTGGCAGCCATAGGAAAGTTTATAAACTTTTCCAAGAACACATTCATATGGTCACCATACAAATAAATTACCTTACCCTACCTCATGTTGATCTTTCAATTGGTACTATTGCATTACTTCCATTTCAATAGGAGCAAAGGTCGCAAGTCAAGTTTCATCTCATGTTTTTCTACTTTATGTCTTCATATTCATTTTAGTCTTTTTCTTCTTTTTTCGTTATTAGATTGTATATATCATTTATTTGATTTTTATCTCATAAATCTTTCTGTTGCTTTTTTATTTTATTTATGCAAATTTTTTCAATAAAACCAAACATTTACGATCCACCCTTTAAATAAAAAGTTATGTTTTACCTCATTTTTATGTTTCTTTTCATCATGTTTTCTTTTTTATAATGTGTATTTTCACTTTGTACTACACTACATTTTTTTTATTATTTAATACTCCAAGTAGGAAGAAAAGCATGAGCATTTCTTTCACATTTATATGATTTTTATATGATATATAAAAGATAAAATTACTCTTTTTATCTCTTAACTTTAGGATAAAATTCATTTTTGTTCTCTAATTTTTTTTATTCATTTTTATTCTTGAAGTATTATTTTTTTTCCACATTAGTCCTTAGCTTAGTTACATAACCTAATATAGATGTCTTACGTAGCACTGAAGTGACTTAACGTTATTTATTTAATTATACGTAAACTTTTTTATTTAAAAAAATAATTAAAAAAATGCAACTCTCTCATTTCTCCTTCATCTTCCCGTAACTCCCTCACCACTTTTCTCCTAAATCCCTAACTCACTAGCCCTACTCCTCCTCTCGCAACCTCCTTTTTCTTCTTTTGCAACTTTGCCACCTTTTTTTTCTCAATCTACCAACCTTGTTTCTCCCATCTCCCCTCATAGCTTTTCCTCTTTTCTTGCAGCTTTGCTACCCCTTTCCTTTAACCCACTAACCTTGTTTCTTCCTCTCTCAACCTTTGTTTCTCTTCTCCTGCAAGTGGAGCGCTATCAACAACACAAATAAACATCAAAATAATGAAAGATTCATATTTCACAAAAAATTAAATAATTATACATAAAAAGTAATGAAATTTGGAGTTTCATGCAAATCTGAAATAATCCAATAAGCAATAGAGTGAAAAGTTACAAGCTTTAAATGCAAAGAAAGAGAGCAGAATGGATGTATTCTATAAATCAAATTTATAATTGATAATTGGACATAGATTGACACTTTTGCTAATTTATTCTATAAACAAAAGGGTGAGGGAGGTGTAAGAAGAGGAAGGAGAAGGGAAGAGGTTGCAGGAAAAATGGAGGTTACGTAATGGTGGGTTGGGGGAAGGGTGAGGGAACTACGGGGAGGAGGAAGGAGAATGGCTGCTTGAAGGCAAAATGAGGGTTGAAAGAAGAGGAGACAAAATTGGTAGATTTGAGAGAAAAGGGACAGAAGAGTTGTAACAGCGGGAGGAAGAAGGATGAGCTGCAGCAAGAAGAGGAGAGGAAAAATGAAAAGTTAACGTCATTTAGACAAATTTTATTATTTTTAAATAAAAAAATTTCAAGTTTGATTAAATAAACAACGTTAGACTACTTCAAAGTCATCTAAAACATCTATGTTAGGTCATGTAACAAAACTAATAGAAATGACTAATATAAAAAAAAAATACTTTGAGGATGAAAATGAATAAAAAAAAAGTTAAAAAATAAAAATAAATTTTATCCTAAAATTAAGGATGGAAAAAAGTAATTTTGTCTATATAAAACATTTACGGATCATGAATTTTCTGTAGCTTTTTTATTTTACCGATGCAATTTTTATTACGAAATCAAACCAAATGCTAATGACTAATACTTTTATCATAAAACTAAGCTTCGTCTCACTTTTCTGCTTCCTTTCATCATATTTTGTCTTATAGAATGTGTGTTTTCACTTTTAACTATATTGCTACAATACATTTATTTTATTGTTCAATACTTTAAGTTGGAAGAAAAACCTGATAATTTCTTTTTCATTTATTTGGTTCTTATATAATGTATCCAATATTTACAATTCATAAATCTTTCTCTTTCATTTTCTACTTTACTTATGTGTTTTTTTCCAAATAGAATCAAAGGTTAACAATCACATTTCTAATAGAAAATCAGGTTTCATCTCACTTTTTTGCTTCCTTTCATCATGTTTTTTTTTTACTTTGAAATGTGTATTTCCACTTTGTACTACACTACTGCCATACACTTACTTTATTATTGAATACTGAATACTACAAGCAGGAAAAACAACGTAACCATTACTCTTTACATATTTGCTTTTGTGAAAGAAATTACTATAAACTCTACTTTTAACATTTAACGAGCCTAATAAGCAACATTATGTATGAAGTTTACCATTTTTTTACTTTTTAGATTTATATCATTAAATTTGTACATAATATATTGACAACCATATTAAATAATTATAAATTATTGTTGAATTTAATCCTAAAATAATATCAAAGGTTAGCATACAGGAACATAATCCATAGAAGTTAAGAAGCCATATTGATAATGTCATATTTATAAGAACACAACGAATTGGTAAAAAATTTTGGTTAACAAATGATAAGCAGAATCTTCAAAATTTTATTGGTATGTTTAAATATGTAAGTTATTTTAATTTCCACATAGTTATTTTTAATCAATTTTTAGTTATATTAACTCGTTACAAAGTTACTGAAAGTCAAATAGTATTTAATAATCCTTGTATCTTAGAATACGTGATTTTGTTTTAATATAATATTAAAATTTTTTATATTTATAGAATTTATTAAAAGTAATTGTAACAGTTAAAAATGATAAAATTCATTTCTAAAAGTTTTGAGTTTGAGACTCAGTAAATGAAATTATGTTAAATATTTGGAGAAAGAGTTTTACGACTCATTAGTTTTATTTAATTCCAATATAATTGTTTCTAATAAAAAATATATTATTTAAAATATAAAATCTAAAAATATAATTAAACTATTAAATTATTATCCAAATACACTTGAATTAAAAAATGATAGAATATGATTAGAAATATATTGGAAAATTGACATGAATTTGTATCCAAGTGGTGATGTGTGGTAGTTGGAAATGAATGGAGAGAAGATGGGAGTTGGGAATTGATACGGTTGATTTGTACTCTCCACACGTAAGTGGTTGGAGGGGGCAAAACATGTGGGATACAGAGACGTTTCAAAGCCAATTCAAGATTTTCATATCCTCTCCTCAAATCAAAATCAACCATCATCACATTTTCCAATTTCCTATTTAAGATTGAATAGGAACATTTTTTTTTTTTATAAACACGATAAATATTATAATATCCTCTTTAAATTATTTTTTTAATCCCTAATTGAAAAAAATATTTTCAAGAGTGGGGCCTACAAATTTGCTATAGAACATTATTTCTTCTATAGTTTTGGATTTTATGCACATTTTGCACGAAGCCTCATAACTCCCTTCATCAATACCTCTTCAGAAATAACATGCGATACAAATTATTTTATGTTTTTGTTTTTAACATGTGATACATTTTAAAACAAAATAAATTAATATTTTTAAAAATAATTTTATCTAATATTTAAAGATGATTAATTTTCTTAAACACATTTTCTTACACACGTATTTAAATAATAAATTATTATATTTATTATATTTAAATAAGTTAAAGAATATTTAAATTAAAATTTAAAAATAAAATAATAATATTATATTGATATTTTTTTAATTTTATTATTATTAATATTTAATTATTAGCTTAATATATTATTTATAATTTTTTATTTATAATAAATAAAAATTACTTAAATATAATTATATTTTATTTAAAATTAAAAATTTATAAAAAATAATAAAAAATTTAATATATAATATATATATATAATAATAGAATTATGTAATAAATAATATAATTTTAAATAAATTATATATAATAATATTGTTTTTAACTTGACATATATTTTTTTTTATTAGTATAAATTTTTTGAGTACGGTATTCATCAAAAAATTTAGGGTAGCACAACATACACTAATTTAAAATCCTATTAATAGAGTACTCAAATCTATGTGTGTGATTGTATCTTTAACAAAATTATTATTATTTATATAAAATACATTAATTTTTTTTTAATTTTTAAGACTAATTTTTAAACATTTTTTTGTCTATTTTTTACTCAATATTTCTTGTGGAAAATAATTATGGTCTAAATAAAAATATTAGTAAAATAATATTCATTAAATTGAATTTAGACTAAAATCATTATATTTTGATTTGATTTTTGAATTTTAAAAATTATTTTTATCAATTAAATTACTTTTTGCTAATAGAAAAATTTAAATAACAATTGGTGATTTTTTTAATAATTTAACACTCGCTCCATCGCTTGCCACGCGGCAGGATTGCCATACTTTTCCTTATCGAATGGGAACTCAACAACCAAAGAAATTCAAGAAACAGCAAAATGACGTATCGTACCATTTCTTGAGGCGAAGATTATTTCTCATAATCTGATGCTACGTTGATATTTTTCACGCATTTCCCTTTCAAGTTTCCTTCTCATACTTTTTTTTAAATTAATTTCTATACTTTGAAGTCACTTCCAATTTAACCAATTCAAAATCGATTGACCATTAAAAAACCTCAACAATTCCTTTTGAGTGTGTTTATTTCTTCATTTTCACTAAAGGTAATCTACTTTTAAACGAAAACTAACCATAGTTTAATCTTTTTTAGAATCTTTTAAGTGATTTCTTTTTAAATACTCTCAAGTCTCGACTAAAAAAATTTCTACATAAATCATGAACATTTTAAAAATTAGTTTGTAATTTGTTAGGAAAATTAATTTTAACATATAAATACTTTTAATTATATAATAAGTTATAATTAAATGAAAGTATTTTTATTTAATTATAATTTAAAAGAATATACAAACAATTAAGGGGTAAGAAAATCTTAAAATAAGGCAGAAGATGGGGGAGAGATATAGCACAACCAATGGTAGCACACAGTAAAAGGTAATTGTCAAAGGAATCCATAGACGGCCTATTAAATAATTAAACAAAGCTTTGATTCCTAAGATTATGAAAATTAAATAAAAATAAAAAGTTCGGATTTAATGAACCACTTGCAGTAAAATATCAAAACCAGTTAATGGCTTATTCGTTCAACTCATATATTCCTCTGCTACCGGTCATAGGATTCTTGTACCCAAATCCAAAATTCATTGTTAAACTTAGCAGAACAGAAGAACATGAACATCCAGGGTATGGAAATGAGAGTGCCACCATTGTCATTCTTCTTTAAATATTTTTTTATAATTATATTAATAATAAGGATATTTTAAAAAAATAACGATAAACACGTAAAATTAAAAAGTAACAATTAAGACTCATACAAAAGGAGAACATGGAATTTATGGCCCAACAACAATTGTAATTAGTCAACCTTTAATGATGTAATAGATGAAAATGTCAAACATATCCATAATGGGCATGAACAATGCCTCTGCATGTACATAATAACAAGCTTTACTAAGTTAGAAATAAAAACTTAGGAAAAGCTAGTGCTTAAGATTTTTTAATATTAATTATTTTAGATCCAATAATTAAAATATATATTTTTTAATTTTTATCTGATCTATCAGATAGAGTGCTATTTTGGCATTGGCTGAGTCCCACCTTAGCTTCCCTTATCCTTCGGCGACGCGCGCGTAGGATGGAACTAGTTTTTGGTTTATTTTTAGCTTAACCAAAAATTTAAAAAACAGAAGAGTGAAAAAAGAAAAGGTTTATTTTTAAAGAAAGAAGAAAAATATTTTCTGCTTTCAATTGATTTTCTTATTAAAGCAAGAAATTCCAAAATATACTAATTTTTTTAGGTGCAATTAATTAGTTTACTAAAAGAAGATGGTGTTTGAATGCGTTGAACTCAATTTGTTGTTGGAACAAACAAACCATGAAGCTGACTTGAACTAAAAATGAGACAGAATCCACTGTGTTTTCTCACCGTTGTAACTCAATTCTCTCCTTTCTTTGTGTCATGCCATGTCTTCTTTCTTCCCTTCCTTTGGTTAGTTCTTTCTTTCTCTCCATAATTCAACAACTCTAACCAAATCCTAACCATGTTCAATGTTTGATTGGATTGATTAATAGTAACAACTGACAAGATCTATATGAACAAAATTTGTGTCTTTTTTTCATTTGGGTGGTGCAAAGTTTGCTTCTTTTTTTGTAAATTTATCTACTTTGTGAGATTAACTGCACTTTCTTCCTTGTGGGGTTTCTATGCAGATTAAATTTGGGAGCCTGTGATTCCAAAATGACCCCACCCCACTTAGTGTTATGATAACTTGGAACCTTTTGCACGCAAGAATAAGCTGTGCACACGCAACACTGCTATTATTTCTTCATTTTTTCTTATTGGTCAAAGCAATTGTGCCTGAGAACCCTGAATATTCAAGCTGTGATATGGGTTACCTCAATTCAGTTTTGTCCTCTTCAAGCCAGGTTCATGCTGCTGAAGATTCACCTGTCAGTGGCGGAGGCCTCAGGTTAATACCATTCTTTCTGTAGATCTAGAATTTGGTGAATTGATTTGTTTTGTCCTTGTGTTTATTTAATGGTTGTCGTTATTGTTGTTGGTTAATGTTGTTCTTACTTGGTAGTTTTGTGTTTAATTCTTTTGTCAGTTGTGTCCGTTTTGTTCTATTACTGCATGTGTTGCTTTGCAGATTCACAATCACAATCGTGTTCTTCTATGCAGTTCTTGATATTTGCACGACTTTTACAATCATTGGCCAAGAAGAAAAAAATTATTGGAATTTTTCGTTGTATAATAAAATTATTTGAAGAGGTCTTGGTTGATGTAGAACTGGTCAAACTTTGTTTTGTTGAATATCATAGTCAAGTTCTGCTTTTTTGCTTTCTAATTTGTTGTTGTATTTGCTTCTCTGTGTCCTATCATCTATAGATTATATTGGTTAATGTTGTAGTTGTACTCCTACTGGAATGACTACCCTTAGCCGAAGTTTTTCTACTAGGATAAAAATTTAATATAGATGGTGATCTTTTTGCATAATTTGATGGTCATAGATGAATATAGGTAGTTTTCCTTTATATTTTGTGTCCTCTGGTTAATTGAATGATTTGACATAAGTTGTTCTGATTTATACGTACAGTCAGAATGGCAAATTCAGCTATGGGTATGCTAGCTCCCCTGGCAAGAGATCTTCAATGGAAGATTTTTATGAGACACGAATCGATGGTGTTGATGGTGAAATTGTTGGCCTTTTTGGAGTTTTTGATGGTATATTTACATAATTCTCTCATCTCTCCATGTCCTTGTATCCATGCTACTTATCATAAGACGATGCTCAGATGGGGTACTGGTTGTAGGTCTACATTAATTGGAAACATGACGAACTACTGATGCCTGTAGAACTAATAAAAAAAACATTTCTATTTGTATTTGTTATTTATTTATTAGTTTGTTTCTATCCCTTTCTAAGTTACTGGGAAATTAATTATTCCAGGTGACTTAATACTGGCATATGTGAACGCTTCTTCACTTAAGCTTCTATTTTCTCAAATTCACACACCTTCATAGACACACGCACAGCACACTTATAAAGAGGAAGAAAGTTTGAATTTGTTTGCCCTTGTGGTCTCTTCTTGACTTCCATGTCAGCAATTTGATTGTGGAATGTATTGATCAGCTATAGTACTGTTTTCTGTACATCATGAAGGAAATTATTCTGGAGGTTTTCTTATCTAAGTAATCCATCTTTGAGCATAATTTTCAGAGGCTTCAACCATTGCCTTGTACTTTCTCTTTCTAGTATTCTTCGTTGCCTTCATTAATTCTTTATAAGAGTAATTATTGAACGCAGAGTGTTTCTTCATATGGCATTTGAATTTTTTTTCCCTTACACTTAAGCAAGTAGGAATTATTTACTCATGGCTAAATATAACCTGTACCTGTTATTTATCGACTGAAAAATGTTGAATGTAGCTGCAACTTTCTTGATTGAAACTTTCAGGCCATGGTGGTGCTCGTGCTGCTGAGTATGTCAAGCAAAATCTATTTAGTAATTTGATCAGGCACCCAAAATTCATTTCTGACACCAAATCTGCAATAGGTCTGTGATTTCCTATCTATGGCATAGAACATGATCCTTTAGCCTGATGCTCTCCAATTTGATAAATCCTGAGAATAACTATTTTGTTTCTTCTTCCAAACTGTTTTCCCCCCACAGCTGATGCATATAATCATACCGACACTGAGTTTCTGAAGTCTGAAAATAATCAAAACAGAGATGCTGGATCAACTGCTTCCACTGCCATTCTTGTTGGTGACCGTTTGCTTGTTGCAAATGTTGGGGACTCCAGAGCTGTTATTTGCAGGGGTGGAAATGGTAAGACTATAGTCTTGCATTGTAAATTCCTAGTTTCATACACAGTGTATTACTTATATTGTTTCACATGAATTTTAGTTTTTTGATACCTCAGGATGTCATAATAATTATTGTTATTGTGAAATGGTTCTGGAAAATTTCTGTATTATGTCAACCCTATGTGTCTCTGCTTGATTCCTACTGTAGTTCTCTCTACCTGTTATTGTCTAGATTCTAGTCATCTCCATTGAAGTTGGAATATGTTCAAGTACTTAACTAATGTATTGTCGCAACAAGTTTACACTCATTAATCACTTATGTAGTCATTTTTATGATTGTTTGTCCATTTCTCTTGTATTTACAAGGTTATGGATTTTTAGGCACTAGTGTGCAGTTAAGAAAATGTTAAATATGTGAAACTCTAGAGACTGCCTTGTGCTAACCTTTTATTTTAAGTTTATTATATATTGTTTAATTACAAGTGTTTAATGTTGTTGGGTTTATCATAATTTGTATGTTGGTGGTGTGTGCAGAGCGCTTATGTATGACTTCTTGTTTTATTTCAAATACCATAAATGACCATTTTTTCTTTCCTTCTAAATGTATCTTTAAAATCTATTTAGGTATCATTCATTGTTAAGATATTAAGGGCATTTACTTGATTTTAATTGTGTATTCTTGCTGTATTAGTAAGGGTGTGAGTGCAACGGGTGTCTGCATTTGAATTTAGCAATTTATTGTGCTTCTGTTGAGAAAATTGCCTCAACCTTCTGATATTGAGTGGTGACTTAAATATTTTAATTTCCTATTTTTGTTTCCTCTAGCCATTGCTGTTTCTCGAGATCATAAGCCAGACCAAACTGATGAGAGGCAAAGGATTGAAGATGCAGGAGGCTTTGTTATGTGGGCTGGTAAGGTCATCTTATAGTTAGCTTTCATGTTTTGATTTATAAATTCATCTTGTTTATCTCTATGAAGAGCTTAAGCATTACATTTGCAGGAACTTGGAGAGTTGGTGGTGTTCTTGCTGTTTCTCGTGCATTTGGTGATAGACTCCTGAAGCAGTATGTTGTTGCTGATCCAGAAATCCAGGTGCGTTTAGTATGGTCAATCCATTATTGGATATTTCATATTCATGTCAATCTGTATATGTTGTATACAGTCCATGATTTAGTATATGGTTCACATTAAAAAACATCCTTCTAGTAAATTGAATTGAAGAGATAAAATTCTGTTTCAAATGACAAGATGAAAAATATCATAAAGTTTAAAAATACTGGATTCCAAGAAATTTTAAGGAAAAACTTGACTGACTTGCATGATGTGTATAACTATGCATGTGGTTTTAAATGTATTAATATTTGTTTCTGGCATGTTTACATACTTGGAAATTTCCAGAACTTTGTGAAGGTAAAAGAGTACAATGAAGTGATAAATCTTTTATTGCTCTACTTATTGTGCAATTAACCTTGAACAGTAGCATTTTAGAGCTTTTGAAGAAAAATGCTGTTAAACATAATAATTTGTAACATTACGAGTCTCCTCATGAGAGATATGTCTCCAGACTGGTCTTTATTCTTGTTCAAATGGCTTCTTGTCATGAATGTTTTTGGTCTCTTTTTTCCTCTTATTTATTATTTACAATTACAAACATGTTTGTGGCCTTGCAGGAAGAAAAAGTTGATAGCTCTCTCGAGTTTCTTATATTGGCCAGTGATGGGCTATGGGATGTTGTCTCAAACGAGGTTTGCCAATGATTTTTCATTTCTTCCATTCCCTTTGAATAACTATGGTGCATTTTCATAAACCACAAAAATTCAAACGAAATAAGACCTATCAAGAACTTTTGGGTTGCTTCTTTACCCAATTTTGGTGCTAGTCCCGTGATTTGATAAGGTTAATACCTTCTTTCTGAAAGGTGTGAGTCAAAGATTATATCAACAGATGAGAATCAACCAAAGATTGCCTAAATTTTGTGTAACACTCATAGGCTTATCTTTGAGAATATAAATATATGATGACTTACATGATGTAGGGTTCAGGAAAATTAGCTAAAGACCAAACTCATGATGAGTCATAACTGATAAATATGTAAGTGTAAAATCAGAAAGCCAGGCCCCAAAGTCTTATTCATCTAACTCTCAATCTTTTCACCTTTCTCTAGGAAGCTGTTGCTATGACTAAACCAATTGAAGATGCAGAAGAGGCAGCAAAGAGGCTGATGCAAGAAGCATATCAGAGAGGTAGTTCTGACAACATTACATGCGTTGTTGTTCGTTTCTTGATGAACCAAGGTGCTTCTTCTCGTAGTAACTCTGGCTAAGAGTCCTTCATTAGAAGGGTAGCACATAGCTGGTGGATGATCACTGAAACAAAAAAGATTGGGTGTGGCAAAATCAGTTTATTATAGTTGGTCATAGGTATTCCTTGTAGCTGTGTACCATGCAAGAATAGAAGTCAAATTTAAACTCACTATGGTCCTCTAGCATAGAGCTGTTCACACCATCTCACTTCCTTAATTGTTTCCTATTTATAGTTAGGAAAAATTGTTGTGCAAAGAGTTTGCAGTGTTTTTAATTGCTCACACATGATGTTTGTAAATGGGGTGTTGATCTTATCAAACCCTTCCTTCCCAAACAAGATACTCATGTGCTTTGTTGAAGTACCCCCTTTCATTGTCCATTCGATTTTTAGTGTTAGTCCCGTCCCATGTAACGGTTACCCTCTTTTCTACTTGAATTATGGCTTGTTTCAAGTGTAATAATATAAATCTAATAAGAAACATTTTTTTTTTCTTGTGACTATGTTTATATTTTATAACGTGTTTAAGTGAGTGGTTGTAAATTTAGTTTTGGTTGATCTTGTTTTTCAAAACTTGACTTTGATTGAAATTAAGTTTGGAATGAAGCGATTTATGTAAAAACATTTTAAGAGATTTGTAGTAAAATTTAATCTCAATTTTTCAACATTAATGCCAAGCTATATTTTTTTGACTTCTACTCTAACACACTTTTGGAAATAAATTTTGTTTAAAAATAACCAACCAACACTTTCTTTGTATGGAGTTCTGAACTGCAGAACCAAATACATGATTAAATTTTACTTCGGATATTGTAAGACTAATGAGCAATGAACTTGGAAAAGGGTCCAAACCTAGATGGTTCATTTGTCATATATACAAACACACCCACACACGAATTGTTTCTTGTATGTAAAGAAAATGTTATGATAGATTTGATAGAGAAATGATCATGATTCTAACTAAATAAGTAAATAAAGTATAATATGATGCATTTGTTACACCACTAGCATGTTCAATTCATGCAGTCCTGTATGAAGCTAACTCTGCCCTTAACACATGAATTAACGAACAAAAAAAATGACACCAAATTTGATGAAAATCAGAGATATGGCCTCAGAAAATCCCTTTGTCGGCAAGGCAGCATTAGCTCTTACGCACGACGAGCGAACAAAGTATCATCATCATCGCCAAAACAACACACACAAACATATGGAGCATGAAATGTTAGTATGTGAAAAGACTCAAAACATATTTTTGCAACATATTCGTAAGTATATAATAAAGAATAATATTTTTCATAAAACATTCTCTAACTTAACAAACTTATGGTTGATAATGTGCTCCTTAAAAAACAAATTTCAAATATATCAAAAAAACATATATATAACAAGAAAGCAGGTAGAGGAGAGCTACTTTGAGCTCGAAGAAGGGTGAATGGGCAAAATGATAATGCAAGCTGAAGGTATATATAGTGCACAGTTTAATATATTTTAATTGGGGGTTTGAAAATTTAAATTGTAAAGAGGAAGAAACACATGAAGTTCATGCCTTGCCGACCAAGTAATGGAATAATAAATAAAGTGAACCATTCAAAAGAAAACGATAATTATAAATTAAAATACTTGGAAATCGTACAGCCAACGAACCCTGGTCCCCATTGGTCATTTTCATATATAATTTTGTTCAATTTATGCAGAGAGAAATAATTTGCTTTCTATCTATAAGCTGAGCTAGTATCCAATTAAGACTAAGAAATGCATGTCGTGATGCATGTGGAACGATTTAAATAATCTGAGCCACAGATTTGAAAAAATCATCAGTTTACAATTATGAATTTATTAACATTTACACACCTAACACTCTCATTAATACTTTGCTAATCTTTTTCCTTTACTAAAATAAATTATTCACTTTACAAAAGTCCAATTCATAATTAATGGTAAAAATAAATTAGATTATGTCATATTTTTTCTATGACTTATATTCTAAGGATTGAGTTTGAACTTATTTATTTGATGTACATTTGTCTTTAAAAATCTCACATGTTCAAAGCCTGACAAAATTTAAAAGTTTTTATTTTTTTCAAAATTGATTTGTAATAAGGCCTACAAACTGGCCATTGAACATATCTTTAAACAGGTCCCTTATAATAATTGCACCCTAATGGATTAGTGCTTTCAAGTTGGTAGAAGCCGAACAAAGCAAAACATGTTAAAAGACAAAACAAAACAAGTTTTTAATTGAGTTATATATATAATAAAAATTTATTTTAAAAATATTTTAATAAATTAAAAATTTATAATGTAAATAAATTGTAAAATAAAGTATTTAAAAAATAAATGGTCATAATAAAATCTTATGACCAAAATAAATTATTTATCAACATTTAAAATTATTTTAAATAATTTTTTAAATGAGTGTTGTTAGGGGTTAAGATTCTTATCTTTATTAAAAACATCAACAATACACTTACTCATCTTTATTATTTTTTATGTATCCCAATATAATTTCTAAAAAAAATAATTATTCCATCTTTTTTACATACGCTTGCAAATTTTTGTCTTTTTATAAATTTAACACTAATTTAATTTTTTTCTAATACATCTCCATTAATAAATCGATAACAACTTCAACTAATTACTATAATTATATCTCTTATTTATTACTTTCTTTTTTTCCGTATTAATGAAAGTTAAGAAAATAATAAATGTAAAATTTAAACAATAATACTTTAGTTAAAATATTATACATTTACATTATTTAAAAATTTATTAATTCTTTTGCATAACCTTAGAAAAAATGGAATAAAGAAAGTGTTATTTATTAATTTCTTAACCATTATTCTAATAAAACACTTATTCTAATAATTAATTATAAATAAAAATGTTAATCAATGTCACAAGGAAACTAGTTAAAAAATTAGAAATAAAAATATTAATTCACTTTTTTTTTTATTTTTAAAGTATTATAACATAATTTTTTGTTGATAATTTTTAAGTTAAATTATAGATTATCTTTATAATTCACATACATTTATGAATTAATCTCTATACTTAAAAAAGTTATATTTTAGTTCTTATACAAGTGTTTTATTGTATTTTAGTCTTGATGATTTATGTTTTAACTTTTATACACGTGTTTAGTTAACACATTTTTTTTTTCAAGTACAAATATTAAAATGTAGATTTTTTTTTAAGTATAAGAACTAATTCATAAATATATTAAATATATAAACTAAATATATATTTTAATTCATTATAATATTAAAAAAGTTGCATAATTTAAACTTTAAGTATTGTGTTTGTGCAACTTTTGTACAACTAAACACTTAATTAAATTTATATTTTTTATATGATATATCAATTTTTGTAATATTTTAAAAAATAATTTTTTTATATAAAAAATAAAATATTTAGTATATTTGATATGTGAAATTACACTATTATTCAAAATTTTAAAAAATCAACTTTATTACGTTAATGAATTTATAATTTTTTTTATTATCATTAGTAATTAGTTGATTCTTTTTCTCTTTTCTCTACTAATTAGATAAAAAAAAAAAAGAAATCTAGACATATGTAGTCTTTTTTTTGGTCCTATTATATTAATTTAAAAAGACTAGATATGCTTAGATATCTTTTTAATTATGATAAAAAATCTTTATCATGTGAATTATTTTTAGTATTTTAGTAACTATCATTATTAGTTTTTTTTATTGATTTATATATTTACTAAATTAATAAATTTTATTAATAAATATATATGATTTTAAACGATAAATGATATTTGACTTAAATACATAAGTTTTTAATATTTTTAAAATTTATAATCCTTTTATTTGGTGACTATTTTTTAATTTTTCTACACAAATTCACTAAGACTTTTTTTTTTATGTATGGTTAAAATATACTTTTAATTCTTATAGTTAATATTTATTTACGAATTAGTTTTTATATTTAATTTTTTTATTATTTTAAACCTTGTTGCTATAACATCTTTAACATCGATAATGATATATATTAAAACACAAATGATAAAGACTAAGACATAACAAAATGCTTATGTATAAATTAAAATAATTTTTTTTAAAGTAAAAGAACTATTTTGTATACGAGTGTCAACTTTAGAGATTATAGATATAATTTAATTAATTTTTTACTTTATTTATTTAACCAATATTATTAGGACACTTATTAGAAAGATACTTATAAATATAATTAATTATTATTTTAATTAAATATATAAACTAAATTTTATAGTTAAATATATTAAAAGAAAAGTAGTTTGAAGATAAAGTATCTTATTTAAAATATTCAGTATTTATAATAAGTTATAAAAAATGGAATGCCATTATTGAAATTAAATAATTTTAAATAGTAATGCTCACAAATTTGCTCCAATCACGACCTTCCAAAATTTATTTATATTTGTTTCAATTTAAAAATTAATAAAATTAGAGTAGAAAATAATAATAAAGGAAAAAGTTTTTAAAAACTTCAACCAAAAGGTCAAGAAATTGAACAGAAAACAAAGCTAGTGATTCAAACGGCATTTGGTAAATGTTTGTCTGGCTGGACAACTAAGCATACTTTACTCTTACTTAAATTGAATGCTAAGTTGGGGGAATACATTGCTAACTTCTCAACTCAAGGTGAATGATTCGATTCTGACAGTTTTTAAAGGAAACTCTCCTGATCCTAATTCTCTCACTTTAAATTTACAATTTTACCAAAAAACCTGAAAAGAAAACCACAAAAATTGACCAAATGAAGAAAGAGTAACAACAGAAAAAAGAGATAAGAGAATTTCATTGCAGCACTCTCCTCTCTCTCTTGCCAACAAAAAGCTGCAAAAAAATATTAATAAAAAAACATAAAAAATTATACAAACATTTAATGTCATTAACACATTAATTTTTATAAAATTTTATTATATATAAATTCCGATGAAACACAACCTCTTGAAAAATTTAACCAAAAAAAAGAAAAGAGTAGCCTATTAACCTATAAAATTTCTGACAGCTGGCTATGTTGTTGATGTTGGGAACTTGCATTTTCTTGTGTGACAGCTGAATTGACATGGTTGTCCACAATTTCTTTCTGGGACTTGTCACAATCCTGAGAATTTCCTAGGTCTTTGTGGTGGTTGGTACTAACAGAGTGTGCAAAAGAAGATGAGTTGGGGTATACAGGTGTGGCCAAGAAAGTGGGTTTTTGGTCCCCGGCCATGATGACCAGGATCTTGTCCTCGTAGTCCTTGATGGGTACCTTCTTTCGATGGTCACCACCCTCTTTGTTGTTGTTGTTCTCCAAATTGGTGTCTAAGGACCTTGTGAGTGTCCAATAGGAGCAAGCAAGCATTAAGAGCGCAAAGGCTATGAGACCCATTATAGTGGCAAGGCCTCCAAAGAGGTAGGGAATTGGAGAGTGCCATGGGGAGTGATGAGAAGAAATTGTGGATGGTGATGATGTTGTGGCTGTTGGTGCTAATGTGTTTGTGGTGGTGATGGTGGCTGTGTTTAGCTTTGTTGGGGTAATACTTCTCATTTTGCTTGCTTAAGTGGGTGAGGGCGGCGGAGGAAAGTGAAGGATGTGTGTGAGCTTGATAAAGAGAAATGGGGGAGCAGAGAATTTATAATGTAACAACCACCGAAGTTCATCATGAAACAGACAACAAGGCAGAAAGAATGGAAGGGTCCCATAAATACACAGTATTGTTTTACTGGTTATCTAGCTAGCTTTTATTTTAGGTTACTGTTGACCACTCTTAATGCATAGGATTTTAATTGAAGAATAAGTAAATAAATCCTTTCATTAAAGTTTATGTTAAATATTTATTTATATTTTTAAGATATTAAAAGTTTATGTTAGAAAGATGTACAAGACATATAAAAAAGTTTATTAAAAGTTATAATAAGAGCATATTAATAATGTTAAATTTTATTTTTAAAATTATATACATTTAAATATTAATTATTATTTTCCTTTTTCTTATATGTTGTTATATCTGGTCCTTTATATAAGAAATAATTATAAATATACTTTTTTTAAATATAAGAAATAATTTTTTAGATGTATTAATTACTAAGTTCTTTTTATGCCCTTAATCTAAGATTTGTGTAACAAAATATTCATCTTTTATCCTATGAAAGTTAATACATTCATTTAATATATAATATACTAATTTAAATATTTAATATTATGAGTAATTTTGAAATAAAATATAAGTTTATTACATATAATTTCTTTTTCATGATCTTAATAAATTAAGTATTTAATTCTTAATAAAAGTAATATTTTTAAAGAAAATCATGACCTATTGTTTTAAAATAATATTAAGGTTAATTCTACTTTTATCCTTTATACTTTAACTTACGTGTGATTTAAATTTTTTAGTTTTAATAGTTGATATTTAGTTTTTTAATTGTTCAACTTGAATATTTTATTCCAAAATTTTATTTAATAATTTATAAAAATATAATAAAAATATAATATATTATTGATTTATACAAATTTATAAGAAAAAAAGTATAAAAATAGCTTAATAAAAGTAAGAAATTTTTACTAAGTTTATTTAATATTTTATTTAAATATTTTATACAATTTTTTATAAATTTATTCAAATCAATAATATATTTTACCTTTATTATATTTTTATTATTAATTGGATAAAATGTTTGGTAAGAGATAATTTAAATGTTTTTTAAAAATTAAATATGAATAATTAAAATTTGAAAGACTAAAATCAAATAGAAGTTAGAATATGATGACAAAAAAATGCAATTAAGCATGACATTATTCAATTTTCTTTTACCTCTTTTGAATTATAATCTTACCAAAAAATGAAAGATAATTAATAAGTAAAGTAAATATTTTTATCTTCTACTTTTAAAATAAATTTTAATTTTATCTTCAAACTTTTATTTTTGATCCACTAATTTTTAAAAACACTTTAAATAAGTCTTTTATTATTTTTAACTTTATTAACATATTTTTTTATCTTTGTCTGTCAGGTGTATTATTTATTTTTTTCTCTTGCTTCTTCCTCTTCTTCCTCTCTATCATATTCATCCTTTTCCTTTTCTTCTTCCTTTTTTCTAGTTTTTCATCCTTCCATTGTATGTGATTTTGAAAAAATAATAGTAGTGTGTGGCTGAAAATTCCAAATGAAAAGGTAAGAACCCATGAAATCATTGGTTATAAAGCATTTGTAGCATCAATCTCAACTCACTTGAGTTCAAACTTAAATTCAAGTCTAGCTACACACTATTGTCTTTTGTTTATTTGTGTTTTTTCTTTTAAAAATCTCACAATGAAGGGTCAAAGGAAAAAAAGAAAAAGAAAGATAAAAAAGAGAAAGAAAAGAAAAAGTGAGAGTCGTAGTTACAAACCTAAGAAACATGATGAACAATAATATACATGATAAAAAAAGATAAAAACTTTTAATAGAATTAACATTACTTACCTTAAAGGTAAAGGAAAAAAAATGCTAATTTTGTTTAAAAATATATAAAATATTCAAGTAATAAATAAGAAGTTATATATATATATATATATATATATATATATTCTTTTAATTTATGCTTTAAAAAAGAACTTTATTTTTATTACTCGTCTATTTAGAAATTGGTTTCCCAAACTTCATACCTCACTTAAGAGTTATGATTTTATCCAATGCAAGGTTGATTACACTTTTTTACTCTCCAGCAAGGTGATATTTTTTTTTTGCTTTACTTGTATATGTAAATAATATTATCTTGGTCAAAATGACCTAGTTGCATGTCGACGTATTTTAATTATTATTTTAAGATAAAAGATATTAAAATTTAAAAATATTTTTTAGAAATTAAAATTGCTCGTGATTCTATGACTTAGAAGCATTCCATTGACATTTTGAGTTTGGTTTGCTCGGTTGTAAGTTTATTGAGTTTTTCATTGAGTAAAGTAAGTCACAAGTTGGCTCTTGTTGATAATCCTTAACTACAATGATCCTATGTGCTATTGTTGCTTCATCAATTGTCTTTTATTTTTTACTATTATTCTAAATTTAATTATATAGTTCATACTCTTTCAATTTATATAACAACCAAAGCAAATTAATTATGATTTTGTGTTTAGAGTTAAATTGACAGTTATTTACATGGGATAGACAACAATTTTTCATCATCTAAAAGAGAATACTTTAAATCATTCTAACAAGTATTACTATGTAAAGTTATATGTACTTAAGAGTAGGAAGTGTCTCTCTTATCCTATGAATTGCTACTATGGTAGCCCAAATTGTCACTGTTTGATTTCAAAATCATAATGTCAAGCACAAGTCCTTCTCACTATTGTGTATACCAACAACCTAAATCACTACATCATTGCGACTCAATCACAAATCACTGAAAACCTAAGCTTTACCATTGCGTCTCACTTTTTACCAACACACACCTTCTTGCAATACTACAATTGTCATTTGTTAATCAAACACATCATTATAAAACTACTATTCTTATAATCTTATCACTTTTCACAAACATAATGTCGTTGTCACTATAATGTTTAAACTATTGCTAGTTTCTCACCAGCATGCTTGAAATGAAACCTATAAGTATTATTAACTCTTTACCATGTTGAACGCCAATCACCATGACATGATGAAATTTATTCTCCTTATTGTGAGATGAACAAAATTTCATCCTTATACATGTTAGAAATTATTAAAGTATATTTTAAATATTTATTTTAGTGAGAACAGTTGGTTGTGCATTTTTATTCTCTAAAGTAATTTAAGAAAATGATTATATATAAAACTAATCTTTAAATAAATATTAAAGAACAATTGATTACATTGACTTTAAAAAGTAGTTATACCTTCCTCTAGTTTACCATACAAGTGATTGCTATAAAATTTAAAATGGTGTAGTAAACATACAGTTACTCATTCCCCAGTAAAAGTAGAGTACTAATTCACATGGTCGCCATTGCTGCTAAGCTTTTATGGTTAAAATCTTTCTTATTCTCCCTTGTTGTGTCCCATTCACAGTCTTGCAACTATTCTATAATAACTAGGTTTTTCTTTATATTGTCATCAACGCAATCTTTTGTGAATGAATAAAGCACATTGAACTTGACTATCTCTTTGTTCTTAACAAAACTATCACTAGCTACTGTTATGTTCATGCAAGTCTGCAATTTAAAAACATTTTTATCAAAGTTTGGGAAAGAAGTAATTAGAGATGTATTTCTTGCGTGCTCCAACTTAAAAAAGAATGTTAGTGATAATTTAGCTTTAATTTTATTTGAATGATTTTATAAGCATTTTTTTATGGCGACATCTTCTATCTGTAGCCTGTATGTAGGTTGTTTTTATCATTAAAAGGTAAAACATTTTATTACCTCTTAGCTCAAAATACAGTTATTATTAAAATATGCATTTTAATATTTTTTTCCATCCATTAAATTTTGAGATGTATTTTCAATTTTTTAAAAGTAAATGTTTCATTATATAAATTGAGAGAAGCTGATATTCAAATGTGTAAAATTTTGCACTTTCAATTATTTTTAAATATAATATTTTTTAGATGAATGAATAAAGAAGTCTTATATTGAATAAAAAGAAAAATCAACAGCATATAAATGATAAAAGTCTTAAAATTTTAGATTGGATGCGATTTGCTTATGTGATTTATTCGTGATCCACTTATATAAATCTTTGAGTGGTTTAATCCTGTATGCACTGCTATTTTATGACTTTGGATGAATATAAATTGTTATCATAATAACGATATCAAAATTTGAAAATGTAGTTTTATAAGTTTATTCAATCTTTAGTACTAATTTATTTCTGTTGACTTAAAGTTTGATTGGTACAACTTACTATTCGGAAAGAAAAAGTTTGCCGTCGTTTCATCATATTTCTAATAGATGTCATTTTAATTTGCATCGGAAATTTTCAATTTTAAGTTGTACTAACTTTGACTTTGCTTAATTGGGGAGAAAGAAGAAGGAAACAAATATTTTTTTTTTATTAGCATTATTTTCTATAAAAATTTATGAAAAATATAATAAGATAAGTTAATAATAACTCTAATTAAAAAAATTTTGACTTTTAAAAACCAACAGAGCCATCTTCCCTTGAAGACATGGTATTGTTTTATTTTTTATACACCATACATTTAGAACGGAGATCAATAAAATAAAAAAATACTATAATTTATAAATTCTCAAGTTTATTCTTCAAATTCATACGCATCATTGTATGAATACTTAATAGTTTTGATTTCAAGTTAATTAAAATTTGATTATATCATTTTTTTAAAAAATTGTTATTAAATTAATCCGTAAAAAATAACATTTTTATTAAATTAAAATTTTAAGGATTTTTTATTTCAAAGTTTTAACCTTCATGGATAAAAGTATGGTATTAATATTTTAGATATATAAGAAGTCAATTTATAATAAATTTAAAATAAGTTTTTAAATAACTAATATGATGTATGCAACAAAGACTACTTCTTACATAGAATAAATTGCATAACATGAATGAGGTCACAATGAGATTTTTTTTTAATGTCAAGGTGACAAAAAATGCAAAACAAAGGAATATATGTTACTTTTATATATATATATATATATATATATATATATATATATATATATATATATCGTCAGGGTTCTTGGTTTTAAAAGGAGTAGCAGTAACAGGGTTATCGCTTTTGTCTTTCAGATTCGGTAACTGATACAAAGTAGTGACTAGCAATTCGCTTTGAACGATTTGTCCATCTTTAATCTGCCAAGATATGACATTAGCAGAGGAGGTACTAATAACATCCTCTTGTCAAGGATAATCTATGTTATTATGAATGGTATAATCATGATACCAATCAAAGAATGAGATGTTCTGTTTGACTTTTTAGAGAAATTGATAGAATTTCTCTTGGATATCTGACATGTCTTTTCTCCTATACTTCTGAAAGAACCACTCTCTTTGAAGTTTCCATTCCTCGGAGTAGAAATCTTTCCTAAGGGTTTCCTTATCAATAGTGAATTTATGAGATAACATCATAAGACTCATTTAGGGAAGAGTAGGTTAGAGATTGGATACTTTGATTCTCTTCTTCTTTTTCAGAAGTCTGGTAAACATTTCTAGGAATCCTAGAAGTAGTATCTAAACCCTGTAGGTTTATGGAAGGATCATGGTTAATAGATATAGGGATTTCAGATCTAGACGATTAAGACCTGTAAGAGAATGACCTGAGATAACCCAAAGTGGATCAAATGAAAATAATCAAAACTGAAAGGAAAGTAGGTAGTAGCAGGACTACTAAATGAAATGCAGAATGTAAAGTGCAGAAAATTAAATGAAAAATTTAAAACATAAGAAACTAGAACGGCGGTAGAACCGACACAGATCTAGTGGAGGGAGAAGAGAAGAAAGTCAGACGACGGTAGTTCGATCAGAACCGGCTAAGAGGGAGAAGAGAGAAAATAAGATTGAAACAACAAACTTTTATTAAAAGATCTCAAAGAGGGAAGGCTTACAAAGGATTTTATCTCTTAGAGCTTCTCTCTCTAATATCTCTCTCAGATTGCTAAATAAAAGGGTACCTCAAAACATGGCCGAGGCCTCCTTATATAGAAAAATTAAAATACTATTTGTATAGTCCCGGTAAGTAACAGGAACTGTTTCTACAGAGTCGGTCACAATTCTGTTATATCTATTCCAAAACAGTCATCTTCATTTTGATAGAAGTCGTCATCTTTGTTGAGATTAGACTCTTGTTTAGTAGAAGACTCAGCTTCATCTTGATTCAACAGAAGAAGGACTTCTTTTAAGTTTTTCTTCATCTTATCTTTAGAATTATGGCAATCTTATCCTGATAGGAATGCGGCAATCTTTGCTTTCTGATTCTGAAATTGAAAAGTTGCAGGATCAGCAAGCTTCAAGAGTTTTGGATTATTTCTAAAAAACTCATTAACTCCTTGTGGTCCAACATGTTTTGCGTTGAATTGGTTCCACCATTTTACAAAAGCATGTCTGTGGATCATGGGAAGAATATCGTCTTCTTCTCTCTTGCTATACCTGTACTACCATGAGAATACCCAGGCCATTGCAAAGGTAGAGAAATACTTGAGATCTGCACCAATTCTGTTAGGAGCATATCTATTTTTGAATATTTCAAATCCTTCTTTTATTGGAGAGGGAAGGATTGCTTCCAATGGTCCAAAGAAGTCCCACCATTGAAGGAACCAGTTAGGGAAATTGTAATTTTGATTTTTCTTGAAATAAATCAACCAAGAGTGTCGATTGAGTTTGTTCTGGAACCAGAAAGTTCTTGTCCAGGCATCTATGTAGTCCCAGTAATTGTATCCTACTGGATCAAAAGGTTGGGAGAATTTTTTGAATGCATTTGGATTGTTTCCAAAATTCTTTGGTGACAGAATTTTTAAAATCTGTATTGTTGAATGAGTGATTATTAAAGGATCTTTTTTGTCCTTGTAGTGTTTAATAGAGACAGAATCTGAGTCTGTTAATATGAACTCATAAAATTGTTTGATTTTATTCAAGGCATATGGTCTAAAATGAAAACTAGGAGGGAAGGCTTTGGTATTGGCTTTGTATGGGTTTTTGTCCCAAAATTCGGGTTCCATTTGGATGACAGAGGAGAATTTTTCTTTTGCCATGTAATGGTTGGTATTTGAGGTTTTTCCTTTTTGAAGACTAATAGTTTTCTCTGTTTTATCAGGGAGACTTATTGTCTTTTGTGATTGGCTGAAGGACTGGATAATGGTGTTTAGGTTTGCTAAATCAATTTTCATGTCTTCATCAGAGGCAATGTCTGCCCAAGATTTCTTTGGTAGGCTGTTTAGGCTACCTTGTTGTATGGCTAGAAGTGTATTAACAGGGAAAGCATAGTCTACTTTGGTTTGTTTAACACTTTTCGTTTGTGATTGGGAAGAATCAGCCTTGTTGGATGAGTCTTTTTCAGGAATCACAGATTGCTGAGTAGATGACTCTACAATCTGGATGACTTTCTGGGAGGATGACCCAGCCGGAGTGGATGACTCCGAAGAATCAGAACAAGAGTCTGTTGTGGCAGACTTTGATTTTGTTTTGTTGAGAGTTAGGGCGAGCCTAACTCTTCCTCCTCTAGACAAGCCTCCCTTAGAAGGGGTCGTTACCTTTCTAGGCATTCTACTTATCCTGTAGATATTCACAGGTAAGGTAGTCAGGAAGAGAATTAGAAGTGCCTTTGAGATATTCAATATCAAAATAAAAAACACTTAAAATTGCCTGCCATCTTGCAAAAATTTGTTTTGAGGCAAGATTTTTTACATCCTTTTGTAAAATTTCTTTAGCAGACTTACAGTCTACTCTAATAAGAAATTTTTGGTTTAATAAATCAGATTGAAATTTTGAAACACATAAAACAATTGCCAAAACTTCCTTTTTAACAGTTGAATAATTCTATTGTGCAGAATTCCAATGTTTTGAAGTATAAGCAATGATATGCTCATGTGACTCAATTCTCTGTTTGAGGATACCTTCGTAGCCTATGTCTGAGGTATCAGTTTCAACAATTTTAAATGCTTGAGGAATGGGAAGATATAGGCAATTTATCTTCCTGACTCTATTTTTGATTTCTTTGACGACATTAGTATGAACATCAGTCCAAGAAGGAAGATTTTTCTTAAGCCTATCATGTAAAGGTTTGATGATGTTATTTAGGTGAGGAATAAAATCACCTACATAATTAAGACATCCTAAGAACCTTTGTAACTGGGTTTTATCTAGGATTCTATCTGGAAATTTATCAGCAAATTCAATGGACCTGCTAATAGGAATGATAGTTCCTTGATGAATATTGTGACCAAGGAATCTAATATTAGTTTGAAAGAGATTAATTTTAGACTTGGAAACAGCAAGTCTGTTCTGTTTGATGACATTGATGAAAATATTTATGTGTTTGAAATGTTGATCAATGGATTGGGAAAAAATTAAGACATCATCGATATAGACAATGACAAATTTTGAATAAGGATTGAAGATGTCATTCATAATTTTCTGAAATTCAAAATGAGCATTTTTCAAACCGAAAGGCATAACATTCCATTCGTAATGCCCAAAGGGGACAGTGAAGGCAGTCTTGTACCTATCACTTTCACAAATTTGGATTTGCCAAAATCCAGATTTCATATCAAATTTTGAAAAGATTTTAGCAGAGTTTAATCTGTTAAGAATGTCTTTTTTGTTGGGGATAGGATGCCTAATCCACTGGAGAGCTTGGTTAAGGGGTTTGTAATTGATGACAAGCCTGGGAGTGCCTCTCTCGATTTCTGCAGGTTTATTAACATAAAAGGCAGAACACGACCAAAGACTCTTACTTTTTCTAATAAGATTTTTGTCTAAGAGATCTTTGATCTCTTTCTGACAATAATGAAGGAGTTCTTCATTCATCTGGATGGGTCTAGCCTTAGTGGGAATCTAGCTATTCTTAAAACCTGACTCATAAGGAAGACTAACAATGTGTTTTTTTCTATTCCAGAAGGCGCTGAGCAAGTCAGAACATATGGAGGATTGGATGCTACCTAAAAGGGATTGGATTTTCTTCTGAAGTGAAGGATTTTGTAATTGTTTTTCAATGTTGGCAAAAGAAACTTATTCTTTCAGAAAATTAATTTGATTGATTTTATTTTGAATGGTGTTGATATTTTTAGTAAATGGTTTGCTGGAAAATTTGAAAGTTATTTGTTTCCCTAAATGATAAGTGGAAATACCATCTTTCAAAATTTGTAGTGGAAAGAGGGCTTTTATAAAACGGGTTCCCAAAATAACTTCATTTTTTAAATTTTTCACAAGGAGAAAGTTTGTTTCAATCTTGAGCCCTTGATTTTCAATCACAGCTTTAGAAAGCTTGTAATTAAATTTAAGCTTCGAACCACTAGCAATGCTGAGTTTTTCAGAAGTTTTTTCAAAATACTTTGTAGGGATTAAGCCTTCTAAAATACAATTTGAATAAGCACCTGTATCAAAGAGGGCTAAAGTGTCAAGAACAAAATCATCAATAATGATTTTGATATTAATGTAAAATTTTTGAATTTTGACCTTGTTGATCAAACACATAAAGGTTTCTTCTAGATTACTAGAATCAACCTTCACAGAATCATTATCTTTAGGAAGTTCTTCTTTCTCAATATCAGATTCATCATCTAATTGGGAAAGAATAACTTAATGAATTTGTTGTTGCTCTTTAATCTCTTTAATCTCTTTCTTGAGATTGTTAATCTCAATCTGGAGATCCTGAATAGTGGTCAGTTTAATATTAGAATTCTTTTCTAATCTTTTGAAAATATTTGTAATATCAAATTTATTTGTGGTAAAAATTCTTTAGGTTTAGGTTTAATTTCTAAAACTTCTTTGAATTTATTTAGAAATTCTTTTCTTTCTTGGGAGTCAGAAATGGAACTTATTGCTTAAAAAAAAAGATCTTGTTCTTTTGTCAAAACATTGATTTCTGGAATATCATCACTATCAGAAGAGGAAACTTGATCATCGTTTTGGATTTGGTTAACATCTTCTTCAGATTCTTTGACAGAATCTTCATCAGAGGATTCAATAAGGAGATTGTTAATCTGGTCTTCTATAGAAGGCTCAAGGTTAAGGCTGCTAATTTTCTTTTTTAGCCTACAGTATTTGCTAATATGGCCGGGTTTTCCACAGTTGTAACAAGTTACACCTGTTCTGGGTTTCTTGGGAATATTGGTAGGGATAACACTTTCCCCTTACTTCTTAGGAGTAGGTTTTCTATTGTACTTACGTTTGTAAGGCTTTTTATAAGGTTCAACAGTCTCTTTCTTGGGAGCCTGTTTCTTCTTTTTGGTGGAGCAAGATGGAAGATCAAACTGCTCGCAGAAAGATCCTAATTCTTTCTTACTCAAGGCCTTTTCTTTGGCAAGCTGCTTTTGGAGTTTATCCTTCTGGCAAACCTTGATACCATTATGAATAATGATGGCAGTAAGCTGACCATAGTCATAACTATCATAATTAATCTCTCCAGTAGGAGAATGACTTCAGAGTTTGCTTTTAATAAGATCTCCAAAGGCTTTAAGAAGCCCATCAAGATATTTTTCTTTCCAATAGGTTTGATTGCAATCTTCTCTGGTTAAGACCCTAGACATGAAGGTATCCTTATACCACTTAAATTGTTCTAAAGAATCACACTTTAGTTTGGAAAGGAGTTCTCCGGATATTTCTCTGCACAAAGAAGGATCACCTAGAAAATGTTAGGATATTGTGTATAATAACGTATTCACTGCATCAGGGAGACGCTCACTGTCACTGACAATAGTTTTTCCCTTATCATCAATTTTTACTGCAGAGAGGATGTTTTCTCTATCAGCTTCAGTGAGATAATTATCCCACTAACCTTTGAGTTGGCCAGTAAATCCAGCGACTAGAATATAAATAATGGTGTCTTCAGACATATTTTGATTAGTAAAATAGCCCATGGCGACAACCGACATGTTTTGGAGTTTGGCAATGATATTATATTCAGATAATCCATCAATATTCCAAATATAAATATCATTAGAATTGAAACTTTGAATAAAATCTTGTTTTTCTTCTAAAATAAGATCAGGAGCAGTATAATATTCCGAATCTGTTTCAGAATAATGTTCCGAATCAGTTTTGGAAATAGCATTGACAGTTTTGGTAAGGGATCTAGCTCTAGGTTTAGCATTAGATTCTTCAGAGGTTTGAGGAGTGTCGGGAACAGTAGTAAGAAGACTAGTAATTTTACTAAGCAACTCATTCTGGTTATCCTCATTCACTCTGGTTTTTTCTTTCTGCCTTAGTTCTAAGATTTTTTGTTTAGCTTTGGCACTAATCTTAAAAGGTTTAAACAAAGGTTTTTCTAATTGAGGCTGAGAGGATGAAGAAGTCATTTCTTCAACTTTAGTTTTGACAGGATTAACAGAGATTTTTTCTCCTAGAACCTGAAGGTACTTATTGGTGTAATTGGCCTGTTCCATGAGGCCTTGGATGTCATTGGGGGTGATGGACTCGTCAGAGTTCTTGGTTTTTAAAGGAGTAGCAGTAACAGGGTTACTGCTTTTGTCTTTCAGATTTGGTAACTGATACTGAGTAGTGGGTGGCAGTTCGCTTTGAACGATTTGTCCATCTTTGATCTGCCAAGATATGACATTAGTAGAGGAGGTACTAATAACATCCTCTTGTCAAGGATAATCTATGTTATTATGAATGGTATAAGCATGATACCAATCAAAGAATTAGATGTTCTGTTTGACTTTTTTGAGAAATTGATAGAATTTCTCTTGGATATCTGACCTGTCTTTTCCTCTATACTTCTGAAAGAACCACTCTTTGAGGTTTCCATTCCTTGGAGTAGAAATCTTTCCTAAGGGTTTCCTTATCAATAGTGAATTTATGAGATAACATCATATGACTCATTTAGGGAAGAGTAGGTTGGAGATTGGATACTTTGATTCTCTTCTTCTTTTTCAGAAGTTTGGTAAACATTTCTAGGAATCCTAGAAGTAGTATCTAAACCCTGTAGATTTATGGAAGGATCATGGTTAATAGATCTAGGAATTTCAGATCTAGACGATTGAGACCTGTAAGAGAATGACCTCCTAGTAGAAGCAAAACTAGAACGACCACTATAAGCATCGACTCTAGAAGAGAAGGAGTTTCTCCTATCAAAGGTTATCTCAATTTTCCCAGAATTGTCTTGAGAAATATTTTCAATTTGAGGAGCAGGTCTAGGGACACAAGGCGAAGCCTTATCCAGGACCCACTTTTCTGGAAGGGAAACTTCATCCCACTTGATAATTCTAGGAAGAGAGACATTAGCCTTTGTCATATCAGTGATAAAAAAAGTAGTCTCACCTCTTTTGAGTTTGAGAAGGACATGAGAAGCACAAGAGTTCATGGCCTTGTACTGAATCCTATAGATTAAGGCTGCAGGAATAGATCCCTCTTTCATGTTTAACCCATGAAAGCAAACATTGAGGAACAGAGAGTCAAGAATATGGTCATCTAAAAGACTCACTGTTTTGTTAGGAAAACAATTGAAATAAATTGGTCCTTGGCCAAGGCTGGTTTCAACAGTTCCTATAAAGGAGTCGTTGAAGTCATTGTGGCGAGCATCTCTAAGACACATTAGGATAGCAACATCTATACCTATGTCTATGAGGGGCTTAATGGCTACCTGGACACATCCTATGTGGAGGTATTTGTATTTACGCTTGTGCTCATTGATGGAAGATTTGGACAGGAGATGAAATTCTTCTCCTAGATCTTTTCCTAAAGGAATATTATTTTCAACAGTTTTAATAATGTAATCAAAACTATTTTTCTTGGAATGTTCTTCAGGAACATATAATGTGTCCTGAGAGATTTCTGGAATGGTCCAGTCATCCATGCTTTGGTTGATCTCTTCGAAGCGAACTTCTTCGTCGAAGAGGTTATGTTTGGGTGTGATCTCAGGAGTTTGTTTCTTCTGTTCATTAAAAAGATTATTTTTGGTTGGAGAGGAAGAAGATGAACTAGAGCCAGAACGAAAAGAGATGCGGGAGAAAGAACGCAAAAGTCTAGACATCATAAAAATACTTCTGGCACATTACCTTCATCTGGTTCCGTAATAATATATCTGTTAATTATTTATAACTTATTTGACTAGATCTAGTTTATTTGTGAGCTTTTTTTTTTTTTGAAACATTTACAAATTCTGAAATTCTTTTACCATAGCCACCAGCTTCTTATGTTCTTGGCTTCTTTTGAATATAGCATCGTCAAATTAGCCTTACTGCCCTTTAACCACACGGGACTTACTGCTACAGCTCTATTCAAAAGAACTAAGAACTGTTGTACTTCCAGTAAAGGACTTTCATAATCAAAGAACTGTTCAAAAGCAATATTTTAGAATCATTAGTTCGTGGCGTTGTTACAGACAGGGACGACCATTACAAGTCTCACCCGAAGGGCCTGTCACCTGTCCAGCCTATAAACCATGATTACAGAAATTTAAAGTCCAGATCCAGAAGAACATAGTAATAAATAATCAACAGTTATATTCCTACTTCCCCATCAGGCTCTGATACCAGATAACCCGAAGTGGATCAAATGAAAATAATCAAGACTGAAATGAAAGTAGGCAGTAGCATGACTACTAAATGAAATGCAGAATGTAAAGTGCAGAAAATTAAATGAAAAATTTAAAACATAAGAAACTAGAACGGCGGTAGAACCGGCACAGATCTATGTTATATATATATATATATATATATATATATATAAGTATCTTTTATTCGAGAAAATTTTAAATTAAGACTGTTATAAGTAACAAAATTTATTTTCTAAATATTTAACATTATTATATTTATTGGAACTTGAACTAAAAATATAAATTGTTTTTGTTAAGGAAACACTAGTGTTTAAGTCTCTACTCTGAAGCGGTGACGTCCCTCTGACTGTCGCTGATGTGGGGAGGGTACCTGCAAGAGGTATTCCGATGCTGAAGTCAGAATTCAGTTCTGAGCAATAAATGCTATTTAATAATGAAAAGTTAACCCTTTACCTGTACTTTCTACCTTCCTTTTATAGGCATTGTTATGGGCTAATGGGCCTGCTGAGTCAGCCTTGAGTTTTGGCCATTTACTTTAAAGTAGATAATGCCTTGATTTTTACCCTTAGTTGAGTTAATTACCTTTTAATCCTAACAAAATGTATTCGGTCAAACTGGGCCGAATAGGTACTCGATTTTCTTTTTCTATATGTAGGACTCAGCAGTTCCTTATCCAGTACACTAGTCCCCCAAGCCCGAAGATGTACGAGGCAAGGGCTTAATAATATACAAGTGTCAAGAACATGTAGATTAGGGGGTACTCAATTTGATAGGATGGATGGGAATACCGAGGGGAGTGTTCGGTCTAAGCAACATAAGTAAGCCGAGTAGGGTATTCGGTTCAAGTATAGAAAAATAAGGAGGTGTATGCACCTAAGGGGTATTCAGTTTATCAAAAAAGTGGTGTAGACCGAGGAGGTAAAAATAAAAAAACCATAAAAAAGTAAAATAAAATAAATAATAAAAAAGATCATTCTAGAACTTCAGGTTTTTTAGGATTTCAGGAATTTTTAGAGTTTCCTCGATGTGTGTGTACAAAACGAAAGGGTATTCGATCTCAACCGTTTGATTTGGAAGATATCTGTCGATTTGGAAGGGATGCGACCCTTCATATGTCTGAGGGCCCTAAACCCTATAAATACATGGTGGTCCAGGTCTCTTGTTCTTCACTTTTTCTCTGAGTCGAGAAGTACACATTGTTGCTCCAAATCGAATGATATTCAAATTTTCTCTCATTCTTTCGAACCGACTATTTGTGAGGTACGTTTAGTTTTCTTTTCTTTCCCTTCCTTATTTTACCATGACCGAATCCTTGGAATGGGAGGACTTGTTGTTGGACTCATCTAGGCCGACTAGTATTGAAGGTCAGAATGCTGAGGGAACCGAAGGAGAGGTGGAATTTTCTTCAAGATCGAGTGGGGTAAATGAAGAAGTAGAGACTCACTTTAGAGAATGTAGTGACGAAGCCGAATCGTTTGAGTCAACTAATTCTGATTCTTCTGAGCTCCTACCGAGCATGAGCCCTCCTAGGAAAATACCAGTATTCCCTCCCTGTTCAGTTCCTGGATACGAGTGGGTACACGGTGAAGTAGCAGCTTACTTCTCTTGGTTTAGAAAAAATAGGAGTCTTCAATCTTTCGTGGACCATTGTGAAATTTCATTATGGGAACCTTCCGATCCCTACCCCATATCCATCGACCCTTGCCGAGGAGAGGAAATCGGGAACCCTAAATTTGTTTTTCAAGGGGGTGCCGGGATGACCGACACTTTCTTTGTGTACGAGTATATGTTTAGAGAACTAGGTATAAAACTGCCCTTTGACAACTTCCAAATGGGAGTATTGAGGGTTTTAAATGTAGCGCCGACACAACTCCATCCGAATGGGTGGGCGGCTATCCAAACTTTTAAAGTACTTTGTAAATTTTATTATATAGAACCTAGTGTAGGCTTATTTCTTTATTTCTTCTGTACTTGTCCATTAGACTTAGCAAGATGGATATCTTTAATAAGGCAACCAGAATTGCCACTGTTTAAGCCTTATGCTTCATCTTTCAAGGGTTTAAAGACCAGCTACTTCAAAGTAACCGCCCATCCTGTAGGTAGAAATTTTTTCTTTAATAGTGAAAACAATCCCCTCTTTCCCTTCAACTGGACCCGAGTGTCTTGCCGGTACGACTGGATTCCTAAGGACCTGTTGTCGGCCAAAGAGATATCGGCTTTGGATTACTTGAAGTCTCTTCCCTGAGAGCTTCCTGCCCGACACATACTCCTAGTGTTAAAATCTCTTCACCCTCGTCTGGATATGGATGGTATATTTCATCCTTATGATTTAGTTTTTGAATCAAGTTGTATTGATTTGACTTTTTCTTTTTATTATAGGTTTGATGCTTCAACGCGGTGTTCACGTACTAACATATCGTCAAACCTTGAAGATCCCACCTGAAAACACACCTATTGAGGAGCACCGAAACTCTCAACTCGACCACTTGCCAGAGATAACCGAGCCTCATCCTCCTCCCCGAGACCTTGTCATTACATATAGTCAGCCCAAGAGGCCCAAGAGGCGCAGAGAAAAGGACAAGGAAAAAGGAAAAGAAAAAGAGGCCGAGAGATAGAAAAAGAGAAAGTATTCCCATTCGGGTAGATCGAGTAGCTCAGAGGGGGCACGAAGTCAATCCCGAGGTGATATGATGGCTGGGGTTAGCAGCTCTGCAAACTCTGCTATTCCCCCATCTATCTTATCCGACACCTTCCTCGTCCCAGGGGTACATACTGGACAAGTAGTTGCCCCTGACTTGCTTTCTGATTCAGGAAAGGAAGCGGTCAATAACCTGGACCTTGAGTCCTTATGGCGATGCTTCGCGGAGCTTCAAATTCGATCCATAATGATGCTCCGAAGACTAGCTTTGGAGCCCATACTCAAGGTGAAAAAGGTGCAGAACGAGTACTCCTCCTCTCAGCAAGCTTTGGCCAATAACAAAGAGATTCGGTTGAATCTTTCTGAGACCAACAAAGCTTTGGAGGCTGAGGTCATTTAGTACAAAGAACACTACCAAATAGTGAAGAGTCGGCTCTAGGCCACCGAGCAAGCACTGAGGGCTAAGGAAGAAGAATTGGGGGCTCTAAGGGTAAAATCTTTGGGACTGGAGGAGGCCTTAAGGGCCAAATCTGTTGAAATGGAAGAAACATTGGCTCTTGAAAGGCAAAAGGCTGATGCTAAGATGAAGGCCTTTGCTGACAAGTGTTCGGTCCAAGTGGCTATTGAACACGAGTCGAGCTTTAACCATGCCATTTGCCAATGCTATAGTTTCTGCTAAGTACCAGCCAACTTCCATTTTGATCTTACTAAAGATTTTTCGGTGGCAGGTTTTTACCATACAATGACGTGGATGATGATGTGGAACCTGATACCGAAGTCCCTTCTCGAGTTGAAGTTAATAACAATGCTCTCAGTCGTGAGGCCCCTGGTCCTGACACTCCCAGTCCTGATGCTGGAGAGGAGGAAAATTAGAAATAGGTTTTTGATTTTCTTTGTATTCATGGGCCGATAGTTCCCAAATTTTGTAATCCTTTCAAACATGAATACAAGCACAATTCTTTTCTTGTTATCTTCTGTGTTCTTTTATATAAAAAACAACCAAACCGAATAGATATAAATTTTTTAATGAAATTTCCTTAACATTGAATACTTCTGTTTATCCCATTACTGGCTGAGTAGGAGTACTCGGGAGGAAATTAATTACCTTAGCTAAATAAAAGTACTTGGGAGGGAATTGTAATAATGATTCATCCTTGGTCAAGTAGGGGTACTCGGGAGGGAATTAATTAATTCAACCTTAGCCAAGTAGAAGTACTTGGAGGGAATTGTAATAATGATTCATCCTTGGTCGAGTAGGGATACTCAGGAAGGAATTAATTAATTCAACCTTAGCCAAGTAGAAATACTTAGGAGGGAATTGTAATAATGATTCCTCCTTGGCCGAGTAGGGGTACTCGGGAGGGAATTAATTAATTCAACCTTAGCCAAGTAGAAGTACTTGGGAGGGAATTGTAATAATGATTCATCCTTGGCCAAGTAGGGGTACTCAGGAGGGAATTAATTCATTCAATTTTAATCAATAGCTGGAGAGATTTTATTAACACATAAAAACTGAATAGCTAAGAAGGAGTATTTCATTGATAAGGTGCCTCGTTAAAAACCTTTCCAGGAAAACCTCTTTTCACTTTCTTTTAAGAGGACAAAACCTGGGCGAGGAAAAGAATGCACCGATTACATGTTACAGGTGTTTAACTAAAATAATGCTTCAAATGCGTGATGTTCCAAGTTCTCGGTATAAGCTTTCCTTCCAATGTCTCTAACTTGTATACTTCATTGTCTAGTTGTGCCGCTACCCGAAAGGGTCCTTCTCAATTAGCTGCTAATTTCCCCTCTCGTCGGTCTCGGTGTGCTTCTCCGGTTACTCGCCATACTAAGTCATCCACATAAAATTGTCTTGAGTTGATTTTGGAATTGAACTTCCTTGCCATCATTCTTCTGCTAGCCTCGGTCATTATTGCTGCTTGACCACGTACTTCATCTAGTAAATCTAAATTGACGGCTAGAGATTTGTCATTGGCCGATTCCTCAAAGTATTCCCTTCGAAATGATGGTTCTCCAATCTCGACCGGTACCATGGCATTAGTACCATAGGTGAGCCGAAAGGGAGTCTCCTTTGTGATAGTTTGCGGCGTACATCGATAAGCCCATAAGATCTCAGGTAGTTTCTCTGCCCATTCTCCTTTGGCCGAGTCCAACCTTCTTTTTAATTCATGTAAGATGACTTTATTGGCAGTCTTGGCCTGACCATTAGTCTGGGGATGTTCAACTGATGTGACCCTATGTTTGATGTAGAGCCCTTCCAAAAATTCATTAAATCGGCGATCCGTGAACTGTAATCCATTATCTGTAATTAAGGCATGAGAAAGACCGAATCGTGTAATAATATTTTTCCAGGTAAACTTTTGAACATTATTGGCCGCAATGGTGGCGAGTGGTTCAACTTCAATCAACTTGGTGAAGTAATCCACGTCGACTATTAGGAATTTACACTGCCTTTTTACTAAGGAAAAAGGGCCGAGAAGGTCCATTCCCCAAATGGCAAAGGGCCAAGGAGAATTGATGGGATGCAGGGTGTCGGCATGTTGGTGTAAATGAGGACCGTGTTGTTGATAAGAGATGCACTTCTTCACAAATGTTTGGCAATCTTGGGCAAGTGTCCGCCAAAAGTATCCAGCTCTTAGTATTTTAGCCGCCATGGTTTGTCCACCCGAATGGGTACCACAGATACCTTCATGAATCTCTCTCATGACATTGCTAGCTTGATCTTCATCAAGACATTTAAGCATCGGTGTTGAAATTCCTTTTCTATATAATTCTTTGCCGAGAAGGAGGTATTTAGCTGCATGCATTCTTATTTTCTTGGCCGAAGCTGGATCCGTTGGTAAGCTGCTGCTGGCGAGGTATTGAATGATCAGAGTCATCCAATTTTGAGGCATATTTTCTATGTCCATGCACTCTTGTTTGACAATGCTAGGTTGAGGGATTTTCTGATGAATCACTCTTTGTAATTGCCCAGGTTTCCTTTGACTAGCAAGTCTATCGGCTTGTTCATTTATGGTCCTCGGCGTATTTCAAACATGTACCTCGTCAAAATCATCCTTTATATTTTTGAATTCTTGATAATATTGGAGCATTACCGAATCCTTCACCTGATATGCTCTATTGACCTGTTCAGCCATTATCTTTGAATCACTCCAGCAAGTGATACGTTTTACTCCAATTTCTTTTGCCAAAGCTTCATACTCGGCTTGATTATTGGAGGCTTTGAATCCAAATCGAATAGATTGCTCAATAGTTATATTATTCGACCCTTTTAGTATAATTCCTGCTCCATTACCCAGTCGATTTGATGATCCATCGACATTTAGGCTCCACATATCCAAGCTAGTATGTTTCTAGAAGGTGAACTCATTAACGAAATCTGACAGTACTTGAGCTTTAAGGGGGCGTTGGTTTTCAAAATGAATATCAAATTGGGACAACTCGATCGTCCAGCATACTAACCAACCAGCTAACTTTGGCTTTTCTAGAATTTTGGCCATTGGGCAATCGGTTCGCACTACCACTCGATGACTTTGGAAGTAATGTCTTAACCGCCGAGCTGTGTGGATTAGGGCTAACACCACTTTTTCCATTAGCTGATAGCGGGATTCGAGACCTTGAAGTGTCTGACTGATGAAGTAGATAGGGACCGGTTCAGGAGTTTCTTGTAGTAAGACCAAGCTGATGGCGTTTTTTGATACAGCCAAGTAAATAATTATATTTTTTTCGGGCTTCGGTTTTGTTAACACAGGCAGTGCTGCTAACATATTTTTATATTGGATGAAGGCCGCTTCACATTCGTCAGTCCAAACAAACTTTTGAGATTTTTTAAGCAAGTCAATGAAGGGCCGAGACCTGTCTGCCATGATGGGTAAAAATCTGGCAAGGGCAGCAATACTACCAGCAAGTCTTTGGACCTCCTTGACATTTCGAGGACTAGTCATGTCGATGATGGCTTGGCACTTGTCAGGGTTCGCCTGGATCCCTCTCTCGGATAACATAAACCCCAAGAACTTGCTACCAGCTACGCTGAATATACACTTTTCTAGGTTAAACTGCATCCCATGTCGCCTAGCTTCCCTGAACACCTCCTTTAAATGAGCGAGATGTTGTTCGAAGGCAGTAGATTTAACCACCATATCATCTACATACACCTCTATGCATTTCTCTACTTGTTTTTCAAAAAATTTATTCATCAACCTCTGATACGTCACCCCCGCATTTTTCAGGCCAAATGACATTACTCGATAACAAAAATTTATTGAGTTCGTGATGAATGTCGTCTTCTCTTTATTTGGGGGATACATCCGGATTTGATTATACCCAGAATAAGCATCCAAAAAACTGAGTATCCTGTGACCGACTGCACCGTTCATCAGGGTATCAATATTTTGTAGAGGGTATGCGTCCTTTGGACATGCCTTGTTGAGGTCCGTGAAGTCTGTATATATTCGTCATTTATCATTTGCTTTTTTAACCATGACCACATTGGCTAACCAAGTGAAATATCTGACCTCTTGGATAAAACTGGCCTGTAACAACTTACCCATTTCCTCCTCTATTACCTTTGCTTTGTCACCACCAGTCTTCCTCTTCTTCTGTGCTATCAGCTTGGCCCCCTTATAAACCGATAGGTGATGACAGAGAAATGCAGGGTCGATGCCAGGCATGTCTGAAGTCAACCAGGCAAATAAATCAGTATTACGTTGCAGTACTTCCTGACAGTCTTGCCTCTCTTGTACAGACAAACCGACCCCCAGATAAGTAACCTGCTCAGGCTTCGGTCCAAGTTGAAAAGGTTGCTTATTTTTGTTGGGGCTCAACTCGACACCCCTCATCAACCCTAGGATCCAATTCAACCTCCAAGTCCTTTTTAGACCGAGGGGATACAATATTAACATCTCGTCTATAGTCTTGGAATGGTTTGAGGCGTAGGCTTGCAAAATAGCATTCTCTTGCTGTCTTTTGGTCAACATGAACGGTGACAATTCTACCCCTTTCTGACAGAAATTTCATAACCAAGTGAGGAGTAGACACTATGGCCTTCAACTTGTTTAGGGATGGCCTGCTGAGTAGTATATTATACGAGTTATTCGCGTGTACCACCAGATAAGTGACTTTGATACGTTTTTTCTTGTGCTCTGACCCGAATGAGGTGTAAAGATCAATACATCCACGGGTTTCCACTCGCTCTCCTGAAAAACCGACCAGTGGCTCATGGTATTCTCGAAGCTCCTCTTCTAGTATGTCCAGTTGTTTAAATGTACTCCAGTAAAGGATATCAGCCGAACTCCCTTGATCAATGAGTGTTTTCCTGACAGTACAATTGAGAATGTCAACACTGATGACCATCGGATCATCTTATACCAGATCCACTACTTGAAAGTCATCGTTTGTGAATGTAATGGGCAGAATTCGAATTTTGCTGCCCAATGAAACGTTGTTAACAGAGCAAACCTATCTGAGATGTCTCTTTTTAGCCGAATGGGTGGGTCCTCCACCAGCAAACCCACTGGCTATGGTGTTGATTACCCTCTTTGGGTATTTTTCTCGTTCATCATATTTTTTTATAGGAGGCTCTCTTGACTGGCTCCGCTGTCTCTCAGGTTGCTTATCTTCGTACCTTCTCGAAGATTGGGGGTATCAGTCCCTACCTCTCTCAATACGACCAGTGGGATTTGTTTGTACAAATCCCCGAAGATGTCCTTCCTTGATTAAATCTTCAATTTTATCTTTTAGGGTCGTACACTCCTCTGTCGTATGACCCCTATTGCGATGATATCAACAAGATTTGCTTTTATCTGCCCGAGGAGGGGTGTTGCCACATCTGGGCATACTCAAGATTTCTGTTGCTAAGGCTTGATCAAGTACCCTGGATCTGTTAGTGTTGAGTGTGGTGTAAGAGGGGTATTTAGGCCCCCTGGGCGGCCTCTCGGGCTCATTCCTTTTATTTTCTTGCCGGGGTCTGAAAGTTTCTCTTTTGTCAATATTTTTTGAATTGGACCCCTGGTCCATCCGAATTTGATTTCGGTACTCGGCTAATTCCTCCATCTGCATATACTTTGCAACCCGACTCCTCAATTCATCCAAGTCAGCTGGCGGTTTTTTGCAAATGTTGTTAACAAAAGGCCCGAGCTTAAGAACCGTTGTAAGGTGGTGCATGGCCAGGACTGGTTCTAGATTATGGATGGAAAATGTCACTTTGCCGAGTCGTTCTATGAACGCTCGGAGTGATTCTCCTTTTTCTTGACGACTATTGACAAGCGCCAGGGATGTCAAGGGGTGAGGTCGGCTTGTGATGAACTGCAGATTAAACCGTCTTATGAGGGTTGTGAAGGAGTCAATAGATGAGGGGGGGAGTCGGGTGAACCAAGTGAGAGCTGGCCCTCTTAGTGAAGTGGAAAAAATCCTGCACCATAAAGAGTCATTTTCTATGTACAGGCCGACTTGGGTTGTGAAAACATCCAAATGTTCCCCTGAATCAGTTGTGCCATCATATTTTTCTATTGTTAAGTCTCTCCAGTTGTCAGGTAGTTTAGCATCCAAGATATGGTGAGCAAACGGGCTTCGACTCACTATATCATCTCAGTCATTCTTGGTTTCAGATTGCTGAATTAGTCTCGGTTTCTCTTGTAACACCGAGGACTCCCCTTGATCCTAGGCGAGATGTGTAGTTTGGGAAGGGATGTATGTTCTTATTTCTTCTCTTAAGTGGGCATTTTCCCTTCTCAAGACCGAGAGCTCTAGGACATCTTTTTCCCTTTCTTTTTTCATCTCTATCATTTCTGTTTTGAGTTGCATTAACACTGCTAAAAGGTCCTCGTCGGTGTCTCCTTCCACCAAAACCTCAGGTGTCGGTTGGTTAGGTGTGATATCTTCTTGCTGCTGCTGTGAAGTTCCCCCCGCTGAACATGTCTGTCCTGTTGACTTCTTGTTAGTACCATATTGATCGAAAAAGTAAGGCAATCGTGCCCCATGGTGGGCGCCAAAATGTTCCTGTTAGGGAAACATTAGTCTTCAAGTCTCTGCTATGAAGCGTGATGTCCCTCTGACTGTCACTGATATGGAGAGGGCACCTGCAAAAGGTACTCTGATGCTGAAGTCAGGATTCGATTCTAAGCAATAAATGCTATTTAATAATGAAAAGTCAATCATTTACCTGTACTTTCTACCTTCCTTTTATAGGCATTGTTATGGGCTAATGGGCCTGCTGAGTCAGTCTTGAGTTTTGGCCCTTTATTTTAAAGTAGATAATGCCTTGATTATTACCCTTAGTTGAGTTAATTACCTTCTAATCATAACAAAAAGTATTCGATTAAACTAGGTCGAATAGGTACTCAATTTCTTTTTTCTATATATAGGATGGAGCAGTTCCTTATCTAGTACATAAATTAAATTAAACAATCAGTTAATCTACATAATCTACATGTTTGATAATATATGTTACTTGTGGAATGACATAATAGTTTTAAAAACTCTGAAAAAAAAAGAAGCTAGTCTTCTCTATTTTAGGAGAGCCCCGTGGGTTCTTGGGTCCCAATCTAAGGGCATAGTTATTAGTGAATGCACATTTTGCTGCATCATTGGCAAGTTCAAATTTTGAAAGCAACCAGAAGCATCAATCAGGGATAAAAGAGAATAAACAATGTGGGCAAAGCGGAAACAAAGCTATTTTAGCTTTTCCTTTTGTTTCAACAGTTTAATTTCAGATGTGATTCGTATTCATATACTCTCAATTAAAGATGAAACTAAGTCTCTTTTTGTAAAGGGAGAAAATGAACATGAAAATGAAAAAATGATTAATTGGCAACTTTTATATAATTTGGATGACATTAATATATTATAAGGAAAACAATTAGTACAATGGAGATAAATTTTAAAATAATGATCTCATGAAAATGAGAAAGAGTGAGACTTAAGTTATTTTTGTAATTTTTAATAAATTTTAAGTAATAATTAACTGTGTGTTAAAAAAAATATGTTTGGGAGTGAATTGCTAACATTTTTTTTATCTAAATGGTTTAAAGAAAGAAAGAAAATATTATGGGTGATATGAATCATTTTTTATCTGCTGTTATTTATTTAAAGTTTTAACCTTTTCTTTTTGCAGAAAAAAAGAAAAGAAAAGTTATCTTCCCATTTAAGGTAAAAGAATGAAGTAATGATGATTGATATATGGTAAAATTCTAATTCTAATGAAATTCATAGTGTTTTTCTTCGTCCAAATAGGGAGGGAACATTGGATAAATACGATCAAGGGCCTGAAAAGAAGAGGTTGAATCTTCTGATATATATTTGAATAATAGTGCAATCAGGCAGTAACCATCTATTTACTCATATAAATTTACTAATTGTATGATATTATTGAAAGTTACAAGTTAGATTTTAAAATAAGGTAAGATTCAATGTAATAGAATACATGATTATTTATTTATATGAACTAATTAATAAATAATTTACTTAATTTTTCTATAAAGGAGTTCAACTGGAAAAAGAACCTGTGGATAAAAAGGAACTGATAAATACATTTTTTTTTGTTGATTTTATTATTCTTTTATAAATTGATAAAAAATGAAATATATTATTTAATAATTATCATTAATAATAAGCCAATTAAAATTTAAAATATAAAATACTTAGTTTATTTTATTTATGTGAACTACTTATTTGACATAAAAAATATAAATGATTATATCTTATCATATTATAAATTTATTAAATATAAATAATTATTCTTTTTAATTAAACAAGAAAACACATTATTATTATTATTAAGAAAATGTATTTTATGTGTTTATTTAAATACAAAAATTAAAGTAATATAAAAATATTTTTTTAAAATTTTAAAAGATGTAAATATGATTTATTCTTATATTACGTTTGGATAAAGTAATTCTAAATTAGCAGATAATATGCAATAGTAAAAAGTATATTTTAAAATACTTCAATATTTTAACTAAAATTTTTTTGTATCAAATAAAAGGAATTTTAAATGACATATATTTTATATAGAACTTAAAAACTCTTAATTTCTTCTAAATATTATTCATAATTATTTTTATAATTTATCCCTGTTTAAATTATTCTTCATCATCATTGATTTCATATTTTTTGAAAAGTCTAGAATTCTTTATTTTAATACAACATTAATTTTATGAATGAGCAACTATAACAAACACAATAATTATTCTACCAATTTATTTGTCTCTTTTTAATATTTGAACAAGAAAACTCACGAATAGATGTAATATTTAATGACAAATTTAATTTCTTTCAAAGCGTACTTAATACACATTAATAGAAATACTTATTTTTTAATATATAATTTAATAATTTAATACTACATTTTTTGTTGTTGATTTTGCTATTTTAAAAGTATTCATTACATGTCATGAATTTTATAATAAACATTTATTTTAATTCTTTAATGTAAAAATTTTAAGAATAATTTTAATTAATAATATAATTTGATTAAAGAATTTATAATACAAAATTTTTAAAGAGTGACACTATTAACAAACTCTTTTATAATTTTTAATGCAATATAAAATTAGTTCTTCAAATAGTAACTGTTATGCATATCAATCATTTATTTATTTAAATTTTGTTAGTTTCTTATATATCTGACTATAATGCATTTAAGTTTTTATCATTAATAGACATCTAAAAAATTTTAAATAACACATAAAAATTAAAAATGATGTTGTCTCACATTTTTCTTTCACTCTTTTCTTTCTTCTTCTTCAAATCCAGAATGGTATGTCATGGAAGTTGTTTATGGCAAGATCGAGAAACTTTGGATCTTCTTGTTCATACAAAAGGTCCAACATGAGATTATTGCTTCTTGTGTTATGTGCACCACTTGCGAGTTTTGTTAGGGGGTATCATTGGTTTTGATGGTTTTGTTAAGTGTGATTGTAGGAAATTTTATACATTGTTGCTTCAAGTGGCCAAAAACTTCAAAGAGGAAGAAGAGAAAGAGTGAAGAGGATGTGTGGAACAATATTGCATTAGCTTCTACATGTTGTTTAATAATAAAAAATAATTTTTTCAAGTTCCTGTTAATGATAAAGACTTAAATAAATAAAAGGCTAATATATGAAGAATTAATAAAAAATTTAAATAAATAAATGACTAATATGTATAATTGTTATTGTTGAGAAATTAATTTGATGATTTACTCTAATTTTTATCATAAAATAAAGATAAAGTTACTCTAAAAGTAAATTTAATAATAATTACTCCTATTACTAACTTTTTATAAATATTAAATTTTTCCAATCCAATAATTGAATAAGGTTGTATATTTATGTTAATTATGCATCAAATTTAGATAACTTCAAAATTTGTAGATATATAAGTTTATAATGAATACTTACTCATATTTAAAAATTATATATTATACATTAAAATAATTTTTGAAGATTAAAAAATAATTTTTAATTTAATAATTAAACTAATGAAATTTAATATTTGTAAAGAGTTATTAAGTAAAGTTACTCCCTTGAAGAAATTTAATTTATAATCTTATTTTATTATAATTTATTTATTTTTTATATCTTTAAAGCATTTTGTTAACAAGATTCTAGTTTTAAATCAGATGAGTTATTAAATTGATGAAATCATCGATTCATCGTTTACTCAACTGTAATTTAATTAAAATTTTAATTCTATTTTGATTTAAGATCATTGACATTTAGGTATTATTTTATTAAAAATTAAAGAAATGTAAGTTGATTTAATTTATAAAATAATTTTTTTTTATCTTTTATAAACACTCTTCAAAATATTTTAAAAGTCAAAGTAATTTAAAAAATGTTTAGTTTATGAATTTTTTATTTGTTTAAAATCTTGTTATGCGTTAATTTTTTTAATGCTTTTTTCTTTTTTATAAAAATGCATATACACTGTTTTATTATTAGTTAAAACTACGGTGGTTCTGAACATTAGAAAAATTTTCAGGGCCTAGAGACCTGTTGAAGACTCATCACTATGTCTTTTAGCCTGTACTCGAATTCTTTTTATGCTTAAAAGCGTTAAAAAATTAATATGACTCGTAGAAGTAAAAATCTTACACTAAATAAATTTTAATTCAGCATAAAAAATTAAATTTTAGTATGAATGACGGAAAAAATTCTAAAAGTAAATAGAAAAATAAAAATCTGAAAAAAAAGAACAACATATTTTTAAGAGAGAAAATCTAAAAAGAGAAAGAAGAAGGGGAAGAGTAAAATTTGTTCAAAGAGATAAGAAAAAAAAGAGAAAAATGAAAATAAAAAAAATTGAAAAGCAAAAAAAAAAAAATAGAAAAAAATCAAAAACTAAAAGAAAGAGTAAAAATTGCACCATTAGTCACCGCTTCTGCCGTGTTTCCACCAAATTTTGAATCTTGCAATAAAGAATGGTAGAAAGAAAAGGCTGAATGATCAAAAGGGCGAAAGTTTCTAGTTTTTTTAATATTATTTTTTATTATAATAAAATTTGATGTAAACTACCAGCATCCTAGTACCGGCGGAAACTTGCACACGCGACCTACAAAGAGTTGAAATCAACCTTCCACAGCTTTTGCATTATTATTATTATTATTTTAAAATATTAATTAATATTTTAATAAATAATTTTTTAAAAATAAAAATAGAAAATATTATTATTTTAGGTTAAATAATTTTTTAAATTATAATAAATAATAACTAATTTAAAATAACTATTGTTTAAATGGAGATTGCAAGATGTTAATACTTTCTTTATGTATAAATAATTTTTAAATTTATTTTTTATTTTAAGAATTATATTATTTTAAAAAATTTAAATATTTTTTAATAAACTTTAGTGGTAAATCTTCTGATTTTTAAAAAATATTTTATTTTTAATAAATATTTTTTTAAAGCATGTCTGTTATCATTTGTGACATTAAGTTACATTTCTTTATTTTTATGTACTTTTAATTAATTGAAAAAAATTATTAAAAATAATTAAAAAGACGTATAATTAATAAAGCATAACTTGTGTAATTTGTAAGATTGTTCTTTATATAACTATAGTGCTAAGAATAGGCTTTTTATTCCACGCAACGTCATTCTAATTGTACACATATTATTTTAGCATTAAAAACTTTTTGTACGTGGATACCTTTATCGTGTTGTAGGGAACATTACACCACCAACTCAAAATCTAGTGAACTGTGAAAACTCAGATAAGTCAAATAGGTTGGAGTCTCATTTGTATAAACAAAGCATCATATGGTTTGCTTCGTGCAATCGATCTTGAACATAACTAATAATAAAAAAATCTTAATTTATGTTCATAAAGTTGCATTGAAACACTTAAAAGTAGTAAACTTTTATTAAAATTTATATTTATTATATTTTATAATTTTAATATATTAAATTTATCAATATATATACATAGCCTTAATATAATGAAAAAAAACTGATATTAACAAAATCTTTAATAATATGATGACAATTTTTTTTATATCAAGGATTAAGTTTAAATGTTCTTCATCTCCATTGTGGTGACGTAGCTGATTCTTCATTCCATCTCTACTTTGATTAATTAGTTCCCTTGGTTAGCAAAAGGGTGGGAACATAAACACTTGGGATCAAAATAGGAACCAACTTTTGCCATTGGAACATCTAATTTCTACCTTGATGCTTCATTTTATCTGCTTTATTACGTCAAAATATATTCTGTACCCATTCGCAAAAAGAGTTGAAATGCTCTCTAACTTTGATTCTTCATATTTCATAGGGTCATCACTTTTATTCCTATCTCGTCTCCACTATTATTAGCCAAAAGAATTACAAAGATAAATATAATATTAAACTTAAAATGTTAATTTATTTTTATATTTAATGTTTCTATTTTATTTTATATTTTATTTGTTTATATATATTTCCAAAACCTTAAGTCTGATTTGATTTCATGCAGCATCCAAAACTGTATTCAACATTATAGATCTAGACAAATGAAACTTACAATAGTTCCTCTATTTTGGTTAGCAATTTAATGAACGATTTTTCTAAAATGAATTCAAGAGTATATGTTTGAAGTTAAAATTAATTTTTTTAATTAAAAATAATAATATTTCTTATCTCAAAATCATAAAAATTATTCTATACATATTTTTATAATAGTTCAAAATATTTAATAAAGTATATTTAATTCTTCTGAACACGTACTAAAAAATATATAGTAATTAAATAATCTGTTTAACGAATAAGAGCAGTTTGTTTTAAGGGTTCATGAATTGCTCAAACGTCATTGCCTTTGTTTTGGTTCAAGTTCTCAATCATTGTTAACAGATAATGATTAATAGTAATGTCATATTTGGAGCATAAAAAATTGTGCGTGACCTTATTTATACCCACAATGACACTTAGGATAATGATCTTTAGATGTTTATAACTAAATGTTATGACTCCAGCTTCAGAAGTGGATAGAGCACTGGTGCTGGGTGAGGTTAATTTATACAGATTAGTGATTGATTAGTGTAAAAGCAATCTAATTATATATAATTTCAGAGACATTTGGTGTTAGAATCTTTTGTGGCAAACAGAGAAAAGTGACAGAGACAGATAGAGAGAGTAGTAGTCTGGTCCCCCACTTGCATGGATGTGTGAACTATGACGTATAGTTCCACTAATTAAAAATCCTATTCTTTGATATATGCTTCCTCCTTAGAGTTCTTCTAGATAAGGAAATTGGCACTTCTAGTTCAGGTTAGCTCATATATTTTTAGATGCATAAATAAATACTTGCAGCTGAATAAGAGAGCAATATATGCCAAATCTATAATTGAAGTAGAAAAATTTCGACCCTTTATAAATATATACTGAAATGAGAATAATTACAAGATTGTGATAATATTAAATATGAATTATTAACATTAAAAATTTGATAACGATCACATGACCACTTACAAAAAGTCATGTGTATTATTTTTTTAAAATTTTGACTTTTTAATGTGACCATGGGTTTATTATTTATTTAAGATTACATGAATCCATCCAAGAAATACATCTGAAAGATCATATATTTTGTTTGTGTCCTCTCATCTCCTTAATTCCATTTTAGCAATTGCTATCCGAACTAAGCTTTCTCAAAATCTCGTATGGTCCAGTGTATCACATTTGTTACCTTCTTATTATTCCCCTTCAATATTTCCTTTGCTTCAGTCAGTGTAAGGTTCCCACTTGGAATAAGTGCTTTATAATTTGGCATCTCATGCCCCTGAAGATTGTCGATTCCATATGCATGCTATTTATAAGCTCAGTTGTGTTCATTTTCAAAGCCAACCTATGTTTGATAAATGGTATATATTAGGAACTTCTTTAGGCATCTGGTCAGATGCAACTACATATCAAGTATAGATGCAAATCTTCAACTTAGAAAATGAAAGTTTTTTCATATCTCCTGGCTATACACAATGTTACGTGTAATTAAAGATCTAGGAATACCATTTTGTAAAGTTATGAGCCACATGCTTTCATGCTTTCATGTAGTTAGGATAGGGGCACAAAAGGTGGGTTACGAACCCATGTATCAAAATAATACATGTGTAGATTTTTTTTAAATTATAGATTTAAAGATTAGGTCTTACTTATGCAGACTTTAAAGTACTTTTTCAAATTAATATTAAGAGAGTCTAATATTTAATATAGTAATTTTTCTTTTTTCTTTTTTCTTTTTTCTTTTAGTTTTTTTTGCTTTCCTCTACCAAAAAGCAGCAAATATAGTAAGATGCATTTTATTTTTCCCTAATTTTATTAGCATACCATTAAATATATTCAAATAATACACAATTAGTATATAAGTCAAAGTTTTTACTAATAATTTTTTTAGATAAAAATTATATTAACAAATGTTATCCAATACTTGATAATTTCTTTTAGTAAATGATAATCATTTTAGTGTTTTTTTTTTTTTTATCTTTTATGTATATATACATTTTAAAAATGTGCTCCAAATATAAATTAGGAGACACCTGAAGGTGTCCCTTACTAGTGGTACATGAAATATTTTTCGTAATGAAAAAATGTCTTTTTTTCATATTTACTTTTTCAAAACCTACTTCTATGCTTTTTATTCAGGGTAAATTATACTTACATCTTCTCAGGTTAAATGAAATTTCATCTAATACCCTTGTTTAGGAGAGATTCAAGAAGGTCCAAATCTCACCACCAGCTACCTTCAGTAACCAGTAGCCCAACACCTAAATACAATTGGTGGCCCATTTTGATTTAAACACTTATATGTTTAATGCTCTGTGCATGCATGATCAATTCAAAGGATCATAACCTTGGGGTCATTCATACCACCCTGCTGGACAAGACTCTTCTATAGTTAAATGATGCCACCCTCACCCATTAAGTTACAAATTCTATCACTATACTATTAGTATAAATATTGACTTGAGCATTTGAGACCCTTTATAAGGAACACTGTTATGGTGGGCTCATCAAAGCGATATAAGATCAACCCTTTTTTTAAACCTTACACAATTTTTTTCTTAATTTATCTAACAACATGACACTCTGTACTATCTCGATTACTCAAAACATCCTTGATTTCTTGTGCAATGATATGAATCAAACGGAGGTCAAAGTAATTAAAATAAAAAAGAGTATTGAGAGAATTATTTTAAATCTTAGAAGAATATAGGTAACTTTGTCCTTTATTTATGATAAAACAAGAATTTAAGTATGAAAATAATATATATATATATATATATATATATATATATATATATAAGGAATGTTGTAACGAAAACTTAAGTATGAAAATATCATAGTTAAATTTAATATGTTACTTAGCAGACCTATAGTCGATTTTTTTTTTTTTGTGGAGATGAGATGGTATTAGTCATAAATTAAAATTAAGAGATGAAATTGAATTTTAATTTTTAAAAAATAATTTCGACCCTTTCTTTGAATTCTGTGAAATTCATTCTGATCAGCCCATATTTTTATTGGAGTTATATTATTCATTTAACATTTCTACAATACTTATCACATTTTTTTTTTACCATTTTTCTATGTTACTCATTTCACATTTTTCTCACTCTTCCTTTGTAAACTTAAAAGCAATTATAAAACATATCTTTAAATTTTTATTTAATTTAATAATACAAGTAGATTGAAATAAAACTCTAGTCGATATATTATATTAAATGAAGAATGCTGATTTTTTTCAAATAATTTTGAAATTCAAAATATTTTTATTAGATTATTTGAAGAAACAAAATTCATAGAAATCAACTTAATTTACCTGTATATATAATTTGTGAGTCATAATTCTTAATTAAAATTTAGGATTTTAAATTATTTATAGTTATTTTTAATTTAAAAAATTTACTTTTCTAATTTTATTTAATATAATAAATTTTATTATCAATAATTATAATATACTTATTTTCTAAGTTTATAAAATTTATTCATTTAAAAAATTATAATATAATATACATTTCATTTTTTATTTAAAATTTAATAATACCATGATGTACACGCACTGCAAACTATTGCCTATATTAATGACATATGGCCTTCAGTATCATTTAACAAAACTTATGCTGGAATTCTTTTTCTCTTAGAAGAAGTTAAGTCAAACAAATTTTTGAAAAAGATACTTTTAGAAGCAATTTTTTAATGAAGAAAATATGAAAGAAAAACGTAAAAGAAAATAAGATTAACTTTTTCAAACACAAATTATAGTAATAAGTACTAAGGTCTTTTCTTTTCTATGAGCACCATATCAAAGCATTGAACGTGTGAATCAAACATTGAACGTGTATTCACACGTTCAATTGGTCAAATTTGAAGGAAACAAATCATTTGATAAATGTCAAGTAAGAAAAATCTGTTTTTCTCCCCTCCTTCCTTGTTCTTTCTATGTTTCTTCGTTGCTTGTCAATATATGTGTGCTACGTGAATCTTCCAACACTAAGTCAACCCAAGAACCTCACATATTTCCCCTTATATAATGACATCTCGGGCACTGATTTGACAAAAGTTCAATTTCCTAAAACCAAAAAATGAATGCCATGAAACTTTTTGGTTACTTTTCGATCTTAAATGCCTCTATTTTCACTTGTTTGGCCTTCCAACCAAATGCTACGATCCCTGTAAACGTTGGCATAGTTCTTGATGTTAACTCGTCGATGGGGAAGTTGGGTCTTAGTTGCATCCGCATGGCACTCTCAGACTTGTATGCTTCACAGCGTTATTATAAAACTAGGCTCATTCTCAATGTCAAGGATTCCATGGCAGAGGTGATTGAAGCTGCTTCAGTAGGTAAGGTACAGTTACATTTATGGCTTAGTATTTTAGCACTCCACTCACCAGTGACTCGAGTTACCTCACTGGTTTGAATCTACTTTAACGACTTTAAGTTTTATTAACATCTATCTTTAGGGGTGAATTTAAGCATTTAAAAAATAATAAATTTTTATTATAAAATATTTATTACATTAGAGATACAAAAATGTAATAAATATTGTCTTTTTCAATCAAAGTATATTACTTTTAAATGCTTAAATTAGCTATAAAATTTAGATTATTTTTATATTAGTCTTTAAATTTTTTTTATCATAAATTAATTCTTACCAAAGACTAAAATAGTGACAAAATGAATTTGAATGACTAATTTGGTGGCAAATTAAATCTCTAAATAATTAATTTAGAGATATTTTTTGTTTATCTTTGAAGGATTAATTTGGTTAAAAGTTAAGTTTTTGAATAATTAATTCGACAGTAAAGTTATTAAAAGACTAATAATTTAGAAGTTAATTTTGAAAGATTAACGTAGTGACACAGGAGGCTTATGAATTCATCACAACTCTTAAACTTCAAATCTCGTTTGGTTAATTTAATTAATATTTCGCTTGATTTCATTCATGCAGGTTTGGATTTGATAGAAAATGGGAAGGTCAAAGCCATCATAGGGCCCCAAATTTCGAAGCAGGCCAACATTCTTATTGATGTGGGACTCAAATATCAGGTTCCTATTATATCATTTTCAGCTACCAGCCCTTCTCTAAGTAGCCCTCAAAGACGAAGTCCTTATTTTTTTCGAGTGGCACAGAATGATGCAGCTCAAGTAAAAGCCATCTCAGCAATTGTTCAAGCTTTTGGATGGAAGCAAGTGGTTCCCATATACTCACAAGGCATATATGAGGAGGAACTAATACCTTATATGACTAGAGCATTACTAGAGGCAAATGTATCTACTCCTTATCAAAGTGCAATCTTCCCTTTAGCAACCAACCAACAGATTCTCCAAGAGCTTCATAAATTGAAAATGATGTCCAATAGAATCTTTATTGTGCATGTGTCACTTAAATTGGGTTGTCGTTTGTTCACAATGGCAAGAAACATGGGAATGATGAAGCAAGGCTATGTTTGGATCATGACCACAAGGATGAGTAATCTTTTAACCTTGAAGAATTCTTCAATTATTGATTCAATGCAAGGGGTCTTAGGTGTGAGTAGCTACTTTCCAAAGACAAAAGAGCTTGAAGATTTTGATGCTAGGTGGAAGAAAAAATTTCAACAAGAATATCCTAGCATCGTTGACACTCAAATAAATGTTTTGGGTCTATGGGCCTATGATGCTGCAACAGCACTAGCTATAGCGATTGAGAAAGTTGTGCTCACAAATATGAGATTCCAAAATACAAATGCTTCAAACAATGCAACAAAATTTGGAGATATGAGGCTCTCTCAAATTGGTCCAAAACTTAGGGAAGCGTTACCCACGATCAGATTTCAAGGCCTTGTAGGGGAGTTCAGTTTTGTCAATGGAGAAGTAAATTTATCATCTTTTCAGATAATTAACATCAATGGTGATGGGAAAAGAGTGGTTGGATATTGGACACCACAAAATGCACTACAAAGAAATATGGATTCCACAAGCATGGGTGCTTATTCTATCTCTAAGACCAATCTAGGACCAATTATTTGGCCAGGGGATTCTTCCTCTACCCCTATAGGCTGGGATGAATATGAATTAGCCAACACCAATTATTTGAGGGTAGGAGTTCCCTTTGATCAATATAAAAGGTTCATTGATAAAAAAGGTGACCAATATAATAACACATTTGTTCTTGTGGGTAGCTACAGCATTGATGTTTTCAACTACGTAATAGGGACGTTACCGTACAAGGTTCCTTACGAATTTGTCTATTTTGCCAACTATTATGACCCTTTCCACCCAGGTTTAATCTACGATAACTTGATCAAGCAAACTTATCTTGGGGTAACTTATCTTTCATACTTGAGTATTTTTGAAATATTCAATTCTACTTTTTGTTTGTCAACAGATAAAATCCATTCTATAACCTCATGCCAAAATTGCTTTTCTTCATTCATTCGAAATTTTGTTCTGCAGATATACGCATATATATACACGTATGATTTTCTACTCGGTTAAGATTTTTCATATCGGTTAAAAAATATGAGTAGAATACTCCTTATAGTAAAGCCTCCTTTTATAGGTTAGCTTTTAGAAATGAGTTAAAACTAATTTTTTAATATATAATTTACATGCACTAAAAAATGAGAAAACAATTTGACCAAATAATCCATAAACAATTGCTTTAAATATGAATTGTTGGTATCTGGTTTTGGACAGAAATATGATGTGGTGGTAGGAGATATAATGATCAAGGCTAATTGGTCCATATATGTGGACTTCACATTGCCGTTTACCGAGAGTGGTGCAACTTTTATAGTGCCAACAACAAAACTAAGTAACAAGACAAAGGCTTGGATTTTCTTGAAGCCCTTGACATGGGAACTATGGCTCACAACCGGTTGCTTCTTTGTGTTCATTGGCTTTGTGGTTTGGGTGCTCGAACACCATGCCAATGAAGATTTCAGAGGATCTCCCTCCCATCAAGTCAGCACTAGCTTTTGGTTTTCCTTCTCAACATTAGTTTTTGCACAGAGTAATAATTTCATACTTTCTCTTCTTTCTACTGCCTTCTGTCCTTTTTATATGAACTTTGAATTTTGCTGACCAATGCTCTTAGATCATTAGTTAAGAAACTGTTAGAAAGCTTCTTATAAACAGTATCAAAGGAGCATATTTGTAACTCTTTCATTCTCATTTTATCTAAGGTGTTAAATTTCACAGGGGAGAGGGTCCAGAGCAACTTGGCTAGGTTTGTGGTGATCATATGGATTTTTGTAGTGCTTATACTAACACAGAGTTACACAGCTAATTTGGCCACGTTAATGACAGTTCAACAGCTAAGACCAACTGTGACAGATGTGAGTCAGCTACTACAGAATGGGGACTTTGTAGGATATCGATATGGGTCTTATTATACTTACGAATCTTTAATACAAATGGGCTTTGATAATAGCAAGCTTAAGTTGTATAGTACTGCAGAAGAATGTGATCAACTTCTAACTTTGGGAAGCCCAAATGGAGGCATTAGTGCTGCTTTTGATGAAATCCCATACATAAAGGTTATTCTATCAGGTTACTGCTCCAAATATACCACCATTGGACCAACATACAAAACTGAAGGGCCAGGCTTTGGTTTTGTAAGCCAAACTTCTTATGTGACATTTTTTCGCAATATTTGTCTCACACCCTTAATTTTTTTCACACTATCTTACATTTCACCTTTTATAGTAAAAAAATGAAAGAAAATCAATCCAGTGTGGATTAACTTCCAATAAGTACTTTTGTGAATTAAAATCAACTTATGCTCTTTTATTTATTTTTTAAGCTTCCTTTTTATATAAAATGCATGTTGTGAAGTAATGTAAAATGTCAAGGGTGTAAGAGAGAGATTACTCTTTTCTTCCAATTAATTTGTATATGAATTGCATGCATGCAGGCATTCAGAAGAGGTTCCCCTTTGGTAGCAGATGTTTCAAGAGCTATCTTAAATTTAACACAGAATAATCAAGATACCATGAAAGCAATTGAAGATAGATGGTTCAAGAACGAAACCCATTGTATACAACCCTCTGAAGAGGATAGTTCCTACAAACTTGACCTTGAAAGTTTCCAAGGACTATTTCTCGTTGCGGGTTTGGCTTCATCATTTGCCCTTATAGTACACTATTCTATGATACTTCGTGGCCACAGGAGGGTCTTCATTCAGTTTGATTCAAATGAATCATTTTGCAAAAAAATCTATACCATGTTTAGAATCTACTTTCAAAAAGATGCCAGAATTGTTCCTGATAAAGATATATGGATGCCTGAAGTGAATTACGTAGCCCCACCAAATCCACCAAGGAATTTAGAACCATATGCTTGAAGCATGATACACCCTATTATACCAGGCAAATTTCCTTGATTGTAAATCACTTGATACAAACATGCTCTTTTCCTTTCTACCCCTAACTGCACCTCATGCAATACTCAGGAAGATCCAAATCCTAGTCAAATGATGGATCCTATTAAATAATTGTTTTACATCAATTCTTGGCTCTTGCACACTCATTTTCACTCCTTTAATTTTAATATCATTAGCTAGTTCTACATAATATATACTAGCAGCAAGTAAATATTACCATAAACTTTGAAAGAGATTTCCTAGTGCCTCTTATGGTTTTTCTAGTGCCAATTGCCACCAATACATTCATAACTATTATTAGCAAAGGCTTATGCACCTCTACATTCATAGTCCAATTAGTCCAACTGGCTAAGCTAATAGCTATTTGGCAGAGACTCCTGCACTCTCTTCAAAACTACTTTAACATTTAGAGAGATGGAAAGAATATTGTAGATCTATACAATTTAAGGTAGATACAGATGAAAAGAGCATGATTCACTCGTTGCAAAACTTTCCTAGCCTCTTATTCTTTTATACACAAGTAGAAATTTACATGGATATCACCTCAAGTACTGTTCTAGACACTCTTTCAATTTTTGAAAAGTCACAGGTTTTGACACAAATGAGTCCATACCATGTGCATAACATTCTTCAGCACTCTCTGACAGTGTGTTTGCTGTCATCTGCATCAATATGAGATAATTAGAAAATGATTAGTTTACTGCCAAAGGATGTGTTTATATACAGAAAAGTTCGTTTCAATATTAAGAAAATTTGTAAGCTTTTTGGAGATGACAAATCCAAAGCAACAAGAATTTTGTTAGTACTAGTTTTGAGAACAAACGTGCGAATGGGTTATGGCTCAATTGATTAAGCAAGATGCAACTCAGATGCACAAATGTCAAAGCAAGAAAATCAAGAGCCCCGGAGAAACTATAAGAAAATAGAAATCGTCATGTTCAGCACACCATGCTACATAAAAATGCGGCATGGCATTTTTTTTCTGTAATAGTTGTTTAAGGCTTATTTCGGATAACTTTTTTCACTAGCACTTGTACAGAAGAAAATAAAAAGGCATAATAAATCAAACTTCTTTCACAAGTTAAAATAACTTATACACCTCAACTGTTTTAGAAGTTCTCCCATCTAATTTCTCTAAAAATTAAGGTGTATAACTTGATTTTAACTTATAGGAGAAATTTGATTCATTTAACATTTTTGTTTTTTATCCTTTGTATTTATCAAGAAGTTGACCTAGACTAAGCCTTAATAACTGAATATAGTGCTTGAATTTGTTTGCAGATTTTAATATAGTGACCTATATAAATTACTATATAATAGTTGTTAACATGTTGGAGTTCGTCTTCTAGATTAGATGTAGCCAATCACACACAAGCCGATTTACTCACTGCAATAATGTGGATCCGGCTTTTAGGTTGTATAGAACATTCATGTGAAGCTGGTAAAGATTGTTCAATTCCAGCTTTTCTTGCAGCATCCCAATTGCCTGTTTCCTCATAAGAACGAATCAGCTTCGTTGTTTGAAGACCATTCATAACTGGCATGAAAACATCCTGTAAATTGCAAGCACCAAACAATTATCAGAAACTAAAGTTTCTATTCAGAGCATGACCTCAAAATTATTTACGTCAATAAGCACATTGCTTACAAATTGTTTCAAGGTTATCATCATTCATATCCTAAAGAAGACTTGCCAATTTTTTTTTTCAGAGAAAAAGGCATTGATTTATATAAAGACAATGCATCAACATAAAATTTGAAATTCAATAAATTACCATCAGAATTATGTCGTAAGTATGGCGCTGAACAGCACGTACAGCTTCCACTCCATTATGCACAACATCCATGCTATAACCTAACCTTTTCATCATTGACTGTGTCACCATGACATTGATCTTGTTATCTTCAACAAGAAGAATCTTAGGCTTTAATGTGCATTTGGTTACTTCTGATGATGTGTTACTGCTGCTAACTACACTTTGGGAGGTTATATCTGTCTTCACTTGTCCCTGACATGTTGTTTGAGGCTCACTTGGCATTGTTCCTAGAGTTATTGCCTCCTTAAGTTGAGAAGATTCTGCACTACCATTCCGTAACTGAGCACACGCCTTATCTTGATTCTGTTTGTTTCTATTAACTAAATTTTCATGCTTTGTTTCTGGGCTGTGACTTGATGAACTTGTTGATTCAGACATCTCTGGAGGATCAACAACAACTGAAGAAGCATCCTCAACTGCACTAGTCCCTTTTGATCTTATGTCGCTAGTGGGAAATGAGTAAGAATTCTCCGGAAACCCATTAAACTTATTTGAGCTTCTGAAACCTGGTAATATATTTTGGGGCCTGGTAGGTCCATTAGAAGAGAAGAGAGAGCCCAAAGTGCGTGGTTGGAATTGGAAGAAACCCTCTGTTGCATCATCATCATCATCATCATCATCATCATCATTATTTTCCACATCTGAGAGTTCATCTGGGTCATCAGAATTTTCACAAGTGGTCGAAACCTTGTATGGAAGTATGAATGTAAAGGTAGAACCACAATGTTCTTTGCTAGACACAGTTAAACGACCCCCCATTAACTCAACCTGTTTCAAGTGCAAGAAACGTTTACAAGGTGTAACATGTAGTTAGTATCATAAAGAAAATCTTGCTAAAGTTGGTCCATAGAAATGACGAAGATACCTATACAATGCGAAATAGCATCTTTTTTTTCTCTTTAAGACAAAAATCAATTCTTTTAGGCCAAGTTATGGAAAAAAAAAATGAGGTCTCAGAAATCCTTAAATGAAAATTTAGTAACATCGTCATTCAAATAACATATGATTGTCTATGTTATTTTTTATCTAAGAATTTCTACTTCTGCCAAAATAAGAGGGGGAATAAAAAGCTTACCAATTGTTTGCATATTGCTAGTCCTAGCCCCGTGCCCCCATACTTTCGAGCATGGTCTGCACTTACTTGCATGTACCTTTTAAATAAAGTAGGTATAGCCTTTTCTGTCACATTGCAACATGTAAAAAGTTAAGTTCTTTTCAAATTTTTATGAATACAAAATAGAATTAATCCTATCTATAACCAAATGAAGGATAGAAATCATATTTCAGGAATTTATATAGTTGTCATCACATACCTGGTATTCCAATTCCTGTGTCATACACATCACAACGTATCCACACTGTTGTTTCAGTTGAATGAGTTTGCTCCTCAGTATCTCCATTCATTGAGCATTCACTTTTAACTGAAGATCTACATTCATCATTTAATTCATGATTTTGGCTGAGATGGTCATTGTGTTTCTGACCATCGTGACATTTTTTATCACTACCACTTCGAGGTGTTGATACATGTTTTTCTTCTTTCACCCCATTTTCTGAAATAGTTGATCCATCTGTAATCATCTTTTGACTTCCTTCTTCTGCTTTGGCAAAAGGTGGCTCTGAAACAACATAAAGGTTTATACCAACTTTGCCTTCATGTGTAAACTTGACTGCATTGCTGCAAAATATTAGAAATAATAAATGTAAAGCAAAAGATAATCAGAAATAAATTCTTTTGTAGTAATAAAATTTTTGGTTGTCAATATACTTTCAACAATGAATAGTCTATGAATTTACAACCAAACACTTCAAATGTTTCCATTTCGTAGACTATATTGGGAACGTTTGGAAGAGCTTTTGAAAAGCTCTTTTGACTTCCATGAGCTTGTTTTAATTTATTTTTAATAAACTTCCCGGTGTATTTTATTAAAATAAGCTCTTTGTAACTTTTCTAATAAACTTAATGATCAAATTTATGCCATAAGCCCTTATATGATATGAGCTTATTGAACAACCACTTCATTAAGATGTCTATCCAAGCATACCCTCAATCACATAAAGCTTAATACCTGACTAAATTTGTGAGAATCTGTCGAATCCTTAAAACATCTCCAATGACCTGCAATGTTGCATGGAGAAATTTAGTGTAAATTTCATAGCTATCAGGTGAAAATATGTCATTGCATTCGAAATTCAGGTCAGGACCCGAGTCCTGCATAATGCTTTTGCATTTATCAGTCAACTACTTCAATAGCACTTGGGATTTATGAAAATAATCATTATCTGTTGAGGTACATCATAGAAGTTGTCCCGAATTTATGCATAATAACAATGCCGAACCTTTGATATCAAAGCATGGAATTGTTACTTAAGTTCTCACCTCAACAGGTATATCATCTGCCACATTTCCTTCCAAGGTTAACATTTTCTGCAATGATGCTGCAGCTGTCTGGAGGACATGCTTTACCACCTCTCTCGGCCGGAATTTGGTAGCTTCCAATTTCATAACTCCTATAGAAAACACAGGTTTATGGGGACGGGAATAAATTTAAATGATCAGAAAATTAGAACCCATTTTGTCTTCACTATACATAGCTAACTTCCATGTTCCTCTCTGTGTGATTAAAATTCGTCTTTGAATAACTGTTATAAGTTTGGATATCACTGATAATAAGCAATGGTAGAAGACAAATTTCTAACCTGACTCAACCTTGGAAAGATCAAGTATGTCATTTATAAGTTGAAGAACCAAATCTCCTGAAGATATCATGACATTCAAGAGCTGTCTTTGCTCCCGGTCAAGTTTAGTGGTGGAAAGAATGTCAGCCATGCTAACAACCCCAGAAAGTGGAGATCTTATCTCATGAGACATTGTTGCCAGCATTTGTTTTGCTCTCATTGTCTCCTCTATTGAAAGGGAAGGGGAGAAGAATAAGTTTCTTGCTGCCAAAGTAACAAAAGTATAACTCAAAAATTAAAGATAAGGGTAAGTGATTAAACCTGTAATGTGAATGGTTTTATTAAGTTCTGTTTCCTTGGCTTTCTGAACTGCAATCTCTTCCCTAAGCTTTGCCATTCTTTCTCTTTTTCTTACCTGCAGTTTGTAAAAATATATAAATTTCACCAGTGCAAACACAAGATTGGAAGTGACACTTGAAAGTAAATAACAGACATATACCTGATCGGTTATTTCCATTCCCATATAATTTATTCCAATTGTCTCTCCTGCCTTGCTAAAGACAGGTTCTACATATATCAAAAATGTCTTTGACCCAAATAACTCTGTCTCAAAAGTGATTTCCCTTTTTGCAGGCAACCCTTTCTCCATTACTTCCCTCTTAAAATCTTGAGATTCCTTAACACCAGATCCTGAGAAAATTTCAACATCCGTTTTTCCTATGATGTCCTGAAAAAGATGAGTTTTAAGAATCAAGATATTCAGTGTACTTATAACACGTTCGGTTCTATTTCTCTAAAATAAGTGATTAAATTAAGCTACTTTGCAAAATAAGTAAAATAGCTCATGAAGAGGCAAAAAAAGTTTTATTTGAAGAAGATTCTTCTGAAATGTGTGTAGCTTTTGATTTAAAAGAAAATATTTACAATGTAACTTGATCATATGACCTTGCAATAAGAGCTTCGACAGCAATCATTACCTCCTCTTGTAAACTCGGGAAATGATTGTAGATAAAGCGATAGCGCAACTCTTTGTCCTGGAAGAAAAATATCAGAGTCGGCACTTTGTAGATTGAAAGACCCCTTACAATGACAAACATTCATTTAACATTCATAGTGGTGAACCAGTAAAACTACAATAACGGAGGTATAGTGCAAGTACTGTGCATAATACGGGCCATGTGTTGGAAGGAAACAGTGTCATGTAATTCCTAACTGATGTAGAGTTTAATCAATTTGGTGACAAGTTCTTATATTTATGTTGCATGTCTCATCAATTTGGTGACGTGTTCCTGTTTATATGTTTCACGTGTTAATTCACCACCACCTGATCCTGCAGCACAACACAAAGTTCACTTATTCTAGCCTATTAAAAAGACATTTTCAGGCATTGTTGTGTCCCCTGCACCTAGGCAATACGGCAGCATAAAACAAAGGTTAGTTAAATCCAGTGCCTGAGCCTTCCTTCCATCTTAGGCAATAGAAAAAATAACTATTCTCTAAATGCATTAATTGCTTTCATACATATTTCAACATGTCAACCATCATGATGTAAATAAAAGAAGGAAATATATTTACAAGAATATAAGCTCAGAAATATGTCACTGATGCTTGCAAGGTCATAACTCTTTTAGTACTTAGCCTAAGGAAAAGCTAATCTCTTTTTTTTTTTGTGTGTGTATGCGTGGATCAAGATATTTTCCATACTCACAGCCAGAGATCAAACCCATGTCAACGTACTTAAGGGACACAACTATTTACTAGTTGTGCTGGACTTTGTTGGTTAAGGAAAAAACGAATCTAGTTTAGATAAATTGTACCTTATGCAAGATTTTTCTATATAAGTAGGGTCATATCTGGTCATATGGATATAAACTCAATACTCACAGCAATATACCTGATGGCCAATAACAACAGGTGCATTTTGGAGTATAAAATGTAAGAAATTATCTGCTCTCTTCAGAATCTGTGTGAGTTCTTCCACAGGTGACGACTGCCTTTCAAGATTCTTTACACTTTCTTGCAACTTGTCCATTAGTGTCTGCTCTCTCTGCATGCTTCCCTCCAATTGTCTTTCCAATTGAAGCGCCCGCTGTTTCCAATACACAGCAGTGTCATACTCAGCATCAACTTCAATCCTCTTGTTTTGAACAACCACATTAGTTTTCCTGAGTGGCACTGGCACATCTTGCCATGTGTAGTAAACTTCATCCAATATAGAAACTGGCCGTTTGTCGCCGCCATAATTTTCTTCCTCGAATCGATTGTCCTTAAGTATCTCTAACTTTCTTAGCTCAACTTCATGCCTTTGCTTGCTAAGGTTGTCAAGTTCCTCTCTGAGAAGGCGCACGGCATTAGCCTGCTTATACTCCCAGTGTTTCATGAGAAATGCTAACTGAGAAGACCCTTTATCTGTATAATTGGTAAGCTCCATGAGGCGCTGAAAATCAGCTATAGTTGGCTCCTCTATGATTGTGACTTCCTCTAACATGTCTTGGTCCCTTCCAGGCTTTTCTATATTGAACTGTTTTCCAACATCAGTTCCAATATCTTCAGGCCACATTGAAGAGAGGACTTCAACTTCAACGTCCATGTCCTCAATACAATCACTCTCCATTTCACAAACCATTGAAAGCAAACTGATAACATCCAATTTTCCTTTCTATAACATTTAACTTGTGATTTCAGTTAGCTCATCCTTCAATCCCATAAGAGCACCTTCATCTTAAGAGTAATAGTCCAAGTTTAACTACTCTTGCCTTTATATTTAAGCCAAAGCACTTGTGCCAGCTGCAATCTGTGAGGCCAAGATGAGTCTCTCGTAAGTTTGGAATTGAAGTTCTAAATTGGAACAGATATATAATAATAGAACAAAGTTACCACGAAAGAAAGGTTGGATTGAAATAAAAGAAATATATATTAAAAGAAAATAGAACAAAAAAGTAGTACAGTGAAAGTAACCAAGATCAGGAACTTTAACCGACCAACAAAATAAGAATAAGGAAAAAGTTAAAAGAGAAAAAACAGAATGGCCACTGATTAGATGTTATTATGTCATTCTAAGGAATGGAAATGTGGAATGTGACAAAACCATGACTGTTGAAGAAATCACAGCTGGTATCAAGCCCTGAAGAGATCACAACTAAACAGAAATTGAAGAAACTGCGCACTGGTGACTAAAACCATTTTAAAAAATTTAGTGAAACATTTTGAAACAGAAATTGAACAACCCCTGACACTGCACATTCAGAATATTAATAACAAGAAAAGAAGTGAAAAAAGAACACCTGGAAACTTTTAGAGCTCAAGTACACAAAATAAAATAAATTTCAGACTTCAGCAAACACTTGCAAATTGCAAAACAAAACTAACACACATTTTCACAACTAAAAGATGATTAGATGAATGATCCGATTGCAAACAATGAAATCAAGATCCATCATCAACAACAAGCCCACCAAAAAAGAAAGTGAAAAAGAAAAACACTCAGAAGAAACTAACCTCAAACCAAACACAAATACACATTAAAAGAAACCAACCTTATATACGAGTGTAAGTCATGTCATAAGAATGAATTGTTGTTGAATTTAAGAGCTCCAAACTTTCTGGATTGATAGAATTAAAGTCAGTCACCAAAAAATAAAAAAGACCGGAGAAAGATGAAGAATTGAAGCTGACAATGTGCAAAAGTCTTTCCCTGTAGATCTGAGGAATCTCTTCAACTGTGGAGTCAAAAGCATTCAATGATGCAGCTGAAACATGTAGCTAATCACTTGAGAGGAGAGAGAAAGAGCAGAAGAGAGAGGATAGCATGTGATTGTAAACTTGTAAGGGTAAAGGCAAAAACTTTTAAAAAACCAAAAACTAATAGAACAGAAACCCAAGCAGCCATGTGCATTTGGAGGTCAAATATGATAGAGAAATGTTCTTGCCCATTATTTTTTTCCTTTCTTATTTTAGTTGTCTTTCATGTGTCATATTATGAGGCAACAACGTTAACTTCACTGTTCAGTTCAGTTTTCTCTTTCCTCTGCAAAACCTCATGTTATTGTTGGCTACAGTGCATTAAGCCAAAGTCATAGGTACCTGTCACCATGCAACTATTTTTTTACTTACGTTTATTACTCAGCTGCACAGTTCACATCTTATTTGAAATTTACTAATGATCAACCAATCATGAATGTTATAACTGTTTAAATTAATAAAAATGTTTGCATAATTTTCAACTTTTTTCAATGTTTTTATTATTAAATGAATTTTTATACTGAATACGGTGAACAATTTCACCATGTTTCAGTTGTCCACACGTGATAATTTATCTAATAATAGAGACAATAAGAAACATAAAAAAAATTATGGTATCAATAAATATACTTTAAGCTTAAATATGTTTTTAATATCTATATTTTATTTTAATTTCTATTAACGATTTTATTTTATTTTGATTTTTACAATTTTTTGATTTTGTAAAATCACTATCAGTAACGTGATTCATTAAGAGGTTGGTATATTTAAATTTTAAGTTGGAATATGTAAACAAAAAATTCAAAAAAAATATAACAATTAAAATAAAAAAATAAAAAAATATACTTGAACTTATTTTTTATTCGATTACTCTTGCTCTAGAAAAAAACATTAAATTCAACCAATCATGCAATATAGAGAGAGAAAATATATTTGTTTTTATGGGGCGATGAGATTTTTAAATCCCATTGATGTTCCCCGCCATTTGCAAGGTGACGTGGGAGGTGGTGGCGCGGCGCGTGCAATGACGCGCCAAGGGAGAATGTGGGTTTTACCGAAGCAACCCACATGATAGATCTAAACTCAACTAAGCTTAATGTTTAATTTACTATTTTACTTTGCAATGAGATGAGATGAGATGAGATGCATGTATTCAGACCCAAAAGAAGCAACCTACGGGGCGGTTGCACAGATTCTTATTTCTTAATATTATAAATAAGATTATCTCTGATCGCATTTTCTTAATCTTACATTAATTTAATTCACCAGTTAACGTACTACGTTTGTTTGGTAATGTTATTTTACAATGCCCTACATGTGTTCCTTCATAAGCTGTTTCCGCTGGTTAAACAAACAATGTGCATGTCAATGGTTGCTTCAAGGTTTATCAACCCGTGAAGGAGAAGCAACCAAAAACTATTAGTAATTAGTTTTGACTTTTAAGCATGTTTTCAGTAAATTTAATTTCAAGTAATACCATACATTGTCATGTAAATTTTGTTTACATGTTACAATGTAAACAAAATTATATGCTACTTTAACTTTATCTAATTGAAATCATCAAGAAATAAGAGTAAACTGCAATAATTTTGTTTGTAGCATCATCCAAACCTATTTTTGCTTTCTGTCTGAGATAAAATGTACTAAACAAAAGCTATATATGGTTTAATAAGTACAATTGATATGAGTGTAGATATCATTTAACACATCATTCTAATTTTATTTTATTCAGAAATGCTGCGTATGTTTGAGTACTACTCAAAACAAAAGTTTCAAGAATTAAAACAATATTGTCCACTTTCTAATCATGCAGTGTGTTGGAGGATATATAGGGTGGTTGTTTTTATTGCAAACAAAGCTTTCTTGGGATATTTTTTTAATGGGTTCCGAAAAACAAGAGTAAATTAACCAGAGAGAAATAAAGAAATCGGAAATATTAAATGAAGTGCTTTTGAAAATAATAATAATAATAATAATAATAATAGTTGGAGAGACATGGGTGTGTTATAAATTGGTGTAGGTTATAGAAAACACTAATACACATTATGGTATTTGTTTATGCATATGAACAACTAAGCCATATTCTCCTCTGTTGTGTCTGCTTCTTGAACCCTGTCAAATTAGCCATTCCCATGTGACAGTCGGCTAATTTGCCTTCGAACCACATCAATTCAACTACTGCCATGTGGCACGCTGACTTTAGTGACACATGGCATCAATATATATATTTTTTGGCAACTACATGACATTATTATATGGTTTGTGTAGTTATGTGTGTTCTTTCTTTAGTTTCCATCTTTGAATATTAAATTTGAAATGCCAGTTAACATTCGATCATCCCTTCTGTATTGAATGATTAATATCCACAAGCCAAGTTGCAATGCTCTTTTTTGTATAAAGGAAAAATACATGACATGTATACCATTAGATATGGTTTCGTATTAAAATTCAATTGAGAGAAAGACCAAGTGTCAGGTTATATGGACAAAGATTTATCAATTTATGGCACTGCATGGCTATCTAATTATATCTTCTATTGTAACCAATATGAGGTATTTTACAGAATTTTTAAGAAAAAAAAAAGTATTTTGTACTAACCTTTACATTTTTAAAATTATATTTTTATTAAGAATTAGTAATCTACATTTTATTTATCAACATATTGTTTTAAAACCATAAATCTATCCTTTTTTTTTTATCGATTATCTTATTAGTATATCCATCTAAGCTAATTAAACGTAAAGACAAGAGTCAAATAAGATTAATTTGTTGCTAATGTTAATGGAAATAATCATAAACAAATTGCTCTGTTTATTTAATAATTTGAAAGGTTTATTAAAGATGAAGAAAATATTATAAAATTAATTTAAAAATTATAAGTCATTATAAGTATTAGAGTATGATGGGATTTTTATTTATTTTCCTTATCACCTAATTGATTATATACAAAAAATTTATTTCTCGAGTTACTTTCTTTATATTTATTCCAAATTCAAATTACTATTTATATAAATAATTAAAATTCTTTATTAATTGATTTCTTCTTCACGTAGAAAGATAGATATAAGATTTATAAATTAATTAGTAAAGATTGTTTCCTATATAATAAAAAAAATCCCATGGATCATTCTTTTCAACCTAAAAGACAGATGTTTTACAATATGGTAGGACCTATACAAAGCTTCTCTGTAAGGTTAAGTGGTATAAAATAAGAAACAAATTTTAAGTCATAATAAAGTTGTCGAGAAAGTTAAGAAAGAACATAAGTTGAATTAAAAAAATTGTTTCCATAATTTAACTCCCTTCTATGCTCTCCTCATCTTTTCTTATAAATTATTTATTTTTTTCTTTTTTTTTATCCATTTCAAATTTAGATTACAAACAAACTCTTCAAAAGGATAATTTAAGGAATTTTAGAATAAAAAAGCACTCGTGTGACTGAAGTTAATGAAAGAAAAACTATTTTTTCTAGAATAAACATTCACTTTAGTTTTTAAAATATACAATCTCATTTAAATTAATTTTTAAAATTTTAAATTTTAGTTTTTGAAATTAACAATCGTCAGTCACATTAATTTTATTATTAAGAAACGTTAAAATTGAATAACAGAGTGATTATTTATCATGTTAAATGCATGTAACAGTTCATCTAAATACAAAACACCATTGTTTCAGAATATTTAAAAAATAGGTTATTTTCATCCTTAACTTTTGAAATTTTTGGACAATAAGGTCTCTATCCCATCTTTTGCTTCACCTTCTTTGATGAAACTCTAATTTGTCTCAGGTTTTTCCACCCAAATTATCAAATTTAAGCCTTGAACTGAGAGGTCTCGACAAAGATCTAAAACAAATTGGATGAGGAAGAAGGCACGATAGTGATCGATTTTGTTGAAGCGAGAGAAGGTTTTGGCATGATGGCACCGGAGGTGTTGAGAGGACAATAGGGTCTAAAGAAGTGTGACATGTAGAGTGGGTTGGTGAAAATGTTAGATTTAAAGGTGATTTAGGTGGGTGTGAGGGTAGGGAGATAGAGGAGGTTGAAGGATGATGCTTAGGTTAGTAGGAATTTGAACTTGTTGAGTTATATATGAGAGAGAAAAGATAAGATTTTGTATTGAATGAAAGGGAGAACTATGAAGAGAAAAGGGAAGAGTAAAACTATTACGGTGACGCAGATGTCATAGAAGAAGGGAACTCCATTGCAGCGATGGCCAAAAGAAGAAAAAAAAGAAAGCGAATAAAAAAAAAAACAAGACAGATACCTTATTGCCTAAAAATTTCAAAAGTTAAAGACAAAAATTACCTATCTTTTAAATATTCTAAAGCAGCACTGTTTGTGTCCAAAATGATTCTATGTGTAATGTGTTGACGTTACAAATCATTACTCTATTACTTAATATTAATGTATTTTAACGACAAGATGATGACAATTGTTAACTTTAGAAACTAAAATTTTAAATTTTAAGAACTAACTTTAGTCAAATTACATATTTCAAGGTCTAAAGTGAAAAAAAAAAAAATTCTACTTTTACATGCTAAATAAGTTGATAAAATTGATTAACAAATGAAAAGTTAATTACAAAAATTTAATCATATCAACATAATAAAAATAGTTTTCGTCTACAAAAAGTGACATCAATTATTAGTTTCAACAACATCCCGATATAAGAGATGAAATTTATATATTGTATAAGTGTTTCTCTTATTTTATAGCAAAGGTGAATTTTTATTTTTTATTTTTTTGCTGTTTAAAAAAGAAAAAAAACGGTGCATTGTCTTATTTCGAAAAAGTGTTTTTTTTTCTTCTTATATTTATAGAGATTGTACCTTCTTTTATTTAGTAGAATTTTTCCTACTCTTAAATGTGATTGATTTTCCTTTTACCAATTTAGAGCTTTTTCACGTAAAATTTTTCCTACTCTATTTCTAACTGCATGATATTATTTTTGTGACTTTGGTAGTCAGATTATTATCAATGCCAATAATTATTGTTTACTATTCAAGTTATGATTCATATTATTCATAATCACTGTTTATATGTATAGTTGTATACTTTTATAGTCATTATTAATATATAATAAAGTTATTCTATAGTGTGATAATACTTGACAATATTATTGATCACGTTACAAAATTATTCTTAATAAAATTGTGTAAATCAAATTAGTTATAGATGGTACTAAAATCATTGAAGCAAAATTTGAGATTAAACACAGTAGGAGTATTCCAATTTCTCCTACAAAAATTAAAAATAAATGCAATTTTGACAAAAGACAATCAAGAAAATTGAAGGTAAAATTGTAAATAAAGCTAAAAATAAGTGAAAGAGATAGAGGATAAAGATATTATCATTTTGCATTTAGCATTAACAAATTCAATCTTTTTAGAAAGAAAGGACTAAAGAAATTTGAGATGAACATATAAAATTATACAAAATAAAATACTTATCTTTTTTTTTTTTTTTTGCTATTCAATGAGACTAAAAAGCCCAACAAACAAAAAAATAAACTATAACAATCTAGGAGTACAAACACCTAACGAATCTAAACTTAGAAAAGATTAAAAAGGAGGAGGACTCTTAACAAAATAGGAGGCATTCTCAGAAAAATTTAGATCAAATTTGACCAAAATATCAACACATCTATTTCCTTCTCTAAGAATGTGCCTGAACCTAACAAAATGTTAAGAGCATCAATCAGATAGAATGATGAATGATTACCACTTTGAATATTTAACACAAGGTTAAGAGTTTCTTTGGAGTCAGTTTCTATCCAAATAACAGAAATATTATTATGAACAACTAATTGCCAAAAAATATGTTCCGTAACTTAGCATCTAGAGGAAAGCACAATACAATGTCCCTGTAAAATCTAGCTATAACATGGCCTTAGCAGTTTCTGATTAAACCACCACAGTCAGCACTTCCATGAACCTGAGAGACAGCTCCATCTACGTTAAGCTTCATGTGGTTCAAAGGGGTAGGATACCATCTCTAAAGACTTTGAACTCCCAGACAATTCTGTTCTATAATAGAATTGATCTTGAAACAACAATTTAAATAATCAACTTCATAGCAAATTTTACGATATAAGGACATAGGAGATATAGATGAAAACTGAAAAATGACATTATTTCTCTCCTTCCAAATTAGCCAGATAGCCACCCCAAACAGCCTATTCCAACAAGGAAAGCTATTAAACTTCGATTTAGATAAATTTATAAGCAACCATTTAGATAGACCAAGCTAAAAAAAGAGGCCCAATTTTCAGGTAAAATAAGATATTCCCAGATTTCTTTGGCAAACCAACAGTCTCTAAGTATGTGAATAATGTTCTCAGTGGCTGTATTGCACCTAGGACAAAGAGGTGAACTATCTATGCCTCTCTTATATCTTTCTTCATTTGTCAAAAGTCTACATGAACTACCTTCCATAAAAATAAGGTAACTCTAGGAGGTCCATCCCACTTCCAAACTGCTTTAAAAATATTATTACTAAAGTCACATTGCTGATCAATAATATTAAACAAGTTATAAGCAGTTTTAATAAAAAATAATTCATTACTAGAAAGATTCTAGAAAACAAGGTCTTCACCTCTGCTCATATCAGGCAGTTGGACTTGAGCAATAGAGTCACATATGGGAATAGGGAGAATCTGTCTAATCCTAGCCCAATTCCACTTTCCCTAGTTGGTGAAAAAAATCTCAGGCATATCTAATTGTTCTTCTGAAATAAGGCTCAAAGCATACTAAGCCAAATTTTGGACATGGAGAATCCAATTATCCCTCCAGAATTTAGTTGTCCAACCATTTCCAATGACCCAACCCCAACCCCTAAGAAAAAGAATCCCAAACAGAACATATATTCTTCCAAAGATGAGAGGTTCTCATGTTATTTCCTAGGTTAGGGTTCTTACCAAGGCAAAAATTATACTTATGATATATGACTTAAGCCATAGCTCACTAGGAGATTTAATCAATCTCCAAAATAATTTTATCATATATGTCTTATTAAGCAGGGAGAGATCCCTAAAACCTAGGCCTCTATTATTCTTATGTTTAAAGATTTTATTCCAATTGATTAGGTGATATTTTCTCTTGCCTAAAGAGCCTCAAATGAACTTTTTACATGTATTGTTTATTTCTTTACAAACAGAACTAGGAATGACCCTAGATTGCATAATATAAGCAAGAATGGACAAGAGGCATAACTGGGCCAGTGTGACCCTTCCAGCTAAGGAAAGGGTATTCATCTTCCACAGGGAAAGTTTTTTGCGAATTTTATCAATAATGGGAGCAAAATCTTTTCTGCCAGGAGTTTGGTTTCTAATGGGATGCCTAAGTAAGTCCCAAATTCATTAGACCTTTTAATTCCTAAATGATTACTAATATCCTGAGCAAGGACAGGGTCTATATTTTTGGAAAAAAAAAATAAAGAAGATTTTTCTTTACTAATTGAAAGACCTAAAGCCAAACAAAATTCAGAAAGGACACCATAGATAATGTTAGCTTGATGCAGATCAGCCTTAACTACTAAAATAATATCATCTGCAAAAAATAAATGAGAAATTTTACGTCCGAGATTACTAAAAGAAAAAGGAATCCAATCATGATCAAAGATCCTATCATGGATTAGTGTGTAAGTCTCTCTAAACATAAAACAAAAATATAAGGGGAAATGGAATCCCCTTACTTAATACCTCTGCCTGGGCTAAAAGGCTGGATTTGACTATTATTCCAGTTAACAGACATAGACACTGAAGATATACATTGATAAATTAGATTAACTAAATTAGTTCTAAAACCAATTTTTTGAAGGGTATTCCTAATGAACTCTCATCTAAGCTTATCATACGCCTTTTCAAGGTCTATTTTAAATATCATATAATCGCTTCTGCCTTTTAATTTGTTAAAGGAATGTAAGAGTTGTTGAAGGATGAGAGCATTATCAATGCCCTATCTCCCTGGAACAAAACTAGTTTAGTTGGCAGACACTAGGTGGGGCAGGGACTCCCTAATCCTATTAGCCAACAACTTATTAATAATCTTATAGCTCACATTACATAAAGAAATAGGTCTGAAATTCTTAATGTGTTCAGGATTTTTATTTTTAGGGATTAAAGTAATAGAAGTTCCATTTACAGCAACTATATTGTTAGGATTACTAAAAATATCCAAGACAAAATTAAAGATGAAATGTGCTAGTATATTCCACTAACTTTTAAAAAAAGTAGCGTGTAACTCATCTGGGCCAGGGGATTTGAAATTCCTTATACTAAACAAGGAAGCTTTCACTTTATCTATTGATAAATCAAAATACAGTCTGTCACTATCAAAATTCCTAAGAGGAAGGAAAGAGGTTCTGCTGTTTAGATTAGGGATAGAGAGATTTAGATCATTATATAGGTTTTTAAAGAACTCCAAGGCCATGAATTTTAATTTTAAGGGGTCATATTCCATATTGTTATCATCATTTTTAAGAGCCTCCACCAAGTTTTTATGTTTATGAATTACAGCAGATTTATGGAAATAACTATTATTTCTATCACCTAACGTAATCCATTTAGATCTAAAGTGGTGATACCAGTAAATTTCCTCTTGGTCTAGAATTTATTGATAGTCTTTCAAAGTGAGATCATTAAATTAGTCAGGAAAGGGTTGTCCCCAGAAGCTAATTTATTGAAAATATCTTGTATTCTATTAAAGATTCGCTTTTTCTATTAAAAATGTTTCCAAAAATAGTCTTATTCCACTCTAAAATGTTGCTTTTGAATCTATCTATATTCTGAGTCTAAGGGCTAGAAGATCTCCAAGAGTTCTTAACCTGGTTAGAGAAATCATCATGATTAATCCTTGGGGCAAGAAATTTGAAGTCCCTGTACCTATCTTTGACACTATCCTCACTTCTAATCTTAAGCCATGGACCAGAATGGTCAGATTTTAATAAAGGGATATTGATAATGAAACTAGCTTGAAATAACAGTCTCCAAGATTCATTTACAATAACTTTATCAATTTTTTCTTTTAGGTAACCTTTTTGCCAATTAAAAGAGTTACCTTTAGCCTCTATATCATGAAGGCCACAAACATTCAAGTAGTCAACAAACTCCTAAATATGATTAAGGTTGGCTGGACTGCCTCCTACTTTTTCTGATTCAAATAAAATAGAATTGAAATCCCCTGCAGCACACCAGGGTATGTTTATGGAGGAACTAAAATCCATTAGTTCATTCCAACAATTAACTCTCTGCCTACCTTGGAGACTAGCATAAACTGAAAAAAGGATCCACTTTTTTTTACCAGGACTATTGATTTTAAGGTGAATAAAGTGATTGGATGTTTTATAAACCGTAGCGTTAACTCTCTTGGAGTTCCAGCAACACCAAATGCCACCAAAGAACCCAACACTGTCTACCATGACTGATTCATCTAAATTTATTTTATTAATTATTTTATTAGTATTTTCTAAGCTAACTCTAGGTTCCAATAAAGCTATAAAATTAAGGTTATGAATGACAATTAAATCATTTACTAGCCTTGAGAAAGTCTTTCCGCTAGCGCCCCTATAGTTCCAAAATAAACAATTCATAAATTTTGGGTCTAAATGGTAGAAACATCCTTAGGATATTGGGTTCGACTCTTATTATTGTCCAAATGCTTGATATTTTCTGAATTAGTAGGATTGTCTTTACCTAGAATATCTATTTTCATAGACTTTTTTTTCTCAGGGGGCCTATCTGTGTGGGCATTATTAACCAATTATTAGAATTCCAATGGTAAACAGGATTAAGGCCAATAAGGTTCTGAATAGAGCTACTATACTCCTTATTATTCTGAAGCTCTTTCTGGATTCTATTCATCAAGAGTAAAGTATCTAAACTATCCTGATTATCTTTTGGTATGCTACTTGGATTATTGAAGGTATCATTCATAATACTTAATTGAGGATTATCCTCTCTACCGTTATCTAATTTTACAGTTTTAAGCAATTGTTTGTTTTTGGTTAATTTTTTATGCGAGTTATTTCTTATAATGTTATTTTTGTTATGTTCCAACTTAGGTAGAGACCTATCACTAATATTGACTTTTTTGAGTTTATGTTCATTTGGGGTCTTATGCGACTTAAAGGGTCCATCCTGACTCGTATCCTGATCAGAAGAGCCTAAGATATCATATCTTGATCCTGAGTATATCTCTTTACCTCTTCCATTATTAATATGGCTACTATTTATTTGGGTCTAGTTAGGTTTTTTCTTGAAAGGCTTTTTTGGTAGCATCCTTGTCTTTAGTGTTTTTAATATCTTTATTATCCTGAAATTGCTCAATGACCTCCTTTATCATATCTGATTCCCCTTGTTGTGTTCTCATTTTGAAATCATCATGATTCTTTTGGTTAACGTTATCATTATTTTGTTCAACAATTTCAGTGCATATCTCCTACCTATGTCCATATTTTCCACATTTAAAACAAATTAAGTGCAAACTCTCGTATTCAACCTTAAATTCTTAGCCTAGGACCTTAAAGGAGGGAACGAGAGTTTTTCTGAGATCTAATTCTATGCAAAATTCTGGCAAATCTACCTTTGGATAGCAGAGATGTATAGGGGTCAACTTTTAACATTGACCCTAGACAAGCTCCTACTTGCCACAAGAACTTTTCACTATATAATTCCAATGGAAGATCAGGGATACGCACCCATGAAGCAATTTTTCTAAAATTATAATCTTTTAGCCTAAATAAAGGTCTCCATCTCTGAACAAGGAGATAGTAGTCTAGGATCAACCAAGGCCCCCTTAAATCAAGCTCGCTTATAGTCCTCTATATCGTCAAATTTAAATAAAAAGAACTCATTATTAAGGTCTAAGATTTTGAGAGAACTATTTTTACCCCAAATATTATTTAACTTTTGAGTTAAATAGTTAAAGCTAACAGTTTTACCTAGAAGTTTGATTATTAAAGTAGATCTCCAGGGTGAACACCAATTTTCATAGTCCTCCAAAGGGATTTTTAAATTAGGGCACAAATCTTTAAGGTTTTCAAAAATTTCTTCTACTTCTTCATTATCTGGACCAAAGTTAAAGTCATCAAGAACAGATCTAACTATTTCTTCATCTCCTAAGACAATATCTACCTCTTTACGTTCAAGAACCTTATCTTTATACGAAACATAATCAGATCTAACAAGATTTGACGGCACCTGATTTGGCATCAGAGTAATATTGATCTCTTCCTGCATGCCTTCCCTCAGTTCTTTGAATGAAGATTCGTTAGCAATCTTTATCTTTTTTGTGCTTCGACTCATTTGATCAAGTTCTTCCATCGAACGCTTTTCAGATTCCAATTGCTTCATTCCTCAAAGCCACTAAGAAGGTGAATTTCTGTTGGAGCGACACCTTTGGATAATCGTGAGACCCCAAGGCACAGCGGCACCGAGGTTTGAAAAATGGGGGAAATTTAGGGAAAGAAGCTTAGTGGCGCACTCCTCTCTCTTAGCTTTTTGAAAATACGAGACTAATTCTTGGAATGTGCTCATCCATGTCATAAAGCTTCATTTATCAAGTAAAATACTTATCTTTTAAAACAAATGACTTTGCACTCTTCAAATAAATGAATCTACGTCAACAAAAATAACAAAAAAATGTCATTGGATTATTAACTTATATATTTAGATCTTAAAATGGGCGGAAAATGAACATGTAGTTTAGAGTTTATCACATTCTTATATGATCAATTTATCATCAACATAAGTCTAAGCTTTAACAATGATGAGACATGAATCAACAAAGCGTGACTTTAGAGTCAAAGTCATATGATGGAATTGTTGGCACAACAAGAATAATATCGAAAGGACTATATCAAACCTTTTAAAGATGAATTGCAAGTATATTTAATGATGTAGAAACCATATACAGGAAAGTAATAACTAGTTTCAAAGGGAAAAAAAAATAATTAGCAACATTATAACTGTTTAAATGTAAGTTAAGTGAAAGACTTAAATCGAGTGTAAGAGTTTTTACACTTATACTAGTGTGAGAAGATCATACGCTTTTCACTACGTCATAAATAAGCTTTTGGAGCGCTAACTTAGACAGCGGTTAATAAAAACCGCTTTATAATTATATATTTAGAGAGCGGTTAATAAAGAACCGCTCTTTAATCTCATTCTTGGAGAGCGGTTAATAAAGAACCGTTCTCTAATGTTATTAAAGTCATTTATAAATGAACACGCTCAACGCATTTCTTCTTCTTAGCTAGCAAAACTGGTCTCTTTTACTGTAAGTTTCTTCTTTTCTCTCTTATGTTTTCTTCATCTTCTCTGTTAGCCTGCTCTCTTTGTCTTCTTTCGCTAACAAATTAGTTTTTTTCCATCTGTGTACCTCTTCATTCTGTGTTAGCCTGTTCTCTTCATCTTCTTTATGCTAATTTTTCCACATCTGTAGGTACTTCTTTCTTCTTCTCTATGTTAACGGGGAATCATCCATTCCCTTTTTCTTTCTTTTTCTCTCTATTAATGTTAAAAATTATCCTATTAATTTGTTCTCTCTTTTTTCTCTGCTTACTTGTGTTTGGTTCATGCAAATGTAAACTGTTTGGTTAACACCAAATATATAAACTCAAGATTCAATTTTGATTTGTGATAAAAATGAAGAAAACTCACAAAGACATCAATTCTAAATTTTGATTTAAACGTAATAATAAATTTTTATTTTGTAACAGAAAACTAAAAAAAAAAAATCAATTTCAAATTTCAAATTCGTGGTCTACATTTATACTTTAGAGAGCAGTTCCATGCAGAACCACTTTCTAATTTTACACATATACTTTGGAGAGCGGTTCCACCTAAAAACGCTCTCTAATCTTAACATCAGATAGCGCTTGTTTAACCGCTCTCTTAAATATAATACATCTGATAGCGTAAGATTTTAGAACAGTTCTAAACGCTCTCTAATTCAAAACAGAACCGCTCTCAGATCTCCATTTTGGCGTAGTGTTTATACATATTGTATGATATTTAGCAACAAATTTATATCTACTTTTAAGAGATATATTATAAGAGACAAATGTATCAAATACATGTATCATTATAAGTTGGCCACATGTCTAAATAGAATTTGAAGTATTTATTACAATTTAATAAATTTTTATTAAAAATTATTTATTACAATTTAAAATTTTTTAATATAATAATGATCTTTTCTTATAAAAAATTATTTTCAATTAATTTTAAGGATTGATGTTAATATTTTTTTTATTTAATGATTGACAACTCATTATGACTTGTTATGTTGTTACTTGAATTGATAGTAGTTTGTAAAATTCAAGTGTATATGATACAAGGCAAACAAGCTCTGATGTTCACAAGTAGTTACTATTTCTTTTGGTGGATTCAATCCAAGAATATATTTTTTGACAAAGCAAAATTATTTTGGTAATTGAAGAAGAAAAATTAAATATCTAAGTTGAAATATTATTTTTAATTTTTATTAAAATGTACCAAAAAATAGTACTTTTTGTGATTAAACAATGATTGAAAAGAGATAGCACTTCAACTAAAAAAATGGAAATTTTGGGTAGTGTAGCTTTACCTTCATTTCTTTGCTTATTTTATTTATTTATCTATTTATTTTACATCACGTGTATGAATGATCTTGCATTTAGCTTCCATTCAAATTCTTTTATAAGTGTCATTCTTCTTTATTCGGAAGATATATTTAGTATAAGATGGAGTTAAATAGAAGGAAATACAAATAAATAAATAAAAAATCGTCTAAGACTAGCATATGATAGAAAAATTTGTTATTTAGAATGGTCTTGGGATTGGTTTATATAAAATTCAATATACTTTTTAAATCTATTTTTGTGAATGGTATGAGTCGTATGGACGGTTTAAAAGAAATTTATAAGATAGTTACTCGATGCAATCATGGGATAGTATATTCTTTATACTATATATAAAAAAATATTTGATCTTATCCTTTTATTTAGTGTTGTTTTTTCAATTAGAATTTGTCGACCAACAATACAAAATATTAGCACTTCATTTGTATGGATTTAGTTAATTAACGCTTAATGCCGTTTCCTTTTCTATATAAAACCATGCTATTATTTCATGCATATTTTGTGATTGTTTTTACTTTCCATTAAAATGGACAATTGAAGAGAAAAAAAAGTATTAAGAACTTAAATAATAAATCATACGTTTAATTCTATATCACTCTAGCTCGTATCATGGATGTTATAAGTAAATCTTTTTAATTTTTATAAGGCCATATAAAGAGAGTGTCCCTACCCTTTAAAATATGAATATATCTTAAAATATTCATTTTGTTAATTACCACTTATGCCAACACTTTATGTTCATCCGACTAAAGGATCGACATCCATTCTTCAGATTTCATTATCAGCTTTTCTAAGATTTGCTTTGAATCATTGATACTTCCAAAACTCTTAGAGATCAAGCATGATGTTAAAATATTTAATATTTTTTTACAGGTTATATATTTACGTGAATTGAAATATTAAACTAAAAAAAAACCTTAACCTTTTATTATTATATGATTTAAAGATTAAATGCCACAATCTTTTTTAAAAAATTATATCTTTATTAAAAATAAGCTTAAATTTTAATTAATACTTGTATCTCATATGAATAATTTGGCTCACACATAAAGCTTTTATATCTATTTAACAATAACAATATTTTGGAGAGCAAGAAATGAATGGATATATGGAGTATAGTGGAAAACACCACTCCGGTTTTTCTTGCTTGAACTTTCCCTCATTCTCTACCCTTTTGCAGCAATTGCAAATAATTGATCACCAACATCTATAACTATCCTTATCAAACATGTATAAAAAAATGCTACTATCATTTTCAGTTAGATTTTTTGATTCCTCAAATTCTAAAAGCCACGGTACAACACAGTACACCTATTAGCCATAGCATAAACTTGGGACCAAGATTGGCCATATATGCACCTAATTATAACAAGTAAATTTAATTTAATCATTGTTTATGGCTACTTTCTTTTGAGAGAAAGTTAATTTGACCCACAGCTTCTCCTTCATTCAGGGGTTTCACGAAACTTGAGTCATTGCATGTCTTCATTTTTGCGTTGGAATCATACAGAAAGTGAAGATAGAAACGTCTTTTAATTAATTAATAAGCGTTAATTTCAATCCAGTTAATAATAATAAAATTTTATTAAAAAAATATTTATTATATTTTTATAACTTCAATATAATTATTGTATTTTTTTTATAAATTTTTTTATTCGTGAAAGCTTAAATTAAGTCTAAACACTTAATTAATTAATACATAACAGAAAACAACACAAAAGGTTGCTTTGCTGAAGAAGAAGGGGGCACGATAATTATATGCACAAATATGTATAGTGGCTAATTAATAATAATAAATTATGGGTATTGTTAATATTAAATTCTTTAACTAATAATAAGATTAATAGTTGGCATTAATTAAAAGAGCACGATGAGTGCCTAGAACAGAGGGAAATAGAAAGAAGGCAACTTCTCCTAATCAAATGTTCCATTCTCCGATTCATATGAAACAAGACCTATAAAATTGGAGAAATATTAATAAGAAAAGAGGTTGTTGATGCTACAGATGAAGTATGAATATAATTAAGAGTGGATTGAGTTGAACTTGAACCTGGATGGGTCACTTTAGACAGACACAAAGGTTCCTTCCCACATGCTGATTCTACTTATTTAGAATAGAAAACAATTTGGATCCATTTAATAACCCCTTATTCTGTTGTTTATGCGCCTTATAATAATAGGGAGTGATGGATGTTTAACTTTAAAAACTATAATAAAAACTAATGAATGTGATTTATTTATTAAGACCCAAATAATGTTGCCTTGGTTGGCATTCCATTAAAACTGCATTATTCTTACTTGTATATCTCACCAAAGAAAATGCCTATTCTTTTTCAGGTGTTTGGTAGAAGTGGCTTTTACTTTCTTTTCTTTTCTTTTTTTTCTTTTTTCTTTTTTAGACTTTAGATTTAGAGAGTGGAAGTGGTTTATGTTTGGAGTGGAAGTGGATGTGGATATGGCTTTTTTGTTTGTCAACAGATAGGAAGATTGGGCCAATGTGCTCAATAATATCATGAAAATATGATATGGGCTTGAGTTCCTCTAGATGGGCTACAAGTTCAAAAATCGGCCTTGAATTTTCAATATATAGGAAAAGCATGTTATCCTGGTCATTAGTTGTTAAGAATGAGGGCCCTTGTCATTATTAAATTATTAAAAGTTACATTTTAAATTTTTTAAAGGAATTTTTAAAAATAAAAATTAATTAGTAGTTAAATATATTTTATTTCGTAAACATATATTGACTTTTAAAAGGTTTAGTTGTGTTTTTTATTCCTCCAATTTAAATTATGTGCAATTTTGATCTTTTAAGAATATTTTAACCTAATTAAGTTCTTCTATTTTTAAAATTATATAAATGTAAGTCCCCATTGGGTTTTTTACTTCCCGCAAATTTTTAATTTCCACCCAAACTTTTAGGGGGTTTATAATAGGATTAGAATATAAAGTTAAAAATAAAAAATTTAGTGAAATTTTGAAAGATTTGATAAAGCGTTAAATCATGGCTTGATGAAAAAAAATATTTTGTGTTAGAATTGATATTTTGGTAGGTTAATTTTGAGTAAAAGACAAATAAATTAATTTATAAATATTTTTAAAAATATATGAAATTTAGTAGTTTTGGATAGAAGAAAATTAATTAGGGACCAAATTTGATAATTTTAACTAAAGGAACCAAAAATATAATCTGTATTTAATTTTTATGTATTTATTTTTCTAAAAATTTCAAAAGTTGTGTGCTTTTAATTCTCGGGGAGGGATTAAAATCATATTGTTTTTGTTAAATTTAAATATTAAATATGAATATTTTTTTTATTAGTAAAACAAAATTTTCATACTTTCAAAAAGACCAAACATATATTTTAGGGCCTTCCTTATTGAAACACAGTTATTAACATAAAAAAATAATTAATTAATAATCCTATATAAGTAATACTAATCAAATCATATTATAATTGTTTTATGTCTTTTTCTTATGACATGACATGAGATATTGCATTTTTTATTAATATGGAAAGACCAAATCCACGCACAAGGAGCTTTTTCTATAAAGTGAAAATGGATTTAGATAAATGTGAATTATTTATCTTCTATCTAATTCGTTTGTAATTCATATCATAATTAATCTACACCATCCATTCAATTTTTGTATTTTGTGCTATAATGTGTAAACGTTAACCACATATGTATAATTTAATTTTCTTCAAGTCTCTATTTAAGTATTATAAATGCATTAAAAAAAATCAAAATGGCTATATTATATTTTTTTTTCCTATAAAAAGAAAACTAATACCAGATATTTAACAATCACAGGAGGGGGAAAAATTAAAAATATATAATTTTATCCGTTTGAGAATTATGAACAGTCTCATGCAAAATTTGCACTAGAAATTAAAGTCAAACCAAGAACACTTTTATTGGAAAATATGAAAAGTAACAATGCAAAATGACTCTAACTGTGCACGAGTGGCACGTGCTGGCATGGTATTAGGAGGGAAAGAGAGACGTAATAATAATTAATGATGTTTTTGACAATCCCATCACCAAACTGGCAAAAATAATAAATGGAGAGAAAAGGTTTCCCTTTTGCTTCATCATCAACTAAGCAATCAATTAATTTGACAACCCCTTTTTATGTCACCAATAATTCATATAAAAAAAAATATAATAAAATATTGAGAACCTACCATTTGAAATATTTAGATACTATTTTTTCAAGTCACTCTCCCAGCATGAGTTTTATTATGGCTGTAACTTTCATTTTTTGAAATTAAATCTATTATGTGACTTACAAATATTAATGCCTGCGTTCTCCATTTTTTGAATTGCAAGCGTTCAAATGCTATATGAATATTTGGATGTTTCCTTTTCATAAAAAAATACTTGCAATTTTAGACAAAATAACACTAAAAATTGTGGGCAAAGTAGTTTAGTCCACTTTTTTAAATTATTAAATTTTTGGTAGATAAAATCTTATAACAAAGAGATGTTGTTCAAATCAAAGATAAGAGAAGTCTTAAAACTCAAAAAACATTATAAAAATTTATATGATTTAAAAAAAATGCAGAGAATAAGCATGTTTGTTTGTATTTTTAAAAAGATAATTTTTTTTTAAAAACCAAACAAACATATTAAAGTTATCAAATAAGACTATTGCCTCACTATAACTTGAAAAGTTTTTTAGTATATTTTTTACAATACAAATTTGGTTAGTTCAATAAATTTATATAATTATTAGTTTCAGTATAACATTTCATTCAACAATAATAAAAAATATATTACTCATATATCTCTTGTTATATCTATTCGTTCCTCTAAAATATTTCTTTTCATAAAAGGTAAGTATTATTTTTTAAGCTTAGTGTTTATTAAATTGATAAATTTTTTAGGAAAAATATATAGCTGTCTTATTTTATTATTTTTGAATATATTTTATATAAAAATTATACATAAAATACAAAAGATATATGATTTCTTAAATACAAAATAAGTAATTGTAAATATCAATTTTTGCATCTCCGAAATGGCCTCCAATTTTTTTTTAATTTATAAAAATAAAATAATTTTACAAAAAAATAGAAAATTTTGACAAAAGGAGAGACCGGTTCCTAAAAACGGTATCCTTGTACTATGCAGTCTGAGACCTCAGTTTCAAAATTGACTTAATGCATGAAAAGAGAAAAGAGAAAGGCTCAGATATTTTGACATTTTATAAAATCTTAAAATGTAAGATTGAAGGTCGGTATAAATACATAAGGATGACAATGAGTAGGATTTCTCCTAAACCTGTTATCATGCCCACTAGGTCAAGAGAATGTTTGATTCTCATCTCGCACTCTGGGTTAACAACCCACATCAGAGGTCTCCCTCTTGATGCCTTAAAGATAGAGGAGGACGGAAGGTGTACTAATAAGTGTTAATCCTACTCGAAAAGGATTGAGCTAGCAGGATAGCTGGATAGAGGATAATACGGGATAAATGGTGTGTAAAAACTAATCACTGGGCAAGTGTACCTGTTGTCGAAGTAATATTATTAAAATTAAAATTAAAGTACCAAGTGTCGTATCCACAGGAACTATTATTAAGAAACTTTTCCTTAATTGTGTAATTGTTAATAAATATGAGAAATAAACCTTGTTGATGAAATTGCTAAAAGTAAAAGAATAATAAATTAAAAGGAACAGATATTCTAGTGAAAATAAATTATAAAAAATTATGACTAAAGGTATTCAATGTAAAAAGGCAAGTATCTAGACTGTAAATCCCCCTAAGTGTCCAAATAACTGAAATTCTTCTTCAACTACTTAGTTCCAAACCCTTATCGCTGCAGGAAATTTCAAATTAAATCAATACCTTTCTCAAGGATAATGATTCCTAACCCTCAGTTGATTAATCAGAATCTCTTCCTTAATTAATACCCCTAGGTTGCATTAAGTTCATTATGAATTCCATAATTAGGGTTAATCCTAATACAGAAAACTCACGTCTTTCTATCTCTAGAAATACATTCAAGTCTTTTTAATTGAGCAATGTTAATTTCATGCAGGAATTTTACTTAAATTCAAACAAGAAAACAAGATAGAGAAAATTGATACTACTCAATTAAACTCAAGAGAAAAGAACATGAAATAGCATTAGAAGAATTCCAGAAAATTTAGTCAATTAGGATTCATTATGTCTAGATACTCAAAAGAAAGTTAGAACCTAAACATCTTGAAATTAAAATTACAAAAGAGATGAAATAAAATGCTTAATCCCATCCTCTTGCCGTCTCTGAGTCTTTCGTCTCCAAAAACCGTCTCCCCAAGTTTGAGTTCAGTTCTCCTTTTATAGGAATTATCCTAGGGTTAATTTTCTCGCAAAAGTTAAATTTCTGACACGCGTAAAAGTACACGCCCAAGTACATGGCCATGTACTTAGCCGTGTACATCTCTGTTTTCTAATAGACGTCTTTCAAAGCTTTCCATCAAAGTACACGCTCATGTACACGGCCATGTATCTGGCCGTGTACATCTCTGGTCTTGATGATACACTTCAATTGACGCGACCAGTGAGATACACGCTCATATACACGGGCATGTACTTGCCCTTGTATATCTCTGGTTTCTTTTTCTTCAATTCTCGACATCTTTAAGACTTTCACTTCTTGATCCTTTTTCCTGAAATATGAATAAAATGAAATTAATAATAGTAAATTTTCTCAATGAATAGCTTAAAACTCTCAATTATCATTCATGAATTACAATGTAGGATCAAGTATAGAAAGCATTTATCAAATTCCCCCAGACTTGAACGATTGCTTGTCCCCAAGCAAAGAAATGGATCAATTTTACCCTTGACAACAAAGAAGCAAATTCCTGATATTTTTATTATTATTGTTGTTTTTTTTATTTTATTTTTCAAATTTTTTTTTATTTTTATTTTTATTTTTTATTTATTTATTTTTTTAGAGGGATAGTAATTCTTAAACATCAAATTGTGCCTTCTTTTGCTCTCAACCTTTGTAACTTCAGACAGAACTGAATAAGGACCTCTCTACCATTAGCTCTTAAAATTCAATTCAAAACTTTGAATCCTTCCACAAGGTATTATTTAATTTTCTTTACTTTGAGCCATGATCGGCTAATAGGGTGCATTTTATGCTCCATCCCAATTAGCACAAGGTATTAATGAAAAATTCCACCCCTTGCTTTCCACATCGGTACCTCAAACAATTTCGGGGTTCTAGGATGTGGTATCCGGACATTGCCTGCAATCCACATTCAACTAATTATGCTTCTATGGCATGCTCTTTTATTTCTGAGCAGAGCCCCAATTTTTCAGATATTAACGATTCTTAAAAAAAAAAAATTTGCATACATTCAAGGGCATAGATTCAAGGTCCTCAAATCAGAAAAATCTACCGATACTTCAATTGAGAAACAATCAAAAACACAAATCCAATATCTAGAATAACTGCATATGAATCTTTATTATTATTTTTATTTTTTTTATTTTCAGGAATATCATCTTCTATGCAACAATAAAATTGACTCAGTATTGCTCAAGAATAAAACAACAATTCAGTTCAAACATCTATAATTATCTACCCCACAGTGTAAGATTTGCATTGTCCTCAATCAAATAGAAGAGTTAGAGTGCAACTGAAACTTCCCTGAAGAGTAAGTAAATAAGCAAAGAATCTTGGGAAGCAAAACTAATCTGAGATTGACTTGAAAAGGAAACCTGATTAAAATTGATTTATAAGAAGATTTAACTCAGTTCATAATGACAAGAGGAGTAGAACGATCAAAATAATGCGATAAAGAAACAGAAGTAATAAACAGACAAAAGCAATTTAAATCATAAAAAATAACATAAGTAAAAAATTCAACAACTAAGACTCCTAATTGCAGACTAAACTGCGCATCATCTAAGTCTTCATCATCTATACTAAGAAAGTGGTCAGAAGGAGATGGGGTTCATGCTGGGGCGAGGACGCTTATTCAAAATATAAATAAATGAGCAAATAAATAACTAAATTAAAATAAACTAAACCAACCTAACCTAAACTATTCAATGTAATTCAACATTCAACATGCAACATTCAACATGGAGGAGTTTAAACTCCTCATTTGCAAAAGTTTGCAGTTGACCCCCTTGGTACAGTTTCAGCCTATGTTCATTCACCTTAAAATTTCCTTTTTCTGGATGAGTTAATTCAATTATACCACAAGGAAATACCTTATGCACAGTAAACGGTCCAGACCAATGGGATTTGAGTTTACCTGGGAATAATTTGAGGCGAGAGTTGTACAACAGTACTAAATCACCTTTTTGAAATAGTTTACCTCCCTTGAATTTTTTATGATGGTAGACCTTCAATTTTTCATCTGGCGGTTCATTAATGGATGGGTTGCGTTGCTTCTCTGATTTTCACTCCAAAACTTTGAAGTCTCTCTTTCTCCATAATGGCTTAGTGGCTTCTAAATGACACCACTGTTCTTGAGTTACCAAGCTCATATCATCTTTTCCTCTATCATGAACTAAGCTTCTTTCCAATGGGTTTGAAATCAAGAATTCCTTTGCACAATCAGAAACATAATCATTAATTACATTAATAAAGTAGCAAGAATCATCTTGTTTCAAAGACTTTTTTATCACTTCAGGAATTTTGAAAGTGACTTTTTCATCTCCAACCCTCAAAATTAACTTTCCATCCCTCACATCAATTATAGCCCCTGTAGTAGCTAAAAATGGACGACCTAAGATCAAGGGAACATTAGTGTCCTCGTCCATATCAAGAATCACAAAATCAACAGGAAAAATAAATTTGTCTACTTTTACAAGCACATCCTCAATGATACCCCTAGGATATTTAATTGACCTATCAGCTAATTGAATACTCATCCTAGTTGGCCTAGGTTCCCCTAAACCTAATTTCTTAAAAACAGAATATGGCATCAAATTAATGCTAGCACCTAAATCAGCTAAAGCCCTATCAACTATCAATCTACCAATGAGACAAGGAAGATTAAAACTCCCTGGATCTTTTAATTTTTCGGGCATCTTGTTTTGCAGAATTGCTGAGCATTCTTCATTCAGAGTTACTGTGGCCAACTCCTCCAATTTCTTCTTGTTGGACAATAGATCCTTCAGAAATTTGGCGTACTTGGGCATCTGTGCCAAGGCATTAACAAACGGTAAATTAATATGAAGCTGACGAAATAAGGAAAGAAATTTACCAAACTGTTCATTGTCTCTGTCCTTCTTCAATCTAGCTGGGTAGGGAAGTGGGGGTATGAATTCTTTCACTACAGGGGGCTTTTCCACATTCTCCTCTTGACATTTATCCTCCTCTTCAACTGCATCTTTTTCTGTTTCTTGCTTCCCCTTCTCTTGTAATGTTCTGCCACTCCTTAATGTTACTGCATTGACCTGCTCCCTAGGATTAGTCTCAGTATTGTTAGGCAAGCTTCCTTGGGGTCTTTCTGAGAGGAGTCTAGAAATTTGACAACAACTGAATTTCTAAATTATGAATAGAGGCTTGTTGATTTCTTAGTGCTGTCTCAGTGGATTAGAACCAAGATTCTGAAGTTTGAATGAATTTGGTCATCAACTCCTCAAGGTTTGACTTCTTTTCAGCTGGGGGTGGTGGTGGATGTGAAGCTTGTTGAAATCCTGGGAGTGTGTTGTTCTGCATTGGCTGTTGGTTGTTGTTCCATGGTTGGTTTGCATAGTTCCTCCAGCCCGGATTATTCATGCCATTATAATTTTGATAAGGTGGTATGTTTCCTATCACATTGGCATATTCTTTCTGAGTAGCTCGACACTCATGATTAGGGTGGCCTCCTCCGCAAATATCACATCTCATTACCGGAGCAACTTGATGGTTAACAGATAGACCATCAATCTTCTTCCCTAAGGCTTCCACTTGCATTGCCAAGGATGTTACTGCATCAAGACTATAGATCCCCGCCGATTTTGCAGGTTTGGATCGAGTGGAGCTCCATTGATAGTTGTTCATTGCCATTTCTTCAAACAGTTCTTGTGCAGCCCTTGGTGTCTTGCTATTTAAAGTGCCCCCAGCTGCAGCATCTATCATTTGTCTTGTGGCTGTGTTTAATCCATTGTAGAAGGTTTGCACTTGAAGCCAGTCCGGAATCCCATGATGTGGGCATTTCCGCAACAATTCCTTGAACCTCTCCCATGTATCGTATAATGTCTCTGACTCCAACTGATAGAAGGAAGAGATATCGTTCCTCATTTTGGCAGTTTTCGCGGGAGGGAAATATTTTGCCAAGAATTTTTCTGCCATAGCCTCCCATGAAGTGATAGACCCTCGTGGGAGAGAATTCAACCATTGCTTTGCTCTGCTCCTGAGAGAAAATGGAAATAGTCTCAAGCGGATTGCATCATCAGTAGCTCCATCGATCTTGAAAGTATCACAAATTTCTAGAAAATTTGCAATGTGAGCATTGGGGTCTCCGTCTTGCAACCCATCAAACTGGACAAACTGCTGAACCATCTGAATAACATTGGGCTTTATTTCAAAATTTCCTTGCACATCCGGACGGACAATGCTAGACTCTGTCCCTGTTAATGATGGACGAGCATAATCGAACATGGTCATTGGTTGATCTTCGTTGTTTGCCATTCCTTCCATGTGTGTTTGTGCGTTTTCCCTCTGTACTAGCAGTCGTCTCTCTTTTTGAATTTTTTTGCAAAGTTCTTTTGATTTCTGGGTCAAATTCAAATAGTTCTTCAGATAGTGCAGTAGAACGAGTTTTGATCATACACTAGAAAAATCAACTCCTAAAAAGAATGAAAGCAAAATAGTTAAGTTAATTCAAGATTAAAGAAATAAATAAAATTAGTAAATACGTAATAAAGGGAATCCTAATTAAACAGTCCCCGGCAACGGCGCCAAAAACTTGGTGTGTAAAAACTGATCACTGGGCAAGTGTACCCGTTGTCGAAGTAATATTATTAAAATTAAAATTAAAGTACCAAGTGTCGTATCCACATGGACTGTTATTAAGAAACTTTTCCTTAATTGCGTAATTGTTAATAAATATGAGAAATAAACCTTGTTGATGAAATTGCTAAAAGTAAAAGAATAATAAATTAAAAGGAACAGATATTCTAGTGAAAATAAATTATAAAAAATTATGACTAAAGGTATTCAATGTAAAAAGGCAAGTATCTAGACTGTAAATCCCCCTAAGTGTCCAAATAATTGAAATTCTTCTTCAACTACTTAGTTCCAAACCCTTATCGCTGCAGGAAATTCCAAATTAAATCAATACCTTTCTCAAGGATAATGATTCCTAACCCTCAGTTGATTAATCAAAATCTCTTCCTTAATTAATACCCCTAGGTTGCATTAAGTTCATTATGAATTCCATAATTAGGGTTAATCCTAATACAGAAAACTCACATCTTTCTATCTCTAGAAATACATTCAAGTCTTTTTAATTGAGCAATGTTAATTTCATGCAGGAATTTTACTCAAATTCAAACAAGAAAACAAGATAGAGAAAATTGATACTACTCAATTAAACTCAAGAGAAAAGAACATGAAATAGCATTAGAAGAATTCCAGAAAATTTAGTCAATTAGGATTCATTACGTCTAGATACTCAAAAGAAAGTTAGAACCTAAACATCTTGAAATTAAAATTACAAAAGAGATGAAATAAAATGCTTAATCCCATCCTCTTGCCGTTTCTGAGTCTTTCGTCTCCAAAAACTGCCTCCCCAGGTTTGAGTTCAGTTCTCCTTTTATAGGAATTATCCTAGGGTTAATTTTCTCGCAAAAGTTAAATTTCTAACACGCGTAAAAGTACACGCCCAAGTACATGGCCATGTACTTGGCCATGTACATCTCTGTTTTCTAATAGACGCCCTTCAAAGCTTTCCATAAAAGTACACGCTCATGTACACGTCCATGTATATGGCCGTGTACATCTCTGGTCTTGATGATACACTTCAATTGACGCGACCAGTGAGATACACGCTCATATACACGGGCATGTACTTGCCCTTGTATATCTCTGGTTTCTTTTTCTTCAATTCTCGACATCTTTAAGGCTTTCACTTCTTGATCCTTTTTCCTGAAATATGAATAAAATGAAATTAATAATAGTAAATTTTCTCAATGAATAGCTTAAAACTCTCAATTATCATTCATGAATTACAATGTAGGATCAAGTATAGAAAGCATTTATCAATAAACAATAGTAATAGTTTGAGATAGTAATAGCTCGACTGGTGTACTTATAAAATACCCCCTCTCCCTACCAGACGGGGGAAAAAAAATTTTAAAAAATTGAGAGATCTAAAAAGAAAAGAACAAATTTTTGGAAAAAAAAAAGAAGCAACAAGTTTACGGGGAAGATTTTCTGGATAGTAAAAGTATTTTTAGAAGATCTTATATTAAAAAAAATATATCATAGAAAAAAGGTAACCAAAAAACTTAACTGAGAAGAAAGAGGAAGAAAAATCATATTTGACATAGGTTAATATCACCCACCCACTGCAGCTCTACTCCATTATCTTCTCAGACTCTCGCACAACAAAGCTTCTTTCAGTTAAATGGATTGTTTTTTACTCTCAATTCTATTGAGCATCAGTAGTATATAAATACTTTTTCATTTCTATTGAAAAGTGATGTGCACTCGTGACTGAACGTTCATATATTAATTTTTACGATAATGTCTAATCATTTTATTTCAAAAAAATAGGTAAAAGATTGAAAAAAATTGGTATGGATTTGATGTTTTATCTGCACTTTCCCATCTCACATACTTTATACCTTCATTTGTATATGTTAAATATCTTTAGTGATTATTTTAGCTTTTCAAATTATATCTGAACATTCCTTGTTTCGTTATCCTGTTCATGCATGTTTCAATTTTTTTTTCTTTTCAAAAATATAAATTGTTATTATGTATTTAGGAACTATTGTTAAAATAGATTTTAGTTGCTGTTAATTTTATATCTAAGTTTGTTTTATTTTTTTTGACATTTTATTTGAACATTTATTTTATACTATAAATTTAGACATTTTATTATGTATATAATAATAAAATAATAATTTTTTTAATATATCATCCCATATTTGATTGCTATCTAGTAATTAAATTTTAATATATTTTTTATTTTTTATATTTTTGAGTTATTATTATTATTATTATATGAGATAGATATAAATGAATTGAAGAATCAAATTTTTTTATATGTTCTTTTATTTTATTTTATTTTTCATTTATTTAGCCATTCATTTTTTATATCGATATAATTTCATATAAGTTTGTGTGTCATTCTTTTCTATTATTATGCTAAATTATAAAAAAAATTATTATAACAAAATTTATCTAAAATTAAACAAGTAGATAATACAATATTTGTATCGATTTATAACATTAACGTGTATTTACTCTACTGTCATATGTTATAAATTGATAACACTTTTGTATACCAACGTTACTTTAGGTTTTACACAATATTAATATATTAAAAATCTTATCCGATTTCTAAAGTAATCAATTTTATCATTATTATTTTTATTAATTAAAATCTATCATTTATAACATTTTTATTATATCAGTGCAACGATTTATAGTATTATTGTGTAGCGTCTCTATCTTTATACGCTCTAAGACATAAAGGCTTTTGTTTATCAACGTTAACTCAGGTCTTATGCAATATAAATTTATCAAATAAAATTTTAATCTTTCATTAAATAACTATTTTCTTTAATTAATTTAAATATATTTATTCTTTTCATCGAATAGAATTAATTTCATATTATAATTTTTCTTAAGTCAAATTTCAAATTTTGATAAATTAAATAACTGTCATTTGTTCATTTTATTATATGAATTTTTTACAACATTAATATGTAATTTACATTATCTTCAATTGTTTAACTATTATAAGAGATTTATGTATAGCCTATGCTATATTAAATTCTCTTTCAACCTTAATCATAATTTAAATATAAATTCAAATATTTCATTTACAAATAAAAATACTTTTTAGCGACTTACAATATAGTTGTGTGATCTTCCTTCACCTTTTGTATTATTTTTCGTAGAGTACATGTATAACCACATTATCTTGTATCCTAAACATTATAATTTTATAAAAATAATTTTAATTTCAAATTAAATTTTCTTTTACTAAACTTTTTTTAGTCAACTAACTTCAGAATGTTTAGATAAAACTACATGACTTTGAATTCTCTATTGCACCTAGGGATACGTAAGAGAGAGAATCAGACCCGTCAAGTTAAAATAATTTTTAAGGTATCCATTAACATTTTAATAAATAATTTGTCTTCTTTTAAAATAAATAATAATAATAATAATAATAATAATAATAATAATAATAATAATAATAATAAATGTTTAGGGGTTAAATAAATATTTTTTAAAATTAAGATAAATTTGCACAATTAATTTAAGGTAATCATTTTTAAATGAACGTTATAGGGTGCTAATACCTTCTCTACACGTAAATGACTCCCGGACTAATTTTTGGTTTCAAAGATCATATTATTTCTAAGTATTTTCAAGGTTTTCTTAAATTAAACTTTGGTGGCGACTCCTCTGATTTTAAAAAAAATATTTTTATTCTTAAAAAATATTTTTTTTTAAACTCACATTTTTGCCATACCGTTGCGACAATAATATGAATATGATTGTTTGAGTAAATATTCAAATCTTTCTCTAAAAAATTCACAAAATCAAATTTAAATTCCTAAAAAAGATATCAAATAATCGCTAATTCCTCCCTAAATATATTAGTCTCTCTTCTAAAATATCCTTATTTAATTTAATGAAATCATCTACGTGGTTCATTAATTGATTTATATGACACATGTAATTTTCATCTTGTAATAATTAAGTTTTAACACTCAAATATGACTACTTTAATTTTTTTAGTCGTTTTGTCAATATTTTTATCATTTCCTTTAATAAAATAATTAATGTTCATTTGAAAAATAAAAATAAGAACCTTTAATTAAGATATTGTGCATTTATAACATTTTGATATCCCTTTTATTAATATACTTAGTCTAAATAAAATTTAAATGTATCATTGATTAATATGCAATAAAATATATTAAATTAAATAAATAATAAAATACTTTTAATGAAACTCAAGAGAATTTAAACTAAATTTATGTTATATTATTCATGCAACAAAAAAAAATAAATTAATAAATATAAAAAATTTAAATATTTTTATTTTAATATCTTTTTATTAAAACCTATATATAAGTAAAAAAAAAATTAAATGGGTATTAAATTAATGTACAAGTTTTAAAAAATTTTACACAATAATTTAATTATGATTTGTCATACCAAATAAAAATAATTAATAATAAAAATATGCTTATGTTATATTCTAGTTAATTGATAGTGTGAAAATTGTTTTATACTAACAATGTACTAAATAATAATACATAAAAAACATAATAAAAATAAAATAACTATACGATGTGTGTTGTGGTACCCTAAAAAAATTTTATGGGTACTGTACTCAAAAAATTTAGACTAATAAAAAAGAAACACGTGTCAAGTTAAAAAAAATTATTATATATAATTTATTTAAAGTTATATTATTTATATTATTTATTACATAATTTATTATTATTATTATCATTATTATTATTATGTATACTTAATTTTTTTTTATTTCAAATAAAATATAATTTATATTAAATTTATTTAATAATAAATTGTTATATTTGTTATTTTAAACAAGTTAAAAACCAGTTAAATTTTTAAATAAAAATAATGTGCAATCAAAATTAAACTAATTAAAATAAAAAAATATTATATTAATATATTTTCATATTCTTAATTTTATTATTATTAATATTTAATTTTTTAATTATTATATTAATATATTATGTTATAATTATTTTTTATTTATAATAAATAAAAATTACTTAAATATAAATTATATTTTATTTAAAATAAATAAAAAAATTATACTAAAAATAAAAAATTAAATATACAATATATATATAATAAGACTATGTAATAAATAATATAATTTTAATAAATTATATATAATAATTTTTTTAAACTTGATACATATATCTTTTTATTGGTCTAAATTTTTTGAGTATGATACCCACAAAATTTTTTTAAAGTACCACAGAATTTACTTATACACATTTTATCATAACTAAAGATAAAAATTAGAATAACACTTTAGAAACTGTTTGAAAATGAAAATTTTAAAAGGAAGAAGTAGAAAAGTAAATTTTATATTTTAAATTAATATTTGAATATAAAAATATAACTAACATATTAATTATATATTTATCATATTTTTAATTTTTAATTTAAAAATTAAAAATGTTATTTTCTCTATTTTTTTCTAAAAATTCTCTTCCGAATATATCCTTTATATGATATATTAGTTTCGATTTTAAAAAGGCAAGTAAAATATTTAAAGATAACAATTATAAAAAATTTAAATTATATTAAATAGTAAAATACTATATGAACTATATAATTTATTCACTTTTCTATATATATATATATATATATATATAAAGATGAAGTTTAAATAATGAAATAAAATTATCTAGATTTCATATTTTGTAATTTTTTTATTTTAATATTTTTTTACCAAAAGATTTAAATTTATTATTATTTATTTTATTATAATTATGAAACATATAATTGCATAAATATGTTCTTAACAATAAATGTATCTTTAAATTACTGATGACTTATGGCCTCTTTTGTTGTTAAAGATTATATTGCAAACAAACAAATATACATTAATTTAATATAATCAGCTATTATCATGGTGTATTTAAAAATTTCAACTGTTTCCAATTTTAATATTTTTTTTGTTAGGGTTTACTAATCTTACTTTTAATTCAACAATGTCTAATTACATTACAATCTATGGATAAATCACATAATTCAGTGGTTAGAAGCCGACAGCTGCAAATTATGAACATAATTCAGTAGTATGTCTTAAGCAAAAAGAAAATATAACAAAAATGTGACACGTGGGGTAATTTAGCTCCATAATCATAAATGAGTGTCCAAATTGATGTAATTAATTTTTAATTAAATCCGTTTGAACACAATCTTACGAGGCTTTTCTATCTCCCAAGATCGATCCCCGTGTGATGGTGTATTCAATGTCAGTTTCGAAGAAGCAGAAAGTGTCACAGAGAAGAAATGGGAGAAAGAGACTCATATAGTATTATACTATTATTTTTCGTATTATATTAATATTAATTACCATATATATTAATGAATTTAGCCATTTATCCATGTCCTGATAAAAGGAACAGGGAGATTCAGAAGAAGTAATAAAGAGTGAGTGGTATAAAGAAGAAGAAGAAGAAGAGGAGGAAAAATGAGAAAACCCTAATTGGAGGATGTGATATGATTATATATGATCGATGGAAGAGAAACCCTAGAATCGGAGGGGTATAATCGACGGCGACGTAGATGCTTGTTGTGGTTGGAGTGTCGTGGGATCTGAATTGGTTCCTGCAACTCTTAGTCTCCGTTATCGTTGTGGCCGTTGGGGTTCACATTTTCGTCAAAACCACTGCTTCCAAGTACTTCGAGGTTGACGCCAATTTCGAAGGGGATCAACACCCTCTCCCCGACGCAATGCCTGGCATTCTCGCCGCCGGCGACACTCTCTGCGCCGTCTGCGCAACACGCGCCACCAAAAAGTGTTCCCGCTGTAAAGCCGTTCGATATTGGTACGTTATTTTGTTTATGAGTTTCTTTTTGTTTATTAGTTTTGGTTATTAGTTAGTTGAGTGTGTTTCGCGATGTGAATTCAGGGGTTAGTGATCAAATTGACAGGTTTATGTCGTTTGTTTTCCTGGGTTGGGAGCTATACTTTGGAGGGTATGAGAATGGAGGATAATTTTTTTTTTTAATTTCTAATTAATATGGTTTAATTTCATAATTTTTTTAAATAAAAGTCATGAACTGATAAATTAGGATTAATTTAACGTGTTAAGTTTTTATTTTATAAATATTAATTATTTTAAATTGAAAAATAAATATTTATTTTTTCCTCTCTTTCTCTCCAAAACTCAACTAAATTTAGTGGTTGAGTTTTTGTTTTTTAATAGAAAAAGAAAAGTAACTGAATTTAGTTTGCATGTTGTGCGTGTTGATTTTTCAGCTCACAAGAATGCCAGCAGTCGCATTGGAAGTCTGGGCATAAAACGACATGCAAGGATTTTTCGGCTCAAAATGGGGCAACAACTAATCGAGGGTTAAAGGCTTCTGTTGCTGGGAGTAAAAGCTCCACTTCAATTGCACTCATACCTGCCTCTGGAGCAACGCCTTCCAGGCCAATCAAGCAGCCTAAAGATGTAATTTTCTTTATTGAAGTATTGACAAATTCATATTATGTGCATTGCTTACCATAGGAAGTCAAGGGGAAAAGGCAATTTTGAGGCACTAGGTTTAGATGACTTGAAACAAGATGCCAAAATGCATGCACCTTCGTAAAGAAAATAGTTACCATTAGGGTAAAAAAAATACTCTACCCTTGTCTATTTTGCGTTAGTTTTCCATGTTAAGTAATTGCTCAAGATAATAAGAATATATGATTATGATTTCCAATTGTCAAAACCTTAGCTACTTGTTCCATTGTGTCAGTGCCTCTGACTTTATTGTGTATATGGGGACAAATCTTATATATATATATATATGTAAGATAGAACACCGCTAGAATTTGGGATTAAACACACTAATTGAATAGACAATTACAGCAGAAGCTGTCTTTGTTTTAACAACTCTAACAGATAATAACCCTGTCCAAAGAACTTCCAAATCTACACATAAACTGTCTATTTTCATACAGTGCATATCATATATGACAATTACATATCTGCTTCTCCTTAACTTAATTACTGTCTACAATCAAACCATGTATAAAATTACTGCTCCTACAGATCAGCCAACATGACGATTAATATTAATATGAATATTTTAATATTATATTTAATAATACACGAGTGCTCTTGATAGTAATTATTAATTCCTGATAGTAATTATCAATTCCCATCATATTTTCTCACTTGCTCACCAAAATTATATGTTTTATCTTCTTTAGGTTCTTTTTCCTTATGATGAATTTGTCAATTTTTTTAACTGGAACAAGCCAGGATTTCCTCCTTGTGGACTCTTGAATTGTGGAAACAGGTTTGCCCTTTTTTCAAGCTTAAGCTTTATTTTGCTGTCCGCAATTAATTGTGATTTGAGGATTTGGGAAATGAAATACATTATTGAAATTTTTTTCAGTTGCTTTGCAAATGTGGTTCTTCAGTGTCTCTCATTCACAAGACCACTCGTTGCCTACTTGTTAGAGAAGGGCCACCACAGAGAGTGTAATGTCATAACTCAGAGCTTTGGTTATCGCTGGATGTCAATTATTCCTCATGTCATGCTTACGTTGTTGTTGGTGGTTCTTCAGGCTGTTGTAATGATTGGTGCTTTCTATGTGATTTTGAAAATCATGTTGAAAGAACAAGGCTAAGTTCACAGGCATTTTCTCCAATGAATATTCTCTCTCGTTTGCCTAATATTGGTGGTACACTCGGTTACGGAAGACAAGAGGATGCTCATGAGTTCATGAGGTTGTTTTTACATGCAACATTGTCATTTCATTTCTTGTAGTGAATTATTCATTGACTGTTAGCTAAGATGTCTGTCTTATGAGTTTGGCAAAATGTAGATGGTAACTTTTTCAATATTTTTTCTGTAGGTTTTCCATTGATACTATGCAATCTGTTTGCCTTGATGAATTTGGTGGAGAAAAAGCTGTCCCTCCTAACTTTCAGGAGACAACTCTTATTCAACACATTTTTGGTGGCCGCCTTCAATCTGAGGTTAGGCATCTAATCAGACTGAAATAAACACTTTCTTGTTAGAGTGGTTGCCTTCTGTTGTTTCATTACATGAGTAATAAATAAAAATATAGAGACTAATGATTATGATGGCATGGGATCATTAATTTCTTGTGTTTTTTCCCACTATCTTTGAACTCAAGAAGTTTGTCTAGTGTAAGTGCTAAGACTCCATAATGGTGTAGAACTCCATTTAAGGTTGAGCTTTGGAGAGTAACCTAATAGCCTATTTTGTTTCTGTTTTTAAGAACAGTTTTATGTTTTCAGAAATAATCAAACAGTAATAATACCTGTTTGAATGAATGTTTTCTGTTTTTAATTTCCAAATACAATATAACACAATACACAAGTCAAAAACAAGTAAGCAATAAAAATTCATTTTAGTTTATGGTTTGGAAAATGGAAACAATAAAAAGGCATGAACAGCACTATAATTAATGGAAATATCGTAAAATTGTAATTATCAGCATGGTTATCGAAACTGGATTCATACAAATATTGTGTATTGTAAGATTCATAATCAATAACTAAGATTACCATGAAAAATATGTTAACATAAAGAAACATAAAAATACATCTATGTATTGATATTCTAAAGTAATAGCTAATGGAAATTTTGTAAAATTGGAATTATTGGCATGGTTACCAAAGCTGGATTCATAAAAATATTGTGTATTGTAAAATTCATGATCAATAACTAAGAATACCATAAAAAATATGTTAACATAAAGAAACATTAAAAATACATCTATATATCGACATTCTAAAGTAATAGTTAATATAGGGAAACATAAACTTCAAAATATGGCAAGATTGAAGCCGTAACAGTCACAAGACAAAAAAAGGACTACTGAATTCAGCTGTATATCCCATAAAAAAAACCCAAAAATTACAGAGGTCACTATTTCCTATTCTAAATGCCTAATCTCATGATCATCATTGATCTTCAAGATCAATGTCATTTAGTTCCAGGGCCGGGTAGTGCTGCTGTCAGCCACTACAGATCTTCCATTGTGGTGCATTTTTCTTTATCAGATGTCATGGTCACTTGAGGCCCAAATAGCAGGGTTTTTGGCAGTGATAGTACTGCTACAGTGGGCAGGGAGAAAAGCCACTTTTGCTCTCAGAATGGTGTCATTTTATTTATTTATTTATTTATTTTTGAAAGGGGGAAGGAGGAGGAGTGTGATTAGGAAAAAAGTTCACTTTTTTCACTTTATTTTAGAACATTAAGAAACCCTAAACTCAAGTATTTTCCCATGCTTCTCATCTTTTCTTTTGTTTGAAACCTCTCTTCTCTTTGTTCAGCCTCTGTTTCTGTGACCAGAACCACCCATCGCTGTTGGTTTATTCAGGCAACACCCTTCACTCTTCTATCCACCTCTGATCTGAACATTAGTTTCTTGGAGGCTTGGAGCTAGAAAACCAACAAAGAAAGTCAATGATATGCATTTAACTTCTAGTGTATATTGTTTCAAGTTTAAAACAAATACTTGTTTTCCTTTTCTAGCTTGGCATCTCTTCTTCAAAAGCAAGGTACTCGTGTATGCATCCATGAAGCATCAATTGGTAAGCAAGCATCAATAGTTTTTTTTCTTAGTATTAGGTGTGGGTATCATTGGAAGGGGTAGAATGGCACTTTCCCTCCAAATTCACACGAAAAACTTGCAAAATACCGACACCCCCTTCTCCCCTCCCCTCCCCTCCTCCAGGAATTGCTGTCCGGTGGACAACTTGAACCCTAACCTGCTTTAATGCATAATATGGTTGATCAAGAATTGTGTGATAGAGATTCTTTCAATTCAGCTGCAATACATATTCAAGTTCTGATTCAGCACCAGAAACTGTTTAGGATGTGATCTGAATTGCTGAATCTCTGAATATAATTGAAACACACTAATTGTATTGCAATTCATAGATTGTGACATGGTAACAATGATTATTGATTTACAATTTCACACTGCAGAAACAAGAAGAATCAAATGGTCTGTATAATTTTTTTTTTGAACTTTTTTGTTCTTCAAAACTGTTTACAAGTTCTGTTTTACAGAATTGATTTCAAAATCAATAAAAAAAACTGAACCAAACATGGATAAGTGGATATGCCCCATTATCTCTGTAGGTTGAAATTTCTTGTTCTCTTTAGATGAATACAATTACAAACCTTGTCTCTCTTTATATAGTCAGTGTTTGGAGAAATTGCATTAGAGTCTTATTCTTGTTTCTCAATTTTTTTATGAGTTAAAAACTTTTTAAAAATTGAGCTTATTGTTCAATATGCAATATTTTAAGATTTCCCACATTGGTTAGCAATAGAGTCAGAATATTCTTTACAAAGGCTTTGGTAGTCTTCTTCCTATGAACTAACTTTTGGAAGTGAGTTAGATCTAAGTTTGTTAATACAATTATTATGGCAATGCAGTTGTACTTGCTGTTATTTACAGACTAGCACATACCTTTTCAGTATATTCGGGAATAACACCTTTGTAAAATGTCATGAAATGCATTGTGTTATTTTGATGCTGAGTGCTGACATGGATGCGGCTGTTTGTCTTGTTCTTTTTTCTTGTGAAACTAAATAGGTGATTTGCACAAAATGTGATAAGATTTCAAATCAGTATGAAAATATGATGGACTTGACAGTTGAAATTCATGGAGATGCTGCCTCATTGGAGGAATGTCTGGACCAGTTTACTGCCAGGGAGAGGCTTGATGGGGAAAATATGTATAAATGTGAGGGGTAAGGTTACCCTGCCCATTGAATGATACTTGTACCTTGACAAGGTTTATTGTCACATTCCATATTGTTTCTTGCCATTGATGTCAGCTTGCTTTAAAAATAATATTTAGTTATACTCAGAGTTTTTGTAGTTTGATTAATTGAATGTAGATGATGAGAGAACATGAGAATTTTATATTACAAGTCATAGTAGTTAATTCCGGATAGCAGCGCGGAGCGGCTGACTCCCAAAACACTATAGCGGGATAGCAGGATGTCTGCTATTGCAGACAATCAAAACAGCAAAGGAAAATAGATCAAATAGTGGTCATTCATCGAAAAAATCTCTAATGCAGATGGTCTCGCTGGAAAATGTCTCACTATTATTAGAAAATATCTACATCTTGTCAGAACTAGTTTCGGTTTCGCTGGAGATAAAGAAGAAAATTGAAACCTGGCTGGAAATGGTGACTCACATGAGAAAGTGGTACTGGAGATGGAGGACAAAGCAAAAGAACGAGAGAACCAAAGATGGAGGTAGGGTTCGATCTTGACTTGTGAGGACAGAAGAGAAATTGCTATGTAAGTAGGAGGCAAAATCCTAAGATTGCCCCCCTTAAAAAGCTTTCCAACTTTAAGAAAGGGAGGGTAAACTTGTCCTTTTGCCCATTTTTGATATAGCAATTATGATGGCCACAGTTTTCACCTTTCATGGTCACAAATTGTGGTCACTACACAGAACCATGACGCGACAGCCCTAGGATCACAGCAGGGAGCTGCTCCTCCGCGATCTCGCCCACTATTCCCGCTATTGACTACTATGTTACAAATTGAAATGGAAGTTGGCCCCTCTCCCTCTAGTCGTTCAAAAATTAAGTTCAAAGATGTTCTGTAATAGTAAAAACATTGATAGTAATGATGTAAAATATTGTTAGCTTTAAAACTAAATTCAAAATTTGTGCCAGGGAACTATTAAAAAACATTTGTGGTCTCATCTGCATAAAGGTGACCATACCCCTTAATTTTAATGACCAAGATATTGAGGTAAGAGTTTAGGCTTTCCAAAAAAATTATGTTAATTACATTCTAAATGGAATCTTTTTGAACTGATCCGTGTCCCCATAATAATGATCCAAATTGATAACTATTACTATAAAAATCTTTATTGGATTCAATTATGTATGTTGCATTATGAGTTTAAGTTATCAGCTTTCTTAATTTAGCTTTTATTGAAGAATTTGGAAGTGTTGATCATATGATGTATCAATGTCAAATCATGATGCTTATGTTGACATATGTCAATAGCTTTGTAGTTTTCTGGCCATTACAAAATGAATATTGCTTGAGAATTAACCATAATAATTATCCTCATTATAGTTGTGGGTTTTGGTCTTTGTTATACTAGATTTCTAATTCAGTTCTGTTTCCTATTAAAAAATATAGGCTTGTGACTTTTCTTTTTTTTTTTGGAAAATTTTAAGTGTGTATTTTGTTAACCAAGATGCACAATTTGGGAAGATTTTATAAATAGGAAACTTTCAATGGTGGAAAGTGAGTGTTGTCAATGAAAATAAAATTCAAACATTTGCCTTTGATAATGTATTTTTGCTGTTAGATCCTGTTCTTAAAATAAGCTTTCCTGCTGCTTGTCAGGTGCAAGGATTATGTCAAGGCATGGAAACGTCTTACAATAAAATGTGCTCCAAATATTCTTACAATTGCCTTGAAAAGATTTCAGGTCTGAGTGATTTGATTAATTTGATCTAGACATGCTTGCTAAGTTGTCTGATGCTATAAGCTGTTAAACTTTAGATATCAACTGTATAATTCTAGTACTTTCTCATCATGTTTTCCATGTGATATATGAATTGTATGGATGTTAATTTAGCATGATTACATAGCATACTTTCAGCACATTAACTTTTACATCTACTAGTATATAAAAGCTTGAAAGGCTTATATGCGTTGTTAACTTCTCCTATCAAGTTTTCTTATGTTTATTTTTTGGGGGTGTTGTGTGCATGCAGAGTGGGAGGTTCGGGAAACTTAACAAGAGAATAGCCTTCCCTGAGACTTTAAATCTTAGCCCCTACATGAGTGAAGCTGGAGATGGATCTGATATTTATAAGCTATATGCTGTTGTAGTACATATTGATATGCTAAATGCTTCATTTTTTGGTCATTACATCTGCTACATCAAGGATTTCCAGGGAAACTGGTATAGGATTGATGACTGGAAGGTAGATATCCGTGTCTCCCAATCCAAGTTTGAATATTTTTCTTTTTGGCCACTGAGTACTCTGAATGTACTTGAACATGCAGTAAACTTAGCCTCATTTGTGTTGCCTTACATTTCTCAGGTTACGAGCGTGGAGTTGGAAGATGTACTTTCTCAGGGAGCATATATGCTGTTGTATAGCAGGTATTCTTGTTACCATGTATTGAAGAGGCTAATGCTCTCTCTCTTTCTCTCACACAAATTAATCCAGTGTGTCTGTGGTTTCTATCTTCCACTTCTGGTGCCTGAACGACATTGCCCTTTGAACATGGTTTTGTCAGATGGGATGTGAATTTTCATATGATAGAATATCTATTCAGGCTCAATTAAAATCGAATCCTATCTTTTCATCTAATAGCTCAAGTTTATTCTTTATGCTGATATTAAATTGGTCTTAGTCTCGGGTTATCTATGAAGAAAATAATCACCCTTGTCTTAAAAGTCAAATTTTAGTTATTCTGTGCGGAAGTCCACATAGCAGCTTTGTATCCATGGTCCCAAGTTGAGCTAGCAAGTACAGGTTTGAGTGTTCTTACCTTTGTTAAGTGGTTTTGATGACTAACAAGACCTGCATTAGATCGTTTGATTTTTTGAATCATTGAAAAGACCAACTGTTATAACAACAGATCAACCTTTTTATATGGAGTAAATCATCAGTTCCTTGAATTACAATCACCAATCATTTTAGTTCCTGAAATTTTGAAAAAAAGTCTCCTTGAAATTGACAATTGGTGATCTGTTCAGTTCCTGACGATAGGATCTGTCAATTTGATCCTTGACTTTGGCAAATGAGTTAATTTGGTCCCCAACTTCAAAATGCTTCAATTAATTTGATCCCTGACATTAAGACCAAATTGACTTGTTAGAACTCTCAGATTTATAGTGAGAAAAAGAGGGATATTGTATTAATTAAAATGAGAATTATAGAACCAATATTCTGGACTCTAACAAGCTCAAAGCCTGCGGCTCCTTCAGAGGAATGCTCTATGCATTCTATGCCAAGCAAAACTGCTTCACAACACACTACTATACTGCTGCCTCCCTTCTACCCCTTCTCTCATTGTGTTCCCTTTCATATGCCACAGTCACTCTCCCCAGTTGTAAACTAACTTGCATATTCCCTCTATTTGGTCTTGTGCCCTTTTTACCCAGCTCATATTACTTATGGTTGTCAAATTCCAGGACTAACTTGTTTGTTTGTTAAGCTTCATCTTTCAATGTATTCTGTTGTGGCCTTTTCTTTGGTTTACATTGGTGAATATATGCTTATATTACAAATCTCAAATAAAGAATGTTTGTGATAATTGAAGTTGGGCCAGATGCATGTTGCTTTTCTGAACAGTTATTAGTGTCAATTTCTTTCTGAGAAGAATGTTAAATATTGCTTGATTTGATCCTGGACAGGTGTAGTGCCAGGCCATCAGGCCTTCATATTCAAACAAATGAATCTTCAGGGATAGCAGAAGTGCGAACAATGGAAGTTAAAGTGGAGCCTGGACAAACTGAACAAGATGAATGCCTCTCAAATATGAAGACTTTGAGTTGTAGTAGAGGTTGTGGAGTTTTTCCACCTGATAATAGTCCAGAACCAAACCTCAGCTATGACCACGAGTCTTCTACTGGATTGAACTCAAAAACTAAGAGAGAGCGGTTTGAAGATATAGACGTGATTGATGTTGATTCAACTGGTACTGCAGATGAGATTTCTTGCATTGCTGTTGAATCATCTTATGTGCCTATTTCTCAAGCCAGCAAAGATCTGGGGGATGTAGATGTTAGCAGATCTTTAGAAGAGACTTCAGGCTGCATGGAAGAGCAAAATGATACTAACATGGCCAAGTCTGGTCCTTGTCTAGGTTTACTGAATGACTCTTCCTTCTTTGATAACCCTTCTTCTGTTTCAAGGAATCATCAACGAAACGTGGAAGATGATTCAGAACATACAGATGTGGTTAAAGGCAAGTTGATTGCTGCTAAAGATAATGCATATTATGGTAATGGATTCGTCAGTGAAAATAAGTTCGCTATTCCAGTTGAAGATGCTAGCACACATTTTTCTGGCATTGGTTCTTTTCCCAATGAAAATGACAAAGGAAATGGAATTAAGAAAGTGGAAAATATCAGCTGACTTCAAGGAGCCGCTATTTTTGTCGTGTCTTCATATCATTTGATTATCCCATCATCGAAAGGTGGTGAGTTGGGAAATTTTTGTCTGGGGTTTCATTATTTGCAGGAACCTTGGATCTCATTGTAACATTTCCAGATGGATTTTCTAATTTAATTTTACTGATAGAAAACAACTGTCCTTATTTCCCTTCACTCTTTGTAAATAAGACAACAAATTTCTAGGTTGCCGCGTACCTCCATCGTTGGGTATGTTTAGTATAATTAATTTTGAAAATTTAGTTTTCGAAAATTTTAACCAATCATAGGCTAACTGAAATCAGTTCTTGATCCTGAATGTCTTTAATATTTGTTAAATTAATTAATGGTTTTTCTAATTTCTGCCTAGGGACACATGATATGAGAAAAAATATATATATTAAAAAATATAGCATTTAATAATTTTTATGCCTTAAATTCTGTAATATTTTGTTGTTATACATAAATTTTTAGCGTTTTTAGGTTAGAAAAATTGATATTTTTTTTTTGCTCAAAGAAAAAAATGATTACTCAAATGGTAATTCGCAATGTGATAGCACAAAATACTAAAACAAGCATAAGGGAATGATAACTTAACCCAACATCTACCGTCTAGTTTAGAGGCCCAAAGAGGTAGTCGACCAAAGACCAAAGAGAGATTCCATAGAGGAAGTTCATTACATCCTTCTTCTTTTTTTAAAAGAAAGGGGCCAAAAGCAAGGCCAATTTAACGAGCGAATGAGGCTGCATCATGTGCGGATCAAGACCATATATTGGGGCCTTAGTGGCTATTGGGTGTGTGTGAGCATCTACTTGAGCTGAAAGCACACGAGGCGCAGGAAAAGAAAAAGACCACAATTAACGGCTTTTGCTTTTCAACATTTTCCTTCACTAATCTAATCTTATTATTCTAATGAAAAAAAAATACTTGTCTTGTGGATGGGGCTTGAGCATTGACTTGTAATTGCACAACACAGCAAAGCAAAAGAAGACAAAGATTCCTTAACGAGGAGCCAAAAGGAGCCAAGAATAGAGGGTTGCTTCTTGCTTTTGCTCTAAGAGGGTCAATTACAAATCACACGAGTCACAGACAAAACCCAAGCCCTCCCCTTTGACAATTGACATTGTTGATCCACTTTGAAACTCTGTGGTCCTTTCTCTTCCTTTTATGCAAAGTAAAATGATTAAATAAATGTGCCAGCAGTTTTTTGTTTGCCCGCTGAGTGTACCCTTTTTATTTTTCAACCCGAATCCAAAGCATATAGATAGCTATGGCCTTTAAGCGGAGTCAACTACTTATCTTATCTAATAGACTAATGCCATAGACATAGACATCCTATTTTGCATCGAAATTTATGATTAAGCCACACAACACAACCCCAACACACCCGTGTGTGGCGTGTGCGTGTGCCTTGTCATCATCACAGTGTCAAGTGTCAACCATCTAACACCAACAAAAAGAGTTCCCGAGGAAGCTTCCTACCTCGCTTCCTACTTCTTGAGCTCCCTTTCCCTTTTTCACTTTTTTTCTGCTCCAAAGTCCATTTTAAACACACAATCCAAACCCAACCCTGTTGTGTTCTCCAACACACTCTCACTCACCACTGTGTCCGTGTGTTTGTTTTCTTATCCACTCAACGAAGCTGTTGCTGCTTCAGTTCTATAAGGTACTTTTTCTCACCTTGATTGATTTTGTTCTTCTGTCATCATCATAGTACTGTTTGGGGGTAATTCATAAGTTATTCAAACCCCTTCCAGCATGTGTTTCCTGAGTGAACTTTTCTTTTTTATTTGGATTTTGGATTATCCTTTTTATTTAGTCATTATGTGAGGGTTTCTACAAAAGGGGTAGTTTGCATTTCAAGTCTCAAGCTTCATGTTTGCTGGTAAAGGATAGCTTACTAAGCTAGAAGGGTGTCTTTTTTTTGTTGCCGGAGGGGGGGGGGGTTGATTCTGCACCTTCAATTGGTTATCAAAATTCAAGAAGACTCGCAATTTTTGTTGCAAATCTAAATGGGACTGGGGAAAAAGGGGCAAGTCTTGATCTTTTTGGGTGTAGATAACCTTTTGGGTTATTTGTTAAGGGCCACTCATTCAATTTGATAGTATTCATTCACATAAATTGGCTTTTATGATTGGTATAACCTTTAAAGTGGAAAAAATTGTTTTCTAAAATAACGATTTAGTTCCTTTGTTTGTTTCTGCAGTTGTTTACTCCAAATTTCTGGTCAATGGAACATAGTTTAAAAAGAAAATATCCAGAAAATGGGGATCATTTACGCTTCAACAGCTTTTCTCTAGATGACCTCAATGAAGATCTCTTGGAAAGGGTACTTTCCTGGTTACCAACTTCCTCATTCTTCCGCGCTACTTCTGTGTGCAAAAGGTGGAAATCAGCTGCTTCTTCAGTGAGTTTCAAGCTTGCTTGCTCACACATTCCTTCGCGGGATCCTTGGTTTTTGATGGTTGCTCCCAATCTCAACCAATCTATTGTCTTTGACGCTGCTCAAAACAGTTGGAAAAGACTCAATCACCCACATCTTCTGCTTGAAGACTCTAACAAAAGCTGCATGCCTGTTGCAGCCTCTGGTGGCCTTGTTTGCTACCGCAAATTGTCAGGAAACTTCATTGTGTGCAATCCTGTGAGCGGATCTTGTAGTGAACTCCCTCCATTGCATTTTGCCCCTGAAAATCAATCTCTGAATGCTGTCGTGATGAGTACAACTTTCAAAGATCAAATCTCCTACAAGATTGTGTTAATCTTTGGTGAACTTCCTAATCTCGTGTTTAAAGTCTACAACTCAAGCTCTGGCTGTTGGGAAGATGAGACTTCGCTGAGGAGAAAGGTTGATGATAATTCCATGGATTGCGATTCAACTGATGACAATGTTATTTACTTCCTTAGCAAGGCCGGAAATGTGGTGGCTAGTAGCATGCAGCGAAGCCCATCAAAGCAATATTCTTCAGTTATTACATACAAAGATGATCAAGAGATTGTGTATTTTCTTAGCTCCTCTGGGACAGTAGTTGCTTGCAATTTGACATGCAAGTGCTTCTTTGAGTATCCTAGGTTGTTGCCTGTTTTCAGTGAGTACTCCATTGATATCGTGGAGTGCAATGGTGAGATGGTGGTTGTTTTGTTATCAGAATTCTTGGAAAGCACAAGTCTTAGGGTGTGGAAATATGATGAGGCTAATCGATGCTGGCAACAGATTGCAGCCATGCCTGCAGCAATGTCTCATGAATGGTATGGAAAGAAGGCAGATATTAATTGTGTTGGAGCTGGCGATCGAATTTTTGTATGCTTGAACTCTCTTGAGCTATGTACTTACATTGTGTGTGATTTGGTGACCAACAATTGGGTTGAATTGCCAAAATGTTGCATAAATGGAGAAATCATGGAGTTCATGTCTGCATTTTCATTTGAGCCAAGAATAGAGGCTTGTGTGTGAGACTAAAATTTCCCAGCCTTGGTATCTTGATTTTGTTCATCATTCCTTTGTGTTCTATTAGCTTAAATGTTCTTTTCATTTGTACTTAGTGCAGATTGGTATGAAAATAGAGATGGAAGCTCTAACCAAATGATTGATTGCTAACTGAGATATTGTAATTCTCTTTATTGATTGTTAGATGTATACACCGTTTTCAGTTAATGGTATTATCAATGAATGACCTTGTTAACGATCCCTTCTCCTTGGTTTTTCCCTAATTGTGATGCACATGTTAGTGACAAACTGTCCAAATATTAAGGGGGGTTTGGTTTCAGATTTTTTTTTACTGTTAATTATAAAAATACAACTTTTTTTTCTGTTTTCTATTTTCATGGATTTGTATATAAAATATTGAAAATTTGTTTTCACTATTTTCTTTATAATTTTTTTGAAATAGAGAACAAAATAAAAATAAGGTGAGATTTTTATAATTAGAAGTGAAAATAAAAAAATGTAAAAACATTTTTTGGTTTGATCAATTAATTTTTTTAGCTAAATCCATTTCAGTCCTCCGAAGATATAGGTGATATGAATTTGGTCAGAAGAAAATTGACATTAATTTAGTTCTTATTTTTTACAAAATGTTGCTTTAATATCACCCTTCCTGTTAAAGAAACATAAAACTGTTGAGCATCTAATTGGTTTAAAACGCAAATGGGACGAGGTTGTCTTCTTTCTCTTTGGTTTTGACCTTTCAAAATAAGTCATTAGTATTTGTCAATTTCATATAATGGTCTAAAATGTTGAGGATCGATATGTCAAATCTCATAAATTTTAGCAGGTGGAAAATAAATGGCACAATTAAGGACTTCATTGAGAAGCTGATTACTTTCAATTATATGACCTTTTTGTTTTTTTCCTTGCCGTGTCAGTAGGGATGGAATTGTGCGGATGGAAGGATTTTACTCTAACCTTTTTAACTTAATTTAATTTATTTTAATAATAAGTTTAATTTAACTTGTTCAAAAGGAGTTTAAATTATGCTAAGTCTAAGTTTTTAAGACTTAGCATAATTTAACTTATTTAAGTAATATGTTTAAATTAAATTTTTTAAAAATTTTAATTAATTAAATAGGTTATGCTTGAACTTAAAAAAAATTTATTAGGCCTATTAGAATGACCTATTTAAAATTTATAATAATATATTAAATAATTTTATATTAAAGTTATAATATAATATTATATTAAATAAATTAAATTTTAAAATAGATAAACTCTTAAATCATAAACTCTAATCTTTTTATTGGAGTTTAAAAGTGTTCATATTATATATCTTTTAAGAGAGAGAGTTTTACTCGTTAAAGTCTGTTGCGTTATTATTGTTTGATTTATACATAACGTTGATTTGTGTTTGTTATTTTGATTATATATTTTAATAAAATAGAAATATAATTTTATTATATATTCAATGTGTTGAACCATTTTTTTTATAACTTACGTAGATAGTTTAATAGCCAATTTAAAAAAATACTTAATAACCTATTGAAGGTTTAAATACAAAGTAAACTATTAAAAAATATAATACGTTAAAGTAGACTTTTAAAAAGTATAGGCTAAACTTAATAAAAAACTTATAACAGATAATAGATCAGACTTAGGTTTCAAATTTATTGCTTATTTAAACAGTTTAATAACGTATTTTAAAAAAATACTTAACAACTTATTGAAGGTTTTAATACAAAGTAAACTATTAAAAAGGTTAATAGGTTAAAGTAAGCTTTTAAAGAGGACATGATAAACTTAAATAAAAATCATATAATAGATAATAAATCAGATTTAAGCTTCAAAATTATCAAATAAGTCAGATTTATTTATGCAAAGCTTAGCCTAATTTAGTATATTTTCATTCTTACGTATTAATATGTTGCACCATCTCATTAAAATTAATAAATAAATAACTCGTTCATTTTCTGTGCATTATATAGTTATCATTAAATTAAATTAAATTTTATAAATATTTTACAATTTAATAAAATTCTATTAATTTAAGAAATTAATTTTTTATAATAATAAATATATTATTATGTTAAATAAGTTATAGAGATAAAAATTTTAAAATGAAAATATCAATTTAAATTAAGAATTATTAAAAAAAGAGTAAACTAATACATAAAACACTTACATTTTCTCCTTAAAAATATTTGTTTAAAAAGTAAAATTCAAATTATAAGCTTAAATAAAGTTTTAGCCCTATAGAAGTTGTTATATTTGAAATTAATATTTAGAAAATTGTTAAGATTTATTCTCTAATAAATAAAGTGAATAAAAGATTAATTTTTATCATTAAACTTGGTTTCTTATGTATCATATTAGCTAATAAAATTTTAACTTAGCATTATCATGAACCCTTGATAAACCTTTATCTCAATTAATTAGCACATGTATTTAAAAATATTTTATGATGAAAGCTTAAACAATACTTTTTTATTTCATAAAAATTATTGCATTTGGAATTAGTCTTTCAAAGAATATGTTAGAATTTACTTTTCCACAAATTAAGTACAAAATTAATTTATATTATTAACCTTTATTAGTCAAGTACTGAATTAGCCAACGAAGTTTAATTTAGCATTATCACATGTTAAATATTCAACATACCATTATCTTAATTAATATATAATTGTTATAGGTGATGTGAAGGATAGACCCTAATAATCATGTCAAAACATGGTTGAATAAGATATACTTGCATGAAAATTTAGTTTTATGGCCATTTGGAAGTTGAGCTGTATGAAGAAAACAAGTTTATAGAGAAAGAAAAAAATAAAGACAAAGCAGAACACCAAATTAGAGTCCTAATTTTCAAACAAAAATATTTTTGGATAATATTTTATAATTAGAGTCCTAATTAAACAATAATATTTTTGGATGTTAAATTTCTTTCCTTTTCTATAATTTAATTTTAATTTTTTATAAAAAAATTATCTCTTTAATTTAGTTTTATTTAATATAATAAGATTTTTATTACTAATAGTTAAACTATTTAGTTGTTCTAAATTTATAATATTTAAAATTTATAAAAATATATTTTAAAATTTTAATTTAATAATAATAGTGCAAAGCTGAGAAACATACTAATTAACATAATGCTATACTAAATATTAGACATATAACAACGCAAAATTGAAATTAATAGTTAATTTAATACTTGACAAGTAGAGATTAACAAATAACTAATTTTTTATTCACTTAGTTTACTAGAAATTAAATCTTAATAAAATTATTTTGACAATTAATTTCAAATAGAACAATTTTTATAGGAATAAAAAAATTATTTTTATTTTTTATTTTAAATTATTTTTAAATATCATGTATTTGACTAAAATAAATATTTATCACATGTCTCATCTAGAATAACGGTTTTTTATTAGATAACTTAACACATAAAAACAATTAAATTTTTATTTACTTAATTTATTAAAATTTAAATCTTATCAAAATTTTAATAAATTCTAAATGTAAAAACTTTAATAAAAATTATAAACTTATTTAAACTCAAATTATATATAAAAATAGATTATCTATACGTCTTTATTAAAATTTGTATAAAGTTCATGTTAGCATCGTATCAAGACTTAAAAATTATAATATTAACATAATAAAATTGAATTATAGTATTTTGTGTTTATTTCTTTTCATCACATTACCTATTTTGCTCTCTCTCTCTTTTTAGTTTTTAAAAAATATAAATTTATTGTACAATTAGAATATTTCTTGAATTTTTTTTTACTAAAATTATGTTATTTTAGAAAATATTTATATAAATAATATTATTTAAAAATAAATTATTAATATAGGTTAATTAAACAAGAAACTTTTTATGTTAAAACAAACATAAAAGACAGTATACACTAAGATGTATCATATAATACTTTTATAAAGACGCGATATTTGTACTAAAATTATTTCAAAGATGCTTGCAAATAGAATGCGGGGTGTGTTAGTAAGTATAATAAATAAGCATCAATCAGCACTCATACTAGGGAGAAACATGTTAGATAGTGTGCTTGTTGCCAAAGAAGTAGTAGATTATACTAAAAGAAATAAAAATAAATATTTTGTGTTGAAAGTAGACTATGAAAAAACTTATGATTCAGTGAATTGAAAATACATGTTATATATGTTATGAAAGTTTGACTTTGGGGAGAAGTGAGTAAGGTGGATGGAGGCTTGTATATGTGGTGGTTATTTATCAATCCTTGTAAAAAGGAGTCCCATGAAGGAAGTGGCGATTGGTAGAAGTCTTAAATAAGGCTATCATTTATCTCTATATTTTTATTGGCAGCGAAAGGTTTGGAGGATTGATGAGAAGTGCTATTTCAAGGAGACTTTTTTTTGGGGTCAAAGTTAGTGATGGATCTGAAATCTCATTGTTACAATTTGCAGATGATACTTTGATTATAGACAAAGCTATTGAGCAAAATTTGTAGACGATAAAGGCTATTCTACGAAGCTTTGAGCTTATATTTAGGCTTAAAGTTAATTTTCATAAGAACTATATTATAGAGGTGAATGTGACAAGTGAATTTCCATATACGACATCTCGTTTTCTAAATTACAAGGTGAGGTCTTTGCTTTTTCGGTATTTAGGTATCTATGTTGAGGATAAATTAAGAAGAAGAAGTGTTTGGCAAAAAGTTTATTGAGGTACTTAATAGCAAAGTAGCATCTTGAAAGCACAAATACATTTTCATTGGGGTAGAGTGACATTGCTTAATGTTATTCTAAATAGTCTTCTACAATTATTTATCTTTTTGGAGAATGGTATCAAGTATTATCAAGGAAATAGTGAAGATTCAACATCGATTTCTTTAGAGTGACGTAAAGGAATAATCAAAAATAGCCTAGGTTAAATGGAAAAGAGTATGCATGCCAAAGAATGAGGACGGTTTGGGAGTGAGAAACATAGAATGATTTAATTGGAGCTTCTTGGGTAAATAGGTTTAGAGAGAATTGAAGTTTCTAAACTCATTTTGCTTTAATGTGCTACGGGTACGATATGGATTGTGTGCTAATATGTTAGTTTCTTTGGAGGTGACTCACAATGCTTCAGATTAGTGGAGAGATGTGGTGTGTGTAACACCCTACATTTCTCCATCTTAAATATATTGATTTTATAAAATTATAGAAAGAATAACCAACTTTTTCTTATAACAATTAATAAAAAATTTTAGAGATAAAACCTTTCATAACAGTTAATTCATATACAAACAAATTTAAAGAATAACTACATGAAATATATTACAAATTAATATATACATATCATTATCCATAACATATCAAAATTTACAGCAGTTCATGCTCATTCCCACATACTAAGGGCCTGAAACTATTCGTCTATATCATGTCAACCCTCAATTTTTGCTAAGTCCTCAACAGTTAATTCATCATTCTCTCATGGATAGGCGTCACTAGAATCCGCCATCATTTCTATATTAGGGAATCTCTTAAATGTATAACTGTTAGGTCTTTCTAATAAATTATGATCATGATAAGTAAATATATTATTCATGATCCAAGAAGGCCTTTCTATTCCTTTATATTGATAAAAACTGAGAGGCTAATGAATTTGATCATTGGTCAGGCAATCAAAAGGAACTGCATAATTATAAATTACTTCTAATGTGTACTCCCCATCACTTCCATGATATACTCTAAAATGTAAATGTACAACACATCTATATTTTCTAAATACATAATTTAATTTACTACTAACATAAACATCTATGATATCAATCCGTATGGGATGTGTTGTCATCTTTGCTACCTGTAGAGTGGTGTAAGGGTGAGCAACTATTCTACCTTTCAAACATAACGCAATTACATCATATCACTTATTACCATATTCATTAATATGCAATAATCATCACTTTATATCAATTATCAATTATTCTCTTCCTAACATATAAATTCATACAATTTCAATATATTCTTATCATTCCATTTTCAAATACGCACTTTCAGTGTACTGTGATCACAATCATTTGATGCCTCCAGTAGTTCTTAAGGTCTTACTCAATCATGTAAATAGTTGCTAGTTAGCTCATATAATACGGATACAACATATGCAATCATGAGCCCTTAGCAAAGGCATAGTCAGGAGTCTAGTCGGGAAACGAGTGTGAGGCCATGTGGCGCATTTGCACTCAACAATAATATGTGCACAATTGCAAATGTTGCTCACCACCCTACATTTCTCCGAGATTTCCTTATCGTCTCCAGACTCTATACCCCAATGCATCTCTGTAACTATTTATATCAATTCATTCATAAGATCGTACTTAATAGCACTTCTAACTAATTCCATATTACTCATCACTTACTTATTATCTCAATAATCACATCATTCAATAAATCATCAATGACTCATTCATCATTTTTAAGCATATCTCAACAATAAGCTTATATCACATATAGTACATTCATCAAACCTGTTCCACTATAATATTATACTTTTTCATCATATATTTCATATTTACACAGTATAATCAGTTAACCAACCATTAAACATATGCATATTAGCAATCTTTCTTCATTAATACTCATTACTCATACATACCTCATCAAAATTGCTACATAAACATGCTTTCATGAACTCGACATATAACTTATAATGATAAAATAGAGTTTCCCTTACCTTATAATGAATATCTAAACGAAAATTGATGAAAAAGAATGTCCTAAAATAGCACTTCTACCTAGATAACACGAATTTGTTCCTTAAGAACAAGATTCAAAGAAAATGAATGGTAAAAATACGATTGAACTTAGGGAAACTTACTTAGAATCACTTAGAACGAACATATTTAGAGAATAATTGGTGTTTAGAGAGATTTTATTTGAGAAAATGTAGAGAGATTTTAGAGAAAACGAGGGTGGGACGTGAGAGAATGTGAAGAAATAAAGTTTTATGCATGAAAACCCTTAAATACTCTCTTGCCACAGCAAAAATATCAGATGAAATTGCACCTTATTTTCTGCACTTTTTGTTACAATGAGTAATCCTTGCTACAGCGAGACATCCTCGCTGCAGCGAGAGTGCTCCAGAATGTTTCATTTTCACCACCTCATTCTCACTACAGCGAAAATTATCTCGCTACAGCGAAAGCCTTACAGTTCAACACTTCAAAACTCTTCCTAACATACCCTCACATGCATATTTATCATAACCATGTAGTTTCAATTAATATAAAAATAGGGATGTTATAGTGTGGGTTTGTAAGCAAGCCAATAGGTGGATAAATTCTAATATCACACGAGTTCTTAGTGATGGTTGTTGCTTTAGTTTTTGGAGGGATTAATGGGTAAGAAACATTATATTGACGAATTCATATCCAAGGTTATTTTCTGCAATGGTTAATAAAGAGGCGCGCGTGGTGGATAATGAACGATTTGATATGGGCTATTGGATATGGAAAATTTCTTGGAGAAGATAATTATTTGCATGGGAGGAGGATTTAAAACAATAGTTGTGGGAGACTATGGAAGATAAGAGGCTGAGGAAAAATGTGAACATGTTAATGTGGAAGTGTGATGGTAATAAAGACTACAGTATTCAGTCCACTTATCGCTACATTCATAATTACTTCATTGCAAGTAGTGGTTTAGAGTTGTGTCTAGTGCAGGATTTACACAAAATTTGGAAGGTCAGTGCACCAAGAAAAACAATGGTATATGTGTGTTATTTGTTGTTTAATGCAATTCCAGTATGAAGGAATTTAACCAAACGCAGATTGACGATTTCTTCATAAGCTTTTGGATTTTGTGATACCAAAGATGAAGAGGTACCGCACCTTTCTTTGTATTGTGATACTTCTATGAGACTATGGTACATGGTGTTTGAATAGTTTAGTGTTAATATATGCTTATCTGAAAATTTACATGAAACATTACTGAGTATGTATGAAATTCGATGTGAAAAAAGAAAATGAAAGGAAATTGTAATGATGTATTTTGTAATAGTATGAACGATTTAACTTTATAAGAATAATATTATTTTAGATAACAATATACTAAATGTTAGTGAAATATTTGATTCTATCAAGTGTCATTTTTAAAAGTGACTCATGACATAATTGTTTGAAAGTTTAATTATGTGTATGAATTGATTTAATGATCTCTTATCATGTATTGCTAATTTTTTTAGAGATATAATAAGTTAGAGTATTCTTATAGTCAGATTTTATCTTTAATAAAATATTGATGATTAAAAAAAAAATTAACATGTAATACATTTTAATGTATGTAGCTAATTACATTAACATCTCACCGAAACACATAATACGTTGTGGTATTTGGTAGCTAACTAATAATTGAGTACGTGTCACACGCAATATTTAATGCTTTGTATTTTCACTTTGTACAATAAATTAACTGTTAAATTTACTTAATATAGTAATTTGATTTTAAATTATATTAAAATAATAATAATTTTTAAAACTTAGAAAGTTCTTGTCAAAAAGTTGTTGCATCGTTGTCTTCTCTACGAGAGATGTCAAAATCATCCTTGAAATAAGGTTCCACACGATCATCATTTTAACATATAATGGTAACTATTTTAATTCACAATTAAAAGCATTCCTAAAGTTATTGAACAACTATGTACCAAATTATTGTGATCAAACCTTAATATTCAATTTTTATTACATTCAAAATATACTGTTTTAACAATAAAATATATACAAATATATAAATTAATATAATTACTTCCGCACATTAGATGTGACATGTATCGTGTTATAGTGTATAGTGTGAACTGCTCCTTATTTTTCTTTAAAGCAAAAATTCCAAACTTGAATTAATTAAAAATCAAATAAATTGAAAATTAAACAAATTAAAAAAATAAAAAAAAATAAAAAGAACCGAATTATATTATATTTAAATTAATTTTAAAAATTGATCTATTCCATCCAAACTAAATTTATATGTATATTTATAATTTTATTTATAAATTTAATATATCGTTATAAAATCATAATATGTAACTATTTTTTATGATTTTTTTAAAAATTATTCATTCTGTTATCTTTCAAGAATATGTTTTATTATTTTTATGATTAATAAGAAATTTTTAATTAATTTAAAATTATTTTTGTATATCATATTTTTTATGTAGATTTTATAATTTATTTAATAAATTAACTTTATTTAAAAATAGTGTAAAAATAATGATATAATTTTATTTTTAATTTCTAGTTAATTTAAATAAACTATAAAAATTGAATTATCCAATTCAATCTTAACCACTTATAATTGAATCAAATAAGATTAGATTTGATATTTTTTTGAACTAATTCAATCACTCTATAATTTTATTATTAAATCAGTTATATTTTTTATTTTTGTAAAAACTGATTTAGTCGAATCCATAAATACCCTCAGTATGATCTACAGAAATTCCTAAATTTAGCCTTAATCTCATTCTCATGTGAAAAAAAAAATAATCTCAAACTCAAAGTCTTAAATTAAACAGTCTCTAGAGAAATTCCTAAATTTACATCATCACTATCAATTTATAAAAATTATAGAAAAAAAAAATTTTGAATCTAAATTTAAATCAAGATCGTGAGCGTTAATAATTAAATTGATTCACAGTATATTAAATATGACGTTTATTTTTTAAGTATCATTTAAGACAATAATAAATAAATTTAAAATGTAATTAATAATGTTTTTAAGCTTTATATGCTAAGTTTATAACAGAAATAAATATAATTAATATATAATTAGGAAGAATGTTTTAAAAGGATAATTAAACAAAAATAAAAACATCAATTAAATGAAATAAATATTGTAGTAAGATTTGAAAATAGTATTATATTTTTTTAGGATGAAATATAAGTTTAATTTCTATAATTAATATATATTTTTTATAAATTGTTTTAATTCTTCAATAAGCATTTTATACTTTTGTTATACTTTGGCCCTTGTCACGGCTTGTCATTTTAACAATGTTAGGTTAACACGTAATCAAATATTTGTATATAAATTAAAATATGAGTAATTTTTTAAAAATATGAAAATTAATTCATAAATTAAATGTTAAATTCCGGTACTAAAAGTATATTTTAATTTTAAATAAATATACAATAAAATTATTTTTTAAAATACAAATTCCTAATAATGTTAAAATGAAAAATTACAATAAAGAGGTATTTATTATAAAAAATTTATCATAAATATTAAAATATAATTTTTTTATGCATAAAATAATTCATAAATAATGTTGAATGTAAAGATGAAATGTGCAGTTTATCTATTCTTTTATAATTTGTTCCTATCAACCATCTTAATAATTTATAAAAATAATAAATAAATAATTTAAACTTATTTAATAATTTTTAAAATAAAAAGATAATATTTATTTATTTATTTAATATATGATAAAAACTATGCAATATGAATATTATGTATGTATAAAATTTATTAAAATAATAAGATATTACAAAATTTAATAATTTAATATACATAAATGTCATAAATTTTAATTTTTTATTAAATTTTGAAGATTAATAATGGCAATTAAATTTAAAATTATTCAAAATTCTTATAATTTTTAATATAAAAATTTTAACAATTTCTAGAAGAATCAAACTTTTAGAATGTCACAGTCAGCAACAGCTCATGGATTGTTCATCCTCGAATACGACGCGCTGCGCGACCGAATCTGTCACTCTCTTTTTCCAAACGACGACCGAAGTTAACGTCGTTTTATATTTTCGAGGTAATTCATGCCGATGACGTGGCCAAAAACAATTCGGAAATCCACTAGAAGATTCGTAGTCGCGTCCGTAGGCGATTATCCTTTCTGGTTACCCCTCGCCGAAGAAAATCGATTTCGGAAGGATATAAGAAAAAATAAAAAAACAAAGAAGAACAAAGGGTTTCTGAATTTTCATATTTTGATCTAAATCTGAGGAAAAATCACTTTAATTTGAATTAAAATTTGAGTTTCTCACACAAAAGGAAGGACATAGATGGAATCTGAGGATTTGGTGAAACAAGAATTGGAGGAGTTGCAGAAACAATTGGGGAAGAAGCAAAAGTTTGAAAGCGCAGTTTCGTCCCTCAAATCCCTTCTCCAACGCACATATCCATCAGCTTCTCCATCTCTTCGTAAATCTGTATGCTTACCTCGTTTCATTTTTCTATTCTTATTCGAATTTGCCTTTATAACTGTCTTACCAGTTGTTGCTGCATTCTTCAATTTAATTCCGTACAGCTTTTTAGGTTTGCTTTCTTTTTCTCTGTTTGGTTCGAAAAAACTATTTTTGAATTTGCTTGGACTGATAAATATTGTTATGTGTATGATAATAATATATAAAATAAATGTGTGGAGAACCTAGCTCAATGATTATTGTGCCAGTCATTGATTCTACTAATATGTTTGAACAATTTTGACTCGAGTCCTAGTGATTTTCATCGGTATGTCATGCGTAAAAGCATCTGGGAAGCAGGGTCACTTTGTTAGTCCATAATGAATACTGTATGAACGCTTTAAATTCTTGAAATTGCATTTTATAAATGGTTTTTTGAACATGTGCTCAACCACACACAATAAGAGAAGAATATATAGCAAGCTTTTATTGGAAGTTATAAAATATCACATGATTAATGCATTAATAACATCAACTGCTATAATTTTTAATAAAAATCTACTATTTATTGATTTATTATTGTCCGCAAGAAAATCAATTTAACAATTGTTTTAATTTTTTATTTTACAATTACCAACGTATACAAAGTGGAATACCACAATGATTAGATAAATTTTAGTATTTCATAGTTACAATGACTCATACAAATTTTTAAAACATGAATTTTAGATTAATTTTGTATATTGTATTATAGTCGAGTAGTGTCTTGTTGATTTTAAAAATATTCCATGTCTCTGTCTCATTGTACCCCGTACTGTATCCGTGTTTTCTTGGAAGACAACCCTTGACGAGGTTTGTGGCATATGTGACCTTTGAGTAGGTCAACCTTCCCTTTCTCTAAACCTACAACAAAATGTTTGTCATTGTTTACTCAAGAGTTAAAGGGCAAGTAATTGACTGTGGTGTTGCTGCTGGTAGTTTTATTCGGTTATATGCCGAGTTGCTACTGTGTTGAAGACCAGGTATACTGCACCAGGTTTCTGGAATGCTGGTCTGGGCCTTTTTGAGCAGGCTTATTTGCTTGTTTCTGAATCTTCTGAGAAGGCGCACTTGAAGGCTTGCATTGCTCAGGCCAGGGAACATTTGCATCTAGAGGAAAATCCATTACAAGCTTCACAACCTGCTGATAATCATGCAAACAGAGGTGATTTTCTTTTCAGAATGACCCAATTTTTTTCTCTCTTTAGGTTGTTATTTATGGCTTTTCATGTTCATGTGTTGTCTGAATCCTTCAGAAGTTTCAAAATCATTTTACCTTTGTCTACTTGTGTTTACTGCATTTTGTGTTGATTCAGGTTATCTTTTTGAGGGGCACCTCACAGTAGATCGAGAACCACCACAACCTCAATGGTTGGTGCAGTCAAACCTCTTGACAACAGCTGCTACTCTCTTTGCAGCTGAATCCTCTCAAGCTGCAGCAGCAAATGATACCACACCAGAGGATGCCTCAAATGTGCTTCAAGAGCTTATAAATAGATTGGAAGAAGTTGTGCCCTTGGTATTTATCTGAAATCTTTTCATTTGTTTCTGATAACCATTGTTTACCAGTTTCAACTTTTCTCTCTTAAATATAAATATGGCTTTGAATGTCTAGTTTCAGTTTCTGTACTTGGATAACTTTCAAGAAAGAGGTATAGGACTCAATTGTTTCAGCTTTTTTAAAAAAATGAATTTTAGAAGTTGCTTTTTGTTTGGTTACAATTATAAATATTACTTCTTATTTTAGTGGGTAGCTAAAATTTCAACTTTTTTTAGAAGCTATTCAAAACAGCTTCTCTCAAATAGCTAAAATCATATTATTTTCAGCTTCTGTTGATTTCATGATCTTAACCATACAATCTGAAAAACTGAAGTGTTTTTTTTTTTTTTTTTTTTTGGAAAAAGTGTTTTTTTCATGAAAAAAAAATCTTAAACAAATGGGCTCGTGATGTGGCTTAGTCATTGTTTGAATGAAAATAAATCAGGCAATTCTAGATTCATTTGAGATCATGGACAAATTATTTAGGCTCAACTAGGAACTGGTGTACACCTAGTCAACTTTGAACAAGATTTTCTTCTAATTATATTAAAGTAACAAAGCTACTTGAAGGTTCAATAGGATACTTCTTCACAAGAAATTAATGTATCAATGTAAACAGCCTAGGTATCAACTTGACTTCTATTTAAATCCTTATATATAATGTTCTTTGTCACGGTTGCTTTAGTGGATTTGTTAATGCATTATCTGAAGGGTAACTAGATATAATTATAAACAACCTGCTCAGTTCAAACTCTTTGTTAATTTCTTGGTCGTGCTGTTGCTCTTTTCAACTTGCTTTTTCATTGATATATGTATTTTGTTAGTATGAGCAGCCATTCCATCATTATACTTTGCATTGTTTAATTAGGGGCATTTACTGTAATTTGCTTTTTCTTTTTGGTTAGATGGTAGATGAAGGTCATGTAGCTCCAAGAGCTCCTCCTGCTAGTAAAGAAGTTGTGGCAAAACTTCCAGTCATTATTCTCACAGAGGAAATCCTGGCTAATTTGGGAAAAGATGCAGAGTGTGCAATTTGCAGAGAGAATTTAGTTTTAAATGATAAAATGCACGAGTTGCCATGCAAGCACACATTCCACCCACCATGTCTAAAGCCATGGCTGGTATTTTCCCTTAGTCCACAGATCTACTGGAAATTTTATGTTCTCCTTTTGAAACCAACTTAATGCATTTGATACTGTGGAATTCTAGAAGGAATGACGTGATTAAATATAAAGTATGTTCTATTTTATTCTTTTTGTGGCAGGATGAGCACAATTCTTGTCCAATCTGTCGCTATGAGCTGCAAACTGATGATCATGCCTATGAGAGCTGGAAGGAGCGCGAAAAGGAAGCCGAAGAAGAGAGGAAAGGTGCTGAAAATGCTATTCGAGGTGGTGAATACATGTATGTTTAGATTACCATTAAAGTATGGTTAATAATATTGTTGTTCTTGTAATATTGGATTTGTTAATTTTCATTTGGTGAATAGTGTATTCTTTATTATTGAAGCTGAAGAGCTAATTCCCCTCAACTTTTTAGGGATGTTCAAGTGTTTAACAAGAGTTCATAAAATGAAACCCAACAAGCCATTCAAGTTATAACTATCCACTTAAAGCCAAAATGTAATGATTCATCGAAAGCCTATCAATGGAGAGTGGTGAAACATGAACTCTGAAAGTGGGTTCACATTATATTTGTCCATGGTTGGTATTAACAGAATAAGGGACTACAAAACTTGAGGATCATTTTGGAAAAACATCAAAACGATTTCTTACATTTTGACGGACGAATGATAAGTGAAACAACTTCACGAAACTGACCTGTTAATAAAGTTGCAGGTGATTAACGCCAGCTGTGATTTATTTTTCCATACAATGAATGATAATCAACACATGGAGCATCCATTCTTCAATTTAACATGGAAAACTGTAGACCTCACCTCAAATTCTATAGCTGAGGTATCAGAAGCTTTTGCTCGACTGATATTTATTGGAAACATTTTTGGTGGTCAAATATTTGTTGAATATTTTTTTTGTCAATCATCTCTAACTACTTATTAAGGGCTTATATCGGATGTTGCAAATCTTTAGGTTTTGATTTTTTTAAATATAAATTTAAAATAAACATATATGATTATAATAGATTTAAATTAGTTTTAATATACTTTTAACTCAATTCTAGAAAATCATACAATATAGTTTCAATTTTAAATTGTATTAATGGTAATGCAACGTTTAAACTTAATATTTCTAAAAAAAAAAACTTTATTATGGTTATTGTCATTAATGTCATTCCTATTGACATTGTCTTCAATTAACTAGTTTCACAATTGTTGTAGCACTTCTATCATTGTTGTTATTCTTGGCATCACTTATTGATCATTATCATTACTACTACCAATCAATCATTAATAATATTATTGTTACTATTATTGTTATCACTTAAATAATTCATCACTAATGATATTACTATCATTACTAGTTAACCTTCGGCGTTGTCATTATTGCTATTATTAGTGAACCATCATTGCCATTGTTGTCTTTAATGTCTTTTTTTCCCCTCCCTTTCCAACCATTGTAGTTATCATTATCAAAATTTGCCGAAGTTAACCATTATTGTTTACCAATCAAACATGAGGGAATAAGTGTAAGTGATTTTTGTAGTTTGAATATAAAATTTAACATCAAAATTTGAAGATGAAAATGGAAAAACAAACTAATTATAAAACTAAAAATAGATTTTAATTCATAATGCTTTCAAAATTAGTAACCAGCTTGAATTATTTCTATTCGTATGTCTTTTTGGTTTAGGACTATATATGTTTTTTATTTTTGAAATTTAAATGAGACTTTGAGTGGTTTAAATAACATCTCTTTTAACTAAAAATCGTGCATATAAAAATGTAATCAGAGAAAAAGTTCAGATTGATTATTTCAAATAATTATCCTTTTTAGTCAAAATGATATACATATAAACAAAAGAAAAAAAATAAGGAAAATAATTTTGGTTCATTAGTTTGAGCAACTAGTTATCAAGTTTTTAAGTATGAAACCAATACTCAACATAAAGACAATGAAATTTCAGTCAGTTTAAATCCGAATACATAAATCAAATAGGACTATATTGGTTTGATTTAGTTTTTCAAATTCAACTGTTTATCTAAAATAACGAAGGGTCACGGATCTTGTTTATTGGAGCCACTAATCAATCAATGGGGATGACGCCACTCAACTGATCATCTCATTGGTTTCAAAGAATGTTTAGCCATTAAAATGATAAAACAACCTTGCCATAACACTTCCACGTCATATCAACTATACCACAAACAATCATAAACTGTGCTTATTTTGGACAAGAAATATTAGCATATATACCAAAACCTTCATAAAACAATCGTAATTAATGTGGTGTATATCCACCCAAGTATATTGTGTAAATACAAATAATGTAGAACCTCTCACTCTCCAATGAATATTTTCTATTTAGTCAACAGTACCGTATGAAGTATCAAGCTTAAAAATAAAACTGAAGGCCTTATATATAACCCAGCCACATTTTAGCTTGGTACTAAAAAAACAGACGAATAATGACAAATTCTCACCAAATTGCAACCATTATTGACTTGAAAGATCACTCAAATATACACTAGTGCCTGAGGCTTAGGAAATAAAGTAACCAAAGCAGCACCACAACTCCACAATTTGTGCATGCAGTGATAGTAAAATTGCTGCTTTTGTAAAGCTTCCCCAGAAACCAAAGTGAAGATACCTCCATGACAAACTTGTTGAACCAACAGGAGCCTTGGATCCTAATAACTCGGCATCTGTCAACTTCCAGGTTTTACTCTACTCCACCTATTTGCGGGTCTTGGTGAACTTTGATTCGACTCACGAGGCTCCACAAACCTATCACTTCTAGTTGCAGATCCCATTGCATCATTCCTGCCACCTCTCCTGTCCTTATTATGTCTCTTCAGATGACGATTAGGTCTGTGTCCACTTGACTTTTTTTCCTGTTCAAATTCATAGACCAATGGTTGGATCCCTTGAAGATCAGGTTCTGGAACATACCCATTTGGCCGCTTGGATACATCCATTCTTCTAAATGTTATTGATATCCTAGTAAAAGTTTTAACAAAGAGAATAGATCAATAATGGGATTGGTTTAAAAGCCACAGAGAAGATATATCAGAAAAGGAATACCTTTTCATAGGAACTGCAGGCACACAATGCTTAGCTACATCAGCTCCATTTCCATTTAAGACAAGTACAGATCTGGAGAAGAAAGACGACTTATAAGATTCTGAACCCTCAATAACAGTAGGAAAATAGATGAAGAATTCAAGTTAACTAGATCCAAAGTTATGCATTCATAGTTGAAAAATTAGACATAACAATGGATAAATTCAGATAGAATGCTTACCCCACAGGTAAGGGAATAGCAAATGAACCATCAAATTCACCAGGGCCCACAATCTTTAAGTTTGATCCAAAAACTATATTGCATTCACTAAGAAAAGAGACAGTGCAAAATGGTCGAACAAAGTCATGGTTATCTATATGTGGAGGTATACAGTCCCCTTCTTCATAGATATTAACAATGCAACTATCTGGCACACAAGTAGGAGGGAGTACATGCCACTTTATCAGGCGTCGAATGATGACCTTGAAAAGATGAGGTATAGGGTCTACCATTGCATTCTGAAGAATACCAGGAGGGTTGCCATCTCTGTCCTGTAAGCAGAAAGTTACAATTTAGGAGATATGTTCCTTTATCAAACTCAATAGCCATTATACTGTGGTCCCAATTATTACATTACTTGGTTTCCAAATAAAAAAATGTAAAGACAGCATCGAAGAACTACTAACCACAGCATAATTGTAACAGCACCCAAATTGGATGGTTTGACGTCCCTTGCCCCTCATCCACTTCTGTGGAGCAGAAAACGTCCGATCTGAAAAAGTTAACAATTAACATCATATAGTTCCTCAGAAATAACACCAACCGACATATTTAATAGATTGTCAATAAACTGTATCCAAGTGGGGCATAAAAAGGAATGTTATTTTTTTTGTTTTCAGTGTCTATGATGTTTAATTAGAATATGCATAAAGCCCAATGGATGTAAATTGAGCCCCATCTGCCCCACCATGCTTATTCCTAAATGAGAAGAATCATGTGATTAGTTTCACAGTCATTGGCCCTGCTAAGTTCAGGGTGATCCTCAAAATTTTGGAAACATGAAAGTTACGTCTACAATCTACATAGATTTGGTAATTCCCATGGCCAGTGTAGTCCAAGGCATAAAAAAGCGCTGAAGTTAGGCACTAGAAAGGGACAGTGACTCTAGCTGGTTGAGGCACCGTCCGTTCATTTAGGCACATGCATGCCTTCCTGATTGAGACAAGCCATACCTTATTGATAACTGTTAGAAACCCAACAAAGTGTAGCCACCTAACTTGATAGTTATGATGCCAAAGGTATAAAATACTCAGAATGTAAATTGAAGGTTCTAATATTTTGTTTTATATGAGACAGGCTTGACTAGTTAATTTATAAATCAACACCCACCCTCCATTCTTTTCTCTACTCTGAACTCTGAATCACCCTTGTTTTGAACTCTGAGCCCTCAACCTCCTATGTTCTGTTCTCTGTGAAATACACACCCTCACTTTTTTATTGAATGTTTAAGATGTATTATATTTGAAATATGAACATGTCTTTTGAATTTGGTTTGTTTGCTTGACCTTTATAGTTATTTACTTGTATGTTTTGTTTGAAATCTATGACTTTTTATGATTAATTATGAACATGTAATGAATTTTGAATAATTCTTTTTTAACTTTTTAGCATTTATATGTATATAGTATTCATTAGCTAATCTGCATATAAAATTTCAACATAGCAGCCATCACGCCCTGTGCTGTCTTTTTGGGGTGGGCAGCTACATGTTACTATCCAAGAATGATAACTATTGCTAGGCATATATCACCATTATTCACATTTAGCATCTATCAGACTCAGTAGGATTGCGAGATACTAACCAATAATATAAATCAATACGAAGTTGCAGTTATAGATCATCAAATTCCTGATATTACTTTAAACTATTCAGCAGCTAAGCAGAGGAATGCTATAAATAATCAGATTACATTTCTATTAAGAGGAAATATACAGTTCAATCCATGAAAGATGTTACTTGTGTTGCTTTAATCCCCCAAAACTTTGTGTATACAAATTGGACCCCAAAATTCTCAACTTGCTAACAAAATCACCCCACCAAAGTTGTCTTCTAGTTAACAAATTCATCCCTCCAGAGAACAATTTGGATAAACAGAAACTTTCAGGACTAAAGCAACACAAGTAACAAATGTCAAATTGAATATTTACTATTTACATTAAATTCGTAGCATCTAGATGCCATGCAGCAGAATGTCTACAATTTTGGACACACATTAAATTGCATTAGGCACAGCTTTTTTCCTTCTTTCACAAATGTAAATTCATCAAACAGCAAGGATTTAATTAAAGTCAGAGGTCAATTATTGCATCATTAAACAACAACAAAACAATAAAGCAGAAAAGCGCACAACAAAAAACCAAAAAAGATAAAAACAAAACAAATGACATAAAAGGGTGAGATGAGATAACAAACCTTTCAATTCACCCTTTTTGCCCTTCTCCTGCAGAGAACTAACATAATTAACAATCCTTCTCTGCTCGGCAGCACTAAAAATCCCAGTGTGGAGTTCAATTCCTTCAAGAATATTCACAAGCTTCCCATTAACCCTCTCAAAGCAAAAGAAGTCTTTCTCACGCCTCACATTCATGAACCTTATGTACTCCCTCTGCTCCCTAGGCAAAGTAGGTTTCTCAGCAACAACCTTAGTCACTTCAAAAGCATTTGAATCAGCGACCACAACATTAACACCATTGTTGTTGCTATTATTATTGTTATCATTAGGTTCATGCTCTTCTTCACCAAACTCATCATCTTCTTGGGCCATATCGGCCCAAGACATTCTTGGGTTTGGACTCTCCACATTAGAAGTCACCTCTGCTCCATCTTTCCAACTCCCAAGAGAATGTGCGTCACAGTTATCTTCACCATCGTTTACCTCGTCGACGGTGTCGTTTTGAGGCCCTGCACGTGCAAGCAAAGTAACCAAACAGCGTCAGAAGTAAAACGCGAAACGAAGCGAGACCCAGTTCGAAAACTCGAGAATTTAGAAGGAAAGTGAGGGTTTTGTGACCTGGGTCGATGGAGCGAATGCGATCGGAGAGTGATTCGGTGCAGCCGGTGCAGAGATCTCGCGAGAGGAAGGGAAGCCAGGTGGCAAGAAACTCAGAAGCTGTTCTGAGATCGGAAGTTGTGTAGTTGAGGAGAAAAGGGTCGGTGTTGGAAGCGTTAGGTTGACGTTCTTGTTGCTCTTGGTGGTCGTCCATGGCGCTGAGTCAACTCGGATGCAGAATCGGAGAATGGAAAGAGAGAAAAGAGACCGCACAAAAAGATACTCTGCTTGCTTCTTCCTTCCAGTGAATTTTACAATAATAATTATAAGACAAAATAAATATACTACGAGTTAAAATTTCTAAGAAAATATATTTAATCTATCTTTAAAAGAAGATATTTAAAGATGTTTTCTTCTGTTTTAAGTATATTTTGAAAGATAAAGATAATGACACAGATAGTATTAGTTTTTAGTCATTTAAATAAAGAAATCAAAATTTAAAATTTAAATTTTTGTTTGTGTTTTACTTTCTTAAGTTTTATCTTTCTTGTCAAAATTTCACTATCTAGAAAGTTATTTTTTAAAAAACTTACTATCTTTATTGTCAAAATTTCATTATCTAGAAAGTTATTAATTTTTTAAAAAACTTACTTTATCAAGATTTATAACTTTTTTTTGTCATAAGAAAAAAAAATAAAGATTATAACTTAATAAAACACATAAAAGATACGTCAGTTAAGTATTTATTTCTAAGGGAAGGTATTTGACTTGTCAAATTATGATATATTAAGCTTAACTGAAGAAATAATATAAAAATAATATTTTATAAGAGTAGGACTAATAAAAATATTTTATGTGAAAAAAACTTTGAATTTTTTTAATGATAAAACTGTATTTATGAAAATTATATCAAGTTGCAAACAATTTTTTGTTTTTTTATCTATTGGTGAGGAAATAGAAGACTGAAAAATAAATATTAATTATGGTTTAGGGTTCTGCGTTATTATTAACGTGGAAAGTGATGTTACGATGCTTTAAAAGAAAAAATCATCTCATTTTATTAATGTCCTTAATGAATTTTGTTTAACTTTTAGATTAAAAATTAATTACACTAAATTCTTCCTCTTTTTCTTTAAAAACACTAACTCTGTCCTAATTCATTCTATTAGTAACTCTTTACACATTTTTTCTTTCTCTTAGTTGGGTAAATATTTAGGAATCTCTACTACTCATCAGAAATTAAATAAATATTATTTTAATTTTTTTATTGATAAAGTTAGGAAGAAATTATCCCTTTGGAAAATGAATTATTTATCTCTTGCAGGGTCACTCTTGCTTAGTCTTGTCTCATGAGTATTCCATCTTATATTATGTAAGTGCATTTTATCCCTACTGCTATTTGTAATGAAATAAATAGCATTTGTAAAAAAAATTATTTGGAAATCTTTGAGAGGGAGTAAGTGTCATCTAATTTCTTGGAACAAAATTTGTAAACCCAAAGATAATAGAGGTCTTGAATTTAAAGATCTCCATATGTTTAATAAGGCTTATCTTATGAAATTATGCTAGAGGCTTGTTACCTCTCCTAATGATTTATGGGTCCAAGTTGTTAAAAGTAAGTACAAGTTTTCTATAGATCAAAGACCTAATATTGGTTCTGGTCAGCATTTTTCTCCTCTTTGAAAAAGTTTAGCTGTTGTTTGGCCTTTGTTTTCTCAAGGATTAAATTAGATCATAGGTAACGGCCTAGATGTTAAGTTTTAGATTGATAATTGGATTCTCCTCATTAGGGATCTTCATAAATATGTTATTCAACCTATTCATGATTTAGATCTTGACTTACATGTAGCCATTTTCTCTTCTAGGGGAGTTTGGAATTGGGATAAGTTGTCTTCCTTACTCTCTGATAGTATTTACCATCTTATTACTCAGCTTAAACTCCCTTCTAAAGGTTAAGATTTGTTGTTCTGAAGCCTGACCATTAACGGGTCTTTCTCTTTGAAATCTGCTTATCAACTTACTATTAAATCATCTCTTTCCAACTATCCAGCTAAGAATGTTTTTAAATTGGTTTGAAAGTGAGATGGTCCCTCTAAGATTAAGTTCTTTCTTTGAAAAATTTCTCATGGTAAGCTTCTTACTAATGAGGAACAGTTCAAGAGAAGAATGACATATAACTCAATCTGTTCTAAATGCAATGAGGCTCCTAAAACTCTCATGCATGTTTTACGTGACTGTCCTTTTGCTAGAGATGTTTGGAATCATTTTATATTATCTAACTATTTTGTTCAATTTTTCAATCCCGGTTGGAATAGTTGGTTGTCTCTAAATTTATCTAATGAGTCTCTTAATAATATCTACTGCTGGGACATATTGTTTGGGATTATAGTTTGACATATTTGGAAGAATAGAAATGCTTTTATTTTCCAAAATAGTGTTATCTAGTCTAATATCTTAGCTCAAAAAATTCTCTGTGATTTTGAGTTTTTTAATGATTGTTGCAAGAACCCTTCAATAATCTCTCCAAGTTATCTAAGGATATAATCTCTCTAAAATGGATCCTTCCTACCTTTGGGTAGCTGAAATTAAATGTTGATGGTGCAATTTCTGTTGTGAAGGGAATGACTGCTTATGGCGGTCTTCTTCAGGACTTTCAAGAAAATTTCATTGCTGGGTTCTATGGTAGACTTGACCTATGTTCTCCTTTAGAAGTCGAGCTATGGGGCATTTACATGAGGATCAAACTAGTTATCCATAAAGGTGTTGAAGCTATTTGGGTAGAAAGTGATTCAAAGGAAGCCTTGTCCTTAATTTTGAGTGTTCAATCTAGTTTTCACTCTTTGTACCCCATGATTCAAGGGACGAGAAATCTTTTGAAATTTGTTAAATTTATCAAGTTTGGCCACATTTGTAGGGAAATGAACCAATATATAGGTTAGTCAAAAAAGGCTTAAAGGAATTAGTTCCTTTTTTCATTCTAGAGGATACTCCTCTTTTCTTGTATTCCTATCTAGGTATTGATTACTTTGGTTTTTGGACTCCTAGGAAAGTCCTTTAAGTGTCTTTTTTTTAGGCTTTTAGCCTCTTTGATTAGTTAAAAAAAAAAAAAAAACCAACTCCTAAATTTTATTTAGAAGACTGTCAATTTGATTCATAAAAGGAAATCAATTATATATTTTTTCAAAAAAGGATAAAAAAAATTGTTAACAATTTAAATCTAAAAATTATTTGGGAAGATTTTTATCTAATATTTTTTAATTTAATAAAATAATTTTATCTATAAAAATATATATAATAATAATTTTATTATTATGATTGTTATCATTGTGGTGTTAATATTTAAATTTGAATTTCATAATTTAAAAATTTTATTTGAAAGTTAAAAGTTTCTCATAAATATACTAATAAGTTATTAAATGTTGTATTAGTATTTTTAAATTTAATTTTTTATATAAATGAAATTAAAATATATAAGGAATAAAATATTTATTATTATTAAATAACAATAAAATCAGTTTTCTTTTGTTATGTGCATTAAGAAATAAGAAAATATAATAAACATGAATTTGGATTATCTGTAGTTTTGGCAACAACTACAACTTGTAGTCTAAATTCACTTAAGTAAAAAAAAATTTGCTTAAGCGAAATTGAAAAACAATGATTTTTACTTAAGCGAATTTAGTAAAAAAATATTTTTTACTTAACTCAAAAAATTCACTTAAGCTAAAATTGTAAAAAAAATTAAAACTTTATCTCCTTCATCTCTAAACTATAAAATTTTTAAAAAACCTTTATTTCTTACCAATGACTACTTAGTTACTAAAGACCTTTACATATATCATCCAACAAATATCACAAATGTTATTATTTAGTGTGTTACTTGTACTAATCATTAGTAAGGTAAAATTATTTAGAATTGAGTTAAGTTATTGAGAATGACGATAAAGATTATAATAACGATAACTCTGAAAAAGTGATTGAGAAATAGTTGATCACATGATATTGCATAAAGTTTCTCAAATTTTTTGTAATATAAAGAGAAAAAAGTTTATAATTTTGGCTTAAGCAAATTTTTTTTGCTTAGTGAAAATTATTTTTTTATCAATTCGCTTAAGCAAATATTTTTAATTTAAACAAAAATCATTTTTTTCTAAATTCGCTTAAGTAAATTTAGATTGTAGACTGTAATTTCTACATAAACCGTGGAAGATCTAGATTCGATAAATATGTGTTTATTATCAATAACGCGTATTTTTTTATTAGATAAAAATAAATTAAAATAGCATGTTTAGAATTATAAATAAATAAATAAATTAGTGGAATTAAAACTTATCATATTTTTAAACAAAGATAATTGAGTTAGATAGGTTTTTAATTTTTTAAAATACAACAAATTTTGATTTGAGTTTTTATAATATTATTTTTTATTTTTAGATTTTTAGTCATCATGAAATAATCATAACCAAATTTGATATTGTCCCGTATCAATTTTGTTACCTGCGCCACTTTTTTATAAAGTTATATAAAAAAGATATATTAAAATTAAAAATTTTTAAAAAATGAGTTAATGGAGAAATGAAATATGAAATGCAACCCTCACAACATTCACTTTAGACCCTCACAGCATACACAAGTACTGTTTGATGCACCGAATATGAGCCAAACAAGAGTACTGCTTCATTTCATTTCATGCACATATCAAACTATTTCACTAGCTAAGTATACATTTAGACGTGTCTTTTCCTAACCCAACGCTTTACATAGAATAAAATTTTACTTTAAAAATATATATATGATACACTAACAAAGTAAATTTATCTCATTTTATTAATTTATTAACAATAAATAAAAATAAAATAGAATAATTTATTTTATCCTATTTTTTTAATCAAATCCTTTAAACCCTAAATTTCTCACTATGAATAAGTGATGTGGGTATAATTGACAAATCATTTTGTTTTTATATCCTCACTCAAAATTAAAACGAGTTTTAAAATTTTTTTAACAATTATTTATTATTTTTAATTTTAGTAAATCAATTCATAAGCTATCCATCGAGTTAGTTGGCTAAGTTAAATCAGCATTTTTTGGTCCATTCAAATGAGTCGACATTTTCACACCGATCCATTTTTATATAAAAATTTATTATTTTAAAAATGGAGTGTTTCTAGGAGTTAGTTTTTTCTATAACGTTTTAACTAGCTTTTTTTTAACATTATTAGTTTCTTTTTTAATTTAGTATTAATTTTAATTTTTCAATTTACATTTTTATTTAATTTTATTTAATATAATAAAATATTAATTATTGATTATTATAATATTTACTTTTTAAAATTTATAAAATTGAAAAGTAATCATACAGTAATAGCAAAAAAAAAAAAGTAATCATACAGTATATTGGTAATTATTTATGTAAATATTTTTAATTTAATTTAATAATAAATGCAGTGCAAAAAAAAAAAATATACTAGTTAAATAAAACACACAAGTAAAACAAATTTTGTCCGCATTTACGTTCTTGGCTCTAGAGAATGGAAATTTACTGTTAAAACTTACTGTTTGATTTTTACGATCAACATATTATATCCAAATTAAAAATAAAAAACGAATAAACCTTTTAAATTAGACTAATAATTGTACTTAAACAAGCAAGCAAAACTTTTGTAACAAGAAAAAGAACTACGACCAATCCTTTCATTTCAAAATAAAAAATAATAATTTTTAAATGTGTTGTAAATTAAAAAATATTTTATAATCCTTTTATATGTGTAATAATTATTAAGCAAAATTACTTTTTTCATCCCTTAACTTTATTATAAAATTTATTTTTTTATTTTTTTATTTTAGTTTTTTAACTTTTAAAAAATTTCAAATATGTTATTTTATGCTAAAGACCTTATCTTCGTTTGCAAATTTTGTCGTGATACATGTAATATTTGTTACTATTCATCATTTTTTTTAGATTTCTAATATAGTTTTTGACAATTTTTCTTTTCTATTTTTTTTTTCTTATACTCAAAATTCTATCTTTTTATCACTAATATCAAATACTTATTTTCAAATCTCGAATTGTAAACAAATTAACTTTTTAAATATCTATTTTTCATTTCTGACAAATCAAAATACATATTTTTATTTTTTATTTTATTAATTTTTTATACTACCCTAACTTTTCAAGTCTTCATTAACAAGAATATTGAACATAAATTGAATAAAAAAATTATGCGATGAAAGTGAATTTTATCTTAATATATAATTATTTTTTAATTTTTAAAATTTGATGAGTTAGTAATTTATTTAGAAGAGATATAAATAATTTTTAATTTTTAAAATATGAAAAGAATTATAATTTTTAATTTTTAAAAATATATTATATTATGAATATCGTAATAAATTCTTAACTTTTTATAGGACTTTAAAAATAAAATTGTTAAACATAAAAAAAATAAATCACTTTTTAATATTTATTTTCATGATAATAAAGGATATTTTTTCAGAACTAGATTCATTGGTTAACATCGGACATCTTTTGAAAAAATGACCGGGAAAGACCTCAAAATCGTGGCGGAATCTTCAACATATGTGGCAACCTCTGCAACATCCAATAACATGAAAGTTACTCTAAACAACTGAGGAGCACAAAATTTATATATTTAATAATAATTCATTACTTTATTTTGGACCCCACTTCTTACAGGACAGTGAGTTCTTTTAATTATTATTATTATTCATTTCCCATATTCAGTTGCATTTCAGTAGATAATGGATATGGCTACCTCCTCCTTCGTCTTAGGCTCAGATTTCAAATACATATTATCTTTGAAGAATACTAAGACCCTGTCTGGGTTTGGTGCATTGAGACACACACACCCAAATGGTTTATTCAGTAAAAGCTTCCACTTTCACGCTCTTTCTGCTAGAATGGTGAAAGGTACTACAAAGATGGTTTCTGATGTTTATGTTGGTGGAGACACAAGTATTAGAGTCAATAGCAAGATGTACACCAAGTTGGACTCTTGTTTGGTGTTTCCACCTACTCCAAATCGTGCCAAGCCTCGAGCAATAATCAAATTCATTGGTGGTGCCTTTATTGGTGCTATTCCTGAAGTTACTTATGGGTATTACTTTCTGTTACTCGTTTGTTTTTTCAATGCAAATTTTGTTCTCTGTCATTAATAGCTGCTTTTCCCAATTGGGTAAAGTTGATAAGTTTTATTTTTTATAATTGATTTGCAATTTGCAGCTACCTTATTGAGTTTTTGGCTAAGGAAGGTTTTGTTGTGGTGGTGGTGCCTTATAATGTGACATTTGACCATGCTCAAGCAGCCAAACAAGTATATGAAAGGTTCCACACTTGTTTGGATACAATCCTCATATCTGGGTTGCCTCCAGCCAATTTGTCACCTGCTCAGCTTGAAGGCCTTCCTCTTTTCTCTGTTGGCCATAGGTTGGTGGATTGCTTAATGTTTAGTATCTGTCTTACTGAATTAATGTCAAGAAAGTAATGTTTTTCTTGTTTTTTGAAATCTGTAGCAATGGTGCACTACTTCAACTACTCACAGGAAGCTTATTTTCTGAGAAAATACCCAAGGTTTGGTTATTTTTGTGGCTTCCACAGCACAGGATTGTACTTCTCTATACACAAAATAATTTTTAGATATTTCAACTGGACAAGAGTATTTTATTAGTTAAATTATTATGAGCATATTTTAGTTTGTGGAAGCACAATGTACATTGTGAAGTTTCATTTACTTCAATAAAATTTACTTATGGCAATTCAAGGAGTGTGACGTAAAGGTATATATCTCTTGTGGAAGGCTAATGCCATAATCTCATACAACAACAGGCCAGCAACGGAGGCAGTCCCTTACTTTGAACAGGTATTAACACTCAATACTTGTTGAATCCTTGTACTTAAATTTATTCAAGAGTCTTTCTAGACTAATATAATGGTTGATTCTTCTTGTTGTAATAACCAATAGGCTATGTTTACCGTACCACTAGAACTTAGTTATGAAAGTTAGAATTAAGTTTGGTTGAGGATGCTAAAATTGTGGAGGATTGCTACACTACATAGAGCTGATAGAGGTATAAATGTTAAATACTACTTGCTTGACATATGACTTTTAATATGTTCTTTTGAGACATATTTGTTGTTTGGAAAGGATTCCTTGATATTTTGTATTTCACCTGGATATCCGGTTTACACAAAATGATCAAGGTTGAGATGAAAACAAATTTAGGCAAACTAAATACCGGTTATGATCATGTTTGAAACACACCACTGAAATCAACATGCTTTGTTAAATAATTTCATATGGTCTTAAAGAGCAAAGATGTTCTTCAAAGGGCCACATACTGTTCAAATTCATGCTGTATTTCAGCTGATAAAGCATGGTTGTAAGTTCATCTTTATGTTGCTCTAAAACTTTGCAGTGCTGCCCTGCAGTTGGGTCCTGCAGTCAACCAAATGATGGCAGTTATGGAAGCAACTCCTTTTTATTCAATAGCTAGAAATGCATCAGGTATCTCCTTAGCTTGCTTCGCTCGTTTGGCTGTTTTCAAAAGGAGTATGATAGAACACTGTTATTTAATTGATAGGAAATGTAATAGAACACAGAAATACAGCATTTAATGTTGCTGTCCCAGGGTTTTAGAAACTCCTACAGAGCACGATCTCTATCCAAGAGAAGAAAAATATTATCATAACTATCTTTCATACAGAAATTACACATTATATTCTAAATATGTAACTATAAACTCCAATAGCTACAAATTACATTCTGAATAAATAACTTCCTACTCCAATAAGTGTCACGACATTTAATTTTAATTCCTACGCCTCCTACAGTAAACCTGTAACACAGGTGGTTTGATTGGATCCATGACCCTACCAGGGTAAACAAACAGGCCATATACTTACTCCTCGAATTACTAAAGTCTCACCAGAAGGAAACATTACCATCATTGCTCAATTTGTTAAGTGAATGTGATAAAATTATGTGTCTTTATATAATCCTACAGTTCTACTTATTCATTATTTTACCAGTTACTAGAGGAAGGTGATTTTATATGTAGAGAATTTAGAAATTTAGATATGATATAGTAATTTGTTCTAAATCAAAAGTCTTATTCTAAAATTCAAAGTTGTTGTTGATCCTCCAACGATGTAATTCTGCTGTTACAACCAGCAGAACCAATTGTTGCTCTACCACCTCAACACTTGTTGGAATCTTTGGTGTGTTCAAAAGCTCAATAGCATGCATAGTTCATAGAGTTATATATGTATGCATATATCATTTCATAAATTAACAATTTGTGTGTCCATAATGATGATGCATGTCACTCCCAACCTATGTAGGAGATGCATGGAAGATGATGCTGGATACTGTTGGATCAATTCTACAGGAAAGTGAGCAGGAAATATTGAATTCCTTAACTAAATTTGTTGATCAGTTGCCATCAGTAATGAATGAGGTACATGTTAATTTTTGATTTTGGAGATTACTTTACACTGTTTATTTCATTAGGTATGTGTTAATGGGAAATCCTTGTAGGTCAAATTTTGGAGTTGATTCATGTGCCTCCAGATATTGCTTATGGCATCCCTGATTTTTTTTTTTCTAGTTAATTTTTCTTCTATTTGATGCATATTATATCTGAACTCAATGTATACATAATTAGGATGATCTTTGTGACCATTGATCTACTATGATTAAAAATGATTCACTAGTATGAAGCCAAACTTGAGAATGGTTGAGTACTTGTGTCTTTAGTTGACTGTGATTCTTATTGTTGGAAATATGTAATTATAATAATGCTGTAAATAGAAAAGTTAATATCTTTGTAATTATGGTAATTAGGTAAGTAAATATTTTATTATTTAAATCATGTATTAATGATTCCTATTATTAAATAGGTATAACTTATTTTACCTCTAAATGAGTATGTGTGTGTCTCTTTGTGTTATTCCTAACCGATGTGAGATATCTTAACACATAACTTATATTACCTCTTAATGAGTGTGTGTGTGTCTGAGTGTATTTTGTTGATGCATATATATCTGTCAGGTTACACAAGGAATATCAGAGTTCAAGCCAACACCATCCGAAAACCGAGATTGCTTTAAATGTTCATATAATGTTGAACACACACTGTTGGTTTGTCTGATGCCCTATACCTTCTAACCTATTCTTGAAAGATGGTGGTCATTGGTAAGATGGGTCTGATGTCTATCTGTCTCTGTAGGTGAAGTTCAATTTTGACCCAATTGATGAGACAGATATTCTTGAAGAAACAATAAAAACTCGTGTGGAGTCATTGGGTGGAAAATTAGAAAAAGTACAATTAAGTGGTAACCACATCACACCATGCATTCAGGTAAAACATCTTTGCATCCTCCTTCTGTACCATATTACAGTGAAGTTTTCCTCTTTGCTGGAATCTGCTTCTGAGTTGTCATGGCAATGACTTGGTACACATGCATATTGCTTTATTTGAAAAATGAAATATTTGATATATGCTATGTAAGTTGATAGATTTAACTCTTCTCAAATACTGGCAGGATAGCAGATTTTGTGATTAATATTTCAAGAATAACTTATCCAGAAAATAAAATAAAATATTTCAATCAAACATTTTTCCTTGATTTACCTTTGTTTAATTTATTATTTAATTTTTTGATGGCACATACACTAATTAAATTCTCTAAATTGGATATATCCTGAAATAGTTTTTGACACAACCATGGACAGCGGCGGAAGCATTAAAATAGTGCCCATAAGTTTGTAAGTTTACGGAAAAGAATAGATACGAACATTACTCATACCTATATACGCACCATCTTGCTATCACTATGGCAAATTTATTTGATTGAAGGAAGTGTGAATTTTCATAGACTTGTAGGTTTTTCTTTTTAATTTAAATTAAGTATGACTTTGCCTTTCTGTGTAAAAGAAGATCTATGATAATAATATCTAATGATTGCTTTCCTAATAAAAAGCCTTACATTTCATTTCATTTCAATTTTTTCTTTTCATTATTGACTGGTTACACTGGGAGATCAGGAACCAAGATGGCAAGTGGGTAACTTGTATACTCCAGCAGATGCTGTTGCTCAAGGGCTTAAATCTCTTTCTCTGAATGAGACCAGAATCCTTGCCAGAACCATTAGCGAATGGTTTAGAGGCTTTGAGGATTGAAGTGCCAGAGAAGACTTGCATTGCGTACTTAATACAGTATAATTTTGGCTATATGCAAGATGAGAAGTGGTAACGTAGAAATATATTATCTAGCATATTTTTTCTAAAACATTCTTAGTTATTGACTAAAATTTATTGAAGACTACGAAAATATGAATGCAAATCATTAAATTAAGAGTGAGATTCCTATGATTTTTGTGATTTCTAATAAATTTTAGCCAATAATAAAATGTATTTGAAAAAGTATGTTAGAGACTAAGTTGCTAGCATTTCTCTAAGCAGGATAATGCATGTTTTGGGATTGGAACTTTAAATCCGAAGGTGATTAATTGAAACCCTATGTAATGTATATGACTTACAGATTAAAGATCAAAATACGGCGCTGTAGCTAATATCATTAATGATTGATGTACGTTTGCACATGCTTCTTTTCTATCAAAGTTATGCACATATATAGGCTGAATGCCATTCTATATGGTTAGAAGTCTTCGTAATTCAGTATAAGTCTTGACTTTAGAGTTTAGAGCCTCTAAATTTCAGGCAAATTTGACAGACGGCTCATCTGCTTGCAATTTCAGATTATAAAAGCTATTTCAAGTTATTCTATAGATGAATACTAATATCGGCAAAGAATGAAGCAAAGTGCTAGCAATACACTCCTCGAAAGACTCTTAATTATTAGTTGAGTTTACTAGAAATCCAAAATTTGTGAGTTTTACTTTTAATTTAACGAGTCTCACTCATATTTTTATATTTTTTTAATAAATTTTAATTAATATTTGAGAGTGTGATAAAAAAAAATGTTAGAATGTGTGTTCATAACACTTTTCAAGAAGAAAAACCATGTGGATGTAGTCATATATGCAACAAAAGGATGGGTAAGACCTGCTCTTATGGCTTGAAATGACTGTGGGAGTGATCCATCATAAATCTGTTACTTGGTCTTTAGTGTGTCAAATTGTATTGCTAAATACTAGAGCTTGAATAAAAAAAAAATTGAAATTCACCTAGATCATGATTTTAAATTTTGGTTGCATTGTAATTATTGAAATTGTAAAAACAATAGACATATATGGCTGATGCAGTCACAGTTGTGGTTGTAAATTAAACCAATTTTACACAAATATATTTTTATTTTATTTTATTTACAAACTTATATATGTTTCTATGAAACTTTTTAAGGCAACTTTTTTGTAAATTGAATTATGAAAAGAAAAAAAAAAGTATTTATTTAAGAAGTGTTTGGTAAAAAAAATAATACTAACTAAGCCAAACCAATATTTTTCCTTTGATTCGGTTTTAAAAACTAATTGGCTTAGTTCATGTTTTTTTTTTTTTTGCTTTTGGCTTAAAGCAAGGATTTGTTATTTCATTTCAATTTTAAACTGCCATATTTATATAATAAATTACTAATATTAGTCTTTAAGGTCGGTATTAAGTAATTAAAAGAGATAATTTTTTATTGAAATATAAAATATTTACTATATCAAAATACAAAAGTATAAATATTTTCTTTTTTTGATTAACTTATAATGTTACTCCTTATACTTGACTTGCTTTCGGATTTTATCCCTATAAGAAAAAACTCAACATTTGGTCACTATATGAATTTCTCTTTATTTAAGTTAGTCTCTGTTATGCAGTGACTAAAGCAAAAGTAATATGTCATGTGTGAGAACAAAATGTAAAGCTTTCATATGTAGGAATAATAATAAAAAAAAGTTTAAGTATGGGGATTAAACCAAAAATAGTGTCAATTATATGGATTAAATTTAACTTTGTTCTAATTTTATAAGTGATAAGGATTGGTTCATAAATGACTTTTCTTATAAGAATCAAAATATAGGGATTAAAAAAAATAATGTCAAATATAGGAATCAATTTGATAATTAATTTCAATAAAAATGACCTTTTTTAATTGTTTAAAATTAACTCTACAGACTAATGTTAACAAAAGTGGAAGCCTTGCCTTATCCCACCTTTTGCCAATGGGACCAAAGGATAGGGTCACCACCTGTCAAGAGTAAGGTTGGCAATGTTGGTGGTGCTCACATTTGCTCACAAAGAAAGGTGAGTAGGAATAGGAAAGTGTGGGTGATTTTTACCCTTTTATTTTTAATCTAGATTTAGATTATAAAATTTTTTAGAGGAGACAATCTATCTTGATTCAGTGATTCAGGTAAGATCAAATGGTAAATTTCATCCAAATATTTAATACAAGATTTTTAAGATTTGAGCTCGAGATTATTGATTGAAATAAAACAACAATTTCATAGCAGGTTGGTTCATGCAATCGGTGGTCAAAGTACGCATGCCTTTAAAATAACGCAACCTTGGTCAAAACTTTTCAGTTTGAACAATTATTGGAATGGAACCAAATGTTTCTGAGTCTTGTGAGCATTGCGCAATAAATTTGTCTATGAAACTACTTGTGATCTTTCTTATTTGGACCAGCTCACTGGCATTGTTGGATGGCCATGGTTTGGTTTTGGTCCTATTCTACTCTGCACTGCCTTTACTTGGGTGGGGAAAACCAAGCTTCATGTTCATGTATAACGTTTGTTCATTATGATGCAGCAAATATGAGCGTATTTCAATATAAGTCGTAATTTATCTTCATGATATAAGTTTGCATGAATGTAAACTTAATGTACTGTCACTGCTATCACTACTTGACTCTTATCAAAATGCTCATGTTTGGCATCTAAGTGACTTTATATGCATATTATCCATATTGTATTTAGTAGTGATGCTAAAGAAGAGGAAAAACATGATAAGTACTATCACAAAAATGAATATACAAAAGGAATGTATACGCAAACGGTTGTTCTTCTGAATTATTTGTTGGTATGGTGAACCATATAATATAAAAAAATATTAACAGAAACTGTTTTTTTACTATACTTTTATATTTTTAACGAAATCAAATAAAAATTTTCCTCATTCTAGATTACTTAAAACCAACCCTACAAGCCGACATTACTAAAACTATAATATAAAAAACATATAGGAAAAGAGGAAGGACTATATTAGTGGGACTGCACTTGGTTTATGTGGTATTTATCATATTGGCGTGTAGGTTGAGGTATCAATTAAAGCACAGTGTCTAGCAAGGTAGAAGGAAAAAGTATCTTCTATTTTTGTATTATACATGAAGAATTGGCATTGATTGGTTGCAAGTTGTCAATAAAAGTCATAGGTAAAACTGAAGTTACATAAAAGGTTGTTGTATGCATCAATCAAATTTCGAAAACATTAATTTCTGTAGTGAGCCTCCATTGCCCTTTTTATTTATTTAATTGTCTTTATAAAAGCTAACAACTCTGAGAAGTGCAGGGAAAATTGGGATACTGCAATAGAAGGAAAGTTGGTGGTGGTAGTGGCAGCTTAAAACATGAAACAGTGGTCCCACAGATGCCCACTTATAGCAGAAAATGACCTAACAATTTGGGGGAGGCAAAGGGGGTGAATCAATGTGAAGGACACCATTCTAATTCATAAATCTTGTCACCACAACACCGTTAATAATAATATGGATATTTAATGCCGACAAAAATATAAATTAATATGAATATTTATTGTTTACTGATATATATCTCAAAACCTCAGAGGGCCCAATCCAAGTGGAGGCCACAATGTGTTATTTATTGATGAGAATGGTAAATTTCCTGTTCTTATTTTATAATTTTAATTTTATTCTTTATTTTGTTTTATTTTAATCCTTTAATTTTAATTTTTTTACATTTTTTTATTTCATGTTAATCTTTTAACTCTATTTTTTTTAATTCAATTCGATCCTTATTATTTTATTTTATTTTTAATTTGGCCTTCTAATTTTGTTTTAGAAAATTAAAATTAAATGAAAAAATGTTAGAGGATTAATATAAATTAAAAATGACTAATAAAATAAAATAAAATAGTTTATTAAAATGAAACTAAAAAAAGTTAGAACTAGTTATCTTAGTTAGAATTAGCTGTTACAAAGAATGTTAAATGGTTTGTTGATCACTCAATAAAGAATGATATAATCTGTCTATTAATTTTTAGTTTTGTAAAATGTTTGCGAAAGTAAATAAAACATTATTGCTATATTAAATTTATAATAATTTTTTATTTTATATATTTTTTAAAAAATAAGAAAATATTTATTAGAAATAAAAAATTTATTAGAAATAAAAAATTTATTCCCTTCCCTTTTCTCTGCAACCTAATTTCCGTATATATCCTTAAGATATTGTAAAGTTTATTAGTGATATTAAAAAAAAATGGTTTGTTTTTTTCTCTTTAATAGATCCATATCCAGAAAACCCGCATAGAGTCTTGTTGTTTTTTGTTTCCTTAAATTTTTTGAAACTTTTTTTTATCATTAAAAATTTGTTGACTAATGTTATTTTTTATCTTCTGTGTATTTGTATATTTTTTTAAAAGAAAAACAAACAAATAAATAAAATAAAATTTCAAATATAGTTAGCCTGTGTTTTTATATCTTTTAAAAGGCTATACTATTTTAGTATTTTTCTTCGTAGAAGAAAATAAGCTAAGTGGTTCCCAAACTACTCTAAAAAAACTAGTTGTTTTATATTTGGAAGAATTAATAAGTAACTTAGGAAGATAACTTATACATTTTTATAATTTTTAATTTATTTTAATAAATTAAATAGTCAAATTTATGATATAAGATTATTAAATAAATACTTAATTAAGTTGTGTATCTAAATATATGTTAATTTTTTTTTAATTAGAAAAACTTACATTTAGTTTGTTATATCTTTACTATCCTATTTTCTAATAACAAAAATAAGTAAATAATAACATGTGCATTTCTTAAAAATTAATTTTACAACATAATTAATATTGAAAACAACATTTACATGTATAAAATCATTTAATTATATAATTTGATAGAAAATCATAAAATCATTTAATTGTATAATTTGATAGAAAAAGTCTAAGATATTTAAAATTTTCACAAACACACACATATTAATTTTATTTATATTATCAAGATTATTCCTCTCATAACAAAGCATTTTATTGGTGGCTTGTATCATTGACACGAAGCCCCCCTCAAAAGTTTAAATATATGTTTATATTATAATAAAAATGGTTGATAATCAAATTAAAATATTACTGTAAAATTTAATAGCAAAAATAAAATATTACTGTAAAATTTAAATTCTTAAAATGTCTAAATATTTAAAATTAAATCTACAATACTTTGAGTTATTTGTTAAATTTAAAGTATATATCAGATAAAAGAGATTAAGAGCATGTTTGATTACTGTTTTAAAAATAATTTTTTATTTTTAAAAATAAATTTTAATATAAATTTTTATTAAAATTTATTTTTAAAAATGAAAAACTATTTTTAAAACAGTAATCAAACATATCCTAAGTTCTTACTAAATAAAATGTAGAAAAAAGAAGAAGACAATGATAATACAAATTTAAATAAATATTATTAAAAGATAATATAAAATACTCTAAAACTCTATTAATGACCACATAAAAAACCTTGCTACTTGTAAGTATAATAAATGAAAGTTGTAAAAATAAGTAATAGGGAACTAATATTTGAAAAAATCTTGAGATTTGATGGGTTTTTTAAAAGAAAAAAATAGAGATATACCACTAGTTCATAAATAGGTATAAAGTGCAACACTACTCATAAAAGCAATGCGTTTTGAAACAATTTAAGATATCTAATTCACCTCAAAATTAAAATTTACATTTAATCAAGTTCTAATGGATAGAGAACATTTTTTATCTTTATTTTTTTTTTATGTTAAAATGGTTTAGGGGATATGGAAGGGGATGAACGTCCACATATTTTACCACAGTTATATAAATATATTTATTTTAAATTTTTTTTCTTATAATAATTTTTTTATACAAAACAACTTAAAAGTGTTCTTTACAGTGTATTTTTTTCCTACTAACTTAGAGTATTATTTCAAGGCTGAATATTTCTTAACTCAAATATCAAATGCGTTTTAAATATTAAATCCCAATTATCAATTATACGTAAATCTCCTTTAGATATGATAATTAAAAGGTATATTTATAACTTAAAATTCATAGACAAATTCTTATAAGCATAAAATCTAATTAAATTAAATTTTCCGTAAACTAAATATCTTATAAAAAATAAAATCTTTAAAATTAATACAAAAGTAAAAAATTTATTAAAAAAATATTATTAATACATTTCTAACATAACTTTTAATATTTTTTTATTGTAATTTTAAATAATTGTTTATGTACTAATTTCTTACTCCTTTTCAATATATTAGATTAAGCAATTCAAAATTAGTTGAACATAAATTTTTAAGGAATAGATCCTAAATTTTATAATGAATATATATATATATAATGAACTTTATTTTATGAATTTTTTGTTGAAAAACTAAAACAAAATACACTTTAAATATTTTATTAAATATTTATCTATCATAAATTAGTTAATAAATAGATTGAATTATTTTTTTTATCAAATTTTTTTTAAATAAATTAAAATTTTAATATATTTTTAATGGATTATAAGTAAATTAATAATTTAATTTTAACTTATTCATTATAACTTAAAATTTATTTAATTCATATGTTTAACATTCCTAATATTGATTATCTTTCTCATATTAACATTTACCTTACATTAATAAGTGTAGTAAAAAACAAAAGTCTGTTTGCTCCACAAAAGCTGGGTTCACTTTACCTTTCACAGCAATATATAGTACCTCCATTTTATAAATGTTAGTTACTGATCTTAATCAATACTCACTGTCATTGCACTAATTTTAAAGTGAGGAGACAAGTTCAGTGCTTAGCACTAATATCAGACCAGAATTTAATTAGAAATTTTTTAAATATTTTCATTATTGATCAAAGAAAAATAATAAAAGAATATGATATCTTTTAACAAAAAAGATTATAGGTTATTTTTATAGTTAAAAAAATGGATTTATAATTTATTGTGAGCAGGGAAAACCAATCACAATTAAATAAATGTTCCCAAAGCAATGACAGTGTCATTGGACTAATGCAGTGATCTATGGACAATCAATCAGAGAGAGAGAGTAGAAGAAATCTGCAAGGTACAGGAAAATGCAGTCCAAGTAAATGGTGAGTGCTAAGTCCTTTTAGTGTATGAAGAAAGTGAGTATAAGTGGTTACATTTTTATGCTGTGTGTGAATGGAATCCAATAGTAAGAGAGCAGCAAATATATTACAAGTGGGCGAGTGTGGGTACCTTTGATTCGTCAAAAGCAACTTCTTTTCTTTTCTAAATTTTATTTGAGAAACCACTGTGCCTGCCATTGCTGTGCCTGCCATTGCTGTGCCTGCAATTGCTGCTATTGGCTGAAGTTGGTAGCTTAACTTTGATTTTATCTCATTAGAATTGAAAAAAAGAAAAAGAAAAACAAAAGAAAGAGGGCTTGGTCATGTACATCCTTCTAACTCTGATGTTATCCACTCTAGAAGAGTAATATACTATTTTAGTCATTTTAAAATTTAACATTATTTTTATTTTTGAAAATTTCAAAAAGGTTGATATTTTGCTTTTTTAATCTTGAAAATATTTTTTAGTTATTCAATTATTACAAATTAATTATTTTATTTTTTAAAATTATAGATACTCGTTAATATAGTTTTTAAAATCATGAAAAAGTATTTGTTATTAAATTTTTTATTTAAGTCTTTATTATTATTTTTAATTCATCTGATCACACAATTGATTTGACAAATTAAGTGTTAATGTGTGGTATATATGAGAGAAAATTTAACAATGAATAATTTTTTTTTTATAATTTTATGGATTAAATTGACATTTTCTCATTTATTTTGAGAATTAAAATTATTTTTTTTATAAATTTTAGCAATTAAATTGATGAGTATTTATAATTTTAAGAATTAAAATTATTCATTTTTATGATTTTAAGAATTAAAATAGCAAATACTTATAATTTTAAAAACTAATTGATTAACTAAAACACAAAGTGCATGTTTCTCTCCCTATTCCTCACCTTCTCCTCTATGATCGTATACATATATACCCATTCAGTTTTGGTAATTTACAATTTATTTATTTTTTAATATGTTTTAGGCTTATTAATGAACAAGATTTGCTGCAAACTCTTTAATGTAAGGTATATGCGATATGCAAAGAAATATTAATTTTTGATATAAATGAAGGAAATATTAATGCAAATATCTTCTTAATTTTTGCTTATATTATATATATAAATTTTAGAACCACTTTACTACTTCTGATTAAAAGCATATGCAATATGATAGGATTAGTATTTAAAAAATAGAATTGTTAATTTTTTCTATCTAATTATTATTATTTTTTAAATATATTAAAATTTAATTTAATTTTATAAATGACTTTAATTTTATTGTTTTAATATAAAATGATAGTAAAAAAAATAAAGTGAATTATTTTTTATTTTATAAAAAATAAAAAACGTTTTTTTTAATAAATTTATAGAAGCTAAAATGACACATGCTTATAATTTTAGAAATCAAAAATGAAAATTTACTCTTATTTGAAAATTTTAGAAAATTCTTATGAAATATAAGATGTGAATGTATTGGAGTTTGAAGTTGTTTAATTGGCAAAGTCTTGATGCACGGCTCTGTACCGGAATTAACGGAACAGTATATCTGCAAAGCGTCCCTCAGGTGTCTGGACAAATAGTACTTTCTGTCCAGTTATTATAAATCATTATTAACAAGGCAAATTATTTATTTTTTTTATTTTTTATATGCAATATATATATATATATATATATATAATTATTTAATTAATTAACTATTTTAAAAGCTGGTATCATAACTGGATAATTGTGGTGCTTCAGTGACAACTTACGTCAGTTTATTGCTAATAATAGATTCATAATATCCTTGCTTTCTCATTACCTATTTTCTAACCAAAAATAAAAATTCTTGCAATTTATTTATCTATTATGATATTGTTTGTTTTAAATTTTAAAAAATTAACTTTTATATTTGATTTAAATACCTTTTAACTACCTCTAAATAGGGATAAATTCAAAAAACTACCTCAGAATTTTTTTTTTCATTTTAATGCTTAATTAATTTTTTTTTCAATTTTATACTTGACATTAACTTCCGTCAATTAAATAGTGATGTGATTAACAGTTTGTACCGTCAATCTCTCTAATTCACCTCACCCTAAACCATCACATTAGATTCCACATCAGCATTTTTGAATTTAGAAAAAGAAAAAAACCAAAAAATAGACATTTAAGTGCGCAGTTAACATTTGGGAGAATGTTGAAGAAGGCAATTACTCAATCTTGAACAGAGTAAAATATTTCCAAATAGAAAGCAAAAAATCCTTGAACCCCTTATATGATATTGTAGTTCGTTTCTTATCTTCATCTTCACATGTGCTGTTTATCGTTTTTGAAACAAACATTGTCGTTGTTGTTTTTTCCTTGTTTCCTAAGCACTGTGGTTGTTAAGAGGCGACATTGTACATATTGTTGACATTGTTGAAGGTAAGTGTTATTGCGGGTTAGGGTTTTCTTTGCTAAATTTTTGCTTTACTTAACACGAATATTTGTTCCTTTTTGTATGTAGATGGCTTTCAATGCTATAATTCATCATGGAGGTCATTTTAAACTGGACTCTGTGATGCACTATGTTGGGGACAAAGAGGCTGTTGCTATGAATAATATTTATATGGATAGGTGGTCGTACTTTGAAACACTTGGAATTTTAAAAGAAGACTTAGGTTACGGAGAGCACCTTGTGAGGATATGGTAGAAATTTGGTCCTTCTGACTTCAAGGAAATCAATTGTGATAGTGTAGCCTTGGACATGACTAATTTTTCCATTTGTAACAGTGTGGAGGTTGAAATATATGCTGTTTGTGAAGGAGGCAATGAGGGTGTTATTTGGGACAATTTTTTCAGTAGTGAGGAGGAATTTCTAAACGAAATTCATTTAGATGAAATGAGGAAGATAGGGCTAGTGACATGGATGATGGATTTGACAGAGACGTTCCATAATTTGGGCGAGTAAAAGGTAGAAGGAAGAAGTCATTTGCAAAGAAAGTGAATGAAGATGTTGAGGCTGATGAGGTAGATGTTGCTTAGAGTGTTCATCAGCCTGACAAAGTCAATGTTCGTGTAGAGGTTGTCTGGATTTCTAGAGATAAAGATTCTGTTGAAAAGTCAACCTCTAAAGGAGACTTATCAAGTGCACTTCAGAGTGATGGCCAGTCTAGAAGAAGGGTGGCTGTTGGTGGTGGTGTTGTAGGTGTTGGGTGTGGGGATGCTGTTGTTGGGGGTGGTGATGCTGTTGGGGGTGGGGATGATGCTGTTGGAGGTGAGGTGAGGTGATGATGATGTTGGGACTACTGCTGCTATTAAGAAACCTAGATGTGGCAAAAAAAGAAAAAAAAAAAAGAAAGGTGCTAGGATGAGGCAATAAAAAAGAGTGAATAATTTTTGTCAGAGTAGTCAAAGTTTACACAATGTAGATGATTTTTATAAGGCACAAAAAGTACAAGCTGATGATATTGATCATGGTTATGTAAGTGAAGAGTTGCTCAGTGGTGACTCTGAGGAAGATGGTTATAGAAGAAAATATTCCAGATTTAATGTTGATGAATTGAATAAGGATTATAAGTGGAAGTCGGGTTTTGCTGTGGTGAAGACTGAGACAAATGATACTTGGAGATGGTTTTTGAATTTGCTCTTAGAAGATATTGGCTCCATTGGGGATAACAAGTGGGTCTTTATGAGTGACCAACAAAAGTTAAGTGTCTATTTTTAGTTTTTGGGAACCGTTTTGCGATGTTGGTTCACTTTTATTTGATATTTTTGCTGAGTTTTTGGTTCATTTTTGATAGGGCTTGATGTAAGTGTTTGAAGAATTTTCTATTTCTGTTGAGCATAGGTTCTATTTGAGGCACTTATACAACAATTTTAAGAAGAAGTTTGGAGGAGAACTGCAACTAAGAGATCTCATGATGGGTGCTGCCAAAGCAACATATGAACAACTTTGGAAGGCTTACATGCAATAGATCAGAGATTTGAATAAGGCTACCTACTGGTGGCTATTTAATCTAGACAGGAGATCATGGTGTAAGCATAAATTTTCAAATTACCCAAAATATGATATACTAATGAATAATCTCAGTGAAGCATTTAACAATACCATTATGATTGCAAGGGATAAACCAATTATTATAATATTTGAGTGGATAAGGATGTATTTGATGAATAGGTTATCTAACCTTAGGGAGAAAGTTAGTGCATACAGGGGACCAATTATGCCTAAGCCTTTAAAATGATTGGATAAGGAGGTTGAAAAGTCAAGAAATTAGATAGCAAGTTGGGGAGGGCATGGAGACTTTGAAGTGACCCATTTACATTCTGGTGAGAAGTTTATAATAGATATCAATAGGAACTACTGTAGTTGTAATTTCTAGGATCTAGTGGGTATTCCATGCAGACATGCTGTGGTTGCCCTACAATTCAAAAAATTAGACTTGATGAACTATGTTAATGACCATTATTTTCGGGATACTTATGTCATGTGTTATGCACATAAGATTTCCACCACAAATGGCCAGAACATGTGGCCTGAAACTGAATTTGATGAGATCCTACCCCTAAAAATAGAAAGGGTCCTGGAAGACCTAAAAAACTGAGAAGAAGGGAACCTGATGAGATTAATCCAAATTTGACAAGATTGACAAGAGATGTTGGTAAATGTAAGTGTAAAAGATGTGGTGTACATGGTCATAACACAAGAACATGTCCACAGCCAGCCAATCCACAACCAACACACACTCAAACAACTGAGGCAAATGTTGAAAGCTCAGTACTTTCTCTACCTGTAGCAGTAGATGCACAACCATCTTTAGCAGTCCAAAAAAAGGTATATGTATTAGCCATATCATTTGAACACTTTAGTAAAATTGCTAATAATTTACCTTTACAGGCAAAAATGGTGCCAACAAGACTACATATGAGACCAATCACAAGATCTAGTGCAAGAGCACAAGGAACATCTACTGCTGCAGAGATGTATCAAGCTATTGTTGCAGATTTGAATGAAGGGCTAACTCCACCACCTTTATCAACTCCACCAAGTCAATCAACCAGACCTGAATGAAGACTGTGTTTTTTGGAAACCATTTTGGGAGGGAGAATAATCTTTATGTTATATTATATTGGGAGTAATGTAACTTTATTTTAAACAATGTACAACAACTTACTTTAAGTTAATATTCATGTGAATGAGAACCTTTTTATGGACCACTTTCTATACCTTTTGATTACATTAAACAATGTGCAGCATGCGCACCTTTTGGGATCACTGTTCTATATGTAGATGTTGGAATTGAAGCACATAATTAGAACCAGAGATATATACAGGCAAGTACACGCCCGTGTATATGAATGTGTACCTGGTCACGTCAATTGAAGCACATAATTAGAATCAGAGATATACACAGACAAATACACGGCCATGTATATAAACGTGTACCTCACTGGTCGTCTTCATTTGAAGTACATCATCAAAACCAGATATGTACACGGTTAAAGTACATGGCCGTGTACTTTTCAGAAACGCTGTGCAGTGCAAAAGTTAGAGATCAGAGATGTACATGGTCAAAGTACATGGCCATGTACATGGGCGTGTGCTTTTCAGAAAAGTTATGCAATGCAAAAGTTAGAGTTCAGAGATGTACACGGTCAAAGTACATAGCCGTGTACATGAGCGTGTACTTTTTAGAAAAGTTGTGCAGTGCAAATGTTAGAGATTATAGATGTACACGGTCAAAGTACATCGGCGTGTACATGGACATGTACTTTTCATTTACGTCAGAGTTGAACTTTTGAGAGAAAATGAGCCCTTGGACCACTCTTATAAAAGGGAACTTGGCACAGAAACCTAGGATTGTTAATAAGTAATCATAACAGTACATTGATTGTGAATTGTTGTGAAATCATGATCAATTTTGACAAAAATAATTGACCACCTAAAGAGTAAATGGTTTTTCTACTTCTATAGCAGGAAAGATAGTAATTATATCTAATCAACCTTATTTTTATAAGAAAGGTGAAACTTTCCAGGCAGTGCTTTTGTAATTGATGCTGACACAGGAGTGAGGCTTATTAATGTATGTAATTACTTGCTGCTTAGATCAATTTATCAATTTTACATGATTTTCATTTACAAATGTGCATCATAAAGCTTATGTCATTGAACCAAATTCAACAGGCTTAACAGAATAAAAAAACCAAATTCAACAGGCTTAACAGAATAAATAACACAGTGAACATAGTCACGAGCATAAATCTTATGTCATTGAATTCATTTAACCATATTCAAAACAACTTTCACTCCATTGAATTACAAACTGTCAACATTTAAAACTTTCCTACCAACAACATTCATTGCCACTACAATGCTCACAATGGTAATGAAAAACCAAAGTACAATCACTAAACATACTAAAATCTTCACCATATTCCTCTCAACAACAATCTTTTTCTTTTTATGGGATATTTTAAGCTTCATTAATGCAAGTTGTTGATGGAGATTATCACATTCTTGCTGAAGTCTCACCATCTCTTCTTTGGTTTTTGTCATTTTTTCCTCAGTTGCTTTTTCAACCTCCATTAAATCATCAATCTTTGCCTTTAACTCTTGAATTGTATGGATTTCTTTCGACATAACAGACTCATTGTCTCCATCTATAGGCTCTTTAACCCAACGAAAATAATTACAAGAATTAGGTTCCTCCAAACCAAATACAAACAAATTTGTAAATACAATCACAAATTTAGAACAAACACAACCAGTTGAACTTACATTCCAATCAGAGCATTTCCAAAACCTTCTACCAGGATTATCCTTGCTTTGTGAGATCAAAATTATATCCGACTTTTTACATTTGCAAGTTACACCTCGTGCAAAAGATGAGCACGATGAACCATCCATACTACTTATTTCGTTAAGACGAAGAATCAAAACAGAACCTCAGATGGATAATACCCTAACCTTCTTTTTCCTTTTCTGCTTCTTCTTCCTTTCGAGTTTGTCTCCAGCGTCTTCGTTCTGTGCTTCTTCTTTAATTACAATTTTAGATTTGACTCTCTTTTCCTCTTTAGCGTCTTCATTCTGTGCTTCTTCTTCAATTACAATTTTAGATTTGACCCTCTTTCCCTCTTCAGCGTCTTCGTTTTGTGCTTCTTCTTCAATTACAATTTTAGATTTGGTCATCTTTCCCTCACATAACCCAAAACGCAAATGCAATTTTTAAGTTAAAATTCAAAAATGCTGATGTGAAATCTGATGTGATGGTTTAGGGTGAGGTGGATGAGAGAGATCGACGGTGACGTGGAAAACTATTAGCCACGTCACTATTTAACTGACAGAGATTAACGTTAAGTATAAAATTGAAAAAAAATAATTAGGCATTAAAATGAAAAAAATTCTGAGGTAATTTTTTGAATTTAGCCCTATTTGGAGGCAGTTAAAAAGTATTTAAACCTTTATATTTTGATAAAAAATACATTTTTAATGTAAATATATATTTTTAAAATAATTTATTCACACAACTTAACTACATTCAATAGTTTAAAACTAATTTTATTAAAATTAATTATATCAACATGCCCTTAACCTGTCTTCTTCAAATACTAAAGGAATAAAAGTTTAAATGGATTTTTAGTTCACATAACACCAATTTTCAAATTGATTCTACGTAATTTTTTTTATAAAATAGTCCTTATATAAAAAATTGTTTTTAAAATGATCATTTACATTAGCGATATTATTATGTGTCCACTGTTCATTCCTCTCGTTCTCGCATTAATGTTGTATTCAAAACAACAATGACTTCCACCACCATAAATAAACCTAGAGTTAGTAAAACAATGTTTATGGAACATCTTTGTAACCATAGAACCACTTGTCCTTTCCTTGTGCATTAGCATCTACTTAGATTTCTATCTAATATCACTTTCTTACTGTTCAAAATTTGAAGTTTGTTGTGTTTCCTTCACACAATCTCTTGTAACCTATGCAGGACATACTTCATATGAGATTTTACCACTTTTTTCTTGTCCTCATCTTCACTGTTATCTCTATCACTCCATATAAATCACCTTTTATAAATGAGTTTCCTGTGAGTTGAAGATTGGTATGAAATTTTTGTTGTTTATTTGGTTCAACTTTAAAATGAAGGAAAGAAAAAAGCGCACAGTTAATGGAGGTTCTACAATAAAGCATATTTGTTGATAACCAAAAAATTTATTGGATATGTTTATGCCAAATTAGAATTATAAGTTAGAGGTTATGAGAGTATATTTTAAAATTTTATTTTACGAGAGTAATTAATATATAACCATTTTATAAATTTATACATAAAATAACCATCTAAAGTGAATTTAGAGAACATTTATTTATAAAATTATATTCTACAAATGAATATTAAAAAGTGATTACATTAAAATTAATTTTTAAAATCATTTTAAAGAGCAGTTATTAATGAAACTGTTCTGCAACGACTGCAAGTAAAAATTAGATATGAGTTTCAATATTTTGCTTTATATACAGTTGATTCTTATAAACAATTCAATATGATTGAAAAAGAAAAGGAGAATTAGAACATGCTTGTTTTTTTAAAAAAATAAATTTTTTAAAAGCAAAAAAATATATTTCTTTTTTGTATATTTATAATTTTTTTAATACGAGGACTAATTTAAAAAGTAACATCAAAATATAAAACTAAAAAAAGTGTTCAACCAAAAATAAATATCTGTTTTTCTTGTCAATTGTTTTTTCCATAATAGAAAAAGTGAATTATTTGGGGCACATGAAGTGTATTCTATGTCCTCCCACCCCTCTTTTTCCATAAATAAAAGGATAATTACTTTGTTTGAACCTTCTATATTTATCAATGGTTGATTAACTTATACACAAGATATTTTTTTCATTACGATTTACGGAAAAGTTGTTTGATTCATAATTGGTAAGTATGCCTGATGGCTAATGAAGTGAATATATTCTGTAATTTGATATCTATGATCTTTTTGTTTCCTCCAGTAATTTAACTGTAACCCCTGCTGAGGCACCAACTAAATTACAAAAAAATCCTTTGGTTCTAAGGACAAATTTTATTTGCTTCATTTATTCAAAAAAGATTTTGAAATCAAACTTTGTGGATGATTTTTTTTCACTAAGAATACTAATTCCACTGTACTGAAGACGTTCTTAGAGGGAAAATGATCACTGTTTTTGAAAAATACCGGTGACAAGACTAAAAAAATTCTATTTTTCTTTTATGAAAATGCAACTTGTTTTGTTCTATTTTCTTCGTTTTGAAGAAATTAGCCAATGAGAAGGGCATTCACCAAAGAGAGGCAAAATTTGTATTGTAGTGTTGAAGACATGGCATGGTGTGTGACTGAGAGAGACCACATCACACACCTCAGAAGGAATCCATTTAAAGCGGGTAATAAAATGTTAACAAACGTAGTTTGCCAAACACGGAAAAGTCCAAAACAATATAAAAGCCCTATGCTGTCCCCAACTTGTTTATAACCCCCATGAGGGCCATCAAAGAGGACCAGCACTTCCTTTGCATCACTATCTCCCTTTGTATTATGTACTTAGTGCCTGTGTTATATGATCAAATAAAACCCATAATTACACCAACCTATCCACCACACCTTTCTGAATTCTATTTACACCAAAGTTGAACCAAACCACATAGAAATAAGAGGTAGATAGCATTTAAGAAACCAAATGGAAATTGAAGAAGACCTTTCTCTCTCTGGTGCTTTAATCCATAGCCTAGTGAAACAACTAACAACCTAAAAAACCAAAAGACACCATGAACACCAAAGACTCAGGTTGTGGTGTTGTTAATGGCAATGTTTCCTCAAGTGGAAATCTAAGAAAACATGCCAAAGTTCTAGGCAACCGTCAAGCTCAACAACTTACCCAACAACAACCACACAAAAAGCAGGTTAGAAGAAGACTCCACACTAGTAGGCCTTATCAAGAAAGACTTCTGAATATGGCAGAGGCAAGGAGGGAAATTGTCACTGCCTTGAAATACCACAGGGCAGCCATGAAACAAGCCAGTGAGGAGCAGCATCAACAACATCAACATCATCAACAAAAACAACAATCACTTTCCTTGCAGCCTTACCATGTCTCAAGTTCTGAGCAAGATGGAAGATTCAAGTCTAGTAGAAATCCAAGGATATACCCATCATGCACAACAAAATTTTCAAACTACAAGGATGACTTCTCCTATTCATCCTTTAGCCCTCCTCCTCCTTCAGCTCCAAACTCTCATACTTGCCCTTTTACTTTCCCATTTCCTCATCCAACCCCTGTAGCTGAAAATCCCAATTTCACACTTCCAAATCAGACCTTGGGATTGAACCTTAATTTACATCATTTCAACAATTTAGAAGATACCCTTTTCCTTAACAACAATAACAACTCATCATTGAGCTCTTACACATCTCCATCATCATCTTCTCCTCCACCTTCTGTATCAACTGATCAAGAAGCTCCTTCTTTTAGAATATCACAAGGGGAAGGAGTTTCCTCGGTGGTTGACCCAATTGAATCCAATGCTTCAGCCAATGCTAGTGGAGGCTTGCACACAGCCATGGATGATGAGGGAATGGCAGAGATCAGATCAATAGGAGAACAATATGAAATGGAATGGAGCGACACTATGAGTTTGGTCACATCAACTTGGTGGTTCAATTTCTCGAAGAACATGGAAAATGATGCACATGAAGTCCATAATGAAGATGGTGCATATCTCTTTGATGGACTACGAGAATTTCCAGCTTGGTTGAATAATGCAAACGAGAGCTTGTGCTTCGAGGATTGCTTCCAAGATCCTACCTTAACTTGGTAAGTTCAACATATATGAAGTTTCATGATTTTTGAAAATGAAATTTTGTTAGTAAGGAAGTGCTTTTTGTTTGTACTTTGTACTGCTTGTCAAGTACAATGAAGAAGACAGTGCATGTAGTTAATTTGTTCAAGTCTTCTCGTAACATATCGAAAGAAATTTAATTTGGTGTCATATATCTTTTTGTTTGTTACACTTCAAGCGATTCCATCTTTCCTTCTGCAGCCTTAGAAGATTTAACTTGGTTTTTATCTTCCTTAAATTCTTGGGAATTTGGTGACTACTACTCAACACCCGTTAAAACAAAAAAAATAAAAAATGAAAATGAACAATTATTGTTATTATTTTCCTTTTTGGGTCATATGGAATTGGGTATCATATTGACACTTGATTGTGTGGATTTAGCTCTTCTGGGAGCCTAGGCCCCCGATTCTGATGTTACACCAATCTGGCCAACCTGAAATGGGGATTGAATTGTGCCAAGTTGTGCCAAGTGTTCGTTCCCCTCCCCCAAATTATGTTTAATCTCCAGTCATTTTTTAGTCTCACCCAGCGTCTCTTTCAAATAAATTAATCAAGTACATGTTTGGATAAAGTATATTTGTCGGAATTTTTTATTATTTTCAAAAGCTCTATTAATAAAGTATTTCGTCAAAATATGCTCAATTAAGATACATATATATTAGGCTTACTAAAAATTTGAAAAACAAACGATTAATCAAGTTTAAAAAAAGCATTGCCAGAATAACTTAAGCGCATAAATGCCTTAAGGAAAACTTCCAGAGTCCATTAAACACAACTCTCAGTTTAAAGAGAGTATACAATACAAAGTTTAGGAGTATTGTAACCAATACTTTTCTTTTAATTATCATCTACACAACATGTGTAATTTATTTCTGGTCATGTAAAAAATGCAATAAACTTTATTTTTTAAGCAATTGATTTACGAGGTATATCTATTAATAATCAACTAATCATAAATTACTATTTTTATATTTTTATTACTTGATAATATAAATAATTCTAAAAAACAATCTCACTTAATTTTGCTTTATATAACTTTAAATTTTATGCATGAAAAATAATTATTAAAATGGTTTTTACGGTAAAATTATTTATATAACTAGTCACATGTTATAATTATTTTTATTTCGAATATAAATTACCTGTCGTAAATAATCTTAGACAAAAAATAAAATAAAAAAAATAAAAGCAACAATGTACTAGCGTTTACTTAGTGGAGTTTGACCTCTCCTATCCTACGATTATTGAATACCACATAACTTTTCAAATTTTTAATTTTTAATTTCAAAATGAAATATATATGTATATATAGCATTTTAATAGAAGCAACGGTTAGATTTTTCATGAACGAAAATTTTCACTAATAATATGCTTAGGAGAGAGTTTTTAGAGGGGAAGAGACGGGAGAACATGTTTTTTATTTTTAAATTAAAAAAACTATATATTATTTATAATGATACATATATTATTAATATATTAAATTTTTATCAATATATTTTTTTAAAAATATTAATTTTAAATATATTTATTTAAAATATAAATTTTGCCTTCCCTTTTCTTCCTTCTCAAACAATCACTAAAGATGTTTGATAATTTTATATACGATTTTTAAAATTAAAAGTTACTTTTAAGTTGAAATTTCTTGAATAATGTGTTCTACATACTGAACTCAACTTTCATAATTCTCTCTCATCTTTTTTTTTAATAGTTAAGACTTGTAATATATCGTGAGTTAGGCGCCATAAATAATTCGTGATGAATATCTTTCTCCTAATTTGTTAATTTATGTGACCAATTAAATAACATAATTTAGTTAGTGTCACAGGTAGCAAGCTTGTAATTTAGCCATTTCAAGGGGAGTAGGTTTTAATTAAGGCTAAATTTGAGTAAATTTTTAAATAAATATTTATATAAAATAATTAAAAAGATAAAACAAATAAAATTAGTTCATATATCTTCTTACGTTTTTGAAAAAATAAATAAAAAACTTTAAAAAATTATAAATTCATTTTAACTCATAAAAATTATTCAATTCAATGTACTTTCTTATTTTTTCCTCTTATTAATATTTATTCAGAAATTCATGCAAACTAGTCATTTATACAGGCTTTTATACTCCCTTCATTTGAAATAAGTGTTATTTTAATAATAATTTTTCTAAATCATTTTTTATTTTACAGTATCCAAAAAAAAAAAAAACTTATCTCCCTTTACTAACTTTATCCCCCTTCTCAGTTTAAATTAATATTTTAATAACTAGTTTAAAGCTTATTGATAATGTTAAATCTATAAGTTATTTTTTGAAACTAAAGAGCCATTTGAAAGAGTTTATAGTTAATTATGAAAATAATTTATGGTTCTTATATGTGAATTTTTAGTTAATTTTGATTTCTTAGGATAAATTGAACTAATTTTATAGATAAATTTATCACAAACCTTCATGTAAATATAATTTACTAAATAATAATTTAATTATCTTAGCACACTTTGACTCAATTTAGATAAAATTTTAGAGAAATTCTTATAGGAGAAAAAAATTAGTATAAAAAATAAATAAAACTTTTTTCAAAGATTATAAACAATTTATGTTTCTCTATATTTTTAAAAGTTCTCTCATTAACTTCTTTGAAATTTGAAATTTTAAAATTTGAAAAGATAAATTGTTTACTTATGAAAAAAAATATTTATTTATTTTTATATTAATTTTTTTTAATAAGAACTTCTATGTAAATTTATCCAAACTAGGCCTTCAATTTTACTGATATTCAAAAGAATCCAAATATGTTAAAAGCTCTCAAAATTGGGGGGAAAAAAAAGTGAAAGGATGAAGAAACTACGTCTTAAGAGTAAAGATATTAAAGAAAATTAATCTTATTAAACATAGATCATAGATGTAGGATCATCTCACCGAAGAACATGACTAAAGAAAATAAAAGGTAATAATGATAAATAATGAAAAGGCATTAAAAATATTAGTACGTTAATTTTTATTATTGTTATACTTATTCCTAAATAAAAGGTTAGGTTTGTGAAGTGAAGCTATGAAAAAATCTATAACAAACGTGCAAAATTTTGATTTAAAGAGTGAAGTAGACTTAAAAAAAAAAGTTTAATAATTACCAATATTTTAGAAGAAATGGTCCAAAAATAATTTATACAATTAGTTGGTGAGATAATAATTGTTGTTTCTACTAATATACTTGAAAATCCTTCCTTTGCTATGAAATTTAAAGATATCATTAAGATTGAAAGGATGAATAAGAGTGAGATTGATTTATATCTAATGAAAATGTTGGAGAAGATAATTTCAAATCTTGATATTTTAAAAAAATAGTTGAAGCTTTAATTTGAACTCAAAATTAATTTTGGCCCAATACAAATACAAATAATTTAAAAGAGCTTTGAGAAGAGTTTAAAGGGATGAAATTTACTCAACCCTACTTACTATTTTATTTCTTTCCAGTATTTTTTGAATTGCTCATTGCTAACTAGTATTTTATTTTAAGTTTTAACTGCATAGGACTTTTGCCAACCCCACAAATTAATGAAGAGGAATCTGGTGCTGAATTTGATGAAAATATTTTCTTGTCCTTGCTGATTTAGGGTACAATCTTATGTTTTATGCAAATTTTATATATCTTATAATGAAATTGAATTTATTGCTATTTAATGCTTTAGATGTTTGAGTAATTTTTATTCCTCCTATGGTCTTGAATGGGCGTTGAAAATTGCAGGTCAAGCAAAAAGAAACAAGGAGTACGGACTCAATGAAACAAAATGTTGGCAGGTGCTTATTGGAGATTTAAAAATGTGTTGCTACAATAATGCCTTGTTAGGTGTGATCCTTTCATATGTGGATGGGTAGCAACTTTATTTATAACGTGTTATTGTTATATTCACATGCATATGATATTTTTTAAAGTGATTTTATGTTTTTTATTTTATGATTATATTAATAATAGATATTATATATATATATATATATATATATTTTTAAGTTAGAGTAATAATAGATATATGAATGTGAGAATATATATTTTTATTAGATTTTGTTCAGTACTTAAGACTGAGGATAAGCAATTAATAATAATAAAATTTTATTAGAAAAATAAATATTTATAACTTCAATTTAATAACTATGTATTTTTTTTTTATTAGTTGTTTATCCTTAACCCTCAATACTAAAGTTAATAATTTTTTTTATTTATAAAAAATAATGATCACTAAAATTTTGATATATAATATAAGAAATAAAGATATATTTTTATATACATAAATTCTTTTTATACTTTTATTTATTGTTAGGTTTGAATTAATAAAACACTCATATTTTTCATACAAGTAAATAAATTTATTCCTTTAATGTATTAGTTACTAATTTACTATTTGTTATTATAAATATTTTTAAAATATATCATAAATTTATTATATATATTTTTAATTTATAATATGTTTTTTATAAAAAAAATGAGAAGGAGTGATATTTGAAATTTTCATAATTATAGTATGTGATTCTATGCGTATTGAACGCACCGTACCAAGGCCCACCATATGAGCATAAACGAAACCCAGGCCCACCGTATATCAGCAAGTTGAAACGTTGGATACCAAACTATAGTACTGCGTGTCAGCAAACAAGGTAACTCAGAACACATTTTATAATATACTTATCTAAATATATTTTTAGTTAATTAGTTAAAAATTATTCTATTTATAATATTTTTTAAATTTTTTATAATTTTTAATTAACAATAAAAATTGTATTCAAAAGTAATAGTACCATTTTTCATATGCCAAATTAAGTAACATGACAGAAAATCACCTTCAATTACGTATTTAGTGAATCAAAGAGAATTGACAGCTAAAAAACAAACTATTAGATAAATGAGCAACTATAGAAAACAAATTATCAACTACATTTTTATTTCAATACATGGAATTTATCATTTAGAAACCCCCAAATCACTCTTCAAAGGGTAATAGTTGATGTGGAATGCCTCTATGTACAAGGTTGACTCTGCTTTGGGTCAAGATAAAGGGAAGTTTGTCAGAGTCTTTGTACGAAAAAACTTGATATGATGTATAAAAAATCTCAAATAATTTCTTAGGAGCTAAACGTAAATTACATACATAACTCTTCTCTTTCTATCTTTTACTTTTTTATTGCGTTTATATTATTATTATATTATTGTTGTTTTAAATTTGTAATTTTATGTTATTAAATCTAAAGAACCAAATCATCCTCGGCAGTTATTTTACTAAGATATTTTATAATTTGAATGTTGGCAATTACTTACGTATATTTGGTTTTACAGAATTATTTTAAGAGTGAATTAAACTCAATTATTATTCATAATTTGTTTTCTAGTCACATAAATAAGTGATTGAGATGACATCTGTTACAAAGTTCAGTTGTAGGAGAAGAATTAATCAATCTCTCAGGACTCGCGTCACAAACTTCATAGCAATATCAACTTGTTTAATGTTGGCTTCAGCACTTAAATCTTTGTTAATCTCTGTTTAAATGTGTAGGCAGTAGTTGAGGTAGGGAAATAATAATAATAATAATAATAATAATTCATCACATTTGAGTCATTGAACATTGACTATTACCATTATAGTGCAGTTTTAAGGGAGCACGATAGAGAATGAAAAAGCACTTGCAATTAAATTTGAAACACGAATTAAGGACTACCATTAGTGATCTGAAGCGTAGCTTTCATACACTGATTGATGGATTGATCACAATGCTTTAACTTTGATTAATTGAGTGAAGTTGCTGATGGAGTTTGAGTAAGAGACACAGGATATCGATTAATGCAATGGAGCCAAGGGTTCCCATTAGGCTTCGTTTGGCGGCGAAGGGAACGCCAAACCACACTATTACACTTGAAGCCAGAACCAAAAGCCAATTGCCAAACACGGTCTCCTCTTCTCACCCTTTCTTTTGCTTCCAAGTAAGCTAGTTCATACCAAATGCTACTACTAGATGTGTTGCCAAAGCGGTGCAATGTCATTCTAGAAGCTTCCATGTTCTTTTCACTGAGTTCAAGGTTCCTTTGCAACTCATCAAGAATGGGTTTGCTTGCAGCATGGACACAGAAATGTTCAAAAGCAAGTTTGTAGTTAGGATTGTATGGCTTCTTTGATGATGGGGAGTTACCATTAGATTTGTTGCCAAATAAGTGCCTCCACACAAGAGTTGCAAAGAAGAGAAGCTGTTCAGAAAAGGGTAGCACTAGAGGTCCTAGTATGGTTATGTTGGTTTTGAGTGCATCACCACCAATTTCAATCAAGTCCTTGCTAACTTTTAATCCCTTGAATTTTTGTTCATCTTCCTCTTGGTAAACACACCTGTTGAATATATGTACATGACAATAATATTTTGTTATGGTGATAATAAGAGAAAATTTTCATTAGGTGATTAATTATAGCTGATTAATGGCTAATAGCAAACATGATAAATATATTAATGATTGGCTCACTTTTTTGTGTTTTGGTGGGGGACTACTTGGTCCCCAATTTTGTTTATGTTATTAATTAGGCGGTGGCACAATCCAACATAAATACATGCAAACCCAAAAATAGCATATAAATATCTGACAGCATGCACGTTGATTCTAGCATTCAATTCACAGGTCCACGTGAGAAGCTTTCATATCCCTTTCTGCTGAAATTGCAATTAAACAAATTTTACAATCAATTTTGGTTGTCATTAATTATTTAACAAAAAAATGTCTCTTTGTTTTTCTATAAGAATAGGACCATATATAAAAATAAGGATTTAATAAATTCATCAAATTATATTTTTTATAGTAAAATATTTATAAATGAGAGTAAAATTAAAAAAGTATTATCTAATCTTGAAGATAACAAATAATTCTAAATAAAATAAATAATAATTTTTAAAAAATATATAATAACTAAAATTTAAATTCTAGTCTATTTAATGATGATGTCTTTATTTATTATTTTACACGGCTAAACTAACATATAATTTTATGAAATATTTTTCATTCAATTAATTAACTTATCAACTTTTAATTTTTATTTATTTTATTAACTTTCGGTTAACTTATTTACTAATTTTATCAAATATACTCTGATAATAATAATAATAATGATAATTATGTATTTTTTAATTTTAAAAATAAATATAATTTCTTTTTAAACGTTTTATTGTAAAATAGGTCAAGTCATACCATCTAAAAGTAACTCGTATTAAATAAATGAAGTAGACTCGACTTGAAAAATTAAACTAAATTCTAGCCTTACAAAACTTAGCAGAGTTCATTCTATTATTTCCATCCTACTTAAAAAGCATTGATGTTAGTTTTTCTGAAATGATTGGAATATTGCTGCACAAAAGTAAAAACGAACCTGAAGCTGCGATCATCAGCACCTTTGTGTGTGCGAACAATATGTTCAAGACGGTACTTCGCAGAACTATAATCCCGTCGACGGTTGGAGAGCAAAATGGCAGAACAGCCCATGCGAAAGAAACAATTGGAAACGAGCATAGACCTATGATTTCCTTGGTACCATGTAAACCCAACAACCTCAGTGCTCACAACAACAGCATAGTTATTCGGGTCGGCTTGAAGCATGTCTCGTGCCAAGTCCACAGCAATGATCCCAGCACCGCACCCCATTCCCCCAAGGTTGTAGCTCAATATGTTCCCCCTCATCTTGTAGTGGTTTATGATCATTGCTGAGAGCGATGGTGTGGGATTGAAGATGCTGCAATTCACTACCAGGATTCCCACGTCCTTTGGACGAATGTGGGTTTTCTCGAACAGTTCGTCTAGTGCTCCCAGCATTACCAATGATGCTTCCGCACGACCTTCTTTCATTGTTGCGCAGTTATCTGTGGACGCAATCGCTGTCTTTGGGATGTATGTTTCGTCCCCTATGCCCGAAGACATTAAGATCCTCTTCTTGAACTCTAGGCTTTCCTCATCAAATTTGCCTGATTTTTTTGCTAGTTCAATCGTCTCCTCTCTTGATATCTGCATAATATTCAAAAACACTTGTAAAAATGGATTTTTTTTTAAAAAAAAACTTCACATAATAGTCATTATCTTGTGTACTCAAATATAAAAAAAAAAACTAAAAGTAATATTAATATACATCTATCATAATTTTTAATACATTATTTTTTTAAAAATGTTCTAAGATTACTAGCCAACAATTTTTTAAATTTATTAAAATATGTTAAAAATTATTATAATAAATTTTACCCAAAAAATTATTAAATTATATGAATCATAAGTTTTTATAAACTTAAGAATCTTCTCTATAAATTATTCCAAATATTTTGTAAGTGTGACAAAAATAATAACACCGTTTTCACACATTAACTTCCTTTTTATGATAAGGAAGAGAAACTTATTTTTTTGTTTGTTTCTAGCTAAAAAGTCTTTTTTTTCATTTTTTATTTAATTAAAAATGTATCGTTATTTATTTTTTTTCTTCTCATTTAAACCAAGTATAAAGTTTATTCAGCTATATATAAAAGCTTGTTCTTTTTTATAAACTTGAAAATAAAAATAAAAAATCCAATTAAAGGACTAAAATGCTTTCATGAAAGCTTAAAAAGACAATGTATACAAGTGTCTAGATAATTGAGAATGAACTCATATCAAAATGCCCCAATACAACAATACTTAGTAAAAGGTAATTTCGAACATGAGATTATCAACCGAGAGATGAAGTAGCGGTGCTATAACTTTTCTTACCTTAACATCATCTTGAGGTAGATAGCATGCAAAATCAACAAGGTAAATGGGACGTGGCCTTGACATGAAGTAAACACACAAGGTGAAAACAAAGACCCCAAAGAAACCCAACACAGTGGCAAGGTCATTACTAACATCTTCCCAAAGCTTCTTCCATAGCTCCTCTTTACTTAGGCTACCAATCTCAGCACTAAACACCAAGACAATCACGGGTATAGTGACCAAGTAAATGGCATGGTTTATGAGATAATGGTAGCCCAATTTCACATACTTAAAGTTAACTGATTGAAGAGAATCTGGCAACCGCTTCCTAACTCTGACGGAGAAGGTCAAAGAACCAGCGTTGGGTCCTGATGACTCAATTCCACGGTTCACAATCTCGGTGGCGAAGAGATCACGTTCTCTGGCCATGGCAACGTTTGGAGGTTACTAAATGACAACGTTATATGTATATATATAACAGGGATAATTTTTTTTTTTTAGTTACACCAAATTCTAACCATAGAAATGTTCAAGAGTTACATATTATTTGATTAAAATAATAAAGTACAAATGTATAAAAATAGATAAATTTTTAATTGTTAAATTATTAATTTCTATCGTTAGAATTTGATATATATATATATATGAGTATTATATTGTTGGTATCACATGTGTGTTGGATTAGGCTTTTACTATGTTGTCTTTTTGGTAAGTGATTATGGAAGAGGTGGGTGGAAGATAGTCAATGCTGGCACCTAATTGATTTTTCTGCGGTTGAAGCTTTTGGACAGAATTAAATTTTCTCATTGAATGAAAGTGGGTGCCTCAGTTCAGAGATCAACAGACGAGGGAGTTGAATTTACCTTTGGGTCTGAAATTTCGGTCACTTAATAGTGAATATTTAATAAACAATACTACATCTGATGTTAAACACATACGATCATTTTAACTATTTTCATAAAAATTTTAAAAACTAATTTTATCAATGACATGAAATTTATTAATATATATGTATGTATATAATCTATTCTTAAAAGAATTAAGACTTGTAACAATTTTTTTTACCTAATTAATTGTTTTATTTAATCTAAAAGTATTTTTATAAAAAATGATAAATATAACTATTTCTTGAGGTCTTATAAAAAGAATCATAACAAATTCTTCAAAAATTTATCTTTAAGACTAAAGATAGCATTAAAATAATTAATTACGTATATAAGTATATAATTAATAAATTTTCATTTTTAATATAAGATATTATTTTTATTTTACCCTAATTTAATTTTAGTCCTTGTAATGCAAATTAATGTATATGATCTTAGTTTTCTAAGGTTTTTTCAAAGTAAATGTAAGTTATCTTATTTTTAAAAGTATTAGAATGCTCTATATATTTATGGTTTTTATTTTACCCTACATGTAGGGTATTTATTTTAGTCTTTTTCCTACATGTTCAAAATATCTTGTAGTAGGTCATTATATATTTTTCTCCTTAATTAGAATGAGGTAGTTAACACTCGTTTTAATTTCTTGTTACTACATTTTTTATTTTATCTTTTTCTTTGTCTGATCAAATTACTCCTCATACAACATTCTTGCTACAATATTTATACTGCAGTTAGCACTTTATTGCCAAGTATTCAATAACATAAAACTTTTTAGATTGACGGTCATGCAGTATTAATTGTTCCTTTACTTTATGATATATTCACTGTAAAGAATTTTATCATTTATTAATTATTTAATATTAAATTACTCTTTATTAATATAATATTTAATAAAAATCAAAATAATTTTTATAAATACTTTGAATTTGTATTAACATTAATACAAATTAATTTTATTAGTATAGAATATTAATATGTACTATCAATTCACAAACAATTAAATGGTGTATTATTTGTTAATTTAAATCTTTAAAACTTTTACTAATAATTTAATTTATAGTAATACAAAATATTTTAACACTTAATATACTTTTATTTGTTAATAAATTACAATTATTTTACAGTAATTGTACTATTGCAAATATTGTCTGGACGTTTACGATGTATTATACGTGGTTTTATATTTTGGTAAATTTACTACTGAAAGATTTGACGATAAACAGATTTGATTTACGACTAAGAATAATGTTTTCAAATGAACTAAAAAAATCAGCTTTATTTAAATGATAAAATAAGATTACTTTTGAAATATAAATTATACAGATACAATTTATAAACTTAATAGACCTCACAGTTAAAATCAATACTATCATTATGATATAAACTTTAAAAAAGAATTAATTTTTTATTACAATTATATTTTTTCACTGTTAACTTTAAAATCATCGGACTTAGTCATATACATAAAAACTAAAAATTAACGCTAGCAATAAATTCTTTTATACACATTATCTAATTAAGGAATATGATGCTGGCATTAGTTAAAATCAAATTCTAGCAAACATGCTTTTGCTCCTAAACAAAGTGCATGTTTGGTACAAAGTCAATTCTGAATATACATGCTTTTTTACACAAAAATTACTGAACGAAATTAAAGGAATATATGCCCGTTTAATTTTTTCGAACGCAAAACCAAACACATGACATCCAAAGTGGTTCTATGTCGATCCAGCTGTGCTCAGGGAACGATGAATGTCACTTCTATGAGCCAGCAAGCAAGTTGTCCTACCTTCATCAATATATAGCTCAGTGCCTCCTTCACATTAAGCAAAAGAAACCCTTTAATTTAACTTTTATATACTTCTGTTTATGGTTCCCCTAAGCATATGGCTTGCAATTGATATTTCAACATGTACTCCGTTGGATAAGAATATGATTCAAAATTTTTTATAAGACTTAAGTAATTTTTTAAACTAATTTTTAAAATTTAAAATTTGGATCATCTGTACAATCTATGAAAGGATGTACATGCATGTGGTCATTAATTGCCCCTTCTTTCTCTTAATTATGCCAAACATTCCAAAATAATATCTAGATCCAAACAAATAAAGCAAGGGACAATGTCATAATCAAAATGCCATAGCAATACAACATAACATATTGTAATTACAAATTACATTAATTAGGAAATAATTACTAGCAAATGCACTCGATCTAAGCTTACACAATTACAGTTGTGACTGCAATTTAAAACCATAATATAGCTTATGCTTTGCTGGGTAGACAAATAATTACATGAACTGAAGAAGTGAACCACAATCTCAGCATAATCAGAGCGACCTGTAAAACAGTAGATGTTTATAAGATCTTGTAAGAGGCGCTAGTTTCTTATTTCTTCGCTCGTAGCTTCCTATTATTGCTTTTCTTGTTTTCTTTACACAAAAGAAGAGAATTATGGATGTAAAGACTAATTAATTACATGTTGCATAAGAAAATGGAAATTGTAATAGTAATTCATTTACTTTTACATCAATCTACACCAAATTCTTACGCAATCACAAAAGCATGCAGTGGATGTTAATGTAAAAAGAAAAAAAAAAGAAAAGGGAAGACGATTGCATTTAGTATTGCTCTTTGTCCTATGTTTATCGGGTAAAATGAGTATTTGCAGCCCAAAGTTTGTTTAAGAAAAACATTATATCTAACGTTAGAAGCACAACATCTTGGATGCTATTTTGGGTTTTTTTTTTTAACAAAATATTTATTTAAAAGGTTTCCGTGATTTTATTACAATGTATTTTATAATATTTTAAGAATTAGTGTGTAAGTCTACACAAAATTTTAGATTCCTCAAATTAGTTGATGTATATTTTTATATATTAAAATTAATATAAAATATACTTTTGAAATATATGAAAATAATAACTCTTTATTGTATTCTTATAGTTATTTAATATTGATAAAATTTAACCTAGATAATTATGATACTATATAATTAAGTTTACCAGTTGGATCCACAAAAAATATAATTCATATAAAATTATTGATAATACAAAAGAAGTGTAACTTATTTTGGTGTAATTTGATCTCTCCTAATAATAATAATAATAATAATAATAATAATAATAATAATAATAATAATAAAATGACCATATTATATATTTTGTACAAGAAAATATCAATCATAATAATTTGTGCGTACAAATCTTTATAACTTGTCATTAGATTTTTATTTTGTCAAAAAATATTTTAAAATTTTAAAATTTAAAACTTGTCACCATATTTCTTTTACTTCTCCATTTTCAAATAACGTGGCACTTTATTTTTATTTTTAATATGCATATACAACTCGCCGAAATTAGTCTAATTAAAACTTGTTTTCTAGCGTAAACTTGCGCTCTTTCTTCTTTAGTCTTAGAAACTTACAAATCTATAAATTTTATTTTTATAATTGGGTTTTAAACTATTATTTTTTTGCTAGGCAACAAAATTTTCCTCAATAAATCCCTTTTCAAGTGTTGGGCTTGTGGTTCTTTTTCATTAAACTTCTTTTTATATTTATTTATTCGTTTTTCTCGGATTATTAATGAGTTGTGAAGCTCTATGGGCTTTGATAAGCTATGGAGAAAAGTGGTTGGTCTTCTTGTTGAGGGCTTTTGGGCTTGAGGTGGATACTGTATCCCTAATACATAAGGCAATGAAAACTTGTACACAAATCTTGCTTACATTTTTTACTTTTCTTATTTTCAACTCCCGTGAGTCTTTATTTTCAATGCCTATCAAATTACGTTAATTTTATATATAATTTTTGAATTATAATTATATATTATCTTAATTTTTATATTAAAATTAAATAATTATAAAAATGTAATAATGGAATCTTTATATTAATATATTTTAAAAGTATATATTACAATAATTTTGATGTATATTAATAAGGTATTATCAGTTCTATTAATAAAAAATAAATATTTAATTCATCAAGAAAAAAAATAATTAATATCATAAATTAATAATTTATTTTAAAAAATCTATAATATTAAATGGTCAAATTGCTATGTTATATATATATATATATATATATATATATATATATATATTAAATAAAGAGTTGTATTCAATTTTATAGATAATGGGCTATATTTCGGTAACATAATTCTCACAGAAAAAAATTTTGGATATGAAAAAAAACTTAACAATTAATATGTTTAAAAATAATTTTTATTTTTTATATTTAGGACAAAAAATTAATAATTATTATTTTATTATCAATAGGAACGGAGGTAGTAAATGATTTTAAGATTAAATTATCTAATAAAAAATTATTAAATTATGATAAAATGAATGTAAGTTATATTAGTATAATTTATTTTCGCCCATGTATGCACACATAATGAAAGCAAGCCTAGAGACCATGGCAGAAAAAGAAAAGTATGAAAAGATAGAACCCTTCTATTCCGGGTTAGTCTTGAATGGAGAAAGGCCGTGGACGGTGACGACTGTTACTTTCTTGATGGACTTTAGGTCGCTGTCGATGGTGGTGACTTGAGACACATACACAAGAGGTTCTTTTTAAGGTTGTTTGCTGTGTTGAGATTCAGATGATGTATGATCGATCATATAGTGTTTGGAGAATACCGATGTTGCGTGGATAATTTGAGTCAAAAATAAAATGACGGTTGTTTCCTAGCCTCAGGCTGTGAAGATTTGGAGAGGCATAGTGGCTGTGTGTTGTGTTGGTGAATGGAGGACGGTGGAAGGTTTTAAGCAATAGTTTTGTGTGTTGTGATTTGGACGTGCCTTCGCCGTGCTTCATAAATGGAGGCTGATCGTGAAAGGAAAATAATAAAGATAACTGGTCAAAGACGTGAGAAAAGGACGAGGTCAGCAACTATATATTCTTTTAAGCATAAAATTTCAAATTAAATATTTTAATTTAACATTGAATTGTTGGAATTATTTTAAAAGTAACTCAATTTCTGTCCATAATATATTTTAAAATTATATATTTAATTTATGTAAAGGCTGTGTATTAATTTATATATAAGTAGAAGCATATTCACTCATTTAGAGATAATTTTTTAAATTATTTTATAAACTTTATATCACACTTTAAGCTTTTAAATAATTTTATAACTTAGGACAGGCCTTTAAAAAAATCAGGTCAAACTTTAAAAAACAACTCATTCCAAATAAATAGACTAAATTAAAAAAAAATTAACCAAACTTAACTCTTACAAAACATAACTGAAACGGTGAATTCAACCTATGCTAAAATTATCATGATTAGCATTTGACAGTATGTTACCTGCATTGTACGTGTCTTACCTCGTTTGAATACTGAGTTTATCTTGTCTGAAGCGTGCTCGGGTCTCGTTTAAGATTAAAAGGAAAACGTACACTATAAAGTATTAATAATTCTGATATTTTTTCACACTTTTATTTTTATTATATTTGTTAATTTCTTACTTTTTCATAGTTAATTATTTTTCACCCATCAAAGGGTGTGAAAATATAATTACATATTCCAACATCTAAAACGAAAGAGGCCAAATTATTCTGCAAATTATAAAGGAAAAGTGTTGTTTTTCCACAAAAAACGCAGTAGGGTCTCTCCGTTGCCCCTTATATTATTGGTTTCATCTCTCCGTCCATGCGTACTACAGCTTATATCAACTCGTGCATCTTATATATTAATTATTTTGTTGGACTTGAAGCATAAATATTATATATGAATTTATCTGTCTTATGTTATTATTATTATTATTATTATTATTATTATTATTATTATTGTAGAAAAGTTTTAAAATCTACCTATCTCAAAAAATAAATTATTAAATAAAATGAGTACATATTTATATTTTTATAGCATACCTATCACTTTCTGTATCTAACTATGCACATGCACTTAAAATTTGGGTAAAGAGTGACCAAGAGAAAAGAATCAAGAATGAAGTTTGACCTTTATAATTTATTAGACATTAATTTAAAATATTTTTTTTTTATCGATTTCCATTAATATTGTGACATAAATTTAGACATATCACTTCACATATCATCTCAAAATAATCATTAATCTTATATGTTTAACTTCACGTCACGTCATTTATATATATATATATCATAATAAAGACTATTTTTTAAATTTTAAAATATTTAAAAACAATAATTTGATTAGGTGATTAAAAAAATTAGAGAAAAATGAAAAATTGAATGGCATGATTAGAAGTGGTCAACAATTAGGATTGAGTGTTTTTTTACAGATATAAAAGAGTTTAAAAAATTTATTACGTAAATGTCCATTTTTAAAAAAAAAAATTACAATTATGGCTTGAAAATATTATAATTAAAATCGACTTTAACCGACTTTGATTAAAATGGTGCCAGAAGAGAAGTCAATTTGGATCAACTTGTGTGGAATTAATTTTACTTTTGTACAGAAGTCAATTTAAATCGACTTTCACTAAATTATTCTATTTCTGTTTAAAAAGACAGTTGATTTAAGTAGATTTTAGTTTAATACAGAAGTCAATTTAAGTAGATTTCAGTTCAATATAGAAGTCGATTCAAATAGATTTTAGTTCAATACAGAAGTCGATTTAAGTAAATTTTAGCTCAATATAGAAGTCAATTCAAGTATATATCAGCTTAATATAGAAGACAATTCAAGTAGATTTTAACTCAATACAGAAGTTGATTCAAGTAAATTTCAATGCTCATCATTCTCAACATATAGCTTCTCATCTTGACTTTGCATTAATTTGTTAAAAAATTCGATAGATTAAGTGTGAAAATTTTAGTAAAATGTCAGAGAATGATGTTCATGTGCTTATATATTATAATAGTGAGATTATAAACATAGTGGAGGGAGAGACGTTTTGTAGCAATAATCAGGCTTAGTTGGTTATCCGTCTACTAATTACTTTGCTACAGTTGGAGAGTCAAATACTGGAGGAGTATGAGAGAAATAATATACAAGTTTCAAAAATATTCTACAAGATGTCCGTTGACATTGGCCCAAATGGTATTTGATATAAAAGGTGGCGAATTTAGAAAGATGAGTACATTGATCACAAGTTTAATTATTTTAACTTATTTGCTGAAGCTCATACAATAGAGCTTTTTGTCAAACTACAAGGTGATAATTTTAGCTCTGGAGGTTCAGCCCAGATCTATTACCTTCTCCATTAAATCCAGGCCCATTAGTTGAGATGTCTCATCATGACGTGCATAATTCACATGATGAAGTAGGTTCTCCAAGTTTCGAGCACTTTGTTAAACACATTAAGAAGCCATTATCACTTAATCCATAGGAAATGAGATAAGGTAGCTTGGTCGAATATTTTGATTTTATTATGGCACAACAAGATGATAAAAATGATGATGAAGAGGACCTTGATGATGAAGAAGATGAGCAATTATTTGATGTGCAGAATTTGGATGAACATTTGATGTCGCGATCTCAATTCCAATCCCAATCTCAATCTCGAGAGCGTCTTAGTCACTACTTAACAATTGATTTAGATGCAATGCATTGCAATGTGAGTGGGTCTAGTTCAACTTCGAGCATATGGAGAGCGAATGATTTGTCACTTGGACAAGTATTTTGCACCAAAGATGAAGTGATGTTTGTTGTTAAATATTACAGCATCTAAAGAGGTGTTCAATATAAAGTTTATGAATCCGACCACATAAAATTTTATTGCAAGTATGTGAAGTTTGACATTGATTGTAATTGGAGTATACGTGTCACTTTTCGCTAGAAATTGCAGTTATGGGAAGTGTAAAATAACAGGACCACACACATGTGTCTTTCCAGAGTCTATAAATCAACATGTTCAAATGGATTATAATATTTTATGTGCCTACATATACCCCATGGTACAAGCAATCCGACGACAAAAATCAAATCTCTACAAGCATCAGTAGAGTCAGAGTTGAGGTTCAAGACAACATATAGAAAAGTGTGGCTCGCCAAACAGAACGCTATTGCTATGATATATGGAGATTGGGAAAAATTAAATCTCTCTAATCATCAGTATAGTCAGAGTTGAGGTTCAAGACAATATATAGAAAAGTGTGGCTTGCCAAACAGAACGCTATTGCTATGATATATGAAGATTGGGAAGAATCTTATAATGAACTTCTAATGATTGGGTGGCTTGTAGTCTTATATGTCATGTATTATTGTTCAAATGCAAACTGGATCATACTATGTTGGTGATGTTATAGATTATAGTTGTTTTATGTTCCATCGTCTTTTCTGGACCTATCCATCATGCATAGAGGCATTTAAATATTGTAAAAAAATGATTTCAATTGATGGAATACACTTGTATGGCAAGTATAGTGGAACATTGTTGATGGCAATTGTCCAAGACAGTAACTCAAATATATTACCAGTTACATTTGTAGTGGTGGGGGGAGAAAGAAAAGAAGCATGATCATTTTTTTTTTCTGAGAAATGTTCGTCAGCTAACGCCACAAGAGGGTATTCTTGTCATATCTGATAGACATCATGCTATCAAAGCAGCTCTAAAAGCTATGGAGAGTGGGTGGCATACCCCTTCATCTTACCATGCATACTGTTCATGATAGATTGCATCAAATTTTGCTGTAAAGTTTAAGAACAAAGGTGCAAAGCGATTGCTAATGAATGCAATATATGCAAAGACTGAGCATAATTTTTTGTACTGGTTTAGAGCATTGGGCGATATGAATCCCACGATGTGTGCATGGGATAACAACATACTCCATGCAAAGTGGGCTCAATATACTGATGAGGGACATTGCTTTGGGCACATGACTACTAATTTATCTAAGTGTATGAATGTGGTCATGAAAGACACTTGCAACCTTCCCATTACAGCTATAGTTAAATCAACATATTATCATCTTATTGAGCTGTTTGTACAAAAGGGCACAGAGGAAAAGATACAACTTGCTAGTGGCAAAAAATTTTCACAGACCTTGTTAAATGCAATTGAAGAGCATAGGCACTTTGGGAACATGAGTAGCACTTGAGTGACCTGCGATGCATTAGAATACTTGGTGTTTGAAAGAGATAATATGGGAAGTCGTGGTCAACGGGAGGAGGCATTCAACAGAGCAATTATGTGATTGTGGAGAATTTCAAAAGTTGCATTATCCATGTCGTCATGCACTCGCTGCGTACTCTGACTCTTGAAGAGATTGAATATCTTTTGTTCATGATGTTTACACCATCGAGTCCATGTTTAATGTGTATAAAGCAAAATTCTCTTCAATTCCTACTGAAGATATGTGGCCACCATACATTGGCCTTCCTATACAGCCAAATCCTACACTTAAGCAGATTCTTGAAAGTTGTCCGGTATCCACAACATTTCACAATGACTGATTTGAGCCAAAGAAAATGATGTGAATTATGAAGAGGTATTCGTCACACCAGACGGACATGTCCACATGCTCCATCCTCTAGTCAACAAAATTTATTTAGTGTATTATGTAGTAAAAGTAATATTGTTAAGTTTAATTAGTTGCAGTATACATGTTGTTTATCGCCTTATTTTCTTGTGTACTAGAGTAATATTATTAAGTTTATGTAACTACTTTTTTTAACGAATATGTCATTTGATGTATTTAACTAATCTAAACTAAAATACATAATTGATATATTTCAAAGTACATAAAATTTAATACCCTATTAAAAATAAATGTCTTACACCATGCATAGATTAAATAATAAAAAGACCAAAGTCCATAATTTAAAAAAAAAAAGTACATAAAATTAGAAGTCCTAAACCACCATGTATTAATACCCTAAACTAAAACATCAACCAAATTAAAAGTCTACCATACATATCAATTTGAATCACTATGGGCCATGTCTATTCTGTCTCAGACCAGCAGTGTGACTCGCTGTTACACAACGACGATATACAATCTGTTGCATTGGTCTATGATGTACATGCTCCTCCTCCTGTTTCTCCTCTTGCTCATCCGCTTCTTCATCCTGGTCATCCAGTTTATCCTTTTCCTCCTCCTGACGTGAGCCTTGAAAAGAGGGAGTTCATATATGCGTTGGTCATGGTCAATAGAAATGATCTGGTGGTTGAACTTCTTGATTATGTGCACGTGTACCAGATGAATTTAGCCATACCATAACATTAGCATCTAACATGATAGGTGGACTGAAAAGATATATGTTGTGCAATATCACTTTTCCCTAAACCTATGACAAATAATTAAATATACAATAATTTATTTAAATTTAACATTTTTTAATTAAACATTAAAAAAGATTAATGTCAAATAAAATTAAAAATAATTCAAATAAATACAATGATATTTTAAATATTTACTTGCAATATGATCAACAAAATTAAGTCGATTTAGATCATTATCCATCTCTCTTGCAGAAACAATGGACTTCTTTCTCTTCTTTCCTCTCAATGTATTACTATTACTTATGCTTCTTCCTCTCATTCCCAAGGTAGCCATGGCGGGGGTTAAATAGCCATGTAGAAGTCGATTAAAGTCGAAACCCAGCCTTCTTTTGAAGTCGATTTGCTTCTTCATAAAACCGAAATCGATTTCAATCGAGTTTTGTGGGAGAGAGTTGCGATGAAGCTTGAACTAAAGTCGATTTCAATCAACTTCTATATACCTGCGAATACGATTTAAATCAACTTCTGTAAGAGAGAGCTGCGGCGCAGTGAGCTTGAACCAAAGTTGATTTGAATCAACTTCTATACACCAACAAAAACGATTTCAATCGATTTTCATTCAAATATTTATATGTTTAGAACAAAAGTCGATTCAAAACGATTTTTATTTTAAAATAAAATAAGTTTAAATCGTCTATTTTAAGATTGATATAAGGACATATACGTAATTTTTTTATAATAAAATATTTACGTTATTTTATTTTATTTTTTTATTTATTATTGTAAAAAAGGCTAGGATTGAAGTCTAAGGGAGTTAGTTTGGTAATGGACCACCAAAGACCTTGTTTAAGGGGATGTTGACTTCTTCTAATATTCACTGATACATGTCGGTATCAGGGAGATATGGGGATGAATACTGTTTTGTCGATGTCTCTATATTTAGAAATTGGGCGTTACTTACTTTGGATGGTCTAAGGATAAAAGAAGTAGCCATGCATCTGCCAAATATTCAATGCTAAAAGAGTGAGAACACTATTCCAAATGCGGCCAGAAAGGATTAATTTGCATAAAGACTGCATCAACAATTCAAAGCATAACGATGGAGACAGAATCATAGGGATTTAAACGTGGAAGCTCAAACAATCCACCCACCATCATTTTTCTTTCCCCTTCCTATATGCTTTTTGACTAAATAATTCTTCCTTGAAAATATAAAACAAAAATGTTTCATCTGTTGTCGCAACTCATATGAGTGATTCTTTTTTTTCTTCAAAAAATTAAATAAAATTATGATGTTTACTGCACACTTAACATGTGTCTCATTTGTAATTTGTATCACCCACACTGCAAGCTTTGATATTACATATAAAACCATATCAATCAATTAAGTGGAGTATTGTTTCATCTTTTCAATGCACGATGCCTTTATCTAAAAACGGATAAAATAACAAGTTATTATTATTTCTTCTATTTTCATCATAATATTTTCATCAACAATATGTAATAAATAAAAAATAATACCTACCTTAATATTTGCATAAAAATATAGCTTTTATATAAATACTTAAAAGTTAAATCATATCATAAATATTTAGTAACTTTCGTAATTTGTTTTATAAGAAATCACTTAATAATATATAAAAAAATTGGCCACCCTTAACGCCAAACGAACTCTAATACAAGAAATAATATCAACACATGATGAGGCATAGATGCTTATTATAAAAACAATACTACCTTATTTATCATCACATAGACAGTCATGCAATCTCACCCTGCAATTAGGGATAAAAATAGTTAAATTAAACTAAAATTTAAGTAAATAAATATAACTTATTTAATAATTTTAAAGTTTAAAATTGATTTAATATTTATGATAAATTTTTTATTAAGTTTAACTTAACTTTTTTAAAAATTGATTTGATCTATTTTTTTTTAATAATTTACTTTATATTAAGACCTTTAAATTATTAAGTCTTTTATAAACAGTCTATAAAATTATATAAATAAATATAGTTTTATAAAAATCATAAGACTTACATTTAAATAAGTCATAAAAAAATAGTTTAACACCTTAAATATTTTTAATAAAATTACATATTTTTATTTATTATTTTTAAACAATATATTTAATTTAAATAAATAAATTATTAAATATATAATAAATACAATTGAACGAACATTAATCTAAAAATTATTAAACAAATTTAATAACATAAAATTTCACACCTTAAATTAATAAGAAAAATATAACTAAATAAGTTTTAGATTTAAAATTAGTAAATATAACAAAATAAAATTTAAAATATACAAATAATAATATTATTCCAAAGTAAAGTATAAAAATATTAATAAAAAAGATATATTAAGTAACATGAAAAAGACTCTGGTAAGCCGTAATGCTTTTTCTTTTAGAAGGTTAGAGATACTCTTCAACTATAACAAAAAAAAAAAAAAAGTTAATTTAAAATTTTATTATTTAAAAATTAATTTATATAATATATTATTATAAATTTTATAAGTTTTAAATAAGCTATTTTATTAAGCATAGTAAGTTTTTTTTTTTAAATTTAAGTTTAACTTATTTAATTAATTAAATTTTTTAAAAATTTTAAATTAAATTTATTATTTAAATAAGATAAGTCAGGATAAATTTTTAAAAAATTATATTAAATCTCTATCGCCAGATATCTTAAGCTATTTCTATCTTTACCTACAACGTAAAAAACACACATTATTTACATACAACATGTGTCATATGTATCAAACATACATTGAATATTATTCATGTTAGCTAGGTGTAGTATCTTTAGCCAAAATATAACCTTCGATAGATAAAGTGATTCATTAAAATTCTATATTCAAACACAATTTTAGCTTGTTATTGTAATTTTGCTTAAATTAGTTATTATTATTTTAAATAACAAAGTCAGTTTGGTAATATTTGTTGTTATTATTATTTACCCTTTTAATGTCAATTTTTTTAGATTTTTTTTAGTTTTATAATATTAATTTTTAAAAATTTTGTTTAATAGTTTATTTAACATACACATATATAGGCATCTTTTGAAAATATTCTGTTATTATGAAAATAAGAACAATTAATGTAGATTATTACATTTTTTTTATATTATTAAGATTAAAAACTACTGAACATAAAATGTCAAGATTTAAATTATACACTACCAAAAGTAATTTTATCAATGTAATTATTTGACTGAAAACTACTGAACGTTTGATTTGGTTAAATATCATTTCATTATGTGAAATGTTGCTTCAAACATGTTAGCATACATAAAATATCAAAGAATGTTACTTTTTTTTTTAAATTTTGTTCTTAACTTCATAAAGAGTTTATTATTTTAATTTTTGAGTAGTTAAAAAGCATATCACAATAGTTTTTATTGTTAGTAAATGTCAATAACAATTAGACCGTTATTTAATGTTAGAAAATAAACACGAATATAACCTTAGGATAGATTATGAAAAGTACATACAACTTTAAAATTTTGTGAGAAGAATGAATTTGAATATAAATTTAAATAATTACTTTATTGAGAGTCTTACGATACTTTTTTTAGAATGTGAAATGTAATTTAACGTCTAAAATTAAAACTTACCGTGCCATAAAAACTGATTCAATAATTTTGCTAGTGATGGTTGACTGTAGGTAGTCCTTTGAAATATTTGAACATGATAAGAAAACTAAAATATATCTTTATTGAATTAGAAAAAAAACTTAAAAAGAAAAAAGAAATTTCAATATTATAATCTATTTTATTCTTCACTTTCATCTATTTTCTCTTTCCTATGACATCCATTACTTCTTTGACATAGAATGATGACATCAACATTAAAGAGGTTATGAATGCATTTTGGTTGGCAGCTTACTACTCCTCTAGTTAAATCTAAACTCGTCTTAGTAGTTGTTCTTTCAATTTGAACCTATTCCTTATATATAGATTTGTTTTACAGTGACATGGATTTGAAAAGTGAAAGAAAAACTCTAGCACCATCATCAATGTTATTGGAATGCAAAGTTTGCCAAACAAAGGAGGGCTAAATTGGAGATTTTTTTCTAAAATAATATAAAAAATTATTTCCTAGACTAATATTAAATATAAACTATTTTTCAATTTTTTTTTGCCATGTCACACTGAGTATCACACTTATAGGAGTGATACAATTATTTTTTTAAAAAAAAATACCATTTCACGTTATTATGATACTTAATTTATTATTATTTTTTAAGTATTGTATTTACATGAACAGATACATAATTTATTATTATTATTAAATAATTTTTTTAAAGGGTTGATACTCTCCAAAATTTTAAATGGTTGAACTTTAGGAATTTAACTTATTTTTCTATTTGGTACTTTGTATTTACTTTTTTCACCTTATTAGTTGCTTCGTAAAAATATCACTATATGTAGATTTATTTAAAGGTCCTATAAACACACCTTGTATCAAGTTTCTTATATATTTTTTTTCAACCTTAGCACAACAAAATTAATAAATAAAGCTCCAATGTAATAAATATTAAAAAAACTTCACCAAAAATCCAATTGATCTTCTTAACTATTAAAGATTTCTTAGTGCTTATAGCATTGGTGCTGTTAGGACAAAAGGACTATTTGCTACTTTCCAAGGTGATTCTTTGGAGTATGGTATAACAACTGATGTAAATAGATTCTTATCTTTTCTGCAAAAGACATATTGCATTTATAAAGTTCAGTCCTTTAATGTTTTGCATAAATCGATTCATTTAAGCGCATTATTTAAAAAATAAAAAAAATTATGTATCATTCATATAAATACAATATTTAGAAAATAAAAAAAGTTAAGTATTAAACTATGTGAGATGATACTTATTTTAAAAAAAAAAAACTTGTATCACTCCTATTAGTTTATAAATTAGTTTTTCATACTATTTTGAAAAAAAGACTCAAATTGAATCTAAAAAAAAGGGAGTGTAAACTTGTCTAAACCCACCTATTCAACTTTCTTGCCATCTTAATAAAAGACTTATCTAATTTGGTAGGCATCTTTAGGAATAACATTGGTTTCCATACCTGCGTTTTAAAAAAATATATGTACTCAGCCTCATACTCATGTAAATAATAATTTTAATCCTTATATTCATACCTTCTGAGTATCCATATATCCATATATGTACTTATTACCTGCGCTCATTTAAGAAAAAAAAATATTAATAAAGAAAAATATGCTTATATAATTTTACATAAATAGTATAATAATACAAAAATTCAATACACAGTTGTCAAACAAAATCCAAGCACATATATAAAACAAATATTCAACGACCAATAAGTGCTAAGTGTATCTTAATACAACAGCTTTCTAAACTAAAATATTTAGATACTACAAGTGAAATTAAATACACAAATTATTTATTGATAATATCTCTGTCTCGCATGAAATCTAATCAAACAATGAAACACTGAATTGTGCGACAAATAACAAAATGAATATGCACAATAGGCGATATCACTAGGTGAATTCTTGTAACAGCTACAGCAACTAGGTCTGACAATTCATAATTGTTGTAATATGTTTGAATTACGTAGACGTTGAGAATGAAAGTAGGACCTGAGTAGAGTAACTCAAGTACTAAACGATAACGAGAAGTTAACACATAATACATATTTTTTTAATCTTAAATTAAAAAAATAATAGATTTTTTTAACTCGTACACTACACAAAATTATTTTATCAAAAATGAAAATTTATTTAAAAAATAAATTTTTGAATTAAATATGATGTATTTAAATTTAAAAAAATAATTTGAATAAAAAATAAATGGTTACAATAAAATTTTACAATAAAAAAATGTCTATATAAAAAAACTATATTTTTCTATCTGAAGAAACAATTATTTAACAGGTAAATTGTAATAAAAATATATAGTAAACTTAGTAAAACAAACATAAATAATAATTAATTTTTTTTTATATTTTCAATTTTTTCAAAAAATTATTTTAATGAGTATGAATGATATTGTTTAAATTCAATATATTATAATTGTGTTTGTAATATAGATATTGTTTCGAAAAATATTATTTTAAATTAAAATATAAATAAATAAAATTTTAATATTATCAATTAATAATAAGCCTATCTAACATTAGGTGATTGAAAAATGTATAAAATATTTACAATATATTTATTATTTATCATTTACTTTATAATTTTGAATATTAATATAATTTTATTTAAAGAAAATATTTGTGTGAAAAATATTTTTACATCCGTGTCATATATAAATAATTTTTTAAAAAAAAGTTAATCTCATATCAATCATGTAATAATTAAATTGTATTAACCTAGTTCAACGATATAAAAGAGTAAATAATTTTTTATTAAAAATATAAAAAAATAATTTTTATAGCTTCATTTTTAGTGAATATATTTTTATGTTAATCTTACAAAATAACTATTTATATGTGATGTAAATATCTATTTTTTATTAGATAAATTTTACATCTTTATATATGCATTTTTATTTTGAGTAACGTAAATATTTATATTAAAATTCTCAACCTCTTATTATACATAGAAAATATTTTGAAAACATAAATTATTAGACAATATTACTCAAAATAGAAAAAGTTTACATTCAAAAAATAAAATAATTATGACCTATAAAAGAATTAAGTAGAAAATATAAAACATAAAATTACATAAAATTAACAGTGAAATTTTTATCTTGATCAAAATTTTACAAAAGCAACTATAAAAACTTCTAAAAAACTAAAAAGTTAGATTTTTGTTTTTTTTTTAATTTCTAGTTGCTTCATTTGATGATTCTCTACTATATAAATTAAAGAAAGAGTTAATTACTTATTTCAAAATAATATGTATAAATTAAAGTAAAACATAATATTTGAAAGGAGAAGGTAGAATAATATTTTTAGTTTCTGTGATGCATTTTGCTAGGAGATTCTCTTTTTCCACAACACATATTAATATTGTAAAAATCAAATACTAGTATCTACTTGTTGACTTTCTTTGCAAGTAAGGTATGTTATTAAAAAATTATACTAAAAATATAATATATGAAAATTATAATATTAATATAATATTTTACCAGTATAAATAGGAAATTATTCAAATTCTAAATATACATTCTGCAAAACAAACACAATAAAAGAAAGAAAATAAAACCTAAAAGGTGTATGGTTAACATTTGTTCTAGCTAAATAACGAAAAAAATGTTTAACAAAAGTGTGTAAACAATAAAAAATTAATGAATCATGAATGTTATACATAGTACAAAAAATAAATCAATGTCATATAGAATCACTTATAAAGAAAAATATGCTTATATAATTTCACATAAGTAGTATAATACAAAAATTCAATACGTAGTTGTAGAATAAAGTTCAAACATAGATAAAAAGTAACATGAATATTATAATTAATAATATATATATATATATATATATATATATATGTGTGTGTGTGTGTGTGTGTGTGTGTGTGTGTGAGAGAGAGAGAGAGAGAGAGAGAGGCGGGTGGGTACTTAGGTATCCATACCTATCCTCATTTTCATTAAAATTTGCGAGTCTTTTTTCATATTCATATATGTACTTGTTTAGTGAGTGATTATCCTATCTGTTGTGGATAAATTTTACAAGTACTCATCGGATATTTTACTCGATGTCATCTCTTCTTAGACTTAATTTAGTTTGTTTTGATCTTAAGTGTCTTTAGTTGACCTGATTAGTTTTCAACTCTTGTAAGATGTACAATATGTTACGTAAGAGAAAAATGAGTTACATTATATTATACTTTAATTACAATAATTTGAGAGTAAATTAAAAATGAATAAAGGTTAGATTTTATATGTTGTTCTTCTTTCTTTATTGGGAAGCAATTGTTGTTTTATTATGTAAAACATTGTTTAGATTTCATGTTGACAAGAGGAGGAATTAGTGATCACTACTTCTTATTTAAAAGTTAATTAAATATAAGAAGGGTTAGGTAAACTCCTAAACCCTTTTAACCTCTTTTTTTTTTTTTTAATTCTCCTATTTTAAGAAGTTTATATATATATATATATATATATATATATATATAATTGATATTATGAACTAAATTGTTAATTTTAAAAATAAAAAATATTTTTTTAAAAATGTTAATTCATAGAGTGAATTTTTTTTTTACAAAATTATAAAAAATTAAAATAGAAATTCTAAAAATATTAATTTTTAGAGAAAAAAATATTTAATTTTTATATTTTTAAAAAATAAAAATAATAAAAAAATATATAAATAAAAAATTTAAAAGAATAATAATTTCATTTATTTGTTAAACTTTATGTTATCTTTTTCTCTCAATATTAAATATCTGAACAAAAGAAAATTTTAATTCTCCCTTTTCCTCATATCTTAAGAGTCTTTTAAATCGTTTCCTTTCTTCTCTCTAAATTTCTAAACAAAATCTAAATATTTTAAACTCAATAAATTTTGTCACCTTTAGATTGAGCAAAACATATGCATGGTGTTGGTGGCACATGGACTTCAATGCTGATTATACTGTACAATCAACATATGCCTCTTTTTTGTTATAAAAAAACAACTTTATCTTTATTATTTTTGTGACATATAATTCTTATTTTAAACATTTATAATTTAGTTATATGCTCTTTATTAGTATTTTGAAAATCAATTTGACTCAAGATTAGAGGAAAATATAGGTGACTTATAAGCTTGACAAAAACAAATTAGTATCTATTTATTTTTACTTAACTAAGTAAAACTAGGACTTTAATAACCATTTACTATGTGTTAATTAAAAAATAAACTTATTAAAGAATAATATATTAGATAACTAGAGTAAAAACAAAAGAAGCTAGAGAACAAAGTGACGAAAATAATAATTAATTAAAGAAACAATTAATTGCAAGATTAAATGGAACAAAAATATAAAAGACTATTTAAAAATGTTAGTTAATTATTTAAAAAGAACTATAAACGTTTCTAGTTGGTGGATATAATCTTTGAAAAAAAAAAAAACAACTTTAAGAGATAGAATGATGGGAAATTTATACATAAAGTGTCATATAACGCCAATTGTAACAAAGATGAGATGCTACATGTAAATTTAAATAGGAAATATTTGTATGTTTTAAAGCAAAAATATTTCAAAGTGATTTAGTACTTTGATATTTTAATCTTAAAATTATGTTTTATTTTTTAAAAGTTTTATTGTTTTGATTGAATCTTTTATATTTTTTTTATCATCTAACATATTTATCTTATTTTATTTCTCTAATTAATAGTTATATTTTAATAGAAAAGAAAAACTTACTTGATAATAAAAGGTTAAAAAACCATAATAAAATAAAATAAACGATACTAGAAAAAGCTTAAATAAAATTAAAGGAGTAGATACCTAGTTTTGTCATTTAAATATGTTACTATTTCACGCAAATACGAGTGAGAGATGATAAGGAAGGAGTGAAATATTAAATTAAAATTAAAATAATTATTATTTTTATTTTAAATTAATTTTAACAAATAATTAAAAGTTTATTAAAAAATGTATTAATACCATTTTTCACGCTAGGATAGATTTTATAAGTTTGTGAGGGCATTTACATCCACTTTTTGTTTGATAGTTCTATTATGTGAAAGTGAAATGACCATCGATGATTAGATCTTATCATAAATAGTTAATATTAAAATATATAAATTGTATGGAATTTTTAAAAAGTCACGTGTCTTTTTTATAAGTAATTTGCGCACTTATACATGTAACTGTTTATTTTTCTTTTCCTTATATTTTCATTCTTGTTATTATTGTTCCAATTGTTTATGGAAAAAATACTTACTAATATAGGAAGCAAACTATGATAAATATGTATTTAATTACATTTTTCTCCTTAAATTGTATATATCTAGTTCTGATTTTTTTCCTTTTTATTTCGTTTTTTTTTTTTTGCAAGAAAATGATAGAATTTAGATTAAATTTCTGATATACTTCTCATCCATTTATTAACCAAAGAGTAACAAGTAAATATTTTCTTTCTAATTCAATAACAATATTCTTATGGAGAATTATTTAGTGGTAAAAAATTCAAATTTTGATTTAATAACTTAATGATAAAAAAATTAAAACACTTCCATGCAAGTGTAACTGCTATACTCTCTAATAAGTTTCTTTCTTTCCCCTCGTCCAGAAAGATGACTGAGAGATAAACAATAGTAGCTAACTAAAAAACTGTGTTTATTAATTTGACGATCACTTAAAATATTTTTCTTTTATCAATATACATATTATATATAATGTAAAATTTGTGACTAAAAATTTAGATACACGTAATTATGTTCAACTGTTTATATTAACTTGATTAATATTATATTTTCTCAATTTTAAAATAACAGTGATTGTATATCTCTCTACAAGTTGTACAGTAAGAAAATTTAAGTTAATCAAATAATTTTTGAAATATTCATTAGGGTTCAGACTTGTGAAAATGTATGACTGGAAAGGAAGTATCGATATCAAAATAATATTAGTAGAGATTCTGGTTCAGTTCCATAATTATAGAAAAACTATATAGACTTTTTCTTATTGTTCTTGAACCGACCAATATATAGAAATAAAAAGATACAGTGTAGATAAATTTTAAAATGGATGAAACTATATTGAGTTGAAGGTAATTTAATTGGACGTTTATTTACCATGATGGTGAGATTATGGTTTCGTACAGGTGAGTTAGAGATTCTATTTTGTGTTATCTTAGCCGCAATAGAAAAGGAGTGAGAGACCGTGGCCATCTTTGAAGAGACAGGGAATGCAGATAATTAGAATATGCAAAGTGGGGACGAATGACGATACCAGTGACATTGGCTGGGGACCCATCACGTTCACTTCAATGCTTTGCTCTTATAAGTTCAAAGACATGTGCGAATTCAAGAGTGACTCAGTGTAAGTGTGGACCGAAACTACGGTCCCTCCACTTCTTAAGGCTAATTAAGACACGAGCCAAAACCGGCATGTTAATATATTTTTTAACTTTTATAAATTCTTTTATCACTTATTTATTATTTGGATAATGTTTGGTGAAAATAGAAAAAAGACAAATAAAACGTTATTTTATTTAATTTTCTGTCTTTTTTTAAGGATTTTTTTTAAGTAGTTCTTTAAGTATTTATAGTGTTATTTTTTAGTTTTACTCGAAACATACGAAAAATATTACCTTTATATAATATTATATAGTATGTCTTTATGATTGTTTAGTTTTGTCTCAAAATATATATTATTTTAAAAATTAAAACAACATTAATTATATTTTAATAAATTTGCTTTTGTTGAATCCTTTCACTTTAGCAAATATATAAGTACATTACATCTTACTGAATTAATAAGGATAATTTTAGTAAAGCCACTTTTTCACAAGTTATTATGTAATAAATATTTCCTTTAGAAGAAAGTATATAGTATCTAAAAAGACAAATAATATAAAATAGAGAAAGTAATACTTGCATTTTTTTAATGTGTATAACCAAACTAAAAAGAGTAAAAGATAAAATATTTATACATAATAGTACATATAATATATTTTTATTGATGTAATAAAATTGTTATTACTTTTCTCGATTTTCTTTTTTTAAATAGAAAATTAAACACATATTTTTTTAAATTCTTAAAGTATATATATCTAAAGAAGAAAAATATATTTTAATAAATTTTAAAAATTATTGATAACACACTTTTTTTTCTTACTAATACACTACTTTAAACATAATTTTAAATACACTTTTTATTACTAAGTAATTAAACTTTAAAATAATTTTTTATGCATATTCAAGAACACAAATTAGAAAACATTAAAGTATCTTATTAAATGTTTTAAATTTATAAAAATATACATTAATTTTTTATAATTTTTAGACAATTAATAATTTTATTTTAAAATAAATTATTTTAAATTTCTGTACACAAGTTAGAAAAATAAAATAAAAAATGATCACATTATTACAACCTTTCTTCACAAATATTTTATGAACTTCAAAGCCGGAGTTTCCCCACGTGCTAAAATTTTTTTGGCCCTACCGCGTCCCCTACCCTACACCCAATGAATAGGCCACGTGGCCACTCTTTGTACGCTCCTTATGATCAACACGTTTAGAGCTTCAAAATCGTTGGACCTTCATCTCATCCTCACTATATAACAACGCCACCCAACCTTCCGCCGTCAATTTCCATCAAAATCGATCATCACAATATTCGAAAGCCACACCCATATAATATATATACATAGATCCACCCTGAATATACAAATAAGCATTACCAACCATACACTATACACTCCCCGGCCATGTCTGGTGCTGATCCTACTTGTTACAGTATTGACTCGTGTTCTGCCAATAACAACAACACTAGTAGTAAGATGTACAAAGGGGTGAGAAAGAGAAAATGGGGCAAATGGGTATCTGAAATTAGGCTTCCCAATAGCCGTGAGCGCATATGGTTGGGCTCTTATGATACCCAAGAGAAAGCTGCTAGGGCCTTTGATGCAGCCCTTTATTGCCTACGTGGCAAAAGTGCAAGTTTCAATTTCCCTGACACCCCTCTTAACTTGGACATCAATGTGCCTCACCAATCTCTTTCCCCGCAGGAAATTCAAGAGGTAGCGGCTAAGTTTGCCAACAACCACCCACCTTTGGAGAGTGCTCAAGAGGAACCATTGTTAGAGTCACAAAGTGGTGGTGATCATTCATTTGGGTTGTTTGAATCCAATAAATCTAAGTCCAACCCCGAGAGTAGTTCTTTGTCAATCCCTATGTATGATTGTGATTATGGGACCATGCAAGTGGACCATGGGGACTTAGAGGCCACGGATTGGACATTTTTTAACATGTTGGATGACTTGAATGGCTCCGATTTTCGCCTCTATTTTGGGCCAGACAAGATGCCCTCGGGTGATTTACTGTATTCCACTCAACCACCACTACTTTTTGAGGATAATAATGGGGATGAGATTGAAGGTGGTGATACTTTCTCTAACCATTCCTACCTTTGGAGTTGGAACTTTTAATTCACTTACAAGCTTTACTTTTCCGAAGTTTCAACTAATTAAATTACTAGCAAGCGATAGTTAGGCTGTGACTAGAGTTTATATCAAGTCGACTATACCATACATGCCATAAATATTATGAAAAGTGGCCCGATTTTTATTGCCACCTTTCTATTTTTGTTGAATGGATTAGAGGGATGTGCATAGGATTAGCACTTGCCAAGCTATCCATTGCCAAATTTTCTCTTAGAGTTTCTTTTTGCAATAAAATATGTACTAATAAAGATCGTTTTATACTATTTACATAATTGTCTATCATATTATTTATAAATACAGTTATAGTTTTGTATTATGTATAAATATATTCTGATATAATATGTTTTTCAAATTTATTGAGTACAATAAAAATAGTATAAATTTAAAATTTTAAAATTTTATATAATTTTTTACTTTGTACAATTAATGAGATAATATAATTTGTCATCCCCAAATTAATATGATGAAAACACTTGCAACTTTTGTGTACCTAAAAATTATTAAATTTATTAACTACATGTGACAATATTTGAAAAAAATTTAAGAGCGTAACTCGTGTGTGTATTTTGAGAGTATTTAACAATCACATGTGTAATTTTTAAGAGAAATGATTTTTTCTGAGTTGAGATCTTAAATTCGTAAATTTATGAGGTATACATTGACGGAGATGAAAAAAAGTTAAAGAGTGACTTACTTTGCTTGTGATTTTGATAGTGAATTGATAAATATGACACAAGACTAAAAAATGATGATCAAGAAGAAATCTCAAAGTTGTTGAAAATGTTTTTATGGTGTGTGTTTATCTTTTGGTGCTATTTTCTCCTACTTCATTTTAACAACTAGCTATCTTATATAAGATTTTCTTGAGCACATGTAGTAAGGTTTCTTCGTTGTAGGGATGATGATAAGTCATGTTTTCTTTGACTATAATATGGACAATTTTTTTAGGGATCGTGATGATAATTTGTCAGATAGTTTAAGTGTAAAATTTTAGGTTAAAATGGTAAAGTAGGCTTTGTTTAAGAGGTGGCCGAAGCCTATTTTGGTACAACTTGCTATATTATACGAAAATGGTTTGAGAGAGAGTATTGTTTAGTTTTTTATTTAATCTTTATTGGTCATTGCGTCATCTTTACTTTTAAGATTTAATGCACTCTTATTGAGTAAGTCATCTTAAGCTTGACAAATTACATAACTACTTAAAATTTTTTTTCCTTGTCTAACTTTCAGTTCTAAACTATCATCTCACACTTTAGTTCCACAAAAATATTAGTAGAACGCTTTAGTACATTTTAAAGAGCATTATAGCATTATTTCTTGTTATGACATAATATTAAATTGTTACTAATTATTGATGCATATGAACATATTTTGTGGGAGTCATCTACCTATGAGAAACAAAATTTAAGTTATTGTCCCACTATTTTACTATCATATAAAATGGAACCAATTTTACCATGTCATTCAACAATTAGGGATGACATAATACATTTTAGTAAATTTAGGTGATATTGCATATGCAAGTTCACATTAAAAGAAAGATAAATGAAGATGGATAAAGAATATATGTCAACCCCACATTGATATATGGAATCGTGAGTTAAAAAAGATGATTATTTCCTACATAAGTAAGGTTGCTAAGCATGAATTTGCAATACATAATGTTTTCATTTGAATGAGATTTTTTGTATTGTTACCTCATTCATATGATGATAGGTTAATACAATAGAGATAATACATATTTAACATTAGAAAATGGTCAAGTTAGGTGAAATGCTTTCATATTTAAAAAAATATGCAAGAATGTGAAAGCATATTCATGATGATAAGGGAGGATTTAGGGATATCTGATAAATGTATAAATTAGGTAATTTTAGGTGATGACTTGAACACTTTTCATGTTAAGTGTTTGGATTTTTTTGGTTAAATTTCTTCTAAACTTGAAACTTTTACAATTACTTATATATTTGAGGAGAAGAATGTAAATGTAAGTATTTTGATTCCTTATATATATATATATATATATATATATATATATATATATATAATTTTAAGTGCCTTTGATACCAAGATTACTCGAAGTGGATCAAAGGAAGAAAATTAGCAAGAAAGGAAAGTAGACAATAACAGGATTACTAAATGTAAGGTAGAATGTAAAATGCAGAAATATAAATATCTAAAATTTAAAACATAAGAAACTAGAATGACGGTAGAACCAACACAGATCTAGTAGAGGGAGAAGAGAAGAACACTGGATGACAGCAGAGCTGAACAGAACCAGCAAAAGGGAGAAGAGATAAAAGTATAGAAACAAGATTTTATCAAAAACTTGGAGAAAAAGCTTACAAAGATAGTATCTCAGAGCACTTCTTTCTTAAGTATCTCTCTCTAGAATTGCTCAATGAAAAGGTGTCTCGCAACATGGTCGAAGACTCCTTATATAGAAAAATAAAATATTGTTACTACAGTTTCGGTTTGTTATAGGAACTATTTTCTACAGTATCAATCACAATTCTTGAATGTCTATACCAAAACAGTCATCTTCATTTTGGTCAATGTCTTCAGTATTGATTTTGAAATCTTGTTTGGTAGAAGATTCTGTTTCGTCCTGGTTCTGCAGGAGAAGGAGAACATTTTTTAAATTCTGGTTCATTTTTTCTTTAGAATCATAACTTGACAAGAAAGCTACAATCTTAGATTTCTGATTCAAGAATTGGAATGTTGTTGGATTAGATGGTTTTAATAATTTTGGATTATTTCCAAAAAATTCAGCAACGCGGGGTAGTCCTGCATGATCTGCATTAAATTGATTCCACAATTTCACAAAGGAATATCTGTGAAGTATGAGGAGATTTTCTTCATTTTTTATCTTGCTATATCTGTATTGCCATGAGAATACTCATGCAAGAGCAAAAACAAAAAAATATTTGAGATCTGCTGGAATTCTTGAATTTTGCAAATACCTGTCTTTGAAAATTAAATATCTTTCTTTTACTGGGGAAGGAAGGATATCTTCTATAAGTACAAAATAATTCCACCATTGGAGAAACCAATTCGGAAAGTCATAATTTTGATTTCTTTTAAAATAAATCAACCAAGAATGTCGATTGAGTTTATTTTGAAACCAAAAAATTCTTGTCCAAGCATTGATATAGTCCTAATAATTATATCCTGTTGGATCAAAAGGTTAAAATTTTTTTTTTGTATGAATTTAAATTTTTTCTAAAATTTTTTGGTGTTAAGACTTTGAGGATTTGGATTGTGGAATCGGTAATGATAGATGAATCTTTTGGATCTTTATAATGTTTAATGGAAACAGAGTCTGAGTCCACAAAGATAAATTCATAAAATTGTCTGGTTATTTAAGGTATAAGGTCTGAAATGAAAACTAGGGGGAAAAACTTTGGTAATAGCTTTGTAAGGGTTTTTATCCCAAAATTCTGGTTCCATTTGAATGACAGAAGAAAATTTTCCTTTAGCCATATAATGGTTAGTATTTGAAGATTTTTGTTTGCTTTCAAGGAGATTAATAGTCTTGCTAGTTTCTCTGGAAAGACTAACAGATTTCTGAGTTTGGTTAAAGGTTTGGATAATAGAATTTAGGCAAGATAAATTTATATCCTCTAACTCATCTTCAGAGGCTATGTCTACCCAAGATTTTTTTGGTAAGCTACTCAAGCTTCCTTGTTGGATAGCTAAGAGTGTGCTAACAGGTAAAGCATAGTCGGCTTTAGTTTGTTTGGTGGTTTTATTTTGGATTGCCTTTTGAGTAGATGATTCAATGGGGGTAGATGACCTAGAAGATGTTGAATTTGCAGATGCAGATTTTGATTTTGATTTATTTAGAGCCAGGGCAAGCCTGACTCTCCCTCTATTGGATGTATTACCCCTGGATGGGGTTGCCGCCTTCCTAGGCATGCTATTTATCCTGTAAATATTCACGAGTGAGATAATCAGGAAGGGAATTAGAAGTGCCTTTGATATATTCAATTTCAAAATCAAAAACACTTAGAATTGCTTGCCATCTAGCAAAAATTTGTTTGGAGGCAAGGTTTTTTACATCCTTTTGTAAAATTTCTTTAGTAGATTTACAATTTACTCTTATAAGAAATTTTTGATTTAATAAATCAAATTGAAATTTTGAAACACATAAAACAATTGCTAAAACTTCTTTTTTCATAGTTGAATAATTCTGTTGTGCAGAATTACAATGTTTCAAAGTATATGCAATGATATGCTCATAGGAATTGATTCTTTGTTTGAGGATGCCCCCATAACCTATGTCAGAAGCATCTGTTTCAACAATTTTGAAAGCTTGAGGAATAGGGAGATAAAGACACTTTATTTCCTTAACTTTGGTTTTAATTTCCCTGACTACATCAGTATGAATGTCAGTCCATGAGGGAGGGTTTTTCTTAAGCCTATCATGTAAAGGCTTAATGATATTGTTAAGGTGGGGAATAAAATCACCTACATAATTTAGACATCCTAAAAACCTTTAAAGTTGGGTTTTATCTAGGATTCTGTCAGGAAATCTATTAGCAAATTCAATGGATCTGCTAATGGGAATAATAGTTCCTTGATGTATATTATGACCAAGAAACCTGACATTAATTTGAAACAGATTGATTTTTGATTTGGACACAGCTAAACCATTATGTTTGACAACATTAATGAAAACATTTATAAGCTTGAAATGTTGATCAATAAAATGGGAAAAAATTAAAACGTCATCAATATAGACAATGATAAATTTGGAATAAGAATTGAAGATATCGTTCATGATCTTCTGAAATTCAGAAGGGGCATTTTTAAGACCAAAGGGCATTACGTTCTATTCATATTGTCCAAAGGGAACAGTGAAGGCAGTTTTGTATTTGTTTTCTTCACAGATTTGGATTTGCCAAAATCCAGATTTCATGTCAAATTTTGAAAAAATCTTAGCAGAATTGAGTCTGTTAAGAAGATATTTTTTGTTGGGAATAGGATACCTAATCCACTGAAGAACTTGGTTAAGCGGTTTATAGTTTATGACTAACCTGTGAGTACCTCTTTCTAATTTTGTCTGTTTATTAACATAGAAGGCAAAGCAAGACCAGGGGCTTTTGCTTCTCTTAATGAGTTTTTTGGTCTAAGAGATCTTTAATCTCCTTTTGACAGTATTGGAGGAGCTCCTCATTCATTTGAATGGGTCTTGCTTTCGTAGGAATTTGACTTTCTTTAAAGTCTGGCTCATAGGGAAGACTTACAATATGCTTTTTTCTATTCCAAAATATGTTTGGCAGATCAGAGCAGATAGAAGGTTGAATATCTTCTAAAAGAGGTTGAATCTTCTTCTGAAGTGATGGATTCTTCAAATGTTTATCAATATTAGCAAAAGAAACTTTTTCTTTCAAAAAATTAATTTGATTAATCTTATTTTGAATAAAATTAATGTTTTTAGTAAAAGGTTTTCTTGAAAATTTAAAGGTTATCTGCTTACCTAAATGATAAGTAGAAATACCTTCTTTTAAAATTTGAAGTGGGAAAAGAGCCTTAATAAAAGGAGTTCCTAGAATAACTTCATTCTTCAAATTTTTAACAAGAAGGAAATTCGTTTCAATTTTAAAACCTTGGTTTTTAATAATAGCTTTAGATAATTTGTAATTAATTTTAAGTTTTGAACCACTTGCCGTGCTGAGTTTTTTTAGAAGTTTTTTCAAAATATTTAGTAGGAATTAATCCTTTTAAAATACAATTTGAATCAGCACCAGTATCAAAGAGTGCTAAAGTATCAAGAACAAAATCATCAATAATGATTCTGATGTTAATATAAAATTTTTGAATTTTGACCTTGTTGATCAAATTCATGAAAATTTCTTCTGGTTCACCAAAATCTTTTTTCTCATAATCATTCTTTTCAGAAACTCTTTCTTCTATTACTTCAGAATCATCATCATCTTCAAGTTGTGAAAGAATAATTTGATGAATTTTTTGTTGATCTTTAATATCACGAATCTTTTCTTGAGATTATTAATCTCAATTTGAAGATCCTTGATAGTAGTTAGTTTGATACTAGAACTGTTTTCTAATCTTTTGAAAATATTTGTAATATCAAATTTATTAGCGCTAAAAATTTCTTTAGATTTTTGTTTTATTTCTAAAACATCTTTAAATTTACTGAGAAATTCTTTTCTTTCTTGTGGATCATAAATAAAATTAATTGCTTCAAAAAAAAGATCTTGTTTTTTTGTTAAAATATTGATTTCAGGATTTTCATCACTATTAGAGGAAGAAATTTGATAATCCTGTTGGATCTGATTAATATCTTCATTGGTTTCTTTAGTAGAATCCTCATCAGAAGATTCAATAAGAAGATTATTAATCTGGTCTTCAACTGAAGGATCAAGATTAAGGTTACTAATCTTTTTCTTGAGCCTACAATACTTACTAATATGACCGGGTTTGCTACAGTTATAACAAGTTACACCTGTTCTGGGTTTCCTAGGGATATTACTGGGGATGACATTTTCCCCATGCTTCTTAGGAGGTTTCCTATTATACTTTCTTTTGTAAGGTTTTTTGTGGGTTTCAACAGTCTCTTTCTTATGAGTCTGTTTTTTTCTTTTTGATGGAGCAAGAAGGGAGACCAAATTGCTCGCAAAAAGATCGTAACTCTTTTTTGTTCAAGGCTCTTTGCTTGGTCAGTTGTTTATGATGTTTATCTTCTTGACAAACTTTCATATCATTTTTAATAATAATAGCGCTAAGTTGGCCATAGCTAAAACTATCTTTAGGAATGTCTTCGTTAGTAGAATAATTTTGAAGCTTACTTCTGATAAGGTCTCCAAAAGATTTGGGTAGCCCATCAATGATTTTTTCTTTCCAAAAGGGCTGATTACAATCTTCTCTGTTGTAGACCCTAGACATGAAAGTATCCTTCTAAATTTGGTATTCACCTAAGGTTCCACACTTAAGATTGGATAATAATTCACCAGATCTTTCTTTCCATAAAGAAGGATCTCCAAGAAAATGTTGAGCAATGCAGTATAATAGGGTATATACCGCATCAGGAAGTTATTAATCATTATTGACAATGGTTTTCCCTTTGTCATCAATTTTTACTGCAGAAAGGATATATTCTCTGTCAGTGTCAGTGAGATAGTTATCCCACCAACCCTTGAGTTGGCCAGTAAATTCAGCCACTAAGATATAAACGATGGTTTCTTCATCATAATTGTTATTGGTAAAATAACCCATAGCTACAACAGACATGTGTTGGAGTTTAGAAATGATATTATATTCAAACATTCCATCAATATTCCAAATATAAATTCCATTGGAATTAAAACTTTGAATTGGATGATTATGACTATCTTCTAAAACTAAATCGGGAGCAGTAGCTCTATTATAATAAAACTTAGAAGAATTTTTCCAGTTTTTACTGTTAGTATAAACTGGATTAACTGCTAAAATAGAATTTGTTTCAGAACATTGTTCCAAATCAACTTTAGAAATGGTATTGACAGTTTTGGTAAGAGATCTAATTTTAATTCTAGCGCTAGACTCTTCAGAGGCTTGAGGTGTATCATGGACAATAGTAAGCATACTATTAATCTTACTGATTAGCTCATTCTGATTATCCTCAAGAGCTTTGGATTTTTCTTTTTGCCTAAGCTCTAAGATTTTTTGTTTAGCTTTGGCATTAATCTTGAAAGGTTTGAAAAGAGGTTTTTCTAATTGAATTTGAGAAGAGGAAGCTATATCTTCTTCCTTAGGTTTAACATGATTAATATAGATTTTTTCTCCTAAAACCTGAAGATACTTGTTGGTATAATTGGCTTGTTCCATTAGTCCTTGGATATCGCTGGGAGTGATAGACTCATCAGGATTTTTAGTTTTGAAAGGAGTGGTAGTAACAGGATTACTGCCTTTGTCTTTCAGATTTGGCAACTGATATTGAGTTGAAGGGGGTAAGTCACTCTGGATAAGTTGGCCATCTTTAATTTGCCAGGGATAATCAATATTATTTTGAATAGTATAAGCATGAAACCAATCAAAAAATAAGATATTTTGTTTAACTTTTTCGAGAAATTTATAAAACTTCTCTTGGATATCAGATATATTTTTACCCTTGTAATTCTGAAAAAATCACTCTCTTTGAGGTTTCCAATCCTTAGAGTATAAATCTTTCCTAAGGGATTCCTTATCAATAATGAATTTATGAGACAATATCATAAGGTTCATTAAGGGAAGAATAAGTTAGAGATTGGAAGTTTGGTAAACAGTTCTAGGAATCCTAGAAGAAGTGTCTAAACCTTGTAGGTTTATGAAAGGATCATGATTAATAGATCTGAGAATTTCATATCTAAAATGAGATCTAGAAGAGAATGATCTCCTAGCAGAAAAAAAAAATCAGATCAATTGCTATAAGCATCAATCTTAGAAGAGAAGGAGTTTCTCCTATCAAAGGTTATTTCGACATTTTCAAAATTATCCTGAGAAATATCCTGGATTTGAGGGGCAGGACGAGGAATACAGGGTGAAGCTTTATCTGTTACCCACTTTTCTGGGAGAGTAACCTCATCCCATTTAATAATTCTAGGTAAAGAGACATTAACCTTTGTCATATCAGTGATAAATAAGGTAGTCTCACCTTTTTTAGGCTTAAGAAGGATTCTAAAAGCACAAGAGTTCATGACTTTGTACTGGATCCTATATATTAGAGCTGCGGGAATAGATTCCTCTTTCATGTCTAAACCATGAAAGCAAATATTAAGAAATAGAGAGTCAAGAATGTGAACATCCAGAAGACTCACCGTTTTATTGGGGAAACAATTAAAGTAGATCGGACCTTGACCAAAACTAGTTTCAACTGTTCTTATAAGGGAATCGTCAAACTTGTTATAACGAGTATCTCTAAGACACATTAAGACGGCAACATCTATGCCTATGTCTATTAATGGTTTAATGACTACCTGAACACATCCTATGTGAAGGTATTTATACATATATATATATATTGTAGTTGGAATCACAAAAGAAACATCACCCAAAGTGGAAGAAATTTAGAAAATTAAGCAAGAGGCATAAAAAGCATGAAAATGAAGAAAAGTCAACTCCTGGAGGTCTCTCGCTGTAGCAAGAGCTATGTTATTGCAGCGAGAGGCAAGCAGAATGGCCTAATTTTGCCTCCATTGCTCATTACAGCGAGAGGTTGTCGCTGTAGCGAGAGAGGCTTTGCTCAGACTAGTATAAAATGCTATTTTTATGTTTCTGAGAGGGTTACTATTCCATTCCCATTTCTTATAGAGAGAGAGAGCAGTGGAAAGCTTAGAGAAAGAGGAGCAATATTCATTTCTTGTTAAAAAAATATAGAAGTTAGTAGATAATTAATATTAACTTCTGTAATAAATAAACATGATGTTATATATTTGTTGTAATATAAAATAATGTGAAATGTAGTAGTATATTTGTGTATATTAATAAAAATTTGAATGAATTATTTATATAAATAAGTATAGTTATAATTGATTATTGATATTTTTTATTTTTTTTTTATAAATGCAAGATGAGTGACATTATTATTATTGTATATTGGAATGGAAAAATTGTTAGAAATGAAGGTGTGACATTTCAAGGTAACAAAAAAATGATAAAGATAAGAAGAGGAATAAGTTTTATGAATTAAAAAAAAAACATTCATAACAAGTTGAATCTTAGTAAAAATCATTTTATATCCAGAATAATTTCTCGTTTTATGGTTGATTCAAGCACTAAACAATATACTGCATTAGATATATGTGATGATGAAGATATTGATTGTAAGATTAGTGCGTATCAATAACAAAGTATTACAACTGTTATTGAATTATATGTGGATATTACATTTGGTGAGAGTTCAAGAGTTAGGTCAAATAGGTTGGACTTAAGTTTATCAATGTCACCGCCTAATCTTATGGAAATGGAGAATATAAATATTACAAAAGGTATAAATTATATTATAATTTTAATTTTTTTATATTTAGTGACTACACATATTGAATAAGTGTATATATTTTAAAGGATGTGCAAAATTATGCAATTATGAAGAAGAAGATGAAATCAATAGTGATGACGATCATGATGATGATGATCATGATGATGATGATGATGATATTGATGAAGGACATATTCCGTTAGACAGCTCATCGGATACAGATGTAGATGGTGATTTTGATTCAAACTTAAATTTACAAGAAAATGTTGGAGGTAATATTTATAGAATATATTGATTAAATTAATTATTTTTTTAATGATGAATAATGTCTATTTATATATAGTTGTAAATGAAATACCTTTTTGGAATATAAGTCTACACTACAATTATATTAATTGGGACCATCCAGACCAAGAAATTGAAGTAGAAGAAATTAGTGATGACAATTCAAGGGTTATTGGAGATCCGTTACATGTGGGTTTATTATTTGACTCCAAAGAGGAAGTTAAAAATGCCTTAAAACAACATGCAATGAAAATACACTAGAGTTAGTTTGTTGTTGAGTCAAAACTAACAAAGTTGTATGTGAAGTGTTTAAACTATAACAATGGTTGTCCTTGGAGAATAAGAGCACCGTTGCTTAAAAATGCAACAAAGTTGAAAATAACAAGGTGTGGGGGTAGGCATACATGCCTCAACCCAACAATATCTCAAGATCATACCAAGCTAGATTTAGATTTGATTTGTTCATGCATCATTGGTGAGTTTTGCATAAAATCTTATTTCGTGAAGCGTTTTGACAATAAAGGGACTTATGTCTTTTGTTTTGTTGTTTTGTAGGTATGGTTAATCTTGAATCACCATTACCTATCAATTTAATTCAAGAAAGGATGACAAGTCAGTTTAGATATAAAATTTCATACAAGAAGGCATGGAAGGCGAAACAAAAGGCGATTGTAAGAATATTTAGTGACTGGGATGAATCATATGCTACATTGCCAAGATGGTTAGAGTACATGCAATTTCATGCTCTAGGATCTGTTTATAAGATTGAAATGAAGTCGTTTGTTGTTGGGCATCAGGATGACAACATATTTAGAGTATTTGAGCGATTATTTTGGTGTTTTCATCAATATAAGAAAGCATTCAACTTTTGTAAGCCTATTGTTTAGGTAGATGAAACATTTTTGTATGGTAAGTATCGTCACACATTATTGATTGCAATGACACAAGATGAGAATAATTGTGTCCTACCACTTACTTTTGCAATTGTTGAAGGAGAGACTTTGTTAGCATGGGAATGGTTTTTGGCAATGATTCGTGTGCATGTAACAATCAAGACAAGATTATGTTTAATATCTAATAGGCATCAAAGCATCAAAAGTGTTGTTTCAAACCCATATATTGAATGGCAACCTCCTAATGTATATCATGTTTATTGCATTTGTTGTATAGCAAGCAATTTTAATAATAGATTCAAGAACATTGATTTGAAAAAACAGCTGACAAAATTAGGTAACATGACTCTATTTTTTTTCTTTCCTCTTAACTTATATTGATTTTAATTGTTTATCAATGGTGGCTTAATTGTTATTTACAACATATATACCTTCGAAGATTGTATTCAAAGAGAAGTTGAGAAGATTTCACAATGAATGACTAGAAATACAGAGGTGGATCGACAACATATCGAAGGAAAAATGGGCTTTGAGTTATGACAATGATGGACGCCGTTATAGGTACATGACTACGAATTTGTTAGAGGCTGTTAACAAAGTTTTGAAGGGAGCAAGAAACTTACCTATAACTGCTCTGGTCAAATGCACTTACGGACGAATTGTTGAATATTTTGTAAAGTGTGGAAAGGACGTTTTGACTAGCCTGAATGCTAGTAAGAGGTACTTCAAAACTGCTGCTAAAAATATAGAAAAATCAAGAAGAAGCATCTTTACATCAAGTGAGACGTCATGATATAGAAAGAATAAGATTAGAGGTTGAAGAGGCATTCAATCCTATCATGCAAAGGGGTGATAACAAATAGATTGTTGTTCTGTGTAGAAGATATTGTGAATGTGGGAGATTTCAAGCATATCAATTTTTATGCTCACATGTAATTGCTGCTTGTGCATCAGTAAGTATTGACTTTTGGCAATATGTTGATAATGTTTACTCTGTACAAAATGTCGTCAACACATATTCATCACAGTGGTTCCCCTTGAGAAATGACAGTAATGTGCTTAGACGTAGTGAGTGAAAGTTAGTTCCTGATGAGACAAGAATCAGAAGTAAAGGAAGACCAAAATCAACTCGAATTAGGAACGAAATAGATTGGGTTGAGTCACAAAGTAGACTAAGATGTAGTAAATGTCATCAAATTTGTCATAATATAAGTGAATGTACTTTGATTTTGCCTAACGAGTAGTATAGAGGACTTTATGTATGAAGTCGTACAATGCATTAGGTTTATTATCATATGAGATTCTCTTTAATTATTTGGCAATAAGTTCATTATGTATGTTATTTTATTTATTACCTAAATAATATAAGTACCTATAATGTAAATCAAACAGTATATGCATTTAAGCGAAGTACCATATGTCATAGAACAACTAGTCAAGCTACAAACGATGGAACAATAGAAATATAACACACTGACATATACAAGTAGTGGGCTCAGAAATGTCAAGGTCAATCCTCGTGTGGCTGGTCGGTTTGATGTGGTGTCAAGATGCATTTCCTAGGTCGATTTCTAGCTCCACGATATGGGTTACGACGTACCTTTGGAGGTGGAACATCTAAGGTTGCTTTGAAGTCAACATTCAAATCAATTCCATGACTATATGGGGTATCATATGAGGTCCTAATAACAAAATCTAGATCTGGTGGTGGTGGTGTTAGAGTAGATGGATCATATAGAGGCAGAGTGATGAATGGTGATGGACATAGGATATAACACTTTGTGGTGATGAATGGTGATGGAGGGGTTTGTGGCAGATGTTGGGTGGCCTGAGATGAGCGAAAATATGTAGGTAGCCTGACATACTGTGTGTAAAAAAGAAATTGCGATGGAACGTAAAAGACTCCATCAGGATGCTTAGGTATGGAAGGAAGAGACCAGTAGGTAGCTTAAACCTCAGTGCTTCTACGTTGTAATCCCCTGCCTTCCTTACGGTCCCTAAGTTGACTGGCATCTATCAATGGAATAGGCTCCATAATGTGATTCAAATCATTCTTCAACACTAGCATAGACTGACACAAGTCTTGCATCTCATTAATGGTGAAAAAATCATAGCCATCAATCATCAAATAGTGAGCTCTCTCAAAACCATCACCCTACAAGCCAAAGTTTTGTATGTGTAACAATATCATTACAAATCAACAACACAAAACTTAAATTCGTGCATATAAGTTTGTTTGATTACACTTACAAGTAATGATGAGACAACTGCATCCCTTGTCATCCAACGTCTAGTGTGAGCTCTATACCAGCGCATATACTCAGAGTTAGAACTTAGCTGACCAATCTGGGGTCATTAGTCATGACCAATGTCTCCTTCTTTCCCATATGTCTAACACATCCCTAAGCTTCTCTTCCCAATTCTCTGATGTCTTCCCTCGTAAGGTCAAGTCGTATAGTGCATCTGGCTAGAATGGGCCACGAGGTATATGTTGAACTATACCAAATTGACGCATAACTCGATCTAGTTGGTGCCACTCACACACCTGAAAACATATCAAAGGTACTACGACCCTCCACAAATCCATCCCCTCACGACATATAGGTGGTAACGAATTAATCAAATCAATCAAATATGGTTGCCAAATTATCTGTAAATAAGGAACAAATATTGAGGTTAGTATTCATAAATGATAAACAAATTGAAGTATGACTATAATTGGTAACGAATAAGCAAATCAAGGTTCAAATTTATATCTATAATAAGATATGTCCTTCCTCTTTTTTGTATTCCTTTGGTTTGCCAACCACCTGCAGAAAAAAATGAAGATAATGTAAGTACAATAAGTATGTTAATAAAAGTTTAAAATTATCTTAATATTACCTGGTAGTATATGGAAGATGGAGTCGTGTATGAGGGGGATTATCAGGAGCTAGAAATGGAAACCTATCCCATGCCCACATGACAAGTAAAGCAACTAATCCACCTAAACCATGGCAATCAATATTGGTGGTCATACATAATTCTCTATACAATACTTCCAATACTGCAGACTCCCAACTATATTCACCACTAACAGCAAAATCCTCTAGTAGAGGTAAGTACCTCAATGACACTCTACTGCTAGAGTAATCTGTAACATCCTACTTTATAAACCCTCAATTATGGAATTAGTGATTTTTTTTATATACTAATAATCTTCCCCTCATACATAATATCAATATATTAAATCATTAATCGCAAAAATAAACTTTAACAAGCAAATTTTCAATAACACATTTTAGAATTTTTTCATTGCATAAAGTACTTAAGGTAAACTTTCATAAGTGTTTAGATATCTTTTTACAGTAATACAAAGGGCAAAATGGTCAATAAGTTTCATGCATTACACAACACCTTTATACTGGAGAACTCAATTACCATTACACTTAGCAACATAATTACATACAGATAAAATATTAGTTATAGTTCTTCAAAATAATAAGGGCAACACCAGGGATGACTTCGTACAGAGCAGCACAACTAAACAAAAAGAGTGGCTTCTACCCGATACCGTAAAGACCTATGTACGACAAAAGAATGCCTACGACTAACATTTGCCACTATACAAAAAAAAATAAAAATAAAGTAGTATTAGTCATACTCTGAATCTATATCTTTAGACTCAGGAGATGAATCTCCCTCATCTGAGTCCATTTCTGAGTCGGTAGACTCATCAGTGTTTAAAATATCATAATCCTCCAGAATATTAATATCCATTTCCTCCTCCTCAGCTGGATGGGGAATTGATGGTGGTATAGGCTAAAAAGGATTATTATTATCTAAGTCAAGGGTTAGTCTAGTCTTTATGGTAATAGGGACACCATCTCCAGTCTTGGTGCCGCTCTCTTAAAAAATATAGTAAGTATACCTGCAAAAGTATGGGTGTGTCTATCCCAATCATACTGCCATCGATGTGGCTCCGAGCTAATAAGTCTGAACGTTATATTCATTTGGTGTGGAATTTGGGCCATCCCCCTCTGCTACAGGTGGTAACCGATCCGGTCCAATGAGTACTGCAGGTACAGAGAAAATAAAGAAACGTTAGGGTGAGTCACAGTTCATACATTACGTTAAAATCAAACATCATAAGCATTCACAGATCAATCGCATTCCAAATGAATGATGATGATGGTGCATGATCCTAGTTTGTTTGTCTAAAATTTCCATGCATGCGGGCCCAAATCAATTCTTAAATTGGTGTTGGGGTAGCCAGGAGTTGACACAACTAGGTATGGAAATCCACCCAGAGGATGGTTGAGACCCACGCTCAAATATGAACCTAGTAGCTTAGTGACCATGATATACGGCAAGAGTACAATCAGGTACATGAGAGTTTGTACAGTGGGATCTCCGACGACAGGTAGCCAGCGTGAGTCTTTTAGAGCTTCCAACCACTACCCTTCTTATCCCTAAGTCCTCCCTTAGGGCCTCCCTATCTTATTCCCAGAGTTCATAGTCACTGATTCTCCATTTTGCACAAAATATCATTTTTGGATGAGTAATGTATAAGTTCCTAAGTGATTTTTCTTAGAAAAGTACCATATTCCCAAATTCCTAAATTTGTTCGAGAATGATTAAAAAATTTTCTAAGCCTGAATATTTTTCAAAATTTTGACAGAGTTTCCCCTGTAATATAGACTTCCTAAATTTTTCCAAATACCTGTTACAATAAAATTTATTTTCCCAATACAGCTTATAAGGGTTCTCAATCCATCATTCAATCATTTCAATTTATTTTCATTAAACTTTCCCATGAAAAACCACTATACACATAAATGCTCACTCAAAGACAATTCATATCATATAACACAATTTATGTCTTAATGAAGTATCAAATATATATTTTCACCGCCAAACACATAAGCAAACCATTATCAAAATTAAGCATATAAGGAAATCACAATTATCAATCATAAAAAAATTTAGACAATTTCAACAAATAAGGTTAAACAAGTTTAAGATGTAATCCTTACTACATGACTCACCCCTTACCTGTTACGTCCACGTTTGTTCTCCCCGACACTTGAAGTTGATTTCTGACGAAATCTATATATGTAATGAAACGCTAGTTAGAATCTTATAGTTCTCTGATTTTATTTCGTGGGAATTTAAACTCATTTTGTTTTGTTAATCTATTTTTGGTAATATGTTAAGCTCACATTCACCTTACATGGCCCACCCCTTACCTATTATGTCCACGCTTGTTATCTCCAATGCTTGAAGTTGATTTCTGACGAAATTTATACACGTAATGAAATACTAGTTAGAATCTTATAATTCTCTGATTTTTTCTGTAACGCCTTATATTTCTTTCCTTAATATATGATAAATTTTCATAAAAATTTAAATGGTAAAGTAAATTTTTTGAACATAGAGTAAAATTTCATTAATTCATAAGTACTTTAGAAAAACAAATTCTAGAATTTTCATCAGCAATAAAAAGAAATAGTAGTTTTACAACTGTTTCAAAAGAATACTATAGAACCTAAATTATCCATTACATAACTCAAAATAACTAAGTCCTATAGCAGTTCTCATCCATCCATGCACTGTGAGCCTGGTACTATTCGTCCTGGTTTCCTGAAAAATGTTGTGTAAGGGTGAGTCTCTACCCTACCACTCATACATAACATATACATTCTTCACAAAACACATATTATCACGATTAAAGAAAACATCATGGCATTATATATCACAGTGTCATATAAAGCATATTCTCATCTCAACGCGCATTACATTACACAGATTCACAATTTCTTTTACTTTTATCCGCGCTTACCGCGTCCTGTGACCACAGTTATCCGATGCCTCTATCTCGAGGTCTTACACATCCATGTAAATAGTCACCAGATGGCCCAATGCAATACAGATACAACGCATGCAATAGACAGCCCCTTAGCAAAGGTAATGGTCAGGAGTCAAGTCGAGAAATGAGTGTGTGGTCACGTGGTGCATTCGAACACAATATTCCGTGCACAATCCCAAATGTCACTTACCACCCTACATTTCCCCAAGATATACCATATCTCTCCATCTTCCACTCCCCCAGAGTGTCTCTGTAACTATTTACATCATATCCTTTTCCATCTTATACTCTTTCGAGTATATTCACATGTTCACATATGCCATTTCTCATGTTCACACATATTTTTCATCATATTTCCACATACTTTTCATCATATACATCAAACCATGGCATATTAACAATACACATCATTTTTACATGAAACACAATATATTCAAACATGAAACATCCATCTCTTTGTATATTTCATATCACAAAATCATATAATCATATCAACCATCCTCAATATACCTTATCATGCCCTATTTGGACATAATATCACATTTTCACCATGTATTCATCATAAATCACATAAACAGCCAATTATTCTCACTTTTCACCGATTATTTTTCATAAAACAAGGATTATTCCACATATAATCACATACATGACAAGATCTATGAGAATACAAGTAATAAACATAACAAAATGATAAAGTAGAGCCCCCTTACCTCAAAACAGAGCTTTTACAAGGATTTTAACCAAAGATTTAACTCTAGAACGGAGTTTTTTCTAAGAATACCATGAACATCTATAAGAAAAAAGAGAAGAAGAGAAATGAACGGTAAATCTAACTTCAAACTTAGAGAAACTTACTTGAAATCTTTTAGAACGGACGTAGAATCACAGATCTGAAGAGAAATCTAAGTTTAGGAGGTTTAGTATGGGAGAAAATGACGAGATATGACCTTAGAACCTTCGAGAACCTTGGGTAGGAGTGAAAAAATGAAAATTTCATATGAAACCCCCTATTTATAGAAAATTTTTAAAGATGTCAGTGTCAATGTGATGTAAGCGATGATGTCAGCATGAGATCACCAATGACATAAGCGATGATGTCAGCGTGAGGTCGCCGATGACATAAACGTGATGTCAGCATGATGTTGTCAAAGACATCAGCGTGATGTCGCTGATGACATCAGCATGATGTCACTGTTGACATCAGGGGCTACTGTACATACACAGTTTGTTTCTGCTCACAAAGTACTACAGATTTTTCTCAATGATATACTACAGGCATGACACAAAGCACAGGATGTTACATTTTCTCGTGGGAATTTAAACTCATTTTGTTTTGTTAATCCATTTTTGGTAATATGTTAAGCTCGCGTTCACCTTACACTTAAAAAAAATTCATCTTAGTTGGTACACACTTAGAATAGGAAGAATCCTAATGACGAACATGAACAAGGTTCAGTATTTTGGCATGAGGCCCAAATTTCAATAACGTAATTATCTACAATATTGATGTAGAGGTAAAAGTCTAATTCGAGCTAGATTGTATAATAAAGTTGGTCAAAGTCATGATAGGAAAATTTTCGAGTAGATTGCACAAGGTTCAGTGTTTTTGCCATAACTCAAGAAATACTTAATATTTTAACATGAAACTAGTTTCTAAATTTTAAGGATTCATTTATCTACAACTTTTATGAAGGAATTAAGTTCAAATACCCTATAGAATAGTGCCTGTTTTCAGTTTACAGTGGCTATTTCTGACAGGGCTCAACTACACTAACACTCTGAACATACCTTAGTAATTTGACCATATCTCATGCTACACATAAGCTATTGCATGAAACCAATTTTTAAATTTCAGGCATACAATTTCCTACAACTTTTATGAAGGAGTCAAGTTCTAATTTTACACTCATCAGTCTCAGTAAATCAAAATCCATGGCTGTTGGAACGAGGGAACCTCCTAAGGTGACAGTTAGAACACTTGTTAGTAAAATGGACATAACTTGAGTTCTAAATATCCATTTGAGGTGAAACCAGTGGCTAAATTTCAAGTATTAAAAGGGCTACAACTCTCATGAAGACATAAACTCCCAATATAAGAGAAGTCTAAAATTCCATAATGTAGGCCATCTTCCTCAACTTCAAAAGTTCCAATCACTAATGATATGACTAAATTTAGTCGTTTAGCTCTTCGGGTCATTGAAAGTTCAGTGTCAACTTTTATCTTGCACAGTCCCAAATTCAACTAAGATCAAAAGGTTAAAAAATAGTAATAATAATATTAATAATGCAAAGTGTAATAATAAGTTTTAGAGAATAAGTGAGACAATAGATAACTAATCACTAGCAATCACCATGTTGTTGCTTTAGAATAACAAAAACATCCTTAACGACTATAGAACAAGGAGAATAGAGATGTCTCGAATGAGATCCAAACCTTTCTTTTTCTCCATTATTATATATTTTATCAATCATCCACAAAACTCGAACATCTAGTGAAAAAATAAATAAATAAAATAACATGAACAAATAATAACACAAACTTTTGTGATAATAATAATAATAATAATAATAATAATAATAATAATAACATCATCACCATAAGAGTCTGAAAATCTTCAACTGCCAAAGTTAGCCTCAATTCCTTAACAAGAAAATATTTTATAAAAGAAAAAACAACCAATGGCTAAACCTAACCGAATATAATGACATAATAACATGAAAAGCATTGCATTTAGGTAGAAGAAGAAGAAGGAGAGGAAGATGGCACATAATGAAATAGTAGCATGTAATATATAATATGATATATAAATAAAATACTTATCAAGCTGAACTATGACACGAAGCTTTTGAATCTCCACCTCTTTCACTACTTAACTTTCCAAGAGTTGCTACACATAACACAAATACCACATAAAATTGCAAATTAATAACAATAATTCTATAATTATAGTGGGTAAATATATGAAAAACATAAAAACTACAAGAATGAGCATTATATTAACATATAAAAATAAAAATATAATACCATGAGAAAGTACACACTTTTCATTAGCACCATGTGAGTGAAGTGTTTGTCCTACTTGTTTAGGGCTACTATAAGCATCAAGAATCTAAAAAATATTATGTTATGAGAAAATAAACTTATAATAATACATTTTAAGAAAAAATAATGTTTAAAAGCTTAATTTGAGAATCTTACATGTCTAAATGAGCTTCCACTACAATTTTGAGTTCCAGGAGTAGTAAAAAACTTACCTATAACTTGTCTCATGAAAGACAACTCTGACAATAACTTATCTTGATTTTGTTTCATCAAACTCATTTCAGCATCATGTTTTTTCGTTAGTTTTTTTATCTCTCATTCTAACCTTTGGATAGCTTTATTAGATGTATTATCCATAACAATATTTTTTAAGGAAGATTTACTACCCCATAGTGAAGAAGAAGTTGGACCAAGTCCCAAACCACAAACATAGCCACTTCTCTCATTTTCCAACACTTGGGAATACATATCTCTGTCCCAAGCAACACTTCCAGTAGTTTGTTCATTCAATGAAATCTCATCATTATACAACTTTTCTTGCATAATTTTCTAAGTATAACAAAATTGCAATTCATAACATACTCAAGCTCATTTACAAAATAATATAATTTATTAAAGATAAAATTTCAGAAAAAAAATCTTACTATTATTTTTATAAACTCTTCATCTAATGGCCTACCATCTTTACGTTTTTTATGAGTTAAGATGAAAATTTCTACTCGTGTAGGCTCTATTCCATCTTTGGCCTAATATAAATCAAGTTAAATTAATCAAAGCCTTACCATAAATATATGTATATAACATTTTGTAAATTTTTAATCATACCTTTTCATCCATCAAAGTTCCAATGCTTTTGGATCCTCCAGTGCGAGGCATCTTTTGCTTTGCTCTATTGTCTCGATTTGCTTGACTACGTTTCTGTCATTACAATAAAAAAGTAGTGAATATTATATCATGACAGCATTATAGTAAAGTGTAATAAGCATCTAATCTGATATGGTGTTACAATGAAAGTACTCTATGTATACATATTTTAAAGATAACCCATATTAACATCATAACATCATCTTATGGTTATAATAAACCAAACGCAAAACAATGTTTCAACTAGTAAATTTCACTAAATCTCACATAGAAAAGTTATTACCTTTGCTTTATCAGAAACCCAATAAGAGACAAGACCAATCCATTGATCCCTTGGTATACGATTTGGTCAATTTTTCAACAAGGCATCTTTTGTCTTATACCTAGTCATATAAAAACTCTTCAAATCACATTTATAATCTTTCTATTTTTTTCCAAGCGATTTTTTGACAAATTCTTCACCACGTGTAGGGATCAAAAACTTCTTCTACAAAGAAAAAAATAAATTTACAAGCACATATCATACTTTCATAAATGAACAATAATTAAAAATAATAATTAAAAACAATTATTTCATACACTCACAAATTCCACCAACTTCATCTTTTCATCTTTGTCAAAAACTCTCCAATAATCTATATTTAAAGGTGTTAGTTCAGGAGTTCTAGCTATGATGCCAAGAAAGTTAGAAAGCTTTCGACCTTCCTTTCCTATAGCTTGATTGCGATTATTGAATTTTACATCTATTATTTTTCCTGTAGGCATATTCCATATATCTCTCAATAAGGTTGGACTACGAACTTTCCTTATATTTGAAGAACCTGACATAAAATCATTTAAATGTCATAATTGAATTCAATAAAAAAAAAAACATAAAGCAAGCAATTATTCATTATTATAATGTCACCTGATTCATCATTTTCCTCAATATTATTGCTATCTGAATTATTCAATTCTATAATTTGACCATGAGAGCTATTGTGGACGTTTATTAATTAAACTATGTAAGGTCGCGTTTCTTCATCATGACGTTGTTCTTCAACAAACCTAATATTACTTTTTTTAACCATTATTACAAATTTTCCTGCAATATTCTTTAATATTAGTACAAAGATCATGATGTATTTAAATAAAATAGACAAAGAAATATATGCAATTTATACCTATTCCAACTATCAACATTTGATATAACCTATTATAAACAAAGAACTAGAACAGAAAGTGTGAAGGTAGCTGCATGAACATAGAAAAAAGTGTGAAAAATAATTATATATAATAAAAAACACTCAAATTTAATTGAGGCAATTATCATTGGAGAAATATATATCAAACATGCTAATGTTTATGAGAGGTATCATGCTGGTCTGATTATAGTAAACCACAACTAACTCAACAAGTAGTACATGAATTTTCTTCCATGATATTGATTTTCTATCTTTACCAATAGCTTAAAATCCTATACTAATTGCAATTTTTCCATATTTTATGTAAATGAAACACAATCATAAAACAATTGCAATTTAAAATCACAGAGCAAGTTAAACTTGTTAGAATCTAAATTTTCCACATCTTTACATAATGAATTCTGGCAATATCCTAATAGCCTAACCACCCAAGGATCCTAAAATTCATGCTCACTGCCCCGCAAATATTAAGGAGTAGTTGTAGTGAGCCACTATAATACTCAATAGTTTGCCAAATGCCCAAGACAACATGCTCCATTTCAAATAATCTCGTCATTTTTTTTCTTACATTAACGTTAGCAAAAATCTACTTTCATAAGCTAAGGAGAGAGACAACAGAAAGCACCTGAATATAACAAAGAAGATGAAGACATGTACAAGGTTTCTTATCTCACTTTACTCATATATATATATATATATATATATATATATATATATATATATAGTTACACACACTTAAAAATTCATTGCTAAGCAGAATTCTATCTGAAAAAAGCAAACCAAAACAGTATAACTCTCATTTCAGATTAATGAATGAACACGACAACATTAAATCACAGTAAATACTGATACAATTCCTACAAGACTATCCAAAAACTGAAACTAACCTTGCATATGTGATGTTCATAGATCTAGAAATTAGGAAAGAGAAAATATGATATTCATGGATCTAGAAGTCAGGAAACTGAGTGAGCGTGCAAACTGAGCGATCTATGGAAAGAACAACTATAACGCCCCGAATTTTGTAATATTAATTATTGATAATTATATAAATCTAAATGTATATTCATGTGTGTATTTTTAGATATATGTTGTGAATATATATGTGCATATATGTATGTTGGGGATGTGTGTATGTATATACGTGTATGCATGACTGGATAAGGTTAAAATGGGCTAAGTGCCTAAGTGTAGGGCATGATACTGGGTTGTTCTCGCTGTAGCGAGAAGGTCCTGGGAGGAAGGACCAAAATTGTCGCCTTCTCGCTGTAGCGACAGAGCAACAGTTTGGGGTGCATTTTTGGGTGCAATCTCGCTGTAGCGAGAGGGCCTCATTGTAGCAAGATTTTGCAGAAACTAGAGTGTAGTTTTCTCTGATTTTTTTCATGTGTCGTTGCAGCAAGAGTGTCACGACTAGAAATTCACCGATTATATTGCCTCCAAAGCTGTTCGGAAGCTTGATTAAAGGTTGAATTCGTGTGGGGGCGCTTGGAGGTGAGTTTTAATAGTTAGGGTTTCGATTTTTAATCCTCTTTCTCTATTTTCGTGGTTCCCCTGAGTTCTTATGGAGTTTCTCCTTGTGTTTAGGATGAAATCCGTGAGGGGGAGCATCTCTTGGTGGATTTAGTGTATGAGTCTTCAATTCGAGGTAAGGGGGGACTCTATCCTACTCTTTTGTGCATGAATTGTTGATATTCTGCTAAATAGTGTTGTGACTGAGTTAGTGGGTAGAAAATTGCTGAGAAATGTAATGTGGGCCATGTGCCGTGATATGTGAACAATATGTGTGTTGATCAAAATTGAGGGATTTGGATTATATGTAAATGTTGTGTAATAGAATGAGTGTGGGCACTTGTACCGTATATTTGAATGAATATTATGAAAATGTGGGCCCAAGGGTCGTGTAATATGAATGATAATTGTAGGCTTTGTACTGTGTGCAAGCATGACTATTGCATGCGTGAATGAAATATGTGTGAATGAGCATGTTAGCATCGTTGTAATGTGCTATGAATGGTTCAGCGATACACTGGGGATGTGGGAGATGAGGACGGTAGAAATACCTTGGAGAAGAGGGAGTGGTGGTGACACCGACTGCAGAACAGGTGCACCACGGGCCACACACTCTCTTCTTGACTAGACCTCTGACCACTATCTTTGCTGAGCGACCCGTGACTGCCCACGTGGTATCCGTGAGGCGGGGGTAATCGGCGACCATTCATAGTGTAAATCTGTGATCACAATGCTATAGTGAGTGTGGTTGTTATGTGTATGCACAAGTTTGTGTATTGTGCTTGTGAATGTGAAATGCTGCCTGTGATTGTATTTGCTTAATGTATTAGTAATGTGCTAGAGGTGAGACTCTATGCTGACTGTGTGCTTTTGGGTAGTGTAGAGTACTCACCCTTACATTCATTTTTCAGGTAACCAAGACGATCAACACCAAACTCAGTGAAGAGACGGATGGACTGCTATAGGACATAGAATTTATTTTAAAAATTTTATAATTGAACTAGTCTTGTAGCAGTTATTTGATATTAATTTGTAACCCTTCACTTATTTTGAAATCTTTTATGAAAAATTTGGTTATCTGATTTGTGAAATTATTATTTAATTAGAATTAAATTTAAGGTGTTACAACAACTAGAAACAATTAGAAAGAGCAAGATGATTAACAAAAACATTTAGAAAAAAATATATCTAAGAAGAAAATGAGGGGAGATAAGAGTTATATATACGAAGAGAAATATAAGCTTACACATTGTCGTGAATGCACTATTCTGATAGATAGAGAGACCAGCAAAAGGTAGAGAGAAAGAGAGGGATTTTGATTTTAGGAAAAGAGCTAATGAGGTGTTGAGCGAGGGATTTTGATTTTAGGGAAAGAGAAGCCAACGGGTCTAATAAATATTGTACTAGAAATTACCAGCAATTTTTATTGATGGTCATAGAAGATTAACTTTTTATTAATCAATATTAAATCAAAATATTAATTTATATTTGAAAATAATTTAGTGGCAAATTATTTATAGTTACTAAATAATTGTCACTAAAAGTTATATAGATAACAATATAGATAACAATATCATGTCATTTTACTTTCCTTCATTGTGTGATTGCACTCTTGGTTGTATGACACTAGAACTTGCCTTGAGCCTTTTTGAGACTATATTTTCATATGCTTGCATTAACATGATAGATGCATCATTTCTTTCTTGCAAACTACTAACTAAAAAGCTAACCTTGCATTATTTTTATTGTTTAAGCCTCCTTGAGCCTAATTGTCTTATTTCTTGTGATCTTAGCTCATTTCAAGCCAAAGGTGTAAAATAATAAAATGACCTAACCTTAGAGGATACAAGAACCTTGGAATTGTTTTGGGAATGATCATAGAAATAAGTGTGGGGGAGATTACTTTGGAAAGTGCAAGAGAAAATGCGGATTAGGTTAGAATTCAAATTAGGATTCAATTGATGCTCTGATTTGATAATTAATGCGAATCATTTGGCTCTTCAAAACTCAGGTATTCATAGGGGACAGATGCATCAGCAGTATGCTTACTACCATCAGGCTTAGCTACAGTATCCGAGTTAGCATATCAGTAGTGGCCTAGGGACATGCCATAATTTCAAGGAGGGCAGGTTCATCTGGAGTAGTTGATGTAGGCACCGAAGATGAAGATGGAGATGAAGACATTGGTACTAATATAGAAGAAGAAGAATAGAGAGATGAATTTTGCAGAGAAAAAGAAAGAAAATTAAGGGACATGTTTATGTTTATGTTTGTAATTTTGTTTTGTTATTTTTGTTGCTTATATGGTGTTTGACTATGCGTTTAAGTTTCAGTTTGCACATTTATTTTGGGATATTGTGAATATATAGTATTATAAGTGGTTGAAGCATATTTTGACAAGTTATGATTATATGGTATAGAATTAGCTAATGTGTAGTGACATGTGGAGTAAATGCAAATATTAACTGTTAGGAAATGTTTTAAAAAGTTCCTTTTTGGTTTTTAAAAGTAATACTATTTATTTTGGTGAAAGTGGTTTAGAAAGATTCAAATTTACAAAGTATTATGGATCTAGGATTTAGTTTGAAAGATCAAAATAAAAGGGTTGTTATGAATGCAAAAAGTTGAGGTTTTAAGTGAAACGGAGGTAGGATATCTTGTTCATGGAAATAATCAATTAGAAAATTTGAGCAATTCATTTGTTTTAATCAAAGAAAAATGATTTTTGCCAAATGAGTGCAATTGTGAGTGTCGTAAATAAGTGAATAAATTTTATTGAATTTTGTCGGTTAACTTTGCTCAAGTTTTTAATTGTTGTTAAGCACAATAAGTTATGAAGATGATTGGGGCATAGTTTGTAAATACAGTTTATAGTTGAGCCAAAAAGCCAACCCATATTCAAGATTTATCCAATTTTTGGAAGCCTTACAGCCTAAAAATCAAAAAAATTTGGAAAATTTTTGCACCTTAAGCCTTTACATAAGAGTTATTAATTCCTATACCTTGGAAGAGAAGCATTAGGGCATGATAGGTTTTGAAGGCTATTTTGCAAAAATATGAGTTGGTTGTACATGAAAAATTAAATGAATAATTGGAGTTCCCTTCCAGAAAAAGAAAAGAAGCAAATATATAATAAAAAGAATGAAATACGATGTAGCAAAAGAGAAGAAAAATATTGAAATTAGAAAGGGATGTCCAAAAATCAACAAAAATATGGTGTTAATTAGAGTGAGGAACAATAGAGTTTGAAACCAGCAAAATAAATGACGATATTGATTGCATTAATGCTCTAACTCACTTTGAATGTTAGAAAAATAATGATTCATTTGTAAGCCTAGCCACATTACAACCTTTTTGAAAGACCCTATATTCATGTCTTTTATGTGTACTTAGTTTGATTGGAAGCGAAGAGCTAAGTTAAACCTAAGAAATTCATTGAGGAAAATGAGAAAAACACTAATCTTGTGAGAATGAGAGACTTTTCTTTTGATTAATGAATGTTGTTGCTCTTATTTTCTTGAAAATGAAGTTCTAGTATCTTGATTCTTTTTAAACTGATAACCAATATCCTTGATCATAAACAATGCTCTTTGGTTGAAAAGTTTTAAAAATCTTGGATGATGAACATGGAAGCAATGATGCTTTATTCTATCTCAAACCATTTTCAAAGGTTTATCACGAAAATTTTTGTTGTATTCAATTACTTTGCTTAAGGACAAGCAAGATTTTAGGTTGGGGGAGTTAATAAACGTATAAATTGGATAATTTTAGGTGATAACTTGAACACTTTTCATATTAAGTGTTTGGATTTTTTGGTTAAATTTCCTCTAAACTTGAAACTTTAACAATTACATGTATATTTGAGGAGAAGAATGCAAATGTAAGTGTTTTGATTCCTTTTTTATATATATTTTGTAGTTGGAATCACAAAAAAAACATCGCCCAAAGTTGAAAAAATTTGAAAAATTAAGCAAAAGGAATAAAAAGCATGAAAATGAAGAAAAGACAGCTTCTGGAGGTCTCTCGCTATAGCGAGAGACAAGTAGAATGACCTAATTTTGCCTTCATTCCTCGCTACAACAAGAGGTTGTCACCGTAGCAAGAGAGGCTTCGTCTAGACTAGTATAAAACGCGACTTTTGTGTTTCTAAGAGGTTCACTGTTCCATTCTCATTTCTTATAGAAAGAAAGCAGCGGAGAGCTTAGAGAAAGAGGGGTACTACTCATTTTCTGATGTTTTACACCTTTTGTATCTCTTTTCTTATTACTATGGTTATAATGAGTAACTAAAACTCTTGTGGGATTGAATGTAAAGCTTCAAACTTGATATATTCTTAGTAATTTATATAAATATAATTGTTTCTTCTTCATTTCTATTGATTTAGTGATTTCAATCTATGTTTAATGCTTGAATTTGTCTAATTGATAGCTTCTTGAGCCCAAATCTAAGTTATATCTACAAAGGTATTAATTAGATCCAAATCTGATTGAAATTACTTAATAACTGGTTACTCTAGGAATAGATTTCAAGTTATTGATTATTTTTAAATCTTGATTATAGTGTTGGATAATTTATTAACTACTTGAGGGATAATTGTCATTCAAATCTTATGAAAATCATCAATGAATTTTATTATATATAAGCTTAGTTAATTTTTATCGCAATAATTAATATATTTTGAATTGCTCTCTACGGAGAATATCTCAATACTTCACCAGTTATTACTTATAATAGACCCGGTACACTTGCCATGTTTTAAGAAAAAATCTCAACAAAATCAATATTTTTATATTCATTGAAAATCCACAAAAAATATCCACATTAGGTATTTATAATACCTAATCCATATCATATAATAGAGGTATGACTCCCAACTATCAAACCTAATATATCACGATATTTTGTAGCAACATATTGAGCTTAGTATACTAAGACATCAAGTTGAGCAACAAGGTCTTTCGTGAGGTAAGTTAAGAAATGATAACAATTTACTATTTTACCATTTCCACCACTTAGCATTATATTTAGGGTTTAGGTATATCTTATATATTCAATTAGTAATTAGGATCTCTATCTAATGGCTATGGGTTGTTTACATCATAGAATGATCTTGCTAGATTTTTATATATGTTCATCTCATAGTGTTTTAGGACAATTCAATGTATTTGATACGGTTCAAACAAAGCTTAGATATGGTTTGAACTACCAAATGCAATGCTTAACTTATTTGAAATTGAAATAGTATATTTTAAACATTTAACATTTATTTCTTTTGATGTTTGAGTCTTGTACTAATAACATGGGTCACCTATAGTAAAGGCTTACGAACAATATATGTTTTGTCATCACTTGCTCATAGAACTTCTCATACAATACTACTTCTAGGTCTTGCAAAATTAGCACATTTATAGTATAGTGGTAATACGGCATAATTAATCTTTCTCATAAAACTTCTTAGTGCTTTTTAAGTGTTGAAAAATCACAATTTTGTTCTTATGGTGGTAGTTGACAAGTCACAACACTTAATCCTATATTTTTTTTTTGTAGTTGTTTATAATTAAATGGTTATTTCTTAATTGTAATAGTTGGACTATGAGTAAAGTTTATGTCAAATTGACCATACCATGCCTTAAATATCATGGAAAGTGACCTAATTTTTATTGCCAACTTTCTATTTTGAATGGATTAGGGATATGGACAACAATTAATGTTTACTAGTAATTACTCATTACTAATTTTTCTTTAGTAGTTTCTTTTTGCAATGAAATCTATACTAATAAAGACCATTTTATAATATTTATATAATTGTCAATTATATTATCTATGAATGCAGTCATAATTTTGTATTAGGCATAAATATATTCTTATTCAACATGTTTTTGAAGCTTACCGAGCACAATATAAAATAGTATAAATTTAAAATCTTTAAAATTTTATAGACTTTACTTCTTTATATCGCAATAATATAATTTAACATCCCCTAATATGAAGAAGGGAGTCTACTTACCACTTTTGTATACCTAAAAATAATATTTATTAATCACATACAATGCATAGTAAAATAATGTACGATAAGTCTTATTAAACAATCATGTTTTTATTTGAATAGGATATTTTGTATTATTACTTCATTCGTATGACAGTAGGTTGATACAACGGTGATTATACATATTTAACATTAGAACATAGTAAAGTTAGAGGTGTTAAGTTCAATTAAATGCTTTTTATATTTATGAAAATAATCTAAAATTATGAAATTATATTCATGATAGAGGGATTTAAAGATGGCAATGGTTCTTATACTCATTTAAAGACCTACCACATTTAGTAGGGTAAATATTAACTTAAGAGATAGATTAAGATATATGTAAATACTCATAATATTTTGGTTGTAAAGCCACATGTTTCTATTCTCATGATGATAGTTGACAAATCACAACACTTAATAATATTTTAGTTGCAACTTACATAACAAAAATTTCATAACTAAATAAATCTTGTTTGTAACTTACACACAATTGAAGTATCACCTTCATTTTTTATTAGTTTTTTTATACATTTATAGTAACCTAGTAAAAATATGATATCACGCTAATGTTTCAAAGTCATATTATATCTTGAATTTAAAAAAAATCTCTTATATCTGTATTGTACATATGTCATCCTTAGTATCGAAACTTTATAGTTATACTACACCATTAAGTAATGCAATTATAATGCTTTAAAAGTTTGTTTTTGACATTAAAAAATGTGACATGTTAATTGAGTTTCTATGGTTTGAGAATCAATGTATATTTAGAAATAATAAAAAAATTATAAATGTAAATATAGCGTATAAGTTATAATTTATAGTGTTTAAAATATACGTGGATCCATGATTATTTAAACGTAAACTTAAACATTTATTAAGAATGACAAATATTTACATTTGTTTAGAAGTCAAAAAGATCATTATAGTAAACTTCTACATATACAATTTAAGTTTTAATATTATTTACTTTAGAAGGTTTTTTATTGAACTTGGTCAAATATGATTATTTTATTCTACTTTTTAGGTTAATTGAACAACGATGATCTAAGTGAAAGTCAATTCATTTAAAAAATATACAATTACTAAATTCTTTTAATTACATTTTGAATCGAATCATGTTTTCTTTTGTAAAAAGTAGTTAGTTAGTTAAATGATAGTTATAACAATCATCATTCTATAGTTTGTTCAATTAGCATTTTCTTCGTTTTCTTCTTTCTAGCCATTAGTCTATGCCTATATATATATATATATATATATATATATATATATATTAGCGTATCTTTACGATCAAGTGAATACAATAATAAATTTCTTTTTTATTTATAATTACTTTGATTCTTTATCTTTCTATACACTATTTAGATATCTATATGGTGTCAAACTCAATCCTTATAGATGTAAACTTTGCAATGACTTCAGAGCTTATGACAAATTTCTTACAAGGAAATAGTAAGAATAATAAAGAGAGTCCAAAGATTTATATATAAAGTTGAAGCATGTAAGACGTTAAGAAAATACTTCACCTAAAAAGATAAGCAAGTTGAAAGAACCAATGACATGCACACATTGTGAGAGTAGTAAAATCAACTAATCTTGTCATAACTTTTAGCTTCAATGTTGTTCAACCAACAGACAAAAATGGTAAGTTATGAGCATTCATACAAAATTTGGAAAAAGATTAAAGTTTATTTTCGAACTACCACAGAGGAAAAAGAGAATCAACTTTAATTACAACTTAAGAATATCAAGAAAAGTAGTAACATCACTTATTACTTTTTTTTCATAATAAAAATTACACTAGCAATTTTGGATCCCTTAATGATAATATTAAGTATATTCAAGTTATTCTCAATAGATTTTGTGATGAATATGATCCAATAGTAACTTCCATTATATCAGGACTCAATACATAGTCTATAGTAGAAATTGAAGCATTATAATCAACATGGAAGAAAGAATTTTAAAAAAAATAGTTTATCCTTTTGTAATAAAATTTTTACACATTAATCTTGCACACAATTAAAATTTTAAGTATGAAAAGAACTCAAATAGAGTATATTTCTTTAACTTTATTTGAAGAAGTGGCAAATTTTAGATAAAATTCTAGTTTTAGTAGCAAGGGAAGAAACTCAAACAAAAATAATAAAAGATTCTCCAAAAGATTCTCCAATCACCTTCAATGTCAAGTGTATGAAAAATATGATCACACAACCTTGAATTGATATTATAGGTTTAATTTTTAGTATCAAGATGATTCCTCAGCTGACAAAAATCTTTCTACCATAGCAATTATTACAAAAATACTTATCAAGACACTTAATTTATATGTATTAATGATTTTTTCATAAACTCCTTTTAATTGATCTTAATATACTGACTCAAGAACAACAATCATGTCATACCAAATTCTACAAATTTGTTTGTCAAAACAACTAACAATGGTGATACATGTATTAAAATGGAAAATAGAAAAATTTTAACGCATTGGTAACTTTTTCTTTCTATCTTTAAAGATATTGGAATATCTCTTCTTGCATAATTTGCTTCATGTATCTCTAAGAACTTAGTGTGTTATCTACAAAAGAAAATAAAGTATATTTTAATTTCATGTTGATATTTGCTATCTTAAATGTTAGGGCACAAATCAAATTATGCTAGAATTGAAACTTACAAATAGACTTTATGCATTTGGCAAAGTTGCGCTTTTATAATCTCTTTCTTCTTCTTCTATTATTAGTTGTAAAAGTTTATTCTGTGAATGTAAAAATTACTCATCTTTTTATGCAACAAAAGTGAAAATAGTTATCAATATACTAAGTGACATAAAAAATGGATAATATTTCTTTTAATGTTGTACCTGTAGTTCTTAAACTTATTTATTAATAGTAACAAAATACATATTATCTATGACGCTTGTATGAAAAATTAGATAAAGAACTATTTTTTGCCTCAAATTTATATTAGACCTAACAAATACCATTAATATTTTTTGACACAAGGACCATTCCTAATACATTCAACAAATAAAAGTAAATAATATTAATTTATTGATTCCTAATTTAAGTCTACTTAGATATAATATTTTACAAAAAAAATCTTATGCTTTAAATTTTTTGCTTCATTTCAAAGCTATGTTGAAAAATCAATTTGGACAAAAATTAAAATGTTTCAAAAAAAATAAAAATAAATACATAAATGTTTCTAAAATTCTAGATACTAATAAAATAATACAAAGATTTAGTTATCTTTGCAATAAAGCAAAATGACTCACCTTAAGAAAGATTTGACTTCTTTAATAGTTAAACATGTTACTATTCTAATAGTCCTCTCAATAGCTCTCGCACATATTTGGTTTATTATGCAAGTTAACATTACTAATACCTTTTTAAATGAAGAACTAGAAGAAGTTTTCATAACTCAACCTTCAAATTTCTTTCAAGGAGATAACACTTAAGTATACAAACTTTATAAAACATTAAATGACTTAAAATACGCCTTAACAGTCTAGTTTCACAAACTTCAAACTTTTCTCAATTACTTTGCACTTTCTTTCACTAAAAGCTATGCTTCCTTATTCCTTAAGATAACTAATTCAACCACAATTCTTGTCCTAGTATATGTGAATGATATTATAATTACCAATTACTTTTTTATGAAGTTCTTAATATAATTTCATTACTTCACAAATACTTTTTATTAAAAGGCCCAGGAGAACTTACCTACTTCCTTAGGATTCAAGTCTATAGGACATATGTTAGGAGCTATCAACTTATACAAATAAAGTATATTTATGATCTACTTATAAAGGACAATATGCTCTTTGTGAAACCAATAACTTGTTGACAATGTTTATGAATATCATACTCTTTATAGACCTATGGTAGATGGATTACAATGTGTTACTATTACTTGGTGATGTGACATATTTTAGATTTATATTTATAGTTTTATTTTGATTTATAAATACTTTTAATATGCTTTATTTTTTAGAGTTTTTATCATTTTTTACTTATTGGAATAAATTAGGCCTATTACAAATAAATATTTTAATTTCATATTTTTTGGTAATTCTGACCTCTGACTACTCTTTCAGCCATAACTTTTTCTGTAGATATTATTTTTAGTTGATCTTAGTTGCATTGGACTCTACACATCCATGCTTCAAAATACATATATGGATCACTGGATTTGGAGTTGTTTTGATTTTTTTATGATTTTTTGAAGTTGAGACAGATTTTCTGAATATTGTTGCGATATTGTATTTGGACCCTTTGTTATTAGATAATTGTATTTGGGCTTGTAGTTATAATTAAGGCTTGAATTTTGGCCATTTAGTTTCTCCTAATCAGAGCTTATAAATAGACTAATAAGGTTATGATTTAGGGGAGGTAATTAAACACTTTGAGATTTTGAGACTTGACTGAAATAAGAATCCTTGTTTTTATTTTCTCTCGAACTCTCTTGTTCTTTTCTCATACTTGTGTGGGTTAAGTACTTTGATGAAAGGCTAAATCTTTCGTTCAATTTGCGGAATTCAAACGCTGTAATTCTAACTTGAGTTCTGCGCTAAATTGCTCAGAGTTTGTTCTTTTTTTCTCTCTAGTCTAAAAATTGTGTATTGCGATTGTGATTAACTTTTCTGTTATTAGAATTTAAATTAGGATTCAATTGATGCTTTGATTTGATAAATAATGCGGATTAGGTTAAGTAATTATTTGATTTAATTCGTAACTCTATTCAATTAAGTTATTCAATTGAATTGGGTGATTATCAAACGCAGATTTATATTTTTAGATACTATGATAGCCGGAGTTACATGTATTTAATATTTTATGAATTGATGTTTCTTAATTCATTTTTACTCAATTTTATTCTCTTAGTAATCCAATTCGATTAATTTACAATTTTTGAAACCTCAAAAACCTTATTTGTATTTTTTAAAAGAAAACCTAAAATTGAATTTGACTAAAAATGTGTCTTTGTGAATCGACCTAGATTTAGCTCTACACTACAAAATCTTTAAAAAACTTAGTTGTTTTGATAGCGACTTGACATCGTCTATCACTTGACTTAACATGTCTTTTCTTGTGAACAAAATATGTCCATTTATGCATGCTCCTAAGCATTTTTGTTGACAAGTTGTAAAGACGAAATTACTATATTTAAAAGACATTGACACTTATGACTTACAATTCACAAAGCTCCATAGTTTGAAACTCTTTATTGTGTGATACAGATTGAGATTTTGACTCAAATGTTTGTAAATTTACCTTAGATTATTGTGTTTTCTTAGGCTCCAATTTCATTTGATAGGTATCTAACAAACATGTATTTCCCTGATTTAGCACTAAGACAAAGTACAAAAGTCTAATTGTTATCAGCATAACTTGCATGGATTAAGTCACTTCTCCAAGAGATTCACATTAACATTGATAAACCTCTTATCATTATCATGTATTATGACAACTTAAGTGCATTTCTCTTTATAGCTAACTCAATTCTATATTTTCACACAAAATATATTAAACTTGAGCTTTACTTTGTTTGAGCCAAAATATAAAACAAAGAGCTTGAAGTAAATCATATATACCAATATTTAAACAAATTAATGATATTCTCACCAAGTCCAAATCTCACAATATATTTAAAAATTGTAAATACAAACTTAGGGTTTATGATTGTTACCCATGAGTTTGTGAGAGAATGTAATAGTTAGGTCCAATTAGTAATGTCTTTTTGTAATTGTTAGTCTAATGTGTGTATTTATTAACATTGTTGTATCTCTCTTATCAAATAGATATAATAACACTTTTTTTTCTATTCACAATTACTTTGATTCTTTATTTTTCTGTACATTTTTAAAGAAAAACTTATTTTAATAATGTAAAAAACAACAAATTGTATACCTATGCGAATTATATATCTATACACTTACCACATATTCGGTAAGTATGATGTAAAATAAGTGTTCAAGACAAAAAATTGTAATCTTTCATATATTAATGTAACTGACCACAAAACTTTCAAGATTAAAATGACGTTTTACTCATTTAATACATTATATTTTAGTGGCAAGCTTCTTTATCGGATGTTGAAGGATCTAATTGGAAATTAGTCCAATGTCAAATTTTCTTTATCTAATGAAAATATATTAGGAGTCCAGATTGACGATCTTTATTAATTGAACCCTCCAAAAGTAAAAATAACAGATACGGATCCAATTCCGTTTTTGCGGGAACTGGATGGTCAGTCAAGTAAAATTTTAAATGAAGAATTTAAATAAAACTTGTGATTTTTCTAATTAGGAGTTTACAAAAGTTGAAGAAAAAAGGCTAAGTTCTTCAACCAGTGAAAAGGAGAGTTGTCTGCATTATAGCTTCATCTTAGTACATATTTAAACTTAGAAAACAACTATTACTAAAAGTAACAAAAGTCTTCGTATTTTGAGGATCTTTCTTTAATGTTAATATTGATTCCCTGCGTGGACTTTTTGACAGCGCAGCATGGTATTAACAGGAGTTGTTGACAAATTGTCATTACTTTTGAATGCTTTTTTTTTTTCTCCGATGTCATAATTTTAACAAGATCACTTCGTTGAGGTAATTACGTATTTACATTGTCTTTCATATTTTAGCTTTGTTGGCCTATACATTATTATTATGGTAGTAGAACTAATATGTGAATATATTACGTTTACATGATGATAGGATCAACCCTTGTAAGTTGCAATGATTCAGTATTTATCTTTTATAAATTGGGATTTACATATCATTTATATTGTTTTATATCCGTTTTAATGATTCTATCCTAGTATTTTTTTTTAAAAAAACAAAAAGCAATGTTTTTAAAGTCAAACCGGTCATTAAATTAATAATGCATCGGTGAATGGTTGATTAATTTAACGTTGAACCACAATGGAACTAATAATAATAAAATATACTTTTAATTTTATATAATAAATTAAGTAATAAAATAGTATAAAATTAAAAAAATAAGTTAATTGAAATTTCAAATTAACATTAAATAATCATATCACATGTTCTAAGAGATAATAAAATCATAATAAATAGTCAAATAATAATATTTTATATGTAAATATCATGTATGAGTCTTTATTTATTTTTAAAAATATTTTAGAATGAATTTTTTTAAAAATAACGCTTTATGAAGTGACCCGTTCAAACTAATTTTGTGCATTGATTTTTGCTTGATTTTAACCAAATTTCTACTACACCGATTTTTTGAACTCACCAAATTGATTCTTGATCCCACCGAATTGAAATAGGCTGTTCAATCCAAATTTGATAATGAGCAATTGCATGCTATTGGTTTCTTCATATTTCGTTAAATGAAAAGCGGAAAAGTGGGTCAATGAGTGCAACAAGTTGCATGAAGAAGATTAATAAATATAAGCTTTGGTGTCAATAAGTTAGAGAGCCAAAAGCTTAGTGACAAAAGTGAGGAAACAAAGCAACCAGATGTATCAGAAGAGGTTTTTGTCTTTGCATATGTATCCAGCAATGAATTTTGTAGCTGATTGAATTGAAACCGACTTAGATACCAAATTTCATTTTTTTTTTTTTTTTGTAGTGATCTTTCATTTTAAATTTGGTGGCAGGAATTGTTTTCACAAAATACATCGTTTTTCAGTCACTAAACATTTTTTTTTTATCACTAAAAAACTATTTCTAGAGACAATCTCGCTTTCCTCTTGGGGGCAAAATCAAGTATATGGCCATTCATTCGGATCATGTCTAGCAGTTCTTCATCACACAAACAAATTAAACCAAAAAACTTGCTTTGATTTATATTTTTAAGAAATAAAAATAAAGTGTTAACATTACTTGCTGTGATTCTGCATACTATAAAGTTTTTGCAAGCATATTTATGTTTGGATATACTTTTTTCCCTTATTATTTACAACTATAAAACTAAATGAAATAAAATAATTTTCCTTTAATAATTGTTAATACAATTACACACAGCACAAGTGGAATCTATTCGAAGAGCCAATTGGAAAATGAAAATTTACTTAAATTTGCTGCAATAACATGACAACCGATCTACTCCAAATCGTGTAGTAATTGAAATCATAAAAAGAGAGAGAGAGAGAGAGAGGATAATTTGAGAACCAGACCTGCTTGAATATTTGTTCCTAGCTGTAGATTGTGTGGCATTGAATCTAAATTGAAAAAGTGAATCGTTCTATGATGTAAATTGTAATTGAGTTCTATCAGTTACATCTCCGAATAAAAAAAAACAAAAAACAAAGAAATGAAAATTAGGGTACAAAATTAACAGAAGGAAAATGCTGACATGGAGATCCTGCTGACTAAAGTAATCAGTTGCCTGAGTGAAACCTTAATGGTACAATTCTGCTACAACCCTTCTCTTTGTACTTCTAACCTTCTTCATGTTTTCTTTTCCTCAGCCATTTTTTTTACCTTTTTCTTCTGGCAATGCCATTACTTCCCATATACAGATACAAGAATGACTACAATGTTCTATATGTTCATGGATTTTTACTGTGTCAAAAACTTGTATACCTCCTTCTCATATCCTTGGTTCAATAAATCACGACGCGAAGCAGGCCCGGCTGCGGTTCTGTGAAATCAAGGCCTTCTTCTTCGAGTAGATAACGCTGTACAGCTATTGGAAGTCTTGCAGGCGTGCGAGAGCCCCTGGTATGGTGGCCAGTGCCGACGCAGATATAAACCTGCAATCGCTGCTCGGCAGCTCTCGCTGTGCTCCTTAGCACACTCAATTCGTGTTTCAGCACGTGAATGGCTTCGTTTACATGCAGTCCATGTAGGTCTATCATTCTCTCGTGTCCTCTTCCATTAACCTGCATCTCTGGAGCAACAGGATTCCTGGAAATTCAAGTGAAAGGTAAAACTATGAATAAAAGGGAAACAGAACCCACCTGTCGAAAGAAAATTCTCATCATATATACACAGGTTGTGTAGGGGAAAAAATGTTATGGTTCAATCTCATGGTCAAATTCTAGTTGAGTCGGACGGAAAATTCATCTGGTTGAACCAACAAACCATAATTTAAGTTTTATTCAGATCTCACATATGTTTATGAATATTTTAGTTAAATTATTCTTATCAAGAGACTACGTTCAACCAATGAGTTTAAGAGGGTGTTTGGAAGAGTTTATAAAAATAACTTGCAACTCTAATAGCCCTTTTTAGCTTATTTCAAGAAGGTTTTTCATATAGCTTATCAAAATAAGTTCTTTCAACTTATGTCAAAAAATGTCACGATCAAATTTATGATATTAACCAATAACGGCTTATTGAATTAAGTTCTTACTTAAATACACCTAAATAGAGGAACCTGAATCAAAAGACTGACCAGTTCATTGCCTAGTTTCGTATTAATGAGTGTGCTCATTACAACAACATACAAATTGTGCTGTTTGCAAAGTCACATGGATAAAAAGTGATAGAATAGAAGTGGGGAAAAACAAACCTCTGGCGGTAAATAGATTCTTGAGCTTTTCCATGTGCTGCTTTCATATGCATGTTGTGCAGTTGCCCTTTAACACCTAGCTCCTTTGCAAGGGCTTTGTTGCCAATAAGGTAGGCTTGTCGTGCCTGTTTTTATATTATGAATGATTAAACTCAAGTTACAAAAATTAGGATAAGTGATCTCCTTGGAAGTCCTCATGTTACCTCTTGCCTAGCTAGTGGGAAAAAGCTTGGTAGTTGAAACTCATGTTACAAAAATGTTAGCTGGACAAATTTCATTACAAAAGAAAATAAGCAAAAATCTTAGGTTGCACAAAAGTAAACTAAAGAACAGGTGGTTCTGGTAGGATCTTGCCAGTCACTCAGCAAATATTCATTGAATTTATTGTTTGTGCATATTTGATTTAGTATCCTAACAGCTCTTATTAAATCTACCCACCCTACACTTCCCATCTTGCATGTTCTATGATTTAGTCCACAATTTTCACAATCTCATTAAATTATATTCTCATTCAAATTCCCATTAACTTCTCCACTGCATGAATCAAAGACCCACCTGCTCAAAATATGCATTACGCAAGCGTGCATGATCTCGTGCCTCCTCACGCAGCTCGGAATACATATTTGCTGCCATGCAAAATTGTTAAAGGAGACACAGAATAAAAAGAATTCATTTCACAGTTGAAGCATATAATCATAAATATTTACCAACTGCGTCACCAGTGTCAAGCCAGATAGGAGCTGCCCGTGCAGAACCACGGTTCTGTAATCTATCACCAAAGTTGGCTCTCCCTTGTCCACCATTGTAGGCATTAGCGAGAGCATTTAAACTCCTACTTGAGCCTGTGGAGGCATCACCAGAACCATTCCTATCATACTTCCATATACCAGAATCCTGAGAAGCCAATTTCCTGACAGCTGAAGCAAAGTCAATAGCACCTCTAGATGGAACAGAAGAGCTTGATTTGAACATAAGCATGTCTTTCTCAGATGACACGTATGGATTAACATTTTGTTGAACATTATCTGCAGCATATTTTGCAGAAGTGGTCTCGCCATTTGAGGAAGCAAGTGCAGGAAAGTCCATTGCATTCAGATTGGGAGATGACAGAGTCTTTGGACTCAGATTCTGATTGAAACTACCATCAACTTGAATCTACAAATTTGGAGGGAAACAAATAGAGATAATCAACATAAATGTCATTGGTTAAGAATGCCAGAGAAATGACTACTATTCATGAGTGATGATAATGACATCCACAGAATTAAAATCAAAACCTAGAGACATGGTTGTATTATTATATCAAATACCATGAAAATATTATACATCGAAAATAAATGCTAATAAAATTCCAATGGCCCTTGATAACATGCAGCATAAGGTATCAGCATTCAGGAAAACAGTGACCAGAAACCAGAAGCTGGATCGCATTAGAGTTGCTTCACAACTTTATGGGACGCCAGCTCTTCCCTGCCAAAACAAGGCACAAGTATTTCTCTACACATTTAGCTTCTAACCCTTCAAATTAAATTTGTACCAAAGCGTATAGCATATTGCAAGATATGCATTTCCAACCAATAATTGCATTAGAACATGCTACAAGACAGATGTAACATTTAAATGTAACTGACAAAGTATACAATTTTACAGTCAGACTCATGAAAAGAGGCTTTATAACGAACCATAATTTAACTTCAGGTAAAGTACTGCATGAAGATCAACCTACCTCTAATTGAGTGAGCATCTCAATGGTCAGATGTAAATCGCATCCATTGGCAAAGTAAACTTCAGCAAGGCTTTCTGAAGCAAAACCAGGGAATAGAGAAACTAAAAACTCCAAAGGATTCAAATCAGTATCATCGACAATAGCATTCTCAGCCAAAACATCATTTAAGAATCCATGTCTAGAGTGGTCATCAAAAGCAAGTGCCTCATGACCACTGCTAATATGCAAGTCAGTATTCCCAATTTGCCTATCCCAAGGCTTTGCTGATGGGCTTAAAAAGGTTGCTGGAGATGGTTCCTCCCTGTAGGTTGAATTAGAAAACCTTGATTTATCAGCAAAAGCATTGCCATTATGGTGATGTTGAGATAATTCTGGCTGCTCATTTAATATATATCTACTTCCCTTAGAAGAAGCAAACCTTGAGGATTCATTATCATCATGTATTGATAAGCCTGCTAAAGAGAGGTTGTTAAGACCTTGGGATTCATCTTCTCCCATGACCTTGAAGTCAGGGGTGATATCATCAGGAAGCTGACAACGCCAGTACTGGTGGGCCTCATCATCGGAATTATTTGAAATGGATGATTCTGATTGATCTAAAACTGCTTTCCCAAGAGATCCAGCAGCAGTGAACCTGGCTGTTGCATCCACCGAGCTGGTGCTTCCAGATGGTGATGATCTGAGGGCAAAAGGAATAAACTCTGCTGCATTTGGATTCAAAGCGGTTGCTTTGTTTGGGCTGCTGAGTTTCGCGTCTGTTTGGGATTCTTTCTTCAATAAGCTCATTATTAACAAGAATATGGATGAAATTGCTAAAACATAAATGGACCTTAAAAACAGTAACACAAAATTTCCAGACAGCCTCAACCAAACCCTGCAAAATAATTCAATTTAATCATACTCATTGATCAACCAGACTATAATCTAAATAACAGGAACATAACAGTTCCACAGGAGACAAGCATCATGTACTAGACAGATGAGCTCAATAGTATCCCGACCACACATGATACTTGAATTGTGTACAAATACAAGTTATACAACTCAATAATCAATATAGAACTCCAGTTACAACTTAAAATTGCAAAATTACGTGCGGCAAAGTATATATAAAAGGCTGGGAACTAGGTTGATTATCACTGCAAGCAACTATAGGATAGCAATTTTCAAAACTGTAACTTGGAAGTGAATCCCATAAGCTTAATTAAGCAACAGAGGAACTATGTACGAGTCACAGACAACTTTTAGCTAATCTTATGAATAACAAAAATGCATAGAGAAACACTGACCAATTTCACACCAAGTAAGGATAAGGGTAAAAACCCTAAAATTTCCAAGAGCAAATAATTGACACTGTTTAAAAAGCAGTTTCTTAGATGAAGTAAATCATTGAAAGAATTGTTAAATAGTAACTGCATAGAAGCCTATTAAAACCCAACAAAACTTCCAAAAAACTCAAACCCCAACATCATAGGAATAACAAACAAAATAAAAGGTGCGACAGATTAAAACCAGCAGAAGACAAAAAGAAAAAAAAAAAGTCAAAGCATGAGTACACCAATAATACAAGCTTTCATTATGAAAGCCAAATCTTTACAAGATCTTAAGCAATTCAACTCAGAGAATCAGAAAAAAAATAAAATTAAAGGAACCCCAACAAGTACAATTAATCAGACAGAACAAAAGCTGGAAATTACAGAAAAAAACACAAAATTTAATGAGATGGGTAAGTGAAAGATCTGAAATTTATGACGTGTTTGAAAGAAAAATTATACCTTTACGAATCAAATCAAAGGGATCCATGAGGAAAGATTGCAGGAGATCAGAGGGTAAGAGAGGGAAAAATGAAGAGATAAAGTGAAGCAAGTTTTTATTTTTTTTTCTGGGAAGCGGAGCTTGGAACTCTCTCCAGTATTGTTATCTCAGTTATCAGGTTTTTTTTTCCTTTTTGGTTCCCTCTCTCTCTCTCTCTTTTATTTTCTCTTCTCTCTCTTTTCTCTTTCTCTCTCTTCTTTCTTAGTTTTTTGTTTGAAAGCCCCTAGGCTAAAACCAGCACCAGCACCAGCACCACAAAAATACTCAAGAAGACACCCAACCTTTCGCCACTCGATTTGACCCTTCTCTCTCTACAAACTCTCTCTCTCTCTCTCTCTGACCCTCTTAACTGTACACTGTTTATAATTATTTAATTAATCTGCATGATTGGGATTTGGGTAAGAAAAAAAAAACTCTGGCGCAACCTTTTTTTATTCTCCTCTAATTTTATAGCGTTTACTATTAAAAAATGCTAGCCAGAAACGAGTTAAAAAAGTAAAAATACATTTTTATTTAAAATGTAAAAATACTTTTTAATAATTTTTAATATATTTTAACAAAATTTTAAATAAAAATATATTATTTATTAGTTTTTATTCAATATTTTAAGGATATTAATTAAATGATAAAATATTATAATATTTTATAAATTTTAATTCTTAAAATTTATTTTAAGCATTTAAAAATATAAATATTAAAAATATTTATTATTTTAAAACATAATAAATATTCTTTAAATTTTTAATATTTTTATATTTTATTAGATCAACACATCATTTTAAAATGTTAACCAATATCTTTATTTTAAAAAATAAAAATTAATTAAGTAAAAATAGTATTAATTAATTTCTTAAAGATACTAATACGAAATTAATAAATAAATTAAAATTACATCAAAAATGAAAAATACCAATAGTGTATTTTACTTGTAGTCAATATATTTAAGATACTAAATTAAAATAACCTAAAATAATATATATATATATATATATATATTATTTAATATTATCAATATATTTATACTGTTTTTCAGATTTTTCTAATACTATTGATTTCTTAACACTTTTTTTATAACTCGTTACCAAGACCCCTTTTTCTTCTTTTCTTTTGTGCCTCTTGCATTAGACAAACGTGTAACAACCAACAACGTTAGACATGTGATAATGTATTGTCCGAATTCTAATGAACGTCTGAAGCCTAAAGCCATGTGTATCCAAACTTATTTGTCCCCCATGGAAATGCCCAATCGCCCTAGGTTATTATTATTTTTATTTATTTATTTATTTTTAGGATTCTATGTTAATAAAGAAAAAACTCCTGAACAGGCTAAACATTTGCAGTAAATATTTAATTAGTTATTACCTTCAATTAAAGGCACACAGTGCCCTTAGATTCTGTGCCATTGAACTCGAATCATTAGGTGGTACTTCGTTTTTATTGTTTTACATGATGAGACGAAGTGTACTTTTGGGTCTTGTTTTTTAAGTTCTCTTCCTGTGTTCAAATTCAGATAAACTGTTTTAGCTTATTAATAATCTTGTATTGAAAATGTTTAACACAATTTAACCCAAAAAAATGGTAAGTGGTATTTGAATTGGATGACAAATGTTTCGCAGTTTTGTTACAGTTTTCGCTTTTTTGCCAGTTCTTTATGTTTTGCAAATATGTCCATGGGAGTACAGTGATTATTATAATTTGCAATGACGAAGTAATATATATAAAATAACATTTAATTGTATTTTATCTTTTGGCTAATTATATTTATCTTGTTTAAAATTATTTATCACTTTTCTTCTACTTAAAATTCACATATTTTCATTTGTATATAAAATTTTATAACTTAAATTGATTAAATTTCCTTTTGCTAAATAAAATGATTAACGTAAATATCAATTTATATCTAAAACAAAAAAAAATCAAAATCTTTCTTCTTCAAATCTTATTTGCCTATCTTATAAAACGTTTTAAATTATTTCATATCCCAAATTCATCACTAATCTCCATATAATTGGATAAAAAAATAACAACTTAAAGATTTAAATTTTAAAAATAATTAATAAACTCAATATATTTACATTTAAAATTAAAAAAAATTACTTCACTATAAAAATTAAGAGACTAAAATTACATGTAGTTTAAATTAAAGAAACTGAAAGTACAATTAAATTTATATAAACCAAATGATACAGTAATATGTCAAACTTTTTCGCTATCCAAAAAAAATGCAAAAATGATATAATGAGGCTCCTATGTTTCCAAGATGTATCCAAATTCAAAGGAATTGTTTCTTAATAATAATATTTTTCAGTGGAACAAAGAGACCAAAGGGTCAAAGAAAACAATCTATCTATTCAATAAAATTTTATCACAAACAGATAAAGATGCAAGAGAGACCAATGCTGGCAAAGGGGGAAACATGTGAACTCTTGGTCAAACACTATGATCCAGATATTAGCCATCGATCGCATTAGCAAGTAAAATTGCTTATAATGTCATAAATGAATCCTATGTGAAAGTATACAGATACGTATGATTCAACATAGACAATAGAAGAAAAACAGTTATAGAAAGTAAAGTTAGAAGGAAAGCTCATTCTGAAAAGCACTACCACAAGTCCCACCGAGAGAGAAGCATGTTACAGATGGATTTGGATTCAATCTTGTAACTACACCGTCCTGTCATGTTATTTTGTATTTTAGCTTAAGCTAACACATTTTTGTTTAAGCAAAAATGTAAAATTTTACCTAACTACACAGGGCAGTTCCTGCATCAACTGCACTGGATTTCGATCCGTGTCATGATATTCATGCGTATCGACTTTTTCCAGGTTTTAGGGTGTTCTAGCCATCAAATCCACCTTTCATGCAAACATTATTCCAAAGGTATGTAAAATTTTACTTTTTATGAAAAATTTTGAAAAACACAATTTAATTTCTAACCTCACATAATTTACTACATCTTCTATCTACATTGTTTTGTATACTTACCATCATCAAACTTGTTAGACACATCATTGAAGGAAAATTCATTAGTATTCATTCAATCGCACTCAAGGAATCCAAATACTTTGTCTCTAACTACAAGCATAAAAGAGCCAATTTGGGTTGTTTTGGAGTCCCCTCACTTTGATTTTTACTAGTCTTCTATTCTTGATATTTCTATAGCGATACTTAACTATACACATTGCACTATATTCACCCATCCTTGAAGATGATGTAGTTTGCTATGTGATACATTTTATTTATGTTATAAGCATCTTTCGAAGCAATCAAAATGGACATAATGCTCAGTCAATTAAATCATATAACTAGGAAAAATTAATAGGGGTGAAGATTTAGAGAAATAGGTATACAGTCTCACCAAAACATAGAAATTTAATTCCTCCCACTACGTCAAAATGGAGATCTGAGAGCGGTTCCGTTTTGAATTAAAGAACATTTAGAACTGCTCTAAAATCTTGTGATATCTAATGTATTATATTTAAGAGAACGGTTAAACAAGCGTTATCTGATGTTAAGATTAGAGAGCAGGCGGAACCACTCTTCAAAGTATAGGTGTAAGATTAGAGAGCGGTTTTGCGTGGAACCGCTCTCTAAAGTATAAATGTAGACCGCGAATCTGAAATTTGAAATTGATTTCTTTTTGAGTTTTCTGTTGCAAAATAAAAATTTATTATTACGTTTAAATCAAAATTTGGAATTGATTTCTTTGTGAGTTTTCTTCATTTTTATCACAAATCAAAATTGAATCTTGAGTTTATATATTTGGTGTTAACCAAACAGTCAATATCTGCATGAACCAAACATAAGTAAGCAGAGAAAAAAGAGAGAACAAATTACTAGGATAATTTTTAACATTAATAGAGAAAAAAAAAAGAGAGAATGGATGATTCAACGTTAACAAAGAGAAGAAGAAATAAGTACTTACAGATGTGGAAAAATTAACATAAAGAAGATGAAAAGAACAGACTAACACAGAATGAAGAGGTACCTACAGATGGAAAAAAAAAAAACTAATTTGTTAGCAAGAGAAAACGAAGAGAGCAGGCTAACAGAGAAGATGTAGAAAAAATAAGAGAGTAAAGAAGAAACTTACAGTGAAAGAGACCAGCTTTGTTAGTTAAAAAAAAGAAATGCATTGAGCGTGTTCATTTATAAATGACTTTAATAATATTAGAGAGCAGTTCTTTATTAACCACTCCCTAAGAATGAGATTAGAAAGCGGTTCTTTATTAACTGTTCTCTAATGTGTACTTTACAGAGCAGTTAATAGATAATCACTCTCTAAATATATAATTACAAAGCAGTTTTTATTAACCGTTGTCTAAGTTAGCACTCCAAAAGCTCATTTCTGGCGTAGTGATCCTTTGTCATCCAATGTGCATGCATCAATGGATGGCTAGTGGAGGAGAACAATCACTTTTGAAGACGATGATAAGGGCTTTTTCTATCAATTCAAGTAACCTGAGTGATCACATGAACTGTACACACAACATGTATAATGACCATCCGAGGAATAATAGAATCAACACCCAGCACAGCAATGACAGATGCACAAAAGATGGAATTGGAGACAATGAAGCTGAAAAACCTGAAAGTTAAGAACTATTTTGTTTCAAGCCATTGACAGATCCATCCTGGAAACTATTTTGAAGAAAGAAACTTTCAAGGATATTTAAGAGTCAATAAAGAAAAAGTATCAAGAGTCTACCAAAGTGAAGAGGCTGCAACTTCAAGCTTTATGTGTCGAGTTTAAAATAACTTGAATAAAGTCAAAAGAATCAGTTTCAGATTAATTCTCTCGTGTATAGAGAATCAACCTCCTAGTTGTATTAAGGCTGGAAAATGAGCGCAAAGTTTATAAGTTAAAAAAAGGCCTTATACGGATTGAAACAAGCTCCATGAGCTTGGTACAATCAAATTTATGCTTATTTTTTTAAGGAAAGATTTAAAAAATGTCCATATGAACACACTGTTTTGTTAAAATTGGTGATTGAGGAAAAATTTTAGTTGTGTGTTTATATGTTGATGATTTAATCTTCACTGGAAATAATGGTATCATGTTTGAAAATTTTAAGAAGTCCATGACAAGTATGTGTAGGATGTCTTAGACAAGTTTCAAATGAAGCATGGCAATGCTGTCAACACATCAATGAAGTATGGTTTGAAGTTAACCAAAAATCTTGGAGGAAAAGAAGTGGACAACACTATTTACAAACAAATTGTGAGAAGTCTAATGTATTTGACAGCCACAAGACTAGAAATGATGCATGTTGTTTTCTTAATCAGTAGGTATATGGAACATCCAAGAGAGATGCATCTTCTTGCTATAAAAAGAATTCTTAGATATCTTTAAGGTACTAAGAATTTTGGGTTATTTTACAAGAAAAGTGAAGTGTCAGATCTGTATAGGTTTAGTAGCAGTGATTACACTAGAGATTCAAATGATCGAAAAAACACTTCTAGATATGTTTTCATGTTTGGGTCTGCAGCTATCTCATGGTCCTCAGAAACAATCATTGTCACTTAAAGAAGTTCATTTAAAGGAACAAGGGCCAACACTCATCTATTGTGATAATAGCTCAACTATAAAGTTGTCTAAGAATCCAGTTATGCACGAAAAAAGCAAGCACATAGATGTAAGGTTTCACTTTCTTAGAGATCTATCAAATGAAGAAATAATTAATCTTCTCTACTGCAAGAGTGAAAAGCATATTACTGATATAATGACAAAGCCATTGAAGTTGCCTATATTTCAAAAGTTAAGGAACATGTTAGGAGTTTGCGTACTTAATAAATCTCATTAAAGTGAATATTAAATTCAGTTTAAGGGAGAAATTGTTGAAAAAGTCAAACTGTTTCTTTTGTTTTAGTTGTTAGTGATTGTTTGTCATGGATAATCCTATCTACTCACGTTGCATAATTTTAGGAGTAAGTTAGTATTTTTGTTTCAAGTCTTATATGATGTATACCTATTCAAAAGACTTATTGGTTAATGAATAAAATGCAGAATTTTCCTCCCGACTACTTTTGTTTTTCTATTATTGGTTTGTGCATCTTTTATTTGTCCTCACTCATTAATTAAACAACTTTTCTGAACAAACGGAAGTGGTGCTATACCTTCATTAAAGGTAAGTGAGCTTTTTTGTTTTTTTAAGTAAATCCAAGGATATCGTGCATAATTCTATTAAATTTCAAGTGATATTACTGTAATTTATTATAAATTTAATTAAAGTAGCACTTTTTAGTAGTTTTTACCTGCTATTATAGGATTTGTATTTTACTTTTCTATTTGATGGTTTAAATATTATTACTTAATTAGGCTCTTAATTAAATAAGTATTTTATTATAAAAAAAATATGGATAAATAAATGCAGATGTGTTAAACGTATATTTGGAGAGAGTTTTTCATCTCCAATAATCATACTTAAATCAAATAAGATTATTTTTAGTAAAGGATATAGGTAATTTAAGTATAAAAAAATTTAAATAAGTGTTCTATAGAATGAATAAAAGGTTAGATAAGCTAAATTATTTCACTCTTTGTGCCCAATGCTATTTCATGCACGAGGATCTTCAAGTAAATCAAGTATGTCTTCCACCATTTATCTTTTTACACTTTTTAGATTGTTTGTCTTGTCCCTAATCGCTTGCGTTCAGTTGGATCAATAAAATATTGGTCTTTCTTTTGCCCACCGCTTTAACTTTGCCATTTAATCCAGATTGTTACTTGAAGATCTTGAATTGATAGCGTAGTCCATTTGGAATTTGTTTAAAATTTAAGATCTAACAAAAGGATGTAATTTCCTTATCCAATTTATAAGATTAGAAATCTATAACCTGTTTAATTTAATTTAAATTTTACAATATTTTATTTTAAAAAATTATTTCAAAAAACTGATAAAGAAATTAAGCATGCACTTAATAATCAATATTTTTAGACAATATAAATCTCCTTGCAATTTTTTGTCAGAATATATAATGTGGCTTATAATACAATGTAAACACTTTCCTATAAACAGAATGGTTATCCATCACTGTTAACATAAAAGAATCGAATCTGAAGTCACCCTCTTTTCTTCCCACTTATTCAGTGATAGATGCATGAGTCGCAACCATTACATTCATGCGTATATACAATAAATGTCTATTGCACCCCTCTGTGTCTGACACATGTGGCTATAAAATCATTTGCTAACTACTGAAACACTGAATGTGACCTTCATTATTGAGACTTGAGAGACTAATATTTTTTTTATTAATTAATAAAAATATTAAAAACTAAATGAAACTTATTCAATTAGAAATTTAATTTACATAATTATTATGATTTTTAATAAATTTCAGTTATCAATAAAGAAATTTTGAAAAATATTGAAGAGTATGCTACATATATTTTTCTATTCACTTTAATACAGAGTATCTCTATATCTCTATGGTGGGGATAAATGAAAATAAATATTCTCTTTTTAAATATTTTAATTAAATTATAGAACAGGTGTATCAACTCTTAAGATGCTGGCTCCTATGTCTGTCCAACTGCTGCTTTTATAATTCATATGTATCTTCATAATGATTTCAAAGAAGTTAATTTTAGGTATATGTATAACTATATTATTAAGAGTATTTAATTTCTTTTGTATTTTTAAAAATGTTAATTATATAAACTGTTAAATTTTATTTAAATAATAAAATTAAAGATAAATACAAGACTTTTTTGGGTAATCATGTAACTCTTAACTAACTTCTGATATTTACCATCCATATATGACTATATATTCATATATAATTAAATGATATAAATTTATAATTTTAAAATTAGCATTGTTTTCATTAGATAAATCTATGAATGGGTGAATCTCACTTCAAAATATCTATTGTCACATTATTTTTAAATAATTTTATTTTTATATAAAATATTCTTTAAAATGTACTTTCCCTCGCTCTTCGCATGCTAATAAGCCAACCACTGCAAAATCCACATCACCCTCTTCCTAGGAGGTTTTATTCAATCCATTGAAAGAAGAAAACATAAATACATAATATAAAATTCTCTTATTTTAATCTCTAAAATTATAAATATTTATTAATTCAATTTTAAAATTATAAAATAATTTTAGTTCTTAAAATTATAGAAATCATTTATGTTAATCTTATAAATATCAAAATTAATTTAGTTATGAAATTATAAAAAATAAATATTAAAAATTAATCTTTTTAATTTCAGCCATTAATATTCGTTAAATTCGTATAATGTAATAGATAACATGCCAGTAATATGGCATGAAACTTTGGTGACAAGGATATTCATAAATCATAGTAAACCATTTTATTTTATTTTTTTGCTATTCAATGGAGTTTAAAAAAATTCAAAAACAGAAACAAACGAAGAAATAGATCTAGGCTAAGAAGCCTTCAAACAATCAAGCCTAATAAGAGGAGTTAAGGAAGGGGGAACCTTCGCAAAACTAGAATCAAGCTCACCTCCAGTCTCAAGCTTAACCAACCAATCAGCACATTGATTGGCTTCCCTTAAGATATATCTAAATCTAACAAATTTAATGCTTTTAAGAATGATTCTAATTTCTTGAATAATAGAAAAAAAGAGGATGAGCATTACTCTGAATAGAAAAAATTAAAGAGATGACTTTCTTACAATCACTCTCAATTCAAAAGCATGGATATTCTTAGCAATAACTAACTTCAGACCCCAAACAATCCCCCAGAGCTTTGCAGTAAGCGAAAAATAGCAATGTAAGGAATTGAAAAAATCAGCTATGAAGGCACCATTATGATTCCCACAGCTAGCCAGACCCAAATCATGCAAAACAAAGCCATCGGTATTCAGCTTATATTGATTGACCAAAGGAGGTTGCCAGCTGATTTGAACACTAGGCTTTGAGATCTCAGCAATAGACTTCAGGCAGCCCCTGCTATAGAGATAGAAATAATCAAATTCATGAACAATCTTATCCAGCAAAGCAACAATACTTAAGGGAGAATTCTGGAAAATACAACGGTTCTTATTATTCCAAAGAAAACAAGTCACAAAACCAAAAAAGAACTCCAAAAAGGCTGCACAGGAAAGTTGCCATTACAAAAATTAAAATCCAACCAGTTAGAAAGGCCAAAACTATAAAAGGACCCCCATTTATTGGGGGCAGCAATTGGGACCAAATTTGATTAGCCCACCAGCAGTCTCTTAGGACGTGAATCACAGATTCAAGAGCTTCATTGCATCTAGAGCAGAGAGGGGAATTTGTCATTTTGCGTTTTAAACGCTCCTCATTGGTTAAAAGACACCCATGGGCCACTTTCCAAAGAAAAACAGATATTCTAAGAGGGCCCTTCCAATCCCAAATTAACTTAAACAACTGGTTATCACTATTGTTATCCTGAATATAATTGACACTGAGATTATAAGCAAAATTGATAGTAAATATACCATTACCTATACCTCTCTAGCAACACTGATCCTGACTATTAGTTAAACAAGGTGGGTCAATTAAGGCAATCAAACTGCAAATATAATTTGGTAAAAACTATTTGATTTTCTCCCCATCCCAACACCCATTCTTAGTAAACAAGGCCACAGGAAAATCAGACTCAAGTTTATTTATAGGCTGAGTAGCAAAATTAGTTAAATGTTGAACATTAGGTAACCAACTATCCTGCCAGAATTTAATAGTCATGCCATTACCTAAAACCCATCCAAGACCTTTATAAAACAATTTTAGACAGAAATCATATTTTTTCATAAAGGGGAAGCTTTTTGGTAATTAGAGTAACAGGCTATTTTCCTAAGATAAATTTATACTTGTGATATATTACTTGAGCCCACAAGTCATTTGGAGATGCTAAGAGTCTCTAACCAAGCTTCATACTAAAAGCTTTATTAACAAAATGAATACCTTTATAACCTAGACCCCCTTCACTCTTAGGTTTACAAATTGTCCTGCAACTAATTAAGTGGCATTTCTTTCCACTCAAGGAACCCCAAATAAAATTTCTACAAATTTGATCAATTTCATTGCAAACAGAAACAAGAATAGAAATAGCTTGCATCAGGTAATTGGGGATACTTATAATACAGGACTGGGCTAAAGTGATTCTACCTGCCATCGATAAAAAGTTTATTTTCCAAATAGAAAGCTTTTTCCTAATTTTGTCCAAAATAAATTTGAAATCCTGTCTAGACAAGTTAAGGTGACTAATAGGTAAGCCTAAATAAGTGTCAATTTGAGCAGTCTTTTTAAAACCTAAATAGTTACTAAGGTCCTGGGAAATAGAAAGAGCACAATCCTTGGAGAAAAAAAAGGAGGATTTATCCTTGTTGACTGAAAGCCTAGAGGCAGAGCAGAAAATATTAAGCACTTCAGAGATGGCAACAACATTCTGAGTGTCTGTTTTAGCCACTAAAATTAAACCATTAACAAACATAAGGTGAGAAATTTTAGGACCATTATTACTGATAGGGAAGGGACTCCAACTACCATTATTAACTTTATCATTGATCAAATGGCCAAGTCTCTCCACACACATAACAAAGAGATAAGGGGAAATGGGGTTCCCCTGCATAATACCTTTACTAGGCTTAAAAGCTTTAGTTCTATTATTGTTCTAACTAATAGACATGGAAGATAAAGATATGCAGTGACTAATAAGGGAAGAGAAATTAGAGCTAAAACCAATAACCTTCAAGGTGTCCTTCATAAAATTTCACCTAATTCTGTCATAAGCTTTTTCTAAATCAATTTTAATTATTGTATACTTATTATTCTTATTAGAATTATTCAAAGAATGGACAATTTCTTCAAAACCAGGGTATTATCAATATCCTAACGGCCCTTAATAAAGCTAGTTTGGTTGTCTAAAATAATATGAGGCAAAACCTCCCTAATTCTTTTAGCCAGCATTTTGGTTATGATCTTATAGCTTACATTACACAGAGAGATGGGTCTAAAATGTTTACCCTGAAAGGGAGAATCAATTTTAGGGATTAGAGAGATCACAGTATCATTGACCTAAGAAATGTTAGTTGGATTATTAAAGACCTTAATGACAAATCTATAGATAAAAAGGGCTAAAAAGTCCCATTGGTTTTTAAAGAAAACAGTATGAAGCCCATCTGAACCAGGGGTTTTAAAATTACCTATACTAAAAAGGGCAACTTTCACTTCCTCAGGAGTAGGATCAAAACTTAAAGCCTCAAGGTCAATTAAACTGAGAGCAGGAAAAGTAGTTGTGGTGATAAGAGGATTATTAGAAGAACATGTATCAGAGTATATATCCTGAAAATAGCTAAGAATCATTTTTTTCCAGATTACTGGGATCAAATTCCCAGTCCCCTGCTCATTTCTAAGAGCTTCAATTTAGATTGTTTGTCTACGAATCATCACAGTCCTATGAAAGAACTTGTTATTTCTATCACCTAAGTTAATCCAACTAGATTTATAGTGATGAAACTAAAATGCTTCTTCAGAATCCAGAATACTCTGATATTCCACCCAAAGGGATTTCTTAAGATTAACCAAGAAAAGATTAAACTGAACATCTAATTTATTTGAAATACCACTGATTCTATTGAGGAGCCTCCTTTTCCTCCTAAAAATATTACCAAAAACATTTAAATTCCAATCAAAAATATTATTCTTGAAATTATTAACATTATCAGGCCAAGATCTTGAAGGGATTCCAGAATTCCTAACCTAATTTTTAAAATCCTCATGGGCTAACCAAGGAGCTAGGAACTTAAAAACTTTATTACAAGGCCTACTATTATTCTGTCTTCTGATTTTAAGCCATAAAACAGCATGGTCAGATTTTAAAATAGGAAGATGTATTACAAAACTATTATGGAATAACAGTCTCTCAATACTCACCACCCTATCAATTCTCTCTTTAACAACACCTTTTTGCCAGGTAAAAGGACTCCTTTTGAATCTCAAATCCTGAAGCTCACACACATTTAAAAAATTAGCAAACTGTTTAAGAGTCTAAGATTTATAGGCCTGCCTCCAAATTTCTCATTCTCAAAGAGAATTGAGTTAAATCTCCAGCCAAACACTAGGGACCTTTGACTGTATTACTAAAGTTAATAAGAGATTCCAAACATTGACCTCTCAACCCTTCCTGAGGGCTGGCATAAACAAAGGACAACACCTAATCATGTTGATCAAACCTCACTTTCAGATGGATAAAGTATTTATTTTTATCTAAAATATTAACCTTAATTTTTTTAGAGTTCCAGCAACACCATATTCCCCCAGAGAATCCTACTGCATCTATCTTTACTGAACTGTCTAAACTAAGCTTTTTTATAACAAGATCAGCTTTAGTAAGATTTATTCTAAGTTCAAACAGAGCTAAAAAATCAACATTATGTATCCTAATCAAGTCATTCATGAGTCTGGGAAAAGTCTTACCCCAGCACCCCTACAATTCCAAAACAAGCAATTCATAAATTCAAGGGATAAGGTTTGAAGCATTCATAGAATGTATATTTGAATGGTTTCCATTATTAACATTAATATGTTCCTAACTAGAAGCACTATCAAACTCCATAGTTAAAGGTTTATCAGGAGGTTTATATGTAGGATCTAGTTGAGGAAACTCTTGTTCTTTCCAAAAAAATTCAGAGTTAAGGCCAATAAGGTCTTAAATATTTTTACCTAAGTTTTTCTTTTGGAGGTTTTTCTAGAAAGTTTTCATTAGGTGCAGGATTTCTTTACTTTCCTTATCATAAGTACTTCTTTGGTCCACCTAATTATTACTCCCAGAATTATTCTGAGCAAACTGAGGATATGCTTCTACACTTTTGTTCATGCTGCTCTCAATAGACTAGGTATTAATTTTGGTTCCTTTCTTAGTAAGGTCTAAGGTCTTAGAAGAACTATAAGGTTTATTTGAAGCCTTATTAGTACCATGGTCCCCGTATGGAGAAACCTTGTTTTGGGAGGAGCATAAAGGTTTATAATTATTAGGTTCAACTTCCTGGTTCAGATCCTTAGATGGGTTATTCAAGACATCAAATCTTGATCCTGAGGAAGCTTCCTTAATTTTAACATGTTTAGAAGGACTCACAGAATGAAGAGGGGGGCTAGGTTTCCTCCTATATTGTTTTTTAGCTAACATCCAAGGTCCAAAAATATCATTCTTTTTTCCTATCTCATTGTCTTGATTATCAATGATCATGTCCCTACTCAGATTAAAGTTATTCCCTGTTAAGCCCTCACCCCCTTCAAACATATTTGGTACCCTAGAACCATGGTCCATACTAGGCAGACTAGAATTAGCTACCTTTCCACACTGTTTCTGATGATGCCCATATTTACCACAATTAAAACAGATTTAATGAAGTCCCTCATATTCCACTTTAAATTCCACCCCAAAGCTCTAAAAGCAGAAACTAATTTCCTTCTAAGATCTATTTCAATACAAATAAGAGTCAATTTTTAACATCAAGCATGATCCAACCTGTCAAAGAAACTTATTGATATATAGTTCTAAAGACAGATCAGGTATACGAATCCACACTGCGATTTTCTTAAGATGATAGTCTTTAGTGTAACATCTTGCACTTTGATTTAAATAAAATAATATTTATTAAAGTATAATTGGAATAAATTTGGATGGAATTTATATTAAATTTTTTTTTAAAAAAAAGTGAACAGTGTCGATGAACAGTAAAACCACGTATGTACAGTGATCACTGACGTCATCAGTGACATCATCTTGACGTCATGTACATGTACAGTCCGTATACAATATGCGTGCATAGTATTTCTGGTGTGAATAGTAATCGCGAATAGTGTTTCCAGTGTGAACAGTAAGGCGATGAATAGTGTTTCTGACGGTGAATAGTAAATTTCAAAAATTTTCTATAAAAAAAGGGTTTCACATAAAATTTTCATTTCTTCACTCCTATCCAAGGTTCTCAAAGGTTCTAAGGCTATATCTCACCATTTTCTCTCATACTAAACCCTCCTAAACTTATATTTTTCTTCAGATCTGTGATTATACGTTCGTTCTAAAGGATTTCAAGTAACTTTTCATGTAACTTTCTCTAAGTTTAAAGTTAGATTTACCGTTCGTTTCTCTTCTTCTTTTTCTTATAGATGTTCATGGTGTTCTTAGGAAAAACTATGTTCTAGAGTTAAATCTTCGGTTAAATCTTTGTAAAAGCTCTATTTTGAGGTAAGGGAGCTTTACTTTATCATTTTGTTATGTTTATTACTTGTATTCTCATAGATCTTGTCATGTATGTGATTATATGCGGAATAATCCTTGTTTTATCAAAAATAATCGGTGAAAAGTGAGAATAATTGGTTGTTTATGTGATTTTATGATGAATACAAGGTGAAAATGTGATATTATGTTCAAATAGTGCATGATAAGGTATATTGAGGATGATTGATATGATTTAATGATTTTGTGATATGAAATATATAAAGAGATGGATGTTTCATGTTTGAATATATTGTGTTTCATGTAAAAAAGATGTGTATTGTGAATATGCCATGGTTTGATATATATGATAAAAAGTATATGGAAATATAATGAAAAATATGTGTGAGCATGAGAAATGGCATATGTGAACATGTGAATATACTTGAAAGAGTATGAGATGGAAAAGGATATGATGTAAATAGTTACAGAGATACACTGGGGGAGTGAAAGATGGAGACGATATGGGATATATTGGGGAAATGCAGGGTGGTGAGTGACATTCGGGATTGTGCACAGAATATTGTGTACAAATGCACCACATGGCCGCACAGACATTTTTTTATTTGACTCTTGACCATTACCTTTGCTAAGGGGCTGTCTATTGCATGCGTTGTATCCGTATTGCATTGGGCCATCCGGCAACTATTTACATGGATGTGTAAGACCTCGGGATAGAGACATCGAATAATTGTGGCCTTAGGGCGCGGTAAGCGCGAGTAAAAGAAACAAAAATTGTGAATCTATGGAATATAATATGTGTTTATGTATTGAGATAAGAACTTGTTTTATATGACACTGTGATATGTAATACCATGATGTTTTCTTTAATCGTGATAAGATATGTTTTATGATGAATATGTGTTACGTATGAGTGGTAGGGTAGAGACTCACCCTTACACAACATTTTCAAGAAACTAGGACAAATAGTATCAGGCTCACAGTGCATAGATGGATGAGAACTGCTATAGGACTTAGTTATTTTGAGTTATGTAATGGATATTTTCAGTTCTATAGCATTCTTTTGAAACAGTTATAAAACTACTATTTTTTTTTGTTGCTGATGAAAATTTTAGAATCTTTATTTTTCTAAAGTACTTATGAATTAATGAAATTTTACTCTATGAATGTTATATCATTTCATTATTTTTTTCTAATTAGAGAGTTTTTGAAAGAAAATTTACTTTACCATTTAAATTTTTATGAAAATTTATCATATATTGAGGAAATAGATATAAGGCGTTACATTTAGTCCTGAACAGGAGTCTCCACCTTTGGACTAACAGATAATAGTCCAAGATCAACCAAGGCCCTTCAAAAAAGGCCAACTTATAATCCTCCATATTTTCCAATCTAACAAGAAAAAAATCATTATTTAAGTCTAAGATTTTTAGGGACCCATTTTTCCCACAAATAGTATTCAGTTTCTAATTTAAGTAATTAAAACTAATTGTTTTGCCAAGAAGTTTCACTCTCAGGGTATACCTCCAAGCGGCGCACCACCCCTCATAATCCTCAAGGGGGATTTTGAGGTTAGGGTAAAGGTTTTGGGTAACATCTTGTACTTATTCATTGTCTTCTAGTTCAAAGCTTATGTTAAAATCTTCTAAGACTAATTTAACAATTTTGGTGTCATTTAACACTAAGTCTAACTCACTATTCCTGATTACTTTATCCTTATATGAACAAACTTCAGAGAGTTTAGAGTTAGAAAACACTTGATCCATCAAGACAGCATCAGATCTACAATCTTCTTGCATGCTTTCCTCTAGCAAATCGCTCGAGTTTGTGGAGTCAAATTTTACCTTGTTTGTGCTCCGATCCATCAAATCTATCAAGAAACTCTTCCTTCGATCTCTTTTCTCCTTCAGCTCGCTCCATCCTTCAGGGTCGAATAGGACAAGGGACCAGGTCCAGGTCGCAATCTTCCCAACAAACTATTATTCCCCTCCAAGTTTCTCTCAGAAATGTTTTATGTGGGAAGTTAGGGTGAGAACCCTAGCAGCGCCGCCCCACTCTCTCGAATGTCAAAGAACACTTCTTTGAGAAAAAAAAACCTTAATAGCTTTTTTTCTAATTAATAAGGAGTCCCATAGTAAACCATTTTTAACAACAATATCAAACAAAAAAAATGATAATTAATTAAATAAAAAATAAAAATACATAAAAATCGCAAATGAAACTATGTCAATTATTTATTTAGATATATTTTCATTTTGTGAATGAAATCTTAATTAAGAGAAATTTAAATATATATAACTACATTTATTTTTTTAAAAAAAATATTTTTAAAAGATCGATGGTTTTAATAAATTTTAATGATAAAAAATTGTTTAAGTATTAAATAAATTTTATATTATATTTACCAAATTCGTTCAACTGCTTCAATATAAAAGATCAACTATGAAAAATGAAAAATAGCCTAAAAGAATGACCGGTTTGTAAAAATTAGACTTCAGCAACCATGTATTAGAATCATCTTCAAGAAGAGTACCATTATATTTATTCAGAATATACACAAATACTTTTTTACTTATTCCTCATCCCTGATATCTAAATTACAAAAGAACAAATGAAATGGAATTATAAAAAAAAATACTTTTGACACTACAAAAAACTTGCATGTATTAGAAAAGTTTTTACAAAACAATCTAAGTCTAACAGATATTTAAATATTTTTAGCATAAAGATATCAACTTTGAGCTATATAACAAGAGACATAGCCATATAAAATATAAAAGACGATACGTGAACTTCATATCATTAACTATCAAAGTTTTTTATATCTTTTTTTTTAAACCAATATTTTAGAGTCTATAAACTATAATAATAAATATTTTTAAAATTTATTAACAATAACCTTTTTTATTAGTTCTCCAACCAATCTAAAATCAGTAAAGATAATATCTCTTTAATTTTTACTTTAGTAACTAAATTGACGTAAAAAATGATTGTAACACGTAATGGATTTGGAAAATTTACATTTTTAAAATAGTTACATTGTTGGTGGTTTAAAATCACCAATTTATTTTTCTTTTCTTTGCATTCAAACCACTACAATAGTTTTAACCGCTGCTAAGAAATTTAAATATAAAAAATATGAAAATTACAAGTCATTTTTATTTGAATGAGAATCTAGAGACATAATAGTTGTAGAATATGTTGTAAAGGTGCAAAATAAATATCCAAACAACATAACCATTATATATTTATTTAAATCAAATATTAACTAAAAAACACACAAATCATCAAATTTTAAATGTATTTTAATGTCCTTAAATGATACACTAAAATTTCGTCTTTCACCAATGATTAATCAACTAACACACTGCAATTTTTTTTTAATCAGCAAAAAAAATCGCATCATAAAAGAGTATAAAAAATACTGAGTATGTCAAAATATAGTAAGAATCACCCCTCCTTTATATCACACGTTTAATAATAAGACTATACTAAGTGATACTAATTGACCAGTTTCATTACAATGTACACCTACCTAACCAATTATGCTAGTATTATTGTCGGTGCCAAATTGAATTTAGTAAAACTACCTAATTAACCTTAAACAAAAATATAAAAGCACAAGAGCAGGAAGACTTAACATTAAGATAGAGCAGTGAATGAAGAACACAGTGAGGAATCAAATTCCAACCAACATGCCCCGATTCTATTATCACTACGCTAAAAAGAAGATGTGAGAGTAGTTCTGTTTTAAATTAGAGAATGTTTAGAACTACTTTAAGAACTCGCGCTATCTAATGTGCTGCATTTAAGAGAGTGTTTAAATAATCACTCTCAAATTTTAAGATTGAAGACTGGTTCCACGATTCTCCTAAGTATAAATATAAACTGCAAATCTAAAATTTAAAATTTATTTCTTTGTGGGTTTTATGTTGCAAACTAAAATTAATTTATAGGTCTTGTATTCAAAATTTCTTCGTTTTTATCACAAATCAAAATTGAATCTTGAGTTTATGCATTATATTTAACTGAACAGTCCACATCTACATGAATCAAATACAAGTAACCAGAGAAAAAGATAACAAATTAGTAGGATGATTCACCGTTAAAAAGAAAAAAAGAATAGAGAGAACTGTGAAAAAAGTACCTACAGAGTGTGAAAAAAAAATACCAATTTGTTAGTGCAAAGAAGATGAAGAGAGCAGAGAAAACAAAGAGAACTTAAAAAGAGACTAAAAACACCAACTTTATTAACGCAGAAAAGATAAAAAGAACTTACAAAGATAAAAGAGATCAACTTTGTTAGCAAGATAAAAATATTCATGAGTTAAGCGTATTTCATTTATAAAAGTTAAAAAGTTTAGAGAGTAGTTTTTTGTTAAGTGCTCTCCAAGAGTGACTTTAGAGAGACTTCAATGTGTAACTTTAAAGAGCAGTTAATGTGTAACTTTAAAGAGCTGCAAATAGAGAACCGCTCTTTAAAGTTTTAAAGTATACTTTAGAGAGCGGTTAATAGAGAATCACTATCAGAAGTATAGATCTGAGAGCGGTTCAATGCTAACCGCTCTATAAATGTATAGATCTGAGAGTGGTTCAACGCTAACCGCTGTCTAAGTTAGCACTCCAAAAACTTGTTTCTGGCATAGTGTATTTATAACATATAGTTGATATTTTACCTATGGAAACATGAAGTTTAAGCACCTACTAGGATTATTGTAACAACGTTAACATGAGACAAACACCCATTATTAGATAATGGTCATATATACTATCAAGTTTAATGAATTGGATGAGATACGCTTATAGTATATAAAAATGTTAAGTAATACAAAGAACATACTAAAAATAACATGACAAGCACATCTTATATTGTGAGTTCCAACTAAAAAATAGAATAGTGATTTATAATTTGCGATTATAGTTATTTCCTAGAAAGTTAATTTCCTTATAGTATGGTCCTTACACACTAACCACAGTTTTTCATTTTTTAGTGCTAAAAATCTTAAAAGATGGGGAAGACACATTTCAAATTAATGGTCAAAGAGAAAACCTATACATTAAAGGAGTGATGTCTCAGCATCACTCCCTACTTTAAACTAGCCTAATGGAAAATCTTGTTCTATAATCTAATTTGGTCTCATAGTCCAAATAGTCTTGTACCATGATGTATTTAGAATAGTAGTTCTAGTGAAATAAAAATACTTGTATAAACTATCGAACTAATTCTGTCCCCAACAGTTCAAAGATAAAAACTTGGTAATATTCTGACCTATTCATAAACATTACAACAAATACAATTAAAATATTTATGACGCTCATGTAAATAAGTAGCTACGATGAAACTATAAAATAAAAGTTTGATAAAATATAGACTAAAGATATATAAACAAGCATTAGTCCTTACGAAAAAGTTAAAAAATTTGGGTTAATAAGTAATATTACTCCTAGACTTCCTAATATAAAACTTGATCCCAAAAGATTAAAAGAAAATCATATATTGTTAAGCTCGTGACATTAAACAAGTACTTGCAAGAAACCATCTACATATTTTATTTTAGTTCTAATTCCTTTTTACATTTACTTTATCAATTCTATTATCTTTTATAATTTTATTTTGTGTTTACATGTGCTCAATATTTAGCATGGTTGTACTCCCTCTAAAGGTTATAATATTCAATAAACATAAAAAAAACTAACAGGAAGTTGTATTGTCTTTATCTTTTTTTAACATTGAGAATAATGTTATACTTTAAGTATAAGAGAATTATCCAATAATATGTATCTTGTTGCATGTTTTTAAGTGAGTTCAAGTACTTCCTTTATTTGAATAATTTAAAACTTTTGTTCTTAAAGAACTCAAATTTTTAACCTTAAACTTCAGTTATGATTCATTAAGTTAATATAGATATCTTCTTAACACTTAACCTATTCCATAAAACATATCATTATATAACTTAATTGAAGCTAACAAGAAAAATTAACATTTAATGATAATTTTAAAAATTAATTTTTTTTTGTCATAATTTAATTAATAGATGTCTATAATTTTGGGGCTAAATTGATAGGTTTGTATGATTTTAGAAACTAAAATGATAGGTTTGAAATTAATTTAGGGACTATTTTTTTTTCTTTATAATAATACTGGTGACTAAATTGTGTATGTATACTCTCATGAGCTAAATTGATGAAGGTTTATATTTCTTGTAATTTTAGGAACTAAATCTTCTTTTTCAAGAGAATAAATTAATATATACTTATTATAATTTTAGACATCAAAATTACATATTACTCCTTATTTATCAAAACTATATAACCCACGGTCCAACACTTTCTCGACCTAGTAGCCTGAAGAACGCCTATATTAGACTCGTAAGTCATAACTCAACCCATGAAAGAATCATTTATTTAGCTTGCTTAGCTTTAGTACCATAAATGATAATTTCCATACCAAAATTAGAGTAATTAGAATACTTGAACGAACCAGCGAAATTTCACATTAGAGTATTAACAATTATTAACGATAGAAGTAACTACGAAATCTCAGTTTTCACCTCAGCCTCCATCCTCTTAACCAGAGAACTCCACTCCTTCTTGTTTGCCTCACCGAAACAAACCCATTTTAGCCTTTTGATTCACTGTCTAATTTTTTAGCTTCGGGCCTCGCTAGTTTGGGCTTTGGTTGAATTGTCTGATAAAGATTTCATGTTTGGATTATGCATTTATCATGGTTTTGAATCAAAACAGATTGTATTTGACCAAAACAAAAAAAATAATCAAAACAGAGTTTATTCAATGTAAAAATAAAAGTTGTAAAAAATCAAAAATAATAAAATATAAGAAAATATATAAAGCACCAAAATTGAAATTTTAAAAATACATTGAATTATCTTATTGATTGGATTAGAGTGAATTGCTCTTCGTTTATATGCTTAATTTGATTTCATGACAGTTATGTAAATTATTATGGGTTGATTTAAATAAATTAAGCTGAAACAATATTTTAGTTATTAAAAATATCATGTCTTTTATTTTTAGTTCTTATAAAAATAAAAATAAAATGAAATTTTAGTCGAGAAATTAAAATTATGTGTTTTTTTTTTTTGTTAAATATAAGAACTAAAACCAAAAGTAATCATATTTTGAGGGACTAAAAGGTTATTTGAGTTAGTTAATTTAATTGTTTAACAAAATGTGTTAAGCATTTTTTATCAAATCAAGCGACTCTTTGTTAAAACTACATTGGTTTTCAGGGTGTTCGTGTTAGTCTGAGAGTCGATTCCTCCTAAAGTTATAAATGACCAATATTATTTATCACGATTGAGATGCTTGCATAAATAAATATTAACTACAATTTTTGCTTAGTAAAGTGCTCTATTTCTACTTAATGTTCAATCAAACAGACATTAAGTCTCCACAGTTTAAAATATGAATGTGATGATTTTAATTTTACACAATCAGCAAAATTATAAATATAATTTTTTGTCCTTAGTATATATTTTATTTCCCGAGCTTGTTACTAGTAAGTTGATGATTACGTTTTAGCTTGGGAAAATTTAATCCATGTTTGAATATTATTTTACACATTCCAAACTGGTACATTTTTAAAATTAATTCTTGATGTTTATTATCATTATTTTGTGACATGTAAATTTTTTTACTTTTTTTATTTTGCTTATTTTAGTTATGTGCTACATTAAACTAAATATGATTCTGCTATAAAAGAGGGTTTTAATATTGAATATAGTGCTGGCAGAATGGTATGGTCAATTAAATTGACCCAAATTTGTTCAATAAAATATAAAATTTAAACTTTAAATTAAATTAATTTTTTTATTGTGATTTAATCAAATTTAACGTGAGTTAAGCATGAAAAAACAGAGTTTGCTTGCGATGGGATTCATCGGGCACTGAAATTGGGTCCCTTATATTCAGCTAGAGACAAATTGTTTTGTCACCTACTTCTGAATTGATCATAATTTAACTTTTAAAAATTATAATATTTTTCTCATTAATCAGTTCTATTAATTTAGCAGTAAAAATAAAAATTATAGACTCTTAAATAAATTATAATCCAATGTTATCAAATGGTTTGTATAGGTTTGGCATGCAACCCATGAGAATTATAATTTGACGAGATAGTCCAGGATTGCAAAAATCTTCCACAATTCTTTCATTGTTCTTTGTCTCGCATGAAAAGAAATAGAATAAAGTAGCTGATATGATAACAAAATTAGCTTTTTGTGTTGGTGAGAGCTGTGGATTGAGGAACACCTTCCTTGGCTATCCTCCTTCATTATGGCTGATGTACTTAATATAAAATTATAAATCCTTCTGATTTCAATGAAATTATTCCCACCTAAAATGTTTTAATTACTTTATTGAACTATCTTCCAATGGTTGTATTAACAGTATTATGAGTTTCAATTTTCTCTCAAGTACACAATCCACTACATAGTTTTCTGTTTTAAAAATTAAAAAAATATAAAAACTTGTTTGTAATTTTAAGTTTTAAAAATTATTTTTAAAAATAATGTTTTATTTTCAGTTTTTAAAGCTAAAATATAGAATAAGTTTTAGGATTTTTTTTTCATTTCTCTTTTCAAAACTTTAAAAATATGGAGAATTCTCTTTTCATAAATGACAATTTTATAAATTAAGAAGAAAAAAAAATAATAAAAATTTGGAGTTAGAATTTTTAAACTATCATCCTCAACCTTAAACTCTAAACCCATGATACCATCAACTATCTAATGAGAATGGTGAAAGAAATACAAATCATTACATAAATTTTATAACTATTTAGAATTTTTCTTTTTGTCATATTATATTTCTTTTTAAAAATAATGTTTTATTTTCAGTTTTTAAAGCTAAAATATAGAATAACTTTTAAGGTTTTTTTTTATTTCTCTTTTCAAAACTTTAAAAATATAGTCTCTTTTCATAAATGGCAATTTTATAAATTAAAAAAAATAAATAATAAAAATGTCAAGTTAGAGTTCTTAAACCATAAATACTGCATGACACCATTAATTATCTCATGAGAATGGTGAAAGAAATACAAATCATTACATAAGGTTTATAACCATTTAGAATATTTTTTTTTTGTCATATTAGATTTTTTTCACCATTGTTGATTTAGATTTAAATTATTACTTACAACAAACATTAACACATTTGAAAAAGAAAAAAAAAAACTCAAATTTATTTGTTTTTTCTTATATTTTATAGTAAATTTTGTGTTTGAAAATAATTGGATGAAAAGTAGTGTTGTAGTGGGTATTTGTACAACAAAAATAATGTATTATAACTAGTGTTTGTACATAATAGCAAGAACTTTACCTCAAACTAATTTTCAAAAACCACTGAAATGTCCAACAAAAATATAAGTTATAGAGCATGTCTTGCCATTGTTTTTTAGTTGCTTTATATTTTATGATTACCTTGCATGTGATATATTATCTATGGTAACTTTTCAGAATTTAGAAGGAGTTCAATGATCAAGCCCTCTTTTGACATGTATATAATGTTACACAAAACCTAACTTCTTCAGCATTTATCTTCTTCTTTTTTTCTTAATTTACAAAATTACCATTAATAAAAAATTTCTCCACATTTTCAAGGTTTTAAGAAAAGGAATTTTTTTTAAAAAAAACTAAGAATTATTTTAATTTTTAATTTTAAAAATAAAAATAATTTTTAAAAAAAATGGTTTTTAAACTTTAAATTAACCAATAAATTTTTATATTTTTTTTAATTTTAAAAACAAAAAACTATATTTAAATCAGAGAAACAAACAACCCCTGTATATGCGTACATAATTTTATTTTCAAAAGTTATAGTCACACACCAAATAAATTTTTGAGTAAAATTTGAGAATTTATTTTTTTTATAAAAAATTATGAATGAATATATTTACTTAATTTTAAAGATGATAAAACTTAATTAAGTTAAAAAAAACTATTGAAAGATCACATCGTCAGCATTTCAAAGTATCAAAGTTAAAAATGAAAAGATGTATTTGGTTTCTTTTTCTATAAGATTTTGAGTGTTTTGGTAAGATAAATAAATTATTTTTAAACTTATTTCACTTATAAATTTATGTACAATAAAATTTGAGTTATTTATCGAAATAATTTATCTCACTAATTTATAGTATTTTAAAATATTACCTCATGCAAGATGTGAACTTATAAACTATTATCGTACCATGTTTATTATTATCATTATTATTTATTTAAATAAAATGCATATTTTATACGAGATAAATTTTTGCTTGAGTCGTGAACATTCATATCATAACAGAGTCACTTAAAAGAAATTTAAAATATATCATTTAAACAAACTTTCGTTACTATATCCTTACTATATTATTATAATTCTCCTTTCACCTTTATTAAATTTAAAAATTCTTAATACTTTCTCTCAATCTCATCCCACTAACATGCCTGAGAGAGAGAGACGTGGAAAATTCATCCTAGTTGAACCACATTTTAATGGTATATAACTTTGATCCATCCTATCAATCAATCTACCTCGGTCTTTTAAAATTAGATTGTGTATATTTTAAGAATAAGATTGGGACGACTTAATAGATAATATATTATACATCATAATGTCATATTTATATTTATTATCATTTTTAAATATGCATTTAAAGTATATTTTAATTTCATATTTTATGAACCTTATAATTTAGTTATTCATAAAATTAAGAATGATATATTTTATTTGTAAACAACTAGGTTCCTATTCTAAAATTACTGAGTCTTAATAAGTCAAATTAAAATAAAAACTGATAATCTTATCAATATTTTAAATCATATAATGATAAAAATAAAATCGTTCTGATTCGTGTATCTAAAGTCCAAGTTGAGGTCTTGGTTTCTTGAATTTGTTTTAGGTTTGTATTTTTCTATTAGTGTTGGACACCGAGAACCATGTTTCGTTCACTCTTCTGGAGAAATAGTGAGCTCCAATAAGTTTTCAATTGCAAGAGGTGGATAGCAAGTCTTTTTCTCACTGCACCAACCATTATCATAGAGGGAACGGGACCCAGATCACGGTAAATATGAATTTCAATAAAATAAAATAATACAATCTTTTTTTTAGTCCTTTATTTTCTATTGAAATTATTACTATGGATGATAAAGTTTTTTCTCTAAATATTTAATAGTGCATTCATTGAGATTCAAAACTTATAAAAGTTAAACTAAAATAATTTCTATCAATTAATTTACATCTTTGATAATATGTTTTGAATTTTATCAAAATATTTTTTATTAATAAATAAATATGTTTTTCTTATTAACAATAATGTTAGAAGTGATTTACGACAACTTACTTAAATTTAATATTCAAAGTTGTTATAGGACTTCACTTTTATTTTAGATCGATTCTTAAATTTTAATTCAATATACACTTGTGTTTGTACACTTAATTCTGTGTGTACCATCACCACAAGATATCATAATCATGGGTTACAGGAACGATAAAATCTTTAGCAATTATGTTACACTAAGCAAATTTTTTTCTTTTTTTTTAATCTTATCGTTTTTTAGGAGATATATTTATTTTTAAATAATTATTTTTTTTATTTTTTAATTAAACAAGTCGGTTTTTTTATATTTTTTAGACTCTTCAGACTAATATCTTAATAATATTAATTAAGAGATTAACAAATAAAAAAATTATCACTAAAAATCACGCTGGAAGTTCGATAAAAATAATAGAGGATATATGTTGATAACAATTTTTGATGAAAAACTTATTTTAATTTTTTATTTAGTATCTTTTATTAATATCTGCCATTTTCTTTTTATCAAATAACCTTAAAAATGTCTTATTTATTATTATTATTATTATTTTTTATTTAGACTAGTTTTTTCCTTATTGCTCTCCTAAATCAAACATACTAGCACAGGAGATGGGATGAACGCTATTAATCAGTATGCTTTTGTGTTAGGTTAACAAATTTATATAGTGTTTTAAAAATATTATTTTCATCTTTTTTTTTTTATCCCTTTTTATATTAAAAAAATTACATAATTTATGTGAAAATAGAAACTTTTTTTTATTTTTCTTGTTTGATATTTTAGCAGAGGGAGGGTCCCACTAGATTTGTATTTTATACATTGCAGGGTTTGTCCACTTACCGGAACAGTTGAACAGTTGCCAACTCTTACACGGCAACCGCAACACAACCCAGAGAGTGTGTGACAAAGGCAAGCAAATATTCTTTAGCACATGATTACGGAAATCAGTGAAAACTTGAGAATTTTTATTTCATGTGCATACTCAATAATTTATCTTATTCCAAAGGCTTTATAATTTAATTATTTAAGAAAAGACAAATTGAACTTTTTTCACTAAAATGTAATTAAAATAGTCTATGCTGTTGTAGGATGGTTGTTTTGGTGGTCTAGCTCGCCTATGTATAACCCCAGAAAAATGAATATAGAAAGATGAAAAAAAAATTTTTAAAAATGATAAATGATGTAATGTAATATAAAGTGTGAAATAAATAAACAAAATTAATTTGGATGTACTGTATAAGTATAAAAAAATTTACATTTTCAACTATTATGTTGTAATGTAAATACGACTTTTAAATTTTAATACTATAAAAGTTACCAATCCTAGTTAGTATGATAATTTAAGATTCAACCTACAAATTCTTTACATTATCAATATATATTAATTAAATTTATAACAAAAGATAGATAAACATAGAATAGTAATATAGATTTATTTTTTCTATTTTATTTATATCTATTTTTTCTTCTTATCACATCATTTATTATATATATATATATATATATATATATATCATATTTTATCTCTTTTACTTACATCTATTTCACATCCTTTTAATAGGTGAAAAAATATCATTATTTAAAAAATATATAATTCTTATATTTTCATACTCATTTCTTTAAATTTTTTTATTTTTTTTATCAGATCGATATTTCTTACTTTATCTCTTTTTTTATTTTATTTTTCTTTTCTTTCTTTTCTCCACCCACCCTAAGCTCAATATATGGGTGTGAACCAATAATTATAAAAATAGGGTATAAGTTAATGAATACGATGTGGAATAAAAAGGGTTAAAAAGAAAAAAAGTTAGAAAGAAAAGTAGAAAAGCAATGATGAATGAAATTCATGTGATGAAAAGAGGACAAAGAAGTATGTGAGGGTTTACAATTGAGAGGCCCATGGCGAAGAGATTGACGGAAACATTACTGAGAACTGTGTAGAGTGCCCATCCCATCCCTTATCAAACTCTGTCCTACTTACACAATGTGTGGTCACGCGCCCATGGTTTTGTGAGTTTAGTACAAAACACAAAACCCTAAGTTACACGGTTGGCTTCAATAATAGGCAAGGCAATTGCTGCACGATTGGCTGTTTTGTTCTTATTAATAATTAAGGTTTTTTGTTTTTTTTAAAGATTGAAAGGATGAGAAGGAAATTATTTGAAGAATAAGGGAGAGAAAAAGAAGAGAGATACAGAGGCTACTCTTCTTTTGTTTGAGTATTTCATATTAAGAAGAGGGTTAACTATGTTTAATGATACAAATAATATTACTACTTTTATATATTTTCATTCATATTTTTGTCAAAAAAATATAATGTTAAATATTTTAATTTTTATAATTTGTTAAAAAGTTTTACTTTAAAAATTAATATTTTTTGAAAAATATTTTTTATTTTTTATTTAAAATTAACATCACACTTTTTTAAAAAATTTATTTTTTATTATTTTTTTAATTTAATAATAAAATTAAAATATAATAAATTAAATAAAGATAAAGACACAGAAAAAAGGGAATGAGAGAGAAAAAGAAAGTGATAAAGAGAGAGGGAGAAGGAGGGAGAAAGGGAGAGAGAGAGAGAGAGGGAGAGATAGGGGTATAGGGCGATAAAGAAGGGAGAGAAAGAATGAGAGAGTTTGGAGAAAATAAAAAAAGGAATAATCATAAATAAGAATAAATAAGTCATTTTAATTCTTTATTGAATTTAAAAAAAAAAGATTCCTAAGAGTTTAGAAAATATTTTTAATTTTTTCTTTTATTTTTAATTAACTCTCAAACAATAATTAATCATAAACAAATTATTATTTCTTTTTCTTTTCTCTCTTAAAGAATGACACATCTAAACAAATTCAGAGAGTTTATTTGGATATTTAGTGTAACAAAATTATCTAATAATAATAATAATAATAAAATCTTTTAGTAAATCGCTTTGATATTTTTTATTTTACATAATTTGCTTTAATATACAAAGCCTTGCAACATTTAACCTTTTCTCTTAATATTTAATTAATCATGATTAATAGTTCGGAGGTTTAAGATTTTTAACAATTTTTTTTATTTAACTGATTATTGGGTATGTTTTAATAAACAAAATATCATATTTACAAGTTTCATTAAAAGAATAAAAGAAATTGAGTTTAAACATCATGTTAGGAATATTAATTAGAAACTTTAATTTTTTAATAAAATGTTGATTTTTAAAAAAAAAATTGTCATGTTAAGAACTTCAAACAAACAACTCAAACAGAGTCTAATGTATAGAAATGTATAACTTAGTTATTGAATAGTTTTTTTTTTTTTATCATACTAGTTATTGGGTATGTTTTAATTTTTTTAAAACATAAAACGATTTCTTTAAACACAAATTAATAGTATAAGTTTTTGCTCAATCATAAGTTTCCTTTGCACAAGATTGTAACATTTAGTTAAGAGGATAATTTCGACCTAGATAGTAGGTTGCATATTGCATATACTCTGTTTTTTTTCACTTGCTCCAATATGCACTTTTTTTCTTATTTTAATAGGTTCATGAATTGATACGTAACTCTAAATATCTTTGAATTTTGTGTGTGCCAACTATACATTAACCGGATAAAATGGATATTCATAGTTTTAGAGAATGGACGAATGAAAGTCTACATGCATTTACTTGCATTTGATTTTTGTGTTACACTTTTTTTCAAAAATAATAATATTATTTTAATATTACCAAATTTAAAACAAAATTAAATAGGATAGATTATATTTACGCTTCATAAAATTTAATAAAACTATATTTATTTATTTTTATTTATACAAATTTTCTTTAATTTATAGAAAAATATTTTATCATACATTCTTTTCGATAGTACATTTTTCTAAATTTCTTATGCAGTTAAATATAAAAATCAATAAACTGAAACGTTATAGAAAGGGAGAAATATTAAAAGAAATTTTATTAACTTTTTTAAATTTGAATGTAATATTTTAGCCAAAATATATTATTCAACCTACATTAATCATTTGAAATTAAGGTTGATATAGTTTATTTATCTCAAAACGATCCAATTAGAATATTCAATTTATTTTGTCTTAAATTAATTGGTTTTGACTTTCAAATAGTCAACCTACATTAATTGTTTCACACTAGGGTTGATCTAATTTTATTTAAATTACAATATTTCACAAAAACGATCTAATTCAAATATTCAATTCGTTTTGCCTTAAATTAATTGGTTTAGACTTTGAAATTTCCTAGATTCAAATTAACCTAACTTGATTGCGTCGCTAATCTAATCGAAAATTCATTCAATCATTACATTTGTCATCTCTTATTAACCGGTTAGCTAGCTGGCCCATGATAGACCCAAGACAAATCGGTTCAAATTAACAACTCTCTCTCTCTCTGTGTATATATATATATATAACAAGCTTTATACGTCAAATTATGACTTAAAATATAAGTTTCTTAAAGAAAAAATAAAATCTAACCAGGCAGTGCATTTAATACATGCATTTGAATGTTTGTAAATTCCATTTCTAATAAATATTTTTCCACCTTTTTTAAATGATAAATCCTCTTAATAAAAATCCTTTTTAAAGATTTAATTAATAGTTTTTTCTAGTTTTAAATTTAATTTCCTATTTTCATTTTTCCTTTAAATAATGATGACAGCTGTTTTTTTTTTTTTTGTTGATAAAGGTTTCAACGAAGAATATCCAATTTCAAGAAAACCCAATATTTATAGACTTACAATTATCAAATTTTAAAGGAACTAATAAAAACTTCAAGATATGACCTCTTAACTGTATAATAATTATATCCTCACATTCTTACAGTACTTTTACTTTGTTTTGATTTGATTTTATTTTTATTTTTATTTTTATCACATTATTAAATATATATTTTTTAATCCAATTTACGCCTTTTGAATGTATCATTTTCATATTACAAAGAACTTTGTTGATTTCTCTTTACTTATTTTTTATTATTTTATAAATTATTAAATAAAATTTATGTATTACTTTATTATCTAAAAATATATATAAAACATCTATATTTAATAAAGAAAAATTGAGAATTATTCTCTTACAAAATTAAAGAATATCCTATTTAGAAAAATGTTCATAATCCAATCTATTATTACGGGGACTCATGAATAATATAATATAAAAGATATATAGGATGGTGTCAGGAAGTAAATGGGTAAATCTAATTACCAAGCAGCCACCAAACCCCTCCCTCCAATGATTGGAAAGCTTTCCATTCGGTTAACCTTTGAAACATAAATCACAACACAAACATCTCCATCTATCTTTCAATCCATATATATCTCTCCCTTTGTTCACACACGCACATGCTAAGAGGAACCAAAGCAGATCCATCACTCACAACACCAATTCATTTTCTTCTTTCAAATTTCAGTACGTAGAGCAAGTGTTGCTTGTTCCATTCCATTTCAACAACAAATCAAGAGAGCCCATTAAGGCTCTGGGATATGTTCTATTCTCCATTCGTGCTTTTGATTTTCGGCGGCGAAAAGGTTCAAGAAATCCAGTGGGAGAAGGAGCGATAATTCCCACAAACCATACACATAATTTGATATTCCTACCTTTTCAGATCCTTCCATTATCTATCTCTTAGGAGCTTCCAATTTCAATTCAACCGCTTCTGATTTTTCCCACACGGTAAATTAAACTCTAGCATTTACAATAATGTTCTCCATCATATATATCATCGTAACTTTTCGAAATATTCTTCACCTTTTGAACTAATTGCACATATAATAATCATATTAATCAAATTCCTTATATTCTAGTAATATGTTCTTAAATTAAATTGTGTTAGCCAGATGTTTTGTCACTTATTCTCAATAGAAATTATTCGATATTAGAAAAAATATTCACTAGTTAATTGTTTTGTATATTTTTTTTACTGGAATTAGTTTTGTTTGAATTAAGTTTTGTGCGTATTGTTAACAGAGAATAATCGATTATGTAAGAATCGAAACGATAAAAAAACCACATCCGTTAAACTTTCTTCTTAATTTGTGCATGCTAATTCATAATCGTTGATTTTCCATGTTAATTGCTTGTATCAAAAACAGCAATGAGAAACGTGGAAATGGCGACGAAAGTTATGAAGGAAACAAAATCTATGTCGGCGGCGGAGGCGGCGGCGACGGAGGTGGACACGGCGGTGTCGTCGGTGAAATGCTGCTGCTGCGGGTTGGTGGAGGAGTGCACGCACGCGTACATTGCGCGCGTGAGGGAAAGATACGAGGGTCGTTGGGTTTGCGGGTTGTGTGCTGAGGCGGTGAAGGAAGAGAGGGAGAGAGAGAAGATTGTGATTTCAATGGATGAAGCGCTTAAACGACACATAAAGTTCTATCAACAGTTTAAGTCTTCTAATCCTCCCAACAACACCAACGATGATTTCATCCTCGTTATGAAGCAGATCTTGTTTCGTACTTTGGATTCTCCTAGGAAGGAAAGGTTCACTTGTCGACCACTTGGTAGATCTAATAGCTGCTTCTCCACCATGCAAGGAACTCCTACACAGGCTGATACTGAGTGATCCATTGGGTATTAATTATTTCAGTGCAAACAAATTTGAGATGCGTCAATTAATAATTGATAATAATATTATCAACTTTCTTACATGTGTTGAAGGATGGATAATAAAAATTAATAAATTATATGTTTATTAAAAATGGATTACTTAATGTTATTTGTGTATTAAATTATGTAAGGTATCGCATTAAATTTTAATTTTAATAAAAATTTACTATTTATAAATTTTTTTTATGTGGTCTTGAACATATACTAAAAAAATATAATTTTAATAATAATAATAATATATATTTATATTCCTTAAAATTTAATAAAATTTCACTATATTTTTATATTACTTTAATATTTTTAATTTATATAATTATATAAGAAATTAGAGAATGCCTATGTTATCAATAAAGATATATAAATTACGTTATTATGTAAATTAGAAAAGATTTATAAGAGTCAAAAGAAAAAAGAATATTAAGTAAAATTTAATTAAACATTAAGGTGTATGAGTGTAATCTTTGTCAATAATAAACAATGTATAATCATATATAATCTTTGTTTGTTTCAATGTGTTTGATCGGGTAGGGATTGTTGGTTTTGATGATTATACATGGTTTAGGTTAAGTCGTCAAGCTTTTGGTTGTTTTTGTTTGACATTTGGGATTGAGTGGATGATTGTTGACACGAGTCTTCCTTGACTTCAATTCTAAATGTCACTTTTGGTTACCTCCTCTTAAGAAATTTTAGTTTCTTTATTTGATTGTACCAAATTCAGTTTATGAAAATTTTTAATCCTGTTTTGGCACAATGTTTAGTTTTGTAGTAAAATAAATTGCTCTGTCTTATTTATTTTCTTAATCGTTTGAAATCACTCAATCTAATCATTCATCGTTGAAGCAGTATTTTTGCATGCGACGATTGTTAATTGGATATTTGTGCTTCCTACTTCACTATAATAAGTTTCATATATATACACAACTGATTGCATTATAAATTTTGGAATGCTGAGTGACCTAAATAGAATGCTTAGGATAGTATACTGAGGTTGTTCTTGTTTATGGAAGAACCAAAAGATAAGGTTTTACCAATGTCAGCCAAACTTGCCTTAAGCTACTGTATTATTAATCAATAAACTCTGGAGTACAAAAGATATTGCATAGGACCCTTATGTCAAAAGGACAAGCAAAAAATAGTCACTTTTTTCTTCGTGATTCATGTTTAAGAATAAATTTCAATGGAGGGTCCATGTATACTTGGTTGTTTCCTAAGCAAATCTTTGGGAGGAGAAAGGTGCGATATCTAAAATGAAAGCTTCAACCTTATAAGCCACACAATTACTATGTTTGAGGAGGCATGGGACAATGATATATCTAGTGAGGAAAAAAAAATCTGAAGAGAGGGTCCAATGCTTGTTGTGATGGTTTGATCTCATGGAAAAATTGTGCTCTATTATGATGGGAAAATGGGTATGGAAGATGCCAAGATGGGGTCATTAATATTGTGTTCTTTATAGACCCACTACAGCTAAAAGTTGAAAATGCCAGACCCTCGTGATAAGGATACATAAACAAAATCTTATCACACTCTGACGCATGCCTCTCTCTTTTTGCTTTGCTCCGTACAAACCATCCAAGTTCAAACCCAAGTTTACTTCTGTGATCCAAATATTACAAAAGTTTTATTATTCCTATGAATTTTATACTGAATTTGATATTATATATATATATATATATATATATATATATTATTTTTTTTTGGTTTTCTCAAAAACATGTTATTCATTAATAAAGAAAGATAACTAAATGTTATGATATGTTTTTTTTCAAAAATAATTGTCAATATTAATTTTCAAGATCTATAAAATAATAATAAAGTATGCTAATATTTGATATTTTATTTTTAGTATGAATTTACAATGTCTATAACATAATTTTAATTTTTTATTAAAAAATATATTAATAAAACTAATCAATTTCTGACTTATATTTGTTAGATGAGATTTAAACGAATAGTTTTTATAAATATTTTTAAACGAGAACATTTCTAAGAATGAGTTTTTTACATTATGGAAGTTTTTTTTATATATATATCCTCTATTATGGAACTTTGATATTAATTTAAGTTTTGAATATTTTATAATTTATTTATTTGTAATTGAATATTTATTATTATAATTATATAAACCTCTTTGTATAAATTGGGGCTTCTAATTTTATGTAATATATTTTTAATTATTTATTTAAAAATTAATATAATGATATTTGTATAATGCACTTTAAAAAAAATACTAGTTTAACATTAAAATGCATTTCAAAATCAAAGCTGTTGTCCCATTTTATTCTTCATCCAATATTAATATTTTCCATATGACAAGGTCTGTTGCACTAAATTTTCATACCTTGTTACATCGCTCAACAAAAACTTATAATTAATCATTAATAGTGTAATTGATTGGTGAATACATTTCAAGCAAGTCACCAATTTTTAAAATAGACATTGGCGGTGGATACACGACGTTAACAAATACTTGAAACATAACTAGTGTGATAAAGATGTGAAATTTTTGTGCAATAATATTTTTCCTATACACATTAAAAATCTTTACGTCACTTTTTGAAAAATAAAATAAAATCATGCTCTAATATGAATTTTGTGGCTTTTGATCTATATCCAAATAGGCAAAACGATGCTGCAAAAAGTGAGTGAGCAAATATCGTTACTCAATAATGATAGTTCAAGGAAAGACAAGAAAAAGTAACCAAAAGTAAGGAGCACCTAAAGAGATAATCACTAAATTTGGGTAACAAATTTGATCTCTTAACTACGTTCAATTATTTAATTCAGAAAATGATGCATAAACCCATAATTTTTGTACTACTTTTACATTTATTGTCTCATATTAATGTAACCAAGGTTAATTAAAGAATTTAAAGCAAGAAAATTTATATAAAAAGTATTTTTGATGCCCTCGCATAATAATTTTCAATATATTAATATAGTTTTTAATTAAAACTATATTTATTAATTTTTTTAACTAATACTATGAAAAATTTTGTTAGCAGTATTTATTGTACCAAAATGAATTTGAAACGAAGAGATTAAATATGATAAAAAAAAATCAGAAAATTATAAACATGTGAATTAAATAAAAATAGAGAAAAAAGTATATAATTTGAGTGGTTAAACAATAAATGAATGATTCATTGTTACATAGGAATGATATATGTGTGTGTGTGTGAGAGAGAGAGAGTGTGTGTTTTTAAGAATAATTTTTAAAATAAGATAAGAAAATAGAAATTTATAGTGTTAAAGTAGTTTTTATATAAAACAAATTATTACTTTACTTCGTTCTTCTTTGTTATATCATTAGTTTAGTTCTATGATTGTCTTTAGTAAAAAAAAGGTTTAAGTTAAATTGTGTTCATTGTTATTATTCACAATAAATATAACTTTTAGATGACAAGATTGATAAATTTTAAAAGAATAAAAAATTATAGCTATTTTTTTAAAAGTTATAGTTGCTTTTGTGTATGATAAGTTATTTTTTTTTTTTTATCTATTCTAGGTAAGGCTAAAAAGACTATTAATTTTATCATTATGATGCAATTTTCTTTAATAATGTAAGGCAAAAGATATATAACAACTCACTTTGCAAAAGTTTGGTAAAAAATTACTTTTGTTGTTTAAAGTCACAATTAACAAAGTATTACACAAGACATCTTGTAGTTTAGGAGGTTTCCTAAGCATCTTGTAGTTGAGTGTAACTTTATGTCCTTTAATTTAAATATTTTTATATTTATTTTTCATCTGATAATAACTATGATATCTTTTATATCAATGTTAAAGATATCTTAGAAACATTTGTCTTTTAAAATTATCAACTAACTTGTTGAATTAAAATTTATGTATTTGAGAAGTCCTTTTTATTATTAGTTGAAAATAAAATTTTATTTTAATTTGAATCATCATTATTTTATTATAATAAAATATAATAATTTGTCAAACAATTATTAATATACAATTTTTTGTTAACAACTTATTTTTATGACTGATGAATATATTAATTTATTATGTTTTTATATATTAGTGTTTTGATTTGCTATTTCAAAAGAAATAATGATCATTTGACACCTTAAAAAATATATTAAAAAAAGAAAGATATAAAAAAGAAAAGAAATAACAATATAAGAGTAATATGACATAAAAAAAAATTAAAATAATTGTAAAAAATAAACTACAAACATTCAGAGTTACTACAAAAATGTTAGAAAATTTTTATTATTGTAAACATGTCGGGACTAATTTGTTTTGATGCACATGCTAGTATATGATTTATAAGATATATATTTTAAATTTTAAAATGTTAACCTTAAATTATTGTCATTTTATAATTTATAATTTTTATTAGGCACCTAGATTCAATTTACACATTTTTTACTATGCTGTAAAAATGGGATGAATTTGGTAACTTAATTAAACTTCTTTTGAAATTGTAAATAAGAATTAAAATTCAAACTCTAAGTTTTTATAATTTTAAAAAGGGATTAAGAAAACAATAATAAAATGAAAAACATATTTCATACATTAAAAGTAGAAAAACAATATTTTATACACTCAGGTATTGTTATGAATTGATAATTGAATTATAGTAATGCTTAAGTTGTTTGTTTATTGTTTTGTATAAAATAATATAAATAAATTTAAGTTAAATATAATAAAAAATAGTTTTTATAATTAACAAAAATTAATGAAATGCATTAACATTTTGTTGAAACGTGTTAAAGTTAAAAATCACAAAAAAAAAATATAATTTTATTTTTAAAATATTTATTCCCAAATGATTTAAGATGGCTATTTTTAATATAGCAAAAATATAAAACTATATTTTTATATTTTCTTACAAATCACCTTAATGATCTCAAAATATTTATCTAGAAATAATTCTTATATAAATTTATTTCAATCATCGATAATAATCATAACATATTTTTTGTACTCGAACTTAAAGTGATTATCAATACAAAAAGAAGTTATGCGTAATAATTCAACAAGTTTATAAGTGAAAATAATATTTTTATACTAAAAAATTTCATATATTATTCTTTTTAACAAAATTTACAAATCAAATCACTATATATGGATAGACATCACAAATAGTTTTGTTATAAGATGATATTTGCAAAAGTTTAAAATATGTTTTAAATTGATATGCTTGATCTTTTATGTTACCTCTAATTTTCAAAATTTTTGGATGATAAACATATTTATTTTTAATTATTAGGTCTTTTTAAGTTATACTTTCAATCTTTACATTAATATTTATAAAAAAAATGCAACAAAAAAAAATGCACTTTCAAATTTTTAAAAGCACACCAAAACCTTGCAATGGTGCATGAAATGACTATAAAGGTTTTCCAAGAATATTAAGTGAATACATTTGTGGACTTTTTTTCATAATCTTAATGGTAACCGAGGAAAAGCCTCCATTCTTTTTTTTAATTAAGAATTTTAGAAAAACTTTTTTCTTATTACAATTTTAACATGTCTAGTGCTTCTTTTATCATCATCTAAGTATATTGTACATATAATAACGATAACTAAACTCTAAATGACTAACAAAGATAATAGCATATTACTAATAAATCCAAGTTTATACATGTCCCAACTAATAAAGGGCTCATTTAATCTAATCGGATGTAATTTTTAGGTAACAAGATAATATAGTATTATAAAAAGTCAAATTAAAATTATCTTACAGTTTGACTATCTAGATTATTTATTTTTAAATATGTTACCTTATAAGTTTTGTTACGTTGATGACAATTTCAAAATTCTCTTTTAACATTATAAGTATTAAATAACCTCTAAACAAGATACTGTAATAAGGCAATAAATTTGTCAAAAATGATTTGTAACTTAACTATTTCCTAACCAATGTTGTAATATAGTTTAACTCATTTTTCAAATATTTATACTAAACACGATGCATATGTCTTCTATACATAATAATATCTTAAGTTGATTTATTAAAAAATTAATAATATTATTCAATATTAATATTTTTATATATAATTATATTCTTAACCCAATTAAGGGACTTAAGAGATATACTATAATGCGAAAGGGACAAATCTTACCAAATTTCTTGTATTTCTTCATGTAATTTGTGGTATGCCCAAACCACCTTTATGACCATCACGTTATTTGATGATATTAAAGCATATCTTTATGTTAGGAATTAAGTAACATTATGTGAAAGGATAAATGCACTATCAACGAAGGTTGGTCTGAGTAGTAAACAACTTGATATCGTTTAAGTAAGGTTTTGAGTTCCACCGAGTGAGGAATAATAAAAAAAAAGAAAAAAAAATACACTGTTATTGTTATGAAAAAGATCCTTCCCCGTATATTCTAAACTTTCTTAACATAATATTTTTTCTCCTCCTTATGATTGCTCTTCCTTGTTTTTCCTTTGTAGTTGTCTCACTATCTCTCTATCCCTTCTCATCTTTCATTTTCCCTTCCTTTCCTTTTTCAACACATATCTAATAAAAATCAACAAATCTATTTCTTTGCTTCATATCCAAATCAAAAACCTTTTGCTATCGTTACCTAGAAGCACCGAACTTAATTACTTAAAGCTACTTGTCTCCTTCTATGCTAGTGAAATGTGCAACTTCTATAGGCATCATAACATTCATTCATTATCAAATTATTAATATCATGCACAAAATTCATCACTTATAACTTTAGTAATCAACACTTAGTTTTTCTTTTTATGTTCTTGTAGTGTTACTCAATTTATTATTACGATTCATCTCTTATTTTTGTATTTTAATATGAAAAATAGTTAAGTGCAAAGTTTCTATTTTTCTCTTGATAGATATTCATTGGTGTTTTCATTTGTTGTTAAAGATAGTAATAAAAATTGTTAGTTACATGGTTCCTTCAATTCTATTCTTGTTTTTATTTATTTTCACCTTTTATATGTTGATGAGTAAAACTTGAATGTATGTAGTGAAATTGATTATAGTGGAATAGATAAAATATTTATCCTTCATTGCTAATGATTCTTACTACCAAAATAACGTAAATTATAAATAAATTTTAGAGACAAATTTTTTCAATCTGTATTACAAATGGTAATACAAATTGAAAAAAATATGTTTCTAATCAGTCTATCATTTGACAAGTAGCATCACAGACAAAAATTACAGATGAAAAAATTCGTCTATATTTTTTTAACATACTTTTTAACTTTCTTATAAGTCTTTTACAGACAAAATTTTCTATTTGTAATTGCATTTGATGGAATTTTATCTATAACTGAGGTTTTAAAACTGTGTTTCATTAAAGCAGTTACATACGAAAAAATTTATCTATATCATGCGAAATAAACCACGATCATGTCTCATCCTTCTTCTTCTTCACTTTCCATTTTTTCGTGTCTTTCTCTCATCTCCCTTTCTCTCTACCATCTTCAGTTCTTTGCCCATTGCTAATAGTTGAAGTATCTATTTAGAAAACAAATTACACCATTGTGTTCTTAGTACGATACTCTAACTTTTAATTAGTTTAGTTTTTTAATTTTTGATGTAGAATATAGACTTATGATTTCTAAGACAAATTTATAGGGCTGTAAATTGTATGACTGGGGGGTTGGGCGTAGAAGTCTCTCTCCAAATCTAATTATTGTTTGTGGTGGGACTATTTATGATTACGGAGATTGTAGAATATGCATGTTATAGAATTATAAGAGGATGCATTCTAGAAAGGTTTTAAGATTATGATGTATATATTTATGATTTATTTATTAATATATTTTTATATAATAGGTTATGTGTAAAGGAAATGTTTATTTTTGTATTATGTGTTAACATACGTAAGGAAATATCCATATATTAAGGAAGATTCTGTCAAAATTAACATTAAAAATTTGTGTCATGTAAAATAAAAGATGTTTACATAGTATTGTGTTGGCATAAGCAGGACGCTAAGTAGTTCATCATGGTGCCTAACCCTAGGTATGTGCCTTTTCTCGCTCCAGTACAACAAATTTCATAGTCTGCACCATCAATTTTATTTGTCTCATTGTCTCCCTCTACACAACTCAGATGAGATGGAACGAATTGGTAAGTCATTTATAAAATATGTCACAAAACTTTTTTTTGATGTTATCACGATTATGTTATTTTATTGTATGTTCAGTTGGTATCTATTGCAGAAGGATATCTATCAAGTAGCGAATACCATTAAAAGATGTATGATGTGTTTTATACCAGTTTTGCTAAGGTGCCTAAAGATACAAAGGTGAAGTGCTTCAATGATTGAAAGATAATAAGAGTCAATTAATTTATTAAGTTTGATTAAATTTCTAATTTTCTTATCTGTATTAGTTAATTCCTATTTATATAGAGCAACTTCTTCATTCCTTCCAAAACGAGAATATGATTTTCAAGGCTGAAAGAGTCGCACTGCAAAACAACTAAGACAAATGTACATTGAGGCCTATTAGGACTCGTAATCTGTGGATTGGATAACAACTCACTTCCTTCATGCCTTGTAGGAACATTGGTATACGGATGTGTTTCAAAATCCCTCCATAAAGAACAAAGTAAACAAGGCATCTAATAAAGGAGGATATTGCATACTGATAATTCTACGACTTTAGCTAATACTGAGGCCAACTTAATTAGTAATTTCTAATTTTGTTTTAAATTTTATGTTATTTAATTTATTAATTGAATTTGAGAGGTGTATTAATTGGAATTGTAGGAGAAGTTGCTGAAAAAACCATTTACGCATGAAGAGTTGTTCAAAGAAACACAAACTTGCAAGGGAGATAAAATCCAGTTGTTTGATGCACGATCTCAGGCTACATATGTAAGTATAGTTACCGACATTATATTTTTTTGGATAAGAAAGAAAGAAAAGAAAAAAAAAATATTATGTTCATGGTATGCATATCATGTTACTAAGCTACAATGAATGAAGGGAAAAAGGGAAGTAAGCTTCTCATGTGTCCTTATTTTAGGCAAAATCTTATAGCAAGGTCTTTTGAAATCAAGAATATAACTTTGGTAGGTCACTATGTCAATTTATTAGTGCGTGATTTTATAGTTGGATCTAGATTCCTATTAGTCAAACGATAAGGACCTGACTCATAACTTAGCCGCAAGTAGAGACATGCCCTCTTGATATAGTTAAGCTATGACTCTAGTAACAATCTGAGTGATACCCAATGACTACCAATTGAGCATCAAGCCCCTCAATAGCAACAGTCAAGTCACCTTCTATTCATAGGCTCGTACAGGCTTGGGTACAGAGTCCAAATGTGTATGAGATAAATGTTAGTGATGTGTATGTGTGTATGGAGCATACAAACCTTTACTTATTAACTACCCATCTATAAAACAAACAAATGGCAAAGAACATACAAGAGTCTTCTACCCTAAGTTTCACAATATAACAACAGAAATGGTAATATCAAATATTTTCAAAAATAAAGAATAAGTGCAATACAATGAATACACAAACAAGAAGAGTGAAATTAATATAACAAAGTTTAAAAATTTTGTACAATTAATTAGATTAAACTTAACTTAAAAAAATCTCCAGCAGAGTTGCCAATTATTGCAACTAAGGTCACAATGAGAAGGTGACCACGTAGAGAAAAAGAAAAATCTAGAAAAAGGTTTCAATTAGCTTTAAAAAAACTAATGACAAGATGTTGCCACTAAAATTTATTAAAGTAAAATATTGAAAAAATTCAATTAAGAAAATAATCTTCAAAATAAGATTTGGATTTGAGAGTCGTTTATGCGTAAGAAAGGTAATAACATCCTACAACATCTATTAAATAAAATAGTTACTTTCCAATTATTTGTGAAAAAGTATGTTAACTTGAAAAATATTTATTTCACTCCAAAAGAAAAAAATTTATTTATTTTTGACTATTTTTGAATTTATTACTATATTTTTAGTCTCTCTTTTCTTTTTCTTTTTTTTTTTTGGAAGAGAAAATCTTGAAATTATTTTTAGTCATTTTAAATTCAAAATTATATAGAAAAGTGTGTGTGTGTGTGTATATATATATATATGTATATAATGTCTTTTGAAGTTTTAAAATTGAAAAAAAATTTAAAAATTATTTTGGATTTGACAAGTCAGGTTTCAGCTCTTATGTATCTCCGAGTGTAATATAGAAATCTAAGTCACATAAATTTTTTTAAGAAAAACTAGGTTTTGGATAAGTTCCAAAGTTTTTTTTCTCTTATAAAAATTATTTTTTAATTTATTTTTTTGAAATAAATTCATTCTTATACAGGATTCAAGTTAGCACATAACTACTTAATAAATTCTTATGATCTAAATAACATTGAAGGTAGATTTATCACTCTATCAATATTATTTGGCTGCATAGTTTTAAAATCATTTTAAGAATATTAAACTTTTCTTATTTTAAAAATAAATCTACCTTTGCCTATAATTCAAGTTAGCATACGACTACTTAATAAATCCTTACAATCCAAACTACAATGAAAGTGGATCCACCATTCTGTCAACATCACTTAGGCCGTAGCATGAATTCAAGTTAGCATACGATTGCTTAAAAAACTCTTACGATCCAAACTCCATTGAAGGTGGATACACCACTTTGTCAACACCACTTGGGCCGTATCATGGATTCAAAATTATTTTAAAAATATTAAATTTTTCTTATTTTAGAAATAAATTCATCTATGTATAAGAAAGGTAATACATAACTACTCAATAAACCCTTATAATGCAAAGGACATTGAAGGTGAATCCACCACTCTATCAGCATCCATTGGTCATTGCGTGGATTTAAGAGCCTTTTTTTTTTTTAAAGAAAACAAAGAAATATGCATATATTTTTAGATAAAATGAACAAAAAGGAATCATATTTTTTTTTTAGGATTTGCAAAAAGAAAAAATTTTTAGGGTTAGAAAAAAGTAAGTTTTTAGGGTTTGCAATATATATATATATATGTGTGTGTGTGTGTGTGTGTATAGGGTTAGAAAATGTTATGTTTTGTAGGGTTAAAAATAAGATTTTTTATAGTTAGAAAAGAGTATATTTTTTAGGGTTTATAGAAAAAGAAAAGAATTGTAGGGTTAGAAAAGATTATGTTTTTTGGGTTTGCAAAACAAAATAATTTAAGGGTTAGAAAAGATTAGGATTTTGTAGGGATTTGCATAAAAAAGGAAATATTTTGAGGGTTAGAAAAAAATTAGATTTTTAGAGATTTGCATAAAAAGAAAGATTTTAGAAAAGATTAGTTTTTTTAACATGCACAAGACAAGAGATAAACACAAATAGTAAATATAGAAGAACAAAAGCAAACAAAATAATAAATCTTACTTGATCTGACAAATAAAAAGAAATAAATTCTCCTTCATATTTGTTTTTATTGACTCTTTTGTGATGATTTAAGATTCTTTGGTTAGATCTATCTTTTCAACCTTTAAGTGTTCCTTCTTTCTTATTAGTTTTAAGATGAGTGGTTTAAAAATTGTAATATTTTTAAAATGTTTGTTTTTCTCTAGCTTTCTTCTTTTTTTCCTTTCTTTCTCTTTCTCTCTCTCTCTCTTTGTTTCTCATACTTTTCAAAAACATCATCTTTTCTAAAGATACACCTCATGTTTGTAGCTCATGCTTCTAAACTTTAAATCCTATTTAATATTTAAAAATAAAAGACTAATTTTTTTACAATTCTTTATTTCTCGATATTATTAATCAAGTTTTTTCTTCATTTTTCTAATAATTTACACACTATATTGATTTTTTTTTATCTACTAATCCACCACCTATTTTAAATTTAAAAATTAAAATTTTGAAATTAAAATTTTAAATAAATTCTTATCCATTATCTTGACCTTTTACAAAATTTAATAATTACTTTTATTTTTAAATTTTGTTTTATTATTTTCAAACAAATCTGAATAAAATTCGTTATTCATAATAACATATCATGTCATCAGTTTAATATAAGTTTTAGCATTCATCAAGGATACATATCCTCTAAATAAAAAAAATAACATGCCAAATTAATTGAATCAATGTGGATCATTCATTATTTGTTAAAATAAATCAACGGTTGATTAAAAAAAAAACTATTTTATTTTGTGACGCTGAATACTTTTTCTCAATTATCTTTGTTGTTTTCCTTTTCACTCGTTCAATGTTATTCAAATTCATCACTCTGACCACTGTCTTTATTAACCATTGAGTTAAACATCACTCACTTTACGCAGTTGACAACTATCACCCACTAAACTGTAATCAATGCATATAATTAAAAATGAAACATTTTATGAACTTCTTTTTTCATATAAATAAATATAATTAATTCAATATTTATAGTTATTTCTCTTGCTGCTTTCATGTATTGATACTTGTTTAGGCTTCTTCCTTGATATTCTTATTTATATTAATTTTTTTTTGCTATTAAAAGAGCTTAAAACCCCAAAATAAAACAAAAACCTAGATTACAAACCTAGGATACGAAGAATGAAGAGAATCCAACCTTAGAAAAGGCACTGGGGATGGGAGAGACTCCTTAAAATACAGAATAGGTAACTCATACTCAGGTCCAATTTTAGCCAACTAGTCAGTATATTGGTTAGCCTATCTAAATACATGGAAGATCTAATAAATTTAATCTTTTTCAATAATTCTCTAATCAAACTAATAACAGAAAAGTGAGGGTGAGTACAACTTTGAAGGCCAGTAAGTAAGAAGATTGCCTCCTTGGAGTCACATTTAATCCAAATAAGTTAGATCTTTTTGGAGACAACAAGACGAAGCCCCCAATACAGACCCCAAAGCTCCGCAAACAGGGGAGAGCATAGGTCCAAAGATTTGTAGAAACTGGCAATAAATCTTCCCTGACTATCCCATATGAGACCACCACAACTAGCAGATCCAACAGCATAAGAAACAACTTCATCAACATTTAGCTTTAACTGCAACTGCAAGGGAGGCTGCCACCTGGTGAAATCATCCATTCCCAACCAAGCCAAGCCCTTTTCTTGAGAAGACCTGTGCTAAAAAAGGAAACCCAATTATTAGGAAGGACAAGATGATTCCATATGTCTTTAGCAAAACAGTAGTCCTCAAGACATGCATATCTAACTCAACATCCAATCTAAATCTAGAGCACAAAGCAAAGTTAGTCATACCATGGGTGTATCATTCAGAATTAATAAGGAGTCTACCATGAGCCACTTTCCAAAGAAACACATTGATTTTGGGGGGACCTTGCCAACTCCAAACCAGAGAAAACAAGTTACAATTCAAAGATTGGTTCTGGTCTAGAACAGAAACAAGATCATAGGTAGATTTCACAGAAAAAAAATTCCATTACTAGTGAGGTTCCAATGAAATAAATCATGACCCTTTGTAAAATCATGGGGATTCACTTGTCTGATTAGCTCAATTAAATGAGCAGGGACCAAACACTTTATTTTAGTCCAATTTCAATGCCATTTTGGGTAAACAGAGCTAGGAGAACACCAGAATCAATATTAGATCTAGGATAATTGGAAAGATGTTGTAGGATAAATTTGGGGTGAAGCCATTTATCCTCCCAAAACCTAATAGTCAAGCCATCCCTAATAATCCAGCCAAGACCCTTCAAGAAAGTCTACCAAACAGAAGGCATACTTCTCTACAAATGAGAGCAATGCTGAGTACTACCAATATTAGGATTCTTTCCTGGGAAAAGTTATATTTACTACTTAAGACTTGGGCCCATAGAGAATGTGGAGAGGTTATAAAATGCCAACAAAGCTTCATAATATAAACTTGATTAACTAGATGAGTCTCTCTAAAACCTAGACCTCCCTTTTTTTTTTTTTGGTTTGCAAATTTTGTCCTAATGATGACAACCACAAACCATTTCACCGAATTAAACAATCTTGAATTGGATTTCATACAATAAAAATGAAATTACTAGGGCACGAATAGGAATTGAAATAAGAAGAAAATTAATAAAAAGTAAAAATAAAATAGAGATGGAAAATGGCGTCACAATCGCAAGATTGATAAGCTAAGGAACGATTGCCACAAGAGTTTTGGCCTCTTGATAAGATCAAAGAAAATTGGCTCACTCAAGAACCTAGAGTCACACGCTCTCACAAGAGTGTTCAATCTCATATTGTATTCAAAACTGATTAAAAGTGTGTTTATAAAAGCTTATATATGCCTAATGCTTGTAAATTAATACTAACACAAACCCTAATGAGCTTCTTGTACCAACAAGCCCAAATTCAAATAAACTAAATAAAATAACAAGATTTTATCCTAAATAAAAACTCAAAATAAGTAATGATTAATATTAAAATAAATAAACTAAACATAATAATAAAACCTAATAAAATTTGTTAGAGTTTAAATCCTCTAAACTTATGTAATTGACCATCTTGGACTTTTTTAATTCTAAATTGAGCTCCCTTTCAAATAAAACAACAACAATCTTTTCTAAGTTTCCATTTATTCTTTTTGCCCTTGCCCTTGTCATTAGTCCTTGAAGTCCTTCCAATGCCTTCAAGTCTTTGTCTTCAATGGGCCTTCCTTGATTCTCATCAATCCCTCCTTCTTCAAGAGAATTTGCCTTCAAATTTGACTCTTTATTATCTACATTAAAGAAAGATAAATCATATACAATAAAAGTAGCACTAACACCATATTTATCTGGTAAGTCCACTTTGTATGCGTTATCCCAATCCTCTCTAAGACTTGGAATGGTCCATCCCCTCTTGGCTGAAGCTTTGACTTTCTTTGTATAGGAAACCTCTCCTTACGCATGTGTTCTCAAACCCAATCTCCGGGTTCAAATACCACTCTCTTCCTTCCCTTGTTGGCATATTTTGCTTGTTGTTCCACTTTCTTTTCAATTTGAACATTCACCTTTTCATGCAACTTTTTAACAAATTCAACCTTGGCATTCCATCCTTATGTACTAAAGATGAAACATTAGGAAGTGGCAACAAATTAAGTGGGGTGAGAGGATTAAATCCATAAACAACCTCAAAGGGTAGTTGAAGGAAATGTCCTATTATATGCAAATTCAATATGAGACAAGCATTCATCCTATGATTTGAGATTTTTTTTTACCATTGCCCTGAGAAGAGTAGTTAAGGTACGATTTACCATATTTGTTTGTCCATCTATTTGTGGGTGACATGTGGTAGAGAATAGAATTTTGGTTCCAAGTTTTTGCCACAAGGTCCTCCAAAAGTGACTTAGAAACTTAGAATCTCTATCTGAAATGATGCTTCTTGGCAAACCATGCAACCTTACAACCTCTTTGAAGTATAGGTCCGCAATATGTGTAGCATCATTTACTTTCTTACATGGAATAAAATGAGCCATCTTTGAAAATCGGTCCACAACCACAAATATGGAGTCCTTGCCATTCTTTGTCCTTGGCAAACCTACAATGAAGTCCATAGAAACATCAATCCAAGGATAATCTGGAACAGGTAACAGAGTATAAAGGTTATGAAGATTTACCTTGGATTTAGCCTTCTTGCACACAACACACCTTTCACAAAATTTATAAATACAATGTTTCATTCTAGGCCAAAAGAAGTGTTCTTGCAATATCATTAAAGTTTTAGGTACACCAAAGTGTTCCATCAAACCACCCTCATTAGCTTCTCTCACAAGCAAGTCACGAATTGAGCATTTAGGCACACACAATTTATTCTCCTTAAACAAATACCCATCATGAGCTCCCTTTTCACAAGACACATATAATTCAGCAAAGTCAGCATCATGCACATAAAGTTCCTTTACATGTTCAAATCCAAACAATTTTGTATCAAGCATAGAAAGCAACACATAACGCCTAGATAATGCATCAGCCACTACATTCATTTTACCTTGCTTATGCTTAATAACATAAGGGAATTGTTCTAGGAACTCTACCCACTTAGCATGCCTTTTATTTAATTTCCCTTGACCCTTAAGATATTTCAATGATTCATGGTCACTATGGATCACAAATTCTTTAGATAAAAGATAATGTTGCCATGTTTGGAGTGCCCTAATCAAAGCATAGAGTTCTTTATCATAAGTAAGATGCTTCAAGCATGCTCCATTAAGCTTTTCACTAAAGTAAGCAATGGGATGTCCCTTTTGCATCAAAACAGTCCATATCCCAACATGAGATGCATCACACTCCAATTCAAAAGATTTAGCAAAATTAGGGAGTGCAAGTATCAATGCATGCATAAGCTTATTTTTCAAAGTATTAAAGGCTTCATGTTGCTCCCTTTCCCATTTAAAACCCACATTTTTCTTAACAACTTCATTTAAGGGTGCGACAATGGTACTAAAATCTCTGATGAAGCGCCTATAAAAGCTTGCTAGCCCATGGAAGCTCCTCACTTCACTCACAGTGCTAGGGGTTGGCCAATCTTTAATGGCTTTAACCTTTTCCTCATCCACATGCACACCTTTAGAATTAACAACAAAGTCAAGAAAAATTACATGATCTTTACAAAATGTGCATTTTTCAATGTTGGCATACAATTGTTCATGTCTTAAAAGCTCCAACACACACCTCAAATGCAACATATGCTCATCAAAAGATGTGCTGTAAATTAAGATATTATCAAAGTAAACAACAACAAATTTGCCTAAGAAGTTCCTAAGCACATGATTTATTAAGCGTATAAAGGTGCTAGGTGCATTAGTCAACCCAAATGGCATAACCAACCATTCATACAAGCCATATTTAGTCTTAAAAGTTATTTTCCATTCATCCCTTTCCCTTATTCTTATTTGGTGATATCCACTCTTAAGGTCAATCTTAGAAAAATAACAAGCACCAAACAATTCATCAAGTAAATCATCCAAACAGGGTATGTGGTGTCTATACTTTACAGTAATATTATTGATGACACGACAATTAGTACACATCCTCCAATTTCCATCTTTCTTGGGTACCAAGATGACTGGTATAGCACAAGGGCTTAGGCTTTCCTTCACCCATCATTTCTGTAACAATCCTTCTACTTGTTTTTGAATCTCTTGAGTTTCTTGTGGATTGCTCCTGCATACAGGTCGATTGGGCAAGGTTGCCCCCAAAATCATGTGACCGCCTTCTTGCATTATTTGTCAACGCCTCTTTAACATTCCTTATTGCTTCATTTTGCCTCTCAAACATGCTTTCAAATCTTTGAGCAAGTCTTTCAAAAACACACTTTTGTATGTTGTAATTTTTTTTGTAGTATATTTTTTTTCTCTCTCTTTTTTTAATGAGCACTACGTGAATAGTGTACGATGAACAATACCTTTCAATCCAATTCTAACTAAAGCTCTTGATACCAATTGATGACAACCACAAACTGTGTCGCCGAATTAAACGATCGTAAATTGGATTTCACACAATAAAAACAAAATTATTAGGGCACAAATAGGAATTAAAATAAGACAAAAATTAATAAAAAGTAAAAATTGAATAGAGATGGAAAATGCCGTCACAATCGCAAGATTGATAAGCCAAGAAACGATTGCCACAAGAGTCTTGGCCTCTTGATAATATCAAAGAAAATTGGCTCACTCAAGAACCTAGAGTCACACGCTCTCACAAGAGTGTTCAATCTCATATTATATTCAAAACTGATTAAAAGTGTGTTTATAAGAGCTTATATATGTCTAATGCTTGTAAATTAATACTAACGCAAACCTTAATGGGCTTCTTGTACCAACAAGCCTAAATTTAAATAAACTAAATAAAATAACAAGATTTTATCCTAAAAAAAACTCAAAATAAGTAATGACTAATATTAAAATAAATAAACTAAACATAATAATAAAACCTAATAAAACTCATTAGAATTTAAATCCTTTAAGCATAAGTAATTGACCATCTTGGACTTTTCTAACTCTAAATTGAGCTCCCTTTCAAATAAGACGGCAACAATCTTTTCTAAGTCTCCATTTATTCTTTTTGCCCTTACCCTTGTCATTGGTCCTTGAAGTCCTTCCAATGCCTTCAAGTTTTTGTCTTCAATGGACCTTCCTTGATTCTCATCAATAGTCCCAGCCAATTAAATGACATTTTTTACTACCTAAAAACCCCCAAATGAATTTTTATAAATAGTATCTATATTTTTACACACAGTCTTAGGAATAAGCATGACTTGCATGAAGTAGGCTGGAATACTCATTATGGAAGCTTGAGTAAGAGTTATTCTGCCAACCATAGATAAAGTGTTCATTTTTCAGAGAGAGAGCTTTTTTCTAACCTTATCAATTAGAAAAGCAAAATCCTGTGTAAAAGGGGAAAGATGATTGAAAGGAAAAGCCAGATATTTACCAAACTAGGTAAATTTTCTAATACCTAAATTGAGACTAATTTCCTGTGTCAAGGAAGGATCACACTTTTTAGAGAAAAAAATTAATGACTTATCCTTATTCACAGATAGACCAAAAGCAGAGCAAAATTCACCTAATACATAATTAATCACCTCAACATTATGGACATCGGCTTTGGCAATAAGAATGATGTCATCGGCAAAAAAAATATGAAAAATTTTGGGACCCTTGTTCTTAAAGGAGAAAGGAGTCCAGTCCCCACTATTAATTTTATCATGAATAAGGTGGGCAACCCTTTCTATGCAAAGAACAAAAGATAGGGTCCCCCTGTCTAATTCTCCTATTAGGATTAAACTCATTAGTATGGTAATTATTCCAAATAATAGACATAAAAGATGTGGAAATACACTTATAAATAAGATCAACTAATTTCTGATTAAGACCAATTTGCTCTATTGTGTCTTTTATGAAGGTCCATCTGAGCCTATCATATGCTTTTTCCAGATTCAATTTAATCATCATATAACTATTTTTCCTAATTAATTTATTAAAAGAATGAATCAACTCTTAGAGGACTAAAGTGTTATCAATACCCTGTCTTACAGGGATAAAGTTAGATTGATTTTCAGAGATTAAGTCAGACACGGAACCTCTAATTCTATTAGCAAGAATTTTTGTTATTATTTTGTAACTAACATTACATAAGGAGATGGGTCTAAAATTTTTAAGGTGCTCAGGATGATCAATTTTAGGGATAAGAGCTATAAGAGTGGCATTAACCTCAACAATCTTAGAGGGGTTACTGAAAATATTTGAAACAAAGCTGAAAATTAAAAGTGCTAAAAAACCCCACTGATTTTTTAAGAATAAAGCATGGATACCATCAAGACCAGGGGACTTCAGACTCCCTATACTAAATAAGGCAAATTTTATTTCTTGCATAGTCAAATCAACATTCCAAACAGGCATATCATAATCTTTTAAGAGAGGAAAAGAAGAAACAGTACTGAGGGAGGGCTATTAGGGCAAGGGTCAAAGAAAATATTTTTAAAATACTAAACAGTAAAGGACCGGAGTTTATGGGGATCATATTCCCAATTACTGAAATCATCTCTTAGAGTTTCAGTAAGACTTTGTTGCCTACGAATAAAAACAGCTTTGTGGAAAAAATTATTGTTCCTATCTCCAACTTTAGCCAACTGAATTTATAGTGATGGAACCAAAATAATTCCTCTTGGTCAAGAATTTTCTGATATTCAAACCATAATGATTTCATAAGATTATTCAGAAATGGGTTCTCATTATTAGCCAGCTTCTGGGATATACCCCTAATTCTATTTAATAAACACCTCTTTCTTTTAAAAATATTACCAAAGGTGTTTATGTTCCAATCAAAAATGTTTTTTTGGAAACATTCTATATTCTCATTCCAAGACCTAGAAGAAATCCAAGAATTCTTAACTTGGTTGGCAAAGCCAATATGTTGAACCCACAGAGCTAGAAATTTGAAGGGTTTTTTATATGAAACAAAAGCCTCCTTATTCCTAATTTTTAGCCAAAGTCCATGACGGTCAGATTTTAAGAGAGAGAGATGGATGACATAAATCTTTTGGAACAACGACCTCCGAGAGACCGAGAGTCATTAGCAACAACTCTATTAATGCTTTCTTTAAGATTACCTTTGTGCCAGGTGAAAGGGTATCCAGACAAGCAGCAAATTACTCAACAAGGTTCAAATTAGCAGGTCGACCCCCTACTTTTTCATGATGGTAAGAATAAAGTTGAAGTCTCTAGCAAGACACCAGGGCTTAGAAATAAAGGCACTAAAATCAATTAATAATTTTCAGTATTCAGCTTTTAGATTCTCTTGAGGACTAGCATAAGTAGCTGATAAAATCCAATCCCAATAACTATAACTAATATTGAGGTAAATACAATACTTATTTTTAGATATGGTACTACTTTGAGTTTTCTGGTGTTCAGCATCATGCTTGATGGTTAAATAAAATAGAGATAGTGGTTTTGGAGATAAATTGTGGAACAATACTGCAAGAAGTGAAAAGTAAAGCAAATAATTGAAGAAACATATTCAACATTACAAAATAAAATAGTTTTATATGTTTTTAATACCAGCCGTTGATTTCTTTTAACAAATAACGAATGGTCTAAATTGATTTAATTAAATTTGTCATTTAATTTTTCAATTAAGAGGATCTGCATCCATTAATCAATGTCAGTAACAAAAATGATATATGTTCTTTAATCACATGAACTAACGTCTTAATTTATAAATTTTCAAAGCTAAAGGAAGCAGTCCATACAGTCTCAATAACTAAAATCTTATTTTAAATTTATTCAACCATCAAAAAGCAACAAACGATTAAAAAAAAAAGTCAAGAATTAAAAGTAACTATTCGACCATAAAAATTTGAAGAACTACCGATTCTTACTCCATATTTGGTGTTGTAATGTAAAGATATTATCTAATTGATAACAATTATTATTGGATAGAGTTATTTTTTCAAATGCAAATATTGTAAAAAAAAAAGTTGTCTATTTTGACACTAACATTAGTATTTGTATGTTAAGTCATGACAACACTCTTTACTCTTTCATCAAAGATTAATAATGTGTATGTGAATAAACTTTTCACGGATCTATTTTATACATTTTAATTATCCACTTTTATATAATATAATTTAGCAAATATTATGAACGAAAACTGTATTCAATGGTAGAAAAAGGAAAATGGTAGGAATTGGGCTACAAACTTATATGTTGTATTTTAAAAGGTTAAAAGAATAGCTTTACAGTTTATATAACATATATTAACACAAATTCAATCGTAAACCTTATAATAAATAATTATAACTTAAATTAGATTTATCCTTTAAGCAAAAGGACAATTATATGCATTTTGTACAACAATCTTAAATATTTGGATTTTTTTTTATATATTTTTATAAATTATATATATATATTAAAATATGATATTTTTTAAAAAATTACGAAAAAATCAGTTTAAAAATTGTCATTGTAAATACATGAATTTAAAAATAAAAGATAAAAAAAGTGATAAAATGTTAAAAATCAACAATTTTTTAAAAAATATTAAAAAAATTAAAAGTTGCTAACGATTTTTAAAATAATATTAAAATATTAAAACATACATAAAGGTAGTAAAAAAAATCACTATTAATGATTTTTGGCTAAAGTCGCCGAAGATAATTTAAAAAAAAAAAACTATATGTAATTTGGTTAAAAAAACCATATTTTTAATTAAAAAAATCATACAAATAAAAAAAGCCTAAATATTTACTGTTTATCAAAATAAAATATTAATTTAATTAAAAAATAAAAATAGTAAAAATAGCACCCAAAAGTTTTTCCCTTCCTTAATCTTGTTCACTTGTACAATTCTAACTAAAAGAAGAATAGAATCATGAGATGTACGACACGGTATGAAATCCCATGAATACCCTTGAAAGGATTGAAGTAACGAAACCCCAAAAACAGGCACGGTGCATCAAGTAAAGAGAAGGCAAAAGGGTAAATAAAATAAAGTATGAGGGTATTTTTCGAGTTCCAACCATCACTCATCGTAACAAGTACAGCACAAAAGTACAAAGAAGGGAACCACTGGGAGTTGTTAGAACTGAAAATAAATTAAAATAAAATCGAAAAGCCTCGGAATTTCTCAGATAATTTTCAAGAACAAAAATGATGCACATGACCTTCTATTGGGGCAAAAAATTTACCCTCCTCATTGATTCATGGAAGACCGATTCGGGAACGAGTTACGTGCTGAGTCTACTCGCGTGTCTCGTAGTTGCTGCTTTCTATCAGTATCTTGAGAATCGCCGGATTCGCCTCAAGATCTTCGCCGGCGAGAGGAGGGCCTCGCCGGAGATTCGGACCTCTCTTCTGCGGTGGAATGTAGCCGGAGATAAGGCGAGGTTGGGAGTTAAGTTAGCGGAAGCGGTTCTGTTCGGTGTGAATTCGGCGATTGGGTATTTGTTGATGTTGGCTATCATGTCCTTCAACGGAGGGGTTTTTTTGGCCATTGTTTTGGGCCTCTCTCTCGGTTACTTCTTCTTTAGGAATGAGGGCGAAGATTCTGCTATTGACGTTGCTAATTCTTGTGCCTGCGCTTAGGGCTTGCAACTTGTTTTATGTAATTGTGAATTGGTTTGTTGTCCTGTGAATTGGAGCTTTCAATTCGGATTCTTGGTGTCGTTTTGGGGTGGGAAATATTGTTGAAAATAGGAATTGCCTTTTGTTTTGTTTTTTTGGCAGATTTGGATGACATGTAATTGAGTAAACATGGTATGATTATGTTAAAGAAAAAAGATACAATTTTAACTAATGAGATCTACAACCAAAACCAATTACTTAGATTATTGTTTAATAAAAAATATAAATTTCTTTATCTATCATGTCATTGTTGCCCTTAGCTTAGTTTGCAAGCCAACTTTCGAAGGTGGATAAGAATGAATGTTATATTTCCTTGTAATAAGAAATGGACTGGAATGAGAATTGAGAAAGGGGTGTTTCCTTCTAGAAATGTGAATAATGACCATCATATGGTGCATCATGCTCTGCTGTTGTACAAATTCTTGGAAATTCTCAGATGTAGAAGACGTTTCACTTGCAACACAGAAGTTTAACTACTGCAAAGTGATAAAAGGGTGCTGCAATCTTCATGCTCGAAGCGGGCCCTCTTTTCAGAAGAGAAGTGCCGAACAAGTGTCTGTATAGAGATATGAACTAATGACACATCACTTGGCAAAAGTACTAATTGTAATGGATCATCATTAAAATTAATGGCCGAAACAATTTTATTTTTCGTAGGACTTAAGACCCACTTGTTTAAAATTATTAAATGTTATTTGTGCATCTTAATAAATCTCAACAACTTATTTTACATTAGAACGTGCGTCTTGCTAACAAAAGTTGTTTGTACGCTTAAATTTCAGTCAGTTGGCCAGCCATAACCACTAAATTTAGTGCAGTTCTTTATTTTTTACTTTTTATTAATTAAAATTTCTTTATAATTTGCAATGATATTAAATATAGACTGTTTATCAAACTGAAACACAAATTTTGATTGATAGTTTTTGTCCTTATCAAAGAGGTAGGGCAAGCGCCAAACGCAGCTGGGAGCGTCAGGAATGTGTTCTGGTTAGGTCATGAAACGCAAAAAGAAAGTGGATTACCCTGTAAAAAAAACCCCCATTTTATATCGTAATGCCATGGAAGATCAGTGAAGAATTCCCAAAATGTACACTGCCAAAGAACCACATCCAACATTAACCAAGATAATTTAAATTGTTATTTCACCTAGTTTTGAGGATCCTCTTCTATCGTTGGAGGAAGGCCAGCTTCAACTTAAGGAGAGGTTCCTCCCATTCTCTGGATACAATCTAATGGGCTTCAATTTACTTATTATAAGTTACAGGATGAATCAAGGGGGCTAAAGATGAACAAAGAATAGAGTAAAACGATAATGGGCATGTGTATTTCACACTGAAGTACTTTTATTGCTGGAAAAGAACCACATACACTGCAAATTAAGGGCGAAATTGTTTAGTAATTTGTAAAAATCTGAAAGTGCACCTAACCTATAAAACTGAGAAAACATTTGGTTGCAGAAATTACGAATTGATACAGGGGGACAGGGGGTCATACAGCAATGTTTAAAGTTGAGAGTTGTTAAAGATGAATCACAGGGAGAGACGAGCCTTTTGGGGAAAAGATAAAAGCACTTTCTGCACTCACAAGTGGTCATCAATTAGAGGATAATAACAGCTTCCAAATACAGATTCCACATCAATTGGTCTATCCTCTGATCTGTTTGACAAGGATCACCATCACTATAAAATTCAGTGAGTGAATGCCACGATTCACATATCTGAAGGAGCAGAACAACAAATAACCTGGAATCATGCTGCTCATAGATCCTCCGTTGTCTTTGAAAACAGCATCTCAGTAAACTAGGAAAAAAATGTCACATGGCATGGGGGATCACAGATTCTGTCCATTCACTATTATTGGTCTTCAGTCTTGAACAAAACTAATTCACTTTCTTGCTGTAGGTTCTTGTACTTAAAATTGTTAGGGAGCCATCTGTTTAGTCTCTCAGGCCAGAACCTGCCATAAAAAAATAAAAGAATAAAGAGAAGCAAATCTGGTTATATGTTTTAAATGAAATGTTTTGTAAAAAGCAAGAACAAAGAAGCATCTACAACTAATTGTGGTAAAATTGAGTAAATAATAAACGTCACTTTCTATAAGATTGAAAAAGGAAACAAGAACATCATCGATTTTGGACCTTCTGCACCAACTAACCCCAAATTAAGTGCTCATCAATAGACTAATAACTGTTAATTTACCAAGTTGATTCTGCAAAGTCTATGGTGCACCCACATAATTTCAAAGCATTGGTTCAAGACATGAAATAACCTGTCGGATAAGAATTGTGTAAATGGACGGCTACGCATTATAAGAAGGTTCTTAACCCATGTAGCCAATAACAGCATACTTTCTACTCCCACCATACCTTAAATTCCTTTAACTAAAATAATTGCCATTGCCTTCTATTGGTTCCCTATATGGACTTCCTATGCCCAAACACACCTTCATTGACACTCTTCACCTTTGTCTCATCAAAGCAACTGAAGAATGTAAGATGAGGGAACTGAACGAAGCTCAAGGCAAGGTTTCAAGTCTCTGCCTCGTTTTTTAAATGAAGACTATATATATAGAGTAGATGATCCTACAACAAATTTGACAAGTGTCACATTCCCACTAATGGAAAATGTTTCACATTATGAAATACTTCAAATATTGGCTCTAAGAAATAAATCAAATTCCTTATTTTTTATTTTAAAGCATGAGAGATCTTTCTTCTTTCCACTTTTTCTATGTTTTTGAACTAATTCCAAAACTTATTTTGTTTCATTAATGTATTGTAAACCATTCAGTGAACCTCGGTTCTGAAGCAGAGAATTTGCTGAGAAGCATATAAACATTTTTTTATGCTAGAGGTTGCAAGTACTTTCATAATTATTTTTTGAATATTTTTTGCATTCTTGCTTAGTTTAGGAATATGCTTTCTAGTGTGAAAATGAATGTTTCACAATTATATGAGATTATGTTACTTCAATGTTTTCCCACAACTTTTGGTTTTGTTAATCTATTACCTACCGTTTATTAAAAAAAATTACAGATCATTTATTGGACATGAATAATGACAAATTTATTGGGATATGAAACGTATATACTTGCTCTATAAGCTGTCTAAAATAGCAAAGTTTATGACCATTAATTTTGAGAGATCTCCCTTTTCTTTTTCAGTTTTTAATGCTTTCCCACAATTTTTTGGAACTGATTCATTGGTGTTTTGTTTAACTGTACAATGTTCTTACGTTTTATTTCTTTTGCATTTTTATATGTCCTTGCTTAGTCTAAGATGTTTTCAGGGGATTTTAAAAAAAAGATGTTTTCTGGTGTGAAAATGTGAATATATGGATGGTGTTTGCATGCTACAGTTGTTACCCAATTCATCTAACATTAAATACAAAAACATATTTTAAAGAATTAATACTCTTGATGGAAATTAAATCAATTTAAAAAGGACTGAGACTGATGGAGTCAAAAGACTGAATGAGGAATGCGACAGGATTTGGCATAAGAAATTTAGTAAAAATATATTAATTGGTTCAAAAGTTAATAAAGAATATAGTACTATAATAAATCAAAGAATAAATGTCACCCATGAGGATTGATTTTGAACAAAGGTGATGAAGGTGTGATGGTAGCACCAAAAAGGTTGCATGCATGGCCACCAGAAGAGGATACAAACCTCCTTGTATATCAGTCATTCACTTAAAGAATAGCTAGGAAATGGGCTATGTTATGTGCTGCACAAGTGCACCAAATGTGGGTGTACTGTGCACCATATACTTGCCTATAAATTTTTAAATAATAAGATGATAAGCAACCTAATTATACTTTTTCAATGTGATAGTAAAACATCCAACATATTGGCTGAGTAGCCTGGAGAAGATGAGGTTATGAGAATAGGGAGAAAACAAGGGTGGCTGAGTAAGTATTAAGCTACAATACAAATCATGCAGGGTAGAGACATGGGCAAGACACGTAGACACAAAAAAGCTAAGGCAGTAAAGCTAACACAATAAGATTGATGACAAAAGTGCACAAGTTAAATTCAGAATAGGAGATGAAAATATTATACTTAGATTGACCTTGAGAGTCAAACGAGAGATGAAAATTTTTTATTGAAATCTCTCAAAGAAGACAGAATAGAATCAGTACTTACTTGTCCAGTCTTTCACAAATTGCCCGACGAACAGAAGAATTTAGACCATAAGCAATTGAGTTAAAGAGTCCCTGCAATAAGTAGACAACATGACAAAGCTTAGCAAGATGCCGTAATAGTACTTTTCTACTTTTCAAGTGTTGAATTTGATTCACTCTTCACGTGACATCAAATCTGTATGAAGGGATGCCAATTACATTTACTGGAAAAGCATAGAACAGTCCAGCAAAATGGAAAGTGATTAACTGCAGAGATATGAGGCAATGCCCTTATTATAAGTTTACAAATATTGTGTGTGCCAGTTATAATCGGAGAACTTTCCATAGTATTGATTAACTTACAATTATGCTACGGTTGAAGTAAGGCTAAAAGTCTTAACCTCCTCTCCAAAACAAATGTGACACTGACATATACTTGCATTTAAATTGTAAAAAATAACCTCCTATTTTTCATATGTTATCCCAAAGTAAAATAATTGAGCAATTACAACATGCAGTTTAAATTGGAACTATACCAAAGCAGTACATAACCTTGAAAAACACATTTAACTAATTGCACCAATAGTGGTTTGGTAACCAAACACCAGAAGATACCTTCTATAAACCAGTAAAATCAGAATTATACTCTTGCTAATATATAAGGCAGTGTAAACCATGTGATGTTTAAATGAATTATTGTCATTTAGGTTTAAAGATGTTGAAATAGCAATTTTGAATGAGTTGTACCCAGATTTTCACACCGTATCAATTCAAATGCATAAAATTACCAAATCTCAGTTATTTTAGATGTGTCTGTTTTATAAGTTAGATAATGCATTTTATTCTGTCATTAACATATTGGTAGGGATGACAATAAAAGTTTGATTGTTCAAGAAAGTAAAAAGCTCACAACTGGGTGCCAGAAGATTAGTGGAACTAACAGAAGTTTATAATGCGGATTTATAGATAAATGGCAATCATCTTGAGTCGCCTGGTAACTTATAGAACATTCAGTGAATAGAAAATAAAGCTGAAAATAGTACAGTTAATCGTTGATACCATAAGAGCAGCTGTCCCAACATCAAGAAGTGAGAGCCAAAAGAGCTTATGGTTGGGTTCAAAAAAATCATGAACACGGTTAATGGTGCCAAAAGCCCATGATCCAATCAGAATTAGTGGATAGTATCCCCAACGATTCAGAGCCTGCAATGTAAAACAGAAAATACTTAAGTATAGTTCAATGGAATGTAGTTGCAACATGTAATAATACTTTCATCAGAAGTGAAATCAAAGAACTTGGAGATAATAGTATATGATACCCTCATACCCTCATGTTATCTCTTGTATCTGACACATAAGCTTGGCCTGACATACCAACTGCCATCTGAAATTTACCAAGAAACAGGTAAATAAGGTCTCAAAAGGTGCCTAAACAAGCAATTTGTAGTTTGTTTGAGAAAGAATCAGCCAAATTAGATACATACACGGGTTGCATTATTCAGCATTCGTATTACTTGCAAGTACGTAAACCCATTATACAGAATAGCACCCCAGAGTGGCGTGTAAAATGTTACGAAATGAACTGCCTGCACGAAAAAAGGAATTTGCTTATAGAGGAAAAAGAAAGATTACTAAACTATTCAGATAAACATGATACATATAAAAATGCAGTAAAGTAAGCATACTAGACACTAACAAAAGTGTTACCTTTCCTGAGATGCCTAATGTTATATTTTTACTACAATTTAAAAGGAATGACAAATTTCCATTACATATTTATTAAAAAGCCCACAATCGCGCCCCCCCCCTCCCCCCCTCCCACATACTGTGACGGATAAAAATTTCCATACCTTATAAAGAAACTAATAAAAAATACAAATATAGTCAATTTACATTCAATTTTTCGATTTAAAAGGGGAGAAACTGCTTGTGTACAGCAGGTTCCTCTTTAAGTGAACTAAAAACACCCATTGTATACCACCTGTAAAAGAAAAGAAACAAGTTGGGAATAAAGAAATTTTCTGGAATTACATGAAATGTGTAGACTGTAGCCTATACTCCTACTGCAATTTACCTTCCCAGTGCGACCTGTTTGAGTCCAGCACCATGCACCAAAATGTCTATGGTCATTGCCAAAGGAACGAATAACTGTCATAACGAGGGAAGTACCTGTCAAAAGTAAAGTTATGTCAAATGATCTCTCCACAATGTACGTTGCTAATGAAAGGGTTGGTCTTTGGCCAAAGTAGGAAGTCCTACTACTATTATTAGTATATAACCCAATAACCGAGATCGGAAGCCATTCCATTAGCATCAACTTTCTCTAAAAAGTCATTTTCAGATTAAAAGTCATGGGAAGTTAGGAAATGTGATGACTATTATAAAATAGGCCATTTCTCAAAGCTAGAATATTAAAAGTTGATTTAGATGCATACCCCACACATACAAGTGAAACATGGCCTCCAAATCTTCAACATCTGTTTTGTGCTTCACAACAGTACGATGCAAGGTAAAGGCAATTGTCGTGGTCCATAGAAAAGAAGCCACACAAAAGAAATGTGTGCTATAACCCTGAGCATAACAAAAGAAACCTTTGGACGGGTCCCTGTATCAAATTGAAACTTGTATCAACCACATGATGAACAACTTTAGTTGATAAATACATTTGAAGATTTCTCTAGATCTAATAGGTATACCCTATTATGCTGAAGAAACTGCAAAGCATATCCTGCAATCGGCAAAAACGTCATTAAAAGAGCATTGTGGCTCATAAGAAGACGAGGCATAACCAATGCAAAGAAACAGACATGGTTCCTGAAATGCCAGATGACCTACTTCTCAAATCTCAATTGTATAACAGAATTACAAATACAAACTAAAGTGGTCAAAGCCCAAAGGTAAAAAGGTTACAAAAGTTAGTTACTTAAATTAGAAGTTTAGTAGCAATCTAACAGGATTCATCAACAGAAGGTAGTTTTTACAAACGCAATTTAAGTCAATAACAAGCTGGTAATAACTTTACAACACATACATTGCATGGAGAAACATACTAGGATTACAACACATACATTGCATGGAAAAGCTTACTATGATTACTAGCACAATTCTTAAACACACTACAGGATATTTAGACTCCTACTTTATCACAAAGTACGTGCGACCTTAGCTAAGATTCTCGATCATTACGCTCCTAATTCTAGTGTTACTGAGAATTACAAGTTCAGCAAATTTATTTAATTCTTCGTAAATAAATTCGTTCCAAAACCGATTTGATTGATTGCGTCAATGAGAAGCGGCAACTAGATGCACGAGTAGAAAATTAAGCAATTAGATAAAAACAACAACAAAGTGTGAAATCGACCAGTGGTAAATTCAATTGAAAAAAGCCAAAGCGCGTTTAATCATGTCGTTTTGGCGAATCGTGCGAAGTGTTACTAAACTAACGAATCAAAATTTAAGCAACGTTAAAAATAGAGAGGAAAAGCAGGGTTTTAGATCTGACAAAGAGGAACTGGAAAGAGAGAAAAAGATGCATACAGAGAGAGCGAGGTAGAAAACGAGCTTGAAGGAGAACTTGCGAAGCTCCTTGAAGAGGAGATAGCAGAGTACAATGAAGCTGGAACCAGCCAACGAAAGGCTCGACGCTCCGGCGTTCACCGCCGTAAGAATCCGGCGTTCGTGCGCCGTTAAAGTGCCGGCGGCGGCGACGGAGGTCGCCATTTCACGGAACTAGTTGGCGATTGCCGATCCCTTGATTCTCAGTTCTAATCTAACTCACTGAGGATGGCGAAGGAGGAAGATGGTGAAAGTGAAACGGTTTTTCAATTTTATTTTTGTGAGATAAGAAATTAAAAATAAAAGGTTTTTCAGCTATTGATTGTGATTTTTGGAAGCGTAATGGTACTTTTTCTCTCCCAAAATCACCCAACTTTGGTACTTTGTTTAGAAAAGAGTAATGATATATTCTTTCATTGTTTATTTTATTAATTTTTATATATAAAATAAATAAAAGTATGAATGTATTTAACGTTTCGAGAATGTAAAATATATTTCATTTTTTTATTTAACATATAAGAAAGTTATATATATATATATATATATATATTAGGAAAGAGTGTGATTTTTTAATGCATATTTTCTTATATTTGTTAATGAAAAATAATAATTTAAAAGTAGCATAATTTGTTATGTAAACATTAGCTTGGTTTTTGAAAAATAAAAAAAATAATGTAAATGAAAAGAATAATATATTAAATTAGTTTTTAAAATAATATGCATAAATAAATTTAGTTGTTAAATTTATAAAACCTATATTTTATAGTCTTTAAAATCATCAAGTAATAATTATTTTAATACCTAAAATAAAATGATTTATGTTAACAATTTTAGAGACAATAATAAAATTTTAAAATAAAAATTAATTAATGCTTGTAATATTAAAGAATAACTAAATGTAATATTTGAGATAAAAAAAAGTATATATAAAATAAAATTATTGAATTTTTATGAACAGTAACGATAGAAAATATGATGTCATCGTAAATTTAATTTTAAACTTTGTCCATTGCCTTTGTTTTGTGAATCATTGCATCCCAGTGCGGTTATGGTACAAAGAATCATACATAAAAGACAGAAGTAATGCATAATCCTCACGGACAAAACTTAAAAGGAAGTATTATAAATACATTAATATAAATTTAAAATTAAATTTTCATTTAGATAACTAAGTTCGACCTTCATAATTGAAAAGCAATATAAAAACACATATAATGAAAGGTCTTAATTTTATTCCTTCCCATACTGAAGATCCTATTGAGATATTCTTTGATTCCACGGTGGTACCAGTCACAACTGGTCCTGGCCTGGCCTGCACTTACTTTCAAACCATTTGAGTTACGCCAATTTGTTTGTTTTAACTGAAGTGTTGCCACTAATTAACAAATTATGTTGCGGGGACAATGTCTAATATTTTTTATGCCAAGAAAATATCGTTTAGTGTAATAGAAAAGACATCTAAATAACATAACCTTAAGATATGTATTAAGATTTATCTATGTATGTTTACATCATGACTATTATTATTTGATTGAAAATAATACTTGTAATAAGCGCTCTATATATATACAATTGAAAATTTTGTTGAAAGTAAAAAACTCATCACTGTCATTTAATAATATTACTTTAAAGCATGTTTTAATGTGAAAATTATAATTTGTAACGTTAAAATTTATTTATGTTAAAGTATATTTGACATATATTCAAACACACGTTAATCTATTTTGGATTTGGTGTTTTAAAATCATGATAATTTATCTTATAATAAGAATAGATTATATGCTGTTATCCTAAGTAATTTAAACTTTTTTTTAACAATAACAATAATTCAAATATACATTAACAAGATACATAAATTGTTTAACTGACTAGTGACTAATAATAATATGTTATTGTTAATATACCATATCACATATTATTAGTTTATTAATTAAATTTCTTATTTCAACCGTGATAACGTTAACAATGAAGATCTAAGATTCATGAATATTTTTTACTCATCTAAAAATTGCCATACTATGATACTGATAATAACGTGTGTATATTACAGTATACTGACCTAATGAATTTTTTTTTTCACTTTCGCTAATCTATGACTTGAAATCCAAAATCTTCTCTAAACACATCCAACAATAATTTTTTCAAATACATCATATGTGAATAAAATTGAGTTTGAATATTCTGGAGTTTCAAGTGTTTGTACATTGTTGTGTATATAATCACACCATAGAAAACTAAGTTACCACTTGCATCTTGCTTCATGATTGTGAAGATCAAGCTGTCCCTTACAAATTGAAATAACACACCACTTTCTTTTTTTGCTTTTCTTTGCCTTTTGCTATCTGCTATATTTTTTTAGTGCTGCTGCTATATTTTATCTTTGTCACCGTTTTCACTTACGGCAACATACACAAATGGTCCAATGAAAACATCATCGAAGTCTTGAAGTGGCTCCAACACCTTCACCACATCACTCATAGAGGGCCTTGGATTTGGGTGGTGACTCAAGCATTTGAAGGCCAACATAGCAACTTTCATGGCTCCTTTCGTAGGAAATTGTCCTTCCAATCTACTGTCTATGATACCATAAAGCTTCTTTTGATCTCTCAACAAAGGCCTTGCCCATTCCACCAAGCTCTTCCCTCCATTAGACCGCGACTTATTGACTACGCGTCTTCCTGTGAGCAATTCCAACAGAACCACTCCATAGCTATACACATCACTCTTTGTTGTGAGGTGACCTATATAATCAAGGAATGAGTTTGCTTCATCATCAAATATCACAGTGACCGAAGTGAGACTTGTCTAGTGAGAAAATTTTAACTTCTTTTGTGATTTTGGACCTCAGAAATTAAATGAAATTAGTGACAAAATAAGGGTATGTTTCTAGTAATATGAAAGCCCTAAGTTCAATTTAATTTGCCAGTACTATTATGAAAAGTTTTTAATGAGGCTTCTAACATACTTTAATTTTTATGTGCCATCATGGATCATGCTAGAAACTTGGTTATCATTTTGAATGGTAGTTTATACCTGTCATGATGTATTCAGGAGCAGCATAGCCTTGTGTTCCCATTATGCGTGTTGTCACATGTGTGTCTTTCCCTTCAGGGCCATCCTTAGCTAGACCAAAATCTGAGAGTTTAGCTGTGAAATCCTAGATTTGGAGAGAGAAAAGAGTTCAAGTAAATTTCTTAATATATAACTTGGGAAGTTGATGTAGGAGTGTAGGAGATGCAACATGATATTTCAAAAGAGGTGCACATGCAGAGAACAGAAAGGGAAAATCAGAAGCAGAGAACTTACTGAGTCTAGTAAGATGTTTGAAGCTTTGAAATCCCTATATATTACAGGTTGATCTGCTTCGTGAAGGAAGGCCAGGCCCTTGGCTGCTCCTAATGCAATTTTCATCCTGGTTGACCATGGCATAGCAGCTGAGTATCCTGCTTGTATTTATATTAGAACAAAAGAAGCAGGCCTTAAGGTTATAATAGGTAAGGAACTAAGAATCCATTTTCTTGTTTTAGGATGAGGGGTCAAAGAAAATAAACAGATATGAAACAATTAGGTGTTCTTGACAACATAGATCAGAACATCCAAATCATTTGATCATCATCATCATCTAGCTTGATCTTCTGTTTAGGTTTGACTTTGAGTGAGTTACTATTGATATAGGGCCCATTTGAAAAAGCTTATGAACAACTTATGACTAGTTTTTTTTTAAGTTATTCAATAAATATTTTGGTATAGCTTATAAAAATAAGTTGTTTTCAACTTATTCCAGTGAGTTTCATAGTTATATTTATGACAAAAATCATTTGAAGAGAGCTTAATGAATGTGTTCAGTTAAGTTGTATATCCATACACACTCAAAATCACAAACAAAAAGTGAAAGACAGAAATGAAAGGCCTAAGGAGCTTTATGTACCCAAAAAAGGAAAAACCAAGTGAGTTGTGACCACATCTTTTCTCACCCTTTAGAGGAAAGAGTGAGAAAAGGAGGATAAGTTGAAGTAAGGAAAGAAACATACTTCTGAAGAGTTGATCCTCCAAGCTGCCTCTTGGCATGCATTCATACACCAAAAGTCTGTGTTCATCCTCATAACAGTACCCAATTAACTTGACAAGATGTGGATGCCTGAGCTGTCCAAGAAATATAATCTCTGCCTAGAAAAGAAAACATGTTCAAAAAAACAGTTTTTTTCAGATACTGGTGTTCCATTAGTATCTATTCAAACAAAAGAACTAAGTCAATCTTAAATTTGATATGTTACAAACAAATAGATGGAGAGTGTGTGTAAAAGGGCACTTTAAGAAAGCTAACCAGCCACTCCCTATGACCTTGCAAGCCATCCAAGTCCAATCTTTTTACAGCTACAGTTTGAGCTTTCAAACCAGACCTGAGTTTGTCATCAACAAAACCTTTGTACACGGGTCCAAACCCACCTTCACCAAGCATATTACTCCATGAGAAATTATGTGTTGCTTCCCTTAGCTCCTCAAGTGTGAATGTATAAAGTTTTGAGCCAACAAGGGAAATTGAAAGATCCTCTATTGCCTGAGTGGAGCTTGAATTGCTTACATCTGATAGACATAGCCTCTGCAAAGAACCTTGTTTTAAAACCTGCTTCTCTGATTCCTCCAAGGGACATTTAACCTTGTAACAACTTAAGATCAAGATAACAGACTTCCATGTAATCTTCTTAGTAGTCATCTAGAAAATTGGTGTATATATGTGCAACAACTTTGTAATGTATTTTTCTTTCACAAGTAACTTTTGATTCTAAATTATGAGAAAGACGACACCAAAATGGGAATGATTGATGCCGCTGGGAAAAAAAATAAGTGAAAGATGAGGAATTTATAAGTACATATTTTCACCTACTACCTTAGAAGAAATATGTGGGGAGATTCCTTGACTTCTAGACGTGGATGCTAGAGTTATACGATATGCATGAATAATATTTATTTTATTTTATTTTAGTAACTTATAAATATTATAACTATAATATTGTCATATATATCTTCAATTAATTATGGGTCAAGTAACTTGCCAACCTGTTGACTTCAATGTTACACTAAACTCTCCCTTCCCCAACCCCCTCACACATATGTGTGTATCTCTTGCCGTCCACTAAATTTTGTGTTTAGCAATTGATGTACATTCGCCGGGAAGATCGCAATATGAAGAAATCTAACATAATTTTAGTGCCAAACCAACAATTCCATTATCTAATTTGTTGTCGCACACAAAAGTTTTATAGTGGGATATATTGTAGGCATCTGCTATATTGTAACAAAAGAAAAGGGCTATGTGGATTGCTAAGTATCTTTATGGTCTAATTGATAATTCCCAGTATTTGGTAGGTAAGGCTCATAGGTTATTGTTGTTAGGATGTCATGATCATACATTAGCAAGCCGACAATTAGACTCTTCTTTTAAATTTTTAATGTGATCATCAAGGAGAGCTTCTAGAATTTACAAGTTAAGGATTGCTCTTACACATTTTGTTTATTATTATTAATTACTATTACCTTGGACTAATGAATTTGTACCCATAGCATTGTAATAATGCCATGAGATGCATGTAAGTCAACACAGCCAAGGAATTGAATCTATATATTAAAAAAAAAAAGAGATGAAGGCAAGGAAGGTCAAAGAGAAAGGGTGAACCAATCAATCTAACCCACAACCACTTCTATCGCTCATGGAAAATATTGCAAAGCAAAAAGTAATCATTTGGAAAATGGATTTCATACAACGGCTTGTAGGGGTAATCATTTAATTAGTGTTTGACAATTTTGCTGCCCCTTCAAGTTTCAAAGTGATTAATCACTGCAAGTTCGTTTCAAAATAAGGAGAGAAAAATAGCTATATGCCTTATTTTCAGTGGTCTTTAGTCTTAACCATTTAAATATAACATGGTAATTTTTTTTTAAATATAATTTTTCAAATATATTTATTATTACATTTTTTATATTTTTATTTATTGTGAGATTTATATTAACAAGTAACTCAATCATTACTTATATGAGAAATTATAGTCATGCATTTAATATTTAAATTATCAATTTAACTATATATTTTGAAATACATTAACTATGATGCAGTAAACTTTGTTGGATAAAGTTAAAAATCTAACTTTATTCAAATCTTTAAATTTAATGCTCAAACACTCAAATTTTTTTAAGTGTATTCAAATGAGTCTATAAGTTGAACCATTTTAAAACTCTTCCTCAAATCAAAAGGAGGCTCATCCAAAATGCTCATTCCCCAGTAACGCTTATGCCCGCATTAACAGGGAAAATTAGCACACTTCCCACGCCTTGTGATGGTAGGTCACAAGTTCTAATGATATGCATGTTTTATAATTTTAATATTGTAAGCATGACCATTTAAATAATTTGGAAAGATGCATTTGATTTCATATAATATATAGTCAGCAAAAATAGTTCCAGCATAAGACTTTGAGGTATTCAACAGCTGATCACCCCATAAGAGTGATATATAATTATCTCTTTGTCCCACCTAGTCTCCCTTTCTCCGTGTCACACATATACATCACCTTAGGCTAGTAAATTATATGAAATAAATTAAAAAATATATAAAACTTAGATGCAATATCTTAAATACTTTTTATATGTTTTTTTTAATTAAAATTAGGATAGGATCAAATGATATATTATCAAGTATCAAATTTAGTAAAATATTATGTTCAATTCCTCTTTTAATAATATATTATACGTTAAAATAAAATAAAATGATAAAATATCAAATACTTTTTAAATTGTGTAAAAGTTTATAAAGATAATTTATTTTATAAAAAAATTAATTTAACAATTGGATTGATAAAACTCACTTTTAACTAAAAATATTATTAAATATGTTATTTTAGTAATTTGATAGCTTGTAAACTGCAATAGTTTTACCTTACTAACCAAGTATTAAATTTTAATGTATTTTTTATTACACAACTTATCAAAATAATTTTTTAATACTTGATTAAAGAATAATATCAAAACACCTCAGATACTAAACTTAACTTTTGTTTATTAATTTTAAAAAATTTAGTATTATAATAATTAAAATAGAATATTTAACATTAAAAGTATATTAAATAGTAAATTAAGGAAAAGTTATAAAATTATATGCAGTGCATTATGATAACAAATCTATATAATAGGCTAAATTATAACAATCTATACGTAGACTTCGTACGCAAACCTTTGAACATTATATTGACCCTTTAGTTAGCTAATTTTTTTAGATCGAATAAACAACAAAATAATATATAGTTCAAACAAATTGTTCATCATCATTTTCTATCAAGTTTGAATGGCTTGCTCGACTGATTCTCCATCAGTTTATCGTCAGTTTATTAATTTTTAGAGTTGAATCCAGCCACTTGATCAGTTCCCAGCCACTTGATCAGTTCATTAATTTCCCTTTTTAAAAAGAGACAGTTTGATTTTTTTATTTATGATTATATTTTAAAATGATACTATATTCTTATTTTTTTAATTGATTAATATATGTTACACTGTTTCATTTTAACGTAAATGAATTTTTTAAAGTATTTTTATTCACACAACTCTAAGATTATTTGATTACTAACACTAGAATTAATTGACGTTGGATTATTTTAACTTAACTAGTAATTCTAAAAATTTAATTGCATTAAATACTTAAAAAAATATACTTGAAAAAAAAAACCTTTATCCTTCCTAAGAACCTTATCAAAAGAAAATTTCTAACATTATATGCAATTAATTTTAAATATTTATATTTTTAAAAAAATTTGTAAAACTTGAAATTTTGATGATAAAAAAATGTTTATAATTTTATGTTATCTTTAAAAATCTAAATCAATAGCAACAGTGTTCTTAAATCATTATTAAAACTCTAACAGTCACTAGCTCAAATAATTACTTATTTTTGACTTAATATTTATGTTAAAATGATTAAATTATAATGTATATTTATCTCTAAAAATATAATTTTATACAATACATACTTCTTTTGCTTCTTTTTTTTATCGTTAAGCTTACTATATTAAGAAATTATTAATTTTATTTTTATAATATTTTGCAAGGATTGAAGAATCTCTAAAAAAGCAACTTTATGTAATAAAGCACTTTTATGTATTATGTTTTCAGAAGGTATTTTGTTTTTGAACTCAAGAAGAGTAGAAAAAGAAGAATTATTCATTTGAACTTTAAAATTGTATCCTCTTAAAGCTATTGCTTACATGGATACGGGAGCACAAAAAACAATGATAAATCTAGACATTTTTCCCAAAGAAGTCTGTAAAAAAAGATTCCTCTTTGTTTGTAGCGGCTGATGGGAAACTTTTCAAAACTAAATTAGTCTCAAAAATGCTATTAAAGCTATTGCTTACATAGATACGGGAGCACAAAGAACAATGATAAATCCAGATAATTTTTTTAAAGAAGTATGGAAAAAAGATTCTTCTTTGTTTGTAGCTTTTGATGGGAAACTTTAACAAATGCTGTTTGCAAAGTTTATCGAAAACTTCAAAAGTCATTTGGTGAATTTGTCAAAGACTCAAATTAATTAAGTCTCTTCTTGGGCTGTAATCATCTTGTGAATTTCAGGTTGTAATTCTTAGAGGAGCCCCTTATATCATAACCTAGATAGAAAATAACAATACGTTCTAATACTTTAAACAAATTCATATGTATTTTTCTTATACTCGTACTGACCATTCTTTCATCTAAACAAACACCACAAAAAAATGATAGAGAATTTTTATCTTCTTAATAGATTCAATGATACAAGCTTCAAAAATACCTATGTTACTTATTTTCTCCAAAAATTATAACTTGAAATTCATAAGATGATTACGGTCTATCTCCATTATCATTTAAAACAGGTAGCTAAAAATTCTCTACCATTAAAAATTCCTAAAAAAGTGAAAGGGATATTACAATCCGATGCCGGTGATCATTTCGCAGTTCTAAAATGTAACGGGGGCCATCATCACAGGACATACACGGACACACCTCAGCCGTGCCAATGATTTCTAATTCTGGTCCAATCTTGTCACTTTTTCTGTGTGTATGGACGCGGATTTAGTCTTGGATCGTGTAATCAGTATATTTTATATTTTCGTTTAAGTAAAAAAAATATAAAATTTTACTTGAATAAAGTGTTGAGACTAAATTTGGATTTGTTTAAAATGATTATAGATGGAAATGTTTAAATACATCTTCATCTATGCAATTTATTTCAATTTTAATTTTCACTCTTCTACATTAAATATTTTTTTATAATATTAAAAATATGATTTTAGTTCTGACTATTATATCAATATGCTGAAACACTTGTTTCCCATTTGTACAAATATTTAATATATTAGAGGGACTAAAACCTAAACAAAATATATTTTTGAAATGCTTTGATGCTAATTTTAAAAAAATAGAATTAAGTTAATTCAAATATGTATAAGATAATTTTCCTACCTAGTTAGAAATTTAGAGTATCAAGTGAAATTTAAAACATCCTGTCTAAGATACAAAATAGAATAAGTTTGTATTTCAATGTATGAAGAGTATGAGAAAATGAGTCTAATAAAAAAAAATAAGTTGGGTTTATTCAGTGCTGAATTTTGTTAAAGGTGCCATAAGACCATCAATTAATAAACATTTAACATCTCTCCTTAAAGCTTTCTAATTATTTTTTAAAAACAGTTTTTCTATAATAAATTCTAAACAATTTGCACTCCTTAGTTAGGAAAACGGGAAGAAAATCAAATTGAAGTTGAAAACACTACGCAATCATCAATAACAAATGGAATGAGTACAAAACACTTCAGTATGAACTGTGAAAATAGTAACACCTTTTCCCTAAAGAACTTGAAAAGATATCAAGGAGGCATCAAAATCAAAAGTGATTGATGAATCAAAGGGAACATAGAATGGTCTTCATCTACAATATGAAACAACGTGCATCACTCTCCACAAGTCATTATCAGCAGCATGTTAAGGTACTTAAAGAGTTGTGGTAGGTGAAGATAAATGTTGAAACAAAACCACAGCCTTGCCTCCATATGTAGGAGTTACTATACTCATTACCCAATATGCACCGCCGAATTACGCAAGGGAAGCGTGCATGTTATGTTAGTCTTTTAATACACAACTTAATTAAATAATATTTTTATATGAGAATTTATGTTATAAATTTAACTATAAAGTTTATTAGAACAAGTTGAAAAGTTATTTCATGATAAAAAAAATAATTTTAAACTTTTCGAAAAGTTTCCTAGATAGAAAGTGTTTGTTTGATTCGGGTTTTCGTGGTACCCTCCAACATAACTGAAGTCTAATGATTGGAATAGGAAGTGGAAACCATTACACAAGAATACTCGTCGTTGTTGAAGTGGTGGCGTAGAAGTTAAGGGATAATTGAAAATGAACAGCTGGTGAATACTTTATAAGATACTGTGTGATGAATTCATATTCTAGAAGGGACCACTTGGGTACATATGCCAATCTCAATCTTTGACTTCTTGGCCACCATATATGATTCTGATTGAACCATTCCATATAGAGGAATTTAGGTAATTCGTCCTTAGCACTTAGCATTCCCTTTGAAATTTAATTTTGCCTTTTTCTTTCTCTTTTGACAATCTTGCTAGATCATCCTCACGTGTTAGTAGCCAGTTTTTACATGGCGTTTCTTGCAGAATCCTTGCACAGTCACCCAAATTAAAAGGGAAAAATATATTTTATAATTTTTTGAACATTTAACTATAATTTCTCTCTTCAAACTCTAATATCATATTTTATAAAAATTAAAAATAACTATTTAAACCACCTTTTTCACAAATATTTTTTTTATCTCGGAAGTTAAAACGATTACTGAACTCAAATGTACTTACTATTTAAACTATTTTTTTTTATTAATGATCGTTATCAAGAACTGAATAATTAGTATTATAAAGATCATTTTTTCACGATAATTGTTGGTTCACATAACACTCACCTAGCTGTACATGTATATATTAACTCTATTTTTTTTACTTATTGGGATAAATTTTAGTTATTACTATTACTGTGGTCATCGTAATATATATATATATATATATATATATATATATATATATATTCTTAATTATCTATTTATCAAATATGAATTGTTGTTCTTCTATCAATAAATTTTTTTATATAAAAAAAATTATATTATTTTATTCTAAGAATTAAGAAAAAAAACTCTTTAATAAAAAATAAATTAATAAATTTAGCATTTAACTATTATAAATTTTTTTAATCCGTGTAATTTTTTTTTTTCTTTCTAGCTAGATAGATAAATAAGAAAGGGTAATATAAATCTGAATACTGTTTTATCTGTTTGCATGCCCCAAACGAAACGAACAAGTATTTCCTAACATTACGTGTTTAACTTCTGTGAAGAACCCACATAGCTAGCTAGGGTCAAAAAATAATAAAATTAATACAAGCTTTTCCTCGTGTCATGGTTAAACCTTCTAAAATTAAACAGATTATCTTAACATAGTTAAAAAAAAAAAAATCAACCAATCATGTAATAAAGTTGAATTTGACACAATTTACACAGTCTTTCCCCTAACTGCTAGTAATTACATATATGATATATACCCTGTATTTTCCCAACAAACAATCCAGCATTTTATATAACATTGCTGCATGTACACTATACAAGTTATTTATCCCTTACCATCAAAAGAATACCCCATGAAGGAACAAAAGTAAGAGGAAGAAAGGTATAACATGAATAGAAAAAGAAGATGCGGTTGAGGCATAATAATAGTAATAGGGATTGGGATAGTTATGTGGTTCAACAATAACTGTAGGCTGTCCTGAACCTGAGGAAGATGGGTTGTTGGATTTCAAAGGTGGTGGAGGAGAAGCCCCTGAAGAATGTGATGGAGGAGGTTGAATAAGTGGTTGAGATGGTGGTGATTGCATAAGTGATGGTGGAGGATATGTTAGGAGTGGAGGAGGGGGAGGGTATGATATTAAGAGTGGAGGGGGTGGTGAATATGATGTTAAGAGAGGAGGTGGAGGTGGATTTGATGTTAATAGTTGAGGAGGAGAAGGGTATGATGTTAAGAGTGGAGGAGGGGGTGGATTTGATAGTGTATGGTGTTGTGGAGGAGGGGGAGAGTGAGATTCTGATGTTATAGGTGAAAGTGAAGGTGAAGGAGGAGGGTGATTTGAGTATGTTGTTGCAAGTGAAGGAGGGGGTGGTGCACATATTGTTGGACATGTGGCACATTCACTAATGCACAATGAACCATTTAAAGGGTCTTCAACTTTGTCCTCGGATGTCACTTTGCATGCTAACAATGCCAACAACATGAATCCAACTTTTGCTATCCATGGAAACCACATTTTTTTGGTGAATCCTAGATTCTTGCTATGACCCATTTGAGCTAAAGCGGGTCGAGCTTGGAGGAGCAACGAAGGTATGTTCATGGCCTAGTGAACTTTGTGTCAGAAAGTTAGCTTTGGTTGAGTGATTTATATAGGTACAACCGTACAAATAATGGGAGAACTAGGTGACTTCTCCCTCTAAGGTGCATTTGGCTTTTTGGGGCTTAGAAGTTTGAGTTATATTCTTTGATGCTTCCTTAACTATGGGGTGTGGTGCGTGGTGGAAAAGTATTAATTCTCCTACTTTATTTTGGCCTATAATATAATTTATGATCAGATTTATGCCATTATACTTTGTCTTTTAGCAATGACTATACTAAGGTGGTTTACATCGACATATCTATTACTAATAAACTAATACCATTAATTGTACAAGTTACATTTCACTCAAGGATCTATTTTAACAGAAGCATATTCCCAAGGGGGTGCAATCACCTATCCCTTCTACGTGTCCCTTCCTTGTCATTACAATTAAAAAAAAAGACATCAGAAAAAAAAAAAAACAATTAAGCATACATAAGAGAGAGAAAATTATTTTTGGAGGAAGGGGAACAGGACAAGTAGAGGAGACAGATGACTTGAATCTCGTGTGAAGTGCCCTGATCAACAAGAACATTGTGTTTGTTAGCTCGTCACCGAGTCTACTAATACTTACTGTATGTGTCTTTGTATATATTCCATCGAAAGAAACGTGTCTGATAAAATACTTCGAAGTAAATTTCCCTTCATATTGGCCTTCTTGTTACATTTTGGAGTTATTTTAATTTGATATCTGTGTATAGTATTAAAGTTTTTATTTACTAAAGTTGTCGCATAAATTTTTTAAAATTTGTAATTTGTTTAATTTTATTATTTTATCTATCTATCTATCTATCTATCTATCTATCTATATATATATATATATATACCAACCTTTTAGAATTTTAAAATAGGTTGAAAACAAAAAAAATTAATTTAAATATAAGAACAATGTAAAGGTATTTTTTTACAATCACCAAATCATATACTGTTATATCAATGATTAATTATTTAATAATTAATATAAAAACCATATTAATGATATATTCTAATAATAGATTGTAAAAAATTTTACACTAAAAATTTTATAAAAAAGTATAATTAATGATAATAAATACAAAATTCAAATTTTATCATAATTTTTCAATTAAAAAATTAAGTTATTTGAGTGACTTGTTTGATATTGTAATTTTTTTAATAGCTAAATTAACATCAGGAGAGTTTTTAAGATACTAAATACATAAAATCTATTTATTAAAAAAATTAATACATAAAATTTTTTCAGTTAAGATTTGAAAGGTTGAAAACATGAAAAGTAAAGGAAAAAAACAAACATATGCTTTAAATGAAATAATTAAATTGAAAGAACTTTAAAAAATATATAAATTTAAAAGAAAGATACGTGAGAACTTTATTGTTATTGTTATTGTTGGATTTTTAAATAAATAGAAATTTAAAGTTTATTAATTTTTAACGAATTAAAAAATCCTATTTTATTTATTAAATAGAAAAATAAAAAATATATAATCATATAACATTTATTAATTATCATTTTCACTTATTTATAAATTCTGTTCTCTTTTAATGCTTCACATATAATAATTGAATCCTCGTTTAAGTCTTTTGGAGTTTAAAAATTTCTGAATAAAAAAATGAAAGGCTCAAAAATTAAAAAATCATAGATAGATTAGATAGATATTAAATTAAGAAAATATAATTTATGTCATGCATTGTGGGATATATAAATACTAGTTATATATAATAATATATGATGGTAAAATTCGGAAATTCATGTCCATAGGATTGTGTTAAAAAAAGCAAGTTATTACTAACGTTATATTATTTTCTTAGATTTTAGATAATGTAAATATGCACTTCAATTTGATGGTCCGAAGCAAAGCTTCTTTTGAATCTCTCTCTTTTCCTATTCCTTTCTTCAAACAGAATTCATCTTTACTTGGTTCTATTATGGTTTCAAAGTATTATACTTCACATGATCAATGGTTTATTCTTTACTTTGCAAGCTAGGATAGCGACCCCTTTACTTGTGAGTTTTCCGGCAAAATGGTAGCAATGAAATTAGTAACTGAGTGTGATCGAAGCTATGACACTATGGCTATACCACAAGAAATGAGTCAGCTGTGAATAACTACTGCATATCATTTGTAAATAGGAGCACACTCTCTAATATAATCTCTTAATTATTGACTAATTTTTTTTAGAAATTACATAAACACAAATGAGACTCGTTCACTGAATGATATTCACATTAATTTTATAGATTTTAATAAATTTTAATCTATAATAAAAAAAGTGTTTAAGGCAGTATATTACCAACATTTCTCTTTCACATTTGAAGTACCAGACAATATTTTCCAACTTCTCCGACAATAAGACTCCTGAACATCATTTAATATCAATTGTTTGGCACTGTATTGTTTAAAATCTAATGTGAAAAATTGAGTGTCCTTTCATATATCACTAGCACATATCTAGGAAGTTTAATGTTTTGTAAGTTATGTTTCTTATGTTTTGCATCCCAATTTTACTTTCTCATCTTGGACTACCAAGCATCAAATTGGACAGAAGCAAGTCTTCCATTACAAGAAAACTGTTGCAAACTACCATTGTCAACACAATGATGAGTGTTTCTACATGACCATTTCAAGTAAGGTAATGTACAAACATGAAACCTATTTTAATGTCTCTCAACGTGGACTTCGCGTAGGCGTAGGAGGCCGTGTTACATGGCAAAGATTCTGATTACTCATCGATGCATATCCAAAGTTCCTTAAACGGTTAAGCTCTGGCACTACTACTGTTGCAAGATCAGGCCTATCCTTTTTGCTGAGTTCTGCACAACTCAATGAGAGTTCGGCAAATGCAAGAGCCTCTTCAATAGGCCAATCAGTGACCATAGGATCAAGCATATCTGAAAATGTTCCCTTTTCAATTGCCTTCTTAACATGGTGAGCTAGCCCCATAGGAGGCTTGGCTGTGATTATTTGTAGTAACATTATCCCCAAGGAATATATATCTGATTTTGTTGTTAACATTCCTGTTTGTTGGTATTCAGGATCAATGTAACAAAAGGTTCCAGCAGCTGCAGTTAAGTGATATTGTGTGACAGAATCAGCCACAGAAGATGGCACTAGTCTTGCCAGACCAACATCACTTATTTTGCTCACATAGTTCTTGTCTAAGAGAATGTTGGCTGGTTTAAGGTCGCGGTGCACGATTGGCTCAGGCTTTGCTTGGTGAAGGAAAAGAAGTGAAGTTGCAATCTCAGAAGCTATTTCGAAACGTTTGCTCCATGGAATAGGGGGGCTGTTATTTTTCCTCATTAATCTATCTTCTAAGCTACCATTATCCAAGTATTCATACACTAAGCATCCATAGTCAGGACATGCACCAAGGAGAAGGACCATGTTTGGATGCCTTATGCTGCATAATACCTCAACCTATGCACGTGAGAAGGGAAATAAATTGTCAATATTGCATAAACATAATCTTGCAGTAGAAGTCAGAATTTTCTAACAGAAGTAATTGTACATGTTATTCTTCTAAGGAGAGACACTTGGAATTTTGGATGTATATGTAAAGATTTGAAAACATGTTCAAGTGAGAAAGTTAATTAAAATTCATATCTCAATATGAGGAAAAAAAGAACAATGCACATATATCACACCTCTTGTTGGAACTGCCTCCTGCCATGGGAAGCATTAGGATCTAAAATTTTGATTGCAACTGGGGTGTGGTCAAGTTGTCCTTTAAACACAGGTCCATATCCACCTTCACCTATTTTCATTGATAGGGAGAAATTTTGAGTAGCATTTTCAATATCATCTATGGTATATTTTCTATATCGAATATCCTTGCTAGCCAAGTCATTTAATGCTCTATCCTTTTCTTCTGCCTCTCTTTTGGCCTTCATTTCTGCTCGCAATCTTCTTTGTGCTTCCTTTTCAGCCATCTTCATGGCTTCTTCAGCTGCTTCCAAGGCAGCTTTGGCTTTAGCCTTCTCTTGTTCTGCCAGGGCAAGAGCTGCCTCCTTAGACACCTTAACTTCCTCAACTTTACGTGCCTCCTCCAGTTTCCATTGGTTAATCTCTTTAGCCTACAAATAAATTACACCCTTTTTTAATACCTGTTCATACCTAGGCTTTATCAAAGTGTAACCACACTCATTAGTCATTAACCTTACTTTATATTCATGTTAAATAGTACTTGTCATTACCATTTTATTATAGAGAGGAAGTATTAGATGAGGTTTCGTACACAATATGTAAATCATTTTAAGGCTAAGGTACTACTGCTTAGCATGTTGTGGTGAATGAAAGACTTAAGTATAGGTTTCTTACAGTGATCACATAATTTACATCACCTTGTTTTGGGCTGATATTGCTTCTTTGCAAGCTGAGTTGTACATATCCATAGTTTGCTTCAATTTGAGCCTCAATCTTTTCATCTCAGCTTCCATATCTCCCTATCATGAAGCAAAATTGTAAATATTCCTTGATTACACTGTTTACCAATTAATTTTCCAATGTTAATTTGGCCACATAAATTGTTCTAGTTCTACAACAAAGACAATCAAAATTATGATCCACTATAAGCAATCAGAAACATTTTATTTTTATTTCTATTCTTACACTTACTGAGGGTTCGGAATCTGATGCAAAGCTTAAATCACCATCTTGTTTAGTTGTATCCGTTGACCCATATTTATGTGACCCTGAAGAGTCACTTTCACCTGAGCTTGGGCTATGGCCAAATGGGGACCTCTGTCCACGATTGGAAAGATAAATGTTGTCCATTGACTGACTAGCTGAAGAACACCTTGACATTTCATTTAGAGGTGATCTTTCTGATCTTCCATTGGTGCTCCCTCTTCTAGATGATTGTGTCCTGTTTGCACTGCAGCCAAACCAGAATGTGAAAAAGAATTAGGACTCCTTTTTACTCATCTCATCATGGCATACATTTTCATTTCCCATTTTCACAACACTACATAATATTTTGTTTCCAATTTTAATTTATAAACACATGGACACCCATTTAACACTCTTCTTCTCTCTCAAGTGGGTCACATCACTTCACCTATCATATCTATCACATTTCTTTCCTCTTTTTCTCTCAGTATGCCTTTTTTTTTCTGCTTTGGGGTCTAAAATTGACAAAATGACTGTTTAACCGGGTTTGTCCGATAAACTGTAAACTTTAACCTTTAAATATTAGCTCCGAATTAAATTCAGGGATTGACCTTTAAATATTAAGCCCTTAAAAAGCTTGATAAAATTAAGTTTTTCCAGGCCTAGACCCCATTTTTGCAAACTCAAATTAAATTTTAAAGTTGACAAAAAAATTGGTTTGAATTTTTAAGCTTGACTTACTAAAATTTGTTGTCGGAATAGACTGAATAGTCCATTTTGTTAGCTTTATTTCGGTCACATCGCTCTTCTTATTGTACACTTTTCTCTTTCTCTTTCTATTCCTCTCCTTCTTATAGAAATTATTGTGAAAATGTAAAGTGAGAATATCATTAAACTCATTTGAAAAGCTACTCAAAAATTCATCAGTGGCACCTTACTCCATTTTCGTTTTGCGGTGCAACCATGTTTACCATTGGGCGTATTGCTGGTCGAGCTTCCACTATCTTCCCTTTTGAAATTACATATACGGAACTATAATCTGGGGCTGATTTCATTATGGCTGCTGGCACATCTTGGCCTTTATATTTCCTGAGACAACCAACACATTAAGAGACATTAACACATTATATTATATGTGTACATGCATGTTAAAGAAACATAAAAATGTCGTGTGGGAATTAAATTTTATGAAGATTAAGGTCATGCTAAAAACAAAAATTTGGTATGTCATGTCCCAAAACTTAACTTGCTTCCTGTCCTCAGGTTCAAAGACCTTGCGAATGACAAAGTACCCTTGGCCGAGTAGGGTGCACCAAGGACTATAGTGTGGATGCGATTTCTGTGTGCATATTCCAAAATTCCTCTAGCAACATCAGTATCATCGATTACGGCTTCTTTCATCTTAATCTGAATTAATGAGTAAGATCAGTATTGAGTAGAAAATTTCAAGTACCACCAACAATGGGATTTAATACAACAAAAATGTTATTTCAAAAAATGATCATTTATTTTAAGAAAAAGTCAACCGATTAATTCTAGTGAAATAACCGCTTGTTTTTATAAACATTATGACAAAAATAAACGATTATTTTTGAAAACAAGATAAATTTTCATAAAAAAATATATACGACATTGTGATGGCACATTTGACGTAAGGGATTGAAAACATTGGCTAAATCGTCTTCATCGGGGGGATGAACATTGGAGCCCTCTGCATGCATAATCATAAAAACAAGTAACATAAATGATCACGAATAAATAAACATAATTGAAGATACAAGACATATAGAATAACATATATAAGAGGGTACCTACGCTGAGAAATATTTTTGTTCTTGACATGGACGGCAATGATGACAGGATTATCAATACGATTAATTGTCCAGCGAAAGGCATGACTACTATTCTTGTCTTTATCGACAGCCACCATGGTGGCATTTAAGGGTGACGAGGTACCACCATGGGAAGACATTCTCTAAACCTATGTGGCCACCACTGCCACCTCTTGCTCCACCGCAAGAAGGAGGAGAGAAGCTTGGTTTGTTCCTTCTTGGGTTCCTATCTTGCGGTCTGAAGATGGAAATGGAACACCCCATGCAAAACCTCATGAGTGGTGCTGTCTCCAACCTGCGGACACAACTAATGTTTCATTGTCAACCTTTCAGTTTTTAGGCACTTTGACTAAGCCTGACCAATTACAGATTTATTTTATCCATTCACTTTATCGTTTTCTATTGTAATTTTTGTATATTTTAAATTATAATTATTGTTTTCGTAGTCGTTATTATGTGGAAATTACTTGTTTCTATTATTAGTAATATTTTTAGTAAATAATGTATATATTAAAAAGTAATGTAAACATAAATAATCATTTTACCTAAAAAGATTCGTGCCAGCCCAATCCGGGGATAAAACTAAGTGGATCAAAAAGAAACGGAAAGCAAACGCAATGTTTATATAAAAATTATAAATATAAATTAAATATAAAAAGTATAATTAATAGTATTTAAATAAATATAAATTTATGATCATTCAAACGTAAACTTAAATACATATAATAGAAAAGGATAAAATATAAGTGAGAGATAAAAAGAATTATACATAGTATTATATTATATAAATAATATCAATTCTTAGTAATTTAAATAACAAAAATGATTAATGAAAAAAAGGGTACTGGCAGTTTTTTTATATGCAAAATGAATAGGAAATTAGTGATGTCTTTTTGTCACTCTCAGCAATAATAATAATAATAATAATAATAATTTTACGCATCTTTAATGTTTGAGAATTTAGTTTATCTTAATTTGGTTTACTTTTGATTATTGTTGGATCTTGTCATTTTTATTGTTAATTAATGGTAGGATTCAATCATTTCTAATAGGATAGAAATACTCCGTGTAACAATGTCACAAATTCTTGTGAATCAGGCATCAAAATTAGCTGACAGTGTTTTGATACCAATTCTGCAGTATGAAATCCCGAGTTTTGCTGTGAAGAAGAATACTGAAATATGTTGACTTTCACACTGAGAAACTTGACATTGGCCAAATTGAATAAACTTTAATAGGAGAAAAAAAAAAGGGAATAAATTATTTTAATTTATAAAAAAATTATTATTATTTTTCTTTAGAAGTTCATTCAAACTTAATCTTTGCCACACATGTTATATTATTTGCTTCTTTCTAATTCCAGGAATCAAATTGAGTTTTGCTAAAAGAATATTTACCATATTCTAAACCAGTAAAATTCAAGCTATTTTGCTTCTATAATTGTCGGTAATAAATGGAATTAAAATCATAAAAGCTTAGACACTATGAAAACCGAACAAAATTTAATTGGACAAGTGAAGAGGCAGTAGCAACTATCTAATTACAATATTTTTGTCTACATGCCTATTTGTTTATGTTTATATTGTTAGATTATTATTATTATAGATTGATAATCAATTATTTATAATTTATAATATCAATTATTATTTAATTATATTTTTATTATTAACCAATTAATGGATAATATTACTTTGGGTTATATTTTTAATAAACCGTAATGGGTTAGGTTATAAAATAAGCTCATTGAGAAGTCTTTGGTCTCGTCTGGGAAGTCAATTATATGTTATCCCATCAGGCACTAACTTAGACACATGATCACTTTTGTAACTTCCTAGACAGAGAGCAGAACAATCTCATCTCTTGCAATTATCTTCTCATCTTTTCGTATATCAGATATACATCAAATTTGAGATGGATGAAGGATTAGTTTCGGGTATGTAATCTTAAACCAAAAACTAATTTAATGCATTTTATAATTCGTATCTTGAATTGCTCATTATTTAAAATTTCAACAATTAGTATTAGAGCCAGATTAAGAAATGAATTATAGTTGCTTCTATGTATTCTGTAATTTGTTTGAAACCCTAACCAAAAGTTTCTCTTCAATTCTTAATAATGGAATAGTATGAAAAATTGATTTGAGTTTTTTTTATGAACATAAACATAGTCATAATCCCTTTCAAATAAGAGATATAAAATTTCTACGAACTTAATTTGGAGATCTGTGCCTTTCGCTAATAATGAATTTTTTGTCGGATTTAATTCAGGTAATTAAAATTTTTTACGTCGATATTGAATCTTGCTTCCATTGAAGATAAATTTTTCTTTCCGCTAAAACCCTTTAACAAAATTTAGAATGTTATTAATATCAATTAGTACAGAAAAAAAAATTGAAAAATGCACTATTACCACCTGTCCATAAATCTTAAAGCAATCATTGGTTTTATCAGCATATAAAGAAATGTCGTGGGTAAGAATCTTCATAAACATTAATGTTATGTCAACTAAAGACGTAAAAATATAAAAGTTCATAAAATAAAAATAAAATTAAAATAGAAATAAAATCCAAGTGGAATAATATGTTGTTGCTATATAGAATCCTATGTTCTAGCGAGTGACTCTCCCGAAAATTTTATGCATGGGATTGATGCAATTACTTGCATTAGACTTGTCTTGATATTGATACAATATTTCTTTACGCTATTTCAAAGTAATTATCATTAGCTCCCGTTCCTACGAGACTTTCTTTAATCCGAATGAATTCTAATCCTTTTATAATTATCCAATTCACATCTTCTATTAATTTGATATTTTTTTTAGATTTTAAAATACTGCAAATATTTATTATTAATTAATTAAAATTTTAAATTAATTAATTTATGTTGTATTCTTAGCATTTGGGTTTGTAATTTTGTGCATGATATACATCATGTATCTGACATTAGTATGTTATGTAATCTCCCTATTAGCATGTTGCACAAGAAATTTAATTTGTTGAATCCCTATATGTATTAAAGCATGCCTATTGATGTTAATTAATGTACACTTTTACGGCATCACAAATTTTTCATGATATTTAGACATGATAATTACTGTCATTTTGTGTGATTCTAGTCCACCTATCGTGGATTACAATTATACAAAATATATTTAAAATATATGATTTATCTCATTATAAATTTAATGGTGCATTATTAATAATTATATCCTATCGATATATTATCATTGATGTGATTGATATGTAAATACAATGCATTTCTATTTTACTTGTTTCAATTATTTTCTAATATCCCATCGATGTTAGTTTTCTAGTGTCATAAGCTTGTGTGTTATATTGTTATAAAATTTCTTATTTATCATAGTTCGGGACCCTTAGGCAGGACTATAATAATTGAGAAATTTTATTGTTAAGACATATTCTGGTTGTGAATACAGGATCATTTAACTCTCTTTTGCAAGACTAATTGTGCATATTAAATGATTCCTTATCTTGTTTGATTCCAGCCTCTTTGCCTATGCAATTGACTTCGGTCAAAACACTAAATGGGACAAACTATGAGGATTGGAAAGATTCATTGGATCTCTACCTTGCTATCACCAACATAGACTTAGCTCTAAGAGAAAATGAGCCTCCAGCTCTCACTGCTGAATCCACTGCTACCCAAAAGACCTCTCGAGAGAAGTGAGAACACTCTAATAGGGTCTGTCTCATGGTCAAGAAGTATATCATGGAGAAGTCTATCAGGCAGAGTATCCAAGAAAGCAATAATGCTAAAGATTTTTCTGAAATCTGTTGGGGATAAATTTCAAACCTATGACAAAGCAATAAAGGGTCAGTACTTGTCTTTACTTGAGAAGACCATGTATGATGGTGTCAGTGGAGTACGTGAGCATATGATGAAACAGGTCCATTATTATAACAAACTGAAAGTATTGAAAGTGGATCTTGGTGATGACTATTTAATTTGGAAGATTATGGATTCTCTCCCCTCTCAGTTTGACATGTTAAAGACATCCTACCATGCATATAAGCAGTTAGAATGGAAGGTAGATGACGTGATTGCCATTGTCACTCAAGAAGACGAAAATATGAAAAAGACCAAGTCTCACACTATTCAATTTGCTACTTCCTCTCCTGGTGCTAAGAATAAGACAAAAGGAGATTATAAGGGAAAGTCTTGTTTTGAAACTCATGTTGAGAGAAATAAAAAAGGGAAAGCACCTGTCAACTTGGGACCCAAGAAGAATTCCTTTAAAGGGAGCTGCAAATACTGCAAGAAGTATGGTCACAAGGTGGATGATTATTTTTTCCTGAAGAAGAAACTTGAGAAGCAAGGTATACCTCTAGCTCTAGCATGTTTTGAATCTAATACCATTGATATTCCTTCCCATTCTTGGTGGCTAGACTCAGGTGTCACTATTCATGTTGTGAATTCTTTACAGGGATTCATAAGCCTGAGGAAGCCAAATGATGCAGAATCCAAGATTATCATGGGAAATAGAGCTAGAGCAACTGTGCAAGACATAGGAGTAGTTTCTTTATGTTTACCTTATGGACATGTTTGGGTATTAAAGGATGTTGTTTATGTACTTTCCATTAGAAGAAATTTGATTTCAGTTTCTGCCTTAGATAAAGACACTTATTCTTTTACTTTTAGTAACGAAAAACTAGTTATTTTTTTCAATTCCATTGTTGTCGCTTTTGGAGTTATGTGTGATGAGCTATATATGTTAACCTTGAGTAACATGATTGCTAATTTTGTTATTGCACAAAAATGTGGTAGGATTGATGACAACTCTTCTATGTTATGGCATAGATGTCTAGGGCATATTTCTAAGCCTTGGATGCAAAGATTAATCAAAGAAGGCATTCTTCATAATCTAGAATTTTTTGATTTTGACACTTGTATTAATTGCATTAAAGGCAAGTTCTTTGCCAAAGTCAGAAATAAAACTTCTGGCAAGTGTGATGATGTGTTACAGTTGATTCACACTGATATGTGTGGGCCTATGACACCTGCTACTTTGGGTGGATATAGGTACTTTATCACATTTATTGATGATTTCTCCAAGTTTGGATGGATAGAACTCCTTCAGGAGAAATCTAGATCTCTAAATGTCTTTGAATCTTTTAAAGTTGTTGTTGAATTGAAAACGAGAAAAAAGATCAAAAATGTAAGGTCTGATAAAGGAGGAGAATATTATGGAAGACACAATGAAATAGGTAGAAACCCTGGACCTTTTGTAAGATACCTTGAAGAATGTGGCATTGAAGCCCAATATACTATGTCAGGTACACCTGAGCAAAATGGAGTTGCAGAGAGAAGGAATAGGACACTTCTTGACATGGTGAGATGTATGTTGAGCCATTCCTCCCTACTAGTCTTTCTTTGGGGAGATGCCTTAAGAACTATTGTGTACATTCTCAATCAAGTACCCAGTAAATCTATACCTAAGACTCCTTATGAGCTCATGACTGGAAAGAAGCCGACCTTGAAGCATATACATGTATAGGGTTGTAAAGCAAAGATAAGACCTTATAATCCTCAGTTGAAGAAGCTTGATCAAAAACTATCAGTGGTTTTTTCATTGGCTATTGCATTAGTTCTCGTGATAGTAGATTCTATTGTCCTTCTCACTCTACTCAAGTTATTGAATCCGATCATGTTGTATTCTTTGAAGATGTCTTGGATAGTGGGAGTCAAACAACACAGCCAATCATCCTTAGGGAGGACAGGGTTACAATTCCTATGCCATCAATATGAAGATATAGTAGCTCCTTTCATGAATGAACAGGAACAAGATGACCTTGTTGAAAAGGTTCTTTTGAGAAGATCTCAAAGAGCGTGCAGGTCTTTAATACCTGATGATTACATTGTTTATCTCCAAAAACATGAATTCAATTTCAATGATGTTGATGATCCTATTTCTTTTGGAGAGGTCATCTCTTGCTCTCATGCTTCTGATTGGCTAAATGTCATGCATGATGAATTAGCCTTTATGACACACAATGGTGTTTGGAATCTTGTTGAGTTACCAATTGATTGCAAACCAATTGGATGCAAATGGGTCTTTAAGACCAAACGTAATCCAGATGGTGAAATTGAAATGTACAAAGCCAGACTAGTAGCCAAAGGCTATAGTTAGGAAGAGGGCATTGACTATAAAGAAACTTTCTCACCAGTATCTACTAAAGATGCTTTCCGAGTTGTTATGGCTTTGGTGGCACACTTTGATTTAGAACTTCACCAGATGGATGTGAAAACAACATTCTTGAATGGAGATTTACATAAAGATGTCTATATGGTTCAGCCTGATAGCTTTGCTGAAATTGGCAAAGAACACTTAGTTTGCAAACTTAAGAAATCCATTTATGGATTAAAGCAAGCATCTAGACAATGGTACTTAAAATTTGATCAGGTGGTCAATTCCCTTGGTTTCAAGGAAAATGCTTCAAATCAATGTGTTTATCTGAAAACTAGTGGGAGAAATTTCATCATTCTTGTGCTTTATGTTAATAATATTCTTTTGGCAAGTAGTTGTGTTAAACTTTTGACTGAGACAAAGTCGATGTTGACTAATCACTTTGATATGAAGGACCTAGTTAATGCCTCTGTTGTTCTAGGCATACAAATTTATCGTGATAGGTCACGTGGTGTCCTTGGATTGTCTTAGAGAGGATACATTGATAGAATCCTCAAACGGTTTAACATGCATTCTTGTTCCCCATGTGTTGCACCTGTTCAAAAGGAGGACAAACTTTCTAGATCTCAATGTCCTCAAAATGATAATGAAAGAGCTGAAATGAAGAAAGTCTCATATGCTTCCGTTATTGGCAGTTTAACGTATGCTCAAGATTACACTCGTCCTGACATTGCTTTTGCTGTCAATGCTTTAGGAAGATACTTGAGCGACCCAGGTTTGGGTCATTGAGAGTCGCAAAGAAGGTGATAAGGTACTTGTAGGGCACAAAAGATCACATGTTGACCTATAAGAAGTCTGATCAACTTCAGGTCATTGGTTATTCTGATTCTAATTTTGCAGGTTGTCCTGATGATCAAAAATCTACATCCGACTGTATCTTCATGATGGTAGGAGGAGCTATTTCTTGGAAGAGTGTGAAACAAACTCTTACAGCTACCTCTACCATGGAAGCAGAGTATATCGCTTGCTACTTGCTAAGCCATGTAGCTCAAGAACTTGATTTCTGAACTCTAAGTCATTGAGAGTATATCTTGGTCACTTGTGCTATATTGCGATAATTTTGCCATTGTACACTTCTCTCAAAATAACAAAAGCTCCTCTCATACAAAGCACTTTGACATAAAATATTTGTTTGTTAGAGATAAGGTTTCAAAATTTCAGACTAAGATTGTGCACATCTCCACAGAGAAGATGTTGGCTAATCTACTAACCAAAGGCTTAAATGTTGGAATCTTCAAAAGTCATGTAGCCCACATAGGTGTAGTTGAATCTTTTGATATTTTAGGTTAGTAAGAGTCTGAATTTTTTTTCTTTTACTTTAATCATTGTGAGGTATGTTTGAGACGACGTCATTTTATTGTCATATCTCATATATAGCATTTCTAAATACTTGGACTATTTTTTGGAATTGTATTTTAAATTGAATAAAATGTTATACATTTCTTTATATTCATCATCTTTCATATAAAGTCTAAGTACGTGACACATATATGATATCTCAATCAAATATTTTATTTATACTTTTATAACTTATATTTTCTGCAGTTTTAGTCAAATAATGTTCATATAATAATATATTGATATGATTATTTGTTTATTTTTATATTCATATAATGTACATGCTTATTTGTTTATGTTTATATTTTCTATGTCTTATGCAACAATATCTAAAAATATTATAAGTTTCATGTTGCTAGTGCTTTTGATTTATGTGTGTAAAGTATTAACTTTTCATTAGATAAACTATTTAATTGAATTGTTTTGAGTAAAATTATGATTATCAAATGTTGTGAAATATATTTAAAAAATTTTAACATGTGCAAAAATATTTTTTTAAATGTGTTTCTTAATTAGTAAAATTTTTGTCTTCTATTCAATTATATAATAAATAAAATTCATCCTTTTATTTAAACAGTTGAAATCACTTTTTTAAAACGAAAAACTATTTTAATAAGTGTAGTCAAATACAAAATTACTTCTACCTTTAAAAGCTTTGATAAAAAAATAATACAATTAAAAAATATTTTTTGACAAAAAAATTAAATAACTTAAGATTAAATTGACAGATATTTTTAAAACAATCTATTTCTAATAGTTTTAAAGATTAAATTTTTTTACTCGAATTGGCTGGGGATTAATATACGAGAATCGAGTTTACGAACATAGAAAAAAAAAAAAAAAACCAAAGATATGGAACTGACAAAACGGGACGTCATTTAATCTCTCTTCTTGAGCTATCCGTTCTGAAATCGATAACAACTAACAAAACCCTCCCCCAGAGAATCAGAATCAGAATCAGTGGGGAAGAAGAATCCGGTGGAGCAATCGGAATAGTAGTAGTAGAAGATGTCGACGGTGTATGTTCTAGAACCACCGACCAAGGGGAAGGTGGTCGTGAACACCACGCGCGGCCCTTTGGACATTGAACTCTGGCCGAAAGAGGCTCCTAAAGCGGTGAGGAACTTCGTGCAACTCTGCCTCGAAGGCTATTACAACAACACCATCTTCCACCGCATCATCAAAGACTTCCTCATCCAAGGTGGCGACCCCACCGCCTCCGGCACCGGTACCCTAAACGTTCTCTAATTCGCTTATTCCCCACGCGTTCTAATTCATCACTTTCTCTTCCGTAAACTTACTCAATCACAAATCGTTTTGTTTTGTTTTGTACTGTTGTAGGAGGTGAAAGCATTTATGGCGGCGTTTTCGCTGATGAGTTTCATTCGCGTTTGAAATTCAAGCACAGAGGATTAGTTGCAATGGCCAATACTGGATCTCCGAATTCCAATGGAAGCCAGTTTTTCGTTACTCTTGATCGCTGTGACTGGCTCGATCGCAAGCACACGATTTTTGGAAAGGTAAAGAATCGAAATGCAATTATGCTGTAGCGAAACTTTTTTTTTTTTTTTTTTTGGTTTCGGTAATTTGTTAGGGTTTTATACTTTGATTGATTGTTCTCACTTTTATTTGACTTCAGGTGACGGGAGATACAATGTATAACCTTTTGAGGTTGGGTGAAGTCGAAACTGATAAGAATGACCGGCCTTTGGATCCGGCTCCGAAGATATTATCAGTTGAGGTAGGTTGTGAATTGTGATTTTGATTTACTTTCACATGAAAATTGTTGAAGTTTGTGTTCAGTTATTGGAAATTTAAGTTTCCTAATATCTTCTTAATGTATTGGTTGTAGGTGTTATGGAATCCATTTGAAGATATTATTCCGAGAACACTTCAGAAAACTCAGATTGAAGCTAAACCTGATACGGAGAGTAAAGAGTCGAAGAAGAAAGGTGTAAAGTAAGTTCAGCCTCCTACTGAAAAAATGTCTTCTTAGAACTTGATGCTGTGGTTTCTGTCGCAAATGTTTACTCTTCAAGCAGCATGATCCTTTTTTTGTTTTTGTTAATTCAAATTGCAGAAAATTGAACTTGCTTTCGTTTGGGGAGGAAGCTGAAGAGGAGGAAAAGGAATTGGCATCAGTGAAGCAAAAAATTAAGAGCAGTCACGATGTCTTGAATGATCCTCGTCTTCTAAAGGAAGAAACACTTGATAATGAAGTGGTAATAAGGCCTTTCTTACGGTTTTTCTTCTGATTCCCAAATACTTTGTACTAATTGCAATTTTTATTACTTTAATGTATTAATAATTTGTAGCTGCTGTTTTTGGCTTAAAGTTCCAAGAGTCACAGTATTACATAGTCATTCGATAATTTCACAAATTTCATGTTTAGATGAAAATCTAACAACATAAAAGTATTACATCAAATGGCCACACATCATATAAGCTTGTTGTATTGATTTTGCAGAGTTCATCTGATGGTAAATCAACAAGAGATTTACAGCTATCTGTAAGGGATGCACTTAACTCAAAGAAAGAAGAGCCTCAAAAAGATTCAGAAGCTGGTGACATGGCTCATCTTGATTCCAGTGATGATGGTGATGAAGCAGATTTTGATGCAAGAATGCGCAGGCAAATACTCAAAAAGCGGAAGGAATTGGGTGATCACCCTCCCAAACCGAAGTTGCGAACTGGTACAACAAATCTTCTTCCGTATTATATATTGTAGCTAGCAAAATTTCAAATTCTCAACCTCTGATCTTGGAAGTGTTTCTGCTTCTGCCCATGCAAATTTTGACGATCTTATAACTGACATTTTGCTATCAGAGTACTGTCGACTTCCATTTTTATTCCCTCTATATCCCCAACAGAAGATAAATCTGTTAGCAATTATTAAGCTCTCTTCCTACATCCAAAAGCCGGCTGAAAATTTTAAAACTGAACAAAATAATGAGTTGTTTTTGAAGTATCAACATTATGGTATCAAACTCTCATTCTTTTGTAATGAATGTTGCACCTGTACAAATACGAGAAAGTACTAAGTATTAATAATGAACCTTCTGAAATAGAATTAGAAATTGTTCAAGGCAATAAGTGAGGTAGAATAAAGTTAAAGAAATGACATCTGGCACCTGTAAAATGGAATAAAAAAATAATACATGTATAGCAGAAAAACATTATTCTTAACAAATAATAAAATGATTAGAAGATAATACTGTTGAGTCACCTACTATAGGAACATTTAATTGGGATCCCTGTAACTGCTTATGGTATATGGATATTTATGCTGAGTGTAAATTTTATAATTCCATTTTACTTTCTCAACACACTAGGTGAATGTTTACTATGTTTTGCATTTACAAGAGCAAATGAAAGTGACAACATGCAAAAATAAGAACCATTAATTTTAATTGTCATTGTGATAATGAATTAAGGATTAGAGGGATTTAGCATGTATTTTTAACGTACAAATCTATGGCAGGAGTTTGTCTTACTGGTGAATGCTCTAATCATTAAACTTATCAACACTTTAACTGTTGATTCCTTTGAACAGTTTATAATATCCCTCTCTCACGATCTTCAACTTATCATTTTCATAAGCAGGAAGGTCTAGTCCAGAGAACCAGGATGCATCAGCGACTAGGTAAAAATATCAGTATTTGAAATTTTGTTATGTCTTTCATATTTAGAACTTGAATATCTTTTACCAGTTGCCACAAGAGTGTCAATGTGGACATTTGAATGGTGGTGGTTTATAATATGGTAAAAAGCAAATTAAGCACTTTAAATTGTATAATATTGACAGTGCAACAAGAATGATCTATGATTATGCTCCTTACTGGTAGACTGTGGCCATTGCTTTCTCCATGTTTCCCTACTGGCATAGTGGGGAATGAAGCTATTTGAACTTGTAGCCAAGGATGACAAGATAGAGACAAGCATTTGATGGTTGCGCTTGGCTGTATTATATCACATTTAGTTCTCATGAGGAAGCCTGTGAATTGAAAACATGTTGCGCTTGCCTGTTTTTTCTTAATCTCATACAAGTATAATATTTCCCAAAATAGGCTTGTATTTCCTTCTCCAAAGTTCCAGAATATGTGTAGATTTTAATCAACGTCAAATATTTCTTGCATATAGAAATCCATCTGCTATTTGATATTTCTCCTTAAAGAAGAGGTTCCTAATTCATGGACCTGAGAAATCCACAATAGTTCAGTCATGTCTTGATTCTGTTGTGGAACTTGAAAGTTGCTACTGCAGTGCTGCATGTGTTTTTCCTTATTTAACTGAAGGACAAGCATCCTCTTTCAATATATCTGCCAAAGAAATATTTTAAAGTGGCTTCTTGTTGGACTTTTACCACCTATGAAGTTTGCTTGCTTGAATTTCCAAATGAAGAGTTTATATTTATAGCATTTCCTGCGCAAGTGAGCCTTGTTTTGTTGCTTTTACAATTACACAAGTGGTTTGTAATAACCAACTAAAACTTAAGTAAATTGTTGAATGTCTTCTTGCCAGGTCTAATGCTGTAAGTGATGAGGATCAACCAAAGGTGGAGAAATTGTCCTTGAAGAAAAAGGGAGTAGGATCTGAAGCAAGAGCTGAACGAATGGCTAATGCTGATGCAGATTTGCAGCTACTGAATGAAGCTGAGAGAGGAAGACAATTGCAGAAGCAGAAGAAACGCAGACTTCAAGGGCGTGAAAATGATGTATGTTATATTTTTTGGTTTATATGTTTTATTTTCTTTTTTCTTATACCATACTCCATTTGTGTTATTTCTTTTGGCTAGTGTTCTAGATTGTTCTAGACTATTAATTAATGCAATCAACTGTGAGTGATAGCTTGACTGATAATCTGATCTGATATGAGTGAGAAATGTTAAGAGCTGTTGAATGGAAATTTCTGGATAAATGAAGAAATGATTGACAGTTAATTGAACTTCTGTTGATGTGTCAAAACAATGCTCCATGGGCTTTTCCATTTTGTGAGAATGGCATATTACCGTGTGTTTTGGGGAAAAGATGATACTTATTGAATTTTACTGCTTGGGAGTGATGTTCTTCTAAAACAATATCTACCTAGAATTTGAGTAGGGTGTAGGGAATAGTATCAGTAAGTATAAAGCTGAAAAACTTTCAGATTAGGGGGTTAATGATTTGCTTCTAAATTTATGGGTATTTTTGGGATAATATGTATGTCTATTTTCAATTTATATTCTTGTGTAACGTTTTTCCTTTTGCATCTCTGAATTTAGGTTCTGGCCAAACTTGAAAAATTTAAGAATTCTTTATCAGCGAAGGCCACATCCACAGCTGGTGAATCTGAAAATGTTAATAATGAGGAATTGTCTGACTGGAGAGATGTTACGTTAAAATTTGCCCCCGAGTCTGGCAAGGTGAGTTTTCTCTATGCATTCCATCTCAATGGGGCTGTATAGCTTGGAGATATGAAATTGTTTTATTTTTCCATCGGAAACATCAGTGTGCCTTACCCATCTTCTATTCTCATTGGAAAAACTCTGAAAAACAATGCAGAAAATCTATGAACTGATATGCTGATATGTACTAATTTTGTAATTTGAAACAATTGCTTTCTGAAGTCTAACCGCATAAGTCAGTCCTTTACCACTGCCTTAAATTTTGTATGTAATTTTCTGGTAATATGCAGGATCGCATGTCTCGCACTGAGGACCCAAATGACTATGTTGTGCATGATCCTCTTTTGGAGAAGGGGAAAGAGAAGTTTAATAGGATGCTAGCCAAACAAAAGAGACGAGAACGAGAGTGGGCTGGAAGATCCCTTACTTGAGCTTGCATGTGGCAGCATGGTTATGTAAATACACAAAGCTAATTGGTTTTGGGCTGACCGGCACCACTGGGAAAGGAAACTTAATCCAAGAGAAACAGAGGAAGTTATTGCATGGAGGAGTTTAGCAGACTTGGCTGGCAAGGACACTCTGATATTGTTGAGTAAGATGTGGGGTTACTGTGCCAAGTGTTAATCTATGCTGCATTTTGCAAATTCTCTACCTCGAGTTAAAGCAAAGTGATGAGGATCTCATGGAAGGACCACACTCGATGTGCCCTCGCGAAAGGACATTCTTTGACTTGGTTCGTATTTTTGTTTCGCTTTTAACAGATGTATTGTGTAGCTTTAACACAACGAGTAGGACGGATGTTGTACTATTGTGGAACTTGGTTAAATAACGGTCTCTGTAGTTGAAAAAGTTACTCTGACGACAATTTTTGTTCGTTTGGTTGGAGCTTCGGGGATGTGTGTGTGTGGAGATTTCCATCGGAATTTGATTTTCTTTTTTTTTTAAATCTTAATTTTAAGCATTAAATGTGGTATGATTTTATTTTAAAAGAATAATTTATTATTATATTTTCTTGATAAAATCTTGTTACTTTTAATTGTTTAAAATTGGATTTAAAGGTTGATGTTGACATGTTTTTAAGGAACTAAGCTGAATTATTTATGTAAGCACGATCCATCATAGGTATTCAAATCGACAGATAATGTGTAAAGCTAGCGTGCGCATTAAAATGAACATCTGTAAAAATGTGTTTTTCTGTGTCTACTGATGATGTGAGTGCTGAAGAAAAAATCGAATAATTATTTAAAACTCACTCCAAAGTTATGATTAAAATTATTGATGAATCACAAAATAAGATGTGGATGATACACCTAAGCTTGACTCTTGTATACACATGTCGCTCAGTTCCGTTGTTGCCATCTCCTGATTAGTCAGTCTTCGTCTAATGTGCCTTTCGTTTACACAGAGATGTCACCTTTGGGTTTCGGACTTTGGGTTTTACAGTTACTGGGACTATCAGATGGAGACCGGTGATAGTGTTCGGAGGTGAAATTGGAATCTTGCTATGGTGTTGTCGGCAGTCAGTGCATTGGCAGCATGAAGGTCCTACGGTGCTCCAACAGTAAGGTAATGGTTTAACGGATTGATTTAAATAGAAAATTTTCAAACTCTAAAGACCAAGTTACAAACTAATATAATGGGAGAATAAATTTTAAAAAATATATCAAATAATATATGAAGTCCAAATTAATTGAAGCTTTTAAAAATCTGAGCTAATATTTTATGGGATCTTTATGGCTTTTGCGTGTTGAAAAAGACTCGGGTAATTTGCCATTTATCCTCATAACTTTTTGGACCTAATTTTAAAATTTCAATTCCATGGATATGGTGCTAATTGATCAAATTAGGGTTAATTTGGAAAGTATTTCTTTTGGTTGGGGTTTTTTCGCCTTGCTTATACTAAATCTTTCTTTTGATCACATAGCCTAAGGCCATAATCTACATGGCACCAAACGTGGAGTGAATTTATGTTAAATAGCATTTTACATGGGTTGCTGCAAATAATGAATGATTACCTAATGAATATGTTCCATAATCCCCGTTCATGGTTGCGTGTGAGCGTGAGAATGGTAGGGTGTGAGAATGACAGAGAAAAGGAAAAGCAATAATGAGAAGGTGAGATGGGTTGCAATGGTGAGAAAGAGAATGAGATTGGATAGGGGGGTGAAGAGGAGGGGGAGGCATTAGGGTTTGGAACGTCTACCACATGATATTATCCTATGAAATGTCCCTAGTCCATATGGTGCCCCACGGGATATTGTCCTGTAAAGACCTCACATTTTGATTTGAGAGGCATTACTCCAAATATACGTTCAATAAATCTATATCATGATTAAAGAAATAAATGTGAAAACCATCCTTAAAATTTGAGATTTTTTTAGTGTCTAAACTTATCCTTTAAATATGTGATTTTGATATTTTATTTTTTTATTTGGTCTATTATGAAATTATTGCATGTCTGTTTTTTTATTAGACCACGTTAATTTCAGAAATCAAAACTAAAATTTCACAAAAAGGAACCAAAGCAGAAAGTATTCAAAGTCAAGAGACCAATTTCATATTTATGTCTAAAAAAATTAAAGTCCTTAAAAAATTAATTAAAAATATTAAAGATATCTTATGAAATGTTTATAACTAAAAAAGTGATAAATCATTTTGCATTTGCATCCGGTAAATACTTTTTTAATATTTTAAATTTTATTTTTTAATTAATATCTTTAAGTTGTTAGTTAGTATTTGTAAAAAGAAATTAATACAACTTTTTCTGTTTTAAAAACAGTTTTTTATTTTTAAAAACAAAAAATATTTTTAAAATAGAAATTAAACATGTTCTTGATTTTCAAATGACACCAGAGGACAGGTTGGTGAATTAGCCCAATACCGAAACCCAGGCAGTGTGAGTGAGAGACATGTTTCTTGGGGAAGACAGGAAATTTTCTTATATTATATACTATGAAAAAAAAACCTATAAAACTTAGAAGGGTTGTTAAGATTTTTCGTCAACCATTAATTTGCTTTTACACTTAACCCAGAATATTTCAAACACCTTTTTGGTCATGAAATAAGGCTTTTATGACGAGACTTTTTATTTGCGTATGTATAATTTTTTTACATGCACATTATATGATTGATATTCTTTGCACCTGCAGAGTGCAAATTGAGTTAGCACATAAACATTCATAACTTTTAGCATACTTGCCTACTTGTTAGCCTGGCTTTGTGTAGACGGACATAAGGTCAAAAGCAGCGTATATTGTTGATTACTCTATCAAGTTGTAGGAGCAATAGGACCCATCTAGGGCAATCTGAACGTGCATTCCCAATGTCAAAGTCTCCCATCTTCATCCTTTCTTAGAAAATAATGCCAAATACCAACAATCACTTTTTTTTAACTAAACGTTAAAGCATTTGCCTGCCTAATAAATGCCTCTAAGTTGTCAGCATTCAGCAATTCAGGAGAATATAAGATTACAATTTAAATTTTTAATAAAATCATCATATGTAAATGGGAATAATTTTAATGTATATTATCATTGTGAAAATTATAAATTTATACCGTGAACCATATATAGATAGAACATAAAAATTAATTAATAATTAAATACTTAATTCACATAGTTATGTGTATTTTCCTTTTAATAAAAATAATTTTTAAAATTTTAATTGTTTGAATATATTTATGGTTCTTATCCTCACAATCATATTGGCAATTCTAATGGAACCGCATAATTGTTAAGGAAATAAAGATGATAGATATAAAATACTAAAACTTATTCAAATTATCAAGATTAAATAAAATAAAATAACTTTATATGTTGTTTATTTGTTATTCTCAGTTTCACAATCTTAAAATAGAATTATAATGTGTTTCTAAGGATACATTATGAGAACATATAATGAGTTTTTATTAGAGATCATAAGATATAATGCATTGATGACATTAAATTTTATGATTTTAAATAAAATTTTACTATTTATTAATTTTATATTATATATATAAAAGAATAAAAAATAAATCATATAATCATTAATAAATGATGAAAATAAAAACCTTAATAAGAAGTGCATGGTCATTTTTACTAACCATCGTCGTGCTGGCTCCAACAGGATGATATAATTAGGAATAACTTTAAAATATCTTGCAATTTTTCAAAAAGTATTAGTGACATATTATTAAATGATTGATTTAAGTATTATATGTTTAATTTAAAAAAATTAAATGTATAATTTATGTCTAGAAAAATATCTTGTTATAAGTAAGATTATGTTCTACAAAGAATATTTGTACTCCGACAAAATAGTACCAATTATACATTTATTATTAATAATACATATTAAATAAATTTATCTAATTTTATAAACAATAATTATATTTATACATTGATATAATATTTTTTTATCTTATTCTCTCTCTCTCTCTCTCTCTCTCTCTCCCCCCTATCTTTCTGACATTCCATACATATAATTAACCGGACTCATTTCTTATGTACATCATGATTTTAGGATAAAATTTAAGAGCGGTATTGTAAATATTTTTTGTGTTATTTTTTAAATAAAAGAATTTAATTCGATAAAATATCTTGATATTTAATATTAATTTTTATTATGTGAATTATTAAGATAAAATTTTAATTTTAATTAAAAATAACATTAAAAAAATTATAGTACTGAACTTGTGTTTTGTGATTAATTTTATTGGATGTGTACTGTTATTTGACATTAAAAATTAAATTGGAATATGAATAAATACTTGTAAGCTTATCTACTCCATGTCTACGAGATTTAGATTATTTAAAAAATAAATTTCGTATGATTATCTTCCGAGAAGGGGTCTTATTCTACTCGCATCTCTGTTATATGATTTTCACAGCCTCACGGAGGTGCGTGATGAGCGGAGAAAAGAAAAGATAAATAAAATAAGATACAGAATAAATGATTTAATGATGAAAAAAATATAAAAATGAAACACAAAAATTTAAAATTTTATTATTTTATCAATTTTTTAACACGTACAATATTTCACATAATAAATAAAAATATATATTAATAATATTAAATATTATAATTTTTTAACTGATTAAAAAAATTGTTATTTTATTAACAATGAATCTGCAAGTGCCCAGAAGAAAAATTCTTTACTGTGTTAAAAATTAACTAAATTTATATTTGATATTTTTCATTAGTTAAATGTTGAATGAAAAATATAATTGTGTTTAGATAGAAAAGGAAAATTATAAACTAATTGGGTACTGTATTATTATAACTTATTATCTGAGAATCCCATCTAATGAGGGAAAGTTTCATTATTGCGAAAGTAAGCAGATTCATAAAATAGGAACGGGATTTCAACATGCGTCTATATGTACATATTAAAAATACTAAATATATTTTACTGAATATTTTAAACTATTGTAAAATATATATTAAATATTATTTTTATGATTTTAAAGCAATAAAAAAATAATTAAAAGTTATATTTTGAATATTTTAACATGTGAGTTTGGACGCACGTTAACAAATATTTAAGAAAATTGAAAAATTGAAGTGTGCGTTTGTCCTTTACCTGACACCGCCAAATCCAATCTCAAAAAATTCGTATCTTAAAGCGCGTTCACACTATTGCCATTCATCTTCTTCATATCCTATCATATTCTTACGTCAGCCTTCGCTGGTCCTTCTTTTCTCACAATCTCAACTCCCCCAAAAAAGACAAAAACCATTCTCTTCATTTCCTTTTCATTTTTTCACATTTTTTTCATTTTATTTTCTTCTTATTTTTCTTCTCCCTCCCTCCATTTTAAACCCATGTCTAAGGTATAATAATCATTTTACAATTCCACATCTTGCTTTTTTTTTTTTTGTTTCATTAACATTAATGTTGATAATGATTAAACATTCATATAAAAGTAGTTATTTTTTATATATATTTACAAATACATGATATAAAAATATTAAATACTTAAAATACTAGAGAAAGTAAACATCAAATGATTGTTATGTTTTAAATATGATAATTTTTTTTATCATCATGCATATATATATTTATAGGCTTTTCATTTATTAATATTTCGTTTAAAAATACTTTAATAAAAAAATCACTATAATATTTTTTTTTTGAAAAATAAATAATACTAGAAGCAAGAATCGATGGCAATATTCAGGCATATCAAATTAAAGGTTTATGCTTTTTTCTTTATATAGTCCTGTAAAACCAAATAAATGAAAAACAATGATTTTGAGTTTAATTTTTTAGCTTACTTGTGTCAGTCTCCGATTGATTTGTGAATTAAACAAATTGAACTAAAAAACGGAAGGTCCAAAGCCCCATCATATGCTTTCTTAACGTGAATTAATTAATTAACGAGGCAATAAAACAAAAACTATTTATTTATTTATTTATTACCCTGGCATCTCTTTACATATAGTTTTCCTCAAAATTCAATCTCCGCGTTCACACCACACCTTGCGTTCACACTCACATATATATTATAAAATAAAAAATTCCCATCAAAACTCAACGGAAACAGAGAATTCACAAGAGGGGACACACAAATTTGTGAGACTGTTCCGTATCAATAGCCATAGAACAACATCAACAACAACACTTTTCTTCTCTATTGTCTTTATGAAACTACCAACAACCTTTGCAGACCCAGAATCCTTGTCTTACCTTTACACCTTGCTTCAAACATCATTCGATCAAATGAACGACCCTAACAACAACAACACCACCACCGCCACAACTACCAGAAAGCGCCGCAGAAAAAATGAAAACGATGATGATGATGATGATGAAGATGATGATGATGGTTCAACCAACAACAATCAGGAACAACAAGGAGCAAACAACAGGAACAAGAGCAAGAAGAAGAAGGAAGAATTAAAGGGTATTCTCACTTCGATTCTGTTACTGGATGAACAAGAGAAACTTGATCAGGAACACCACAATAAGGTCTCAGAGGAAGAGAAATTCTCTTTGGACAATAACAACAAGAAGAAAACCAAGGCCATGCTTCAGTACTATTCCAACTTGGGTGATTATTACAACCAAGTTGAAGAATTTGAACGAGTTAAGAGAAAGAAGTCACGGGGCATGGCTATTGCTGCTGTTACTGCTGCGGCATCTGAGGGAGAAGGTGAAGGTGGTGGTGTTGAAGGGGTGAAATCTGGTGTGGGTGGTCCACAGCGGAGGTTGTGGGTGAAGGATCGTTCAGGGGCATGGTGGGATGAATGTAACAGAGAAGATTTTCCTGAAGAAGAGTTTAAGAAGGCTTTTCGAATGGGAAGGTCAACTTTTGACATGATATGTGAGGAGTTGAATTCAGCAATTGTGAAAGAAGATACAACTCTTAGGAATGCTATTCCTGTTAGGCAAAGGGTTGCTGTTTGTTTGTGGAGGTTGGCCACTGGTGACCCTCTTAGGCTTGTGTCTAAGAGGTTTGGTTTGGGTATATCGACTTGTCATAAGTTGGTGCTTGAGGTTTGCACTGCTATTAAGACTGTGCTTATGCCTAAGTATTTGCAATGGCCTGATGAGGCTACCTTGAGGAGGATTAAGGGTGAGTTTGAGTGTGTTTCTGGGATTCCTAATGTGGTGGGGTCTATGTATACCTCACATGTTCCTATTATAGCTCCTAAGATTAGTGTGGCAGCTTATTTTAATAAGAGGCACACTGAGAGGAATCAGAAGACTTCTTATTCAATAACGGTTCAGGGTGTGGTTGATCATAGAGGGGTATTCACTGATGTGTGCATTGGGTGGCCTGGATCAATGCCTGATGATCAGGTGTTGGAAAAATCTGCTCTTTTTCAAAGGGCTAGTGGGGGCCTTCTGAAAGGTGTGTGGATTGTTGGGAGTTCAGGGTACCCTTTGATGGATTGGGTTTTGGTGCCTTATACACAGCAGCATCTTACTTGGACTCAGCATGGCTTTAATGAGAAGATTGGAGAAATTCAGAAGGTTGCGAAGAATGCATTTGCCAGGTTGAAAGGGAGGTGGTGTTGCCTGCAGAAGAGGACTGAGGTGAAGCTGCAGGATTTGCCTGTTGTTCTTGGAGCTTGCTGTGTGTTGCATAACATATGTGAGTTGAAGGGTGAGAAAATGGACCCTGAGCTGAAGATTGATCTTATGGATGATGAGATGGTGCCTGAGGTTGCTTTGAGATCAATAAACTCCATGAAGGCGAGGGATGCAATTGCTCATAATCTTCTACACCATGGCCTTGCAGGCACTTCTTTTCTTTAACTGAAAGGTTGCGTTTGATATGCCATTTTGCTGCTTGAGATCATGATTCTTTTGCTTGTTTACATGATGTTGAAGCCATTATTGGTCATTGTTTGTTGAAGGGGCTTTGTAAAAGATGTATTGACCCCTTCTATATGATGATAGTTTACATAGGGTTAGATCCTGAATTGTAACCCAATTCTATACTTTAATTGCCAAATAAGAGATTAATTAATAAAATTATAACATTCTTTAGCATTCTTTTACTTCCATGGATTGATATCATAGTTTTGTAAAACCATACTTGACCACTGTCCTTTTTTCTGCTTACATGAACTTCGTGACTTCTTACATACCAACAAGTGCAATAACTTGAAGCTGGTATACTTAAAAAGGCAAAGGCCAGACAAGAGCACCAGTTAAGGAATTGAAAATGAGAATGCTTTATTAAAATGTTTATTAATGTACTCCCACTCACCATGATTTCCTATTAAAAATGGAAGCTAATATAGTACATGTTAATCAGTATCCATCACAAATAAAAAGTGAAAATTTTGATTAAAAATGTTAATATACTCCCCTTTACGTCAAGGCTCACCTAGGAAGTTAGTATACTTAATGGTTTTTCCCCTATCCATCATTATCCAAAGATTAATTAATAATATCACTTGCATCAGTTTGTTGAAGCACTCCTCTTGAAAGAGGAATGACGCAACCATCCCATGGCAGACAAAGATTACATCGTTATAAATACACTCTTCATCCTAAGAGGAGCTTTGATTTGTATCATTCTAGTGCAGTGCCTTTCTTGTCTGCTAGCCAGAAAAAAGAATGTATTGTTGATTGATGGACCTACACTAAAAATAGAATCATTCTTGAAGTAACTTTCCTATGTAATTATAGTCAACTGTAACCAATTATTGACTATGATCTTGACATTGAAGTGTAAGAAAATGGTATAGTAACAGTTTGTGATTTTACATGTGATTGATGCTGATTCTCATTGACACTGAACTGAATCATTCAATTTCAAACTATGGTTATGCATATATTTACTTTTGGTTTTTCTTACTTGTCCGAAAACACATAATAAAAATTAATAAATAGTTAGATGTTATTAAAAATTATATTATTTAATATTATTGTGTGATTTTAATGCATTAGATCTTATAATTTATATAAATATTTACTATATACAAGTTCTTACTGTGTAATTTTAGACACTCGTTAAAAAAAAAACGATTTATTTCATAGTTCTACTCAACTGGAACAGTAGTTTAGTTTAAATTCGTCGACCATAAGGGCTGAATTAACTTTCTGCCTATGATATCCGTATCACCCCTTGTGAACTCAATGATGTGGTAGACTTTTATGGCATGCTTTGACTGGTGAGGTTGAGATTGAGAGCCATGAGTTCTGCATATCTATCACCATCTAAATTTCTGTCTCCTGTTACGACTTGGCTCTGGAGAATTAAAATGAGAAATACATCCTCATTACTTTCATATAAATTCATATTGTACTTTTAAGTATTATAATTTTCTTTTAAAATATTATTATTTATTTATTATAAGTATTGTATATTCTTAAATACACATTAAAAATCAATTAATATAAGATTTTGTTAATCTCAACTTGTAAAGCTGAATTTAAATATTTAAAAGGAATATATTCATTGTATTTAAATTTAGAAATAATATATATATATATATAAATCAATTTTTGCTATGGTTAATATCTTTTATTAGCAATCCAATTCAAAATGCATACATTTCAAGACATCTGTTTGACTGTATTAATGAATAGTCAAAACCAGCGCGTTACATCCTGGACACCCCCAACCCCCAAGAAAGTGAAAATGTGTGTTTTCCATATTTAATTCATGGGTTTGAATTTTGTTTTATCTTTCTAATAAATTTTATACTAGTTTATGAAATAAGCATTAAATAATAATATTTTCATTTAATAATTAAAGAATTTTGTAAAAGAATTTATAATTATTTTTTATACAATTGAACTGAGGTTTTAACACGTTTTCTTGTTCAGAAATATTGGTCTTTGGTCCAGAGGCCGAGGCGCCGTTGATCCAGGGACAAGTTCATATTGAAGGGGCTTTATCTCTGGCCAGGCATCATCAACAAGAATAAGGGTTTTTCTTTTCCTTTTGTTTTTCTTTTTCACAAAGCCCAAAGTTAAATTGAAACTCTACTAGCTTAAGTGGAAAACTTGTTCAAGGGATCCAAAATCTATACACATATTTTTTATTCAACAGTTTCGCATTCAAAACTTCATTGAAGATAAGTAGATTTTTTACACTTAGAACCAATGGATACAGGTCAACGCGAATGAGAAATTTACATTGCATTTGCATTTGACATAAGTGTGGAAAATAAAGAGCAGTGTGGGTCTAAACATTCTTCGACACAATCTACTATTTGATGAAACCCATGTATGTGCTATTAACAATAAATTTTTTTGTTTCTTTTTATTATTGAGTAAACATACAATTTGGTCCTTAAAAGTAGGATATTATTTATCTTGAGTCCCTAAAAGTCTAATCATATATAATTTGGCCCCCTAATGTGTAAAGTTGCTTCCTTGTGTCAATGATTGTTAGGGAGGATGCATGAAATTGCTGACATCTTATTAACTACATATATGTTGTGTTTAGTGTCACCTATTCTATTTATATTAGGGATAAAATTTAAGTGAAATATTTTAAATACTACTAATATTATTCTTCAACTAGAATTAGAATTTAATTTTACTAATATTATGAATGCTAATTGTTATTTTCCAAAAGAAATTGTTCCTAAATTTTTAAAATAAAATAAAAATTAAGATATTTAACAAACAAAAATAAAAGATATTGAAAAATCATGTTTCTAGAATGAAAATTATGTATCTATAGGCTATAATTCAATACCAAAGATAAGTTTGTAGCATGAATAAGGAAAAATTCAAATGTTTAATATTTTGTAAAATCCTAAACAAATATAAATAGATAAAAGAGGGATTGAGAAGAAGAGACAATAATTTCTAAAGAAAAAAAATTTTGGAGGCAAAAACATTTATAGAGAGAGATTAAAAAAAGATCTAAAATAAAGAATAAATGTTTTGGCAAAAAAAGAGAAAAAATTAAAGATAAAAAGAAGAAAAATCACATTGTGAATCATCACTTTAATTTTTATTTTTTATTATTATTTAGATTCAAAGCTATGCATTCTTGTAGAACTAAATCGTATTAAGGTATTTTTTTCTTTGCACATAGGGGTGGGCTGTGGTCGGGTTCGAGCCCAATAACCTAGAACCGAGGCAAATAGATGGATTAATTTCAAGGCCCACTATCGACTGAATAAAGAATCAGGTCATACAGGTTTCGAGTTGACCTAATTAAATCATTCTCATGTTAAGAAAATATAAAATAACTTGCATCATTCTACAATATTCAGTTCAAAATCCAAAATAAAAAAATTTTAAAAATTGAAATTTATCATAGTTCAAACTCCAGGAAAAAAAAGAACTTAATCATTCATCACAATTCAAAATTTGAAACCTTAATTATTACATCAATAATATCATCATCATGATGAGAGAATAAAAATTACATTAATATATCATCATCAATCATCAATAGTCAATAATTTAGTTTATTGTCCATAACATAAAAAATATTATCATCAATCATAATAATTAAGAGTTTAAAGTTTGTTGTCCATTACAACAACATGGTGATTGACACAAGTAATCATATTCAATGATGTTTAAAGTGATGCATATGTTCAACTTCAATAATCAATAGCCAAGTAGCCTGAAAAATCAATGCATTAATAGTAAAATAATACACAATTATTTTACCTAGTTTAAACTTCAAATTAATAAAGAGGAACGTACTTACGTAGAATATCCTATGAATTTTTTTAATAATTAAATGATTCCAACATAAACTTCAGCAACTTGATTATAACATTAACTAAAAATAAAAGGAGAACAATATAATAACCAAAATGCACAAGATACAAAATTGTAATCACAGTTAAAATAAAATAAGGAATATGCTTGAGATAAAACGAATTCTTATTTTATGAAAGCTAACTTGAATAGAATCTGTTGTGGATTTCTGTCAAACTCCAAAAGCAGTGGCAGCACCTCCAAAATAGCATTTCTAACACAAAATAAAATAAAATGAGGCAATGACCAAATTTTAAGACAATCAAATCTAAAAATTGTAATTGCAAGACATACTGAAAAATTCATATTATTGTTGTCTTACAATATATTTGCAATTCTTATCATGACGAAGCCAGCAAAGATACAACACTAAACCTCAAAACTATAACAATAAAACAATTAAAGTAAATGAAATTATAAATGAGTCAATCTCAACTAACATTTAAAAATAGTTTACAGGACTCAACTATCAGTAGAATTCAACATATACTCCCTACCAAAATATATGATGATGACTGATGACTTCCAAAAGTATGAAGTCCAAGTGTCTAATAGCTTCAAGACACTCCAAAAAGTTCAAAACTATAATATATATATATATATATATATATATATATATATATATATATATATATATTCTGAATTAATGGCACAAATAATAAACATTAAATTGATTTAAAAATTAGTATGAAATAAAAAAAAAATAACCAAATGATAGAATTTCAATAATTTCTCATTGGCTGTGACTGAGTACACAACCCTACTCCAACCCCAAAACCAGCAGCAATACCTCCAGAACCAATGGCAGCACCTCTAGAACCAAAATTAGGGGCAGCACCAAAAATTCAAAGCAAATTAAAAACAGTCAAACAATTAAATAAATTAATTAAAAAATAACCAGGATCAAATTAATTAAAAAATCAATTACTTGTTACAACTTTTTATGAGTTCTCTAGCTCCTCAACTAGACTAAATTTTTTAAATTGTTGAAGAGAGGACCTCAACCAATTTTGGGCACAAATTAACTCCTTTGTTATTTTTGGATTGAGAGAGCTTCTAAAAGTGTCTAAAACTCTACCCCTTGTGCTAAATGCACTCTCAGATACAACAATGGATACAGGAGTAGCTAGAACATCTTTAGCTATTTTAGATAAAATTGGAAACCGTGAGGAGTTTTGCTTTCACCACAGAAGTAGATCAAAATTTTGATCTCCATCTACACAAACAACCTTTAGAGGTACTTTTCTAGCTCATTTTTTTGTTTAATGGAATTTTTTTGTTTCAAGTGTTCTTTATAGGCATCAACCTTATTTTTGTGGAGAGGAATTTCAGCAGGACCAACAAGTCCAACAGCTGAATTCCCCTCTAATGGATCACGTGATGATTAACAACCCCTCATTTGTTCCTCATAGGATATTGCATACCAACCATATATTCTAGACAAACTTGTCTTAACAGCACAAGAGATTTTAGCCAAAAAATCTGGTTCAGTTATGTACATTTGTTCAAAGGACCAAATCACATAATTCAATTTGTAACGAGGGTCAAGAGTGACACCAATGTAAAGAAGATGATTAATATTGAGTAAATTTCCCTAATATTTATAATATTTTCTTTTCATTTCTATTTCTAGAGTTGCTAGAATAGAATTCAAGTTCATGCAAGATGTCATGATCTCATCATGGATTAAGGCAAGTTGATTAAATGCGAAATGAATGATAATATACAAAGATCCAAAAAATATTTATGTTGCCTCATAGAATATCTTTAGAAATTGGACAAATGCAAGTATTTTCCCAATCTAAACTTGTAGGAGTACCAACAGCCCCAAAAAATTGCATGTATTCAATATCATCCTCCTCCTTAAGTTTCTCAAATGCATGCTGGAATTTCTCCGCAGCATCCAATATCAAATAAGTTAAGTTCCATCTTATAGGAACATCAAGGCAAACAAGCTTTTGACAAGATATGTTTGCAAAGTCTATGCATTCTTTAAACTTTGCAAGACGTTGAGGAGAAAACCTCACAACAGTATGGATGCATACAGTTGAGTTGTTTATATCTTTTAACCCATCATTAACTATAACATTAAGGATATGTGCACAACATCTCATTTGCAAAAACTCTCCATCAAGTACTAGGCCAAAACTGTTTTTGAATTTTTTCTTTAAATAGGTTATGGCTACATCATTTGTGGAAGCATTATCAATTGTTATTGTTGAGATGTTTCTAATACTCACCCTCCCTAAGGACCTCCTCCACATGTTTTCCAATGGCTTCACCCTTATGGTTAGGAATTAGAGAGAAACTAATAATTCTCTTTTGATATTTTCACTCATCATCAATAAAATGGACAGTAAGTATGAGATAATTCAAATTTTGAACCGAGGTCCAACAATCGATAGTAAAAGTCACCCTAATACTATTAGACTTCAAGAGGGATTTTAATCTAACTTTTTCTTTTTGGTAAATCTTGAAAGAATTCCTTGTTACAGTATTCCTTGAAGGGGGCTTCATTTGAGATTTTAGTTGTCTACAAAATTTTTTAAACCCCTCACCTTCTACAACATTAGAAGGTTGTTCATATAATATGACAAACAATGCTACTGTCCTTCTACAAGCCTCAGAGTTAAACCTATGACTAGACACAGTTAACATAGAATTATCCCCACTCCTATTAGGTTGAAAGGTTAAAAATGTTTGGCTAGGGTCATTACTAACAATATATGAAAACTTTGGACACATTTGAATATGATTAAGCATGTTTTTGGTTCATGTGTCTTAGTGTCACAATAATAAATTTTGAAACAATATTTACATTTTGCAGTTGGAAAGGTAACTTCATTGTCAGACAATTTTTCAAAATGGTCCCATGCACAAGATGACGTGCAAGAACCACTCGCATTGGATTTTTTCTTTTTTCCTACATTTGATGGAAGAGGAGGATTTGCAGCTTCAGTTGTAGCTACATCTTGGTTAGAGGGCTGGTTTAGGGAATCAACCCTTGTACATTACATTTTTGCATACATAAAAAATAGAAATATATGATATACATTCACATGTATAATATAAATAGAAATACATACTATACTTTCACAATTACATGCAAAAAAAAAGTGAAACATGTTTTTTAACATATTTTTCCAAAAAAAAAAAAATTCCAAGAAAAAAAATTACAAACAACATGAAATTTTCAAAAGTATTACAACACCTGGTATTTCTCTGCTAGGCTCAACATGGCTCGTAGCCACAAAGCCACCCAATGCTCTCCTTCCACAGTTGCCTCCATGTTCCAAAAGGGTTTGCATGTTAAAAAATACTATGTTAAAAAAATAAAGTATAACACAAATTTACACAATTCAACACAAATAAAACATATCCAAATATTGGCATACATAGAAAACAGGGGAAAGATAGGCAAAAGTGAGAGATGAAGCATCATCTCACCAAAAAACATTTTGTTTTATTTTTTTTAATATGAAATCGAAGGTTTATTGCTCTCATTTCCTAGTTGTAGCAGAACATTTATATTTATGTAACATAAATATGAAGTTCTATTATGTGATATCACATATGTCAAATGTAGGATCTAATGCCAAAAATAGAGACACAAAATACATATATGGGAGAAAATAACAGATCCAGACACACAAAATACACATATAGAAGAAAATAACAAAAATATTCAAAGAAAGTACAAACCCTAAAGAAGTCCAATAATAACAAAATACAAGAGAAAATTTACCTTCTTTAATTTTTAAAGGATCCAATGCCGAAAACTGAGACACAAAGTGGTATTGATGAGGATGTGTGAGAGAGAAAATCCTAAAAATGATATTAGAGATTTAAAATTCAAAAATCCTAATAAGGATAGAACAAAATAACATTTAAGGAAAGACTAAACACAAATACTCAAATAGGGATAGAAAAACCCTAACCTAAATGGTAAATAAGACAAAAATACAGGAGAGGAGGAGGTGGGGAAGACAAGAGGAGAAAAGAGAGGAAACAATGTTGAGAAGGGAGGTAACGGCGCAAGGAAAATAGGGGAGATATGAGAGAGCTCGAGTGTTGTGTTTTAGTTTCAGGGTTTCAACTAAACTACTCCCTATTAGTTTTAGGCAAAAGCTCTTGGGTGCCGTCAATAAACGATACCCAGAATCGAATCCGACCATTGCAACTCCCTAATACTCGTTATCTTTCACCCATTTGAAGCAGCTACCGACCTGGCCCAACAAATTTCTTTTTTATCCCTCAGTTAATACGGGTTTGGATCGGTTGATTCCCCTTACCCACCCCTATTTGCACATAAAGCTTATGTTGACTTTCATATATATTCATAGCTTTGAACGTTGTAACAATGAATCGAAGAAAATAGTCGTGGTGATAGAAATGAAAGTTATCAACCTTTTGTTAACTACATAACCTTTTTTCCTTTTTATTTTTTTATTTTTTAGCATTATTTTATTATTATGTTAAAGTTGATTCAAACTTGAAATAAAAGCAGTCATAAAGTAGTTATTGAAGAAAATGCACGCAATCTGTTGTACGTCAAATCAAATTTAATTTTTTTTTCAAGAATAGTCTTAAGCTTAGCAATCTGGTCTGAAAATAAAAAATAATAGAGTTTAGGCTAATTTTTTTTTTAACTCTTTTATTTTTTACAATTTAGACTTATTTAGTTGTAGTTGACTTTTCTTAACCTTTTTTTTTAAAAAAAAACTTTTCTTACGGGCTTCTTTCTTCTTCTTTTTTCACTTGACTTTTCGTCGTTTAAGGCTCAATTTATTGTTTTTAAACAATATTTTTTTTTGTCATTTGGTGACATATATATCTTACCTCTTATTTTTATCTTTAAATTTAATTATTTTTATGTCATTTATTGATTAATTTCAAAAAATAGTGATAATAATAATAAACGATTAAATTTGATTTATGCATCATATAAATTTTCATTCTTACAATTATAATATGTTTAGTCTCACTTTTTTATTTATTTATTTTTATATTATTTCTTTGTTTGCATTTTAATTGTTTATTTATGATTTTTGTTATTTTTATTTTTTAGCATCATTATCCTTTATTGTATTACATAATCTCATAATGTTGGTGTAATTTAATTTTATATTCATGTTCTACACTTTTATTTAATGCTTAGTTAAGGACATGTTTAATTTATTTTTATAAAATAAATAAATAATACTATTTATATTAATTTATAACATTAACACATAGTTTCTCTACCGTTAAGTGTTATAAATTGATAAAGGCCTACGTTACATAGATCTTATGCAATAAAATTAAATGTATTTTATTTTAATCAATATGTATATTATAAATTTTTGCAACATTGACGTATAATTTACATTACCTTCAATTGTCTAATAAATTAAAAAATATTTATGTATAGTTTACACTATCTTAAATTCTCTTTCAATATAATATTTTAAATTCAATTACAAATTCAAAATTTTTCATTTATAAATAAATTTTTTTATATTATTCATTTATTTTTAACGATTTATAATACAGTTGTGTGATCTTTCTTTACCTTTTATATTGTTTATCGTAGGATACACATATAACCGTATTATCTTGTATTCTAAACATTACAATTTCATGAAAATATTTTTAATTTTAAAATATTTTTTTATTAAACATAATTTAATCAACTAAGTTCGTAATATTTTTTATAGAACTATGTGACTTTAAGTTTTCCGTTGTACTTGAAGATATGTAAAAGTGATAACCAGACTCGTCGAGTCAAAATAATTTTTAAAATATTTTTTTTTCTAATACACCAATTAATATTTAAATAAATAAACTTTAAAAAAAAATAAAAATAGCAACATTTATTTTTTAGGGTTAAATAAATTTTTTTTAAAATAAAAATAAATTTACACAATTAATTTAGGATAATCGTTATTAAAACAAATATTATAGAGTAATAATACATTTTTTACACGTAAATGACTCTCAAACTCATTTTTAGTTTAAAAAATCATAACATTCTAAAATTTTTTCAAAATTTTTCTTTAACAAACTTTAGTGACCACTCTTTTAATTATTTAAAAAATATTTTATTCTTAAAATATTTTTTAAAAATGTTTCGACCTCCTATTATGACTCGCAGTTGCAACAAATGTGTATTAACCTTTAAAGTAAGTGTGCACACATCTAATGATTGAGTAGTGAAAATTTTCCCTCTCTCATATCTATAACTAAAATAATTTGTTTACTATTCTATTTTCACATCCTAAAGTTAGTCTACTAGTGATTTTGTTTCATTGCTCCTCCTAGAGTGATACCTAATGATCTCCCTTTGTGCTTTTTGCATGACTAAATTAAATCAACTCTACACAGTAAAATACTTCTCCAAAGCTTACCTCTTTACAGTGAAAATGGACAGTTTCTTTGTTCTTTCTCCATCAGAAATGAACTTTAGGATAATAACTTGATTGCTTATTGAATTTGATTATATATATATTCAACGATTGAAAAAGAAAGATTAGTTTGATCCACCTGATTATTTATTTCATTTTATCTTATAGATTTGTTAACTAATCAAAGTACGGTTGTCTAACGATATAATTAATTGGGGTTATATATATATATATATATATATATATATATATTCAACGATTGAAAAAGAAAGATTAGTTTGATCCACCTAATTATTTGTTTTGTTTTATCTTATAGATTTGTTAACTAATCGAAGTACGGTTGTCTGACGATATAATTAATTGGGGTTATACAATAGGATAATCACTAATCATAAATGAAAATCAAACATAGATTTAAACTTTAAAATTTCATAAATTCATAAATAAAAATTCTCATTATTCTAATAATAGACTTAGTTACTCATGCTAAATAAAAGAACTAAAACATTAATAAACAAAGTCATAATCAAGTGAAATAGTAAACTAGAGATTAGATGAATTTATGGTCTTCAATTACGATCGCTTGAAGTCTCAAGTCTAGTTAAGAGTATGCTAAGGGGTCGAGGGTAAACAAATATATAGAGGTGTATCATAGATTAAGGACAAGATGTAGAACGGCATAATAAATTGGATGTCTAAGGTTTCTTTTTAATAGGTTTAAAAACTTTTTATACTTGGGCTTGCCGCATATAAGCATAGCTGTGCAAGGTCATAAGCACGGTCGTATCTAGGCTTGAAGCACTACGTACTTACTTCTAAGGTTTAGGCGTGTTGACCGCTGCAAAGCTCTATTTTGCAACAAATTTAAGCCCAAAATGCGACTTAAACCCAATTGTAGCCTTCTTATGCTAAACTGCAAAATTAATATATAAATCAGTGTAAAATTCAAATAAAATAAAAGTCAAACATAAATATATCAACTATAAATGTAGGTCAAAATACAGATTTATCAATAATCCTAATTAAAGATAAGGCAAAAAAAAAAAAAAAAAAAAACTTAAGATAAAATCATATTTAAGATGAAGTAGCATAAAACAATACCTAATTGAAATACCCTTAGATAAAATTGTAACAAATTGTTCCTAAAAGCAAATGTCAAGATGAAGTAAAGTCACAATGGCATAGCCTTGACTACAAAGATGATGTTAGACAACATAATAACAAGGAGAACTTAGAGTTTTTTTAATTTTGAGATGAAAATAACTTTTAAAATATTATTTATAAGTTGTGAATTCAAATTTGTGAGAATTGTAACTTTGTTTTTATTTTTATTTTAAATTTAATATATTTAATAATATGCTAGTACGAGTAAGGTGAATACTAATTATCTGACATCCATTGTCATAAAATATTGCATGTAAAAATCTGTACCTAACCCTATACTTATTATTTTTTCTATCCATCGTAGGCTTATTTTTTTGGACATTTATTGAGTTTAGGCTTAAATATCTTTTTTAGAATTTGGTGGAAATAAGAGCATAATTTATATAAATACAATTAATGTTGTTTTAAATTTTTAAAAGGACAAACAAATTGAAACAAAATATTTACTGAAAAGATAGAACAAGGGGAATAAATGAGACTCATTAATAGGTGAAATTTACGTCATTCATTTAGAGAGATTTAAATAAATTTTATCTAACAATGAAAATTATATTAAAAATATTAGAAATATATTGTTAGTATTTCTCAAATAATAGATAACTTAGGATTATTTTTTTCTTCAATTTTGAATTTCATATACTATTAAAAAATTTACTTTTTTCATTTTTTTCTTATTTTAAATATTTGTATAAGAAATTATAAAAAAAATATTTTGATATTTCCTGTATAAATATTTAAAATAAAAAATAATATAATAATTTTATATTATAAAAATAGAAAATTAATAGAATTTTTTTTTCCTCTAACAACTCTTAAAAATTCTCACATAGTTTACTTATCTTTGCCCCCACAAAACGACAGCAGTCAATTTCACTCTATCAATACATTTTCATAACATTCCTCCAATTCAAAGTCAAGCTTTGAGAAGATTTCTCATTCAACAATTATGCGAATATATTTTGTCTGGTCATAATATTTATAATTATAATGAAATAGTAATTTAATATGGTAAAATATTTTAGTATAGACCCCGATACCTCTTTATCATTGTTTTAAAACATTTAAAGTTTTTAATTAATCATATTTATGTATAGTAGACTTGTACATGTCAGAATTAGTCAAAGAATAAAAAAAAATGTAAACTTTGACTGCACAGCTTAACATTGAAAATATGAAATGATGTCGCTGCCTTCTGCACTCCACAGCTCAGCTATGCTGCTTCACCTACTTAATGTTGACAAACAACATTGGGTCATATTTCATTTATGACGTGTTGATGGAAATTTTGACATTCTTGAAGTAAATTTATAGTCTGTTGAAAAAAATAAAAGAGTAAATTTATTGTCAGTTGACAAAAAAGGGGGGTGGGGGGAGGGAATTTGCATGAAAAAAAAATTAAAAAAAGTAAAATTTATAGCGAGTGTCCAGAAAAAGAGCAAAATGTATCACAATCACATTAAATTTTGAAGTGCCATAATCTAAAATTGCCACTTACGTTCGGCTAAAATTAAGGTTATCTCTACACTTATGGAGCTTTTGTATATTTTTTATTTGGGGTTTTCTAATTTATGTAATCTTGCACAGATTGATTAAGTGGTGTATTATTAGAATTTATCCTGTGCAAGGTGCACGTTAAAAAACTGGTTCTTATTTTAAAAGAAATATGACATTTATTTACATACACATCATCTAGTAAAATAGTTTAATAAATGTCATGATCCAATGTTAAGTATTCACATATAACTACAAAAACAACTACACAAGAAGGGGAAAAATACATAAAAATTTAATGTGACATCGTTTTATTATTTTATAATTTTTGTAAAAGAATATAAAATCTTCTCCCTTACAAGTTTGTACAAACAAAATTATAAATTTCTCTTAATACATAACTACTCAAGTTTTTCAGTACAATCAACGAATTAGATGTTATGATAAGAAAAATTGTTCTATATCGTTGTATTTCTAAGACTTTTCTCCCTCTTCCTTTTTTTAGGGTTTTTTTTAATTCTTTTGATATAAAACTTAGATAAATAAATTAACTTCAGCCCAAAGTCAAGAACAAAGTAAAAGGTTACGTCTAGATAAGAAAATTGAAAAATGCTCTCTTAAGACATGATTATTCAAGTCTCCGATACAATTAAAGTAAAATGTTACCTCTAGGGGGATCACGAGGCTGTTTTCTGATTCGAGGTTGTTTTCAAGGGGTTCCTTCCCAAGGAACCTTGTAGGCTTCTCCAGTTTTTACGATTTTGAATATCGAATAAAGATCTTACTATATTCTGGTTTGCCAGAGGATGCAAAGAAATTTGACTTTGAAACATGTGAATGAACAGAAACCGGCATAAGATTTATGAGAACCTTTTTTAGCTTTTAAATTTTGGGCTCTCATTAAGGCACATGAAAATAAAGGATTCTTAGGGTATAAGGCATAATACAAGTCAAGACGCTTTCAAGTCAATTCCAAGCTTTAATGTTTAAGAAATGATTTTAACTTTATTTAAAATAAGAGTTTTATTAATCTTAATTTTTAGGATTGAATTTAAGCATTTATAAATAAAAAAATTTATTAAAAAAATATATTATTATTATTATATTAAAGTTATAAAAATATAATAAATATTTTTTAAAATAAATTTTTATTATTATTAAGGCTGAAGTTAATAAAATCTTTAAAATAAAATATAACGTTTTGATGCCTATTAAGTTAGAAAAGAAAAATGAAAAAAAAAAAGATGGGAAAAGAAAACTTAAAATTGAAGATAGGTGATCATATTTTTATACGGACGAAACAGTTAAAGGATTTTCCAAATTACGAATTATTGATCTTGAGCTGCTAAAAAAAATTGGGGTGCTGGGGAACCCGTATGAATATTACTAAAAGACTTGCTAGAAATTGTAATTATTACTCATACAAGAAAGTTGCCAGAAATTTTGGAGAACTATCACTTTTGTTATAATATTGTTAGAAATGTTTTTATGCATACGAAGATAGTAACTTGAGATTCAAAAACAAAACTAAGCAAAAATTATGCAAAAGATGTTTTATGACGAGTCAATAAGACACAATCACTTTAAAGACTAGGAAATTAATTTATAAATTAATAAATAAAAAACAAGTGTAAATTACGTTAAAAATATGATAAAAATGTATTAATACTTTTCAATAATTTTTATTTTTATTTCTAAACCAGTACCTTTGATCAGCAATTAGCATTTCCCATTTTAAAAAGGCTTGGAAAATAAATATCCTTTAGCCACGTATTAAACAGGGCTTAAAAGCCCAAAACAAAACAAAAACCTAGATTACAAACCTAAGATACTAATAATGCAGAGAATCCAGCCTTAGAAAAAGCACTAGGGAAGGAATATAACATTTATTTACACGCAGGTAAAACTTTTTCATATGAAAAAACATTTTTCTACTTGGCTTTTCGAAGAATTCACTGATCAAATTAATAAAGGAATTCCTTTTCTTGAAAGGAAAAAATATGTTTACTTATAAAATTGTTATAGTTAAATTAAATGGCCAATCCCTATGACTTCAATTTAAATTAGATGAAAGAAAAACCTACCTTGGATTTGGCTCACACGAGAAAACTCGTATATCACAACCTTACTAAATTTTTGGTCATAAAAACTTAGTAGTAAACGAAAATAAAATATCCCTAGAAAGAAGAATGCATCAGAGTGCACAAGTTAATTGATAAGCCAATTGCCTATTTACAACTAGTTGCTTTCAGAATTAGGTGGAATACCACAATATTATGCACAGGTACACCATTCATAGACCCCAAAAAAAGAATAAAGGAACTGGGATTCTTCTTAGGCACCCTTGTCTATCCTTGTCCCCCCACCATCATTGCTGCAGTGTAACCACTGGACTTGGATCATGGCCATTGATAACAATCCACCACCGACAACAAATTTCTTGACTTGGCTCCATTTGCCACAATATGGAACAAAAAAACCTGTGACAGTGGATCACAACTTGAAAGCCACTCTTGCCAATTAGCTAGCTAATGCTTCTTTATAACACACAAGCTAAAATAATATTAAAGTAAATGCCTCACAGAGCCTTTGTTCTCAGAGGCATAATAATAATGATAATGAATACAATATATGCTGATGATAGATGTCAAAGGCATGGAACTAGTCCCCAATGTAGCATAGTGAACAAGGAGACCCTTAATTAGTTAATAAGAGTAATAGGGAAGGTGGATATGTATTATAGCACAGTGCTAATCTAAGGGAAATGCCCTGATGAAAAATTAGAGGGCAAAACTATATTGGATTATATTAAGCTTTTCTATTGTATAATCTCATCTTCAAATAATACCAAGTGCAGTTGAAATCATCATCATCATCATGTCTTGCTCTTATATTTTCTTTGTTTCAAATCAACCACAATCACTGTGATGTTATCTTTGCTTCCTTTCTGAAGCGCGCGGTTTGACAGGCACTCGACTGCTGCTTGTGCAGCAGGATCAACTCCCTCTCCCCTTTCTGAGAGTAGTTCCATGCCATTTTTCTTGTACCAGAGAAGTATTCGTCTCCTAGCGAGGTCACACACCTCTTCATTCGACATAACATCCCACAGACCATCACTGGCCAAAATGAGACATTCATCATCCTTTGTGCGTGGAAGAAACGTAACTTCTGGTTCTGGAATAATCCATGGCTTCAAATATCTATCACCTGAAAGTCATAGCGAGGATAAGCAGAAATAATTTTTCAGCTGAATAAACACTGCATAATAATTGCAGGATTAGACAAGCAAGTTGATCATCATTTTGCATGACAAAAAAATAAACTTGTACGCTGTAGAGCAAACAAAAATGATGCTAAAGCATTATCCATTCAAATCTAAACTAAATTTGAGTATTTAATCCTCTTAAGACCTTTGGTGCAGTGTTAGACATTTAAAATTTTGATATTATCCTACTACTACAAATAATTGGTGCCAAAATCAGTGACAAAAAGAAAATAGTCATTGCATAGAACAAAAAGATAGCAACTGTTTTCAATCAGATGTATAACTTTCATTATTAGAACAAAAGAACAAGAGTCTTGTTTCACTTGCGATCAAGCCCCATGTGCATACAGAAAGGTGCAACATGAAAAGGAGTGTATGAAAGGAGGCACTAGAGCTCCTACTTCAAAATTGCCTCTGCCAACCTTTGGCCTGAGAAATAACAAAGCTAAATTGCCTATACTGGTATATTTTCTGTGAGCTTATTACCTAAATGTGCAAATAATCATAATCTCTTGCCATAATACATGAAAGCCTTGTTTTGTTATTGTTAGCTCTGGATTCTTGACATCTAGTTGTCAAATTATCATCTTTGGGCTTAGCTTAACAAAACCTAACAAAGTCAGTATAATGAAAACCAAAAATAAAGCGCAGAGGAGCTTATAGCTTCATGATGTGTAGTTTATGTTCCAATAATTATTGCACATTCGAGAGCAAAAGGGCTATGTTCATATGTTTTAGAAAGAACTGGAAGGAATGGAAAAAATTTTCTTCCCTGTGCTTGGAGGATTAATAAGGGAATAAAGGGAAAGGTAAACGGTCTATGTATAAGATTTCAATATAACCCTTGCAAACTTCAAAGTAACCCAAACTTGTGAGGTGAAAATTTGTAGATGACAAATTTTTAAAATAAAAGTAAAGATAGTCTCTCCCATTATTCCAATTCATAGGGGAACAAAAAGTTATTTTCAGAGGAATGATTCCCCTCACATTCAATTCCGTCCCACAGATTAAATTCCTAAATCAGGGAATTATTCTCTTTCATTCTGTTCCTTTTACATCTCCTTCACTGCCCCTCATTCAAACATATTCTTAAATGATTTTAAAAGATAAATTTATAATCCTGCTATAATATTAAAAAAGTAAGTACAGTTTCCTACTATTCATTTTCAGATAAATACGAAACTATCTTCTAAATATTAGCAGCATCCAACTAACTCAAGTTAAAAAAATAGCTTACAACAATAACAACAGCAACAAAGTCTTATCCCACGAGGTGTGTTTGGCTACATGGATCACTCAAGATCATCATACTAGCTTACTTGTCAAAAAAATGAAAGGAAGGAGTTCTCACCTTTTCACTATTACTGTTAGACTAGATATTTATGTATTTCAAGTAAATCAGATCCATTAGAGATTAGAGTACAAACATGCAATTAGCATATATTTTTCCATTGGTAAAGATAATAACAACTAACGTTTTGAGAGAGGGAAGTCCTTGTAATCACTCCCACAAAAGGACTTCAATGAAACTCAAACTAGCCCACAAGAGAGCCACCCCAAAGAAAGTAAAATTTAAGATTAAGGAATTACATACCAATAGACCTTGACATTGCAAGAACACCAAATACACGATGGCCATTCCATTGAATCACCTTTCCTCCAGCTGCCTCAATTCTTGCATATTCATCATCTCGGTTTGGCTAACATACCACAACAAAAAATCAGTCAAAATTTTAAGATTTTAAACATGGCCCAAAACTACAAATTGAGTAGCTTACTTTATGGTCCACTGATAATGCCATGGGTTCTTTGCCACGACATAAAACCGCTCTTGAATCACCACAATTTGCAACTATGATATGAGATGAACAGATTACAGAAACAACTGCAGTGGAGCCAACAGTTTCTGGGGCAACGGGTTCATTACCAACTTTTCCTCCAACTTCAGCATCAACCTTCAAGAAACAGTTGGTGAAAACTTTTTTCCACTGATCTTGACAACCATCCTTGATACTTCCACTAATTAGACCTTCTTTGACAAATTCTATTTCCTCAGCCAAGGACAAGTGGATACGATCACGACAATACTTTGCCACCTAAACGAGGAAAGCAAGCTCTGTTGAAGGGTACTAGAGATAAAGCTAAAAACATTGGACACAAGAATCATAATAATAAAGAATAAAAATAAACTTAACCTGAGAGCCACCATGGCCATCATAGACTCCAAAGAAATGGGTCATCTGCTGACTAAAACACTTGTTCATTCCATCAAGCACCTGGTCACCAACTAGCATTTGAATGGGAATTTTCAAAAATCGAGGAACAGTGGCAAATGCATCTTCCATCTCAGGTCTTCTTCCACAGAGAGATATGAATCCCCAAAGTGGAGTATAATCCAATTCAAAAACACTCCGACCAACAGTTCCACTCACACCCTTTTCCTGAGGGAACTGATTAAGAACAACTGTAGAAGGCTTTGGGCAAGATCCAACTCCAGTCTCTTCTTCAAGACTCACTGCCACAGCAAGAGGTTCACTCATAATATCGGTGTCAGCATTCGACTCCCCCAAGCCAACTGCCTGGGGGGCAACAATATTGACAGCACAGATGCTCTTCTCTACGTCTGTGGAACACGGTGTCCCAACATCTGAAGCGGCATCAAAACTGAAGGACTCCTCTCCACACACACTACTGTTCTCACTGACTGCCGAAAGAGAACATGAGCTATCAACAACCTGGTCACCTTCCAATGACAATGAATCATCCTCCTCAATTAACACTTCATCACTGGCAACCAAAGAGCTTCTATTTTGGGATATCATATCCAATAAAGGACTCTCTCCTTCCCTATCCTGTTTTGGTGGCACAGCTTCAGTAATACCAACTTCATCCTCCAAACTGCAACTATTATGACAATCATCAGAACCTATAACCGTGGAAACAGTCACAGAATTAGATAACAGCCCTGTATCTGCCATCAGCTTAAATCCGGATACATCCATGTGGGTAGCTGTGGTTGGGTTATCACAGACCAAATTACCTACTCTTAATGGCACTGCAACCACGAACGACATCACCTCCATCAAAATCCCTATCTAGGTAGGACAAAAAGTTACCGTCCCACCCCCCTTCTATCACAAAACCTGTCATACTCCAACTACTTGATCACCTCTTTTTCTGATTGAATAGGATCTTAGAATGTGAAGGGTGGCATTTTCCATTCCTAAGATGCCCTATAAGACAAAAGAGGAGCCAAATTCGGACTAGCCAAAGGCATGAATCAGCTAAAAGGTATTGAAAGTGAAATGGGGTAGTCAGATCTGGTCAACATCAACGGATCCCAACTTCCATTTCTGGAAATGTTAATCATAAATAGCTATGACACACACCCTTTTCAAGCATTATCAACTGCTCCTCTGAACTCTCCTCTATCTACCTTTGTCAACTCTAGTGAGAGAAAAACACCCTGAAAAACATTATAACCAACAAAAAAAAAAACAAACTTTATCTGCACAATAACATATTGCACTCACAAAGACTAAATCCCACCAATTAAAAAGAACCAAACTTCAAAAAGAAGGAAAAAAAAACAACACCCCTTATCTCTAAACACATGAAAGAAGAAATAAGTCATGAGAAAGAAACCCAGAAAAGGTAAAGTCTCAAGAATCACAAGGAAACCATAAAAAGATGACACCCTTTTCCACATACCAACATGAGTTGCCTGGATCTGAGGAAACACATCACAAGCTCACGCCCTCTCTAGTAATAATTATTACTACAAAATCAATGAACAAAAGAAGGTATAAGAAGTGAAAAGAAAAAACAAAAAAAAATATTGAAAAAAAAAAAGATTAGTTACTACCTAATTTTGTCAACGGTGTAGGGTCTGGTTCCTTCCCTTCTCACTCTCTTTTCTCTCTCTTATTTCTTCACACTTTGACACCTGAAACCCATGGATTGAAAAAAAAAAAAAAAAAGGAACAACGCATCATTAACAACAAAAGCCAAGAAATGGGTGTTTATTTTATTTTAATTTTCTCCTTAACCTTGACCCATTAAATAATAACAGCTCGGCTATGTTCCTTTCTTTGATTATATTCTCTATGTACACATATATTATATGATATGATATTATGCATACCTGGTGTGGTGTGGTGTGGTGTGGTGTGGGGTGGGTGGATGGGTGTTGGGAATTGGAAGCACAGGGGGAAGCGAGAGAAATATGAACCCAATTTTTTATATATAGAAAATGAATACAAAAATATGAAATTTTCACAGGTAGGAAATTGTTTTGGAAAGGGCAAGGAACAACAAAAAGTAGCTGATGTTTATTAGACATGTTAAAAGGGATGAAATATATAAAAGTTTTTCTAAATTATTTAATAGGATAAATAATTTTATTTTAAGCAGATTAATAACTTTTTAATATAAAAAATAAAGACATAATATATAATTTTATTTAGTATAGAATTATTTATTGGATAGAATGAGTTATATAAATTTTTGTTCAATATAAAAGATAGTTAGAATGGCTTACATTGAATTTATGGGGAAAATTATAATTTTTAACTTGTTTTTAATAAAATTTACAATATAATTTATTAGAATTAATTTTTATTTTAAAGTTTTTGAATTAAATTTATGTCATAAATTTTATATAAGAATTTATTAAATAAATATTTAATTAAACTGTCTATCTAAATATATTTTAAAATAAAACAAATAGAAAGATAAAATGATATATTTTAACTTTATTAAAAGGATAAAATAATTATAAAGAAAAAAAATACACACGGACACAAAACGGAGTGTTTCATTTGATTTTTGGGAAGTGTGGTAAGAGAGAAGGAAGACAGTGGACAGATGTCAAATCCTGAAGAGCATATTAAAGGATCTCCACTCATCTATCCATTCATCAACCCACTGAATGCTGCCTTGGCTTTTCAACCCTCAATCCGATTGTCATGTTTTATGATGGCATGCTGTGTACCTGTGCCTATACGTTTTTTTTATTTGTTTTTAGTTTGTTACTTGCACTTGCAGTGGTTCTGAGCGCAGTTCAATCACTTTCCAGGGACAATGGGGATGTAATAATAATAGTAATAATAATAATAAATTATTCACTTTTTAATTTTATAAATGAGTAATATTGTTCTCTGCAAACACATAAATCAATTAGTACAATTTTATTTTAACTTATTTCATTAATCTTTAAACTTAACTAATAATTTCAAGTTAAATTATTAAAAATATCATTAGATTAAAATTTAGTAGAAAAACTTTTGTTTCTCATGATCATTTTATTGGATTCAAATTAGATGCCTAATATAATATCTAAATACCACGACGATGTTATAAAAATAATAATAATTCAGTTCTTTTGGGATAGGTTTATAAAATTAAAAAAATTGAACATAAATAAATGTATCATGAAAAAAAAAGGTAAAAAAAAATATCTCTTCTCCTGTCATGGATGCATTAGTTTTAGTCCAAGTTTGGTTTATTCTATTTTAAATAAATAATTAATTTTAAAAAATTTTAAGAGATTTTAAATAAAAATATTTAAGAAAAAGTATTTCTAGACATATTTTTTATATCATATATCCGATATTTGCACATTTAATCTAGTATTCTAATATTATCAAAATTTTTGTAAGAGAGTCTTCTATCATATGTCAGTGATGTCACTTTCTTAATTAATTTTAAAAAAAATATTTGATATGTATAAATTAAATGAGTTTTTTTTTAATAATTTAACTTAGACGTGGATGAAGAGACAACTAAGTACGTTTTTTTGAGAAAAAAAATTGAAAAATAAACTATAAAATATATAAAGTATTTAAAAACAAAATTCTAAAAACTATGTTTAAATGATTATTTAGATGATGAGATTGATCTTTAAATAAAAGTGTTAAATAAATTAGTTTATTAGTTGTTAAATTAGCTTCACAAATATAACATATGATTACATGAAAAAAGTTTTACATATGAAATGAAGTATATAATAGAACAGACATTCAAAGAAAATCAATCTTGATTTTTTTATAATAAAATTTATCATTTCTAAGCAATCAAATTTCAAGTTTTAATATGACAAGTGGAGACACTAAAAAATTATTTTCAATCCAACACAAAGAATATATTTATTATCATCAAAAGAAGTAAATTATGTTAGTTATTTACCATTACAATATCATATAATACTACCACAATTTATATGGTTCATCTTACAATTATCATTGACATTAATTTTGTATTACTTAAAAGATGGTGAATCTCATGATATCCTTCAAAAAGAGGTAGATTTAAGGGTTAATTTGTTTAAAATTAGTAGAAAATTATTCTTCTTAAATATATTAATAAAATTTAAAATATGATAAATACTTCATTTCTCCCACTATATTATTCTTCCAATGTAAAAGCTACTAAAAAATAAATAAATAAAAAATACAATCTCTATATCAAGTTAAAATAGCAATTTAATTAAGTTTGAACATATGTTTATTCAATAATATTTTATGAGTTACCAAATTATTTCTTGTAATAATAATACAATGAAGATAATTAAGAAAAATCTATAATTTATATCTTAGTCATTAAATAAAAACATAGTATGTCAAAGTTTATTATTCGATATTTTGGAAGTAAACTTCGACGGAATCCTAATTATTACTCTTTCATTAAAATTAATATTTTATTTTAATTAAAATTACAAGTTTAATAACCAATACTAAGATAACTATTATTACGATAACATGTTATATTTATTTGATAACAATGTTAAATCCTAATAATATTTATAGTATTATTTTTTTTTTTACAAAATTAAGATGTGTCTTTTAACTTTAAAGTAAGTTTTGATTTTATCTTTTAAGTTTTTTAATTTATTTTAACAATCTAACTTGTAAAAATATTTTAAATATATTTTTTTCATTAAAAATATTAAATTCATTAAAAAAAATTGTTATTTTTTGGCACGTATATTATACAAGTACTATTTATCGTCTTCTTTAGATGTTTGATCAACGTCTAATCTATCTCTCATATAAAGCTACAAAACCTTCTCAACTTCTCACAAAAACTATATATATTTCTTCTTATTTCCCATTATTCTTCCACTCTCGTTACCACCTATTGTCATTGCATGCATGAGCTTGAGGAACTATTTCTTAATAACAAAAATTCAAATGCAATAAGTTACCAAATGATATCAATTAGTTGGTGTTTGCTATTTCACCCAACAGAAAAATAATATAAAAAACCGGCAAATTGAGAGGATAAAGACTACTCAAGCTATCCATATGAATTATTATAGTAAAACAATGTTATGGTATCATTATTACCACGTGGTCCACTGTTAATTTAGCTATAGTTTTCTTTTAACTTTTCTCTTAATATTTTTTTAATAAAACTCGGGAAACTATGCTAATAACAAATTGGGGCACTTAAGCATCATCAATTAGAAGGGAGATATAGTCATGGTAAGGGTGTCGGAGAGGTTGTGATAGTGAATAGTAAAAAAGGTATGTTCAGATTGTCAATTTGATGAGGGCAGTCATAGAAATGTTAGAAAATAGAGGTTTTAGATGTTCTTCTAAGGCTACGATCGATGTCTAATGGAGTGGTTATGGTTGTGAAAAGGATAAAAAGAAAAAGAAGACGAAAGAGAGAGGAAGAATAAGAAGTGGAGGAAACATAAATAGAAAATATATGAGAAAGACGATGAACACTACCTGCATAATACATGCGGTAGAAAATGATAATTTTTTTAATAAAATTAATATTTTTAACAGAAAATAGCTTATTTGAAATATTTTTACAAATTAAAAGATTAAAATGAACTAAAATAAATTAAAAAATGAAATTAAAACTTACCTTAAAATTAGAGAATAAAAACATTATATGCCTATTTTTTTAATTCTTGTAAATTTTATTTTTTTAATTACAAAATAAAAAATTATTTTATTTTAAAGAAATTTAGGTATATCCCAATCAATCATTTTAAAAAGTCAACATATCAAATTAAGTGTTGTAAACAGTTTAATTGTCTAAATTATTTTTAGAAAATCAATTTCAATTGATTTTAAACGCCATATAGAAATGTCATATGATTAGAAAAAGATGAATGTTAGCGAGCACATTTTTTAGCATAATTATTTAATATACTTCTACCTAATTATTGGTTAAAATATATTAAAAAATATAAAAGAAAAATATTAATTTAAAAATGACAAAAAATGAGAATTAAATATTTTTGTAGCTTTCAATAAATGTTAGTTAATAAATAAAAACATGTTAAAAAGAGTGTGTTGATGTTAGCATTTTTCTTAAAACAATTTATATAATCTCACATTTGTGCCTAACATTTTGAAACAAACCTGTGCTTGAGTATTTTTAACATGTTTTTTGTTTGCTATTTCAATAGAAGTGCTTAAGGCTAAGATTACAAATGATCAAAATATAAATAAAAAAAGTTTTGATAAAGAAAATTTAACGACTAAATCCTCATTTTGGTTCCTAAGAAAGTTTGTGTCTTGCATTTTAGTCCCTAAAAAATTTAAAATATTACGTTAGTCTCTGATTTTCATCTCTGTTGTGCATTTAAATCCATAAACCTAGACGTCATTAACAGACAGTAATAGAATACTGATATGTCACCTAAGTGACACGTATCATTGCTTACATGGTAAAAACGACATCGTATGTGGTATAATATATGTTTTCATTTTATTTTAGTCCTTAAAATTATAACTAGTTGGGCATTTTAGTCCCTAAGATTATCACCAACATGTATTTTAATCTTTGAGATTGTTACCGACAAACATTTTAGTCCCTAAGAGAGAGAAAGAGAAGAAAGGTGGTGGATATTCTATGAAAAAAGAATTTGGTGGAAGAGATGATAGAAAGGTTCATGTGGAGCGGCATTTGCAAGATGGTTGGTGACTTTGTAAGAAGGGGAAGGAAAGAGGGATTAGAGTTCTTGCACTCGTCAAATGATAGAAAAGTCATGTTGAAACCTTTGTCGTTGTTCTAACCCATTATAAACTGCATCATCATCATCAAAACCAGTCATTACTGTTCAGAACCCAATGCATCATCTTTAAGTCACACCCATGTAATAGATTGTCCTCATACCAATAATAGCTTCATCACTTATAACTTAAGATTTTGTGCTCAAGTGAAGCCCTGGATATGAATGCATGCATATATACAAAGGAAAACTATAAAGAAAAAGAGTGTGTAATCACATTCGTACAAGAAGAAGTTAAAGAGAATGTGAAGGAAAAATATGAAGATGAAAGTAAAACAAACCCAGAAAGCAACGAGTGACAATCTTAGGGACTAAAATACTTGTCATTGACAATCTTAGAGACTAAAATGTCCGTTGGTGACAATCTTAGGGACTAAAATGTCTGACGAGTTATAATCTCAAGGACTAAAATGAAACGAAAACATATATTATACCACATATGACATCGTTTTGTCATGTAATCAAAAACGGAAGTGACACGTTAACGTCTTTTCACTGTGTAAGCAATGACATGTGTCACTTAATGTGACATATCAGTATTTCGTTACTGTCTATTAACGACGTATGATTCTAGGGATTTAAATACTCGAAGGAGATGAAAGTCAGGGACTAACGTGATATTTTTAATTTTTAGAGACTAAAATGCAAGACGCAAACTCTATCGGGGACTAAAATGAATTTAGTGATAATTTAACTATAGAAGTTTTTAAATATTAAGTTGTTAAGCTTGTTCAGTTTTTATGATAAGATTTTTATGAACAACCCAATTTTAATTTTTATGTGGGGACTATAATTTTATTAGTCTTGTAACTCAATATATACTTGTTAATAATGGATCAATATATTTTTTATATTACTGTTAGAATTAAGTTCAACTGCAAAATTATTAGTAATTATAGACTTTTAAATTAAGTATTTACTTATTATTTGAGTTGAAACTAAATACTAATTCATTATATTAGTTTCATTTCAATTTTATGAATTTTAAGAATGAAGAAAAATTTATTGAAAAAGTAAAATATATGTGAAAGTAAACTAAAAGATAAAAAACAAGCAACAATTGAAAAAATGTAAAGATGGATGAAAAATTTTTACTAATTAAATATTTTTTTTGTATTTTAAAAATGAAATGATTTTAGATTACTCTCATGATATTCAAGTTGTCTTAGTATACTGTCATGATGTTTATTATTGAATTTTTTTAATTTTCTATAAATTAATTTCTGAATTCACCAATCTCTTTTATAAATTTAACAAATAGTTACTTGTTAAGAAGTCTCTATAAACTCAAATAAGTCTAATTTAGAATTTTGGATAAATTTCTTTCAACCCTAAAAAAAAGTATGTGTTCTCCTTTACTTCTGTTTTAAACCTTTCAACGTGTTCTAAAGAATAAGCCCTTTGACAATTGCTTTCATTCTTTTTTTAATTCAAACAAATGCTTTTATTTTATTGACTTTTCAACCCTAATATCATGGCATCAATTTGGTGCTATAGCATTGCAAAGTTAGAAAGGTAATTTTTGCACTAAAAACCATTGGCATAACATAGTGATTTGAATGAGGTTAGAATTGAAGAACTTCGAATGGATGTAATGACATAGAAATAGGGTGTGAAAGCATGCATTACACATAAAATGAGAAACCCTTCTTCCAAACATGCTAAAATATCGATCATCCTTGAGTATCAAAGCATCAACCTTAATGTTTATTTCCTTTCTCTTGACATTTAATTTCCTAATAATCAAACATCAATATATAACACAATAAATTCACGACACTTACATCCTAACTACAAATCATCAACAATAGTAAAGAAGTAAAAAAATGAAAAGTTTAAGGGCATCACACCAAACCCACAAAATATCTAACAAAAAATATTTTTTAAGACATAAAAATGTCACTTTTTAACCCTTTTTTCAACGATCACTTTCAAACTTTGTTATGATATAAGAATTAACCAAAATTTTCATATTAATAATTGTTGAGTGTATAGTAATTCTTCCTTGATTAGTTTACATAACATGTGCTTCAACTTCTTCCTTTGAGCATCATGAAGTTAGGTTGGGAGCCTAAACTAGGTGAAAGTCATCTTGATGCAATGTTGAGGAGAGAAATTTTTATTGCACTATATGTTTTGACTTTGGACATGATCAAACATAGGATGAAGTGACCAAATATTTTTAGGCATTATTAGAAGACAAAAATATACCACATGGGGTGTGTTTGACAAAATTTAAAAATAAAACTTGAAAGTTAAAAATTTAATTAATATATATATATATAACTCGAAGTGGATCTAAGAAAAAATTAAAAGACTGAAAGGAAAGTAGGCAAGAGCAGGAGTACTAAATGAAATGCAAAAATGTAAATGCAAAAATATAAGTGTAGAAATTTAAAACATAAGAAACTAGAATGGCGGTAGAACCAACACAGAACCAGTGAAAGAAGGAGAGGAGAAAGCTAGATGACGATAGTCCGAATAGAACTAGCTAAAAGGGAGAAGAGAGAAAATATATAGAAAAATAAAGATTTTATTAAAACTTGGAGAAAAAGGCGTACAAAGATGGTATCTCAAGACAATTCTCTCTAGTTTATCTCTCTAGAATTGCTAAATGAAAGGGTGTCTCACAACATAGTCGATGACTCCTTTTATAGAAATTAAAAATACTATTTTTACAGCTTCAATTTATTACAGGAACTATTTGCTACAGTACTTATTACAATTCTTGAATGTTTATACTAAAACAATCATTCTCATTATGGTAAAAGTCTTCAGATTCATTTTTGGATGAAGTTTCTGCCTCATCTTGCTTCTGAAGTAAAAGAAGAACATATTTTAGATTATCCTTTAATTTTTCTTTAGAATCGTAGCTTGTTAGGAAAGCAGCAATTCTTAACTTCTGATTGAGAAATCTGGAGGATTAAGACCGAAGAAGTTATTAACTGTTAAAGGCCTTGCATTAAATTGATTTTACTATTTAACAAAAGAATATCTCTGTAAAATAGGTAGAGTCTCTTAATTCTCTATTTTGCTATACCGATATTTTCAAGAGAAAATCCAGGCTAAAGTAAAAGAAGAGAAATATTTAAGATCCGCTAGAATTCTTGATTCTCGCAAATACCTATTCTTGAAGTGATTGTATCCCTCTTTAACTAGAGAAGGGAGGATTTCTTCAATTGGTCCAAAGAAATCCCACCATTGTAGGAACCAATTTGGAAACTCATAATGCTTGCCAAAATCTTGAGTCTTCTTAAAATAGATCAACCAAGAATGTCGATTGAGTTTATTTTGAAATCAGAAAACTCTTGTCTAAGCATTAATATAGTCCCAATAATTGTAACCTACTTGGTCAAAAGGTTGAAAAAAAATTATATGAATTTAAATTTTTTCTAAAGTTTTTTGGAGTAAGGATTTTGAGAATTTGTATTGTAGAATGGGTGATAATGGATGAATCTTTTTTATCTTTATAATACTTAATAGAGACAGAATCTGAATACATTAAGATAAATTCATAAAACTGTCTGATTTTGTTCAAGGCATAGGGTCTGAAATAGAAACCAAAAGGAAAAGTTATTGATATAGCCTTATAAGGATTTTTGTCCCAGAATTCAAGCTCCATCTGTATAACTGAAGAAAATTTTTCTTTAGCCACGTAATGGTTTATTTTTTGAGATATTTGTTTTTTTTTTGGGAGGCTGATAGCTTTGTTATTTCTCCTAGAAGACTAACTATTTTTTAGGAATGGCTAAAGGATTGGATTATGTTGTTTAGACTTGCTAAATCAATTTTCATTTTATCTTTAGAGGCAATGTCTGCCCATGATTTTTTGGATAAACTATTCAAGCTTCCTTGTTGGAGAGCTAAGAGTGTATTAACAGGTAAAGCATAATCGGCTTTAGTCTATTTGGCAATTTTGGTTTAGGAAGAAGTATCAGCCTTGTTGGATGATTCTTTTTTGGAGATCCAAGTTGTTGAGTAAATGACTCAACTATCTAGATAGCTTTTTGGGTGGATGACCTAGCCGGAGAGGATGTCTCCGAAGAGTTTAAATTGAAATCTGTCGAGACAGATTTGGATTTTGATTTATTAAAAGTTAGAGCAAGTCTGACTCTTCCTCTGTAAGAAGTTCCTCCCCTGGAAGGGGTTGTTGCCTTTCTAGGCATTTCACTTATCCTATAAAAATTCACTAATAAGGTAGTCAAGAAAGGAATTGGAAGTGTTTTTGAAATATTCAATTTCAAAATAAAAACACTTAAAATTGCTTATCATATTGTACTGATTTGTTTAGAGGCAAGATTTTTAACATCTTTTTGTAAAATTTCTTTGGTAGATTTGCAATCTACTCTTATAAGAAATTTTTTATTTAATAAATCAGATTGAAATTTTGAAACACATAAAATGTTTGCCAAAACTTCTTTTTTGATAGTAGAATAATTTTGTTATGCAGGATTCCAATGTTTTGATATGTATCAATGATATGTTCATGGGATTCGACTTTGTTTAAGAATGTCACCATAACCTATGTCAGAAGCATCAATTTTGACTATATTGAAAGCTTGAGGGATAGGGAGATAGAGATATTTTATCTCCCTAACTTTGGTTTTAATTTCTTTGACAACATTGTTGTGAACATCAATCCACAAAGGAGTATTCTTTGTAAGCTTGTCATGTAGAGGCTTAATGATGTTATTGAGATGAAGAATAAATTCACCTATATAATTGCCTAAAAACTTTTGTAATTAAGTTTTATCAAGGATTATGTCAGAAAATTTGTTAGCAAATTCAATGGATTTGCTAATCAAAATAATAGTTCCTTGATGAATATTATGACCAAAGAATCTAACATTGGTTTAAAAAAGATTAATCTTGGACTCTGACACTGCAAGACCATTCTGTTTAACAATATTAATAAAAATATTTATATGTTTAAAATGTTGATTAATGGATTGAGAAAAAATCAGAACATCATCTATGTAAACAATGACAAATTTAGAATAAGGATTGAAAATGTCATTCATGATTTTTTGAAATTCAGAAGGTACATTTTTTAGACTAAAGGGCATTACATTTCATTCGTATTGCTCAAAAGGAACTGTAAAGGCAGTCTTATACCTATCAGTTTCATCGACCTGGATTTCCCAGAATCCAGACTTCATGTTGAACTTGGAAAAGATCTTAGCATAGTTGAGTCTGTTAAGAAGATCTTTCTTATTAAGAATAGGATACCTAATCCATTAAGGAGCTTTATTGAGAGGCTTGTAATTGATTAGTAGCCTAAGAGTACCTCTTTCTAGTTCTGCCTATTTATTAACATAAAATGCAGAGTATGACTAACGACTCTTACTCTTTCTAATGAGTTTTTTGTCTAAGAGATCTTTGATCTCTTTCTGACAATATTGAAGGAGTTCTCCATTCATCTGAATGGGTCTCGCCTTATTATGAATTTGACTTTCTTTAAAGTCTTTCTCATAAGGAAGGCTAACTATATGTTTCTTCCTATTCCAAAATGCATGAGGAAGGTTAGAACATATAGAGGATTGAATATGCTCTGTAAGAAATTAAATTCTTTTCTGAAGTGATGGATTCTTCAGTTGTTTATCAATATTAGCAAAAAAAACTTCTTCTTTTAGAAAATTAATTTGATTGATTTTATTTTGAATAAAAATGATATTTCTAGTAAAAAGTTTGCTAGAAAATTTGAATGTTATCTGCTTACCTAAGTGGTAAGTTGAAATTCCTTATTTTGAAATATGAAGCGGAAAAAGAGCTTTTATAAAAGGTGTTCCCAAAATTATTTCATTTTTTAAATTCTTGATGAGTAAAAAGTTTGTTTCTACTTTAAAACCTTAATTTTTAATAATAGTTTTAAATAATTTGTAATTAATCTTAAGCTTTGAACCATTCACAGTGCCGAGTTTTTTAGAAGTTTTTTCAACATATTTAGTAAGAATTAATCCTTCTAAAATACAATTTGAATCAGCACCTATATCAAAAAGTGTCAAAGTATCAAGAATAAAGTCATCAATGATGATTCTGATATTTATATAAAATTTTTGAATTTTGACCTTATTGATCAAATTCATGAAAATTTATTCTAGGTTTCCAGAATCATCTTTCTCAGAATCATTTTTCTAAGAAAGTTGTTCTTTCAAAATTTCAAAATCATCATCATTATCTTAAAGTTGTGAAAGAATAACTTGATGAATTTGTTGTTATTCTTTGATCTCACAAATCTCTTTATTGAGATTATAAATCTCAAATTGAAGATCCTGAATAGTGGTTAGTTTTGTGAATGAATTATTTTCTAATTTTTTGAAAATACTTGTTACATCAAACCTGTTTGTAATAAAAAGTTCTTTTGATTTTTGTTTTGTTTCTAAAACATCTCTGAGTTTATTAAAAAAAATTTCTTTTTCTGAGAATCAAGAATAGAATTGATTGCTCCAAAAAGAAGATATTATTCTTTAGTTAAAACATTGATTTTTAGAGTTTCATTACTATCAGAAGAAAAAATTTGGTCATCCTGTTGGATTTGGTTGATATCCTCGCTAGAATCTTTAGCAGAATCTTTTTCAGAGGATTCAATGAGGAGGTTATCAATCTGATCTTCTATAGAAGGATCTAGGTTAAGATTACTGATTTTTTTCTTGAGCCTACAGTATTTACCGAGATGACCGAGTTTTCCACAGTTGTAACAGGTTATTCCTGTCCTAGGTTTTCTAGGAACATTTTTGGGGATAACATCTTTCCCAATTTTCTTAGAAGATTTTCTATTATACTTTCTTTTGTAAGGTTTCTTCTTAGCTTCTACTTCCTTCATAGGATAATATTTTTTCTTTTTGGTTGGGCAAGTAGGAAGACCAAATTATTCATAGAAAGATCTTAAATCTTTTTTTGTTCTGGGCTCTTTCTTTGGCTAATTACCTTTGAATTTTGTTTCCTTGACAGATTTTTAAAACTATTTTTGTAATGACAGCATTAAGTTGTCCATAACTGAGACTATCATAAAGGATTTCTCCATTGGCAAAATGACTTCAGAGTTTATTTCTAACTAAATCTCCAAAAGATTTGGAAAGACCAGCTAAGTATTTTTCTTTCCAAAAAGATTGTTGGTTGTCTTCTCTAGTATAAACCCTAGACAAAAAGGTATCTTTATACCATCTAAAATCATCTAAGGTTCTATATTTAAGACTGGATAATAATTCAGCAGACCTATCACGCTATAAAGATGGGTCTCATAGGAAATATTGTGCTATAGTATACAGAATAAACAACATCAAGGAGTTGTTCATCATTATCAATAATGGCTTGTCTCTTAGTATTAGTCTTAATAGTAGAGAGTATTCTCTCTTTATGTTTATCAGTGAGATAATTATCCCACCATTCTTTGAGTTGGCCAGAAAAACCAACAACAAAAATATTAACAATTGTATCATCGGAGCACTCATGAGAAGTTAGGTAGGCAGTGGCTACTATAGGCATGTGGTGCATAGTAGTAATTATATTATACTCTAATTTATTATCTATGTTTCATTCATAGATGTTATTGACATTAAAACTTTAGAAACTATGCTCATTGTTTTCTTCTAAAACGAGATCAGGAGCAGTAGTTTTGTTGTAATAAAGCTTAGAAAGGGATTTTCAATTTTTGTTGTTAGTAAAAATCGGATTGACTTCTAAATTAGAAACAAAATTTGTTTCAGGAGGTGATTATGAATTAGTTTTGTTGATGGCAGTGACAGTTTTGGATAGGGATCTAGTTTTAGGTCTAGCACTAGACTCTTCTAAAGTTTGAGGTGTATCAGAAACGGTCGTAAGCATACTATTAATTTTACTTAATAACTCATTTTGATTACCTGATTCTTCTAAATATTTTGGCTTTTCTTTTTGTCTAAGCTCTAAGTTTTCTATTTTCCTTTGGCACTAATCTTAAAATGTTTGAAAAGCGATTTTTCTAGTTGAATCTGGGAAGAAGATGTTTCTTCCTCCTTTTGTTTTACAGTTGAAACTTTTTCTCCTAAAACTTGAAGATATTTATTGGTATAATTAACCTGTTCCATGAGGCAAGATTTTTGGTTTTGAATAGCGTTGTCATTACTAGATTGCCACTATTGTCTTTCAATTTTGGCAATAGGTATTGGGTTGTAGGAGGCAATACACTCTGAACTATTTGTCCATCTTTGATCTGCTAGGAGATAATGTTAATATAAGAATTATTAATAATATCAATTTGCCAAAGATAATCTAGATTGTTCTTGCATGAAACCAATCAAAGAATGGAATGCTTTGTTCAACTTTTTTGAGAGATTTATAAAATTCCTCTTAGATATCATATCTATTTTTAACTTTGTAATTATGAAAAAATCACTCTTTCTGATATTTCTAATCCTCAGAATAGAAATCTTCCCTAAAGGTTTCCTTATCAATAATAAACTTACGAGATAATATCATAAGACTCATTAAGGGAGGAATAAGTTGGAGATTGGATACTTTGATTTTCTTCTTCCTTTTCAAAGTTTTGGTAAACTGTTCTAGGAATACTAAAAGAAGTATCTAAACCTTGTAGGTTTATTTGAGAAGGAATATGAGATACAGATCTGAGTATTTCAGATCTAAAAGTTTGAGATCTGGAAGAGAATGATCTCCTCACAGATACAAAATCAAATTGCCTACTTAAGGCTTCATTTCTAGAGGAAAAGAAGTTTCTTCTATTGAAAGTTATTTCTATTTTTTTAGAATTGTCTTAAAGAATTTCTTGAGTATGAGGAGCAGGTCTAGGAACGAAAGGTGTAGCCTTGTCCATCACCCATTTCTCTACGAGAGTAACCTCATCCCACTTGATGACTCTAAGAAAAGAGACATTAGCCTTTGTCATATCCATGATAAACAAAGTAGGTTCATCTTTCTGAGGTTTGAGAAAGACTCTAGATGCATAAGAGTTCATGACTTTATATTGAATCCTGTATATTGAGGCTGCGGGAGTAGATCCATCTTTCATGTCTAAACCATGAAAGCGAATGTTAAGAAACAAAGAGTCTATAATAGGAGTCTATAATATTTCTATCCATAAGACTCACTGTCTTGTTGAGATAACAGTTGAAATAGATCAGACCTTGACCAAGGCTAGTTTCTACTATTCCTATTAGGGAATCTTCAAACTTATTGTGTCTTAAATCTCTAAGACATATTAGGATTGATGCATCTATACCTATATCTATTAAAGGTTTGATGGCAACTTGAACACATCCTATGTGGAAGTATTTATATTTTCTTTGGTGTTTATTGACAGAGTGTTTTGACAGGAGATGAAATTCTTCTCCTATATCTTGTCCTAGGGGAATGTTGTTTTCAATAGTCTTGATAATGTAATCATAATTGTTTCTTTTAGTTTGTTCTTCATGAACATATAATGTATCCTAAGAAATTTCTGAAATAGTCCAATCATCCATACTTTGGTTGATCTCTTCAAAGCGAACTTCTTCGTCAAAGAGATTATGTTTTGATCTAATTTTAGGAGATTGTTTCTCCTGATCATGAAGTAATATAATTTTTTAAGGGAGAGGAGGAAGATGAGCTAGAGCGAAGAGAGATGCGAGAAAAGGAACGAAGAAGTCTAAATCATAAAATAAATCTCTGGTTCATCACCCTCATTTGATTTTATAAAAATATATCTGCTAGATCATTTATAACTTTTTCTTCTAGATCTGGTTATTTGTGGACTTTTTTTTTACAGAAAAAGAAACATCTTTACTATAGCCACTAGCCTTTTATGTTCTTCATTTTCTTTTGAATACAGCATTGTTGAATCAGCCTTATTGTCCTATAACCATACAAGTTTTACTGTTGTAGCCCTATTCAAAAGAACTAAGAAATGTTGTGCTTCCAGTAAAGGTATCTCATAAAAATAAAGAACTGTACAGTAAACTTAAAGTCCAGATCAAAATGAACATAGTTATAAACGATCCATAATTATATTCCTACTTCCCCATTAGTCTCCTATATCTTGTCATAGGGAAATGTTGTTTTCAACAGTCTTGATAATGTAATCAAAACTGCTTCTTTTAGTTTGTTCTTCAAGAACATATAATGTATCATGAGAAATTTCTGGAATAATCCAGTCATTCATACTTTGATTGATCTCTTCAAAACGAACTTCTTCGTCAAAAAGATTATATTTTGGTGTGATTTCAGGAAACTGTTTCTCCTATCATAGAGTAATATATTTTTTGAGAGAGAGGAGGAAGATGAGCTATAGCTAAAGCGAAGAGAAATGCAAGAAAAGGAACAAAGTCTAGACATCATAAAACAAACCTCTGGTTCATCACTCTTATTTGGTTTTATAAAAAAATATATCTGCTAGATTATTTATAATTTTTTCTTCTTGATCTAATTATTTATAGACTTTTTTTTACAATATTTTAAAGTAACATTTAATTGACAAGAAAAAAAATTTCATTAAAAGGTTCACATATATCAGTATATTAGTTTTATTCTTTTAGTTAAAACTTCTTCAATTATAAAAAAATAAAAATAAAAAATTGACAAAATATATAATACTCATTTATTCTCTTATCTTGAAACTTGAATAGATAAATTTATTTATTTTTAATCTATTTATATGAAGTTTTACAAAATTATATTTTACTGAGTTTAGTATTTTCTTTTTAAATTCAAGTGTAGTGCTACATTGTCTTATATTTCCGAAAGTTACCCTCTCACACAAAACATTTTTGAGCAGAATAAAATCAAAATAAATATTATCACAGTTTTAATAAAAATGCCACATCGTTCAATAACATAGTTATTGTCATAATTAACATCTTAATAAAGCAAATAACACATAATTAAATAATAGTCTCAAAATTTTACACCAACAACTAATTAAAATTTTTTTTGTAAAGTATTTATATAACTACGTTTATGGATTTAGTTAGATCATTAGATGTAACATCATCATTTCGTAAAGAAATTGTTTTAAAATAGTTTGAAAAGCTTTTCGCTTCGTTAATCATACTCTGCCAATTAAACAAAACAATTAAAAAAAGACTTTGTTTAAAGCCACATTTGACACACTACGAATTGAAGAAAGGTGCCGCTATCATTCATTCATCAAACCACAGAATTTGGTGAGGACTGAGGAAACTCCGAAAATTGGCCCAAAAAAGGTTGAAATCATATTTTAATCACTGCAGTAACATTTAAATTTATTTAATTAATATTAAATATAATGAAATATTTATAAATTATCATTAATATAAGTTTTAATTAGCTAACTTGATTTGTGAAAATTGTCAAAATTAAAAGAGTGTTTCTTATATTTTAATTTTTTATTACCGATAAAATAGTTTTTAAATACTTTTTAATTATTAGTTTATATCTAACTTTATATATATAACTTGCATTTTAGGGGAGCTCATAATAGAGATACTCGCCGATCCTTAAAATTTTTAGGCATAGTAGTACTCTTATGTCTTATAGTTTGATTTACACGTAATTTTTTTAAGTTACTCTAATTTTAATTATTTTATATTTAATCTCTAGAGTATATTAATTATTTATATTATTTTTTAATTCAAAATTTTATCTATTAACTGATAAAAAATAATAAAATTACAATATATCATTGATTTATATAAATTTATAAATAAAAATATAAAATAATTAAATAAAAATTGTTATATTTTATACATATTATTTTTATTTAAATATTTTTAAGTTGTATTAATTAATAATATATCATATTTTATTAATTATTAATTAAATTTTAACGTGAAAACCTTATTTTAAATAATTAAAAAATAAAAATAATCGTGAATAATTAAGAAAATTAAATTTACACATAAGTTAAGAGAACGTGAAAAAAGATTTCAAGTAATTCAAATTTTAATTTATTAAAATATTAAATTTTAATTAAAAAATTATAAGAAGGATCACCAACCCCACCGTCGTAGCGGGTATGAAAGAAGCGAAGCATAACTAACGACAAGTCAAATCACTCTATTTTGCCAGAAATCACAATCCTTGTTTCATCAACTATATTTTCTCCTTGATTTCCTCAAATTTCAGACATAAGGCGCATTTCCGGAAGCACAACCCCATTTCGTTTACCAGTGAGTCATTTCGTTTCCAAATGTTACTTTCCTCTGCTTTCTTTGTTGCTTCTTCATCAATCTTACGACAATCATGTAAATTTTGAAACTTTTCTTACTTAATAGGAACTGGGTTTTCTCAAAATTCATGCTTGCTGTATTTTGACCTATTAACATAGGAACTGAACTTATTATAGGAGGAAGATGGTGATGAGTGATGAGTACGATGATGCTTTTCTTCCCCCCCCCTCCCCTCTTTACTGTTAGTTCATGATTTTAATTTATCTGATTTGTTTTAAGATGACAGATAACTCCTGAATGGATAGATGAGTAGATAAAATTAGTTGGGTTGTTTTTCCCTTCTGTTGTTCAATTTCCAATGCCAAAACATGATGATGAAACCCAATTTTGAGAGTGGAAACCAATATGGTAATGGTGATGGAGAAACTAATTGGAATAATGGTCAGCTACTACTGCAAGACATTCAAGAAATAAGCAAAGCTCTTTATTTGAACAACACCCCTTCTAGGCCTTCTTTCTCCACAGCAGTTCATAATAGATCCAAGTCTGCTGGAAAAGCGCGTTTGTCACAACCTCAAGTTACCTTAACCCCAAGATTTCTAAAGGAAGATCTGTTTGCCAAGGACAAAAAGTTGTCTTCAGCATGGAATTGGAAGAAGCCCTTGAAAGCTTTGACCCGTATGGGTGATCACAAGTTCAAATGTTGCTTTAACCTTCATGTTCACTCAGTTGAGGGTCTCCCTTTGAGTTTGGATGGCACTAATTTATGTGTGCACTGGAAAAGGAAAAGCAGCATTTTGCAGACGCGCCCTTCAAGGGTTTTCCATGGTGCTGCAGAGTTTGAAGAGACTTTGACACATGGATGTTCTATTTATGTTGGCCGCGCCATGTCTAGTCACTCTGTCAAGTACGAGCCTAAACGTTTCTTGATTTATGCTTCTATTGTTGGGGAACCTGAGCATGACATAGGAAACCGTCAGGTTGATCTCACTAGGCTTTTACCTCTGACTTTAGCAGAGTTAGGGGGTGATAAAAGTTCAGGGACATGGAGCACAAGTTTTAGGTTGGCAGGAAAGGCTGTAGGAGCTAGCCTAAATGTTAGTTTCAGCTATCAAGTAATGAAGGGTGAGTTAATGGATGTTGGTGGTGATAATTTGAATGTTCTAAACCTTATTAACTTGAAGTCTGGCAGGCCCAGCAGCACAGGCAGTGTTGTGGATTTTGGTCCTAGCAATAGGGACATAAAGCTTAGGCAGGCTGGGAGCTTACCGTGCGAACCACATAACGGATTGGTCATTCCTTTTCATTCTGATGATGTGATTTTATCTCATGAAACATTTATGAATTCTGGCTCAAGTCTTTCTAAATCAATCAGTTTTCTGTATCAAAAACTTGATGAGGGGAACTTCCATGATTCAGCAGGGGCAGACACCGAACATTTTGGACCACTTAAATCCCATGCTGTGGTGAAATCAGAATCACCTCAAGAATCAGATCAACATGACCCTGATGACACTGAATTTACCATTATTGAACAAGTAGAAACATTGGAAGGGGATTCCTTGAAACTTGATCAGACGGGAATTCACACAGTTGATTTATCAATAGTGGAAATCATTAATGTGGATGATATTCTTAAGGATGATGACATATTTCTTGACAAGAACACAGGATGTGATTCAATCGATAACATATGCACTAGTTGTGTGAATGGAACTATAGCAGATGACAGCAAACATAAATGCAGTCGTTCATGTGTTAATATACCTTGTATCAAGGCTGTGGATATAGTTCTTGAAGCATCAGAGTTACCTGATCAAGAAGACTACCTGAGTGTTAAATCAAATTATAAAGCACATAGAATGGGAAAAAAGTCACATAGCTTGGATGATATCACAGAATCTGTTGCAAATGATTTCTTAAACATGCTGGCGATGGAGAGTGGTTCATTTGGCTCAGGTTGTGATGGTGATCCCCAGTCTCCCAGAGAACAGCTTTTAAGACAGTTTGAGAAAGAGGCTCAAGCTAACTTCACTTTTGATTTTGATGAAAATAAAGAGGAATTGAGGACAGATATACTTGGACATAGCTGTGAGGATGTTACTCTGGATTCCGATTTGTCTTTATTTATTCAAGCTGCTGAAGAGGAGCATGCAAGGGAGAATCAGTCATTAATGCTGAGAAGGAAGGCCAAAATTCTTGAAGACCTGGAGACTGACTCATTGATGCAACAGTGGGGTTTAAACGAGAGAGACTTTGAAAATTCTCTGGAAACGTGTTCTGGTGGATTTGGGAGTCCAATTGAACTATCCAATGAAGAATCATCCATGTTACCTTCAATTGGACAAGGGCTTGGTTCATTTGTTCAAATTATGGGTGGAGGCTTTTTGAGGTCCATGAGCCCTTCACTATTCAGAAATGCTAAAACTTGTGCGAGCCTAATCACTCAGGCTTCTAATCCAGTTATTCTACCTGCTAAAATGGGCAATGATATATTGGAGATACTGCTGCATATGGCATCTGCTGGAGTTGAAGAGATGCGTGATCATATCTATAAATCAATGCCTTTGCTAGATATCACTGGAAAATCCATTGAGCATATTGTGCAGGATGCAACAAACAACAAAGGGGATCCTGGAAGGTTAGCAATTGCGTTTTTGGCATTACTTGTGTTTTCTCCTATATAATGTCATGTTCATTTTTCTTTCATTTAAAGTATTTTATTCTTTCTTCTGATTTCCTTTCTGAATTTTGTTTCAGGCAGGGGTCATGGCAGCATGATTTGTTTGAATTTCCATGTGATAATTTAACAAACGAAGACATGGACTTGGACAGTGTGTCTCTTGAAGCTGTAGCTCCTATGACTGTTAATAAGATTGAATCTCTTTTTATAGAAGGGTTGCGAATACAGTCTGGCATGTTCTATGAGGAGGCACCCTCATACATCCGTGCCCATCACACGAAGATACCTGCTGTTGGAGTCAGAAGAGACAACTTGAGAGGGTTTGCCCCATCAGAAAGAGTAGCTAAACTGCAGGTAGAAGATGGTGTAGAAGTTGGCAATGATGACGATGGATTGATGGGTCTATCAATAACATTGGATCAGTGGTTGAGATTGGATTCTAGCATTATTGATGGAGAGCAGAATTCAGAGAAAATTTTGAATATCCTTAAAGCACACCATTCTAAAATCAGAGAACTAGATGATCAAGGGTTGAAAAATGGCATGGACCAGTTAAGCACACATGGAATAAACCATGAACTCATGGGAAACTTCCTAACAGTGGCTTTTATGATCCAGCTTAGAGATCCTCTACGAAATTTTGAACCAGTTGGTGTTCCAATGTTGGTTTTAACTCAGGTGGAAAGAGTTCACATCCTTGCAGGTGTCCTTACCAAAGCCCCTCAGTTTAGATTTAAAATCAGCCAGATTCATCTGGCAGGTGTCCTTACCAAAGCCAGAAACAAGCAACTTTGGGGTACTGCAGCTCAGCAACAGTCTGGATTCCGTTGGTTGCTTGCCAGTGGAATGGCTAGTACTTTTTACCAAGAAGTTGCTGAATGAGGATATCCTGTGGAGCATTTCCTATGTTAATAATAACACCAAGACTAATGGCAAAGAGCTGCCAGCTGAAAATGTACACATTCGGAACCCTGATATCATCTTCCCAAATTGAACCATCAGATCACTTTTGACATGCAATTTTAGCAATTTTGGAAATTTCTCCTTGTAGATAGTTGTTCTATCATTTTATCTCGGAAGTTACACGAGTCAAGTATATCTATTCTATCTATTTATTTATATATCTACGAATCAGTCAATACACACACAAAGAGAGAGAGAGAATATTTTCTGGCCATGTTGGAAATGATCCTTTTCTCTTTTCAACTACTTTTGAAAAGATGTATACTGAAATGTAAAAGTCTAGAGTGAAAATATCTAGTATGGTTGTATACTTAGTGTGGCTGTATATTTTTTTTTATTTAATATACAAATGCTAACGTTGCTTGAAATTAATAAAATGTAGCTGACAACGTCTTTTCAATTTTCAATTTTCATGGCCATTGGCCTACTTCTTAACAAATCATGAATGTACAATTACCATTGCCAGCTGAGTTAGAGGCATAAACAAGACTAAGAGGGTATTAAGGTGACTTCAAAATCACTTATAAGTGGGTAGGTAGGAGACAAGGTATTCCAGAAGCAGATTCGATGGTAGTATGATTAATCTTTTTGTTCATACTGCTTAACGTTTGCTTTCTTTGAAGTTTGAATTGAAAAGTCTACTTGACCCTTCGTGCGTGGAAACGAGTTTCTGAATCTATCCAACATGGGTCCCATCCCATTAGAGTTTCCACATTGTGTTGTTTTTTAGCTGGCTTAGTTGGGCCTGTAGCAAAGGGAATAGAACGAGGCTCATGATTTTGAGCACAATCTCTATATAAACAGTACCTTTTTTTTTGTTGGGGGGGGGGGGGGGCGGGGGGGAGGTGTAATTCTTAAAATTGCATAATGAGTAAAATGATTGGTTTTTGCCTTTAAAAAGCGATCTTATTGGGAGCTTTTTAAGGGGAAAAAAAAATTATATATAGTTACTACGGGTGTTATATTTTTTTTTAATTTTTTGAATGGTTTGATAATTTCTTAACTTCTGGTGCTTTTTTTTGTTAACAAGAAGATTTGTTTAGATGAAGGGTGGTCAGACCAGAAGATGAAAGTGAAAAAAATTAAAAATCAAAATTTTAACACTCGATTTAGATATCTATACCATACATTCTATACAAATTAAAAAACAGTTATACTACAATTGTATAGGGTGTCTAATATAAACAGTAACACCTAAACCAGGTGTTAAAATAACTTTACTCAAGAATAGTGTTATTATAAAATATAAATTCATTGCAACTCTCTATTTGTTTTCCCTCAATTTATCTATATAGGAGGAAGACAGTTGTTTTCCATTTCACCCCCTTTCCTTTTTAAAACCTCCAATTAAACACGCAGTAAACTTTCAAACTTTTCATTTTTTTTTCTTTCTCATTATGGGCAATGCTATTCTTTGGATCATGCACTCATTTTATTTATTTACTTATTTCTTTATATGTACTTATTTATGATGAGTAGAAAACTCTATTTTTGCCCCTCCTTTTTGTTCGGCAGTGTAACGTGAATATCTGCTGCTACTGAAAGATGACAGCATGAAACCACGTAATGTTGGACTTTGTATTAACGATCACGGTTGAGTCTTTCTACCGCTACACACGTCTGTTTCCACCTTCACATTGCATAATACATCTTATGTGTGATATAGTAGCATGAAGCAGGTAGAGAGTTCAATGTAACGCATCCTAATGCTCGAAGGTATGAAGTTTCATACTTAATTAAGCAGGTGCTTTTATATAGCAGATTAATTCATTATGCGTTTATTCAATAATATTTTATTGCATAAAAAGTTTACATCATAAATTAGATCATAAAACTTATCAACATATTAGCTGAAAAAGAAAATAATTTATTATGATAAGGTATATGAAGAAGTTTATTAAAATAAATTAAAAAGAACTGTAAACTATTTTTATAAGCATGCACACCCTTATAATATAAAGTTGACAGCGGTATGAGAGATTGATATATCTTATTGATTTTCCATTTTTTTTTTTATTATATCGGTGTCTATTGAATTAATATTGATGAATTGTGATTTATTGTAATTGATTGTTTCACCGACCAGAAACTTCTGTCGTATAGATATAACAGAAGCATATTTTAATATCCTCTATTTCCTTGAAGGTCAATTATACATGAGCAGTTACCGACTCTAGCATTGTTGAATCCCTTGTAACAGTTGGTAAGAGCACATGCAGTATTTAGAAAGTAACTAGAATCACCGTGGCCAACAAAATATATATACACAAGGGTCAAAACTTGTTCATATTTGACCTAGCAATAACTTGGGTGAGTGTGATTGCCTTCGTAGGTTGTTATTACATACCTTGAATCATCCCTATCTCTCTCAACTCTCTTTTTCACTGGGCATCCATCCACTGAACACCTGTAGTAATTCCTGTATCAAATACTCTTACAGATAAGCCTGTTACAAATGTGGGGGTATTTTATTCACTAAAAATAGAAATTTAAAAACTTCTATATGGCATGCATCTTTCTATTTTATCTTTGCTTTATGTAGTATTGCACCATTTACGTTCTTTGTAGTTATAAGTGTGGGGGTATTTTATGCTCATGTAAGAAAATATTTTACTCTACGTTACCTTTTTCTCATCATATAATTTGGTTTTTGTTCCTGACATATAATTAATCATTCAATTGTACTAGGAACTCATCAGAAAATGTTTTAAGGCCATATTATTTTATTATATAGTATGTATCATAGGCATATAGATACCTTGGATTGGGGCTGTTCTTCACCATTTTCTTTCCGTACTTTCTCCATTTGTACCCATCATCTAGTATTTCAACCTCTGACTGTGTTTTGAATGCAATTCTCCCTTTAACAACTTCCTTCTTCTCGTGTCCACTGCCAGCATCTCCTAAGACACAACCAATAAACTATTAGTGAAAGAGAATACATAGAAGCATGGATTCATAATGATTAAGATGTTCACATTAATTAGTATACTATTGAATTGAATCCGCGCATGTTTGGTTCAACTTATTTTGAAGAAAAAATCACTTAATTCTAGCAGCTTCCTGAGAAAACTTTTACAAAATTATAAGCTGTTATTTTTATTAAAAATAAGCTTTCTCAAACCCGCACTTCATGAAAATGGTTATAAACATCTCAAACTACAAAACAACACTTATGCTTACTGCTAGAAGATCCCTCAAAGTGGCTTCCACCTCCTCTATAGTCACCTACTTCATTGGCTTGATAAACCTGGTTGGAAGCATTCTCAGAAACAAATGACTCAATATTATCGTTTAGCCACTGGTTATCATCAAGTTTAAAATACTCAGAGAACTCAGAAGACCATAGATTAGTGAAATCATCACTGTCAGGTGAATCAGGTGGTGGTTTTGGATTTTTGTCTGTCATTTTGGTACGATAAATGTTGAACGATATATAAAGAAAGGATCACGGCGCAAGCAATATATATATACACACATTGCATAGTCACCGTGAGGCGGCTTCATAGTGACCTTCCTATGAACTACAATCATAGGAAGTTTCTAAGGTAATGAAAACTGAAAAGTAGAAATGGCACGTAGCAATTCCAGTGAAAAAGAAGGTTTAAATAAGTTAATAGCCTTTCAAAATATCTTTTTTATTTTTATTTTTATTTTTATAACTCTTTTATGTAATTTTAAAAATTTAAAAATTATATAAATTTTAATTTTTCTACTACTAAATATTAATTTATCATATTTTTGTAATTTTAAATAAATTTTAATCAATAATTAAGAGGGTGTTAAAAAGTATGTTTTTAACAATTTTTTATAAACAAAATTATGTAATTTTCTTCTTTAATAAAAAAATAAAATCCTATAATTTATTAAATATAGAGACTAAAATTGAATAAAAAATTTATAAGGAGTGAATTAGAAATGATAATATTTTTATGGATCTGTTTATGATTTAAGCGAAAAAAGAATATTTAAGAATAGTAAATGGAGGAGAAATGAGAGTGGGGCATAGCTAAGGATGACTTGGGGAAGACTTCCAAGAGAGGTGAATGTGGTGTGGATTGATCAAATAAGTGTCGTGGTTGGACCAATTAATTACCCCTTCACAACGGAAGATGCAAGTCAAAAGGGTTGCTGTTGTTTTGTGGGCTGATGCAAGTTTCTTCGAACCGCATGTGTCATTGCTTTCATATGAGATACCATAAAAATGACTTCATCGTAACTTGGTTTTTCTTTTTTCTTTTGTTCCCCGCAAGTGGAGGGTGATCTAGCTTCTAGACTTTCTCTAGTGTGCCATTCAAAAGTTAATTAATGGGGTTAAGGATTAATGAGTGCATTGCTTTAAAAACAAAAATGAAGATAGTGAAAGTGAAAGTGAAAGTTTGATTCCCCCTCCCTCATTAGATATACTCCGTTCTTACATTTATATTTGCAAGGAGACACAAAAAGAAATATTCTTATTTATTTCATATATAAAGAAATTTTAATCACAATAAATAAAATGTTTATATTAATTGAATAATCTAAAAGTCAAAGAAAGGCTGACCAATAAATAAAACATTTGCATGTAAACATTTATCAAAAAGTTCTAACAAGATGATTAAATTTACTAATTTGTAAACTTTTTCTCTATTTGAATAAATAAATAGAAACCCTAACAAGAGTATAAACGATAGAGTGAAAGTAAAAAAGAAAAAATATCACATTTTCTTCTTCATAACACATGCAACTCCTTAACAAATAAACAAATATAGAGCTTATTTGTATTTCTATGAACAAAAGGGTAATATATGGTATAGGAAGAGAGTGAAGTTAATATGTGAGCCAAGGTTGTAGAATCAGCTTTGGTTGACTCCAAGTAGCTTTAGTGCGAGTAGAAATGCTTATTGCTAGTGATCGATGATGAGAGGAGGTGATCATATACCAAATTATGGTCCCAGAAAATGGTAATAAGAATCTTTTAACACTTTCTTCGAACTTCATTCCTACCTTCCTCTGTCTTTCCTTTTGGGGGACGAAATTAATTAGTGCTTTTACTTGTGTGATTCAAATTAATCACACACTCGTTTTTTGTTATATTTACTTTTTTACTTAAGAAACATTTATAAATTTTATAACAAGTGTATATAAATAATTTATAATTCTCATAAATTATTTTAAACATTTATTTTAATTATTTTTAGCATAATTTATTAAATAAACTATTTTTAAAAAAAATATAATGTAAATATTTATACGATAAATTATTAAAAAAATACGTAATAAAATTATATTGTCAAAGGTAGCTTAAATATGATTAACACAAGTTGACATCATGTCAATTCTGATGGTTAATTATTTGACCATGAAAATGGAAGCAATGGAAAATAACTGCGGTGGTGACTCTTATTAGGAATATATCAAATCAAACCATCCACCTTCCCTCTACCTCTGTTTCTGGGAAGCCTCTTCGTACAGCTGTATTGAGGGTTATTTTTAGATGTCAACATTTTTCTGTCACATCTCTAACCCGCAAATTATATTTGCAATTTAACAATTTTTTATTTTACTCTTTTAGTCTTTTTTTAATTATATAATAATTTAATATTGAATTTTTTTTATTATCCATATTCTTTTCAATTTCTTAATCAATTATAAGAATAAAGAAAGTTTATGTAACATTAAAATAAAATATTAAACAAAATTATAGTTTTTTTTAAGGCCTGATTAAGATATTAAAAATGAGTTTTTTTTTATCAGAAAGTATTATTAATAATGTAATCATTATTTCTAATATATTAGAGAGAGTATAGTTTTTGATAATAAAAAAATATTATATTTATTAACTGATGTGTTTAGGACAATAATTAACAAGACTCTCTTGTAAAAATAGGATTTGTTTTTGTTAACATTTAGAGTTAATTTAAGATCTGTAAATGATAACTTTTATTAAAAATTATGTATTTCATTAAATAAAAATATAATAGTTATTTTATTTCAATAAAGTATTATTATCATTTTTTAAACTTGTTCTTAAAGTCTAAAATTAACATTTTTTTCTAAAAATATATTATAAAAAGATAGTATATAAACAGTATATTTATTTTCATGGCTTAGTTATAATAAATAATTACTATTATATTTAAGTGAAATATTTTTTACCATATATTATTATAAATGTTTCTACTTTTGTCATTTTATCATTTTATATATGAACTATTTATGCTTTCCTGTGTTTTTTTTTTTTTCTTATTTTTACGAAAAACATTTATGTGTTTAAGACTAAATAACCAGAATTTATATCAATAAGAAATTTAAAGTTAACGAGTAAAAAAATATAGAGAACATTTATAATAGAATTATTAATTCAAACTATTCAGTTGCCCAACGCAATACGTGCAGTGAACCTACGTGGTCAAGTTAAAAAAGAAAAGAAAAGAGTAAAGTTATTCAATTTTTAAAATGGCAGCTCAAACCCGAGTCTATTCTAATAGCAATCTTATACGAGCAGGTCTAAATAATAATAATAATTTATTATTATTATGTAGTAAAGCATGTTTATGCAAGTTCGATCCATACTAAACCTGTTCTTTTTTTAGAACTGAAAAATTGTTTATGGGTTAAATATATATAGCCTTTGTCTTTATCTTCATAAGCATTTTATTCCCTCATCCTTCTCACTCTAACCCTGCAACTCTACGCCGCTGTTTTCATTCACTATCATTGTTGAACCCCGTACAACAAAAGTTGATCCCAAAAATAAGCCACTTTATATCGTTTAAATAAAATTTTAAATTTAAATTTTTACATAAATAACAAATTTTCAGTACAAATGCGTAATCTAGATTAAATCCAAATTAAATTGAATAAAAAAAAAGAGAATCATCATTTATTAAAAGTAAATAAATTTTATTAAAAAATTGTATATTTATTACATTTAAATTATAACATTATAATAAATATATTTTTTAATAAAATATTATCCTTAACCCTATTTTTTCTTAATTAAAAGGATAATGTACCTTAGGTCGATTCAAGCTTCATATTAGACTTTACTTCTATCTCGCGTAGATCTTTAGTCGATAACACTCAAAATTTGTCAATTAATACTTCTATTTGATATTTTTTAAATTGAGAAAAATTACGTAACTCAACCAATTAATAAGGGAAATTATAATATTTAATGAAGGTATTATTTATTTTTTTTACATTTTTTGTATAATTATATCTTTAAAATGTGTTTAAAATTAAAAAATTAATTTTGAAATAAAGTATATAAATAAATATTTTAGGTTTAAATTAAGTAGAGAGTAAAATAGAACAAATATTTTATAAAGAGTAAAAGTGAACTTTAATAATTTTACAAAAATTAGAAGTGAATTAGAATATGATGTAAAATTTTGTTAGTTAAATCAGCCGTTAACAAAAATTGAATAACAACTAATTTTAAATATTTTATATTAATTAAGGATTAAAATTATATATATATATATGTATATATGTATATATTTATATATATATATATATATATAGAGAGAGAGAGAGAGAGAGAGAGAGAGAAATTTAAGAATGAATTTTGATAATTTTATAAAAATTTAAAATATATTTAATCAATTTTTTATTTTTCAAACCTTAAATTTAATAACCCAAATCTTATATTTTAAGGATATATTAAGACGAATCTAACCAATTTGTTCGATTTTGCAAACTCTTATATTAACATTCTATATTATAAATATTTTTACTTCAATTGTTTTTTTTTTTTTTTGGCTATTATTACTAATGCATATATTTTGTCTTTCAAATTCTAATTTACTACAATTTAGTTATTAGACTTTTTCAATTGCAATAATCAAGTTCTTTCATTTAGGGGTGGATCTGTAAAATGTTCAAAGGAAAGATGAGATTTAAAATAAATACACTTTAACTTTATTCCATTTTTTTACGTACTTTTATCTTCAATTGATACAAACGTTTAAAAAGTTCACTAAAAATATAAAAGTATTGTAAATGTATAATTTTATTTACTCATCAAAGATTTTCCTTATGTGGAATAGAACTACCTTCAAAACGTATTAATGGAATGCTGTGTATTTATATGAATTGGGAGCAGGTGCTGCTCTGAAGGGGAGTTCTATAGTACCCTCTTAACAAAGAAATTTGAGGAGACAGAGAACTTGCTCCTTGGACACTATTATTTGCTCGGTTAATCTAAAGTGGTACGCATATAAACAAGTTTAAAACTCCTAAACACTACTAGGAAAAATTTTAAATGGTAACCCACGCTGAGACCAACCTCTATAAGGTGATTATCAAATTTCTCTTGGAACATTGAAAATTCATGTGTTACAGCAGTTTGCCAGTTTCACCTGTATAAACAATTTTATTTTAATTTTTTTGTGCGTGTTTACGAACAATCACAATCCGTCAGTCTAAAATACCAAGTATAACTAAACTATGTTGTCTCTAATTCCTAGTTCCATCATATCCACGGCAGGCTTCAAATGATGTGTTATTTACGGGTTTCTCTGGAAGAAACACAGAATGAACTACAAATTGTAACAAAATTGGATAGAAATTAGAAAGCAGAGCAATTAAGAATCAAAACATTTTCATCAGTGACTAATATATCATTACATTATTTATAATAATTTCACAAACCACTACAAAGCAACAAAATCATTGCAAAAAGAACACAACCAAACCAGAAAAACCTTATGGCACCACTCCCAAACTCATATTTAGTTCTTCAAGCTCAAGCAACCTTAACCTCAATAGTTTTTGGTTTCTTAGGTTGAGGAGGAGGCAACTTCTGAACAGTGACACTGAGAACCCCGTCTTGGCACACAGCAGAAATAGCATCAGTGTTAGCATTGTCAGGGAGCACGAACTTGCGCATGAATTTGCCAACCCTTCTTTCCATTCTCAAATACTTGGAACCTTCTCTCTCTTCCTCTCTCTTCCTCTCTCCGTTTATGAGAAGCACATTGTCATCTTCCAACTGAACCTTTATGTCCTCTGATTTCAAACCCGGCATGTCGATCACGAACACGTAAGAATTCGGAGACTCCTTCACATCCGCAGGGGTTGTAGCCATCGCCTTCGCATCTCTGACGTATGTTCTGGTCGGAGCATTGTGTGTTTTGTCCCCTGCAGCGTCGTCTGGAAAGTCCATCACATGCTGCAGCGCGTGAAACAACGGAGACTCCAAACCCACCACCCTGAAATCCATGACTTCGGAATAATCAAAATTGCTCAAAGTAGCCTTTGTTTGCACTTGGATTCTGTTTTGAGGATGTTCTTGTGTAGGTGGAAGGGGTGGGAATGGGTATTTAAATGGGGGACATAGATAGTTCTGGAAAGAAGTGGAAGTTTCTGGAGAAAACTATCGATATGCTGTTCCACCTCCAGCAGGTTCCATTACACGCGCCTTCTAAAGCTTCCTATCCTTCTTCTACAAACGTCCAGAATCTTCTTGTTAACAGGCAAGCAAAAAGGAATCTTAGCCATATTTTAAAATTTCTAAAATTTGAAAATATCCTGTTTCGACAAATTAATAGTTTAAAGAGAGAGATACAAAAAATTAATCGTATTTTTTTATATTTTAACTTATATGTAATTTTAATTGTTCATGTTTAAGTTTTTTATTTGTTTTAATTATGTCTTTATATTAAAAATTTATTTATAATTAACAATAATATGATAAAACCATGATATATTATTAATAGATATAAATTAATAACATATATAATATTTAAATAAAAATATTAAATAAAATATAATAAATAATTTTATTTAATTATTTAATATATTTTTAGTAAATTTCTATAAATCAACAATATATTATATGTTATTATATTTTATTAATTATTAATAATTTAATAAATAATTACAATTACATATACTAAAGTCACGTTCGAGCTATATATAAAGATTAAAAATGCAACTTAAAAAAATTGAATTGCAGAAAGTATTGTAAGAATATGTGTATGTTTATCAATAAATTATAAAATCGTGTTTACTGAAAATATAAAATATTAATTATAAAATGCTTATTTGATTAACTAATATTTTTTATTTTTAACGAATATATTTGATTCAGTCGACCAATAATTTATTATTAATGCTAACTGTGGACGAAATGGAAATTCGTTCAAATGCATCTGAACTCCATATCATCTTGTTTGGACCTGTTAGTCTTGGACCACCAACAAGTACATTCACACTGATCATTAACTCAATTATTTTATAATAAAGTTTTACTTTGGATAATTTTTTAAAATTTGGTCTTTAAATATGTTATTCTTTTTTATATTTCATCCTTATATATTTAAACTTTGTGAGGGAAGGATACCGAAACTTAATTTAAAGATTAAATTATATAAAATACGGCTTCTATTTTAAAAACAAACTACCCATGTTTTTTTTTTCTATTTCCTTTTTGCTGATGATCTATTATTACTCTCTCAGTTTTACATATAATTTTATAATTATCTGTCACCTAATTATATTAAAAAATTTAAACACTTTTAATAAAATTATATTTGAAAACATGTATATTAATATTAAATGAGAACTAATGTGGAAAAGAATGAGTTATTTATGGTAACGATGGTCCCATGAGCGTGGGATACTCTGCAGGCTGCAGCACTGTTCTTGGTACCCCTTGTATTGTGCTCTTGGTTTGCTGAACTTGGAGCCTCACCCACAGATAAGGAGTCTCAGTGTCAGTACGTCTACCCTTTAACAATGCCCAACAAAATCATTTTTAAAATAATTTATTTCTATTTTTTTTTAAAGTTCGTTTATATTAATCTTGGTTTGTTCTTAACATTATTTTTATTTTACGTTAATTTATCAAATTATTTACTCAAAATAAATTAATCCCAATTGATAAGGAATAAAATAGTTCTTCTTGTATCTTTCACAATAGAGACTAAAATATTATTTTAGTTTTCTAAATATATAAAACCGATCTTTATTAAGATTAAAGCTATATTGGAATAGATAATAACATAATTAAATAATTTTTAAATGATATTTTATGTGATATTTAATTATAAAATGTTCTTATAAATAATTTTATAATTCTTTTATGTAATTTTAAAGATAATTTTTATAATAACTTGTAATTTGAAAAGATATTTTATGCCTTTTTATATACCGTTAATTTTATATTAATAAATAGTAAAATTAATAATTTATTTAAAAATATAAATATTATTTAATTTTTAAGATATTAATAACTGTTAATTTGAAAATAACATACAATAGTAAGGGTAACAATGTTAAATATCAACTTGACAAATCCTACATTATTTTATAGATTAAAATAATATTTTATTCGGAGGCAAGTAGTGTTCACGTACTAAAATTATCTTTATCTATCAGATCACTGTTAATTATTAAATTCCCAATGCTAGAGGGGATGCGAAAACATGCACTTCTAAAATATTAATTTACACAGAGCCTTCGGTGGTCTCCTCGCAACTCTCAAAGACATATCTTAAAAAGCAAAAATGAAAATGATAGCTCTTTTCTTTCCTAAATTTAAAACAGAAAAACAAGTTTTGTTTTTATCTCACCGCCAATGGGGTAGCCTATTATACAATCTTAACTTTGATGAGTTAATTTTCTTCAGAGAGTAAAATCTGAAATACGTCATTCTTTTTTTTTAGAATTTTTAAAATTATATTTAATTTTAGGAGTTTTCAGAAAAGAATCACGATCATATTTTGTTGTTTTCTTTTATTTCCACGATGAGATGTAAGTATATTATCTTTAGACATTAATGACTTTATATTTAAAACCCACCAAACATTAATTTCCACACTTAATTTCTTCTGCGTCAAAAAAATTGTCAAACATTAATTACACAACTAATCGTTAAAGCTTGTTTCTCTAAATATAATCCTTATAAGATGAAGATTGATACGTTATTATGCACATAATAACTATACATTAACGATATTTATTTACAATAAAATATCAGTTTATTTTAACTACTTTATCATAACAATTCCAATTATTACTATTTTGTATGTTATAATACATTATTTTTCATATATTTTATTTTTAAAACTGAATAAATATTAAAAAATTAAAAGAACGAAACGCCAATAATATATATTTTAAAATTCACCAAAAAATACATCTTGATTCCGAAATTATCTTGAGTAATTTACTCATTACGCATTTAACTGTCTAGATTCTTAGCAGACATGCGTTTCAAGAACTCGTAGGTAGTAACCATGGTGGCTGCAGACAGAGACATTGAAGCCCACCTTGGTCCCAATCCTCTGTAACAACCCAAAATTCCACCTTCCCCCACCAAATTCTTAACCGTTTGCACAAAAGTCATTGGCCTCTTTCGTCCATTCTCGACCGAATCCAACACTTGCAACCTCGTCTTAATAGTATCAAGTGGCATAGTCACAATTGCTGAAACCCCACTCGCCATAACCGCACTCAACCCTTGCACACCCAAATTTACCTTGTAATCATCACCCACGCAACACCCAAAACCACCCCAAATGACCCTATGCACCATCGAATACGAAGCCCACCAAGCCGCGTTAGAAGGCGCGTAAGTCACAATGGACACCCCAAACCCCCTATAAAACCCTCTTAGCCCATCAACGCACAAAATTTTCTTGAAAGCATCGAAACCGTTTCTATAATGAAGACCGTGTGCAACGTTGTTTTTGTTGGTTCCTTGAACCATGAGTCTTTGGCTGACGACATCAACTGGGGTCCACACCAGTTGCGCAGCCATGGCAGAAGCGACCCCACCAGCGGCATTAGCTATGGCAGTGGCAGAGGCGTCGGAGAAACCCAAACGAACGGTGGCGGTGCCAACGTTGGTTTTGGTGACTTCGAGTGCTGACATGTAAAGCGCACGTGCGGGAATTGTTCCAATTAAGGAAGTGCCAAAACCTCTGTAGAAACCTCGGAAACCCTCGTAGCGCATGATAGCAGAGGACATGTTTCGGCAAGAGATTTTTGCTGAGGAGACTTGCTGACGCGTCTTCAACACGACAACGGGGTAGAGAGCTGCTGATAGAGCGGAGAATAAGGTTGCTCCGAGGAAGAAGAACTTTGATTTGTCGAGCATGTGCCAATTTATGTCTTCTGGGGCATGCAATTGGGCCTCTGAGATTGACGTTGCTGAAGCTGAATCTTCTTCGGTTGGACTCGAAATCATGTTGAAAGAGAGAGATACGCGCAGAAAGGGAAAGCGAAGCTGGGACGGGTGTGAGTGTTGGAGATGGTTAATAAAGGAAGGAGAAGAAGGAGAGAGAAATAGAAGACACGCGGGATGATGAATGTGAATTCGACACGTGTCTGTTTCTATTTGGTCTTTTCATTCTAAACGGATAAAACATTTTTTTACTTTGGATCTTTGTTAATAATATGAATAGTATTGTTAAATTTCATTTTAGTTTTTTAAAATATTTATTATTTTTTATTTTATAGATCATAAAATTTTAAATATAATTTTTATTATTCTTATTGATGTCTGATATTTATCTATATATTAAAAATAAAAAATAAATGTAGTAATATTAATAAATACTAATAATATATTTAATTTAATAAAAATATATTATCAGTATTACTACTAAGAAAACATGGGTGTTAAAAATTAGAAATATTTATTGTTTAACATTTTTTATTATGAAAAAAATATTATTTTTTATCATAAAATATTAAAAAAAAGTCTAATTTTATTAATAAAAAAGATTAAAAAAATAAATAGGATTAATAATGTGATTTAAAAAATAAAATGAGTATTAACTTTTTAGAAAAGTTATTATTACTTGAAAATATAAATTTTAAACAAAGGGAACATCTGAGTAATTAATTTGTTGAATAATTCATTGAAAATTAAAATTACTACAACGAGATGTATTATAATTAACAAAGTATTTTTAAATAATTTTAATTTTAAAAAGTAATGGTGGCAAAGTGTGATAGCTAGAGAGTAGTTCTAGTGAATTTGTTTTCTTTCTCATAAACTACTCTTATTTATAATATAAAATTTGATTGATTAAAATTTTTTAATATAGTATTTAATTTTTAATTTATTTTAATAAATTATATTATTAATTTCATGTCATAAGTATTTATATAAAAAATTATTATATAAATGTTTAATTAAGTTTTATATTTTATTATACTTTTAAGTTGTACATATTTTTATAAGATTTTTAAAAAGTTTTTTATTTTGGTAAAAAAAATTGTGTTTGATTATGAAATATAAGAGTTACAATTTTTTGTTTGATTTGTAAAACAGTATTTGTATATTTAAGGTGTGAATAAAATATTAATTTCATTAGCTTTAATTTTAGATTTAAGTTGAATTATGTAAAAGTAATAAATTTTATTTAAAAAATATAATTATTACATCAGAATAAAAATTTTAATAACATTATTTTAATAAAAATGTTATTTTTAAGTTCTTAAACTCGATAATAAGATTTTAGATTAAAAAATTAAATAAAATATAATTTATTATCTTGTATTTAAAATTAACTGTCAAAAAAAGTAATAATTGTTTTTTGAAAAATAAATATATTTTTAATGAATTATATATTTATTTCTTCTAAATAAAACTAGAAAGAATATTAAATGTAAAAAATTAATTTTATTCCTTAAAATTGAATATAATTTTTAAAATAAATTAAATATTTATTTCTTATAAATAAAATTATCATTATTATTTTGCATGAATCATAATCCAACAATTAAAAAAAATTTATAAAAACCTAATCATGTGAATTTGTTTATTATTATTAACGAACTAAATTAGTGTCAACTTTATTAGAAAAACAAACGAATGAGTGATTAAAGTTGCAATAGATATATTCACCTCTTGAGTGTTGAGTGTGGTGGGAAAGAAGGGGATGTGGCTTTTACGGTCATCAAAGGACATAACACATTATATAGCCTTTCAAAGGACATGCCTCTATGTTTGTTGTTCTTTCTGTCTATTTTCCGTTGTCTTTTCTCAAAGCAAAACCTCAACAACTCAGAATCAGATGTTTCTCTCCGTTCATCTTTATTCACCCTTCTAGTCTTCTTCTAGACTCTATTTCAAACATTGAATTCAAATTACACTTTGAAACTTTAATTTTTCTTTTTCCTTTTTAGAATTAAAATTAATTTAAAGTTATATAGTTTATATTTTAATAAATTTTCAGTCCTTATCTTTTATTTTTATTTTAAATCTCTATTTTTTGTTCTTTTGTGGTCTTTTGTCTTTATCGATTGTTTTTAGTTCTTACTCTCTTTTTTTCTTACTTTTACTTTTAGTTCTTATTTATTTATTTTAGTCTCTTATTAGTTTATAATATGCAAAAATAAACAAGGATTAAAAATAAAAAATTGTAGAAATTGAAAAAAAAAAAAACTAAAAATAAAAAAGAATTAAAGGCAAAGACAATAACTAAAACCAAAAGAAAAAAATTGAGACTAAAAAGTTATTTAAACCAATAATATATGTTTGAATAATGAAAATATAGAGGTAAAATTTGAATTTAAAGTCAATTTTATCGTTTAGGTAATCCAAATAAATAAATATTATTTTATACATCTTATTAAAAACTCATTTAATGTACTACAATTAAATAGTGTAAAAATTTGTATTATTATTAATTAAATTTTAATTAGTTTAGGTAATCATAACATCTACACTTACGAATGAATATGGGTCAAATTGATACTCTTAATTGAAAATAGAAGAATAATTAATTGATTAAAAAAATCATTTCTTAATTCTTGTAAAAATGTTAAATTGACAAATAAAATATAAAGAGAGTATTATTCTTTTTAAAATATTCATTTGAGAAAGAAAAATAAACCACAAATTTGAATTTAATTGACATAAAGTAATTAAATTTTATTACTACCTAACCCAAATTTTTTAACGTAATGCTTCAGGTTGGATCTACTTCGTCGGCTCACACGAACTTACCTTTTTTGTTTTTAACGCCAAAGACATCTATTAATCAACAGGTTTTTATGTTCGCATCAAAAATAGTTTTTAATCAATAGTTAAACGAATAATTTTTCAAACAAAAAGATTATCAAATTGAGTACATTTTATTTTAATAAATTATTTTTCTAAGCTTAATTAAAAGTTAAACTCATGTCAACATACTTGTAAAATTCATTAATCTGCCAACAGTGCTAGACTTTGTTGATTTAAAGGAGGAGTAACACGCTCACACAAATTTACTTGATAAAAACATTAAAAAAATAATTTTTTATGTAATAATTAAAAAATATATATAAACATAAAGAATAGAAAGACTTTGAATTAATCTTAAAATAAATCGAAATACAAATTTAGTAAAGCGACAACGGGCGATGTCAGAATCTTATGAACTGACATATGTAATGAAACAGAAAAGAGGCAGCATGGGTTTACGAATGAAACGCAGCAAAAGAGTGGTGTCGTTTATGAAACCAAGGGGCTAACTAATAAAACCGGCAACGAAATAACTAACGTGTGCTGTGCCTGTGTACCCCTTTCTGTGGATCAGACACAACCAATGACCCTTTTTCTGTCAGAATGAATTAATAGTTTTTAAGTTATGTGAACAATTTTATTTTTTGTCATACAATTCTTTCAGTAAATTAATAATTTTGTCTCCTATGTTTTACATGTTAGTTAAGTCAGATTTTAAATTTTTAAAAAATGATATATTTGTAAACTAATTACGTAGTTATTTAAACTAATTTTTGTCATTATAATTTATTCATTATTATTAATAGATATGGAGACATAACACGTTAATTATTACGTGACTTATGTGATCTATATCCTTAAATTTTATAGTTTACATGATTTCCCACTCAGCTATATCCTGTGTTGACTGTTGTGATCTTTCTTCACCTCACTACTTTAACATGTGCCATAAAGCTAAATCATAGGATTAATATATTAAACATGACACTTTTATTCATTTTTCTCAAATTAATCAAATAAAAATTAAATTAGTATTTTTTAATTATTGGCATTACGTTATCGAAATGGATTAGTCTTTGATTTCAATAAAAAAAAAAATAGGCTCAATAAAATATAATTACACCTATTGTTAATTTTGTCTATTTAGTTTAGTTTATTTTAAACAAATTATTAACTATGTCAAACAAGCACTTCATCGGGTAAAAAAAAAAATCAAATATATGACTTGACTTTACAAAAACAGTTACCCTCTTATAGTGATTGACAAAGAAAAGTACGAAGAATTATCGAAAGCATTTTAAAATTTGAGTGATTAAAATGGTTGCATTAACCATTTCAAAGACTAAATTGGTCAATTTATCGATATTGATTGCACAGTGAGCACTGAATAGAAAAAGTGTTTTTCTAGGTGAAAAATAAATATAATTTTCCTATTTTTAAAAGTTGCAAATCACTTGATGGAAAGTGTAAAGGGGAGAAAGGAGTAATGCTACTTACTTTTGTCAGTCCTTTAATAGCTAACATGATTTTTAACGTGTTTATGACCATACGATATAAATAAATATTATGATTGTATAAAAAATATAAAAATATTTTTTCTAATAATTTTATTATTATTCTTAAATTAAAATTAAGGTTTCACCTGAATAAATTACACAATAAAAATTAACATTAAAAATCATTGATTATAAAAATGAAATTTAAATTTTGATTAAAAAAAACCTAAAACGCTACATTTAATTGGGGTTGTTTGTAGTTCAATTTAGATTTTTTTTTTAGCCAAAAAGTCATCATATTTGATCCTAAAAAGCAACTTGCAGTATAATTTTACCGTGTGGATGAATTCAATTATTTTAACTATTTTTATTATTTTTTTATGAGATAACACTATTTTTAGTCAGTAAATAAATAAAATTTTCTTAAGTCAACTGGAGATTCTATCAATACTAACTGTACTTTGCTTAAGGGAAATGGAGAGGATTGAAATGTAGTAGGTTTTAACATTTCCATGGTTTTGTTTAATTGAAATTCACGAATTAAATAGACATTTCAGCGTGAAATGAAGCCTTTTTTTTTCAGCTGCAATTTTTTTTTATTGTTTATTTAATTATTTCAAAATTTAAAAATATTTTATAGAAAAAATTCTAAAAAATAATAAAAAAATTTATAATAACACAAAAAAGATATAATAAAAAATTAAAAATTAAAAATTAATTTTTTTATGAAATACTATAAAATACTTTTTATATCATTCATTTATTTCTTTTTACTATCATTTTCACTCATTTAAACAAGTGAAAATAAATTTATTTATTTCTTCATCTAATTTTTATCTATTCAATTACTGTATTCTTTTTACTATTTTTTTATTTACATTCATTCCTATTTTATTTCTACTTATTTCACTTCTAAGTCAAACAAAACATTAAGGCTTTTAGAGAATATTTGACGTATTAGAGGTACACATGTCAGATTGTTTCAGCTCGTACCTATACCATAGATTAGCATCTTAAAACGTTTGAGTACATTATTAACGCAATACATTTAAAAAAAATTAATATTTGATCCTTTTTTTCTCTTTTTTTTTTTTTTTGGGTTAAGATTGCCTTTTTTTTTTAAACTTGTGCCGTTGTGCGCTATTTGACAAAGGGAGCAGGTTATTGCTGCACTCTCGACCAAAACAAAATTTCTGACAGAAAAAAAAAAAAAAAAAAAAAAACAACTAGAGCAGATTCTTCCTTCCTTTTACGTTTCACCAATTATTAACAAATGTTAGAACTTGTAGGAGAAAAGAATTACGTTACGATGGATAATATGAACTTCACTAAGATATTGACACACAGTACAGTTACAGCTACAGCTACACTAAATTTAAGGAAGCACAACAGATCAATATTTAAGTCCACTGATGAAATAAAGACCCTAACTAGATAATTCAACAGCAGCAAATAAATCTAATGTAACATTTGAAACAATATACCTGAAGTTGACAGCAAGACTAATAAACCTGACCTACTAAACAAATTAGTAGTCATAAAATTGCCAAGATTATAGCCACCCTCCTAGGCGCTCCTAGCCATTGTCAAGGTCGAGCTCTCTTGTTGCTGCAAGATGGACATTTGTATTGCTTGATATGCTCTGCCCTTGCAGGAGTAATCTTAACACACTTTCCATGGAACCATTTCTCACAAATGTCACAGCAAATCCAGAACTCATCAGCAGCATAGCTCTCTCCACATGCCCCACACAAAGTCTCTCCATGTTCCTCCTCGTCTTCCTCTTCCAATCCTAGATCCTCCTCATCCTCTTCCTTTGATTGCATTGATTTTGAATACTTTGTTTCGGAACCTCGCTGCATTTGTCAAACCAAAAGAGATAACAAACAATGTATGGTTAAATCCCTATCAGAAACCATATCTCATTACAAATTGTAAAATACTTTTTGGCTCCCAGAATGCTGCTTCACTTCAAGTTCAAATGATAACATCTAAAAGCACCATAACACATTGCTAAATAAAAGGATAATCACTCAAAATTGGTCATCCCCCTTTCGCTGAACTATGAACCTGTGCTAACACATCTAAAGTTTAACGCATTAAATCCCATATATAAAACAAAATGTAATCATTAGCCTATTTTGTGTTTCCAAGAGAACTTGAGGAAATGAAATTATTTCTCAAAAATAATCAGTACCCAGCATTCACAACATTTAGAGAAAAAGGCAATTAACTTCATAGCCAAAAGTTGGGGATGGCAGTTAGGTTGATTTTTAAGACTGCATACCTTAGAGTTTGATTTTGATTTGTTACTGCTATGATTTGAAACTGATGACTTTTCCTTTCCTTGTTTCTTGGCCATCCCTGTAACAACCTCAAATATTGTTGGAAGATCATTTATCATATTAAATAGTCGCTTCCTGCATGAAGATGAGAAGTAGATATTACTAAAAGAAGACGACTCAAATTAATTGCAACTTGAAAGGGTAAAACGATCAATTATAAGTCATGAAAGAATGCAAATCGAAGCACAGTTGACAAACTTAGGGTGAAAACCACCAAAATCTTGTAATAGTATCAGAACTGCTATGGCATTGAATTCATGTCAGGTATAGAAAGAAATTATGTGCTTATTCGTATGTTCAGGACAAGGTTTTTAGAGAGGGAGATAACATATTTTTTAATTTTAAATTAAAATAATTATATATCATTTATAATAACAAATGCATGATTAAATTCATATTAATATCAATTAATATTTTTTATTTGAAAAAAGTATTAATTTTAAATATATTTAATTAAAAAAAAATTGTCCTCCCCTCCCCTTCTCATCAAAAACCCCCTTTCCAAACAACTCAAGCAAAAGATTCTCTCTAATTAATACAACTTGTAAAATGTTAGCTGTACAATAGTAGAAGAGACTTGAAAGAAGAGAAAAGGCTGAATATTTTGTTGTGTATTACAGGGTACAATATTGAAGTATTGATACCACCAAGGTCATAAAGTCCTACGATAAAATTATGGGTTACAGTATTTAAGGTAATAGGGTGCAAATCTTATTAAATCCTATACAACATATTAAGCACGTGTTAAAAGGACAAATATACATATTAAACACATTACAAAACTTCCCCTCAAGCTGGTGAATATCTACCATTCCCAGCTTGCTAGAAATTTTTCAAAATTGCTCTATGGGTAGCCTTTTTGCAAATCTGCTAGCTGTTTTCCAAAGCAACATGTGATGTCTCTTCAAGGACACTGTCTAATTCCTCTTTAATGAAGTGTTTATCTAGCTCAACAAGTTTCACTCTATCGTGCTGAACCAGATTATTAGAAATGCTAAGAGCATATTTGTAGTCATAGAGCAGTCTTATCGGAGCTTCATACTGTATTCGAAGATCATCAAACACAATCTTCATCCATAACAGCTCATAGACACCTTGTGCCATGGATCAAAATTTTGCCTCTCCACTTGATTGTGTCACCACACTTTGTTTCTTACTTCTCCATGTCACCAAGATTCCACCTAGGAGCATGCAATACCTTAAGGTGGACCTCTTACCAATAATTAATCCAGCACAATTTGCATCTGTATAGCCTTTCAGTGTTAGTTTGCCTTCCTTCTTAAATAGCGATCCTTTCCCTAGATTACTAGTTAAATAGTAGAGAATTTTAATTTGTCTTTCTCATGGGTCATGTATAAACTAACTGACCACACTTAGTGCATAAATTGCACCAGGTCAACTTTAGGCTAAATAGATGAGTTATACCACAAGCCTCTGATACTGCTCTGTCTACTGCTGAAGGTTCTTCCTCTCCCGATTTGATAATTCTGCTTGATGGGAGTTCTTGCAGTTTTACATCCCAACTTGCCCGTTTCATTAAGGACTTCATGCACATGTTTTCATTAAGATATGAAGATGCCATGTTTTGATTAAGAAACTTCAATTCCCAAAAAAGCACTTTAACTTCCCAAGATCCTTCATCTGATCATCTCAAATTGTGATGCTAGTTTCTCTTTCAGAATTTACTTTTCAGGACCATCATTACCTATAATAATCATTTTGTTCAGGTGAACTAAAAAGATGTGTCAATTTTCCACCATGTGAATGCTTATAAAGAGGGCATAATCACCTTGACTTTGCTTATATCCCAAAGACATCATAGCTTGAGTAAATTTTCCAAACTAGCGATAGGGAGACTGCTTGAGCCCTTACAAAGCCTTTCTCAATCAACATAAATTGTTTCCTCCATTGACAATCATATCGTAATGGTGTCTTTATATACACTACTTCCTCGAAGTAACCAACAATTGCAGAGTTCCCCTTGTTTTGGTGAAGTAATCCTTCGACTGATGCACTCTTTATGTATCTGAGAATGTGGACAATTGTGTTTCAATAACTATCACAAGGAGTAATTAAAAACTGACTACACTCATGACAAACGTGATGTCAAGTCTAGTGATTGTGAGGTAATAGAGTTTATCAACCAAGCATCAATATCTTTCTAGGTCTTTCAAAGGCTCCCTCTAACCAGGAAGAAGCTCAAGATTGGGCTCCATAAAAGAATCAATTGGTTGACATTCAAGCATTCCTATTTTAGAGAGAATATCAAGTGTATATTTGTGTTGATTAATGGAAATCCCATTGCTGGATTATCAAGTGTATATCAATTTCTAGGAAATATGTAAGACAACCTAAATCCTTTGTCTAAAAATAATGGGATAAGTGTTGTTCAAGTTTTTGGATGTCCATGCTATCATTGTCAATAATAACAATGTCATCCACATACATTATCAAGTAAACACAGGGTATCGTATGATGAGTGAAGGAAGAAGACGGAGTGATCTCCCTTATAGCAAGTCATGCCATTTTGTTGTAATACAATGCTAAAATGGTTGAACCAATCGTGTGGGGATTGCTTCAAGCCATAAAAGAAGCATCATACGCAGCATACCAAAAGAGATGTCCCGTGTGTAGGGAAGCGTCCATAAGAACTTCTCATTTTCTGTGACAAAATGCATTCTTGATGTCTTGATGTCTAATTGATGAAGAGACAATTGATAAATGGCAAAAAGAGCTAAAAAGAGATGAACAAAATCAATCTTGGCCACGGGAGGGAAAGAATCTTCATAGTCAATACCAAATATCTGAATATTATCCTTTGGCCACTAATCTTGATTTTAAGCTGTCCACCTTTCCATCAGGTCCAATCTACATATTCATTAGCATCCAACGATAGTCTTAATTGGAGAGAGGGGAACTAAATCTTAGGTGCCATGGAGTGTAAGACAGTTATTTTATCCACCATTGTTTGTCATCATCATGGATTAGATAAGGTCTTATATGTATTTTGAGATATAGATACAGGAAGAAACAAAAACAAAACAGGAAGGAGATACGAAATTATAATTCAAGTAACAAACATAAATAGGATTATGACAGAACCTGACATCTTTGCTCAAAGCAATGAATACTTCTTGTTCAGGAAATAGGAGCGGAAAGACAGTTGGAGTAGCAAATGAATCTGGAGGATTAAACTCTAATTATTGTAACTCAAAATTCGTGAGATTCCTCCTATGGTAGAGTAAAAGATGAGGAGAGAGAATAGAAGTAGGAACAGGTTGAGGAGAAGAGAAGTACCTGAAGAAATGGAATCCAAGTTGCCAGCAGTATCAAAAGGAGAAGAGAAGAAGGGATAACTCTCAAAGAAGTTGACATATGCATAAACAAGGTAACGACAAAGGACTGGGAATAATATCAATAATCTTTCTGAAGACGAGAGTAACCCGAAAAAGACACTTAAGAGATTTGGTAAAGCGTTTGTCTTAACTTGGAATAAGGTCATGAACCAATTAAGTGCAATTGAAGAATTAAAAGGAAAGGGAGAAAAGGTCTTGATTAGGATATAAAATGGAATGTAGTACTTGATTATTAAGGATACAAAAGGGCATACAATTAATTAAATAGCAAGTAGTAAGGATAGTATCCCCCAGAAACAGAGCGGTACATTGTTTTGGAGAAGAAGAGTGAATTATTTCCACCAAGTGACAATTTTTTCATTCAGCAATGCTATTTTGTTGTGTATGAGTATAGGAAGACTAATGTAAAATACTTTGTGAAAGAAAAAAAAGACCGAAAGGAAGTGGACAAATATTCGCAAGCATTTGCAACATTTTAATTTAAGTGTTGAATTGAGCTTTTATTTCAAAAAAGAACGATTAAAAAACAAAGAAAATATCAAAATAATTTTTAAATAAAATTATTTGTGCAACAAGAAAAATCATCTATAAAGGTGACATAATATTGATATCCTAAAGTTAGAAGTAATATGATTCAAACCCAAGATATACTCTTTTATTGACACAACTAAAAACAAAACTCCTAATATGTTTTCCTATTTAACAAGACTCAATTTAAAATAAAGCTTAATTAAGTGTTTAATCCCTATAAAAGTTGTACAATTTTAATTTAGTTTTTCTAAAATATTTTGTTAAGACATGGTCTATTGAGATACTGCCAAGTGTTAACTTTTGGTTAAACCACATCAACTAAAAAAACTAAAAACAATAATTCGTTAAAAAGTAGAGATTATATCTTAATAAAATATATTATAAGCAACATTTTATCAAGGGTAGATGGTGAGTCATGGCAAAAAGCCAAAAAACTGCCATAAAATTATAGCGAACACATGGCAGCCATAATAAAACTATATATATATATATTGTAATGAAGCAACTCAAGAGGGAAAGAATAATAGGGATTAATGAACCAGCAAAGTCTTAATAATGGCAATTTTATTTGAAATACAAGACAATGTTCCGAAAATGCAGCAACAAGTGACAAAAAAGAACAATAACAATGGCCCTTGCTCAGAGGAGTGCCAATTGGGACAGAAAAATTGAACTAGAGAGAGAAAAGTTCTAATTAAACCATCCACCCTCTCTCTCTTAATAGTTACGATATTTATACTAGTAGCTAGCCCACATGAAATCCTTCAACCGTTTGCTCTCTTGCTTGGATCGCGCGCTTTTCCTCACCATGCCTTTTGTGCCAACTGTCATGTGTCTTGCCTTGCTATTCTCACTTGGCCCTTCATGCTCCTCCTCTTTCTCAACATTTTCAGGCTCATTCCTTACAATTCTCCTCCCATCAAAATCGACCTTGTCCTCAAGGTTGAAATGAGGATATGTTTTCAAAAACACAGCATTACCTTCTCAAGTAGCAGTATTTGGAGAGCCATCTTCCCACTGAACCAAAAATTGTTGAATCTATTGGTTTCCTTGAAGAAGTACACGTGACTTTAGGACAACAACTGGTTGAACCACTGGAGGAATCTCGGTATCACATATTGGTAAAGGTACACAAGATTGATCATGGTTACCACGATAGAGTTTTAATTGAGACACATGAAAGACTGGGTGAATCTTAGCTGAAGCTGGTAAACTCAGTTTCTGATTCTTTCTCAAGGCCAAGGAATATTGTTTGTAAGGCTGTAGTTTCACTAACATCAAATCTCTCACCTAAAATTCAACACCCAATCTCTTCTTGTGAGCATATTTTTTCTGCATTTGTTGAGCTCGCTGCAAATTAATCTTCAATTTATGGATAATGGCATCTCTAGATAATAATTGTTCTTTGACAGCAAATGGATCATTAGCATCAGGAATGTATTTAAGTAACTGAGGAGGGTCCCTTCCATACACAACTTTAAATGGTGTCATGCCTGCACTAGTATGGTAAGTTGTGTTGTACCAATACTCATCAGCCCAAATGAGGAGCTTTGACCATTCTTTAGGGGCATCAAAAGTGAAGCACCTAAGGTATAATTTCAGGCACTTGTTCAATATTTCTGACTGACCATTAGACTGAGGATAGTAAGCTGAGGACATTTTGATAGTTGTACCAATAAATTTTCACAAAAACTTCCAAAAATGGTTTGTGAACACTTTGTCTCTGTCAAAAACTATTGATTTGGGAAAACCATGCAATTTGACTATGTTCTTGAAGAAGGCTTCAACTACTATTTTGCTTGTGTAATTTGTTTTCAAAGGATTGAAATGGGCTGCTTTGGATAATCTATCAACTACCACATAAATCACAATGAAACCTTGAGATGCAAGTAGGCCAATGATGAAGTCCATGGCTAAGTCTTCCCAAATTTGATCAGGGATGGGTAATGGCTGCAATAAACCTGAGGGAAGTGCAGTAGCTGCCTTAGCTTGTTGACACAATAGACATTGTTGGACAAAAGCTTTCACATCCTTATGCATTCCTTGCCAATAAAATTGAGTTGCTATTCTTGCCAAAGTTCTGGTAAAACCGGCATGACCTCCAATCATAGAGCTATGAAACTCATGTAAAATGGCTTGTGTGATCATGACCAGCAGAGACCACAATCATATTTTTCCACAGTAACAATCCTTGATGTAAGGAGTAATGAGGCTTGCTATTAGTATTGTTGGAACAAGAGGCCCAAATGAGTTTTATTTCAGGATCTTGCTGCTGTGCTTCATACAAAAATGACAATAATTGAGGAATAGGCTAAGACCAAGCCATGTGGAAAGATCTTGAAAGAGAATCAGCTGCTATATTGTCTTTCCTTTGCTTATACTCAATAGTAAAATCATAGTCAAGCAATTTGCATAACCATTTATGCTGCTCAGGAGTTTGCAAGCTCTGATCCATAATACATCTCAAGCTTTTTTTATCAGTTTTAATGACAAACTTGTGGCCTAATAGGTAGTGTCTAAACTTCGCTATAGCCTCAATCACAACAAATAATTTTCTCACATAGGCAGATTGTTTCTTCATTGAGGAGGACATTTTCTTTGAAAAGAAAGCAATGAGGTGCAGGTTTTGACTTAATATAGCACCTATTCCAACACCTGAGGCATCGGTTTCAAGAGTGAATGGCAAGGAAAAGTCTGGTAGAGCTAAAATAGGAGCAATTGTTAAGGCTTTCTTAAGGTTTGTAAAAGCTAAAGAAGTTTCATCTGTCCAGTGGAAGTTGTCTTTTTTTAACCATTCAGTTAGTGGCCCTGCTAAAGCTGCATAACCGCAAATAAATCTTCTGTAATACCTCGTGCTACCAAGGAATCCTCTCAGCTGTCTGAGATTGGTAGGTAATGGCCAAGCCAAAATAGCTGTACCTTGTTATCCTCCATAGCAACTCCGGAGCCAGAAACAGTATGGCCTAAGTATTCAACTTGTTGACCAAAAGAACATTTAGAGATTTAGCATACAATTTGTGTTCTTGTAGCAGCTGCAATACCAATTCTAAGTGTTGAAGATGAACCAACCAAGAAGGGCTATATACTAAAATATCATCAAAAAATACTAAGACACATTTCCTTAGTAACTTCTGAAACACTTCATTCATCAAACTCTGAAATATAACAGAGGCATCAGTTAACCCGAATAGCATAACCAACCATTCATAAAGCCCCTGATGAGTCTGAAATGCTGTTTTATGCTTGTCCTCCTCTCTAACCAAAATTTGGTGGTAGCCTGACCTGAGGTCCAACTTAGAAAAAAATTGGACACCATGTAATTCATCAACAGTGGGAATGGTAAAGCTATCCTTTATTGTTATAGCATTTAAAGCTCTATAATCAGTACAGAATCTCCAAGTACCATCCTTCTTTTTCACCAAAATGATTGGATAAGAGAAAGGACTGTTGTCACGTACAATTATACCTTGTAACATTTTTTGAACCATTTTTTCAATCTGCTGTTTCTGACTAAAAGGGTACCTGTAGGGCTTGACTTTGATAGGATTAGAACCATGAACAAGAGGAATGGCATGGTTGTGAGATCGAATGAGAGGTAAACCAGAAGGTACAGCAAAAACTTGCTGATAAGTATGAAGCAATAAGTCTATCTTGGATTAGTATCATCAGGTAATTCCAGGAATTGATCTTGAGGCTCTATTGGATTCTAAAAATGAAGGGAATATAGTTCAGCAATAGAATCAGTATTATACATTCTCCTGAGATGATTAAATTGTGCTTGAGTGGACAGTTTAGCATGCTCTCCATGCAATTTACAAATTGACCATTCAACAAAAACTTCAAGGTCAAGGTACTGTAATCCGATATATGTGCTCCCAAGGTAGCAAACCAAGAAACACCAAGGACCAAATCAGCACCTAATATTGGCAGCAAATAAATAGGCAGCAACAATGAATGATTCTGAATTGAAACTTCAAGTTCCTCAATAAAGCCTTCAACCACAAGTGAATTCCCATTTCCTACCAATACATTGAAGTTGTGTATTGGTTCCACTGGCAATTTTAAGTGAGTAGCTATTGTTGCAAGAAATTGTCTGAGCTTCCACTATGTAGGAGAATTTGAATTGGTAAACCATTAATGAGCCCTTTAAACCACATGGTACCAAGGCCAGCAGAGCCTTTCAAAGCATTAAAGGACAAATGGGGTTGACATGACACTAAGGTCGCATCCTCAGTAACATTATCAACAGAGGATAATTGTAAGTCACTGCAGTCATCATCCTCATCTAACTGTAACCACAAATATTGTTTGTTGGGACACTTATGTGAACTTCTCATCACAAGTGAAACACAAGCCCTTCTCTCTATGCAATTTCATTTCAGCAAGGGAAATCTTCTTAACATTGGAAGTTTTGGAGGTATTAGTGGTGGCAAGTTTGGGTAATAAGGGAGATAAGGTTGAGGACTTGACGGACTGGGACAAGGAATGGTTAATATTTGTAGTTTGTGTTTTGGGTGGGTAAGTTTTTTATTTCAGGGTGTATTTTTCTTCAAATAGCTTGGCCAAGGAGACACATCGCATCAATGTGGACAGTGTTTGGGCAAGCACATCTCTACAAATGACTTGCTGCAAGCCTCCAACAAAGCAATCAAGTAGAGCTTCAGTGGTCAAACCCTGAACACGGTTAGCTAGAGCTGTAAATTTCATATAGTAATCATGCACTGTTCCATCTTGAGTAAGCTTAAACAAATCAGATCAAGGACATTCATAGGGTGAGGGGCCAAATTCCAATTCCAAAGCACGAGTAAAAGCAATCCAAGAAGGAAAAGAATCAGCTCTAGACTGCATTTTGATACCATGGAACAACTTCTTTGTCCATGTGTACAGAAGCAATGAGTAAAAGTTGTTCATCTGAATTGTTGTAGTAATCAAAAAATTGTTCTACCTTAAAAATCCATTGGAACACATCAGACCCATCGAATCTGGGAAAATCTAGCCTAACATTACGAACCTGGAATGAAGACGACTAGGATGGTGGACGAAATCCAGATTCAAGCACAGCTACTGACTTGAGTAACGAGTCCATCGTAGTCTTCAACATCTCAAATCTCGCAGAATCATCCTTGTGACGATCGTTGAGTGCAGCAATCAAGCTTTGCAAATTGCGATCTGTAGCAGCAACGGATTTTGTCAATTGCTTGACGTCTATGGTAGAGTCCTTCAAACGAGAGAGCTCAGCAGCTATCTCCTTTAGACGCATATTTTCCACCATGAATTGAAGAAAGCACCAATTGTAATAAAGCAACTCAAGAGGGAAAGAATAACAGGGATTAACGAAACAGCAGAGTACTAATAATGGCGATTTTATTTGAAATACAGGACAATGTTTTGAAAATGCAGTAACAAGCGATGAAAAAGAACAATAACAATAGCCCTCGGTCAAAGGAGTGCCAGTTAGGACAGAGAAATTGAACTAGAGAGAGAAAAGTTCCAATTAAACCATCCACCCTCTTTCTCTTTACAATTACGATATTTATACTAGTGGCTATCCTACATGAAATCCTTCAACCGTGTGCTCTCTTGCTTAGATCACGCGCTTTTCCTCACCATGCCTTTGTGTCAACTGCCACGTGTCTTGCCTTGCTATTCTCACTTGGCCCTACATGGTCCACCTCTTTCTCAGCATTTTCAGGCCCATTCCTTACATATATATATATATTAAAAACACTGCAAAATGTGATATAAAACGAAAAAGCGTACTACATATGTCAAAATCAAGAATATAATTGATAGAAAATCATCAAATAATATCATATAACTCATATATAGATCTCATAATAAGATAATGGCCTAAGTCTCAAAGCACACGTTTAATACAAACTAAAAGCAATCAAGTCTCAAGTGAAACAAAGTGATAAAAAAGAAGGAAAATAGAAAGACTAATTGAGGAAGCTTATTGGATTAATCCGATTAATTTCCCTTGAAGGATTTGAAGAAGCTTGTTATAGGCTATGTTAAGGAAAATTGCAGCTCAAACCAAGGAAGCAGTGTTAGAAAAAAAAATGGATGAAAACTAGAGAAGGAAAACTCAAAATAAAATGAGAAGAAAATATGAGAGGAGAAAGTTGAAACAAAAAATGGTGAAAGGGCAAATATAAGAGAAATGTGGAGAAGGAAAAAGAAAAATAGAATGAAGGAGGATAAAACAAAAACAAAAGGACCTGCTAACCAGAAAATGGGGGTTGCTGGAGCTCATGGTTGTTACAAGGAAGGTGAGATAAGGAGATGGGAGGTTGCTATGAGAGAGAAAGACGTAGTTGAGACTGACAACAGAGACAAACATGGTAGAAAGTCTACATTTTAGGGCTTTTTATGCTGGGTCAATGTGGTACTAGGTCAAATCAACAAGCCTAATTCTTTTTTTTTTTTGGCAGATTCCGGACTGTTTTTTCTGCCATGGCTGCCATAACTGCAGTGATCATCATGCAAATAATGGCTGCCTGACCTGCCATGCCCCACCATATGTCTGATTGTTAAAAAACTGCTACTGTTTTCCGCAACGGTGCTACCATGGTAGCCATTTGATATCATTATTTATAGGAATTAAGTTTAAATTGTGCAACTTTTATAGAAACCAAAAACTTAATTAAGCCTTTAAAGTGGACACTTTAACAAACTTGGAACCATGATTCATAGTTTTAGAAGGTTCAAATGGCCTAATCATTGATGAATGATAATTAAAGACTTAGTAACTGAACAAGCAATTGGAGCTAGTGTGTTCAGATATTATATTTGTTAGAAAAAATTGTATGATAATATTTTGCAAAGTAACAAATATCACAATAAGATTACTCATTAGACTCTTCTCTAAACAATAAAAGAAACATAAGATCTAAGAACACATAATGGGAAATGGCCTACACATTTGTGTTGAAGCCAAATTGGAGGGACTTTGGACTCCAAACTTGTATAGAGGCAAGATTGTGACACCTGTTTGACATTGTCCTTCATTCTTATACTTTGTATGTATATATTATAACCCACTGTGTTTCTTAACAACTTCAATCGTTATCAGTGTAGTCAGATTCTAAGAGAAATAGTGGGAAGGAAGAAAAAGGTTACTATACATTTCAAGTTGCAAGTTTTTAGATAGAAACAAGATTATTGGAGTTAAGGAGCATACAACACGTCATTTGGAGTACCTGATAATCTCGTCACAATGTTAGGCCCTTAAATCCTCCAATTGTCTGAGAACTTTCTGTTCCCATGAAACTTAAAACAAGTTTATTTTGTGTAACTTGTTCGCCTACAATATGAGCATCAATGACCTTCTTATTGAAGGTGGATTTCCCAAATTCAGAAGTATTTGTCTCTAGTTTAGGAATATTTTAGTCTAGCTCCACCCATAAGCCATGCAAACTTTCAGTAGTCTGTCACTGAAAGAGTTCCTTGACTAGCACTAAAGATTTTACTCTCTAGTTCATAACAAGGGGAGACATCCTATTTTATGGAGTAGGTTTGACGGAGATTATTCCAAATCTCTCGAGTAGTGGAGAAGAAAATGTAATTCCAGCTAATTTCTAACCAAGTCATAATTAGAGAATCCTTCTCATCTTAGGCCCCAAACTCTTCATCGCCCTCAGCTAAGGCCTTTCCTTTGATGTGGTTTTGTCACTTTCTTTCCGTCAAGGTTCTCCAGACAAGTTGTGCATCTAGGCCCACAGTTGGTTAGAGAAAGGCAATGTCAAAAGTTCATGAGTTCAGAGGTGTCTGATGAACTCTAGTAGGCAATGTCTTGGGTCCCTCCCCTTTTGCCATAACAGCACGAAAGAATATCAAACAGTGATCTGAGGGAGGACAGCTCCATAGGTCATGACAGGACAGGATGATGGTCCCAATAGGAAAAAGAGACATAGATGAACATGTCTGAACCTGCTTGAGGTGAAAGAGAGGCCTGGACGATGGTTGGAGGCTTTCAAACTTTCTAGGTGGGTGCTTATAGGTTTTATCTGATCTAAGGGAGGCGCACCTCCTAGTATGGTTGCTGGTCAGAAATAATAAGGCAGTAGATGGTGGGTTGTCGGATAATGACATGGGAAAAGTTCTATGGTGCGATGAAGGCACCCTAAAAACAGGTTTTATCTTGTTATTTCACTAAGTTGCACAAATAACAAGAAAAAAGAGCTTGTGCATCACATGGGTTCTATACTAGTAATAAAGGAACACACCAACAAAAACTCCATTAAAAACGTAACACATTCATATTTTATTTCAACTATCAGCTGATTTCACCATACTAACAACTATTTCCAACTGTGAAGGTAGACAACAATATAAGAGGTAATTTAGGTCATCATGCTACTATAGACAATCATATACTTCCTACCTCTCTTATCTTTATCGGTTAAACAATGCACCTATCTTGTGTCTAATCTAATCATTTATTTGTTATACCCTAAAATTCTGTTTGTCCATTTCACGTGCATACGAAACAGCAAAAAATCTTAGTTCCAAGACTAGGTTCAAACCATCCTTGGTTTAAAATTTTGAAATGATTTGAGAACAATGTCCCATAATCCAAACAGTTGGCCCAAGCCTAAGCTACCTCAGATCAGAACATGTGCATCATTTAAGGGATAAAATAATCAGCCAACTCACATATTTATCAAAGAGACTAACAAAACACATACCTATCAGCCTTATCAAATCCAAACCTAGCACCAAAATAAAAAGCCACAGCAAGTAACCAAGCATCACTGTGTACAGCGACCAAAGACAGCCAGTCCTTTTCTTGCATCCCATCTCTGGCGAAGTTAATGCCCAATGCTGGCTCTGGAAGCTCTGGGGGCACCTCCTCAGCTGGCAGATTGACCTCCCACTGCTCACTAGGAAATCCATAGAGGCAAAGATTTTCTTTCTCTGCATCACAAAGCTCATAAATCAATTAAACTGCCCAAGTCTAATGCAAAAATTTCAACAGTACAAAGAACTTTAAATGTTATAAGAACAAAACTATAATCAGCAATTGGGAGCCAATATAGTAGCATGGTAAGACAGCATATAATCACCACTCATTCAGGATACAAAACACCCCCAAAAGAAAATATTCTTATTCGGTACTACATTGGATATTTGGATACACAGAAAAATAGAAGCTAACAGAAAATTCTGTTGTTTCCAAGAAAAATAGGTTACCTACTAAAGACCTGTTTGGAAGAATTTATGGACAGCTAATGGTAATAGCTAATGACTCCCGTGAGCTCTTTTTAGCTTATTCCAATAAGCTTTTTGGTATAACTTATCAAAATAAATAAATTGTTTTTAACTTATTCAATAAGTTTCATGTTTATGACACAAGTCATTATTTAAAAAGAGCTTATTGAATATGCATTTAAATAAGTTACATATCCAAACGCACCGTAAATCCAGTATCATGGGTGAAAATATTAAGCAATCAGTTTACTCCAGTCAAAATAAATCCCTAACCTAATCCAACCATCTACTGAAGTGATGAATCTTTAACTTTCAAGTAACCCAAACATTCCTCTTCTATTCAAATTTTCTCACTCTTACTACACACTAGGGCTATTGATTAAGTTTTAGCTTGCACTTTACACATGAAATATCATAAATTCAAATAATGCAAACAATGATATTAAGAGGTTTTATATTTTCTCTGTTATAACAATTTATTTAAATTTTAAAGTTAAACAAATTTAGTAGATTAGAACAGTTATTTTAAAGACAAGGTTGAGCAAGGAAACACAAACTTTATATGGTTGCCATAGCTGCATTGGACACTTGAAATACTCCTGACTTGCATATTGCAATGTTTACTTGTTATATCAAAGATTTGGGTTCTAAATTTTTATGTTAATAGTATATTAATTTTATATATTGTACCCTAACCTCATCCTATTCCATAAATTTTAAAATTATGACATACAATAGATGTTTGGTTTAAATAATTTAGAAAAATAATTACTTATATACTAACATCTTAAGAGCAAGGACAGAACTACAAAAAATTAGTAAAGAAAACAAAAATATAAAATGATGTTGAGCAAAATCACAATGATTAATTCCACTATTAATAATTATCTTATCTATAATTTGGTTTAGTAAAAAATAAGGAAAAGTTTAAAAATTCAACACAGTTTAATAGAAATCAACAAAACTTTTAGTTCAGGTGATTTATTATAATTCATAAAAAAAATTATATTTTTTCTTAAACATTTAAAATTTCAAAGAAAATGATTATATTGCCAAAACCTATTTGACTCTCAATGAATAAAGATATTCTATGAAAATTTAAAAAGGGACATAATTATGTGAATAAAATATATTACAGAAAAAATTTCCTTCAGGAGGGTGACTACCCCTATTTCAATGTGCCTAGTTCCGTCCCAGCTCAAGAGATCTTCAAAAAACTATTTTTTCTACAAATTCAAGTCTAACCTAGCATGCATGTACTTGTTTAAACCATATCACATTCATGCTTCCTAAGGACTAAGTGTAAGGACAAACGGTACCAAAAGCATCTAAAATGTAGATAAAATTTAGCTTAACGTTGTGACCCACCAAATATAATTCATATGAAAGTGTGAATGAAAAGTTAATAAAAAAAGGCAAATAAACTTTTTGGGCCCATGTACAATTAAAATAATGATGCAAGTTAAAATTGAAAGATACCCACTGAAGAATTTGCTAATTGAGATTCTTCCCTTATATAGTAGCATATGAATATTACAATCCACCCTAAGCTACAATAGCTTAAAAACAAAACCGTAATACAAGTTCACAATCGACCCGTAAAATTTTGGTTCATTTAAAAAACACCAAACAGCCATTTAAAAAAGGTAGCACGAGCCAACAGTAGAAACCAGTCAAAGCAACTAGACAAATAAAAAATATATATAAAACAAATAAACTCGTTTGGAGCTTTTTTAAATACTTTCAGAACACAGTTTGAAAATCCCACTGTTCAATCAATACTCAACTTAATAGGTTTTTAACATTTCACTTCAGCAATCAGTTCAATGGTGCAGAAAGAAAAAGAGAAAGAAAACAAAGAACAAAATAAAAACAATTAGTAACAGTAACCATCATTAAAACGTTACCGGGATCACACTGTTGATAGAACTCTTCTACATCTGAAGGAAGCAGGCGAAAAACAATTTGATTTGACAGGAAAAGAGAAAAAAAAAAAAGAAACAAAAATCAGAAAGGAAGAGAAGGGCATAAATTAAAAATTAAAAAAAAAAAAGAATAGAGTAGAAAGAAATAGAGAATAGAAAGCGAACCAGTAGTGAGGGCTTTAATCAAAGCAACTCTGCGACCCTTGAAATCCCTAAAGACTTCTTCGACCGTACGAGGATTGTACGGAGCAGCTGCATCCATGCTTGGAAGCGTGAATGGAATGGAATGGAATGGAATGGAGGGAAAGATATTGAAGCTTAACTATTTGACTCTCTCTGGAGTGTGTTATTAACGGATTTGAATCAGAAAAAATTGGATAATATTAACTGGATTTTATAGATGCCTATGGAGTCCGCAATACCCGGTTACCTTTTCGTTTACCCCCTTTCCACCTCTTTTTAAATTTTTTGAGCAATTTTCCTTATCTTGCTCCCTCACATTTTATCACTTGGCTAATGTTACACTCCCATTCACTTTTATTTATTTATTTATTCGATTTTTTAAAATTTATTTTTAGTCTTCATTTTTCATTTTTAAATATTAATAAGTTTTCCTGCATAATTATTTTAAATTTTATAAATTTAAAAAGTACATATTATAATTATTAATAATAAATAATTTATTATATTAACTATAATTTTAATTAATATTAAATTAAAAATAAATGCATTATATAACAAAATCATTTACCATGACAAAAAAACTAATTAACCCCTAAACATACTTTCATTTGAGAATACTCAAAAATATTCTTGTTTAAAAATTAATTTATATAAATTATATATAAAAGTTTATTAAAATTAGCTTTATATTTTATAATTTTATTTTCAAAATTTTATAATTTTAAATTTTAAATTTAAATCATACACTTGACTTATTTACTTGAATTTAAATTTATCCAATAATAATAATAATAATAATAATAATAACAATAATTTTATTAGTGATAATAATAGTAATATAACAATAATACTGTAAGATTGTGAAAAGTGTAATTACGAGTAAAGATAATTATTACTGCAGCAATGATAATTATAATAAAGATTGTTGTGACGTATATTTTTTTAAAAATTTATAATTTCAAAATTTAAATTAACTCACAAAAATTTGTTTGATAGTAATAATTTATTAATAATAATGATAACAATAACATTTATAACAACTATGGGACATATAATTTGTGATTGCAAAAATTTAAATTTCTATGAATAAAAATAACTATTACAACAACAAAAAATAATATTAATAATAATGATCAAAACTAATTGTAATGATAATTGTTACCTACATATAATTATATATATATATATATATATATATATATATTATCATAAAATTTTCAAATATTCACAACAGTGTGCAAATGCCCTCACGATAAAATATTAAATAGAGTAAATATTATGTGAACATAAACACAATAGCGATTTACTAGACAGGTGTGATAAACAACGTATTAAAAATAATTTAATTTTAGTATAATGCGTAAAGATTTGTATACTATGAATTAATTAAAATAAATTATGAATATAATTTGTATATTAATTTTTACAAAAATTAATGATTAGAGTCCATATGATGATTCATGAATAATGTACAAATAATTACACTTTTTAGTCTATTTAAATTAAATTTTTAGATTATTGTAATAATAATAATAATAATATATTAAAAAATGCAACACACTTAAAAAAGAAGTCTTGCAAAAAAAAAATTGAAAGAGGACACGTTTCTCCCATGATCAGACAAGGCACAATGGTATCGCGGGGGTTGCTACTCACTTGTAACGGAGTTTTGAGGTTCAAACAGCAACCTGTGATTGGTTTGGTTTAGTAACTGTTGGGCTTTTGATGCAGCCGACACAGAGGAAGACACTTCTCCTGCCGCTAAGGATGCCCATTTTAAAACAAAATTTATTGATGGGTAATGTCATCAGAAACTGTAACTTGTTCTCCAAGGTATCAAACTTTTATCGTTCTTTTTTCTTAATTTTATTTTTACTTACTTTACTTCTGTTTTAATGTTATGCCACAGTTTTATTAGTTGTGTCTAACATGCCGCATTTGAGTTCACACAAAAATTATAACATACGTCACTTCATGTTTGAATATTTTAAACTGATGTTTACTTGGACGCTTAATTATAAATTTTTTTAATTTATAATTACAAATCTTTTAATATAAATTTAAATATATTTTTTCTTTGTCAAATAAAAATTAGTAAATGAAATTTATTTAAAATACCTTTTAACTGTCTTGTTTTTAAGTCTTGTTTATAATATTTTTTAAAAGTATGTTTAAGAAAAAACTGTGCATAAATTGTACTAATCTTACATAATTTATGCAAATAGATAATTTTTATAATAAACATGACCGTACTAATCTTTAAACAAAATATAAGTAAATGTATCCTAATGCAACTTATGTTAATATGAGCATGTTGATAAACAATACATATTTTTATATAAAATGTTTAAGCTTTTTTGCAATTTTTATTGAGAAAAAGAATTTAGATTGTTTAAGATAATTATCACAGTAAAATAAGAAAATATAGAAAAAAGATTATGCATTGACAAAATCTCATTATGATAATAATTTATTAGATTAGAAGAGTAAATAAAGTTTTTTATATTTACTTGTTTAAATTATTATTTTTTTATTTTAATTTATCTTATATTTTAGTTTTACTTGCAATCAATTTTAGTTAGTTAATTTAGTCTTTTGTAAGTTATTTTATTATAATTTAATATTATTTTAATAGTTTAACATAAATTATTTGATCTAATATGTCATATTTAAGTTTTTTGTATTAATCATAGACTGATTGCAATTAACTCACCTAATATATGAATACAACTTTGCCTTGAAATTGCTAGATTATGTTACTTATCATGGGCAAAATGTTATAACTATTATAAGACATTTATTAGTGTGATTGTTTAATTAATTTAGTCTATTTTGTCAAAAAAAATTATAATTTAATATTGTTTTAGTAGTTTAACATTAGTTATTTGATCTTATATATCATACTTGAGTCTTCTATTCAAGCATAAATCTATTGTAATTAACTCATCCAATCTATGGCTATAGCTTTACTCCTAAAATTTTTAGATTTTTGCACTTATCATAGATGAAAGGTTATGACTATTATAAGACATCTATTAGTGCGTTTATTGAGCGATAACACCCAAAAATACACACATTCTATTTTTCATATTAAGAGTGTATAATCACTTAAAGATGTAACATTCTAGTCAAGATTGCAAGTAGACAATCTAGTTATTAGTGGATGTACAAATGATTGGAAGAAATTTCTCAATCGCAATATCTTCGCATTGTGTGAGAATATGCTTAGAGTCACTTCAATTAGGAGGAACATGAGAAAAACTGTGTGAATATCTTATGTCTTAGTGCAAATTTCCAATAGCTTCTATAAAATGCTGATTTGGAGGCAATATTGTATCCAAATACTTGATGACTTTTTATTTGCAATCAAATTAGGAGCTTGAATCCATCTTAAATTAGTCCACACTTGAGTGATTTGCAACTAGTGTGAGAATCTTAGTTGAAGATTTATAATTATAGTATTCTTGTATCGTGCATTATACATGCTTGCAAATACAATATTGTCAAAATTTATGTCTACTAAGCCTTTTTAAAGTATTCTAGTTAGTATAGAATGCGTAGTCCATAATCTTGTGGTCAATTTTCACTAAGGTTTCTACTAACAATAAGGTAATTGCTTAAAAACAATTTTGGTTTTATACATGTAAAATGTTATTATTTCTTATAAAAATATTGCAATGGTTGATAATTCTTTCATGGTGGTAGGGTTTCAAATGTACTTCTAATACGTAATCAATCAATTAGTGACACATAAGACACAACTTGACGCCATTGGTCTTAAAGGGGTAAGCAACATATAGTTATGTTATTCAACAACCCTACTTACTTTCTTTAAGAACCTAGCAACACTACTAGGATTCGTTGAATTGAAATCCAATGTTGAATAGCAACCATGTTATGTTGACACTAAGACTATAATTGTGATACAAGCTATGATATCAAAAGTTGTATTTGACAAATATCTTCTATTTTTTTGTCAAATCCTCTATCACTCTCATTATATACAGAGACATATCACATTGCTCTTCTTCCACATCTTTCTTGTACTCAATAAAATTTAAACAAAAAATGAAAAAACCAACAATAGGGTCATCATCCAATAGTCCAACAGATGATAAAGTTGTGTAAAGTTTGAACTTACCATAACATCACCATATTTTCTCTTTGACCTTCAAAGTTATTTATGACGATCTCATAGGTTGGAGAGATTGAGGCTTCAACAACTAATTCATGAGAATTATAATCTCTTAGAGCTGAATTAACATTTTTACAAAGCGATGAACATCTACATGATACAAATCTATGGAATTTGGACTAAAAAATTGAACATCAAACTTACATCATTATCATTGTAAATTGGATAACTTGTATATTTGATCACACTTTATCTTATTTGTAAAGACAACTTATACAAAAACATCTCGATAATCTACTTGTTATTTCATTGCCTAATTATTATAATACATTGATTCACAATTATAAAAAAAATTAAGGATTAAACAAACAACAATGTAGATCAGTTGAACTCTATTGAATTGTATAACAATTTTCAGTCACATTTTCCTTGTATCACACTTTTTTCGGTGATTAATGTCACACTAGGCAATTATTAATCACATATTCTCCACAAGTATTTAAACAATCAATAATGCATAAGTTACATGATAGTTGAATAATTTGTTATATATTGTATGTCGCACTAGTCCGGAGCAACTCACTTTTTGTTCAAAAATGACCACAATTATACTTATCACAAACACATGACACACAATCTATATTAACCTATAGATATAATATAAGTTATATTAACATAATGTAACTTATGTGTAAAAACAATTATACTTAATACGTATTCTCTTGTTTTATCTTGTGCTTATATATAAGTCACTCAAAATTAATGCAATTTATATACTAGATATAAATTATGTATTAAAAAAATTAAATTTTGAGATTTTTATAAAAAAAAATACATTTAAAGTTTGATATTTATTTTTTTTATTTTAAAAATTTTATTTTTGGTCAATTTATTTGAAAATTAAGATTTTTTTATTTTAGTGAATATTAAGAAAAAAAGTTAAAATAATAATGACTAAAAAATACAATTTAAAAATCCTTTTTTAACGATTGTGTTTGCTAATCATGTAGTTAAGACAAAAGGACATGACACCTACATGAAAGAAATTTTTTCTTCACACATCAATTGAGTTCTTTAATTTGTTTTTCCATTATTAATAGTTTTATAAATGATAACAAAAATAAGTAATTCCAAGAATGAAACTCTAATAACGAATCAACATACATAATGATTTTTTTTAAGAATACGTTGTTGCAAGTTTCCTTTAAAAAAAAGGTAAACCTTCATTAGTAGCACTTATCTTGTTTTATGTTTTTTAAATTAAATATTTAATATTTAATTCCACCCCTACATATTTACGTATAGCTACAATCGTATGTCTCGAATTTCCAATCAAATGTAAACAACTATCAAAATATATCAGACCTATACAAATAATTATGTGTCCATTCTATAATCTCTTTATATTTCCATTAACACAGATAGAGAAATATAGAGGATAATCAACTCTTTCCTAGCGTGACATATTTGAATTGGAGAAGTTAGGAAAATATTGTGAAATAATGTATTAAAATAAAATAAAGTTAGAATTTATCTATATTTAAATGTTAAAAATACAAAAACCATAAAAATACATATAAAAAAAATAAATCTCATACTTCATCTAGGATAAGAAGCTCCATGTTTTCGAATTTGATTTGATGTAATGAAATTTGCACTTTGCATAGAATAAGGCAGTAAATGGAGAGACAAATAAAGAAAGCCAAAAAGTTTTGCAAAGAAGGCAGTGTAAAATAGATTATAAAACGGAAAATTAAATGCATGTCATATTAGTTTTATTCAATTTCATTTTAGTTATTTTAAGAGTACATGTACTTAACTTAACATGTATTAAAAATATATTAAAAAATATAAATACATAAATTCAATAAAAAAAAAATACAACGAGTAGCATAATACTAAATATGAATTTATGACTATTTAAACATAATTATACACACTATTAATATTAATATAGATATCCGTTTTACACTCTCAAAAATTATTTTTTAGAAGTGTTAATACAAAAAAAAAAAGTATGGTCATTAAAATTACTATTTTAGTTGCTAAAGCCGCCTTAAATATATTTTTTAGCACTCAGAAGAAGCATCAATTTCCCTTGAGACACAAACTGCTTTTGCCATTTTAAAAATTTACTTTTTTGTGACAGTTTTTAGCAGCCATAACAGTTATTTTAATCATCAAAATATTTGAAAGTGTAAAATCTAAATGAAGAAACTTGTTTTTGTAAGTATAAAATTTTAATTTTAAAAATTTACTTTTGAAAAGAATTAGTATTTTTGAAAATTAATTTCTGAAAATATAAAAATATTTAATTTCAAATAAAAATTTGAGAAGGTCTTTTGATTATTTTATCATAAAGGATATTTTAGAGAAAAAATTACAAATTTTTTAATAGAAAAATTAACAAAAAAAAAGTGCGAAGAGTAATCCCAAGCATGGGTTATGGGTACCTTGAAAAAAAGAACAATAGGCCCAAAGCCTAAAAAAAGGTAATGGGCTCAAGACCTAGAAAAGAAAGACAATGGTTGTAGGAGCTTAGGAAAAAGAGGGTACAAGAACGTGAAAAAAAGCAGCAGCAAGAATCACAGTTCACAAGTAAGTTCTAAACTCTGAACAGGAAAAGTAAAAGGAGTGTTGAACAAATGTCGTACTTAATTTTATTAATTTTTAAAAGTGTCGAATAAGTATCTAATAAATAACTTACTAGACAGTAACAGTCCCTGTATAAAAGAAGTAAGTTATATGATTTTTTAACTCGAAAATATATTATTTATTGTGTTTAGGGTTTGGATATATTTAGTAAGAGATATTGTGTTTATTCAATTATGTGTAATTTTTTTAATCAACAATAATTATGAACTATCCGTCATTGATTTTGAGCTCAAACTTAAAGATATTTTATAATTTTAAATATTTCATAATATTTTAAGAATTATTATAATATTTTTAATTAATACTTTTAAACTATAAAAAAATATTTTAAATTCTTAAAGTAATATCCTTAATACGTTTCCTTTTGTAATTATTCTTTTAATTTTGGTAATAGAATTAGGTAGAGGAAAGTGAGGTTAAATCCCAAAATATTAAATATGATTAGTGATCAAGCAAGCTGCTACGGGTCCTCCACCACGTGTCAGACACATTTATACAGTAAATGGCCAACGACTTCACGTGCCCAATCGTGGTCCAAGTTGAAATGCACATAAATAGCAACATTAAATATGTGAAATATAGAATCTTAGTTGAAATAGCAGTGCACATTGCCCTCTTTTCAAGTTTTGCTACTTTTATTTCGATATAATTGTTAGAACATAATCATGACATACGTATTTTTTTGTACACAGACAGGTCCAATGCCATCACGAATTGAGATTCTTATTATTATATTATTGGCATAGAATTAAACAATAAATCTAATGTTTATTCAAGCAAAATGATCAAAAGATGCGTGTAATCAAAATAAAATAATTTAAAAAAATGCATGTAGGCACTTTTGATCACGATTAGCACACTCAAAACAATTATATCGCTATCTTATTCTAAAGTACAATACCAAATGAACAAGATTGCCCATTCATGTGTATGTTAAGAAACATATAATACTTTCAATAAAAATAACTAACAAGATTTTTATGGAAATTATAATCTTATCTTTCAATATATATATATATATTATGTGAAAATGACAAAAATAAACTTTAATTATTAAATCTCATTATGAATAATTAAAATAAAAATATATAAGTCACGTATTTTTTTTAAGTAATCATATAAATTTTTAAATTTTTTTAATGCCTTTCACTCTCCAATAAAAAAACTTATTTTATTAGATATATTTCACACACATAAATGATTTTCTGAATCTCTTTATCCTCTAATTCTCATATATATTTTTTTCATTTGATACATTTTATAGACATGAACATATGTAATAAATACTTTTGATAATATAAAATAAAAAAATTTATATTTTATATAAAATTATTAATATTGTAAGAATTAATATATTTTATACTTGTATAATTTAGTCTCTTCTTATATATATATATATATATATATATATATATAATTAAGAATATTAACAAATTCAATTGGATTAGTTACAAGGAATAAAAAGCCATTTAGCTAATAAATTATAAATTTATCTAATTTAACCATCCAATTGATTAGAGTAATTTGAAATTTATATCTTACCGATTAGATTGTATTGGTTATTAATTTTGTTATTTTGTATAAAGTAGTAAATAAATTTTGAAATAAATAAAAAATATAAAAAATTAATTCAAGTATCAAATATTTTATCTCATAACATAATGGAAATTAATATATTCAGATTCCATTTACTAAATTTATAAACTTATTTATTTGCTTTTGTTTAATTTTATTCCATCGTGACTTCATTAAATAATTTTTATTAAATTTTTTTAAATATATAAAACATAAAAGTTATATAATAAAGAGTGATGTTTGATTTTAAACTAATAATTAATAAAGTAAAATATAGAATGATAAAAGTAAATAAGATAATATACTTAATACGATAGCCATGGACAAGTAAATTAGTATAGTAATAACAAGTGTTTACTTACATAAATATCAATAATATGATCATTTCATAAATAAAATTATACATATACATATATAACTTTAGTTAAAAATAAATTCGTGTAATTTTCAAAATACAATACATTCTAAAAAAAATAAGTTTTATTTTATTTTTCAATTTTTTAGTTCTTTTTTTTTTTTGGTAATCTATATATTAAAATGATGTTGCGGTTTGTGAACACCCAAAAAATAATAAAGCATCCACGATGCCTTCAAATTTCTTTTTGGCTATTTCTTGGCAATTTCAAACAGGAACCCAGAAAAATGATTGAGGTTGTGGGGGTCTCATGCTGAGAAACAACAATGTTTTCCTTTTGCCACACAATTTCTTGATTTGCTTACTTATCAATTACTTAATGAAATTTTCTATTTAATAATGAAGTCCATCATTTTCCACCATCTTTGACTCCAATGCTTGGCCACACCACATTATATATATATGTATATCTTCAGCACTGACCCTACCAAATATTAAAACCTCCCCAAGATCCATTGCCATCAGATGTAGAAAGTTCATAAGATCATTGTCTAATTGTTGGTGGAAGCCAGCCTCACCATGCTTTCTTATGACCATATTCTAACACCTTCACTACAATTCAAATTGATCATCACACTACTTGCAGCTGAAATCAGAGACCAAATCAAGGACCTTTCTATGTCAAGCTTTTTCTTTTTCTTCAATATAGGGTGCATAATGGGTCATGCATGTTGTATATATCATACTTAATGTCTTGAGGCTGATAAACATAGAGGAAACAAAATATTTGAAGACATGTGATCTTGACAAGTGTTCCGGGGGCAAATCCTTGATATTCATAGACTTAATGGCAATGGTGGGGTTTGTTGGATCTTAATATAAGTCTTATATATCCTTCTAAATATGTTTAAGATGGATTTTTTCTTTCCATATTACATTAGTAGATACACCAACAAGTCTCGTCACCTTATCTATTCAGGTAACAACAATGGCTAGCTATGACGATGATAGTAATAAATGTGATTTGGCATATATGGATCATAGTGTTTGCTTACACATATATTATGGATCATATCCACACACGCAATTAGTTGATTTCACTAAATTAATTTGTCAGTTCATAGATGGGGTATACATGATATTTGACCGATCAAAACATTTTCCCCGTAGGTTTCAACCAATTCTGCATGCAGCTAGTTTCCTATACCTTATGCCAAGACACTGTGACCTAAAATTGAGTTTTATAGATTAGTATGTTAGGTGAAGGAGTTGCTTTCATCATGTCAATACCTTTTGTAACGACATGGTTAATTAAAACACATCCCACCGAGCGATACCGTGTCATATTTAGATATGGAAAAAGTGGAATTTGCAAAAATGTCTAAAAAGACTGTTAATAATAATGTATTGTCAGTACACTCTTTTAGGTAATTTAACAACACGAGTGTCATTAAATAGTGGATGTGGAAAATGTCCTATTTAGATATGGAAAAGTGGAAAATGCCACTTGAAGAAATGTCTAAAATGAGATGTTAGTGATAAAATCTTCTCACCATACTGACGTAATTATCATCACTTTTTAATTTTCATCTGTTATTTATTCACAATTATTCAAATAGATATAATAATTTCACTCTTGGAACTTACTGTTTCTTTCCTAACTATCAAACTGAACTTTAACTTTTTTTTCAAGTGTTATTTTAAATTTTTTAACAATTTAAAAACTCACATTAAATAGATATAATATCAGTCAAAACGACACAACTCGACTTATTTAAGTTTATAACGGGTTCAATTTAACAGTGAGTCAATTCAATTTGACTCATATTTAGAGTGAACCAAAAAAATACTAACATGATTCAAATAATTAATTCGGTAAATTGGCTTGCGAACTGACTCAGTACATTTTAAAATAATAAGAAATGTATAAATAAAAGCACAGGCATTTAAATAAAGATTAAATATATATTAAAATAGATTAATTTAACTTACATAAATATCTTAGCCTTTTTAGATTAATGATTTTATAAGATATGATAAAATAAAATAATACTAATGATAAATTAATAATTTCAATTAAAACTTACAAGTTAACCTAATTTACTACTAGTTGATTTGTATAATTGGTAAGTTAAGTGAGTCGAATGAAAAAAACTCAAATATTTTATAGGTTTTTTTTTTTCCAACCTAACTCGCTCAAAACTGAAAATTAGATTAACTCACATGTCATCTCTACTTTTTGTAAATTGTAACTAGAGACAGTAACTATTCAATTTAGCACTTAAAATAAAAGTGCAAGTGAAGAGAGCAAAAACAAAATAAGTTAGCATGGAGTTTTTAGACTATCAATATAAGTCTAAAAACTCTTACATCCAATGTGAGCTTTTTATTTGACTTAAATCTAACTTTAAGTAAAGTAATAAATTATAACCTATTAGATTTAAGTTAAATAAAAGATTTAAATTGGGTGTAAGAGTTTTTACTTACATCGGTGTAAGAAGATCCTACCTATATATATAATATTATTTATTAATTATTTATATATTTTAATAGAGAAAGATGTGTTTTGAGTCTACAAAGTTGTGGAGAATGCTAAAATATACAAGTGTGTTAATCATATTAGCTTATTTTAAATAACGAATTACATAATTTATAAAATTACTTATCTTATACAATACTAGTAGTGATGAGAATAAACTAGGTTGGAGATTAAATAGGTCTGACCTACTATATAAAACTAGAGCCTAAGCTTATGCCTATGACTTGATATAGGCCAAATTTTAAGTTAGTCTTGACTGTTTTAAAAGTCTGACATGACTTTTTTAGAAGCCTGACCTAGCTCAATAGCCTATTTAACAATAAAGTCTTCAAAAAAAAATACTAATAATTTAAATTTAACGGACCAGTAGGTTAATGAGCTAGTAACCAATGGGTTAGCAAGTTGAAAGACCTATTATTGGAAAAATAGAAAACATATAAAAAGTAATTATATTTAAATACTATATTTAGCAAAAAAAAAAAAAAAAACTTAAATAGCTTCATAGATATTATATCTCAAAATGACCATATTTAATAACTCTACAAATTTTATATTTTAAATATATACAAATTTTTAATTGATAATTTTTTTACGAAAAATTTTAATTGATACTCTAATAGTATAATTATAATTATTATATTATTAAAGTATAAATACTAAACTATGTTATACATTATATTATATTATATTATATATATATATATATATAATTTTTCTAAACAATTATATTTATATTAAATTATTATAAATAAATAAATAAAAATTATAAAATAATATAATTATTTAATTGGCCTGTCCCAATAGGCTTGAAAGGCTTTTTTTTAAAACTTAAATCTGACCTCTTTATTTAAATAAACATTTTCAAAAGTTAAAGTCTGACTTTTTAATAAATGAATCAAATTGGGTTAAGTTTTAAATAGATTAAGTCATATCCCTCAACAAGCAGCTTGACCCATTCCCACCCCTAACAGCTAGAACTGAAAGTCTAAACACACATAGCACCGATGGCATGCCTGAGTAATGTAAATGTTATGTATATACTTTTTAGAAATTCTGATCAGATTAAATTAATTGGTCTAACCATTCAACCATAAATTATTATTTTTGAAAGTGTTTATTATCATTATTTTTTAAATATAATAATAATAATAATAATTTTAATTAAATAATTAATAAAAAGTATTTTATATAAAAATATTTTAAAAATTGACAATAATAAATATTTTAGAGTAATAAACTTAAGCTTTGAGAGTTTGGAGGGAAAAGAAAGGGAATAGTTTGAAAGGGAAAGAGAGGAGGAAAAGAGAGGGAAATAGAGATTAAACCTCTTCCTTGTTTAGATGTTTAATATTAAAAGGAGAGAGTGATGAAGAATTTAATTATATAAATGATATTATTATATTTTACATATTTAATTATATATTTTTATTTTTATAAAAAATAAATATTTTTCTTTCTCTAAAAATTAATAATTTTAAAATTAATATTTTTATTTTTTATAATTTTTTTAAAAAAATTATCACTTGAAAAACTATTTTAGGAAAAAAGTTAGAATTCTAATTGTGAAAGAATATAAGAGAATGAGAAAAAGAAAACTTTCAGAAAACCTCTTAAATTGAGAGAACTCAAAAAGTTAGCGTTAGAAAGGCTTTTGAATGTTTAGAAAAACTCTAAATAGGGATGAAAATAGGCCAAACCGTCTAATGGAAGCCTACGACCTAACCTATTTGAAGTCTAACCCGACTTAGGCTATTTAATTAATAGGCTTAATTTAAGCTTTTTAAAAAGCCTAATTAATTAAATAAGACAAACTTAAGCTTAAGAAAAAATTTATTAGGCCTATTAAGATGACTTATTTAAAATTTATAATAATATATTAAATAATTTTATATAAAAATTATAATATAATAATAATTAAATCAATTAAATTTTAAAATAATAAAATCTTAAATTAAAAACTCTAATCCTTTTCGTTATATTTTAATTTGATGCATTTGCTAATTTTAGGTTTAAAACTTATTTAGTTATATTTTGTTTGTTAATTTAATGTGTAAGACTTTATGCTATTAAATTTGCTTAGTAATTTATAAATTAATATTTATTTTATTTTATTTGTATGTGTAGTGATTTACTTATTTAAATTAAATATGTGGTTTGAAAGTGATAAATAACAATATGTAATTTTATTATACGTGTTTAAGGTGTTGAATTATTTTTTTAATAATTTATTTAGATATAAATCTTATAACTTTTAAAAAAACATATTTATTTAGATAATTTAATAACCTGTTTACAAGAAAACTTAATAATCTATTTAAATATCTCAATACGAAATAAGCCTTTAAATAGGCTAATAGGTCAAATCAGATTTTTAAAAAAGTCAAATTAAACTTTATAAAAAGTCTATAAGCTTAGGGTTTAGGGTTTAGGGTTTAGGCTTCAAACTTATAAATAGGCCTAACTTATAAATAGGCTAGGCCTATTTATACAAAACCTAATCTATTTTTATCTGTACTTTTAAACTCTTCTTTTTTTAATTAAATAACTTCCAAAGAAAGGTTAACCATTCCTAATTCTTCCCCTCCCCGTCCCCCTCCCAAAGACAACTCTCCAATATAACCTTATGTAACTTGATATTCAATCATTAAACTGTTTGATCTATCTTGTTACTTAAAATAAAATGCCAATGGGATCATCTTAGGTATCAAACCCCATAGCCTCCACTGCAAATACAAAAAGCTTTGATCATCACACTATTTAGCTTTGCTTAAAATTAAACATATTTTCATATATATATATATATATATATATATATATAAATAATATTTTGCTTATAATGAATTCCTTCTTGTAATAAAATATTTAATGTATATAAAAATATGATAAAAATATATAATAAATATATTCACAAAAATACAATATTATGTTTATTATTAAAATATCAAATTATATTAATATAAATATAAAATATTATTTTGTTATTTAACATATCACAAAATATATATATATATATATATATATTTGATTACTGTTAATTTAATTACGGCTAAATTAATAAATTATCTACTAATTCCTTTGTCGATTTAATAATTGGTCCAGTTTTAAAAATATTGCGGAATGAAAGGTAAAAGAAAGTCTTGGTTGAGATACATGATGATGATTAAAAGCCGAAATATACAGGTCCCTTCGTTAATTTCTTGCTTTTAATGAAAGACTATTTCAATTATTAAAGCCGAGTGTTTAGTTAATTAAAAAAATTAACCTTTTAACTGTCATTTCCATTTTGTTTATTAGTCACAAACTTTTTATCGCTTTCAAATTCAAAAGAAAGATAAAAAAAACCCCTCATATTAATAAAAGAAAAGCAGGACCTATCCTCATAATCTCTAAGATGAGGTCCTAACTACCAAAAAAGTAGAACCAAAAAAAGAAGAAGAAAAACACAAAGCGAGTAAAATTAATTCCTTTTGTACAATAACGTCGGTTAATAAAAGTATAATATATGTTCATAAAACTAACAAATTATCTTTTTACAATATAATATATAACATTTTATTTTTAAATATATTCTCTTACAAATGCGTATCTTGTTTATATCTCTCATCCTAAGCTTTTAAGTTGATGTTGTGCTACAGCCAGTCACATTGTACAGTTAAGTTTACATATACGAGAAGACAATCTCTATTAGATCTGTTGAACAAACTGTTCCTTAATTTCAAAAGCATCAATTTGAGCATTTCAACCAAATACAAATGTCAAAGATCATAGGCGGTCGTATAAATTGTTCTTTCTGAAAGTAACAATTACTTCTAAAACCAACTATCAATAGTTATCCTATTGCATACATTTCAGAACTTGGGTTTAATGAGTTTTCACTATCCACATGAATGAATGAGATTGTGAGAATAGCTCATGTTTAGGAACATGTGATACATGTATTATATCATATTATTAATATCATCTTTCAATATGTTATTTCTTAAAAAGAGAATTTTTTTAAATTTTAATAAGTATTTTATAAATATTATACATTTTTTATAATTTAAATTTTTTCGTGAATATTTTTTATTTACAATTATATCTTTTAAATTTAGTTAAAATTTAAAATATCCTTGGAGTAGATGTGCATGTGCCATGTTCACTTAACAAAATATCCATTGAATTTTAAGATGGAATGGATTCAATGGATGCTTCATAGGTTGGACTTATTCTCCTCATGGAGTCATGCTTATCATAAACTAAATGTGGATGTTTTGTGTTGTAGGGTCTGCATAGATGACAGTTTGTGGCGGTGGAGTCATTTGAGTTGAAGATGAAAGATTCATTAAAGGTAATGACAATTTTGAGAATATATTTAACCGTACAAATTTAGCTTTGGAGCCTTTTTCTATGGGCTCTCGATAACTATAAAATGTTAAATTCAAAGAGTTCGTCATTGTAGAGATGTACTGAAAGAGTATTATTTAACAAGTGAAGCATGAAAAATCATTATGATATTAATATACTTTTTATCTTTTTATATATGATTTTCTAATTCAATCTTCTGATATTTTTCTAAATATCAACCTTCTACGTCATTTCGAAAATATATGTGCCAGCTCCAACAGTGTTATCATTTTAAGTGACAAAACATAGCTGAAATTTTTTTTCCCTAATACCTTATTAGAATATATTATAATTGAGTGCATTTGTAAAACATATTCCCTTAATTATTTTAATCAATGCATGATTATGATCTCCTCTTTATCTAAACTGATTATTTTAAAATAATCAAATCCAAAATATTGAATCAAACGCTGTCGAAATATAATTTTAGTAAAGCTCTAAAATAAAAGGAGTTTTTCTTTTTTTAAGAAAATAAACTTCTAAAGAAGCTGACTAGAAGGTTTTACTTTTCACATGCTCTCTCTCCAATATGTCCCCCAAACACACTATCTTCAAATCGAATAAGTTGGCCACAAACACTGTCGTTTGCTACTGAACAATAGTATTTAGCTTTACACGTGAATTAGTTAGCAGTTCCGACAATTGACGACGACATGAAATAGGAGAGGTGTGATGAACGGGGAAGTGAATCGTTTAGGGTGATTATAATTTATATGCGATGATCAACAACGCCTTACAATAATGATTTTGAGATTAAGTACAGGGATCATAATCACACTTAATTTTCATGCATAAATTAGATATGTGTATTTATTTTCAATTTTTTATATTATAAGTATTATATTATTCAAATATAATTAATCATAACCGTGTGATGTGCATTTGTTATGTTTTATAACTAGAATTTATTTATTTCAAATATTCTTTAAGGTTAAGACCTCTATTTGTAATGTTTTATTATATTTTTATTATTTTTTCAAATAAATATACCATAAAAATAATATTCAAATTAATTAAAATGCACACAGTAAATTTAGATACAGGTATATAAGTATCCAGTGAATTAGAATCAAAGTATTAAAGTTAATAGCCCCCACGCAAGTAAATATTTGGGTATGAATATTTTTTTAAAATGTGTGTAGAGATAGACATTATGATACTCTGCACAAGTCTTATCTATTTTCATACTTAAGTAAGTTCGGTGGGTCTTAACTAGTTCGCATATCAATAACCATAGAGTCGTGTGAGGTTTGCAATAGTTTCTTGTTGATAGTAACTTGAGGGATTAAAGATTGTAACATTTAAACTAAAAAACTTATAAAATACCCTTACTTTTATTTTAATGATATAAATTAAAATTTATCTTCAAAGAACTTTAAATGACAAAAAAAGAAAAAGAAAAAAAAGACAGATGAAACACAATTCTAACCATTGCACGTTCTGATGTGGCCAAGTTTCTGAATATATACGTTCCATGAGTATCAACACTTAAAAGCAACTATATAGCTCATAGTTTGCCCTTGACCAAAGCTCCAACGTTGCATGCCCGTGTCATCTGAAGCGAAATGGGTCAACGTGACCAAGATGATATAAATTTTATACCTGCTTGTTAATTCATGATCTTAGGCATGCCAGAAAGCAAGTAATACATTGAGTTGACCTTTAAAATTAGGAATATTTGTCAATTTGTTCTTTTAATTAAAATCATAAAAATATAATTATATCTTGAAATTATTAAGCAACAATTATTTTACAATATAACATTATAATAATATAAAACTAAAAAACTTATATTTAATCATTTCCAAGCTTAGAATGATATTTTATAATTTGAAAAAAAAAAACTTGTCGATGCTTATAATTCTAATGATTAATTTAATGCATATTTTCTTTTTCGCCATGCCACTTGGAACATACCGAACCAATGCTTCTACTATCATTGAACTTTTGGAGCTGATCAAGTTCTAGCATTGAGAACTGAACATGTGCATCAAAGAACTACCTACCATTTGTTTCGATCGACAATGTTGGTGTGACATCGACCTCTGTGTCCATCCTATATTCCACTCTCATACAAAGCACCTTGTTATTTGTTACCATTTCGTACATGGCATAGTGTTTGCACATGATCAAAGAGTCTCTTGCATTCCTTTTGTCGCCAACTCACACTTCTGTTGACTAAGGTCTTGTCAAGACCTTAGCATTCAAACTACATGTTCAGGATTGGTGTCGTCTCATCCTCCATCATCTTCGTGGAGCATGTTGTAGTATTGACTAAGCTAAGACAATAATCATGTTGTAGTATTCTGCCTGTAAACATTCTTTGCTTAAACTATTTTATAAACTATCCAAAACTTTGCTTTCATCGATTAAATTTGCCTAAAATAAAATAATAGAAGCTTATGAAAGATGAGGTTATTTCAGACTATGTACGATTTAAAATTCTATTAAGTGAAAATTTTAAAATTTTTAACTTGCCCAATTTCTATGTATTATATTAACTGAAATGCAAAATAAAAGATTTTGAAATATAAAATAATTTAATTATGTATGAAATTAAACAAATAGGATGGTATGGTTAGAAATGAAAATAGGCCTTCTCAGACTTACCTCACAAACTATTTTTTTATTGCTTAACTTTGACTTGATCTATTAAGCAAGGCTAATCTTGAAATTTTTTGAAAAGTTTATTCACAAAACTAATGCATAAGTTTTTAAATTATAACTTATTCTCTCAAGATGATTGAGTTATTTATTGTTGAAATATATAATTATTAATTCATTATAATTACATGTTTAAAAATAATAATATTTTAATGCAAAACTTATTTTATATAAAATAATAATTTATAAAATGTTTAATAATTTAAAATTACAATTTAGTTTTTCATTTACTGTATTTAAAAGCTTTCGTATAAAGCAATCCATTCAATAAGTTTTTGGTTAGATTATTCTTTTATTTAACACAATCTTTTTATGCCAGACTGATAGAATTTATAGTATATTTATAATTAGAATACAGTAACAATACAAAATATTTTTATATTATTATTCAATTATATATTATTATATTAATAAAAAATATTAATTTTTATAACAATTAATTTAAAAGTCGCATATAACATATTTTGTGTATTTTAATTGGGTACATGATAATATACATAAAAAATATATTAGATTATATAATTAAAATATTCTATTATCGTGAAATTAAAAATATTTAGATAGTCACATAATTTTAAAAAATAGCTTCTATAATATTTTTTTAAAAATTATATATAAGATGATTTTGAATTATTTGACAACATAAATACATCAAAATTAAGGCATATTAAAATGTTATTCTTATTTCTTTTTCAATAAATGCTTAAAAAAGTCTCACCAATATGTGGTTATGAGCAAATGCCGTTGATGTTAAATGGAATGGAATCCAACAGTATCGTTTATTGTTTGGCTAAAATTTGTTATTTCTCAAAATTAACTTAGTGATTAAACTAAAAAAAAATAATTTTAAGTATGAAACCTAATAGGTTATATTTATATTTTAATATTAAAACCATTTTCATGATTTTAATTCTTTCAACAATAATTTTTTTAACATAATTTTGTTTTTCCAAATTTAACATGAATAACACTAAAAATACTTATGAAGAGAAAATTTATATAAAAAAATCCCATACGATAATTTTGAATTTTTATTTTTAAACGTTAATGATTTAACGACTCATGACTTTAAAATGATCTAATGCATATTTTATTTTATTTTGTATATTATATTTTTCCTATATCATTTTTTACAAATTTAATTTTTTCTAAATTGATACTATTTATTTAAATGAATTATAAATGATTTTTACGATGTCAAATAATTTTTTTATGAATATTTTTTAAAATTCTGAAATTTAAAATTATATATACATTGAATGAAATATTTATTATTAATTTTCTTTATTGAGAATCCTTTTAGGTTAATGATCTCTGACCGAAAGTAATAATTAGATAGGAAAATAATAATAATATGAGCCTTTATAGTTATTTGTAAGTAATTAAAATTATTAAATTTTTAGTAATAAAAGGAGTATTTATAATATTAAAAATATAATAAATATGATATTTATGGTATTAATGATTAGATGTAACACTTCCAAGATCTGAACAATAAAACAGTATATCTATAAACTTCATTTACAATATATTTTAATGGCATTAATGATTAGTCTTTTTAAGTAAACGTTTAACTGAGAAATTTACAGGAAAAACATGTTTTGAATAATTTTTGGAGTTTAACGATGAAAAAATGAATGTACAGCGACAGCTACAGCCTGAGGCACCTCGGAACTCTCTTTTAAATTTTCACTGCCTTTGAAGAAACGAGTCAAGTTTATTGCGTCATCACATGCCAAACTGGCATTGTACGTACTTGAACGCGCGTCATCACTCTTGCCTTAAACCAGCTTCAGGATTCTTGGAAACACGTTTTTTCATATGCTTTTCAAATATATTTATTTTTGTTTGTTAAATTTTAAATATTTAAACGTAATCCTAAAAGTTTTTGTTAACAAAATCACTAAAATATTTTTGAATAAAATTTATTATTACTCAACACTTAAACTGAATTTTAAGGTTAATATTAATTTTCTTCTGAAATTTAATATAAATTTTTAAAACATGAATATAAATTATTAAATTAAAAAATTCATATAGTTTTTAAAAATATATACTAAAAAAATATTGGCAACATTTCTCAACGACCTATATAAAGCCTCCCCCTCCCCTGAGACATTTCCCGTCTCTCATTCTAACTCCAACGCTACCATTCCTTCATTCTCAAACACATCATTTACTCTCTCTCTCTCTCTCTCGCCATTTCCACCAGCCCCAATTCTAATCCTTCCATTGCACCTTTCACTCACTCACTCACTCACTCGTTCACTATTAGTTTTATTGAATTTGCTAAAATCCTTGATTTTGTTTTCGACCCAATTCATCATCATGTACAATTTAGAGAAGACACGAACTAGAGACGACAACAGGTTCCTAACTCCTTCATTCTCTTCCTCCCTCTTAGACCAAATTTACCGTTCCATCGACGACGCCGAGAAAAACACCTGCCAAACCAACTTCTACACACACACAACAATGCCCACTAACAAACACACCACAACCAATGCCAATCTTAGACCCACCCAAACACACACTAACGTTAAAACCGACACAAAATCAAAACACCGTCATTTCGATCACGACCAAGATGTTCTCTTCTTCAGTTCCACTTCCATTTCCTCCGATTCTAGCTCCACAGGATTCTCCTCCTCCGACACCGAATCCATCTCACGCGCCTCGCGTTTCGCGCCCAAGCCCGTCAGAACCTGTTCCTCGTTCAGATCCGAGAAACAGGGAAATCGCATGTTCGATGGTTTGTGTCGAAGTTCCAACACCCAGGAAGAAAACATAGCGGTTCGCGATGGAGAAGCGTTGATAAAGTCCAAATCCAGAGCGCTGAAGATTTACAACAATCTCAAGAAGGTGAAGCAACCCATTTCACCCGGTGGCAGAGTCTCGAGTTTCCTCAACTCGCTCTTCGCCAACACGAAGAAAAATAATCGACACGCGTGTGAAGAAGACGAGAGAAAAGTTAAACCCATTCGAACTGTTTCTTCTTCTTCTTCTTCGTCTTCTTCTTCCACGTGTTCCTCTGCGTCTTCGTTTTCGAGGTCTTGCTTGAGCAAAACCCCGTCTTCTGACAGGTTGTGCAATGGGGTGAAGAGAACGGTGCGTTTTTACCCCGTGAGTGTGATCGTGGGTGAAGATAGTAGACCGTGTGGCCAAAAACGTTTGTGTGAAGAAAAAGGCACAGGCTTGGTGAAAACGTGGAAATTTGGTAAGAGAAAAGAGGAAGAAGAAGCTTCTAGAGAGTTCTTAAAAGATTACTCTCACAAGCAGAAGAAGAGCAACGATTTGGTTTTAAGGAGAAACGTTAACGTTAATTGCCGTGAAGAAGTAGAACATGACGACGACGATGCTTCAAGCTGTGCAAGTTCGGATCTTTTTGAACTTGATCATTTAGCTGTGTTTGGAAGTAGTAGGTATAGTGAAGAGCTTCCGGTGTATGAAACTACTCGTGTTAGTACCAATCGCGCCATTGCTAATGGCCTTGTGCTGTAGTTCTGTTCTGGAAGCTTTTGATTTGATAATTATACAAATATTACAGAACCTTTTGAGTTTTGTTTTTTAATTGGTTTTCTCAAGCATCGATGATTAATAAGATTGACATGGTTGTAGTTGTGGATTAGAAGCACTTAAATGTACGCAAAATTAATAGGCTTTGCAAATTGCAATTGCTTCTAGATGTTTTTTGAAGTTTTCGGAGCATTATTGTACAAACCCAAAATTGATGTAAAGCATGTAATTTTAGCTATTTCACTTTTTATTGGTGCTTAATTTTAGTGGTGGTGTGAGCAGAAGTGAAGCTTCCAAAAAATATTTTATAGATACTTCTTGAAACAGAGATATTTAGAGAGACATAAGAAAATAAAGATAGATATAATAATACACTATTAAAGTGTATATAAATGAGAATTAATGGAGGGAAAAGAAGCACATCGATGCTCTGTTACTCTGTTACATTAAATAGCTTTTTTCTTCCTTAGTAAAATATGTACGTTTCTTGGTACATGTGTAGTATGTGTGTTAGTGTGGGAGAATGTGGCAGTGTTTTGAATGATAGAGAAAGAAGAGTGAGTGAGTGGGTGATTTTGTAAAGTATAGGGTGGTTGGTTTTCCAAAAAGAAAAAAGGGGTGGGGATGCGCAAATTCTTGATCACGATCTAACATTCTGATCGGATGGATACTGACAACACAGTTAGAGGAAAACAAAAGGAAAAGGATAAAAAGAATAGGGAAAACGAGAGATTCGAGATGGTAATCACAAGCAAACTGAGAGAAGGGTGTGAATGTGTGATGGTAAAGGGAAAGGCAGATCTTCTCGCCCATGGGAATAGAGAAAGTGAAGACTAAAGCTTTTGCTTTCTTTCTCTCTTTGTTTTATTTCTTTCACTCTAATTTTTACTTTCTAGTTTCTATTTACTAACCACCCTAACTTGTAGATTGAGCTACCACTCCAATGCTATCTACAATTGCTGCGGAATCTTTTAAGCCAGTTTTCGAAATTCTAAGAATCAGGCTAGTTTCTAAAATTTCTTTTATCAATTTTTAATTTTGTAAAATAACTTTTTTAAATTTTTTATTTTCACTTTTAATTATCATTTTATTAAAATAAATATTATTCTTTTAAGTAAATTTTTTTAATTTAAAAATTAAGATTCTTAGTTCATCCAATTTTAGAGACTAATTTAAGTTAACACAGACATTGCTCATAAAGGCTTTAAGAATATAGATGTTATGTGTATAAAAAAGTTTGTAAAAAATGTACGTACTTCAATAATCTATCTGCCTGGAAGGAAAATATTTTTTATTGTTGGTTAAAAGATATTTTGATGCATACAAAAATTAATTTAAATTTAATTCTTTTAACGTGTGTTTAAATATATATATAATTAAAATTATAAGATATTATAAAACTCAATACATTTATTTAGATCTAAAGGTTAAAAATCATTAATGTCTTCAAAAGTGAATTTGGATCTCCTCATGTTGAATGTCGAATATAAAGATTATATTTTGTTATTTTTTTCATTTGCTTAAGTGAGTAAAATTCGCTTAAACGAATATAAAAAAATAACAAAATATGATCCTAGAAATTCTGAGAACTTCAAAAGATCCAAATGACACAAGACATGTTTGTAGTTTATAATTATACTAAAACATCAATCTTTCGAGTTAATACAATAATACTACAAATTAATATATTTTTAAATTTAAATTTATTAAATTTTTATAATAATAACATTAAAAAATCGTTAAAGTATTTAGTGATCTACAACATTCATGAGAGCTTAAGGCTTCCTTTTCTTGAAGACAAAAGTAAAAAATGTGCATTAATGCTATTTTGGGTGGACGGTTACAAGCTGTTAATGTAACGTTGAAAAAAAGGGTGTGATCGGAGACGGGAATTGATTATGATGATGAGGGAAGGAGGCAAGGTTGCAGAGACTTTGTCGTGTGTTTTGGTAACTACTTAGTACACAGTACACTGCAAACTCGGCTGAAAATTACAAGGCACTAGTGTGCGGTAAAGTAGGCAATTATTATGGTGGGGATTAAGACGATGATTAATCACGCCCAAACAAGACAACACACTGTGCCCTCACCCTAGCTAGCTAGTGCCACCAAATTTACCTCTTCTCCTCCTGCTAGCTAGAATCATGCCTCTATGAGGACCAAATTCACGTTTAAGAAAATAAGATTTCTGCAACAAACAAGTTATCAGGAAGTAATTATTACCTTAGTTTCAATTTTTTTTTTTTTTTTGCATATAAATACATTTATAGACATAGTTTTTTATTAAATAAATTGATCATTTAAAGTTTATCATTTTAATAATATTGAATACTTGATATTTAAATTAGTACATGTTTCAATAAATAAAGTATTAGACTTACTACGAATATGGTTGATTCATAACATTTGCTTTAAATTTATGCTATTCTTAAGGAAAAATAAATAATATAAAATCCAGCAACTTTATGTACTTTTAACCCGTGTAAAGAAAATCAAGAATATGAATTTAGAAAAAAAATAGTTTTCTGTTTTTTTTTTCAAATATCAAATCATCTTTAACATTTTTTGTAAAAATTTAACAAAGAAATATTTGAAGTCTTTTCATACTTTTTTTAACTCGTAAGTTATATTAATATTTAATTTATAATTTAATAATTAAATTGACTTAAATTATTATAACAAATTATTAAGTTTATATATATATATATATTTTTATTTATTTATTTTGTTTAGATCAAACTCAAATTGCACGCTTAAATATGGTGTGTGAGTCTAAGTTCACTTAAATAATAATGAGCTACTTATCACTTAAATCGATCTCTGTTAGTTAAGTTGTTATATTTTAAGAATTAATTTAAGGTGCAGTAATTTGCATTTTATTTGTTGATAGAAAATTTATTTAAAAAATACTACAAGCAAAGAAGTTCTGATATAAAAATTGAATCGTGTCGCAAGTTTTAATCAAGACCTCGGTTGATACCTATATATAACCCATCATAACTCATGAAAAAGAACTCCGAACATAAATTAAATCCCAAAATTTTTAAGTCAACATACTTGTTGAACAAATTAAATTTCACCGACAGTATTTGTAACTTTAAAGAGTTTTAGACGCCAGCACTAATTTCATATCCAAGCCAAAATCATCAATTTTGTGTATCTGATGTAAATTTAACCATGAATGGCTTGTCTTTGGTGAAACGTGTGTGGCAAAAGATTTTTACATATATAGAAATGATATATTTAGCGCTCGGCGCGCGATTATCAGAATAATCCTGTTGATAGGATTCAATATTTTTAGTAGACATAATGACCTACTTACACAGAGTACAATATATATTTAAGGTTATTAGGTGATTAGCATGCATAAGCATTAGTTTGTGAACAACCAAATGGAAGATCGGTGGAAGACCCACTTACTTGAAAATAGTGCATGTAACTCATTCAACAAATGCAGGTAGAAAAAGCTTGCGTTGTAAGCATATTAATGAGCTTTAGAACCACCTGTAATTCAAATTTGGTTATATATATATATATATATAGTTGCTACATACTTCGGGTGAGGTGGTGAAGTATAGTGCAAGGATGAGGGGAATAATTTTGCAGCATTTTCAATTTTAGAAACTATTGATATATTAATTATTGTAAACTTCCACGTTGTGAGAGTTTGCACCATGTGGAGTATTATTAACTATGGTTTACGTAAAGTCCACAGCCAGACGACCCAACTGTGGCAGCCAGCAGTTTCTTTTATCAATTTTGATTTCTTTTTGGAAAAATAATTAACAGTGTTTTACAATTGGTTACGAAAACTTGAGCAAATTAATATATATTTTTTCAAAATTAAAATTTTCCAAACATAGGCCTAGTTATTGTAATCATATTAATTTATTATTATCTTCACCCTGACTCGTGAAACTCTACAGATACTATATCACATTTAGGTTGGTCTATGTAAAATACCCTCGAATTTATAGATTTGGCAACTAAAGCTAAATTAACAGGGTCAAAATCAAACTGACTAACAACTTTATTTTGTACACAATCCATAACGAAAATTGGGGAAAGGAAATTAAACTGACAGTAGTATAACACAAAAGAAAGATCGATCGATGATAAAGCAACAAAGACGGAAAATGTTATATATGAGACCCTTTTAGGGTTGTAGCTAGTTGTAAGTAACCATGTGGTCAAGTGGGTGTCTCCAAGGCACTGCAACAAAAGGAGGAAGAAAAAGTTGGGCTACATAAACACTGGGGTCGGTAACACTATGGCTAGTTCTCGTGGTCCACATAAGAATTTGCTCTCTTTTGCTTTGTTTGTTATGCTAGGGAAAGACAAAGTCATGAAGATTTGGCGATCCCGAGGTGAGTTTCCACTAGAATGTTGAACAACTTTCCCTTTATATCCTACAAAGTACAAGTGAGACTGTGAAGAGGACCATCATTGTGATATTTGTGACTAGCTCAATAGGAGAATCTTTTTCGCTGTCTCTCTCGTTCTCTTTCGTAGCACAATCCCTAGAATATTGTTCACACCGCAATCTTGTTCCTGGGTTCAACATTTTGAATTGAATATGTACATCTACACGTTTAACATTGCTTTTGATCGCTTTAATATACTGTTTGCTTAGTTTAAAATTAATATATAGCATGTTCAGAATTACGTTAAAATTACGTTTACTCGTTAAATTTAATTTATAGTTTTTTCAACATGCTTATATCACGATATGCATGATGTGGTGGCTTTGTGGAGAACTTGCTGACTAAATTATGTAAAGAGTTAATTGAAAAATTAGATTCGATTTGAAAAGAAAGCCATTGAGGATATTGATCCATTCCACTCATAGTAAAGTCAGATCGATCGGTAAAGATTCAACAGAAAAACATATCGGACACTTTGCACCCGAGTTATGTCTTGTACACTTTTATGTTATTTCTTGGGTACTGCTTGTACTCAAGTTACGCTGTATATATGTTTACTTAAATCAATCAAACAAAGAAAACCATATAGGCAGGAACGATCAAAATTGATGAAAACTGATAAAAATAAAATAAACTCTGTCGAACTAGTTTGGATTCGGAGTTGCTAGGTTTTTATTTCATTTTTAAGGTTTGGTATACAATGTCATTTTTAAGGGTTTAATTTATTTTGAAAAGTATATCACTCACTTTTTTCTGAGATATTTAAATTAAAAAGTGAAGAAATTTTGACAACATTTAAAGAATTTTTAAGATGTGAAATTAGATTTTGAAGGAAAATAATTTAAAATTTTAACAAAAATTTGATATTTGAATTGAAGTCTTTTGAAAAAATAAAGGTTTTTGAAAAAATATCCATTAAATTATTAAGATTTTGAATTAAAAATAAGGTAAAAATTTGAGTGTTTTAATTTAAAAAATTGACAAGATAATTAAATTTGTATAATTTTAAAAATAGAACATAATTAACTAAATAAAATGAAACATAATAAAATTGCAAATATAACAAATTTAAGGATAAAAAATATAATGAAGCAAATTATTTAGTGAAAAATGTTAACAAAAAATAATTAAAAGTTAATTTATGTTAAAAAGTAATTACCACTTAATTAACTGTTATTTAATTAACTTTAATTTGAAGAACTTAAATTAATTGTTAAAAATAATTACCACCACTTATAGTAAATGAATGTTTCGTACTATTTAGAGCAAGTTTATTTATTTAATCAATCAGCTTCAAACTTCTTGACCAGTCTCAGTCACAGTGAACTAACTCAAATTACTAATATATTATATAACATTTTTTATTAGCTAAAATTTATTTAAAATTATAAACAAAACTCACTAAATTAAAAATATAATTCATTTTACAACTTTTAATAAGATTTTATTATTGACAAAAAAATTTCCTAATATAGTAAATGATATATTTGAAAGAGTTTATTATAAAAAAATAAGTTCCCAACATTTCCTCGTATCGAATTTCCTGACTTCTCATAAAATTTTTATGATTAAAAAGTTCAATTTTATTACAATAAGTTTGAAAGACTCGTTTTTTTAAGAATAATTCTGATAAGTTTAGAGTAAAGTGCTTTTAACTAATATACTTTTTGACATGTTGACCCGACTCACCAATATGAAATATATTTTAATACATTCATTCTTTATTTTTTGTACGTGTAAATTATAAATTTTTTATTTCTATGTAAGAAGAATTTGGACATTAATTTCCTATTTGGATTATTTTATTAGTATGGCATTTATTGATCAATTTAAATAGGCATCAATTAGCTTTAACCAAGGATGAGGCGCCTTTAACAGTTTAACTACCAAAGAATGAGGTTTACTTATTCTTTCACGGCGATGCGTAAGGGTGGCATTTTAGTGCGTGATATAAGAAGATGCTATTGCTCACGTTTGAGTATGGCATGATCATAAACATGCAGATATCTACTATCTAGTTAATGTGACTGTTGTATGTTAAGTTCATGCATGAGAATCTTTGATGTCCAAAGATAAAGGCTTCAAGATATACGATTTACTTTCCTTTCATACAACAAATAAATTAAGCTAATAGACACAGTCAAGTGGAGTCTATCCATCTAGCTTATATATATAAATACAGTAAAATGCATTTCAGTAATGTTACGATTCTCTTAGTTGAGCCCACCATCGTTAACTTCTAATCTCATTAATCGTAACACTTAGCCTTGTTGCTGTATTCTAACTAATTCTTTTTTCTTCTTTGGAATAAAAATTCTGACTATGGTATGATAGAACATCTTGTAAATAAATAAATAAATTACTCATACATGGTATGATAGAACATTAACTACAAAGAAAGAAGATATAATAAGGCTTTTTTCCATTATACCAATGTCCTGTACTATACGTTTTGTAGTAACTTCCGCCCAATTTGCCTGTTGTCCAAATTACTAACACGGTGAAAATTTAATTTATTCTAGGTAACATCGTTTTTAATTCATAAAATTCCTTCTTCATGTTCAGAGTATAAATAAATCAACTTTTCTCCTTGCTTAATCCGAAATATTTACACTGGTTTATTACTATTATATATAGAGTTTCAATGGGAGAGAGAAGTCATTTTTTTTTTTCATGAAAACAAAAAACAAGGCATATGAAAGCAACCCAACAAGGCAATTCACATACTAATAAGCTAAAATGATCATCACAAAATCCGTCCAATTGTTGCTATCTATTAGGAATTCACTAAACACCAAAAAGGGCGTCAGATTATAAGTGACTCTGATGACTCAATTTGGGTTTCCCCTTCCAGTCCATAATATTATTTGTCATTAATTTGGGAGGATAGATAATTGAATTGAAATAAATATGAATTTCAAGAACAGCCCTCAAATTCCGCAAAAGGGGTCTTCTCTATACCTATCTAGGCAATCATCCAATTCCGATTCGAGGGCCAACCCACAGAAGAATGTGGAGCCACCTAGCCCTCTAATGGTTGGATGCTGCGGAGGCTTCACCAATGTGAAAACTACGGGCTCCTCTGCCTCCAAATCACAACATCTACACCAGCTACAATGCCAAAAGCTGGAAGTAAAGGTAGGTTTCATGCATTGCATGTATTACTACATTGCTAACAAGTTAAAGTTTTGCTTGAAATTATGTATCAATTAATTTTTCTTCCGGCATCAAGAGTATTTAGCAAAAAATAATTGGACTAAAACATTTTTTGGCAGGCAATATATTTACTTATGTCTTGAGTTTGAATTTTATAAAATAAAATTAAGATTTGAAAAAAAAACACCTCTTCAAATGGATTTATTTAATTTAACTTAAATTAGTCGTGGTCAAATTTAATTTTTAGACATCGAGAGTCAAACAAAAGAGAAAAGAAATATTGTCATAATTAGTTTCAAACATAGAAAATTGCATAGTGTAATAATATTTTGTTGTCATAATTTGGTTCTAATCGTAAATAATTAAGCTTACATTTTAAGCCTTCTTTATAATTCTGGCGCTGAGCACAATGTGATTTTTTTAAATATCAAGAATAGTATAGTTGAGAAGTGAGTTGCATATTCATAATATTAAAGGGATTCTGAAATATGTGCATGCGCGTACGTAGGTTGCAGATTTGGAAAGGGAAGTGCAAAAGCAGACAGAACTAGGAGTGCGGTACAGGAAAAGAATGGAAAAGACGCAAGAATACTTAAGGTATTGCCTTCAGATAGCACAGAAAAATGGAATATTGGACCTCATTATCAACTACAAAGCTGAACTTCAACAATCTCCACTCTCCCTCAGCTCCATTACCAGCCCTCAAATTCCTATTACTCCATCACATAATCACCACCCCAATTTAGCTGCCATCATCGATCAAGCTAAATTGAATGGATGGTATATTGATCCAACTGAGGTTAGGCACTAGTTGTTACTCAGTTCAAAAATTACTTGTTATATTTTTTTAATAAAAAAACATACATTCAAATGGTTACTTAATATGTAAAATTTCGCTTCATCAATATTCTACTCACTATTCATAAATGCTTTGCCAACATTTGATTTTCGTTGAGTTTTAAATGTATTTCTATGCCTTCAATAAAGGAGTTAATTTGATCTTTTTTTTTAAGAATTGTTATTTAATTTTTGTAATTTTTTATTTCCCATATTTATAATCATTATGATGGTGTTTTATTTATTTCATTCCTCAAATATATGTGATGGTGGTAGATTGAATTGGAAGAGAAAATCGGGGAGGGAAGTACAGCAGATATTTACAGGGGAACATGGCGAGGAATTGAGGTAGCAGTGAAGTGCATATCTCGAGAGTTCTTCCGCACAAACCAAAACGGCGTCGTTTACTTCTCTCAGGAGCTCGAAACACTGTCGAGGCAGCGCCACAGGTTTGTGCTTCAGCTGATGGGCGCGTGTCTTGATCCTCCCCACCGCGCGTGGGTCGTCACGGAGTATCTTCATACCACGCTGAAGGAGTGGCTGCATGGGCCTGGCAACAGGCGCAGAGAGAGAATGGTGCCACTTCCACCTTTCAAATATAGATTGATGCGGGCCTTAGAAATAGCCCAAGCCATGCAGTATTTGCATGAACAGAAGCCCAAAGTCATTCATCGTGACTTGAAGCCCACCAATATTTTCCTCGACGATGCCATGCACATTAGGGTCGCTGATTTTGGTCACGCTCGCTTCTTGGATGACGAGGAAATGGCCCTCACCGGAGAAACAGGCACACTAATATTTCTTTCTATTCCTGAAAATGTTTTGAATGATATAGAAAAGTGTAATGCTACATCTGTTCAACAAAGTTTAATATTTAATAATTTATCTACCCAGAAGAGAGAGAAAATGTTTTGCATGATGTAGAAAGGAAATTATAAAATATGTTGACATGCATCGAATTGAATAAGAGAGCTATAAGAAGAGAATAAAAGAAGTGATAAATATAATCAGAAATGTGATAAAAAAAAATAGAAGTCACTGAAAGAGCAGTAAAGATGAAAAAAATAAAAGAAAAAAGGTATGGAAATATTAAAACTGTGTTAAAAATTAGACAGAATATAACTTGTCAATCACGTGTTTCCTCAAATGTTTTGTATTTGTTCATAATACTCTCATTAATCACGAAGAGAACAAGTTTCACTTATTATATTGTTTATGGTAAACTAGATGTTTTTCTTTTCCCTTTTAAACGCGATTCAAATGATATGAATTATTTTGGTATTATTTCAGGGACATACGTGTACATGGCACCAGAGGTGATCCGGTGTGAACCTTATAATGAAAAATGTGATGTGTATAGTTTTGGTGTCATATTGAATGAATTAGTAACTGGAAATTACCCCTACGTTGAGACGGAATACGGTCCCACCAAGGTACCCTCAGCACGCTGACTTTGAGTTATCTAGTTAATTAATTTTGTTGAACTTTCATATAAATGTTCAATTGATTGTTTCAGAATATTGATCCTGAAATGTTGGATGTTATATTATTAGATTGCCATGGAAGTTGTGGAGGGTAAGCTGAGACCTCAGCTTCCATGCGGTGACGTTGGCCAACTGGGAGTGCTAATTCACCTTATCTGTCTTTGCTGGGATACAAATCCGTCTACTCGACCATCTTTCGCCATAATCACCAGTACTCTCAAAAGTTATGCCAACAAGATGCTCCTTTAAACTAATCTACCTGTTTAATTCATTAAGTATTAACCAATGAATTGTGCTATACCTTAATTTGTTGTATTTTTTTTTATTAATACAGTCATTAACTATTAACTGCACTCTTTCTTCTATGCATTTTCTTTCCATACCATATAGTCCTTCACTGATTTGGTGCAACTACATTATTTAACGAGGCCAAGTACATGTCGGGGCATCGGCAATTTGGCATGCTTCACTATATGCAGCATGAGCTCCATGCATTTTTTCAGATATATTTTTTTAAAAGTGAAGAGATGTATAAGATAAAAATAAATAAAACGCTATTTATTATTAATTTAAAGTTAATTAGATTTATAAAGTATTTAAATTTAAAGCAATTATAAATAAAGCCTCTATTTTAAATCCTTTATATGTAAATGGAGTACAAGAATCAGGCGTTACGGGGAAAGAGGAATCTCATCTGAGCTTGAAACGAGCAGAGTAAGGACAAAACAAGAGTGAATGTTGGGAATGGGGTTGGCAATTTACTTCGACGATAACGAGGAGTGGAATGGCCCACAGTGTGTTCCAAGGGTCAAACTATTGACCGGTTATGAGTTTTGTTAATTTTTATGGTTACCTTCATCAATTATGTATCGCGGCTTAGAAAAAAGATGGAAGCTCCGGCAATATTTCTCACATCTGATGTTTTATAAACATCTCTCACCTCCTCAGCAGTACATCACATTTTTGGGCAATAGTAAAATATAAAAATAACTATTTGTTTTATAAATCTTAACAATATTTTTTTAAAACTTATTCTAAAAAATTTTATTCTTAGAAGGAACAAAAAGGTAATTAAGTTGGACTTTTATATAAAATTACAACTTTTAAAGAAATAAAAATATGAAATTGAATGTTTAATAAGAGATAAAAAAAATATTGTAAAAAGTGTTATATAAATTTATTATATAAAAAATATGATTTAAAAAATTTCCTTTTCAGATCTATTTCTATTTCCAAAAGCACTCCTTTAACTATCAATCAGATCAATATCTACCCAAAATTATTTCCTCCTAGTTTATGGACAACAGTTTTATATCAGAAATTTGCAAGCTGCATTGCATTGTATGACAGCTTAGTGGCACGCAAGTGAGATCAATCCTGGATAACCTTATCCTTAATCCCAGATAGAGTTACTGCCACGTCATCACAAAATCTCCATTTCCAACCTCACATCTTATTCTACACATTTCTTCAACCAATATCTAAACTTGAGTTTGACAAGTTTCTGCAGAAACAAAACGACAACCAAAAATGGCTTCTGCTTGTGTTTCAATGGTTTCGCCACTCAGCTCTCCCACCCAAAACAGGTTAAACCTTCAACCCTTCAAAGCCTTCTTGAGGCCATTACCCTTTCCACAACCAAAGAGAACCGCTGTTAAAAGGTCACTGCCAAAACCCAAGCTTGGAATTGAAGCGTCTATGAAGGAAAAAGCAGTGAAAGGCCTGACAACCGCTGTAATAGCATCCTACATGTTGATGCCAGAAGTGGTTCATGCAGCTGGAAATGATTTTTCTCCATCTCTCAAAAACTTTTTGCTTAGCATTGTGGCTGGTGGAGTTGTGCTTGCAGCAATATTTGCTGCTGTTATAGGAGTTGCCAACTTTGATCCAGTTAAGAGAGCTTGAAGTTTTTGTTGTATCAAAGCTTCAAATTTAGCTCATTTCCTTATTCCAAGTGTTTTCACTTTGTGTTTTATGTAATTTATGCAACTGTTGTGCTACATTTCTATATCCAAATCAACATGTTTTTTTTTTTTAAGAGTTAAGAAGAACTATTACAGAAATTTTTACTACTCATAAACGTCACTCATAATCTTCTGATAAGATTAGTTTATTTAAATAAATTCTATTTAAAATTATTAAAATAATTTTAAACTTATTTTAACAAATTCTTATAAAGATAAATAAATAAGTACAATTTTTTTCCTTTTACTTTAAATGAATAAATAAAAACAATAATAACATAAACTCCTCTTAATTTATATATAACAACATAATACCTTTTTTTTTTTCAATTATTCAAATCACCCCTAATTTCTTATACAATTATATGAGTTGGGGGAGGTTAAAGGAATGTAAAAAAAAAAACAAAAAAAATTTATTAAAATCTGAGAGGTAGTATTTTGTTTACCACATACTTCTTTGTTAAATCAAAACAAGAGCTAAGCTTTTTCACCAGGGAGCATTATTTGAATGAAGCTTAGAGCCAATTGTTGATGAAACAATGGTAAACTGTTGATTGAATTATTTGATTGATGTTGTTGTGCTTATTGTTTTGAATTTTCAGTCCTTCCAATATTTTTGTATTCTGTACACAAATTCCCACATACTCTAACACCAATTTACAAACGAAAACATGCATGGATTACAAAAATTGAATGTGCCTTAATGAGATTAACTTGAAAGTCTAATCTGGACTGTATGAAGCAATACTTTTGAGGTGAGAGTCAGAGTATGCAAGAGTTTCCCTCAACCAATGGCTTCAAATCTTAGAGACGAAAGGCCATGCCATGTCCAGGTAAAAATCTAGCATTTTCTTCGGTGTACACGTGAGTTTCATTCTGAAGCCTGCAAAAATTGTTAAAAAAATTGTTGTCAAAATTCAAAGTGTCCATGTTAGCTAGGGGAAATTAACTAGGCCCATGTTTAGTAATAGACTATTTTAAAAAATAATAAACATTTTAAAAAATTTATCTTAAAAGTGAATAAAAAATAATTATTTCTCTAAACTAAAATAAACAAATATTTAGATCTATAGAGGTCTTAAATTTGTGTAGAGATTTAGGTATTAATTTTGAGTGGCAAGTACTTACGATTGGGAAACAGTTTTATTCATAGTCATAGATGAATGGAACCAAGCACCGTTTAGATAGAGCAGTTCCCCATCTATTCTTGCTTCAATTCTTTTGTCCATTTCTTCAGCTCCAATCGACAGTGGGTGGTCTGAAGCCTGAATTGAAAGCATGCAAATTCTTGTAAATAATATTTGAGAGTAATTCATTTTAGTATCTAGCTTTATTTAAAAAAAGGCTATTCATGTTAATTCTTTTTTATTAATATTAAGAATGATCATGAATTATGTTTTCCAAAGTCATAAATTAAAGGGAAATTTTAATAAAATTCAACTGAAAAAATCGAGACATGTAATGTCATTGTCTAAAACATGAGATTACTCAAATATTTAATTATAAGTAGAAAGAGGAACAGTGTTTTCTTTTCGCATACCATAACCCATCCCCATGTGTCGGCAAATGATGGTACATGAGTAGTGTATGCAATCACATCTGCACCCAAAAAATAGAAACCACAATAGCACATAAGAAAAAAATGTCGAGTTTATGGACATTATCCTTGTTCTTTGTTAACAATTTTAATGATAATTGAAGTTGAATCCCGGAATAAAACATTTGAATAAGATAATCTTACATTTGAAGACCTGTTTGATTGTGTTATATATAGAAGTGAAGACCTCCTTGTGTGTGAAGATGCCTGCCGGTCCTGCCTGCACAATATGCAATTTTTGGTCAAACTATATTAGAGTAGAGAAAAGCTTCTCAGTATGACTTTTTTTGTGCTTTTGGGTGAACCTTCTCTTCATAATTATTACCTGGGTCACAAAAATGCCATTATCATTGAGTCTGGGCTTCAGGGTTTTCTCATAGAAGGATTGGGTATAGAGTTGATAGCAAGGCCCATCTTCAAGTGGGTCTGCCAAATCTCCAACAATGATATCGAACTTGTCCTTTCTCTTCTCCAGTTCGGCCCTTCAACACAAAAATTGTCTTGGATTCTTAGCATAATTAAAGTAAGGAACCTCCACCAAATCCCCCTTTTATATTAGTTGATAGATAAGAATTAGAGGTAATTTAAAAATAGATTCTTTAACTTTTATAAATATCTTATAATTTTCTTTAGGTCGACATTTATTTTAGTTCAGCCCTAAATCCACCAAAAGCAACACAAGCTCTTCAAAGATATTATTCTTGCATTTTTTCCCCCCAAAAGTGTGAAATGTCATTTTTCGGAGGTATTGGACTATTAAGGAAGATAAATTATTATGATAGGTGGGATAAAATAGTTATTTGTCTTCGAGGCTTAAAATAAAGCCTTAATAATTAAGTTATAATAAGGTATATTCATCTTAAAACTTGAACTTATAAATTTCAATATTTAAGTCTTTATAAAATTGATTTTATCCAATAACAAAGTTTTGTGGTTTAAAATACATTATAAATGATAGCAACAATGTCAAAATCATTGATAAAGAATAAAGTAAGTCACTTACTTGGCATCATTGATGACAAGATCGAGCTTCTTATGAGAAAATGCCTCCCTATTTGCAATCAAGTATTTTCGGCAGAAATCTACCACCTCCTGCGAGATTTAGCAATCCAATTTCATTATATTTACTCTAAAATCTTTATCAATCTTATATAAGAATATTATTTATAAGCTATTGTGGTACCATGTTTTGGCGTTGACATGTTAACTTATCAAACAATCACTTGTTATTATAATATTTTGTAGTTAGGTGGCGATATATATTTCTTTTTAAAAAAGACACCCCTTAATCACTGCCCATATCAATATGGATATCATATTATTAACGTTTGAGTTTGATGAACGGTTGACGAACAAAAGAGCAACATGATGTAAAAGTAACCTTGTCTATGTCGCACATGACCACTCTGTCCATTGACATGTGCTTGAGGGCTTCCCTAGCTGAGGAACCTTCACCTCCTCCCATTATAAACACTGTCTTGGGACTGCCACAATCAGTAACACATGTCTCTTCATATTAGTCCAAGGGTTCATCAAGCAAAAAACCAATCGAGTCTACCAAGAAGCATAATCATGTGGTATATATTTGTAATCTCTCAACTAATTTTTTATGAATTAAGCATAAGAAAGACGATGATTGCTATGGTATTATCCAAGATGAGATGTCAATAATAGTTAATTGATTATTATTGTATTATAAAATTTATATACTAAATTAACAAGATTCATGACGTAGCTTAAGTAGTAGTACCATTAAAAAAAACACTATATGGGTATTGTAGCAATAATTACATATATACGAGCTTAAATAAGATTTTAATTTAATAAAGACGGTCCATCATTCACTTAATTTTGTTTGGGTAGGAAGACCCAAAATTATGTTTCGTATTTATGACTTTATTTGAAGAATTACAAATTATACAATAAATGAAATTTCGGGGTATTCTCCCAACAATAGTATTATTTGATGGGAATAACTTTTTTTTGTAAGAAGTGTCAAGCATGGTGTTTAAAATATTCAAGGAAGCAATAAATATACGCATATAAAAATTGCTATCGTATATTTTGCGAAAACTATGTCTTACCTTCTAGCATTTTTTTCTTTTCCAAATTATCCCTTCATCGTAAATGTAAAATGCACACACGTGAGTTGATATTTTTGTCACATGCAATATTAGTACTAACTAAGAACCTTTTGTCATGAGAAATAGTACTGTATAAAGAACACTCAATCCACACATACAAATATTCAGAAGTAAATCCAATCTACAAAAATCATTTTGGATTTATTCATATAAAGCATAATTATATTGTATTTTTGTTTCAACAAAAGAATAAAAAAGTCTTACTAAGCCTTGACTTGAACCATTAGAACTTACTTGGGGTGACATAAAAGAGGAGGATGAATCAAGCATTCGTGATAAATGAATTCATCCGTTTCAGCACTCTGCATCTTCCCATCAAGCACCAAGGCCTGTAGGCAACATTAATAATCATCACATACACATTTTTTTTTTTTATGATTTTTGTGTTTAATGAATTTTAACTTATTTAATATTATTTTAATTATAAAGAATAGCATAAAAAGTGACTTAATAATGTTTATCAATATTATTTGAAGCATTTGTTTTAAATACCACAACTAGTACAGAAGAAAGGGATTCAAAATTTTGTCTATATTTCTTTTGTTTGAGAAGCAGCAGCAGAGCTAGCAAACCTTTCCAAAACGCTTTGTATCTAAGAGAGCTATGTCCTGGTACTGGCTAATTGCTTTATGGGGCACACTGTTGAAATCATAGGAGAAAAAAATAAAAATAAAAATAGTTGAAATGAGATTATGTAGTTAAACAAAAACAAAATTACTATAACTATCAAACAAAACAGAGAAAACGGAAAATGATAGGAATGTTTTGTATAATTAGGGGTGGTGAATGAATGAGGAACCTGTTGAGTTTAAAAGACCATTTGAGATCATCATCGATGATTTCCTCGTACCAGGAAGAATCATGGGTATCATTAAGGTGGTTTTGTTGGGTTTCATGGCCAAACTTTGAGAACCCATTAATGTAGAACACTTGTGGAGCCTCACCCATGTTTGGAAAAAGAATGGACAACACAAAACAGTGCTTTCAGTGAATTGGATAACACTACTGCTAAGAGTGCTGAGTGCAATGCAGATATAGGATTGCGGGGTGTGGCAATAGTGGGCATAATTTTAAATAATGTTTGGATTATTTTATAAAATAAGTTTTAAATAAAAATAACACAGTACTCAATACTTTTTATTTGATAATAATGATGATTCATGAGAGAGAAAAACAGAATTATTAAATTAACATTTGATTTTATGTTTATATCCACACACGAAAAATCAGCATTAAATATACATTATATTTATAAATATAAAACTATAAAAAAAATTATTATTTTTAATTGTTCAAAATTAAATTAAGAGTTGCTGTTAATGCTTTTTAAATATACTATGTTAAATAATTCAAAAATTAAACATGAAATTATTTTATATTTTAATATGATAAATATTTTGTAATATAATTTTTATATTTATTTCCTTAACATGTGTTGAAGAGCGTACGCATTAAAAAAAGTTGATTAAGTGTCCATTTAATAAAATAATATTTCGAGCTAATTAATTTCTCTTACCGTAAGGCATATTAAATGATATAAGATAATATTTACAAAATCAATTGCACTTAATTTTTTTATAATTTTATTTTCTATTTTGGATTCTTAACTTATACCCTTTGTAACACTGGTTAGCATTTACCATAATTTTACTACCACTAGTACTAATGCTTGCATTATAAGATGCACATGCTTACATGCACATCTAATAGTGCAAATAATTTATTATTTTACCGACAACCTCACCATATTATGCACATTAATGTAGCCTCCAAATTCAGCACCTGGACCTCACCATTCCATATATATTTTGTAGTGACGCTGAGAAAAAAGAAATTGAAAACGTACAAGAGTCGAAATATAGAAAGAACCACAGAAATAAAATTAATTCATTTTAACATATTAATATATTGCGTTATTTTAATCGATTATTTTTTCTTTGTTTGAATATTTGTTTAACATTTCTTTTGGGTAACAAGAAAAGGCTTCTTGTTTTATTTTACTAAACCATGCTAAGGTCTACAAAAAGGCCATGACTATAGAATGTAGACTGTTAAGAGCTAGGACTAGACAAATTTTTAAGGGGGGGGGGGGTCAATTAATCCATGTTAATCATTTTTTATAATATCATTTAAAAAAATTAATTTGAAATATAAACATAAATATAATATAATCGATTCTATTGGATTCATTAATGTGTTTATGGATACAATAAGTTATGTTTGAATGAAATAGAATAAAGTGAAACAGAATGAAATAAAATTTTCATGTCAACATTTAAATATTCTGAGAGTGAATAAATTTTTCATTTTCATTATTTGAGAAATGAATCAAACACAAATAATTATAACTTTATTATTTAGAAGAAGAAGAAGGGAATAATAATTTTGTGGTATTCTAGTCATCTAATGGGAAGTGGGTTTGGTCTAGGATTAGAAATCAAATTCGTGAAGAACTATGTGATTGCATATCCATTTTTAATCCTCAAAGAGTGGATGCTGGTCAAGACCATGCTAGTTGGCTGCTATCTAACGATGAGATGTTTTCTCTCAATATAACTTTTAGTTTTATTTACCAAAATTTTAATAGAATAAATTGTAATGTTTAAATTTATGAGCATATGCTTCTGCTTTTAAAAATAAAGTTATATACAAATTTATTTTTAAAAATAAAAAACTACTTTTAAAATAGAAATCAAACATGCTCTAAAGTTTTCTTTTCAAAAAATTTCACGTAAAACTCTTTACTAATGTTGAAAGGAAGAGCAAAGTAATGAAAAATTCAAGGACTTATCCTAGATATAATTTAGCTTTGAAAACAATTATGCATGTATTAAGATATTGTTACGATACTTGTGATATTTGATCTATTATTATTACCAAAAAGATTTGAAGTTTCTTTTTAGTGTATGTCTTACGAATTGGATTATCTATAATCTTAAGTAGGATGACCATGGAGAGGATAGTGATAATTGGAATCTTGTGTAATTCTTAGGTTGCTAAGCTGAAAAAAAAAGTGAAGTTGTGAAGAATGGGGGTAGTGAAGTGGGGGTTGGTTTGTGGTGGGGTGGAATGTGTGTTTCAAGTATGAAATAGAAAGAGCAAAGAGCACGCGCGGAAAGTTGGGGGTTGTGATAATATGGGCCCGACATGTAGAGGAGGGCCCAAAAAGTGACACCGTTGTTAGCCTCCAAAGGAAAATTATTTACATTTTTGTTTATTAGAGAGAGTGTGGTGTGGTGAAGCCAATCTTTTATTATACCCCCCACCATCTATTTGAGAGAGCCTAGTGCCTCTACTGTATACGTGAGTTCATATTCCAATCTCATATCCCATACAATATCTTTCTATTTTACTTTTTTTATTTTCATAAGCTTATATTAAATTAATTGAAGTTTAGGATTTTTTATAAGAATTACAGAAGGTAAAAAAATATTTTATAATTATAATAATTTCATGAATAAGATATATCAAAAGTGTGCTATGAATATTCTTATTTTAATCCAAAGAGAAATCGTTGGTGTGCACCACCCACAAACACGTCACTGAGTCACATTTGTAATTTTGTACGGGTGGATAAAATTGAAACGTGGGTATACAAAAAATAATAATAATAAACTATTTATAATAAAATCATATGTGATTAGTAGCATTAGACTATTAAAAAAATGCACAAACATGGAATGTGTGATGTGTAGGCCCATGAAGGCAATTGTTGGAGTGGCAGAGAGTTGAGCGTGGGTGAACTCCACTAAGGATTTTGTGGAGAATCCACTCTTTAAATTTGCATGTCCTAGTGAGTACTTACTCACTTGTGTAGTGTCCTTATTCCTCATGATGAGTAGCAACTCTTTTATGTGTAAAAAAAACCCTTTTTATTTACCTCATTGTGTTTAAAAGGAGATACACGAGAAGAAAATGAGTAGTGAGTCACTTCTTTTTCTTAGTGGTTCTGAAATTCCAATTATATATCTATCTCACCATTTCATGCTTGAAGAATCTCTCATTTACACGTTTCTGGAAATAGTGATGTTGAGAAGGTGTTGTGTTGTGGAATCAATAGGGAAGATTATACTAGTGATCGATGATAGCAACAAGATATATATTAGTTGCTATGTTGGTGGTGAAAACTTTTTCAAGATAACTAGGATAATAATTTTAATAGTGAAAATCTAGTGGAGAGTGCCAATGGTAAAAGGGTGATTTTTAGTGTCATTAGGGATTGCACCTGCGTGTGGCCAAAAGTCTCTTTCCTCTTCTCATTATCACCTCCATATTTTCTCGTCTCTATTTCCATTTCTTATATTAGGATATTTTTTAATTTTAAATAATCTCATCACATATACAATTAATTAAGAACGATTTTGTAATTTTTAAATATTCAAGGATCTACCAAACTAAGAAATATAAATACATCTTTATTTTTTTTTTGTCTCCATCCCCATCTTCATTTTATAAAAATTTCTCCGAGCTTTTAATGAAGTATAACAGAAGAAAATATTATCACCAGGGTCATTGAAGACATGTAGAGAACTTAAATTTTAATTTCAAATTCTTATGGTTATTTTCTTGTAAAAGTTAATAAAAACAAGTGTATTTATTCTTAAATTATTTAGTAAATACTCCTCACTTGATCTGTTCAATTGAAATTGATCCTTTCTTAATTTAAAATTAAAAGAACAGTGCAAAGTAAAATTAAATAATGACAAGTGTACTTGGATGATAATAAACTTTGGAAAAGCGCTAACTAAGTCGATTTCAATTGGTTTCCCTTTTATTGTGGGGAGACAAAGAGTGCAAGGACCTTTAAAGACAAATCCACAAAACACAAAAGGTGTTGTGGTTTATTTGAACTTTGTAGAATGGCCCCAGAATCATTTTCAAGAACTTTATATGCAAATTAATTTCTATTCATATGCAACATACCTTTACATAATGTCTCCATTGAGTCAATGGGTTTAATCATTTATATTCACCAGTTTGCGATCTCTCTTCTATCTTTAACTTAGTCAAACCAATTCTGATTTCACTTTATTTTGAAACACCAACAAAAACGTTTTCTCTACATACATTAATTGGAGACGCTATTCATATTATGTGCCGTCCTATATATATATATATTCTATCACGATATTGCATTTAAGCAGATAAGATCAAATAGTACATAGTTTATTTTTCTCAGATATCATGAGAGATAGATCTTTCTTCTTCTTTTTTTTTTTTACTTAACAAGACTATAACTATCTCCAATCGACAACATGAGACTAATTGACATAATATTATAAAGTGGGTGGGTTTTTTTTTTTCAATAAATTATTTTATATATACATGATTAATTGATAATCAAATCTGATCAACATACTTAAGAATTTAACTAATTTCAATTATATATGTTGGATTTTGTTGGTTAATGTTAAAAGAACGTCACTATATCAAAATCCATCAGCATTCGTGCTTTGCATGAATCTCCCGTGCTTGTCATTAAATATCTTTCAGTGCAAATATGTATTCATGCACAATAAAAAGAGGATTTAATTCTTTTAAAATTAAGAGATGTGTAAAATGAAAAATAAATAATTACTTATCATTCATTTAAAATAATTTTTTATGAATATAATCAATTTTAAATAAACAACGAATAAATTTTATTTTCTCATCTTTGAGGGGTTAAATCTAATATTATAAGTAAAATTGTCAATTTAAAACAATAATGTAACTGTCATTAGTTCGACTTGTAGCTTATAATATTCTTCATAGTACTAAAATTTTGCCATATCTATCCATCTTGCCTTGACAACAAAGGCAGGATCATCAGCAATAATTTATTTCTTTTGTTAAAAATGAATCGAAATACGGCCGAACATATGTATAAACTAATTAATGAGAGTATAAACGAAAGAATATGAATCAGTATCTTTAAATTGATACATAGCAGGACATTTATATAACTGCAACGAATTGCATTATTCAATCGTAATTTTGATAGTACTTGAAAATTGAATTGTCATTGATTTTCGTATCATAGATGATGTCAGTAACGTTATATACATCACATCCAAGTTTATCTTGCAGACAAAATGAAATCCATGTGTTATAACTGAATAATGTCATATTCTTTAAACATTAAATTTCAACTACTATTTTATCATGTAATATATTAAGATCTATCACAATTCACGTCTTTATTAAGAGAGACTCGAAATATTTAATGTTTGATCGTAACTTAGATAAGATTTTCTTCTATTAAAGAAATGTATAGATAAATAATTCATCTTAATAAAATAGATGACTCTACAAAATAATCATCTACTTACTTTATGAAATTAGCCTTCATCCCAACATAGAATTGCATAAATAATGACTCTACAAAAGAATAATTATAAATCTTTTTACTTTATGTGCCTATAAATAATGATTCGTAGTTATTAAATAATTTTTATATTGTTAAGATAATAAATACATATGTTTTTATTTTATAAAATAGTAGAAGAATTATTAAGATGATATATATGTTAGAGGATTTAGTAAAGTTCTTTAGAAAAATATGCAAGAACCATTGTTTTATTGTTAGTTATGTCTATACAAAGAATAGGCTTCATGATAAATGTAGAGGTAAATAAAGGTAAAGAAAGGGAAATGGTCTGAATTGAGGAATAGATTTAATTCCTAAGGGACACCATTGATGACATGGTAGCAAAAATGGAGCATTGAGGTATGAGCGGCAAGCGTGCGTGGTGTCTACTGGTTACTGCTTGGTGTGCTGTCTCCATTGTCCATTGCTTTTCATTTCTTCATTCTTAAAAAAGAAAACAAAAAAGACACAAAATGCGCATAACATCAACAAGATACGGGGACAAACTCATTGTCTAAATTCTCTTTCGCTGTCATGGCTGCTCCTCCCTTCCTTAGTGCTTCTCGGTGCTCCAAAACCAATTTCACATTTTCTTGTCCATCTCTCTTCTTTTTTAAAGATAATACTAATTAAAGATTTAAAATTACATTTTTTATATCTTCGTCAAACTAGTAAAATTATTGTTACTCTACTAAGATTCATTATCAAAGTTTTCCACCGGTCTTAAAACCCTCCTCACATTAGTTATTAAACTCTTTATTATAACTAAAGTGATCCAACTGTCACATATATTTACTATTTGACACTTTAGACATTCTTAACAAATATTAACTTTATTAGATATATTATATAGTCGTTAAATACATTTCCGATATCAAGGATAAAAAGTGACAAACTTATACTTAAAACTATCCATACTTATATATATATAAATTCCTTAACTAAAATATGATATCATTACTCATCATAACCTTACTTCAGTTAAATTTTTTTCACTTAAACGTTAGAATATTTTTTATAAAGAAATTTTCTATCAAATTAACTAGAGCATTAGAGACCATCAATAACAATGTTCAAACCAGTACTAACTATTTTTATTAAAAAGATAATGATATATATACTTATCATCCTAATTAATATATTTTAACATATTTTTTAATAAAAAATATAATTTATTAATTATTTAATTGATATTTTTACTGTACTCATCTGAACTTTTAAAACTTGATGGCTTTTAACTACACGCCGTCAATTTGCCTTCCACACGTAGCACCTGTTCAATAATATTGCTTGTAAGTACCAAATATTTATAAATGAAAATTGACGAATGCATAGTTGATCAAGTAGGAGATGTTGAATAAAAGTAAGATGACATATAAAGGTTTGAGCTATGTTAGTTACCTAATTAGGCAGCAATATGAAGGAGTGAAGGTAGATTAAAATGTACACGATCGGAAAATAAAAAAGAAACCTAGCTAGCTTTCCTCAGACACCAAGCGTCACAATTTTCCATAATGCAAGTTATACTCAGTACTTTGAGTGACATCACTATCACCCCTTTTATTTTTGTTTTCTTATTTTAATGTGGGTTGTGGGAATTTTATCCAAAGAAAAATCGAAATTGGCTTTCCATGAGGACTTGGATGAAGTGCTTCATGTCAACTCGATAAGATCTATGCATTGCAGAGGTCTCCTCGGACACCAAATAATCACTATGTTTGGTCTCTAATTGGTGACTATTACATATATATATATATATATATATATATATATATATATATATATATATATATGAAGTGCATGACCAAAAACAAAGAATATGACCTTCCATGACATGGACCATCACATTTTATAGTGCCGCCCAGCCAAATATTGCAATTTGCAATTAATAAACTCTCCGATGATCGTTAACGCGTGCTGCATTCAACAGGAAACACAAGAACTCTAGCATCTATAAAAATAAATTAAACCATTTTTTAAAATAGGAAGAATATTCCAAATACACTGTGGAAAGCTTATTCAGGGTGTGCTTATAAACTATCACAAGAAAATTTTAGAACTGAAATCGTTTTATAATTGTTTTTACAAAATTTGTAAGAGGATGAGATGGCACCTTATTTTAAGATAGGAAAAGTTGTGGCACTGGAAGAACGCTTATAAAGCAATTACATTTATTTTTCTCATCCTAAAGAGATGTGTGAAGATTTAAACTTCCATTCCTTTAAATTACATTTTCATTATTCTTTTTGCTAGTACCAAAGTTCATGTTTTTAGGCTTAGTATGAAAGTTAGATGGTAGTGATGTTTTCAATAATTTTTCACACAAATCTTTAGAACACATGTGAAATAAAATAATTTATGTTATTTTTTATTTTTTTTTAAAAAATTAAAAAGAAATAAACATACTCTTAGTTGTTAGCCCTTAGTCCACCATAAATACAGTAATTATCATCTGTTAAAAAGTAGTTGTATATATTGTAAAGAGTAAAATATAAAAGATTTCCTTTTACATTGACCTAACTTTCATTAAGCATTATTTAAGAAAAACTAATTGGACACAGGTGATATTATTATTGGTAGTGAAGCTTCAGTCTTTGCCTTAATTTGGACATAAGTCATAAGGTAGAACCATGTTATTATTGTGTCTGTTCTTTTCAAATATAACTTAGGGTTTGTGAAATACTTGTGTACCATCTTCAACAAAAAGATTAATTGGACAGTTATAACAAACAACTTCTTCAACGTCTAGAAAATTGAGTATCTCTTGGAAAATGGTTTTTGAGAAAAAAAAAAAAAAAGAGAAGAAGAAGAAGAAGGAAATGGTGAATTTTTTAATTTTAAATTAAAAAATTATATATCAATTATGATAAAAAAAATGCATGATTAATAAATTAAATTTATGTTAATATATTAATTTATATTTTATATTTTTAAAATTATTAATTTTAAATATAATTATTTAAATAAAAATTTTGTTCATTCTATTCCTCCTCCTCTAAAAATTTCCTTTGTTTTTCAAACAACTCCTTAAATGTGTAAATAAGTTGAACTACTCATAAACAAAGCTTGACTTGCTTAAGTAAGTTTATTTATTTAATTAAGTAAATATGTTTAAAGTTAAACTCAATTATTTAAATAAATCAAACATATATAAGCTTGATATTAATAACTCATGAACAATTTATCTATCTATATATAAACAAATGACTATAATTTTAAAAAAATTATTTACTTTAAATTTTTATTTTAAAATTTTAAAATTACATTTTAAACAAATAACTATAAATTAAAAAATTATTTTATTAACCTTAAATTCATGTAGATGAAATTATATTTTACTATTTATTAAATATTGTAAAAATTATTCGAAAGTATAAAATAAAATAAACAAGTTAATATTCAGAAAAAAATAAACAAATTAATAAGCTAAACTCAAAATTTGAAATTTTTAATAAGTTAAATTCAAACTTTAAATCTTACTTATTTAAATAAATAAATCAAATTTAAATATAATTTTTTTTTTACACGTCAAAAACTTAAAACTTTAAATAGGCGACTGAACTTAACTCATTTACAGATCCTTTTTCCCCTGCTATTCTTATGCTTTTGTCAACGGCATTTATTTAAGCTGTTGATTTTATGTTTGAAACAACACTTCCTATTTAATAAAGAATATATTAATATAAAAATTAAATCAATTTAACTTTTTTTAATTTTTTATTCTAACATAAATTGTAAGAGAATATATAATTATATTTAATTTTATTTAATTTTTATATTCTATCATATCAAGTCAATCAAACCAATCCTAAAGATAAAATTAATTTGCATTATTATAATATATAATTTAGTAAAATTAATTTATTTTATCATAATAATTAGTAAAAATATTTTTTTAATTTCATTTAAAATTAGACAAATGTATAAAATAATCAAAAAACACACATTTCTGTTTTTTATTTTTCAATTTAAAAAGAAAATGATATAGAAACGTTTAGATAAAATCAACAACTAAGTTGATTTATATTACGTGCTCAATAGTAAAAATTAATGTGATACTTTTTTATATATGAGCAATAAAAAATAAAAAAACAAATCTGAAAAGCATTATCGAAAGGATAAACCGCAATAACGATAACTAGGAACGGTGCACACGCATGTGAAAAGGCCTGAGTTTTGTTATATATCATTGAGATTAGAAAGCTTGAATTGTAGAATTTTAATTAGGTAGCCATCGACTCGGACTCCTCATGCGAGCCTAACTTCTTTAACAATACTGACTATATATACTTATAGGTATGCTCTACGAGGCAATCAACGCCACGTGATAGGCTCGTGCCTGTGTTGTCCTTTCTACTTGCTCTTTCAAGTATCAATTACTTGGTTCTCAGACCTTTTTTTTGTTCCTTATTTATTTGTAACTTTGATTCATCGCTGTAAGTATTATTTTTTTCCATCAATTATAAAAAAATCATCTGTTAGAATCACTGTAAGGATTATTCACGAAAATTATTAAATAGTAAGAATATATGATCTGAGCTACTTATAATGCACAATGTGTTATTTTTTTTATAATTAAAACAAAAAAAACACATACATTACACCACAAATAAGTATTAAATACTCTCTTTAAATTAAGAGTAGTAATTTTTTTAATATTTTTAAAATAAATCATTAATTTTATTATTTATTCATATGAAATTAATAATGATAATTAATCCATGTAAAAAGACATGAAAAATTACCTAAAAGTATTCACTTCGCTGCGTCACTAAATCAAGAATACAATAACATTAAGTGCTATAAAATCATTTCCACAACGCCTTGTTTACTAAAAATAGTGTAATCTAGCACTTTTAATAAGTACATTTTAGTAAAATTAACTAATTTTTCATATAGTTGGTAAAATTAATTATTTAAAATGGATACAATATAATACTTAACACATGCTAAAATATTACTCCTGTTTGTAAGGCACTAAGTAGATTCTATAAGTAATCCTTAATACAAGACGTTCTATGATTCTAATAAAATATTATTTTATTTACTTTTAATAAATAGAATTAGTAAAAACTTAAAAACCAACAAAGATATGTTGACCCTTTTTTTCCATAAAATCAATTAATTTTATCTATAATTAAATTTGAACAGTCTACCAAACGGTGATCTAGATCAATCCACGTAACATGCTAGAATAGTATTCTCTCTAGTCTTTCTTATAAGGAGCCATATTCTTTTACTGATTCTTTTTATAAGATACTTTATAGTTGATATGTAGTATTTATTACGATTTTTCTATTTACATTTAATAATTAAGGTTAGAAGAATCTAAATTTTAAACTAAAAAATGTAGATGATAATAGTAGAGTTAGTTTAATGATATTAATTAAAAAAGAGTAAAATCTTTGTTATAATACAAAGTTTTATAAATAAATAAAAAAACTAAAACTAATTTTAACTATTTTTTTATAAAAAGCACCAAAGGAAGAAGTTAACTAGCTCTGATTAGCTTACTTAACGCTCATTGCTAAAATAAGATGGAGTGCATAAATGCACACAATTTATCTCTAATACTACTTTCGTTTCAGCAAAACGTATAAAATTGCGGGACGAACAGCTCACAACAACGTTCTCCTGAAAGCTCAAAGTGAACAATATGTAACTGGATCTACGTTTATTTCTTATGCCATCAAACTATTGTATGCTCCAAAGGGTGCGGTCACAGGGGAAAACAAGCATTATGGCACTATTTCTACACCTAGCAACATGTAACAAGAAGAAAACATCCTAGAGGTACAGATACCAATGAGACATGAATACTGACGCCAAATTGATGAAGCCATCCTTCGACTTCATCTGCTCAGCCTCTACATCCCAAGAAATTCTCCACTAAAAGAATACTGACAGATCATATTCAAAATTTCCTAATGCATACCAAACATATACAAAGCATTTATTATGATTGGTCTATTTCTTAAAAAGTCAAAGCAAACTTTTATTTAAGCGAATGTGTTAAGAGAATATCCACAAACTTATTAATTATTAACATTTCTCTTTCCTACAAATATTTGTGCATATTATTTATGATATTGTTCAGTTCATATATAAATACACTACCTAGTGAAAAACAGCTTGATTGTTGGTGCATAAGTAAAGATTGAAATACGGTGCAAATAACAAAACTAACACCTCACTATTTATGGCAAGTCTTTAAAAGTATAATTTGCCAGAGAAAATTTATTATTTAAGAGAAACCTAAACTTTGCACATAAAATTGTCCTAGTCCTAGGCCTTTGATGGTAAAGGGATGAAAGACGAGAAGAATCATACGCGCACGCCGTACAGGAAAATTAGATATGAGATGTGGGAATGTATTCCAAACTCCAAGCATATTTACAACAGCACAAGAAGCCTGACTAATTCCACAAATCTTTATTTAGAGCATTATTTTACTTAATGAACCCTACAAAGCTAATGAATACAGCCAAGGAGGATAACAATGCTCATATGTCAAAAGCATGGGCTAGAACGAATCTTTTCTCCACCAGTTCACTACAGGGGAAAGATTGTTTGATAGCACTTAATCTGGAGAAATAGTAACTAATTTTTCAAAATCTTTCCAAAAAAATTACAAAAATAATTATTTATTGAAAATTAGTTGATACAATAAATCTAATCAAAGATAATGTTATCTGAACAATATGCAAATCTAGATGCAAATGTGAAATGTACCATTGACACAAAATGCACAAGGATTGGGCCATTCATTTTCATTCCTTGGCTAACATAGCATCGCATCGATGGATGTGTTCAATGTCGTCATCCTCAGACACGAGAAAGGCATCTATGAACAGCCAACTCGCTGTAAAGATTGACTTCAAGCTTTGGGACTTGCAGAAAATAGAAAAAACAATTTGACAAAGTAAAAAGATAAATTTGAAAAATGGAGATATTTTAGCGGTAAGATTCTGAGATGAACCCTAATTCACTGCTTTCGCAAAGTAAATTAACGACACACCACCGACCTACAGAGCGTAATGCTCCGACTTGAAAGAGAGGGATGATTATCAAACATATTATTGACAAATATAATTAAAAATATCAGAAGAACAAAAATAACTAAGAAAAAGAAGAAACTATAAATGTGGTCATCTGGATTTCGAATTGGAGAAACGAGAAATCGAGATTCTTCCACTGCGATGGAAGCATTTTTTTACTCAATCACAGACACATGCACACACACATATATATAGCAGAAGCAGAGTGCGATCGTAAACCCTAGAAGGGAGTCGAAATTGCCGTTACTCACTTTTCAAATATAATATTAAAAATATGTTTAACTTTTTAATATACCGTTACTGTCATTTCTTTCTTGTTTATAATAATAAATGTGTAAAATATTTAAAAACTAAGAGACGAAGACAAAATTTAAAAAAAAGGGAATTAATAGTTTTGAATTAACAAGCAGATAGATTGATAAAACATTATTTTAAAAGTAAGCAAATAAAAATTAAAAACAAAAAGAATAGCATTCATACTCAAAAATTTATTTTGTCAATATTATTAGCATGCATAAATTCAACAAATTTTATGCATATTGAAATCATAACTAAGATCATCTAAAAACGTCAAAACACCAACATGAGAATGCATCATACTCATCACATGCTACATATTACGGTTTCATAGCTATAAGTTCAATTTAAAGAAACGTACTCAAGTTCAAAATTTACGACACTTGACTAAGTCCAGACACAAAAACAAAATTAATCTTATCCTCAAGAGGTTTTGAGCTGGATAAATTAATATTCTATCTATTTTATTCAAATTGTTTCCTTTAAATAAAATGAACATACAAAAATACGTATGTGTTTTATACATAATAAAATTTGAACAATAAAAGTAACCAAAGGTTTTGAGTTGGATAAATTAATATTCTCAAATTTTCATTATATTCTAATACAAAATTGAACTGTTCAATTGTTCATACACTCCTTGTAAGATTCATGAAGAAGAAAATGGTGCCTTTGAAGCTTGTATGTATGTACAAAAGATTGCAGCTGACGAGTAGTAGATTCTAGAAGTCTGAATGATATACACATACTAGACTTGAGTGTGTTATGGGGGTGCGGCAAAGAGGGCACTCTGGCTTTTCGTTGCACCATTCCGTGATACAGTTCCTACATGGATCATAACAAACTGAAAGATGAGAAACAGAGAAAGAAGCAGGGCACGGGAAAAGCATTAAGAATGCTGAAGACTATACCAGCAGAATACATGGCCACAGGAAGTAGCAGTTGGGTGTTGACGATTACTCAGGCAAAGTGTGCATTTACTAACCCCACTAGTTCCAGGATACTGCAAATAGAAAAAAAAGGATTCATCCAAATAAGCATGATACGCTAGAGATGACATGATGGAACTACCTAATTCCCTTTAGGCTTTTAATTTAATTTTGCCATAGTAAATCAACTATTTCTCAATAGACAATAGGCTTCCTTGGCTTTTTCACACGTAGTGTAATTTTACGTGGTCTTTATGAATCTAGTGTAACTTTCAAATTCTAAACCAGAACCGATCAACACAACTGTGTAAGTTTAAAGTATATGTTTATCCCTCTGCAGATCCAGAAATTTTCTAAGCAACATATGACACATTATCTCGCCTTTAACCCTCAAAGCAACAAGCATGCACTAAAATATCATAATTTAAAATGGGGAAAAGAGGGATAATCTGATGAGAGAATTGAACCTCAGAAGATGAAGAATCAGAGACCCAACTTCCTTTGTCGATATCTGGAGTTGCCAGAGTACCCTCTTCATTCAAAACAGGCAAACCATGTCCTATGATATGATAAAAACTAACTTAAAAGGCAGAAAAAGTCCAAGGCACATGTGTAGACATAAAAATTAAGAAAATGAAAAAAAAAAACTGAATAAATAATAAGCTGAAATGATTAATTGGGAAAATTCAATAACCTGCTGAGCTGTAGTGGGTTGCCAAGGATGTCTGATGAACTGAACCAGCAATTGAAGTAAAATTTCTTCGACGCAGCCCTTCAGCAGCTATTATACAAAGTTGAATCAACAGAAATACCCCTAGTATTTGGTATCTGCAGAGAGGCAAATTATAGATAACACAAACCCTAAATCTAAAACCTCGAGAGAAGAAACATGGTTTACTATAAAATGACTGATAAGAAATGATATAGTTACATTGGGGGAATTAAACAACGGAAATTTCCAACTATAAAGGCCACATTTATGTTTTCATGAGAAAGTAAATAGATTGAACACCAACACAAACTGTCATTGGCACGACAGACCTTTCACAAAGCAATTTCAATGGGTCACCTACCCAAAGAGGTTTTATTTTAGTACATTAAAGCAAGAACAAAATAGAAATTGAAATTAAATAAAAAGAAAACATAACAGTAGCCAGTAGGAATAGATAAGCCCTATGATCACACTTTGTCATATCAAACTAAATCAACAGGAAAATTTCTCCAATTGACCACACATTTTTCAAATTTAAATATTTCAAAAGACTTTACCTGGGTCTTTGATTAGATGCTTTACCAATGAACACATACCGAATGCCTGCAGCACGTTTGGATATATGATAATAGAGGCCTGCAGAAAGGAATGATGGCAAGATTTAGAAACTTTGCTTTACACATTTAATTTTAACAACTACCATGAGCCCATCAAGTAAAGAATCACCTTCAAAATAGAAAAACATGAGGTTAGCACGAAGAACCAACTGCAACAACTCACGAACAAAAGGAAGCATCTGATGGCAGAGCATAAAAACAAGATTCAACAAATAAAAAAGGCATTTAACTAAGCCAATTAAATGTAGTCAGATTGTTAACAAAAACAGCTACACAAAAGCAGTCCCATAGAAACGGTGGCCAATTATATTGTGACTAGTAAATTCCCTAATAATTTAAAAGAACAGCCACCAGTATACAGTTGTAATACATGACTTCAAGATCCATGTTGAATGAGCAAAATACATGCACGATTAATATACCGTAGGCCATCTCCGAACCAAATGCAACCAAAATCCACTCAGTTTCCTCTTCAACCTTGTCAAAGTTGTAACAGATTGTCCTGGCGTGGATGAAGGAGGAAGTTCACTGGCACCAGAAATCTGAGAACTACCAGTCCTGCGTACACTTTCAGCATAACCCTCAGCAGAGTCTGAATCAGCAAGGACAATGCCTCGTGAAGCAATTCTAGAACTGTGACATCAACAAACAATCAAATCATCATAAATTCAACAGACATACAGCTCAACCACATTGATAAATTGGAAGACCATGAAGAACCAAGAAAATTAAAAACCAACCTAATCCGTTCGGCAATATATGGAATAGCCGTCTGGTATACAATGAAAAGAGCACGCCTTGCAGGGGTAGGAGGAAGTCCATAAGGTCCTGCAACCTAATAAACCAATCAACAACTATCAGATGCGATGATGCCAACACAGAGGGGAATTTAATTTGGGACAAAACTTAGGTACAATACCATAGGTGCTTTTGGTGTTGTTTTCCAATTAAGATTGAAGTTTCACTTTGATAATCCAGGAAATAAAGGTGGGCACATATTATCATGGTAAAACATTAATCTTAATTGAAAAACAACACCTAAAATACTTATAATACTGCACCTAAGTTTTGTAATTTAATTTATTAAATCAGGTACAATAAATCCAGCAAAACATAACGAAAACCTCTAATTCAAGAAAAAAACAGAGAAAAAAGTAAAATGTAAACTTGAAAGGCATTATTTACTTCACAGTGGAATGAAGGAAAACCTGAGTGATGTCGCAGTATTCCTCTCCAAGGGTTTGTTGTCCCGAACCAGTTGTGAGCAAATAGTAAAGCATTTGCCCTAAAAGTTTCGTCTGCAAAGGAATCAACGCGAAAGCACAGTTAGTTAGTTAGTTACTCACTCACTTCACGTTCAAAGTTGAAACATAGATCTTCCGACAGAGAGATTACCTCGTTTTGATAAGCCACCGCGACTCTGGTACCTGAACGGTAAATTTAAATTCATTTGTATTATTAAGAACTGCATTAAACGAAAAAAGAAACAAAAAAATAAGCGTTGATGAGAGATAGAGAGAGACCAAAGAGGTGACGGAAAGCGTCACGACACGCTTCGTAAACGAAAGAGGCGTATTGGTCATCCTTTTCGGCAGCTCGCATCATTTCCGGCTGAGCCGCCAGAGGGAAGCGGCGTGGCTCGGTGGTGGTGCTGGGACCTGCTTCCGCAGCGTCGCCGGAATCTGAGCCATGCCTTCCAAGGTGACCCCACCCCATACCCTTTCTGTTCTAACGCTGTTTTAACAACACTGTAAAGTGTTATCTATCTACCCCCTCTTGTGTGTTTTCTTAAGCCTTGCCAAACGCAACGGGACGGAAAAAAAAAAAAAAACACGCACACACACAAAATAATTGCAAGACGCAGTTGCCGGGGATCGAACCCGGGTCACCCGCGTGACAGGCGGGAATACTCACCACTATACTACAACGACTAGGTGCAAGTAATTTGCAGAATTTAAAACTAATTTATGTAAAATAAATTTACAAATATCATCGCTAAATATGATATATGGAAATAAAACTTTAGGGTTTTTTAAAAAATGTTTAAGGAGTTCGAAATTTGTATTATAATAGAATTTTATCCTTTACCGCATAGTTCTTTTCTAAATGTTAATACGATTGCTTAATCTTAAAATAATAGCTAAAAACATTTTTATTTTGGACTTCTATTTTTGTTCTTAAGTGATAATGAAAATAACTAATCGAAAAACCTATCATGTCCACTTAAGCGCAGGTCGTTATTAGAAAGAAGAATTTCGCTTTTTGTATACGTTTTTTTTCCAACGTGTTATTATTTGATTACATATGTAGTGGTAGAGTATAATTTTTTTATTTTAAAATAAAAAATGTTAGTAAAACAGTTTTTGACATTTTTCTTAACTCAGTTTTATTATTCCTAATTTAATATTTATTCCTCATATTTTTATATTTTTAACTAATAACTAATAATACAATTAAAAAAAACGTGTGTTTTACACTCCTGTTTCGAAATTTATCCTTGTCTATCAACATTTCCGCATAGCCATTGATTTTTCTGTAGGATAACACCAAATGGGGTCAACTTGAGCTAAATAAAACAATGTTTCAATCATATATACAACTTATAATTTTTATACGTTTATATAATATTTTCGCTTTTTTTAATGTTAGTTTTTCTTTTTATCTCTATCTTGTTATCGCATGGTATTATTTCTAGCATCTTTTCATTATTTTTTCAGTTCACTAAATGTGAACCATTTTGCTTGAGATGATAATTTTTTTTTCACACGAAACCAATTATTGGATTCAAACAGTGTATTTGAGAGATGAGTTTTAGATAATATGAAAAGGGAAGACATATATTTAAATTTTCAATTTAAAAAGTTATATACTATTCATGAAGGTAAATAAAATATTAACGTATTAAGTTTATATACTATAAATTATAAGTTTAAAAATGATGAATTAAAAATAAAAATATTTATTTTTAAGGGTTGGATATTTGAAAAAATCCACCTAAGGAATAAATATTGCTTTTAGCCTTTATAAATAAATTAATTTTATTAATTGTTGGGAAGTAATGAAAAAGGTCATATTTAAGACTAGAGACAATAGTATACTTATTTTGGTATTTGTAAATGGGGTTTCATCATGCGGAGAATTTTATGACTCTGGACTTTGATCCATTGGACTTGCAGGGCCTCTTGTCTGGCCTTCTTAATGGTATAACGGGCTTAAACGTTGTTGGGCTGAAGCTTCAATGCTCTAGCTTTTGCAAAATGAACAAAATGAAAAACATCTACACAAATTTGACTAATGAACTAAAGCACTCGCATCGTAAAATTTTTAAATTTTGTTATGAGTAAATGTTTTATATAATAATGTTTTCCTGTTCTTCTATAAGTTATTGTTTTATTAAAGGCCAATCATCATCGGGACCCAACAGTTTGTAAAATGTATATGATTAAATTACACCCTACACCTTTCTACTTTGCTATATGTGCAAATTATATTTCAATATTTGACATGCGTAAAAAATTTCTTAATTTTAATTTTAATATTCAGAACCCAAAAGCGCCTTCAATCATGTGATGTCATTGAAACTTATCTTAACTCTTTGAACATTATAATTAAGTGCAAAAATATCACAGCTGAATAAAATTCGATGTTCGTTCATACTAAGATTTAATATACACACGATTCTATATTAAAAGTACAACCTATAATTTTTTATGATTATTATGATTAATTTTTTTATGTAGTTTATTTATTCATTAATTTTTAAAACATTTTGTTTTTATTTTTTTTAATCTTTATATACTTAAATAACATAATTTTAACTATATAATATTTTTTCTATTTCATCATTCATTTAAATAGACCCTAAAGATATTACGAACTTGTGATTTCTAAAATACAATGTAAAGGCCCACTTAAACAATTGTGTTTATTTATTAATTTTCGAATTTTGTAGAAAGTGCCCGACCTAACCTATACGGCTATACTTTATAATTTCAGCTATTGATTATTAATTTTGTATTTAAAGTTAAAAATGCTGTGTTTGAATTTTTTGCAATGTTTAAATGAAAATAAACGCGTTGAGATTAAATGAAAAATAATATGACAGAATGAAATAAAGTAAAAAGTAATAATATTAATATTTTACGAAAAATTAAAAAAATCATTGCATTATTTGAAAAGTGAGTATTAATAAAATAACAAATCAACTCTCATTTTGTCAAATTAGGGAAAGAAAAATACAGCACTCCTCTTTTTCTTTTTCGTTTTCTTTTTCCTCTCCTGATTAGCTAAATGAAAATTCGAATTCATGTAATGTGTGGATTTAGTCTTACATTAATGTCTTATGAGACAATCAAACTAAACAAAGATCTAAACACAATCATGTATGGAATGGTACCAAACATCTTTAACCTTTTGAATCAACCCAAGTTGTACCTAGACATCTTGTTTCTTGGCACGCGCCTGCTTAGTTTATCTCCCATTTCAAAGCTCAAACCAACACTCACGTCAAAAGCCACACACAATTGACCAGCGATCATGTAATTTGAAATCATGTGTCACCATTTTATTTTGAACCCTGTTAACTCAATGGCAATAGTAACCATGAGATATGAACTTCACATGTGAATACAGTTTAGTTTCAATGTACTTGTTCAAATCTAGTTAAAGGAATTGCTCTTTCACATGGCCCTTAAATTAGACTTTATTCAGGGATTCTCAACTTTTTTTAAGGAAAGCAATAAATATTGTAATTATTTTATATTTTTTTAGTAGAAATTAATAGTATTAGATGCTGAAATTGAGTTTAAAGATTGAGGTTAATATTTAAAGGAAAAAATAAAGCCAATGGCAATAATACACGTGTGAATCACAGCACGAGTTAGGTGACAAAAGAAACAAAATATCCTTTGGTTGGAATTTGATTGCCTAACCAGGCAAAATCAATGTGACCAATATCGCATGGTAAACGAAGAAAACAACCAATAAGAGAACTACAACAGGTAATGTTGTACTTGAAAAAGCAGAGCAATGTGACAACAGAACAAACAAGAAATATGTGCTACTTATCTTATTACTGACAAAAGTGGCAGTCACTCAAACTCCTACAATCATTTAACTCTGAAAAAAAACAAAGTGGAATATTAATATGAACGAAACATTGCCAACATGAGCTTTATTCTCATTAGTTATAAGAGTGTGATTATTGTACGAGGCTCAATAATTCTCTTAACCCAATACTCTCAACAATTCTATGTCACCCAAATTAAATGCCATTTGTTATGTGACAAATCAACCACTTTACAATTTGACACCAATAACATGTTGAACGGTTAATGGGGGGAAAAAAATAAAGTGTTCGAGTAAAGATTGAATTTATCTTTAATGCCTTTGACAAGTGACAAGCTTCTAAATTGACTGAATTCATTTATTGCATTGGTAGAAATGATAAGTGGATAAGAATACATGAGAAAAGGTCGTAGCAATTATATGCTCTTGTCTATTGGATTTGGACTGTGAAATATACACAATTGATGTTATTGGTTATTAGATTGAGAAGCTATTTGACTCCGACCAATATGGTTTTCAAAAGAGATGCTTGTATGATTTCCCTTAAGAACTAATAGATGAGACAAGTTTGCGTTCATTTGAGCATATATGTGGAAACGTGTCAAAACAGGAAGAATCAAGACAAGCAGCCACTACCATTATCTTATGGTACACTCTTTGATTGAACCAAAGACTTGAAAGAAAGAATGATCACGCGTTTGAAAATTACAAAACCCCCACTATCAACACCCCAATTCTAAATAAATTAAAATACACAGTATCATCATATAATAATGAGTTCTGAAACATGGATTCTCCCATCACATACACAAAATTTAATATAAAACACAGCAAAAGTAAGTCATATAAAAATTTATATGAATACAATATTAATAAACAGTATAACATGTAATACGAATATTGAAGAATGGTACATGTCAAAACCGTGTTTAGTATTCTCATGATTGAAAACCAAAGGCTTTCAAAGTATTATCTTGATAAACCCCCTTTTCTTTAGGGACGGTGCCCAATGTCTCATCTATCGAACTTAGGTTTAAGCTTGTTGCAATCAAACTTTCAATTGGTCACAAACATCAACACAACTAAGATACTTCTTGGTGCAAATTTCAACTGCTAGATACCCTTGCGGCTGTTTCAACCATAGTCACATCAAACATTTTATTTTTGCGTGCGTATCTTAACGAACCTAAACGATATCCTATAAGATCTATAATAATAGTCACCCTTAACTAATTTTGTTCAAAATTGCAAAGCCCCCAGATGCGACACAAAACTTTCATATGCATTCTAACAACATTTCTGTCCAAAACAAAAAATTTATTTTTGTCATACCATCACCTAGTACTCACAAATAATCTTTATGGCCTCATGATCAATCTTTGAATTATGTCATCTGAATATCTACACTTACTCATATATATATTTTTATTAAACAATCGAACAACGCATTAGTTTCTAATAAATGTGGAAGGGTGTGCTATGGAAAAATAAAAAGATTATGGACATTATAATAATATTGGTTTACCCACCGGCCTCTTATCATATCTAAGAATTTTACCAAAAAGTAGTGGCAATGTGAAGAAGGAAAATGGCTATTTTGCACCCACCTCAACTGCTATTGTCTTTCTGACACAAATGTGTCTTTAAAAAAATTGGTGAAATTTGTGGTACATGTCAAGAATTTCTAGTTGAAATGTCCCCTTAGTCTGATACAGCTCAAGTTACAGCAGAAATAAAGAAGAAGAAACAAAGAAAGGGTAGAAAAAAACAGGAAAAAGGGAGAAAAGTGGATAGGTTTTCTTAATCTCGAAGTATTTAAAAGTATTCAATTTTATTAAAAATATATATTTATTGTATTACAATTTTTCAAAAAAATAAATAAACATTAGTTATTTAAATTTAATTTGTAAAAGCTGAAGTTAACAATTTCTTAACTTTAAATATGAACCATAACATTTTTTTTTCCATGAAACACATTAATAAATCTAACTGACGTGATTGAGATCTTTTATGAATCCAAAACATGCCTCAAGGTAACATCACAAGTCAATAATATAAACCCATGAAATGAGAAAATTGGTCCAGCTGCGCCTAACTGTCCTAATTGCGAGTGCATGATGACAAAAATAGTGATGAAAATTTGTGAACCTACTTCCAATCACGCTGAGATTAAACGTCACCATTTTACATAAATATTCTAAATGCTTCGAAATGCTGTTTTATCGATATTTTATATTGTCAAAGATTTCATCAAAATTTGAGGTCTGTGGGTTTGGAATTAAACTTTGGATAAACTTTATTTACTAATAGAAAACTGGTGGGGATTTTGTTAATAGAAAATGGGTAACGTTGAAAGATATTTCTTCAAGAATTTAATGATATTGTTTATAGCTTAGTGTGCTCTTTTGCATAAAGTTTACATCTTAATTAATTAATGCCACAAAGCACTTATAAGGACTCGGTTTGGGGCAACTGAAGTTGGGTTCGGACAAGACATGTTAAAGTTTCATAATAATTGAATTGAATGAAAATTCATCTGAAGCATTTATAAAATTTCTTGTTTAGATTATTAAATATGTAACAATGGGATGCTGTGGAGGTGAAACGTGACAACATTTCATCATGCTCAAGGCTCATCCAGTACCCCTCCAATGGAGTTTGGCAAGAAACCCACTTGCTCCTTCAAGTTAATGGGATTATCTCTTGGTTATCCGTTAGGACAGATTTGCTTTAAAAAAAATATTAACTACTCATTTTTAACATATTTTTTTATTATTAATTAGCATTTATTCAAAAATATAAAATTATGAAGAAAAAAAAACATCTATAAGAGTAAAAATAAAGTAAAACTTATAATTTTAAAAAAAATTAATTAATTAAAAATATATTAAAAAGTGTGTTTTCAACTTCCAAAAAACTTTTCTGTATTAATTACTTCATAGCAAATAACTTCGGATGCTCATATATAAATATATGACATTGGTGTGTGATTTATTATTTTTATATTGTGAATAACTTAATATATAAAAATTTTTTTATTGATTAAATTGCTGAATTTTAATCTTATTTAGTTATCTATATTAAATTTTGTTAAAATTGAACAACTTTAAAAATATAATAAAAAATATTATTTTTATACAATTTAAAAGTATATATTATTTTAATGTTAAGGTATACGGATAAAATATCAAATAATTTTAAATTAATTTAAAATTTTATAAATATAATTTATGTGGTTGAAATTTTTAATTTAATATTTAATTTTAAAAATAAATTACCAAATAAGAAGTAATTAAATAGTACAAAAGTGAGTGTAACTTATAGTAACAATAGTGTATATATGGTTGCAATGATATTTCAAATGCAACATTTCATGTAATAGTTACTTAATAATTATTTTAAATAAAATACCAAAAAAATATTTTAAATAATATTGTTAGATATAAGATTCGATTAAAAATATTAATTTATATATAACAATTTATGATTGAGTGATAATGTAAGTGTTCTTTACAGCTGTTAATGTATTTAAATTAAATTCCTAATTAAATGTCATGGGTGCATGAATATTAGTCACAAACTGTAAAAAATATTTATAACTTTACAGAAACAAAGGGTGCTGGAGAAATAAAGTCTAATAAATAAGTATTAGATTAAAAAATAACCAAACATATATAGTTTTCAAGGGCTTCATCATGTATGATATTTATTGATATGTTGGTTTAGACACTTCAACTTGAAAATTTTTAATATGATACAATCATCAATATGAAAAGAAGCTTATTTGCGTATCTTGTAACTTCTGTACGTTAGCTTGGTTTCTGTGCGCACTGTTAGAATCCCTGCTTTGCATTATTTTTACACATACTTTGAATTTAACCAAAACCCGTTCATAAGCTGCTTAATTTCCAAGACCACAAATTATGCATGCTATTATGATTATTCTGAGGATGTTAAGTCAAAACTTTGTATATTGGTTGTCTTGATCATACTGAATTGATATGGAAAATGTTTTTATATTGATTATTTTAACAAGTTTTAAAAAAATTATGTTATTTTTAAAAGTGTGACTATACTTTATATTATATCATTTAATTATTAATTGATGTAAAACATGGATATAAAAAACCTTTTTTATTAGTAACCCACAAATCGATCTAGTCACTAAAGTTGGTAAATTGAGCTGTTTGTTTCATTAGAAAGAGGACATGAGAGGATTAGAAAAGAGAGAGAGAGAGATTCAATTATGTTTTTGGGTTAAGTACACATCAAACTTAATTGAATTAAGTTAATGCAAATTTAATTTGAGTTCATAACTATGCTTAAACCTTGTAATTTTCACAAATAAATTATTCAAACTGATCCAATCAGACTAACCTATTTTACCAGTTAGTACTTGATTTTGCTTATGACAATTCAATAGAAAAAGAATGAGTTATAATGTTAGATATAGAAAAAAAGAAGTACGTTGATGGATCTAGCAAAGATATTAGTGGAAAAGATAGCATTTGTGGGGTTATTATAATGGATAATTTTCACTTAGCTGTATACGCTGAATCCACAGGACAAACCATGAAACCAATAGCACTACCACTTAACTTATTGTAATTTAGAGAGGCCTTGAATTAATCCAACAGCTAGAAGGAGAGTCCTACGCCCTAGTGCCCTAATACTTTTCCTCTCCTTTATGAAACCAGTTTCTTTGTTTTTTGTTTTGATTGTACCGTATGTGTTTTTCTATTTGATGTCTATGGAAAATTGGGGACACAACAGACAACACTGAAAAAAGATACTAATGCAAGATAGAGCTGTACAAATTCAAATATCATCAGCAATTATTTACATAATTTGAAACTCTTATTTATGAAGTTGTCTACAATACACAATTTTATTAAGTTGTGTGTACCCTATATAACTTATCAAGTTAATGGCCCAACATAAAGTACCCTCATTTCTTTCCCATTAGTTTAGTGGGGACAAAAGGCCAATTTCATGGTTTTTAAGTTCGAATTAAGTCTTTTTTTAATTGTAAGTAAAATCTAATTGTTCTACAGACCTTTTTACATATCGCTTTCTCCAAGTTACTGGCCCAACTTTTTATTTCTATCATAAGCTGTGAGCAACTAAGTCTTTGTCTTGTTTATCAATAAAAAAAATTGTACTTTTATATCTTTTCTCTTATTAACTAATGTTATCCAAATGTTGATGTTTTTCCCTCTTGCATTTTTACCTGCTTTTAAGGTGTGAAATTGTCCTCGGATTCTCGTATCCTCTTTCTTTGATTACGATAATCATCAAATAAAAGTTAGCTGTTTATATATCGTAATGGGATTACGTACAAAATACTTTTGTGCATGAAAATAATGCAACGACTCAACTCATATCTTCAGTGTATATATATGAGGCTCATTGCATTGTGCCAAATATGTAACTTTTTTTTTGTCAGTAAATTAAATGACGTTCCAACTTACGAATGTTCTTCTTCAATTTGGATCCGAAGATTTTTCCACTTTCATTTACATATACTAAAATTGATCATGTCTACAAGTACACATTAGATTGCTTTAGAAAAATTAATATAATTTCATTATTTAAATTTAAATTTTTTTCAAATCTCCTTTGCGGTTCAACCGTTTTAAGTTACACTTACTAGACAGCAGATCGACAAACCCATACAAATTCGGTATTATAATTTCCATTGTAATTAGGGAATGCATTTGTCCTGCATTAAGTCAATTTATACTAAAACAACATATCAACATTAAACTATATTAAATTAATTCTTAAAATTGTAAATATTAATCAATTTAATAAAATTTCATAAGATAATATTTTGGTCTATAAAATTATCAAATAACATCATTTTAATTTACAAAGTTATCAAACGATAGATATTTTAATTTTTAAAATTATAAAAAATAGAAATTAAAATAATTAATTTTGACAATTTTTACGTATTAAAATAATTATAATATATATTTTAAAATTAAACTTATCTAAATATAAGATCATTTTCAGAGTTTATCATTATATTTATAAGAATTCTCGTGATAGTACACTAAATTTTAACCTAAAAAATATTTTATTTTTCTTTACTTACCAGTATTTAGTTTATACATATATGAATTATTTGGCTAATATAATATTATTGTCACTATTTATATATATTACATTGAGTTTAAATTTTTATATTAAATTTTATTACATATTTTTTATTAAAATAAAAGTTTAGAAATATAAGTTATTTTAATTTAAATATAAATTTTATTAATTCTTATTATACTCATGTTATTTTTCTACATTCATGAATTTTATAATATAAATATTTTTTATCTATAATTTTTATAATAACAATATTTATTTACTTTTTTAAATATAATAATTTTCTTTTAGCTGATTCAACAAATTTTGTGAGTATTATTTTTTGTTATCAATTTTATCTGTTTACTGTTATTGTATTTATTAAATATAAGATGTCTTTATACAAACAAACTATAATTATTATAAAAAAATGATTAAAATATTTAATACTTTAATAATTTTATAAAATTAAATTAAGAAAAATAAAAATATAAAAATTTTATAATATGAAAATATTTATAATTAATGCTCAAATAATATTTAAAAAATTATTTATAAAATTATATAAAAATTGTTACAATTATTTAATAAAGATCAGTAACACAAAAATTTAAAAATATGTGATATTAAAATAATTATATTTTTTTTATTAATATTAAGATAAACCAAGCTAAAAATAAAATCTTTAACATATAAGAGGTCAAACTCAAGTCTAATAATTATGTTATAAATCAGGTCTATTTAGAGTAAAATATGGCCTGACCTAACTTGTTTTCATCTCTACCCTTAAGTTTAGGAATATCGTAGCAAGCACCTAATATATTTTATGACTTTTAATAAAAATTTACTTTTAGTATCTCATATTAAATGACATTTAAGTATTTTTTGTTAATTTTAAAATATCTAAAAAATATTAATTTTTTTTTCAACGATAGTCATTTTTTGGTAAATATTATATTTTTAATTAACTACTATAATAACTCCAATATTACTCCAAAAATAGTTCTTATTCACTAACTATTGTGTTAGCTTTTACAATAATATTTTTAGTAGGAATATTTAGTTAAATCATTTTATTTTTACCATTATAATTGATATAATTAACCATATTATTAAAATGTAAACATTAGTACTAATTGATATTTAAAACAAGATTAAGGAAGTAAACAAAATCTATAAAAATTCAAATAGTTGAAAAATCAATATAATGTCAGAATCAATTGATATCAAACATAAAATTTTAGTAAATCAGTACTTCTAAATTATTATGCTAATATTAATACATATAATATGTATTATTTAAAATTTATAAAAATTATTAAATTTAAAATCAATCATACACCATATTCTTAATTATTTATTTTAAAAACTGATTTAATTTTAGAACACATGTACATGATATGTTACAACACGAATTAAATATATCAGAAAAGACAAATAAATGATGGTTCTTAAAATCATTTGAAATGTTATGCTAGACTTTGGCTGTGCAGCATTATTCTAATTTTATGTGATAGGTAATAATAGTCTTTAAAAGTTCTCATCCAAATTCCAAACACAACCTGACTATAGGCAAAGTCAAAGATAAAAACATATACAGATTGATCACGACTTAACCCATAAATTTATATTTCCCAATATTTCTTATTCTGACTTTATTTTCTTTTCTTTTTTATATCAAAGCTTGGACCTACCAATATTTAAATTGAGTCAGGATCTTCGAATATTTTTGACTGTTTTTTTTCTTTCTATATTTTAAACATTGACTGCTTTGTTTTCGAGAATATTAAGAGAAGTGCTTAACTGTCATGCTAATCACGCTCGCTAATTTACATGTTTATCATATAAGTAAAGTCTAACTTGGCTCACGATTTGCATCATTTATTATTATAAATTTGTCTTCATCTTTTAACTCAAGTGTCGCATATGGTTTATAATACTTGTATATAATAATAATTAGAACTCCACGTTTCCACAAGTCATAGGAAGAGTTTAATTAAAATATACTAATAATTAAGATAAAATAATATTTTACAAATTAATTATTATCATTACTGCCAACTTCAATTCCAAAATTATAAGTTTTATCGAAGATATAGTATATATTTTATGTAAAAATCAATTTGAGGTTTAAATAATTGACTTAATTTATTTATTATCAACTAAAAACTACGCATAGATACCGTAATTCTGGTATATATGGTTTTTTGTTTTCAAATTACGAGGACTTTCACAATAAGTTGTTATTAAATTCTTCATTTGGTTTGAATTTTTTATTTTCAGTCATTTATAATAATCAAAATTATTTAAAAATATTTATTATAATTTTTATATCTTTAACATAATAAATATTTTAAATAAAAATTTTGTTTGCTGTAATAATTTTACTTAATTCAAGCAAAATTCTTTCTTCAAAAGTAAATGCCTAAATGTCCAAAAATAATAGATTTTAATTAAAATCTGGTATAAAAATATAAAATACAATAAATGCTTTGTAAAATAAAAATTTATTAATTTTAAATATTTAAACTTTGTTTAATGGTTAATATTAACTAAATCGATAATATATTGAGCAAACAATTTTAAAAATTATCATTATGCCCGGTTATCATTTTGTAGCACGCATTTTTTTTCATTCGACAAGCCATTTTCAACTAACCATGGGAAAATCAACTGATAAATTAACAGTTTTGAAAATTAATGTTTATCTGCTACTACTGTAAGATACGAATGTCAAATAGTTCTTTTAGTTTTTGATTGATTCAATCTAATTACATGTCATCGGATCACTTTGCCGAGTTTAATTAATAAACGAATTAAAAAGCAATTAGATAGTTAAAGCATTATTGTCAACATTTAAAAATTAACATAAATGAGGTAAGATTCTTTTGACATACAGTACTACATATTTTAATAATTACATTATTTAATAATTTTTTTATAAAATATAATATTAACAAATTTAATCATCAAATTATCATATATAACTATTATGTATATTAAATTTCACATAATTTAAACATTTATAAATATATCATTCAAATTTTAAATTAAAAATTAGTATTCGTTAAAATAAAGTAATATACAAAATATTTTTTAATTTTATTTGTATAAAATTTCGTAAAATTAATTCATTTGATAAAAAAAATTTAAACTAACCATTTGATTAATTAATATAACATTATTAAATAATATAAGTACTTAATATTAACTAATTCTGACTCAATAAAAAATGAGTAAATTTTTCTAAACTAAAATTAAAAACGAAAGGTTATTCATCCATTAATTTTAATTTAATTATATTTATATAATATTTGAATTCAAATTAAAAAATAATAAAACTTCATTGTCTTATTTTTTATTATTTTTTTAATTTACAGAAATCAAATTTTTAAAAATTCATACACATCGTCAGCGAATAATTAAAGAGTTTCAACAGTTTTGTTGATTAATTAATAATGATATCTGCGCATGCGTCACTGACTCCATTTGTTTGTAACTTGTAAGTTTCTTCCTACCCTCAGCAAATTTATAGTGCACGTTCGCTGCCTTACATATAAATAATTAAAGGTTTAAAATAAATTAATGAAAGAAAAATAATTTGAATGATTTAGATTATAGAAAATTAATGAAATTTGAAAAGCCTATTTGTTTTAACGATAGAGAAATTACAAATGAAAGTTTACAGGATTAATGTTTGAAAGAATTTTAAAATAAATTATGAAAATAGCTTATGACTTTCATAAGTTTTATTTTAATTAGATTTAATATGCTTATTGATGTAATTTATTAAAATAAAAAACTAATTTATTTTATTATATGGTATAAATTAACATGTAAAAGAAATTGTTAAACAAACGTTTAATTTAGTTTTGTAATCAAGCTCCTTAAGTCTTGCTAAAAATCATAGCTTGGCTGCAAAAAGTTAAAACAAACACGCAATTTGTAAGAAGGTGTGAAATTAGGATTTAAATGAGGGAGAATTTTAAATATTTTGATTGGTGAGTTTCGAATGGAAGAACATTTAAAATGGTTTAGTTGATAAACTTTAATGTAAAATAAGATTTTGAAATTTTAAGTAAAGAAAAACTAATAAAAGAATTAAATTATATCAATTTAAAATGATTAAGAAATTCAATTTGAATTTGAAACCTATTTAATTATAGTAAAACAGATTAATTTTCATATGGATAAATTGAGATTTTGAAATGTGCGTTTGGATGTGTTTCAACTACTACCACTACTAGAAAAGCGCTGATTACAAATGGATATTTATTCATCTGTAATACAGATAGATTTACAGACAAATTTGTGATTTTTATTTTTATTTTTTAATTTTTTGAAAAATCTGTCTATAAATCCGTCTGTAGTTTGCCTGCCACTTGGGGTGAAACAATATAGACAAAAATTACAGACGAATTTTTTCGTCTGTAATTTGAAAAAGGGAGGAAAATTTGGAGCGGGAGTTACAGATGAATTTTTCTGTCTATAAATATTGCCCTTTTTTAACCGACTTTTCATGTGACAATTTATAGATAGAAAAATTCGTCTGTAAATGGACTTGACAAATTTACAGACGGATTTTCCGTCTGTAACTGGATCTTTAAAACGCACCATTTCATTAAACCATTTACAGACGGATTTTTCCGTCTATAATGTCTGAAACCCATAAATTTGCCTCTCCCCCTTCCCCTTCCTCATTTTTCATAAATCTCTCTCTCGCCTCTCTCTGTCTCTCTCTCAAGGAGCTTCAGTTTTTTGGCCTTTACGAGTGATTGGAGCATCCATTTGAAAGATAATTTGCATCATTGTATTCCTGGTACGATACTTTAACTTTTAATTAGTTTAGTTTTTTTATTTTTTATGTATTTTAGAGACTTAAAATTTCTAAGATAGAGTTGTAGGATTGGAGATTGTATGACTGGGGAAGGGCGTAGAGGTCCTTCTCCGAACCTGATTATTGTATGCTGTTGGATTGTTTGTGTTTGCGGAGTTTGTAGAATATGCATGTTGTGGAGTTATAAAAGGATGTGCTCTAGAACGGTTTGGATTGTAATGTGTACGTTTTTTATGCATTGGAAGAAGTGGGCGATTACATAATATATAGATTATGTATAAAGAAAATTTAGATTTTTGTACATGTAAACAAATGTAAGAAAATATTAATATATTAGGAAAGATTCTGCCAAAATTTATATTAGAAATTTGTTGTATTAAGTGAAAATATTCATATAGAAAAATATTCATATATTAGGGGAGATTCTACCAAAATTTATATTAGAAATTTGTTGTATTAAGTGTAAACAAATATAGAGAAATATTCATATATTATGGGAGATTCTGCCAAAATTTACATTAGATACATGTTTTATTAAGTGTAAACAAATATAATAAAATATTCATGTATTAGGGGAGATTTTGCCAAAATTTACATTAAAAATTTGTGTAATGTAAAATAAAAGGTTGATATAATATTGTGTATTTGTGTATTTGGTCTCTAAACATGTATTATATTTGTTTCAGATATGGCAGGTAAAAGTAAGAAAGGTGTTACTCAAGGTCCTAATCGTGACAACATTGCTTCATCCACCGCTCCTACTTCTACTCCCACACCAGCTACTATGCACACCTCGCAAGATAGGAGACAAGAACAGTTTATCATGGTGCCCAACCCTGGGTATGTTGCTCCTCCCCCTTCATTGCCGACTACACATGCCACACAACCTCCTTCTACACAGGGCACAGGTGAGGGATCCACTGTTGTCCCAGTTGTAAGTGGCCAGCAATCATTACAGACGCAGGCATCATCTAGATCGCTTCCAATATTAAGATGGGATGAGTTTACTTGGTAAGTTAAATTTAAAATATGAATAATAACTCAAAATTGTTTTGAACAAGTTATAATAATTGTATTATTTTATTGTGTGTTAAGTTGGATTCCACCACAGAAGGGTCTCCACCAGGTGACAGATACCATTAAAAAGATGTTTGATGCGCCTTATACAAGTTTTGCAAAGGTGCCTAAGGATACAAAGATGAAATGGTTCAAAGATTGGAAGGTAATAACAGTTAATTAATAACAGTTAATTAATAACAGTTAATTAATTCCAGCTAAGTGTAATTAGATATTATTTCTTGTAATTCTTCTAATGAAATTGTATTTATGTAGAGCAACTTCTCCATTCCCCCAGGATGAAAAGATGATTTTCAAGACATGGAAGAGTCGCACTGCAAAGCGACTAAGACAGATGTACACTGAGGCCCGTCAGGATCCATCATCTGCTGATTGGATAGCACCCAACTTTCTTCATGTCTTGCAGGAGTATTGGGGTACTGATGAGTTTAAAAATCTCTCCGTAAAGAACAAGACAAACAGGGCATCCTTAAAAGGAGGATCGTTGCATACTGGTGGTTCTACGACTTTGTTTGGCACTAAAGCGAACTTGGTATGTGATTTTTAATTTTATTTTAAAATTTATTTTATTTAATCTACAATTGATGAGTGAGACGGTGATTTAATTGAAATTGCAGGAAAAGTTACTAAAGAGACCACCTACACATGGAGAGGTGTTCAAGGAGACACATACTCGTAAGGAAGACAAAATCTTATGGGTTGATACACGATCTCAGGCCACATATGTAAGTTATCCTTATTGACACTATATGTTATTATTAATGATTTATTATATAGTTTTCGAGACTAATATATAATTATCTGCATTGAATTATAGGATGACTATATTCAAAGGCTTGAGGAGGCATCTTCTCAAGATCCAGAGTCAGTTGATAATGATACTATATGGTCAAAGACGGTGGATGGCCTTTATAAAGGCCGCATTTACGACATGGGGAGTCGCTTTGCAGACTTTATGTCCCCTGCATCTGTCACCGGAGATGCCCCTTCTCTTGTACCTGAGGAAGTGGAAGACATGGTCCGCACTCAGGTCCATGCCCTCAATGAAGAACTACAGAAGCAAAATGAAGAGATGTGGAAGAGCAAGGAAAGTGCATGGAAGAAGAAGTGGGCGAAGAAAATGGAGAAGAAGATAAAGAAGAAGGTAGCATCGAGGATGCAGAGGGAGGTGCAGCAACAGATGCAGCAGCAATATATGCAGATGCATGCATACTTTGAGCTCATAAGAGCAAGCACCTCTACACCTCTTCCTCCTCCTCTACCAGCTCCAACACCACCAATCTTCAACTCCATGCGTCATTCCTCCTCTGACTCTTCCTCTACTGGTGGCGATAATTTTTCGGAAGATAATCACGCCGATTATTAGTGATATACAATGTTATTTTATTTTTTATATTATTTTTCTAGATGTTTACTTCTTCCTTTGTAATGGAATTTTAATTTTACATTTTATAGATAACTTTTAATTTTAAATATATAATTTTGTAGTTTTTATTATATTTATAAATTGTGATAATTAGGAAAGCGAGAAATAATTATGTTTATAAAAAAAAATTTAAAAAAATTTCATAAATGAATTATAGACAAATTTTTTCGTCTGTAATTATTTACTGATGTGCATATTACAGATGGACTGTAGTCGTCTATAATGCTAAAATTAGTCTGTAATAGTGAAAAAAATCTGTCTGTAAATTCGTCTATATTTTTGAATTTTCTAGTACCTTTTGGTTAATGATTTTTTTTATGCATTTCCTAATTTTTTACATCCATTGTAGACAGAAATTTAGAGATAAAATTTGTGTAGAATTCCTTAGATTCTTAGATATTGCTTATCAAACAATTTTAGAGTTTTATTTAAATATTTTATAATATTAAGTATAAAAATTTGACTAAAATAAAAGTTTTATTTTAATTAATAAATAAAGCTTACAAAACAACACTTAAATTTTATCTAAAGCTTAATGAGTTTTTTAATTTTGATCCTATGTGACAGAATCCTAATTAGTGTAGGATTTACATTCGTGCTTGCTATCAAGGAACTTATGTTAGAATTTTAAATGGGTTTATAGTGTGATGAAGTCATCCATGTGAAGCTACTATCTTTCGGTGAAAGAGAAGTGTAACACATTTTTAGTTAAAATAAAATTTTATTAAAAATTATGGAAGATAATTATTAAATTATAAGTGAAACTTATATAATTTTTATAATTTTAATAAATTTTAACTAATAATTAAAAATGTATTGAAGAATAAACTGTTAACATTTATATTTAGTGAAATATTAATCCACTTTTTTTATTTCTTTGTTCATGTAGTAAATATTGAAGAATAATAACTTAAAATATGTGAAATGACATTGTACTGAATAATTTATTTACTTAAAGATATAGCAAAAATCTTCCCAGGTCGTTCAAGATATTAATTTAAAATAAAACAACAACTCAGAAATAAAATCATTAACCTGAAACACTTTTAAAAATTAAAATATTAAAATAAATATAATTAATAAATTTAAAATAATAATGTTGTTGTGATTTAAAATATTAAAATAAATTATAATAATGAAATAAATATAATTCATAACATCAACAAATATATCAACAGAATAATTTAAGATAGTAAGTATCAATCAATTTAAATAAATATTGCAATTAAATAACAGAAACAATTAAATAATAATACTTATTAATTATAATTAAATTTTAAATTAAAGATATTATAACTTAGAAATACCTTTATAAGTTTACCACTTTCTTCTTGTTTATTAATTAATACAAGTACAATTTATTTGTGCGATGTTTCTTTTTGCCAATGACTTTTCTTTTGTTTTAATTTTTACTAGTTTGGTGTTGTAAGAAAATAAAAAATCAGATCATCCATGGTGGCTTTGCGAAGGCACGCTTTTCAATTTTTTTCCAACGAGGAGGTGTGGATTTTTTCTCGTATTTAAATAACTTCATGCAATTTGTCTTTTATTGAAATGGAAATACTTGAAGATAAGAATAATAAAAATATTGAGACATTGTTATATATATTATCTAATTTTAATTAAATTTTGTTATATTCATACGTTTCACTTTATATTTCGTCTTTTTTACACTTAACTCTACATTTATTTTTTATTTTTTTTTCACTTAGGTCTTATTTATTGTAAGTAATTTTTTTTTCTTCACATTTATTCATTCTCTTCTTCCTCTTTTGTTTTTTTTTTATTTCTTATACTATATATGCTATTTTTTATTTTTAAAATATTAAAACAAATATTTATTTATATATTATACTATTTTTATAATTTTTATATATTTTATTTATATAAATTAATACATAAATTTTAAAAAATATATATTTATAATAATTTTTTATTTTTTTATTATTACACTTGTAGTTGTTATTTAAAAAATTTATATATTTATATTTTAATAATAATTTTTAAAAAGTAGAAATACACATATACATTGTTAGAATACTCATAATTAAATAAGATAAACTTGAGAAGAGTATACACTTTTAAATTTTTCTTGAACTTTTTTTTATTAAAATTAATAAATATATACAAAATTAATAATTTTATATTAAAAAATTGTATTGTACATAGTGTAAATTATAGTTATATTTATATTATATTTATATTATTTTTTAGTTTTAAAATTTAATAATGATAGCATTCAAACATGTTAAATAAATAGTATAATAAAATTGACATGAAATCAAAGAGGCTCTTATTTTTCCCATTTACTTTTCTATTATTATAACAGTTGGTTGTAAGTAATATGATATTTTGAGCTTTGCATTATAGTTTGTAATTTCCATTTGTCTTGCCAAGTCATAAAATGATCAATTCAATTGATTGTTTTACTTCAAAAAATAGTGAATCTATAATCCAATTTTTTAATATCGACCAAAGGAAAACTGCATCATTAGCTATCATGTTTGGATATTTGTTTAAAACAAATATGTTAACATCTCCATTAATGTTTCCTAATTCTTTGAAACAAGACAGAGAAAAAAAATCTTTCACGATGATAATGATGATATTTTTCATACTTGACTTCATTTCAATCATATGTGCTATTGCTTGTGACCCAAAGTAACACATACACGGTGATTTTAACTCATCCCACACAAGATGTTTGTGTACATCAAGCTAATTAAGAAGAGTATTATATTAGTTTTCTTATTCATCCTTTTGCATTTCTATATTGCAAACTTGCTATTCATTCATGCATGTTTGTAAAGTAAAAATATGACTAATTATGACCACCACGTGGTAATGAACTATGTGGTCCCAAATAACTTTTAATGTGTTCATTTAGCATTTTAGCTTTTCTTTTTGCGTTAAAGCTAAATGTAATTATACTTTATGTTTTGGTGAGTCTTATTTCTCATATTATGATTTGCAACCCTTAAGGTATTTTTTTACCCCAAATCTTGCAATATGTGGTGGCTAAAAGCTGCTAAAAAAACTTGTAATTTGTGGTAGTAAATAACCGCAAATAAACTCCAGGTTAGCTGGACTAGAAAATGCTTTCTGGAAATTTTAGATTGTCAAATAATGATTTTACCATTTTTTGATAGATATAGTAGGGGTCACACAATGCGATAAAGTAAAATGAAAAAAAAAAGTAGAAATAGCCAAAAGTCTAACCAAAAATTGTGTGTAATTTTGCTAGAATAATGGTTGAGAAATTAAAAGAAGTATTGAAAAGTATAACATTTATATTATTTTTGGTTCGATATAAAATAAAAGAAATAAAAATAATAATGTTAAATTTTTGTTATTTGTTTGAGAGGGAAAAAATAGAGAGAAGAGATTTTTTATGGGACCTAAAAACAAAAACATCCTCCTCAAGTGACGTGAAATTAATGGGAGTGAAAAAGGAAGCTGTACATGTCTTTTTTAAATATTTATAAAAATTAGACTAAGTTTTGACGACCAAAAAATAGAGAGTAAAACTTTAAAATTTATGAGTGAATTACTTCACTGGTATGATTTTTTTATACAATTTATACATTATTTTAGTTTTCATCATTACAAAATAATATATTTTTATTTTATTATTACAAATCAATCGATAATTGTGTGTGAGGCACTCAGGTAGTAAAGACAAATAATAAGAGTACTGAATTTTGTTAGTGCCCTTAGTTTTATGAAGAATAGTTTCATCATGTTCCTAATCATTGCGGTACATTTTAACGCATTTGCATCATGAAGAATAGAGTGTGAAGTGTAGGGGTCTAAATATTTACAAAACACAGAATTAAAAACTTCTGATATTATTAAAAATAACCATACTTAGTTAATTTAAAATTTGATTAAAAATAGTCTAAGTATACTTTTAAATCAACATGAAAATAGATATTAAATATTACCTCAAACTTTTATATTAAAATAATACGACCGATTCTTAATTTTATATGTAATTTCATATACTGATGAAAAGAAACAAAAAATTAGAAGGAAACTAATACTTTCTTTTTTGGCTTAAATGATATTTTTTATAATTTTAAAAATTAGTCTTTATAAAAATTATGTTAACATTTAATTCTGTACATTAACAAATTTTGTACTCCTATGAAATATTCTACACTAAATCATAATATTATTTTATAGAATTTAATTACAAAATAATATTATTTGTATGGGCAAAAACTTATTTAAAAATACTTTTTCACGAACAAGAAGCAGAGAAAAAGCTCACCCGAGCAACATGAGGCTGCATTTTCACGAATGTAGCTTGGAATAATAATAATAATAATTTTTCGAAAAAAAGTTTAAGTGGCAGACAGTTGATGTCTAAAGCGTCAACAGAACATTTAAGGAAGTGAAGATATCATAACTCGACGAGAAACAAAATAGTAGATGTTTCCAAAATAGCATGGAAAAATGCAAACCAATTTCTTTTAAAAGTCGGATTAAGAACTTAAAATAATATTCAAAAATATAATAATATATAATTTTATAATTTTTATATATTATAAAGCATTAGTTAATAACAATTTTATTCTTTAAAAACAAAATAGAAAAATATTTATTATACAACTCTTTTTTTATATATTTTTATCAATTTTTTAATATATATCTTAAAAAGTAAGAGCACACAATAAACATTTATATATAATATATATTATAAAATTGAAAATATTAATAATATTACATGTTATAAATTTTGATATAAAATATTATTTTTAAAATTGTAATATATTTTTAAACGCAGATTTTAAAAAGTATTTATATTTTAAAAATTCCAATTAACCAACGGTGGTTAACTAGTCCACACCTCATTGACCTCGTAGTCTAGTTAGAATTATTTATATAATCTTAATATTTTATACCCAAATTTTTGCACTGTTTATTTAATTTTTGTATTTCTCTTTCTACTTTACCATATTATTTATTGTATAATATTTTATTTTATACTCAAATTATTTTCACATTCTTTCTTTTTTCAGTCTTACGTCTCTCTTCTTTTTGTGAGCATATACATTTCTTAAAGATGTAAAAATATCTATATCTTTGATTTTAAATTTATATGTATAAAATACATTAATAAAAAAATTGTTTAACTTACATATATTAAAAAATCAATTTGATTACTTCAAAATTTAAAAGTTAATTTAAACATACAAAAATAATAACATTTTATTAAAAAATATTTATTAAATTGTGTATCTATTATATAATAAATATTTTATTTTTAAAATGATATTAGATACGTAAGTTTAATATTAAAGATTAAAATTAATAAAACCATAAAAAATTAATATCTCTTTGAAAATAATATAAAAAAACCAGCCTTGAAAATATCTTTTACATCTACTATGTTGCCACGTCTCCATAATTACTTCTTTTTACAATTAATTTTGCAAATATGGCAAAAGAAAATGATGAAATGAAAGAAAAATTACAGCGTGCTAATTTATAACATTTATAATTAATTAGAACCTTTATAGCGTGCTAATTTATTTAATTTAATAGAATCTGAAACTGGAACTTCTATCTTTTCTTTTGTATCTATGACAAGAAAATTCCAAGTAAATCCAAAGCAGCCGCTATTTAAGGCGAAACTTGACCTGCAGCAAAGCGCGCACACACACACCTCAAACTCAAAAAAAAAAAAAAAAAAAAAAAAAAAAAAAACACACTCTCAAAGGCTCAAACTCAAATGGTACTTTCAAAGCAAGAGGGGGAAAGGGAACACAAAAAATACGCAAAACCAACACCTTCCACAACAACAACCATGATAGCCTATCTCCAACACTTGCCCCACGGAAACGACACCGAACCCATTCCAAACGAGGACGTTTCAGCCCTCAAATCGGCTTTCCGCTTCGCCGCCACTTCCGCCGCCGCCAAGGACTTCGGCGGCATGAAATCCGCCAAGCCCTTAGCCTACATAAAACCCTTCGCCGCGGCCGACGTCGCTCACGCGGTGAAAGAGGCGGCGCGTACTCCCCACCTCACGGTGGCGGCGCGCGGCAACGGCCACTCCATTAACGGGCAAGCCATGGCCGATAAGGGACTCGTCCTCGACATGCGCGCCATGGAGGACCATTTTAACCTCCTCCATCTCGACGGGTCCCTATACGTCGACGTTTCGGGAGGGGCATTATGGGAAGAAGTGCTTAAACGCTGCGTCTCGCAGTTTCGCCTCGCTCCGAGGTCGTGGACCGATTACCTCGGTTTAACGGTTGGAGGAACGCTCTCTAACGCCGGCGTGAGCGGCCAGGCTTTCCGTTACGGCCCGCAAACGTCCAACGTAACGGAATTGGAAGTCGTTACGGGGAAAGGCGATGCCTTGGTCTGCTCCGAAACCCAAAATTCTGAGCTTTTCTTTGGGGCGCTTGGTGGGCTGGGCCAGTTCGGTATCATAACCAGAGCCCGTGTGGTTCTTCAACAAGCCCCAGATATGGTGCGCTAAACTAAATATACAAATTATTTTTTCTTCTTTAATTTTTTATAAATAAAAAATATTACTTATTTATTTATTTGGGGGTTACTAGGTGAGATGGATAAGGGTGGTTTACTCGGAATTTGAGGACTACACTAGCGATGCGGAGTGGCTGGTGAGTCTCCGAGAAGGTGACGGTTTTGACTACGTGGAAGGGTTCGTTTTTGTGAACAGTAATGACACTTGCAACGGATGGCCCACGGTGCCCATGGGCTCGAACCAACGGTTCGACCCGGTTCATGTCCCTTCCAGCGCTGGCCCGGTTCTCTATTGCTTAGAACTTGCCTTTCACTATCGTAACACAGACCCCCCTTCCGATGTTAATATGGTAATTATATTTAATATTTTTTTTATTCGGCATGACAGGGCCTGGGGTTTGCGATTTGTCTTTTATTATGGGGTCGGGCTGAGTGTTGGCCAATGATGACTCAGTGGGTCGCTTAATTTAATAAAAAGAATTAACCATTAACAAAAGACAAGTTACCTTAGCGATAGAGGAAGCATTTGAAGTGGGTCCCTGGTAAAAAAAGTCAATAGACGAAGATTCACCTACACATGTACGAAGTTGAGGGAAGGAGGGTGGTTTATTTAATTCTTGTCTGCTTACACAACGTCACAGATCGTTTGGGTTAATGTTTGCGATTTTATTTTACTATTTATATTTGTTGATGGTCATAATGGAGTTGAGTCTAGTTGAAGAGAAAATGGCAATGGTTCCTGAAAACTGACTATTCGGTCATAATGTATCTTCCATTGGATTTTCTGACACATCACCTCTCCTAAAAAAGCCATTGTTTTTCGCTTCAAATTACCCAACGGGACTGTACCTTGCGTGCCCTGATACCTTAGGAAATAGCATAAAATTGTTAAGGTTAAAATGGTCATGTAACATCAGTGGGGTGCTCCATTGCTCTGATCATTGAGATCTCGCTGACGTTACGGTCCCCACAGTTGCCAAAAATGCATCATTTTCTGGAATCTGTAGGAAAATAAAAACATATTCCCAATGACGTAAATACCCTCGGGTCAGTGGTAACACTCATTCAATTTATTATCGTAGGAGGTGGATAGATTGCTTGGACGGCTAGGATTCATTGAGGGTTTGAAGTTCGAGGTGGATGTGACGTACATGGAGTTCCTGCTACGTGTAAAGCGCGTGGAGGAAGAAGCAAAAGCCAACGGCATCTGGGACGCACCTCACCCATGGTTGAACCTGTTCGTGTCCAAGTCCAACATCGCTGAATTTGATCGTGAAGTGTTCAAGAAGATCCTCAAGCACGGCGTTGGTGGCCCCATTCTCGTGTACCCACTATTGCGAAGCAAGTAAGTATACTAGTTACTCCAATTCCTTCTATTTTCTAAAGATCAAATATATCATTTTTTGAACCTATTTTTATTCTTCAAATTTAAAATTTATATATATATATATTAATTGGAGAAAATCTTGAGGGATAGGGCGAGTGTGTAATTTAAATGCGTTTGTTGGGTTGGTTGAGGTGTGAGCTTGAGCTCGACATGAAGTGGTGCATATATGGGGAAGAATGAAACGGAAGAGGGATATGGGGTGTGGGTCCCACGTATGTGAATCACCTGAGGTGAGGGCTTTGGGTCTATGTTATGTGCATAGTGAGCTTGGGTGTGGACCACCAATTTGAAACGAGGGGTGGTTAAGATCTTTGGTGTGTGTCAAGGCAAAGTGGGACCCCACCCATCCCCATCTTTTGGTCGTAAGGTAACCTCAGCTGTTTCATCATACTTCTGCGGTTGTACCATCTTCCTCTGCGGATGTCCGTACAGGATGACCCCTGCATTTCTATTCCTTTTCACTCCCTGCCCGCGGTTGGCGCTTACCCTAACTTCAACCTGTTCCTTTCCATCGGGACAAACTCATCAGCCTGTGCGTCAATTCAAATTCATTTTCCATTTTTCTATTTTTTATAAAACTAGTCCTTTTTTCTTATATTTTTAATGTGATAAATATTTTTTTGTCTCATTTTGTTACCTAAAAATCCTTAAATGTTTGAGTCAAGGTTGGGCGATTAGATAATGTCTCTCTCAACGTAAAAGCTCTAAAATTTGAATCTTCCCGACTTTATAGATAAAATTCGCGAGGTCACAATCTATAAAACCACTAGTAGGAAATTCTCTACGGATCTGGGAAACGAGATTTTGTTGATTAATTCCATGGGAACAAGGTATCTTTCGTGGTGAGTGTTGGCAATTAGAATGGACAAGGATATTTATTCGCCAACCGGATTACAGCGACACCGGTCTTTGTAAGGACTCTAGAAACGAGATTTGATTTCTGACAAACAAAACAAAATGGCCCTTCTGGTTCCACATACACAGGGGTTATGGCGATTCTCTTCTGGGGATTAGAATTTGGTTCTTTTAGAGGGTCCCCTCCCCATCCCCACCTTGCCTAATCTGTAACTGGTTTAAGTCATGCGCGACCCATTAATGAATTGACCTCATGCACTAATTAATTTCATTATCATCACACTAATTACTATACACATATATGATTGGAAAATTAATTTAATTCCCATGATTCATTTTTAATATAAAGTCACTAGCTAGACAATTGATTAATTATATACGCTTATTTTGTTTTGTAATTCAGGTGGGATAGTCGACACTCGGTAGTGGTGCCGGACAGCAACATCTTCTACATTATAGCATTGCTCCGATTTATTCCACCACCCCCAAAGGGACCACCCACTGAACTGTTGGTGGCACAAAATCAAAACCATGCCATTATTCAGTTATGCTACAACAGAGGCTTTGATTTCAAGTTATATCTCCCTCACTACCAGTCACAGGAGAACTGGATGCGACACTATGGAGATAAGTGGTCCACATTCGTCCAGAGAAAGGCCAATTTTGATCCCTTGGCTATTCTTGCACCTGGACACAAAATTTTTTCCAGAATCCCTCATCAACCTTTGTCTATCACATAATTATTTTACATTAATAAATTGTTTTTTCTTTTTGTTTCTCACCCATTGTCATCATTTTCTCCTTTTTATTTTTATATTTTTATATTTTTACTCCCCCAGCAACGCCGTAGCCATGTTGTATATCAATGTTTTTGGGGCGAAATTAATATCAATCTTGCTCCTTTGCGCTGTCAATTGAGGATTTGATGAGTCACATATGCGTACATACATACATATAAATAATTAAATCTAAATTAAGCCTGTGGGAAAGGCCAAGATCGTAGCGATTCAACACTTGGGTTCGTGATGTATGACACGTATAGATATATATAAGTACAGCTTAATGACTCTAATTGTTTGGCGTCACTTTCAACCTATCAAGCAAACTAGCTAGTGCATGTCAACCAGTCCTTTTCCCTTTGTCTCTCGGGATTTTTAATCTTTAAGAACCTACGTGCCAATCATCAATTTGGACCGCGCACTACATGTATATGTGTCTTATCTGAGACAATTTTAACTGGCTTTGATGTTTCGGTTGAATTTTGTTTCGTCCTTAGCTACGATCGATCAATTGTAGTTAACAGTGATACTCACTACTCCTTTTGGATTCAATTCAAATTAGTAACTCGAAAGATGGAAAAAGTAAAACATATATAAATCTGAAAGTGAAGCCACTTGGGTTTGGAGTTAGGTATATGGGATTCTTTATTCCATTTTGTAGCTTTTTTAAGTAAAAAGATCAAGTCTAATCCAATAAAAAAGCTAAAATCTCAAGGAAAGCTTTCGCTTTTTTTTTCCCTTACCCTTTGAACTGGTTTCCACAAATCCTCGGGCTCTGCTTGTTTGACGCGAAAATCAAACAAAATCTACTTGGTTTCTTGATTCTCCACTTTCATATTCTTTCTTTTGGTAACTTTTGTATTCTTTCGTCTTGTTCTTTTTCTCTCGTGTAATTTCCTTTTACTCTTATTAAAAGTAGAGAAAAGTAGAAAATACTCGGGGTCCCCTACGTAGCTTTAGAAGGCAATAATAAGATCATGATTTCTTGTAAGAAGCACCACCCAATCACAAAACGTTACGCGATTAGACTCATGCAAAAGTAGCATCTACGTTCTATGGTAAACGTGTCATGCACGGACGTGTTTATTTTCTCATCTATATCTACGTTCTAACACAGTACGGACGCGTAGGTGTTGCGCGTGTTAAACATCTTACAATTTACAGCTCCCACTTTTCCCTGCTTTCATAAATATCCTTAATGCTTTGTTTAGTTTGATGAATTCAAAAAAAAAAATAACCATTTAGTTGATTAAGTTCTTTTGATGAATTAAAATTATTTATTATCCAATCATTTGAAGATTTCTCATGAATTTGGGATATGAAGTTATTTTAAAATTTTGAAATTAATTATTTTATTTTATACAAATTTTAAGTAAAAATTAAAATTTCTCATAAAATAGTAATGAGTAAATACTAACAATTCCACCTATTTATACCAGCGCTTATTTTTAACGACTAATTGGAAATGATTATTTTTACTCATTTAATTTTTAAATCTTACTTTATTTTTATAACATTTAAAAAGAAGAAAATATGTCACAAATAATAAATAAATAAATAAAATTTATTAAATATTATTTTTTATATTCAAATATTTTACATAAGAGTAAAATTTAAATTTTTTTATCTTATTTAAAAATAATAAATAATTAAAAATTCATTTTTTTAATTTTTAAAAGATATATGATTCATAAACTTTATTTTTATTATATTTTATAGTAATATGTTTATTTATTATTTTATATTTATAAGTTATTCTAATAGTTAATTTTTTGTTTATGTTCCATTCAATCAGTTAAGTTTTTAACTTTTCGCTTTTCATTTATATTTTCAACTTTTAATTAGCTTATCAGCTAATTTTATAAATAAACCTTTAAGTAGTTTTAAAAATTGAAAAATTAAAATCACATAGTCTAAATTAGAGAAAAATACAATTAAACAAAAAATATTATCAATTTTTAAAACTTATTTTAAATATCTAAATTTGGTTAATTTTTATTTAAAAATTATTATATTTAAAAAATAATAAATACTTTTATTTTCAATAGAATTTACTCTTTTGATCTCTTAAAATATACTTTTGAAATTTTCGTTAATATTTAACAAAAATATTAAAGAGAAGAAAAAATAAATAGTACAAAGCATCGTAAATATTCAATACATACCAAAAATTATTATTATCACTATTATTAGAAGGTAATAAAATCTAAAACAAGATAAATAATGTGATAAAAAGAGAAAAAAATATTATATATCTACATCTTTATATTTATTAAGTAATTTTTTATTTAAAAGTTCTATTTTGACTTAATATTGTCCTTTCAGTAACTAAAAAAAAACTCGAAAATTAATCAATATTAATACAAATTTTTATTTTTCACCTTAAAAAAGATAATAATTAATTAAATACGTAGAATTAAGACGAGCCAAGTCCCAGTTACATGAAATGAACGGGATTTGAGAAGCCTATGTCACTTCCAACAAATAGAATAATCACTATCCTAATGACATTATCTAAGTGAATTCATGAACTCCTGCCATTGCTTGTTTGTTTTGTCATTCCATTTACATTTAAAGGAGACCAATTCCTGTTGTTCAACACTATTGTTGTTCCTACGTGTCTACATTTCCATATGATACCCACTTTCTTTCCTTTTTTCTGAGATTCTTAGTGTTTAAAGTTTCTATCACACTTTAATTCACTAAACTGAATCAAACCAATCCATATATTTCAGAAAAGAAAGTTCTCTCAACGCTATTTTTTTTTAATTCTCATAACTCAAATTTAAAACATCACTTAAATAAACATTCTTTTTATACGCTTTTAATTCCAACCACTTGAGATATGCTATCTTACGTTGTCAATCTTATATTTGGTTTGGGGAGAAAAATTTTCAATGAATGTAAATAATGCAATATATACCCACTGTTAAATTTTTAGTAATTTCCTTTAAAATTAATACAAATTATTATAAAACATACATGGTTTTAGAAATAAATGTGTAAAAACTACATGTGTTCAAATATTTTAGTTTTGTAAAATCTTAAAAAATGATTTAATTAATGAAATATTATTTTATTGATAATTTGTAAACATCTCATTATATTTAATTTCATTGAAAACTGTTTACCATTGATTAAAGAAACTTAAAAAAATCATTAAGTGAATAAGTAATTACGGGAAAAAGAGGTTGATTTACACGTGATCATGACTGCATTAGAAGAGAATACATACAAAAAATACTATCACATTTTAAAATAAGAGAATTCAAATTTGTAATTTACAGAAATGAACAAAATAAACTACAAAATATCCTATATAATAATTGTTTCTAGCTATTTTTATTTTTTTGGTATAATTTTTGTTTAATAAAATTAAACTATTAATATAATATGTCAACACTAATAATATAGTATATTATATTAACAAAAATATTATTGGTACGAAAAATTGATATAACAGACATATTATGTTGTTAGCATAGTACATCATACTATTGGTAATAATTCAATATTTATATCAAGAGTTTAGTTTTTGTTAGATAAAAAATCTATTAATTAATATAATTTAAATTTAAATTTTATGAAGCACTCTGTAATTACGCAATATTTCTTCACAAAAATAATATTTTATTTATTATTTTCTTCTTTGACACTTTAGTCATTATTGTTTATTTATTTTATAAAATTAATGAATAAATATTTTTATATTAACCTATCCTTAATAATTAATGTATATTTGGTAAAGGACAATAAGTAAACAAATAAATAAAGTATTAATTAGTACAGTTAATAAAAGGTATGATAAAAATTAAATAATATTTTTTGTAAGATTTAGAATACTAATTATTTTTTAAAATTTTATACAAAATTTTAAACATTAAAAAGAAACACCGTAGTATAAGATTGAAAGGAACATGGAAAGCGAAAATAAGGGTGGAAGAGAGGGGAAGTAAATGCTACATTCAAACAAAACTTAAATTATGTCCCTCTTCTTCATTGAACTTCGGGTGTCTTGATATTGTCTCAATTATATGTTTATAAATTCGTAAAAAAAATTATAATTAATAATATTAAAATAAACATAAATTTATGCAAATTAGAACGTAAATATAAAATGCTTAAAGTAATATTTCTTTCCTATGTGACGGCAAAAGTTTCAAGTCCTCACTTTTTCAATAGCATCACTTTACTAGAAAGATTTTTAATATTATGATGCAATTCCAATGGTGAAAATCTAGTTGCAGCCTTATAAAGTCATAATTTTAAGTGATCAATAACAGTATAAAACAAATTATAATTCAAATTAGGAAGATAAGTATTTTAATACCCATAATGTTTTCTCCATGTATCTTGCTTCAATGGGAACCTTCTCCTTGCTCTAATTATTAGAGATAATGATGTGGTCATTGTGTACCAAGTCCTTGAGCGTGGAAATTTCTTTATCAATGGTGCTTTTGAAGGAGTGGAACAAAATTAGACCAGTCAAGAGCTGCTTTATCTTTCAGGGATAAGGATGAGATTTGAATTATGATTAGTCATCTGTTCCACCATCGCTATGTCTCCTCTTAATGGAAGAATCTCTAAGTGGTCACCCTTTGGTTCTTGAAGCCGAAAGAAACAAGAGTCATTGGTATATATACCCAGCTCCATCACCACCAAGCTAAGAACCTTAAAAATTCAATAATATAATTATAGGGATATATATATTATGGTTTTATTTACTCAACTATATTATTTTACTCTTTCGAGTAATGTAAATCTAGTAACTAATAACTCTATTTCCATTTATATATAAAATTACTCCCTCCAACATGGAATTGCTTTTATTCATTCAGTGGGTTTGCCAGATTGGGGAAGTTACAGTTGATGATCAATTTGTAGATTAATGTATATTCAGCCTCCACTTTTGATTCTTTTTTGAGTTGGTCTATGTGCAAGCACGTGATTTATCTTCTTTAGTTGGAAGAACGATAGTATCTCTCTGGATGATAAAATATATATACTTCGAAAGCAGAGCTTCTTTTTCATCCATGGAAAACTATGAGTACCAATTCAAGAAGTATAGTATGGTATATGAGATTTAACTTTACCGGACTCTGCTCGCTGGGAAAGAATATTCCACCTTTTGAGCTGAATAAACAAAAATACAAGAGCATAGTTTGACCTAAACAGTGGATTTCCATGCACGTTCAAGAAAAGAATTTATGCACTGATTTTGTACGATAACCCACATAAATTTCTTAATTAAATGCTGTAATTAAGATGACATTAAGAAAGAAAAAACTTTCATTTAGTGGCGGAAAAACTTAGTGACTGAGGGACCAGCTGCCCCAAACATTTTTTGCTTTGTTATCACACTTTTTCAGAAACCATCACAATTACACATCTCAGGTGCATTAACCTATATACAACGCACATGCAATCAATATTCATGTTCTTTTTGTCCCCTTCTCTCGTTTTTCAATCAAATTTATACAAATTCTATTGGATGCATCAGAATTTTGGAGGTACATTAGATAAATGCACAATTTATGAATATCTCTTTAATATTTGAAAGGTCGTTCGTTCTTTATATTTTATCAAGAATCCATTTATAACAATGTGAATATTTCAAATCTACGCTTAGCTTTGTTGTTAGCTTAGATTTGTGAGGCCACTCGAATATGCAAGAGTAGAAAGTATAAAATAAGGTAAACGTAACATTAAAAAAACATATAAATTTTGAGTTTAACCTTGAAATATACAACTGCAAGCTAATGTGAAAAATACTCCCAAGCCTGGAAAATATTTAAAAGAACAATATATACATTTAATTTATTTCAGTTTTATTTTAAAATCAACATCGTAAAAGTCAACAAATATGAGTTCATTAAAAAAACAAATAGATTGTGCTACGAAAATGCTATTTGAACTGTCAAAATATCCAAAGGATAATGATATTAATATTATATATTTTGGCACGATCAAACTTTCCATATTAATAAGAGAATTGCATATAAAAATGTAATGGGCTCCAACCCATTATCTTTGTCTCCGGGCCAACCTCTCTTTTAATTGGGTTTGGGTTGATATACCATATCACTGGGCTTAACAGAAATGTGATGGGCTTTCTTCCAAAGTTCTCTATTCTTCCCAACTCTGTATGGCACGTACCAGTGTTCATTTGGTGACTTTGCCTAATACAAATCAATGATTCCAGTTTTATTTATTTTTAATACAATTCTGTCCCTTTTTAATTTTATAATCAGTTAAAATGGTGAATGAAGGGAAATGGTATACTACTTTCTTCACAACCTTTCTTATGCTTACAACCGTACAATTATGTTTTCCCATCATTAAATACGAGTTGTTATTGATTGCCTTAAGACACAGAGTTGGGTTATAGATCACTGACTCGTTCTAGAAATGAATTACACCTATTTATCTATATTGAGATTTTCCTGTTGTTGTTGATTAAAATGGGCCTTGTTTTAGATAAAGCCTTCAATGAAAATGGGCCATGTCATGGAACTAAGGCAGAAGAGGGTATGTAGCACTAGCGTTAAGAGAGCTAGAAATTGGACAGAGCAACTGAAAGAAAAAGGAAAATATTTGGTGTTTGCATGGTGGAAATTTGGAGTGGGACATGATGTTGGGTGTTGGTAAAGTACCGAAACCTAATTCTCACGTCCAACAAAGTAAGCACACGGGGAAAGAGAAATGGAAGTTGTTGCTGCCACTAAACTACGCAATCTACTGTACAACAACTGTGCCTTGTTCTCGCGTGTCATCAATGGAAAGGACGCACAACATCATACACACATAAAGCTACCAATTCCATATATACAAACAGTCACATAGATGCTGATTGCTGAAATAATAATAATTTATATCACAAAATGGATCGTGCCACACATTTATTTTCCCTCCTTTATCTCATATTGTATTATTACTTTAGTTAAAACCATATTATAAATATCAAGAAAATTATAATTATTCTTTAATTTAAATATAAGTACAGTTAAGTTTAAATCCTTCTTCAAGAATCTGTCTAATAATAATACCGTAATTGTAGAAAGTAACATCATTACTATTAACTAGATGAACTGTGTGTTCGAAAATTATTTTATAATTTTCACTCTAACTCCAAGTCAAAGTTTAGTATTTTAAAAAAGTTTACAAAGATATTATAATTTCTAACATGGACATGAAGGCCATGGAGTCAATTGTCAACCAACCAAAATAAACAAGAAGATTGACAGTCCATAGGATGTGATCTATAAAAAAAATTATTGCAATAAACATTGTATTGCCGAAAAACTATATTATGATACATATAGTTTATTAAAATAATAAATAACCATTTTTTATTAAAATACACAACATTAATTATTTTTGTGTAATTTTAGTATATTTTAAATTATATAACTGCTTAGATCAGTTCATCAATTCTTCCCTTTTTACACACTTCTATTCTCGCAGTCGAGATACTTGAAGTTAGATTTAAGTAACTAGTAAAAAATAATAAATACTATTTTTAATATATTAAAATTAGTCAGAATATTTGCGAAAAAGTAAAGTTATATCACAGGTTAAATGTGAACCAGGTTTAAAATAAAAGAATGGCTGTGAATAATTTGCCATTTTAAAAAAAATCTAACTAACCCAACTTGCTATTTAAATTAAGCAAATACGTGGAAGAGTTATGTTCAACATGCTAGTTTATCTACTTTTTTATTTTATTACAAATGTAAAAGAAAATTAAGTTTTACTTATTTTTACTAGTAGTAATTAAAGTTAGCCAATAGCAATCAACATCTCTATATATATATAATTAATTATACTTACTTATCATTGAATATATTAAATTTTGAAACATAAAAATTTATTTCTATATATGTAATTTCATCTACTTATTATTCTATAAATTAAAATTCAGAATATATAAAGTCACTCGTATTAACTACACTTACTTATTATTTTGTGCATTAAAATTTGAAACGTATAACTCACAAATTAAAATTATATTTTATTCACACTTATTATGTTTGAATTGTATTTAAAAAATATTTATTAGTGTTGCTTATTATAATATGTTACAAACGGCAACATAAATATTTATATTATAAATTAACTTAAATTACCATTATTAAAATTAATTATAATATTTTTTATAATTTATGAATTAAAATTATTATTATATTTTAATATAATCTATATTTTATACGTACTTCAAACACTAAAATATATTTTGAATTAAAAAATTTAACTTACATTAGTTTATATTATAAATTATTAAATTAAATTTATACTAAAAGATAAATTTGTATATTTAAATTATTTTATTAATTAATTTAACATAATCTATATTTCAATATGTACTTCAAATACTAAAATGTAATTTGAATAAAAAAATATATTTATAAAATTATTTGTTTATATTATATATTGTTAAATTAAATTTTTAATAAAAATATAAGTTTACATATTTAAATTATTTTATTAATTATTTTAATATATTCTATATTTCAATATTTATTAACAATACAAAAATGTAATTTGAATTAAAAATACTACATTTATAAAATTATTCGTTTATAATATATATTGTTAAATTAAATTTTTAATGAAAAGATAAATTTACAAATTTATATTATTTCATTAATTATTTTAATATAACATATAATTTAATATATATTTCAAAAACTAAAATTTACTTTAAAATAAAAAGTTATATTTATATAATTATTAGTTTATATTATATATTATTAAATTAAATTTCTAATAAAAAGACAAGACAAGATCAAATAAGATAATTTAAAATTACTTAACTGCTTACATAATTTAAGAATTATAATCATAATTAATTCATACTTATTATCTTTGAATTGTATTTAAGAAAAATTTATTAGAATTGATAATTATATAATATTAAAAATGACAATAATAAAATTACTGCAAATAATATTTAATAAAAAATTATTAAAATATATTATAAATAATTTAAACAAATTTTAAAATTTTCTACGTTAAATGTTGAAAATAGAAAAAATAATAATGATTAATGTGTACAAAAATACTTTTGAAAAAATTTAATAAAGTTCTTGAGTTATCATTTAATTATAAATAAAAATGTATCTTTGTTTTTAACTTCTATTTAATATTTGAATGTTAATTATTGTTTTATATTATATATTATTAAATTAATTTTTTAATGAAAAGACAAGTAAACTATAATACAGATAAAAAAATAACTTATATCATATTGATTTTTTATTTTTTGACTTTTCATATATCACCAAGTAGGACTTCATCTCTACTTATATAAGTTATATTTACACAATTTTTAAAAATTTGCTCACGGTTCTTTCTATTGTCATTTTTTTTTCCTTTGTATTTTGGAATCATATCATCTGTCAATAATTACCTACCCAGGTAAGTACATGTATTTTCGAGTTTGATATTTTTTATTTTGTTTCACTAAATTGTGTTATATATTTTAATTTAATTTCTTGAATAAGCATAAAGTTGTATTTTTTTTTTAAATGATATCATATATTAAATTTTATTTTTAATTGATTAATTTGTATTAAATTTATTATTATTTTTCATGCTTTTGTAGGAGAACAATAAGTTGTAATGAAGATAAATAGATTTTTCTTAACGATCTGGATTCAATAACAGATGATTATATCAAACTTATATCTCCAAACATGGAAACACTAAATTTACCAAAAAGAAAGAGGAAATTAATGTATAAATTATGAATTTATAATGTATTGTTCAAATTTCTTAGATCATACAGTAATTTATATTTGATATTTTCTTTTAAGTCGCAACTTAAGGAAGATGAAGTAGAATATGGTGAACAAAAGGCAACAATGGAAGATTTAGAGGATTAAACTATTTTTATTGCAATATTGTATAGATATTTTTAATATTATGTAGAATTTGAAAAGTAAAATGTTTATGATTCTCCAAAAAAATTGATTTTCTTTTTGTGATCCTATTTTTAAAGAACTAAAAAAAAAGATTGAATTTTTTTTTTTATAGTTCTAAAATTTTAAATGAAAGAACAAAATTATTTCTAAATATTTCAAAAGATATTGTAAAATAGATCATCAAATTGTACTAATGAATAAAAATAATTAAATAGTAAAATATATATATATTAATTTCTTAAGTTACATTTTAATTAAAAATAAAATTATATATTTATTTTAAATTATACTCAAATTTGAGTGATATTAATTTAAATTATTTTATTAAATACAATATATACAATCTATATTTTAATTTGTACTTCAAATACTAAAATATACTTTGAATTAAAAAAAAACTGCATTTACAAAAGATAGTAGTTTATATTACATGTTGTTAAGTTAAATTTTTGATAAAAAGATAAATTTATATATTTAAATTAGTTTATTAATTAGTTTAAAATAATTTATAATTTGATATGTATTTTAAACTCTAAAACTTAATTTTGAACTAAAAAATTGACAGTTACAAAATTATCATTTTATATTATATGTTATTAAATTAAATTTCTAATGAAAAGACAACTTTACAAATAAAAATATTATATATAAAATAAAATTAAAATTGTTAAAATAAATTATAATATTTTGGTTCTTTACTTTAAGTTAGGTTTAAATTTAAATGATATTAATTTAAATTATTTTAAAAATTAGTTTAATATAATCTATATTTTATTATGTACTTCAAACATTAAAATGTACTTTGAATTAAAAAAATTACACTTACAAAATTATTAATTTATATTATATATTGTTAAATTAAATTTCTAATAAAAAATAAATCTACATATTTAAATTATTTTATTAATTAGTTTAATATAATATATAGTTCAATATGTACTTCAGATATTAAAATATAATTTGAATTAAAAAATTACATTTAAAAAATTATTAGTTTATATTATATATTGTTAAATTAAATTTTTAATAAAAAGATAAATTTACATATTTAAATTATTTTATTAATTAGCTTAATATAAGATAATTTAAAACTACATTAAATTAAAAATTATTAAAATTAATTATACTCATTTGCATAATTTAATAATTATAATTATAATTAATTCATACTTATTATCTTTGAAATATATTTAAGAAAAATTTATTAGAATTGATAGTTATATAATGTTAAAAATGACAGTGATAAAACTACTGTGAATGATATTTAATAAAAATAGAAAAGATAATATTAATTAAATTGTTCAAAAATATTTTTAAAAAAAATTGATTAAGTTCTCGACTTACCTTTTAATTAAAAGTAAAAATATATGTTTGTTTTAAATTCTATTCAACATTTGAATGTTAATTATTGTTTTATATTATATGTTATTAAATTAAATTTTTAATAAAAAAAAGCAAGTAAACCATAATAAAGAAAAAAATACAACTTTTATTATATTAATTTTTTATTTTTTGACTTTTAATATATCTCCAAGTAGGACTTCATCTCCACTTATATAAATCAAGTTTATACAAATTTTAAAAACTTGCTCACCCCTTTTTTTTAGGCATCTCATATTGGGCAGCTCACAGACCAAACTTTAAAGAGTCAACGAGTATAGAAGAGAAAGTTTATCTTTATCTATTGAATGATCATCTGCGTATCAAGCATAAAAAAAGTTCATATTAAATGCATACAATTGATAAGAAAGTGAAAAATCCAACAATGTCCCTTTATAGTTGCTTTTATATGAGTCGGTGAAAGTTTCAGTTAGAGTTAAATAGGAAGTTTTTCCTAAGTACTTCTAATACAAGCGAATACTCATCTTCTATAGGAGGTATAATAAATGAGATATAAATTGTGTTTCCCTCCTAAGTCTTTGAGCTGGAGTTTGTTTTAGTGATTCACTGTTCTTTTTATTTTTTTATTTTTTTTTTGTATTTTGCAATCATATCAACTATCTAGAATTATCTATCCACATAAGTTAAGTATATGTGTTTTTTATTTTATTTTACTAAATTGTGTTATATATTTCAATTTAATTTTTTGTATAAGCATAAAGGTGTATTATTTTTAAATGATATTATGTATTGAATTTTATTTTTAACTGATTAATTTGTATCAAATCTATCATTATTTTCTTTAATACATCGTAAGTAATTATTTACTTTTATGTTTTTTATACTTTAGAAGAGAATAACAAGTTTCAATAAAGATAAATGAATCACAATTATGGGATACACTAAATATATACCATAAAAAATAGTTAATTAGTACTGATACGGTATTAATTGATAAAAAGATATTAGTATTTGTATTTTCTTGATTAAAAATTTATTACTTTTAATAAATTATAATTGAGCTTAAATTTTTTATGTTGTTGTATAATAATTAAATAACTTAATTTATTTTTAAATTTTTTAATTAATTAATCTTTTCTTTCTATAGAGTAATTACATACATGCTTTCATAATATAAAGTATTTCTTACCGATTCAAAGGTATATTAAAGGAAGAAAAAATATACTTCATAACAAATTTTTCAATGTTATTAAGGGTGATAAAATAATTTTTTACCATATCTTTGAATTTGTGAACTTTGAAGATTTGAAAAGTCACTGTGAAAATAACGTTTTAACATGTATTTTGCCGTAAAACTTTACTAAAATTGTTATATTATTTGTATTTAATTTATGAATTATTTTTCTAAATTTATTTATTTCATGAATAGATGTGATTGTAGTGGTCATGCACACAAGTTCTATTGAAGAAAAAATAACTACTTAAAGCAAGATAAAAGAAGGAGAAAATTAATGTATAAATTATAAATTTGTAATGTATTATTCAAATTTCTTAGATCATAGAATAATTTATATTTGATATTTTCTATTAGGTTGCAACTTGAGGAAAATGAAATAAAAAATGTTGAACAAAAGGCAACAATGGAATATTTAGAAGATTGAACCATTTTTATTACAATATTGTATAAATACTTTTAATACTGTGTAGAATTTGAAAAGTAAAATGATATCAAATATTTCTGTCTTTTAAAAAATAATTTTGTTATCTTATTATATATATATATATTAATTTATTATTATATAGATTATGTATTGACTTTATTCTTAACATAAAATTTGTTTAAATTTTATATGACTGATAAATTTTATATTATATCAACATCTGTAATTCTAATTTGTTCCTACTTGGGTAACACTGGTCTTCAAGTCTCTGATATGTTGTGATGACGTCTCTCTGGTTGTCACTGACGTGAGGAGGGTACCTGCCAAAAGCACTCCGATGCTAAAGTCAAGATTCGGTTCTGAGCAATAAATGTTATTTTTATAATGAAAAGTCAATGCTTTATCTGTATTTTTACCTTCTTTATATAGGCACTGTAATGGGCTAATGGGCCTATTAAGCCAGTCTTGATTTTTAGCCTTTTATTTAAAGTAAATAATATCTTGATTATTACCCTTAATTGGGTTAATTACTTTTTAATCTTGATAAAGGGTATCTGGCCAAACTAGGCCGAATAGGTACTCAATTTCTTTTCCCTACAAGTGGACCGAGTTGTTCCCTATCTAATACACTAGCCCCCTAAGCCCGAAGAGGTACGAAGCGAGGGCTTAAATAGTTGTCAGGCTCAGTTAGACAAGGAGTAGTCGACTAAAGTGAATTTGAACGAGACCGAGGGAGGATTCGGTATCGAGTAGATGAGTGGTGATAGCATTTAAACTTGATTGATGTATACCGAGTGTACACCGAAGGGTATTCAATTTAGTAACAGAATGATATAGGCCAAGAGAGTAGATAAGAAATCATAATATAAGAGAAAAAATAAATAATTGAAAAAGGAATATTCTAGAATGTTGCCCTTCAGGGTTTCCTCAGTGTGTGTGTATGAAACGAAAGAGTACCCAACCTCATATGTTGATCTAAAAAGGATCTGACGATTCAAAAGGGGGGCGACCTTTCGTTTGCCCGAAACCAAATCTCCTATAAATATGTGGTGGTCCCTGCGTCCATTTTCTACTCTTTTACTCTATACCGTAACGTGCACACAGTTGTTCTAAACCGAAAGGTGTTCATTTTTCAGAGATCTTCACTTTTCCTTTCATACCGACTACTTACAAGGTGCGTTTTAATTTCTCATTTCTCTTTCCTTCATGGCCGATTGAGTGAGAGGATTCTTTGTCCAATGTCTCGGGACCATCTACTGTTGAAGTAGACATTATAAACGAAACTAAGGGGAGTGGCGAGGTTTTATCAATACCAAGCAAGAGGATTGAAGAAGCACAAGTCAGAGGATGCAGCACCGAGGCTGAGTCGTCTGCTTCAAGTGATACTGACGCTTCTGAACCCCTACTGAGTACCAGCCCCCCTAGGGAAAGACAGATGTTCCCCCCTGTACCATACCCGGATACGAGTGGGTGCACAGTGAAGTGGCCATGTACTTTTCTCATTTTAGAAGAAATAAAAGTCTTCAGTTTGTAGATCATTGTGATATTTCCTTGTGGAAAGCCTCTGATCCGTATCCGATATACCTCAACCCCTATAAAGGGGACGAAACCGAGAACCATGAGTTTGTTTTCTTGAGGGGCGTTGGGATGACCAACACCTTTTTTATGTATGAATATATGTTTAGAGAGTTAGGTATTAGGCTACCCTTTGATGACTTCCAAATGGGAGTTTTGAGGGTTTTAAATGTAGCACCGACACAACTTCATCCAAATGGGTGGGCGACAATACAGGCCTTTAAAATACTTTGTAAATTCCATTATATAGAACCTAGTGTGGGGCTATTTCTTCATTTCTTTTGTACCCGTCCATCAGACTTAGCAAGGTGGGTATCTTTAATAAGGCAACTTGAGTTGCCTTTGTTTAAACCTTATGTTTCATCTTTCAAGGGCTTCAAAATCGGCTACTTCAAGGTAACCGTGGACCCTATAGGTAGAAATTATTTTTTTGATAGCGAGAATAATCCCCTTTTCCCTTTTCATTGGACTCGGGCGCCTCGCCGATACGACATATTTCCTGAGGACATGTTATCGGCTAGGGAGTTATCGAATTTAGAATATTTGAAGTCCCTTCCCCGAGAACTACCTGCCCGACACATACTCCTCGTGCTCAAGTCTCCGCGTCCTCGTTGAGATATGGAGGGTATTATCGTCTTTTTTAACTTATTTTTTGAATCAAGTTGTATTGATTTGACTTATTGTTTTTAATGTAGGCTTAATGGCTCAACAAGGTGTTGATGTGCTGACTTTCCGTCGTACTCTGAAGCAGAGGATGCTGGAAGGTGCGCCAATTGAGGAGCACTGACACCCTCAACTTGATCATCTGCCTGAAATATCCGACCCTCTCCCTCCTTCGCAGGACCTAGTCCTGACAGAAAATCAGCCTAAGAGGCATAAAGACAAGGGCAAAGGCAAGGAGGCTGAGAAGGAAAGAAAGAGAAATGGTATAGAAGGGGCGCGCAAGTAAACCCAAACTACAGCTATTGAAGGGGTCAACAGTTCCTTCAACCCGATAATTCCTCTAGCAATGCTTATCGAGACCTTCTTGGCAACCGGGACACATATCGGCCGGCTAGTTGCTCCCAATCTGTTGTTTGATTCGGAGAAAGAATTGGTCGAGAGCTTAGAACTGGAATCTCTCTGGCGCTGCTACGCGAAACTACAAGTACGATTTCCATTCTTGAGATGAAGAATGTGCAGAAAGCGTATTTGGCTTCTCAAGAAGCCTTAGCGGAAAGCAGAGAGACTCAATATAGTCTTGGCGAGACCATTCAATCTCTAAAGGTTGAGGTCAATCAGTATAAGGAGCACTATCGTATAGTGGAAGGTCGAGTTCAAGCAGCCGATGAGGCTCTGAGGGCCAAGGAGGAGGAAATGGAGGCGCTAAGGGTGAAGTCTGCGCAGATGGAGGAGGCCTTAAGGGCCAAGTCGACCGAGATGGAAGAAGCCCTGGCACTTGAAAGGCAGAGGGGTGAAACCGGCTTGAAGGCTTTTGCCGAGAAGTGTTCAGAGCAAGTTGCTTTGGAACATGAGTCTGGTTTTAACCACGCTGTTTATCAATGTCATGGATCCTGTCATGTCCCGGCCGATTTCCATTTTGATATTACTAAAGACTTCTTCGGCGGCAGGTTCATACCTTATAATGAAGTAAATGATGATGTGAAACCGGACGCCAAAGCCCCTAGCCGAGTTGCTGCTAATGAAAATGCTCCTACTCCCGAGGGCCCTGGATCGGATGCTGGGGAAGGGCAAACATAAAACTATCTTTTATAATTTTCTTTGTACTTTCGGGTCAATAGTGCCCCAATTTTGTAATTCTACTAAATTTTTGAAATACAATATCTTTTCTTCTATTTTTGTACCTTGTGTACTAGATTTCTTGAATTTTGAAATACAATTTTGTAATTCTACTGAATACCCTTGCAAACGTTATCTTTATGAATAGTTGTCGGATTATATAGCAAGTATTCGGTGTTGACAGATTATGCATCCTTGGCCGAGTAGGGTACTCGGCCAGGAGTTAGGTAATTCAACTTTGGCCAAGTAGAGTATTTGGGAGGAAATTTTAATACATTCATCATTGGCCGAGTAGGGGTACTCAGGAGGGAATTAGTTATCTCAACCTTGGCCAAGTGGAGATACTTAGGAGGGAATTTTAATAGCAATTCATCCTTGGCTAAGTAGGGGTACTCGGGAGGGAATTAGTTAATTCAACCTTAGCCAAGTAGAGATACTTGGGAGGGAATCTTAATTTAAATGAAGTGCTTGAAAGAAATTATCATTTTGATGAATGATAACCGAACAGCTTAGAAGAAGAACTTTATTGATAGGGTGTCTCGTTAAAAACCTTCCCAAGAAAACCCCTTTTCACTTTCTTTTAAGAGGACAAAACTTGGGCGAGGAAAAGAGTGTACCAAATATAAGTTACAAGAGTTCAACTAAAATAATGCTTTAAATGAGTGGCGTTCCAAGTTCTGGGTATCATCTTCCCCTCTAGTGTTTCCAACTTGTACGCTCCGTTATCCAATTATGGCGCTACCTGATAGGATCCTTCCCAATTTGCTGCTAACTTCCCTTCCCGTCGATCCTGACGGGTTTCGCCGGTTACTCGCCATACTAAGTCATCTTTATAAAATTGTCTTGGAGTAATTTTGGAATTAAACCTCCTCGCCATCATCCTTTTACTAGCTTCAGTTACTATTGCTGCTTGGCCGCGTACTTGATCTAAGAGATCCAGGTTTATGGCCAGGGATTCGTCATTGGCCGACTCCTCGAAGCTTATCCTTCGAAATGAAGGTTCGCCAATTTCGACCGGGACTATAGCATCAGTACCATATGTAAGCTGGAAAGGAGTCTCTTTAGTGGTTATTTGTGGTGTACACCGATAAGCCCATAATATCTCGGGCAACTTCTCTGCCCATTCTCCCTTTGTTGAACCCACTCTTCTTTTTAATTCATGTAAGATCACTTTGTTTGCAGCCTCAGTCTGGCCATTAGTCTGAGGGTGTTCGACAGACGTAACCCTGTGATTGATGTGAAGACCTTCTAAAAACTCATTGAATGGCCGATCTGTAAATTGCAGCCCGTTATCTGTAATTAATGCATGGGGGAGGCCAAAACATGTGATGATGTTTTTCCAAGTGAATTTTTGTACGTTGTTGGCTGTGATGGTGGCAAGGGGCTCGGCTTCAATCCATTTGGTAAAGTAATCCACAGAGACAAGTAGAAATTTACACTGCCATTTTGCTAAAGGGAAAGGGCCGAGGAGGTCCATACCCCAAATAGCAAAGGGCCAAGGAGAGCTAATAGGGCGGAGGATATCGGCATGTTGGTGTAGGTGAGGACCATGTTGTTGTAGGTGAGGACCATGTTGTTGACAGGGAATGCATTTCTTTACAAACACATGGCAATCTTAAGCGAGTGTTGGCCAATATTACCCAGCTTTGAGTATTTTTGCTGCCATGGTTCGTCCGCCTGAATAGGTACCACAAGATACCTTTGGGAATCTCCCTTATGACATAGCTAGCTTAGTCATCGTCAAGACATTTAAGCATGGGCGTTGAGATCCTTCTCCTGTACAAATCTTTGCCGAGGAGGAGGTATTTAGCTGCATGCATTTTTATTTTCTTGGCCGAGTTTGGATTATTTAGCAGGCTACTGTCGGTAAGGTATTGGATAATAGGGGTCATCCAATTGTGAAGTATATTTTCTATGTCCATGCACTCTTGTTGAGCTGTGCTTGGTTCAAGGATTTCTTGGTGAATTACGCTTTGTAATTGCTTCGGTTTTCCTTGGCTAGCCAACATAGCAAGCTTGTCAGCGTGTTCATTCATTGTTCTCGGTGTGTATCGAACACCTACCTCGTCAAATTCAGCTTTTATTTTTTTAAATTCTTGGTAATATTGGAGCATGACCGAGTCCTTCACCTGATATGTTCCATTGACCTGTTCGGCCACTATCTTTGAATCACTCCAACAAGTGACACGTTTTACTCCAACGTCCTTTGCTAATTTGAGGCCGGCTAGGAGGGCTTCATATTCAGCTTGATTATTAGAGGCTTTGAATCCAAACCGAATGGATTATTCGATTGTTACGATGTTCGGCCCTTCAATTATAATTCCTGCTCCACTACCCAATTGGTTTGACGATCCATCAACATGCAGATTCCACATATCCGACGTGGGTTATTTTTGTGCTGTGAATTTGTCAACGAAGTCCGTTAGCACCTGAGCTTTAAGAGGTTGTCGATTTTCGAAATGGATGTCGAATTGAGAGAGCTCAATTGTCCATGCTACCAACCGACCAGCCAACTCTGGTTTTCTCAAAATTTTAGCCATTGGACAATCTGTGCGCACAACCATCTTATGGCTTTGGAAATAATGTCTTAACCGACGAGCTGTATGAAGTAGGGTCAGTACTACTTTTTCCATCAACTAGTAGCGGGATTCAGGACCTTGGAGTGTTCGGCTGATGAAATATACAGGAACCGGTTCAGGTATTTCTTGTAGTAAGACTGAACTGATGGCAATATCTGATATGGCCAAATAAACAATCATCTCTTGTTCAAACTTTAGTTTTGTCAGCACAGGTGGTGCTGCTAACATATGCTTGTACTGAATGAAGGCAACCTCATCCTTCCTTTTATTTTCTTGCCGGGATTTGAAAGTTTCTCTCCTATCAAGATTTTTTGAATAGGACCCTTGGTCCATGCGAATTTGATTTCGTTACTCAGCTAATTCTTCCATCTGCATATATTTCGCTGCCCAACTCCTTAATTCGTCCAAATCAGCTGGTATTTTTTGCAAATACTGTTAACGAAAGGTCCTGGCTTAAGGGCCATTGTGAGGTGGTGCATAGCCACTGCTAGTTCCAGGTTATGGATTGAAAGGGTCACCTTGCCAAAGCGTTCCATGAATGCTCTAAGTGATTCTCCTTTTTCTTGCCGAATATTGACTAGCGCCAGGGATGTTAATGGATGAGGTCGGCTTGTGGCAAACTGCAAGCTGAACCGTCTTGTGAGGGTTGCAAAAGAGTCGATGGATAAAGGGAGGAGTCGGGTGAACCAACTGAGGGCTGGTCCTCATAGTGAAGTGGGAAAAATCCTACACCACAAGGAATCGTTCTCCGTGTACAGACCGACCTAGGTTGTGAAGACATCCAAATATTCCCCAGGATCAGATGTACCATCGTATTTTTCTATTGTTAAGCCTCTCCAATTGTTGGGTAGCTTAGCCTCCAAGATGTGGTGAACGAACGGGCTTCAGCTTACGAGATCGTCCCGGTCATTTTTGGCTTCAGATTGATAAATCTGCTTTGATCTTTCCTGTAACGCCGAAGACTCCCCCTGATCCTGGACGATGGGCGTAGTTTGGGAAGGAATGTGTGTTCTTATTTCTTCTTTCAAGTTAGCATTCTCCATTCTCAGAGCCGAGAGCTCAAGTGCATCCCTTTCTCGCTCCCTCTTCATCTTCGTCATTTCTGCTTTGAGCGGTCTTAGTACAGCTAAGAGGCTTTCGTCGGTTCCTCCTTGCATCACAACTTCAGGTGTTGGTTCATCTGGTGTGACATGCTCCAGCTGTTGCTGAGAGGTTCCTCCCTGTTGAGTATGTCCTTCATGCTGGCTTCTCGTTAGTATCATGATTAATCTGAAAAATGAGGCTAATTGTGCCCCACGGTGGGCGCCAAAATGTTCCTACTTGGGTAACACTGGTCTTCAAGTCTCTGATATGCTGTGATGACGTCTCTCTAGTTGTCACTGACGTGGGGAGGGTACCTACAAAAGGCACTCTGATGCTGAAGTCAGGATTCAGTTCTGAGCAATAAATACTATTTTTATAATGAAAAGTTAATCATTTACCTGTACTTTTACCTTCCTTATGTAGGCAATGTAATGGACTAATGGGTCTGCTAAGCCAGTCTTGATTTTTAGCATTTAATTTAAAGTAAATAATATCTTGATTATTACCCTTAATTGGGTTAATTACTTTTTAATCCTGACAAAGGGTATCCGGCTAAACTAGGCCGAATAGGTATTCGGTTTTTTTTCCCTACAAGTAGGACCGAGTTGTTCCCTATCTAGTACATAATTGATATAAAGATTAATTTTTATATTAAATAAAATTATTATTCTCTTTTAGTTTCTACCTAAATCTTAATCGATAAATGTTTAACTACTCTTTTTTTCTCTACTTCTATTATTTTAATTGTTTAAAAATAATTTAATAGAAATTGACTTATTATAATTATGTATAACCTATTAATGTATATAATATTTTATTTATATTTTATATTATAATAATTACGATGATAAATTTAATTTTTTTAAATTGGAAAATTAATAATATTTTTACTTAATGATTTTGTTGCAATTTTTTTTTATAAAATGTTATAATGATGATGATAAATACAAAACTCTCAAATTAAAACTAATTAATTATAATAATTAAAATAAATTAAATATAATTAAATATCATAACAATGAAAATGAATGTGATTTGATATTTAAATCTTTAAGTAACCGTTCGTTTTGTATATTTAATAATTTTATATTGTAATGAATGAATATATAAAGAAAATGTAACGTTTTAACTCTAAATTAAGTTCAAAATTTAGATTTAATTTTTATATATATTATTTGTTTCAAAAGTTAACAAACATTTCCCTTTAGATACTTTTAAAATTTTATGAGTATGAAGTTTAAATTTTTACAACTATCGAAAGACTTATAATCCAAGAAAGATATATATTAGTGTTTAAAATATTATAAAAATATTCTTTATATAAACATATCAAATTATCTTTATTTATTAAAATTCTATATTCTCACTATATAATTATTCAACAATTTTATATTGGAATATAAGTTCTAATATTTTTAAAATTATTTCTAAAAATATTCAATTACAAACGCAAAAAACCATGTTTTCTAATGAAAAAATTCAGTCATTTTGTGAATTTAAAGTTAGTTCTCATGATATAAATCAAGATACAAGTATTATACGTAAAAATATTTATTCAATACAAATATTTTTTTAATAATATAATTTTTTATTATGTTATATTCTTAAAATTATATATTTTTTAATTTTTAAAAAATAATTAAATTAGGTTCACTAAATATTAATTATTTTTTTTGTAAAACCATATGATATATGAAATATTATATTACAGAGATAGACACATAGACATCACACAAAAATTATATATGAAAGTAATCATCAAATTTCAAATACACCATATCTACGTCAAAATTGTTAAAACACATATATTTTTTTGATAACGGTATAATATTTTAATGTATTTATATTAAAGCTATCTTTATATTTTTTTAAAATAATTACAAACCTAATAAATATTTTAATGATGGTATAATATATATATATATATATATATATATATATATAAAAATGAAAACTTCATTTATTTATCTATTGATTTTTTTAAGATATAACATATTATTAAATCTATTATTATTTTAATAAATATTATCTTAATTTTATTAATTCTATTATTATTACATTAACAAATAATTATTTAAAATTATTTCATATTTTAAAATTAATTTATTTCTTTATTTTAATTAGAAAATAATTATAAAAATTTATTCATGCATGTATTGGTATTAATATTATAAACTGCAATGATATTTGCTTATTTATTTATTAATATAATTCAATTATAAACTTATAGAGTTTATCATAACTTATTTTATAATTAATATTTTATCATACAAATTATAAATTAAAATTATACTTACTTAGTTATTAATAATTTTTTAAAATTATAGTTGATAAATTAAATCAAATCATTAAACAAGAACTTATATATCCCGTAAAATTCTTAAATACTTTAAATTTTAATAAATTTTCTTCTCATTGCTTACAACTCAAAGAAAGAATGTCAAGTACGCTACTTAGGAACATCAATCCCATATTAGGAATGTGCAATGGAACAAGACTCCTTATTAAGGACAATTATTAAATTATGTTAGATTATATTTGTCAAAATCTATATTTAATCATGATCAATTATATGTTGCATTATCTAAAATAATGTCAACAAAAGAAATAAAAATACTTATTATTAAAGAAGATAACAAATATATAGAATATACAAAAAATATTATATATAAAAAAATATTTCATAATCTTTCTCAGTGTAATTATATTTAATATAATAATTTTTTTACCATACTTATATATTTAAATTATATATTTTATATTTAAAATAAATTAATTTAATAAAAATAAAACAAATCTGAAGTCAAGGTGAGTTAAACTGAATTTGTTCATCGTTCAGCTTAATTTATGATGACTCGATTTGATCAAGTTTTTGATAAATTTATGTTCACACCGGGAAGAAACTAATTTTCTAAAAACCATCACACAACGAGGAGGATAATGAAGAGCACCTTGTAAATAGCATTGTCCCGTGAGATAAAAATATAACTTAATTTATATGTATAGATACTATAAATATATTACTTATCTTTCAATGTTGATGGAGTCTTAATTATATAGATGATAACTAATTTATCTTAAACTTATATTTGAATGTCATGATTAAAAGAGGAGGGGAGGAAAAGAAAATTAATAAAGATAAATTTTAGTTTAAAAGTTATTTAATAAGAAGAAAAATTAGAAAGTTTTTTAAATCATTCAAACTTTAGTTTTTTTTTATTTTTTATACTAGATTTTTTCTCTTTCTCACTCTCTTCTAGGATTCTAAATTTTGTTTTTTAAAATATATTAGTTTTTAAAGAAATTTTTTTAAAAAAATTTATAAAAAAATAATTTTTAGAAAAAAATAAATATTTAATTTTTTTAATATTTTAAAAAATATAAATAAAATATATAAAATACAATAATATAATTTATATGATTAAATCTCCATTACTTTCCTCTTTCACAATATTAAATATTTAAACAAGTAAGTAATTTAAGTCTTTTTTTTTTCCTTTCTCTTTAACCTTTAATTTTTTTCATTTTCTCCTTCTTTAAATATTCAAATAAAGTTAAAATAATACTCACACAAATTACAAATTTGACATATTCTCAATTTGAATTTTATTTTATTTTCTTTGTATTTAATCAATTGTTCTTAAAATATTTTTAAAAAATAAAATACATCCGTTTTTTTAAGGTCTCTTTACTGTAAATAATAGGATGATAAAATAGAAATTAGAATTACTTATGTTATTTTATGTCATAATAAGATTTGATAATTTTATCTTCCCGAGGTATTGGATAAGAATCATTAAAATAGGATAACTTTTTTTCTATTATTACATTTTTATTCATATTTATATTTTTAATATATTATAAAAAAATTATTTTAAAAAACTTAAATTTATGTTATTTTCAATATTTGTTGACCAATAGGATGTAATAATTTTATCTTGCTGAGTTATTGGATAAGAATCATTAAGATAGGATAACTTTTTTCTACTGTTATATTGTTACTCATATTTATAATTTTTTAATATATTATAAATAATTATTTTAAAAAACATAAATTTAATATTTTTACATAAACATTATATAAACATTCTTTAATAAACAATATTTTAAAGAAAATATTTATTTTTAAAAATCTATAATGTTTTTTTAATGAAAAGTATATTAAAAAAATTGTAAAAAATATTTAATCACTTTATAAATATATATTTCAAAACTTTTTATAATTTTGTGTTCTAATTATAGTTTTTTCCCAAAAATAAATTTAAATTGTAAAAGAATTGAATAAATTTAGTGTCATTTAATATCAACTTTAATATTATAGGTACATATATTGTGAAGAAGTAAAAAATGATAGGATAAGATCTTATTATTATTTTTTATTATATTTTATTTTTCTTAATCTCTATATTCTATTATTTTCTTATCCTGTCATGTTTATGATATGTGATTTGCCTTTTTAAATGACTTGATTAATTATAAAATATATGTTAGAAAGTGTGATAAAAATGTGTTACTATTATTATTTTTATATAAAATTTTGCAATAATATTCCTATAAAAAATAGCACTCTCAAGGCAAATGTATTAGGATTTTGATTTATTTTTCTGAATATATACTTTAAATTTATTGTTATTTACAAAAAAATATTATTTTTGTTAAATATACAAAAATACAAATATTTTTACATGAATTAAAACTGAAAATTAATATAATTATAAAAATTGAAAAAATATTTGGTATCCTTTTTTGCAACAAGGGATGTGACGATTTCATTTTGTTTAAATGTATTTTTAATTCATTAAAACACAGTTTTTTAATCTCTTTTAAGGATTTATTTATTTTCAATTCCTGAAAATTTTAAAATTATATACTTTGAATCATTAACAATAAACTAAAGTCATATATTTTTTTATGAAATATAAGAATTAAACATGTACTAAATAAGAATCATATACATATATATATATATATATATATATATGTAAAAAAAGTTACAGTGTAGAACATGGATTAATAAAATGTGTGATGAATTTTGATGATAATCAAAGGTAATTATTTAGACATTAGTAAAGTCAAATGACACATGATTGTAAATGTCTGCGTAATATAGTACATTACATAAACATGAATAGACGTGTGATTATTGCAAAGGTTAGCGGCACAAATGAGAAACATCCACAAGTCTTTTCTTCTTACATTGGAATTTCAATTAAAAGATCAAAACGTTCATCCAAACATCATTCCTTCCCAACATCCCCACACAAAGAGACAAAAACCACTGCACAGTGCAAAGTGGAAAGCATTTTCTCTTGTTTTTTTTTAATATATATACATTTCCCCACCCACACACCACTTTCTTTAACTTCATTTTTATATCAAATTAATTCTACATTGTCAATTCTCACTATCTATTTATGTTTTTAAGTATTTTTATTTAATATTAATTTAAATTTTAAGTTTTCCATAATCTATTTTTAAATTTTTTTTTATTTAATATGATAAAATATTTGTTAAATTTTATATATAATTTATATGTATTTTTAAATGAGAACAATTTTAGAATTTTTTTTATAAGAGTATTATGTATTTTGAAGATTTGGTTTTTTTTTCATTATGCTAAATAATTTTTTACCTTAAATACTTATTTTTATTTTAATAATTTAAACTTTTAACTTTTATAATTTATTTTTAAATTATTATTATTATTATTAATTTTAACATTCATTTTTTAATTGATAATATTTTTAAATAAATTAAAAAGCTTGTGAATTATGTGATTCTAAATATGATAATGTACGAAACTTTTTTCTTTCTACATTATCTTTATAAAATAGTAGTACAAAGTCTTTGAATGATTATGTATCAATATATTTTTATCAGGACATATAGAGTTTAATTTTTTCTATGGTCCGAAGAACACTCAGAATCCGGATAAGTTAACTCAGACACAGATCCATTTTCCTTCTGCCTCGACGTCACTCCAATAGCTGATGTCATCATTAGGGCAAACGATTTCTCTTTATAAGACGTTATTGAGTATATGTAAAATTTAAAGTAGAAAAAATAAATAGAGATGAAATGTAACTATGTGATTTGTGACAATATACACAATTTAACTTTAGGAAAATAATATTTTCTTTAATAACAATGTACTAAAAGCTAATAAAATATTTGATTCTATTAAATATATTATTGGAAGTAGTTTGGAGTAAAATTTTTAGAAAGTTTAATGGTATATGTGTTGAATTAATAATCTTTGACATTTATTATTAATTTTCTTTAAAGTTGTAATAATCCTTTGACATATAATGAGATCAAGGACTCTTCATACTTTAATTTTATTTTTAATAAAATATTAATACTTAAAAAGTTATATATATATATATATCAATTTAAATAAATTATTTTTTATACTCTCGTATAAAAAAAAATTAACAATTAAATATATCTACAATATATTATAATTGATTAAAAATAAAAGAAAATTCTAACGCACTTAAATTAAACTCCCAAAATAATCATATAATATATAAATTTATCAAAACCAAGTCGTCGAATAGTTAATATAACAACTAATTTAACGTTACCGGTATCCTTTGCCTTTGTTATCGACGGATCATAATTATTTCAACAGACGTCATATTTAAAATTTACACTTAAATATGTTTTTCGAAGATAAATTTTTGTTTTTATTTTTTACATAAATTTTTATTTTTATTTGTATTTTTGTAGTTTATAAATTTATTTTTTATCTTTATCATTAATTTGATTTATTAAAAATGGTCAAATATTAATTTTGTATACAATATTTTGTTTATGTGATTTATTGGTGAATCATAATTTAATATTATTTAATCAAATTAAAATAGTCATAATAAGTATAAAAAGAAAAGTACTTTTAATATAGTTTGGTTCCGATATATATTTTTTGTAATATGATTCTTAATAGTAAAAAGTCATAAAATATGAATAATTAAAAGATAAAATAATTGTCAAATAATTAAATATAACACAAATATATTTATGTAAATAATGTCTGTGAATATGATTTTGACTCTTTAAAATATTATTGTGAGCTATTTTAAAAATTTATATTCTGATTCTTGTTCCTCGGAATCCCCTCTTCATTGCCTTTAGCATTCTTGTCTTTGGAGAAATTAATAGAAATTTAATTGACTTTAATCTAATTCTAGAAAAAGTTAGAATTTATCTTTTTAAGCATAAAAATTTTTAAATCTCCAAGTGCTCATGACCTTCATACACTATTTTTCAAGAATCAATGGGATATGTTAGTCCCTCATATTTTAAGTTAGTCTTAGACATGTTTAATAACACTAAAGAAGTTGATGCTATTAATGACATTATCATCATTTTAATCCCTAAAGTTGATAATCATAAGTACATTAAATAATTTAAGCCTATATCTTTCTATAATGTTAGCTATGAGATCATAACTAAAATCTTAGCTAATAGGATTAGAGGGTCCCTACCTCACATTATATCTACAAATCAAATCAATTTCATCATAGAAGATGAGATATAGTTATGATTTGATAAACTTAAAAATAGGTATAATTACATGATTATGATTTGGAGAAAGCATATGATAGAATTAGATAGAGTTTTATTTTTGAAACCATTCAGTTATTTGGATATAATCAAAAGATTTTTAAACTCATAAATCAATGTACTTCGATTACATTTATGACTATTAATTGGAATAATATTAGGACTAAGAGTTTTAACCCTAGTAAGGGTATTAGGCAAGAGGACCTTATATCTCTTTATATTTTTATTCTATACACAGATAGATTGTCCCATTTAATCTAGGACCATTTTAATAGCAGCAACTAGGTCCCTTTCTCTTTAATAATGCATGGCTTAAATTTATTATTATTATTATTATTTTTGCAGATAATATAGTTCTAATTGCAAAAGCTTACATTCATAATGCTGAAACAATAAAATCCATCTTGAATGAGTTTTACTCTGCTTCTGACCTTTTTATGAATAGAGAAAAATCTTTTGTTTACTTTTTCAAAAATTGTGATTCAACTATTAAATATAATATATAATTTATTTTTGTGGTTAAGAGCTCTCCACATTTTGGTGTCATACCAAGCTCTCCAGGAAGGAGTTTATTTTCATAATTTGACCAAATAAAAAACAAACTCTCAACCTAGGAAATAAATTCCTTATTCCTTGTTGGAATAATTACTTTTGCCTAATCATGTATTATGAATATACCTAATTGTTTCATGCAAACAATGGTTATCCCCATAATTGTCTGTAATGAAATTAATAATATTTGCAAAAGGTTCATTCGAGGATCTTTGAATAATAAGAGTGACTATTTATTAGGTTGGGATAAGATTTGTAAACCTAAAAGTGAGAGGCGTTTAGGGTTTAGGAATATTAGTCTGGTCAATTAAACTTATATAATGAAGTTATTTTGGAGAATGATCACATCCCCATATGAGTTATGGACCAAAGTCTTGTGCAATAAGTATAAATTTTCTATAGGGAAAAACCTTTTTTTGAATACTAGCCCAAAAAACTTCTTCTTTATGAAAGAGTATAGCCTCTGTTTGGGATTGTTTTTATTAGGGTTTTGATTGGATAATAGAAGATGGCTTAATAGCTAGGTTTTGGGAAGATGGTTCAATCCATGATAATCAAGTGTTATCTAGTAGTGCCACTTATCCTATTTTTGAGAAGGAGTTAAGTGATCTAGTTGCTTTTTTTTATCCACTAGGGCAACTGGGACTGGAACGGAATTAGAAATATGCTCCCTTGTTCTATATGTGATCTAATCTCTCATATTAACCCCCTTCTATAGCCAATGGTCAAGATTTGTACATTAGAAATTAGCTAACAATTGTATCTTCTCAATTAAATTGACATATAATTTAATTTATGATAATAATCAAGCTAATATTGATTATAGTGAAATTTTTAAACTGATTTAAGATTAGAATGGTCCCTTAGGATTGCTACTTTTTTTTTTATGGAAAGCTGTTCATGTTAGACTTTTAACCAATGAAAAAAGGTCTTATCGCAAAATAGTCAACTTTCCTTTATGCTCTAGATGCATGGAGGCTGTGAAATAATAATCATGTTCTTAAGAATTGTTGGATAATCAATACTATTTGGAATCAAATTCTTTCCTCTTATAGGTGGTTATCGATTTACAATTTTAATATCATGGTTTATTTATTTTCTATTGATAAACACAGGACACATAAAAATGTGTCTCTGTTTTGAGGCCATCGAAGAATTTTATCTTAATTCAGCTCTTTTTATTTTAAATATTTTTATCTATTATGGGAAACATTTGTTTCATCCTTGCAATTTACTCTGATGTTACATAACCACGCTCTATTTTTTTCCATCCATTTAAACAAAAATGATATATGGATGATAGACTTTTCTATGTTGAAAACTACTGCAGAGTGTAAAGAGGGATCAAAAAACAAAGTTTATTTAATTTGAAATTGAGTCAAATTGCTTTTAATTGTTCTTCTATTACATATGTTTAATAAATGAGTTATGTTAAAATGACTTGCATCTTTAGGATATGGCCCTTTCTACTTAAAATTGTCAATATATCTCGTTATGATATGTAGATATTCTTTTTGTGAGAATAACTGGAAAGACAGGGTGTGATTGGAAATGTGTTGAGGAAGAGCCTAACATACTTTCACCACGAAGCAACTAGTTATTGCTACTCCCATTATATGCTTGGAAGTTGGAACTTCATGCTAACTAGAAAACAAGCACACACTTTAACAAATATTGTTGATAGTCAATCTAAATTTAATGCTTTGTTACGAAGATATATGATATTGTCAGAAAAGATGGTTACGGGAAAAATGAGTTTCCCAGCAAAGGATATGGGTTTGTAATCAGAATATATTGTTGAATATCCTCAAATTGTAGCCTACAGCTTGGAGAAGATGATTATCCATTTTTAGTCTTTAAAATCTTGAACTCAAATGGTTTGCTTTAGAATAGTTTTCACTTTGGTTCCTTTATATGCATTACTTAGGAAAACTTTTTGGAGAAATTTGTCATCAACTTACAAATCTTTAATGTAATAACAAATTTTAATGTAAATTTACTATTTTTTGGATGTTGAAATTTAATTTTAAAACATAAGATTGTATTTTTATTACATTATTCCTTTTTTATATAGTATTACTTAATTATTATATTATTTGTTACCGATTATATTTTTGTAATTAATACTTTTTAGTTATTTTAATATAATTTTAATCTTCATAATTAAGTTAAACATGTAAAAATATTTTTTATTAAAAATGTTTATTATATTTTTACATTTCTAATGTAATAAATACTTTTATTTATAATAAGATTTTATTATTATTAAGTACTTAAATTCAACTCAATAAAAAATCAATTGTAATATTATTTTATTCTAACCAAGAACTATATTTGTGTCAAATTAAGTTCATATTATTTAATCATGTTAAATAAATATATTATCTAATTACCTATCCATCATGACTTGTTTTATTATAAATAAATTATTATGTGTGAATATGATATAATACATAATTTTTTTAATCTATGTAATATTATATATGATAAAAGTTATACACAGTAAATTCATTTAATGTAATTAAACATATTTATTCGTTAAATAATTTTATTTTCAGTTAAACTTTATTATTTATTAATTATATACATATATATATATATAATATTATACAAATTAAAAATTGAATAAATTGTAATTATCCTAGCATTCAAACACATTAATCATTTATTAATCTTAAATTTAACCCAATGGTATTAATTATAATTTATCGTTTGACCACATAAATTAATGACTTCACCTTAAATGGACATTTAATTTAGTAAAATTTAAAAACCTGGAATGGTGGGACTAAAAGTATGAAAACGGTGTCGTTGGTTGAGCCACTCTCACCTTTACTTTTACGTACAAAAAGTATGAATAAAAAAACACTGTAGATATAAAATAATGATTTTTTAATGTAAAATCTTATTATTATTATTATTATTATTATTATTATTCCCTTCACCTTTATTGTATTGAGTTAACATTTTTTATTATAATGTTTGCACCCTTTTTAATAGTATTATTTTATTATTATATTATTCTCTTACTTATTATTTTTTTACAATTTATTTTTATTTATTGTTTTAAGTATTTAACAAGATATATAAAAATAGTAAGCTTTTATTAAACAAAGTTTTTAATTATATTTTTATATATTTAATATAATAAATATTTTTACTAGAAATTTATGTTTTAAAAATATTTAAATTCAATCTTTATATTATTTTATCAAGATTTTATTTAGTTTTATTATTTTATTCCTGTAACTTATTTCAGTGGTGAAGGTTATATTTTAAATAAATTATTGTATGTCAACCTTATATAATAGGTAATAATTATTCTGTGTTCAAACATCTTGATAATTTAATTCAATGATATTTAAATATGAATTATCAATAAATCACATAGTTGGATAATTTATCGTAGAAGTCACCTTAAAACAGATATTTAATTTAAGAAATAGAAAAATGGATCGGGGGGGAGAATAAAAGCACGAAAACGGCGTCGTTGGGAGGGGGCACTCTCTCCTTCACTTTTGCGCACAAAAAGTACGAAATTCTGATTTGCTGAGATATAGAGCAAACCAAACCAAACCCAAAGGAAAAACCATCCCAAGAAAGCAGCTCCCAAGATCCGATCAGATCCATTCGACCCTCTTCTCCCTTCCTTCTCTCTATTTCTCTCTCCATTCTCTCACTCTTCAACTCTCTCACAGATCATTTTCCCCATAACTCGTTTTCGAATCGCTTTCACCCTCGCCGGTTAGGGTTTCTTCAATTTTTTGTCCAAATGTGCGAGATCGACATCCAGGGTTCGTGAAGTTCTTGCTCTCAAACTCTAAGTGCATGAAGCTTTGGTGTTGTCTATGTTTCACCTTAGAAGAAGAAGAAGAAGAAGAAGAGCGTAATCTTCCCAAGCATATGAAGGAGGAGGACATTTTCGGAAACGACGTCGTCGTCGCCGCCGTGCCTGACGCCGACGGTGATTCCGGAGATGATGAGCTTGATGAGATGGTTAGGGTTATGTCTGCTCCTGTGAACGCGTTCGGGTCGTGGCCCGTCACGCGCCTCTCCGAGGGAGAGAGCAGCTCCGCCGCCAGCTTGGAAAGTGCCGCCGTTGATGAGAGTCGTGATTTGAGCCACAAACGCGCCAAGTTCTACACTGATTTTGAGTGAGCTTTGCGAAAATCGCCTGTGCATTGTTATGAATATGATAGTTCAGTGCATTGTTGGAAGACAATTGTTTCTATGACTGTGTTAGGAAGTTAGATATTTTGTTGTAGTGATGGTTAATTGTGTTTTGCAGTGAGCGTCACTTTGCCAATTCGGCATCTTCGAATACTGGGAAATGCAGTGTGTCTGCTGAGTATGGTGATTATGATTATGTTCAAGGCTCTTCTCTTCGAAACAGTGACACTTGTTATGATGCTTTTACATTGATGTGTTCTGGTAAGGAGAGTAACTTTGATTCTAGGTGTGGGAAAGATGATGAAGCATATGATAGTGACATCTCAAATGTTGAAGATGCAGAAGTCAGAATGGATCTCACGGATGACTTGTTGCATATGGTGAGTGTTCTGCAGGGAAAGAATTTTTTCTCTGCTATTTCTTTCTCTTTTAAGTAAATTTAGATTCTTGTAATATCTTGCGATGATTTTAGAATCCCCTTTTCTAGGAATGCCTTTTCTCTTACGTTTTGTTTCCCTACCTGTGAAATTTAGGTTTTCTCATTTTTGGATCATCCCAATCTGTGCAAAGCTGCCACTGTTTGTAAGCAGTGGCGAACTGCTAGTGCTCATGAAGATTTCTGGAAGAGCTTGAATTTTGAAGATCGTAACATATCTGTAGAACAATGTGAGTTTGTGGTTATTTGTGACAATTTTTAGCTTTTTATTGCAGTGAGCCTTTTGACTACGAGTATTGGGAATGTGTTTTGTCACTTTTGTGTCACTAGTAGAAGTGTACTTATCAATCCTGGATAATAGCACTTAGTGGCTAGCCCCCAAAACACTAAATGCTATAGCGGATGGCCGCCCCACCAAGATTATAGATACAGCATAAATAATTATCGTTTACATTTATAGATGCTAAAGATAAAATAGAAAATCCAAATTAAAGGCATCTTCATAATTATTAAGTCATGGATAGTCTTAGAGGAAAAGGAAAGTGAGCAGCAGAATATAAAAAAAGGAATGCAACCTGGTAGCTGCTAAAAACAGTGAGCGGTGCACTGGGTTGAGAGAGTGCGGGTACTGTTTGAGTTGCAGTGGATGCCAACAACCACTAGGGAGGTTGGGAATGGTTGGATATACTTCTGGCAATCAATGGACTAAAACTTTGTATGGGTGGACGAGATTAACAGAGACTTGCTTCAAATTGTGAATAATGCTGGAAATGAATTAGGGAGGATTTTGAATTTTTTGCGGCAAAATATGTTGGGGAAATGACAAAAATATGATAAGTCAGAAAATTGGGGTAAAAGGGGGCTTTAACAACCATGATGCAATAATGGTCTGAGTGGTCACAGATGGATGCAATTCTGACTGGCATCATATGCAAATGTTCCACATACTTAAATTTGTAGCGGTGGCACTATCACACCATTATCCCATGTGATTAATAACTATGAGTACAAGTCTTGCTCCAGTTAAACCTTTTGATGGTAAATGTGCTTATGTATAGCTCTATATGTATTTACAGTTGAGGACATGTGTAGGCGTTATCCTAATGCCACTGCAATGAGCATATCTGGTCCTTCTATTTATATGCTTGTCATGAAGGCTATCTCTTCATTAAGGTAGGTATTTTTCTGCTATATTGCTGTCAATCAAGTTATTGTGGACTCCTTTTCAAAAAACCTGGAAAAGTTATCTTGAACTCCTGATCCGTTAACATCATTTTCAGGAACCTTGAGGTTCTAACATTAGGAAGAGGACAAATAGCAGATACTTTTTTCCATGCTTTAGCTGATTGTTCTATGTTGAAAAGATTGAATATCAATGATTCTACACTTGGAAATGGCATTCAGGAGATATCTATTAATCATGACAGATTATGTCATCTTCAATTAACAAAATGCCGCGTGATGCGAATAGCTGTCAGGTGAATATGCTTTATGGTTTAATTGACATTTAGTTGTTGGTTTGCTGATTATTAAAATATGTTTGTTTATTTATTTATTTATTCTTTTTCAGATGCCCACAGCTTGAAACTATGTCATTGAAGCGCAGTAACATGGCACAGGTTGTGCTTAATTGCCCTCTTTTGCATGAGCTTGATATAGGCTCTTGCCACAAACTTCCTGATGCTGCAATACGTGCTGCTGCAACTTCATGCCCTCAACTAGTGTCACTGGACATGTCTAATTGCTCATGTGTCAGTGATGAAACTTTGCGTGAAATAGCACAAAGTTGTGCTAACCTTAGTTTTCTTGATGCATCATACTGTCCTAATATATCTTTGGAGGTATGCTTTATATTCTATAATCACTATTTTGCATATATTGATTGAATGAATATCAGACTTTGTTTGACATGGTTGCTTGTTTTCTCTTTGAAGTCTGTTAGACTGCCAATGCTGACAGTTCTAAAACTTCATAGTTGTGAGGGCATCACTTCTGCCTCAATGGCTGCAATAGCTCATAGTTATATGTTGGAGGTATGTTGTTTGTTCTAGATATTGATTGTGTCTGAATCCCTGAGTTGAGACTTCAAGGATGAGCAAATGTTGCCATTCCAACTGCAGGTTCTGGAGCTTGACAATTGCAGTCTTTTGACTTCAGTGTCTTTGGATCTTCCACGTTTGCAGAATATTAGATTGGTACACTGCCGCAAGTATGTTTCTGCTTTATTTTTCTTCTTCCCCAGAAAAGTACTGTAATTCTATTATTCTTTTTTGTCTTTCTCTGTTGCTTGTGTTGTTGTCTAATTCCACACCCTATCCCTGTTTTCATGATTATCTTTTCTAATTCATTTTTTGAATTGTTTAATTGGCAGGTTTGCTGATTTGAACTTGAGGACTGTGATGCTTTCTTCTATACTGGTCTCTAACTGCCCTGCACTCCACCGTATCAACATCACTTCAAACTCACTGCAAGTATGTCTTGTAATTATTCCTGGTTTTTTTACCCATGCTCATGTAGACTACAGTAGTGTAAAGGATGGACTTTGTGGTGATGCAGAAGTTAGCATTGCAAAAGCAGGATAGCTTAACCACATTAGCTCTGCAATGTCAATCTTTACAAGAAGTAGACCTCTCTGAGTGTGAATCTTTGACAAACTCGATATGTGATGTTTTTAGTGACGGTGGAGGATGCCCTACGTTGAAATCACTAGTTCTTGATAATTGTGAGGTATATGAATATGTCCCCTTTTTTGGCATTTGCTAGATTCACTTTACCAAATTGGTGGTGTACACTGACAAATTACATGGCTTTTGCACTACATATTGGTTCATTTTACCTGATTCTACTTGTTCTTCTACTAAAGTTATCTAGCAGTGGTGCCATGACTAATTAGTTGAAATATTGGTCTGTGGAGTTATTTCTGTGACATTGATATAATTATGGTGTTACAATATTACTTGCATAAAGCATTCATTGTCACAGTATCAGCATTTCAAAGAACTGATTTGATCTATTTACTTCAACATGGATCTGTTAGCTGGTGATGAGAAGTCCTTTACAATGAATTATGCCTATCAACTTGTTGTACTTGTGAGAGATTAGGTTTCTTTTAATTCCTGCTTTTTCTTATGGATGATTTTGTTGGTAAATTGTTCTGGACTTCCATTTTTACTTGACTTGGTGTTTTACTGAATTTAGAGCTTGACATCAGTTCGGTTCATAAGCACCTCATTAGTCAGTCTTTCCCTTGGTGGTTGCCGGGCAATTACTACCCTTGATCTCACATGCCCCAATCTTGAGAAAGTCATTTTGGATGGTTGTGATCATTTGGAAAGAGCATCATTTTGTCCTGTAAGTGGTATTTATTTGTTAGTTGCTTTATACGTAATTTTTGAATTCTTATGCTTTTTAATTTTATCATTTGGCGAAATATTCTAAATCTTTAATTAAAACTACTAAATTTTAGTATAAAACTTCTGCTTGTGGATTGCACTGTCCACATGGTTTAAATTTTTTTAATTGCACTCCGAGGGGTAATTGATGGGTTAAGGCATGGGACTAGGTCTACATAATAACCTCAAGGAATTGATTTTGTGGTCTGATATGATATGCAGTAGCTAAGTTCATTCTTTCTCTTTCTTGGCCATCTGCTTTTCTAGGTTGGTCTTCGTTCTCTCAATTTAGGAATATGTCCAAAACTGAACATACTCAGCGTAGAAGCAATGTTTATGGTCTCACTTGAGTTGAAAGGATGTGGCGTGCTATCTGAAGCATCCCTTAATTGTCCACTCTTGACATCTCTTGATGCTTCCTTTTGCAGGTGATGTTTTATTTTGTTATGTTCTAGTGTTCTGCTTGTATGTGGACTTATCTTTATTGCTTCTGACCTACAGCCAACTCACTGATGAATGCTTGGCTGCAACAACGACCTTGTGCCCACTGATTGAGTCATTAATATTGATGTCATGCCCATCAATTGGTTTTAATGGACTTTGTTCTTTGCGTCGGCTCCCAAATTTGACTCTGCTTGATTTATCGTACACCTTCTTGGTGAATTTGCAGCCTGTTTTTGAGTCCTGTTCACAGCTTAAGGTTAGAGTTACTATTTATTGTCAACCGCATATTTTCACTTCTACATGGAAGAGTTGGCAGTTTTGGTCGGAACACTATTTTTAGTAACACCTGTCAACAAAGTCCTTTGCTTTTTTCCCCTCTGACGTTTTAATAATGTGTTGGGTTCACCGTCCTCATCTTGAAATATATTTTTGTTTTTATTAACTCAACAGAATTGTGTTCACTTTTGAAGTATAAAATAATTGGTAATAATATGTTTGGGTGGGTGCTGGTATATCTTGGAATGGGTTGGTTGTTTACTAATACCTTTTTAAGTCTTCATTAATTATAATTTCATTTTATTTTTTTTTAGTTTAAAGAAAATTCATTTTATTTTGTTCTTTGTCACATCCTGCTCCTTAAACAATGAAGATGGTGGGAATGACCAGAAAGAATAGAGAAAGGGACGATGAGAGGGAAAATTTGTGTTAAATCAAGTCTATTGTTATTATATAATTTCTTCCTTAGTCCTGTCCATGGGTAATGGAATGGTTAATTACCTTGGTATAATTATTCTCTTTGCCTTTTTCTGATAATGTCTGTCTTCTTTCTTGAAGGTATTAAAGTTGCAGGCATGTAAATATCTCACAGACTCGTCACTTGAACCCCTTTATAAAGGGGGTGCTTTACCGGAACTTAAGGAGTTGGACTTGTCTTATGTAACACTCTGTCAGTCTGCCATAGAGGAGCTTCTTTCTTGCTGCACACACCTTACACATGTGAGCTTGAATGGCTGTGTGAATATGCATGATTTAAACTGGGGATGCAGTCGAGGGAAGGTTGCTGAATTACCCGGTGTAAACATCCTATCCATTGCTAGTTCCCATGAGAATGCCCATGAGTTGAGTGAGCAACCCACCCGATTACTGCAGAACCTGAACTGTGTGGGATGTCCAAATATTCGGAAGGTTTATATCCCATCAACAGCACATTGTTCCCATTTGTTGGTTTTAAACCTTTCTCTATCGGCTAATTTGAAGGAGGTTGATATAGCTTGTCTCAACCTATGCGGGCTTATTTTAAGGTAGGTTGGTTCTCTAATAAATATGGACTGGTTTCTATCCTTATCATAACAGGTGATAATGTTTTAACTTGTGTATTCAGCAATTGTTCTTCTTTGGAAGTTTTGAAGCTAGAGTGTCCAAGGTTGACCAGTTTACTCCTTCAGGTAATAGTTCTCTGCCAATTTAAATATATGTTATGGTTCTTGCAGTCAAGTCTTATTTTTCAGAGATATTATTTTAATATACTGTAGTTATATGTTTGTCATATCTCTTTTGCATTACAATTATCATTAGCTATAATGTGAAATTTACGAGTGTTAACTATCATCTTTTCAGCACGTATGGAATGTGTGTGATCAAAGGGATATTGTCAATCGTTAAATTGACTTCAATTTATAGTTGAATTCTTGTTAATCCGCCATTGATTCAATTTTGTGCAATAACTTGCTTTATTAACATATTTGCCTTTTTTTTTTTTTCTTTTTTTTGGGGGGGGGGGGGGTAATTTGGGTTTTTTAAGTCTTGCAATATTGATGAGGAAGCTGTTGAAGCTGCTATATCAAAATGCACTATGCTGGAAACTCTTGATGTTCGCTTTTGTCCAAAGGTGAGAGCACATGCCTATAACATTTGAAGTGGTGCTTTCATTTAAGTTTAGCTGGTGGACCTTTTCATACATGATGGATGGAACGTTTTGATGTTTGACCATTTCTGTTTTTATCATGTTCATAATCTATTTACGGTATATTCTATGGTGCTTTACAGATAAGCTCAATCAGCATGGGAAGATTGCGCGCATCATGTTCCAGTTTGAAGCGCATATTCAGCAGCTTGTCAACTTCATGAACTTAACCAAGGATCTTTGAAGTTTTCCAGTGCTTTTCACTTGGAGTGAAAGCACGCTTGGTAATAAATCTGGTTATTTCCTTATGTATTGTAAATGGTTAACTTCTTATTGTTGGTGTTTGTTTGGCATATAGAAATCAGGTTATCTTTTATGGATTGTTACAATAAATTATCGTTGTTCTACTTGTTACTCGTGTAAATTTAAGTTTCAATTTTGTTGATGCATGTTATATTCTAAAGTATAGTCTAACCTTTTTTTGTTGTAAATAGGTGTATCTGATCCCTTGCGTATCATGACCTTGCAATAGTCACATTATTTATGCTGTAAATTTTGTACTATGATATACTGGCATTTATATTTTGATTCATGTGATTTTCTTGGACGTCGCTATGGACATTGATATGTAGACATTTTTATTTGGGCAAAATTACTATTTCCTCCCAGAGGTTTAATGAAATTTTATTCAACACCCTTTCTTTTTCTGACCATGCACTAAACATCCCTTAATTTATGAAACAATATAACACCTAATACCCTCTTTATTATAGACCACCCTCAATTTCTTGTGCAGTTTTATGAGTTAAGGGAAGTTAAAAGTATTGTAAAAAAAGGCCAAGTATCGGCTAAAATTTTGTTAAAATTTTAAGGGTATGAATGTAATTCATCTTTTTTTTTTTTGAAATTTTGATTATACATGAAGTTTGAATGGAACCCCTGGGGATTATTTGATTAAATAAAGCGTATAATTCAGAAAAATCCCACTACCGATCCTCCATTAATTCTGAAATCGTCACTGCCAATTCTGAAAAGTCGTTCGCAAGCAACATTTGTATAAGGATTCATAAGAGGTTCATAATATCTGAAAGGGGAATTTCGGGGGTGGATTTCATATTTTCTATTCCTTGAAATTCCTTTATCATGAGAAACGGTTTGACAAATTTCTAGTAGAATCTTACAGCTGGATATACTCGAGGATATCATTTGATAAATTCCGTTGCCTTGAGAAACTAATAGTATAGTGGGCTTCAAATCTCAAATTGGTGGGACAGTTTCGGCTTGGTCCAGTTCTACGTACAGTTTCCGTATTGTGCTTAAAATTCTTGACAAAACACGGAGATGTATAAAAAATTTATAAGAAATTCTTCAGCCTTTTTTTTTTTTTAATTTCGAGTAGTTACTCAAACAAGGGATTCGGCTTTAGTCTAAAGTAAGGGTGTATTTTAGATTATAATATGTGAAATTGTGAAATTATAACCATTTTTTTTATCAATAATTGAGATTGTAATGATTAGTAAATTGTGACGTATAATTTCTTATTTAATGAAGATTCAGATCAGTAGGTTGTTAAAATCTTAACTATTAGTTTTCTCAACGAAAATTGTTGTAATTTATCCTTACATCATCTTCCTTAAGTAAGGTAAATGCTTATTTGTGAATTATTATTATTATTATTATTATTATTATTATTTTGGAATGAGAAATATTTTTTTTGCTTCATAATATTTCGATTATGAGAAGCCTTATTGGTTTTTGAGCAATATTTTAACAATGATATTAGGAAGGCTACATGTAGTGATGAGGATAGAAGCAATCTAAAATCCTTGAGAATCATTTGACGCTGTGTGAGAGAGACTCAAGAGAGCCACTGTTTATGCATGCCCCTAACTCCGATTCTTGATATTCCAATGACTCATTTGTTTTGAAGTTGAATAGAAATTATTTTAGATTGTGGAACGTATTGTCTACTTGGTTTAAAGTTGAGTAAAAATAACTTTATTAAAATTGATTTTAAACCGTTGAATATTTTTAGATATGTGTATAATTAATTTGAATCACATTTTTTATATTTGAAATTTGTGTTTCTCATTAAAAAGTGTAAGAAATGATTCCCCAACTATCAAATAAACAAGGCTATAATCTCATAGATTTTTGTGCCTCGACCATCCAACCCGTGAATATAATGGGTCAATCCGCGTCATTCTCATTCATTCATTTTGAAAATTGAAACAAAAGCCCTAAGATCCAAGTTCCTAACCTTACTCTCACTGTCACAATCCCAAACGACCGTCGTGTTTGCAGGTTTATCCATCTTCATTCATTATATAGTTAGTGGCCATCATATATGACTTTTAAAGTAATTACGATAAAAGTTAATATTTTTTTCATAAGTAGTTGTCACTGTAAATACAGTGTCCATGTATTCCAATTAAATCCTATAAGAGAGAGAAAATATGTCATTCGAGAAGAATTTGTAATGATCTAAAGGGCTCACAGAAAAGTCTTGGCTCCTCATGGTTCATTTATTTTATTGCTTTGGACACTGATTCTATCTTCTCGTGTAGTAAATCTTAGGACCAAATGGGAAAGGAAAAAAAAAATGAATATTGAGGAAGTCAATATATCTTTGTAGAGGTAGTGAGTAAATCAGTAAATGTCCTATGAGGAATAGAAACAATAACCTTTTCTTTTTTGGGTCAACAAAGCTAGAACCTCAAAATGTTAAAAAAATAACAAAGAACAAGTAAATAAACTTCTAAAGATGCACTAAAGTCCAAGCAAGTTTCTAATAAGCGTTTATAGGAGAAAGATTATTTATTTTTTATAAATTAAAAGCAACTTATATTTTTATGTTCTAAGAAGATAAATGACAAAACTTCTGAAAAAATAATAATAAAAAAGTTAATTTTAAATTATGAAATAATTTTGATTCATTTTATTGCTTATTTTTTTAACTCTTAAAAATACTCGATGATAAGTTTATTGCATAGAGAATGATTAATCACTCAACAGTAAGAGGATTGTTAACAAGTTGTTGCATATCTCTTACAACAGGGTTTAAGCATGCCAACTTCTTACATTGATGATGCTTTACATTTCAAAACCAGAAAGAGAACAATAAGAATCAAAACAATACCACCAGAAGAACCACCAACTCTATGAATCCAGTAACGATCAAACCTTGTGAAGTTGCGGTCAAGAAAAGCTGATAAAGCTATGGCTATAATCAACACAAAGAGCAAAAATGGTAACCAAAAAGCAACGTTTATGGGTTGCTCATTATCTTCCAGTTCACTATCTGGTTTCCTATCTATATAGAGAGGAGAAGCCACAGCTAGAATGACTAAGCTTATGGCTGCCACTCTCTCACAAGAAGAAAATTTGCTCCTCTTGCGACTACCTTCAAGTTCCATTAAGTGGATTGATGATGAATGAGTTTCCTTGGTTTTGGGGGTCTTAGTTTTGTTATGCTGAAATATGTGTATTGTGGAACGGAGCTGCCACCAAAAATGTTCATTTGGTAAGGGAATCCTGCTTTTCAAAGTAAACTTGAACCAGCATCACACACCCTACTATTTTTATTTTTATTTTTCGTCATTGTTCGAAAGGGAACATTCTATTTTAAATATATTTTTTATTATTAGCTAAACTTTATTAGAAATCATAAAATTTATGTGTGTATTATTTATAATTTAATGATATAAAAGTGTTAAAATGATATAACATTGTTGAGATGCCTATAAATTAAAATTCATTCATGAACAATTGTGGTATAAGTATTCTTAGAACAGAATTAATTTTGTTGTTTGAGAAATGCTAATAACACAGTCTTTTTTATATTTTTTATTAATTAAAATTTATTAAAAACTATAAAAATTATGAGTCTCAATTTTTTCATTACTAACTTAATAATTAATTCTTTTATATTTTTATAATTTTTAAAAAAAATTAGTTAATAATTAGAAATTTGTTAAAACAATTTTGTTACTGTGGCCTTTAGGTTACTCTTGTTGTGTGACAGAATTGAATAGAACAATTTTGTTCTCTTTAGTTTTGCTTATTTCACTGGAACCAAAATATATCACTTTCAGTGCAACCCAATATCATGTTTTGTTCTATTTTTCATACACACAACCACACATAGACCATATGTTATGTTTTGTTTCTATTTAACATGTCAACCAAATCTTACCTGTATAATGCAACTACATAAAGAAAAATTGTAATGTGTGCAGACTCTTCACTCACTTATATGTGATATTTGGCATGGAGCTAATCTACACATTACATATAATTTTCTTTGGTACTGTTAATAAGGATTGTGAAGGAACATTTTACATATAAAAAAGTTGTTGAGGATAAAATGCATGAGAATAAGAAGAGATGGATTTTAGTGGAAAGTGGGGGCACTCTTACCTGCAGGAAGGAATCTCCTATGACATTAGAAAGAGCATGTATTATGTGAAAGGTAGCAATTGGTCCTGTTTTTATGTAGATGAGATTCTCCATTGAAAAAGCTCAGTGTTCGGTGCTTGCTTAAAGTTTTATGACGAATCTGATGCTCTTTCTTCGCTATTAGATGTCCACAATATTACACCATCAAATTATAAGAAATTAAAACTCGTCACTTTTTTTAATTTCTTATAATATCTCACTTTTTAGTTCAAAAAGAAAGAGAGAGGAGAGAAATTATCATAGAAGGAAAGAAAGAGAAAGGAAGAAATTTTAATGAAAAAAAATATTATTTAATTTTATAAGAGGAGTTGGGAGAGGAGAAGTGATGGAGAAAAAAAATTACTATACTTTCCAATAATATTACTTCACCTTGGATCCTTCTTCCGTATGATATTAATTTCTTAAATAAACTTGTAAAAAAGTCTTTACATGAGAAAAAATAATATAAAAATATTTTTTCATAAATTTTAAAAAATATTTTTTTAAATTGTAAAAAAGTTAAATGAAGGAATTTCTCAAAAAATAAAAAAATATAAGTCATTTCTAACTTATAAAAAATTTATTCATTTTTTTTTTCTGTAAAGATTCCTCTAAAAATTTATACAACTGGACCAAAATCTTAGATCTCATGCTTAAACATCCAACCATTCAGATTGATATATATTAATTACGACAAATTATAGTGATATTACTTAAATTTTAATAAAAATTTACTTGATATTTTTTAATTTTTTTATCATATATATATATATATATTAATTTATATAATAATATAATATTCTATACACGTTTTTATAATATATTTTTTATGCAGTTATATAAATTAAGAAATATTAAATTAATGTAAAAAATGAGATATTGAGTAAAATTTTGTCAAGAAATGTGAATTTAATTTTCTCTATTAATTAATACCTACTCACCACCTGTATTTACATTGTTGTCATATGAACTTAATTTATTTGAAAAATAAAATAAATATATATATAAGTAATAAATCATGAATTAAGAATAAAATACTAAATTTAAATACCCAACTATTTGCATGCATTTAATAATTTCTACACACCTGATCACAACTGATAAGACATTTATTGCACTTAATATTTGGGGGGGAATTAATTGTACAACTGTTTTGAGCAATGCCTTTTTAGTAATTAGGCCTAGTTCTTGGGTTCAATCAGAAAGCAGCAGCATATTTTTATCAGTGTTGATGACCTTAGACAAGCAATTGAAATGCAAGCATATATGTGTCCTTGATTGAGATCTCATACATCTGCAGAGAACTAACATAGAAGACCTTAGACAAGCAATTGAAGTGCAGACCCATGTTCCATATCATAGTCTTAATCGCTATTGTTTTAAAGTTAAAATTAATATTTGCACTTTTTAATAATTAAAAAAAAACACATTTCAATAATAGATGTCCTTCAAATTAATTCAAGCTCAGATCTCAATCATATTTATAAGTTCAATCAAATACTTATAAAACAAATTCATATGAAAAAGATAAAGCATTAAAAGAAAGACTTGAGTACAAAATTGGCAAGTAAGTTGTAGGCACAAAGATTAAAATAATACATTTCTAAAAAATAATTATCAAATTAAAACAAAATTAAAACATATTCCCTGTCTGGGGTATTTTTTAGCCACGTCAGCACTGATTTCGTATATTAATCAGACGAAATTATTTTTTTTATTTTAAATTTATTCATTTCGTCTAAAAGAGGGACGAAATAAGTTAAATATTGACATCTGTCATGCATTTCGTATATGTAAGAGGCGAAACGATGGACATGTGTCAAGTTACTATTAATTCGTCTCAATTTAGGACGAAATCTTAGGATCTGGACACGTGGTTAAATCTTATTATTTCGTCTGTAAAAGAGACGAAAAAGGTCCGTAATTCGTCTCTAATTTAGACAAAAAGCATTTCACTTTTTTTTGTCCGCTGGTCTGTCCCTTGTGGCTGCACCCTTTTGTCCAACCAAATGTTACTATATAAAGTGTGAAATGGGGGACATTGACAATTGAAATCACGGTGAAAGTGTTTGAAAACCACATTGAAAGGGCAAGGTTATACGTTTGAAGATTGGGAAAGTTTTGAGGTTAGTAATATTTACAATTTTTTGTAATATTTTTGTAATTAAAAAGTTTTAATTATTTAATTAGAAATAGTTAAAATTTATGAATATTTAATAAATATATTTTTATGTAGATTGAAATTAAAAAATAACATTTTAGATAATTAATAAAAAATTTAAAAGTTTATAGATATTTAATATAATTTTGTTTAATTAAAAAAATAATGTTAGAGTTGTTGTGAATATTTTATTTTATATATGTGAAATATATATTAAAAATATTACATTTTATATAATATAAAATAATGTGAAAAATAAAAATATGTTTGTGTGTTACAAATAATTTATTTATATTATTTATATAAATAAGTATAATTGTAAATAAATATTGATTTTTTTTTATAAATAAGTATAATTGTAAATAAATATTGATATGTTTTTTTTATAAATAAGTATAATTGTAAATAATTATTGATATGTTTTTTTTATAAATGCAGGATGAATGATATTATTATTATTGTGTATTGGAATGAAAAAATTGCTGTTGGAAACGAAGGTGTGACATTTGAAGGTAACAAAAAAATGATAAAGATAAGAAGAGGGATAAGTTATATGAATTTAAAGAAAAAGATTCATGACAAGTTGAATCTTAGTAATGATCATGTCATATCTAGAATAATTTCTCGTTTTATGGTTGATTCAAGCGCTAAACAATACAATGCATTGGATATATGTGATGATGAAGACATTGATTGTATGATTAGTGCGTATCAACAACAAAATATTACAACTTTTATTGAATTATACGTGGATATTGCATTTGGTGAGAGTTCAAGAGGTGGGTCGAATATGTTGGACTTAAGCTTATCAATGTCACCGCCTAACCCTATGGAAATTCTCAATATAAATGTTACAGAAGGTATAAATTATATTGTTGTAATTTATTTTTAATTTTTTTTAGTTACAATACATATTGAAAAAGTGTTTGTATTTTGAAGGATATAGAGATTTATGCAGTTATGAAGATGAAGATGATGAAGTCAATAGTGATGATGAAATCCATAGTGATGATGAGACAGATGATATTGATGAAGGACATATTCCATTAGATAGCTCATCAGATACAGACATTGATGGTGAATTTGATTCAAACTTAAATTTACAACAAGAAAATGTTGGAGGTAACATTTAAAAAATATATTGATTAAATTGTTTATTTGTTATAAATGATGAATATTGTATGTTTAAATGTAGTTGTAGGTGAAATACCTTTTTGGAATGTAAGTCCACATTACAAATCTATTAATTGGGACCACCCAGACGAAGAAATTGAAGCTGAAGAAATTAGTGAAGATAATTCATGGGTTATTGGAGATGCGTTACATGTGGGTTTGTTATTTGACTCAAAAGATGAAGTTAAAAATGCCTTAAAACAACATGCAATGAGAATACATCAGAATTATTTTGTTGTTGAGTCAAAACCAACAAAGTTGCATGTGAGGTGTTTAAACCATAACAACGGTTGCCCATGGAGAATAAGAGCATCATTGCTTAAAAATTCAATCAAGTGGAAAATAACAAGGTGTGGCGGTAAGCATACATGTCTCAACCCTACAATCTCTCAAGATCATACCAAACTAGATTCAGATTTGATTTCGTCATGCATAATTGGTAAGTTTTGAATAATATCTTATTTTGTCACATCTTTTTTCTATAAAGATACTTAGTTCAATTTTTATTGTTGTTTTGTGCAGGTATGGTTAATCTTGAACCATCATTGCCTATAAGTCTAATTCAAGAAAGGATGACAACTCAATTTGGATATAAAATTTCATACAAAAAAGCTTGGAAGGCAAAACAAAAGGCAATTGTAAGAATATTTGGTGATTGGGATGAATCATATGCGACATTACCAAGATGGTTAGAGTATATGCAATTTCATGCTCCAGGTTCTATTTATAAGATTGAAACGAAGCCATTTGTTGTTGGACATCAGGAGGACAACAGATTTAGAGTATTTGAGCGATTGTTTTGGTGTTTTCATCAATGCAAGGAAGCATTCAACTTTTGCAAACCTATTATTCAAATATATGGAACATTTTTATATGGTAAGTATCGTCATACATTGTTGATTGCAACAACACAAGATGGGAATAATTGTGTCCTACCACTAGCATTTGCTATTGTTGAAGGGGAGACTCTGCCAACATGGGAATGGTTTTTGGCAATGATTCGTGTCCATGTAACAAACAAGACAGGATGAAGGATCTCCTCTGGAACACCATCCAAACCAGCTGGAATAAATTGACTCTTCCTAACCTTCAAAATAGGATGATCCCGACCATCCCAAATATGTTCAGACACATGAATATTCTGTAAGCGCAATAATGAAGGATCATCTGGTCTAGGATGAATAATCCTATTCTGTCCTGAAGATGAAGCCATCTACACAAAATATAAAATATATCATGGTCAAAATTTTAAACTTTAATATAAATTATACAAAATAATTTCATATCATGCATCAAGTATAATACCCCAAACTGTTCTTTCTTCATCACATAATTTAAATACAAAAACTATTTATAACATTTTAATCATTGTAATACAAATAAAATCAAATAAAATTATTCATAATCTTTAAGTTGTTTTTTTAATCATTGTAATATAAATAAAATAAAAAACAATTATTCATAACATTTTATTCATTTTAATCATTGTAAATCAAATACAATAAAACTGTTCATTACTACATTTGAATATTTTATGAATTTTTTTCCTAGATTTAACATGTCTTTTTAAACTTAGTATATCAAAAGAAATTAATATATTAATTAAAAACTATAAACATTCAAAATTTTGTAGTACTTCCCATGATAGATCTTATATCATACAATAACAAGATTAATTAATAAGTTGTTTGTTTTAAATTATTTTTTGTTCATCATTTATTAAATTATATAATTATCAGTAATTAACTTAAACTAATTACAATCATTTTAAAAATTTATATTCTACATTCAAATTTTTTTCTTTCTAAATTAAATTATATAATTATAAATAATTTATTTCAACTAATTTATATATCTCTGTTTCTTTATATTAGATAACTAATTTTCTTATCAGTGTTGTTAATTTTAATACTTTCAATTTTTAATATAAATTTTTTTAATTATCTAATTTTTTTCTTTAATTATAAATAAATATATCTATTTACGTATTTTAATCATAATTAATTTAAATAAAGAATTTATGTTATAAGTTTTATACACTATTTTCTAATTATCATTTCTTATATAATTAATCAACCAATTTGATATAATTATTTTCTAATTTTCTATTCTAAATTTTATTTAACTATTTAATATTGTTTTTAATTTTTTAAATTATTTTTAAGTTGTCTTTTAATTTACACCTCAATTTAGTAGAATAATTCTAAATGCAGCTTAATTTTTAATATAAACATCACTATAAAAATTTAATTTTACAAATTTTGTTTATTTTTAAATTTCTATAAAATTACCAAAATTATTTTTATTATATTTTTAATCTAAATATTACTATCAGATTTTTTCTACAAGGTAAAAATGTAATAAATTTAGTTCTCATATTTCTATTATTAATATCAATTTTAAAATTAAAATTTATCTCATTAATCAATTTATTTTTCTTTTTTCCTAAATTTTTAATCAAAATTTTACGTTTTTCTATTTAAAAAAAATATACAAAATTTTTTCCATACCTCAGTTGCAGATTTCAGGCGCCGGAGATGGCGGTTTCCGGCGAGTAAGAGTTCCCTGGAATAGCGGCAAGTTTCCTGCACTATGTTCTCTCTCCGACTCTTCCCCTTTAACACTGACTGTGTAGCAGATTTAAGTTCTCCCGACCTCCTCCAAATTTTAATTCAAAAATATCTTCACTCACTGCAAATGAAGGGAATGTGAACACGATTCTGCAACGGATGAAGATTCTCACTCAAAAATCAAGCTAAAACAACCAAAAATTTGCTACCCACGGCAGAAATTTGCTACCCACGAAGCTGTGAACGGAAAAAATGGAGGTTTGCAATCGCAGAAGGGGGAGAAGGGAAGGCCTCCACTGACACGTGGCCCAATCAATAAGTTTCGTCGCTGACTAAGACGAAATCCATTATTTGTCCTGATCAGAGACGAAATATGTTGATTGACCCACGTGTCTGGAGGCGGGAATCTTTAATTCAAAATTTTTCCCGTTTTCGTTTTATTCTTATACGAATTCATGCTACACGTGTCCAGATTTGCAGCATTTCGTCCCTTTTCTAGGCGATTTCAATAAATAAATAATAAAAATTTAATTTCGCCCACTTTATATACGAATTCAGAGCTGACGTGGCCAAAAAAGACCCCAGACAGGGAATAAGTTTTATTTTTGTTTTAATTTGATAATTATTTTTTAAAAATGTCTTATTTTGATCATTAAGCCTAAGTTGTATCAATATATGAGTATCAACCCCCACCATCTGCCCCAGATTCACCCCCATGATCATGACAATGACCATGATCCTGACCACGACCACTTCCATCTTGACCTTCAGTGACACTCATCAAAGACACATGGGCTGAAGTCACCACTGCAACAGCCACTCCTGCATCAGTGCTAGCAATTGTGTTGGTTCCATCAACATTGTTGCCAGCACCATCACCAGCAGGAATTGTTGAAGCAACCCCTTTGGTTCTTCCCCTGTTAGAAGCCTTTACATGAGACACTTTCTCTAATTCTTCCACCTCATTTTCCTTACTCTTCTTGCTGTGCCCTCTGATGCAGAAACAAATGCTTTTGCATTTCATGCTGGGAAAAGGGTAAGATTTCAGAGGAAAAATAAAAGAAATTGGAAAAGACCATGTTGCCAACTTACCTCCTTTCTCTCTTTTATAACAAAACCAATCAACCATTAAAACTTTCTTATGAAGTCTTATAATAATTTTTTAATGCCTTTGCTTTTCATTATAAAAATAAGTCACCAGACTAACCGGCATTGATTGATTAGGTCTTGTCCACGCATGGTTGCTTTGTAACTAGGTAGGTATAATCTAATTTAACCTATGAATCTTACCAAAAAAAAAACACAGTGAACTTACATATAAACTATACAAAATTGTATCAATTCTTAAAGTTCAATATGTTAGAATCTTGATAAAAATTAAATTAAAATAAATATCATTATATATTCACTTGTACACTTTATAAGCATGTTTGTGTTGAAATAATCTTTTCCTAGCTGTTGCTTTTCAGGTTCTTCTTTACTTGGTCTGTTCAAACTTTTTCCAAATATTCAACATCTATTTAAAGTAAGGAAGGTAAAAAGTGCTTTGGTTTTTTTTCTTTTTTAATTCAATGTGAACCAGTACAATGAACATCGATGCCATTGAAGACTGAACCACGTTATAGTTTGGGTTAAAAATAAATAAATTTTTAAAGCATCAGTAGATTTTATGATTGTTGTCTTGTTTGACAGTTAGTTCTCTACGTGAAGAAGCACATATATAACATTAAAAAAAACCAAAAACAAAAACTCAATAACAGATTGTTCTTTAATCTAACTTACTTTTTATTATTAAGTAAAGTTTATATCATTCAGTGACTTTAACATGAATTTCATCTAATAAAAACAAAGTGTTGCTAACCTTTCTCTTATAAATCAACGTTGTCACACCCACTTATATCATCCACATGGGTTACCCACTTTTTCATTGATAGTATGCATGTTCTGTCATAGACAGGGTGTTTCACATGTTATAATCCAACATTGTCATAAATATGCATATTGTTTCTGCTTAACATACTATCAGTCAAAAAGTGAGCAATCACTAAGACGTCAAACAAAGTTGATTAATTGAGTATAAAGCGTTTTAGACAACCCATGGAAACATCTAGGTGAATTTCTTGGATCATGAAAACACCTTTTGAATTATTATTTGAAGAAAGTAACGACTTGCATAATTGATGTGTCATACCTAAATTATGGAATGTAAGAGTATTATTTTACATCAAACATATGTAATAATCTCAAACTTCAGTACACTTGGCGCATATTTTAATAGCGTCATTTATACCAAAAATCCAACGAAAGAAATCTGAAGGCTAAAATGATACGAGTGAATGGCACCTGAAAAGCCAAGACTCAAATTTTATTTTCCAAATTTTCAACTGAGCAATTGTCGATATCAAACTAGTAGGTAATTTCTCCAACATCAAACAAGATGTTTGCATGTTAATTTCAGATTTTAGGATTGAGTTTAAACAATTAATGATAGTAATATTTTGTTGAAAAATATTTATTACATTTTTATAACTTTAATATAATAAATATGTTTATTTAATAAAAATACAGTACTTTTTAAAATGCTTAAATTCAATCCTATTAAAGCTGAGGTTAACAAAATGTAACTTCTAAAATCAATTGCTCTCCTCGATGGTCACTTTCCATTGCAATATTTATGATTTAGATTGGTTTAAACATCATCCCAGTTGCATGTAACCGTTTAAAATCAATTTTATCAAAATCAACTCTATCCTCTCATCATACCACGCTCTTCATTCTGCGAAGGACAGTCATCACCTGCATGATCATAGATCAGCATAATAATAGTAGTAAGAAACAAAACTCTTTACAGTATGGAACTGCTATGCTTGTTCATGAAATCATAGTGTATGCACGCTAAAGAAAGAACTCAACACAGTACAAATGTCAAAATAAAAAATATACAACAGTACACAAAATTATTTCATCAGCTATAATAATATATATGACTGACAAACTTAAGAAACTAGAAAGAGGATGTCATCTAAATTGTCAAACGAACCCATATTTTACACAACACAAAAGAATTTCCACCTCTGGCACACAAATAATTAGCACAATAACAGTGAAACTATATTTCATTTATTTAAGAACCCTTAATACAAAAGTTCTCTTATACATATTTACCTGAGCGCAAATCCTTACAATTTGAACACTGAATTGACAGTGTTTTCCACCCTTAAACATTCGACAGGTAAAACTCAAAACCTTCCTACCATTTTCACTTCCCTCCTTATCAAACCTTCTCAAACAGGCATAACAGTGAACACATATACTAGTAAATTTGCTAATTTCTTGCCATAATTGATTAGCTTACAGATACAAAAGATTGAAAGTTCACCGCATACTCATATTAAAGAAGATTTTTTCACAAAAAAAAAAAAAAAAAACTGCCTTGTGAGCCTCATCTGAGACTTCTGCATATACACAAATGAGGGTCAATACCATGTTACAATGTACCAATTCCAATTCAAATGCATGTGAATTGGAATAAAATGGAGTCCATAGGCATAGGCAACCTTGCTAGCAAAAATACACTCATCAGTACAATGAAGAATTAATGTCACAAATCCATGGCTAGATATGAATTTACATTAGTCAAAGTCAGAAAACAGTAATAGGAGACCGCTCCTAGTAAATTTTAGATGTTGGTTTCTTATAAAATCAACTAACAGTTGAGTAATAGAATGCATCCACCAATCTCTTCTGTGGCTTTAAAGAAGTTGAGTTCATGGGTATGTCATGTCATTGAGATAGAAGGATGGTATGAAGCATCCAAGACGAGCAACTGCTTACATAAATGGTTGGAAGCATGCTTTATCATTTTAACTTTAAGACTTAACAAATTTATTATAGATCATACAGCAGTTTTCATTAGCAGAATCTGCACCCTCTTATGACATAGAGTTCAGTATTTATTCCAACCATCCTTTTGGAAGTGCTTCCAAGAAACAAATTAGCACAAAGGAGTGTCTAGGAAGATTTTGTGAAAATTCAGGGCAAAAAGTCAATGCATCCAAAATCATTATCTTTTTTCTTAAGGAATGTGGTCATTTTATACAAGGAGACGTATATATTGTTGACATCACTGGTTTGCTGAGACTTCTGATATATTTATATATATATATATCAACACATCACACCCGAATCTTAAAATAATCATCAGTCCTCAGATTAAAGGGATTAACACTTCCACAACCAAATCCACATTCGTTCCATTGTATATGCAGTCCCAAAACAGCACAACCTTAGCAATTATTGATATTCAGTTTTTATTTCAAAAGAACAAACTCCTACAGGAACAAGCCATCAATCAAACAAAATTGGTAACAGTGTAACACACAAACATGAAACTTCATAAAGAAAAAAGAGCAACTACAAACAAACAAATTACAAATACATCATGTAACTATTTATTATACAATCACTTCATATTGCAATATCACCTCAAAGAGCGACCACAACATGCTTTTATCATCAGTAACAGACAGTAATAATGTTTGATAACAAATTATTATTGAAAAACAATTACTTAGTTTTTAAAGTTTAAAAACACATTTAATTCCTAAGGTTGTCTCTTATTTATAAACTAGTCTATATATTTAAAAGAAACTGACCTTTTAGTCTAAAATATAACAAAATGAGTATCAAATATAAGAATAGGAACTAAATTTATATTTTAATTTTTAAAAAGTATTTTTAAAAGTTGATAAAAATAAATAACTATTTTTTTCAAAATAAGCTAAACCACACACGCTTAATGTTATTCTTCCATTTTGATCTCAGCAAGAAGCAACAAATTTCACTGTGTGACAATGTCACTGAAGAAAGAACACTGAAAAAACAACAAATGGTGATTCGGGTTCACGGGTCAATTCTAACCCGTGCCAATTGGATATCGAAACCTGAGATTGTGACTAACGTGAAAGACAGTGTCCAATTGCCACTCTTCTTTTGGCAAGAGTGGGCCACTGGGGCCCGGGTGATGGGACTGGGCCGAGTGTGATGTTGGGCCTAAGAACACTCCTAACCGCCTGCTTAATATACCTTACCTAGTACCTACCTCCAATGTAGATTGTGCAATCAATCAATCAAACAATTATTATCAGAACTGAAGTTCTTATTTTCTTATTTGCCACTAAAATAAATGCCGTTCTTTATTAAAAAAATAAAAATAAAGTATATACAAGAAATCAAAAGTATAGATCATAAATATAGTTTTAATGGAAACATTAACATGCCAACAAGTTAGAAGTCCAGCTGCCACCGGTTTTATTCTCTAAACTGAAAGTCTAATAATAATGACCAAAAACATATGATCCTTCTTTATATTAAAAAAAATTAAATGTTTTTTATGATCGTAACATTAGTTTGTAATAGAGATAAAATTCAAGAGAAATGAAAATCATTCGAATTACCATATTTGAATGTTGTTAATTTTATAAAAACAACATATATATACAGTATTAAATTTATCATTATGATAAACACTCAAAATTTCATAATATAATTATTATATTTGTACATTATTTTTCTCAATAAAAGCATTCAAAGAATAATTTAAATGATAAACAGAAATGTAAATAATAATTTGAAAAATGCATGAAATTATCCTCTCCCACCATTTTTTAACGTGGTTATGTTCCAAAGTGGGATATTATTCTTTCCGGATCTGATTTCACACCGGAAAACTATTTATTACATTGATTGATTTTATTAACCTTGATCTTTAAAATTTAACTTAAGTATTTAAAATTTTTTTATTAAAAAATATTTATTATATTAAAAATATAATAAATATTATAATTTATTTTTTAAATTCAACCTAAAAACTAAGGTTAATTATAAGTTATTTGAAATACATTTGCAATTAAGAGGGAGAATTATGGGACCCAAGAAACCTTAAATGTACACATTAAATGGGCACGTGACTGGGAACAATTGTTGTTGAGAGGGCCTTCTGCCAAAACGCTTTGCATGTGATTGTTGGGCCACATTCACAGTCACAGTGTCATATATTTTTTTCTTTTTCTTTTTGGTTAAAAGAAATTGCTTAGGTGAAAGAGAAGAATACATACATGTCTATTTAAAAATGAATAATCAAATTTTCTACGCATAATTTGAAGTTGAGAAACATAAATCGTTACATTGAGATCACCAGTCAAATGATTGATAGAAATAAGTTAAAAAATTCTCTAAGATTGGTCTCTGAAAAAAATGTGCACATAATAATCTTCTTTTGGTTTAGATTTATCATGTGAATGCAGACATGCGTTTCAGCGTTTGAATGTTTTTCAACACTCAATCACCAAAAAACTATGAGTGTGTTGATGTAAGAGGATAGAAGGTTGTGCCTCTCAAGAGATAAAGCAAACAGGTTTTTTGTTTCCTTCAGACATTAGTGAACATAATGATCAGATTATTCAAATACCCACCTCACATTTCCATGTACCCATCACCCATGTCTACAGGAAATTACGTGAAATGTCCTTGTTTTCTCGATTTGAATTCTATCATGAAAAATACTAAATCTGTATTATTCTCTTGCTGTCTGAATGAGTTAGTGTCAATCCAGATATTTTAATAAATAAATTATTTTTATTATTTCACCAAAATCCTGTCAAATTTTAAAATGTGGAACATTGATATTGATATTTAGAAGATAACAAAGCTTTATTATTATTCGCAAAGTAAACATTATCAAATGCTGTTGAGAAGTTCTTATCAAAGTTTCAAACTTGCATAACAGAAGTGTACGTAAACAAAATATAATTTAAATAATAATTATATGTGATACACTTAAAAAATTTCAAACATTTTATAAAAATAGCTTATAAATCCTTTAAATTGTTTTTTATTTATTTTAATAAAAAAATTATATAAATTCTTAAAACTATATCATAAATGTTTATGTATTAAGAACTTGTTAATAATCAATTAATAAAGTTGTTATTTAACTAAATACATCGTTAATCTTCATCCTAAGAAGTAAGAACAGCTTGTAAAAAAAGAAAAAAACTAAATGTTAATTGTCTGTGGTGTTCCCTACCTCATTAAAGGTAGATGTATAGGGTTTAGTTCCCACCCCCTTCTTTGCCCTAATATCTCAGCTAGTAAGTCAGTGTCGTGTGTATCATTGCCTTCTGATAGATTGATATGCTCTGTTTGGGCTTCAACATGCATTTCCAAATTTTGGATGACTTGGCTAGTTGGATAAGAAATTTAGTATAATAATATTTGTAGTGATAATGAGAACTCTAGAGATATGTACATAATAATTGGAGCTTGAATTTTGTGTCTACAAAATTTTCACCTCTCTTTATAATTTCCCTCATTAATTCCATGGCTTTAAGCAAAGCTCGATTTATTTTCTAATTTTCAAATTTCTCAAATGATTTGTGTTAGTGCTTCTTTGACGGAAATGGTGGTTCAATTGGTGAGTTTTATTAATGATCTCTTTTTTTTTTTTCAGTGCTTTCTTCTGTCTCCTAGATCCAATCTAATATTTCCTAGAAAAGTACGAGAAAAGCATAATATTTTAACAAATGCTACTATTTTAAAAATAAAATTTTAAATAAACTTTTGGTTTAACTCAATAAGTGAATTTACTTCTCAAAGTTTAAGTAGTTTTATAATTGGATGCACATTCGAGGTTAAGAGTGATAAAATCTCATAAATAATGCATACAATTAGCAGCAAAACAAATTATAAAGAAGTTTGATGGTAGAAAAAAAGTTACATACGTTTTATATATTATAGGAGAACATTAAAATTTGATTATTGAAAATTATTTAATATTAATACTAATAAATCAATATCAATGGTTTTGTTTCTTATCATAGGTTTCTTAATAATGATTAAAATGTGTTAAAAATATAGAATTAAAGACATTTTTTTAATGCAAATTCGTTACTGATGACACTGTATAGTATTAGATTTGAAAGTTGTTTATAAATATATAAAAAACAAACTTTTGTTGAAAATATAAATACAATAAAACATTTGATTTTTTATTATTTAAAAAAATGTGTAGTGTTAAGAAGACGAAGGGAGAGGTGGTAGCATGAGGTGGAAGCACGTAGGAATGGGAAGTAGATGGGGTAATGATGAGAGACATTGTTCCTAAATAAGGAGCATGACTTAATACGGGGAACAGTGGCAAAGATTAAGAAAGCTCTTAACTTGAAATTAAGTGGTAATTTAAGAGGTTTTGTCGTGTTTGGGAATGACATGGCATGCATACGTGAAAAGGAGCATAGGATTGACAGCAACGTTAACGGCGTCAAAGTTTATGATCATGGGTGGGACCATCTGGGAATCATGATCAGAGAGACGAGACAAATGAGCTTCACCTTCCCGAGGCAAAGGATTGTGCCCTCTACTCTCACTCTCACTCTCACTAATCGTTACCTTATAAGAATGTGATACAGAGGAAAATCACATATTGTAAGGTAACAAGTGAGACTTGGATCTTTTAAGCTAACAATTCATCATGAAGGAATGGATTTTGAAAACTTATCAAATGTCAATGCCTATTAGTGAAGTATTTGCGTGTGTGTGTGTGTTTGTGTTTTTTTTTTTTTCATTTTGACCTTGAATAATAATTTATTTCATTTCGTTTTAAATATTGTTTAATGTTAATGTACACATTTTAAGATAATTATTAATTTTACAAAATTTTGATAGAATTTTAGTGATAATGTGCGAAAATATAGTTTGTTTCTCCTATTTGTTATTATTATAAACGTATCTTAGTTAAGTGAAATTATATTTCTTTTGTAAATAAAAAAAAAACGACATAAAGGAGAATTAGTACACACATTCTAAGACTGTTTTTTATTCTAGGATTGGGTCTATTTTCTTAATCATATATATGGTCGTAAAAGGATGAGATTGTGATCAGGGTCCATTACAACCACACATCTCGCCATAGGGTGATTAGATGTGACCCCAGGTGAAAATACCTACAATGCGTGGAGACATGTTGATGGTATATATATCTCATTTTAATATTGTTTAATGTCAATGTACACGTTTTAAGATAAATATTAATTTTTACAATCATTAAAACAAACTAAGATAATTTTAATAAAAGTGCTGGAGCTATTCTAGTAGTTAATAGATAAAACTATTCATAAAGTCATATAAAGATGAAAATAATTTGTTAAAAAAGTATATTTCTATGTTAAAAGAACATATTTCTAACCTCTTCAAATACTATTAAAATTATTTTAGTAGTCAGTTGATAGAAAAACTTAACTTTAATAAAAAAATATTTAAAAAATAATAATCAACACATTCTTGATGTTTTTAAGTCACAATATTTTATGTCAAATAAAAATATTCTCAAGTGACAGAGTAAATAAAGGGAGTGTTATTTAACTTTCTATTACACCATTCATTTGTTGTATTGAAGTTTTGGTTAACCAAATGGCCGTGAGAAATTTGGTTGCCTTACCTATATTTCTAATGTTATACTATTTTAAAATTGTGTATAAAAAACCCTTACTGTTATCTAGTTTAAAAAATATATTAAAAAATCACTTAAAAAGGAGCAATAATAGATACGTGGGTGGTATAATAAACACACTTATGCCCTACGATTGTCGATTGAAGAATTAGAAGTGTATAATTTTTATTGAAAGTTATGTTAGACTACGATGTAAATCACGGAAAATTAATATTCATTGCATTTTTCTTTTAAAAAAAATTGTTTTATTGACTAAACTTGATAAGGTATCACTTGATTATTATGACAAAAAAAAAAAATATCAGTACTCTCTTGGCACAAAGATGAGCATTCGGTCACGAACACTCAGTCAGGTTGAGATAAATTAGATATATTAGAATAGATTAAAGTAGATAATAATTATTTATGTATCTAAATAGAATGTCTAAGACATGACTGACTCATAAAGTCTATTAGTTTAAAATACTGACTATAAAAAGAAAATAAAAAGTACAAGTAAATAATTGACTTTCGAACATTTAATAATATTTACTGTCTATGTCGTTATCTAACTTTATCATCGAAGTGCCTATTTCATGTACTATTTAATATATAAATAATTATATTATTTAATATTATAAAATTTTTAAATATAATATAAATTTATAATTGTAATTCTTGTTATTACTTTTAATAAATATTTTATTATTCATTATAAATAAATAATCAGAAGAAATACTATTTAAATTATATATTTTTTTCTTTTAAAAGATGAGTGTTATATATTAGTTTATTTAAATATAAATAGTTTTTAAGGTTTTTTTTTCTCATCATGATCGTGGACATGATAAAAGTCAATCTTAGACATTTATTATTAATTTTGTGAAAAAAAATGTTTCACATGTATTGAAAAAATAAGGTGTATATCATTATATTTAAAAGAGGGTATATTTTTAACTAAAAAAGAAATTAATTTAAATATATTTTTTAAAATGTAATTTACTCGAGATTTTGATGAAATGGTATATAGTCAATCAAATAAAATGACTTTGTACTTTTTCTTTCATCAAAGCTAAGCACGTACTATTTTGTGTACCAAGTTCCAATTTACATAGACTGATAATTTTCTTTCACAGTGAAAACTTTTTAACTCAAATTAAATTTGTTTTATAAACCGTTTAAAATAAAAATAACATTCGTGCTATGCTAATTTTTTATATTCATTTTTCCAAGATAAACAGTTTAGATATTAAAATAATTTTTCGTCAAAATTTCCCATAAAATTAAAAATTAAGAATTTTACTCATCGAACATACACTAAGACTTTAGTATTTTATATCATACACTTGTTTTGTTTTTTTTATTAATTTCATATGAAAATAGCACAAAACAAAATATTTGAGAATTTGTTTGAAACAATAATAGAGATGGTATTAAATAATTAATATGAGGATGCATACCTACCAAACAAATGCGATAAATAAATGAGACGACCAGAGAGAAAGAGAGGGGACCAAGCGGCAATGATATAATTTGATAAATAGTAATATTGATAAGTTAAAATAAGAAAAAATTAAATAAATTTTTTATTTTTAAAAGAGAAACACTAAAAATATACTTTTTTTTAACATATTCATTTTTACTTATTAAATTTCATTAAAAATTATAAAAATAAGAAAATAAATATTAAATTAGGATAAAATTCACATAATTTTTATAATTTGTTCTTAAAAATATAGTTTTAAATTTCTTAAAATTTTCTTACTATATTATTTAAAAATTACATTTTTTTAATATTTGTAATCTTTACAAGACACCAAAACCAATCACTTTTATCAAACATAATGATTAAAAATAAATAAAATGTTTCTAAAAACTAAAATAAAAATCGGGTACTATCATGAGCATGAACCCAGTGCCAAGAGATTGGCAATGAAGAGTGTTAAGAGATAGAGAACGACGTCCCTGTCACCTCAAATGGATTGCATTACTTATTGAAAGTGACAAATTTTTACATTTTTTTAAATACTAACGTATTCATTTATAAACATTTTAGCATGTATAATTATTAAAATTCAATTAAAAAATACAAACTTTTATACTATCATTAATCATTTTAAAAATATAGTCACGATAATTTTTAATTTGTATATTAAGATTAAATTACAATTTTTATAAAGTAATGTAACAGAATAAAAATAGTACTCTATGTAAATATATCACTGTCCTTGGTGTTCACCTACATGACCCATTTCCCCATAAACTCTCACAGATAATGCAATAGCAAAACCACACAGAAAGTGACCTCTGGGAATCAAAAGTTAAAACCAATGGCACAGCATAGCACAGTGTACAGTGTTGTTTACTATGGTTGAATGGCATAACACTAGCTATAGCATAACGTTTTAAACAGAGAGAGAAAAAACTATGTAAAATAAAAAAGAGAGAAAAGGGGTGCAGAGTTTGCAGGTTCTACCAGAAATGGTGCCAGAAGGTTTTAACTTTATGTGTGAAATAATTTTCCTCTCTCTCTCTCTCTTCTTTTTCTCCCTTCATTTCACACTTGTATTAGGGGGTGATGTTTGTGGCAGAACGATGTGATTGAACAGCCAAAGCTGTGAACTTGGTCTGTGTAAAAAAAAATAAAAAAATCATAACATGAAATTCTAACTACTATAATCACATGAAATGCTAGAGGATAATAACAATACACAGAAGATTAGTCTCAAACACACCTCCTCTCCTTACCCTTTTCTTCAATCATATTTGAATGGTGTTTGGTGTCGCTCCAGTTGAAGCTTAACACACCTCCTGTTTTTTCTTTCTTTCTTTATTTCTTTCTTCTTCTACTACTACTGGTTCTATTGTGGTTCCTTGTGTTGTGCATGAACAAGAGGTGAACAAAGAGCTTGGGGGTTGGTGGGAGTTGAGTGGTTTGATGGTTAAGGTTGTGTGAGGTTGAAGTCCTGCAGTTGTAGCTATGGCATTTGGATTTGGGGTCCTTCTTCTTGCTTTGCTCGTTTGTTTCAATGTCAATTCTGTGGATTCTGATGATGGTGAGTGTTGTTTACAGTTCCAAATTTTCTTTCTCTTTTAGGTGTTGTGCTGTGTTGGGTTTCCTTGGAATGGATTTTTCTACAAATCTTTTTAAGAAGAACATAAAACAGTGTTGAAAGTTGAAACTTTAGCTTTGTGGTTCTTAACAAGGTGTGGTAGCCACTAGCCAATGTTAGATAGCCAAGTACCCTTGATGTGTTTCTCTCTTTGTTTCTTTGTTTTGGTGAAGGGTGTTGGAAAAACACATAAAGTTGGATTCTTTAAACTTTATATTATTCTTCTTGCTTTCTTTAAACTTTATACTTCTTCCGCTGTTTTCAGTTGGTCAATTTGAAAAAAAAAAGTCAGCGCCTTTTTCCCGCGAATGCTGGTTTTGACTTGGTTATTTTTTGGATCTTGTGAACTTTTCTCTTTAATGCAATTGTCAATTTCCACATTTTTAGAATGAGTTGTGTTACTTCTTCTACTCATACTTGTTTTCTGCATGGTTTGCATAGTGGAAATGAGTTTTCATTTATATGTATATGATTTTGCATAATATTATATTGTATACAAGCGTGTGTATAACATGATATCAGGACTATGAAAATGTGAATGTGATATGCAAGAACTTGGTTTCCTTTGAGTTCGTGTTTCTAACTATGTTCTGCATGATAAATGTTTGTATATTTCCATTGAAGGAGCAACGTTGTTAGAGATAAAGAAGGCATTCAGGGATGTGGACAATGTTCTATATGATTGGACAGATTCACCATCATCAGATTATTGCGCTTGGAGAGGGATCACTTGTGATAATGTTACCTTTAATGTTGTTGCACTGTGAGTTGCCGTGTCCTTGGACATTGTGTATAGGCTTCTTCATCTTGCTCTTGTCAATGAAAACGATCAATTTCCATTTTCTCATTCCTTTGTTTTTTTTTTTTGAAATTTTGCAGCAATCTTTCAGGGTTGAATCTTGATGGTGAAATTTCACCTGCCATAGGGAACCTTAAGAGTTTGGTCTCTATGTATACTACGCTCTTCCAACTATTTCCCCTCATATATGCTTGCAGTAGATCTAGATGTTCCATTTATATTATTTTGCTTATCCTTCTTGCCACTTGTTTTGATATAGTGACCTCAGAGAAAACCGGTTATCAGGGCAGATACCAGATGAGATTGGTGACTGTTCTTCCTTGAAGAGCTTGTATGTTTCACACACTAGAAGTACTGAGTTTTGTTTATAATTTGACCAGCTAGTGACTTACTTTGAACTTGGACGTTTTACTATGTTTTCAGGGACTTGTCTTTTAATGAAATAAGAGGGGATATACCATTTTCAATTTCTAAGTTGAAACAACTGGAAAATCTGTGAGTCTTTGTTGGCATTTCTCTGTATCTAAAAAAATTGTTTAGCCAATCCTTGAATGAGGTTATGACAGGCTTTTCTTTGGAAAAAATTGTCTCACAGGATTTTGAAAAATAATCAGTTGATTGGACCAATTCCTTCAACTTTGTCTCAGATTCCTAATTTGAAGATTCTGTAAGTCATTCTTGTATTTCCGTTTCCCATTTCATTTCCCCTCATGATATTAATTTTAGGTTTTATAACTAACATTCTCAACTCTTGAATAATATTTGTTAGAGACCTGGCTCAAAACAATCTCAGTGGTGAGATACCAAGGCTTATATACTGGAATGAAGTTTTGCAGTATCTGTGAGTATAAGCAATATGCAAATGAAATAATTTTTTTAAGTTTTTATTTCCGCATGACAGTACTAAATTTGTTGATTTTTTTCCCTCTTCTCATTTCCATATAATAGGGGGTTGAGAGGGAACAATTTGGTCGGTTCACTATCACCAGACATGTGCCAGTTAACAGGGTTGTGGTATTTGTAAGTGGCTAAATCACTATCTTTTGTATTCCAAGCCCAAAAATATGTGCGTTTCCTAAGGGGATATGATTATTTTCCTTCTACAATTTTGTAGTGATATGAGAAACAATAGCTTGACAGGAAGTATTCCAGAAAACATAGGCAACTGTACTGCGTTCCAGGTCTTGTATGTAATCCAACTGTACAATAGACTTTGCCATACCTTGATCTTATTTTCTTTCTATGCTTTTTAACATCTTTTGTTGATGCCAGGGATTTATCCTACAACCAGCTAACTGGAGAGATACCATTCAATATTGGATTCTTGCAAGTAGCAACATTGTATGTATTGCATGGTCCTTCATAAGTTATTTTTGTAAGAATGACAACATTGTATGTGTTGCATGGTCCTTTTTAAGTTATTTTTGTTACAATTACAACTTTATATGTGTTGCAACTTGATTTTCCACTTTCCTTGTTTAAGAAATTCTTGATAGATTTGTTTGAATTTGGTAGGTCATTGCAAGGCAATAAACTCTCTGGGCACATTCCTTCTGTGATCGGTCTCATGCAAGCACTTGCTGTCTTGTAAGCATTGTTAGTTAATGATTTCTGAAATGTATTTCATGAAATTTGATCATTTTCTTTATGTTTTCTCATTGATGTTCTTTTATTAACATTTGTTTTATTTCAAAATTTCAATCCAGAGACTTGAGTTGTAACATGTTAAGTGGATCAATCCCTTCTATTTTGGGAAATTTGACTTACACAGAAAAATTGTAAGTATAAAAAAATCGATTTGCATTTATATCAATTAGTTGACCTAGTAGTAAATGTGCATTTATATCATTTTTGAATTGCTTATAGGTACTTGCATGGAAACAAGCTGACTGGCCTCATTCCCCCAGAGCTTGGGAATATGACAAAGCTTCACTATTTGTAAGATGCTTAAGCAAGTAGTTGCCATTTCGCTTACATATGTGACAATATTTTTAGCTAAGTTTTCTTTTAAAAAAAGAGTCAAAGACATATTGCCTAGATGTGCTTCTTGAAGGTTTATTATATTTACCCCATTCTGTAATACAATTCATCTCATCTGTAAATCATTTCTAACAGTGAATTTGGGGTACTTAAATATCATCCTAGTGTTTTGGCAAACATTCTTGTTAGTTCACCAGTCTTAACTGAATGGAATTTGGCATCTGTTAATGCTTGTGTTTTTGCAGGGAACTGAATGATAACCATATAGATGGACATATCCCACCTGAACTTGGAAAGCTTACTGATCTGTTTGACTTGTATGTCCTGTTACTTTATAGTGTCAAAGATGTTGGTATCTGTTTCAAGTTTGATGAGTCACCCATTGTTCTTGCAGAAATGTTGCTAACAACAATCTTGAGGGGCCAATTCCTGGTAATATTAGCTCATGTAAAAATCTTAACAGCCTGTAAGCAATAAATCTTGTGCTATTATTTTGTGACAAGGTTTTATGAAATACATTAAAGTAATAGGCTTTTCTATCTTCTTAGCAATGTGCACGGGAACAGATTGAATGGAACTATTCCCCCAGCTTTGCAGAGCTTGGAGAGCATGACCTCTCTGTAAGTTTCACCAAGACACATCAGGGACATTTGTTTGAACGTAACCTGGCTGCATATCTGGAATTCTACCATGCTTCAACCAATTTTCCTTGTTTTATTTGTTCTTTATTTTTGCTTTATCACATTGTAATGATCATTTGTAGGAATCTTTCTTCCAACAATCTTCAAGGCGCAATTCCAATTGAACTGTCACGGATTGGTAATTTGGATACATTGTAAGTATGAACTAGTTAATATATCTCCTCACACCAATATCTTGAACTTCATACTAACAGATGGTTTCCATGTAGGGATATTTCAAACAATAATTTAGTTGGTTTCATCCCTTCTTCCCTTGGTGACTTGGAACATCTTCTGAAGCTGTGAGTATCTGTCTAGTCAATGTTTGGAATATGGACTATTTCTCCTTACTGATAGCTAATATTCATTTTGTTAGGAATCTGAGCAGAAACAATTTAACAGGAGTTATTCCAGCTGAATTTGGAAATCTTAGAAGTGTTATGGAAATGTAAGTTCATTAGTTTTCTGATTAAAACAAGTATTTTTTTTTATCCTGATTAATGCTTCTATGTTGCAGTGATCTTTCAAATAATGAACTCTCTGGGTTGATTCCTGACGAACTTAGTCAGCTTCAGAACATGATATCCTTGTAAGCTTCTGTATATTTTTCATGTTTTCTAATCTCTTATGTTTTGTTAATAATTTTTTACAGTAATTATAATATGGCCTTGGCAAATCTCATATGCAGTGATTAGCTTCGTTTTTCAAATTTTAGATAAAGATGTCTATGTTCAATGCTAATTTCGAGTTGTGTTGGTATTTCTAATTATCTTTGTTTAAAATGATATATAGGAGGCTTGAAAACAACAAATTAACTGGGGATGTGGCATCACTTACAAATTGCCTTAGTCTCTCTCTCCTGTAAGTTTAGCTTTTGACAATTTTTTTTTCATATTTCTAACTGATCATGTCACTTTTACCTAATAAGTTGAATATCTATGGTGAATTTTGTAGTAACGTGTCCTATAACAAACTAGTTGGTGTTATTCCCACAAACAACAACTTTTCCAGGTTTCCCCCTGACAGGTGATGGTCATTCACTGTTGAGCACTGTCTCTATTGGCTTTTTAAGTTCCAAAGTAATATAGTCTAGAGTGTCATCAGCATGTTCATCTGATTGATTTGTGCAAGTCTTTATTTGCAGTTTCATTGGAAACCCTGGCCTTTGTGGTAATTGGCTGAATTTGCCATGTCATGGCTCTCACCCTGCAGAGCGAGGTAAGCTGCACTTTCTAGCAGGAATATCCTGTTGCTCCATTCTGTCTATGCCTTGTCATACCCTGAAATCGCTTCTCAAAAGTTATTTCCTTGTTCTCTTTGATTACTTCACTCTCTCTACCTGGGAGTAGATGTGAATATCTTGTTGCCCCATTCTGTCTATGCCTTGTCATACACACCCTGAAATCTCTTCTCAAAAGTTATTTCCTTGTTCTCTTTGATTACTACACTCTCTCTACCTGGGAGTAGATGTGAATATTTCCCTTGTTTAATACCTATTTTTCCAAAAGTAATTCTTCTAAAATACATTCTACTAAAAAACAAATGATACAGAGAGAAGCCATTATTGCTGACTCACTGTTGCTTTTATCTTTCAAGATGTTTGATAACAATGATACAGAGAGCAGCAGCCATGTTCTTCCTGTAACATCCGTTCAATCAAGAGATAGATTAAGGGTTTAGTGGTCAAGTTATACAGAATAAGCTAATTTATTTTATATACTGTGCAGTTACATTATCTAAGGCAGCTATTCTGGGAATTACACTTGGAGCCCTTGTAATTCTTCTTATGATATTGCTGGCAGCTTGCCGACCCCACAATCCATCTCCTTTTGCTGATGGATCACTTGACAAGCCAGGTACTTTCTTTGTTGCATCCTTATTATTTAAGCTATAGCCTTCAACACCCAAAATTAGTAAATAATCAGTCTCTCGTTATAGCTCTTAATTATCTTGCATATGTTCTAAGAGCTTGACTAAGCTTATGGCGTCATGCGGTCCATATAGCTGACCTCACACAGTGAGATAAAACTTAATGATGTTGTTGCATGTTGACCTCACACAGTGAGATAAAACTTAATGTTGTTGTTGCATAAGTTTGAAAACCAAGCTTGGGTTTTGACTTTTATATATTAATTGTCTTTAGTGGATGTTTCTTTAAACAAGTAGTAGAAAATTAATACTCCCTCTGGTCCTTTTTATAAGAAATAAAATTGAGTATTTTCTTGGTTTTAATTATAACAAACATGATATATTTGAGATGTATTAATTGCTGAATTCCTTTTATACCTTTCTATTATTGTTAAATGTATGTTTACGAGGAAATGACTACACCAACTACATCATTTAATATTATGGGTATTTTGGAATCAAATTATTTAGGGTTTAGGGTAACTGAATTGCTGTCCTGTTGATTTACTCTTTTGTTTCTTATAAATAGGACTGGATGGAGTAATTGTTTGTAGGACTGATTTTAACATTAAAGGATTTTGTAATGTTTGATATATTTTAGAGTATTTTATTATCACTCTGTCTATTGAAACTGAAGTTGTCAGGTTACTGACTGAATGAGCTTTGGAATTGACAGTTAATTACTCACCTCCAAAACTAGTGATTCTTCATATGAATATGGCACTTCATGTGTATGAAGATATCATGAGGATGACTGAAAACCTGAGTGAGAAGTATATAATTGGATATGGTGCATCAAGTACAGTTTATAAATGTGTTCTCAAGAATTGCAAACCAGTGGCCATCAAAAGGCTCTATTCTCACTATCCACAATGCTTGAAAGAATTTGAAACTGAACTTGAGACAGTTGGAAGCATTAAGCACAGGAATCTGGTCAGTCTCCAAGGCTATTCTTTGTCCCCATATGGCCACCTTCTGTTTTATGACTACATGGAAAATGGCAGTCTATGGGATCTTCTTCATGGTAAGTTCAAGCTATTCTTTGAATGTTGCAGGCAAGCACATAATCCTGTATTTAGAAGTATTTGTTGTATCTCTCCTCTTTAATAATGGATTGGTATATGATATGAGCAATTCTTCTAAATTGTATGTATGACTGTCATGAAACAAAGTTCCTTGTTTCATGCATGACATTTGTTTAAGATTTCTGAGCACTTTCTGATGCATTCTACCTGGTACGTTGCATATATGACTTAATAGGCTTGTGTTAAGCGGGTGTCTCCACATCACACCTGTATTTTTATTAGTCTAACTGATGCTTTGAATAACAATCATTTAGAAAACGATAAGAATCCAGACAATACTTACGTTATTTATGACTTTTCTTATGTACCTTTCTAGGACCCACCAAGAAGAAGAAACTTGACTGGGATTTGCGTCTAAAAATAGGACTTGGAGCAGCACAAGGGCTAGCTTATCTACACCATGATTGCAGTCCTCGAATCATCCACAGGGATGTGAAGTCATCGAACATTTTATTAGATGCTGACTTTGAGCCGCATCTCACTGATTTTGGCATTGCCAAAAGTCTCTGTCCTTCAAAGTCCCATACTTCTACTTACATAATGGGCACAATTGGCTACATAGACCCTGAGTATGCTAGAACATCACGACTCACTGAGAAGTCTGATGTGTACAGCTATGGTATTGTTTTACTTGAGTTGCTAACTGGGAGAAAAGCTGTTGACAATGAATCCAATCTCCATCATCTGGTGAGCTTGCTAGGTTCTACACATTTCAATACACACACATGCACTCACATTTTTCTGTTTAACCTTGGTCTTTTATAAGCTAGGTGTATGTTATTGCATTATCCTTAGTCTGGATATTCTGAGCATGACAGTTTGTAGTTTAACCTTGGTTTTTTATGAGCTTGTTGTATGTTTTTGCTCTATCCTTAGTCTATATATATTCTGGGCATGCTAGAATGTTTGGTCCCTTCTCTTCAAAGTTCAAATTTTTACTCTCTGGGACTCAACAACTGTTTGCTTATGATTTAAGATTGCAAAGTTAATTTGCAAAAATATCACTCTCTAATCCTTGGTTGCTCAATGAGGTTGTACTCTCCTATGTTCACACAGACTAATTCTTCAATTTATGTAGATTTTGTCCAAGACAGCAAACAATGCTGTAATGGAAACAGTTGATCCAGACATTACGGCCACATGCAAGGACCTTGGAGCTGTGAAAAAGGTTTATCAGCTTGCACTACTATGCACAAAGAGGCAACCAGCTGATAGACCCACAATGCATGAAGTGGCACGTGTGCTGGGAAGTCTTGTGCCATCAAGCTTCCCACCAAAACAACCAGCTACACTCCCACCTCCTTCAAATCCATCAGCTAAAGTGCCATGCTACATGGATGAGTATGCAAATCTCAAGACTCCACACTTGGTTAATTGTCCATCCATGAGCACTTCTGATGCCCAGCTCTTCCTCAAGTTTGGAGAGGTAATCTCTCAGAACAGTGAGGATTTTGAAAGAGCCAAATCTAAGAATCATGTATATTAAAAACCCCTAAAGTGAAAAAAAAAATGGATGAGGCAAGGCAAGGAAGAGTGGGTGTACAAGGTAATGAGAATGTTTATAAAAATTTTAGTCCTAGTCTGTATTGTTATTTTGAACAGAAAAGATGTTTATCACACTTTACTACAAGTTGAAAGGTGTAGTAATCCAATTCTTGTACTTGTTTGGGTAGCACACAAGATTGTAGTAGTAAAGTTAAGGGACTGGGTCCACTGAGAAAGGTGGGGTAGCTAAAGGGTCTTAATGGAAAGGGAAATCAGTGCATAATGTGTGAGCAGCAATAATGCACTGATTCTTAGCTGGCCATATGTGTCTGAATGCTGGCAATATGCAGCAGAGTATCCATGACCTCTTTTACTACCCTTATGCCATTTGTTCAGTAAAGTGCTACGAAATTATATCATGAAATTTTGGGTCATTGGGGGCTCCCACAAAGGATTCAAATTATGCCATTGGTTTTCGTGCCTTTTGACTCGGAAATGTTTAATATGATCATTATGGACGTTCAGTGTCATTAATTGAACAATTGTGAGCAGCTGAAAAATAAATGCAAGCTATGTACTTAGAAAAAAGGTTGCATGGTGAAAATAAACTAATATTGCTGTTGTATGTTAATGGGGGCTTCAGTGATGACGACCCAAGCGAGTTGTTTTTTTTACGTTTTTCTTTTCTTCTTTTCACACTCCTCTTGTAACCTTTTTTTTAAAAAAAATATCATTCGCGACGATATAAAAAATTAATTTTATAAATTTATTTTTAGGAATGGTTAATAGTTCTGGGAATTAATTTTCATAAGTCTAAGAATTTACTTTTAAAAATGATTTTCTGCAAGTGTAGAATTCTGATTTTAAAAATTTGTTTTTAGAAATTAAGAATTATGGAAATTTAATTTTAGAAGTGTAAAAACTTAATTTTGTTGGAAGTGTAGAATTTTAATATTGAAAAATTATTTTAAAATATAAATTTTGAAATTATAAAAACTTAGTTTGGGAAATTAAAAAAATTATTTTGAAAATGGTTAATAATTTTATAAATCAATTTTTAGAAGGGTAAAAATTTAATTTTAGAAGTCTAAAATTTTAATTCTAGAAACTTAATTTGAAAATAGTTAATAATCTTAAAATTAATTTTTAGAAATATAAAAACTTAATTTTATGTTAATTTTTAAAACTGTAAAATTATATCCCCGAAAACTTATAGTAATGAGGAAAAAAAATGTTTGACAAAGATGAAAGTCATTCTAAAATTTGAAATTCAAAAAAATTAATTAATAATTAAAATTACTGTAAAAATTACTCATAAAAATTACTTCTCAAATCATATTCACATATTTTAAAAAATGTATTAAGTATGAATTCAACTACTTAATACATTTTAAAATATTTGAATATGATTTTAGTTATTCTATATATTTAATGTACATTATATGTAATTAATTATTTTAATGCATTTGAAGTTTGATTTGAATTAAACTAAATACTTTATTTGGTATATTTTATGATTATGATATGAAATAATATTTTTGTTTAACTCCTATAGGTATCAAAGTACCCATAGAGTACGGGATAAGAAGATTAAAATTATACACAGAGACAATTAAAATCAAATAAATAATTTTGTTAATGTTTTATACATGTATTATATTATAATTTGGTATTTTTTTTGACTTTAGATGAATGATTTTATTTATAATTTTGTATTTTAATAAATAATATTTATACTTTATTTATTCATATGTGTATATATATAATTTTTAAATTTAAATAATATTTTTATTTTTATACTTAATTCATATTTGTAAGTAAGTTTTTCTATCATATATGTACATACCCAAGTGAAATGTATGTGGATACTATTCATAGTTAATGATGGGATTCAAAACTAAGCAATAACCATGAAAATTGAAAATCTTAAAGGAAAGTTGATTTTGAAAAAGATTATTTGGAAAGAATTGTAAATAATTGTGTTTAGAAATAATATTTTAGAGCAAAGTTTAAAATGTTAATTTTTCTATTGGTAAGTGAAATTATCTTTGAAGTGTTAATATATGTTTCAAAAAATTGCATGAATTTTGCACTTACCAAATCTATTCATTAGAAAAGAAAAGCTTTGCTTATTCTTAAACTTTTTACTTTCTGCAATATTGATTTTGAGAATTCAAAATTTAAAACAAAAGTTGCCCTAGAAAATCATTTTACTTTACAAAAACACGTTTTGTGTATTCAAATAAACACTAGTGACTTTATCAATGTTAATGAACATCATTTCGTTACTAAATATATAAACCAAACTGTGACGAAGTTTAATTATTTTCATAAAACTAAAATAATGTGGACTTTACCTAATTATATGTGAATATTTTGCACCCATTTATCACATATAATTTAGCTTGAACTATTTGTTAACACTTATGAGACTGGTTCTTGAGCTTGAATCTCAGTGACAGCAAAAGTCTTATTGTTGATGAGGCACACTGTTAGGTGTGTGCTGTGCATTTTGTGTGCAAAATCTTAAAGACTACATCCATTTGAAATTTTGGAATGCTGATGCACCAAAATCATAATACTAGATTCATGTTTTCAAGATTCCAGCAAAAGTTTTCATTTTAATTAACCTTAACTTTTAAAATTGAGTTTAAGCAATTAAAAATACTAAAATTTTATTAACAAAAGAGTATTAATTAAATTAAAATTATATAAAATATTTTTTTCAATAAAATCTTACTTTTATTAATTGTTTAAGTTTAACTTAAAAGGTGAATGTTAACGAAAACAATTTTTTTAATCTAATTTTCCCAAGCTTCTAAAGTTTATGGTCTAGTAAAACTATGACAGAATTAGAATGTGAAAGTACGAGCTTCTCATGCCTTTTAGTTATTTTTCACGCATATTTTTATTAATTTAGCTGTCCAAAGATAGAGAGAAATTATACTAACAAAAAAAATATATAATCATTTTATTAAAATTAATTGTTAAACTTACTAATTTATCATTTATTAATTAGTCTCTTTTTTTACCCTTAAATTAGTCAAATAGTATATATAATTTAAATAGACAAAAAGATATTAGTATAAAAATAACAATTAATATTGTCTTGAGAGATAAATATATGCTGAAATTGTTAAATAAATAAAAACAAAATTCTTCTCTCTCTAGAGAGATAAATAGGAAAAAAATAATATATTGTTACATTTCCAACAAAGCCATAGTCCATAACAATTCAGCAACTCCCTCTTCAAATACTAAAGGACCATACAAAGTTTACTTAATAAGTATGAGGTAATTAGTCAGAACATTTTATTTAAAGTATATTATATATCTAATTGCTTGTAAATAATAGTGTCCCAGTACACTCACTACAATTACTGTAGAACAACTTAACAAGATTGTCCTATGCTAGAATATGTAATGTCATCACAGTATAAAAGCTTGTTTGGTGGGCATTCTCTTGAGGAAGTTCTGAGGAACAGAAGGCAAAATGCCCCTGAATCTAGGATGCCTTAGATAGTATGTGATCCAAATGAAGATGACAACACGGACAGGAACAATAACTGTCACAAGAAAACCAACAACACAAAATAGTAAAAATATTGTTGTAGCTCTTGGATCCCTCCAATTGCTAAGAGCTTGCACCCTCTCTCCTAAGGTGGCCAAGTCATTAGCCACTCTTTGTGTATTCCTAGCTATGATTCTCAATCTATCATAACTCCTCCTTAAAGGTTCACCTCCAAGTTGGGTTGGAAACACATCAAGTTCTTCAGCTAAATCTTCAGGAGTTGCTAAATTTGCACCAGACAATGTTGCATCTATTTGACAAGTATGCTTAGGCCTCTTGAAATAATGCTTCAACCCAACCCAAAAAAGATAGAAAATCACAAAGGGCATCATGGGTTGTGGATAGAAGAGTATAAGAAAGCACATAAGGTTGAAAAGCAATGAGGCAATTGGGTCCTTCCAAACTCTTATGCGCTCTAACAATTTCCAAAAGGCAATAAAGTCACCAATAAGACTCATGACCCTATTGAAATTTGCTATTGCTTTTCTCCTGCTCCACATGTCTGATCTCGAATCTAGCATATAATACACAACCTCTTTCTTTAAGGGTGGTTCTGCCCTACTCAACCTATTTGCTATAATATGAGCAGCTTGATTTCTTAAATTATCAAGCTTTGCAGGAGACAAGAGTAAAACATGGTGATGTATAGGAAACAAAGGTGAAATATAGGATTGAAACATACTAAGTGAAGACATACATGACCAAGAAAATCTCAATGCCAAATGAACTTCTCCCATCTTCTTCACCCCAGAATGTTGCAAACCTACAAGTGGATACGAATGTGTATAGACTTTGCCACGGTCCAATGTGGACACCCGAATCCTTATCTTTCCCATTATAGCATCACTTGCTCGACCACCTCTTCTATTAGCGTTCAACTGATTGTTGTCAAACACTGCAATAGTGATGACAGTGAATGGCTCAAACACTTCCCAAACATATTGGTCATTCCACTTTGGTGAGAGGCTATCAAAAACAGTCCTTGTGCGCACCCATTTGGGTCCATATTTAGCAACACAATAGGCATCAGTTCTAGTCCCCCATTTCATTGGCACCAAATCAGTTGCCTTCAGAATTCCCACCTCCAAAACACCAATGCTAGAATTCCAAAGTTTCCTTGATGAAGGCCTGAAGTCACTACAATATTCACTAGGCTCATCCATCACATGGTACCCACCATCCAAAGAGATCCTTGCGTTGAGCTTACTAGCAAACTTCACCTCCCTTTCAGTCTCATTGGTTCCATGCCAATTAAGGTTATACCATCTGCTATCAGCATCCTGACCATCTACTCTCTCATCCACATCTTTCAAACGAAGAATACACCTTCCCAAGCTTACATGCTGAGCCAAGGTTCCTTGCTCAACACTTAGGACAAGGGTGTCACTGAATGGTTCTTGTGCGACAAACATCAAATCCTCATTCCATAATGGGTTTAAACTCTTGGAAAAACTGGTTCTTAAACGTAGGTTCCCCAAATCAACTTGGACAAAAACATCTGAACTCTCAGGAGGGAATCTAAACAACAAGTCCTGTGCTTGAATCACATTGACTCTAAGGTACCAAAGTGTAGGTGACATATACACTTTAGAACGAGTGTAACCAACAGCATCACCACTCATGCTTGTGGCATCAGAACACCAAGCATTAGGAAAATCTTCATCTACTTGAGTCCCCATCCATAAAGACAACATGATGTCTCCTCTAACATGTTGTTTCCCATTTTGATCCTCTAGCTTGTACCATTGGGGTGCCAGTGAATACTCAGGTGCGACCCTCGTTGGAACATCACGGAGACTGAACTGAACACGACCAAAAAATGCATTAGGCATGTTCAAAGCTACCATCTTGCTCTTCACCAAAACCTCCAAGTATGTGTCATGGATTTTGTCCTTCTCAAAAGCAAACACTTGGTTCAATGCATGGGATGATGATGGTGTTGCCTTGTTCTCAAAGAAACAAGTTGTTGCTTTCAAGTTTCCAATTTTAATTTCCACATAAATTTCATGACGGGTATTTGGCAAGTCTCTGGTCCTCACAACTTTCACAAACAAGAACTCCATTTGTTCAACAAGATCCAATTTTCTTGTGAGATTGCCACCTCCTTTGCCTAATCCAATACCCATGTTAAGAGAAGTCTCTTTTGGTGCAGAATCGTTACACCTTTGATTTGCCATTTCTGAACCTGCATTGTACATAGCACATTTCAGTAAGGGTTAATAAGTGTTACAAGCCTAGCAAAAGCAAAGCCTTTACAAATGCATTATGTTGAAAAAAAGAGCATACATAAAAGTAAGCAGTAATATAAGACCAACAAAGGATGGATATTTAATTGACTACTATACTAAATTAGTTTGGTCAGTTTAATTGAAGTCCTATAGTTATCAAAACTGAAACGAGTGGCATTTATTCCAGGAATTAAAATGATATTTTTGTTATTTCAAAACTAAAGTAATCAATATTCGAATTTTACAGATACAAACATTAATTGGAAATTATTAAAATATATAGCTACGGATTAGATGTAAACTTTTTAATAATTCCAATCTCAGTTCAATGGCAAAATAATTTCAATTAGCAGACTTCACATTAGTTTGAGAAGTAAGTCGTATAAAAAAATTAAAATTACAGAGAATTTCGAAAAATATGAAATAGCATTGAACGAGAAAGGAATTTAAATGACTTTGCCTTACTAACTTTTATGCTACTCAATAAAACTTCACACTAATTATCATGCTTAACGCAATAAGAAGTAAAGAGGGTTGATGAGAACTAATTTCAATGAACATAATTAAAAAGAAAGCAAGATGAACATAAACTTACTTGGAGCACTTATGCTTGAGCAATCTTGGGAAACAAAATACTCCTGCCTCAACTTTGCGAAAAAAACACCTTGATTTAAAGAGAAATTACTTTTACAACAGAGCCTTTATACTTTCAAGTACCTTCATCAAGAACACGGGTTACATTCCTCAGCACCAAAAAAGGGTTAAATTTATCGAGTTATGTTGTTATGTCCCCTCTTGTGTGAGGCTACATAATCATGCAATTGTGGGTATTTTTAAAATTACAATATTTTCAAACCCATGATCTAATTCTAACTTAATTCGACGGTGATATTTTTTCAGTTGATTTGGATCAATCTTTATTCATTTTGTCTCAAGTTACTACAATTAAATTTTAAGTTGTTTTTTATATTGAAGTAACCATAGTTAATATTTTTTTTAGAATTTTTTTTCTTCTAAACTACTTATTTTTTCTATAGCAAGTAATTGTGCTCGAATGAAATAAGGCTACCATGAACAATAATTTTATTTTTCTTTAAATATTAAAAAAATTCTTAAATACATGCCCAAAACTCAAATTTAAAATCAATAATTAAAATAAAATAATCTAATATCAGCTAGCTCCGCGTTGGGTGACAATGATATTTTATACTAAATATTGAGGCAAAATTATCAATATCAGATTGTCTAAATATATTGAAATATCATTTTAGATTGTAGTCAATTATTCGTCATTAACGATAATCAAAATCACTATCATCATAAATATATTGGAATGTTATCTTAAATCACCAAGAAAAGATTAATTATGATATTTAAATTTAAAAAGTATTTCCTTCATTATTTTTAGCTTGCATATTTATATCTGTGTAATTGATTTCAAAGATTTTAATTATAATATATTTACGGTGTGAACTTTTTTTATATCATTATCTAAGCATTGTTATAGTGATAAAAATTATTAATTTTTATAATGATAAGTTTGAAAATATATATTTATCAATTACTTTAATTAATTGATAATGCATAAATTTTCACTGATAACATATTAAAAGTATACTCCATTTTAAATGATAAAAGTTTTTATGGATAATAGATTCTACTTTTTCAAACGATACAAACAAATTAGGTACTCATGAGTAGTGTAATTTTTATACGTGTTAGAAAATATTATTTCTTTTGTTTCTAAAATCCTGAACTTGTTTTTTTAAGGCGAGGATGTCAAAATGGTCGGTATCTTCTTTGTATATGAATGTATTTTTTGGGAATTGAGAGTAATGCTTCCATTTGATGATTTTCAAATGAGAGTGTTGTGGGTGTTAAATGTGGCACTTACCCAGTTGCACCCAAATGGATTGGTGGCTATGCAGACATTCCGGATCCTTTATAAATATTATATAGAACTTAGCGTAAGTCTTTTTTTTTTCATTTCTTTTATACCCAACCTTTAGATAAGGTGAGATGAGTTTCTTTAAAGGCCGAGTTACCTCTGCTAAAGCCTTATACATCTTTGTTTAAGGGCTTCAAAACTAGGTTCTTTAAGGTAGCGGTTGATCTCATAATTGGAAAGAAATATTTTTATATAACATATATTATTTCTTTTGTTTCTAAAATGTTATTTATCTTATCAAAAGTTAAAACAACAATGACTGTGCTCTATTCTATAATGAATCAAAGCACAACGTTTTAAAAACTTTCTTAATTGTAGAATAGTTTTCATTGGTGAAGCCTTGATAATTTTTACATTTTATTCAAAACAACTTAATATCATTATAATAATGTAGAGACATGCAATATAATAATAAATTTATACGAGATACAATACATATTTATTGGATATAGTTATGTTATATGAGATGTAATTTTTGTGTAAATATGATGACTCATGTAGTAAACTAAACACTTATAACACATTTTATTGAGTAAATAATATAAGATCAATGCAATTAATTAGAATATTCAATAGAAAGATGCTACTACTTTGAATGCAATGAATTGTTCAATTGTTAATAGTTTGCAGTTGGTTTTTCAAGGGTTCATAAGAGAAATTGTAATTTGATCTAAAAGAAAAGAAGTTGAAGTATTGCAGGATGTGTTTGGAGGTACGCACATATTTGATTGTGTGGACACGAGCATGATAGAACATATAAAAACATAATTTTCTGCTAAAGGCGACATCTTTTATTACACTTTTCAAATACAAAATTCTAGGTTTTTCGTACATCTTTATATACGGATGTCTTTCATTCCATTTCTCCTTTGTGCTTTGTATGAGAATTTGATAGGCAGTAGGGTTATATTCCTCCATTCCTTTTACTCTTTAATAGAACAGTGATTCTTACATTTACATTTTACTTGTAATTTGCTTTAAGTTGAATATGAAGTTTATTTTTGCAATATATTTCAGTTTCTTCTTCCTTATTTTCGCTATGTCTTGCTAATTTTATTGGAAGAAATGATGAATTTAATCTTTTGTCAATTGTAATGAACTAAACAATGATTATAACTCATATCAAGTTGCGAGCTAGCATATTTAATTTTGAACTTAATGCTTCCTTGTTCTTTGTATGTAGGGTTGATGAAAATAAGCTTATAAGTGGAAAGTTGTAATCTTTTTTGGATTGTAATTAAATTGCTCGTTGTGGATTATCTAGCAATATGAATTTATAGTGATGTGTTCTAGTTGATTTCTAAATTTAATGCTTATCATCTTATTAGTTACCTAAAGAATTAGGAATCTAGAACTAGTTTAGAACTAATCAACCAAGAAATTGGTATTAGGTACGGTAAAAAAATTTGGCCATTAGATTGGATTGTAAACTGGGTTATATATATTTTTATGCAATGATAAAGGATTAAGGATTCTGAACTTAACTTACTTCTTAATTAATTTACAACTCATCTTTGTTCCATAATTTAGTTACATTATGCAGTTTAATTCATTTATAGGTAATCCCTTATATTTGAATTTTACTCTCATTGCTAATTTAATTTTTCAGCACTTACGTTTTACTTTTACTTTCTGCACAAAATTAAAATTTTTCTTTTAAGTTCATATTCTATTTTTCAACCCAACTAGCAACATTCTTGTGATTTGATAATTAACATTAATCTTAATGGACGATAAAATCTAGTTTGTTACTGTAGACGATTTGGTACATTTGTTAATTTGTTTATTAAGATGCCTTAAATTTTTATTCAACATTTTGAGAAAAATTAATAGGTTGAATGTTACTAATACACTTTTTCTCAAATACTTTATACTATTGGTTAAAATTTATTAAAAATTACAAAGTATGAGAAAAAAAATATTAATTTAGAAATGAAAAAGCGAAACTCACATGATTTGTGTATTTTTTAATAAATTTTAGTTAGTTAATAAAGAGTGTGTTTAAAATAGTGTTTTACTATCATTTTTCAGCCAATAGAAGACATGTATTTATAAATTGATAATGACAAAAATAAATTTCTTGCAACTTTTTTAAAATTTATTACTATGGTAATACTTTTTAATTAAGATAATGTTAATTTTCATCTACTTTATTTTTATTAGACACTCAAATAAATAAACAACTAATTTTTATTTATAATTTTTAATTACAAATTTGAAAGTTAGACCATTAATTTTGGTAACACAATAAGATTTTTAATAACGTTTCACTTTTTTGCCGCCTTTCATTTTGTTGGCAAAAGATATCGTGAAAAGATAGAAAGAATATAAAGAAAAAAAAAGATTAAAATATACTTATCAAATTTAATTTGAAATTTTTAGAATAGTTTTGAAATAATTTTCGTGGAATTATTTGCCTAATTACAATGATTGAAAAAAATTACTCATTAAAAAACATATCATTAAGTACATAAAAATAACTTGATACACATGTTTAATTTTTATTGAGTCATATAATGAATCCATTTAAACCCATCAAACCTTTTTAAAATCCTTTATCTTGACTTCTCTTATGTTGAAAATTTGAAGTTATTAAATCTTATCAAAATATAATAAAAATACTAATTTTTCACAATATAAATTTATCAAGATAATAATATAAACTAATTTATATCATTTCATTTTATGTAGTTAAATACTTTTAAATGAGAAAAAATTAATAACTAATTTTATTAAATGTAAAAATTTAATATATAACAATAAGCATAAATTTAAGAGATAATATTTTTAAAAGTAAATTTTAAATTTAAAAAATAGAAATAAAAAATAAAATAATTTTTTATTATAAAAATAAATATTTAATAAATAAAAAAAGTTAAATAATATTACAATAGGAAAAAAATATAATTCATACATATTTTCAATTTTAATTTGAAAATATACTTATAGCGAATTGAGAAAGAGTGACTCTACATATATAATATAAATATTATTTAATATAAATGTTATAAATGTTGACTGATTGATCAATACATCCTTATTCAGCACAATGTCGTTTTGAAATATAACTTTCTTTAACGCATACCTCTTTATTTTCTCGATTTTTGTTTTTGTTCGAGATTTTTAAAAAATAAAAATATCATATAAAAATTAAAAAGCAAAAAACGCACTATGAAATTATGATCCTAACGTGAATATTTTCATTCACAGGTAGCTTTTAAATTTATATTTTATAATAAAACAGTTTTATTTCCAGTGTTTTTATCCTAAGTTCCTGTAGTTGAACTACATATATTTTATTTAAATTAAAAATGTTGTTGATGTTTAATTAATTTGTAAATTTAATTTCTTTTATATGTAAGAAAAAATGTAACTATGAAATCTCTTTTTTTTAAAATCCTTTACAATAAATTATATGTATAATACATAATTTTTTATATATATTTAAAACATATGCTTTTTTCTTGGTATAACAAAACTATTGCTTTAAATGTTACACTATTTGAATGTTAAAAATATTTATGATTTATGTTTGCTATTAAGAGGAGTTTATTATTAAAAGGAGCATTGAAAACTTACTTTTTAACACACTCTTTTAATATTTTATTAATTATTAGTCAAAATTTAAGATAGAGAACAATCTAAATTTTTTACTAAAGTGAAAATGTTGTTACCATTATTAGAAGTTACGGTTTTAGTTAAAATATAGTTAACCGTAGTTTGTATACAAGCCAACTGATAACATGCAAATCATTCAAATTGTTGTATTGAGTTTTCAACTCTTAATTCTCCTCAAATGACTTGTTTTATTTTCATAGGTTCTCCAAAAAAAAGCCATTAGCAAATAACTGTTTTATTTCTAAGGAAAACACACTACGTCAAGTTATATAATCTCGTAATCTATTTGCATTACTAACCGTACAATATTGTTTTGATTAATAATTAATTAATACAAAATGATTAAATTCTGTATTCGTTAACTTTTTCTGTTTAGACAAAAATAAATAGAAACTACATATTTTTATGTCTTAACTTAAGAGCTGGTTAATAATTGCTAAAAGATATTACCGTTATGATTGGCTTTTTCTTTTCTTTTACATAGTGTGATTTTATTATAAATTTACAAAATTGGTGTAACTTTTAGGTTTTTTACATAAATAAAAGTTAAAATCGTATATGTAATATAGGACCATGTTTTTTACAAGGAATAATAACACAATAACAAAGACACGATAAGCAGACATAATCTTTTAGCTTGTAAGAATATAATGAAAAATAGGCACTAATATTTTTAACGTAAAAACTCTTATGAAGTAAAAATTACGAGTTATTCAGCTCACGATACTAGAAATCGTTAGGACCAGAGTACCAGTATAATAACACACAACTTAAAATAAGAGATGAAAAATAAGAACTAATAAAGATAATACTAAAATTATCACAGAAGAAAAAGAATTACACTACTCCTCACTCTAAAATTTACTCCTCAAAATAAGAGACTATTACTACCGAGTACAAGATCTCAGTGTAATACAAACATGAGAGGGAGAGAAGATTTTGGAATGATTAGATTAATAAGACCCCTTGCCCTTTTATAAGCAAAGGAGGGGTCCTATCCCCTTTACTCCCATCGATGTGGGACTTACAATTCTCCCACTTGAAGATTATGATTAAGTTAATTATATCTTCACACATTCTTAATATATTACAATTATATGTTGCTTATATTCCTAATAGGCCATACAAGGATCGACACCATGTAAACTTGTCATTGTTCACTGGCTTTGTCATTATATCTGCTATGTTGTCTTTGGTGTGAATCTTTTGCATATCCACTCTACCTTCCTCTACTACTTCACGAACAAAGTGGTATTGTATATCTATGTGCTTTGTTTTAGAATGAAAAGCTGGATTTTTTGCAATATGCAAAGCACTTTGACTGTCACAATACACAGTAGTAGTCTGCTGTTTGTGCCCAAATTCCTCCAATAGCCTTTGAATCCAGATTGCTTCCTTGCATGCCTCAGTAGCTGCCATGTATTCAGCTTCTGTAGTAGACAAAGCCACAACAGTCTGCAACTTAGATAACCAGCTTACTGTCCCTCCAGCAAGTGTAAACACATAACCAGTAATAGATTTCCTTTTATCCAGATCTCCTACAAAATCTGAATCAACATAGCTTTTCATAATAAATTCTGATCCTTCAAAACATAATGCAACATTAGAGGTTCCTTTTATGTATCTAAGAATCCTCTTTACAACATTCCAATGCTCTCTACCAGGATCTGCCATGTACCTACTGACTGCTCCCACTGCTTGTGCAATGTCTGGTATAGTACAAATCATGGCATACATAAGGCTTCCCACCGCTGATGCATACGGTACTCGAGACATTTCCATTCTCTCTACTTCATTGCTAGGACACATACTTGAGGATAATTTATAACTGACAGGAAGTGGGGTAGAGATTGGCTTACAGTCTTGCATATTGAAGCGCCGCAAGACTTTACGAAGATAATTCTTTTGAAAGAGCCAAATCTTCCTATCTTTTCTGTCTCGGTGTATTTGCATCCCTAAAATCTTGTTTGCTGGCCCCAAGTCCTTCATATCAAACTCCCTAGCTAATTGTGCCTTCAATTCTTGGATTCGATCTTTGCTGGGGCCTACCACTAGCATGTCATCCACATACAACAACAAAATGATGAAATCATTATCACCAAACCTCTTGTAATACGTACAATGGTCTAAACTCAGTCTATTGTATCTGAGACTAATAATGAAGGAATCAAATCTCTTGTACCAACACTTTGGCGCTTGTTTTAAACCGTACAGAGATTTGGTCAACCTGCAAACCAAGTCTTCCTTTCCTTGTTCTTCAAAACCTTCTGGTTGGAGCATATATATCTCCTCTTCAAGATCTCCATGTAGAAAAGTAGTCTTTACATCAAGTTGCTCAAGATGTAAATCAAATGCAGCACACATTGCCAGAACAATTCTGATTGTGGTAAGTCTAACCACTGGAGAAAATATCTCATTGAAATCAATGTCTTCTTTATGAGCAAATCCTTTAATCACTAGTCTTGCACGATATCGCTCCACTTGATCATTGCCATCACGTTTGATCTTGTAAACCCATTTGTTTCCAATGGCTTTTCGACCTTCTGGAAGTGTTACAAGTTTCCATGTCTTGTTTCTATGTAAGGCTTCCATTTCTTCCTGCATTGCTGCCATCCACAGAGAAGCATCTGAACTGCTCACAGCCTCTTGAAAGGTTGACGGTTCTCCTTCATCTGTTAGAAGACAATATGCATCGTGGCTTGCCATCACATAGTCTGAATGCCAGGATGGTCTCCTTATCTCACGTCTTGTTTGTTGAGTTTCTCCATCATTGACATCATTTGGTTCTTGTTCTCCGTGCTCTTCTTCTGCTTCAGAGTTGTCATCTTCTTTAGCCTTCCTTTCTATCACTACTAAAGTAGTGTCTTTGGTAGTACTGTCATCTTTCTGCTCCTTTTGCAGTTCATTTTCTGCAAAGACTACATCTCTGCTAACAACAACTTTGCGGGCAGTGGGATCCCACAAGCGATACCCCTTAACATTGTCAGCATAACCCAAGAATATACATTTCCTGGATTTTGGATCCAATTTTGTTCTTTCTTGGGAATTGTACATCACGTACACAGGACATCCAAACACATGTAATGAAGAATAATTAGGTGGCTTTCCATTCCATATCTCCATTGGTGTCTTCAAACCAATTGTTGTTGATGGTGATCGGTTTATTACATAACAGACAGTTTTCACTGCTTCTGCCTAGAAAGATTTAGCCACTCCTGCTGTTCTTAACATAGCTCTTGTTCTTTCTAGAAGAGTTTTGTTCATCCGCTCTGCTACACTATTCTGCTGAGGTGTATAAGGCACTGTGAATTGCCTTGAAATACCCTCTTGCTTGCAAAATGCTAGAAAAACACCATCTACATATTCTCCTTCATTGTCTGTCCTTAAGCACTTAATTATTTTCCCAGTTTCAAGTTCTACTAGTGCTTTGAATTCCTTGAATACTGGAAACACATCTGACTTCTTCTTGATTGGGTACACCCACAATCTCCTGGAGTGATCATCAATGAATGATACAAAATATTTTGCTCCTCCAATAGATACTTCCGATGATTCCCATACATCAGAATGAATCAAGTCCAGTATGTGTCTGCTTCTTGTAGTCACGTTGCCAAACTTCAATCTATGCTGCTTACTTGTCACACAATGCTCACAAAATGGTAAGGTTACCATTTTGAGCCCGGGCAAGAGATTACGTTCTGCTAGAATTTTCAGGCCTCGTTCTGACATATGACCAAGTTTACGATGCCACATCATTGTTTCTTCTTCTTGACTAATTGCAACTGATGCATCTGCTTCTTGCAACGTATCTCCCAAAAACATGTATAAATTAGTTGTGATCTTTTCTGCTTTCATCACCACCAAGTTGCCTTTAACCACTTTTAAGATTCCACCTTCAATGTGGATATTGCAATTGAGGTCATCCAATTGCCCAACGGACAATAAATTCTTTTTCAAGCCCTTCACATGTCGTACCCCTTGAATTGTTCGAACAGTACCATCATGCATTTTCAATTTGACAGTACCAATTCCAGCAATTTCTAGGGCATGATCATTTCCCATGAACACGGATCCTCCCGAGATAGGTTCATAATTGTAAAACCAGTCTCGACATGGAGTCATGTGCCAGGTTGCACCTGAATCCACTATCCAACATTCATGAAGTTGTCTTCCACCTCTAGATTTTACTGCTTCACTATATAAGATTTCACCATCATCTGAGGTACTTGCAACACAACCTTGAGAGGTTGATGCTTCAATATTCTTCCCTCTTCCACTCTTCTTGTTCCAACAATTTTTCTTCACGTGCCCTCTCTTGCCACAGTTGTAGCATTTGAGGTTCTTCCTTCTCTGAGATTTTGATCTACCATGATTCTGGCTCCCACTGGAACCACGTTCCATTTATCTTCCTCTCATCATCGTCAATGCTTCTGCCTGTTTAGAATTTTTCAGTCTATCTTCCTTATTCTTTTTCCTGGATTCTTCTTCAAGAACTACTCCAACAACATCATCAAAGGATAGACGACCGATAATGTTGTTGTTTGTTATATTGATGATGAGTTGATCATATGAATCTGGTAAACTCTGGAGTAGAAGCTCCGCACGTTCATTTTCTACTATGTTGAAATCTGCGGCTGTAAGCTGAGCAAACAACGTATTCAGATTGTTGATGTGGTCCGTTACTGATGTGGACTCACTCATTCGAAGAGTGTAGAGTTTTCTCTTCAAGAATATTCTGGTGTGAAGTGACTTGACCTCGTAGAACTTGACCTCGTACAACTTGATCAGTGTGTCCCAAATCTCCTTTGCAGTCTTCTTCTCTGCAACACTGGATAACATTGAATCAGCCAATGCTAAGTGCAAATTGGCAACAGCATTGTTATCCATTTCTCTCCATTTTTCTTCTGAAATATCTGTAGGTCTGCCTTCAATTGCATCAAGACAATTGTCTTTTCTCAAAATTGCTCTTATCTTCAATTTCTACAAGGAGAAATTACTCCCATGAAATTTCTCTATCTCATATTTTGCTGCCATAATTTCTCTCTTAATTATACCGACTTATGTAACTTTCATTGTGAATAGTACTACCTACTGGAACAATAATAATGGTAGACTGTGAATAAGTACACACTATATATGCACTTTTACACTACCAAAAAATTGTATACCCAGTAACAAGAATAATTCTTTTCTGATGTGGCAGATCAGACAATACTGCAACCACAGAGCATACTAAGAATTTTCTCTAGCACTATACCAATGTACACTACAGCGGAATAATATAAACAACCTAGTGGCTCTGATACCACTGTTAGGACCAGAGTACCATTATAATAACACACAACTTAAAATAAGAACCAATAAAGATAATACTAAAATTATCACAGAAGAAAAAAAATTACACTACTCCTCACTAAAATTATCACAGAAGAAAAAAAATTACACTACTCCTCACTCTAAAATTTACTCCTCAAAATAAGAGACTATTACTACCGAGTACAAGATCTCAGTGTAATACAAACATAAGAGGAAGAGAAGATTTTGAAATGATTAGATTAATAAGACCCCTTGCCCTTTTATAAGCAAAGGAGGGGTCTTATCCCCTTTACTCCCACCGATGTGGGACTTACAGAAATTGTTATCGAGAAAAGACAACCACAATTTGAGACAAATCTTTTATCATTGAGAGCTAAATTTTAATAAGGTGGCTAAGTTAATAATATACATTTATATTTAACAAATTAGGTTTTTCTCTTTCTTTTTGCAAACTATTCATTATGACATTTTTTATTTTATAAAATATTTAAATTAAACATTAACAAGGAAGTTGTACTTTCTATGTACAACTATCTATTTTACAGATAAATTAAAAGTCAAATTTCAATTATTTATTTTATAAAATATTAAAAATTTAATTGTAGCAAATCGCACTTTTTATTTGATTAAAAAATTGAAAGTTAAAGATAAAGGTGTATTATATTTTTAATTTTTTATTACAAAATGACGGTAGTCTATATCACAAACACGATTTTATCGTCTAATTATATAAAAAATATAACTTACTTTATTTGCATGAAAAATTGTAAAGTTACACTAATTGTAAATCTACAAACTACAAATAAAGGACACTAATAAAGCCTTGTGATTGTAGCAAGTAAATTTTGATTAGTATGCGTATTTTTTTGACCGTTGACAATTACACCGTCGTTTCTTTTGTTTTTTGATTTAGTAAAAAATTTAATCCAATTATATTACCGTTTCTGGCGATTTCTTCTTTGGCTAGCGGCGAAGAAAGACAATAAATTTTGCACCGTCTGGTTAAGAGACTGACAGCGAACGCACAAGTGGAAACTTATGAAAGGGAAACTGAAAACTCGAAAACCCAACTCTGGGGTTGACGTGTCGTATCGACTACGGTATAAATATAAGTATTCAGCCGTTTCATCATTTTTAATTTTTGACTCAATAGCCTTCACACTCCTCAGGGCGGGAACCTAAAATTTCACCCTCTGTTCCTCTCTCTTTCACATCCCTAAAAAGTAGGGTTTCAATTTCAATCTTCGTTTAGCAATTTGCATCAACCAAACCATGAATCCGCGCAAGGGCTCCAAGGTTTGGCTCGAGGACAGGGCTTCGGCTTGGGTGCCTGCTGAAGTGCTAGGTTCCGATGGTAAACGTGTTTTGCTCGAAACTGATTCTGGCAAGAAGGTGAGTTTGTTGTATACTTGCTGCTTTTTGCGTGCTGTTCTGAAATTCGGTGGTGATTGTCGATAATTCGAGAATTTTGGTTTCTGAGAGGTGCGGTGGTGCAGGTTTTTGCTTCCCCGGAGAAACTGTTTCCGAGGGATGCGGACGAAGAGGAGCATGGGGGATTCGAAGATATGACGAGGTTGGCTTACTTGAATGAACCGGGAGTGTTGTTCAATCTTCGTAGAAGATATGAGCTCAATGATATCTATGTGAGTGTTAATAGATTGGATTTTGTTAGTGTCTCGATGTTTGATTGAGGTTAATTATGAGTTTAGACTTTAACTTTTACTAATGTAACTCCATTATTGGAAAATGGAGTTCTCATGTGGAACTGTTGTTTTCAGCATCTTTGAATTCCTCGAGTATGACTATGAATCGCATGACAACTAATGCATGTTTTCTTGACACTTTCTATCGTATAAATTGCTTTCATTTATGAGGACTTGTAATGACTTAATGAAGGGGTAGCCCTTATTCGATATACATTTTTCAAATATATAAATAGTAAGTTTTTATTAGAAGATGTAGTATTTAATGTTATCCATGTATTGGATCTTGTGATTTTCAATGTAAACTTACTATATATAGGTTCTCATTTTGTGTCCTTGGACGCATGATAGAAAAACTGAATTGATATATATATATATATATATATATATATATATATATATATATATATATATATATATATATTATAGCTTTTAAAGCCTCAGTTTTGCTTTTTGTGGTTGTGATTTCACTGATTGAATTTTACTGATTTTAATGTATCTGTGGTTACTAGTTTTAATTATGAACAATTTTGTTTTCCATGTAGACTGTCATTTTACGCTTTTTGCCTTACTTTTCTGTCTTTGCCAGACGTATACAGGGAGCATTTTAATAGCTGTTAATCCCTTTACAAAGCTTCCTCATTTATATGATATCCATATGATGGAGCAGTATAAGGGAGCCCCATTGGGTGAGCTTAGCCCACATGTTTTTGCTGTTGCTGATGCATCATATAGGTTAGTGCCCATTTAATGTGTTTCGTATATTTGTATTTTTTTAATATTTGCTATTTGTCATTTTACATTGTGAATTAGTGAGCTTTTGTTGGTCATGATTTAGAGCAATGATGAATGAAGGTAATAGTCAATCTATCTTGGTCAGCGGTGAGAGTGGTGCTGGAAAAACTGAGACAACAAAATTGATTATGCAGTATCTTACCTTTGTTGGTGGACGTGCTGCTGGTGATGATAGGACAGTTGAACAACAAGTTCTTGAAGTAAGCTGTTTTTGAATTTGATCAATAATGAATCCAGAGATTAATTTACTTCACAGTTCCATTTGTTATTTAGTACTGAATTGAGAATTGGGATGCTAATTACTATTTTGCTTGATGCAGTCCAATCCACTTTTAGAGGCATTTGGTAATGCAAGGACGGTTAGGAATGACAATTCAAGGTTAATTTGGTTCTTTTTTTATGTTTATTTCTTTATTTTTTTTACTCTTCTTGTGTATTAGTTTCAAACATATGCAGTTTTCTAGCTTATTTAATAAATAACCATGGTATACTGTTTAGGTGTCTAATGAACTGGTTGGCTATTGATATATATTGATAGCATCCTAAGCTAGAGTGGAATTTTATGGAAACAAGTTGTTGAAAACATGTTCAAAATGTTTGACCTCTTGAGGTCCCGACTTTTTGTGCAGAGAGGAAGAGTATGGAGGAAGATGGAATTGATTATATATTTTATAAAGGGTAAATGATCTTTTTATCCTTAAAAACAATAAAAACTGCATTTTAGAAAAAACTGAAAAGGGTTTGTTGCTTTCCCCAAAATTGCACCACAGCACACACGAACTTCTCCCTGTTTTGGCCGCAAACCACCCGCAACTGTCGCAACGTGATAAACGCCCTGCAGTGGTGGCTGATGGCCACGCTGCACTGCACCTGTGAGATAGCACCGTGAAAACTTCATTCTCGATTCTACAAGAATTTTTATGAAAGCCTTTCATTTGGATGCACTGCATTCATTGGAAATCTTCAAAAATTAAAATCTGATTATGGCTGATGAAGCAAGGGAAAGGGGACTCACGACTTCCAACATTTTATGGCTTGGGCGATAGTCTGTGTTTCATAAAGTTTGAAAATGAATGTGCACAAAAATTTCTTACTGGTACTAACTGTGATATTTGTAACACTAGGCCTAGGGGAAGAATCCTTGGCCTATCTTCCATATGCAAAGTTTTTTGTGAAGTAGAGAACAAAACATGCATCATGTGATATTGTGATATTGAAGGTGAATGGTTCTATTGATCCGGAGATGTTTGCCTTAATAACTAGAGCAATCCAAGTTGTGTTGGGCCCAAGACAACATAAAGGATGCTCTTGGTACGAGCATTGCTGTAAATTTGAGCACACTATATATCTTAGCATAAAGGTGAATGTGGGCACATAGGATACATTTGTGCACAAAAGAGGATACATTTTGGAGATATATCAGAAGCCAATCGATTCAAAATCAAGATAGAATGATCAAAATTGTGATTAACATGCTGTTGCTGTACCTCAAATTGAGAAACCTTAGGAGGTAAAAAGAAATAGAATTCCACTACAAATAGTAGCTTTAACCTTGAACTGTTGGAGCAACTCTACAAAATCTTTTCTAACTAGTTAGCCCTCCATGAGTTCTCCTTTGGGTTCATTAGCTCACAAAGGTGTTGAGAGCCTTGAGTGCCACTTCTTGATTTAAAACCCTTTGGATCATGTACTTTGGTGCCTTGGATCATATAACTTATTCTTATCAACTTTTCTCTTTATACATACTTTTTGCTAAGAATCTTAAAATTAAAATTGCTGATGGTTCTCTGTCATTTATGATCCAAACAAAGAGTATTGAAGTTTTTATAACTCTAGAATATGTCCTTTATGTTCAAAACCTATGTGACAACTGCAATCTATTGTTTATTAACTAGTTAACTAAAATAAAATAAAATAAAATTCAATGGCTAGGCTAAATTTCTGTCCTCATCTCATGGAATCTTTCAATTGAGAATCTATGGTTCCCCTACGAAGACGGTTGACTGTGGTAAGAAGGGAGAGTAGGGCAATGTGTGTTTAGTTCAATGTATTTTTAAAAAAATATTTGTTTAGTCTTTTCACTCTTTTGTATCTTCCACGTTATGTAAGTGTAAATAAAAGCAGATTCTGTTATGTTTTGTTACAAGATTCAATTGTCAGATTGTTAGTTTTTATGGATAAATTCCATGATGTTATACACTAGATTCAGATGGACCGAAAAAAAAAAAAACAAGATTTCATTCAAGAATCTCAACCCAAATCCAAACCCATAGTCATTTGTATGAAATGATGGTATGGAAGTTAAAATTGAAAATGATATCATATCACAAATTCTTAAGTATTTGACACTTATTTTATAAAATAATAAAAAAGATAATGAAAATGTTACATACAAAATATAAATTAAATAGTTAAAATTGAAAAACATAGAAAGTTATTTGTACAAAATATCTATCAATTTATAGGACAATTTTATCAAATTGTAATAGAATCAACTATTCTTTATGATAGTGAACGTTAGACTTTAACGGAATTATATTAATTAAAAGTAGTAATAAAATGAAAATGTTAAGATAAATGTGTAATCACATGAGAAAAGATAGAATAAAAAATGATTGTATGAGAGTAGAGATTGAAGTAATACTTATTAAGGAGAATATGATAGAAAATTAGTTGAGGTGGTTTGAAGATGTGCTAAGAAAGCCACTGAAGGCTCTAGTGAGTAGGGTTGATTGTACGGTCTTTAGTCCTGTGAAAAAAGAGTAGAGGGTGAAGAACTTTGAGAGGCCTGTAACTTCTAGAATGTCCACAATGGAACCCCTATTTTGTGCTTTTTTTTTCTATTTGTACTTAAGGTCTTAAAAATCCTTTTAAAATACTTAAAAATTGATAAAAACATTAAAATTGCACTTTTGTTACCCAATCCATGGCCGCGGTGGAATTCACAGCCTGCCAGAGGATCTCTCTGACATCGTAAAACTTTGAATTTTGATCAGGAAACACGATCTATGGCCATGGTGGTCTCCGTGGCCTGCTGGTGGATTCCTTTGGACTTCAGTTCTGCTTTCAAATTACTGTACGACATGTATTTGATACTCTGACAGTCCTCTGGTGCATCATAGCTTATAAGATGATGTAGGTTTTTGAATTTGAACATATTTACTGGACTATTTGGCTATTTGCCATCTATCTTCTCAGTGACTTCTGTAGTGTTATACATTTTTAGTGCAAAAAAATATTTACAGTTTATGAGTATCAAGTATCCCTTGAAATTATTGTTGTTCATAACCTCTCTATGTTTTTTGGTTGCAGTCGTTTTGGGAAGTTTGTTGAAATTCAGTTCGATTCAAATGGTAGAATATCTGGTGCTGCAATTAGAACTTACTTATTGGAAAGATCACGAGTGGTACAGATAACAGATCCAGAGAGAAATTACCACTGCTTTTATCAGTTGTGTGCATTTGAAAGGGTATTCAATTTCTTTTTTTTTTCCTGTTATATTCATTTGGGACTAGTATTGCAGCATAATGCGATAAATTGCATTGTGCATGTGCAGGTTATGGTTTTAATATCAGGGTCAAAGTATTAATTGTTGTACTTTATAATTGAGATGCCTCATTTTAGGATGCAGAGAGATATAAGTTAGGACATCCAAGTCACTTCCACTATTTAAATCAAAGTAAAATCTATGAACTAGATGGTGTAAACAATGCTGAAGAATACATGAAGACAAGGAGGGCAATGGATATTGTTGGCATCAGTAATGAGGATCAGGTATTATATTATTTCATTTAGTCTAGCTTCTGCTTTGTTACCTGTTTTTATCATTTAATGGATACTTTTATTGACGGCCCTCCCTTTACTTATAGTCATCCCTTCTTCTCATTAGGATGCCATATTTCGTGTCTTAGCTGCAATTTTACATTTGGGAAACATTGAATTTTCCCCTGGAAAAGAACACGACTCATCAGTTATAAAGGATGAAAAATCAAGATTTCATATGCAGATGGCTGCTAATCTTTTCATGTACGTGATTTATATCTTTTTAAGTCTTATGTTCATAAAATAAATCATAACTTGCCTGAATTTCATCTCCTTCATTAGGATTTGCATTTAAAACTCAAATACATACTTTTTAACTTTCTATTTCCTGAAGACATTTTATGATGCTGCTACATTAATTTCTTATAGTATTATCTTGTAGAGTATATTGATAGTCTATGCAACTAAAAAATCTGGTAGAAAAATAAGGGAATAGAACTTCTTCATATAGCTTATCAAAATAAGTTCTTTTCAGCATATGTCAATAAGTTTTATGATCTAATTTATGGTATAAATCCATTGTGCATAAGAACTTATACAACTTTGAGTAGTGCTATGGATGCATTCCCATACTGTTCCTTCTCAAAACAATTGTTTACATCTCAAAGATAAATAGTTCTAAGGTTTTTTACATATGTTATATATCTGAGCAAGAAACCAGTAAGAAGTTGGGTTTATCTGTCAACAGACTATATCTATTATTCTGTAATCTGTAGTGCTGTAAAAATTATAAGAATATCAAATAAATGGGATTTTTGTTGTTTCTCTTTTAATATGTAATGGTTGGTCATATTTTTGTTGAACATTTTGTCCTTTGCTAACTTAATGACTTAATTTTTTTACTTAACCAGGTGTGATGTGGACCTATTACTAGCAACATTGTGCACTCGATCAATACAAACTCATGAAGGAAGTATTGTCAAGGCCCTTGATTGCAATGCTGCTGTAGCTGGCCGGGATGCTTTGGCAAAAACTGTTTATGCCCGTTTATTTGATTGGTATACAGTGGCCTATACAAAAATTGACAAACATATAGCTTTTATTATTTATTGTTTAGGGTGACTTCTGTTTGTTTTCTATTCTGACAGGCTAGTTGATAAGATCAATAGGTCTGTTGGCCAAGATACCAATTCCCAGATACAGATAGGAGTTTTGGATATTTATGGTTTTGAGTGCTTTAAGGATAATAGGTAAGTTGGATTCAATTACTTGCCAAATTTATGTTTTTTTGTGTGTTGGAAGAGGGGGGGGGGGTTATGGAGAGTAGGATCGCTGTGTATTTTACATTCTGTAACATTCCAATGCTTAGGTCAGGCATTTATTCTTATGAATACTTGTCACTTCTCTGGTATTTTTCTTTCATGTGTTGTAGATTTGTAGTTCTTTCACTAGTACGGAAATGCTTTATGTTAAGAGTTTAGTATTATCCATGGATTGTCTTTCTTTGTATTCCCATTTTTAGATTTTGATTGGTCAGTTGTGGTTGGTTATTTAAATTGGTGACCTTTTAACACCATGATTTCTTTCTCAATCCAATAACTTTCACTTCCAACAGTTTTGAGCAATTCTGCATCAATTTTGCAAATGAAAAGCTTCAGCAACATTTTAATGAGGTATTCCTGTGTTACTGTATGTTAATTTGCATTCACTATGTTAATACTTTACTGTCTTTAGTTGATTTTGTTGACGTGGTGTTTTCTGTCTCATTTTCTAATCACTTCTATGTCTTGTCATTATTTCCAGCATGTATTCAAAATGGAGCAGGAGGAGTATGCCAAAGAAGAAATTAATTGGAGTTACATTGAATTTGTAGACAACCAAGATGTTTTAGATTTGATCGAGAAGGTGTGTATTTTTTAAAAATATTTTTATTGCCTTTATATGTGTAAGTTTCTAAATTCTGAAGTCTGTGTATTAACACTACCTTGTAGTAATATACATTTTCATATATGATTGGTTATTTCGTGCATAATATGTAGCAAGGGGATTATACACCTGAAATAATGGTAGATGATGAGGAATTATGAACCAGTATGTCCTGTTATAGCCACAGAAATTGCTTGAGGATCTGTATTAGGAAGGAAGCTATTCAGCTAGTTGTTAATATATCAAAATCATTTTGTCTGGTCCTATGCTATAGCCCCGATGTCTTATGTTTGGATGTCTTACAAGATATATCTTTAAATAAATAAATTGGTAAGACATGCTTTTCTATGAAAGGATACGCATAATCATGCCAAAACAAAATGATATAGTTTCATGTGGAGGTATCTTGCTAATGTATGCATCTTACTGATGTGTAAGTCATCATTTTCTCTTGATTATAGTTTATATGCATGCCTTTAATATTAGTTTCTTGAGAACTTATTATTGCATTCTTTTGCAGAAACCCATTGGTATCATTGCTCTTTTGGATGAAGCTTGGTACCGTATGAGTTCTTCAATATGAATTGGTGTGTATTTATTTATATGTATTGCAAATTTAGCCTTCATCCTGAATTCCTTCTCCTTGCAGCATGTTTCCGAAATCAACCCATGAAACATTTTCAACCAAGTTGTTTCAACATTTCCGCTCCCACCCTAGGTTGGAAAAGGAAAAATTTTCACAAACGGATTTTACCATGTCTCATTATGCTGGAAAGGTGAGTTTGGGCTCCCCAGTACTTTCACCTGTTTCAGACACCCCCTGTAATATATTGTTACAAATTTTGAAGAGGTCTCCACTGTTTTTATTCAGGTCACTTATCATACAGATACTTTTATAGACAAAAATCGTGATTATGTTGTTGTAGAACATTGTAATCTATTATCTTCTTCAAAATGCCTCTTCGTTTCTGGCCTTTTTACGTTGCTACCAGAGGAGTCTTCAAGATCATCGTACAAGTTTTCTTCAGTAGCTTCCAGATTTAAGGTGTTGTGATCTAAAGCTTTTTCCTATTTTATTAAAGATAGAAGTAGCATTATTATGACCAACTTGTATAGGTGCCTAAAGTTACATGTTTGAACATCAATTTCATGTCACTGATCCTTTTTTTTTTTGGGGGGGGGGGGGGAATGGGTGGGTTTCTTGTCCTTGTTCTCAGCAACAACTTCAAGCACTGATGGAGACCCTTAATTTGACGGAGCCTCATTACATACGATGTGTGAAGCCAAATTCATTGAATCGGCCACAGATGTTTGAGAATGCAAGTGTCATACACCAATTACGCTGTGGGGTTAGTAGTTTAAATATTCTATATCCCTTTAATTGGAGCTGTTGAAAGAGACACGTAGATTGCTGACATGTCATTAATAAACTGTCACCTTGGTTGCTTATCTTATTGGTTACATTGTCAGCATCATGGCAAGTGCTTTTATCCAATATATAAACCAATACTTGATAGGGTAAAGTAAAACTTATAATTAGTTTTTTTAATTGTCAGTGGTAAGGTATAATTTATAATATTTTTTCATTTTTAACTTGTTCAACTACATTTTACCTGCGTGCAAAGAAATATGTGGGCATTATTCTAGTTTCTTGGAAATAATGTTTCTATGACCACATGCTTATCTTCCAGGTTTACTTCCTAGTAGATTTTCATTTATCAAGCAGTTTTATGGTATATCTGTATTTTTTTCAGGGTGTCCTTGAAGCTGTTCGTATAAGCCTGGCAGGTTACCCTACTAGAAGAACTTACTCAGAGTTTGTAGATCGCTTTGGGTTGATAGCGCCTGAATTTATGGATGGAAGGTGAGTTCATTAAATGAAATTTTCGGAGTTACCTGTTAAGCATTGACTGACTCAATTATTTGTATTCCATGATTTTCACTGCTTTTGTTTGGCCAATTTGCTGAGCCTATATCTATCCAAAAGGTTTATTTTGTTGGGCTTGTATTAGTGGTACTGGTACTACTAGTATTTAACTATATTAGTATGAATAGAATTATTAGGTTAGAGTTTTGCCAAACTTTTTTTATCATCATATCATCTTATATTGAGTGTTCTTGTTCTCACTCTTGACTTTCTATACTGAGACCTTTTAATTTGGAATTTTGAACTGGGTGAGTCAAGGGTTTGATTGAAGTTGAGCCAGTTTTAGCCATATCATAGTTATAATAGTATTTTCTGAGTAATGGTAATGGAATTTTTCGCTTAAGGGATTTAGTCTCCACAGAATTACATTGGCCTTGTACTCAAATTTGAGCGAGAGGTCTTTGAATCACTTGTGTAAAAACTGGCAGTGATTCTCTGGTAGTCCTAATTGGGTGGTTGACCTGGTTATTTAGCAATTAAATAAAAAGCAGTTCTAAAGAATTACTGGGCCATCTAGACAAACCCCCAAATCTATTCCAGTTAAAAAACATTGGTTAGGGTGAGTATAATTTTGTTGGTGGTTGTAATCAGCTGGACTAAAAGAAAGAGAAAGAAAAGGCAAGTTGGTTGTACATCTGCTGCTTATTTGGATATTAGCATTTATCATCATTTAGTAATGGAAAAGTCATGGTTACTGGATAAGTTTTATCCTTTTCTGGCATGGATTGCATTATTTTCTAATTGACATGTTCATTTTAAATGCATGTGCAACAATTTGAGCTTCTTATTTAATAAAAGCTGTATTGTGTTATTAGTTATGATGATAAAGCTGCAACTGAGAAAATTTTGCAAAAGCTAAAGCTTGAGAATTTTCAGGTATGCTTCTTAAGCACTGTGCATGCGGCTGTTGTTAACAAACTAGGGATGTAAAAGCATAATTGCGTTTATAATGGGTATATTTTGTTTGCTTTCTCTTTCCTATTATTCAGTTGGGTAGGACCAAAGTATTTCTCAGGGCTGGGCAAATTGGTATTTTAGACTCGAGACGTGCTGAAGTTTTAGACCATGCTGCAAAGTGTATTCAGTGCCGACTGAGGACATTTATTGCACACCGGGATTTTATCTCACTCAAAGCTGCTGCATTTTCTCTTCAGGCATGCTGCAGGGGTTAGTTTTTTTTTTTTTCTTTTAAATTGTCTGTTTGCATTTACAACTGTCTACCACTCTTACAAAAATAGTTTGCTTTACCACTACACTTGAGGATGAGCCTTTGTGCAACTGTAGAAGTTGCTACGTTGTGACTTGGAGGACATGGGTTTGAATCCTTTAAAGTCTCTCTGCTTGTTGGGGTAAGCCTGGCTATACTACTTGGTGGGGAGCTTGTAAACTGGGCCAGACTACCATCACACTCTTATAACATGCCAACATGGTCAATTCTCTCATAATTGAGTTGAATTAGAAATTGTTGGAAAGTAGTTCTGAAGCTACCTTGGATTAATATAGGGTGGTTGAATTGAATTGACTAATTTCCATATCGATAAATCACAATGTATCAATCCTTAACTTTTTTCTTGTTGCCAAACATTTATCAGTGGATTTGTGTTTCATTGGTTGCTTTCTGTTTTAGAACACTGTCAACTCATTTAAACAGTTAGAATAATGTGCAGCACATGTATCACATGTTGAATGAGTTCATCATCAAATGTTAAAGGCAATTGATTTCATTGGAATTAGTATCTGGGAAGTAGCATCGAGTTACTCTTTAGTCCCCGGTTAGTCTGTTAAGAGATTATATATGTAGAATTTTTGCAATCTGCATAACCTAAGTGATATACACTTGATCAATTTCGCTTGACAATTAAACCTTACCCCCCTCTTTCTCTACCTCTCTCTTTTTCTCTTCTCCTCTTCCCCTAAAGTTAACATGGTATCAAGGCAATGCCATCCACTTTGACTTATCAAATCACAATTCTGCTGCCACTTTCCAGAAGCATAAAACTGTTCCGGTTTCTGGTATCTTTCTTCTCTGATTTTAGTAATTTTTATACATTTCTTCTCTATGGTTGCTTGCCATTGTGCAAAAACTGTCTTTCCTCCACTTTTTTCCACTGACCTCCTTCACTGTCAAACTTCTCCAGTGACTTTCTTTAGCTCGTTATCACACCAGTGAACTTCTCCACAAATTTTCAGTATCTTTCTGGTGACCTTTGCCAGTGACCTCTTCTAGCCATTTGCTAACTCCAGTGACTTTCTAGTGAGCACTTTGTCAATTTCCAGCTAGGTCAATCTCTGGCTTCTGATGAGTGTTTAATGTTTTTCTGATCTAACTAGCCCTTTAGTTTCCTTTTCAACCAAATTTAGTGGATCCCATATTATTTACAAAGAAAAGGGTTTATTTCTATTGTGCTTTAATATCAGTAAGCTTAAATGTATTTAACTTTCATTGAAAGTAGTACTTAGGATGTTAAGCGAATTCATGCATCAAATGTTAAATGTATTTAATTTTCATTGAAAGTAGTACTTAGGATGTAGCAGGTACCCATTTACTCTTGCCTTGGAAATAGTCTCCATTTTAGTCTATTAAGAGTATATTTATGTAGATGTTCTGCATAACCATGTAATGCACAGTCAATCAATATCACTTAGGCAATTCCACTCTATCTCGCTCTCTCCCTCTGTGTTTCACTTAAGCACTTGTAGGTGTATTAAATATTGGGATCACTACTATTAGATGGCCTGGTCCTCATTTTTCTGTAATTGCAGGATACATTGCACGAAAGTTATATACTGCTAAAAAGGAGACAGCATCAGCTATCTCCATTCAGAAATATATTCGAATGTGGCTTACTAGACATGCTTACTTGAAACTGTATTCATCTGCTATCATCATACAAGTCCATGTTCGAGGCTTTGTGATTCGCCAAAGATTCTTGCATGGAATAGAACATAGAGCTGCTACTTATATTCAGGTAATTATACCAAGAATGCATTGTGTGGTAGAAATTTTAAAATGTCAAAACCACAGCCTCATTGTCTTTGCTACATTAATAAAATTGAGTTTTTGTATTTTTCATCCTAATTATCAAACAAAATTTAATTTTGCAAGAATATTAGGTCCTTATGCATCTTTATATGTTAAGCTGATTGATTGTATGAACAACATAACATTCCAGTGATGTTAAATTCCAGCTGATTTATAAGGCATGATAAAGTTAATTATTTGCTTTGGCTTCAATTGTTGTAGCATTCACTTTCAATCTATGAAGCACATATTCTAACACAAACACTAGACTCGACACAGACACTCCTACATAACTAACATATAAAATATAGGACACCGAGATACAGCACACACATGATTTCAAAAAAATAATAGGAGACATTATTTTACAATGCAAGTACTTGGTCTTTTTATCTCTTTAGGTGAGATCAGTAAAAATTAAATTCTGAAAAATATTATTTATCAATAGGTTTCTTTTAATATCTTCCTTTAAGCTATTTTTTAGGTATTTCTCTACCTTTTTTTACTGATTAAGAGTTATGTCATCACCTTTCTTTAATGGTGCTTCTAGTAGTCTTCTTTGCACATATGTCCAAATCACCTTAGATAGTTTTCAATCATCTTTTCCATCATACTCCTATTCTAATATTCTTGTATATATGATCATTTCTTATTTTGTCTTTTCTCATGTGACCACACATCCACGATAACATTTTCATTTATTTCACTTTCACTTATTTTTTGTATTGTTGTTTTAAGGCCTAACATTCATTACCATATAAACTAACTGAATGTATTGTAGTATGATAAAACTTTCTTTTCAGTTTTATATGTTCTTTATAGTCACAAATAACTCCCGACTCTTCTCTCCATTTTAACCTCTAAGCTTAAATTCTAGGAATACAAAAAGATCTTAAACTAAGATAAAATTATATTTTATTCACATTCTCAAACAAATATACACAGTAGCTTGCCATATATGTCTTGTTACTTGTAGTTGTGGATGACAGAATATTGTTATATTATTTATTGATCATATGTAATGTAACATTTATTTTATAGGCCTGTTGGAGGATGTCCAAGGTTAGGTCTGCTTTCCAGCTACGCCAAGCTTCTATTGTTGCAATACAATGCCTTTGGCGGTGTAGACAAGCAAAAAGAGAGTTGCGTAGACTTAAACAAGTGAGGCTTTCTTTCCCCCTTTATGGGAGATGACATATTCAATCTAATATAGCAAAAGTTGTTCTCATAGTTGTTTTTCTAATTTATCTTTATCAGGAGGCTAATGAAGCTGGTGCCCTCCGTTTAGCTAAAACTAAACTTGAGAAGCAATTGGAAGAGCTCACATGGCGTTTGCATCTTGAAAAGAAAATAAGGGTATGATGTTGTGGTTGGTTTAGCTACGTGTCAATTTAAATCCTTCTGTATGGAATGTTTTCCTGCTTCATGTGTGTCTACATTACTTTTTTACTTTTTTTTTATTTGCTGTTTCACACATTTTCTTATAGGTCTATCTTTTGCTGATGCCAGCACTGTATATATTTAATTGTTTTTTATTTGCTTCTTCACACATTCTCTTAATGTAATGTTTTCTGCTGCTGCATATATGCACGAAAACCAATTTTTTCTCTTGTTATTATTGTTGGCCTTCCTGTCATCAGTCAATTATCTGGTGCAGAGGCTTTGGACATCTTTGCGTTTAATCTTATTAAAAATTGAGTTCTGTTCTTTAAAACAGTTGAGATGTATGGAAATTTTAATCACGATTCTTTGTTGTTATCCAGGTTTCTAACGAAGAGGCTAAGCAAACAGAGATCTCCAAACTTCAAAAGATGTTAGAAGCTCTTAATCTTGAATTAGATGCGGCTAAATTGGCAACAATTAATGAGTGCAACAAAAATGCAGTTCTGCAAAATCAATTGGAATTGTCAGTAAAGGAAAAAACTGCTTTAAAAAGAGAGCTAGCTGCAGTGGATGACTTACGAAAGGAAAATGCTTTATTGAAGGTGCTTCATTAATGTTATACAATTGTAATGCATTGAGTTTATTTGTCTGTGATGGCTAATAAAAATTGTTTTCCTTTTACTTTAAGTCCCTTGGCAGGACTGCTGGCATGATTGTATGAGATAGGTTAAATTAAAGTTTGTAATATACTATTAACTATGATGAGTGAGGCTTATATACGAGCTACAGATAAGGTTATTGATGGATCCTACTGGAAAGCTTGGTTTAAATACCAAAAGAATTAAGCTTGTTGAATTTAGAGGTGGAGGAAGAGAGAGAGATGGGTATTTTTAGAGAGAAATTCTGAATGGAAATATTTTAGTCAGTAGAAATGTAGTATATAGGCTATTTAAGACATCCATATATATAGGTTCTTAATAGACTTGGCGGAGACTATTTCCCAGGCTAATAATAATTGAGTTTAACTCCCTAGACATTAATGCTAAATGCAATTTATGATGTGATACATGAACATACTATTTCCTAAGTGCATTAACTGTTATTATTTCTGACAAAACATATAAGATATTCTGTAAGATGTCTAGTCATTGTCAATATCCAAAAATAATGGCAGAAGTGTGGAATGGATGGATTAACTATTGGCAAAAGAGGGGGAAACTTATCTTTCCAGTCATGTCTAGATTAATTTTCAGAGAGAAGGTTTGCATTATATATTCAATGTATGGACTATGGAGGGAGACTAATAGAGGGATAAGAGACATTGAATAATATTTACGTATATTGTGATTACAATAAGATTTAACGTAATGATGCAACCAGAGGCACTCACCTCTCTTTATACTAATAATTCTAACTAAATAAGGAAACAAATCACAAGATATTAGAAAGTATGGAAACTAGAAAATAGGAGAACTAGTCCTAAAAGATAATCTATCCTAAAATGTTCTATAGGATACAATCAAGTTATTATTTGATACTCAATAAGCTTTAGGCTTGTTACAAATAAACCCTTTCAAAATATAATATAGGCTTTACCAAATGTGTTTGAGGTGTCTGATAGTGAACTATGGTGAGATATTGACCGAGTGGACTGCGTCCCACTCACTTGACCACTTATGTGTCCACAATGAAGGTTAGACAGCAATCAAATGACCAGTAATAAAAGCTAGGCATTTATATGTCAGCACCAAAGGTTAACACTGTTAACAAATAGGTCTGCAATCAAAGTTGGGCATTCACATATGCCATCATGGATGACAGCATCAACAAATTAACCTGCAATGAACCCTTTTACAAATGTTTGACCGAGCTTAAGGACGTCGTATAATTCATGTGGCCAGTGTTATCAAATAGTGATTATTGTCCCGTTATAATGTTTTTGCGGACTATAAAAAAGCTATTGCTTTGCGGTTTCGCCATTTCCAAAATTGTGGACACTATTCATGTAGCGGAAAGTGTAAATAAAGCGGATTACAGAAGGTTTTGTTTTTGTTTTTTTGTTTAATAAGAGGTCTGAATAGTCACTTTTTTTTTTATCCATCACTTCTCACCTGCTTCTGAAGATGAACAGTGTTTCGTTCTTTACGGTTTTACCTACTCTGTTATCTGAACGAAAAGTAGAGCAATATTCCAGTCCATTTAGTTCAACCCATTTAGTTATTCTTGTCCGTCTCTTATCTCCAGCAACTATTGTTGCCTTCAGCAAGTCTCTTGTAAGTATTTCTGATTCTTGCTTTTCTCTCTTCCCTCAGATCAGCACCTCTGTTTTTTAATACAAAAACAGAGTATAACAGTGCCATTTATTTCACATCCCTATGCAGTGCTCTTCCTCTCGCAATCACCTGTAGCAACCAATATATCCCCCGATAAATCTCCAACGTGCACTGTTGTCTCCGACAATAGACAATAACTACTGCTGCATTACTACTTAATTTTTTATATTTCAACGTGACTTCTGCTATTTGTTCACAACGCTGTATGTCATTGCAGTTTTTTATTTTTTCGCAATCTGCTATTGATAACACTGCATGTAGCCGGCCTTATTTAATGAGATTGGTGGTTGTCGTTGTTGAAACCTTTCACAAATTATATATGTCACTTTTCTGTTTGCTTGTTCTCTACTGAATTTTGTTACATTGTATTTCTTTCCTTGTCTTGTGTTTCTAGATTTCATTGGATGCATTTGAAAAGAAGTACGCATCCTTAGAGCTTGAACTTATGAATGCTCAAAAAAGCCGAGATGAAACCATTGAGAAACTCAGGGAGTTTGAACACAAGTGCTCTCAACTTGAGCACAATGTGAAAAGGTGCCCTTTCTTTTTTCCCTCTTCTCTCCTATCTACAAAATAGTTTATTTTCTGAGTGTTGTAACATGTTTTCCTGCTGTAATACTCTCCCACTGCTCTTCTGTTTGTGCTTGTTAGAGTTTGAGGTGTGCTATAAATTTTAATGACGTGTGTGGTTCTTTTCTTGAAAGCTCAGCTTTTTTTTTTTTTTGTCACATATATATATTTTTCTAATTACATTTAATTTAGCCTCGAGGAAAAGCTATTGAGTTTAGAGGATGAAAATCAAGTGCTTCGTCAGAAAGCCTTAAGTACTCCTAAGAGTAACCGACTGGGTTTTGCCAAGTCATTGTCAGAAGTAAGTTTCCCATGCTTTACAAACCCGATGGTATATGCTTATAGGCACTTTTGTTTTGTCTTTTATTAATTTCTTATCATTATGTTGTGACTTAGATCTTTAATAGCATTTATTGGGTGTGTTGGGAGTTGTATTATGGTAACATTAGTTAATTTATTTTTCTTTTTGCAACAGAAATACTCTAGTGGAATATCATCCCGCTCTGAACGAAAGACCATATTTGTAAGCTACTGCTTTCTTATCTTCCTTTATAGAAAATGATTGCTAATCACTGTTGTAATTCCTTTCATTTGCTTTGTTTGATGAAGGAGTCACCCACGCCCACAAAACTTATTGCTCCACCCACACTAGGTTTGTCAGACTCTCGTCGATCTAAGTTAACAGTAGAGAGGCACCAGGTATATCTTGTTTCACTTCTGTTCTGTCTTAAATCCTATTCCTTTAGTTTTGGCACCCTGACAGTTCAGGTGACTACAAAAAGCTTTAAGGGTAACTATTATTTTACTTCTCTTAAAGTTCTGAAAGGGTAAAAATGTGAAAGAAATGAAGAGAAGGGAAAATTATCATCTTCAGGAGGTAAAAGTAACAGAATAAATGAAATGGTTTTTCCAATGTGTGCCACAGACACAAGAAGAAATCAATAAATAGTAATTTTTCATTTGAAATTATTGCATGTATTGCTATCAATGGATTGAATTCTGTGATTTTGGGCTCACATTAGAAAAAACATAAATGAAATTACGCTCATTGTGAACCAAACACTACTATTTAGTTGGAACTTAACACAAAACTCTTAACTGTAAACAAGCATCATGAGTGTGGTGAGAACAAATTGCTGAACACACTGGATAAGAAGGGGGGGGGGGATGATTTCTTAGGTAGGATCAGTTTCTTATCGAGGTAAAAATGGGAGGTGGTTGAAATTTCTAGATGTAAAGCAGTTTTCAGATGCCATTAGTACTCTTAAGAGATTAAAGTCAGAACTTAAAAATCAGGTGCAGTTGTTGCAATTGAAGAGAAAAAAATGTCTGTCATGTCAAGTGGAGATCACTTCCAAAATCTGGGGGATTCAGTGTCTGTGCCATCCTTTTAACCAAGCAATATTATGCCATTGCTGGGCCATATTACCTATGTTTTTAAAATGACAAAAGTCAACTGACTTAGATGTAAATACAGAAACAAAATAACAAATAAAACAAGGATGAAAACACTTCATTAACTTCTAATAAATTAAGTATTATCTGCAGCATGTCTTTTTACTACATAATTGTGCACCATAAGTTAATATATACCTTATGTTTTGCAGGATAACTATGAATTCCTCTCTAGGTGTATCAAAGAAAATTTGGGATTCAAAAATGGTAAACCGATTGCAGCTCGTATCATATACAAATGTCTTCTTCATTGGCATGCCTTTGAATCTGAGCGCACAGCCATTTTTGATTCCATCATTGAAGGCATAAATGAAGTTCTAAAGGTAAATGATATGTTTTCCTTTTAAAAACTCACCTTTTTATTATTGTTGTTGTTACTGGTCTTATATTTAGAATTGAATTGTGATGTTTGTGTAAGTCTTTTATGAGATATATTCATTAATCATTAGTGAAATCTGCATCAGGTTAGGGATGATGACATTGTCTTGCCATATTGGCTGTCCAATACCTCTGCACTTCTATGCCTTTTACAGAGGAACTTACATTCAAATGGCTTTTTAGCTACCACTGCTCAACGTTATCCTGGATCATCTGGCTTGACCAGTCGGACTGGGCATGTGAGTTATCTAGTTGAACACTAAAATTGTATGTGCATGTGTATGTGTTACTTTCACAATTTTTGTAATTTTCTGTGACTATATGGGTGATGATCAACTTAGTTTAAATTGCATTTAATTTTGGCAAAATTGTGGGCTGTCAATTTATGAAATTTGTCCAGGAAACAAGGAGAACTGTAATACATTCATGATTTATCTTTGAAAAATGGAACTAAGATTTTTGTTACTGTTTTCTATATTTTGTTCTGCGACTGCATGATAAGGGTAGCTTTTAAGCATAGTTGTTGGTCCCAGATAACTCTGCAGAACGGATGAGACTGAGAGCTAGATCAAAGATTATGCAAACATGATAAATAATTTTTATCTTATATTTTACACAAATGCTTAAAAATGAAGTTATAAAAAATTTAATAATTAATAATAAAAAGTCAGTCTAACACATGTTCACTATTAATTTAAGCTACAATAGAAAAATATAGCTGAAACAGTTAAATTAAAGGACTTTGAGGAACTATGACGTGTGAAGAAAACTTCACAACACAAAAGAAAAGATTCCTCAGATATGTCTTTTTAAGTTGCAGCTGTTAAGAAAGGACCTGTTATCTCTCTGTTTTTTGAACTGGAAAACAGAGGTTGAAGGTGTAAGAGACAAAAGGTCAATTGTGGAAATGAATTTTATTTTCGCACACTCTTTAGGGTGCAGGAAATTTACAATTTAAAGGGTTTTGGCTACAAACCTGTGACCAATCAAATCTCATAAAAGAAGGCATTAAAGACAAAAAACTAAATCACCTATTTTAGGAAATTAGATATTTAATTTCCTTTACAGATTGACCTAACCAACTAACTAAATAAATAAAGTTTGCTAGCTCATAAACATGTGACTAACAACATCAATTCCTAAAAAACCAGACAATTAGAATGTCATATAATAAGTTGTGTTTTATATTGAAAAATACAAAGACTGCTATACATGCACTTGTATCAGAGAAAGGACTACTACAATTTAAAAAGATAGGAAGACACAAAAAAACTAAAAAATATCAGAAAGACACAAGGATGGTTAGCATTGAAGATAGCACAACAAATTTTAGAAAAACAGGGAAAAGTAGATAGCAAGACCAAATGAAATGCTATCATGCAGAATAGGGGAGGCTGCAAATAGCTGAGCTCGACCAGTAATTGAATGGGCTTGGCTGAAAAAGGAATGATTCTTCAAAAAACAGGGTGAGCTTGATCTGTATATGCATGCACTATCAAGGTTTGGCCATAAAATGGATGGACTGAGGTGCCCACTGGTAATGGCAGTACTTTCCTCTGTGATATGGTTGCTGGCCTGCTCTTCAATCAAGATTTCAGCTGCTATTTGTGCGATCCAAAAATGCAATGCTATGAGTTTCCTTTAGCAGCCAACAGCAGTGACACTGCTCCAATGCAATTATGACATTATTTGCAGCTAATGATAACTATGCTTTTCAAATTGAAGTTTTTACTTTTGTTTATTTTATCCAAACAGTATTTTTCTAAGCAATAGATATTAGAAAACATTAAAAGAGAATTTTTTGCCGGGGGGGGGGGTAAAAGAAAAAACTATTGTAATAGACGAGTGCATAAATCTGGAGGATAAGGACCAACAATAGACAATCTTTACTATTTTCATAAAGTTGTCCACTTCCTTTGTATGTATGGTAACTTCCTAAAGCTAATCAAAAGAAAATGTTGTAAATTGAAAGGACATGCCAAGGATTCACTACACACCAAATAGACTTCATCAACTGAAAGTGATTGTTAGGAAATATAAAAATGAATAATTAACTGTTACAAAGCTTGACCTATACACATGGATCTAAATAAGAAAGGAAGCTTCGTAGGGTCTTTTAATAGTGCCATTAGTGGGTTTTTAGATGAAAAAAGAAAATTATTATATGAAGTTTGTAAGATATTATCTTTACATAATCGGAACAAAACAAGTACATTAAATATGAAATGAAGACATCAGATAACTAGAAACTAGAAATAAAAAATATATCAACGATTTTATGCATGAACAAAATGTAGATTCTACAATTAAATTTTCCTTGAGGGATTAAATTTTTTTACGGTGATATGATGTTATTTTTCCCTCCCAGTAATTATCTTATTTTTAGAATTCTGTGCAGAAAGTTGGGTTCGCAACTACTCAAATTGTAGTGTCTTCTTGGGTAGACAGCCAAGAAAAATACAACTTTATCTATTTACATCTACATAGGGATGACTGGATTTTCCAAATGCTGTTGATTTTGAAAAACTACTTCAAATTAGGGCAGTGATGACTACCATTGCAGATCATTTATTAGTTTTTTCATTTTTTCCTCCATTTTACACTGATCGTATTCCCTGCCTTGTTATTCTTCCTCCTGATTGTAGTTTTGATGGCATTTCCAGGGACCAAAATCTCCATTAAAACTTATTGGATATGATGATGGTGTATCGCATGTGGAGGCGAGATATCCAGCTATTCTTTTTAAGCAACAACTAACTGCATGTGTGGAGAAGATTTTTGGTCTTCTACGTGACAATTTAAAAAAGGAACTTTCTCCACTTTTGGGATCATGTATTCAGGTGACATTTCTTGCACTTAATGATACTTTGGAGATGTTATTTTCAACTTAACAATGGTGTTAACTGTTGAATCATCATGCTTCTGACCCTGGTTCTAGTGTAATCTTGTGGTCATGACATGTGATGGAAGATCTATCTTGATGTGAATCAGAGCCTTTGACAAAGTTTCTCAGACACTTTTTTTGGTCTAGGAGGGATGGGGTTCAACAAAGTCAGTCACTAAGTCTTGTCTCCTGAGCCAGTTTGCATTGCATTAAATTTTGCTTAATATTTTATAATAGTATCAGTGTAGCACCTGCTTGCTTTCAGTCTTTTTTGTTCCACAATTTAACATAACTGTACGATAGATGTTCAACCTGATTTCGTTGCATTGATGGACTGAACTTCAGCTTCATAATTAAGTGTTTGCAGGGTGACAGTTAAGGATTAGCGTTTTTGAAAAACTATTTTTTGGTATAATGGACCAAGAAGCTTTATTAGTGTTGGGTTTTTCCATTGTGTTTGTAATGGCAGACAGAAATGGTTGGAAAACAAATAGTTCATAGAGAACGAATGAAACTAAGGGATTTTATGAGGGAGGGAACCCTTTGTTCTGACTTGAGTTTCCCTTACTCCATTTGTAAACCAGTTTCATGAATTTCACTCATTGCTTTAGTGAATGATAATAGTGATTTAGTAGCTATTACACCAGAGATAGTGTTCTTTCAAGGGTACTCATGTATTTTCCGCAACAATTTCAAAATTCAGGTTGTCTTATTAATGGTAAAATATAGAGTAAATATACAAATTGGTCCCTGAAAGTGACACATTTTAGTCGTTTTTGGAAACTACTTGGTGTCTAAAAGTGTCAGTGTGTACAATTTATTCCCTGAATTTGTTAATTTTACTCTTCATTTGACTCCTGTTTTGCTTACATTTTTGTGAGAGAAGGACCAAAATGTGAGTAAGTTAACATGTTTGTGGACTAAATTGTACAAAGTAAAACTTTCAGGGAAAAAATTTAAATATATGCCACTTATAAGGAAGGATCTAATTAAATATTTACTCTAAAAGTACAGAATATTTTATTTTAATATCTAGCTTTGTTATTGTTTATGTTTTGATTTATAATCTATTGTCTGGTTAGGCACCCAAAACAGGACGAGTGCATGGCGGAAAATCATCTAGATCTCCTGGAGGGCTTCCTCACCAATCATCTGGTGGTCAGTGGGTCAACATTGTCAAATTTTTGGATTCACTCATGAGCAAACTTTGTGGAAATCATGTATGTTGTGTATTGTTTCAATGTTCTTTACGTACTGTGTTTGGTCAATTAATTCTGTATATTTGTTCTGCCCATTTCATTTTTACTTGAAAAACCTTTCGTTCCACTGGTTCTTTTTTTTTTTCCCTATTATTTTACCCTGTGAATAGGAGAGTAATAAAACAGAACTATATGAGGATATCTGCTTTTGCCTGAGATATTGTATAATTTTCTTTTGACTAGTGACATTTGGGTGCCATCTGAAACGGGGGCTGAACAATAGTACAATACTGACATGACACGTTTATGTGCCTACTGAAATTTTTCCAAACCAAAATGACACAGGGAAATAGAGTGAGATGTAAACCATAGGATTCAAATGAGGTGGATGAAATGGAGTGCTTCAGATGCTATCTGTGATAAAAAAAAATGTAGCACTCAAGCTTAATTGAAAATTTAATCCCTCAAGGAAAAAAAAGTTCAACGTTAGAGCTGAGAATTTTACATTTGATAAATGTGCACACAGGATGGGATAAGAAAGATTGCATCAGCGAGAGTTGAAGTAGCACCCCTATTGTTGGAAAGTTGGTAGAATTTTGCCTTTGGTGGTTTGTGCATGTGTGTAGAAAAATTGTTGAAGTCTTTGTTAGGAAGGTTGATTAGATGGAGGGTGATAATTCAATAGCTAGAGGTAGAGAGACATGGAAAACTATAGGCCAAACAGCTCAGAAGGATTTAGTTTTAAATAGTTTGTATACAAACATGATTTACAAATTACAATAGGAAATTATTTGCAGCATCATTAGATTCATGTAACTGGCACACCTAGTGGGAGAAGGCTACAGTTCTGTATATGTACCATGCAAGGTGTTGTGTTTAATCCATGATGCTGCAAGTTTGGTCATGCAGTAAGTGGCTATACTAGGTGAGGCTTGAAAGATGAAAGGGATCTTATATGAATCTGGATTGGTAATTTTTTCTCCTCCAATACTCAGGTGGCTGCATTTAAAGGAGTAAATTCCTACTTCCTAGTAAAGCGAGTTGAGGGAGAATGGAATGCAATGATGGGAACACGTCGTGATCAATTAATATATTGCATATATTTAGTGGTTACAATGGTTGTTTTCTTTTTGTTCCATTGAACCTTTGTTGTGACACAATTCAACTTCCGTGTCCAAAACTAATGTACATTCAGGTGGTAAGCTTTGAAATTGTACACTTGCAAGCTATGATATCTGATGCATTCTACTTGTCCACTTTGTAGTTAGGACTGAGGAACATAGGAAAACAAATAAATGATGATATGATTTCTATGGTTATGGATTTAGCTATTAGTGCTAACACCATTCACTGTGATCTAATCCACACACCCCCCCCAACCCCACCCATTTTTTCTTACCTAAAATGTGCATGTTCAGGTGCCATCCTTCTTCATCCGTAAGCTAGTTACCCAGGTGTTTTCCTTCATCAATATTACACTCTTCAACAGGTAAAAACCATGATTACATGACAGGATTCTTTGTAGCTTCAAATCACTAGCTTTGTTTAATTGATTTTCCTTTGTTCCTTACTTTTATCTTCATTTGTTAGTCTTCTTTTGCGTCGTGAATGTTGCACATTCTCAAATGGTGAATATGTGAAGTCTGGTCTAGCAGAACTGGAGAAATGGATAGTCAATGCCAAAGAAGAGGTAGATTGAATTTGCTGATACTTCTTTGAAATTTTAGTTTTATGGGTTTGACTAAGCGCACTTGTGAAATGTAGTATGCAGGAACATCTTGGCATGAGCTGAATTATATACGACAAGCTGTTGGGTTCTTGGTATAAAAACTGCCTTATTTTTGGTTGGACTTCTAATGGTGTCAAACAAAACTGTTATCTCTTATCTATGCTGTCCTTTGTTTGAATTTTGCAGGTAATACATCAGAAGAGGAAGAAATCTTTGGAAGAAATTTGTCAGGATCTTTGTCCGGTATGATTATCTTGTAGGGTTGCATTTCTATTCTTTATTACTCTTTTTTCTTTCCCATATCAATTTTATTTTTGTTTTCATCATTCACACAGACTTAATTTTCAGGGTTACCACCACGAACTGTGGGCCATGAATATTTGATTCCAGTACTTTTAAACTGATTAAATGTTTCTAATTGATTAAACTCCTTACTTGGGAGTTGGGGATAAAAGAAGTTTGATAACAAGACCTATATATGGATGTTTCTATGATAGAACATTGGAAATCAGGTTACTGTTGTTGAATTTCTACGAAAACTTCTATCCCTTTTACTGGTATTGAGATGATACCAGTGCTAGAAATGAATATGTTTACGCTTTTCTGGAGATCACAAAAACAAGGGGGTAAACCACGAAAGAAATAACAAGGATCGTGGGGACAATTCAAGGGGTCTGTCTCTTCCTCCCATTCTTCTTTACTCCTCATTTTTCCTTTGTCTTCACACACTTTCCATTCCACTCTCCCCCTCTCCAACCAATTCCCTCTCTCCTCTTTATTGCCTTCTGCCACATGTGTGGACTGTTGTATCCTTGATCCCCAGAGTTATTCACATCATCCCCACTGCCTATGCGGACTCCTGATCCTCCTTTTCGTCCCATATATTAGCATATGTCTGATGTTTTGCATGCACTATGAATACAATTTTCTTGACATTAGGCATATAACATTGGGAGAAAGGCTAAATGCATTTCTTCAACAGGCATTGACTGTGAGGCAAATCTACCGAATCAGCACTATGTACTGGGATGACAAGTATGGAACCCAAAGTGTGTCTAATGAGGCAAGTTGTGTTCTTAATTGGTTCAAAATACAACTATAACGGTATTTTCTTTAGAATTCTGAACAAAATATGGTGAGCAGGTAGTTAGTGAAATGAGGGAAATTGTCAGCAAGGACAATCAGAATCTGACCTCAAATTCTTTCTTATTGGATGACGATCTGAGGTACACTGATTTTACCATCCAAGTTCTTTTGACTTGCATTTTTAACACGCGATTGCTGGATGAATCAATATGAATATTTGCCTCGCTTTCTTGATTTTTCTGGCCAGTATCTTGATTTTCCTTGTCTTAACCATAATTTCTTGTTGCAGCATTCCATTCTCTGCCGAAGATATAGATATGGCAATTCCTGCCATAGATCTTGATGAGATTGATCTTCCAGAATTTGCGTCTGAATATTCTTGTGCTCAGTTTCTTAGTTCACATCAGAAGTAATTAATCTACAATTTCAGATCGTTACTGAAGCTTGACATTTTGCTTCAATATTTCATCTCTGGATTTAGAGGACAACGATATCCACATTGGAAACACGTTTCTCTTTCCGTGGACAGTAATCCTGGTTGTCATCGGATTGTATGTTACTATCAGTTTGTGCAGGTCACAATATCAAAGATATAAGAGTGATGATTTTTTGATTTATTTGTAATTTTCCCAAAATTACTAGGTCAACCAGCGTTTTGTAATTAGCCAAAGTATAGGTGACATCGTAAGCTTGACATGCTAGTTTTATTTATTATTGTGCAGCCCATCCTCCTAGGTGTATTTATTTTGTTTTTATGTTCTATTATTTTATGTAGGAATGCAATTGTAACTAGGCCCTGGCAAAAATGAAATTCATTCATTGATGTAAATATTAGTCACATTAAATTTCTCTCATGCGAATTCTAAATTAGTTTTAGATGCAGTGTCTTCAGATGTAGGGCATGCATTCTTCCAGGTTAAAAATGTCATTAATAAAACCTTTCCTTTTGTAGATACACTGATTGACATTAAATTGGAATGGACGTGATCATTAATTTGGTTTTGGCTTGAGTGTTGCATAGTTTGGCAGCAAATGAATAAATGAATGATCACAATTCAATTTTCGTTTTTTTTTTTTTTTGCTGTTAATACCGATCCTCAACAGCCAATTCTGAAATTTGTGTTTAGCACAAGAATTGAAAAATGACAGACTATTAAAGGCGGTTTGTGATGTACAATCCTGGTGTGGAATAGAAATACGAGTGATTGGAAAGACTACAAAATCTTGAATGGTGTAGGCTTGTTTAGCCTGCAAAGATCAGGGATGACGATAAAAAGGCCTTACCAGTAGATGTTCCGCTTTGTTTCGTTTTTGCAACATTTACATATTATGTAGCCAGTCAATGGCAGCGTTACACTTGAAACAGAATTTATTTATTAAGTGGACGCTTTTGCCAATCTGGTAGGCCTGGCTATGTTCATAAGGAGCTTAAGGAAACTTAGTTTAGCATTTATATGGACATTGATTTTCCATCATTATACAAGGACAAATAAAAGGAGTTAATGCTCAAATGGCCTGCCATTTCATATCCTACTGTAGTTAATTTGAAGATATCGTACGCAAAGATTCGTCTATGGTTTTCTACTTCTTGCTCTCACAAATGGACTAGAGCAAGATATTCATTCAATTGAAGTAAAAATAAAAAGGTTAAACATAGTTTGTTTACTATGATCCATGAGCTGCTTCATTTCCAATGGAGCTTGACATCTTTATTGTTGCAGCAATGGCACAATGGTGCTGTAGATCAGCCACGGAAAATGATCGCCAGGAAGAGAAATTCCTCTGCAAAGGTGAGGATGGAACTGCAGCAGAAGATGACACTCTGTATCGTGGATGAAGTGGTGGTAGAGGTGAGGGTAACGGATTTGAGCTGGAAGTAGAATCCTCACTTGTAATACTGCTGCTGCTTTCAGAGTTGTTGATGGCAACTGCAAGAGCCAGAGCACTTTTACTCAAGCTGATTGATCTCTTAGAAATCCCCCCACCATTGCTTCTTAAAGAGCAATTTCGATTCTTGTCCCACACATGACTGAATGCCATCAAATTCCTACGCTTTCTGCTGTAAGCATTTTCTGGCTTTGCTATGTCTTTCACTGATGGTGAGGAGGTAGCATCAGCCAAGCTCGTGAATGATTTGGACTTGCCATTATAAAAGTTTGAGATGCCTCTCCTGCACACCCATCACAAAGACAATCCATGAATGAAACTTATGCAAGAACACACACACATCAAATTAACAAGTTATTACTACTTTTGGGAAAATCTTACATGATATACAATTTATAGCTGAATTTTCGAAACACGGGGAGACAGATTCCACACCCAGAGCCTAGTTGATCTTAATGATTACCCTCCGATTACCAAATTTCATTTTTCAAAACCCAAAAAGTAAGCTCATAAAACGATTGGCATTTTAGGCACCCTAGTTTAGCTAACGTCCCACAAAAATGCAACTTTCCAAACTCTCCCTTCCCAACACGAAAAATCAGAAAAGAAACAGAAACAATATTAATTTGAACTAAGGACATGGAAAAACATCAAGAAAAAAAAAAAGCAATCCTATTATGTGAATAAAAGAAGTAATAGAGGTGAAGGGTCTAAATATTAATAGATAAAAGAGAGTATTGATCTAAGAAAAGGGTAAGATAGAAATGGAAATGCAGAAGAAAATACCTTATGGGAAGAACCTCTTCCAATGTCTCCATGGCGTGCAAGGGTCCCTTATAGACACTCTCTGCCTCGTTTTCTCCATCACATTCCCCCATTGATCTCTCCGACGACACATCGCTGTTCCTTCCGATCGAGGACGACGACGTACAGCACTGCTCCTCGGCCACATCCTTCCCCGGCGCGTGCAATAACACGGAGGCGCGTGGCCCCACCGTTTCAAGACCCATCATCAACTCCCCAAACTGAACACAGAGAGAGAGTGTGTGTGTGTTAGAATGAGGATGAGATTGGGATAGACACAAACGTAAGACAGAGAAATCTTTATTGATTTGTTGGCATATTTATAATTTTGGCAAGAAAATAATAAGGTTCTAGAATATTTACCTGCTCTTTTTTTTTTTTGGAGGGTAAAAATTAAATAGATAAGGTTTAGGGTTTAGGGTTTAGGGTTTAATTATTATTATTATTATTATTTGGCCTTATCCTCTTCCACTGGATGGATGCTAAAAAAGGGTTCCCTTACCTTCCTTTTTCTTTATTTTAATTAAAAATGAGCTGTGATTCAGTCCTTGTTCTGTTGGTTCCAACCACTTGATAACCCTTACGAAGTCAAACACGTTTTTTTTTTTTTTACCATTATCAATTTTGCATTTTTCGTAAATTATCCTTCTTTATTTCCATTCAGATCTGCGATTTTTTTTTTCAATTGTAAGATTTTGAAGAAAAATATATTTATACGCTTTTTTTAATTATAAACTCGATTTATGATCTATGCGTTTGTTTTCAAAATCTCGAGAGATCGTTATGGTCAAAAAGTCTTTATGACATGATCCTAAAGAATTTATTTAATGACACGTTATGCATTGCATAACCAACTTAAGACATAAGTAATGCTTATATCTAGGGTTTTTTTTTTTTTGTCCATATAAAACACTTATTAAAAATTAATATTAATTTTCAGAAGTTATATTTTAAGATTATAGAAAACGTGTTAGTTGCTTACCGAAAAAGAAAAAAATGTCTTAATGTATATCATTTGTAGTGTAATAAGTCAATAATGTTAATATGCCTTATTATCTTTATTTTTAATATTTTTTTATATCATTGTGCTTTAAGAATTTCAGAAACACCATAGAATAATAAATTCAAATGTGATTGTTTTTGTGCAATAGCATGAAAGGAATACTGGGCCATTTATTTAAACTAAACTAAAAATTTGTGATATATTATTTAGACTTCTATACTTTTTTATTTTTAACTATTAAATAATTAATAAATTAAAAACTAATATTATTATTATTATAAATTTTTAAATATATTTTAAATTAAAAATAGTTTAAAATTAAGGGCTGGAAAATTCAAATGACAAAGAGCCTAACTCTCCTTTAAGAAAAGTTTTGATTCCAAATTTTATTAATAAAAAAGTTAATAACTAAGAAAACACAACCTCATTAGATGTATCTTCCTAATTTAATTCAAACTAATTGAGTTTTAAAATAATTATAAAAAACTTCAAAAAAGAAAGAAAAGGTTCATTTTGCCCTTTAGAAACGCTAACCATGGAATGGTGTCCATTAAGGACTCAATGCAAAGTATAATCATACATACATGGGACAACTTCCTTTCATTATTACATGGCCTTGGATATGTTCCTCATCAATGTCATTTTATTTTATTTTCTTACATTTATAATAATTAATATCAAAAGTATATACAATAATAACCGATAATTGAAACAATGCTGTTTATTGTATTTAGTATAAATTTCATGACAAGAGTGAGATTGATTAGAAGTTATATTTATCTGATATATGTAAAGTAAGTAAACCGTACACGTATTGGAGTATAGTAGTTTATTAAAAAAACAATAGTACACTTTTAATTATTAATTTAAACTTTTTAAAATTACAAAAATATAAGAGAGGGTCATTAAATTAGAGTTAATTATATTTTTTATAATAATTTTTAACAAAAGTAACCAGTAGTATTATGTTATTTTTACTATTTTTAGTGTAACTTTAAATTTATTATTTTTTTATAAACAAGAATGAATCAATCTAAAAACACATAATCCAGAAGGAAAATATCCTGAGTATTCTTGGTGGAAGAAAATTTGCTCAATGTGAACACATGTAATCCATTTAGTATAAGGAAATGAAAATGAGAAAATAGATACAAAAAATAAAAGTGAAGAAGCATCGAATGTGGTCCAAAATAAGAAAACTCTTGGTTGGGAAGCATGTCTGAAATTTTCCAATCCTATTATTATGTGATTCACATTTTAATCAAAATTTCCAGTACAACGTTGGATGCGGTGACGTGGTGATGATGAGGATAGGGTGGGGTTTCCATTTTCGTTAAGCTTATCCACAACAAAAGTGGGGTGGGACCCTTCTCACAATTTCAATTTTTTATTTTGTTAATTTTTCTAACTTAAAACGATATGTAATATAAAAATAATAATGATACAAATTAATTAAAGAAAATAATATTTAATATTATTATATATTAAAAATTGTTATATATAACTTTCCATTATTTATTCAAGGACACGCATTAAAAAAAGATATTTTATTTTTATCACTCTTCTCGTATCTCTAATTCTTGCTGCTCCCAACTCTCTTTCCCTTTAATCATGTTCTACCCACTCCCACTAGGAATCCAATAAATAAATTTCACCTTTCTGTTACCTGCGATTAAAGAGTGCAGTGGTACATTTGACAGTAAAATAAAACCTTTTCTTGTTTGGAGGAGTGCTTAAGGAACCTTTTTAAAAAAATTAATCTGAATATTGTTTAAGTTTTGAAAATTTCGTACTGTTAGTTAATTATATATTACCATTTTATCAGAGTAACTCTGAGGTAATGATGATGCAATTTAAAATTTCTTAATGTAATTTTTGAAGGTGAATTATGAGTGCCTGATGTCTTATTATATGGGTTGAACTAAAAAAAGGAGGAAATTACAAATGGGTTTTCATAATAAAAGATGATGAGGAAAGGAAGGATAGGAACGTGGGAGAAGGAGAGACACTTAAACTTATCAGATAACGCGTCATTTGAAGCACGTGGAGGTGGTGGGGAGTCACAATCAACAATCTACCACCTTTTGTTGGTGTTGGTGTTGGTGGTTAACCATCACCCACTGTCCAAGACCTTTCAATCTTCTAATGTTCAGCACAAGTATGCTTCAAGAAAATAGGATAAACAGTCGAGTACTTTTTTTAGATGTTTCGATTCATTGGAATTTTGGAATTCCAAAAAGATTACATAAAGATTGTTCTTGTTCAGTTTTTTTTCCTATACTTAATGAAATTTCGATTAAAAAACAAGTTTAATGATTCGAATATTCTTTATTATTGTTGTTGTTGTTAAGACTTAATGACCCAACGTGGGCCACCTTAACTTATTTATTAATCAGCCTCCTTATTCTTTCTTATCTGTTTTACTTTCCCCAATTCGAATCTAGGGCATTGTACTGTTCGTTTGGGACATTGTCCTATTTCCATTGGGCCTAGTTTTGGGCTTTCTGCAATGAAGATCAGTTGCCCAAAAACAATGTTACCTGTAAAGATATCTGGTCTTTAAAATAAAATATAATAATTGACCAAAAAAATTAATAAGAAATGCTTTTTATCTCAATTCTAAGATCCATCTCATTAATTACTAATTTTTTATTCCATATTTTTAATTTTATTATAAAATTTATGTTAATATACCACCCACTCATTCTCTATTTAACTATTTAAAAGTAGGAACATTTTTAAAAATATAATAATTAATTTCATTGAATGAATTAATTATTTATTTTTATAAAAAGGATCAAAGTAGTCATAAGCATTTTAGTTGTGCCAATTCATTAAAAAGAGCTAAAACATTTTAGTTTAAACAGAGTTAAATATTTATAATATAATATTTAAGTATAATTCTTATCAGCTGTACCAAATCCTGCCACAGGTCCTGATGAGATTGATCTTCCAGAATGTGTACGAATATTCTTGTGCTCGGTTTCATAGTTCACATCGAAAGTAATTGATCTAAAATTTCATGCTCGCTACGAAATCAAAGCTAATGGTTTCGAGGCTTGAAATTACAGCGCAGAAGCAATCCCATGCAGAAATCTGCCAAAGCAATTAAATCTAAAACCGTTGCTGTGTATAGCATTTCCCGTTTGTATCATCGAGAAAAGCTAGTTAAACGCATTTCCACACTGAATATAAAGGTAGGAAAGAAATTTATCATTACTTATTTGCTTGACCAGACGGGTACAAATTTCTTACCTCTTTCTTTCATTGTCTAAAATAAGATTATACACCAAACAGGAGAGATAGGGGCATCAAAGCGATGCATATATAAATTAATTGGAACAGAAAGATTTTTCCAATGACAACCCAATTTAATCTATCTATCCTAAGACTCCTATGTTTCAAAGTAATTCCTGCAAATGATTTTTAAAGCAGATTGAATTCAATTTTATGAAACAACTGCTTCTGCTATAAGCTAGGGAATATGCTATGCCACCCAAGTCCAATTGTCCATTCTAAAAGCAGGACAACTGGATAAAAATGAATCGGTTTAACACCTCGTAATAATATTTGCAATGTTCATGCCGATCTCTTTCTTAGTTTGTTCGCACACGGGGACATCTCCAATGTACATGTCAAAGAAAGCCCCTGCAAGTTTAAATGTTAGAACCTCAGTTCAGTTTCATACTTTAGACAAAAGAAATACAGAAATTCAACTTGGTTCAATGCAAGCACATAAGTTGTAACGAGACTTACGACACAAATCTTTGCTGTGGACACTTCCTATCTGATTGCCACTAACTGTATGGGTAAAACCAACAACGGTTTCAGTTGCGAACACAATATTTCTCAATAAATCCAGGTTACATACAGAGATACTACTAGGAATTAAGCATGCCTTCAAACATCATAAGAGAAAAGACAGCAAAGAACTGAGGGCTTTTCCGTCTACCCTAAGGCACACAGTATAAACATAGTTTTAAAAGTCCATTGTTTGCTTACTCACTTTCAGTGATCAGACGTCCATCAACTGTTCGTTTGAACTCAATCACAGTTCCCTGCAACATTGCAATACAGCTAATGTAACTCTGACATCATTAGCAATTTAGTATACAGAAAGGGAACATATTGATAAATCAATTACCAAAGGTATTGCGATATTCTCTGTAAAGTATGAACCAAATGTCCTTAGGCAATGAAAGTCTGTGGACGGATTTGTCTGGCCAAAGGGGGATGGGAGGTTCGAAGGAAGTTAGAAATAAGAACTAAGCCAGTTTAGAAACAATAAAAAATGATTATCCAAGAGGTAGAGATAGAGTACCTTCACTAATCGAGCTCGAAGTGATTTCTCAAAAGCACTGCAAAAAGGAATACCAGTGAAAGAAAAAAAAAAGATCAGTTGCATGTGCACTTGCCGCTTCAATTTTATAATCAATTATATGCTTATTATAATGAGACAGCAACACTGCATTAAATGATGTACTATATGCCAAACATTATCATCCAAGGGTTCCAAAAATTACTCAAATCTAAATCAACTAAATGATGTACTATATGATACATGGTTCAGTAAATTTTTTTGAGGTAAAAAGAAATCTCAATATTGGTAAATCAAGATACGTATCGGCATGCTACAATACTTTTTTAAGACTAAATATTTTTTTATAGAAAAAAGGAATGAAGCACAACCGGAAGGGTAAGAAATTTCTAAAACAGTGATGGAATGCCAAATCTAATTATTAAAGAACAATATAAAAGCCATACAATTAGAAGAGAAAATTATTACTTACTCTTTCACGCTGTTAATTTTCATACCCCTGCAATTTACAACAAGCCTAACAGTCATATTGATATCCTCCCTGCAATGTAAAAAATCAAACAGATCCATCAAAATTAAGATTTAAGCAACCAACGAAATCACTTCGTTAAGTTTGCAAATCTCAGAATATATAATATTTAACCAAATCCTGTATGAGGATATCCAATTTATCAACCCAACTTGGCTGTTTATATTACTTACAAATGTTAATAGAAAGAACTCCACAAATTTTCACATGTACTTTCTAATAATTTGATGTGTAATCATCACCGAGAAGAGAACTCTTTCATTCATTAAAATTTTATAGATATAAAGATTAAACCCTCACTTAGTCCTTGACATCATAAGCATTGTTCATTTAAGCCCTAACTTTATAAAATCTTCAGTATTTTGAAAAAAGTGATTCACTTTAGTCCTTTTCTACTTCATTTACCAGTCATTTAACACTGAAAAGGACTAAAGTGAATGGTACAACGAAAAGTCAGGGACCAAAATAAACAATTTTATAGACTAAAAAGTTTATTCAATATACGAAAAAATTGAGCATATGATGTTTGAGACCTGAGTAGATCCTGGTAGAAATCATGTCGATTATTCAGTTCATCAGCTGAAATTGATGCATATTTTGGGCCCAATTTCTCACAGAGGGAATATGGATGAATATCTGTTAAATAGAGATTGAGAGTGACTCAATAATGGGAGGTACTTTTGCTAACAAAACTACACAAGTAGCATCAATAATGAGTCTTTTTCTCTTCAAAAGGAAGAAGAAATATAATTAAGTAATCAAGAGAACTTACAAAATCCAAAAGCATAGACCTTCAGTGACTTGATTTTAACAATTGTCATGGTTCTGGATCCTGTTCCAACCAGGACCTGAAGTAAATTTGATTGATTAGTTTACGTTAAAAAAATAAGGTAAAGATGGAATCTCAAACAAATCATGTGGTAATATGCCAATAAAATTAATTTAAAAGGAATAGGAAATTAACACAAGTTACCAAATCATACAACTGATGATTCATGTATTACTACATATCTTGCAAGGAATTGAGAAACAATTTTAATATTCTCTTATAGCCTAGTAACTTCCCTTAAGTCATTTTTCAGTAGCTACTACTTACCAATGTAAATGGTTCATGGTTGAGTTTGGCTAACTGGAAATTATTTGGTTGGTAATCAGTTACTTCAGTAATAATAAGTCACTTTGTGGCTCAGTAAATTTCATTTTCTTCTCTCGTATTTCTCTACTTGCTACCTGTTCTCAAACAAAGGTAGTTTAGCTGTCTCATCCTCACCCTTTTCTTTTTTCTGCGGCTTTTTCTTTCCTCAAAAAATCAATCCCTAAACTTCTCTTTACTTTCCCTCAGTCAGTTCAATTTTGATCATTCTCAAAACTTTAGTCAAATCTTGCGCCTATTTCTGATCCATAACTCGCATTTGGAAGCAAGCATTTCCACTGGGTGCCTCAACTGTTCTCCCTACACCCTGCCACCCACCTGCGACTATATTCTCTCTATATGTACATCTCCTTGATGGCTTGACGTGATGGTAACCCACTCCAAAACACTAGCTAGAATGATATTTAAATTTCTAAACAACTATGTATCTGATAACCAGCTTCAACCACTAGACATCGATCAAGCAAGGAATCAAACAATGGTATCTTAACTAAAACCGAAATCAGTATTATGGAGCACAGAAATTGATCATATAAAGTGCAAAAGGACCAAAAGAACCAGAAAAGAAAATTTGCAAACTGAAGATTAACCTCAGAGTTGAAGCTGGAATTCTGCTCTCCAGCTGCTATATTGTCCAGAACTAAAGGAAATTCAATGCCAGTTTTAGGCTCCACTGCAGGTTTTGCCTGGTTCAATTCCCCTAACAATAGACGAGGACATCCTTGGCGTTCAACCTCCTTAGGCAATTGGTCCATGGCTCCATGCATTTGCACTTCAGGATTCTGCAATGGGCCAGCTAGTACATTTGACGACCTACACATAAAATTCAAAAACATTAAAAAAAAATACTTAATTGTTGCATAATCAAGAAAGAAAATGTCATACAGAGCCACAGTCTACGACTATATGATGAAAAGTGATGATATGGAAGGGAATGCAATTCTCAAAGTTGAAAGGAACAAAACGAAACATGATAGAATCTATTACATTGCATTACACCCAACACTCTCATTTTTCTCTCCCCCAATTCAGCAATGTATGATGTAACCACTGTAATAAAAGTGTTTTGTTAACCTCAACCAGTTTAACTAATCAAAAATAGTAAATTTTTATTAGAAAAGAAGTCATTTATTACATTAAAGTTGTGCGATAAATGCTTCTTTTTTCAATACAATTTTCTTATTATAGTTGCTTAAAATAACCAATCAATAGCACGTTAATTATATTTCATTCCATTCAATAATATTAAAACCCACCCATCTCATCCTTAGAAATCCCAACACAGCCTAAAACCTCAATCAAATCAATACCAATTTTTTAGGGCTTGTGACATACAGATTCTGAATTGGCGGGACCAATGCAGCAGCAAGCGATAGAACAGGGTACGATTGGATCCTCTTAGCTTCTCTCCATATCACCCTCATCGCAAAACTCGAAATCTTACCCAACGTAACAGGCGCAAAAGGTTTCCTCTTCGATCTAAACGGAAACCCAAAACCACTCACATTCGTCACAGCCTTCACCTGCATACTAGAACCACCACGCAAGGAACGCGCTATGTCCTGAGCCACATTGGAACTCGACGCGCCAGAGAACCACAACAACAACGCGCCCGCTAGTCTCGACATGTGTCCAAACGCTTCCTCCAGTGCCGAACTTCCTGGAACGTAGAAGCTTTTAGAATTGTCCACAAACGAATGCAGCAAATGCGACCCCAAAAATTTGCGAAACACGAAGGGATCCAACGAAGAAAATAAATCCGAATCCGAATCCATCGAAGATAACCAATCGTTCTTCATCGTCGATAACCAATCACGAAATCACAAGATCGATTGAACAATTTGCAGAGTTTTTTTTTTTCTCGCCGAAAGGAAAATCTGAAAATCAGAAAAAAAAAAAAAAACGAAAACGGAGAAGGAATGTTTGGATCGGGGAATTGAATGCGAAGCAAACGGTTAGGCTTTCGGCGACGTGATTCGTGAATGTGGCCGTAAACGACGTCGTTATCGGCGAAACGAGAGAGAAAGGGAAAGAGACGGAGAAAAGAAGGGAATATGCTTTGTGTAATTGAAAGGGGTGTTGTGTCAAGGTGGATTCAAAGGCAATCTTTTGGGGACAAAAGTGGAAAATTGGAAAATGTGAAGCCACTTTTTTGTCACAACACGTGCGTTTGAGGGTTCAGTGACGCTGAGGTGTTTGAATGGGCCACCGTTTTGGACGCAAAATGACTTTTATGTCCTTCGGAATCTTTTGAATCACGTGACGGCTACGAAAACAGCGTCGGTTACGGTCGGTTGGCGCGGCGCCGTGTCGTTAATCTAAGGACTTCCGCGAAACACGAGTAAGTCGCGCAAAGACACCCTTTTCCATTCCCACCTTTCTGTTTACCGTTTCAATTTAAATAATACTTTTTATTGTTTAAAATAAAATAAGATATTGTTGGAAAAAAATATCATAATTTTAATAATAATGTTTTTAAAAGATTTCCTAAATCAAATAAGAAATAATTTGAATTTGAAGATGACAATATGCTTTAAAAACATTATTTAACAGAGAAAATAATTTAAATTATAAAAATAAAGATACAGATATATTTAAAATTGAATTAGATGCATAGATATCAAGGATATTTTTGGAGTTTAGTTTTGGAAAAAAAAAAATAAACTAAGAAGTAAAGAATAAGAGCATGCTTGATTTTTGTTTTTAAAACAGTTTTTTATTTTTAAAAACAGAAAAAAATTTTAAAACAGAAATCAAACGTACCCTAATATTTTTTAAATTAAAAGTTATATAATTTTTATAAAAATAAATAAAAGATTGATACCTTATATTTATATAGTCTACTTTTTTGTTTTAAAAAATTATAAAATTAGAGAATGATTTATGAAAAATTTTCCCTTCTCATTTGAATTAGAAATTTAATTTAGACAGAGATGTCAAATGATAACTGGTTTTAATAAAAAAAAAAGAATACAAGAATTTAAATTAAAAATTAAAATCAAGGAATTATGAAGAATGTTACTCGTAGGATGTGTGTGAAGGTCAACAGAGAAAAGTACATAATATAGTAAGTGTGCTAATTGAGAGACAGCGAATCACTAATCACTAATCACGTCACTCTCCAAAGTGAAGATTCACATTGATAATTTAGTAATATATCGTTTTAAATTTTGATTTAATTAACAATACTTAATATTATTAAATTTAAATTAGTTTTGAATAAAATATTTAAAAAAATTATATATAACTGAAGTGAAGAAAAATATACTTATAATCTTATAAAATATCTTAAATAGTTATTCAATATGGTTATTGTAATATCTGTAAATTTTATGGAGAAGGTTAAAAACTATCATTTAAATTTTATTATCATGTTATAATATCTTTTGACATGAAAAACTTACACAAAATTTATTTTATATTTTCAATTTATTAATAATTTTAATTAATTATGAATTACATTTGATTATTTAAGTTTTGAAAAAAGTTCTTTTAAAATTAAAGATACATTCATAGTATTTATAAATATCAACTAGAGTAGACAAAATGAGTTACTCGTTTCTTTCAAGTCAGCCCATTAGGCAGCGTGTTAGGTCAAAAAACTTCAATCTAATATAAACTTACAAAAGCGATGCCTAAAATGAGTAAAATCTAACTTTTTGCAATTTCTTTTAGGTTTAATTCACGTGGAGTCAAACTATAAAAATCAATTTATTTTTAATTTAAAATTTGAAACTCAAGTCCTGTATTTTATCACAAGGGTTTAACTATTTGAAAATTCCTGTCTTGAAGCTCTTATCTAGAAGAGTAAAACGATTCCCTTAATTGGGTATTCATTTTGCCTCATAATATGTATTATGAAGCATATGTCAAGCACGGAAACATAGTCAAAAGAGAGCGTTTACATGTAAAGCATGTGTTGAAAACAATGTTTCATTATCTCTAGCAGTAGCAGCATAGGAAGAATATCCGTCTTGGGTGATATAATGATCTACTTGCCGACCAATGTTCAAACCGAATAGTAAAAGCAAAAAGAATAAAGAAATGCATCAAATCAATCTTAAATTATGAGTATTGATTACTAAACATTGCCTAATTGCTGTAGAAGACTAAAATGAGCATTAAATACTAAAAAGACATTTAACTTTTAAAGAATTAAATTGTCCAGTACTTTAGGAACTAATTTAGTATATTATTTCAAAAGAATATAGGTTAAATCCAGAATTTGACAGCGCAAGCACACGACATATGGCACGTCTCAAAAATAATGACTTGCTTGCACGCATGCACATCATCACACAGCACAGCAACATTGGAAGGCGAAAAATGATCATTAGGAATCATGAATAACAGATATGAAATATATATCATTAGTGATTTTCAATATTATAAAAACATATCACAAATCATGATATCAAATCTTGAAACTTCAGCAACAAATTTTCCCTTTGAAGATGGATATGGAGATCAACTACTAGAAAGGCCCTTTTCCACCCACTCATTCAACAAGATTAACTTGAAACAATAAAATCAACAAATCGATTTAATATTTAGTATACCTGATCCCCTAGTATACCCAAAAATCTGTTCACCTCTTCAATGTAAAAATATTTTATCCCTCTCTTATATAACATATGGTTCACTGTTCATAACAAGCCAGCCTCAAAGAGATTCCTCCGCCTCAAGGTCTCATCAACAAGCTTGAAAGTCTTCTTCACAACCTTCTGATCAAGAGCAGTGGTCCGGTAGATCTTAAAGACCCGGTCCACACGGTCAGGAGCAGTGCTTTGAAAATATGATTCCTCAAATTTTTTCTTCACATACCTGAAAAAATAGTTTATCCAAGTCAACTAGTTGTGTTGTTTATGAAAAATCAGTCACCAAGTACTTGGAATTTCCACTTTTTCCTCTAGGACTCGTTTGATAGACAGAATAAGATATCTTTTCCTATTCTATTATATTTTTAATCTCATTGGAGGATCCAAGTTAGAAATAGACAGGATAGAATAACACCATGTATCTAATTTTTTATTTTAATATGCATTAAAAGCAAAGATAAGAGTCTATCATGCTCTTATCCTAGCATGTTCTTATTCATCTCTCATATCTGATATCATTTCATATACCAAACGACCCTTATAGTAATGGTTTAGTAGTCAAAACCTTCCTTACTATGTCAAATACAAGCATCAACATGAGCACATATTCCCTATTTTTGGTTCCGACGGAAACACAACCAAGATTCCTCTGGCTTGTCATGCAAGAAAGCAGTTGCAGAACAATGTAAAGTAAGAGTATCTGAGTTTGAAAGGCCTTCGTTGGCCAGGATCAAACTACTTTGCCTTCAGCAATGTCCTTTATTTAATATGACTAAGCATAAAGAAGTTGCTTACTCATATGCATGCTCTATCTCTTGTTTCCCTGTTGAAACTGGTTGGTAGTCTTTGAACCACTCACATACATTGAGTGGGACCTACACAATGCAAGACGGTATATTGAAATGATAATAGCCTCCAGCAAGGATAAAATGTTACAATATTCAGATGGTTCTTACTTTCAGGATCTTCTTCTCAAATATGTCAAACTTGTTTAAGAATAACATGAAGGATGTTTTCTGTGTAGAAAAGAAAAGGACATCATTATAGCTATAAATATTAAGTGTCAAAAAGAAGAAAGCTCTGACCGGCATCATATAAAGGAAAAAAGAGAAAGAAAAGGTTGACATAAGAAATTTCCACATAATTGTAGCAGATGTTAAAGTTAAAAGAGACTAAAAGGAAACCTCAAAACATGGTTGCTTCAGGACCCACTCAAAAAGTTCCTTAGTCTCCATCATTCTGTTTTTGTTTTCATCTTCAAAAAGTGTTTGATCAAACCTGGAAGGCAAATGTGATGTCAACACTTCTTTAGCTTCATAAATTTCATAAATACAGTGATATTGGCAGCAATATTGAAAGGATACACGAATTATTTTTTTCAATTAGTAACTAACACCAAACATACACAGCTGCAAGATAAGAATGAGCTTACCCTGCACTTTCGAGTAAAAAAAAATGTCTGATAATTAGCAACTATAGAATAAAAAGGCCAAAGCAATATCAAATAGCATTTGATAAGGCCCAAATCTCCCCCCACCCCCCCAAGTTGTAACCTTCTGATTTGGTGTGCAATAAAATAAAAACAGATGTATATGCAAAAACTTGATTGAGATTTGACAACACTAGATTAAAATAGAGTAATATGACCATACTCGCTAATCGCAGCACAGAATATTACAGCTGAAACTCCTTCAAACAGATGGATCCATTTTCTCCTCTCATTTCTCTGGCCGCCAACATCAAAGAGTCTATAGACTTCACCACTTTTCTTATTTTCTCCAACAGGGCTGTCGAAATAGCAATGACATACCAATTTATGTTATTGATATTTTTTACTCTATATGTCATATTATGATCAAGAAAAAGGTGTAACAAGAGCACATCCTGCTTTGAGTAATAAAAGTGGCTTGATATACATAGTCAATCAGTCACACAATAAGACAAGCATGATTCATCCTCCAACCAGAATAAATGGCAAAGATAATTTGAAAAACATATAAAAAAAAAAAAATAAGCAAGCAAGTAATGCAACCAATTTTAGGTCACTTTTAACTATTCATATGCTTCAACGTGAATATGGATGACATGCAGTCAGGATAACAACAGATAATAGATGAGAATAAAATCATGAGCGAAGAACTCCATTACAGCAATCCAACATGACGACAGGACAAGGACAAAAAACTATTAAAGAACTAAAGGTTTAGGATTTGGAAAGAAAGAAAACAGAGACAGATGGCTCAAAGTAATACTGAAAACATACTTAACAGATACATGTACAATAGTTTTAACCATATTACAAGCAAGCTGAGCCTCACTCACTCTGAAAAACCAACTCGGGAGGAGGATAGCCCCAAGCATTGTAAAAAGCATTTTGACTATATTACTCACTAACATGAAACATCTTAACAAATAGCAAATGTTAAACCATCCAAACACAAATTAGAGGAGGAGCAATGCCGAACCACTCCATTGTCAAACTTGTAACTCAACTGGTAAAACTGTAAAAGTTTAGAATTCCAATTACACAAATAATGTTAATTGTTGGAAATATGTAATTATAATAATGTTGTAAATAGAAAAGTTAATATATTTGTAATTACAGTAGGTAACTATATATTTCAACATATAATTCGTGTATTAATGATTTTTATTATAAATACATGCTTGCCTATGATAGTTTAGACACATGGATTCATTCTATGTATCTCATTCCTCTTCCTTCTCACATTAATCAACAAGTCAGCAAGTCTGCTCAAAAAATAATTTCTGTCCCCAATTGACTAAAAACAGAAATTTTGAAGGTTCGCTACATATTACACTCTGTTTTGAAGTCAAAGGAAACATAAAAAATGCAGCACTTTGAGGGCTCAAATGCCAAAACCAATCAAAGCCTCAGTCTCATCCCTATTCTGCAAATTGACTGAAGCTCAGCCACAGCATAAAGTTCTATTGCCATCAAGCTCAACAGCATGAACCCAACATTGTCAACCTGTCATCCTACTTCTATTGCAACTAAGGCTTTGGTTTTATACAATGGGAAATAACATTTGATACCAGGGAAAGTAATCAGTTCCATTAAATGTATATGGGAAATTCTGCAAGCTCAATATGGTTAGGTTTTTCTTCAAAATCATGTCATTTCCAAAACCACAGTACAAACAAATGTAAACGGCGTTTGGATTCACACTTGATTGGCCACATATCTACAATTACAACACTATTAGTTAATAACTTTTCCATTAACATGATTTTTAAGCATGTTCAAATGCAGTTCCAAACATGCTATAAGTCTGCAAACTCTGTCCATTGTGAACCCAGTACTGTCAACATGTCATAAAGGAGTGCTTAATCTGCAAAATAGACTAGTTTTTCAAACTTAAGGAGAGATCAAACTCAAGATCTATTTTGAATCCCAGTCTCTAGGTCTATTTTGGAACCAAAGTTCTGTTGGTGTTAAGTTCTTGCAATTTTGCTTCTGTTATTCTATTCTTTTCATCTGCTGTTAAAGGAATACATGCATATCTGGAGCAAGTTATTAAAGTGAGAGGATAACTGGATAAGGACTAATGTTTTTCATTGAAATAGAATATCTTGTGATTGGTGGTGTTCAGTTACAACTTGTGACTGAAAACCACCAATTGCAACTAAAAAATTCTAATTTAAACATCTCAAGAGGAGAACAAAACAAGGAGTCAAGAACAGTAACCAGCACTTCTTTATATCATTTCAGTACAAAAATCAAGCCGGTCAGCATGTTTACCTGAACTGGATCTCTACAACGCCAGTGGTACGTACTCTTGCATACAAAACATCCTCCTGCAATTGTAAAAATGAGAGCAGATAAAAATGAAATCAGGAATTAGCCTTAAAATCTATTTAAACAACAAAAATATTATAGATTTTGGATACCTTTGTTGGAACATAATTAGCATCAGACAGCCTCTGTAAATTTTCCATGAAATAATGTGTACATTCTGGAACTTGAAGCTCACTACCACGGGCATATGTCTCCTACAGAAAGTAAAATATGTGGGTCATAATACCAATTAACTGATGCCAAAAAATAACTATGTAATGGGATTAAAGTAAAAGCAACCAAAATGTGCTATGTAGCCACCTGAATTGCTGCATCCTTCCACAGATTCTCTATTTCCTGTGCAAGTTCCTTGGTGAGATATGGGTAATCCAGCCTGCCTCCAATTTCTGATAACTTTTCTCCAATTTCCTGACAGAAAAATTAAGAAAGCTCCATTGAATTTAGAAGAAAAATCTTCGACAAAATAGTTTACTAAGGAACAGATTTCTATAAAGGAGAAGCTTGTCTACAATTGATTATAGTTCTTTGTAATCAATTTTGTTTAACAAAATACCACATCTTAAAATTCTTGACCATACAATATTAGGGGATAATAGAGATGGTAACAGTAAACTACCTTATTTTCATTGGATATAACATACTTCGAAGAATCAACATCATTCTGAGCCAACTCCTTGGATCCATCATGCAATAACTGTTTAAACACATCAAGTGCATGTTAAGAATTACAGTTTTCACAGGTAGCTGCATTAAAACTCAATTTACAGAAAACTATTTTATAACTATAAACAGCAGACACCGCATACTCTGTATTTTTTAAGAGAAAAATAATCAACACACCCTTTCAAGTATTGCATACTTTTATTGTCTGATACACATTAGCATGAACGACTGGTAGGTAGCTTTTTAGCTCTGCCTCATCAAAGCCAGTTTGAAACAAAAGTTTTATCTGCATATTATAGATAAATAAATATCAACAATCTAGCGAGCAGCAAGTATAACAATGCTTAAACATTGAGAACAGTGCATTTTCTTGCCTGCTTAAAGATTGTAGACTTCCCTGACTCTCCAGCTCCTAAACAACAGGAACATTGACACATTTAAACAAGTCCAAAGAAAAATAACAAAATCAAGCAATTAAAAGGTTATTGCTTTATGATTCAATAAAATGAGTATGGCAATAATGCAAAGGAACTAGATAGACCACTCAACTAACAGAAGTCAACCAAGATGAATAAGGAACCCAAAAATTATCCTGTTTGATCAGTTATTTCAAAGCCTAAAGGCATGAGTAAACAAATTATTGAAGTTTTTTCAAACAATTGAAACTAGAGACTTAGGGAAACCAGATATCCTCTGTCACTCTAATGTCATGTTAATGACTAACTATCTCTAAAGCTTAAGCTATTTAGGGGAAGACTCACAGATGATTTTATATCTAACATGCATATTAAATTATGAATCATGTATATCTCAATCAGAAGTTAAATAACTTTTTTTTTATATAGTAAAGGACCTTAAACTGCCAAGATTGCAGATTTTTCTGTAGAGAAGACAAAAAACCAAAGAACCAATAAGTAACAGTCACATCTGAGCACTGAGTGTTTTTTGAAAGTTGAAACACTTAAACTGCCAGCAGAAACTAATACAAACAATATTTGCCATTCCTTCAAAATCTGAGGAGCTTCATCACCTCTTATACAATGCAAGATTCCAAAGAATTTTATAAATCACAAAACTAGACAAATTTTAACATTAAAACGAATCATGTATGAATGAGGCATATACAACTACTATAAATGAAAACTGCCCAAGTAAAACATACCAAGTAGTAGAAGTTTCTGAATATGCTTTTCAGCCTTTGTTTCTAATTCTATTCTTCTTTCAATTTCTGCAGCCTGTAAATGCATGTTATATTTACCAAATTAAAGGCCATGTAACATTTAAAAGATTATTAAGAACTTAAAAAGTATGTACTTTGTTGAGCATAATGGACCTGTGCATTTTCTTCAGCATCTGCATCATTATATCGCCGATTTCTGCTACAGAGTAAGCCCATATTTTCTGTTACAAAAGACAGCATAGAAGATGACTAATCAAGCTCCACCAGAAATCACAGTGTTTCAATGCCCTTCTCTAATGCATACATGAATTAGTGGGCTTGATTTCACCTAACCAAAAAACTAGGATAGTGTCAGGAACCAGAACAAGACAAGTGAGAACCCCCTCTCCCAACCCCTCAGTGTGCCCAGGCAAAGGAAGATCTTAAGTCATTTCATAAGTCGATATTCCACTCAACTTGCAATAGCATGCACCATAAACAGTTTCTCAGTCCACAGAATAAAACAGCTGAATAAAGTAAAACGGACTCAGGCACAGCTAGATGGCAGGTTGAACTGAAACAAATTGGCCACATAGCATTTGAAGTTGAAAATTAGTTACTAGGCCAAAATGCTATTTTGAATGGACAATAGGAGATTCTCCACTTTTTCACTTCCGGGGAACAATTTAGTGATCAAATATAAACAAAGCATGAGTGACACAAAGGTGAAAGGCCAAGGCATACACCAATGTACCCAGAGTTCCAGTACCTACAGGCTACAACTTGAATTTTACCATATATTGCTAAGCCCATCATCAGATACAAGCAACCCCATGTTGAGGAAGAGTTAAGAGGATAATTAAGATGTCCAAAACTATGATACAAGTTTACATGACTCATTACTTTGCTGTGTTTTATAGTATGCTTTTAGGGCATCCCCAGAATCATCAAGTTACCAATGTCTTCTGTGCTTAAACTCCCCCATCCATAGCCATACAGAGAAAGTAATCAAATTCATTTGGGCATCCTCTCTCTTCTTTTTTTTTCTTTCCTTTTTTCTTTTTTATGTTATTGGTCAGGTAAGCATCACACCTAAACAGAAACAAATCATTTGAAACATTGAATGCTAATTCTCTCTACACTGAACAAGAAAATTCAGCAGTTCAAACAAGATAAAGGGCATCAGCATGCAAAGCCCAATTAGCCCATTAAAGTTAACACAAAAAAGAGAATCGACTCCAAACCGTCACAAAAACCAAATGCAAGATCAAACAGACACATACAAAAAGAAAATAACACATCCGCTCTCGATCTGAATATGCAAGTCCAACACCAATCACACAGATCTCCTGAGAAAAAAAAAACTCAAACCCAACTTAAATTATGAAGAAAAGGAACGATCTTGAAAGAGAAAGATTAAGAATGCAACAGAAAAACAAGGAAATTACCTGAAAAGAAGCAAAAGGGTATAATAATAAGGTATGGAACTTGATTTGGTTGATGCGTTGAGAGAGTGAAAGCTAGAAAGCAACAACTTCAGTTGGGTGGTTCATTGCACAACATAGGAGAGGAACAAATAGAAGATATAATAATAAACATAAATATAATTAATGTTTTTTGTTTAGTTTAAGGTAATAATTGTATAAAATAATGGAATATGTAGGGTGATAATGGGTACAGAAAACAAAAGAAAGAAGAAGAAGTAATGTGTGAAGAGTGGAGGGAAAGAAAATAGAGATTAAAGAAAAAGAGCGCCGAAAGCTGCGAAGGGTTCTTCCCCTTGGTTTGGCTTCGGTCAAAGACAGAGACAGGAAGGGCAGAGCGATAACACTTTTCTATGTGTCTTCTTGGGAAAATACACTAAGCACACTGTATGTGTATAGTTATAAATGTGAAATTAGAGTCTACGCTGCACTTTAGGACCAAAGTTTGTAGATTTGTAGATAGATAGAGAGGCCAAAGCCAATTTCAAAGTAAAAAGGTTTGTGGTCTTGTTTGTTCTTCCTCTCTTTCAATGCCCTTTTTCTTCCTCCATCATATATATTGTTGGCTCAATTTTTTACTCTTTACTATGCTCATTTAAAGCTTCTGTTTTTCATAGCAAAAAAAAATCTTTTTTTTTTTTTTTTTACTTTTGCAAACCTGGTTTTTCTTAGATAGGTATAGGAATTGTGATAACATAATACTATTTTTTGTATTATTTATGTGAAATACTTATTTTATTGTTATTTTATAAAACACATTATACAATAGTAGTTAAAATAATTAAATTTTTTAAAACTTGATAAGTATTTTTTGGTGTTCTTTTTCCACAAATAGAGTTTTACTTCAATAATATATATATCAACATTTAATGTTGATGTGTTGACTTTTATTATATAACTTAATTGAGGTGAAATTTTAATTCTAATTAGAAAATAATAGAATCATACATATGACGGGTGCATTAAATTTTGTCCTTTTAAAAAATATTGATAATAATATTATTATTTAATATCATTGAACATACATTTACTATCAACATCTATTCTTATTAAATTTTTATTTAAGTTCTTACCAACTACGTTTATTAAAGACAAATGAAAAACATAATAAATACTGTCTAGAAACTATAAAGTGTCATATGAAAAGGACTTTTAAAACATAGGAGGAAGTTTTTTTTTTTTGACTTAATTATAAATAATAAAGATTAACATTTAAATGTGTTAATTGTTAATTTTTATATAGCTTTATATAAATATTATAAAATTTGCATTAATGAGGTAATTATCCATTATATATATATATATATATATATATATATTCATTTGTTTAATACTCTATTAAATTCTATTCATACAAAATAAATAATCAATTGATCAAGACCAATAAAATTATAATTTTATATCATAAATTTATATTGTATTCTAAAATCATCCATAACATTAAATACTTAAATTAGTGACTGTATATTAAATAAATAAATACACCCAATTATTTAGATAATGAGGGATTATCACGTTAATACAAATTTCCAAAAAAATTTAATAATTAATATATTTAAAAATAAATATTTATTTTTTATAAAATTTAAATAAAATTTTGACAATTATTTGTTATAACCATTTTTCTAATGTGTGCTTGAGAATACAGATTTAGAAACAAAAATAGTGGAAAAATATTTTATATATATATAATTTTAGTTCTTTAACAAATGTTTTAAGTACATTCAGTACCTTCTGTTTTTTTTTTCTAAATAATGCATGTTCTCATTTTAATAAAAGTATTATTTTTTTACTTCTTAACAGTGTATCTTTGGATACAAGTTAGAAAAAAAATTTATAAAAAAAAATAGAAGAGATATATAATTTTTGCTGTAATGATTTTTTTTCATCAGCTTTTATAAAAGGTATATAATTTTTATTATAAGCTTTATTGACATAAAATTAATTCCATTTTTTACAATGTTGATTTTTTTCTTAAAGTATAGGTTCAATTAAATTTTGCTTGACTTATAAGCTTTATTCTTTTGTAATTTGTATATTTCTAAATATTGTCCATATTTTTTATATAAGGGTTAAAGTATTTTTTTCTTATGTCATCTCACTCTTATATCCCATTAAAAAGTTTAATAAATCAATTAATTCTTTATTTTTTCCTTATATTTCTAAACTTCAATCTAAATATATATGACTTTATCATTATCTATTTTTGAAGAATTTCTTTATTTTTTAACTTAATTTATACGATTACGTACTAAATTTATTGCACTTACTTGAGTTTCTAATCATTCTGTATTCATATACGTTCCTTTCTTATTATAAAATGTTTATAGAAATAAAATTTTCATATTTTTGATATCTCGACTTATAACTAAATTATTTCCTTATTTATTATTGATACATTTAACTGCATACAAATATCTAGATTTTTTTTAAAAATTATATATTTGTCTTTTAAATTATAATGCAATAAATATTTGCTAATACATTTGTTATTTTTAAATATTTAAAATTATTTCTAAAAATTAAGGTTACTAAAATTGTAAAATAAAAAACTTAAAGTCACTTCCATTAATTTTATTTTATTTTTTGTTTCTTGTGTTGTCCTAACCATTTACCACTATACTCATCACTAATCAACTTATATCATTAACGTAAAAACTTAAGCATGTAATAAATGATTATATTATGTAGATTAAAATTTACTATTAAAATATAAAAAATAAAAGCTATATAACAAAATTTAAACTGAAATTTTAAAATTGAATTTAGCTTTTCGAAATTTTAAAACTTAAAACTAAAAATCACTTCCCTTTAACTTTTTAACTATCCAGTAACATGATTTATGTCATAACAAATGCATATTTGAATAAAATTAAAAAAAAAAGCTTTAATTTATACTTTTTTATTTTTTTTTTGTTTGAGTTATTCATTATAATTTATTTTCCAAAACAAAGAAAGAAAATGAAAGTTTAATTGTTTACTCTTATATCTCGAGGGTCAAAATTATTTTTATCTTTTTTCCATTGTGTTTACATGCTTAAGAAAGAGAAATTGATTTATCATTTGCTTTCACATGCAAATACACGTATTAACATAACTATCAGTGTTGGGCAAAAAACTTTTATCATTTGCTTTTTTAATTAAATTCGTTATTTATTGTTAATAAAATTAATTTACATGATGAGCTATGTTAAATATTTTTAAATGTGTGAATTTAACTATTAAGTAATATAACATCAAAATTAGCTACAAAATAGAAATTGAAAAAACTGGATTAAAACAATATAACTTAGCATTAACAAAATTTAAATAACAGTATTTGAAAAAAAAAAATTTGACATGGAAGTTGTGTGGCACATTGAGAAAGAGAGCGTGTTAACATAAATTTTAATTTGTAAGACTCTATTTAAATATTTAGAGGGAGTGAGAAGAAAATGATTTGAAAGGAAAAGGAAAAAAAAAATCTTTTTATTAAATGTTTAATATTAAAAAGAGCTCAGATGTTTAATTATATAAATAATATTATAGTGTTTTATATTTTTTTATTTATATTTTTTTAAAATAAAAATTAAATATTTTTCTTTCTCTAAAATTTAATAATTTTAAAAAATAATATTTATTTTATAATTTTTAAAAAAATCTCACTTTATAGCGTAAATATAATTAAAAAAAATTATAATCATAAAAGAGTACATTGAGTGATAAGTTGCAATTGAATATTTTGATATTCTTTATGCTTCCAATTTCAAACTTGTGTAGCTCAACACAGTGTAGATTTTCATAAAACAAATTGTGATTGTTTACCTGGTATTTAAAAATAATATATATCGAAATATGATTTTTTTTAAATTAAAAGATTGAAAATTCAAAAATTATCATTGTTAAGTAAATAGATTTAGAAACAAAACGCTTTAAATTTATAAAAAAATATAAAATACTAAAAAATCATCTTAAAATTTTTTTTAAAAATTTAAACTATAAAAAATTAATTTCAAAATTTTTAAAAATTATTTAATTGCCAATAAAAATCGCTATTTAAATTTTTTTCGTATTTCATTTTCTTATAAAAAAAACCATACTTTTGATATTTTAATTTTTTTCATTTTAAAAAAACCCAAAAATTATTCTACATTCTTATCTTTGAGACTTGTGAAACATTGTTTTTCTTCTCACCTATACTAAATTGCTCATGAAAAATGTAAATAGGTCAAATTGTATAGAATTAGAATATCATTGATTAGACATTTGATCAAGATTGAATTGTATGATTGTTGAACGTACTAAATCAAAGCAATGTGATATATGTCCAACTTAGTTAAATTTTTTAAAATAATTTAAAAGTGTTTTTTTTTATTATGTATCCGTATGCATATAAATATCCGTATGAAAATATAAAAAATGATTAAAAAAAATACCCATATAAATTATCCACACACGTATAATCACAATGCAGCTTTACACTACCGCGCTAATCTTTTGAGGGAATAGTTATTCTCTTTTATATAATTTAACAAATTTGATATAGTGTATTTAATGGCTTTACGTAATATTCTAGAAGTACATAATAGACTGTCCCTTAAACATTTAGCATAATAGCACATTATTATTTAATATTAGATCTTAATTCATATTTAATAAATCTATTTTTCATTAAATAAATTTTATTTAACAATAGAAATATAAAAAAAATAAATTATCATTTCTCAATTTTTTTTACCATAGAATTGGTAAAGAGACTTTTAAAAATGTTTAATCAAATTTATTTTGCAAACATCTTTTCTTTAAAATAAAAAAGCTAAGTTAAAATCTACTTGTTTTTATTAAGATGATCTTCTTAAAATTGCTTTATTTTTTTAAAAGTTGTCACATAACAAATTTTTAACAAAAGATAAAAAGTTCTTTGAAGGTATAAATTTTTTCTCTTTTCATTCTAGATACAACGAAGTATTTGAAATAATTATGCATATGTTTTATGATTGTTGATTTACAAAATAGTTCTAAAATTATTTTATTTTTTCTAATACTTAAGTTCCTTTCTTTAACAATAATCTCTCTAAATGACTATTAAATAATTTATCTAAGTACAGTCACCACAACTTCTTAGTTGAATCATGTTATTTAGAATCATTATATGATACATTTAGAATGATAAAAATGTTGTTATCTTTCAACATAATGTTATTTTTACTAAGTCTCTAGTTTATAAGATTATGTGTGATTTTGACTATATTAAAATATGCTGCAGAAAAATTCATAATTATAGTCTTGACAACCTTTAAGAAGCATAGCATAATTAGAGATTGTGTCTCCTCTCATTCTGGTTAGTTAAAACTCAACGTGGATAGAACTATCTTCCAATATTATAGAAGGGTTAGTTGTAGAGAATTAATATATGATAGTGAAGACTATATTTAAGTCTTCACCCTTGCTCCTCTCTTGCAGCTGAACTTTGAGAATTTTTTTTGGGACCGAAACTTGTAATTCAAGAAGACATATGCCCAATTTGAGTAGAAACTATTTCTAAGGAGCCTATCCTTAGGTTTGAATATTAAGTAAATTTTTATTAAAGTGTATTCCCTTTATTAGATCTAACCACGTTGCGGAAGAAGCCAATAAACTAGTCAAAATATGTCGCACGGGTTCTTTACCTGCTAAGCCAAAGGGGATCCAAAGAGACCAAAAGTGAAAGTTGAGGCCGTTGGCGAAAAGAAGCGCCAGGGGGGGAGAGAGTTGTTGGAAACCCTTCCTTTGAGTCCTAAGAGTAATTCAAGAAGTTTTAGAAGCCAGAGATCAGTTTCGCGCGTGTTATTTAACTACTAAATAAAAGGGGGTCAAAAGAGACCAAAATTGGAAGTTGGGGTCATTGGCGCAAGAAAGCGCCAGGAGGGGAGAAAGTAGTTGGTAACTCTTTCCTTGAGTCTTAGTAATGACAATCAAAAAGTTTTAACGGTCTGCACGAATATAAAAAAGAATGTTCACTTTTCATATTTTTTATATAGATCTCCATTCTTATTTATTTTTATAAATCTATACTCTTTAAATAAATATATGGATTCCTAAATCTTCTATATAAGTTCCTCTATTTTTGTTAGACTTATTAACCTTTTAAATAGTAAGAAAAAAAAAAACTGCTAAACAAAACAAAAGAAATATTTTGAGAAAACAAGGTTTTAATAAAAACTTAAAAAAATCAATTTTAAGAGTTTTTGACTTGTACTCTTTCTTTTCTCTCTTTATTTAAAATTCCACAATCTAATAACATATTACCCAAAGAAAAATTTAACTTTAAGAAACAAGTTTTAAATTTTAAAAATTATAAAATTATCAATTCAATTATAACTTTGAATTTAAATTTTTTATTTAAAATATTTTTAAAAAAATAGCTTCAATATTTCTTATGTTCTATTTTTCAAGCAAAATAAATAAGTAAGTAAATATATATATATAAAAAGACTTGGGGGGAGAAAGAAGGATAAACCCTGGAGCTTGAAACTGCTCCTGGCAATAGGAGATGGTGGAAGAAAGGCAATTGGTGGGTTGAAGTGCATGTTTTCTTTCCGCAACTTCCTTGAAACAAATGGTGGATCTCACTTGTACTAACACAACCTTTTGTATAAGCAAAAACCCCCCAAAATAGGCACTGCAATGGCATCAGGGGACCCAAAATTACCACCCCAATCCCAACGGTTGCAAATTTATCCCAATTTAAATTCTGGGGTCTCCTCTTTCTGGAGAGGTATCTTTCTCCTTCTCTCTCTCTTAAGTGCAATAAGACCACCCCAAATGTAAAAAAGTTTAAATTTTTGGTTTTTGTTTGCAGAAAAGTATGAAAGAGAAGCCAAGAGGTATTGGGATGTTTTCTATAAGCGCCACAAGGACCGAGTTAGTTTTCCCACTTATTATGTTTGTGTTCTCTGTTAATGCAAATTTTGTGTGTTATTCAATACTACTTGGTTTCCTCGTTTGTGATTTTGTGGTGTCGTTTGATATAACTGGATCACTTACCAAGTTTTAATTTTTGAAGTCTCTTTGTTTAATTTTCAAGGCATTTTCTATGTGTAATTTGACTTCAGTGATAATACCTTTCTTCAGTTTTTCAAAGATCGGCACTACTTGGATAAGGAATGGGGCGATTACTTTTCTGTGAGTGAAAGGAAATAGTGTCTTGATTTTTTTTAGTTTGATTTGTGTTTTTCTAATGTGTTGCTTGCTGTGCTAATGGTTTAAATGGTTTTTTATTATCAGGGAGGAGGAAGGAAAGTGATTTTGGAGGTATATTTGGCCAGATTTTACTCTTTCTGCTTCCATGGTTTATAAGTTTTTCATTTAATTGAATCAATAATCATAATGGTGAGCATATATGCATGCTACAATGTTGCTGTTGGATTATTTTGAAAGGATAATTATTGTGGCCTTTAGTTTTGCATGGAACGGACTGTGATCACGGAGATAGAACCTTCCCACGTTTGTTTTTTTGTCTTCTATTCATCATTTGTGATGGTCACTTATTGATGAAGTTCATGTTCTGATTATGCTTCTTTTCAGGAGGCCTTTGCTCTAGTATGTTTCTTAATGTGTTATGCTGTTTGCTAAACAGGCTGGCTGTGGAGCTGGAAATACTATCTTTCCCGTGATAGCATCATATCCAGATGCTTTTGTTTATGCATGTGATTTCTCACCACGAGCTATTGAATTGGTTAAGGTTGGAAATATCCTTTTTTGTAGACTTTGTATCCAATTATCAAATCATCATCATCTGTTTGTGTATATGCTTGTTTGCTTCTTGACTTAGATGTATGCTTCTTGATTTGTTCTGGGATCTATTTGTGAAATCATTTCTGGAAAGATTTGTCATGCAAAAAAATGTAAAATCCATACGAGTGTATGTAACATTGGTCTAAATCATGTTTTGTCAAATAGACAGACCTTGGGGAAGCTTTCCTAATTTGTGGTCTTTAATGCTACATTATGGGTATAAATTGTGGAAGTGACCTCTTTTACACAGTGTATCCGTCGGGATGTAGGTTGAATTTTGCAACTTTTGACCCTTTAGAATGTTCCACCTTGTAGTCTTTCACAGTTCAACTAACTTTAGAACTTATGAGTTCTTATTTCTCTTATGATAAGAGGGCATACTTTATGTTTGCTTAAAAGGAAGGAATTTGCATTGCTTATATCTTTCTTTATACAATAACAAGAACAAGAATTGCACTGCTTTATCTTTATATAGATCTAACAAGATCAAACTTGTTTTCTTTATTACAGACACATGAAGACTTCAAGGAATCCCATGTTAGTGCTTTTGTCTTCGATTTGACAGCTGATGATCTTTGCAAAGAGATTCTTCCATCGTCTATTGATATTGTTACAATGGTATCTGAAATTCTGAATGGCAATTTAATTTTTTAAAGTTTATGTGGAGTGATTATGGGATTGCATTTGCATTTTTTGTTGTTGGAAGCTATCATGTTCTTGCCTTATTTCAGATAACTTTTGTGCTCTTATTATTGAGAAATAGTCTTGTCTCTTGCTTAAGTAGCTGACATTGTAAGCAGATATTTATGTTGTCTGCAGTGTCCCCAGAAAAGATGCCTCTAGTTTTGCAAAATGTTAGAAAAGTTATCAAGGTAATAAATAATTCATTACATTTTCCAGATGCCTTGCTAGATAACTTTTTTGCATGAGATGAAAGTCATACCCTTTCTACATTTGCAGCCAAATGGATATGTGTTGTTCCGAGACTATGCTACTGGAGACCTTGCTCAGGTGGATTTTGTTGTGCTTTATCTTTTTAACTCTTCTGTTAGAAATTAGAAAGTGGATGATTGTTATCCTGATTATTTTCTTCTGATAATTATTTAGCTATGATGATTGGAAAATCCAAATACAATTCTTATTGTTTTAATATTAATTATTAAATCCGTTTAAAAATTAATCTCTGTACTTTCAGCTGTGATTATTCTAAGGTGGGGAAATTCCATACTGCATCTTTTTTTGTTGGGCTAGGGGATAAAATATGCCAGTTTGATATGATTCAGGAGATTATGTCTCCTGTGTACTTATACAACTAAAAGTAACCCTACTCAGTGTAAAGCTGATAGACCCTTGCTCCATAACTAAAATATGGTAAATCATCAAACAAATTAGCATTACAATTTTATCAATTCCTTTGTTGGAAAGGAAAATTATTTGACTATCAAATTTTGATTGATGGATTTTGATAAATAATAAATAGTTAGTTACATTAGTGAGTTGCAATCAACAGTTCAGTGAAGGGTGTCACATGTATAAATAAGAAAAGGGGCAGAGAGGGAGAGCTATCTTGTTATTTGTGAGAGAATTGGGGCTATTGGGCATTGCCGCATTTGGAGGTGCAGTCCCTCAAAGTTTTGCAAGTTAGGCACTGTATTCAAGGAAAAATTCCCTTGTTCTTTCTAATAAGATACAAAGTCTATCAGATTTTTATTTTTATTTTTTGCTTGAACAATTGATGATTTGTGTATTTTTTAATATTCTATAGGAAAGATTCTCTAACAAGGATCAAAAGATTAGTGATAACTTTTATGTTAGAGGTGATGGCACTGTAAGTTTTCAGTTCTTCCCTTGTTATCTTGTAACTTAGCTCACATGTGCCTTTCTTCTTTTCTAATATGATACTCCTTTTGTTTCTTTCCAGCGTGCTTACTATTTTTCAAATGAGTTCTTGACAAATTTATTCAAAGAAAATGGTTTTGATGTTCACAAACTTGATGTATACTGCAAACAAGTCGAAAACCGCTCAAGGGAGTTGGTAATGAATCGGTAATATATTATATTACAAGTTCCCTTTGCTTATTTTTATATGGCAAAATAGTTTTATATAAGTCGTGTTTTTGCTTCCGGTAACCTATCATATAATATGCTTTCTTCTTGAACTTCTGTGGGTTAGATTTTAGCACTATGAGATTTCATTAGTTTGCCTTCACCCATTGTCTCACACAAAGGGGGAGGAGGGATATCTTCTTCTGACTCTAATAATTCCGTTTTATACTCCTATATTTGTTGCTTTCAGGCGGTGGGTCCAAGCTGTATTCAGCTTATCAGATAGTTCCAACTCTTCTTCCAGTAAAGAAAATGAGACTAATCATCCTGATAGAGATAATGTTCATAAGAAAATCAAGCAAAATAATTTGATTGGTGGTTCAAATGACTCTGCAATTGATTTGTCTGAGGGTGTGGCAATGGACATGTTTGGAGTCTTACCTTCCAGTGAGTATGAGGTAAGGCTCTCTCACCTTTGTTTGGTTGTTACTGGTTCTCTTAAGTTCTAACAAATTTTCTGGGTGTTTGAACGTATCCTGTTCAAGCTTGCTTCTTTCAGATGTTCTACAAAATTTGAATATCTGCTGGCAGTTGTGATGGCCTTTTTTCTTTTCCCTCTCTAGAAATCTCTTTTTAACATTGATTTTCTTATGTGCACAAATGTTTTCCCTTTTCATCATTTGAGTTTTTTGTGTTAGGTTATTGAGATCAACCTTAGAGGCTGGACTTTCAAGATTAGTTTACTTTCAAAAGAGTACCAACACACCTGCAAATCAACAGGATTGATGCTGTGGGAATCGGCTCGGTTGATGGCTTCTGTCCTTGCCGAAAACCCTAATATTGTTGGAGGGAAAAGGGTCTTGGAGTTGGGGTGTGGCAGTGGGGGAATCTGCTCTATGATTGCTGCTAGATATGCTGATCTAGTAGTTGCTACTGATGGAGATAGCTTTGCACTTGACCTACTGGCCAAAAATGTTGCATCTAATGTTGAGTCATCATTGCTGACTAAACTAACCACAAAAAAACTGGAGTGGGGAAACGAGGACCACATGGAAAGCATAAAGGAATTGAGTAATAGAGGGTTTGATATCATCATGGGCACAGATGTGACATATATTCCTGAAGCTATATTGCCATTGTTTGGAACTGCAAAAGAACTGATTGCTTCCAATGCAAGCAATGAAAATGATAATGTTCCTGCACTTATTCTTTGCCACATATTTCGCCGTGTAGATGAACCAACCTTACTTTCTGCTGCAGCACAATTTGGGTTCAGATTAGTAGACAAGTGGCCTTCTGAAACTTCAACCAATTTTTCTCAAAGCATTATTGGCAATTGGTTTATGGACAATAGTTTAAAGGATGATCTTCCTAGTACAGCATTAAACATCTTACTATTTTGCAAAGAATGAAGTTCAGTTCAGTATCTAGCTTCAATGCAAGTTGGTTTCTTGATTCTTCTCTTCATTATACCAAGTGAGAAGTAGAATGCAAATTCCTACTTGATTCATTTAAGTGCTCAACAATCCTTCTGGGCTCATTTGTAGAAGTTATGCTATAAATTTTGATGGAGGGTCGTAGAAGAGAGTTCTGTGTACTTTTATTTTATTGTTTTTTTAAATTTTCATTGTTTTGCTCCCCCCTTGGGATGCCATATATATGGACCTAGGTTGTTTTGCCCCCTGCATCATTTGCTTGGAAATGCAAAGGCCTACTTTTTGTTTAGTAATTATGATTGTCAATTTCGGTTTCTAAGTGAGATTTTGCTTTAGTCTTTTAGCCGAGTCATTAACCGGAAAAGGTGGCAACAAGCACCAGACAATTTTGCATTTGAACCTTCGTTCTACATAGTAACATAGCCATCGCAAGCTACTTTAAACTAAGAAATAATTTAAATGGACGGGCTAGAATAAAACACAAATGAAGATGTTTGCTTCTTTCACGTTTTGCTTTTAGCATGACATGACTTTATGCAACACTTGTGTTTAGACTATTTTTACACAATTTTTATAAACTCAGTTAAAAATTGTTAAGATTCGAATGTTATTGAATAAATCATAGCAGTAAAGATCATATATCTACCTAAGATAATTTCTTTACAAAAATTCTAGTTGTTTTTTTAATTGTTTCCTTTACGGATAATGCGCTCAAAAGGAGCATATGGCATATATTGCTAATGGTATTTTACTATTTTTAATTTTTTATCCAACAAGTCCATTAAACCAATGGAAGTTACCCCCTTCCTCCATACGGCTGAAACCTCACAGAAATTACAAAGGAATGAAAACAAGGACCACTAAAGCAACATAACTATTAAATCCAGCACTAGCACATTAACTTTCTTTTCACTCAAATTGAAGCATTATATTTGACTCTTTTTGTTATAAAAAGACTAAAAAGAAGCCTTTAGTAGATATGTTCATTTTCTATGAGCAGTTTATTCTGATTTGCACGCTCATATTCTTCGGTTCAATATTTGCATAGGGCGCAGGTCACTATATGTAGAATTTACCTTTATATTACAATAATGTGTGTAGTCTTCCCATGAAAATTCCTTTGTATAAATACTAAGCAATAAATATTTTTTAATCTTTAGCAGCATAAGGTTAATTACCCGAAGAAAAAGAACTAGGTTATTTGGATAAATGAGAAAGATGAGGCAATCTCAATTTAAGTTTTAAAATTCATCAAGTTTCTTGCTAACATATATAGATCTAATGTCTCGTAGCATATTGCATCTTTGAAACTTTTTGTGGTTCCTTTTGCTTATAATGAGTGCAATATTCTTTTGGGGATGAACAATGATGAAATGTTTTAATTGATTTACTTTATATTATTTTTCTTACGGCTGTGCAAATATTTGTGAATTTTTATATCATTGAAGGGTTTAACAAAAAAGAAAGGAATATTTGAAAGGTTAAAATTTTGTTAATGATGTAATATTATATGATAGATGAAACATAATAATATAAAAATAACTGACGTTAGATCAAGTTCTTCTTATTATTATTTACGAAACCAAAAGCATATTGTTCATCGGCTGATCAGAATTCATGCTATGTGGAAAAAGGAAAAATATGGAGTTCAATTCAAAATATATAATAACATAGGACACATAAAATTAATTACATTCCCATTAATATTGCTCGTTTAGGAACACTGTTTATTTAGATAAACTGATATCTTTTACACAAAGATGAAAGATCTTATGACATGCAGAATGGCACTGCCATCAAGAAGACAAATGCAAACTTCTTTTATTTAGATTATGCTTCTATTTTATGTTGATATTTGGAGGCTCACCATCAGCTAGAGGGAAAAATAAGTCTCTTAAATGAGTAGTAGTATAAATGAAATAACCCTTGTGCATATAACAAGTTAGAATTAATTATAAATGGACTGGTGTTTTATTTAAATTGGAATCATGTTGTTAATAATATACTTTTGTGAGAGAAATGAAAATGAAAGCAATGAAAAGAGAAACATTAACATTAACAATTGTCAAAGATAGACAAATTGTGAGCTTCTGATCCCTAGAGACCTTTGTCCTTTCGCCCTCAGTGTAGGGTTACACGCGCAATTAACATCAAGTTGATGCCAAACGATTTAATATAAATGCCTTTTTGTTAACATGTACTGGCACATATATTGATCTAATTAAGTATTATGCATTATTGTACATATATACGTATATATATAAATCTTTCTTATCCATGTCATTACTCATTTCTTTAAAAATCAAATAATTACATAATCAATTATTAGGCAACAAGAAGATAATTTAACCCCAGCAAAGCTCTTCCTTTTTTTCTTTTCACCTCAAGTATATAGAAAATACACATTGTTTAATTTAATTTTCCATCATTGAAGCTTTTGCTGGAGGATTTCAATTGACCGAATTCCTTTTCTTCAAATAGACTTTTCACAACCTGGAAGGGATGAGAACTTACGTTTTAGCTAACAAATTAATGTAAGGTGTTGAAAACAGTACTACACGTCTTAGAACCATATAGTATCTAGCACGGAGGTAATCAATAACTTCACCACAAAAATATAAAACTTGATTGTATGATGCAAAACAACCTAGGTCCAGAAGGGATGATGAAATTATTTTTCAATAAGAAAAATTTATTAATTCATGGAAATAGAAGGGATACTCTAATCATTACAAGTTAATAAACATTCCAAACAATCAAACACTCGAGACATTATCTTAACCAAACTGATTAATACACTCCAAAGAACTAATACACCGCCCAAAAAGAGATATGAGCAGAAACTAGTTAATACTGAACTGAGATTGTGACCTAAATTTAATTAAATCTATATCACCACTGCAAAATCAAAATGTTCATTACTAAATAGGTTCCCATTTCGTGACTACCGCAAAATTCATATCATTGCTACAATTTAATCACTTCTTCATCATGTACTCTCCAAACCCTAAAAGACTTTGGGATAAAATCAAATTTACGGATAAAAAAATTAAGAATGACTTTTGTATAAACTGTTATTGCGCAGTATAGACCAAAAGATCAGATGCTATAGATTTTTCCAGATGATTTAATAGTCTTCATATAATAAACTCTTAAACTTCACAATTGTAGGTTGACTGAGAGCATAAGATCAAAATTCGTCAACCAAATTAAGTATACTCACAAATTAATAGTTAATTATACCTGTGAAAATAGGTTCTCTATTCAAGCGCACACGTGCCTCAGACAAGAAGAAATAGAAAATGCTTTTCATGAGAAGAAGGTAAGGTACATCAGATAAGCATGCTATATAAGAAGTATCTTTTATAGGTAATAGCTAACAACATATGGAAAAGACATGATGTCTCTTATTATTGAATCATATGATTGCAAAAGTCTAAGTTGCTAGCTAGGGTTACTTCTAGCATATGAAGGGAGGGTAATTAAGAAAAGAAGAAACAAAAAATAGATATATAATAGCTAGCAGAAAGTGAAAAAGGATAGAACAAAATGGTGATGGGGTGACAGATAGAGAGTAAGCACACATAGTTTCAAGCATGAAGCGTCATCATCCAAGAAAGTACCATGTGTGCTCACTCTCTTCTGTCACCTCCCTTACCCTTAATCTCCATAGAATTAATCAAATCTGAAGTGTATCACAGTTCCTTAAACCTGCAATAATTGGATCAGATTAAGCTAATACACCCATGCTTTTGAAATGGGTTATTGAAGAGTTAGAGGGAGAGAACAAACTAGCTAGGCCTTAATTTATCTCTCTATATTAATTGACTCAAAAACTGTTCCCTTTCTACGGAACAAAATACAAACTTGAATTTTTCTTGTGTGAAGAAGTGAAGGGGAATGCAGGGGTTTATATAGAGCCAGAAAGAGAGGAATTGCTTGCGTAACGTATAGAAGGAATAAATGTGGGGTTTATCTTCCATTGTTCATTCTATAATAATTTAAGTGTTATAATGAAAGGAAAAAGAGAAATTAGAAAAAAGTAAGTGTAAAAACTTTATCTTTATGATCTCTACAGCCATATGCAGCAACCCCAACCACAAGTTTCTTTATTCTTTGACGTAACCAACGGTCTTATAAGCCCTAGTGGTGCAGGTTTGGGCATTTTACATGAGTTTAATTTTCATTGATAATTTGTCATTACGCTGCTAAAAGAAGTTTCTAAGGCATCTTGTTATCTAAATCAATTAAAAATGTTTGTTTTTCATCCCAAGCTTTTTAGGAGTCTGAAATGGGGGTAGATTCAGAGAAGAGAGATAAAAAAAGATTATAGCGAGAGATGTAATAAAAATAATGGAACGAGACACCATCTCTTCTCCCTAAAATTTATAACAGATAAAGCTCTTAAAAAATTATATGGTTGATGTGAAATAAAATAATAGTATTATAAATATTAGTAGTACAGTTTTAATATTTTATATATAGGTTTAATTAAAATTCTAACTCCACTCTCTTTTTCAGTCAAACCTGTATGAAATTCATCCAATAATAACACATTAATTAAAAATAGGCATCAAAGAATGTATTATTACTTTTACTTTTATCTATATTCCATAACCAATAAGGTTAGTCTTATCATCACGTCTTAAAGACATCGATTAAATAATATTTTAAATATTTTATTATAAATATATAGTTTATAGATATAATTTATAACTTTTATAAGTTGATAGCTGATTTTAATAAGTTTCTTAATATGATTTATTAAAGTAAGTTATGTTTCGTTTATTTTTAATATAATTATTGAATAAGTGTTTAAATAAATTGTGTATATTTTATTAATCATTTTCAATTACTTGCCATATTTTTATATAATGAATATATTTTTTAAAAATATTCTTTAAGTTACTTCATTAATTAAATTTCATCTTTAATATTTTTCTTTTGTTTCAGACCTTCAATCTTTTTTTTAAAAAAATTAATCTCAATTAAATCGAGTCTACGTAGAACTTATGCCCTAAGTTAATTAATGTTTGCCTAAAACTAATCACAATTTCTGGGTGGTTTAACTTGCGAAAGATCAATGGCCAAATAATTAGCTAATTAACATATGATTAACCCATGAATTAGTGCTTGTCAGTGTTGCCCGTTGAGCGCTTCTTAGCTAGAATATGCTAATTTATCGATCTTTAAATTTTTAGTGATGATACACGCCATTAAAAGCTGCTAATGTAGATATCATATATATGACACCGGTCAAATAAGTGACAATTATACGATGTGCTTAATTTACAACAATCCCATGAGATATTTTGTTAACTTTAACTTTTTAAGATTAAGTTTCAGCACGTAAACGTCATACTTTTTTTTAATTAAAAATAAAATATTTACTAATATACAATTAGGTAATAAATATTTTTTATAAAAAAATATTGGACTTTCAATATTTAAACTCAATGCTATCTAAAGATTAAAGTTTACAAAATTATTAGGGTTTTTATCAACAAAACTGTGTGGTTATTCACTTTTGAAGTTATGTCTATCGATTCTGAATGAACGACAGGAAGTCAACGATATAGGTTCTTGCCATGAATTATCATGTCAAAAACTAATTAAGTGCAGCATTATTGTTCCCATCTTAAAGGAATATTCATTGTTGTTATTACACATAATATGCTGCACATTGAATTGTAGTGTAACACATGGAAGTATAATGGCAGGTTCTCTTCCTTTAATTAAAGAAGGAAAGGAGAAAAAAGTTGAATTGGTATTCAAGAGCAAAACTATCCAATTAGTGCTCGACAAAATACTCACAAAGATGAAGATCTAATGCGGCGCTAAAGCAGTTTAAAGTATATTTGCTTTATACTTTATATTACTTAAAACATATTATTGATGCAAAGTAAATCATTGACATCAATTAATGTTCGAACCAGTAGCTGCAAGTGTGTGATTTCAGCTTGAGCCTCATTCATAAAAATTAAATTTGCATGATATTTTTGGTGTTATTTATTGATTAAAATTAAAGCTTTATTTTAATAAAATATTTGTATTTAATATTATTGGAAATTATCAAGATAAAATTCAAAAATTTAATGGATAAATAACACTAAATGATATATTAAAAACTGTACTTAAAATTTGCGCAATAGGTAAGCATAGTAAACTTTCTGATTAATCTTTAAAATTTTAAAATAAAGTGAGTATAATATGTACAATCTCAGAAGCTATTTTGGAGATTTAGCTATATTTAATTACCCACTTTGATTGGTTCAGTTGAAGAATCAAAGCACAATCTATGACCTATACCTTCACCTATGAATGCGAATGCATCACGCATCGCATAATATTACCTCGTGATTTGAGGAAGCTATGCCAATCATTTTTGGTAAATGTAGTTTTTATAGCATCCTAAGACGATAATGATAATTATAATTTACTATGTGCGTGGATCAGACCAAGCATAGGGTGTTTCACGCCTCACCGGCACGAGGTACAAATTTTTAGGCCATTGCTATATATGAACCTAATTACCATATATATCTTCATAGTAACAATGATATCGTACTTGTATTAATGATGATACGAGGTAAGATACGACAAAGGGCATGATATAAAACTTTCCCAATAGGGAAGTGCCATATGAATATAAGGTTTTCTAGACTTGCCCTTTTTTGGTGGACAAGAAGCATGTTGTTTTGATTCCAAGTGTTTCAAGAGACATGAAATGACATTAGAGAAAACAAATGTTTGTGGATAAAACAATTGCCACTTGCATCATAAACACAAATTATGATAAGCATCTTCTTTCTACCACGGCCAACTCCTCTCTTTGCTTTTACTTTTTTGGTAAGGTAAGCCTTATGGCCTCTAAAGAAAAGACTGAGATCTTTTTGGAGTAGCACGTTTATCTTTTCAGATGCATGTGTGTTACCATTTCCCACTTTCGGCAAACCAAACACGGGTATTGGTATTACCAATCAAAGATGAATCATTAATTATTTGTCCAACTCATACAAGCTTGGAGATTATTTTCAAATATTAATTAACAACTTAAATAGCATTTTCTAATTATATGTATATTAATCTGTAATTTTGAAACTCTTTCTCATATATATGTTTCTTGTTCTTGGTATCCATTTTCCTATATCTGTTAGTGGCTTCCAAAATTTCCAGAATCACCAAATCTAATGAATCAAATAATCGCAAAGGAAACAATATTAAAAATATGAAATGTCTAATGATTATTGAATTAAAGAGTTTGTTTATCTTCAAATAAAGTTTTAAGTTCAAATTTTATAAATAGCAAAAAGTAAATATTGAAATAAATTTATTGACTATGCATATTAATGGAAGTTTAAAACAATTTTTAAATATATAAGAAAAGAATAATTTTAAATCTTTCTATTTCTTGTATGTATACACAATTTCTTAAATATTAAAAAAAAAGTTATTGAATATTTTCATATATTTTGTATTAAGTGAGTATATATATACAAAAAAAGATAGAGGTAAAAATTCAAATTCATTCACATAATTGATATACACATGCATATCCTCAATTGAACTCTGGTCACATTTTGCATGGTGGGGATTGCTTTGCAATGGTATGGCCAAGTGGGTGAAGGATTCCACATTTCCATTACTTGAAATGATAAGACCCTATCTAATCCTTATAGGGGGAGCATGCATGTCCTTTGGAATTCGATATCAACTTATCAAAATGTGTTGGAAACTGGCCAACAAAACAAAAGGGGTCAGTGAAAGACAGCAACACCCTCTAGTGTTCTTGACCTTAACATAATGGAAGAGGCTCATTTCTAGATATTTTCTCTTATAGTAACAATATTTGATTGGTCATTATCAATTAGGCGTCAGAAAGATGGTGTTGCCAACTCAGGTGGAAGCAGGCATGTGAGTTGAATTTGGAGGCATGTGCTAGAATCAAATATTCACACATCTTTTAATTTGCTATTGTGCACTGTGCACGCCAATATATTGGCTCAGTGTGGCGGTGTTGCAGTTATCCTCACCCCACAACACTGCATGCTAGGGGAGCTGGATTTCTGTATTGTGGTTTATTTTAACACTTTTTTATATTCTTCTTTTCCTTATTTTAGTTTTGTGAAAAGAAATCTCACTTTATTCCTTTTATTTTTTTATTAGAGAGTAACATAATGGTTCTGACTTTGTAAGATGATGGAAATTATTGAATATTGGAATGAGACACATGCATAAGGTTCTTCATATATTGTCATAGTTCAGCATAAATCATGCAACCCAACCATACTTCTATGTGATTCTTCCCACCGTTAATTATGCTTATACACGTATTAAGCATAAAACATGCAACAAACCCTTTCATGCCTTTACATGTTTCCCCATTTAGTTGTAAATCTTCAATCCCACATATCACATTATATTAATTATGCAATATGTTTGAAACTTCAATTAAAACAAATTTAGAATCCATTAGTGGATAACTAATCAAACACATTTTCACTCTCGTATCACTTAAGAGAACCGAGAAAATCAGTTTTTACTTCTATGTATTTTTGTCATCTCCTAATTATTTTTGTTTATAAAAAATCATCCTCATCATCATGATTTAACTTCTGAATGTTTGCTTAACCAACCCACTTAGTTGCAGAGAGTTCTTTTTGTAGAGGGGGGACCTCAAAGAAAGAGGTTAATTATAATCACCATAAATATGAAATCAAAAATCATGCAAACATGTCATTGGTCCCCTCATTAGGTATTCTCATTAACTTATTTCCTTTCTTCTCGAGCCCAACCTTACTTTTATATTTATCCTTTAAACAATAAATAATATTAAAAATTTATTTAAAAATAAAACATTTATTACATAAGATTATAAAAATATAATAAATATTTTATTTCTTCATAAAAAATTATTATTAATAATTGTCTAAACTCAACTATAAAAACTGCAATTAACAAAATGATTATAGGCTATTTTAACTAAGACTAAACTTAAATTGATATAGAGAAAGTGGCGTGGAATAATAAAATTTTAAATAAATGTTAACATCATACCTTAAAATTAATTGGTACAATTTTAAGAAACTAAAAAAATTGTTAATAGATAAAATATTTTTATATTAAAAATATAATAAATGATTTATGTTCTTATATGTTTAAAAAATAATCCTAAAATTTAATGTTAATAAAAACATAAAATTTAAAAAAATATTTTTAAAATAAAATCAATCAATGTTTATTCTGCGCCAATTGTTGAGCAACCCAGGAGTTCTAACACTCCTCTTGCAGTGCAATTAATCCAAGTGCTCCAATGCTTCCCAATTTGTAATCTTTAATTGCATTTTTAATTTAAATCGATCAATATAGTGGCAATCTGAAGTGAATGTTCTCATTTATTAGGCATCTTTGATGAGATCTTGGTGAAGGTGAAAACAATGCAAGTACTGATTACATGTGACAAATCCCAAAAACCTTTGCCATGATCTCTGTGGCAGTAGGTTTAGAGCCCAAACAAGGGCATTATTTTTTTCATCAAGATTTAATGTGTGAGGGTGTTTTTTTATTAATGATACTTTTAAATTGATAACATTATATAATAATATATATTACATTAAATTATTAAAAGATTTAAAATTAAGATTTTTTTAATTTGTATAAAATTGTAAATGATAAAAAGTTAAATATATAGTTATTTTAATCATATTTATATACTACTTTGGATTTACATAGTTAAACTTAATCCAACGTTTTTACAATACCTTATTAACTAACATATGCACAACTAACTCATTTGTTAGGCAGAAGACATAATGAGACATACTATATAACTTGGCATGCATCCAGAAGAAGATTATAACTTCAACTCATTATGATCACTAACTTACACTTATTATATCAAAACCTTCTAAAACATTTATTTGTTAAATTAATGGTTTATGTCACACTTTATTTATCTCATAAATACACTATCATATGAAGCAAATATATATATATATATATAACTATAAGGTAAACATCCTTTCTATATATCATTATTCTACTAAAATACTTATTAACTTCAAACATTGAAATATCTTTATAATTAGTATCTTCTACGTACCTTCACCAACCTATGGATTCAGCACCTTCATTTTCAATATCATCAACTTGGAAAACTGATTCAGTGAATTTATAAAGTATAAAAGGCTTGTCTAAATCATGTACTTTCATTAAGATGCATATTAAATAATATATCTTTCTTAGGATGCTTTAGGAGTAGAGAGGGGCACAAATCCATTATTTCCTCCATCTAATGCGAAAAATTATTTTTTTTAAGAGTATGCTAATCTCAAACCCTAAACTTTAAACTTTAAATAATTTTTTTTAAAAAAAAATACATATTTCTTATATTAAAATTATAAAAATATAATAAATGTTTAATTTTTTAATAAAATTTTATTATTATTAGTTGTTTATCTTCACTTTTAAAGAATGACATTAATATTTTTTTAATTATTTTAAAAATTCTAACAAGTGTCTTTAGTGAAATATCTTGTAAAAATAAATAAATATACCTCTAAAAGATATTTTTAATGCAATTTCAACACGAATTTTAGTATAAAAAATAATTTTAAATTTCTTAATTTATGTTCTAAGAACATTGGTTAGCAAAATTCTAATATTTTCTATTACTTAAGAAATAAAGAAATATCAGTGCTTGATGCTTTTCATTACATATTATGAGAATTATTTTCTAAGAATAAAAAATAATTAAAATCATAAAAATCGTTTGCTAAATGGTGCTCACCATTTATTTTAATTTTTAAATTCGTTATATTATGCTAACGAAAAAAACAAACAGAGTTTTAGTAAGACGAAATTAATATGACAAAAAGACGCTTTACTTAAGTAAAGTGGGTAATTAGCAAGAAATAATGAGCAAGTATGTCCTAAAATTAAAAGGAAGCATTCCTGAACTAACGAGTAATAATGATAATTAATGAGCAGAAATAAGATGTATTTATAAAATATTTTCGTAACAAATAGGATTTTATTTATGAGTTTTATTAATAAGTACATATTGGTTGATAATTTAATAAATAAAAAATATTAAAATTTATATTATGATATATTAAAAATTATACAAAAAAATATTAATATATTTTTAAATTTTTAAATTATACTTTTAATTGTTTGAGTAACCAATACCTTTGATATTGTGCGGGATAAATGTAACTATGCTTATATAAATACAATAAATATATTTAATTTTAAATTTATGATATTTTATGATAAAATTTAAAAGATGTTTGTATATATTTTTGCACTAAATTATATGCTATATGTTTTATTTAACTAATTTTTTATAACTATATTTATTATTGAAATAATGTTTTATTTTAGTAATTAACTTTGATATTATAAATGAGAATATTATGTAATAAAATTATTTTTTTAATAGTTTGTCACATATATTTTTTAACATTAAAATTGTCTAATAAGAATACGTGAATTATACTTTTATTCATCGCAATAATTTTTTTAAAAAAATTGTTATATATTTTTAAGATAAAAATTATTATTATTTTATATAAACTTTCAAATTTTCTGTGATTTATAAAAATGTATTAATTACTTTATATAAACTTTTAAAATTTTTACAAATATCTTTGCTTACATATAATATTTAATATATTATTTTAAAATAATCATAATTTTATTAAATTTTTGTATTTTAAAATATAATATTTGTAGTTATAAAATAAAGCTGAAATAATCAATGTTTTAAATATTTTTATTATTTATACATAATTATTTATAAAAATATAATTGTTTATAACTATTAAATTATATATATATATATATATAATATGTATTATACTAATTAGTTTATTAGAAAGAATTAAAATATTAAAATGTCTTATTTAATTAAAATGAGAATAATGAGCTCTGACAGGAATAGATACGTATCCATAGGCACAAGAATAAGCACAATAACATAAGAAAGGAAAAGAAAAAAGAGGGAGCATAAAAAGTTGGTATAGGCACATTATTCATCGAAACATGAGGATCATATAATGTTAGTGTAAATTTGTACGCTCGCATAAGCCAGCAAAATTTTGCTTAAGCGAAATTATAAATTTATACCAACATTATATGACCCTCATGTTCGATTTCGAACATGAGGAGATCCGGATCCCATTATCATACATCTCTTTTAAAATGTAAATATAGAATCACAGAAATATATATTATAAATACTATCTATTATTATTTATTACGAGAGATTTTTTGAATAAAATTAATTTAATATTTTTTCTATAAATGATAAAATTAATTTAATAGTTTCCCAAATTAGTTGTATATACATTGGAAGAAATGTGGGAACGTTGCCCTTAAATTTTATTTTTCCATATTAAGCTACTCGTGGGACAATAACTCTAGTTCACTAATTAAAATTATGACACATGCAATTAACTCAACAATTTTGAATTAAGATAATCACCATAAGATTAATGGATTCTTTTTTTTCTCAAGAGTTAAAATTAATGGATCACTAACATAGGCCTCATGTTTGTGCACTTGCTTCGTAGAAATAAAGTTCTCCTCTCTTTGGCCCAAAGGTTGTGCCACCAACACCTTAAAGCCCAAAATAATAGTTTCATTACTTAAATAAAATTACACTCCAACAAAATGCTAATTTTTTTTAATTAAATAGCCTTTGAATATTTATTATTAAAAATTATTTTTTTATAAATGGGTATGTTTGAAAATTCACCTCCAGAAAAATTTACAGATAAATGTTTATCTAGCACTAAACTCATTTGACAGATAAAAAACCTACTCATTGGAGATAACTTTTGCAAATACAGATTTAAATCTGAGTCTAATTATCATAACATAAAATCACGTGTTTGTTTGAATTTCAATTATAAAAAAAACAAGTGAAATTTTGTTTTACAATAAACTAACTTATTCAAATATGCCCATAAAAAAAATTAAAAGTTAAATATTGTTTTATAATAAATTAACTGATTCAAACATGCCCATTAAAAAATATTAGTATGCTGCGTGATACAAGTACCTAATAAATTACTCTGTAAATTTCTTATATTACAGTTACTGTCAATTACTTTATTATTTTTTTTTCGAAATGTCAGTTATTATAACATAGTACTCACTTTTAAATTTTCTGTTTTTATTTTATTACAACGAAAATATTATTTTTTTATTTTCAAAATTTTATTGTAAAATAATAAAAAATTATTTTAAAATAAAAAAACATATAATAAAAGTAAGATGGTGGTCTTTATTAAAAAAGTTAAATAAAAAAAACAAATTTAAAGATGACGAAAGATATGAAACATGAACAAATATATATTTTATATGTTAAAAGAATAATCTTAACAATATTTTTCAACACACTATTTATTATTATCTAAAATTTATTAAAAAGTATAAATATATGAGAAAGAAATATTAAATTAAAATGAAAATAGTGAAATTCATATAATTTTTAATAAATTTTATTAATAATTATTAAATTATTAAAAAATATATATAGTTATTGTATTGAAGTTATAAAAATATAATAAATATTTTTTTAATAAAATTTTATTATTATTAACTATTTATTTTCAACTCTAAAAATTGAGTTAACTAAACTTATTTATTAAAAGGATTAGATTTTTTCAATTATTTGTTTCTTTGTTTGATGTCACAAAGAATTTAAAATTCAAATATTAAATGACATCATGACTTAAAAATATAATCATAGACTTTGGTCAACTTTTACGTAGCAACTTTTGGAAAATCCATTCACGGTGTTGAAAATTTTGGCGTGAGGTTATGTAATGGGATAATGGAAATCCTTTTTCCAAGTCAAAAGCAAAATGTTCAAAAATTTCAAAATATCTTTCAGTGGACACTAATGATTCCCATTAAACACGCCGATAGTTATTAATAATATTTTTTGAAATTGAAAAATAACTATTTTTCAAATAAAAATAAGCGTGAGAAAATTTATTCACATTTGATCCTCTGTTTAGATGGACTAGTGAGGTGTATTTAATTAATTTGACTTGTTTAATGTTTATTCTTATTATATTTTTTTTTATAAGAGTGTTGCTATTTAGTATGAAAAATGACATATGAAATTAGTACCAATGGATATTTTTGTGTTTTATTGGTTAAACATTAGAGCATTAAAACTTAAAAATGAAAAAAAAAATAGAACTTTAAGCATTATTAATTTTATAATGCAAAAAGGTTCTTTAAAAATGTTCATAATTGGTAAGTGACGAATTCCATTTTTGTTTCAAGCAAAGTGCATTCTTCTTCAACATCATTATGGGAGAATCTTTCTTTGTGTCTTGTGCTGTCTTGGGATTAGCTCCATTCTTACCATGGAGGCTTACAATACTAGTGATGTGATTAAAACAATTCAATGCAACTTTTTATATATATATATATATAAATAACCCATCTTCTTAAATTTTAGCAAAATTAAATGAAACAATTTTAAAAAAATTATTTTTAATTTATAAAAGACACTAATTTTTTTATAAGGATTTCTTTAAAAATTTATTTAGTTTACACTGTAATAATTAAAATGTGTCTTTTACGGTTGATAAGCAAATAAAAAAAATAACAAACCTTTAAATATAAAATTATCTTTAATGCATTTAGGAAGAATTTTGTCATTCTCCTCAATTATGAACACCTTATATTTAAATAAAATTTCCTCTTACATAAATTTACTCAAATAATCTTAATTTTTATACCAAAAATTGTACTTATTTAAAGAAGAAATGAACCAAATTTAATTAATAGTGAAATAAGATAATATTTTACATCTATCATGTTTAATATTTAAGTCTTTATTTATTATTTTGAGTAATATGCATATAAATTATCTGTGGTTATTATTTTAAATTTGGGTGTAAAATAATTCTATTGATGATCATAATGGTGGAACAAATAAAATGTTGTCTTATTTAATTTTAAGATGTTTTTTTAAATATTTATAAAATATAAAAGTAATTATATATATGATGTTATTAATTTTAATCTCTAAAATTAAGTTTAATATATATATATATATATATATATATATAATTTCTAGTATTCATTATACTTTTATATTCTTAAAATAATAAATAGTTTTGTTTTTAATAAATTTATTATTTTAATTGATTAGGACTAAAAGTTAACACTTTTCTTATACATAATATTACGCGTGATATTAATGATTTGAAGTTGAAATATTGGGACTGTATCAATTCTCAGTAGCATTTGATGGAATTTAGATAAGAAGATACAAATAAAAATTCAAAGTAAAACAAAGCCAGCGAATGTCCACCGTCACAGTAATAGACTAAAGTTCATATTGTCTTTGTTGGATACCCCGCACAACACACAACTCACTCTCACTTCCTCTCAAATTTTGATAAACAAAAGCTTGTGACTTTGAAGACACAGTGAGTGAGATAAAACCCATCATTTTTTTCTTGCTTTCTTCCATGGAGGACTACAACTACAACAGATCAAGGTCTTATGGAAATGGGAACATGATGCAGATGGAGAGCTACTATGGAGGAGCACCAAGGCCTTGTGATCTAAGGTCCTATAGTGTTTCCTATGCACATACTCAAAAGGGTCCTAACAAGGACTTGAAGTTGAAGAAAGGAAAAAGCATCTCAAGGTCTTCAATTTCCAAGTCTTGGAGCTTTGCTGATCCTGAGTTTCAAAGGAAGAAGAGGGTTGCTAGCTATAAGATGTATTCTGTTGAAGGAAAGGTCAAAGGTTCATTGAGGAAGAGCTTTAGGTGGCTTAAGGATAGGTACTGGCAAGTGGTTTATGGCTGGTGGTGATTACTTTTATTTTCTTCTCTGTTTTTCTGTTTGTATTTCATGTTTACTAGTTTTCTGTTCTTCAAGAGAATTGTAGGTTAATGGGTTATGATCAGTTTATGCATACATCGTTTGTTTATAAATTTATGCATACAGTCGTGAAAGATCTTTGTTTTCTTGTTCATGATTTTTTAAGAGGGGTCTGATTGATTAATGTCATGTGTGTAGTCTGTTTCCATTTTTAGACTTAACTGTACTTTGCAAGGCCTCTGTTTATGAACATACTAGTTTTTCAGCTTTTCTTTTATCTAAAAATGTGTTCAAAGTTTAATATATAGATATAGATATAGATTAACCCATTAATGTTGGGCCTGTTTTCCAATAATATTCATGTCCTTTTTCCTTTGATATTTTTCAATTCGTCTTTAATAGCTTCCTATAGTGTTTTAAATTGTGGTTCGCAATTATAGTTGGAGCCTTACATCAAGGTTTTTATGATTTCTGTGATCACATCACAACCATAATTACAACTAAATTTATCTATAATTTTTCACAACATTAAAAAACGTAACATAATTGTAAATATTGTATCCTAACCATAGTTTAAAACGCCGACTCCATGTGTTACAAATACAAACCATTGTGCCTTTTGCTGATCATTGTTCTTCCTTAGCTTTTCCGGCAGCAACTTGACACTAAAAATTGGTCTTTTGAATCAATTGTTTCCAGAAGTCTATCTCATAAGATTGTTTTAAATCAAAATTATTTTGGATTTGAGAGACATATACTGTCTTTTGTTGAAGTAGGTGTAATTTTTAGTACTTCATATCTTCAATGAATATTTATATATTCTCAGCAAAGCTTGAAAATTTTGAATAACTAGACAGTCTATGCTCGGTATAACAACAAAACTTCTCCAAATAAAGTTACATGAATCAGATGAAGTTCATGGCATAAAATGATTATTTATAACCATGGTAACGAAATTGGTTTCTGTTTCTTATTGGATAATTAGTAAGATTAACCCTCTTGCAGAGTAGCCAAATCACAAGAAATTCTTTTCTAGTTTTATATAAACAATTCCCTTACTATTTAATACTACAAAGTTAGTTACAAAAATCTCCTTTATTTCATATGCTTATAAATATTGCACGGTATAAGAAGATATAAAAATTTTTATTGAAGATAATAACATTTAGAACCAAGAAAAAAGGTTGAGGCTCGAGTAGATAAAATTTGTAAGTTGAAGTATATATAACATGTGAAGTTTGGAAATATACTTTTAACCACTTAACCAATCACATTTGATTATTACTTTTTAAGTTTACTGTCAACATATGTAGATATGATTGTTGTTTCAATGTTTTTGTTAAAACTAATAATAAGAAAAATTGAGGGTTAGTATAGTATAATTTAACAACATGGGGTGTTTCTGTAACACGACAGCGTCTACTAAGGTGGCAAATGTAACATTCATTGAAAATTAAGAAATAGAAAACCTCGTGGCAAATTTCTTAACCTGATTTAATAAATAAGAATCAGAATCAAGGTAGGTTGCACTATTAGATTTACTTGAGGTGACACTAATATGTAAGTAACAGCAAATTATTTAATCTATGATTGCTTAATTAAAAAAGGAGGCTCATTTTGCAAGAAAAACAAAAAAAAGGTGAAGATAATTTATGAAACTCATTTAATAATTATTTCTGAGTTATACTAATGAAATAGATTTAGTTGCATAAGATAAGTGAAAGAAAAACTAATATATCACTCAGAGAATTATATAAGAATTATACACAATAAATTTTACCTAACTCTAGTGAGTTCTACCAATAGAGATACTGATCATCACTATACAGCCAGCAACTTGTCGCCATTTGGGCCACAGTTCTCAGTAACATCAAGGTGAAGAGAAGAGAACTAAGCACATGCTAGGCCTAAGCATTTGGCCACCAGAAAAGATGCAATAGACAACCACACCATGAAACTTTGATTATGGATCATGATTCAAGAAGTGCCCCATTGGTGCCTTCTTTCTGACTTTAGTAGCTTTGGTAAGTCTCTCTCTTTTCCCCCACTAAGAAGTGAATCATGTGATCGTTTCAGGGCATATTTGAAAACATGTTAAAAAATTATCTGTATAAATTCAATTGAATATATTATATAATTAATAGTATTAAAATAAATGTAGAGGTAGAATTTTGTATATCGGTGTAAGTTTAAAAAATTTTATACATAATTTAAATCTTTTATTTAATAAAAAGTTTTGATTGAATGTAAAAAATTTTAAACTTAAACCGATCTAAAAATATTATTTTTGAATAAATATATGACACAACCTGGCAATGGTGATGGACATTTTTGAGCTGCCACTCTTGGAATATGAGCATTAGTTGAAGCGTGAAGGAAGCATCAAATTATTGGAATTGCTTAACTGCCAGGTGATGGAGGGACCCCACTAGACACTAGCAAGTAGCAACCACACGAGAAGATGCTATTGCTTTTACATCAACTTTCCTATAATTAAAATACTAACTCTTTAGTTACATTACATTTTCATTAAATTAATTTTATGTATGTTTTAAAGATATTAGATTTAATTACATTTGTAGCTTCTATATTTTAATTTATGGATGATTTAGTCTCTCTAGTTTTAATTGTTTGTATTTAAATTTTTTATTTTTCAAAAATAAATCTTCAATTTCAAAATTTTATTTAACAATAAATAAAATATAATAAATGTGTGATATATTATTGATTTATGTAAATTAATATAAAAAATATAAAAAAATGTTTAAATAAGATTAGTAAATAAAATATAATAAAATTTTTATTTTAAATTAAATTTTCATATAGCTTTTAAATTTGCATAAATCAATGATATTATACATGTTTATAATATTATTTTTAATTATTAAATGAAAAGTTGGGTCGCGATTTAACTTGAATAATTAAAATAACGAATAAATGTAACAAATTAAATAAAAATAAAAAACTAAAATCACATGTATCTTAAAATATGAAGATTGAAAGATTAATTAAGCTAAAATATTATTAAAGATTTAATAAATAATTTTCTATTCTCTTTATATTTTATTTCAAATATGAAAAAAATAAAAAAATAAATTTAAAATAAATACATGGCATAGAATCAATATAAACGATGATGTCATATTTATATTTATATTTTATATTTTTAAATTTTAATTTAAAAAATTCTAATTCAAAATCTTAAATTTTATAAAAATAAAATATGAAAGACTTAATGTTATTAATGATACATCAAGGTATATCTTTGTCAAGTTATACAAGTAAATTTAGATATTATGTTAACATAAAATGAAACAAGTTAATAAATTACTAATAAAGAGACTAAATAAAAATAAAAAATAATAATTTGTAAGGGGTAAGATTAAAAAAATTTAAAAATACTAAATAAAAAATATGATTTTAAAAAAAATTAAAATCTTATCTAAACCTTAATTTAATGTATTTATAAATAAAATTCAATGTTAAAAATTTACAATCTCTTAATTTTTAAACAATTACTGAAAATTTCATTCATTAAAATTACACCATTTTTTTTACACAATAATTATAAAGGTTTAAAAATAAGGTGGTGTAGTTATTATATTTTTAGTTTGTCCATCTCCACATTTAAAGAATATTATTTTCCTCCATGAAACAAATAAATATTTTCCAAAAAACTAAAATGTACAGGTATACGACATTAATAGTAAAATATAGCAATTTTAAAAAGAATGTATGATATATTTGACTGAAATATACAGCACATGAGAAATATATTATAAATATAGAATGCGAAGCCAACCACTAATGGATATATTAATGTTAATGAATAAATAAATAATTGGTAGCTTAGGTTGCGTAACAATGAACTAGTGACACAGATCGTAGAGGATACCAAACCAAATGAACACAGAGTTAGCAGTGCAACAAAGAGGAAGAAAAGTTGAAACATTTTGAAACAGTGACATGTGGGAATCTATTGTATTAACGGTGGCTGCAACTGCCGGCAACAACATCGGAAAGATCCTTCAGAAGAAGGGCACTATCATTCTTCCCCCTCTCTCTTTCAAACTCAAGGCATGTCTAAAGTTCTTTTTTGTTTTTCTGTTAATGCCCATAATTTGGTTTTATTAAAGATCTTACCTTTTTAAATAACATTATCATTTGAAATATAAGGTGTCTCTGGATTTAGAAGTTATTATTAGTTTTTTATAGCTGTGTTTATTTGCTGTCAATGTGAAATTGGACATTTTTCCATGATGTGAATGATTTGAGTGAGAATATGGAAAAGGAATTAATATCAAGATCAGTTTTTTTATTTTTTGTTTTTGTTTTTGTTTCATTTAAGGTTATGTGGGCATGAAGTCACTGGTTGGTTATTGATCCCATTGTGTTTGCAGGTAATAAGGGCATATGCTTTAAACAAAACATGGGTGATTGGTTTTCTAATGGATATGTTTGGGGCATTATTGATGCTAAGGGCATTGTCGTTGGCACCAGTAAGTGCTATAGCAAACAATGGCTGTGTATGAAGGAAAAGAATGGCACTCAATTTAAACGTTTTTTTTTATACTCTTAGCATGCTCTTCTAGTGTTTTGTATGGTTTTTGACATTGGTATCCTTGTGGTTTTCTTTTGTCAAATATGTTACAGGTCTCGGTCATCCAACCAGTTTCTGGCTGTGGACTAGCAATTCTTTCTATCTTTTCTCATTTTTATCTCAAGGAAGTGATGAATGCTGTTGATTGGGTTGGCATTACTTTGGCAGGTTTTGGCACAATAGGTAATGTAAGTTTTATATTGCCATAGAGCATTTTGTTTTACCTGACTATGCTTCCTATAAATACAACAAGGAGCAAGGTTGTGGGGGCGATTATTAGAAAAAAAAATTTTAAAATCAGAAACAAAAGTTTTTGATAATTCATTTTGTTGATTGTGATGAATGGTGAATTTTCTAGCTGTATGTATAGTTCAGAATTTGGAGCAACATTAATAAAAGTAATTGTGGCCATTTTATTTGTATGTATAATTGCTGTCCTGTATCTGAGCACCTCAGTAATGGACTGAAATTTTCTAGAGTTTTCCTCATTTTTATTATCTGGCTGCTGAGAACACTAAGGTTGTGTTGCAGTGTCATGATATTAAAAAAATTTATTTTGTATTTGTGTGATGCTATTTGTTCACCATTGTATGTTTTTATTATGTGTAGGAGTTGGTGCTGGAGGTGAGGAGCAAGAGGCGGTTGCTCTATCTATTTTTCACTTACCAGGCCTGGCATTTGTTGTTTTCATCTTGTTTGTAGGTACCTTGTCTTATGAATCAACTTATTTTACGGTCTGAGATATTTGGCATTCATAAGAACATCATGGAAAGATGTAGTTTGTGCCACTTGATTTTGATTTAATAACAACTTTGCAAGGAAATATTTGAAATCATTGTAAAAGAAGATATAGTGGTATTCTATTATTAACGGAAGCATGGTGCGGCTGCCAAACTTTTATTTGGCCTTGAATCTGGTGCTTATAAATGCTAGATTTCATGCCTAATAGTGACATATAATCCATGTGTGAAGTTGTTTATATTTCTAAAATCACTACTTTTATATGAGCAAAACCTTGTGTGATTACTTGATAATCTGTTTTTACCATTTATTTTCACAGGAATGTTATTTTTCCCTCTATCTGGTGCGCATTTAAGCTGAATTCTGACGTCAATCTTTATGATGCCATATAATCAGTGTGTTAAGTTCTTTAAGATTAAATTGTTATTTGAATGAATTATACTTCATCTCATTATGTGCTAATCGTTTTTCCTAGTCATTTTCATATAATAGTAACCCATGGTTCTTGAATCTATGCATGCCATTCTTTTTAAGTCAATACAAAGGCACTCTGTGGTCTCGTGTTAGGAACCAAAAAACAGAATATCAGAAAAGGCATTTTTGTATGGGCTTTAGCAACTTTTCTTTAAAAGATAACGAGTTCACCAATCACCATTGACTAAAGTGGTATTACTATCTTCCAGACATTGTTTTTATTTTAATTGTTAGAAACACTTGTACAGATACTGCTTAGAGGATGGCTTCGAATATGCAGGCGTCAACGAAGAGAACAAGAGATGGTATTCATGTTTTATCCATGCTGGAACACCTTCAGATATATCTGTCTATTTTCATAAAAAATGCCTACATACAGTAATATGGGTTATGTTGTTTTTCTGTTCTTCTATCACTTGACATTTTTGGTATACAGATGGAATATGATGTTGTTGAGGAAATCATCTATGGCTTGGAATCTGGTATTTTGTTTGGGTATTTTTGCTTCCTCTCTACTCTATTTATGATTCATTTCATGTTCAGACACCTCACTTTTTCATATACGTCAACTCTTCAATATCAGAATAAAGATTCTGACAATTAAATTGTCAAGGATTTAATTAAAACCACCCACCAGCCAAAATGTTCTAACATGCTACAATGTATATCAAAACCAGAAATTCCTTTAAACCAACTGCAAGCGTGGTAGCATTAAGAGGTCATAAATATGTCTGAGAGGAAATTGCATAAACTGCACATCTTCAAAAATATTAAGGATTAATGGTGCATTTGAGAAATATTACAGAAACTTGTTTGTTAGTAATCACTGACACAATGTAAGTTTTGACAATTTTACGTTAACTGCTTATACATTTATGTTTTGTCTGAAACAGTACATATAACATATTACTTGTAATTTTGTTAACGCCTAAATGCAGGATGTCATCTGTAATATCAAAGATGGGATTTCTGTTCCTGGAGCAAGATTTTCCCCAGCTATTAGTGCCTATGTGCATCATGATCAGTGTTTGTTGTAGTGGCACAGGCTTTTACTACCAGGTACTCTCAAGAAAACTTTTATATGATCTATTATTGTGATAACTGTTACACCCTTTAAGCATGGAGAACGTTTAACCTGTTTCAGTCAAACTGTCTAGACGCTTGTTCAAGTTCTACTACTGCCAATTTCAGATACAATAACCACTTTAAATAATCATTATCTTCCCTGCTCCTGCAGACACGTGGTCTAAAGCATGGGAGGGCTATTGTAGTTTCTACATGTGCAGCTGTTGCATCAATTTTGACTGGTGTAGTCGCTGGGATGATTGCTTTGGGTGAGCGACTTCCTTCAGACCCTAAAGCTCGCTTGGCACTTCTTCTTGGATGGTAATATAAGATGTTATGCTTTGTGTTTTACAAATTTTTTTTAACAAAGGAAAAGGCTATATTAAACTTCCACCCTTTAGTTTTTTCTCTTCACATAACAAACATGAACAAGTAAGAAAAGGAAAGCAGACTCAGAGTAGCAAGGTTATTCAGATCCTCTGGAACAGGATACAAATTGAACTTTTAGATTGATAGAGTCCATAATGTTCATGGAGAAATGAGAAACATCCATCCGATGCATGGAGAAAATATCTTCCCCATCCCAGAATCATAATGCAAACTGATGTTTCTCATCTTACATTGATATCTGACCAATGGATTGGAAGTTAATAGATTTCATGTCCATTGCCTTCCATGGTTCCTAATATAAAACAATGCAGGAGTAAACATCAGCTCTTCAATACTTTCCAGACGGAAGAAGCTACATCATATTTAGTTGCCTGTTAGAGTTACAAACAATTTAGTGGCTTTCATCTATAGACAACTTATTAGTTTATGACTTACATAAGCTCCTTGGTATAACTTATTAAAATAAGTTGTTTTCAGCTTACCTCAATAAGTTTTATGGTTAAATTTATGGTATAAGCCATAATTTTAAAAAAATTATTGAATAAGTGCTTAATTAAGCAATGTATCCAAAGATTGAGACTATTTTGGTAGGATTCTATCTATCCATTCTTGTTTGTCAAACTAGATGGAAATCTTCACGTTCTTTTGTCAGAATTATGTTCATAACATGAAACTTCATGCTGCAGGCTACTTATTATTATGGGTGTGATTTTACTTGTTGGTTCAACACGGCTAGTGGGATTCCTTCAATGTTCTTCGCGAAGAAAAAGAAGCAACGTGGATAAGAATTTTGGCTCTAGAAGAGCCAATTCTTCCCGTGTAAGGGAACCAAGTCCAAGTGCTGTCATTCAAGCAGCAACATTAAATCATCTATTATCATCATCTTCCAAAGAAAAAGCTTGAGTTGATGTGAGCTGGATAATGTTCCTTCGTCCTCCACAGGATTTTCTAAGCACTAAGTTGCTTTCTAATCCCACTGCCAAGGGTAAGGTGTATTCTATGTACGTACAGTGGCTGCTTCATCAGAGGGCATGGCTTTTTTTGGGATCATTCCTTCTGGCTCACACACTTTGGATTAAATATTTGTTAACTTTCTGATGCCACCTTGTAAAAACTATTCCTGAACTTCCACCACTATGTTTGGTTATTGAGGATTGTATATGACAGTAGTGATGATGGCATACCACCACAATTTGTTTTATTTGCATGGAAACAGAGTTTAATAAAGAACAGTTTATTCCTGCGCACTGGTGCAGTTGTGATCTTTACATATAGGGGTTGCTTGTGTTAGAATGTCTCTAAGGGTCACTTCATCCGCCAGAGATTATGATTGAGGCAAAAGAATTGATTCTAGGAGAATGCTTCGAAACCACTGTTGAAGGAAATGATTCTTGTCCTCATATAGGTAAATTTAGGCAGTGGATGACATATTTAAGTTAGAGAGGTTTTAGAAATTCCAAGATGCCATAATTCATGTAGATGATATATGTATCTTGTGATTTGTTTAGTACATTAAATAACTAGGGTACGTGGTAGCTTATTTTTTTTAAATAAATCACTTATTTTAGTTAGTTTTAAAATGTCTTTTTTTTTAAATTGTTAAGAAACATTTCACATGTCTAAATTATGATCAGGAAAGAATGAATGGAAGAAGGGGCCTCCTTAGGAAGTAATAGCTTTCTCCACTGGACTTAATGGTTAGCAATTTGGTCCACCATTACAAGTAAAGGAGGCTGGCATGGTCAATCGGTTGACAATGGAATCAAATATTCAAAGGTAGAGAACCATGACAATAAGGGTTCTACTATAAATAGTTCCTCAATAATCTTTTCCAACATTGTTGGCACGCTCAAATATGGCCAACTTGCACCATGAAGTGCAGCATTTGTCAACGTGACTGATGATTACCAAATTGTTTTAACACAAGATAGTAACATTTTTTTAGTGGATATCATCTTGATCACTGTGTCGAAATTTAGTTAAACTAAACATTCATAGTTTATTTATATTTTGATAAATATATATAATAGGATAAAATAAAGTTAATTGAAAAAATATTAAATAATTTTTATATTATATAATTTTTTATGAACTTGATTTACTTTTTGTGAACATTCAATTTAATGATTGAATTAATAAAAAATATTAGATAGAGTAAGTTAAATAAGAATTACTCTTGCTGAATATATGCGAAGGCACTTCCACTTATATGCAAGTAAAGCTCCTACAATTTGGATAAGTTGAATAGTACAATAGACATTGAGACATCATTTATATAATTATATTTTACCAATTAAAACTTTTAGTTTGAGCATAATTGTTCCAAAGACACAAGTTTATTTAAATCGCAAATATACGACAGTTACCCTCCAGGTACCATTTTGATTGTTATTTCATCAAAATGCAAAGCTTAGGGGGACATCAAAATCATTGTTATGAAATTGAGGTCTGGTTCTTCTGTTTTTTTAAATGACCATGGACTTGTTTGTTTTGTAGTTTGAAAATTAATTCTCGCACATTCTAATAAAAGCACTCATTTCAATAAAAAATATATAATTTAGATTAATTTATGTATGTATTTTAAATATATTTAACGACTCAATTAATTTTATTCAACCTTAAACTAAATGCCCACTGCATAATGATTGCCACATTATGGAGATCAGCCACTCTACTTCATTCTATTGTACCACAGAAGAGGCCAATTATGAAGTCATAGTAAACTTCTTGAAAGTCTTCAGGTTCACAAAAGTCTAGGTTGACCAGATTCACCTACATTGTCCAATTTATCCACAGCATAGTGGAGCCACATGCCACCCCATGATGCACATTTGAGATTAGGCCATGGAAATGCTTCTCATCTCTTCGCAATTTCAATGTGCTTTTGCCTTTTAAACAGTGTTAAATAAAAACCAAATTATATGACTTTCACACAGTGACCCAATTGACCATTGAATGAAATGATGCAAAATAGAAAAGCATGTATACCAGCACTTTGTAAAATCAAAAGCACAGTAACAAACAACATATGGCCCCATCCACAGGGACTCGTGTATACATTTCAAGAGATGAAGAATCACGTCAAAAACTGTTTTGGAAAAGCCTTCAACCAATCAAAGTTTCATTCTGCATTTTCTTGTCCTGGATAATCACCCAGTTGCTTTGTTTGCCAGCTCTCATGAGGGGCTACATGTTCATGGGAAGGAGAATATTGCTGCAAAAAGGTGAATCAAGCATTTAGAGTTATAATTAACAGTAACAGTACTATAAAGTCTAAACACCTCTTTCATACAAGCAAAAGAAAGAACGAAACAACACAGCACTTTTGAAATCATTGTTTTATATAAGCATTTTTTTAAGGGTTTGAAAATTGTAATATCCCAAAAGGCTACATATAATATTCATGTTTACAAGTAACATACAAACAGAAAAGTCCTATTTGACAATAATCACACAGCACAGTGCCTTAAAAAAGATGAATATAAAATAAAATACGAGATCCAATATATTCTCATTTGTCAAGGAAGAAATTATGGAAAGATAAAGATTCTTAAGCCCTTTATCTATTTTAGGTATCCAATGCCAACTCTTTAACTGATCAGTTGACAGTAGCCTTAGCCGGATATCTATTATGATATATCAAGCACAGATGTTAAATTATTTTTTTCTTATGATTTTATTAAATCAATCTGCCATTCATCAGTTTACAATCGGAATTAAATTTTGCATGTAGACATTTTCGGGTGTTTCCTTTCACATGTTAAGGTAGAAATGACTAGTCATATTTAGACCTCCATCTTCGTCATAAGTTCTTTGGCTGATGAAGCTGAGACAACTATATTCCGAGCGCCAGGCTTAATGAAACCCTCCTCAACACCATTGTCAAATAATGCAAGCAAACAGTTATAGTAACCATCAACATTCAGTAGACCAACCTGTGCAGGATGATACTGAGTTAATATATGATTGTATTAGTATACCAATGATTTTACCCTACATAGTAACAACATCAGGTTACCGCTTACCGGTTTTTTATGAATTCCGAGTTGGGCCCAAGTTATCATCTCCAACAGCTCTTCCATAGTTCCATATCCTCCTAATTATAAGGAAAAGGAAGGAGGGTATAAGAAAGAAAGTAATAGTCAACATTAGGCATTCAATACACCAAAATAGTTAATTTCAGTAAATAAAACAATATCTTTAGTAATATTCACATGTAATAACACATCCAATCGTCAATTATTTTAAAAACTATTTGAAAAAGCTGTTCTGGTAACTACCAGGGAGAGCAATAAATGCATCAGCTTCTTCAGCCATTGCAGCTTTTCGCTCATGCATATCAGAAACAATCTTTACTTCACCAACTGTTTCACCAGATATCTGTCAAAATAGCCCAATAGCAACTTACCAACAATTAATGAATCATATTTTCTACATTGAAAGCAAACAATAAATTTTCCTAAGACGAAGGGACCATTTATCATAAAGAACCCAACAAATTTTCTCCCAAAATATTAACTATAAGAAGTAACAAGCAAAGTGCTAATATAATGGCACAGGTAGGCTGACGATGATGCTGTGCAAAACTTAGCACGCAATAATAACCACGCCCCCACCCCTCAAAAAAAAAAAATCTTTCACCCCAATTCAGATAAATTCTTCAAAAGGACTTCTATCTTTGTTGTCAACTAATCAAATAAATCCCAAAAATAAACCAATATCAAACAAGAACCAATTCAATGCCAATGATCAATTTAACCGTACGCAGAAAAAAAAAAGTAAACTGACACAGATGATTAAAGGTAACAGTTAAACAGATAGCAGCACAAATACCTCGAGAGGCATGAGAGCTTTTGGAATAATCCTGTACATGAGGAGATTGAGAAAATGAGGGAAAAATACAAGAAAAACAAACAGTGAGACAAAGTGGTTAAATCAACACCACCAAGCTTACACAGTTGAATGAATAGAGCATCCATGATAAACACTAGAATACAAAAGCATGTTATTTTAAGCATACCCAAGAACATTGCAGCCACCATCATACATTCTCTGGGATATTAAGCCCATTAGCCCAACACTTCCTCCCCCATACACCAAGTCAATGTTCCTCTTAACCTGTGATGTAAATTTTAATTACATAGAATAGAACAATTAAAAAGACAACATTGAAACTCAACTATTCCCTAGCAATACACTACAAAATTAAAAACCAAATTTAGAACTTCACACATGAATAAAATGTGACACACTAAAAAGTGAAGCATATTTTGTGAGACTTGCATTTACAATAGGTTGGTATAAAAAAAATCTCTGACAACATACCCAAATGGCCCGTTATGGAAAAGATTAGTTTTTTGAGAAGAGAATGAGGAACAGAGAAAAGAAAGTAACCAATTCATTGGCCAATTCAATGGCAGCGTCACTGAAGACTTGTCGGTTGCCGGAGTTGCTGCCGCAAAAGACACAGAGCCTCTTGAACTTGCTATTGGGGTAGCTTTGCTCCATTCAAAATTGGAGCTTTTGTTCGTTCTTGGTTTGATGAGATGATGATGGTGATGTTGTCGTTTTAGTGGAAATCCAAGGCCATTGGAACTACGAAGAGACACATTTTATAGTAAAGAGGATCAAGCAGCTTCAGCATCGTATTTACGAAGGAAATTATTGGTTTAAAAAGTCCTAAAATATTATAATCTTTTTATGTAATTTCTAAACTTTTTTATTTTAAATAAATTCTTCATGATATTTTTTTATCAAATATATTTTGATGATTTTTGTTTTCTATTTATTGTCTTTTAATATTATAACTTTTTATCTAACTTTAAATATTACGATTATTTATTTCATAAATAATGTGAATTTTTATTTGTTTTTAATTAAAAATTAAATAAATAATTCACAATATTTAGATAGATTAAATAAAAAATTCATAAAGACGTCACCTTGTAACAAAAAAATATCAGGAGTCTCGTTTGAAATTTTTTAGAAAATATTAAATAAAAATCGTAAATTTTTAAATAATAAAAATGTAACGAATTTAAAATTATTTAATAAAATAATAAATAGACATATTCATAATATTTGTAAAGAAATTTTTATCATTAATTTTTTAACTAATATTTTAGGACAACAATAAGTATTTACCTTTGTTTTAATCATAAAAATTAAAATATTAAAATATATTTGTAAATATGGTTAATATATTGAGTACATAATAATTGATATAAGTAAAAAACTAATCAACTTTTTTAAACATCATTATTCAATGATGTAATAGATATTAGATTTATTTAAAATTTAAAACTTGATAGTTGTTACTTACTATCGTTTTAAAAAATGGTATTTGTTTTATTGCTTGAATTATGAATTTGGAAAATTCATTTATTAACTAATCAATGATATAATTTGAAAAAAAAAGTTAATAATATAAAATTTTGTTCTTAAGATAATAATGCATTTTTTTCAGCAAAATAATGTATATGTTTTAATTTGTAAATTTTTATCCATATAAATTATCTAATTAAAAGATAAAATTATTTATATGTTAAAAACTTGACATTTTGATAGATTATAGATTTAGATTTTTTTTTTGTCTAGATAATACTGGATATTTAGTTTCATTTTTTTTAAGCAAAAGCAAAAATAAAGCTTATTTAAACAAAAAAAAAAAATTTAAAAACTATGCAAAATTAGTTTAAGCAAATTTTGTTGGATCAAAATTTTCTCTTTCAATCTTCTTATATCTTTATTTTTTGTAATATTTTCTCTTCAACCTCCAACTATTTTTTTTCCTCTCATATTCAACTCTTTTATTTTTTTTACTTTATACCTAACTTTTCACATTTTCTTTACACTCTTTTCTAGTTTTGCCACTACCTCTCTCTCTCTCTTTACTCAATCCGGTCTCCTCTTTTTCTATACTTAATTTTCTTTTTTCAAGTATATAAAATTCGTTTTAGTTATTTTGACTTAAATTTTTTTATCTTTTTCTTAGCAAAAATGAAATTGAATATCCAATTTCTGACACAATAGAAAGAGATCCAGATTAGTATATTTTTTTTGTAATATTTAAATATTATATATTTTTTAAAATTGATATTTTAATTGAATTGTAAGTTGTTATAATTTTGTTTTCCTTTTTACTTTTTAACGATACGTTACATTTGGTAAAAAAATAGTTAATAAGTTAGTTGAAAGTTTAAAACTTAATAGTTGGGTGAAATTAAAGGTATTTAGTAATATAAAAGTATTTGGTAAAGTTAGAATTAAACTAGAAAATAAAAAATAAAACAATATAAAATAACATGTTTATATATTTTTTATTTTACAGACAGACAGAAATATATTTTAAGTAATTATACTTTAAGTTTTAAATTAAACTTTGAACTATTTGTTTTTTTTTTCTTTCAAAATTTGCAATTATTTGTCTAAAGTTAATATATATTGAAAATAATAATAATTTAATAATCAAATTAAATAATATAATATAATATTAAACGAGGTAGTAAATAATAATAATACAAGTTTAAATGCTACTTTAAATAATATGAAAAAAATTACTGTAAACAAGTTACAAAAATATCATTTTGTACAACTCTACAGTATTTTATATTCAGTATTCACCAAAGTTAACGTGACATATAATTTTTATACCATAAAAACTTATTAAAAAGTGTACAGATTAGTTTAGACATCACCCAACAGAATAAAATAAATCTAAACTATTTGATTGTATTTTTTTTTTTTATCAATGTTTATCTTGTAGAAAAATTAATACATGTAGTTAACATGCATCAATTAAAAGGTTAAATTAAATCAACCCAAACTATTATATATAAGTATTAGGTGATATAAATGCTCATTATGTTTGGTTTAGCCAATGAATTATTGTACCATATGGCTACCAACTTTAAAAAAAGTGGAGTATAGTTTTAGTATTCTTACGTTAATAAGAAAGATTTTGGATTTTCCTAAAATGATATAAAACAAGATGACGTTGATCACATCATAGTAATGAGATAAAAATATTATTTTTATTTTGAGCCAATGGTTCAATTATTTAATAGGAACTCATGAAAAAATAATTAAGAGGACAAAAGTCAAGTATGATACAGTAAATGTTTTCGTTTTATTCTCTTATTAAGATTAAAATTTGAGTTTAATGGTTAACATCAAATTTTAATAACATTTTTTATTATGCAAATTATTCAGATAAAATTTTAATTTTAATTTAAAATACAATTAATATTTAGCTTAAATTTTTGTCTTATTTAAAAGCTAGAAACATAGGCATGACGTTGTCTTTCCAAGGTTACCGAACTTTGGATTCTTTATTAAAAATTGGAAGCGTGCAAAACATGTCCGGTTATGTATAACTTTTTTATAGTAAATAATAATAATAATAACGTGTTTTTTATTTTTATTATTAATTTTAAGTAGGAATAAAAAAAAATTGAATCATTCGTCCGAAACCTATAGCTTAGCTTATATAAGGTTTTGTTTAAATTAGACTTATTTAAGAATTTATTTAATTAAAAAGGTTATATTTTAATTATTTAATATTTTAAAATTAAACAGATCAACTTATAATAATAATAATAATTTGATGTTATTTATTTATTTTAATATTTTAATCTTAATTTATATATAAATTTAAGATCATTAACGTATTTAAATATAAGTTTTTTTTTTACTTAATTTAAAATATCTTATTACAAATTAGCTTTATAAATCGATTTACAGACTAGATTGAACTTTTATAAACGTCAATCTATATCTAAGTTTTAAAAAATGGCTAATGTTAAGTAAATATGATAGGTTGGAGCCTAAAATTTAAAAATTAGGCTAAATTTAAATTTTATAAATTTTAATTTGACTCAACCCATTTTTATTCTTATTTTTAAGTTATTTATTAAAAATTACTTAATAATTTATCAATAAAAATATTAAAAAATATGTTGTCAAAATAGAAACGTCATATAGTTTGAAAAAATATATCTCATTAATGAAATAAGAAATAATAAACTTTTGCACGTTGAACAAGTATTCTCTAATTAAAATAAAATAAATATTTTTATTATTAAATGAAAAATTTTAAAATACAATGATAAAATTAAGACACAACATTTATTGATGTGATATGCAATAATTTTAAAATTAAATTTAAATTACAATCGATTAAATTACAATAATTTATCTAAAAATAAATTTATTTAATGTACAACGTTTAAAATTTAAATCAAATTAAATTTTAATATTTAAAATTTAAATATTCACTATAAAAAAGTTAAGTTAAAAAGTGCATTTAATTTTTATAATCGGTATTTTTTTATAAATTAATTTTTATATTTAAAAAGCAATATTTTAGTTGTTACACATATATTTTTCTATAATTTAGTTTCTATTACTGAATTTAATTTTAAAAAATATTGTATTATAATTTAATATTATTTTTAATATATAATTATTTTTTAACTAATAAAAAATTTATTTTATTTTCTTCTTTTAAAAAACTAAATAAAGTAATAGTCATAATAATTTTTATATAATATATTAATTTCTATAAAATTTTTATTACATAAGTTAATTCTTAACTTTCTATAATAATATAAGAAAATAGTTGTTATTATATCGACTAAAAATCTTATAAAATTGATTTTTATATTATTTTTTATTAATTAAATATTTTTATTCATAATAAAAAAATTATATATATATATATATATTTATAAATGTAATAAAAAAAATATAATAATCATATATGGACTGTCTTTTATATTTTATTAATTACAATTATAATTTTTTATGGATGTATTTATTTTTAAATTAATAAATTTTATCTGTGATATGTATAATATTTGACCTCAAATAATGATTTTTTATTTAAATATACAAATTTTTACCTCTTGAAATTTTTTTATTTGATATTTTATTATTAATTTTTTTAGATAAGTTTTATATTTTGTTTATTTATAATTAAATTACACATTTAATCTATACAATTAATATTTGTTTATAATACTTCCAAAATTTACATTTTAGATCTTATATAAATATTTTATTACATGCTAGTTTTTTTAAATGAAAAAAGTACTTATTCAATATATTAAAATATAAATTAATTTATTTTAAATATTAATTCACAAATAGATATATTAAATATGTTTTCATAGAAAAATTATATATCCATTTTAGTTTAACCTACCAGTATTCTCTACAAATGATAATAATAATAATAATAATAATAATAATAATAATAATAATAATAATAATATTATTATTATTATTATTATTATTATTATTATTATTACTTGAAGTTAGGAGAATTATTGTAAATATAGAGTTATTTTTAAGTATTTAGTTCAATATTTGACTTAAACTCAAAAAATTCTTAAAAATACTTTAATTTAAAAAAGGATTAAATTTTATAATATATGAATAAATATATGCTGTTGAATTTAATTTACAACGGTTTAAATTAAAATTTTGTCAGTTACACATTCACATCTTAATCCTTACATAAAAATATTATATTTCAATTTTGACATAAAATATTTATAAAGTAATCTTTGTCGTTTTTGCACTTTAAAATGATGTTAAGTTTTTTTACATAAGAAATAAAAACAAAAAAATTATGTCAAATGTAGCGACTAAGGTATATATTTATTTATATATATATATATACCAAAATAAAGTATTAATTTTCTATATAATGATTAAAAAAATATTATGGAATCAAATCTAACATCGTTGAAATGTCAACAAATAATATAAATTAATTTGTAAATTATTTTAGATAAAAATTAAAATTTTAAAAATTATATAAAAGAATTAAAACAAAAACAATATCATATGTTGGGACAAAATTTTTAATTTTACTTTGGAGATTAAATTTCAACCCATCAATTAGAATTTCCAAGTTTAGACTCTGCCTTTGACGTTTCATCCCTATTTCTTTCCCCTCAACTCCTTAAATCATGCAATCACATTGATTTTCTTCTACCAAGACCAAAAGGGAAACAAGACTAAACATTAGCTTTCCCAAAAGTTCTTTGTTTCTATTTCCAGGTACCTTCTGTCATTAGTTCCCACAACATTTGCATAGAATCAAGTTGAACATCGGTGTAGTAGTGATAGAAAGCACATAAATCCCATTTCTGAAATTAAATATTTGTAATGGGAAGAAGATTCCCCAGTGAAAACAACACATCATTGTTAGGCCCATTTCTTTACTTTTCCTTTTCCATTGTAGGATTGGTCACAAGCATTGCTATGATTACAGTTCTATGTAGTGGAAAATTAAGAAGAAAGCCATCACAATCTGCCACAATGTCTGACCTAGATTCACAGGAACATGAACAATCTTGTACCCAAGAGGAAGCAGTGTTGGAGGAAACAACAGTCACAAAAGTTATCAACGACACGTTTATAAAGGAGTTGCCTTCTTCCCCTGAATTGAGACACCCCGATGTGGGCTCCAAAGTTGTGAAAAAAGCAGCTTCTGAACGTAGGCTATCTCTTAACATGAGCCACAAGATGCGAAGGAGTTCGTCCATGGCAAGAAACTGGAATCACAAGGAGGAAAATTATGAAGGCAAGAAAATGAAGTTGAAAACAACCAATGAGTCTGTGTGGATGAAAACAATTATACTAGGGGGCAAGTGTGTGCCTGATGAAGAAGAGAATGCTATCATCTATGAGAGAAATGGGAAGAAAATCTCAGCGTACCATCCTAGAAAGTCTACCTCAAATGCACTTTCTAAGGAATGGTCTCAAATTCCTTCTGATGATGCACTCTCTATACCCCAACCCCATGAAGAAGTAATCAATAACAATTTGACTCTTCAATCAAATCCAGTATGAAGGGGCAATTTACAGGACTGTTTCTTCATGTTATATTATCCTTTTTGTCATATTTGAATAATTAGTGATTTTTTTTTTTAATTTTAATCCCTTATTCCGTAAACCTCACATTCCATCGGAATATTTTAGATCAATTTTAGCACTTATTTTATTTATTTGAGATGATTAAGTGACCTAATTTTGAAAAATTAAACTCTTTTTTACTTTGATTAACAAGCTTGGATATGATAATTGTTATGGAATTGAAGGAGGCTAAAATATTTTTAAAATCTGCATCAATGAGTGACGTGTAAATTATATAAATAAATTTAAATACTATATTTGATGCAAAATCTTTAATCTATTAAATCGTAATATTTTATTATTTATGTTGTTGAACTTTATTATTTTTATTTAATGTATAACTTTTTCACTCATGTTCAGCTCAACAATAGTTAAAGATAGCTCTCTTGTATATAAGTGGCTAGAATATACACTACGTAGAAATATTTAGAGCGATACAAAGTTAGACAAATACCTTTGTCTCAATGACTGAAATCTAAGTACTAATATGCTTTTATTAGTTATGTGTTCTTAAATTTGAGGGGAAATTGTATATTTATCTAAATTATCGACTATAATTTTTTTAATATATTATAAATTAAAAAGTATTTTTATTTCTTTAAAATAAATTACTAACCTTATTATCTATTGATATAAAATTAATAATCATAATTATTTTATATGTAAAAAAATACAAAATACTCTCTTTTTTCATAGAATACTGTAAAATTTGCCGGTGTGTTTATGTGTGCAAGATCTTCGATCGCTGTGTTGAAGGCAACAGTTTTCTGTGAAGCTGCCCAAGTCCAGAAATTTTGAGTTAGAATTTAGAAACATGATCAGCTATATAATATTACTACCTGATATTAATGCACAATTAAAATGCTCATGTAGATGCCAATTGCATTTGCATGCATTGATTTCCGTTGGTCCTCTACTTTCTTTGTATTTCCTTTAGTAATTCCTTCATTTCTTAGAAATTAACCTACTATATTATAATTTTGAGGTGCATCTGTTATTTTGGGATAACTAAGCTGACATCCGCTTTTTGTCTAACCCACCTCATAATGAACACTCTAAACACCCGTTAATGTTAATTGTCATTGTCAACTATCCCTTTATTCGTGAGTACATTGCTAATATCATGTAAAGACCCAATAACAATTAGCTGATATCTTCCCCGGAGCATTATCTTTACCTCAGTTCAAAATTTTCATTCAAAAATTAGGAAATGAAGGTGGCAATGGATCTTATATCTTTTTGATACTGATAAAATATATATATATATATATATATATATATATATATCTAACAGATAATGTAAATGCTTATTAATAAATTTAGGTCTAAATATGGATGAATGCCTTAAAAATTATATAAATACAGATATATTAGTATCCATCTTGCACTAATATGCGTTGTGCTACAATTCAATTGGGTATATAAGCATTTAGATAGTTACACTTACACTCGATATGGAACTTTCTCATGTATATAAACTTCAAATTGACTCTGAATTATGCAGGTCTCTTTTTGTGTCTCTAATAAGACATGATCCATTCACTTTTTACTTTATTGTCTTAAAGTTTGATGCAGAAATTCAAGCATCCAATTACCATGTTCGGGGCAGTAACCACTTCATTACAAGTGTTTTAAAAGTTTGAACTCCAGAATTAACTACTGGACCACACCCATTTAGGTTAGGTTAGGTTCCTTTTACTCTCTTGTTCTCATGATAACACAAACTTTTTGTTTTTTATTTTCTTTTCATCTTTTTCTTTTTCTCTCTTTCAATCCAATGATTCAACTGTTTAATCTTTTACTTCTCTGTCTTTTTCTTTTCCCTCTCGTCATGGGAAAAGCCAAAATCTTACATATGCTTTTGAGGGGGAAAAAAAAACACAAAATACCAACAAATTTATTTTGTGCTATGCATGGATTTTACAATTATTTTATATTTTTGTAAATTACTTATGTGTATCCTCTCATATTTTAATGATTAATTATTTGAAATAATTATGTATAAATCGTAAGTGTTTCAATTTTCTTAACTTATAAACTCAATTTCATAGCATATTTTGCGACAGTCTAACCATATTCTATTTAATTGTGCCACATTTTAAGCTAAATAAATTTGTCAAAGCTTATAGAATACTTATAAAAGACTTATATTTATCTCATTCAAAGAAGATGAGTGAAGGTTCAAATTGTTGCCTACCAAATGTGAAATTCTGCCTTGTTTTACTCAATTAATCCCTTGAAATTACCATGTGTATTTGAAAATACATTTATATTTTAAAAATCATGTTAAATAGATATAGTATATGTTTGAGTAAATACTTGTAAATTTGAACTTAGTTTTATAAATTAAATCTTTTTTAAAAAAATGAGTTTAAATTGATCTAATTTACGTTTAAAATTTTCTTTTGAAAGTAAATTTGTTATAAAATACAGCATAAAATTTTTAACTTAATAAAAAAAAATACAATTCAGTCAAAATTAATTTTAATTTAGACCTTCCAAACATGGGTTAGGCCATTTTTTTTTATTTCTATTGAAAATTAAAAAAAAATGATGAATGTCTTTTTGTTTTATTTTTAAAAAATATTGGCTTTGAAAAATTTTCAAAATACAACTTAAAACATAAATAAAAAATTGGTGTTTGTTGTAAAAATATGAAAATAAAAATATTGAAAAGGCAATGGTAAACTTGTAATATTAAGAAAATTGATTAATTATATCAATATGTTTTTTTGTCTCTTTGGTGTGTATTTACTCATTCATTTTATCTCTTTTGTTGAGTGCCGGCCCTAAATATATACCTTCTTTGTCTCTCTCTCTCTTTTTTTTTTCTTCTGCTCCCAATAATTTCTTCCTTTGAAAGAGGCGTATCAACAATTGGAAGGAGATGGTCTTGAGGTTCTAAAATAAGGTTAGCTGCATTTTTTATTTTTTTTTTAATAATTGAAATGTTGTTCCAAATTTGGAATTGAAAGGGTTTTCTTTATCACTTTAGCTTTGTGATTGTGCCTCGAAAGATGTTGTATTTGATAGTACCATGCTCTTAACTTTTGTTTTATTTTATTTTTATTGTTATTTTTACTCCTTTGATTTAAAATCATTTGCCAAAACTCAGAAAGCAAGATTTTTGACTAGATGAATTGTGATTTCTTGCAGTATATATATATATATATATATATATATATATATATATATATATATATATATATATAGAGAGAGAGAGAGAGAGAGAGAGAGAGAGAGAGAGATTTACTTTTGTAGTTAGATATATCTAAAATAAACGAATTGCCGAAGTTTATGAAAATAATTTTTAACTTATTTTAATATTTTTTATTATTAAATATATAAATTTTTTTTACAAATCTAAAAAATTACGTGAGTCTCATTTTTTCACTTCTAAATTAATATATTTTTTAAATTTTAATAAATATAAAAATATTTATTATTTTAAAAATATAATAAAAATTATTTAATGAAATGTATTTAATATCTTTTTAACATGTATCTTTGATCACAGATTAAATAAATTAACTTGTTTAAAAAACTACTGTTTTGTCTCCAAAAAATATTCTCTTTAGTTAATTTTATTTATTTTAAAATAGAGTTAGTTTTGACTTTCAAATCTATTCTTAAAGTAATTATTATTTTAAAACTTATTTTTTATTTTCTTTTAATTCATTACATAAACAAATTTTTTATTTTTTTCTAATCAAATAGGGTCAAAGACCAAAAAAAAATAAAATAAAAAAATTAGTTTACAGTCCTAAGAAAATAAGTGTCACCAGCATTCACGCTTAAAAAAGGGGGAAGAGAGGAGGGGGCATCTATAAACTCAAAATAAGGAAAAACATTCCCTAAACTAAATTTGGTTAAATGGTTAACACACTTATTTGTTTATTACATAAACAAATTTTAAAATAAGTACGGTAAAATTCTTTATAATACTTTTAATAAAAATAAAACAATTGAATGTATTTTTTAATTAACTTCAAGTCATTATTGATAGAAAAAAAAGGTTTTAATTTAATTATTATTTTTCCGTAACAGTTTAATCATAAACTGAATTTATTAAATGAATTAAATTAAATGCTGTGTGACCCGAATATTTATTTTACTTGAACTTTATTAATTATTTTATTTATTTAATAATTAAGAAATTATTAAAAATAAGAGATAAAATAATTTAAAATTAATCATTTTAGTTTGCTTTCTTGCGTTCCAAAATCTCTTGGAGTACTTCCCCTGCCATAACTACGGTTAAAACAACTTTATACGGTTTTTCAGTTTTTTTTCTTTCCCGAAAGGACCTGGGGCCCACACGTAGTGGGAATTCCAAAATGGAACTAAACGACGACGTGTGATCGAGCGGGAGAGGAATGAACGCAACACGTTTTGTCTTTTGCACGTTTTGAATTTCAAATCTCGGAAACGACCACGACACACACACAACCCACTTCTTTTCCTCTCTCTGTTTCTGCCCCCAACATCGTTGATTATTTCATTATTGCCACTCTTGTATGATTGGATTTAATTTTTGGCTCCCTCCAACTTGAAAGCACATTGATCAGAGCAAAATGGGTGCATCTGGAAAATGGGTAAAAGCATTAATCGGTCTTAAGAAGAGCCCAGACAACAAGGATGAACAAGTAAGTGACTTAATAGCATTAAATATGGTAGCAATTTTCAATAATTATCTTATGGTAGCAATTATTAACAACGTAGAAGGGTGTGAAGAGCAAGAGGTGGAGGTTATGGAAGAGTTCTTGTTCAAGTGAAATCAGAGGAAACCAATCTCATTCATTCAACGCCGCAGTGGCCACTGTGGTCAGAGCTGCACCTAAGGATTTCAAACTCGTCAAGCAAGAATGGGCTGCTACCAGAATCCAAACCGCTTTTCGCGCCTTCTTGGTATTCTTCATTCACTGCATTCAATATATTGATGATTCCGAATTAACATTTATTCTTGCTTTATCAATGTAATTAATTGCTTTATCTTTCATAGAGCTTCTCTCAAAGGACCCATCTAAGAAGTAATTATTATTATGCTTCTGTTGCATTGTGATTATGTAAGACACACTGCAAGTTAGATAAGTGTCTTTGTTAGACACACTACTTCAAATACTTTCTAATGCGTTAATTATAGTAATTAGATAATTTTTAACATTTAATTATGTCTATCGTGATTCATATTTATTTTTTAAAGTATTATTTTTTCTGTAATTTAAAATTCTTATTTTAATTTTTTATATATTATATGGTAATGATACTGGGTCTTGTGATTTTTAAAATTTGTGATATTTTTGTGTTCTCGGGTCATATATATTTCCTGGATAAGTGTTTAATTAAGTTGTATTTTTTAAGATATGCTTATCAATAATTTTTCTTAATTAGTTTAATGATTTAAATGTGTTGGAAGTATTTGAATATTGTGTAAGAAAGAAGAATGCGTTCTATAACTAAGCATTGTTTGTCCTGGATAACTAAAAGGTGTTGTCGTGAATTGGGTCTTGTTACAATTGCAGGCAAGAAGGGCATTGAGGGCGTTGAAGGGAGTGGTGAGGCTTCAAGCTCTTGTACGAGGAAGACTAGTGAGGAAACAAGCTGCAGTGACATTGAGGTGCATGCAGGCCTTGGTTGGTGTTCAAGCACGAGTAAGAGCTCGTCGTGTTCGAATGTCCTTAGAAGGCCAAGCTGTGCAAAACATGCTCCATCAACGCCGCACCAATGCTGATCTCTTGAAAGAAGCCGAGGTTTCATAATTTCTAAGGAGCAATTATTATTAATATTCATGCAAGATGCATTATTTTATTATGTTACAAATTCATTTGCAGTAGAACACTAATTTTTAAGGAACATGTTTTGGGTGCATGCAGGAAGGGTGGTGTGATAGCAAAGGAACATTGGCAGATGTTAAGACAAAATTACAAATGAGGCAAGAAGGGGCTTTCAAGAGAGAGAGAGCGCTTGCCTACTCTCTAGCCCATAAGGTAACACACCAACTTTCGTTAATATACCCTTTTTTTATCTTTGAAATTATAAGTATCGATTTTACACGTAATAAGGATTTATATGCAGTAATTTCTATTAAAATTTAATTTAATGCATTGAGAATGTTAAATGGTATAATATATAATAAAAATTTACTATCTATTAATTATTGTGTGTTCTTAAACATACATTATAAAAATCATTTTAGTATTAGTTAATTTAATTTCTGAAATTATAAAAAAATGTCATTTTAAATCCAAAATTGTCAAATATAGGCCTTTTGAACTTTTATTGTTATAATTTGATTAATTTTAGAGATTAAAATGACCATATTTTATAACTTGGAATAAAATGACCGTTGCTCGATAATTTCATAGATTAAATTAATATTTTTATAATTTAAAGGGTTAAATTGATTGATGCTCATAACTTGAGGAAGTAGTTTAATTGGTAACTTTTTATTCCTGCTTGACAAAATGTTTAATGACTAGCATTTTTGCAGCAATGGAGATCAACCCCCATTTCAAATTCAAGAGCAAATGCCTCATTTTCCTCTCTCAACAACCACCAAATAGACAAAGCTAACTGGGGATGGAGTTGGTTGGAACGTTGGATGGCAGCTAAGCCATGGGAGAGTAGATTAATGGAGCAAACAACCAATGTTGATACCTCAGATAAGACCACTCCACCACCTCCAAAGAAATGTGTGAACTCCTCAAATTCAAAAACATCAGAACCATTCTCAGTCAAAGTTAGAAAGAACAATGTCACCACAAGGATTTCTGCTAGACCTTCCCATGTTGGCCAAGCCACTAGATCATCCTCAAGTCCAAGTTCTGATTTTCAGTATGATGAGAGTTCTGTTTCATCTTCAATTTGCACATCTACAACGCCAATATCTGGGAATGTTGCATTGGCTTATGATAGGGTAGAGGACGGTAATAACACTAGGCCTAGTTACATGAACCTGACTGAGTCAACCAAGGCAAAGCAAAGAATGAATAATCATGAATATAATAGAGCTCAGAGGCAGAAATCCATGGATGAGTTTCAGTTTCTCAAAAGGACAGCAATTTTATCTAATGGGGATTCCAAAAGCATTGCTGATTATGACCCTTCAATCAACTTTTCTAGGCCTCTTTACTTACCAAACTACTTGGATAAGAGGCCAAGATGAGAGATACTTGATGGAATTGATCTTGTGTATTATGATTTGCAAAAAGTTCAACACTTCAACATCTTCTTGTTCCCTGGAATGTAATTTAATTACAGCTTTTGTGCTTTCCTAAGCAATACTACTTGAGGGGTCTCCATTTGTATAATCAGTTGATTTTTGTGGTTATTCTGATATATCCAATTCAACCAAGAGATTGCAAGACTGCAACTATATATAATTAAAGGGAGAAAGTCAACAATTTGGCAAAAAATATGCTGTTGTAAACATTTTCGAAGATAAGATACATTTTTCGTTCATAAACTTGAATAAGTTATATTGTAATAAGATTGTTTGTTTACTTAGATCTCAGCACATTAAAAAAGTGTTTGGATTAGCATATTTTGCCTTGCTTAGAATCAATATGTTCAAGAGAGGTTTTTAATTCATCCACTGCACCATGACAAGTACAATCTAGCTGGTTTACATATAGCTACTCACTGTACTAAGTTCTTCTTATGACTCTAAGCTTGACACCGTGCTTGAAGTTGAGGACCATACCATATTCCAGTTCTATAGGTTTTTCCATGTTTAGTGAATGACGAAACACATATTTTCTGTATAAATGAATGAGAGTAAGCTTGATTTCTTGTAGGGCAAATTTCTGACCAATACAAGCCCGGGGACCAATTCCAAATGGTATGAATGAATAAGGATGCCTTCGTTTCATTTCTTCACATTTGGGATCAAACCTCTCTGGTTTGAACTTCTCTGGCTCAGGAAAGTTCCTTGGGTCTTTAGCTAGAACTCCAAGTGCTAGCCAAACCCATGTCCCCTGCTCATATAAAACTACATCAATATCTCCATAGTAAATATACAGTCCTTTTGTTTAAGTTTTTTTCACATAAAAAAACACAGTTTTAAAAAAATTAATTACTTTTTTAGGCTTTTAGACTGTTTAATTAAAATTTTGAAAAAAATCATAAACTGAAAATAATCTGATTTTATTTTTTTAGAGAAGTTGTTTTGAATATTTTTTTAAAAATAAATTAAAATATAACTACTCACTGAAATAAAAAGTTTTTTTTTTTATAATAATTGTAACCACACAAAAGGTAACTTTGAATTTTTATATAAATACTTGAAAGAAAATTACGTACTATCATCCCTTCAAATGTTATCAAGATGTTTATTACATATACCTTTGGAAGAAGGTAACCTCCTATCTCTACCTCATTTGATGTTTCTCTTGCAACCAATGGGGAGACAGTGTAAAACCTCATGGCCTCTTTAATCACCTACAATAATTGAAAAAAGAGAATCAAATATATATTTGCATGGTTGGCCCTTGTAACTTCAAAGTACACAAGTACAAAACTTACTTCATCAGGTTTTACTTTACCTGATCAAGATAAGGGAAACTATCATGAAGATCTTGAGCAGTAGGTATCCTATCAACTGGACCAAATCCATCAATCTCTAGCAGCAACTTTTTTTCAACTTCTAGGTGCCCGGCAACCAAATATACAATAGATGACAAGGTAAAGGATGTGGTAGCTGACCCAGCAAGTAAGTGCTCATAGGTAACAGCACTAATGTAATCAGGTGAGAAGACATTTTCTGATACTGTCCTTGATTCTCTTGCATTAAGAATGAGTGACAAGAAGTTTTTTGAAGTCCTTTTCTTATCTTCCATTCTCTTTTTAACAATCTCATCAAGACGACCACTCAATTTTTCATTAGTACGCTCTATTTTCCAATCCATGGTACCTGGTATTCTCTTCAAAATTTGCCTAAATGGCTCTTGAAGTATTGGTGCAACTAGACCAAGTATGATGGAAAAGGAACCAGACAAATCCATCTTAAGCTGTGTTGTTGAGTAAATGTGTTGGTTGATAAAATCGGATACTTCATCATCACTGTTACTATCATAACCTTTATTATCCCGTACATTGTTGTTGTTAACACTCTTGATTGATTCATAAACTGAATGAGGCTTAGAGAGGCCAAAGTTAACACCAAATGCTGCCTCTCCAATCACATCAGTAGCTAGCCTAAGGGAAAGATTGGAAAAGATTATGTCATCCTTTGGGGTGTCAAGATTTTGTGTGGTAGATTCTATAAATGATTGCATTGTAGGCACTAAGCTAGCTAAGTGTGATGGCTGGTACACAGACAATATGGTGTTTCTCATGGTTGACCATCGTGAGTCCCTGCAAATCATCATTGCATGATCAAATTTTATTTTGTGTGTTGAGATTTTGTATGTCAATCACTGATTTTCATTTAAGGACAAAGATTTTGAAGAACCATTGGACTACAACGAATCTGGGCTTCTCAAATTATTAACATGAGCACGACCACAAAATGGAATTGACAACCTACTTAGTGGCTATGCTACCCCACCTAGATCCACATGAAAACAACAAAACAGCATTGCTAAGTAAACAAATACTGTATTTTCAGGCACAGTGTTTGATTTTAGAGTTATTTTATTTTTTATACTCTTTTTACAACCCTTATTTACAACTTTTTTTCTTCCACTTTACCTTTTTTTATTATTATATTACCTATTTTGTTTATACTTTTTTTGATTTTCTTGTTATCTCTTCTTCGTTGTAAAGAAAAGCTGTATAAATTAAATTCTCGAAATTTTACATAAATTTTCGCAAAAAAAGGTTATTGATGTTAACTTGTATTTTCATAGAAATTTAATTATCTAGAATACATTTTTATGTATATATTGTTTCTATTAAATGTGACTTTAACAAGAATTATTATTTCTAAAATTCATGTTAGGAAAATACTTTATATGATATTTTTAAAGAAATAATTATTAGTTTTTTTATTATTCTTTAAAATATTTTTTTTAAAATATATTAATTGTTAAATTTTTTAATACTTCATTTATTATAAAAATTATGTTAACATACACTCGTTGTTTATTTATATAAGTAAATGTATTTAATCATTTAACATATAATTCACTAATTTTGATCATTTAATAATATAAGTATTTTAGTAATAGATTATAAATTTATAACATTTAACTACATTTTATTTTTTATAAAAATATTGGAGAAAATATATTAAAAATGTTTGTAACATATTATTTGACATTTTTTAAAAATATTTTGGCTTTTTTCAAAAAAGTTATCTGGTAGAAGTGTATTAAAAAGAATATTCAAAAGAATATTATGAAACCCTTATGTCACAATTTTCATTTACCTTTTCTACTAGACTCATTGAATAATAACTTATCTCATAAAAAATTATTATTTTTTATGCTAATGTCACAAGGAAAAAATTGCAAACCTGGTGAAGAAGAGTCCTTTTTGGTGAAGAGGAGAAGCAGAAATGGGAGAGGGAATGCTTCTGTTTGGAATGTCTTTGAATTTTTTTATTCCCACCTCTTTACAAAGCTCTGGATCTGCTACCAAGATTAGTGGTTGTCTTCCCATATGAAATCTGCTCCATTAAACAAATAGGAACGGCACCATACACAGTAGCAGTGTGAAAATCATGGAAGAAAGAAACAAAATAGGTAAGAAGGGAAAAAGGCAAATTTTTTTAGATGGCTTGATAAGCATGAGATAAAGTTGCAATGATCATATATTGTGCTGATTTCACATTAGATTTTTAAGTTATTATTAAACATAACTGGCGGCTGATAAAATAGTTTATGAGAATGATACATGAAATCATACTTATTCATATTCATCTTTCCCTTTGTCTTCTTTTCTCATCTTTAATTTCTTTAAGTTCGATAGCTTTTATGTTATTATTTAATTATAAATTATTACATTAACAAGAATAATTAAATAAAAATTATATTGATAATATTTTAATTGATTAATAATATAAAAAATATAGTGATAATATATCAGAATTAAACTTACTTTAATATAAATAATTTGTTTTAATAATTCATCTGCAAAAAGAAAGAAAAGTTTTCCATATACATTTAGCATATTAATAACCACGCTTTTATCTGTTGGATATAAGATCAATCAGCCACAGTTATTAAGGATGTTAATAAATTGAGGTAAATAATATTTATATCAGTTGCTCAGTTCAATTTATTAAATATTTGATAAAATTTATTGATGCTGGGCCTTTGTCATATTGATAAAACAATTACCAAACGAGGACAAATAGATTACATGAGAATGTGAACCTTTTTCCAATTTATATCTTGTTCTTCCTTAGCAATATGCACTAAAACACTGACCCACCACCATAATGTGATAATGTTAATGTTAATACCCTTCAAAAGTCAACGATATATAGCTGCCATCATTACTCGACCAAAGATCTTCCACAACCAAAAGGAGTGTTTTAAGGCTTTTTGGAATTTCATGTATTCAAATTGAAAATATCACCCCAACAGTGACACCTTTTGGCTTCTCATTGAGAGAAGGAAAAGAAAAGAAAGACCAGCATAACAACCTGACTCTGATGTACCAAGTACCTTGATTATACAACATGGTTTTATTTCTACCATTTTTGTAATGCTTCACAATAAAAAAGTAATATATATTTTTTATTAAAAGTCATAACATTTAATATTATTAACACATTAAATTTTGTGATATCTTATAAATTTTAATGAAAATTACTATACATTAACTTTTATTGTGCATCATTAAACACATGAGAAAAATAATTATTTGTATTATATATTATGTAATTGTAAGGAAGAAGAAACCTGTAGATTGGGCCATATTCCTTGGCAAGGACTGAGAACACATCAGGGCCATACTTAGCCAGCAAGGGAAGGTGTCCTACAAGTGGCAGGGATGGTGGGCCTGGAACTTTCCTTAGACCCCAATAGGGCCCATAGAGATAACCCAATAATCCTCCTACTAAAGCTAGGAGGGTGAATAATATTGCTAAAAGAGAAGGGACACATGGAATATGAAACAACCATTCAAATTCTGTGAACACCATTTTTATGTTAGCATGCGTATACCAAGAGAAAGAGGGTGAGGCTTTAGTTCCTGAAATGGAAGGGTGGGTTTGGCTGTAGTCTCATTTCATGGGTGGGGGGTTTATATTGAGGTAGGAATGGGGAGAGGATGAGGAACACTACACAAAGAGTGGGGATGGTGTTTTGTCTGTTTGTGAATGATGATGATATACGCAATTAGATTCATCTGTACCCAATACGTTCCCTTTTCTTTATTATAATCTATATTCAAATTTATTTTTTGTTCTTTTCGATCTACTGAATACTACATTAAATATTTTATTATTTTAATTTAAGTTTGATCAAATTATTATCTTTCTAATTTTATCTAGCACACTTTAAGTAAATTAAAAGTTAATATTCATAGAACCGTATAATTAATATTTAATTTTTTGAAATATATACAACACTAAAATCATAGAATAATTTAAAAACTTAATGAGAGTCCGAATGTAATTACTAAAGTAATAAAATTAAACGTCGATGAAATGTCATAAAATGATGTAAGTTGGACAGGACATGATGGAAGCGTTAATGGATTCTCAGTCACAGAGATATATTCTTTATTTAAGAAATGTGGTATTTGTAAAATGGAGAAAGTAATGGAGATTATGCGTCATTGTTTGAAAGTGAAAAGATAGGGTGGTCTCGTGCATGCGGAGAAATGGGTGCATTTTCAGCAGAATCGCACAGCGCACTATATGCCATATTCATGTACATATTCACATACTATTCCAATTTGGTAAGGGACAAGCACCAAACTCATAAGAGAACCAAATCTCATCAACACGATAATGATAATATGAATATCATACTAGTAACTCTAGGCCTAACTTTGAATCAACCTTCATAATTGTATTCAGAATCAACATGAACCTTCCATAGATTTCGTGATGCTGATAACTATTTGTGGATAAGATCATAGAATGTAACTCACTTGCTTCACAGTTCAGGTGTAGTTATCCATCTGAATATTATCAATATCTTCCTAGTGGACTTTTATCATAAAATTGTATCCATGTATTTATGAAAGTGACCATTTTATCATAATGCAAAAACGTGTAGTTACAATGCATCTTGATATTATATTCGTGCTAATCCAAACTTACCTATGATTCAAATTAAACCACAGACACTCTTAAGGACTAGTGCAAGGGCCTAGCCCAATTTCAAATTTGGGTTGGGTCAGTTATATAAACTCCACAACATTGTTTAAGAAGGGTATGCATTCTTTTCTCGAATTTATAGGGGAAGAAATCTGACAAACAACTCGAATTGTGTGATTTCCAAACATCATTTTACAAGATGTAAATATCAACATAAATAATTAAGAAGGACGTGATTATGATCTACTTGTTCACTCTCATAGGGTTGGACCTTTTACTTACACTTTACTTGGCTTCTCCTTGATCCGTTTTTTTAAATTTTACTCTCTTAATTTCTCACAATTCAGTGTCTCACTTTGTTGTTTGACAACCGCATTTGCTACATTTCATAGTGTTTTTTATAATTCTTTTGCTAATTTTGTCCTTTTCTCATACGAGTCAATGAGTTGGAAAAGGACATGAACGGGACCAAGTTCCCTTTCCATCCAAATTGCAGTGACAATCATTCATGCAACTTTTATGCTTTGCTTTGGTGGAAGACACTAATTATTATTATTATTATTTTCTTGTAGAACTGAAGTTTTGCTTCCGTTCATTATTTTATCCAGACTAATAAGTGTTGTATATATTCAATTTAACGATTCATGATATTCGATTATTAGAATCATAGTCAGAAGACAAATAAAACACGTGAAAAAAAAGCATGAATTCATTGAAGAGTCTAATGCATTTTGCAAAAGTCTAATATTAGCATTTGAAAGCTATTCCACATATTGATTTAGTCAAACCTATTCGCCATATATATTTTGAGTTTTATCTCTCTCCTTTATTTTTTATATATACAGATCCTAAAAATACTTTTTTCAGTATAAGAAAATACTCAACCAGTCCTAATTGCATAATTCAACCAAGCGAAAGATTAACTTCATGTGACAAACTAATCCAGATTATGCCATGAATTTAATCTTTCTACAAATACTATATAAATACAAAACTGAGTCTATTGTCTGTTTTATATTGATTGATTAAATTCATAATAACATTATCTTAAATAAAGAATAAGAATTAATAATTAGTACACCTAAAGATGAATCTATATTTTATATAATTATGACGGAAAAATACACCCTGTCATTTCTTATAAAAAGAACTATGCCGTTAATACAGAGGAGACAAAATTGCACCAGTTATCAACAATTTATGTAGAGAGGGCAATCACTTATTAATAGGAAAATGAAAGTACCAACAATATCAAATGTTGTTCCATTGAAAGGCCATTGGTACCAGAACTATAGGATAGTTTTTCAACCTCATAAAAAGTGAAGATCCAGCCAATGAACCTATGCAGCTGAATGATACCACTACCTTTTTCAGTAAATTATTTGGATAAAAACCTTTAAATACCCCAACTTGATTTCTCCTGCAGAACAAAACATAAAAATATAAACAAACAGGTCATCAAAACAAAATAAAATAAAATAGTAGCATTAACACAAGAATATTCATAATTCATAAAACTTGTCTAGTTAATAGAGGATCCAAATAAGAGCAGTATCTGTTGGCTCCTTCTTCAACTACCACCTTCCATGCTGCATAAAAACCATTCATATTTATCAACTACATTTACATAAAATTGAAACCAAAAATAGTAGTAACAAAATAATCAAGATGTACCACCATGATGCAATGTGAATGAAATCAAAGAAGAGACCAAGATGAGGACATGGTTAATTATATTGTACTATGCCTCTTATCCTTCTATGATTTGGACCCAAGATAGTCCATATGATCATCCACAAGGTCCTAAAATTGTTCACTCCAATCATCAGGTTTAGCTACCAAATCCTCCACTGGCACATCAACTTGTGAAACATTACCAATTATAATTTCATCCTCTGGATTCCCAGTAACCAAGTCTTTGTTAAGCAAGTCCTCCAAGATTGTATCCTCATCTAAACCAAAATCACTCCCACTACCCATTGTCATAACCGAACTTGATCCGGGCTCCTTGATCTCACCGTGAAGTTCACTATCATATGCTTCTGAGTAAAAATTAGTTTCCAATTCTTTTTCATGGCTTAGATTTGAATAGTCCACCAATGTTATAGGATCATCATGTTGCAAGTTCTCCACACTTGTGCTAGAAGTTAGTCTCCTCTTCCTATTGATTTCAACACCCAACACGTGTCTATTTTCAGGGGTTTTATGGACTAATTGCTGCGTGAATGAAGGATTGCTCAGTGCTTTGGCAAGGAAAGTCATCATCTGTTGTTGTTTCTTCTCTGTGGCTTGCAATCTGCCCTCCATGGCACTCAATTGGTCCCTCGAGTTTATCTGTTGTTGCCTCAACCTCACAATTTCTGCCATCAACACATTCCTGTCTCGCTTCAACCTCTCCAACTCACCTTCCAATCCAAACTCACCCACTTCGACACAAGCTCCATCCCCTCCTCTTTGTTGCATACCATGTGATACATTTTTTCTTCTCCTAATAGTCTTCAATAAGTGCCTTTGTCCAGCTAAAAAACCTTCATTCGCAAATTCCCATTGATCAGGATCAACTTTCCTAAATCCCTGTGGACATTTCCATGCAATGAAAAGGGAAGATTACAAAGATGAATCAAATCAGAAGCTGAAGGATGTTGGTCAACTATCAATGTAAGGCTTTCAACATGTGATCAAGATCAACTCTAGAAAACCATATTCAACTAATAGTCAATAAACAGATACTAGTCAACTATCTCTTGTCCAAACTACATAAAACTTGAGACATAGCACCCATTCTGATTATTCAATACATCAAAATAATCCTTTGTTAATTTCTGACATCAAAGTAGTGCTTCAATGTCATTTCTTTGTTTGCATCAAATCACAGTGACCCATTTCGGAATATTTATGATTTTGGTATCAAATTGAAGACACGTATACATTTTTTAGGACCAAAATGGGTAGTTATCCTAACCTTCGTTTAGCAGGATTATCAAAACTTATCGAAATATAAGATTTGCATAAAGGGGGCTGAAAATCAATATTGATCAAAATAAATGCATGTACATGTATAAGAATTAGAATTTTTGTAATTATTTAGATCTCAATCATTGTTAATTTAATCTACAAGTAAATTCCACACTAATCTCTCTTAAAGGAATCTCTCATCATAAAAGAGATGAATCCAAATGAAACTAATATATCATCACATTTTATGGCAAGAAATTAGAAGTCAGAATATATTTGGGCACATGATTAGCCAAGAGTGTTTATGCGGTGATATTGTTTCAAGCCTAATATAATGAAATTAAGACATTGAATTAAAAATTTTAAAACTTCTTAAGATGGAGTTATTTATCCCGTTGGGAAACTTAGACAAACCCATTACCCAATTATCAGAACTTATCAAAATAAAAGATTTAAATAGGGGACTGAAAACTAAGATCAATAAAATAAAAACAAACAAATAAATAAGAAAATCCTCAAAACTCAAACACAAAACCATGCACGCAGAGTAAAAAAATACTGAAATTGTACTTACATAGGTGTTGAGCTGGCGAATGAAGCTGGAAAAATTGGTGTGCTTGAAGTAACGAGGAAGAATGTTGGTAGAGAACTTGTGAGAGTCCCAAACCACAAAGCTGTTGCGAGATGTGCTCCATGACACAATGGAGTCCGTGAATGGATCTTCCACCATTTCAAAGGTCTTGCACAAAAACGGAGGGGGACCCACTTCATGCAACCCTTCCATAGGCTGTGGGATAAAGCTTGATGAACCTGATGAGGTTGATGATGAACAACCAGTTGCATCTGCACATGTCGCTGTTTCTTCCTCTTTCACTCTAATTATCTCCATCTATCAATGCTTGAGTCTAATTAAAAGAAGAATGAAGGTTTTGAGTGGCAAATCAAAAGAAAAAAATACATGTCCTTGCTTTTTAATTTGTATTGTGAGTTAAAGTAAGAATTTTATTATTATTATTATTATTTGTGACTATTTTGAATGCATGCGCTATAAAAGGTTGCAAGGTTTGGTGTGTGAGGGAATCCTAAGATTGTTTACGAAGTTTGTGTTCTGAACTTAGATTTGTGTTGGTAGTGGGTGGCAAGAAGATTCTAGAGAGAAGTCATCCTATGGCGGTGGAGCTGGAAATTTCTAGAGAGGGAAAAACATGTGTTTTTATTTATTCATTTATTTTTTAACAAATTTTAGGTGAACGAGGGATTGCCTCTTACGAAAATTTTCAAAACTAAAAGGTTGAAAAATTAAAGCTTATTTGTTTCTATTTTAATTTAAAATTTTTAAATATTATATCTTAAACTCATTTTAAAAACCTATTTAAAAAAATGTGATAAAAATATATAAAATTTAAAAAGGAATTGTCATTAGTCATTATAAACTATGTTTTTTTTTAATTATTTTTAAAAAACTAATAAAATATACTAATAAAATATACAATATGAGCTCATATTGTATATTTTATTAGTGGACCACCTTTTGTACCCAGCAAAAGAAAGAAATGGGCTTCTCTTCATGGACACTTGATAGCATGAGTTCATGTTACAGAAATATATTGAAACTATGTTTAGCCCCATACAATTTGTTGAACCCAAAACCAAAATCGAATACTCATCAACATGCACATTACAGATAAGTGGGCTTAAACCGTATCCAATGCATGTAAAATTAACACCCATTAAGCACCCTAAATGATCTACTAGTTTTCTAAGTGCTAACATCAAGATCTGTGAAAATCAACTTTTGGGTTCAAGGGATTAAAAACGGTTAGGTATGGAAACGTTATTTTATTGTTTCACACAGAATTCTTCAAATAATGTGACACAAAAAACCAGAAGGCGTGTTAACTAAGCTGCTGAACAATGAATTAACTCGTTATTTTATTGAGGTTGCTCTTATTTTTCGTGTGCTTGAATTTAATAGAAAGATAATGCTTTTAAAGTGAGCTAGCCTTTGAAGTGAAAATGTGTTCACACTTGCATTTATTTTTTAATACAACATCATGTTAGCTTCCCATAATTCAAGATCTCTAGTTATTCACTTTTGAATTCGATCACAGACATCAAACCTGTTCACATTGAGATCCAAAATGGTGTCCCAACTCTTCCCTGATAGAAGTAGTTGAACCATTTTCAAGCCCTAGTTAAAATTCTGAGAATAATAGCATATGTAAATGATTTCTTTAACAACTACATTATAAGAACTTAAGACTCGAATCTTTTTTTTTTGAACTAGATGTCTAGTCAGTTAATTTTGTATTTTTGTTTAAGTCAAAACTTTTAACTTAAGCAAAAATATAAAATTTTACTTAATTGGACCATCCAATTCGTGCTAAAACTAGAGAATCCATGTCTATAAGTCATAAAATATTATAAAATTCAATACGTTGATGAGAGTAAATGTCATGATTTTATATAAAAACTTGGAAGTTAGAAAATCTATGTACAAAAAATGGGCAAAAGGAAGAGTTATAATTGTGATATGGCTTGCACACATTTATTGGGCTTGGACCTAGATTCGGTCCATAATAAAAAGCTGCATCTGTTAAAAGAAACTTAATTTGAGGTTTTATACTAAAAAAGTTATAAACTAATTTTCTTAAATTTTTAATTTTATTTTGGCTTATTAGTATCTTCGTCACAGCTCTAACATCAATGGGCAATCGAAGAAAGGAGGGTCAATGAAGCCTGGGAGGACATGGTTCCTTGATGAAAGGGTTTCCAGCAGTGCAAATTCATAAAAATCCAAATAAAATCTTTGAAGGTTTATTATGGTATCATATAATAATATTTGGTACTTTGCATGTATGAACCTTTGACAACAAGGAACACCTTTTTCATTCTTCGAACTTGATATAATAATATTAATAAATGAAATATGAGGCATGCATGTGGGGTGTATAGCTAGTAACTGATAATATATGAGGAAAATAGATTGAATTTAGAAAATAATTAATGAAGACTAAGCTTATGGGGTACGTTAAGTGTGGTCAAAGAATCTGATGCCACTGTTTAGCCCTTTGAAGAACATAGAGACGAGTGGTAAATAATGCACAAAGAAAATCCTCCACTTCCACCCATTGTGTGACTGTGATAGATAGATAGAAAGATAGATAATAAGCTCAACTAATTAAGGCATGGCCTCTTTCATGGTAACCAATCCCTTGATGGTGCTCACTTTACTTTTGCTGTCCACTCAAAGGATGGAAGAGGGAAAAAAAATTGATTTATGGGTCCAATCAATTCTCAAATAAATTCAATGTTAAATAGAAAAATATAATTATTTATGGGTCCAATAATTTATGTGATGGATCTTGAATTCAATGTTAATATGATTGAATTGGACAATTGATGACGACTATCCAATTTTAATTGGAGATATTCCAAAAGCTACTTTCTCCTATGTTAAAGGGAAACATTACACATGTTCATTGTTGGTTAACATATTGCATAAAAATAACTATTAGAGCACAATTATTAGTCCATATAATTGATGGAATATATTGTATAAGCTATATATTTATGTGAATAAGTTACTTTTGTGCAATAAAATAACATGCTTATTCCTTAGAGTAGGATAATCTTTTATTCTATTTCTTTCCCATTGATATGCGTAATTTCACTATTAGACTAAACTCGTTTTTCAAACTATTCAAAATAATTATTTTAAACTTTATTATATTTTCTTTCGTTTCCTTTAAATTTTAGTGACTTATAATTTCAATTTTTTTTACTTTTACAGCAAAAGTTTCTTTTTCTATTCAAAATATTTGAATCTTATACATTTAAGGAATTACTTTTAAATCTGTTTTTATAATGATCTAATTTTTTCAATGTATTCTCTCTGAAAAAATTAATCATATATTTATACACTGTTACCAATTAAAATATATAATAAATATAAAATTTATGTTATTTATTATAAATGTCAACAATTTTTACTGATACAGTAGTACATGATAATAATTTCATTTTTAATTTATAAATTAGTCCAAGTTTTAAAATATCTGTTAAAAACACATAACATTTACTAGTAACAGTCTGAAATAAAATAAGAAATTCTAAAGCAGTAAAAGACGAGTAACTGAAAAATAACATTTCATAATAATAATAATGATAACAACAACTTAAAAATGTAGATGCTTTGAGATAATTGTATATTTTAAAAATGTATAATTCGATTTTCATAATTTTTTAAAAATTGTATATGTCAAATGAAAAGTTCAACTGAGGGAAAAAAAAAGTCTTTATTTTTTTTTAAACTTAACTTTCTTAAACTAATTAATTTTTATATTGAACTCTTTCTTCTTTAATATTAATTGTTAGTACTCATTAAAAAAAAATATAATTTAACATTTTCTCTTAAATTTAAATTACTTACATTTTATTTATTTATTTATTTATTTTTGTTTCAGTTAAATATGTATACTTTACTATATTTAATTTTTTTATTAAACTAAATATATTCATAACTATTTCTTCCTTACTTTTCTTTGCTGGTTTAAGGAAAAAAACTTTTAAAATAATTTTTTTGTGTTAATCTTGTATTATCTATTACCGTATATTTAAGCGCGCACGCAAGAGAATAAAGACTTTATAATTTTTATATTATTTAAAATTTTATATTTATAATATTAAATGTTTTTAAGATGATAATAATAATAATGATAATAATTTTTTTAAACAAATTAAAATTTAAAATACTTATAAATATTTATATTATAAATTAAAATCTATTATTTCAAGAAGTAAAATATTAGAAAAAATTACTTTCTTTCAGTCGTATATATTTACAATCAAACTTATCAATAATGTTAGGTCAATTATACTATTTCCTTATGTTATGATTTTAATTTTTTATTAATAATTTATTGCTTAACTTTTTTTATTATTTTTATAAAATTTAATTTTTTATAAATAATTGTTTTTATCTTTAATAAAATATCTTCATTTATATGTTTTTATAATTTACAATTTATTTTTAAGATTTTTATATCTAAATTTATGTTAGAATTATTAATATATTAATTATTGATATTTAATTAATTTTTTATGCAATATAATAAAAGTATTATTTTAAAATAAATTATATTTTAAATTATTTAATTTTATTAAATATTTATTATTTTAATATATATTATTTACAGTTATGTAGTTAAATCAAAATATTAAAATATCATTTAAAATAATTTTATTAAGTAAGTATTCATAAAATACAAAATTGCGTTTTTTAATTATTAAATTTTATACATTTATTTGTTCTAAAATAAATTGCATTGGTTTAGTTAACTAGTTTTATTTAATGATTAAGAACATTCATGAACGGTGATTTGGGTATATAATAACTTATTTGTAAAATTTCCCTGTGTGTATTATTTAAACATGTTATCAAATGCAAAACTGGTGAGGGGAAAGAACCATAAAGTGAGCTTTGAGATTTACAAACAGGTAATCGACAAGTGTTTTCCAATTAATTCACTTTAATTTTGATTGCGTGCACCATTCTCCAAGAAACCTAAGAAAGTCAATTCTTTTCTAATTTTTCCCTTTTATGTCCCATTAACCTTCCTAATATCATCCTTATTCGCTAAGGATTGGGACCAAGTTTTAGTGTGTGTATATATAACACATATATTTTTGGTATCATTTTCACTTTTATTTGATTATTTTAATTTTTTAATGTGATATAAAAATAATTTATTAGTAAATTTGATAACTTAATTATTATATATTTTTATAAATTAAAAGAAAAGTACTAGAGCAGTAGAAATAGAGTGACAGAGTAAGAGGTAGTAGTATTATTTACCTATGACAATAACAGTATCCCTTAAGAGTTATTATGCATTGCTGCGACAAAGATTCAGAGGATGAAGTCACAGTGACCCACTTTTGACACGACACCCTTATTTCACATTACGTCACCCTCTGTCACTCCCACCAATCACCCCTCAGTCAACCACTCATCATCCATTCCGCGGCGCCGACAGGTTTTCATTACCCAATAAATGTCTCCCAAATTAACATCCATCATATGTCACATCTTCCCATCTTAATGCATTTTTAGCTTTCATAATTTATTGTGTAAAATTAATTTAACCGTTTAATTTTATGATAAAAATGTATAATAAAAAGTCAATATTTTTCATTATCACTTATTGAATTGGAAAACCCTTTTGGTCCATTCTTAATATTCCCACTGATTTCAGAATCCACTCTCCCAATCCTTTATTTAGTTTTCTATTGAGCTACTCATTTCGTTCCCGAGTTATTAAAAATTAGAGAAAAAAATAGGAGAAAATGCATTGCACAGTGGTAGATATGACGTGTTTTGGTTGAAGTGAACATGTAAAGGCACGTCAAACGTCAATCATGTTCTCATTCACCAATTCACGTACACAAAAGTTAATTCTATGCAACTTTCTTCATCTTCACACGTTCAGAAAGGATCCTATTCACCTTTCTTCTCCAAAACAATTTTGGTCACTACATTATTACTATATAACTATCCCAATATCTCACTATTTTTTCACTTCGGACTTCATGCATGCTTTTGGTGTTGTAATTCGTACAAAAATATACCTTATCCACCTTATCTATTAAATTATATTTTATTTTTAATTAAATTATCTTAAATAATTATTTCATAAGATTTATTTATTTTATCACATCACAGAACTTTTCCTATATGACATTTATATTTTTAAATTTCATTTTAAAAATTTTAAACAAATATAATATATTTTTAATTTTTGTAATTAAATATGTGTTTTAGTTTAATAATACTAGTGCAATGTAAACAAAAATTACTAGTTAAATCCAGTGTCCACTTCGTTTAATTTTAAAAAAAGATAAAATAAAATAAAAATGCTAACAATACATTTTATATAATTAATTAATATTTTAAAAGTTAAAACAGAAGTGATCAGTTTGGGTCTTTGAACCTCGTTTCTTAGAAAAACAAAACATAGAAGTAATCAGTTTAAATTACAAATATTTTAACTTTTTAAGAGATGCATCAAGCATTAAAAAATACTTTTAAAAAATGAAAAAAAAAATGTATTATTAGCGATTTTTAAATAAAATAATTTTTGAAGTACAGTCATATTAGGATTTTTTGAATTTGATAAATCTTTACACATAGAATGAATTCTAATTATCCGAAAAGGAAATTTTTTTACTAATCTCATAATTAATTAATTCGTCCCATAATTGATTTTGAATTATTTTTAATTTGTAAAATTAATTTTGACTGAATTTGAGTATAAAGTAAAATATTTTCCTTGAAAACTTTTTCTCCTAATTAAAAGTGAGTTTGAAAACATGATAACAAAAATCCAAACGTGGAATTAACTAAACACTCATCACACGTACCGTGCAAATCAATATTCTAATGCTTAATTTCAATCATCTGACAATTAGAAAGTAGCAGATTGCTCCTACCTATTTCTAACAAAATCTTCAATTATTATATCATTCTCATGTGGAGAAATTGCTTTGAAAATGGAGAATGGATGAATAACTGATATAGAAATATAAATAAAAAATATTACAGTACATGACATATGATAAGAAAATAAATAATACTTAATTTTTATTAAAAGTTATAGTATTTAATGTTATGAATATATTAAATTCAGTAATATCATGTGATTTTAATATATTTTTTTTATATTTTAATTTATCTGTCATTTTATTAGTTTTTATAATTTTAATTATTTATATTTATAAATGATTTAATAAGAAGAATTTTTTTATTGATTTCTATAAGTTAGTAATATCTGTTATTAAATTATTGATTATTTTTTTAAAATAAGTTAATTATTTAAAAAAATAATAATAATAATTAAATAAAAAATATTAAAATCATATATATAACATTGCAGTTAAGTTAAAAAATAGGCAGGCATGGGTTGGTAGCAAAAAGGTGAAGGTGAAATCTGACGTCTAAAACAAAAGCCTTTTCTTTATTTATATTAGTTTCTTAACATGCGTTTAAGCATTTTTTTTTTACTATATATTGCAAAAATTAAATATTTATTTAAACTATATCATATTTAATATTTAATTATTATTAAATTATTATGCAATATGGCTAATTTAAAAGATGTTACGAATTAACTTTTATGACATCTATTTTTTATAGAGTCACATAGATAATAATGATAAAATTAAGAATATAAGATTTAAAATAAAAAATAAACTCAATCAGAAAATATAATTGAATAATATTACTAAATATTATAATATTTTTTTTTAAATACATAGTTAAAAAAAGGGTTTCATACTTTAGCTTTATTTAAAATATATGGCGAAAAGGTAGGAGGGGCCCATGAAAAGAATGACGCAACGGGAAGTCATCACTGAGCATATGGCAGACACCACATTTACTTGTTTAGCACCATCAACGGTGCAGCTTCGCCATCTGAGATTCATGATGGTGGGGACCACACCCCACAAGAGAGAAAAGACTACCACGTGGCATCATCTGATTGGCTTCTCACCCCTTCATGGGAGCCCCAAACCCCTTGGTGCACCTCCCTACCCGGAGGAAAGTAAAAGATCCCGCCACGTGTCAGATGCGGAACGTCACGATGACGAGTAAAGTATAACCCTCTCCCATGGTTATGTCACCAAAATGGGCCCACAACCCTTCTCTCTGTCATCCACGTCAGCACAGTCCATTTTACTACACACGATGGCCTTTTACTTTTGGTTACGTCACCGTTCAATCTTACCGTTCCACGTCCAAGTCAATCTGACGTCACCGTCGTTCGCACCCATGTGACTGCTCCACGCTATTTCCACCGCCAAATTTCCCCTCTCCCCAACCCCCTTATTGTACGCTCCACGCACCTCCCCAACTCGTGACTTTCTCTTTTTCTCCCAATCATTTAAGAAAAATAATTAAAATATATCTTTGAAAAAAGTAGCACCGAGAATGCGAATATGTGTGTTCAAGATCAGCACAAGTTGATGTTCTGTCACATGCAGTTTAACTGTGAAGATGAGTGTGATATGTCTCTTTATAGTGTGGAAGCTATGCAGTTGTTTTAGACCAATTAGAAGTCGATATATAGTATTTCAATACATAAAATAGAAAGCTGATTCCAATGTGTCTTTCTACTAGTTGTATTCCTCGTATATATTTCCATTTGTTTTCAACATGATCACGACAAATATTAGTTTGTAATGCATAATTAAGAATATTAACTTTTTAATTAATATTGTAAAGATACTAATTAATAAAATATTATGTAGTTGGTAATCTAAACTCCAAATAAAAAGACAACCCACAAATTTCCAAGGAAAAAGACTAGAAAATATGATTGACATGGTGAACTGTTGATACTTTCTGCATAAATACAATATTATTTTCCCCCCTTTTTATGGCATTACTCACCTTAGTAGCTTTATTGGAGGGGTCCCCTAAAAGTGATCCTCAGATGGTTTTCTACTCACCTTAACAATAATTTTATATATTTTCTTTTATATTTTTTCATACAAAATATATTTGACAAAATTAGCAGATGCGTTAGTTAAAAAGTAATTAAATTAAAATATTTGATAAAACTAACTGTTACAAAAGTTTACAACTACAAAATAACTTGAAAACATATTTAATTGTTTGGCTATAACTTAAAATCTGACAATTATACATTTTAAAAAAATTTTAAATTTTATTCTAAATATTTTTACCATCTTGAATACTAGCATAATCATTTTTATTTTAAAACATGTTTATTAAATAATTTTTATATTTTCATAATTATGTTTTATAATCATTTTGTTTTTATAAAATTTTAGAGAGAATTATGAAAATATAAAACTAAAATATCGTCATTAGCAATTTTTAAACTTTATATTTTTATAATTTTTTAGAAAAATATATATTATTTTTAAATATCGTATAGAAAGCTAATTTTTTACAAGAATATAAAATAATTTCTCTAATAATTTTTTTAGGTATGCTAAATGCATTATACAATAAGAAATAATAATATTTAATATTATTAACATATTATATTTTATAATATTTAATAATTTTTTATAAAAATATTATCATGTATTTCTACACAAACAAAAAAAATAATTGTAATAAAAATAAGAATATATTACAAAATTTACTATTTTAATATATAATAATTATTTTAATAAAATTTGATTATTATTAACTTTTAATTTTTAAACTGAACTTTAAAACTCAGATGAATACTTTCCTTTAGAAAAAGTGGGGAGATATAAGTGATATTATTAGGGTGCGTGTGGGGCAGCAGTGTGGCAGAGTGAGTAAGAGAAGAGAATAGCTGAGGTGAACAGAGCGAAAGAAAGAAAGAAAAATATATTTTTAATATTGTGTGATTATACACAATAAATTTAATATATAACACAATTTTATTAAAAATAAAAAATACAATACATTAATTATATTACATAATATTATTTTATAAAATTTTGAAGTGTATCTTTAAGCATATGTTAAAAAAATGTAGCTTGATAGTTTAGTGATGTAAGCAAGCACAAAGGAAGTTCTCTTGTATTGATTTATTTTGGTCCAATCTTTGGATTTATTATAAATGAAAACTTGAGAACCAACACCTCTCATTTCATTTCATTCTCAACTCAACAACTTGCCTTGCCCTGTTCCCCTTCACTAACTCTCACGATGCAAGGCCTACGCCACTGCTCAAACGACGTCGTTCACCTCGACCTGTCCACCACCACCACCACCACCACCACCACCAACTCATCTTCCTCCTCCTCTTCCTCATCCTTGTCCATCGACGTTGACGAATCCGCAGAGGCACGAATCCAGCGTCTCATATCGGAGCACCCTGTCATAATCTTCACGCGCTCCTCTTGCTGCATGTGCCACGTCATGAAGAAGCTCCTCGCCACCATTGGAGTCAACCCCACCGTCATCGAATTGGAAGATCACGAGATCTCCGACGCCCTCCGCAACCCCACTCCCGCCGTCTTCATCGGCGGCTCCTTCATCGGCGGCCTCGAATCCCTCGTCGCCCTCCACGTCAGCGGCCACCTCGTCCCCAAACTCGTCCAAGTCGGTGCTCTCTGGGTATGAATCAATCAACTGTCACCCCCTTCTTCATCAAATCAAATCAAATACCCACATATATATATTATCATAAATATAATATATATATATATATAACTAATTGTATAATTTTGTATCCTTTTTATGAAATGAAATCTCAATTTCAATCTCAATCCATTTTTTTTAATTCTTTACACTTTCGTGTTACTTATTTAATTTTCTTTTAATGAAATAAGTAAATCCTCCGCTACTACTCTTAAAATTTAGCAACTTCATTAAAATGAGACACCACTCCTCCTCTCGAAAAATTTAATGTGAACTTAAGCCTAAATCTTTGATTTTTTAAAAGTGATCACGTAATTAATAAAAAATATTGTCACATTTAGAGTGTATAATTTATTAAAAAAATGTAAAGATTAAAATGAAAATATTGTAAAATATAAAAATAAATAATAAAAAAATTTGTTGCCATCGTTTTTATCTGGGTATGGAGTGAGTGGTCAAATGGGAGAAGAGGTGTTGGAATCAATCTGCGAGAATGGTTTGGGGTGAAGGGACACGTGTTGGGTGGGAGAGAGCATCTGTGATGAGTAAGGGTGAGAGTGACAAGGGTTTGGCTCTGTTCAATGTTCTTCTACCCAAGCGTGAGGGTGCGGGGTGCCGTTTCTCAATTATTATTCAATCAGGGGCTAGTAGCTTTCTCACTTTTGCCAGTTCATAAGCTTATATAATCTATATATTTCATTATAAATTGTTAATTACATTCGACTAGGTTGATAATTATTTTTATTTTTTTACATTTTTGATAAAGAATAATTATAACATTGAAGGGGCAATTACTTGTATTATTTCGTCTGAAGGAGATAATGAGAGTTCGAACTTCCAATTTACTTCATTCAACCAACCTTTAGGGGAATGGGGTGTGGTGGGTTATGGCTTGTTTTGACTGGTTCTGACAATTGCTTCACCATCCACTATCAATGATAGGGACAATCATGGCCGTCCAAAAGAGTTTTTATTTATTTATTGATTTTTGCTCTTGACTTGTCCCCTGTGGGGGTTTAGCCGTTAAGGAAGGAAGGGTGTTCTCAAAGTACTACTTTGGAAAAGATGATGAGTGAAGAAGGCCATGAAAGCTATAATTTAATAATGTGTGTATATATATAGAGAGAGAGACGCACACACCTCCAATTATTGCAAAACTAATATAGTTCAACTCTAACACGGCTCTTTTTTTTGTTGTAATTTATTTAACTTTTTTAATCATCTACCCTTGGCACTTTCGTAAACAACTAAACATCTGCAGAATCTAATCACCGTGGCTGTGAAACACTGTCCTCTAAAAAGGGATTAACATAACCCCTCGAAGCACAGTTCATTAGTTCATGCATTGTGATGTTCTTGTCAAGCTAGAAGAATCATTTGCATAAAAGGAGATGGAATTGCAACCCCAGCTCTTGCTTCTTATTCTCCTTTCTTTGCTTGACTAGATAGGTATAAATTGCTTTTCCTTTTTCTCTAAAATGATAGATGGTGACTTTTTTTTACTTTTACTAAAACCATAATTTTATATGCCAAGGTGGTATAACCATCACCCATTATAAAAAAATATCGTTTCCTTGGATTTGTTAATGGAAATTAAAAAAATAATATGCAATATATTCGCGTGGGGCACTGTTTCAAATATTATAATAATAATTATTGAATCTAGAATTCACAAAAGGTAAAAAGCCCAGATAGATTCAAAGCTAAAACAGGGTGCAAGGACAAAGCTTAAATTACTGTCATCAAGCCAAGAGACAACTTTGATGGGTGGTGCGTGATGACATGCATGACTACATACCCATAAACCTCACCTCAGCTTCGGTCTCAATTCAATAGTTTAAAGTATCAACCACATGACCCCCATCAGCATCAGCCAAGAATCAAATAATCAACTTTCAATATTACCCTCTAATAGAAACAAAATAAAAAAGGTTAGCACTATGTTGCAGTGCCATTGCTTTCCCCCTGTTTACACAGTACTACAAACAAAAAGCACTTTAGTGCTGAATTTTTTGATAGCCAAAGCATCTTAGAAGCTGAAGTATAGTCATAGCGAAAAATTATTGTATGGTCCTAACTGCTGCCTGTCTGTAATCTCGATCATACACAAAATGACACATAATCTTTTTTATTTTAATTTAAAAATATACTGAACTTTGGACATGCAATGCTCTCATATCATGGAGTAATTTCTTAATCAAAGCATTGTATTAGTGCTTTTTACGTATTTGTTAATTACACACGAGTATCTTTCTTACTGAAAAAAACTAACAAAAGTTGTTGAAGGTAATTTATTAGTTAAAAAGACATCAGTGCCAACATGAATAGCATAAACACAGTGTTGCATTTGCATTGGTGTATTACTAAGAAAGAGGGTGGCAAAAATATAGAAGAAGAAAAGTGTGGAAGGATATTTTCCCACTTAGGGGAAATAGGGAAGGCTAAGAGGTGATAATTAAGGGGATGAGGAAGAGTCGTAACTCAAACTCCACTTTGCCAGATAGTGGGACCCAATTAATTTTCCTTTAGGTTGGGAAAAGACGGCAATGTGACGACATCAAAGAGATGAACCACTGCATTTGCAACCAAGGCCACAATGGAAGGGAAAAGGGTTAGTGCGTTAGTGGGTGTTTCATTGTCCAAAATTTAAGGCTTTCTTTAATGCAAAATCAGACCTGGCATGCATGCCCATGGCATTGATTTACAACATTGGGGGGTCCCATTTTAGAATCTTTTAGCCTAACGTGAGAAGAATCTCCAAATGATCCCTCTTTCCGCACAAAAGAATGGACAACAAACCACAATACCACATCTCGTTTTAAGATTGTTTATGCGTAAATAAACACTTTAGGCACCTTAAGTGAAAGAGCCAGTTTCCCACATCAAAATCACAAGTTCCTTAATGCTTCAGCTACCTCTAGGTTTTCATCTCTCATTGCCTCTTCAATGTTAAAATATCAACCAAACTTCAAAGAACAAAAACTCTTTTTTTAATCAAAGACCTTTTCATGCATAATTATTTCAAGAAAAATGTTAAAATAATAGTAAAATTTTATTGAAAAAGAGATACATTTATTACAATTTTAATATAATAAATATGTATTTTTAATAAAAGCTTTTTATTTATAAGTACTTAAACCTAACTCTAAAGAGCTTAGTTGACAAAATTCTTATTTAAATTGGACTCAACTAATCGGTTTGTGAAAGAAAAGTAATTATATCAATGATCTGGAAAATTCAAAAAAATTGTTAATACTGAAAATTAATCAGTAAAAAATTGGATAAAAAAATGGTTTGAATCAATCATTTTTAAAAACTAATTTTAAAAAAATATTTTAATTTAATAAAGACTTATTCATGATATCTGCTATTATTTAACAATTTAATATATATACTTTCGTCTCACCTAACTGGTAACATGATCAATTCATATTAATTAAATTTTTATTAATTTTATATTCAAAATATTATATAATATTAAAAAATATTTTATTAATATCAATTTAACTTCAATTCTACTCTATTTTAATCCTAATGAAGCATGAACCAATATCTTTCCTTATTCAATGACACGATAAAATTGTTTTGGTATCTAAATATTACATTAAATTTTGATTAATTTAAATCTATTTGAATTAATATTATTAAGAGAAAAAATTTCCACAATATATATCTTCTTGATTCATAAGACTTAAACACCAAACATGGTTTAAGAGAATCAAATTTCATATTACATGCCAACAATGTATCTTAAAAAAATGTTTTAAATGTATGTATAAATTAAATATTTTTATTATGTTGATAATATTTATAAAATTTTAACAATCAAACGATAATTTACCAATTAATTAATTTTTATATTATATTTTAATTTAAAATATAAATAAATATTAACTATAAGATGACATACACATGAATGTTTGATTTATTTAATAATTTATGTACGTAGTTATAAAAATAATATTATATATCCTAATAATTTGATTTCTTAAAAAATTCGTATTCTTAACTAATATTTTTAGAATATTAAGTTGACACCCGTCTTTAAAAAATATGCATAGGCTATCGATTAGATAACTTGAAGAAAAAAAAAATATAAAGAATTTGATTTAGTTAAATCTTTTAAATATCAAATAGTATTTTATCCTTCGATAAGAACCTCTCATTCATCATTCAAAGCTCTTTTTTTTTTCATTTAGAATTTCGTATCCAAATTTATAAAATAACTGGTATTTTAAATTTTATAAAAAATATTACATAATTTTTTTATATTTTTCTTTATTATAATGATTAATATCTCACTGATTTATTTTCTTTTACCAAACACACATTAATTATTAAAAGTAAAATTATTTTTTTATAACATAATAATTAATATTTTTCATTTAATAAATACCATATGATTTAGAGGAAAATGTGCAAGAAAATTTAAAATTATTCTATCTAATAAATGATGCCTTCGAATTGGCACATACATGATATATGTCTTTCTGGTAGACCAGTATCTTGTTTTGGGGGATTAACTTATATCAATTATTTTTTTTTTAAAAAGTTCTAATTAAACTGAAAAATAAAAAATGTTGAAAATCAAATTCATAAAACAATAATAAATATTACATATTTTTTATACTTTTAAGTTATAAAAATAGGGAAAAGAAAACAAGCAAGTTCAATCTGTTCCGACTAATTTGAATAACCTTGTTAAGTGAGGTGAGTTATGCATGTTAGCATGGATTGTAAGGGTTGATTGGTCGAGTTAAACCCATTTCGTAAACCTTAGAAAAGATAAATAGGACATGAAAAGAGAAAGTGATGGAAGCAAAAGCAAGGATAGACCCATGTATTCTCTTGTGCCTTCACAATGATTTTATTTTATTAGTATTAACAAGTATAAATTAAAGTGTGAACAAATATTGTCCAATGAAATTGGTAGATAAATCAGAGAAAATAACAATATTATTATTATTATTATTATCATCATCACATAAAGGCTTCAAGCTCTTAACAAGTTCTGAGAAGACCTGTAAACACCTCTGCATTAACAGTGGCCCGTACATGTCAAGCATCGTTTATAATGCAAGATAAACATAACAACATGAAGAATTGATATATTAAACTAAAATTTAAAAACAATCAATGCTTTAGGCACCTTGTTAAGAGGCCCATGTACTGTCACACTTAGCACATATTTGGTAAAAATTAATTTTAAAATAATTACTTATTTCTTAAAAATTATCTTAGAGATCTAGTAAAAAAAGTTATTATGTCTTCCAAATAAGCTAAATTAACAACATAATCACATATTCTATCATTTTCTGGACATCCAAAAATATCTCAAATTTCTTCTACCATGATAGAAAATTGTTTGGAAATTTTCACATAATCTTCTAGGAGCAGGGTTTTATGTATTACTTCATTTGAAGAAACTAATCTGCTCACTCCCACATTCCATCATTACCCAAACTCTCTTTTAACTTGGGAAAATTGACAGAGATTAGACACTTTACAAAGAATTGGGGCTCCAATGAATAAAGCAAAGACAGAAAAATTAAACCAAGCATTATAAGGCCTAATTATAAAGATAAAAATATATATTAACTTATATTAATAATTAATTATAGGTCTAAATTTTTTATTTTTGTTTGAATTTTTGTAGGATTTTTTTGGGTTGATTTTTCAGATACTATTTTTAAATTTTCTTAGTCATATTTATACATTTTCTAGAAGTTATAAGACATGTAATTTTTATGCAATCATTTTGATTTGTAACCATGAGATAATTAGCAATCAATAGCTGAATTGTTAAAAGTTAGAAATAAATTTGAATTAATTTGAATTTTCTTACCGTTTTTCTGATTTTGTGATGGCATTTCATTTATTTTTGAGTTAAGTACTAACTTATAATGTTGTTTTTTTCCAGCAGATCGCAATTAGGGTCATGCATTCTTTGATAAATTTGATTCTATTGGCATAAGACAGTTAGTGTTAAGTTCTGCATTTTTAAGACAGTCGAATTTCCAAGATCTTATCTAGGCTTGTATAAAAAATGATAATCATAAACTTGGCAGGACCATACTGTGACACATTACAATTCATTCTTTGATTAAATAGACAGCATGTTTATTTCCCGTATACAAAAATCATGGAGATACCGATAAAGAAGGAAAAACAAAAGACAAGACTCACATACAACAATTCCAAAATAAATGCTATGTAAATCTCCTAATCCTTCTTAAGCATAGCATGTATTTCCCTCATAACCAATATCTGCTTGCTTCATGCTCCATGCATTCAGTTTTGAGATAAGCACACCCTGTCTTCCATAGTTAAATGCATAAAGATGGGCATCTTTGTCTATAGCCAATGATGGATACACTCTACTTGTGATGCAAGCTCGCCCTTCATCCCCAAAACTCTCAATAATGGAGTGGTCAATCTGCATAATAAGAATATATATCAAACTATCAAGTACATACATGATGAAACAAGGAAAAGAACACTTATCATTGGGAATAAAGAAACATACCAAACTTCTAAGTGAAATGCTTTTGAGATTGGGATCTATGTCAAAGATTGTTCCGTATGTGGTTTTGTCAAGGTCTTGCCTCAATGAGGACCTGCAAAGTTGTAGAAAAAAATCCAAGTCTCAATCACAACCTACATGGGGTGGTTCAATATAAAGGAAAAGAAAAATATATGCACAAGAAGTTCAGTTTGGAGAATGTCAAAAGCAACCTGCTTTGGTCACTGCACATGAGGCATATGTATCTATTGGGAGCTCTATATATTCTGAAGAAGATTGAAGTATGCTCTTTGAGATCCTTTGAAGCTAAAGCTAACAAACCAAATGGTCCTATTATGCCACTTCTTGATGCATATTCTTGGCTACATAGTAGTTGGGGATCAACTCCATTGGGATCTAAAAACTCTGCACTTTCTAGTTCAGGTAGCTCAAACAACACTTCTACATCGGCCTTTGAAAGTTCAAATTTAAAAATCCTTATCATTGATGTTGTACTTGTTTGGAAAATTTATCAATGAAAATGTAGAATCATTTTACTCACCTGTGATGTTGTGATACCTGAGACTTCAAGAGTTGATCCACTGATGAGTTTTTCTCCTGTTATGCTGACTTGCTTGCCACGTAGTTCTCCTACCTCTTCAATTGGCCATTGCACCAATCGCTTCCCACTTTTATCAAGCCAAACTTGCCTTGGAATTGACTACATTGCCAAACAAAAGGATCTATCATAATCATTATTATACATAATACAATTGCACATCGATCACCTCTTAAAAAACTAGACCTTATATGATTCATATGAATATAGACTAAAGTAAACAGCTTAATTAAACATTTATTCAATGAACTCTTAATACACGAGGGCTTATGGCATAACTTTAATCTTAAAACTTATTTCCATAAGCTAAAAAGAGTTTATTGTGATAAATTATACCAAGAAATTTATTAGAGTAAGTTAAAAAGAATCATGAAAGTCATAAGCCATTTTCATAAGCTCCTCTAAATGCCCATTAAGTATAACCATGCAGCTTAAATAACTAAATACCTGTAGACCAGCCCATCCTTTCTCAAAGTCATTTTGTGTGGTGTCAGATTCGTTCACCCATCCCCACAATATCCTCCTGTTTTTGTCATAATCAAAAAATGACTTGGAAGCATAAAATTTACCATAGTCATACCTTAAGTCCAAACTAGTTCCTGTAAATCTGACATCAGGAATAAAGTTTTCCTCATCAGAGACATATTTACCAAGAAAATAATAATCATGATGTTTGCTTAGATAGCTTATTTTCAAGACATGTCTAACACTAGGATTTTGCACAGATGTATCCACTCCAATTGTGCTGCCATTTATGTACACAGGAAAGAAATCTGGACACTCACAAACTCCAGTATTATCCGATGCATAAAAAGGATTAGGATCCACTTTCCAATTAACAAAATCCTCACTTTGGTAGAGAATGGTCTTTCCTTCATCACCATTTTGAGCACCAACGACTACCCTCCATTTTCCATCTTTTCCTTGCCAAGCAGTTGAAGGGTCTCTGAAATTATCCACTTCAACTCCACTAGGTGGAGTCATCACAGGGTTCTGAGGGTGCTTGGTCCATTCCCTTAAGAAGGGGTCTGATAGATTCTTTGGTATAGCTAAGTTCTGAACTTGATGTTTTTTATCATCAATCCCAGTGTACAAAATCACAGGTTGTTCTTCTTCACCTGGGATCACAGTGGCAGAGCCTGACCAGCAGCTATTAATGTCAAATGGTTCACTTGGTTCAATAGTATTATTCAGATGAATCCAATTGATGAGATCATAGGATATAGAGTGACCCCAAACAATCCTATCACCAAAAGTTGCTGCTTCAGGATTATGTTGGTAGAAAAGGTGGTAAACACCTTTGTAGAACATAGGTCCTGAGAGATGAAAATGAAATCAACATTCTTAACTGTAGTCATCTTTTATAGTTTAGTCACTTTATCGAAGAATGAATGCTTAATTTCTCAAAGAAACAATTTGATCAAGTTTAAAATGGAACAGAAAAGAACATGAAATTTTTATTTTCTATGATGGATAGTTATAATAGATGATGTGCTGGAGAGGTAAATAAATAACTGATAGCAAATAAATTCATGGGCTTACCATTTGGATCTGCATAATGAAGACATCAATGTCCAATTTTTGTCAACAAAAACATGTCAAACGGTTAAGAAAAGGATTATATTAATAAATGATTTAGAATAAAAAGTAATATAACAGATAAACTAGTAGGACTATAAAGCATAATTTGGTGCTAAAATTAGATTCACAAAGCTTGGTGGGGATAATACCGTTCATCCAATTTTGTTGGGGCTGAAAGTGATAAGAAGTTCGGTGAGGTTGTTTTTCAGGTACTTTGTACTTGATGCTATGTGTAGATGTTTCAATTCCATTTCCGCAGTATAGCAGAAAAGACAATATCACAAGTAATAGTACCTGTGCAATTATCTTCATGCTGAAATTGAAAGTATGAAGGAGAAGGTACAGGTCAACAAGAGCAAGATGGCAACAGTCTAAAGCTTGATCAAGGACTTTTATATACACAGTACATCATAAAAAGAACTATTATATTCCCAATAGATCTGTCACTATGGAAAGAGACAAATATAAAACCAATTAGATTTTAAATCTCCACCAGCTTGGTTATATTCCAACCTTAAATTATGTGTGTGGCTAATTAAGTATATGAGTCTTGAATTTCATATTCTCTATAAATTAAATACCATAATTTACAAACTTTTCTTAAGCACCCAAAAAACCTTGATATTTCATATTTGCTTTTGACTAAACTTTTGGCCATAAAGCAAGGCATCTCCTTAGTGTTGGGGTTGGTGTACGAGGATGTTTTGTGTGAATTAGGACAATCACATGCATATGCTTATGTTTGTGATGATGATGCTTGCTAAAGGAGTGAAAAAGTGTAAATACGTTTCAGGTACCACATTATTTTACTAAGTTCTATTAGCTTATTGTCTCTAGTTGTGTTAATAGTTACCGGATTCTTTCGATAAGCTTGCGTATTGCATACTGAATTTATCATGGACTTGGTATGAATTTAGACACATGTTGTGATGTTGAAAAGTCTATAAATATAAATTCAACGTAAAAACTATAACCAGTAGTACTAAAGTAAATGTAGATTCATGATCATTCAAATATGAATACAAATTTGCATTTAAAGTTTGAATGAATTCATATTTAAATAATTTTTTTTTCAATTCAAAAACGTTAAAAAATACATAATTAAGCTATATCGGTAATTGGTTTTATTTATTTATTTACATTTGCAAGGATAAGATATAAATTAAGGAATATAATTAATATTCTTGTTTGTATTAAAGTCATTATTACCTTCCTAATGTAACGTTATTATTTTTTTCTCATTCATAATAAGTTTGTAAAGTATTTAAAAATCAGGTATAAATAAGAGAATAATTTAAAATTAATAATTAATATTATCTTGACTTTTTAAATAAATAAATAAAATTATATTTTAAAAAATGAATAAAGAAAAAGAAACAAAGATAATGATTTCAATTTTTTCTTATTTAATTATTTATAAATGTTAGAAGCAATGACAAATTTATGTGGAGGACCATTGGCCATCACCTCCACCCTCCATGTGGCTATATTCAGAATTATATGCTAAGAGAAAGAAAATAAACTTAATTAGACTTTGTTTGTATGGGTAATCGGTTTGAGTTCATGTATACAACTAATGGTGATGGATATGTGATTGCTTCTCACACTCTCAACCAAGCTGTATCAACTACTCACATTTCTTTTATTATTTCAATTAAATCTATTATTTTTCTTACAATTTTAAATTCAAAAGTTAAAAAAAATATTTTTTGTATCAACTTTCTGTTATTAGTATTGAACTTCTCTACTTTAACTCTATTCTCATTCTCAATGTCTGTCTTACTAAAACTTAATAAATATGAAATGTTATTCATTAGAGTTAGTTGTTAATGTCGTCACAAGAGGTTACTAAGTGATCCCACACGAAGGGACAACCATTGTATAGATCTATTTCGTTGTCGTTTTGACATTACCAACAATCAAATCTCACACAAGATAGAATTATCACTGACAAATAACTTGTGTGTTTAGTTTTTGCTTATTGTTTCTAAGAATTTTAGTTTAGAAAATTATTATATTAAGATACATTTAACATTTATGATCTTTGAATATTTATTTTTTATCTATATTTGTACCTTGTTCGGCAACTACATACTGAATTTTTGTATTATTATGCTACTTATGTGAAGTTATATAAACATATTTTTCTTTATAAATATTTTTTTCTCAAATAAGCGCGGGTAATGGGTACAAAACGGGTATGCGGGTACCCAGAGGGTACGGGTACGGGGATTAATATTCATACCCACGCGGGTATGGGGCCGGGTATGGGTATTTTTTTTAAAACACGGGTATGGGATGGGTAATGTAGTACCCTACCCATACCCTACCCATTGCCATCCCTACCACACATGAACCGTAAAAGAAAAATGCGCCCCAAAATGGTAGTGGCAATTAATTAATGTTATAATGTAGGGGCCATGTTATTTTTCTAAATGACAATGTAATCTATAGCTGTAGTTGTCGGTGATTCAACCATAGACATGATAATATTACATAAATTAATGATTTGTTATATATAAAAAGTTATTAAAGAGAGTAAGTTTTGTTAATTTATACCTTACTCTCAAATTAAGTTGATAGTAAATGATTACAAGCACAGAATAATATTTGTCATTAGGAGTAAACATACCAAGCTTCTGAGTGAAACCGTTCTGAGATTGGATCTATGCCAAAGATAGTTCCATATGATGCTTAATAAGATCCTGCAGCAATGAAGACCTGTGAAGTGTACACAAACTATTATGTCTCAACCACAATCAAGTAGCTGATAATATTCAATCTCAGTGAAAAATAAACTATATTAAGTTATTCACTACAAATTGAGATAGGTGAATGTAAAAAATAACCTGTTCTGGTCACTGCACATGAGACATTTATATATCTATTGTGAACTCTATATATTCAGAAAAACACTGAAGTGTGCTCTGCGGTTTCTAGTTCAGGTAGCTCAAACAACACTTCTACGTCAGCCTTCAAAGGTTAAATTATTAAAAAAGAAATCATCATTGATGTTGTATTTGGCTTTAAAATCCAGAAGCTTTTTCATTAATCTCAGCTCTTAAGATTGATTTTAAATATTTAAGAATAATAAGTTTTTATTAGAAAAAAATATTTGTTAAACTTGTGTATCTTTAATGTAATAAATATTGACAAATGCCTATAGACCAGGCCATCCTTTGTCAATGTTATCTTGTATGGGGTTAGACTCTTCTACCATCTCCACAATATCCTCCTTTTCTAGGTATAGTCAAAAAATGACTTGAAAGCAAAAAATTTACCATGGTCCAACTTGTCCAAAATAGTTCCTGTAAATTTAACATTAGGAATAAAGTTTCCCTTATCACAGACATATTCACCAATAAAATAGTAGTCATGTTTTCTGCTTGAATGGCTTATCTTCAAGACATGTCAAACACTTTGATTTTGTACAAATGTATCCACCCCATTTGTGCTATTGATGCACCCAGGAAAAAAGTCCAAGCATTCACCAAGTCCACTATTATCTGATGCATAAAAAGGATTTGATTCCACTGTCCAATTAACAAGTTATTATTTCTCTAAATTTTAGTGATTTCAAACATACTACTAATAATGTATTTTGCAATACTATTAGCTCCCATTTTTTGGGCTGTAACATGGACTCTTAATGATTGTTTATTTCTTCGAAGAATCTATGTGATCAAAATTTCATGATGAACTAAGTGGAATTGGGCCTTCTTTTTTCTCTGACCATTTAGGATGTTGTTCACAAGTAATAAATAAAAAATTGAGTTCAAGAAATTAATGAGAAATTGACCATACCATTTGGATCTGTATGATGTAAAACGACAGAGAAAAAAGAATTAGACATAAACAACAAATTACATCATAAGCATGTGTACTAAAAGTTTTTTACAAATTTAGAGAGTGCTAATGATAATACCATGATACAGGAAGGAAAAAGGAGTAGTTGTCAGTTAGTATGTTAGTTATGAGTTTGACATGTGGGTCTTTTATGTTTCTATTTTTGGGAAATTGGTTAGTTAGTTAGTTGGAAGAGTGGCTATATAAGGCCAATTGTAAATAGCTATAGTATTCAATTGTTAATTGCAACTCTTCTCTGTACTCACTTCATTCTGATTGAATAAGAATTCTTGGATTGAAATTCCTTCTTTTCCCATGAATTTCCTTCTTTTTCTTGATGTTCTTTGATTGTTTTTGCATTCCCAGTTCATCCTTATCAAGTGGCATCAAAGAGCCAGGATCTTCCTTCAAGAATACATGGCTGATAATACCAAGAACCAGACAATAATTCGCGAGGTGGAAGATCGTATCACTGCAAACATTGATACACGATTTCAGCAGCTAGATGGAGGTTTCTTGTACAAGATGACAAATTGAATGCGAAGTTTATGGATTTGGTTGCAAACCTTAACAATTCTCTTCACGAAATGTTTCAGCAACACTCTTTGAAGAATTATTCAACGCAGAATCATGGCAATAAGCATCAAGGTGACAAATCTTCTTCCTACTCTTGTAATACTCATTTAGCCCATTTTGAATTTCCAAGATTCAGGGGTGAAGGAATAAAACAATGGTTGATTCAATGTGAAACATTTTTTTTGCTTGACAATACTCCTGAGGATTATAAAGTGAAACTGGGGGTGGTACATTTTGAGGGGAAGGCACTTCAGTGGTATTCTGCATATGTCAAATTGGTGGGGATAGGAAATTTACCTTCTTGGCTAGAGTTTACTCAGATTTTGTTAGATAGATTTGGTGAAGTCTGTGAAGACCCTATGGCTGAATTGATGAAATTAAGACATAAAAGGACTGTGTTAGAGTATCATGAAGCTTTTGATGCGATAGTTTCCAGGGTGGATTTGTCTCAAGAACATCAATTGAGTTGTTTTCTTGGAGGGTTGAAACAAGAGGTGCAAATGGTGGTTAGGATATTCCAACCAGACACAGTTAGAAAAGCGTTTTCCCTTGGAAAAATGTATGAGTCTTCCTCTATGTCTCAGGCCCAATCCAAATCTTTTGTTAAGCCACAAAAGTCAACTTTCACTGCCAAACCACCCCTTCTGCCTAACCCACCCAAACAACCTAATAACCCCTCCTTTAACCCTTTATCCAAAACACCAACCACTAGAAATTTGACACCGGAATATATGGCTGACAGAAGATCTAAAGGGTTGTGTTATTTCTGTGATGAACCCTTCACACCTGAACACAGTTTGAAACACAAGAAACTTCAAATTCATGTGCTAGAGGTAGATGAAGATGCAGCTTTACAACATTCGGAAAATCCTGTTAGTGAGGATGAGGGGGATCACCAGTTTGAACCATTAATATCTGTCCATGCTCTGACTGGAATGGCTAGTTTCAAAACAATAAGGGTGATTGAACAACACAACAAAATAGCCTTGCACATCCTAATAGACAGTGGGAGCACACATAACTTCCTGGATGAGACAACAACTAAGAAGATGGGATGTAGATTGGAGGCAATACCACCTGTAGCTGTTACTATTGCTGATGGGAATAAGGTTCAAATCTCTACTAGAGTAAAGAATTTTAGATGGTCCATCCAGAACACAACTTTTGTTTTTGATATGATGATCTTACCTTTGAGCTGTTGTGATTTGGTATTAGGAATTGAATGGCTAGTGAATTTTAATAAACTGACAATGAAATTTTATGTACAAGGAAGAAGGCATATCTTAAGGGGAACTACAAGTGCAGGGCTACAAACAATTCAAAAGCAACAGATGCATAAGACCTTTTCCTCTGGTGTTCATTTCTCCATGATAAGCCTTGCTGAGTCTGACACAGATTCCTTGTTGCATTCCTTAACTACTCACGCCACCCAATCATCCCTGCACCCTGACATTTATAAACTACTTGATGACTACAAGGATGTGTTTGAAATACCTAGAGTTACCCCCTAGCAGACCTGGTCATGATCATAAAATTCCTTTAACACAAGGAGTCAACCCTGTCAATAAGAGGCCATACAGATATACTAAGCAGCAAAAGGATATTATTGACGGCCTAGTGCAAGAATACCTTAAAACTGGAGTGATTCAACATAGCAACAGTCCTTATGCAAGCCCTGTTGTTTTGGTTGGAAAGAAGGATGGAACTTGGAGACTTTGCGTGGATTATAGAGAGTTAAATAAGGGCACTATTAAGAAACAAATTTTCAATTCCATTGGTGGAAGATTTGATGGATGAATTGCATGGATCAACTATCTTCTCTAAGATTGATTTTCGCTCTGGTTATAACCAAGTACGAATGGATGAAGCTGACATCCATAAGACTGCATTCAAGACTCATGGAGACCATTATGAATATCTGGTTATGCCCTTTAGACTTACAAATGCTCCCACAACCTTTCAGGACTTAATGAACTCAGTTTTTCAAGATTTTTTAAGGAAGTTTTTACTTGTCTTTTTTGATGATATATTGATCTACGGCAAGAGTCTCCTTGCTCATATCACTTATCTTCATCAGGTTTTAGAGACAATGAGATTAAACAGTTTATTTGCCAAGCAATCTAAATGTTATTTTGGTGTGGATATAGTGAAATATTTAGGTCATTTCATCTCTAAAGATGATATTGCTACAGACCCTACAAAGATTGAGGCAGTGTAGCAACGGCCTCTTCCTCAAACTGTGAAGCAGTTGAGAAGTTTTTTGGGTTTGGCTGGGTACTATTAACAGAAATGTTGAAGAAGGATAATTTCTCTTGGACTCCTCAAGCCAAGGAATCATTTCAGCAACTTAAGCAGTAGTTGATTAATGCCCTAGTTTTAGCAATGCCTGACTTTTCTCAACAGTTTGTGGTTGAAGTGGATGCATCTGGCCAAGGGTTAGGAGCTGTTTTGATGCAGCATCAGCATCCAATTACTTATATTAGTAGGAATTTAAACAAGCAACAACAGTCTCTATCTACTTATGAGAAGGAGCTTTTGGCTGTTGTATTTGTAGTTCAAAAGTGGAGACACTAATTACTCAACCGAAGATTTCTCATCAAAACAGATCATAGGAGTCTAAAGTACTTCCTGGACCAAAGACTAAGTACTGCATTTCAGCAAAGGTGGTTGGTAAAACTTATGGAGTTTGATTTTGATATTGAATATCGGCAAGGTTCGAAGAATGTTGCGGCTGATGCTTTATCAAGAAGAAAGTTGGTGGAATGCAATGCCATAGTGAGAATGGAACCTGATTCAGATATGTTGGCCAGAATTAAGTAATCTTGGTCTGATGACTTAATACTGCAGAAGATCATTTCAGACATAAGACTAAATCCTACTTCGCACAAGCATTTCTCTTGGGACAGAGATGAACTAAGAAAAAAGCATAGGCTGGTGGTTGGTAATAATTGGGAATTGAGACAAGAAATACTTGCTTGGGTTCATGGTTCTACTATTGGAGGTCATTCAGAGAGAGATGCTATCCTACAGAGATTAAAACCTGTGGTTTATTGGAAAGGGATGTCTAAGAATGTAAGACGATTTGTTGCTCAATGTGTCACTTGTCAAACAAGTAAATATGAAACTGCGGCATCCCTCGGATTATTACAGCCACTAACAATTCCAAGACAGGTGTGGCAACATCTAGCAATGGATTTTATAGAAGGTCTCCCTAATTCATTTGGTAAGTAGGTCATTTTTGTTGTAGTTAACAGATTGAGTAAAGGTGCACATTTTATGGCTTTGGCATACCCCTTCTTAGCAGCGGATGTAGCACAGAGTTTCTTAGACAATGACTTAAAACTCCATTGATTTCCTGCTTCAATTACAAGTGATAGGGATCCCATTTTTACCAACCGGTTCTGGAAGGAATTTCTCTCATTACAAGGCATACAACAACATATGTCCACAGCCTATCACCTCCAGATTGATGGCCAGTCGGAGGTTGTTAATAGGTGTCTTGAAACCTATTTGAGGTGTATGTGCACAGATTCTTCTTCGAGCTGGTCCAAATGGCTTCCACTTGCTGAATGGTGGTACAATTCCTCTTATCACAACACAATTAAAGCTAGTCCTTATGAAATTATATATGGTCAGCCCCCTCCTCTCCATTTGCCTTATCTTCCTGGGGAGTCCAAAGTAGCTGTGGTGGATAGAAGCTTGCAAAAGAGGGTGGAAATGCTTAAAATGATCAAGTTCCATATGCAGAGAGCACAACATCGCATGAAACAGCTTGCAGACAGACATCGATCTGACAGAAAGTTTCAGATTGGAGACTTGGTGCTGGTAAAGTTACATTTTTACAGGCAAGTATCTGTGGCTTTCAGAGACAATACCAAACTTTCTCCAAAGTATTTTGGGCCATTTAGGGTGGTGGACAAAGTGGGTGCAATAGCTTACAAGTTAAGACTACCAGTAGGATCTTAAATTCATGACGTGTTTCATGTGTCTCAACTCAAGCGATTTGTTGGTAACTCCTCTACTTCCCAGGATTCTCTTCAACCTCTCACTGATCCTGTACTAAAGGAACCTGAATACATATTGGATCGTATGACTGTTAAAAGAAGGAATAAGGCTATTACTAAGGTCCTTGTTAAATGGAAGCATCAATTAGAAGAGGATGCCACATGGGAATTTTATTTTGATTTAAAGAAGAAATTCCCTACCTTCAATCCTTAAGGACAAGGATTTTCTCAGGCAGGGGGGATTGATACAAGAAGGAAAAGGGTGACTATATAAGGCCAATTGTAAATAGCTATCGTATTCAATTGTTAATTGCAATTCTTCTCTGTACTCACTTCATTCTGATTGAATAAGAATTCTTGGATCGGAATTCCTTCTTTTTCTGTGAATTCCCTTCTTTTCCTTGATGTTCTTCGATTGTTTTTGCATTCCTAGTTCATCCTTATCATACCATTCATCCAATTTTGTGAGGGCTGAAAGTGGTACAGAGTTCGATATGGCTATTTTTCAGGTACCCTGTAATTCATTGAATTCATGTTGTGTAAGGATGCATCCCCTGCAGTGATCTCTATGATGATAGAGCCAAAGTAGCTTAGTTTGACTTTGATCAAGAATACTACCCTATCCTTTTATCAGAAAATAAAAAAGAGAAATTCATTTGAGTTGGGGTATCTTTAAAATAAATACCCATAAGTAGTTGAGAGCTGACCAATTAATTTTTAGTTAATAATTAATAAGTTAGATTATTTAATTAAAATTAGTAAATTAACTATTAATTTAGGTAATAGATTTAAAATGAAACCAACACACATCCTAGAGTTTCACTTTTGATTCTTGAACGTAGAGATTTTTGGAATGTGAACGAGTAAAATGAATTAATGATTTATATAAATTCATAAATAACTTTACATGTGACATGCTTTTAATTTTGAAAGGATTTCAATTTTATGTTTACTTTCTTTTTATATTTATTTTTAAGTATTTCTCTCTCTCTTTTTTTGTTTTACATCTCATAATGAAGTATGGTACAAACATGATTGATTTTGAAAATGGGATAGGTTTCCCTTCTCTTAACATCTAACTAGCATATGAAAAACTTTATTTTGTTATGGATTAGTAAAAATTAGACTCTTCTACTTTAAAACTCATTATTACAACTCACTTTTGCCTCCTTTAAAAAATAGAAAAGCCCTCATATACATGTTAAAAAGATATATTATGGGCATAATAATTTTTTATAACACTTTATATAATATTATTTTTTCTCTATCTCTTTCTATTATATAATTGTTATATATCAAGTACAAAAAATTATGTTAAAATTCCATCCAAACATTTAAATGATGACACAACTAAACTTATGATGAAATTAAAGTTGATGGCTAATGAGTTGGAGGATAGCTCTAAGCTTGGGTAGTTGTGTGTTATTACTTTTTTCATTAGTATATATCTGCGTTGATTCTATAATTTATAATTTTTTTATTTTAATTCATGCGTTGAACAATATACAGAATTCAAAGTGCACCTTCTCATCAGTTTTGCCCGAGAGAAAAAAAGAAAAAATGATAATCATAAGCTTGACAGAAAACTTCAAAAGAACAATCAATAAGATATCAAAATATGTATTCAATATGTTTTGTATAAATTTTAATAAAGAATAATGTTACATACACACACTTAAAACAATTTTTATCATTGTCTACTTCTTGGCTTTCTTTGCCAATTGCCACCTCGCTTATGTTAAGGTGATTATTTAGTAAGCAAGATTTTAGAAAAAAAGAGAAGAGAAGATAAATTTTATATTTTAAACAAATATATTTTAAATTAATATTTTTTAAATTAAAAATATAAATTAATATATTAATATAAATTTAATATGTTAATTATACATTTATCACAATAAATTATACAATTTTTTTAATTTAAAATTAAAAATATGACTTCTCTTTCTTTTCCTCTAAAATTCCTCTTTAAAATATACTTTAAAAATTTTGTTTAGTGAAATATAGTACACAATACAAATTATTTATCAAATACAATAATCTCAAAGTGACAATATCACATACAATCAATAATTAAACAAAACTTAAATACAATAGTACTATAAGTGTTATTCTCTAATTGAAACTGAAGTTTTATTTTGATAAGGGGAGATAACCTTTAATATCAACTTTTATTGTGTCAATTATCATTACCACACGTCAAACTCCAAATTTAATTAACAAATAACACCAAATGCACTTATGATCATTTACTTAAGTTTTATCCTATATAATATCCTGATAAATGCTTTCCTCATGGTCAATTTCTGCATGCTTCATGCTCCAAGCATTTAGTTTTGAGATTCCCACACTTTGACTTCCCATGTTGAAAACATAAAGATGGGCATCTCCATCTATAGCCAATGAAGGATAAACTCTACTGGTAATGCAAACTCTCCCTTCATCCCCAAAACTCTCAATAATGGATCGGTCAATCTGCACAATATATGAACATACATAAATATAAAACTAGCAACAAGATGAAACAAAAAGGATAGTACTTGTCATTAGAAACATACCAAGCTTCTTAGTGAAATTGTTTTGAGATTGGGGTCTATGTCAAATATAGTTCCATATGTGCTTTTATCAAGGTCCTGCCGCGTTGAAGACCTATATAATGTACATAATTCTCAAATACTCAAGTGTCAATCATAAATCACAAGTTGAGATTTAATCATAATGAAAATTGAATATGTATTTGTCATTGCTTTCTGGAATAAAGAAGGAGCAACCTTCAAGCCAAATGGAAGGACTTTCCATTGGTATTGAGCATTAGGAATACATAAAGAAATTTTCCAGAAAGAAGAAAAAGAAGATAAAGTTCTTCAAAAAGAAATCCAAAAGAGGAAAGAACAAGAGTACCAGATGCTTTACCTGCTATGGTCACTGCACATGAGACATACATATCTATTGGGAGCTCTATAAATTCTGAAGAAGATTGCAGTGTGTTCTGCCCTGTCCTCAGATGCTAAAGCTAACAAACCAAATGGCCCTATTGTACCACTTCTTGATGCATATTCTTCACTACATAGTAAATGAGGATCAACTTCGCTAGGATCTAGCCACTCTGCACTTTCTAGGGCAGGTAGTTCAAATAACACTTCTACATCGGCCTTGAAAGTTATGTTCAAAAGTAATCAACATTGATGCAGTACTTGGTCTTAAAATTCATCTAAATAAATAAATAAAACAAATGACAGAAAACATAGCACCAGTTTATTTACCTGTGATGCAGTGATACCTGTCACTTCAAGAGTTGATCCACCAATGATTTTCTCTCCAATTATGGTAATTTGTTTGTCACGAAGTTTTTCCACCTCTTCAATTGGCCACTGTATCAATCGCTTCCCACTTTTATCAAGCCAAACCTGCCTTGGAATACACTACATAGCCAAACAACACTAACTTAAAATATCTAGATCATGCTATGATATGAAATGAATGTAGTCCTGAAACAATTTTTAAAATGGACGCTGGTTAAATAATTAAGGGTCTTGCTAATAAGTGACTAAAAGGTACTACTAATGAATTAATAAATAGGAACTTTTTATTGGAAATCTTATTAAAATCATGATAGGAGTGCATGCTTTGTATATGTATATAATTAGTCCTATGATCTCTTCAAATGTTCAATAGTGAGTGTGAGAAGTGTTTGTTGAAATCCTATATTGACTACAATTATGGTCACAGTAGAACTTACGAAAGGTAAGGCAATCTTTACCTTATGAGTTACCTTTTAGAATTCAGTTAAACCAATCCCAAATTTGTATTGTCCAATAAATAAAAGAAAGGACAAACATGGAGCTAAAATAAATACCTGTAGACCAGCCCATCCTTTATCAAGATCATCTTGTGTAGTGTCATTTTCTTTTGACCATCCCCACAATATCCTCCTACTCTTGGCATAGTCAAAAAATGTCTTGGCAGCATAAAAATTTCCATGGTCCAATATTAACTCCACACTAGTTCTTGTGAAATCAGCATCAGGGATAAACTTTTCCTGATCAGGGTGATAGTTACCTAGTAAATAGTGCTCTTGTTGTTTGTTCTGAAAACTCAATTTCAAAACATGCTTAACACTTGAGTTTTGTACTGATGTGTCCACCCCATTTTTTGTGCCACTGATGAACACTGGAAAAAAGTCTGGGCATTCCAACATTCCACTACTATCAGAAGTATACAAAGGATTGTGATGTACTGTCCAATTAACAAAATCCTCACTTCGGTAAATAAGAGCCTTCCCTTCATCACCATTTTTAGCACCAATTATTACTCTCCATTTGCCATCACTTCCCTCCCAAGCAGTTGTTGGGTCTCTAAAACTTTTCATTTCAACTCCATTGGGTGGAGTCATGACTGGGTTTTGAGGGTGTTTGACCCATTCCCTTAAGAAGGGGTCTGAAAGATTCTTGGGCATAGTCAAGTTTTGAACTTGATGTTTATTATTATCACCCCCAGTGTACATAATAACAGGTTTTTGCCCATGGATGATTGTGGCTGAGCCAGAATAGCAGCCATGAATGTCATAAGGTTCACTTGGTTCAAGAGCATGATTCAGATGAATCCAATTGATGAGATCATAGGATACTGAATGACCCCATACAATTTTACCAAAGGTTGGCGCATAAGGGTTATGCTGGTAGAAAAAGTGGTAAACTCCTTTATAGTACATTGGTCCTGCCACATTTAAATCAACACTTGTCATTACTAGATCATAATTTGGATGAGTTTCATTGAATTAAGAGTATACAAGTGGATGGGAAAGTAGTGCATTAGCTCCTATTATTTTGAGGTTTACATGGACAAGAAGTGATTGCTTATTTATGCCAAAAATCTATTTGAGCTAAATTTAATGTGGAACGTAGGGGAATTGGATTCCCCCCCTAATCATTTATTTATCTCAAGTTACAAAAATCAACTCTCTGTTTCAATATAAATATACTGATCAGATTAATTTATGTACAAATTCTAATGATATTCAACAATTTAAAAGTACAAGAAATTCACAAACATACCATTTGGATCTGCATGATGAAGGCAACCATTTTCAGTTTTTGTCAGGGAAACATGTCAAATGACAGAGAGAAAAGAATTAGGCATAAGCAGTGAATTTGAACATAAGCATGGATGCTAGAAGTAAGTTGACAAAGAGTGTTGTGGACACACCATTCATCCAATTTTGTGGAGGTTGAAAGTGGTACCTAGTTCGGTAAGGTTGTTTTTCAGGTACCATCATGTACTTGTTTGAATTCATGCTTTGTGAGGATGCATTCTCTGCATTGATCTCCATGACGATGGTATCAAAGTTATTGAAAGGTCAACAAGAGCCATCGATAGCTAGTGGCCTGGTTGGATGGACGTAGTAAAATGAATCGTGCACACAAATCCTTAGCCTGTTAGAATTTAAATATAAACCATCTTTGATAACATTGCCACTGAAAAATATATTTATTGGTGACTTGACTTTCATGGTCTTTGCAAATTCAATATTTTTTTCTAAATAGTAAAATTGTTAAAGAACATTAGTTAAGGAATAAAAAATATAGCAATGTGTATTTCTTATAATTTGTATGTATTTTAAGATGATTTTTAATAAATACTACCAGATATCAGGATCCCTCTTTAATAAACTTAACACGAAAAAGAAAACTTTTAGAGACAAGGTATAAAAAAATAGGACAAAACACTTATATATGTGAATGGTAAAATATTATCATTCTCCCTTTTTTGATGGAGGACCTTCATAAACAGATAATTCAAAGTTGATCTCTCCTCAAACACTTAAGTTTTCCAGTTAAACATATTAAAAGAAATTTGAAGTCTTGGTTTTTTTATTTTTTATTTTTTTGGGCTGGTGGGTATACAATGTTTGCTCTTTTTTACTTCTATTTTAAGATAAGACACTTGTCTAGGCTTTTTCGGCCAAGATCTTCACACGTATGTTCCATAGAATAAGGTCAATAGATGCCATATAAGATTGTTTTCAGAAAACTTAAAATAATAGTTGGCAAATGACAAAGACCAGAGATGCTTAAAAACTTTCCACTTATATCATTTCTGGTCTTTGTCATTTGCTTTTAGGTTAGCTTTAGTCTGCTACTTGCTGCAAAACAATGCATTTTCCTCTGATTTGGTAAACCACACATTCTTTGACATTAGCCTGAATTTAAAAATTTACATTATTTAATAATTTTTTATATAAATATATAAAATTAACTAATCTAACCTTTTAATTATTTTATATTATCTTTGTGATGTGTATATCAAATTTTATATAATTTAAAAATTTATAAACATATTATCTAAAATTTAAAATTTATATGTATTTTAAAAATATATTATGCGTTGATAAAGCAATGCAATAAAACATAAATTGATTTTATTTTTATGAAAGTTTATAAAATTAATCTACTTACTAAAAATATTAAAATTATTTGTTAAATTAATTAATTTTATATTTTATAAAAATTATTAAATATTTAAATTTGATACCTAATATTACAAAATATAATTAGAAAATAACACCTAAATATTCTTCGTATATAAATGCTATATAAAAAATGTACAAGGTGAAGATAAGATGAACCCCATTTAGTCTCCATAATTTTTTATGTTCCAAAATTTAACTTTAATGAAAAAAAAATCTATTAAGTAATGAAAAATGATTTGGACGTGAGACACGATTAAAGAAGTCGAGTAAATCTAATAAAATTTAAGATGTTATTTAGTTTTTAAAAAACACTTTTATTTTTATTTTTAATTATAACATTATTACCTTATTTTTATTATATTTATTTGATATATTTTAAATATTTTATATTTTCATATTATTTTTTATAAATGAACATAATTGCTAAATTATGCAGTAGCAAGAAAATTAAACAAATATATATTTAAAAAAAACAATGAAGATTATGAAGTTACAAAAAAAGGTAAATGTAAATTATGTAATGGAGTAAATAATATGTTTAATTGAGTCTTAAATACCAAAGTGCTGTTGCTAAATATTTTTATTTTTTCTTATATGATTTAATGTATTTTTAAATATGTATATTTAATTTTTACTAAAAATTATATATATAAATTTAATAATTTTATACATGTACGCACTATTTAAAACAACAATATTTATATATTTATACGATATTTCGTAACTGTTGAGAACTTGAGGCTAACACTGTTTCGGGTTTAAGTCCGATCAATATGAGGCAAGGAAAAATAAATAACTTACATATATTTGGGAGGGGTTTTTTAAAGGAAAAAAAGAGAGAAGATAATATATTTTTAAATTTTAAATTAAAAAATTATATATTATTTATAATAACAATATATTATTAAAATACTAAATGTTAATATATTAATTTTAAATATATTTATTTAAAATATAAATTTTGATTTTTTTACATTAATAAAATAAAAAAATCAAATATTATGTATATGTTTCAAATAAAAAAACATTTTAATTTAAATTATATAAAAGAAAATTAAAATTCATTTCATTATTGCTATTTTCTTTAAGTCAATTTTAATAATGCAATATAAAAATTAATTATAATTAATTTTATTTATAAAAAAATTTGTGTTAGAAAAAGTTAAATATAATTGACTTTAGTTATAAAAGATTTTTTTTTTCACGTAAACTTAACATTACATATCTACAGTGTGATGGTAACAAAGATTTTAGTGTTCAATCTGCTTATCGTTACATTTATAATTACTTCACTATAAGTAGTGGTTTGTAATTGTGTTTAGTGTAGGCATTATACAAAATTTAGAAGATAAATGCACCGAGCATGTATTGTTTAATACAATTCTAGTATAGAGGAATTTAACTAAATGAGGATTGAAGATTTCTTTAAAAGCATGTGGGCTTTGTGATAATAAAGATGAGGAAGTAGTGCACTTTTTTTTTTGCATTGCGATAATTCAATAAGATTGTGGTATATGGTATTTGAATGGTATAAGTATATTCTTACCTAAAAATTTGCATAAGACATTACTGAATATGTGTAGAATTTAATATGAAAAAAATAAATGGAAGAGAGCTGTAATTGTGTGGTTTGCAGTCATATAAACAATTTGATTTTAGATAAATAATATTATCTTCGAGAATGATATAGTAAATATTAGTGAAATGTTTGATTATATTAAGTATCGTTCTTAGAAGTGGCTTGCGTAAGGACCTTTGAAAGCTCAATTATGTAGGTAAATTAAATTAATGATTTTTTAACATATATTGTTAATTCCCTTTATAGATGTAAAGGTTAGAGTCCTCATTGTACTCATATTTTTATCTTTAATAAAATGTTAATGTTTAAAAAAAATATTAAATTTTAGTTATTATATATTTCTTTAGTTATTACTTGTAGCATTTTCTATTTTTATTTCTTAATTAAAGAATATTCTGCTATCCATTATCAATTTTTTTTTTCATTATCAAACTTTAATATACGCTTAAAAAAAATTCTCAATACATAAAATAATAATAAATAATATGTTGTGGTAAAAAATAATATATAAGAGAAAAAAATTATGTGCAATAATAGAAATATAACTTCTGTAATTGTTAGCCACGTATTTTTATTTATTTTACACACATGTTTTCTATTTTTTTTTATTAAATAGCACTTATTTTTATTTATTATTTAATTATTAATTAAAATTTATTTTATTTTATAAATATATTTAATTGTTATTTAATACCGTAAACTAACCTTAAAAATAATAATACATTTATTAATTATTATTAAAGTATTTGTTATTAAATTATTATTGTATCAGTTACTAGGAAGGAAGAATTTTAAAGGTCCTCTTTCTTTTATGTTAGTAAACACCGGTGTAATAAAAGTAATTTTTATTTATTTTGAATAAATAATATATAAATTTAAAAATATATTTAAAATAAAAATTTTAAAATAGAATGTCATATTTTTATTATTTTATTCTTTTTTATATTTTAGAATTATATATTTGTTATTAGATTATTTTATTTTATTTATAAAACCTATTCCGAGTATTGTTTCAGTATGTGCAAGTGGTTATACTAAAGTCTACTGTAAGCGATTTGTATTTTTTTGTTACTAAAACTCTAATAACATTCTCATAATTTTTTAAAATATATTAATTGGTAATTTTTATAATTAAAGTGAATTATAATCAATTTATTTTTATAACTAAAGTTAATTATAATTTAAAATTTTTAAAGTAATTTTTTATAATTAAAATTAATTATAATCAATTTTTATATTATGCTATCAAAATTAAGTTTATATCAATTTTTGTAATATATAAAATAATAATAATAATAATAATAATAAAATTTATTTTAATTTACTTTTATAAGATATTTTTATAATTTTTTTTTTAATTTAGAGCACATACATAACATCTAATTCTTTTTATTTAATTAACGTAAAAAATTTCCTCTTCCTTATTTTTTTCAAAACTTCCATTTTTAAATAATCTCTTAGTTGAAATATGAAGTTTTCCATATCTGAAACAATATTTTATTATTTTCTTTTCGTGTATTTTTCTTGTGACATTAATTATCACATTTTTATTTTTTCATCTCTTATTTAAAAATATTTTTACACCTTATTTTTGAGTTTTTCTTACATAAATAAAATTATTATTCCCTAAATATCCTGAAAAGAAAAAAATTACGTATTCTAAAAGTACATATAAAAGAAGTCGATTTAAATCAACTTTCCTTTTAAAAATTTTTACACAAAAGTCAATTTAAATCAACTTCTATTATAGGTATAATTTTTTTTTACATATAAGTCGATTTAAATTGATTTATATTTTGCTTTTAAAATTTTTTTTATACAGAAGTTGATTTAAATCGACTTTTATTATAGGTTTAATTATTTTTACATAGAAGTCGATTTAAATCGACTTCTATTTTTCTTTTGAAATTTTTTTATACAGAAGTCGATTTAAATTGACTTCTATTTTATTTTTAAATTTTTTTCTATAAAAATTAATTTAATTCAACTTTCATTTTGGTTTCAAATTTTGTTTATATATGAGTCAATTTAAATTAACTTTCACTGACACATGAATATGTTTTAAAAAGAAGTCGATTATAATTAACTTTGTAATACATAATAAAAGTTGATTAAAAAGAAATCTATTATAAATAAATAAAAATTTGCCATTTAAAGATGAGAAAATTTTGAAATTAAGTGTGAAAATTAGAGTGAAATGATAACATTCATTAGCAATTGCTTTGCACGTTCTTAAACCTTACAACAAATTTTAATACAATGACACAATGTGCTGCACATAATATGCATGATATGCTGAATGGATGTCACTCATTCCTTGTAGCTTCTAGAGCTAATTTGTTTGCATGATAGGGATTGGACTGGAACTCGATAAGAAAGCTCAAGGGATTTATCATGAAGGCAAATATTCCAACGAAAGCTATTAATTAAAAGGAAGGCCGAGTAGTGGTAGTTAACCGAGGGAGGGAGCAGCCGTCAAAATTAGCTCTAAAAGTTATCATGCATATAGTTATCATGCAATCAAATTAGCTCTAAAAGTTACAAGGAACAAATGACATCCTTTCAGCATATCATGCATATTATGTGCATGTGTCATTGTATTAAAATTTGTTGTAAGGTTTAAGAAGAGAAGTGCAAAGCAATTGTTAATGAATGTTATCATTTCACTCTAATTTTTACACTTAATTTTAAAAAAATTTTATCATCAAATGACAAATTTTTATTTATTTATAATAGACTTCTTTCTAATTAACTTTAATTATGTATTACAAAGTTAATTATAATTGACTTCTTTCTAAAACATATTTATGTGTGAGTGAAAGTTAATTTAAATTGAATCATGTGTAAATAAAATTTGAAACATGAATGAAAGTTGAATTAAATTAATTTTTATATAAAAAATTTAAAAATAAAATAAAATTTAACTTTATAATAGACTTCTATATAAAAATAATTAAACCTATAATAGAAGTCGATTTAAATCGACTTCTGTGTAAAAAATTTTAAAATAAAAGTTAATTTAAATCGACTCATATTATATGTATTTTTAGGATATTTATGTAATTTTTTTTAAATATTTAGAGAATAATAATTTTTTATTTATTTTATTTGTATAAAAAAGTCTTATTTTTTTTTAGATGTATGGGATGATTAGGATTAGGATTAGGAAGCATTGGGGATGGTGTATGTGGGTGTGGCAGGGAAATGAGATGTTAAAAGTTCATAATCAGCCACTCATGATCCCCTCACAGTCACGGGACCATATGCATTCACTTTATCTCTACTTTTTAGGAGAGAATGTTGCCTTCAACAATCCATCAATGTCAGAGATATACTGTTTAGCAAGATATATATCATATTATCTCCATTTTTATTTATTTATTCAGGAAAACAAAATATAAATTAAGAAATTCAATTATTTAATTCAAATTTTTGTTATTTTTTTAGGAAAACATAATTTTAGAATATTTATTGAGATTGATTAACTTTTAAGTTCCAAAATGAATAATAATTATTTTATATTTTAAAGTATACTCTAAGATGGATGAGTATAAAAAAAAGTTAAAAATATTTGAAATAAAAATATATAATTATGTATATAAGTGTTAGTTTTTCGTGTTAAAACAATAGAACTGGTAGAAAAAGAAAGAAATGATGCTAAAAGTTGCAAGATAGGAGAGAAGAAAATCATAATGTTATTATGCAAATGCAATTATTGAGGAAGAAAAAATTTAGAAAAAGGGAAGAAAAGACAGAAAGTGCATTTGAGTCTTTAGAGTTGAGAACAAGGCATTTTGGTTTGCCTTTTGGTCTCTTGGCTCTCTCTTACTTGTGAGCTTCAAAGTCATCCTTTTCCTCATCGACATTCTTCTAACTCTTCTCTCTTTCTCTTATTTTTCTCTCTCACATACATCTCTCGAAAGTTCCTCAACCATATAGCTGCTTATAACTGTTCTTATTATCATTCTCTTGAAGCACACTTGGTGTGGTGCTATAGCTACTTTCAAGTTAGCTATATATCTAGGTTTGAAGTCAATATATCTCCGGATTCATTCCTCTTTCTCTGTCTGGTGTTCTCAAGAATCTGAAAAGGTTGAAGAATAGAGAAAGCTACATAATTAAACGTGATCGATCCAAGCTGAAGATACCAGATCCATTAATTCCACACCATATATTTTCTTTTTCAGTGTAAGTTGCCTGTAATTAGGTTTAGTTAACTATAAGATATCATAAATTCTTGTCCATGATGCTACAAAAAAAAAATTGTTTATTTTTCACAAATGTGTATGAATGCTCTCATGTTCAAGCTTCACGTAAAATGATTTGTTAGAAATATAACTAAAAATACTCTTCATAAGGTTCAGATAACTCTTTTTATGAGCTAGGTTTTAGAAAACTATAATTAATTTTTAAAAAAATGCATAAGTTTCGAATGTATTTCTCTTAATAGATAAATAACATTTTATAAAAAAATGTTTATAAGTGTAAAAAACCATACATAACTTGTCATGTGATATATGAAGATTCTCTCCCGCATGTGAGTACATATATATACATTATATGTAATGTGTGTGTACGTCTCACACGTATATGTAGAGTACTTTGTTTTCCTACCAAAATTTAACATATATACAGATGATGAAAGGTTTGGTGGTGGAGGAAAATATGTCCAATTTGACGTCTGCATCGAGTGAAATAAGTGGTTCTTCCGGAACCAGATATGACAACACTTCTGATCTCTATTATGCTCAGTACTCTTCTGCTTCAAATCAAGAACCACAACTCAAAAGGAAGAGAAGAGTTCCGGGCCACCCAGGTCATAAATCAGATCAAAACACTGTTCTTTTTTTCCCTTTTAATTGATAGTATACACATAGGAGTTTGGTGCAAAAATTAACACTTAATTTGTTAACATAATTGTGTTTGATTTAATTTATTTTAAAAAATTTGTCAAGTTTACGGTACAGCAGCAAACACCTAAATTATATATTTATTTTACTCTTCTCTGTAGTGTAAATTTTATTCCATATATATGAAATTTGAGTTAAAAACAAATACCAGATATAATAATATAATATATTTAATTTGTTTATTTTAGTATACATAAATGGAAACAAAGATAATCTTACTTTTATCTTACTGTATTCTTATCTAACTTCTGTATTATATTAATTTATATCTTATTATGTATATTACGAGTGTATTTTATATATTGTTTTACAATTGAATGGCGTTGGTTTAATTCATTTTTCTTTTTACTTGGTTCCGTTCAGACCCTGGGGCAGAAGTGATAGCCTTGACTCCACAGACCCTTTTGGCAACAAACCGGTTCTTTTGTGATATTTGTCAAAAAGGGTTTCAAAGAGATCAAAATCTACAGCTTCATCGAAGAGGGCATAATTTGCCATGGAAGTTAAAGAAAAGGAATATCAAAGAAGCAAGAAAAAAAGTATATGTGTGCCCAGAGCCAACATGCCTTCACCATGACCCATTAAGGGCCCTCGGGGACCTCACTGGAATCAAGAAACACTTTTTCAGGAAGCATCATGCAGAGAAGAAATGGAAGTGTGAGAAGTGCTCCAAATGTTATGCAGTACACTCAGATTGGAAAGCCCACTCCAAAATTTGCGGCACCAGAGAATATATATGTGACTGTGGAACCGTTTTCTCTAGGTAACTAAATTTAATTAAGAATCTGATTACTCAACTTTTAATTGATTTTAAATCAAAAACTAAAGCAACTTATCTTCAAAACACATTGTAAATATATTGCTTTAAAAACTTTTTTTTTTTTTTACTTATATGCAGTAACAAAAATATCATTTATTAACCATTTGTGAAATTGTGATTAGACTTTGGCTTGTTAGTATAAGTTTTGTTTGCTAGAAGTTCAAGTATTAGTATAAATATTATGGATTCATACTATTAGTACGATACATCATATTTAAAAATATAAATTTGTTAGTAAAAATTGATAAGTACTATTACTATATTATACTGTTAGCATAATATATTTTACTATTAACATAAATTAACAATAGTTATATGAATAGTTTAAATTATGCTAAAAAATTATTGATAAGAGCTATAATTAAATGATAAAGCGCTAGTAAAATTGAATTTTTTATATTGATAATAAATTACCTGTGCCCATTTATTTGCTCTTTTTATTTCTTCAATTAGAAAGTAAAAAAAAAAATTAAGAGAAATATTCACTTTTAACCATGTATTACTTTGTAATTATGGATAAGAAACAAATAGGTGATAATTATCATCAAAACAGAACAACAAAAATTCATCTTTAATGATTTTAAAATATGTTTCTAAGGAATGTATGTGTGTGTGTGTATATATATATAATATTACATACATATCATTTTTTAATACTTAAATGATTAAAAAAGTTTATATCTTGGCTTACTTTTTGTGGTTGCAGGAGGGATTATTTTATTACTCACAGAGCCTCTTGTGATGCCTTAACTCAAGAGAGTGGTAGGTTGAACCTTGAAGATAACGCCAAATTTCATAGTCATGTCCTTCAAGCACCATCACTAAAAAGAGAACAAGAGTTTAACTTAGGTCTATCAAGAACTCCATCATGGTTGGCTTCTCCAATGGCTGAAGAAGTTGTCCATGATCAAACAAATAGGGCCTTAGATTTCTCCTCATCACCATTATTCCCAACACATGTCAACCATGAAAACCCTAACCCTACAACTACTTTGCTTCGTTCTTTTCATTCCATTACTTCTTCTCCTCAAATGTCATCAGCCACTCCTTTGATGCAAAAGGCTTCACAAATAGGTGTAACAATGAGCAAAATTACACCTTCAGAAGCCTTGCTTAGACCCCACTTATTATTGCAAGAGATTCACGTGCCTGAATATACAACAAGGTACATGGCTTCATCCTCAGCTTTTTATGGAATGGTTATACCTTCACGTGAAGAATAGGAAATGGGTTTGTTCATGACTTGGCATCTTAAGAGAATAAAATTGCAAACACTTCCAATTACTTGGAAGATGGTGCTGCCACATCACTTAAGAAGATAAAAGCTGTTGATCAAACATTTTCGTTATTTTCCATGATATGATGACTAGTATTAGACTATACCTTATGCTAGAAAGTTTAAGGAAGCTATCACTATAAGGGGTATGTTCAATCCACCAAGAGATAATGCTAACTTTCAGGAACTTGTTTCAAAACCAGCATATATAATCTTAATTTGGTAATAAAAGCAACGAGGAAACTACAATGATTCCATCATTAATTGAAATGTTATTATATATGTTTGTGTATGCCTACTTGCGTCCAATTAAATATGTTTTAAATTTTTTAAATATGACTAAATTTTATTGTAGTCGTTATTTTGGTTTTTTATTAATTTTAATTTTTGTAAATTTTTAATTCTTTAAAAAAATATTCCTATTATGGGTAGACCACATTATTAATAAGTAATAAAAATATTTTAAAAAGTTTTAAAGTTTATCATGAGAAATAAAAAAACATATTTAATTTAATTGTATTATAAAAAATTAAAAAAAAAAGCTCTCATAAAATAATATAAATTGTAAAAAAAATGTGAATCTTATCTTTTTATCTAAACTAATCTTGTTTGAATTGGATAGAACTCACACTGAAAGATAAAATTCTTGTTTTGATTATTTTACACAACTGCAGAAATAACTTAAAATCATAAGTTAAGCTGAAACAATCTGTTATTAGTTAATTCATGTATTTGACAATAAAAAATGTTAATTACATTAATAACGTCATAATTTTACAAAATAATCTTCAATAAAATTATGGATTCTAAACATGACCGATATTAATTTTATGAATTGATTAAAGTCACGGCCTCTTTTAGTCTGAATTATAATATTTGGATTTAAGTTTACTTATGCTTGTTATAAAATGAACGTAAAATTACAAGGAAGAATAGATAGAAGAATATAGAGAGGAAGAGAGAATCTCAATTTCATTTTCACATCACCTCAATACAAATGAGACACCTATTTATAGGCCTAAAACTATAACTGAAAAATCATATCTTTTTGAATGAGAATTAAACAAAACAGTTACAAAATCGTAAGTTACAAAGAATAAGGAGGAGTTATGAATATGGACATTTACTCATATAATAATTCATAACACTCCCTCTTGAATGTCCATTATTTGAGAATATGTTTTATAACATCTAGCTAGGAGAAACTCAATGGGATAAAACCTAAGAAAAATACATTATTATTTACGCTATTACATGCTGCCTCATTAAAAACCTTGCTAGAAAAACCCAATGGAAAAAAATCATAGCTAAAGAAAAAAGAGTGCAAAGCGTATTAATTCTCCCCCTCATGTGGACAATCATTTTGAAGACGACGAAGTCCAATCTTGTAAACTAGTTGTTCAAAAGTTTTACTTGGAAGTGACTTTGTGAAAATATCTGCTAGATTCTCACATGAACGAACTTGTTGAATATTTATATCACCATTCTTTTAAATATCATGGGTAAAAAAGAATTTTGGAGAAATATGCTTTGTTCTATCTCCTTTAATGTACCCTTCTTTCAATTAAGAAATACATGCAGCATTATCTTCACATATAATTGTTGGGGTCATTTTTCCTGAAGATAAACCACAAGTTTCTTGCACATGTTGAATCATAGATCTTAACCAGACACATTCTCGACTTGCTTCATGTAATGCTAAAATTTCTGCATGATTGGATGATGTAGCCATTATAGTTTGTTTCATAGATCGCCATGAAATGACTGTACCATCACATGTAAACAAATAACCTGTTTGTGATCTACCATTATGTGGGTCAGACAAAAAATCTGCGTCTGCATAACCAATCAACTCAGATTTAGATTTGTTTGGGTAAAATAAACTCATATCCATTGTACCTTTAAGGTAACGAAATACATGTTTAATTCCATTCCAATGTCTTCTTGTAGGTGAAGAACTATACCTTGTTAATAAGTTAACAACAAATGATATATCAGGTCGTGTATGACAAGCAAGATAGATTAGTGCTCCAATTGCACTAAGATAAGGTACTTCAGGACCTAGTAGTTCTTCATCCTGTTCCCGAGGTTTGAAAGGATCTTTGTTTACATCTAGTGACCTTACAACCATTGGAGTACACAAGGGATGTGATTTATCCATATAAAATCGTTTTAACACTTTTGAAGTATAAGTTTCTTGATGCATAAAAATTCCATTCTTTACATATTCAAGTTGTAATCCAAGACAAAACTTTGTCCTTCCAAGATCCTTCATTTCAAATTCTTTTTTTAAGTAATTTACTGTTTTTGAAATCTCTTCAGGAGTTCCAATGATATTTAAATCATCAACAGAAACAACAATTATTACAAATTCATTATAAGATCTTTTTATAAAAATGTATGGACAAATAGGGTCATTTTTATATCCTTCCTTCAACAAATATTCGCTAAGGCGATTATACCACATGCGTCCAGATTGTTTCAATCCATAAAGTGATTTATTCAACTTGATTGAATAACCTTCTCTAGAATTTGAATTGTATGCATCTGATAAATTAAATCCTTCAGGGAGTTTCATATAAATGTCATTATCAAGTGAGCCATACAAATAGGCTATAACAACATCCAGTAATCGCAAATCGAGTCCTTCATTTGCTGCTAAACTGACCAAGTATCGAAAAGTATTTGCATCCACTACAGGTGAATATGTTTGTTCAAAATCAATACCAGGTCTTTGCGAAAAACCTTGGGCAATAAGTCGTGCTTTATATCTCACAATTTCACCCTTTTCATTTTGTTTTGGCACAAAAACCCATTTATATCCGACTGACTTTACATCTTCAGGTGTACGAACTATAGGTCCAAAAACTTAACGCTTTGTAAGCGACTTTAATTCTTCCTCAATTGCAACTTTCCATTTTTTTTCAGTCACTTCTTTGTCTATACTCGTTGACTGATTTTGGTTCATAATCATCTATATCAGTTATCACATCCAATGCTACATTAAATGAAAAAATATCATCGATATTGACTTCATTTCGGTTCCATTGTATTCTATTCATGACATAATTTATTAAGATCTCTTTATTTTCATCATTTTCAGGTACCTCTGTTTCTTCGGGAACTAAAATATTAATTATGTCTGATGACTCTTCTGGAGTCTTTACATCCTCATTTTGGTTACCTTGATTCTTAGTTCCTTTTCTTTTTCGAGGATTTTTATCTTTGGAACCAAAAGGTCTACCACTCTTCATACGTGATTCAGATTGATTTGCAACATTAGATTGTCCATTCGGAACATTGATTTTGATTGGAGCATTAGCAGCCGAGACATATGATTTAGTCACTTGATAAATCATAATCAACAAAAAAATAACTTTTTAGTTATTTCTTCTTTTTCTTTTATTTTTTAATTATTTTTTTCTGTGTAAACTAATGAAATAAAGTAATAATAATGATAAAATTAAATAAATCTTGTGATAAGTCAAAAATAATTTTTTTTATATTAATAGTTAATTTTTTTTCCTTGTTCTTTCTCTTTATGAGCCAATAAAATAAAATAAAATAAATCTTGTGATAAGTTATAAAATTGTGTGTTTATAAATTATTGTTACTATGTTGCTATTGTTATGTAAATTTTTTTGTAAATTTTTTTATTTTTTAATAAATAAAAATTCTAAAAAAATTTAAAAAATATACAATTTTAAAAAAATTGTTTTAAATTTATGTGACAACCAACTAGTTTTTATTTAACATTTTTTAAATTCATACAATTTTATGACTTATTATAAGAATTATTTTTTATTTTATTTTATTAGCTCACAGAGAGAAAGAAGAAAAGAAAAAAATCACTATTAACCTAAAAATATTATTTATAACATCACAATATTTTTTTTATTTTATTTTATTAATTTACAAAGAGAAAGAACACTAAAGAAATAAAAGAAAAAGAAAAAAAACTCAAAAAAATTATTCCTTTCTTGTTACAAATTTGATTTTTTTTAATTTCATTGGTTCATACAAAAAATAATAATAATAAAAAACAAAAAAAGAAAAAAAAAGAAGAGATTATTAAAACAAATTGTTCCTTTACAATTTATTATAAGATTTAATTCTTTTATTTTTTTTAACTTTATCAGTTTATTAGAAAAGATAAAATAATTAAGATAAAGATGAATGAGAATACTCAAATTTGTGTAGACATTTAGCAAAAATAAATATTGAGTAACATTAACAATTTGGGTAACATCTGAAAAGGTCTGGCTATGCAAGTCTTGAAAGTGTTATAGTGGTGACAAAATGAGTTTTGGATTGTTCATATAAGAAGTCATATTGAATTTAATGATTGCCATTTTTTCGCTTGGCCTTTGTACTATAGAATTTGGATGATTAATAAATATTTATTATATTTACATTTAATCACAATTAAAATATATTTTTATTTTAAATTAAAATATTAATTCTTATATTAATAAATAAATAAAATGTTAGTTTTGAAGAAAAAAAATACATTCAAAAGTTGGTTTTTGGGAAACTGAGTTCCCAATGTGGTTTACCAAAAAAAGTTGAAAGTGTTGGAAGGTTAATTTCTTTGAAATTGACTTTTTACTATATTCATGTGTCTGCGCATTTTAATAATAATTTCATTTAAGAGGTTCTTTTCAAATATACTAATTCAATAAAACAAAAAGTCAGCATTGTTATGAATTATTATATGAGTGAATGTTCATATTCATAACTCTTCCTTATTCTTTATAACTTACGATTTTATAACTGTTTTGTTTAATTCTCATTCAAAGAGATATGATTCTTTAGTTATAATTTTAGGCCTATAAATAGGTATCTCATTTGTATTGAGGTGATGTGAAAATGAAATTGAGATTCTCTCTTCTTCTCTATATTCTTCTCTCTATTCTTCCTTGTAATTTTACGTTTATTTTATAACACGTTATCAGCACGAGACTCTAGTACACACTTTTCAAGAAAGGAACATTGTTGAATAAAGGTTCGATATTATTTCATTTTTATTTTTCTTATAGAAATATATCATTATTTATTTATTGTAATCTCAATTAAAGTGGAGAAAAATATTTTTGATGAGTATACGTTAGAAGAAAAAACATTATCAACTTTTCACACATGTGCTCTTGCAGCATCAATATCGTGAAAAATGATTCAAAAATATTCTAAATTTATTCTTGTTTCCTTGTGGCTGAATAAAAAGATTTTGATAAAAATCATGAATCTCGTCTAATTGACATTGTTCCATTCCCAGAAGTGAATGTAATAACTTGTGATTATTGTAACTATGCACAAACTTACTATCGTGATAATGGTTATGGACATGGTCGTTGCGATAATAAAAAATATATATTTTTCACACTAGAAATGAAAAAATAGTGAGAAAATTGAAAAGGATAAAGGTATCCAAAGTGGTGAAAATACGAAAAACATATGCGTTGTCGAGATGTCACTGATCATGTATTTGTCGTACACCAAAACATTTTATTGATCTTTGTCAAGAATCACTTAAAAATAAGGGAAAAAGATAGAGATAAATTTTATTTGTAAAAATGATAATAATTTTATGATCATATGGACGTTACCCATTTAGATGTTGCTAATCATTTTGCTGATCAAGATAAAAATAAAAAATAAAAAATGACCATCTCATTAGTGTATTATTATTTTTGTTAATGATTTTATTTATAATTATATGGTAGTGTTTAAAATAAGTTTATTATTATTTTTATTATTAGTGAGTTATTATATATTTTTTTTCTATATGTTAATTTATGTTTAATGTATTCTCTTCCTCTAAAAAAAAAAAAGTAATGATTAAATAAATTATCATGTATTATAGTTGTTTTTTTTTTCATTGATATAGTTGTTATTTAAATTAAATTTTAATATAGTCATTATAAATAAATAATAAAAAAAAAATAATTTTTCACCATTTCTTTTAGTATCTAATTTATTTTTTTATTATTTATTTTTGCAATGAAAAATGAATGTCAATATGGACGACACCAACAATGAAGACATATGTCTTGTTGATAGTGCAACAACTCACACAATTCTTAAAAATAAAAAATATTTTTCTCATTTAGTGATGCAACAAGCTAATGTAAGTACTATATCTGGTAGTACAAAAATTATTGAAAGTTCCGGTAGAGCTAATATATTGTTGCCTGATGGAACAAAATTACACATTGTTAGTGCATTATACTCCACTAAGTCTCATAGAAACTGATTAAGTTTCAAAGATATTCGCAAAAATGGATACCATGTTGAAACAACAAATGAAGGAAGAGAAGAATACATGTATATCACAAAAATTATCTCAAATAAAAAAATGTGTGTTAGAAAAATTGCCTTCTTTTTCTTCTGGCTTATATTACATACATATAAATATAATTGAAACACACATTATTGTAAACCAGAAGTTTACAAATCATGATAATTTTTTTATTTGGCATGAATGATTAGGGCATCCTGGATCAATCATGATGCGAAAAATAATTAAAAATTCATGTGGATATTCATTGAAGAGCCAGCAGATTCTTCAATCAAATAATTTATCATGTGTTGCTTGTTCTCAAGGAAAACTAATTAGTCGACCATCACCAGCTAAAATTGGAAATGAATCTATCATATTTTTAGAACGTATACAAGGTAATATTTGTGGACCAATACACTCATCATGTGGACCATTTAGATATTTTATGGTTTTGATTGATGCATCAACGAGATGGTCACATGTTTGTTTGTTGTCAATTCGCAACCAGGCGTTTGCGAGATTACTTGCACAAATAATTCATTTAAGAACTCATTTTCCTGACTATCCAATCAAGAAAATACGCCTTGACAATGCTGGTGAATTTACATCTCGAGCTTTTAATGATTATTGTATGTCTATTAGGATTGATATTGAGCATCCAGTAGCACACATACATACTCAAAATGGACTTGCTGAATCATTGATCAAGCGTTTAAAATTAATTTCAAGACCATTACTAATGAGATCAAAACTTCCAATTTCTACTTAGAGACATGCAATCTTGCATGCTGCAACACTTATTCGCATCAGACCAACAAGCTATCATATGTTATCCCCTTTACAATTAGTTTCTGGTTAACAACCAAATATTTCTCATCTTAGAATTTATGGATGTGCAGTGTATGTTCTTATTGCTCCACCACAACGCACTAAGATGGATCCTCAAAGAAGGTTATCATTAAAAAAATTCATTCATAACTTATCTTGTAAAGAAAGAAAATAGAGAAAAAAAGAAAAAAAAAGATGATGATAAAAATGAGAATCACGGTCACACAATCTAAGTAAAAATATTGACATTGAAGAAAAAAAAATATTTCTTACTTATCTAACCAAACAAGAAAATTTTGTTTTGCTCTTCCGTGCTTATTCTTTCAATTCGTTGTGATGGTTCAAAATTTTTAGTTAGATTCCTCTTTCAAATCTCTAGCTTGGGTATAATCTTTTTTAAAAGGTATGCTTTAAGAATAAGAATAGACACAAGTAAACATTAAAAAATTGTTAGTACTCAAAAATTGTGAGGCCAAAAACTGCTGTACTTTTTTCTCTCTTATGTAGACACTCTTCTATTTAAAAATTCTTTCGATTGTTATTTAATTAATTATTTTTTAATCTCCATCAACTTCATTTTTTTGTCAACAATCTTATTATTATTATTATTATTATTATTTATTTAAAATGATGATAAGATAAAATTGGTTATTTTGTAAATTTCTATTATATATATTAGTGAAATAAAAAATATTTTATCTTTAAATTTATAAATCTCTTAAAATATGTATTTATTATTTTTAAATTAAATCTCTTATTTTATACTTTTTAAATAGTTTAAAAAAGAAAATACCATTGATTTTAGAAAAAAGTTATATTACAAAATCAATTTTTTTTAAGATTGACTTCGAAGTAAGATAAATCTACCTTAAGAATAACTTTAAATCCTTAATTACAATGCACTAATCCTTAATTACAAGAGCCAATAAAGCAAGCCACCAATCCTTCAATTTTAATTATTTTCTAATGGGACAATTTACTACAAAATACTTTAAAAATCCGTAAATAAGTTTAGAAATTAACACTATGGACCCAGGGCAAGGCCTAGTAGAAATATAAAAACATTCAGAACTTGATGGCCCAAAGTAAACCCAATTGCTGACAGTATAAGCCCATATAAGATTAACCTAATAACACATTGACAAACAAAAAAACACACAACCTAACAACACCACTTGCAAACCAATTGATGAAACAATCACAATTCTTCTTGAACTACTTAGATTTTCTATATGTAGAATTAGGTAATTTAGTTGAGAATCACAAAGTTAAGAATCTTAAGATATAATTTTCACACGTTTTCCTTATGATTCTTAGCCTTAACCAGGTTATAAATTGTTAAAGATTATTTAGACGTCCGAGAAAGAAATTTTTTTTTTAATTTTTAAAGTAAAATTCAGTTTCATTCTAGTAATATTGTCAGGAATAGTATAAAAAAAAGAACTCGAAAGAGTTTATGACAATTATTTTAAAAAAATTTAATTTAATTTAATTTTAATTTTAATTAATATAAAATATTTTTATTTTTTTATATAACTTTTTTTCCTTTTACCTGTATTTACGAAATAAAAAGGGTTATGGACTTTAATAAGTAAAAAAAAAAAAAAAAAACCAAAACAAAACCACGATTAAACGTTAAAAAAAAAAGAACAAAAAACCACGTTTACTCAGAGCCGAAAAGAACTCGCCGTAATCCAACGGTGGATTGAACTTTGAGACACCAACATTCAGAAAGTTGGTTGTCATTGTTATTTGTTATTTCAATTGGGATACCTAAGCATGGCTTTCCGGCTTCTGATTTCGCAGGTCAGTTTACTCTCATTCCTCAATCACCATCCTTTTTTGTTGTTCCCGGAACCTTAATTTTCACTTTGATTTTTTTTTTTTGCGATTGTTTTTTTTTTTTTTTTATACCCTTTCTCATTCGTCCGTTTTCTAGATTTTTTTTCCACTTGAAATTGCAATGGGTCTAATGGGTTTTTCTGTTTTTGATTCATGAACGGAAAAGTTAAACCTTTCTGTTACATGGGAAGGAAAAAAAAAAAAAAAGCTTAATTCTTTTTAAGAACAGTGACGATTGCGTAACCGTTGATTTTAGCTTGTTAGGTTATATGATATTTTGTGTATGGGTCTGTTAGCCCAAGTTTCAGCTTTGAAAAACTGCTTTTGAACTTATTGTTGTGCATGAAACACAGTATAAGACCCTTGGCAAGGAAGAAAACTTGAACATGCATTCATGTAACATGTCGGATGCATTGTTGATTAAATATAGCTTATTTTGAATAGTATCAGTTGTCATGTATAAAATCTGTAACCTGTATTCCTTTTCTGTGTCTGTTACTTGTATAATTTATTTTACAGGCTGCAAGGCGTCAATCAGAATTTGGACAGATAAGAAGTTTGTTTGTTAGAAGCCATTTTTCTGTCAATAAGTTTGGAGATCGTGCAGGTGTAAATCTCTTCCTCCGGCACCATGCATTGTTCTTACAGTTAGCATAATGTCATTTGCTCATATAAGTTTTCTGCTTTCCTTGTTTATAATGTAGCATTTTATTTCCTGATTATGTTACTTTGGGTATTATGTGATTAATGTTCTAGAATTCATTGTGTCATAGAACTCTAATAAGAACTTAGGAGAACCACAACGCAAAAGCTAGCAGTTGTAGTTGGAGAATCCAAGGTCTTTTAGGCACTAGAATCCCATACTTCTAATGTGGTCTCATAACGGGCAATTGGGATCCTAACATCTCACCACGCACTACAGCCCTGATGCTCACATGGGCTGGCTATACACTAGTCCTAGGTGAGCACTACAATGCTGGCATTGCAACCTGTGTTGGTCGATTGCAGCTGACAGACATGGTGGAAGACTCTGATAACAATTGATGAGAACTTTGGGAGAATTACATCACCAAAGTTAGTTGTAATTGGAGAGCCAAGGCCATATAAACCCCACACTAAAATCCCATACTTGTAATGTGAGTCTCGTAGTAGTCAATAGTGGCCATAATGGCCGCTATCACGGAGGTGCAGAGCAGAGCGGCTGGGTGCTGCTATTCCATTGTTGTCGCGTTGCATTTTAGTGTAGCGGTCATTGTGCCACAAATCACAGCAAAAAGCGGAGCAAATTGTGGCCCTAGTGGTTGCTAATTCATCCTAGGGCAAAAGGGCAAGTTTTCCATCCATTTCTGAAGGTTGGAATGCTTTTTAAAGGGGGCAATCTTGGAATTTTGTCCCTCTATTATATGTCAAACGTGAAAAGGGGTAAATTTGTCCTCCCTTTCTGAAATTTGGAATGCTTTTTAAGGGGGCAATCTTGGGATTTTGTCCTTTTTATATTTCTGAAAGTTGGAACTCTACCTCCATTTCTATTTCTCGTTCTCTTGTTTTATCCTCCATCTGGCGTCACTTTTTGGTACAAGTCACCATTTCCGGCCAAGTTCCATTTGTCTTCTTCATCTTCAGTGTAACCCAAGCTATTTCCGACAAGATGTAGACTTTTTCTAATGACAGTGAGACGTTTTCCGGAGACCATTTGCGTTAAAGTTTTTTCCAGTAATTGAATACTCTTTGATCTATTTTCATTCTCTGTTTTGATTGTCTTCAGAATAATGGTGATCCTGCTATCCACTATCTCATTATAGTGTTTTTGGGGTTGGCCGCTCTGCGCCTTTATTCGGGATTAACTACTAACTACTATAGTGGGACTCAAGTTTCATACCTTGCAATTGGGATCCTAACAAACTCATGGTGTTTTACTTTTCTTTTGGGTGTGTCAATGAGGGGATGGGGGTGGGGGGGGGGTGTTGCCCTTTTTTTCAATATATGTTCAAGTTCCAAGTACCTGGATATCATGCTCTGGTTGACATTTAGCTTTTGTTTGCTGCACTTACTTTCAATTTCAGTGGGGAATACGCTTCTGTATGCCCAGGAAAGATTTCAGTCTGGCTACATTGGAAATTTAGCTCGTCAAGTACGTGATGCAGATGAAGCCAGTGAAGTTGCATTTCTCAAGGAACTTCACCTTCAGAATGATCCTGAAGCTGTGATTAGAATATTTGAAAGCCAGCGATCTCTGCAAACTAATCCTTCAGCTCTGTCCGAATATGTAAAAGCATTGGTGAAAGTTGATAGGCTTGATGAAAGTGAATTACTGAAGACATTGAAGAAAGGTGACTATTTAACTTGAACTGCAGTTTTTTCTTGATAAATTACCCTATATTTTTTTATGCTTGTGATTTGCTCTGTTAAAAACTTATATTTCTTGTCAACATTGGTTTACTGACCTGTTAATCATGTTCAATGATATAAGGTTTTTGCCAAACAAGCAACCATATTTAGTTCTCTTGCTTCTGCTTCGTTTTTGGGGTGTTATGTTTTCATAGTAGTCCAATGATGGCCAACTTGCATCTGCCAGCATTCACTAACAAATCACACTTGTTTTACTGAATTCTGACATGCACACAATGATAATATTTTGATTAGAAAGCCGACTTACTTACTAATCTGTTAAAAAGGAGCACTTTTTCTTGGCTGTGCCCTAAGGAAAAAGTCTTGAGGCAAGACTTCATTTCAATTTTGTTGAGAACACTTCATTTGCTAAGTGCTTGGCTGACGAGGCAAAGATTCTTCTCAATGCATTCCATGTAGTCCCCCTCCCCTCTTTCTCACCCTCATACTCACACTTTAAAGGTGTACTTTGATATTTTATTTATCTTGAATTCTTTGATGACCTTAATTGTGAAAGAAGTCAATATGGTATTGATATATTTTGAAATAACAAAAGTAATTGGTAAAATCTTCTCTGCTTGATCATGTTTGTCTCAAACCGTTACATAAATCACCTTCTAGAATAATATTTTAGGAATTTGCTTTGTGCCAACAATCTAATTGTCTGGTTTCACTGGTAGTAATTAGTCTTTTCTAGGATTATGAAGTTCAATTAATGCCATGCACTAGTAATTAAACAGATTTAATCTAGACTAAACTATTAATCATGTTGATCTCTTATGTAATTCTGCATCTGGAATGTAATGCCTCTTTTGAACCTTTATGTAATACGAGGACACGTATTATTTCTTAACAATGCATGAACTAAATGATTCAAGATGGAACTATATTCAGCTTGCGAAAGATGTGGCATATTGATTAATACTTGTCTCAACAGTGATATTCATCCTCTTCATTAACTATTTGGCAATTTATTTCTTAAGAATATTTTCCACATTATAAATTATGACCATAGGCTTCTTGTGAATTTTCAGGTATTTCCAATTTGATGAAGGAGGAAGAAAGTATAGCTGGTCTTTCTGCTTTTAGAAATGTGGGAAAACAGACTAAAGACCAAACTCTTGGAACTGCTGCTAATCCAATTCGTATGGTTGCTAGAGAAGGTGGGAATTTAAAAGATCAGCTATGGCGTACTTTTAGGTATATTGCAGTGGCCTTTTTGTTGATTTCTGGTGTAGGAGCACTCATTGAAGATAAAGGAATTAGTAAAGGTATTGCCTTGTTAATGTAAATTATGACCTGTTCATATTCATTCTTTATTGAATCTGAGATTGACAGACATGTTCCTTGGTTTGGCTTTCATATTTCCCAGGACTTGGTATAAATGAAGAAGTGCGACCCAGCATGCAGTCAAACACAAAATTTAACGATGTAAAAGGGGTTGACGAGGCAAAGGCAGAGTTGGAAGAAATTGTTCACTACCTCCGAGATCCCAAGGTAGACCATCTTTAGCATAAGTTCATGTTCTTGAGCATTTAACCTGGGTTGTATTTTTATCACTGTGGACTCAAGCTTGAGCATTTACACTTGTACTGTATGTGTAGATATAATATGCTTTTTAATATTACTATTTAACCCATATGCATTGATAATTTGATACATGTTTTGGGTTAATGTAATATTGTTGATTTGATGGAAATTCTTAGTGTCACTGTCAAGTGATGCGCCATTCATTTCGAGTAAAATATAAGTGGACATTGTGAATAAATCAGATTTCTTTCCCCTTGATAATAATGTCTAAACTCTAAGTAACTTGGCTGTATTTACACACTTTTAGTATTTTTCTTTTTCTAGATGCTTCTACATAATCACTATTCATTATGTACCTTGATTCCTAGCTTTCGTTGTGCTCGCTAAACATCAATATGCTTACCACAGTTTGTGCTGGAGCAAACTGGGTAGGTGGATTTGGGGTTTTGCTTCAGGATGATAACTTATTATAAATTCATAAAGTTGCACTCATATATGTAGAGCTTTCTAAAATTGGAACTCTACTAAGAGCATTTTGGGTCACAAATGATCCACGATTTGGATCAAAAGTTCCAAAATGTGTTACGAGGGAGCTGTGAGCAAACCGTGCAATTCACATGTGCTTACCAGTTACTACTTACATTGGTGGTGATGAAATGCTAATTTCCTGAGTATCTAAAATTAGGTGACATTCAAAATAATTTATTAAATGGGCTATTCAGAACCTGAATTCTGATTGACTCATCATGATGTCACGTCTCTTTTTCATGCTTCTTAATTACATTCTATATGCTTCTTTATCCTGACCATATATACTGGCCTGTACTTTTCCTTATCATCTTCATAATTGTCTGAATTATTCCCCTTGTGACAGCGCTTTACTTGTCTTGGTGGTAAGCTCCCAAAAGGAGTTTTGCTTGTTGGTCTTCCTGGCACTGGGAAAACAATGTTGGCAAGAGCTGTAGCTGGAGAGGCTGGGGTTCCTTTCTTCTCCTGCAGTGGAAGTGAATTTGAGGAGATGTATGTTGGTGTTGGTGCACGAAGGGTGAGGGATCTTTTTTCTGCTGCAAAGAAGCAATCACCTTCAATAGTATTCATAGATGAGATAGATGCTATTGGAGGAAGCCGAAATCAGGACCATATGTACATGAAAATGACATTAAATCAGTTACTGGTCGAGCTAGATGGATTCAAACAAAATGAGGGCATAATTGTGATTGCTGCTACTAATTTCCCAGAGTCATTGGATGAGGCATTGGTGAGACCTGGGCGGTTTGATCGCCATGTTGTTGTTCCCAATCCAGATGTAGAAGGAAGACGGCAGATTTTGGAATCACACATGTTGAAGGTATGCCTTTACCCCAGAAATGGATCCTCTGCAGTGATTAGATCTCATCCATTCAAATTATATTAATATAATATTAAATTTAATTAAATAATATATTTTTATATATTTCAATGGTTAGATTCAAAACAATACCCCTGTACTGTGAATATTACACTTGAGAGAATCCCAATCCCCTTTACCCCTTGTAGAGAATGTATCTTATTTGATAGCTTGGGTTGTGTTGGACTGAAGAAATAAAGAATTTTGAATAAATAGTAGAACTAATCTGGGTTTCAGGATAGATTTGAGTACAAACACTCTCTTTTCCCTTGATACACAAAAGGTTTCCCCTTAACTAGGAGTTTCTGCTTTCAAAACACAACACATAACAATTTGAAACCTTGGTTGCCTTTTACAAGTCTGTAACAACTTATATTATATCACTATAGCTGTCACATTTTTACCTTTAATTGCTTACTACAAAATTAATATAGAAATAACTGGTTAATAACTTCTTAATACAAAATTATAACTACCTAATTCAAAACTTGGCATATGAATGCCTCCTGGTACAAAAGCAGCCTTATCCTCAAGGCTAAAAATATGGAAACTGTCCCTTGCAATTCATCCTTCAAATTTGGTTTGGTCTTGAATTCTCTTTCTGCTCCCCCATCATCATCTTCTCCCAAAATAAGCACTCTTAATTTCATTTTAGAACACGTATGAAGTGGGCCAAATGGTTGGCCACATTGTAAACAACAATCCCCATCCCTCCTTAACATACACTTTATAAGGTTAATGTGTAGTTCCACAGTTTCGGAGTGATGAATTTTGTGAATTATTAGCCGTAAAATTTGCACCTTTCCCCGCTGTATTTCTGCTCAGTATCACACTTGGAGAAGAAACAGAATACTGTTCTTGGGTTCGTTTTGAACTCAAATTCATTGGGCTATAACAGTTAAGTGGTTAGACCCAATGCTCTCACATGCAAAACAGTTTTCCTTATATGGATCTGTAACTGCTCTAGTTGCTGCAAACCATACCAAATAGGAAGTTGAGGATTTCAATTTTTTTCTGAACCGAACATCATACTATCATTAAACAGTTCATTTTTTATCCTCTTGGATAAATGAATGACTCTGGGCACAATGTGTAGATCATGAGCCCTCATTTTTTGCATCATGTCTTTCAAACCATTCATAGAAAGTCCTAAAACGAATTCTTCTAGAATCTCAGTCAATTGGGATAATAACATTACTTGTTGCTGCAGACTCCTCCACAGATACAGTTTTATGCAAGGCTGCCAATTGTGCATTAGGATTTTGTGTCCCACTACTAGAAAAACTCTTCAATAATTCTACTTTAAAAGCTTCCCATGTCGTCTCTGGAGGTCTCCTACTCAAATATCTAAACCAGTGTACAACATTTCATTCCATTCCAATGAAGCCCATTGTTAGAACCATGGTAGAGGAGCAGATGATTGATATCAATAAGAGACCTAAAGTGTGGAGGGTTTATGTTAGGAGGAAGAGTTGAAAAGAGTCAGTTGTTAGTTAGTTTGTTAATATTGCTAACTGATGCTATAAATAGAGTTAGTTCTCAATTGAGGCATGCTCTTTTTTAGTTGTTGTTTTGGGAAGAATTTCATTTTCTTTTCAGGAGCTATTAGCTCTAGGGGATCCTTTGTAATCTAAATTTTTTCTAAGTGATCAAGAAAACCATCATCTTTCTCTAATGACTTTTTGATTTCCTCTATGAACCCTAACACACATCACATAGTTATCAATCTCCATTAACAACGCATTGCAGCCAACTCCAAAAATGCTACAATGCGATAGCACATAGTGGAATGGCCACCATTCTGAAAATTTTTATACAAAATACATAATTTATAATACACATATATATGTGTGCTACAAAAAAAGAAAAAAATGTAGAATTCATAACATATTCATTATTATAATAAAAAATCATAAGTCTTAAGAAAAACATGAAAGTATTTAGCAAAATTCAAGGAAATAAACAAGTGTAAGCCTCTATAAGTAACAGGATTAAAGATCAAATAAAACTAGAACTAAACAAGGAATAACAATCTGACACCTTAATTGCCTTCTATAACAACTTATATATCACTATAATTGTCACATTCTAACCCATAGCTGCTTAATATGAAAATATAAAAATAATTGCTTCTTAACTTCCTAACATAAAATATCTAGATTAAGGTGAGGTAGGATATCTAGATCAACTAAAATTTGTTATGCTGAATTTTTTGTCCCAATCAAATACAGGTTCTGAAAGCTGATGATGTTGATCTAATGATCATTGCTCGAGGAACACCTGGGTTCTCTGGTGCTGATCTTGCAAACTTGGTTAACGTTGCTGCTCTCAAGGCAGCAATGAATGGTGCTAAAGCTGTGAACATGGCTGATTTAGAACATGCAAAGGACAAGATTCTGATGGGGAGCGAACGCAAATCAGCTGTCATATCTGAAGAGTCACGAAAGTTGACTGCTTTCCATGAGGGTGGCCATGCAATCGTGGCCATTCATACTGATGGGGCTCTTCCTGTTCACAAGGCAACTATAGTTCCCCGCGGAATGGCTCTTGGCATGGTTTCTCAATTGCCTGACAAAGACGAGACCAGCATCTCCCGGAAACAGATGCTTGCCCGGCTTGATGTTTGCATGGGAGGCCGGGTTGCTGAAGAACTCATTTTTGGAAAAAATGAAGTTACTTCCGGTGCATCCTCGGATCTTAAGCGGGCAACAAATCTGGCAAGGGATATGGTTACCAAATACGGTATGGGTAATGAAGTTGGTCTGGTCACTCACGATTACGATGATAAAGGGAGAAGCATGAGCTCAGAGACTAGGCTTCTTATTGAGAAAGAGGTGAAGCAATTCCTGGAGAGTGCTTACAACAATGCCAAAACTATTCTAACCTCTTACAACAAGGAACATCATGCACTTGCAAATGCTCTTCTTGAGCATGAGACACTTACAGGAAGTCAGATAAAGGCATTACTTGCTCAAGTTAGATCCCAAAAACAGCAGCAGACACAAACAGTTGAAGGTCAGAGCAGTTCACAATCCAACACAGTGCCTCCATCATCCAGCCACTCAGCAGCATCTGCTGCTGCAGCTGCCGCTGCCACAGCTGCTGCAACTGCAGCTGCCAAGACTAAAAGTGCTCATGTGGGGTCTTAGCTGGACATAAGTAACTACATGGCCATATTGAAATGTGCTTGTAGTTTTTTTAACCGGTTTTTTTTTTTTTGGGACTCTAGTGGCTCAACTTACATAAAAGTGTATACATTATTTGTAGGTTACAATGAATAATTATAAGAGAAATTATTTATATCGAGCTTTGCTATATCCTTATTCTGGTAATAATTTTATACTAGTGTATAAAGTACGCATTTAATGAAAAAGTGAACATATTTATTATCTTAAAAATATAAAAACACTATACTTTTTTAGTTATTAAGATTTGTAGAAATAAAAGGTAAGATGAATTTGAATTAACCTTCAACGCTGTTAGCTACCCTTTGATCAAATAGTTTCTTCAAACTTAAAAACTGTTAGTAAATTAACTGTTTACTTTTATGTTTGTACTCTTTTTCTTTTTTTAAGTGAAACCAACTAATTTACATATATTCATGCCACATGCATTTGAACGTGCATATTGATTTTCATGTGAAAGTGAAAATTTTTGAAATAATTCTATCTTCTGTAAACGCTTATACTTGTACATAACTTTTATATGTTGTTTATACCATCTCAATTTCCTAGTGTTTTAAATTAAGTTAAATTTTATTCTTATTTTTGTTATACCATCTCAATTTCTTAATGTTTTGAATTAAGTTAAATTTTATTCTTATTTTTGTTATCAAATTTAACTAAATTGAAATGAAGTTTATTTCTCTATTATTTTGTAATTATTATTATTTAAAAATTTAATTATTTAACGAGTGTTCAACGACATATAATAAAAAATTAATAAATAATAAATATTCATTAAGATAATAATATTTAATATTATTAATAAACTAAATGTTATAATATTTTATAATATTTGATAAAAACTTGTTATATATAAATTCTTATCATATATTTTTGTTCAAGACTAAACTAACATTTTAATCTTTGAAAGAGTTTGAATCTAATATTTTAATTCATGAAATATTTAGAATATTACGTTAGTCCGCAACTTCTTTCTCCGTCATATATTTTAATCAAAAAATCCCTAATTTCAGTTGAACTGTCACATTAAGTTTTAGAAGCTAACGTGACACAAATAAATAAATAAATAAATAAAGATTGCTTTTGACATAAATCTGGATTTTTCACGCCATACCCATTGTACATGTTTCTTTTGACATGAAATATATAATCGATTATATATTTTCACTTTGGGGTTTATCTGCTCTTGGAGTGCGGTTTGTGTTTTTGAGTCCTATGTTAGTGTTGCTTGTCACGATCCTTTTTTTGTAAAAACCAAAGAATAATAACATCATGCTAACCACATAATAAATTATTTTACACAGAACCTGCCCAAACATACATACTTTCATTCATCACATACATCTCCATTACAATATCTTCAATACATTTATCAAAGTACTTAATACAAAATAATAATAATAATATGTCTTGGCCGAGGGCCACAACCTAAGCTACATGCTCCAATGTGGTTTTTACTCAACCCCTAACTTCTCCTTATCTATCCCTCAGACGGAAAAGCTAGCACATCACCTGTCAATGCTTATTCACGCACTATTGTACGATCTACACCACACAAACAAAAAATACAAGGGTGAGCTTATAATCCCAAATCATAGTACGGAAGCGAAATATACATATACACATGCATATAATACTTAGCCCTACAGCGGTCATTGCGCACACAGCCCCATGGTACATGGTGATAAAGACATCCATTTAACCCAATTTTAAACAGTATTAACCCCGAGTATGAACTGTATTAACCACTCTGAAGTTGGCTAAATTGAAAATTTTAAAATGGTTCAAAATATTTAAAAATAGTTTTAAAGACCTCCTATTTTGAACTTTGAATGCTGAATCTAAATTTTTTGATATTTCACACACACGATAAACAATTCGACAATAGTATTTACAAAACTCTTATAAGCATTTAGTTAACTGCCCACTAACATACAACACTAACTGAATTATCTACAACACAGACTATGAACATTAACAGTAACAGAACTGTAGAGTTGTAGTTCTTGTTTATCTACAACCACTGCTTTGGCCGAACAGTGTAAAGGACTTGGGGACAAGTCCTGCTTTTGAAGGGGGGAAACTGTAATCAGAAAAATTGTGCCCCCCTTAACATAATAAACCAAATTAACTAAAATAACTATGGCTCACCCCCATTCCATTCATGCATTCATATTCAGGTAACTTAAGCAGCACAACTTAAAATATTCAGCTCCAGGTACACACGACACACATCCAACCCCAGCACATGCAACAATTTGCACAATTTACACGGGCACAATTTACACGCATACTGAGCACTCAAAAACTAACATCCAATATTTTGTACTGGCGAGTTCAACAATTTGCATGCACTGCTATTTGCTTTCCATCAGAGAAAACATAATTAAAAATTAAAAATAAAAAAATTATAGTTGCAATTACACACAAACTAATTTACAATAAACATAATTGTCCAAATCAGTAGTATTGTTCACTAATTTACCAAAATAAAATTCGTAATATAATATATTTTGTAAACCAACCTGAATTTGAGGAACTGCAAAGGGAGGTCAAAGTGGAAGTTGTGGAATGAGATTTCCGTCTTGATCGCTTCCTTTTTAAAGATGTAACTTCATGATCATGAAAATACTCCCACCAAGTGTGAAAAAAAATTTTCTTTAAACTTGCAAACTTATCAATCACAGGTGAATATTGTATGTACACAGATTCTGCCCTAAACTGTAAAACATATCAGAATAATATGATTAACTAAATAATAATAAGAACCATGCAAGAGAATTAACTCAATGAAAAATCTTAACAGTTTCATATGGATTTGTTGGAGTCACTTCACCAGTTTCCACATTAAACTTCATTTTATTCATCTTAGACTTCATAAGTATACAATATTCTATGAACCGCTGATGTGCTATCTCTAATGTTCCATGTATCTGGGAAATATTTTTGATAATTAGAAGTATGTAGTATTGCAGTAAATGGAAAAAATGGAAGTAGTAAAAAACTTATTAAAGTTTTCTAACCTCATGAATGCTAAATGGACATTCCTTTCCGATAATAGATGCAATAAAAGCTCGAATAGTTTGAGAATCTTCTCTAGTGTATCCTTCTTGCTTAAGACATTCTAGGCCATTTTTCTGACATTTTCTCAGTACCTTGGAAAATTATTTCTGCTTCTGGGGATTTCAAATCAAAAATACTATTTCGCTAATAAAAAGACACAAAAAAAAAAGGTTAACATAAAAATTATAAAAAACAGAATATAAACATAAAAATACTAAAAAACTGAATATAATGCTAGCCAGAATTATACTTACATCCAGGTTAATATAAGTAGCAACTTTAGTATCTTTTAGATGTTGTGGGCGAGAGTTTTCCATTTCTGAATGTTTTCTTTTTCTGTTTTTTGATGATGTAGATGATGAGATAGTCGTTATGCAGGATTCTATAGACTCTTCCTGAATCATTTTGAAAAGTTGTGGAAGAGAGTTTCTTAAAACCTAACAATAGCAAAATGTCCCTAAATTTGGTAAAAGAAACAAAAAGAAAGTTGGTAAAAAAATTATACTACGAACCACGCCCGGTTGAGAGAGAAAAAGCGAAAGGGAAGCTTGAGCAAGAGAACGAACTGCGCGCGGTACTCGATAGGAAGGGATTTGTCCAAGTCTTCTTCCTAAGAAGAATTTTTGCAACCTAGTATGTTATGTGAAGACCTCGTAGGCGAATACCTGCTTCCTCAAACGAAGGCGGAGGAGAGCTACGTTTTAGTAGCGAATACGGTCCAACGAGGTAGAATACTTTCCCTAAGGGAGCTCTAGACTGAATTTAGTGATTCTCCCCTTCCCCATAGTAAGCCAGCCAATCCCCCTGTCGCCTCCACCCATGATTCATGGAACCATTCCTTCGCGTGCTGTAGCTTAGGATTCGTGCTATTGCTATTGTTTAGGGGCGGATCAGAGGGAACGAAAAGGAGGATTTAGGGTTTAGGCTTGAGGAGAGAGCAAAAATGAGGGTGAGAATAAGAAAATAAAAAGGGACACAATTAAAGCCTTAATCATTTTTATTCTAATAATTTTGATTTTAATTTTACTTTTTCATCTTTTATGTAAAATTAGTTGCCAATAAGCACCAATGAGAATTGCAGTCTCCAATTCTTCAACTACGCAGTGTGCAACATTTACTTTCTAAAACCCTAAACTCCAAAGAAATAAGAAAATAAAACGAGTTTTTTGAATTAATAGTTCGGGTGAAACGGGTTACAGTATTATCAATCTTACAATAAAACTTAAAATGTTTTATAACAATATTAGTCTTTCAGATGTTAAAATCTGTTCTTACCGAATTTAGATAAAGATCTTTCTCTTTCCTCGTAACTGTTAAATAGAGAATGAAAACCAGAAAAACCATTGTTAGTGTAGTGTTTGATGGAGAAAGAAGTACTATAAGATGGAGGGAGAAGTACTATAAGATGGATGATCGGATTTATCTTGGTAATGAATCAATTTATACCAAGTCACGTTGCATATATGGGAGCACAATTTACCCGCATATTGAGAACTCAAAAACTAACATCCAATATTTTGTACTCACGGGTTCAACAATTTGTACGCACTGCTGTTTGCTTTCCCTCAGAGAAAGCATAATTAAAAATTTAAAATAAAAAAAAATTATAATTGCAATTACATACAAACTAATTTACAATAAACATAATTGTCCAAATTTGTTCACTAATTTATTGGCTGTTTTGAAAATTTTAAAATGGTTCAAAATATTTAAAAATAGTTTAATGAGTTTCGTTTTTTAAATTTAATTAAAAAAATTATACCTTAAACACCTAAAAAAGTGCACTTAAGTTTTATTAACCTAAAATTTGTACTTGATTTGTTCAAAAAATCTAACATTCAAGCTTAATTTGTTTTACTCACTTATACTTTGACTATTTTTTATTTCATAAAAAATGATTCTTAGTGAAACTAGATGTGCTTAACTAAAGGCTTAATTATATTTTTCGTCGGACTATTTTTTTTAATTTAGTAATAAGAAGTAAATGTGATTTTTAAAAAATCTGATTGTTGTTGAAAGCACTAAGCCAATTATGAAGAAGTTGAGCCAATTATGCAAAAAAAAATAAAATTTAAAGCACTGAATAATTGTAACCCTAAAAATAATTAATATATAATATCCTGTGAAATGTACAATGCAAGTCATAGTGAAATATACAGTGCAACTTAGTATATACATAAGCACATATACCAAAAGAAATATGATGAGAAAGCACTGAAAGTCGAGCAAGCTGCTTCTTTGGGAAACAAAATGGTACTTTTTTCATAAAAAGAATATCCAGTGCATTAATCAACTCTACATGCTTCAAAAGCAGCCCTTAGCATATTAGAAGAACATGAAATAAGACTTGATCGTCAAAACATAGACATAGATGGTCCACTAAACCCATTATTTTTGCATTCATTGCATGTCTTACACGAATCTAAAAGTAAAAAAATTAAATTTAACCAAAAAAAGTTAAATATGTCAACTTAATTATTAAAACCTATAAAAATAACCGTAAAATAAGTACATACCTTCGTTTGTATGACCGAGTGTTATCAATACTCTTGGTATGTATATGTGGTGCCATTAATTTAGAGGATGGGATAAATCCTATAGATATTAGATCATGAATAAAAGCATAAATAAAAGGCAGACAATTCATTTCAACAACAAGAGGCAGGCTGGCTACTATGCATAAATAAAAGCTCCTAACATACATCATAAACTGAATTATTTACAACAAGCAGGAAGACACAGAGTTTTTCTCCATTTAGCCTTGAGCACAAGGCTGTTTCTGTACAAGTAGACATTGATAAACTAGTATGATATAGTGCAGTTAATCAAAGTGAGCATTTAAAACATAAATTGGAAGAAAAAGTCTAGGAAAAATGGAAATAAACCTCAAGTCTAAGGATATCACTTGAATTTTGTGTTTCATAAACCTGCAGAGTCCAAGAATAAAGAATAAGTGCAAGGATAAAGAATAATGTGAAAGTGTAAGGATAATAGAAATTACAATTTCATGGAAGCTTTCCCAAGTCCTCGGGAACAATTTTTTAAATGTTTGAAAATTTTTAAGCACTTGCTTATTGCGAGAATGGATGATCTTACAGCAAATTTATCATATATAAGAATAAGAATAGAAAACATGCATATTTATCACATATATGTATAAGAATAGAAATCATCTATGATGAAAATTTAGATTCAACAAATACAGTTTCACGGGTTGGATTGTCCAGCAACGAAATAGCACACCCAGTGTTATTATGATCAAATAGGACTTCTTCTATGCAGTTAGAAGTCATCAACGTTAGGTGCTTCTTGAAAAAATATTGTGCAATTAGCAAAGTGTTACATACCTACTACAATTTCAAATAGGTAAAAAAGTGCAGTAAGCAACTTGTAGTATTGTAATAAAAAGCAAAAAGAGAAGTGATATTAGTAATTATATTTTTCTAACCAGTTCACTTGAAAGGTTCGTATTAAGTGGTGTGACATAGTCTTTTAAGTAGTCTCGAGCAATAGGAACGTCTGATAACTCCAACTTCAAGACCCTTTCTGAACCAGGTGGAAGTTCTACATAGTTATTTAAACCAAAATCAAGCACTTGTTGTGTTTCAAGTTTTTTCAGAAAATCATCTTGTTCTTGTGTAAGCTAACAAAAAAACATAAAAATATATAATCCCAATTAGTAATTATAATTATAATTCCAGTTACCAATAGTTAGAATTATAATACTATGTGAATAAATTATACTTACAATATACTTTGGATATTCCAGTACTTCCATACTTCTAGAAGTACCTTCTGTTGCGACACAAATGCAGAGATGGAGTAAATTATCAGCCATCTAAAATAAACATATACAGTTTAGGGGATTTGTGGCGACTAAAATGAGGAATGGAAACGAGTAAGGTAAAACATTTAGTGAGCAGAAACAGAGTACAAGAAACCAAGTAGAGAAAACGAACTACAGCCTACATGCATTGCAAGATTACATTGACCTGTAACTCTTTCCATTTCATTTGTACTTCAATCAATCATCAAAAATCACAAAAAAAATATTGCATCCATGGAATATTGATGAGAGAGAAGGAAGTGGGAGGAGATATAAATGTTGTACAGTCAAATAAGAGAAGTAACCGCGTGCGTGCTTGATAGGAGACTTGAGAGAGAGTGAACAAAAGGAGGCTTGAGGCCTGAGACAGGGAGAGCCAGAGAGAGAAGGACAGGGAGGCTTAAGACAGAGAGAGAATGAAAGGAGGGCTTGAAAATTATTTTAAGGTGGTTGAAAATAAAAAATTTATTTGACTTATTTTAAATACTAATAGATAAAGTATATAAATCAATACCAAATTACTTTATTATATTCTACTGTTACACATAGTATTGTGACGACTCTTTACCATGACATTGTATCCTGTTAATTCAATATATTTTTAGAATAAATTTTTCAAAATATAAATAAGATCTCTCATTTCATTCATCACTTACATTGCTAAACAAGTGAGGGTCAAAACCACTCGCAAAATCAAAGCCTCATTGAATTGTGATCAAATAATCAGTTATATAAAATATTTAATATACAAGTAAACAAATAAACTCATTGCCTCCTTGAAACAAATTATAGTGGGATGAGTGGTTGATAATTTCGCGAAGCCACATTCTCATCGATCTGAACTTGAACAATTAGGGTTCTTCATCTTCAAACTAAAAAAATGACTCAATGAATTAAGAAATTTTTTTTTACTGAATAAAAAATTGCGGACTAATGTAATATTTTAAATGTCTCAAAGACTAAAATAATGAAAGCAGAAGCTGAGCTGAATAACAACGTGCTAATGATAACTTTTATTCTTTTAATGTGCCAAATAATTAAGTATTTATTTTTTATCCAAATTCATGTTATAAACCATGACGTGATCCTAGCTAAAACAATCTAAGACTAATCCATTCGCAATTTGCAAGTTGCAACTGCCGCTGGTACAAGTGAATTTTACACACAAACAAATTTGATTAAATGACTTATATTAAAAAAATATTTCTTTTTAATTTTTCTAATGTAATATTATATTTATATTATAATTATTTAATATATTATTATAAATTTTATGAGTAATAAATAGACTATTTTCTAATAAATTATCTTTTTATTTAAGCCTAACTTATTCAATTAATGATTTTTTTAAAAAAATTTAATATAAAATAGAACAACTCGTGCTAAATTTAAAAAAAAAAGATTACAAATAGGACAAATTGATGTATTTTTTTTTATCTTTAAGGTATATTTTTAAATATATTATTTATTATGAATTAAATTTATTAAAAATATATATAAGTCATGTTAATTTTTTTCTTTATTAATAATTTTTATTTTTTTAATTTATAATAAAATTTAATGGATTAGTGAGAGTATAACAAGTATATTCATAATGAAAACAGTAATAATAAATATAGACCATTAAATTTTATTTAAATAATTAATATAAAAATGTATATAGTTTTTTTATTTAATGACATATTCATTAACTAACTCTAAATCATATAATATTAACTAATTATTGATGTATGCTATATATTTATAGTTTTTATAATTTTAAAATAACCATGATTTTCTCCAAATATGCTCCTATACACACAGTGATGACAAAAATATATGCAGTAATGAATATTAGTAGATAAAAATTCATTATAAGTAAAAATACTCGTAATTTTAAATACCTACGAGTTTAAATAAACATTTTTTTAGCCGTTTGTTTTATTAACGGGGCAGGTATGAAAGTGGCGGTAGATAACCATATATATAACACTATTTAAATGTCCTTATCAAGCGAGCATATTTCAAAATATATTATTTTATAAAAAATTGATATGTGACTAACTTAATGTTTATTGTTATTATTATTATAATAAGATATTGTACAGTTTTCATAATTTAAGAGTTTTATTTTTTAAAATTATAATTTTAGATATAAATAACTTTAAATTTTAAATTATGTTATATTTGAGATTTTTTTAAAAATATTCACAAATATTGATGAATGTCTTACAAAACAAATTTGTTGTGTGCAAGTAGAGGTGGTTGGTTCTTACTATCTATGCCGTCATTTTTCCTAGACATCTCTATATACACATAAATGTTAACGATGAATATAGATTATTAGATATTATTTGAATAATCAACATTAAAAAATAAATATAAATAATTATTTTTAAGTAATTATGTAATCATGTTTTAACTTTTAATATTAATAATTTATATATAGGTGTATAATTTAAAACTTATTGATTCTCAAATATCATACTAAATATCTAATTAATTCAAGTCAAATTATGTTGGGATGATATTTTTCTTCTAAATTTTTAATTTAGTTATAATTTCTACAACTCAAGTCACTTAATTAAGCTGATATAACTTATTATTTCTTGATACTTGATACAACGTTAATCAATAATGCTAATAATATTTGAGAGTCTTTTATAAAATCTAAATAATTTTAAGCTACATTATTCTTTTAATCTTTTAAAATATTAGGGCTTTTTATTTACCTTTTTTTTTAAATGTATAATTTAGCTTTTGTAACATTTTTTTTCTATTTTTTTTAATCTATTTAGTGCCTTTTTCCTACTTTTTAGTTTTTGCAAATATCACTTTTGAATAATTTTTTATAAATTGTATGTAGTTTTGTTTAATTATTTATTACAATGACAGCCTTACATATAAAAAATTCTATAGGAATTATTATATTTTTAAAATGAATAATAACATTTTAAAAGTAAGAGACTAAATGATTTTTTAATATATATTGAATGATACATAATAAATTATAAGTTTTTGTAAAAAAAATATAGTTTTTATTAATATATTAAATTTTATAATATCTTATAATTTTTAAGAGAAAAATTAATAATTTTTAATAAATTTTTAATGTAAAATATGACTTCATATTTAACAGATTGCATGTTCGATTGCATCATCTCTACCACTAAATATTTAGTAAAAAAAAAAAAGTTTATATCAATTATTAATTCAAGTTCAGCACTACCAACCAAAAAAAAAAAAGGGTTCAGACACCAACGTGGAGAAAGCTCGTTGACGTTATCATTTGCTAAGATTTGATAATTCAATTGGGTCATAGCTCCGTCTCAGTACGGAAATGGCTTTGAGGCTTATGATTTCGCAGGTTAGTTTACTCTTATTCCTCAATCAAACGCATCCACCGTGAATGCTTTCCTTGTTTTTGTTGTTCATAGAACCCTAATTTTAGCTTTTTTATACAATTATCTTACTGATTTTCATACCCTTTCTCTTTCTTCCGTTTTCTAAATTTTTTTCACTTGAATGGATAATGGGTCTAATGGGATTTTTCTGGCTTTGATTCATGATAAGGAAATTTTAAACCTTTTTGCTATAGGAGGGAAAAAATCAAAGGTTCTTTAAGTCAATATAGACCTGATAGGAAATGATTGTCTTTATTATGATTTTTTTAGAGCATTGAAGATTGTATCCATCTTGATTTTAGCTTGTTGGGTTATATGATTCTTTGTGTATGGGGCTGTTTGCTTTGTAACTGATGAATGAAGATCCTGTGGAGGGTTCAAGTTTCAGCTATGAATAGCACGCTTTTAACTTATTATTGTTCATCTTTTCTTGTTATACACTTCTTATTGAAAATGGTGCAAGACACTTGGCAAGGAAGAAAACTTGAACTTGTGTATGTTGGAGGCATTGTTGATTAAATGTCTTATTTTGCATGATATCAGTTGTCATATGTAGTTTATATCATGTATTCCATTTCTGTGTCAATTACTTATATAATTTATTTACCAGGCTGCAAGGCGTCAATCAGAATTTGGACAGATAAAAAATTTGTTGGTTAGAAGCTATTTTTCTGTCAACAAGTTTGGGGATCGCATAGGTATACATCCCTTCCTCATGTACAATGCATTATTCTTTTTGTTAATTTCATGTCAGTTGCTTATAGAGTATCTGTTAAAGACCCAAAGTATAGAAGAAGAATAAATAGGGAAAATGAGAGAATATATGTTTTATTCCTCAAAATGAAATAGAAATACAGTAGGATGATGGTTCCTAAAATTCCTAGTGCCACAGAGCAAGCTCCTTCAGAGAGGTTAACACCCCTTGGTCATAACAAAATTCCAAAATATCCAAGACTTTTCTCTCTCCTCACTCTCCTTTTCCTATATTCCCATTAGTTCTCTCACTCATTAGCTAATTCTGTTATACACTTTGCCACATCAACACTTCTTTTCGTACCCTTGTTTCTCCTCTCATACACTCTCCAAATCTTGGGCCTATTTTCAAAGTCTAAGCCCATATTCCCAGTCCTAACAATACCCGCTTCTTCAATAGGAGCCTTGTCCTCAAGGCTCAAGTGAGGAAGCTGACTTCTGACGTTGAATTCCTCTTCCCACGTGACATCTTCCAATCCTTGCCCCTTCCATTGGATAAGCACTTGACTAACAAAGTCCTCTCTCTCTTTGATCAGCCTCTTTGTTAGCATAACTTCAGGTTCCAAACTTATTCCATCATCACAAGCCAACTCTGGAGGAAGTTCATCTTGCACATTATATTTCCCCAAAGCTTCCTTAAGCAAAGATACATGAAAAGCAGGATGTATCTTGGTTGCTTCAGGCAACTGCAACCTATAAGCTACTGCTCCAACTTGTACCAGCACGTTAAATGGTCCATAATAACATGCAGCCAACTTAGGATTAATACGAGACCCCACAGTTAGCTGTCCATGGGGTCGAGGCTTGAGAAATACAAAATCTCCTACTGCAAACTCACGATTTGTCCTCTTCTTATCTGCCTGATCCTTCATTGTAGTCTGGGTTCTATTCTGGGCCTGCTGCAATTGTTACTTCAATTGTCTGAGAGTTATTTATGTCCATCAACTCCCTTTTTACTGCTTCCACTCTTACCTCTCCAGGAAGAAATCGAGTTATCGTAGGAGGTTTTCTGCCATAAACAACCTCAAAAGGTGTTCTCCCAGTGGAAGGATGAAAATTGGTGTTATACCAATATTCAACCCACAAAAACCAATGCACCCACTGCTTTAGTTGGTCTGCCATGAAACAATGCAGAAACATCTCCAAACAATGATTAACCACTTCAATTTGGCTATCTGTTTGCGGGTGATAAGTGGTGCTCATTTTGAGGGCTGTACCTTGAAGCTTGAACAACTCTTTCCAAAAAGTACTGACAAATATTGGGTCTTTGTCACTGACTATAGAAGCTGGAATTCCATGTAATTGCACCACTTCACGAGTAAAAATCTCAGCCAATACACAAGCAGCGTAGGGATGATTTAAGGGAATAAAATGAGTATACTTGGATAGCCTATCAACTACCACCAAAATAGCTGCATAACCTTTGGATTTAGGTAGACCATTTACAAGATTCATACAGATTTCTTCCCATACCTGCTCGTGAATATTCAAAGGTTGAAGCAATCCTCTTGGGGCAGCAGCCAAGTATTTTTGTTTTTGGCACGCATCACACTTCATCACAAACTGTTGGACTGTCTTCTTCATACCAAACCAGAACACATTAACAGCCAACCTCTATAGGTACGGTTATAACCTGAGTGACCCCCTTGAGGAGTCTCATGGAATTAATGCAGCATCTTGGGATCCATGAGGAGTTAGAAGACAATACTAACCTCCCCTCATAAAACAGCATTCCCCTTTTGTATTCAAATCCTGGTATGGTCTTCCTGTCCCTGTTTCAAATTTGATATAATGGACATCAACTTTGCAGCTTTATGCACCTCTTCCATTATTGCCTGAACTCCATCCCATTTAGGATAGTGAACTACTTGCTGCAATTCAGCTTCACCATATCTGTGTGAGAGAGCATCTGCTCCTCTATTTTCTGGACCCGGCATATACTCAATATCAAACTGATAGTTCAACAACTTCGTAGCCCAGTTCTGCTGATCCACTGTAGTTACCCTTTATAGGAGTAGCTGTCTCAAACTTTTCTGATCCATTCTCACTGTGAATTTTCGCCTCAACAAATAAGACCTCCAGTGCTGAATAGCTAAGGCCACAAACATTAACTCTTTCGCACAGGTCGACTTGGACAGATTTCTTTCTCCCAAAGCCTTGCTAAAATACGCAATTGGCTTGCCACCTTGAGTAAGAATAGCACCGATACCTTGCCCGGAAGCATCACTTTCAATCACAAACTTCTTTTGAAAGTTAGGTAAAGCTAACATAGGGACTGTAGTTAGTTGCAATTTGATCCACTCAAATGCTGTTTGTGCTTCCGCATTTCATTCATCTAAACCCATCTTTTTTTGTTAAAGCAAGTAGTCTTGCTCTTTTTCCATAATCCTCAATGACTTCCCGTAGAAACTAGTTAGCCCTAAGAAACCATGCACTCCCCTCACATTTGTAGGTACTGGCCACTCAATCACACTTTTAACCTTGTTAGGATCTACTGCAACTCTGTGCTTTGAAATAATATGGCCCAAGTATTCCACTTCTTCCTTACCAAAAGCACACTTCTTTTTATTAGCTAGCAATTGTTGTTGCAGCAAGGTTAACACCTCTTGCAAATGATGTAAATGTTCTTCCCAACTAGCACCGTATACTAAGATATCATTAAGGAAGACTAGCACTGTCCTACGCATCATGGTCTTGGAAACATCATTCATCAAAGATTGAAAGGTTGAGGTGCATTTGTACGGCCAAAAGGCATTTAACATATACTCATAATGTCCTTCATACGTCCTAAACGCTGTTTTGTGGATATCTTCCTCTTGCATTCGAACTTGGTGAAAGCTCGATTTCATATCAGGGTTAGAGAAATATTAGGCTCCATGCAATTCATCTAGAAGTTTGTCAATCACTGTAATGAGGAATTTGTCTGGATTATTACTTTGTTCATACGTCCTAAACGCCATTTTGTGGATATCTTCTTCTTGCATCCGAACTTGGTGAAAGCCCAATTTCATATCAGTCCTAGAGACTTAGGCTCCATGCAATTCATCTAGAAGTTCGTCAATCTCTAGAATGGGGAATTTGTCTGGAATTAACATCTTGTTCAATGCTCTGTAATCCATGCACATGTTCCAAGAATCATCTTTGTTCTTCACTAAAATCATAGGGCTGGAGAAAGCACTTTGATTGGGTCATATCACCCCTGATTGCAATAGTTCAGCAACTTGTTTCTCAATTTTGTTCTTTTGATGGTGTGAATATCCGTACAGCCTTACATTCATTGGACCTAACCAAAATTAATGGCATGTTCTTTGCTACGTCTTGGAGGCAAACCTCAAGGTTCCTTGACAACAACCTCAAACTGATCTAACAAGCTATTCAACTCTTCCATTTGAATACCACTCTCCATTACCCTGTCTGCTTCAGCTGTTAGTATCAACTCAGTAGACCATAACAAGCCTTTGATCATATGCTTTCCTTTGCATATCAAAATTTGAATGTAGTTTGACCCCGCTGTTTGCAGCCCTCTCCTTGTACCTTGGCCCATTGATTTTGCCATTGGAATTGTAACTTTTGTTGTTCCCAATCAACCACCATCTCACCTAATGTTGCCAACCACACAATTCCCAATATAAGATCGATTCCGTTCAAGTCAAACAAGACTGTTTCAACAGTAAATTTCAGTTCTCTAATTTCGAACTCCGCTCTTGGACAGAACCCCTGTTAGCCTTGTTGCCATCAGCAAGTTTGATATTCATGGGTTTAGTATCTTCAACCTCCCATCCCATAGCTTGCACGAGCTTCTTCAAAATGAAGTTATGTATAGCTCCACTATCTACCAAAAGGAGGGTTGAGACTCCATTGATTTGGGCCTTGACTTTCATAGTCTAAGGTTTCTGCTCTAGTACTACTAATGCACTACCTAGGAACATCACTGACATTGATGATTTGGATGAAAGGGATCAACGCATTTGTAGCATAGACCCTTTCTCTTCCGATCAGCCAACTCTTGGTAGGACAAGTGGTGCACCCCTTGATCCCTAGGCCCAAAACAATGTTGCTCGTTGCCGGCTTTCGCTTTCACCCTCCTACTCACATTTTGTCCTTCATGGTGTAACCCACTCGGACCAAAGTCCAATACTGACCCACAATCTGGCCCATAAAAGTTAGTTGAATGGGTTGGGCTTGTTAAATACTTGGGCCTATGCTAGATTGGCCCAACACATTGTTTCCTTTGTTTCGATTTGACCGAAACCCTGACCACCCTCCTTTCCTCTCTTGCAATTCCAATTCTACAACTCTGGTCAAATGCATAAGACGTGAACGCGGTAATGGTCACAATGTTGCATACTATGCACACGTCCTTTGACGCCATCTTTCAATCAATACACAAAATACCCAAACTACTGGTCATCAGGTAAGTGTGGAATATGCGCTGTTAAAAGCTGAAACTCTCTAATATACTCTTCAACACTCTGCTCTTGTTGAATTGCTGCCAGATGCTCAAAGACATCACCCTCTCCACTTTCGTTATAACGCTCTAAGAGCTCATTCTTCAACTGCTCCCACGTTAAACCGGTGTGTTTGTCAATGAGACTTGAAGAAATGGATGGTCGACCCCTCCATACAAAGCTGTACCAGAGTCACCTTGATATCAGGATGAGTTTCCTGTACTTAAAAATGGATTTCAGCACGAACAATCCATCTTACTGGGTCATCATCGTTGAACATTGGCAACTCCACCTTCTTGACAGATCAAATGGGTCACTGTGCGGGCTAGTGTAATTGTTCATGGCTGAGCCATCTCCATTTGCCATTCTACTCTTTCTTGCTTCTCATGGTTCGAATCAGCCTTGAGTTGCATAACTTGCATCACGTTTTTTAGGCTGGCAACTTGGTGACCTTAGCCTCCATTTTCTTCAGTGGCATTCGCTAATTATGCCACTGGAATATGTCATTGTCTCGTTGGATCCAGTAGGTTGGACCAAATGTTAAAAGAACCAGAATATAGAAGAAGAATAAACAGGGAAATGAGAGAATATATGTGTTATTCCTCAAAATGAAATAGAAATACAGTAGGATGATGGTTCCTAACTTCCTATTGCCACAGAGCAAGCTCCTCCAGAGAGGTTAACACCCTCTGGCCTTAAAAGAATTCCAAAATATCCAAGCATCTCTCTCTCCTCACTATCCTTCCCCTATATTCTCCCCCTTCTCTCACTCATTAGCTAATTTTGTTATACCCTTTGGCACCTCAACATTTCTCTTCTCTTCGCACCCTTGTTTCACCTCTCATACACTCTCCAAATCTTGGAATTATTTTCAAAGTCTCAGCCCACATTCCCAGTCCTAATAGTATCAGTCTTCGCATTTGTTGTTTTTAATGTAAATTTTTTTTCCTAATTATGTTGCTTTGGCAATTAACTTTCTATAATTTGTTGTGTTGTAGAAATCTCTTGTCTTTTCATTTTTATCATTGGGGGAGGGGGTGGGTGGGGTTCTATTTGTGAAATAATTCATCCTTTTTTTTCCAATGTATGTTCAAATCAGAGTATCTTGATGTTATGTGCCATCAAAATTCTGTAGGGAATAGGCTTTTGTATGCCCAGGAGAGATTTCAGTCTAGCTACATTGGCAACTTAGCTCGTCGAGTGCGTGATGTAGATGAAGCCAGTGAAGTTGCATATCTCAAGGAACTATACCGACAGAATGATCCTGAAGCGGTGATTAGAGTATTTGAAAGCCAGCCATCTCTGCATACTATTCCTTCAGCTCTTTCTGAATACATAAAAGCATTGGTGAAAGTTGATAGGCTTGATGAAAGTGAATTACTGAAGACATTAAAGAGAGGTACCTTTTTTTTACTAGAATTGTTTATTTTCTTGATAAACTACTCTTTTTTTAGGCTTGTGATTTGCTCTGTGTGGCCTTTTTTTTTTGTCAACATTGGTTTATTGACCTCTTAAACTTGCTCAATGATATAAGGTTTTTTTCCAAACAGGCAACATATTTGGTTCTCTTATCTCTGCTTTGTTTCTGGGTTGTTATTTTTGATAGGGGTGTGAAGATGGCCAAATTGCATCTGCCAGCATTCACTAACAAAGCACACTTATTTTCATAAATTAGGTTGCGCGCACAAAATTTTAATATTTTGATTAGAAAGCTGGGTTACTTACTAATCTGTGAAAAGAAGGTATTTTTTCCTGGTTGTACCCTAATGAAAAAGTCTCGAGGCAAGAGTTCATTTCCTTTTCATTGAGAACTCTTCATTTGCTGAATGCTAGGATTTCATGTAGTCCTTCCTCCCTCCCCCCTCAAAAAAAAATAAAATCTTATCCACACACTTTTAAAGGTGTACATAGAAATCTTGTCTCATTTATGTTGAATTCTTTGATGACCTTAATTGTGAGAGAAATCATTATGGTGTTGATATATTATTGAAATAATAGGACTAATTGGTAAATCTTCTGTCCTTGATCTTGTTCCAATTCTTTGATGACCTTTATTGTGAGGGAAGTCATTATGGTATCAATATATTTTTGAAATAATAAATCTAATTGGTAAAGTCTTGTGTGCTTGATTTTGTATCTCTCAAACCAGTAAACCAGTCATTGTTTAGAATAATTTTTTAGGGTGTGTTTGGGAGTTAAGTTTTGGAGGGAAAGAGAGGAGTGGACAAAATTTTTATTTCTATTTAACATTGTCTAATTTCTTAATATTTTTGAAATAAAGGCCATAAAATGATAGATTAATATAATATTAATGTGTTAATATTTTTATTTATTTTTGTAAATATTATATAACTCTTTAAATTTGAAAATAAGATTTTTGTCCTCCCTTCCAAAATCCAACTCCGAAACATAACTAAAGCAAATTATTTTGTTTTCTTTGTGCCTATGATTCATTTGTCTGGTTGCACTGGTAGTAATTGATCTTTTCCAGGCACTATGGAATTCAATTAATGTCTTTCCCCACCAGATAAAAATAAAGAAAAGAATCTTATTTTTCTCCATGATGTAATTCTGCGTTAGGAATGTGATGCCTCTTTTGAATTTTTATGTAGTGCTAAGACAAGTGTTATTTTCTAAGACTACATGAACAAAATGATTTAAGATGGCAACTATATTTTACTGGCAAAAGATAGCATTCCAATTTATACCTTTCTCAACAGTCATATTCATTTTACTGAGCTATTTGGACATTTATTTCTTTAGTGTATCTTTCTGATATTAAATTATGACCATAGGTTTTATATGAATTTACAGGTATTTCCAATTCAATGAAGGAGGAAGAAAGTATAGCTGGTCTTTCTGCTTTTAGAAATGTGGGAAATTCAACCAAAGACCAAACTCTTGGAACTACTAATAATCCAATCCATATGGTGGCTACAGAAGGTGGGAATTTAAAAGATCAGCTATGGCGAGCAATTAGGTCCATTGCAGTGGTTTTCTTCTTGATTTCTGGTGTAGGAGCACTAATTGAAGATAAGGGAATTAGTAAAGGTATTGCCTTGTCAGTGTAATTTATGTCCTGTTCATCTTCATTTTTTATTGAATCTGAAATTAGTAGACATGTTCTCTGTGCTTCTTATTTCCTAGGACTTGGTATAAATGAAGAAGTGCGACCGAGTATGGAGTCAAATACAAAATTTAATGATGTAAAAGGGGTTGACGAGGCAAAGGCAGAGCTGGAAGAAATTGTTCACTACCTCCGAGATCCCAAGGTAGACATCTCTGGTATAAGTTCATGCTCTTCCCATTGCATACATTTCTAGCACTGTGCACTGAAGCTTGAATAAAGCGGATCTCTTCCTCTGGATAATAATGTCTAAACTCTAAATAACTTGCCTGTAATGTACACTTTTACCATGTTTCTTTTATTTCTTTTTATAGATGCTTCTACATCAGTATTTTGTTGGGGGTAGGGTTTTTCGGTAGAGTCTCACAAGGAGTAGGCACCACAATGTAACTCTAAAACCTTAAGCCTATGGACACATAGATCCATTTCCTTAAAGACCCTTAACTTGCTCATATCTTATTATATGTGAGACTAATTCACATTTGACTCCAATACTCCCCCTCAATTGTCAATCTATTTATATTCCATATCAGCTCCCTCCATAGCGGAAGTTTTCTCCATCACAAGTATCCATGGTCTACTACACTAGAGCAACCCTTACTCTCTTTCGCGTGAGTTGTTGTCCACTTAACGACACTGTCTTGGGCTCTACACCCTCCGCACGTAGGTACCACTAGCTCTCTGCTAGGGCTTATCTAGTGTCATCATTTCTTCTACGGTGCACTCTCACACTGAACTCACTTTTTGAGCTCTACACCCTTTGCACGTGGGTGCCACTAGCTCTTTGCTGGGGCTTATTTAGTATCACCGTTTCCTTTACGGTGTACTCTTACATTGAGACCATGGGTGCCACACTGTCGGCTCTCTATGCCGCGGCTCATCTACTCGTCTGAGCCGGTCACTTAAATTGACCTAGTTCTGATACCACTTTTGGGGGTAGGGTTTTTAGGTAGAAAGTCTCACAAGAAGTAGGACACCACAATGTAACCTTAAAACCTTAAGCGAGTGGGTACATGAGTCCATCTCCTTAAAGACCCCTAACTTGTCTATATCCCATTCCATGTGGGACTAATTCACACTTGACTCTAACATATTCATCAGGTACCTTTATTCCTTAGCTTTCATTGTGCCAAGCAAACATCAATATGCATGGTGCAGTTTGAGTTGGAGCAAGCTAGCGTGGCAGATTTGGGATTTTACTTCAGGATTATAACATAATTTATAATACTTGTTTCGCATGTGCTTACTAGTTACTACTTACATTGGTAGAGATAAACTGAGGAGTTTCTGTGAAAATCTTAAAAAATTTGGTGTCATATTCTAGATAATTTATTAGATAGGCTATTCAGAACCTGAATTCTGTTTAATTCCTCTTGATGTCATGCTTTTTTCATACTTTGTAGTTACATTTTATATGCTTTCTTCCTGACCACAGATACTGGCCTGTTCTTTTTCCTTATCATCTTTTTAATTGTACAATTTGTTTCCCTCGTGACAGCGCTTTACTCGTCTTGGTGGTAAGCTCCCTAAAGGAGTTTTGCTTGTTGGTCCACCTGGCACTGGAAAAACAATGCTAGCAAGAGCTATAGCTGGAGAGGCTGGGGTTCCTTTCTTCTCCTGCAGTGGAAGTGAATTTGAAGAGATGTATGTTGGAGTTGGTGCACGAAGGGTGAGGGATCTTTTTTCTGCAGCAAAGAAGCGGTCACCTTCTATAATATTCATCGATGAGATAGATGCTATTGGAGGAAGCCGAAATCAGAAGGATCATATGTACATGAAGATGACATTAAACCAGCTATTGGTTGAACTGGATGGATTCAAACAAAATGAGGGCATAATTGTGATTGCTGCTACTAATTTTCCAGAGTCATTGGATAAAGCATTGGTGAGACCTGGGCGATTTGATCGCCATGTTGTTGTTCCCAATCCAGATGTAGAAGGAAGACGGCAGATCTTGGAATCGCACATGTCAAAGGTATGCATTTACCACTAGTAAAGAATGTATCATATTTGATAGCCTTGGTTGGATTTGGTATGATTCCTGTTTTCAGAATTAGATTGTCAGTACTCTTATTATGTTGCTGCAAAACATTGCTGTTGTATGCTCTCTTTGGGCTATCATTGGCAATCCATCAAATACTTTTGTGTATGAGCTAGACCCATTTAGGTTGAAGTTGTTACATAAGGCGTTTGTTATATCCATTATTTGTATTTTATTAGAACACTTGTTCATATGGGTGTTTTCCTAAATTTGTTATTATTGTGAGAGCTAAAATATCTCGATCAACTAAAACTTTTTATGCTGGTTTTTTTTGTCCCAATCAAGTACAGGTTCTGAAGGCTGATGATGTTGATTTAATGATCATTGCTCGAGGAACGCCAGGGTTCTCTGGTGCTGACCTTGCAAACTTGGTTAACATTGCTGCTCTCAAGGCAGCAATGGATGGTGCTAAAGCTGTGAACATGGCTGATTTAGAACATGCAAAGGACAAGATTCTGATGGGGAGCGAACGGAAATCAGCTGTCATATCTGAAGAGTCACGAAAGTTGACTGCGTTCCATGAGGGTGGCCATGCGATCGTGGCCATTCATACTGATGGGGCCCTTCCTGTTCACAAGGCAACTATAGTTCCCCGTGGAATGGCTCTTGGCATGGTTTCTCAATTGCCTGACAAAGACGAAACCAGCGTCTCCCGTAAACAGATGCTTGCCCGGCTCGATGTTTGCATGGGAGGCCGGGTTGCCGAAGAACTAATTTTTGGAGAAAATGAAATTACTTCTGGTGCATCCTCAGATCTTAAGAAGGCAACAAATCTGGCAAGGGAAATGGTTACCAAATATGGTATGGGTAATGAAGTTGGTCTAGTCACTCATGATTACGATGATGACGGGAGAAGCATGAGCTCAGAGACTAGGCTTCTTATTGAGAAAGAGGTGAAGCAATTCCTGGAGAGGGCTTACAACAATGCCAAAACTATTCTAACTACTCACAACAAGGAACTTCATGCACTTGCAAATGCTCTTCTTGAGCACGAGACACTTACAGGAAGTCAGATAAAGGCATTACTTGCCCAAGTTAGATCCCAGAAACAGCAGCAGACACAAACAGTTGAAGCTCAGAGCAGTTCACAATCTAACACAGTGCCTCCATCATCCAGTCACCCAGCAGCCTCCGCCGCTGCAGCTGCTGCTGCTGCCGCTGCCACAGCTGCAGCTACTGCAGCTGCCTCCAAGGCTAAAAGTGCTCATGTGGGGTCTTAGCAAGAAAAGACACTGGTGACATGCAGCAACATGGCCACATGGCTTATATTTTTTTCCAGGTTTTTTGGGACTTTGTGGTTCAATTTCACTCGGTGGAACTTGACATAGAAGTGTATACATTGTTTGTACTTGTAGTGTACAATGAAAAATTAAGAGAGATTATCATTTATCAATTATCTCCAGCTCAATCAGTTACCCTCACTCAATTTCTTCAGACAATAAAAACGGTTACAAATTTACCTCAAATTGTTTCGTTCTTTCTCTCTTTTTTCCTCAGTGAGACCAACTGATTTTCATTGTTCTGAAATACTTCGTGAATGTTTTATATTTTCCTAAATATAAATGAGTAATATATACTAATATAAATATATCTAAGGTCTTAGAAGGTGTCATTTATTTATGAAAAGTGTTCCCACTCAAATGTATGGGTTCTTCATTCGTTGGAATGGCTTTTCCATCTAATGGCCATTGCTTCAGGCACCAGGGTTGGACTCTCCCCCATCTTTAATTTTGTAGAGTATATAAATAGTGTTGATGGTGGAAAATCTTAAATATCAATTATAACTCTGAATCTGTACAAGGGGTTTTAACACAATTCTTCAAAAATCTATGAACATTTTTCAGTGTTTCGCCCAAATCCACTACTAGAAGATAAGATAAATCTTAAGTTGAAGATTGAATACTCAACTCATTGCATTTTACATTATTCTCATTGTACAGCTGTACTAATTAATATGAACACATGATATAACGTAAGAGTTTTTTTGGCTGTCTCGAATTTTTATTTTTTATTTGTTTGTTTCAATTTAACAATTTTTAAAAAAATTTTGATAACATTTCTTACATATGTAATTTCATTTAAATTTTCAGTTTTCTGAAGTGTGGCACTACTAGCAATAACTACAGTCTCATGTTTCACTTTCATCTTTATTATGAGTGTTTCTGGAAACATCTATGATTGAGCTAAACTCTGATTAGAGGATGTTAACATTTTACTGATTTATTTATGCTAAATTGGATTTAGAAATTGGTGGTTGTTTCACATTCATATTACGTGCCTGATTCAAGAGATGTAATATGAGAGAAAGATACATATATTTTGAGGATTCCATAATTTTTGTGAAATTTACAAAATGCACGTATCTTTTTTTTTCCCTTAATAGATTAATCCAATAACTGAAGAGAATTTAAACTCATATTATCTGAGGGTTATAATTTTAAATTCGGAATAAGAAGACATGGGTTGTACAACATTGATTTGATTTGGTTAGATTACAAGAAATCTAATTACAAAGCAGTTTTACAACTTATATATATATATATATATATATATATATATTGTAATTAAAAAAACTACATTACAATTTTAACATATACATAAAAAAAAGTCCACCACTCATTCTAATTTTTTTTGTTACAAATTAAAAATTTTACACCATTCTACTAATTAACGTTGTTATCTTACATAAATTAATCAAATTTTTAAAAGAGTAATGTAAATTTTCTAATACAATTTTTTGTATAACACACTTTATTATTAACTTACACCTATTTCTCACTTTTAAATTAATTTTTTTTATATTTTTAAAATTTTTAATAAATTTTAATTAATAATGAAGAATGTATTAAAAAATGTGTACAATTTTTTTTCCCCAACGATCACAAAGTGTGAAGAAGAATAGACTTGAGTCTTTTGGTTTGGAATTACTTCGTATTATCTGAGCTAACACAAAATAAAATAATAATAATAATAATAATTGTTAATTTAATGTATTGTAGAAGATTTACATGTACGAGTATGTAGGATTTTCTCTCTTCGTTCTGGATCAATTTAGGGTATCAGAGCTGCAACTTGCATTAATCTTTTTTGTTCACCAACTAGAGACCATACATATTGAATATCGCAATTCCTTTCGGCAACTCGTGGAATCGAAAAGTTATCACGCGGGATTGTTTTACGAGGTTTTGCTGCTTGATTTGTGACGGTGTATGTTACGTAATTACCCTAGAAAATGAGCGATTGTTGTGCAGAACGGAGAGTCTCTATACGAAACACCCATGGAGAGAATCTGGTGGGGATCTTACATGAGGCGGCTTCACCTGCACTTGTTATCGTGTGCCATGGCTTCCAATCTTCCAAGGTGGTTGCTGCTTTTCACATTTTTATACTATATATTTATAATTCAGGATCTGTTTGAAAGAGCTTATAAATACTTACGACAAACAGCTTAGAACTCTCGTCAGTTGTTATTAGCTTCTTGGTATAGCTTTTCAGCTTATCTCAATAAGTTTCATTTAGAAATCTATGATATAAGTTATTATGTTGAAAATGACTTTTTAAATAAGTGCTTAAAATAAGCAGTTATTCAAATACGCCCTGAGTACTAAATTTATCGGTGCTTGAGTATGTAACATGTTGAAACTGGGTGCATTGAACTAAAGGGTAGAATGATTTCATGAATAGGAAAGAATCCCAATGGTGAACATTGCTGCTGCCCTGCAAAAAGATGGAATCAGTGCCTTCCGCTTTGACTTTGCTGGAAATGGGTAAGCTTCGCTGTAAAGGGAAAAGAACATTAAGTTAGTGAATTGCTAATTTATTTAGGGAATATAAACAAATCTTTGTTTTTCTTTCTTCCTTTGGGTAGTTTGATTTGCTTGTATGTGAGATATCTTTTATACTTAATTATATATTTCTTTACATCTGCCTGGTGTCATTAGGGGTAGAAATGGTTTGGGTTAGACTAGACTTCACAAGATCTGAACGTGACTTATATTTGCCAAATCTGAAGTTGAAGTGTTGACCTATTTTCTTTAATATGGGCATCACTTTAAGGCTTGATATGGTCTTTTTAAAAGGTTGGCTTGGCTTGAAAACTTGTTTGAAAGGTTATAGTAAGGTCTTTTAAATAGGCCTATAAACCAACTTCTAAATATTTTAATGGGTCTAAGCTTATTTTTAGGTTAGTGAACCTTTAAATAGACTAACACATATATAATAACAGAAGGTTAAGTAAAAAATTAATATGAGAATAATATTTTTTATTATTTGTATTTATTTAAATGATTTTTTTAATGTGTACCTAAAAGTGCCTAATAAAAACTTATGTGTATCAAACTTTAATTAGAAATCACATGCTATCATAGAATTCAAGCATTAATAACATTACATACAACAATTTTCAATGAATACTTACTGTTATTGATTACTTAATGAAAAATCGTTATTTAAATAGGTCACTATTTTAGGCTTAAAAGACCTTTTGAATGGCCTAAAGCCAGTCTTTTCAACCGAACAGACTTTTAAAAGAGCCTTAGCCTAACGTAGTTGATAAATAGGTCTAGTTTGCCCTTGGCCTAATGTGAGCTAGGCCATAGATTCCTGATGAGCAGCTTGACTTATTCTTATCCCTTAGTATAATCGATAACTCAGATTTTTAAACTTCATGTTTATGTGTATAATATGAATGTTGGAAATCTTTTAGTTTTTTTAGGAGATATTCAGTAAAACAGAGAAGAAATTTACAGTGCATTTGGAGGATAACTTGGATAAGGGATCCTCCTTAACTAAAAGGCAAAATATTGTCATACATCAACTCTCCTAAAAGCATGGACAGTTAGAGTAAGGTTTGCGGATGACTTTTTATTACATCTCTAACTAGCGCAAACAACAAATAAAAAAGAAAACTTCAGTGGAGCAAAGAACAAATAAAGTGATGACAACTGCTTTTTCATCTGTAATGAAGGCAAACAACAAGTGAGATTAGGTATACCTGTTATGGACTGTATATTTCAAAAAATGGAGGGTGGGGAAAAGAAGGGAAAAATAAAATCCCCTGTATAATGGAAGGAAGGCAAAAGTTATAGGGGAGGAATTTTGGCCCTCTATTTTTCCCCCTCCATTTCCATGTAACCAAACATTATGTCAGGGAAACCCTCTTAAATTGATCATGTGCTTGCCAATAGAATCTAATCTAAACACCTAATCTTTAACCCAAATCAGCCGCTGTGTTGAAGAAACCTTGTTAAAGATATAAAGTTTCTGCCACAACCAAATCTGCCAAATAGTAGCATAAATTACACTTTGCAATAACGTTTATGTTTTAATGTCCTATTTACGTACAAACAAAATTTTGTCTCCCTTTCATGGCTTCATTTTTTCTAAAACCAAGACTGAAATTTATGAATCCACATTCAAAATGAAGGGGCAAGTCTGTTATAAACTTGAATGTAAAAGTTATTCTACCTTGGAGGTAACATGAGGGTGTGTGGTGTGCATGTTGTTCACAATACTGGACAAAAAATGTATTGAATTATAATTATGTTACAAATAACTCTACTTTCTTTTAGGGAAAGTGAAGGTTCATTCCAGTATGGTAACTACTACAGAGAAGTTGAAGATCTGCGAGCTGTAGTTCAACACTTCCGTGAGGAGAAATATGTAATTACAGCAATTGTTGGTCACAGTAAAGGTCAGATTAGTATTATGCGTATCATATGAAATTGAAGTTATTTGTGGACTGAACATAGTCAACAGACAACATGTATGAAATACTTCAGTGACAGTTTGAAATTGTTTTCTCTCCTACCCAACGTAATGAATTTGGTTAAATGATGTTTTTTGTTAGTCTCTCCCTAATTAATGTTATCAATATTCTCAAAAATGTTTTACTTTGAGTGCTTAATAATCAAGGTGAGACTGTAAGTCTCATGGAATTAGTACAATTATCTCAAGGTAATTATTTGAAATTGTTAGTACAATTATCTTAATGTAAATTTTTGAATTGTGTTCACTGAGAATACAGGTGGAAATGCAGAGAGAGAAAATTTAGATCTCTATTTGGTTTTTCATTTCTGTGGAGAAAGCTTGTGATGACGCTGTTGCGGTGGTAATATGATTATTTATCAGAGTAAGGTGTAGCTTTGATCTATAGGTAAAGATGAAGGAAAATTACCCAAACTATGGTTTGGACATGCACAACCTAGACGGAAAAATTTTAGAATTAGAAAATTGAGTATGAAAAACTGATTAAGTTCATATTGTTTAAACTGAAGATATAGTTGTACAGTTTTAGCAGAGAATGTATACTTCGTAGGGTTTGAAGATAAACTGAAACTGATGTTCTTTGTGAATGTAATAGAATTTTCTCTATATAAGTCTCTCACTATAATGGTTTCTGCAGGAGGTAATGTCGTTCTGTTATATGCCTCAAAATATAAGGATATTCATATCATTGTCAATATCTCTGGCCGCTTTAATCTAGCAAGAGGGATGGAAGGTCGCTTGGGCAAAAATTTTATAGAAAGGATCAAACAAGATGGATTTATAGCTGTTAAAAATAAAAGAGGTGAGTTATGAAATGCAAATAATCTTTTGAATTCTATTCATCTATCATTTCTGATTTTTTATCCGCAAGTGTTGTTGGTCAAGAGTTTTCATGCTGCTTTGTTCATGTTGCCATGAACATCCTGAGTTGAGGTTCTTGTGGTTGTAATAGAGTCTTGGTGTTGAATGGTCACATCTCTTCATCTTGCTTTTGTTTCATTTTTTAAACAACCTTTCCAGCTTCCTCTTGATGTTACAATGTAGCAGCTGCTGAAAAACAGTCTTTGGTGGTTGCCTGTGATTTCCTTCTTGTCATTTTACTTCATGATGGACCTTTCTGATTAACATCTTCCTTTGTCTTGCAATAGGAAAGATTATGTATCGTGTTACTGAAGAAAGCTTGATGGATCGCCTATCTACTATTACCCATCTTGCTTGCCTATTAATTCCTCATGATTGCAGGTAGGGTTTGTTATTATATTTATATCTAATAACGTGCATCGTTGAAAATGTTGCTAATTTGCTACCAATTGCTTCATGTATAACTGTTCCATTGCTAATCACTTCATCAATGTTGATAGTGTGTTGACAATTCATGGATCCATGGATGAAACTGTACCAGCAGAAGATGCTTTAGAGTTTGCAAAGTTCACATCTAACCACGAATTGCACATCATCGAAGGAGCTGATCACGAATATTCTCATCATCAAGATGAGTTGAGCAGCTTAGTTTTGGGATTTATCAAGGTTCATACTGATAAAGACAATGATACATCTAAGCAGACACATTTTGGAAGAGTAGATAAACCCATTCATTCACGACTCTAGTTTATAGATTAAGCAGATTCGACACCCCTTTCTTTTAAACCATCCTTCTTACAAATGAAGTCACGTTCTTGATAAGTAGATCAACAAGAGAGAGGGATAAACCCCGTCCCATATTTAACTTCCCAAGTGCCCATCTTGCAACTAATAATTAGCTACAGTCAAAGTTAAGAAAGAAAATTGACTAATGCTGCCTAAGTTATTGGACCTCAATAGTGGCACACCTGACAATAATTGCTGCATCATTATTGCCAGGTTGTCTATCGACAATAGACTCTCATCACTGCTGTTAAAAGTTTATGCTCTTGCAGTTGCTACAGATGAGTGATGAAATGAACATCACAAGTATGAACATGGCTCATCTGGTAGAAAATATGAAGCTAAGCTGATTTAATTCTCATTTCTGCTGATGAGCGGCCTCAGCTAACAAGTAATTAAAAAGGGCAACTGTCACAGCAATTTATCTTGGAGATTGACTACTACGTTTGTAATTAGAGTCCAGACTCTCCCTGACGCTGTGTAAAGATTTACTCATCCCCATAACATTTTTGCACATTTCGTTTGTCCCCCATAACGCTTTCTTTTTCGTTGCCTTTATACTCTTTTGGGAAAAACATCAATACAACCCAATATCATGTTTCAGAAATGAATCCGGAAAAGACTATGAAAGTGCAATATGTTCCAGGTTGAAACTTGTATTTCTTTAGACTATGTACCTTACAATCTTTTTCGAGTCAGGAAAATTCAAGGCATGATAAATTCAAACTTGTATTTGGTATGCTTTTTTGTGGCTCCCGATTATGACATGTTTAGATAGAACGGGAAATAAGGGAATGGGATAGGATCTTAGTCCCACCAGAGTTCGAAAAGACTAGGAAATGGAGGGAGACGTGAGGACACTGGTGATCCATATTGGCCAGTGGTAGTTAAAAGACATAGCTTCCTTAAATTGATCTAATAATAAACGCAACCAATTTTTCATTGTACATTTAAAATACATCAAATTGATCGGTATCAGCTATTATTTATTTGAAATTAAGTTGGACTTTTGAGAAATCAGTTCAATTGAATAAGCTATGGAATACGGATTTTGAGTGTGTGTGAGTGATTTCTCATAATGGTTCTTTTCCATTCTCTTAACTTTTTTTCTACCAACTAGTAAGGCTTATTATAAGTTTCTTCTTAGACCAAAAAGAAACAGTTGGATTTCTAAAAGGATGAATTTGAGTATGCATTTGCTTCTTTTTTAAGCACTTATTGACATCTTTGAACCCATATTAAAGCGTTCAAATATATTTATGTAGAATATGTGAGTGAGGTATCACGATCCTTTTAAGTGTAAATTTTACTGTATTTAATGGTTGAGATTAAATGCAGTGGTAAAGTTACTGCAGAATATCTCTTTCCGTGAGCGAGGGTTACGCTGAAGTTTTCTATTAATACCTTTCAGCTTCTCATCCTTCACCACACATCCAAGCGAAAGAAAAATAATCCAATTTTTCTTATATTCCTTCCCTTGTTAACTCAAGTTATTCTTCCATTGTCTTAGGCTGTCAGCCTAGTTTTCTTTTTCAACCTGTCAACGTAGATAAACAATAAATAACAATGGATAGACATATGGATATTGAACCGGAGATAAGGTTGGTCCATCAAGACTATGAATTGTGAAAATGATTCCTTGGCTGGTGAGTTACCAGATGTGGTGCTAAATGAGATTGATAAATCAGTTCATCTCATAGCTTGTCTTGTATTTTTTTGTTCGCCATCCAATTTCTACGGGCATTATTGCTATATATTGTTTAATATCTGTTTCTTCAATTATTGTTGCTCTTAGGTTAAACAGTTAATTAACCCTTTGACCTTTTTTATTGTATCTTTTTCAATAATAGTCACTTTTTGTTTGAGGGTTAGTTTATGCGAAATTTTATAAACCCTCCAAAATTCTATTAAATCTATATTTTTAAGTTTCCTTAATTTAAAAGATTTGTTTAACTCTTCTTTTCTTCTTTTTTATCCTTCAAACTCAAACTTTAAGCTTTTATTTTGAAAGTTTTGAAAAAGATAGAGAGAAAGAGTTTGAAGGCTAAGGGAGTTGAGGAGAACCGAAGAGGAGTGGAGTTAGTAAAAATCTACCAAATTGAAGGAACTTAAAAATATAAACTTAAAATGAGAATTAATAAAATCTCCTTCCCTCGTATAAAAACTTTCAAACAAGAATTATCATCACTTAAGTCTTTTTTTGATTTTATTTTTTTTAAAAATAACTCTCAAACAAAGTCTAAAATTTTAAAATTTTAAGTTAAACATTATGTTATATATTTTAGAGAGTAAAACTTTAAACAAGAGAAATAAACTATTATATAAATTTTTAATATTTTAAAAATGAAAAATTTTGAATGTTAGATTTCTTTTCTTGATTTATTTTTTATTACCCTATCAAGCAAGGATGTTATGTAATGTATATGAAAATAATACAAACACAAAAGGAAAAAAAATGTTGAATTATGTGTTCAAAAGATTTTAACAAAACTTTAAAAAATCAGCAATATAAAAATAATCCAGAGGAGACTTAGGAAATACTAATTGCTCAAAAAGTCAGTCATGTAACCATTCAAACAAACACTTCTTAAGGAATGATATTTTACACTTTTATTTTATTTATATAAAAAACTCTTTAGGCTCTTAAACTCAATTATCCTTTTTAACAATTTTTTTTAATCTTTACCCACATTAAAATAATAGAAAAACTAATTTTAATGTTATCTTAAAGATATACAAGAAGGCTTAGTTGTAGCATCTAAAGTTGAACTAAAAGTTCAACAAACACTAACTATAAGCTCTAAGGAGTGAATAACAAGAGAAAAAAATTACCATTTTAAATTAATATATTTCTCTTATATATCTTTATTATTTATGAAATAGTTAGAAAATAGAAGAAGGAAGATTAAATATATTTTTTTAAAAAAAATTGTTTGATAGAAATAGTTGAAAAAAGCATACCCAGAGATTTATATTGGTTCACTTTTAAATTCAAAGGTTATGTCCAATCTTTAACATACAATTAAGAATTTTTATTATTAATAAATATTACAACTTATATATCTCAAACTGAGTATTTTATCAATCTCTTTAAATTTAAACAACCCTAAGTATTATTTAACAATACTACATCTCTAGACAATAAAAAAAGCACACACACTTTGAGTGTTTTTTTAAATGTCTTCTCAATCAACTTATTAACGTCTTTTTTATAAAGAAAAGTCTATATATAAAGAATAAAAAGTTTAAGAAAATTTGATGCTAAGTGTGATTTTATACTTTTTGTATCTCTTTGTTACTTTTTACATATGTTTTTCAAAAATGTATTTGTTAGACATAATTATTTATCTTTTAGACACATCAAATCACCTTTATGTAAATTTTTATGATGTGTCCAACCTATTTTTGTACTATTTGTATTAGTGATATTTTTGTACTCTTGACTTTTTTTATTTTTTGGCGGTGTAATAAGCAGATAGAAATACATAAATTAGTTTTATCTACATAAGTATCTCTATTTTTCTTGATATTTGCTTTGATTTTTCTTTACTTTCGTACAACTTTTTAGATAGTTTGTTGGGTTGTTGATAGCTTTAACCTTCTTCAAATCATATTATATTCAATGAGTCTTATGTCGTTTATTAAATGGTTAGTTTGTCTATTAAATACTAAAGTACTTAAATAGACTAATCAATTATCTCAAATACGTGAGTCTCATTCCTTTTCTCTCTTCTGTTGTAGTGTTACTTTGTTTATTCCTCTATTTTTATTCTTTAAACATTGTCTCAGAGTTAAAAAACTAACAATTGGTATCAAAACTCTCTTTTTATGGGACCTATAGAATGGAATTTGAAACAAGTTTTTTTCAAGTTGCTCTTCCATGAGCAAAACTATGACCTTTGAATAGTGAGAATGGAGTCTTATCTAGAGGCATTTGATCTTTGCAAAATTGTAGAAAAGGATTATGAAGTAGTTTCGTTGCAGGACAATCCTACTACTGCCTCAATCAGATATCACAATGAGACAAAAACAAGAAAGGAAAAAGAAAAGGCATGTCTAATTGCTGGTGTTTCTCAAGCCATCTTCACAAGAATCATGGCCCTCAAATCAACAAAAGTAATTTGAAAATATCTGAAGATATTAGAGATAAAAGAATTTGAAGAATGTAGGTGCTTAATTTAATGAGAGAATTTAAGTTCTAAAAGATAAGAGCCTGAGACAAAAAAGGAACACACAAACAGACTATTGAGTATTGCCAACAAGATAAGATTGTTGAGCATTGATTTTGCTAATTCCAAAATTATTGAAAAAATTTGGTAATGGTACTTGAGATGTATGAAGTGTTCATAACTTCATTGAAAAACATAAAAGATTTGTCAAAGATCATTTTGGCTAAAAATACTACATGCCTTATAGGCACAAGAGCATCTTCTAGCCAGGCATCATAATGTTGGACCTAGTAGCACTAGCAATATTTCAAACAATCAAAACAAAGGCAAGGATAAAAGGAAAATTTACTCACCTTGTCAACACTGCAAAAGAATAGGTCATCCACCGTTCAGATGTGGGAGAAAACCAGATGCAAAATGCAGCAAGTGCAATTAAACAGGGCATGAAGCTATCATTTGCAAGAATACAGATCAACAAGATGAAGCAACTAAGATCATTGACCAAGAGGAGGAGGATAAACTCTTTGTGGCTAAATGTTTTGTAGGAAGTGAATTAAGTGAAAGTTGTTTGATTGATAATGGTTATATCAACCACATGACCTTTGACAAGACACTCTTTAGAGATTTAAGAACAACTAACATTACCAAAGTCAAAATAGGCAATGGTGATTATATCTTAGCAAGAGAAAAGGAACAATCATAATTTTAACAAGTTTACGTATGAAGATAATTTCATATATTCTTTATGTACTTAATATTAACCAAAATTTGCTTAGTGTTATTCAATTGATAGAAAAAGGATTTAAAGTATCCTTTGAATATCAGTATTGTCATATCTATAACAATAATGGCCAGGAGATTCTACGGGTTAAAATGAAAGGTAAAAGTTTTTCATTTGATCCAACTGAGGAGCAACAAGTGGCTTGTTTAGTTGAAGTCATCTATCTACTAATAATTTATGAAGCATTGTTGAAGAAATTATTGACAATGAAGTGATTAATTTTGTGGTCACACATAATTTTAAATTACCTTCGAGGAGGGTCAAAAAACTTGCATATGATTTAGAGAAAAAAAAATTCTACAAAGTCAGAGAGTTAAAGGGCTAAGAAAACAATGCCATTTGCTTTTAGTAAGTGTACACAAGTTCAATTTTTACTAAAAAGAAAAATTCATGTTCTGTTCAGTCAAGTTACTATAAATTTAAAGATCAAATGGCAAATTTATTCATTTAATCACTTCGAGCAAGTAAATTTGAGTTTCTAATATACAAAGTTAGTGTTTAAAGCTCCTAAAACAATAAGGAGTGGTAGAAAATTACTTTATGACTGCAATTTAGTTTTTTATTTATTTGTTGTTTGCTGATTTAGTGTTAAATTATTGTCCTAGTATTTAGGAAGAAGTTAAGTTTCTTTAATCGTGTTATTGACAGTGGTTTCATTTTAGTTGTAGTAGTTATTTTTCTTATGTGTTAAATTATAATATTTTGCTGAACTTAATGCAATGTCCAATTTTTTTCTTTCGTTTGCACATGTGAGTCTCATTCCTTTTCTCTCTTTTTACTATATTGTTGCTTTGTCTATTTCTCTATTTTTGTTTTTTAAACATTATTCTCTCAATTAAAAAACCAACATTCATAAAAAATAATTGTAATTTTTATCTTACACTTCCTATTTTATTTTGAACTTGATTTTAAGAATTTATAACAACACCTCCTTTATGCAAAACTAGAAGATGTGAACAACATGACTTCAAGTCTCTTTAGTAAATAAATGTATGGGAACATCTTGTAAGTTAGGCTTCATGATTAATAATTTTACAAATTGTATAAATAAAATACCCTTTTAATCTTAGTCCTTTAGTTAGAGTATGATTTGATTTGATTTTAAATGAGGTTGCACATGAAAAAAAAAAAAAAGGTCATCACATAAAATTGTGCAATCTTTTAAACACTTTAGTGAATTCTTTTAATTGCATCTTAGTTTTTGAAGACTTCAAACTCTTCTGTTATGCTTTATTAGATTATTCTCATAGCTCTTCGAATGCTTCTTTGATTCACACACAGAAAATCTTCGTAAGTTGTCTAAGATCTTCTACTTCATATTTCAATATTCTTCAAGATTATTTAATATCCACATACTTACTTAGATAAAAAAATGTTATACAATTTCATCTATTATTTAAAGTTAGTGACTTTGTTAAAAATTTTAGATGCCAACAAATTTTGGACAATTTTATTTTAACATTAAAAATATGTTAAATTTCAGTAACCTATAAATAAAATTTTAAAATTATAATTAAAATATATAAATAATTTAATAAATAATATAAGTAACTTTGATTCAAGAGAAAAAGAATAGATTTAAGAATTAAAATTGAACGTATAGAAGGATGATATTAGAAAAAGATAAAGAAAGTCTTGACAGGAAAAGAAAATTTTAAAAGCAAGTAAAACTAATACTCAAGGGGAGAAAAAAGAAATCATAACGAAAAGAAAATTAAAAAAAATAATTTTTAAAACTTAAAAGATATTAAACAATAGTACAGTTACATATGATGAGAGAAAAGAATAGAAATCGAAAAGTCCCCTTTCCTCTTGGTTCTTGTGTTTTTGGTAGCATAAGAAGATAAACAAAAGTACAGAGACAACACAGACAAAATCCGGAAGGAGCAAAGTTGTGATGATGAGGGAAGATTAGGGCACACGTTAGGGAATTCTCTCCTTATACACCACGTTTAGTCATTATGTCTACCCATGCATTCACCTCTTCCCATCTTATGTTTATCTCATCGTTCAGCTTAGCCTTATTTTCAGGCAATTTGATGTCAGTGATGGATAATACAACCTACCCCAGGATTATATGATTATACATAAATACCTGTGATTATAAGATTAAAAAATTTATGTAATTACCTTTAGAAAATCACACACATATTCAAATAACAGTAGAATGACAGAAAATGTCATCTCAATACACACGTAGCCTCTTCGTATCCTTAGAAATACATCTAAAAAGTAGAGGAAACGATTAAAAGATACTTGGTACCGTTAAGGTAAAGTTGTAGAATGAAGACTTCTCTTTTTCTGTAGTTGATTTTTTTTCGGTGTAAGGCTTCTCTTTTTGCATATTTCCTTTTGGGAAAAGGACCAATGGTATCATTAAATCACTAGCATCCTATGACATGGAACGGATAAGAGTGCACCCAAAATAAAATATCATTTGTTTTAATTTATTTATAAATTTATATAAAATTTATTCTCAATATCATTTAAACAAGATCTCAAAATATTTAAAAATAAATAAATAAGAAAAAAAAGTAATAATAAGGTCCACATAAACATTGGGTGAAGATATTTTGCTTAAAAATGTGTAGGCTACAGTATCCATGTGGCATATTCTAAAAGCTTTAATTAGATACTATGTTGCATCGTTATTCTTATTTTATTCGCCTGCATACGCCAACGGACTCAACTAACTTGTGGGCTCCGCAAGCTTTATGCTTTTTATAACACACTTTTTTTCTTCTTTCTTTTACTTTCATACAAACATTTTTAATCGTCTTCAGCTAATTTATGTTATTTTTTTATGATGTAAATATACAGAAAAATTTTAAAAATAATATTTTTATCTGTAATATTAATTTTCAGTAATGCAAATGCTAGAGAATTTTTTATTCAAATATTTTATTTATTATTTATTATCTAAACTAAATATAGTTTCAACAGTAAAACTGATTAAATAATTTATATTAGTTGCTTTAGTATTTTTATTTATTCTAAAATCACGTGAAATGATTTTAAATTATTAAATATATATTTAAATTAATTTAAATGTAAAAAAATAATTATAACTAACTTTTTCTTATCTTGCAAAATGCTAGCTACCATTCAATTCCACTTTGCTTTTATGATAAAAAAAAATATATATATTAATTATTTTCAACTGACAGGCTGTTATTACAGCTAATAATTTCGTCCTTTACAGTTGTACTGTATTTTGTGCTCTGTATATATTATTATTGCCTGTCGTAATCTTCTTCTTTTTTTATCTCAATTTTAAATTACGTTTTGATTTAGAAGCTTTTTTTTTATTGTTTTTACGTTTAGAAAAATCAAATATCACTATTTTTTTTGTTTTAAAGATATTATTATTATTGTTATTATTATTATTATGGATGGTTGAAGAGTTTGATTTATAACGTTGCGGTAAATTTTAAAATATATATATGATTGTGATTAAGGAATTGCGTTTTCTCTTCATTATATTAATCAAGAAAAACTACTAACTAAACACATTGATTAGTGCAAAACTATTTGAAGTTAATTAATGATTTCAAATTCGAATGTTCAATTTATCTCAACTATCAAACCATTCAAGAATCAAAGCCAATTACTGAAAAGGACTAAGAATCTCTTAAAAATGAAAAACTGAGATTAAGCTTAAAACTAAATAAACTAATAAATTATTTAGATTTACGAGAAAAGAATATTTTTCTTAAACCGAAGAGTGCCAAACGTGTCGTTGTCGAATTGCACTGTGGCACATGTTCAATCATTGTCCGAATTAACGAACAAAAGTTAGAAGGTACAACATTTTTTAAATTTGTTTCATATTTTTTTGTGTAATGAAATATATGAATGAAAATTTGTAAAGTATTTGTAATTTATTGTTGAAAATTTTAATCTTTAATATTATAAATATGAAAGTCAAAAGAAACAATCTTCAACTACTGATGAATGATGATTAAGGAATACTCTTGACAGTAAAAAAAAAAATTTAATTTTAGTGCGTTGTTACACAATTAATTAATAAAATATATTTTAAATATAATTATTACAAAAATAATTTTTTACTAATATGATAATTTATTATTAAATGTTAGTGTAAAATTTTTTCCATTGTCAGCATATATAAATTAATTTCAAAAAATTACAAGCATTTTAAACAATTCATAAAAGTTATTTGATTTAAAACTATAGAAACATTTGCGTTAAAAATTTAAAATATTTAATTAGACCTAAGAATTTCTTTTTTAATTTCTCATAATATATTTTATTTAATTTCTTTCAATTATTTTGTCAATAAAACTTACCTAAATACATTTTAACTAAAACCTTATCATTTAATTTTATATTGACTTTTATTTAATAAAATGTTGTTAAATAAGTAATTAATTATTTTTTATTAAAAAAATCAATTCATACCGGGTTTAGTAATGTCCACTCTTTTAATAAAATAATTAATAAAAACAAACACATAATTTTTAAAAATAAATTACAGAGGTATACCAATTAATTCTTATAAATAAAAAAGTTAATGCTGAAATACTCAATTAGGTAGGAAATTTCCCTTTCCGGTACATTTGCCGGATACTGGCCTTACTCTGTGTCTGATTTAGAGAGAAAAGACAAAACAAAACAAAACAAAAAATAATTTGACAAAAAAAAAAGTGAAAATTAAAATTAAAATTCTTCAAATAAATTTTCTAACATAACAAATATTTTTATCAAAAAACTGAAAAATCTCATATATTAATAATATTTATTATTTTTAAAATAAACCTTGACTATTTATTAATTTTTATTTTATATCTTTAAACACAAAAATAAAATAAAATGTAGATGTATCGTTTTTTAAATATTTTAAACATTATTTTGTAAGTCAAATAAAATTTTATTTCAATAACATACAATAATATTAAATATAAATATGCTATTAAATTAACAAATTAATTTTAATTAACTGATAAAAAATATTTAAAAAATTACCTAAATTTGGTTGATAAAAAATTATTTTTAAAAAAATAAAAAAATGAAGATGAATGAATATTTTTTTTAATTTTGCTTTTCTTTTCTTACAAAGTATATATGTATATTGCATCACTCATTGAGTCTCATCATCTTCTTGGTTCATTCACTCACTCACTCACTCACTCACTTGCAAACAGAACCAACCACCATTCCACAACAATGGCGGAACCCAAAACCAAAAGCTACATTTCCTCAGAAGAACTCAACAAACACAACAAGCTCGACGACGCATGGATCTCCATCCACGGCAAGATCTACGACGTCTCCGACTGGCTCCACCGCCACCCCGGCGGCCACCTCCCTCTCCTCACCCTCGCCGGACAAGATGCCACCGACGCATTCCTCGCCTTCCACCCTCACACGGTGGCACACCGCCTCGCTCCACTCTTCACCGGCCACTTCCTCCGTGACTACACCGTCTCTGCCGTCTCCTCCGATTACCGCACCCTACTGAACCACCTCTCCCGCACCGGCCTCTTCGAACGCAAGGGCCACGGCGCGTGCGTTTCACTACTCTTAATTCTCTGCCTCCTCTTAATCAGCCTCTCTGGCGTCTTCTTTTCGGACCGCATGTGGGTGCACGTGGCATCGGGCGCGTTGATAGGGTTTATTTGGATTCAGAGTGGTTGGATTGGGCATGATTCTGGGCACTATCAGGTTATGTTGAACCGGAGGTTAAACCGTGCGGTTCAGATTCTCTCCGGTAACTGTCTCGCCGGAATAAGCATTGGGTGGTGGAAGTGGAACCACAATGCACACCACATTGCTTGTAATAGTCTTAACTTTGACCCTGATCTTCAGCATTTACCTTTCTTTGTTGTGTCATCAAGGTTCTTTAGTTCACTAACTTCTTGTTTCTACGAGAGGAAGATGAATTTTGATGCGTTTGCTAGGTTCTTGGTTAGTTACCAGCATTGGACATTTTACCCTGTGATGTGTTTTGCTAGGATTAATTTGTTCGCGCAGTCTTTTATGTTGTTGTTGTCTAAGAGAGATGTGCCTAATAGGGCTGTGGAGCTTTTGGGGATGCTTGCGTTTTGGGTTTGGTACCCTTTGTTGGTTTCTTGCTTGCCCAATTGGGGGGAGAGGGTTTTGTTTGTGGTGGTTAGTTTTTCTGTTGCTGGGATTCAGCATGTTCAGTTCTGTTTGAACCATTTTTCTTCTAATGTGTATTTGGGTCCACCGAGTGGGCATGATTGGTTCGAGATGCAGACTAATGGGACTCTTGATGTCAAGTGTTCTGCTTGGATGGATTGGTTTCATGGTGGGCTGCAGTTTCAGGTGGAGCACCATTTGTTTCCGCGGTTGCCACGGTGCCATCTTAGGAAGATTGCGCCTTTGGTTAGGGACCTTTGTAAGAAGCACAATCTTCCTTACAATTGTGTGTCCTTCTGGAAAGCCAATGTGCTCACGATTCAGACGCTGAGAAAGGCGGCGTTGCAGGCTCGGGATGCGTCTAATCCTGTTCCCAAAAATTTAGTTTGGGAAGCTGTTAATACTCATGGATGAATGAGCTTGAGTGAAGCTTCGTGTGGTTTTGCTGTCATTGACTGTTTGGTCAAGGTGTGATAACTGAGGGTGATAGGTAATCCTTGGTTTTGAAGAGAATAATTGATTTGCAGATTGCTTAGAGGCTTCAATTGCTCGGTGTGTTGGTAGCAGGATCAGCTAATCTTCTTTTGAAAAATAGTTAAGGAAACTACTGATACTGGTCATGGTTTAATACCGAATAGTCCTATATCGTTTTATGCTCCGCACTTCATGTCTGAGAATGGGATGTAAGTACCGTGTTTATTCTTTGTCTGCTTTGGCAGTTTGATTTCATTATGCGTCCAGGGGTCTATCTACTACAACTACATAACCATTTGTGTTATGCCTTGGAATAGTACATTGTTATTTGGAACAAAAAATGTACCATATGTTAAATTCAAGTTCTCTGAATTGATATTTGTCATTTCTTGCTTCTTGTTTAGTTGCTCCTATCAGTTTGGTTAGACTCTTAGTAGTCATACAATCAGATGGTTGCAAACTGTTGCTTGTATTGCGATATAGTTTGTTATTTATAGAAGATTTCACTTTTAATTTATGGTCACGGATGGATGGGGGTGACATGATCTTTGCTCTTGCAGAAGGGTATTAAGTGCTGCTATTTTCCCGAGCAAATTAATACACCAAAAACTACCTACTTTTCAGTCTCTCCAACCTAATTCAAATTCTACCAATTTGTAACTCTGAAAAATGTAAAATATTTTGTCATGTGTAATAATAGCATTGAAAAATGCAACCTGTTGTGTTAGAAATCTTGTGTCTTTTGTTTATTTACTATTATCTGTGGTGGTGTTGTGCCTACTTACAGTCATTTCATCCTCAAGGTTTTCATGTACATGTTTCTATCGGTGTGCTGTACTGTATTATTGTTGCATGTTTGCCCTTTTAATGCATGAACTGGTAGGAAGCTGACTTGTTCCTCAAGGTGGCAAGAAGCACCCAAACGAACTCTATCAATGATACTACTATATGATTCCATTTCTCCCTTTAAGCAAATAGCAAAGACATGAGCTATGTTACCCCGAGCTGTTTGTCACGGTTGCAAAACATAAGCATGAACTCGAAATAAAAATGATTGTCATGGTTGCATGTCTATAGTTGAGTTCAAATGACAAACTTGCGTATTTATCTATTTACCTGCTATTATATTAAATATATTATTTCACAAAATCACATTTTCTTTTCACTCAGTAAAACAAGGTGGGAAATCATTTTCGTTCTCTTGATCCAGTACATATTTTCTCATTTTCTTTTCCCTCTTATCCAGTATATAGAAAGAAAAGAAATATAACCATTCAAGTCAGAATTCTCTTGATGCCGCCTAGGCCCTCGATCTTGCTTATGCCTATGACATTTCGAACAGCTTTTTTCAAAGAAAAGAATCACATTTTTCAAAAGCACTCGGAAAACTGACAAAAATAATTATTTTCTCAAAGTAAGCTGAACTAAATACACATTAAGATGCATGAGCTCCCATCCTTATGATCGCCAAGTTAGAGTAGTTTTGTTGTCTACAGATTCCTCTGTATAGAGACGGTAAAACCAGCAATCAATGCGTTGAGAGGAAAATTGCCTCCATTATATAGCTAAACTTGTTAGCTGAACCCGTTATGGAAGAGAAGCGTCTTACGAGGTTTACAGAATCATAGGGTGTTTTTCACTTGCTCATATGACTTTGCTGCAACATCTCAGGTATCCAGGAGCAATTGCATCTATCATTTTTTTTTCTCTCCACCTTTTCGTGTTGTATCTTTAAGATCTCCAATTCTGTTGCAAATCCAATGATTATATAAGAAAAAGAATCCAAATCTCTTCTGAGGGAATGACAGTTAGAAACAAAGAAATTAAAAAAAAAAAAAAACTGGGAGTAATTGATACCCTAATTTCTACAAGGAATTAAAAGAACCATAAAATAATAAGATCAAATACCTTTGAAACTTAAGTTCCCTGTAGATGAGCATTACACCAAGTACAAATGGGATCAGCACTAAGCACAAGTGTTCCAAAGAGTGTCCACTGATAATATAGTTATTTACATGCTACAGTTTCTTGTCAGCAACAGCTTCAAATTTAGCTAGCAGATAAATCCCTGTGCCAAAAAGTTTAGTCAAAACATATCCATAATTTAATAGTATATAGCTATTTCTTAACAAGATAATATCCTAAATTCATGTCAGCAGCCAAGTATTATTGTGGTAGATATTCACCCCACCTCTGTAAGTAGAGAATGCATCTAAAAAGTTACCAACAGCCAGAAGAGGAAACAGAAGACCTTTACTAACAGTTTATCTCTTCAATTGCAGACTCCTATTTCATTTCTAAACTTCATTTACTAATTATGACAATTCCCAAGAGAGATTACATTATACATAAATAAGCACTAACCAAACAAAGCTTTGATTCTAATTGCCAGGAAACAAATGCTACATATTCAAGTGTTTTATAAATGTATACGACAATTTTCCCCTGGATTCATATACTAAAATTAAAACAGCATAAACCACACCCATGATTAATTATTTATTCATCAAATATCCGATATTACATAAGTAAAATAAAGTAAGAAAGTGTGCAAGGCATACCTATTCATGAAAACCAATATCTTGAATGAGTATAGTTAGAGTGATACATAGATGCTACTAGTGCAATCGCTAGAGGAAGAATAAACTGGAACACCAAGCAGAGCCGTATATCATCATAAATCCTGCAACCAGCTAGCACAAATAATTCAGTATAAATTTGGTTAAAGGTTCGGCACCTTGAGGCACAAGAATTCAAAGAGAGAATAAGCATGAAATCATTAAAAAAAAAAACTAACCGTCATAAAATACACAAATAAAGGCAGCCAAAAGGAGTGCAAACATACAGCATAACCCAATACACTGGCTGATCCTCTCAACAACCAAAACAGATAAAAGAGATTAGTATACCACCATCATCTGCCATTGACAAAGCCAAGAGCTTCTTAATGAAAGGGAAACAAAAGTACTCCCTCTTGATTTGCAACTAACAAGAGAAGTATATTCAGCTTTTTGTTGTTAACCAACACCTTTATTCACTAAGACCACTGGTTTAGGGGAAAAAAAGGTTATTAAAAAGTATTATTAATGCACTCATACCATGATTTATATAATGCAGTTCTAGCATAATTTTTAATAAAAACTTTTTAATTTATAACTTCTTAACTAGTATCCTTATAAAAAAAAACATAAATATATTTAATTATTGGTTATTTTAGGGTGTGTTTAAGGGACACACAATAAGAATTTATATTTAGTATGTTTTTATTAAAAAATACAAAAGATCACAAAATTCAAAACATTGATAAAATGAATCTACAATTTTCGTAAGAACTTACTATTTATTTATTTTTAGTATGTGTCATTGAACATACATTATAAAAACTATTTAATTATTTATACACTCTCCAATCCTATTTACGAAAAAGAACTACCACTCCTTTTTGGTCCAAAATATAAAAAACAGAGGCTTTGTCCAAATGTATTAATTTCTAAATTTTTGTATACCTTATTGTGAGATTTATATTAACCAAACACTCACCCATTACCCGTTTAAGTAGATAGATACATTCATTTAATGTTTGAATAATCAATTCGACCATTGATTACTTTCAATAATTTTAAAAAACAATTTTTAAATTTAAGACTTATAACTATCTTTTATTAATCTTAATCAATTACATATTTATTTCTCATAAGAAGTAAGAGAGGGAGTTTAATACCAACCGGTAAAGTGTCCCACAGCACACGGTAATTATCGGGCTTCAAATGGCAGTAAGTGGAGCCGAAAGCCACTCCTGCAATTCCAATGTAGAATAGAACCCAACACCACACCTCTGCTTGAGAACTAACAACACCAACAACAACCAATTCCCAAGCACAAACAAACGATGCCCGTTATAACATTTTAATTCAAAATTAAAAATTAAAAAAATACACTAGTGTTAGAATTAATGTTAGTTAGAATGATCATAAAAAAAAGGAAAAAAAAAAGAGTAACCTTGTATTGAAAACACTTCCTTCGAGAGCGAGAACTAAGCCGAGAATACCCACAAGCAAAAATGGGAAATTTGTGATGACATTCAACGTGTTAGGCACTCCTGTGCAACACCCACACACCCAAATCATCAAAACTAAAAGAGATGAACATTTGGGTTGAGAGAGGGTGATGAACTTACCTATAAGATTGCGCAAATCAGCGAATCGATTGAGGTTGGGAGAGAGAGGGATTGGAGGAGTGAAGAGAAAAATTGAGATAAGTTAGAGAAATGCTGATACCAAAACGCCACTTCTCTTCCTTCTTCACAAAATGCATGTCCAACTCCTACCCATCATTCACTCGTTCTTTTAGTTTTAAAAAATAAACAATCGGATCCCCTCATCGCATTAAGTACTCATTTTAACCCTTTTATTAAAATTTATTTATTTATTTATTTATTTATTAAAATTAATAAAAAATTATATATTATAAATATGGTTTTAATTTTTTTTTTTACTTTTTATGTTTATAATTTTTTAATTATGAAATAATTTCATATTTTCAAAATAATAAATAGATTTATTTTTTATTTGATACATTATATTACCTCTAATTTTTTTATAAGAAATAAATATTTAATTTGTATAATTTAATAAAAATTATTTCTATTTAATAAATTTATAATTTATTTTAAAAATATTTTTAGTATTAACTAATTAAATTAGTATTTTATATATTAAATAAATATATATTTTTTGTTAATTTAAATTTTATAAAAATAAAAATATAGCAATTGATAAATTTTAAAACGAATATTTATTTTTTTATGAAAAATAAAAAAAATATAATTATTTTTATATTAAAAGTGATAAATTATTTAAATAACTGTTAAAAAAATTATTGAGAGAATATAATAAAGTTCATGTTATAAATTGATGTTATATTTTTAAAATATTTATAATATTAAATGAAAAAATTAATTTGTTATATTTTAAATATATATATATATATTATGTATATTAATAAAAATAAGAATTTTGTTAAAATAAATATCACAATAAATAAGCGTATAAATAAATTTAATAATTAATACTTTTAAATATTTTTTTTTCTTATAAATAAATAAATTTTTATTAAAAAAATTAAAAGAAATAATATAATATAGTTATACTAAAAAATTACAAAAAAACAGAATCTTTTAATTGAATAAAAACATCTCATAATTAGTTATAAATCTACTGATTAAACCTAATAAAAATTATATCTTTCTCTTTTTAATATAATTATATTATATTATTAACATTAAATATATATATATATATATATATATGAGAAACTCTTATACTAAATCTAAATTTTTTGTTTAATTTTTGTTATTACGAGTTATATATATATATATTAACGTAAAAAAATATTTATTTATTTTCATACATATATTTACGTAAATTCTTATAAGTTAAAATATTATTATATCGATAATTTCATATAGAATGTTATTTATTAATTTAATCATTAAAATATAATAATTTATGCTAAATTTATAAATTTTGTATAAAAAATTATTAAATTTTTGTTTTTGTATGTTTAAATATATATATTATATTATATTAATATATATAAATGAATTAAATAAATTTATATAAATATATTTTATAGTAAAAATTTTGAATCAAATAGTTGTAGTTAAAATAAAAATATTTAAGTGTAAACATATTTAAGAGTTTTTTAATCAAAATTAAAAAATCTCAATTAATAATAACTACTCTTTTTTTAGAAGACTTTTCTTGCATTAAGATTGAAAATTATTGAGAAACTTTATTAATATATTTTTTATACTCTTAATTATTACTTAAAATTTATTAAAAATTATATATATATATAAAGATAAAAAAATTTATAACAGTATAAATTTAAAAAAATTTATATTTAATTTAAGTATTTTATTTAATTCATATCTTATAGCTAATAAAATAATAAATTATAACTTATTATGTATAAATTAAATAAAAGATTTAAATTTAATATAAAAAATTTTATATCGAAGAAGATCTTTTTATATATATATATATATATATATATATATATATATTAATTTATTATTTTTTATTTATTTATCTAAAAGATTGTCTATTTTTAAAATTGAAACCGTCCGATCTTCATCTAACGGTTGTAAGTTTTTGACAACACTAAACACGGCCTTTTTCCAAGGCATTAAATCCGCTTTACTTATTTGCATTTTCAATTTCATATTTTTTATTTTAGTTTAGTTGGCTTGTTTATATAAATGGGTAAGAAATGTTAACAATTTGTCTAAATAATAAAAAAAATATTTAGAAAGTGCCCCAACCCATACACAAACATGAAATAAAAACTAATTACCTTTCAAATGAAATGAAATGAAATGGTAAAACCATTTTAAACATTATAAATATATTTTTTAAAAGAAACTATATTATTTAACGTACTGTTTTTGCATATTTAATATACTATTTTAAATATATTTTTATTATTAACTAAAATTTATATGAATTTTCATTTTATTTTAAATCACACTCATACTTTCACGTTTATAATTAATTTAAACCGATAATTGATTACGTATTAAAAATATACTAAAAAAGAACCTTTTTAACACTTCTTTACAATAAATATTTACTCATTTTAATTTTGTCGGTTCTCATGATAACAAGTTTTCTTTTCACTTGATATGTGGATGTCAATGATAGATCAAATAACAATGGGAGCCACAGCAGAGAAAAAGAAGCAAAAAGCAACTGAATGAACAGATCAATGTGCTTTCCATCCATCGTTAGCATGGAAGATAGAAGATAGAAACTGAAAGAACAAAATATATCAATAATGCAACAAATCACAATCCTATTTTATTAGCTAAAAAATAACAATAATTAAAATATTTTACCTTTACTTCTTACTTTGTATTGTTACTCATAAATTGTATTAATTAACATTTTCATGTTTTTAATTGATAATACACATTTATTTGTTTTGTAATAATCTGCATGTTCATTGAGTTTATCGCAAGGTGGAATACAGAGTTTAGACAGTAGAGACGAGAGAGGAAAGAATAACATAACTTAGAAATAAAAGAAGAAAGTAAGTTTCAAGCATATAAATTATAAAGCCAATGAAATAAATTGGTAAAATAAATTTATAAATTAGTAAAATCAGTCAAAAGACAACTTATTTAACATGTCAAATTCATTCATAAATATTATTATTGTCAAAAATTAATAATTGGATAAATAATTCTGTTTTGTTCTATTGAGTTTCATCTTTAATGAAGTTATGTCGAACACCCTTTTGTTAGTATATGTCTAATTTTGTTCTATTCATAGAATACACCACACATAAGATAGAAAGTATATGTTATATTATGTTTTATTCAAAAATACCTACCAGATGCTATTCCATGCATTACAAATTCACATGATTTAATCATTTTCTATATAATAATGAATAACTAACCAAAACCAAACCATAAATTCATATTTTTAGAGACTTGTCACCATCACCATAAACAATAAACACCATGATATTCCACATCTGTGCTATTTATTTACATTTCATTGTCCACAAGCTTATTTTAGAATTTTGGTTCATAAACATTCAAATAATATCCATACTCATTTAATACTTTTTATTTTTATATCCCTTTAATTAAAGAAACTCAAACATTTTCCTTTTTCATGGCTTGTGCTTTTTGCTGACAATGGCATCCACAAGGCTTACTAAATGGCAGTGTAATCACTGTAGATGGTGACATGACCAATAATATATAGGCTATATGGTTAATTAATGACGGAAAAACTGGTAAATATATGGTCCAACCATGATGCCAAGATAAGTGGATTCTAAATATGGTGATGGCAATCCCTAAGGCATATTAAACATTAAATTTTCCCAAGCAATAAACTTTAAAAACATCCTAATTAGAATTTTAACATATGTTTAACGATAAATGATATTAATAAACATTTTTTTATGAAATATATAATATTTAATATTATAAATTATTAAATTATATATTTTTAATAAAAAATTATTATATATAAAATTTTATTATATATTTTAGTACATATTCAAGAATTTATTTCTTAAGAAAGACATTTTTAATTTATATTATTTTGTGAACTTGTACTAGTATAAAATATAATATAAGTATGCCAAAAATTAATAAATATATTGTTGAAGTAAATTTTAAAAAGAGAGATTATTTAAATTTTTATTGATTAAAAATGATCTTATTTTAAATTAATCATCTGAAATATTTGATTGATCTGTTTAAGTGTTCCATTATCATTTGTAAGGCGACACAAATGTACACTTTTTAAAATAGTAAATACACAATCCACTACATCCATGTGTTAAAGATGGTCGAAGCATCAAACTACCAATACAAATAACAAACTACTTAGTCGAGGAAAGTTACTTTAACTTCAAAATATCAAAATCAAAGTAATATTATATGTTTGCAAATATTATAACTATATGATATAATTTATAAAATATAACTATACATATATATATATATAATTATTTTATTAGTTTCTTTTATATAATTTTACTAATATAGTGTAACAAATTTAAAAATCAATAGAGTGTAATAATTTTAGATTAATACATAATATATACAAAAAAGAATGAAATTACACTAATGTAAATTACGTATTACACTATTCATAATTTTTTTATAAAGTACAATTTTCATAATTATAACTATATATTATCTTAATTATCTATGTCATATTTTTTTATAATTAAAAATAACTACAAAATGCAATAAAAAAAATTTATGTTATATATTTTATTTTCATATATTTTAAATATATATTACATTAAATTTAATATATAAAAAATATATTAAATATCTTTAAATTTATATAAAAAAATTGTTAACGTAATCTATATGATTGAAAATTTTAGTTACATGATTAATTTTATAATCAAATCATCTAATAAAAGAATTATCAAAATATATAAAAATAAGTGTGATTTATACAAGTATAATTTAACCTCTTTCTTTGAAAAATATAAAAAATAATAATTAATTGATTAATTTAATGACATATAATATATTAATGCACATAAAATAAAATTATCTTATATGACATGATATTTTTAAATAATGTTTTATAAAAAGTATATACAAGGACATAATTTTATATTACCTTTTGTTTGATTTAATTTGTAATATTAGAGACTTTACAATTTATTTATTTATATTTGTAAAGAGATTAATTACTGTACTGATCGAATCTTACCCTTCTCCTTAGTCCTTATCTCTTTCTTAAATATGAATGTTAGCGGCTTTTGGTTTCTTAGGCATGTGACTTAATTTGTTTTTTTTTTTAAACTTTTGTAGCGAAAAGAACAAAAATTCTCTTGTTTTGCACAACAGAAAAAAATCTTGACAGTAGAAAGTAAGATTCATCGGGGGAGAAAGTAATATAAAGATCGGAGCTTATAAACGGAAAGAAATAACCCCGTTCATCTAAAATATCATACTTTGGAACTGTGTTTATCTTTACAAGAGATAGGTAATATTCCAATTCAAATACATATAAATTTTAAATATTCTTTACTGAATATTTTAAATTACTTAAGAAGTAAATATTAAACCTATTTATGTTTTTTTAATGAAATAATTTATTTCTCAATTAAATTTTATTTCTGTTGCCTTTGCAGTTAAAACGTGTCATGTAAATACAAATAAAATCTTAAAATGCAAAAAAATTTATGTTTAGTTGCGCATTTGGTCACCTTATTTTATCTTATGTATAACTTCTTTTGAAATTTAACACATCATGTTTTATATATTTTTCTCTATTAATTTATACAAATCAATAATACATCACAATTTTATTTAATAAGCAAGAAAATTAAAGAACATGGAATGAAAACATATAGAATCAGGGCTTATTTAAAAGAGTTAATAAAAAAATATATAATTCCTATAAGCTATTTTGTGCTTATCTTTATAATCTTCTTAGTATGATTATTAAAATAAATTATTTTTAACTTCTATCAATAAATTTTATTATTAAATTTATAACATAAGTCATTAGTTTAAAAATAATTTATTAAATAAACACATAATTAAATATTCATTTAAACACATTCTTATTTTTATTTCACAAAACTCAAACATAAATGTTAAAAATACTTATTTAAAATTACTTATAGATTAAAAAATAGAGATAAAAAAGTGAAATTATACCTATTTTCAACTAATACCTTAAAGAATGATTTAAAATCAACTGTCATTTGGCTTGCAAATTACTGGTTTGTGTAATTCTTAAAAATTAAATAAGATAATTATTATATTGAAAAAGTCAAATAAAAATTTGTAATACTTAAACAAAAGAAGTAAATAACAAACATAAGAAATGAAAAAAAAAATATTATGACAAAATTACAATATTTTAAAACTAAATTATCAACAGAAAAGATATGTTGTTTTAAAGGATTAATAAAAACGTTGCTTAACCAAACTTTATAAATATTAAATAAATCCACTTTTCATTTGATATTTCTTATCTAATATTGAAAAGATTAATAACAAATGGTGAGGGAACAATCAACATTATTCACAATATATGTAATAATATTTTCATTAAAAAAAACCTATTTAGTCTTAAAAAAATAGTAAATAAGACCCGTCAAATTATAGGAAAACGTGACAAAAATTAATGGCAGTAAAATGATTTAAAAAGGGGGGAAAAGACACAGAAAGCAGGGCACGTGAAAAACAACATAAACCCCTAAATACGGGGATAAGCACAATTTCACAGTGCACGTTCCCACTCGCAACACAATCCAATTCTCCATTAATACTATAAGATGCTTTTACTGTGCAACACAACTGGCATACTTTTCCCTTTCTCTTTCATCACCACTTTCATTAACTTTAACTATTAAAATTAGCAAAATTATAAAATATGTTACTAATATACAACAAATTACTTCTTTCAGTCCCTTTTGTAAAAAACAAAAAATTAAATTACCAGATAAAAAAACAATTAAATCAATTATTCTAAGAATCTTTACGATATTAAATAATATAATTACTATTTTATATATTTAATAATATTAAAAAAATAAAAAATTTAACAATTAATATATTTTAAATCTATAATTTCTTTAAATAAAAACAAAAAAAAAAACTCCATTTAACAATTTATATATTTAATGCTCTAACAAAACTACTAATTAAGAAGACCAATAAAAGTCACTCATCTTTGAAAAATGTTAAATAATATTACAAATTTAGTTAAAGAACAAAAAAAATTATTAGAAAATATAGCTATACATTTCTTCCTATAATTTTTTATACATGTATGAATGGATTAGAAATTTCACTTGTGATTTTTAATAATAATCCCTTTCATGGGTATTTAAAAAAATATAATATTAATATATTAATAAATTAAATCATGTAATTTTTAGTAAATATTTATTATATATATCTTCTTATGAAATATCTTTCATACACGTTAAATAAATATTAATTTTAGAGTTTTATTAATTTTACTTTTAATAAATAGTTAATAATAATAAAATTTTATTAAAAAAATATTTATTATATTTTTATAATTTTAATACAATAACTGTGTATTTTTTTTATAAATTTTTTTTTAATCTCTGAATGATTAAACTGTAAACCCTTTTTTTCTTCTCTCTATCACTTAGTATATATACATCAATAAATGTATAAACAACACTCTTCAAAGGTAAAATGCACCATGAAATGCAAACAAACTCACCTAAAACAGAAACATTTTTCCACAACAAGCAGTAAAGTAACTAGGGCAATCAAATATTTGCCTTCCACTTTCACTTATTCTAATTATTAGGTCAGAATAACACATTACCAAAACCAACCCAAAAAACAGAAAAAAGAAAGTATATTCTTAGATTTCTACCTACAATATCGTATAGACTACCCGTTACCCAAATCTAGTCGAACAAGAAATATATTATGTTATATAGAAATAGAAACATTAAGGAGACATTAACATAAAGCAAGTTACAAAAAGTACTTCCAACATCCACAAGCAGAGGCTGAAACGAACTAGGCAGATTCAGCACTCCACTTTACATAATCAATTAAAAAAAATTATAAAAAAACCCACTAATTTTACAAGGAAGATTAACCTGAACCCCTAATTAAATTAAGAAAAAAATAATTATACTAGTAAGTAGTAACCCCAAAATGTAATGAAATTATTATCATAATCATAATTGTTAATTATATTATCATAATTGTACCTTTACTTAGCAGTTCCTCTTCCAATCATCTCCTTATACCTCATGATGGAATCCAGCCTCTGCAATTTCAATTGCTGCTTGAACTTGTTGATGAAATCATCGGCTTTAGCATCTACTTCGTCGTCGTCCACGGCGGCGGCACCGCTAACCTTGGCCTCTCTCACGGTGGCCGGCCGGAGACTCTCTACAATGTCCTCTTCCTTGAAGTGAGAGAACGCCGATTTGCTGCTCGCCGATTTCTTCATCTTCCTTGGAAGCTTGGTCGGAACTTCGCCTGACGACGGTTTGGTGTCCGATTGTGTCCGTGTGAAATGACCATCTTGCCCCTGTAACTGGCTGTAAATTTCGTCCAGCGAAGAACCCTCTTCATGGTGCTCTTGGGGGGTAAAATTGTAATTTTGTTTGATAATGTTGTTGTCTCCGACAACATAGTCATCGTCCTCTTCATTTTCTTCGTCTGTTTCCACCACTGGTTCTTCTCGCACGTGGGGTTTGTCGGGCACGTGTGTCTCGGAAACGGTGGTGTTGGTGTCGGTTGTTAGTTTGGAAGTGAAGGGTTCGGTGGGGAAGTAACTGTAGAGGTTGATCGATTTGAGTCTTTGAAGCACAGAAGGAGATCTATCAAGTTGGGGATGTTTATGTTCATGTTCATGGGTTTGAGTTTGAAATTGTGGGGTGTTGTGAAAATGGGGGTTTTGGATTTGTGGGTCATGGGATCTGTAAGGGTAGGAGTAGAAGTTGATGGATTTGAGTCTTTGCAACATGGATGGGGATCTAACAAGGTGGTTTTGTTGTTGTGGGTGTGGAAAGTCATGTACTTGAGGATCTTCTTGTTTGTGGGTAGTGTTGGCAAGTTTTGAAATGATGAAAATGGTTCCAATTACTAGTTGGAGGAGGAGAAAGAAGACAGTGGGAGTGAACCAGCTGAAGAGGGTACCCCAGAATGTGGGTGTGGATGAGATTGATTCCTCAAGCATGGCTTGGATTTGCAAGTGAAGATTGGAGGAGTTTGGGAATGGAAAGGAAAAGGGTTTTGAATTTTAATATATTTACCTTAGCTTTAAGGTTGTAATTACTTGTACGGTGAAGGGTTGGTGTTGTTGGCACAGTTTATTTGCTTTATTATTATTGACGAGATTAATGCTTGGTATGGTCGTAGATCTTTAGAATTTTAATTGTTGGAGGGAGATTTGCATCTCGAGAAACACGTGGTGGCATATGATGGGTCTGCCACTAAGGGACAAGAAATGGAGGGTAGATTTGTGTAACGTGAGGCAGTTGTTGGATTTTGGGATATTCATATCAACCTTGACTTCAATAAAAAGACCCTTTTTTAATTTTTCATTTTCTTCTGTCTCTTCAATAATTCAATTTCAAGCTATGCAATCGGTGTCCTTGCTGTAGTTACTCTTTAGAGCAGCAAAGCCAAGCACTCTCTTTATCATTTCTTTGTTGGACTTTTGTTAACTTATGGCATTAGACATAATTATAACATATATATATATATATATATACTATTTTTCATATTATTATTATTATTTTCCCTGTCTCTCTTCGCTCCTTCATGAGTCATTATTATTATTTGATTGTGTTCGGGGACACATGTTTGCTTCCCTTTGCGTACTCTTTTTATTCTTTAAAATTGCAATGCTCAAAAGTCAATGATTTCTTATCCAATTAATCTCTTCAAGGAAAATGTTTGAAAGCACAGAATAATTCTTGCGGAATACATAAGGTATATGAAAATATTGATTGTATTACATTTATAAAATGACATTTTATCTTTAGTACGTATATTTATTTATCTATTAATGAGTTAACTATATATAATTCATGATATTTTTCATAAAATTCATTTATACAGAATAACATTGCTAGTGCCACTGCACTTGTTATCTTATTAAAGGGTATACTTACTACAACGATCAACACATTTGATAGTGACTTATTTAAGCGATATACAAGTTGTTAGCATTACATAAAATAAACTAACATAATAATATACCTTTTTTTAACTCATTCAAAACCACATAACTTAATTTGATTTATTAAAATGCGAGTATAATAGTTATATTCTCTCATGCTCGTTGGTATTGTAATCCTTGCATACATCCAAGTCAACATGGCGGTGCTGTTTTTAGTTTAATGCTAAAGCTTAGCTAGAGAAAGAACTGAAGGAATCCCGTGCATCGCAAGTGTAAATGTATAATGATTATCTTTCTCTTTTGAAAGAAAGCATGTGATTGGTGCATTGAGTTGGTAGTTGTTAAGATTTTAGGGACTGTGATAGAAAGAAGAGAGCATATATTTTATTAATAACACCAAATAGTTGTCATGTGGGAAACCTAGTTTTATAATCTAGTTTAGGTATTACTAAAGACACTAGGATCGTTTACACCCATGATTAAAATTTTCTATCATTATAATATCCTTATTTGTATTGGATATGTTAGTACCTTATGGATAGTTAAGCTACTCATTTTTTACCCGAATTGGTAAATTTGATTTTGAGATTTTTAATTCTATTATTTTAGTTTTTGGAAACTAATTGTGAGTACATGGGTATGGCTAGCATTTAATTTTTCTCCATATCTTTAGATACTTTTTCACGTATTTTTATATAAATATAGATTTGTTTATTTTCTTATCTTAGCCATCTTTATATGTTTTATCCTAGTAATCATTACAAGAAAGTTTTGAAGGAAAAAATTGTCAACAACTTGTAAACAAAAAACTTATAATAATAAAAAGTTATTGAAATTGTATATAGGATTACTTTTTTGATAGAATGTACAACGCTAAACTATGTTATTATTGAAAGTGTATATAGTATTAAACAAAATATTCAAATGCTCTTCGGATCAGAGGTTCCGTCATACTTTTCTAATGTTAGACCTTTCCAATTTTCTGATAACTTAGTTTTCAAGATATTTTTGAATGAAAGGATTTCAGCTTGAAGTACTATCTCGCTCTACTAGAGTCCTTGTTTACTTATATGTGTTTGGTTTTTTCTATAAAGCCAAAAATTTTCCTTGCTCCTAGATGAAGGGAGTAGTTTGAGAAGGTATACGGGTCTTGATTTCTTCTCTCAAATTAGCATTCTCCATTCTTAACGCCGATAACTCAAAGACGTCTTTCTCTCTCATCCTTTGCATCACCCTCATTTCAGCTATAAGTTGTCTTACTACCAGAAAAAAGACTTTCATTTCCTCCATCTTCGACTAAAACTTTAGGTATAGGTGGATTAGGTGTAGCATCCTTTTGCTAATGAGAGGCTCCCCTTTGCTGACTCGGTCCTTCTTGTTGGCTCATGGTAAGTATCATGATGGCTCTAAAATTGAGGCAAATCATGTCTCACGGTGGGTACCAAAATGTTCCTGTTTAGGATACACTGGTCTCTTCAATGCTCCTCTTTCTTGTGATAAGATGGCGTCCTTGCAAGCATCGCTAACTTGTCTCTGTATTATATAGGGGGTATATCTACAAAAGGTACTCCAATAATAAAGTCAAGTGTCAGTTTATGTAATAAATATTACTAAATATTTAAAAGTCAATCTTTTACATGTACGTCTTACTTTTCTTTTATAGACAATATTGTGGACTAATGGACTTTATAAGTTAACCTTGATTTTGGTCTTCTAATTTAAGTAAATAATGATCTAATTATTTATCTTAATTGATTTAATTATTTTTTAATTTTTTTAATTTGATCGGGAAGATATTCGTTATACTGAAGGAGCATTTGGATTCTTTCTTTTATCATTGAGATTGAGTAGTGTTCTATTTAATACAGAAATTATAAAGGAAGATCTTTTATATATATATATAGGAATAAAATTAATATTTCATTGGATCAGAGGAAAAGAAAGACAACATCTCATCATAAAAATTATCAATTTGAGATTTATAAACGGAGGAAAAAAAAAAGAATAGTTGGAGTCGGAAAGGTGACAAAATAAATATATAACATAATCATAAAATGTTATATGATATTTTATAATATTTTTGTGTTTGTCCTTTTTTAATTTAGAAATCGCATAAAAAAAAAATAAATAAATAAAAGTTTCTTGAGTATTTTTGGGATAAAATATTAACTTTACTTCGTTTTGAAAGGTATGAAGCTTTAATTAATAGCAAACCTTTAAAAGTTATAATTATTTGTGCAGAATAAAAATGATAAGGATGGAAAAAATATTATATTATATTTTAATTTATTATTTAATAAATTAATATGATATGAGAATAGTTTATTTACTTGTTATAATTATTTATTAATATAAAAGTTATTTTAAGGAGAGAGTTATCAAATAGGATAAAAAAAAATCTGAAACATATATTTTTAGTGATATATGTGTTTTCCATTAAAAAGTATGAAAAATAATTTTAAATTAAAAAACAAACCCGTAACCAATAATACTGTAACATTGATGTACAAAAAACCAATACTTTAATATTGATACCTGTATTTGATATGTTATTTTGGTACAACTAGAAGAGTAATATCTTATAAATTGGTCTTCAGCTTTGCGAATGGTCTGTTTCAACTTGTGGTTATCGAAATTAACCCACGTATCTATCTCTAACTTTAAAAGTAATTATCATCATGCTTAATTAATTTTTGGTTCTTTTATTTTAACTGATATATGATTTTAGTTTTTTTTAATAAACTAACATTTAACTTCTTCAATTATTATGATCAACTTTTTTTTTTCTATATAAACCGTAAAATACCTATTGTTTTTACTCAAATAATTAAAAAATTAAGATATATAATTAAAAGATTCAAAAAACACTTACAAAAAGTTTTTACATTAATAATAAAATTTAAACTCACATTTTGTGAAATATAAATTTAATTATTACCGACTGAACTTTTTTCCATATATTAATTATTTATTCTAAAAGAATTATTAGTGATAATATTTTTTTTATTAATTATGTATTATGATTGTTGATATTCTTTCACTTGATTTTAACACTTTAGGAATTTTTTTATTATAAGTATACATTTATCTTATATTTCATAAAAGTTTTTTAATAATATATTTTTCTGTTAAATTTAAAAATATTATTCTTTAACATATTTTATAATTTAAATTTATTTTTATTTAACTATGCCATGGTATGCGCTGCATATCTTCAGAGTTGCAGCCTTGCAGGGTTCTACGCCTTCTTATCTTCAGTGTCGGCACGCCTCCTTCGCTCACTTCTACGTTGCCGTTTCGTTCATCGGTGAGATTACGCTTACGCCCATCTCGTTGATTTCAGTGCGACTACTTTTTTAAATCCAAATTATTTTGTTGTTCCCCAAACAGCGAAACCCTAACCCCTAACCTATCCTCTACAAGTGTGAAGAGTTATTATTGATTTTCTTGTTTATGTATGCATTCGGTGTACAATTGGTTCTCTTTTTGGTTTAGTTTGGACCTTAACACCACCGAACATCTTGGTTCGGTGCATCCATGGATGAATAATTTATGCTTGTATCTTTGGATGCTTTTGGAATTTGTATTTGTTTCAGATTCTCTAGCATGATTGGAATTTTCACCTTTTCCTGGTATCTCGTAATTTCCCAAATCAAACCTATAATTTACAAATTGAGGGAATTCAATTGTTAACAATTGAAACACGTCATCCAAACACACACACAATAGAGATATCTCATAATTTTTTAATGTTTTTATAATCAACTTAAAGAGTCCATCGTTTTTGCTTCTTTGCCAGAATGGGCTAAAAGGTTCAACCATTATTAGACTGGTAACTTACGTAAACTGGAGCTGGTTTGATTGTTTAAAACACTGGTTTGATATTTCATTTTTGGTTCTTGAATTTGACCAGTCCTTTGATTTTATTGCCTTACTCAACTCTTGTCATTGCAAGTTTAATGTTTGGCACCTATCCCTTACACTGCCTATCTTGTCTTTATTTGTGACACGTTCTTCCTCTTTCTGATAGTTATACTTTTTTGTTCAACACAAGAGAAGGGCTTCCATGGAGAATGGAGATATTCCCGAGAATGCCAATGAGCGTATGTATTCACTTTTTTTTCCCTGGAATTTCACTTTACTTCGATATATGCCTATGAATATGACTGTTTTATATTTTGTATTGTGGCATTTACAGATTGCCCGGGTCCTCAGTCTGAATCTGCTGGAAAATCTGATGCATGTGAAGGATGCCCAAATCAGCAAATCTGTGCCACTGCCCCCAAAGGACCTGACCCTGGTACTCTTCTCCTATATTTAATGCTTCTTTCCAACAACTATCAAATACTTCATAATGACATGATTTATTTATATAAACGTGTCTAGATACCATATCTAATTATTCTAGAACTTTGGATTATCATTATGTTGTGACCTAATGTGCTTACTTAATAGAGATTGCTAGTAGTATGATGTCTCTCGAAGCTTGTTGTGCCTGCTTGTATGAGTTGACTAGCAAGGGAAGGTAGTGAATCATTTTCATCATTGTTCTTACCCTTGTCTTCATATGTTGGATTTTGGGATGGCATTGTCATGTCAAGAAATTTTAAGGTCTTGGTACGCATTTGACATGACATTGTTTTGCCTAGTTCGTTCAGTTTTCAGTCTAATTGGGCTATTATTTCTGTAGATTTTTGATAGTGGCCTAGTCAGTATTGCTTTGTGAAGGATTTATACATGGTTTATGGACATTGTTTTGACTTTTGAGTAATAAAATAGCGTTTAGCTTCAAATAAAATTTTATGATTGTTGTGTTCAGCATTCTGAGTGTTGTAAAAATTAATAAAGAAGCCATTCAGTAAACCTGATTTGATCCTGCTGTATAAGAATTTTAGAAATTGTTTCCTTAGTTTGGTAAGTATCTGATTCTTTGTTTATCCTTGTATGTTTTGGAGATTGTGTTGGGGGATTTTTTTTCAATGTAACCTACCAAGGGAAAATGGATTTTGGCCTTTATTGCAAACCCTTGATATTTAAGTTTTTGGTTGTTGAATTTATAGTTCTTGGTATTGTGTATTGTTGTATCTGTATGGATATCTTAAGATACATTGAAATATAAAATTTGTACATGGAAATGGCTTTACCCATTATATCGTGCATTTTATACATTAAAATATAAGAAATTACTATGTCATCTGTTCATTCATATAATCTTCTAGAAGACTAGAGCATATATTGCAATGAATCATTTGTGTTGGATAGCATCATTGTCTAGACATAATTTATCCACAATTAACGATGCTAATTGACGTGATAATAAAATTCCAATCTGATTTTCATACTTACTGAATGATTAAGATAGCTACTTAACACGCACATACATTTAGGATTATTAAAATATGAAATAGTAAAAGAGAGATTACACAGAAAGGGAGGAAACAAAGTTCTAATAATAGGTGGCAGACATCCTTGAGTCCTCTCAGACAGATAAATACTCAAGCCTACTGGTCACAATAGAATATCTAATATTCCAAACTGTAATTAGTGTGCTGCTCATTGTGGAAGGTGACAGACTATGAATGCCCACTACAGGCTCTTAGAACATAGTGCATCTGTGCTTTGTGACAAGATGTTTGCAGCATGCATGGAAGAGGATTCTTCCATGGCTCTGCATCCAAGAGCTTTCCACTATAGCTCTTTGAATATTTTTCTGATTGCAGTTTGATTCAAACCTAAGTGTGATTCAACATCTTCCATTAATCCTCAAATGTCTCAGCAGCATTGGTTTATTCTGCATAGCCAAACCGAGAAATAGGGAGGTATTCAACAGGGAAAAACTTTATTTTTAATCTATTCAATGAAATCTAGATATACTTTTAATTTTCCAAGTAGAATTTGTCATAGTTCAATGTGTCTATCATTACAAAGATCAGTGCATTCATATTGTGTGATATGCCCTGTCTATCATATGATAACTAATTAAATCTGATCCTTTGCTGTTCACAAAATATTGCAGACGTATATTGTTTGGCACTAACAAGTAGCAACTATTAGTTGAGTTGTATTTCACTGTTTAGTGTTATTGTCATGCTTTAACTGACACAAGACTTGCACTATTAGCCAGCTTATTATGATATGGTTTACATACTTTATTCTCCTCTTCAATAATAATTTGAAGGTTGATTAAGATATTAGATTAGCATGTTGGTCCTCTGAATCTGATTATTTTTATTCTAGAAATTCTTTCTGTCCCCTTATTTTCCCTTTATTTGATGGTTAACAGTGATAAAGCATACTTTCTTAATGAAAAACTTGTGTTTGCTTGGGTTATATTTTCTTTTCTGTAGTACTCCTAGGTTGTGTATAGATAGGGCATTTCAATTTTCTATTTATAAATTAAAATGCTGAGAAATTGAATTACCTTCACTTATGAAATTTTGGTCACCTTGTCTTCTACATTTGTGTTCGCAGATCTGGTTGCTATTGCAGAAAGAATGGCTACTGTGAAACATAAGATATTGGTGTTATCAGGAAAGGGGGGAGTTGGCAAGAGCACATTTTCTGCTCAGCTGGCATTTGCTTTAGCAGCAATGGATTTTCAAGTGGGTCTTCTTGACATTGACATTTGTGGTCCAAGCATTCCAAAGATGCTTGGCCTAGAAGGTCAAGAGATACACCAGAGCAACCTTGGGTGGTCTCCTGTCTATGTGGAGTCCAACCTTGGGGTCATGTCAATTGGGTTCATGCTTCCTAATCCCGATGAAGCTGTTATATGGAGAGGTCCACGGAAAAATGGGCTTATCAAGCAGTTTTTAAAAGATGTCTACTGGGGTGAACTTGATTTTCTAATTGTTGATGCTCCACCAGGAACCTCAGATGAACACATTTCAATTGTTCAATGCCTTGATGCCACTGGAGTAGATGGTGCAATCGTAGTTACTACTCCTCAACTAGTCTCTCTTATTGATGTGAGAAAAGAAGTGAATTTTTGCAAGAAAGTTGGAGTGAAAGTTCTTGGGGTAGTAGAGAATATGAGTAGTCTGTGCCAGCCCATCACAGATTTGAAGTTTGCGAAGTTGACAGATACTGGTGAGCAGAAAGATGTTACAGAGTGGGTTTGGGAATACCTGAGAGAGAGAGCACCAGAAATGCTGAATATAATTGCTTGCAGTGAAGTATTTGATAGTAGCGGTGGTGGAGCACTGAAAATGTGCAATGAAATGGGGGTACCCTTTCTTGGTAAAGTTCCTTTAGATCCGCAGCTTTGTAAGGCAGCTGAAGAAGGTAGATCCTGCTTTGCTAATAAAGATTGTGTCGTGAGTGCTCCGGCATTAAAGAAAATTATAGAGAAGTTGATTGAAAATAATGGGTTGTCATTGTTAGCAAGTAATGGAGTGTAGGGGATTTGCTTTATGGTGATCTTTGTAAATTAAACTATAATTTTGTCCATGAACCTCTTTGCACAGAAATCTGTTTAAGGCATTTAATATATAATGATATGGGTTTGAGACATTTTGGGAGCAGAAGTATTGGTTTTCTGGGTCACCTTGTAATACGTGCTTGACAATGTAGTTACAGATTAATTTACAGTAAAACATGTTTATCAGTTCGTATTAACATTGTATGTTTTATTGTGTTTAACATTACATGCATATTTCTACCTTAGATTTTTGTGATTATATTTCTTCAATACATTGAAGTTAGTTGCCATGTGAAAACTTGCCGTTAAATTGTGACTTGGTCAAATGATACTGTTTCTTTTGAATCCTTTGGTTGGTAAAATATTCATGCCTTTATGTTATTGTAGAATTGATGCAGGAATTATCATTCTACAAGGCTCTGTGTTATCGTGATCTAAGGCTGTAATATTTAGTTTTATATATATTGATTGTACAACTGGTAACTTTTTTAGTTTCGTGCTCGTGTTTTATGGATCGCTGTCCCGGTGATACTGATCTGTGACCCTAAGTGCGAAGAAGCCAATCGACGTGATACTTGCACTTGTTTTTAAGTTGATCGGAGGAACATACTTCGTGACTTGTAAAACATCAACTTCATCTACGTTTTCCTATCATTCTAAAAATGGGAATATTTTAATCCATATACAACTTTTCTCTTTTTGATTGTTTTAAAAAAATCAGAGAGAACTTATGACTCAAGCATTATTTTTAACTTATTTTTATAAATTTGTTGATATATCTTATTGAAACAAGTTTCTTTTTAACTGATTTCGATAGATTTTAAGATTAATTTGATGCCATAAGCCTTCAAGTAATAAGAACTTTTTGAACAAATATTTAATTAAGTTTACCTAAATGCACCCTGTAATTATTTGTTTTTATAAGTGCATTTCTTTTTTATAAAACTCAATTTCTAAAGATGTCCTGCTGGAATAATTATATGTAAATTACGCATTAGCTCAAAACCATCATTTGCAAGTTTACAACATGTTTGGATTTGTAGTCGGAAATCATCAGACATGTGTGCAACAGAGAGACACTACTCTTAGTAGTGTTAAAATAGACGTTGGCAAATAGTGTTTCATAGTATAGACCACGCTGGGATGGGACTAGGTACAGGGGAACTAAAGTTGACTGCATAAACTCCAATAACCATCCATGTTGATAGTGTTTCTATGATGTAGAAAACAAAGGAAAGTGTTTGTGTTCTTTCATGTTGTAGATGGGGCAAATGACTAAACGATTCTTGAGTTTTTTTTTTTGTTTTGGTATTTTGAAAAAAGGGATCAGATATCCCTCAGTGTTTAATGCATGAGTTGATGGATTGCATGATAAGGACATTAAAAATGTACATAAGAAAATCTAAAAACGAATCTCGCTTTTAGTCCATTTCTTCATATTATAATTGACTTTATTCTATAAATAAGAGCTAATACCATATACCAAATTTTAGATTTTTTTATAGTAATAAGGCCAAAGTAATCAATGAACACAGCCCCTTTTTTTTCGTCCAAATAAACACAGCCATAATTTGGGAAAAGTTACGCGTTGCCATCCATTTTGAAAGGCTAAGGTTGGAGCCATAACGATAACGATAAACGCTGACATTTGAACATAAAATATCGAGTTATCAAACTCCATCTTAAAAGCTTTTTCGTGTGATGTAAATGTTAACACTATATATATATATATAAAAGATTTTTTTACACTAGTGTAAGTTTAAAAATTGTTACACTCAATTTGAACTTTTCATTTAACTTATATCTAATGGTAAATAAAGTAATAAAATATAACCTATTAAATATAAGTTAAATGAAAGTTTCAGATTAGATATAAGAGTTTTTAGACTTATACTAGTATAAAAAGATCCTATCTTCTCTCTATATATATAACTTTTTAAAAAATGTCTACAAGTATGCAGTAAAAGAAGAGTAAAAAGTTTATTTAGAATAATTATTATATATAGAATACAAAATTTTAAATAAATTAAAATATTTGTTACAGTATGTCTAATATTTCTTAATATAGGTCCATACACATTATAAAAATTCGTTTAATCATTTAATTTGACTTTGTTGCCTATTATCCATGGTAATGGTTAAGGAACCTATAAATAAAAGTTTTTCTATGGAAATAACTTTCAACGTTTAGTTTGTTAATAATTTTTATTTTTTTATTTTTTATCTTCATTTATATTGATAGCACTTTTAACTTCTTAATATGACATTTATTATTATTATTTATCATTTATGATAAATAAATTATTTGCCATAAAAGTTAGAATTTTTTCTTTAGTTTTGGTCTAATGAAGTGGATAGTCTCTATTTTTTTTAAAAAAAAAATTATGAAAATAATTCAAAAAATTAGAATACTTTCTTTGCTCTAGCTAATTGGATGCTTTAGATAGAATGAAAGATCTAAATTCTCATTTATTATAGCAAGAATTAGATATTTAGTTTTATTTTTATTTATATAAAATTTATTTAAACAACTTTGTACCATCACCATCTTTCATGTAAGTAGAAAGGTGAGGGCTGGAGCAGTAGGAGAGTTGGGAGAGTGGGAGGGGAAGAAGGACTGGGGCATAATGAGTTTTAACAAGCTAGACTAAAATAATGTTTAAAATAATTAGTAAATTCAATTTATTGTTAAATTATTTTTTTTGCTATTAGAAAGGGCTTAAAAATCCAAAAACAAACAAACAACCTAGCCAACAAACAAAGGCAGCCATAGACGACTAGAATCTAAGCTAAGTAAAGGTAAAAGAAAGGAAGGAGGATTCTTAAATTGAGAGAAAGAAGCCTAATTTGGCAAGGGAATCAACATATTGGTTGGCTTCCTTACATATATGAAAAAATCTAACAAACTCAACAGCTTTAAGAGCATTTCTAATATTACAAATAAGAGAAAACAAAGGATGAGATGAGAGTTAAATTTTAAACACCAAAGCAATTATGTCTTTGGAATCACTCTCTATCCAAATGGTAGGGATCTTAGTTGAAATGCCAGCTAGATGACTAAGTAGATATCCCATAATTTAGCTAAAAAGGGATTGCAAGGGTCAAGGCTACTGTAGTATCCTATAATAAACTTGCCATGACTATCCCAGATCAATCCACCATAAGCAACAACTCTATTGACCCTTGAAATAGCTCCATCCACATTTAATTTAAGCCAGTCAGCAGGAGGGAGAGACCACTTGGTCATGCCATTGTCAAAAATTAGACAAGAGTAGGGTTTAGGATCAAACCTGCTACAATAGGAAAATAGATCAACATCATATAACGCTATCCTAGCTAAAATAAGAGGTTGGAAGGAAAAATTCTAAAAAATAAATTGGTTTCTATCCTTCCAAATGAACCAAATTACATTTCCAAATAACATAGGCCAATTATGGAAATTCTTAATGTAGGATCTGGAAAGATTTGACCACAGCCAGTGAGAGGCACCATAACTGAAAAACTACATCCAATGATTAGAGAAAATAAAATGATTCCAAACTTTTCTAACAAAATCATAGTCTCTTATAGCATATATGATAATTTTAGGACCATTCCCACACGTAGGACAAATAGGGGAACTGATCATTCCTCTATTAAATCTTTCCTTATCAGTGAATAATCTCTCATGAGCAATTTTTCATAAGAGAAAAGCAGCCTTAAGAGGGTTCTTCCAATTCCAAATTATTTTGAACAGGTCAAAATTTTTATTATGATTGCTACTAGATTTATCCAGCAATTAGTAAGTAGATTTTAAGTTGAATAGCCCATTGCTTGAGAGATTCCAGAAAGCCACATCAGGCCCTTCGGACCTAGTAGGAGTGAAGGAGAGTGGTAGACTTCCTTACTTGCTCAGTGATGAACGAAATATTTTCACGTTTTGCATAAAGATTTGTCATCAACCTTCATCAAAATATGCAGAAAAACTTATAGTATCTAGGATGCAAGCGTAGGTTGTCTCCGATGACTTTGGTTTGTAATATACATTGAACATGTTGTAAACATTTACTATGAAAGCAATTAATACAAGGGAGTTTTGTGTGATTTAAATTTTAATGTAAAGGCAAGTGATGAAATTAATGAATCCAATCAATGAAATGTGCAATCCTTAGGTTGTTCATGTAATTCTATCCCTATCTCTCTCAAGATTCAATACTTTTCCTCTTCCTCTGAATTAGGGTAACTCAAAAAGCAAGAATTAACCTTAAAGTCTTATACGAATTAAGCAGTTTACATGGACTCCAACCATTTTTCCTAAGATTACGCAACCTTAGAAACTAACTTAGGATTAAGCAAACCAAGTTAAGAATTTCATTAAAATGAATTAGAGTTAATTAAGCAATGTCCCCCTCATTCAAACATTAATTCAATTCAAAGAGTTGGGAGATATAAATTCATAAAGGAAAGGGAATTATATTGACATTCATACCCAGGAATTCAAGAATCCATGAACTCACTAAGGATTACAAAAAAGTTTAGCCTTCCATGAGGATGTGTGTTACAAATTTAAGATTAAAGCAAAAGGAATTCAATGACATCAATGCAAGAATTAAAGGAGAGTGAAGAGAAATTGTAAATCAAACCCTAAGATTGACCTTGGTTGTCACCCAAGGGTCCTAAGCTCCGCAAAATGCTCCCAAAGTGACAAAAGAATCTAAAATTCTACAAAGATCCATACTCTAATTTCTAAAAATCTATATATACTAAGTCTGACATGACCTCATAGTGATCACTCTGTAAACAAGAGTGATTACGCGCAGCAACTTCAGATTTTTCCCTTTCTGGAGTGATCACTCTCACTTCTGAGAGTGTTTACGCGCAGACCTGTGATTCTGTAGCTTTCTGGAGTGATCACTATCACTTCTGAGAGTGATTATGCGCAGGCCTGGTGGTTCTCTTTAGCTTTGGAGTGATCACTGTTGCTTCTGAAAGTGGTTACTCTAACATATCCCTTGGAATCAGCTCCCTGGAGTGATCACTATGCACTACTAGAAAAATGTTTAATATAGACGGATTTTACAGACGGATTTGTGGAATAATTTTTTTTTTCTGAAACATCCGTCTGTAAATCCTTCTGTAATACAGACAGATTTTAATCCGTCTGTATTTAGCCCGCCTTTTGGCGCCAAACGTTATAGACAGAAATTACAGACGGATTTTTCTGTCTGTAATTTGAAAATAAGAGGAAATATTATAGCGGGAAATTACAGACGATTTTTCTCGTCTGTAAATGTGGCGGTTTTAGCCAACCTTTCAGGTGACAAATTATAGACGTATTTTTCCGTCTGTAAATGGGATTGACGCATTTACAGACGGAAAAATCCGTCTGTAATGTGCCACCTGAAACGCACCGTTTCATTAAACCCATTACAGGCGGATTTTTCCGTCTGTAATGACTGAAACCCATAAAAGCCGCGTCTCCTCTTCCTCTCTCCCATTATCAGAACCCTCTCTCTCTCTCTCGCTCCCCCCTCTCTCTATCTCTAAGAGCTCAATGTTTTGACCATTGCGAGTGATTGGAGCAACCATTTGAAAGTTTTTTTGCATCATTGTATTCCTGGTACGATACTCTAACTTTTAATCGGTTTAGTTTTTTAATTTTTTATGTTTTTGAGAGACTTAAAATTTCTAAGATAGAGTTGTAGGATTGGAGATTGTATGACTGGGGGGAAGGGCGTAGAGGTCCTTATCCGAACCTGATTATTGTGTGCTGTGGGATTGTTTTTGTTTGTGGAGTTTGTAGAATATGCATGTTGTGGAGTTACAAAGGGATGTGCTCTAGAACGGTTTAGGATTGTGATGTGTTTTTGTTTGATGTATCGAATAATTTATTGTTATATAATTTATTAGTTGATTTTAGGTGAAATTTTCATTTTTGAAAAAAAATGGTAAACAAATGTAAGGAAATTAACATGTATTAGGGGAAATTCTGCCAAAATTTATATTAGATGAGGATGCTATGTGGTCACAGACAGTGGGTGGCCTTTATAAAGGTCGCATTTATGGCATGGGGGGCCGCTTTGCAGACTCCATGTCCCCTGCATCTGTCACTGGAGATGCCCCTTCTCTTGCACCTGAGGATGTGGAGGATATGGTCCGCACTCAGGTCCATGCCTTCAATGAAGAACTCCAGAAGCAGAATGAGGAGATGTGGAAGAACAAAGAAAGTGCATGAAAGAAGAAGTGGGCAAAGAAAATGGAGAAGAAGGTAGCGTCGAGAATGCAAAGGGAGGTTCAGCAGCAGATGACGCAACAGCATATGCAAATGTAGCAGATGCATGCTTATTTTGAGCTCATGAGAGCAAGCAGCTCCACACCTCTTCCTCCTCCTCCACCAGCTCCAGCACCATCGGTTTTCACCTCCATGCATCATTCCTCTACTGACTCCTCTTCTACTGATGATGATACTCCTTCGGATTATGACCATACATATTATTCCTGATGAAGACTTGTATTTTATATTTAAATGTATTTATTTAGATGCTTTTTTGTCTTCGTTTGTAATAACATTTAAATTTTATAAATCATTTTGGAATGTTTAGATGCCGAATCTATAGTTTCTATTTTGTTTATAAATTGTGATAATCAAGAACAGCAGGAAATAACTATCTATATAAATAAAAAAATATCAATATTAGTAAAATATATCACCGACGGATTACAGACGGAAAAATCCGTATGTAACTCACAGACGGAAAAATCTGTCTGTAATTCTTTACCGACGAGGATATTACAGACGGTTTATGTCCGTCTGTAATAGAAAAAACCGTCTGTAATGCTCTAAAAATTTGTCTATAAATTCGTCTGTATAAACAGACTTTTTAGTAGTGATAGTACCTGAGAGTGATTACTCTCAGTTCATATTTTTCCCAAGAGTCAAAAATTCATGAAATTTGTCTAGAATTTCTTGCACAATTATTCAAATGATCAAAATTGTAAAATATATTCACAAAAATTAGTGGAAATAAGACAAAAATTAAGAAAGTTATAATATTTGACCTAAATGAGATTTTTATGTTATTTACAATCTCTAAGTCTATTTTTCATATTAAAATTCTATAAAAAGCTAGACAAAATATCTATAAATTGTGGATTCATCACTCAGGCAGAGAGGTAGATATTTTTCCCCAATCCCAGCCATTTGGCCAGCGTATAAAGCAATAGGGGAGTCAAGATCAAGGTCAGTAACATGAATAATAGCATGATTAGTCAGGTTATCAGTATGGAAAATCCAACTATTAGTCCAAAACTTTATAGACATACCATCTCTAACAAGTCAACCTAGAAAAATTGATGCCAGACATTCATTAGGTTTTTCCAGAGGTAGGACTACTTGGTGACTTTCTTGCCACCCAAGAGTTGGCCAAGGCTAAAGTTATATTTGTGACTCAAAACCTGAACCCACAAATCAAAAGAAGAGGAAGTCATCCTCTAGCAGAGTTTCATCATGTAGGCTTTATCAAACATGTGGAGATCTTTGAAACCTAAACCTCTCTGATTTTTAGGTTTAAAAATATGTTGTCATCCAATAAGGTGGCATTTATTTTTACCCAAGGATCACCAAATAAACTTCTTGCACAAGCTCTCAATTTCATTGCAAATAGAGGAGGGGATGATTAGAGATTGCATCACATAAGAATGGATAGTTATAAGACAGGCTTGGACTAGAGTAACCTTACCAGCTAGAAAAAGGGAGTTCATCTTCTAAGTAGCTAATTTTTTCCTAATTTTGTCCAGGATAGAGGTAAAGTGGATTATGAAGGGCTTTTGATGGAGAATAGGGATCCCAAGATACTTACCAAACCGACTAACAGATTTGATCCCTAAACATTCACTGATGGACTTAGACAGAAAGGGATAAATGTTTTTAGAGAATAATAGGAAAAACTTATAATGATTTACATGTAAACGTGAGCCATGACAAAAATTTGACAGAACATTTTTAACCATGTTAGCTTGTTGAATGTTAGCTTTAGTGACCAAAATTAAGTCAACAACAAAAAGGAGATAAGAGATTTTAGGTCCTTAGGAGCTAAAAGAAAAAAGGTCTCATTCCTTATTAGAAATTATCCATAAGTAGATGAAAAAAATCTTTCTATACAAAGAACAAAAATATAAGGAGAGATAAGGCCACCTTGATAGATGCCCCTAGAAGGAGTAAAAGAATTAGAATTAATATTGTTCCAATTAATATACGTAGAAGAGGTAGAAAGAGAGTGTTGGATTTGGCTAACCAAACTAGCATGAAGGCCTATTTTATGGAGAGTGTCAAAAACAAAATTTCACCTAAGCTTATCATAGGCCTTTTCCAAGTCAAGCTTGATTATCATATAGTTAGCCCCTCCTTAGATTTTGGAAAGAATGGACTAGTTCTTGTAAGATAATTGCATTATCTATACTCCGTTTCCTAGGGATAAAACTTGACTGATTAGCAAAAATTAAATGGAGTAGAGAATCCCTAATCCTATTGGCAAGAAGTTTAGTGATAATCTTATAACTAACATTATATAGAGAGATGGGTCTAAAACTTTTTATTCTTTCATGGTTTTTAACTTTGGAGATGAAAGTAATTGCTATTTCATTAACAACATAAATTTTTCTAAGATCCTGAAAAACTTCCAGAACAAAATTATATATAATGGGTGCAAGAGACTACCATTGATTTTTAAAGAATAAGATATGGAAACTATCAGGCTCAAAAGATTCAAAATTTCTAATATTAAACAGAGAGGCTTTGATCTCATCAATTGAGGGAGTAGCTAAGAACTTCTGAATATCAGAATCTCTAAGAGGAGGGAAGGATGTACGGGTCAAGAGCTCAGAGTCATTAGGGGAATAATTATGACAAATATTCTTAAAATAATCCAGAGCCATATGTTTTAATTTGGATGGATTGAACTCCCCATTTCCAACCTCATCCTTAAGGGCATTGATGATATTTCTATGCCTACGAAAGCTAGCAACTCTATAGAAGAAACTAGTGTTTCTGTCACCTAGCTTAACCCACCTAGATCTGTAATGTTGGTACCAATAAAATTCTTCATACTCCAAAATCTGATTATACTCTTTCGAAAGGGATTTTATTAGCTTGACAAGGAAAGGATTTTATCCAAAGGTTAGTTTTTTTAAAAATTTCCTTAAATTCTGCTAAATAATTTTTCTAATGAAAAATATTGCTAAAAATAAACTTATTCTACTCTGATATATAGTCTCTAAATTTGTTTATGATCTCAGTCCAGGAACAAGAAATAGACCAAGATGTTTTGATCTGATTAGGAAAATCAAGATGAGACACTAGGTGGGCTAGGAATTTGAAGGGCTTTTTAGAGAAAGATTGCTTGTCCTTAGAGTTTATTCTAAGCCAAAGTCTCGTATGATTAGATTTTAGAATAGAAGTATGTATAACACTGCTATTTTGAAACAAGAGGCACCAATCCTCATTAGCTGCAACTTTGTCAATTCTTTCTTTCAGATTTCCTCTTTGCCAAGTAAAAGGGTAGTTCTTAAAGTCTTAGTCTAACAAACTATAATTATGAAGGCTGTCAACAAATTGGCCAATGAGGGAAGGACTAGCAGCATTTACCACCTAGTTTCTCCTTATTATAAAGAACAAAATTAAAATCTCCAACAACACACTAGGGACAATTGATAGATTGGCTAAATTCAGATAGTTCATTCCAGTATTCAGATCTAATTCTTACTTGGGGACTAACATATATAGAGGAGAGAATCCACTTAGGTTGGCCATTATAACTAATACTAAGATGAATAGCAAACTTTGATTTAGGTAGTACAAAAGCTTTAACCTTATTAGTGTTTCAGAGGCACTAAATGCCCCTAAAAAAACCCAATGCATCCACTTTTTCAAAACCATCTAAGTTAATTCTTTTAATGATTTTATCTGCCTTCTCTAAGCTACCCTTAGGTTCAAATAAAGCAAGAAAATCTAATTTGTAAATGACCATGAGGTCATTGATAAGTCTTGCAAAGGATCTACTACCAGCACCTCTACAGTTCCAGAAAAAATAGTTTATAAAAATAAAGGAGAATTAGGATGCATTTGAAGGACGGAGGGAAATAGGTAGGCTGGAATCCAAAGCCAGAGGACTATTAAGGTTTTCCTGGTCCTCTATACCTAAGGAATGCACTAATGTCATATCCATTGAAGGGTCCTTATCTGGAGGTTTAGCAGGTTTTATATGTAAAGGTCACACTCTATTAAGATTCATACCTAACAATTCTTGAATGGAGCAGTACTTAGATAAGTTTTTCTCCATTTCTTGTTGCAATTGGCTCATAAAAAAAATCTTCTTACTTCTATTATCATTCTTAATTGGATACATATAAGAGGTTTTAGTTAAACATAATCCCTTAGCCTGAAGGCTCCTCCCCCCTCCCCTAAAGTTTTATCTAATTTCTCAAACTTGATCTTAGGCCTAGATTCAAGAGGCTTTTTGGAAGATTTAATATTGATAGGCTCTATAATATTTTTCTCTATAATTTTGGGCTTGTGTCCCTCCTTATGTTTTGGGATCTCCTTGCAAGTTTTATCCTTATTCTCATGTAAGCTGTTTTGAGCTGGTAGAATATTCGACTTAATTCACTCTCAAAATTATGCAATATACCACTAGAGATATTTTTTTTAGAAGTAGACCCTATTAACCCTTTAAATTGTCTTGATTTTTTTTAGAAGCTTTTTGGCTAACATCTAAAGACTAAAATGACCCTATTCCCCACTAAAGATATTTTTTTGAGAGAATTGGGCATTTTTCCTAGGAAGGTGAACAAGGTTTACAGACTCATCATTCTTTCCAATCTCAAGAGGATTAGAGTTGGACTCAGGGACTATCTTATCAGTATGAGTAATAGGTATCTCTACATATGATTCTAACCTATGTCCATATTTGTTACAATGGAATCAAATAAGGTCTAGAACTTTATATTCTATTCTAAAGACCTGACCTAACACTTTAACTGATGGAATTAACTTTTTATTTAGATCATTTTTGACACAAATTTTAGTAAAGCGGATTCTAGTTAGAAGGGAAGTATGACAATCAATTTTTAACATTGTTCCTAAGTAAGTACCAGTCTATCACAAAAAAAAATTATTATATAATTCAAGAGAAAAATATGATAGACACACCTAAAAAATAAATTTTTAAGGTTATATTCTTTAGGCCTTAACAGAGGCCTCCATCCTTGAACCATCGGGTAGTGGTTCATTATGAGTTAGGCCCTTCAACATGCTTATTTGTAAATTTTTATGAATTTAATCATCATAGACTTTATCAAATAAAGTTAAAAAAATCAAAATTTAATTTACATGCCAAATTTAAAACTTAAACCTTCCATCCTATTGGAAGGGTTTGGGCAGCTGCACCGGTTTGGGCAGCTTACTTCAATGCCGTATTCTCCTCCCTAAGTGCCTCTGTGCTTCTATTCGTTTGTTTACTTCGGACATGATTGGATTGATGTCAAAATTTATTTAAATATAAATATAATACATTTTAATGTTATAAATTATAATTTTTATGTTAAAATATGATTTAACGTGATTTTTCTACATTTGATAAAAAAGAATGTGGTTTTTATGTGGGCTTGTTACTAGGTGCCTTTTGTGATAAAATATAACTAATAGTTGTGACCGCAAGGAGTGGTACTCGGCTCAAAGCCCAATTTGAAACAAATATATACAATACAAAAGCCTAAAGTATTATGTTTTTATCGAAGCATTGAGGGAGGATTTTGACTTTGGACTTTCATATCCAATCATTTCTTTTATAAAAATATATTTCACTCTCTAAAGTTTGCTAAGAAATGCTAATTAATAAATTAATTTTTTAATAAAAATGTTAAGATTATTTGAAAATTATGTTGACAATATTTTTTATAAAAAGTTTATTGGTTAATTCTTTGAGCAATCTTTTGACGACTTTTATTTAAGCTAGGACACTTCTAACAATTTAAATTAAGAATAAGTAAATTATTATTTTCTGTTAATTAACAGAATAAATTATAATATTGTGTATCGAGCAATAGAGTTGGTATGGCACGAGCTTGGGAAGCAAGGTGGACATGACATGATGACATCAACACTCTTCCTCCGTTGCACCAAGTTGTAACCGCAGACTCCATCTCTTCACTACTCTCTCTCATTTTCTTCCCCTCAAAACTTTACTATTTCCCATGTTCCTCTTTCAGGTTTCTTTCTTATCCTTCCTTTCATTCTACAATTCTTTTGATTATCACTTTCGTTTTCTTCTTCTTTTCAGGATCTCTCGCCTCTACTCCACATCTTCTCAGGTTCCTTACTTGGCTTCATTTCAATTTCTAATCAGTAATTCAATTCTGAAATCATAAATTACAATCAGCTTATTTTAACATCACATTTTTTTTCGCCCATGGTTACCAAATTTAGAAATCAAAATGGACTGATATAACAATATTATTGACGGAATTATTAAAATTGAAGATGTTTTACTGGATTCTAAACTCCGTTTACAGAATCGATTCTGCAAACCCTACACGAATCCGTTACGAGTTCTAGTTGCAAAAGCACGGAGTTGGAGCTATGCCGAGACGAATCAGCGGCGTTGGTTTTGAAATTCGTGGCGATGGCGTCGATTCTAATCGCGGGATTTGGGGGAATCGCGATTCCTTTAGCGGGGAAAGCGCGTGGGTTACTAGGAACAGAGGGAAACGCGTTTTTAGGAGCGAAAGCATTTGCAGCGGGGGTGATATTAGCGACGGGGTTCGTGCACATGCTGAAGGACGCGTCGGAAGCGCTGAAGGACCCGTGTTTGGGGTCTTACACGTGGTCTAAGTTTCCGTTTCCCGGTTTCTTCGCAATGATGTCAGCTTTGTTTACACTCCTTGTTGACTTTGTTGCGACTCGGTACTACGAGCGGAAACAGGGGCGTGGGAACGTTGAACACCGTGGGAAGGTTGTTGATGTGGTTGATGGTGAGGATGATGAGTCGGGAATAGTGGAAGTTATGGATGTTGGAATGGTGTTTGGGGAAGAGGGTAGCGGTGGACTGCACGTGGTTGGGATGCAACATGCTCACGCGCCTCGTCGTATACACTCCCCCACGCATGGGCATGCCCATGTTGGGAACTCCCCACACTACCATGATGATGTTGAAAGTACTGTCCGCCACGTCGTCGTTTCACAGGTGACATGCCCTTATTTTGCTTTCTTTTTATTTCTGTGTTTACTTTTTAAAAAAAACTTATCTATTTATTTAGTTAAGAAGTTAAGATAGTATTAATTGGCATCTTTTAGTTATATCTTTGTTTTTGCTTAATTCTTAAATACTGTATACACTTATCATAAATGAGAAAATTAATAGGTTTAAATATATTTTTATCTCTATTTCTTAATAATTTTTTAAAATTCTTATATTTTTGTAAATTTTTATTTTAGTTTCTCTTATCGATGTAATCTAACAAAAATTCACGAAAATGAAGCGAATCAAAACAAAAAACTTATTTCGGAGAGACGAAGACAAAATTTTGCTAAAATATAGAAAGTTAAAAATTTGACACAAACAAGGATATTGTGCTATCATCTTAATTGACAGTAAAAAAAAATGGAGGGAGACTATTTATATCAGCTGTGTCTATTTTTTTCTATTAATTTTTACATATTTTATTTGTTTTATATCAATTAAGAAATAAGTAATATAAAACTTGCTCAAGTGAAATTTGAACGTAGGAATATTCTTTTCTTGTAAAGAAGTCCGAAGGCATGCATGGTTGCGTTTTCTCTTTATTGGAATTGATTGACTTGCACTATTATCGGAATTATAATTCACATACTTCTCATTACCACCATTCATTCATCATCTTTTCTTCTCTGTTATAGTATTACTAGCTTGTTGACCATAGATTATAGTATTACTTGTTATAGTATTACGTGTATACATCATTTGATTCATTTCTAGTTGCTTGGTATCTAAGCAGCGTGCTATAGTACGTCCATCAATATTTTGTTTACTTTTTTGAAAAATTTGATGGTCTAGCCGTGAGGAGGAGGTTGATTTGTCAAATACAATCAATTGTAGTTGAGCAGCTGTAGTACTTGTTTGTTTTACCCATTGAGAATTGAGTTGCATGAATCCTGATGCAATGAAAATGAGGTTGAATGGCAGTGATTTTTTCGTCCTTTATGGAAACGGAGTTTGAGAGTATCTATAGTTTGGTTAAAAGTATTGAAAATGGACCAACTCGAAATGGGAAGAGATCCTATTCAATGACATTCTCACTGCATGATGGCACCTCTCTACAGTAGATTTTAGACTTGAGAGAGATTTCTTTTGAAGTTTCGAAGTCTTGTAAATACAAAAAACGCACATTGTAAAAACTTTATTTTCATATTTGAATCCACTCAACATGATTTAGATTAAACTGGGGATATTGAAAATCTGAGATATAAAGAATGTTTGTTTCTCTTTTAAAAAACACTTTTCTCTTTTTAAAAAATATCTTCTATTTTTTTATAAAAAATTTAGAAGGGAAACAAACTTACTCTTATTATTTATTTAACGATTTTTCTAACTTGTTTTTATAGTTTTGAATATGGACTAAAAAAGAATACCATGCTATTTACATTTTCTTACTTTGTTTTATTCCTGGACTGAAAAGAAAACTTTGTATTCTTTTTTGTTTTAAGTTTAAATATATTTTTTGTTATCATATTTTAGCAAATTTTTTATTTTAGTCGTTATTTTTTTTACAAACTTTTTATATTTAGTCTCTATTACTGATTCTATTAAAATATTATCAAACGTTAATTTTTAGTTAAAGTCAGTTAGAAAGACTTAAAATAATAATTTATTTTAAAATTAAAAAAAAAACAATTTAGAGGGACCAAAATAAAAAATTTACCATAATGTAGGGATTAAAAATATGTCTTTTTAAAAACTTATCTTTATAGTTTTTGCTCATTTTTAGTATGTGCACACGTCTAGTGGCAGTAAAATAAAAAGTATGCATGAAGAAAATCACTTGAAGTTCTGTAGATTAATAACAATACGAGAGAAATAACAAAGTATGCAACTTTGTCATATCCGAACTTGTATGTAGGTATTGGAGCTTGGGATTGTGTCACATTCCATTGTAATTGGGCTATCCCTTGGAGTTTCGCAAAGCCCTTGTACCATGAGACCCCTAATTGTGGCATTGTCTTTCCATCAATTCTTTGAAGGGTTTGCACTTGGTGGTTGCATCTCCCAAGCCCAATTCAGAACCTTGTCATCAACAATAATGGCATGTTTTTTTGCACTAACAGCGCCACTGGGTGTTGCTATAGGGGCTTGTATTGCTTCAGTTTTTAACCCTTTTAGTCCAGGAGCACTCATCACAGAAGGCATCTTGGACTCCTTGTCAGCTGGAATCTTAGTGTATATGGCTTTAGTGGACTTAATAGCTGCTGATTTTCATAGCAAGAAAATGCGTTGTAACTTTAGGCTACAGATAATATGTTACTGTTTACTTTTTCTTGGGGCTGGATTGATGTCTTTACTTGCAATTTGGGCATGATCCTCTCCAATGTAGTTGTAATTTATTTTTCAATATCTATAGCTTGATTTTTTTAGTGTTGTCGTATTTCTTTCTATTAGAAAATATAAGATAGATTGCTAGAAAGGTTTAGTTAAAATGCTCTCATTGAACAATTTTAAGTATACAGTTGCACTATTAATATGGTATTAGGCTCACTGACCTCAATAGTTAATTTTTAAAATATTGTTCACTCGAGGTTTGTATCATCATCGCCACCACCACATTGGTTGCAAAATAAATATGAATGGAGCAATACTGTCATTCAAGAATGCAATTGGTATTTGGGTTTGTTATTCATTATTGCAATCATCTATAGCTTATGTGTTAATGTTTGCACAAAATTGCAATGAGTGCGGTTTACTTGGGACTGGCTCGTGGCATCTGCCGATTTGATTAGCTAGTTTTAGCAGGCCAACTGCACATAATCATATCTTCTATATTTGTTTGGGATTGATATTTCATGCAGTGTTCACAACGCACAACATAATAAAAGAACGGATCTTAATTTTTTTTATAGTAAATTATACTAAAGCAACAAAAAATACATAAAATACCTGGTTGGAATTCATGATACTTTAACCCCCGCTAAATTGACTTTTGTCATCAATATTTTTTTTTTCTATCTGATTTAATTCAAATCCAACTTGAGTTATGCACCTGAATGTGGTGGATAAATTTATCACTAAATTTTTTTTTTACATACGTAAGAGCTCAAATCTAAAACTTTAGTTAAATAATACTAAATTGTTTGCCACTTAAATCAACCTTTGTTGGTTTGTCATCAACTCTTTGATTAATTAGCCAACAATCAATTAAATCAACATATTTAGCCAAACTTTTGTGACTAGAAGGCTAATTAGACATCTTTTAAGAATTAGTGTATGGTCTAAAAAATTAAACTAGTATTCAATTAGTGAAACTATTTACTAATTAAATTTGACACTTAGTAATATTTTTAATGATCAAATAGCTTCAAATAATATCTTTTGTTTTCAAGAATGAATAGAAGAATAACACAATGTGTCCATGTATCATCGTGGAGCTCAAACTCATTTCCAAAGGTTAATGGATTTCTTTTTTATTAAACACTATTTTTGCAACTATTAAATTGTAGCCAATATCCATTAACTAGCAATCCTTAGGCATTAGGCGTTTAGAAACAAAGTACAATAAAATATCTCGTTAATTATTATAATGATTTTAGTTTATAAAGGGAAATATGACGCTTTTTTGAAATTTTTTATCAATAATTTAATGCATGTTTGGTTTAAGTTCTTTTAAATAAATAGTCACTTATTTTCTTTAAATATTTTCGGCATGAGTATTGCAATCAAGTCAAAATAAAATTAAGTTCTTTCTTGCTTGTCGTACACGACACAACCCTGGTCATTTTTCTTAGAACCAATTCAAGTTTATCAATCATTTCAGAGTAGTTAGGGAAATGAGTTTTAAGCATTAATACATAAATAAAGTTCAATTGATATTAAGTTTAATCTAAGAATTTCACACAAAAATTAATATCACCCCTTAATTAAGATAATTATAAGTATAATATTTTATTGATAGAAAAAGTATTCATTACATTAGAAATATAAAAATTTAATATTTTTTAATAAAATTTTAACATTTTTAATTTTTTAAAAATGAGTTATAATTTCATTTTTAAGCATTAAAAATGAGACGTGTGATAACATTGACTTTAAAAATTTATTTACATAATCTCTTAGAATACTGCAATACCTCTTGAATGACACTGAGAACAAAACTAACAAAAAAATTATAAAATAAAATTAGAAAAATAAAAGATATGGGAAAGAGAAAGTGACTAAAATTATATTAAGAAAGTGGAATTTTTCAAAAATATATACAAATAACAATTTTAAAATAATTACCATAATTATCATAATATTAATTGGAATAATTTCAATCATTAAAGTAAATAATTATGACAATTAAAGTAATAACAAATGCAACGTTTCAACATTTAAATAATTTAAATTTGAATTGATTGATTTATACTAAAATATAACATTTCGATCCAAACTCATGTATGTGTGACTACCTTTCCTATTAGCAGTGTTCGCAAGCTTGGAACACATTTTTTTAAAAAAAATGTTTTTGAAATATACATAATTCTCCTCCTAAATCGCTTAAGTTTCTTGCTCCTTGGGTCTCCATAAGGATTTTCATATCCAAGTTAAGAATTCTTGACTTTTCTTTAGTTCCTGGTATGAGAATGTTAATAGATTTAAGAATAATATTTCTAACTGGAATAAAAATGTCTTTGGCAATATTTTTCAAAGGAAAAGGAGGTTGCTCAGCAGACTTAAAGAAATTTATAAAAAATTAGCTAGTGGGTCCAATCTTTTTTTGAGCAAATTGATAGTTTCCCTTTGGAAGGAGTATCAATTTATTATGAATCAAGAATAAGCTTATTGGTATCATCAATATAGGGCCAACTGACTATCTTTAGGTGATAGGAATACTAGGTTTTTTCATTTAGTAGCCACCATTCGTAGGAATAAAAATAAGATTAAATTCCTTAGGAATGAGGAGGAAAATTGGGAGCTAGATCCTTTTAAAATAAAAAATATGATTCTAAATTGTTTTCAAGACTTATACTTTGATCCCTCTCCTAGTAATTTTTCCCTTCAAAGTCAACACTCTTTTCCTACTCTTAGAGGCAATGATAATTCTCGATTATATTCAAAGATTTTCTTTAGATGAAGTGAAAGTAACTCTATTTGCCATAGAGAATGTCAAGTCCCTTGGCCAAGATGGTCTCTATGCACTATTTTTTAAAAACTAATGGCAACTCCTAGGCCCTTTCATTCTTAAGTTTGTACAAGAGGTCTTTGATAATCCTAGCCTTATCTCAGTAGTTAATGAAATTAGTATCTATCTAATTCCTAAATCTGAACATCCAGAATCTATTAAAAATTTTAGACCCATTTTCCTGTGCAATGTCAGTTACAAAATTGTCACAAAAATCATAGCTAATAGGTTAAGGGATTCTTTACCTTACCTCATTTCTACTAATCAATACAGTTTTATCCTTGGTAGACAGGGGATAGACAACTCCATTATACTTCATGAGCTTTTACACTCCTTCTCTCGGATAAAAAGTAAAAAAAGTTATATGATTCTTAAGTTGGATATGGAGAAAACCTATGATAAAAACTTAGATGGAGTTTCATTACTGACACCCTGAAAATAGCTGGCTTTGATTCTGCTTTTATTAAGATAGTCGATTATTGTACTTCCTCTCCTACTATGTCTTTAATTTGGAATAAAGAGAATTCTAACAATTTTTAGCCTTCCATAGGGATTAGGCAGGGAGACCCTTTCTCTCCCTATATTTTTATAATGTGTATTGGAAGACTGACTCATTTAATTAAGGACAACATATTGGAAGGTAGTTGAAACCTTTTTTTCTTTTGGGAATCATGGTCCTAAGTTGTCCCATTTATTCTTTGCTAATAATTGATGACATTCTGTTAATTGCTAAATTTGATATGAAGCATGCTAATATCATCCAATTTGTTTTATAGAAATTCAGTGCTGCCTTTAGTCTTTCTATTAATTACACTAAATCATTCATTTTCTTCTCTAAGAATACTCAGGTTTCCCTAATTCATTCCATCAGTTATCTTTTAGGTATTATTCTCTCTTCTCATCTAAAGCCTACTAAGAATCAGTTTAACTTTCTCATTGATAAGGTTAGGAATAAACTGTCTCTTTGGAAGATGCACAACTTGTCCTTAGCTGGTAGAGTTACTCTTACTCAATCTTGCATTATGAGCATTCTTGTGTATGTTATGCAAACCTAACTCATCTCCACCTCTATTTGTAATAAAATTAATACCATTTATAAAAAAAATTATCTGGGGCTCCCTTGGGTGGATAAATTACCATTTAATTGGCTGGAAAAAAATTTGTAAGCCTAAAAAGGATGGGGCTCTAGGTTTCAGGGATCTGCACTTGCTGAATAAGGCTTATTTATTGAAACTCTGGTGGCGCTTAATAAATTCTCCCTCTGATTTATGGGGCCAAGTGGTTAGACATAAATATAATTTCACCCTTGGAAAGCAACCTAGCTGTAATAGAGGCCAGCAATGCTCCCATTTATGGAAAAGCCTTACTATTGTTTGGCCTCTCTTCTCTTAAGGTCTTAGTTGGGTTGTAAGGGATGGAATGACCACAAAATTCTAGACAGATAGGTGGAATCCCTAAATTGATAACCTCAACACAATGACTATCTCCCCTGTTTTACATGAAGATCTTGATCTTCCTATTTGTTTATTCACTAAAGGGAATAATTGATACTGGGATAGACTAAATGTTATGCTTCCTGCAAATGTTTGTCAATATATTGCTCAAACAAACCCCCTATTATAGATGAGGGTCAAGATTTATTTTTTTGACACTCTAATAATAATGAATATTCTCTATTAAGTCAGCTTATCAGATGATAATCGGTAAGTATCAACCAGCTAATTCATCCTTTGATATTTTTAACCTTGTGTGGAAATGGGATGGTTTCTCTACCATAAAATTTTTTTTGTGGAAATTAGTTGATGGCAAACTATTCACTAATGAAGAAAGATTCAGGAGAAGAATGACTGAAAATTCAACTTGTCCTAGATGTAGTGAGGCCATGAAAACCATCATATATGTCATTAGTGATTGTTTTTATGCTAATATTATTTGGAATATGTTTATTTTACCTAGCCAAATTGTTCCTTCTTTGAGTTATGGTTTGCCTATCTGGTTGAGATTGAATTTGTCTACTTCTAGTTTTAGTAATTTTCATGGCTGGAATAAACTTTTTAGTATGATTGTGTGGCACATTTGGAAGGATAGGAATGCTTTTATTTTTCAAAGCTGCTCTGTCCAGCCCAATATCTTGGTTAAGAAAGTAAACTCTGATTTTGACTTCTATTTTTTTTGTTGTAGGAATAGTATCAAATTCATCTCTAGCTTGGTCTCTGATCAATACTAATTAAAATGGATTCCCCAAAGCTCTGGTTAGGTCAAATTCAATGTTAACGGGGCTGTTTCCAACTTATCACAATCAGCAACGTGTGAAGGCCTTGCAAGGGACAGCCATGGTTAATTTTTAACCGGCTTCTCTTCTGTTATTAAATTTTGCCCACCTACAATTGCTGAACTTAGGGTTATCTTGCTAGGGGTTCAGCTGCTCTTAAAGAAAGGCTTCTAAAATATATGGATTGAAAGTGATTCCAAAGAAGCAATCTCTCTCATTGTTAAGATTCAAGAGAGATCTCATCCTTATTTTCTCTTGATTAATAAGATTAGGGACTTGTTAAAAGGTTTTTCTTTTGTCAAATTTACTCATGTTTGTAGAAAAGCTAATAGATATGCTGATAAGCTAGCCAAAATAGGATTAGAAGAGCTTGAACCAAATATTATTTTTGTGGAAGCTCCATCATCTTTACTTCCTTTTTAAGTCTTGATAGTATTGGTAGCTAGATTCCTGAAGGAATCCCTTAGTCTTTTGTTTGTTGCTAGGCTCCTAGCCCCTTGATTACCAAAAAAAAGTTTATATGAAAATAATAAAATCTTATATAAATTAAAAATAATTTATACTTCTCTATTTTTTATTAAGTTTATTTATTTATTTTTTAAAAAATTTGAAAAGATAAATTGTTTATAACTTATAAAAATTTTATTTATTATTTATACTATTTTTATAAAGACCTCTTTAAAAGTTTATTCAAATAAGTATTTTTTGATAAAATTTTTTAGAAGTTAGCTTTTAAAAATTATAATTTCATTATATTTCATAGTTATAGCCTAACTATTTTTTAACTTCTTTTTAATTTATAAAAATAAATTAATAAATTATATTTTACCCATCTATTGTGATTTGATTCAAAATGACTTAATTAAAAATTGTATCCTTGTTGTCACTCATTCTTTTTTTCTATTTTAATAAACAATTATTGAAGGAGTAACATTATTTTTTTTTAAAAAATTTCATTCAACTCTTTAATTTAAGTTTTTTTGTTAACTTTAATCCTTAGAGTTGAATTTAAGCATCCACAAATAAAAAAATTATAAAAAAAAATATATTTATTGTATTGAAGTTATAAAAATACAATAAATACTTATCTTTTTTTGTAAAATTTTAATATTTTTAGCTGCTTATTCTCAATTCTAAAGACCTGGGGTTAACAAAATCTTTACGTTAATTATTTAGATACATATATTTGATGGATTAACAAAAAATTATTATATAAGTACATGTGTCAAATGGATAAATTCAATAAATTTTAAATGATTTTGTTACACTTTTTAAAATTGGATAGATTAACAAAACAATTATTGAAGGAATGACAATAAATTAAAAATTGGATTTTTAACAAAAGTTTTCTATTTTAAAATTGCTTAACCTAATTGCATTTATTAACAAGATCTTTTATTAAAGATTTATTGATTATAGATGCTTAAAATTGATCATAAAAATTAATAACAAAAAAATAATGGTAAATGTTACACTAATTAAGAAATTAAAAATATTAAAAAAAATTATTAATGCATTTCAATATTTAATATAATTTTAATAAAAAATTATTTTTTGATTCTTCAAAATACATTAGTTAATAAGACTTAAAAATTGTAAGTTCTAACGTACATCTGATGACACATCTTAAAAAATTAATAAATAATAAATTTTTATTCAAAATTATTCCATTTAATATTATTATTATATTAAATTTTATGATATAATATATATATATATATATATATATATATTAACCTATAAAACATTACACATAACAAGAACGTTAAAAGTTATAGAATCCAGATTTTTTTTAATAAAAACTCTTATTTATTAATTTTTAAAAAACTTGTATTGAAAAGCGTAGAAAAGTGGTAAAGAGATAGTATTTGACACTTTTTTTTAATAAATTATTAATTATTAATTTTAAAATTTAGTAAAAATTAAAAAAATAAATGAGTCTTATTCTTAATTTAATTTTTTTCTTCCAATTTAATGATAACTCATATCTTTATATGTTTGAAAATATTTTATTAATCTTTTTCAAACACATAATAATAATTGATATATAACAATTTTTTATTAAAAATAACAAGCTATCACAAAATTTAAGACATTAACCATGAAAATTATTATAATAATAGCTATTGTTAACGTATAATCATGAAAAACGCGTTGAATATTAATTCTTATAAGGTATAATATTAGATGTTTAAAAATGGAAATGATAATAGGGAAGCTGAACGGTTATCCGTTGGAAGCTGGCAACGCCTTTAAAGTAACATTGGCGTTGGAAAATAAGCGTTAGGAATGAAAAGATGAATTTATTGCTTGGTGAATGGTGCATCTAACCGTTTAGCAGGCATAGTAATTACCCAGAAACACAGAGAGAGAGAGAGAGAGAGAGAGAGACATGAACATGTTTTCTGAGGTTTAAAAGGTTCGTTTATGAATATGAAATAATGTATGTTGTCGCACTGTGCTTCCCCCATTAATTGCCTCACCGACGACGAGTCAGGGAACCCTTATTCTGCGCCGGTGGAAGTGGAACTGCCAATGCCAAACTCATCAGATCAAGGACCCTTTCCTTTCATTTTCTTGTATCGGGTATATTAACTTCAATTCTTAAAATTCATTTTCAATTAAAAGATATATTTTTAAATAATTCCCATAATTAAAGTTAATATTTTTTACACCATTTTATTTATTTATTTTAATAGTTGTTTTATTACACAATCTTATTTTAATAAATAATTTTTAAATTGTATTATTATCATCGTAAAAACCTTAATTATTAATTAATACCTAGAATATTAGTTAAAATATTATTTTTAATTACACATTCTATTTTATATTTCTTTTTTATCTATATTTTAAAGAATTAAGATTGATTTGATTTTTTGAATTATACCTTTGTTTAAAATGAGATTTTATTTCGGTCATTCAAACTGAGATAGAAATTTAATAAATTTTTATAAAAAATACATATTTATTATATTAAAGTTATACAAGTACAATAAATGTAAATTTTTTAATAAACTTTTACTAGTATTGGTTGTTTATTTCACACTTAAAAACGGAAGGTTAATTTTTTTAATAAAATAGATAAGAGAAATTATAATAACACATTTTTTAAATATTTTTTATTATTTTTAAAAATTTACATAAATTATAAAAGCTTCAACCTTAATTTAACAAGTCTGAATCATATTCTTAAAATTTTAAATAAACTTTACTTAATAAATAAAAATAATTAAACGTGTATTTCTATCAGATAATTACCTTAATTAACTACAATAAAGATATCCTTTATTTATTACTTATTTTTTGTTTATTAAGTAATATAATATTAACATCAATTTTTAAGACTCGTGTTTTAGAATTTAATATAATAAATTTTTATTGAAAAAATAAATATTTATCATAATTTTATTATTTTAATGTAATAAGCATTTTATTATTTAATTAAAATTTACTATATTTAAATGTTATAGTCAAGGGTTGACAAAATTGATTAACTCATAGGTTTGTGATACGTTAAAAAGTAATAAATAAAATAATTGGAGGAAATAATGGTGCTTTAATCGAGATATATTATAATAATGTATTAGTTTAAAAAAAAAAATACTTTGTTTGCATAACTTTGAACGACAAGGAAGGAAATAATATTTCTAGAGCATTGATTAAAAAATTAATAAATAAGATATAATTTTTCAAAGTGATGAAAATATTTATTATTTTTTATTTAAATAGTTTAAAATCTTCTTATCTTTTATTTTTATGATTTTTTAATTATAAAATAAAAATATAATTTATATTTTTAAGATGAAAAATAAATACATTTTTCATTTTATACTTATTTTATGAAGTAGGAATATAATTATAGGATGATATAGGAAGTTGTTTATTGACTAATGTTTGGATTAAAACATTTAATTATTGGACTGTATTACTTGCACTGACTAGTTATAACTTATAAGGACATGCATAATTACCAATACCATGGATCAAGCTGACAACTTTTTTTTAAAGCCTATTTTCATCTAACCCCAACTAAGCATCATCTTTCATCAAACACCAACAATGCTTCGCTCCTACCCATCGCCGACCCATTTTCCGTCACCGGAAACGGAGGGTCGAGAAGGGTTGGGTGAGAATGATATAATCTCTTTGTACAACTCTTGCATCATCTTCTTCACCATTTCTTCTTCGAAACATAACTCACCACTTTCGTCATCGTCCCATTCCTCTAAAAGCTTGTGAAGCTTTACGGTGAGAGATTCTCCATCTTTTCGTTGCTGTTGTTGTTCTACAGAGTGTGGACTCTTCTCCATTCAAATTCAACGCTTGTGTTGTGCGAAGGGAGAGAGAGAGAGAGAGAGAGAGAAACTAGTTAACAGGTTGAGGACAGGGGAGACTGCTTATATGATTGCGGAATGCAAAATGTTGAATGTTGAATAAATAGCATTACGAATTTACTATTCAGTGTGGGTCCCACATCGCCACGCTGGTTGGCGGGGAGGTGCTCTTGATATGTGGCAGCTCTACAATGCTTATAAAAACCCTTTTTTTTTAAAAAAAATTTGGGGCTATATATATACACGTTTTGGAAGAAATAAATGTTAGTAAGTACTTTAGTTAATGATTAAATAATTATTATTTTATTAAAAATTATAATTATCTATTTATTTTGTAATTTTTATTTAATCGTAACGTAACTTTAATAAAAAATTTTACTTGTTTATTCTCTAATTAATGTATCTAACATTAATGTCCTGAGGACATTATTAATAAGATCTTAAAAATATATAAAAAGAGATAAATTCAATAACATAACAAAAAAGAAAGAAAAATTAAAAATATAAAATAAGTGAAAAGTTTAAATGCCAATTGTTTTTACTAATATCTCTAAGCTAATAAATAATTATTATTTTTAACTAATAAAAAAATAAAATAATTTTTTTTCTTAACAAATCGTTTTTATATACATATACATGACTTGAAATTTATCTTTTAATGTATTTAAGAGATTTAATCATTAAATAATTGTATTAAAGTCTGTCGGTTTAAAAAATAAGATTTGCTGTATATAGATTAGAAGAAAAGGAAAAAAAAAAAACTAGAAGAATACAAAACAAATATAATAAATTCACAGGGATATATGATGATTCATGAATGGAAGAAAATAAAAGAAGGTAGTAAAAGTTAGAAATCAATGTTGGTTACGTTTTCTTGAAATTCAATTTGTTTTGTACGATTTAGATAAAATTAAGTTTTAAAAAAATTGACGTAAAAATAATTTATTTTAAATTGGATCCAAGAAATTATTTTTTATTTATTAATAATATTGTAACAATAAATTCAAAAATAAATTTTATATGAAAAATAAAAAATAATGATAGCTAATATTTTGATGATTTTAATTAAGTTAAAATAAAAATATTATAATAAAACACAAATATTTTCACATCTATTTTTTAATAATTATAAATATTTAACTTAAATTTTAAATATTCATTAATTATTGTCCTTAATTAAAAGTTTAGTTTATTAGAAGAAATTTTATTAACATTAATGCTTAAGACTACTTGGAAGCATGTACAGTGGTAAGATTTTATAGAAAAAAAAAGTACTCAATCAAATATTTTATTTAGGAAATAATTTTTTATTTTTATCTTAATTATAAAAAATTTTAAAATTAATTTACTTTATAGCCTCATGTATTTAAATTTGTATGAACAAAATACTTACTTATTAATAATATAAGTTTATATATTTATTTATTAAATAATATATAAACTACCAATTTAATTATTTAATATTACAGATAGATTTTTATCACTTTTAAACATTTAACATTAACTCTAAAATATTTTATAAAAAAAATATTTCTCATACAAAAATTTCGGAAGACGATTAACAACACAGCGAGACACAAGAATCCCTCGAAAACAACAGCACCACAAATTGACGAGACCAAGACCAGCTGAATTTGACTTAGGTAAATTAACCACTTTTATTTTTAAAATAATATTATTAATTTATTTGGTTCCTCAGCTTAATTTAAATAAATTCATCGACTAAGCACTTATAGAAAAATGAAAAGATAAAATAAATTATTTTTAAAAATTAAAATTAGGTTATACATTTTTTACTTTTAAAAAGACAAATTAAAGATTTTCTATGTAAAATATATTAATTAATTTTATTTTTAAAAAATTAATCCACTTTATTTATTTTGTTCATAAATATTTATTAATAATTTATCTAACTGAATCTCAATATTAAAAAAGTCTCTAACGTTGATAAGTTTTAATTAACTTATTGCTTAAAATTAATATTATTAGTTAATTTGACTTTTAACACTATCAAATCATTTTTATTATTTCATACTTAAATTTTACAATTATCGTGAATTTAGAAGTTAAGTTAGCATTAAATTCTATTTCTAGAGAAGGTAATTATAGTTATAAATTATAGAAAGTAAGAAGTTAAGAGAAAATATAAATGACATGTTGTTGTGAAAGTGTGATAATGACAAAAGATATAATGTACAATCTGCTTATCACTACATTTATCATTTCTTCATTGCAAGTAGTGGTTTGGAGCTGGATCTAATGCAAGCCTTACCCAAGATTTAGAAAGTCAGTATGCTGAGAAAGGTAGTGATATTTAATTATTTGGCGTCTATTGTTTAATACAGTATCGGTACAAAAGAACTTGACCAAACGTCAATTGACGATTCCCTCATAAACTTGTGGGTTGTGTGATATTGAAGATGAGAACATATTGCATCTTTTTTTGTATTGTAATGTTTTCATAAAAATGTGGTATATGATGTTTGAATGATTTAGTGTCAGTTTATACTTACTTAGAAATTTGCATGAGACATTATTCAATGTGAAAAGAAAAAATAGAGAAAAGTTGTAATGATATAGTTTGCAATAGTATGAACAATTTGGCTTTAATAGAATAATATTTTCTTCAATAACAGTGTGTTAAATGTTACTAAAATGTTTAATTTTATTAAGTATTATTCTTGAAAATGGTTTGTAGCAGAGTCTTTGAAAAGATCGATTGTATATGTGAATTGGATTAATAATCTCTTAATATGTATTGTTAATTTTATTTGTTAATTCTCTTTAAAATTGTAATGGATTAGAGTACTCTTTGTGCTCTAAATTTATTCTTAATAAAATAATGATGTTTAGAAAGAAAAAATAATAGTAAATTCAATTAATGCTTATATAGTGAAGAACCAAAGCATAAATAAGACGTGTGCTATTCTATATATATTTATTTATTAAAATAATCAAAATATAAATAAGAACTATTTAAATTAAATTAAGAGTGAGATATATTTTATATTTTTAATTAATATATTACTAGTATTTCTAACAAATAATGATGATTAATTTGACCCATAACTTCCCATGAAAGACGGCAAGAGAGGGGGAACTAGATTAGCCTCGAGTGATGCAACAAACTCCGTAACTTATCTAATTTATTGTAACTTAATTTTCTTTTATTTTTCTATATTTTCATTATTTTTATTATATTTTCCACTATTTTGTATATGAATTGAGATATTTTTTATATAATTTTTTATATTGTATGTTTATTGTTGTTTTAAAAAACATACACATATAAATATACTAAAATTATATTTAATGGGATAATTTTTTATATAAAAATAAAAGACATAAATTTAAATTGTATAATTATACATGAATGCTATTAATTATAAAATTTAAAAAGTCATACAATCATTTAATAAAATTACGTGACTTTTTAAGAAGTCACATAATTTATATAAATCTCAATTATTTATAATAAAATCTAATGATTAAAGTTTGATATTCTTATTTTTGTATAAAATTTTTTTTATCAATATATATTATTTTTAATTTAATAATTCTTGCTCTTAATTTACCCCCTCCCCCCCCCCCCCCCCAAAAAAAAAAAAAAAAAAAAAAACTCAAAATTACATTTAACTTGTACCAAATAATTACTTCACATGAGCTTCAACACTGGAGGGGTAATTGCTACTTGACTGCTTCATTGTAGTCAATAGTTGCATGTAGCAAACTTTAACCCTGCCATCTTTCTTGCCATAATAGTAAGGCTTGGGGTAAAAATATTATATATTTTTTAATTTAATTTTCATTAATTTAATTAAAATTATTACACGAACACTAATTTTGTATATTTTAATATATATATATATATATATATATATATTTTGTAGTCGGTAGATATGGAATACCATATATAAAGTATATTTGTATTGTATACACTATATAATTGTATGGATATCTATATATAATGAGTAGAAATTCCTACAACTTTTTATGCTTTGAATTATTATAACTTCTTACGAAATAGTGAGCTTTCTTTCTACTTTTTTAATTTCATGAATATGTATCTAGAGATACATTGTTATAATTTATTGACAATTGAACGATTTTCATCAAAATTCTGAAGAAAAAAAACATTCCTGTTATGCAAACATATGCATTTATTAAAGATTGTTAGATAAATTATAAAAAAATAATAATTCATTCAAGTTAGTGAATAATCAAGTCTTCAAGAAACATGCACTATTTTTTTCTTTTGTGCAATTACAATACGTGAATACTCAAATTTTATCTTTTTTTTTTTAAATTCTGAATTTATTTTATAAAAAGGGAATAAAAAAATATTTTATAAAAATTAGAATTTACTTTAACAAATTAGAAAATTTAAATTTGACTTAAAAAAGGAATGGAAATATTACAATAATTGAATTAAAAAAATAAGCAAAGTCTTTAAAGTTGAAAATGGAACTTGAATAAGAAATTTGGTCTTTTCTTATTTCTAAGAGCATAAAAAATAAAGAGAGGGCATCAAACGAGGGCTGGAAAATTTAGAGAGAAGGAGATTTTGCTGCCGAAAATAGTAGAAGAAAAAAAAAACATAGCCAAACAACGATAAAATTTCAGTAATTTCAAATAAGTGTTATCATACATTTCATAATTTATTTGATTTTATTTTATTTGACATATTCATATTTTAAATAAATATTTCATACATCAACTTAACCTTAAAATTCTCAAATAAAAAAAAAAATTATGAACAGTTATTGGCCGCAACTGGCCAGCAACCCATCATGCTTTCGTAAAAGTTTGGCCACTCACTGTCATGAAATTTCCTTCTTCTATCATTCTTTCTTTTTTTTTTTTCTCTCTTTCAAATCATACCACATTCAACTACTCAAAATTTAATCTCGTCTCTGCTCATTCTCTTCTCTTTCAAACTACCACCACCTTCGAGCGTCAAAATCCACCACCTCTCTACTCATCATTTTTTCTTTTTTCTTAATCCATCATTATCGCCAAACACAAAACTTACTATAGAAGCTCCTCCTTCACCCTTTCTCCTTTCTCTTCCTCTTTATACTAACTTCCAACACCTAAAATTATAGCCTCCATTAACCTCACTTTCACTTTTTATGACCTCCTCAAATTTAAAATTTTTAAAATTTGAACCTTTTTACCCTCTTTTAATTTTTTATTATTTGCTGGGTCCAAATTTTTTATTTAACTCTACATGCATTTTCTTATTTTAGTTTTATTTTTTATCATTATTATTATTTTTAGTACTACTAATTATTATTATTATTATTATTGGGTTCTTATTATTTGACTTAAATAAAAATATATGACTTTCTCATTTTTTATTTGTTTGTTTATTTATCTTAATTTAGCTCTCTTGGTTCTATTTAATTTAGAATAATTATAATAAGAAGTTATTAAAATTGATTAAACATAACTATTTTATTTTATGTTGTTTTTTATTTATAAAAATTTATCTCATTCTAACATTAAAAATAAATTATTCTTAATTTTTTATGTCTTAATTATTATGTTGGTTATTTACCCTTTAGGATTGCTATTTTTTATTTTATTTATTATATATTTGTAAAATATTAATGTTATTTAACTTTACATTTGTGATTTACTTCATCTTATATTATGAATAATAAATTACTTTTTTTTATATAATCAATAAATAAATAATAATATAATTATATCAATTTATGGTACTAAGGTATAGTTTCTCTATTTTAATGTATTATAAATTGATCAAGTTTACATGTATCTACCTTTGTAGAATATTGATGTAATTTAACTTTACATTTGTGATTTACCTCCTCCTATATTATGAATAATAAATTACTTCTTTTTTATATAATAAATAAATAAATAATATAATTGCATCGATTTATGATACTAATGTATAACTTTTCTATCGTCATGTATTATAAATTGATAAAGTATATGCGTATAATAATATTAATTTATCATACTTTGTTTTTAATTAATTAAATTATTATTTCATAATTAATCCCCTTTGGTTACTAATTTACTAATCAACAAATTTAAATCTAAGTTGTTTTATTAATAAAATAATTTATAATGCCAATGTGTACAGACTCTACTTTTATGCGTTATAAATTGTTAAAATCTATGTGTTCCAACATTACTTTAGATTTTATACACCATCAATTTATATAAAAATTAAATCTAACTTCTAAAATTAATCAATTACATGATTACTTTTATTTAATTAAAATGTATCATCTAATTAAAAATATTTCTCTATTTTCTATTATAAAAAATAATTCATTTATTTAATTAAATTAAAACATTATTATCATATTAAGGCAACTATTTATAGTATTATTGTGTAGCGTCTCTACCATCATACGCTTTAAATCGTTAAAAATCTATGTGTATTAACCTTACCTTAGAGTTTATATAATATAAATTTATCAAATGGGGTTTTTAATATTTTTATTATATAAGTATCTTCTTTAATCAATTCAAATAGATTTATTTCTTTTATTAAAATGAAATCAATTTCATATTTTAAAATTTAATGAAATCAATTTCATATTTTAAAATTTTTTAAGTCATTTCTAATTTTAATAAATTAAATAACTAAAAATTTCTTTATTTTTTTAATACAAATTTTACAGTATCGATGTGTAATTTATATTTCTTTTGATTATCCAATAAATCATGAGAGATTTATGTATAGCTTACACTATCTTAAATTCTCTTTCAATATAAATTTTTAAATTCAAACTTTTTTTATTTACAAACTATAATATTTTTTTAATTATTAAATTATTTTTTAAATAATTTACAATATAATTGTGTGATCTTCTTTCACCTTTCGTATTATTTCTCTTAGGATACATGTATAACCGTGTTATATTATATTCTAAACATTATAATCTTAGGAAAATAATTTAAACTTTCTTTTACTAAACTTAATTTTAATCAACCAACTTTATAATTGTTATGGTAGAATTACGTGACTTTGAGTTCTCTATTATACCAAGGATACGTAAGGTGGGAACTGGACCTATCGAGTCAAAACAATTTTCAAAATAAATTTTCTCTTTGCTAAAATATCAGACAATATTTAATAAATTTTTTTTCTATAATAAGGTAGAAACATTTATTATTTTGGGGTTAAATAAATATTTTTCAAAATTAAACTAAAAGGGATGTATTGGATTAGAATTTTATAGGATTTTAAAAGACTATTTTTAAGTAAAAAAGACTGTTGGTATTTAATCAATATTTTATGTCACTTAAAAATAATCTAGTGGTATTCAATCTTGATTTTTAAGATTTTTTAAAGAGTCCATTAAAATCTATTGGTATTCATTTGAGACTTCTTACAACTTAAAAACAATCCATTGATATTAAAAAATATAAAAATTTTAAAGGATTGTTGTATTAAAAGGATTTTGAAGTACTTTTTAGTGGTATATATAAATACTAAATTCATAAAACAATTCTATCCAAACCCATTAGATTTTGGAGGAATGTTTAAAGTGACTTTTCATGTGTTTCAAGAATTTTCAGGTGAGTTTTTCATTTTTTTTATGCTCCTATCTTTCTATTTTTTTTCTCTACTAATAATACTGCATTACTACTCATATATAATATTGTACTACTGTTGCTATTTCATTCCCTTATTTGGTGAAAACGTAAATGATAGTTTTATTGACTTGTTCTATTTTGCTCTATTTAGTTAAGTTTATTCCTCATATATATAACACAAAAAACACTTAAAATTTTAACTTTTAAGTATTAATTTTTTTATAACATGTGTCAAGAAAAAAGAAAGGTGAAAGCTAAAATTGATATTATGATCTCTACAATCAACTGTAGATCTTCAAATAGTTAACTAGCACATTTAACTGTTGAGTTTGAGATATTTGTCTATATCAAATAATATTTTTTAATTGAATAAATAATGTTTAAATATCTAAAATATAGAAATAATAATGTCTATGCTATATCATGTTTGAAGGTTTTGAATACGATAACACTTACTTTGATGGCTAAACTAGGATCAACTATGCTAGCTAAAATTAGAGAAAGCACAAGGTTCTTCCCTTTCTTCAAGGTATGCACTAAATATCTTACAATAAAAATTATAATTAAATTTGGCACTACTATATTTATATTTTTCATACAATAAAGTGTTATATATGCTAAATTTTAGGATTGCATTGGAGCTATTGACGGAACATATATTTCAACAATGGGGAGGGGGCAAGATGTAAGCAATTATCATAATTGTCATACAATATAGAAATAATAATGTATACCCAATATCATGTTTGAAGGTTTTGAATACGATAGCATCTACTTTAATGGCTAAACTAGGATAAACTATGCCAACTAAAATTAGAGAAAGCACAACGTTCTTCCCTTTCTTCAAGGTATGCACTAATTATCTTACAATAAAAATTATAATTAAATTTGACACTACTATATTTATATTTTTCATACGATGAAGTGTTATATATACTAAATTTTAGGATTGCATTGGAGCTATTGACATAACACATATTCCAACAATAGTGAGGGAGTAAGATGTAAGCGGTTATCATAATTGTCATAGAAAGATATCACATAATGTATTAGCCGCTTATAATTTTGATTTTGAGTTCATTTACGTTCTTAGTGAGTGGGAGGGTTCAGCTCATGATTCTAAGCTACTAAATGATGCTATAACATGGAAGAATAGACTTAAAGTGGCTTGAGGTAAGTGCTTATTTTTTAAATAATAATAATAAATTTAAAATAAATTAACCAAAAATATTGGTTAAGTTTATTCTGTAGCTAAAAAACTCTTGTCTAGGCATCGATATAGTCTTAATTGTTGTATCTTACTGTGTCAAAAGGCTGGGAGAATTTCTTGTAAGAGTTTAGATTTTTTCTGAAATCTTTTGGAGACAAAACTTTGAGAATCTATATTGTTGAATGAGTAATAATTGATGGATCCTTTTGATCTTTATAATATTTGATGGAGAAAGAATATGAATCCACTAAAACAAATTCATAGAACTGCCTAGTTCTATTTAATGCTGATGGTCTAAAGTGAAATCTACGTGGAAAAACTTTGGACACGGCTTTATAGAGATTTTTGTCCCAAAATTCAGGTTCTATTTGGATTACTAAGAAATTTTTTTCCTTGGCCATATAATGGGATGTATTTTGTGAAGATTTGATTATTTGTTTATCTTTTGGGAGGCTAATAGCTTCGCTAGTTTCCCCAGGAAGACTAATAATTTTTTGTGATTGGTTTAGAGACTGGATTATAGTATTTACATTTGCTAAGTCTATATCTATTTCATTTTCAGAGGCAATATCTGTCCACGCTTTTTTAGGTAAAAGGCTTAGACTTTCTTGTTGGACGGCTAAGAGAGTGCTAATAGGTAAAGTATAATATGCTTTGGTCTGTTTTGCTATTTTTGTTTGGGATGAAGTTGTTACAATCTCTAAACACTAGCAAGTGCACTAGGAATTGCAGCAAGTAATGAGTAATTTTTAATATCAGAATATTGTCTCCACAGGGAATTAGGAATTCAATTACCATTTCACAGAACAATATAAAGAATTAAATTTGCAGCAAAATAGAGAATGAAAGTTGTATTGAGATGAGATATGAATGAAGGATAATTAGGAATTTATTTCACAAGAATATTAATATTAATTCAATTAAACCTATGAACATTCAAACAAATGGTTAATTGACAATCAGTTTCACATATTAATAGTCAAAGGTTAATCCCTTAACTCATTGACCCTAACAATCAACTAAACCACCCTAATCCCTTAGGTGAAGTTCAATTTAAAGTTGCATTAAGAATTAGAACCATAAGATTGCAGAATTAAGTTTTCTTATCCCTAAGAAATCCCAATTCTAGTTGCTAATTCATATCAGAGAAGCAAATCCAATTCCCATTGGTAAAGGTTCCTCTTTGATTAATCAAATGAATTCTCATTCAAAGATTACGTAAAGTGCAGAATTAACAACTCAATTAATCCAAAAACTTAAATTTCAGAAGCAAAAATCAAATCAATACATCAATTCGAGGTCCATAAACTCCTAACTATAAAGAATTACGCAGACATTATGACAAAGAAAGAGAAAGAAGGAGAAGAAGAGAAGAAATGCAGAGAAACCATCTCCACGAGCTTCAATCCAATGCCTCTTCTTGGAGTTTCAAAATTAAACCCAAATCCTCTCCCTCACTCTCTCTCTCAACGAGAATCTAACAGAAAAAAATAGAAAATGAACAAAAGACCCCGAGTTCTGAGCTTAAAACAGGTATTTATAGAAATTCTGATTTTGTGCTTTATTACTCTTGTTGACAAGAGTGGCCATGCAGAAGCTCATGTAGTTTCTGGAAACTGGAACTATCCCTTTCGCTGGTACAAGTTGCAATGCATGAGGTTGAGTGGTTGTGCGTGATCACTTTCGAGAGCAAGAGTGACCACGCACAACTTGCCTTGATACACTCCTCTCTGGAACATCCACTTTCGCTGGTAAAAGTGGTAACGCAGAGCTTGCTGAAATTTTACCTTCTCTGGACTATCGCCAGCAAGAGTGTTAACACAGAACTTGTTCTTCTGAGTAACTTTCTGGAACACTCACTTTCGCTGGTAAGAGTGATCACGCCCATACTCTCTTCTTCTTTTAAACTTTGGAACGATCACTTTCACTGGTAAAAGTGTTAACGCCTAATGTATATTCCTCTTTGATGTTTGGAGTGATCACTTTTACTGACAATAGTGATCACGCCTAGCTTGCATTCCATTGTTCTTGTGTTTTGGAGTCCAGAATTGTTATTCTTTCTCTTCCTTTCCATTGATCTTCTATTTCCATGACTTTTACTCAAATTATTCCTACAAAAACAAGATTAATTTCTTAAGATCTAAGCAGAAATTTTACAAATGCTAAAATAACTACATATTAAAAGAAAACTTTCAATCATTCTATTTTTTTGAGTTTTTCTGCTTTTCTTATATTTTTTCCTTATCAAATGGGTTAGAAATACACTAAAATATTAGTAAAAATATGGATTCATCAATGAAAAAGAATCAGCCTTGTTGGATGACTCTATTTTGGGGATCATAGATTGTTGAGTTGATAACTCAATTACTTCGAAGAGGTTGAATTTGAATCAACCGAAACAAATTTTGATTTTGATTTGTTTAGAGTCAGAATAAGTCTAACTCTTCCTTTATTAGTTGTCCCACCTTGAGAGATGGTTGTGGCCTTCCTAGACATCTTACTTATCCTATAAATATTTACGAGTAAGGTAATCAAGAAGAGAGTTTGAAATGCCTTTGAGATATTCGATTTCAAAATTAAAAACACTTAAAATTGCTTGTCATCTTGTAAAAATTTGTGTAGAGGCAAGATTTTTAACATCTTTTTGTAAAATTTCTTTAGCAAATTTACAATCAACTCTAATAAAAAAAATTTGATTCAATAAATCTAATTAAAATTTTGAAACACATAAAAAGACCAAAATTTATTTTTTAATAGTTGAATAATTCTGTTGTGCAAAATTCCAATGTTTAGAAGTGTATATAATGATATACTCGTGGGTGTCGACTCTTTATTTGAGAATGCCACCATAACCTATATCTGATGCATCTGTTTCTACAATTTTAAATGCTTGAGGGATAGGGAGATAAAGACATTTTATCTCTCTGACTTTGGTTTTAATATCTTTGATGACATTGGTATGAACGTTAGTCCATGAAGGAGGATTTTTCTTAAGCCTATCATGTAAAGGCTTAATGATGTTATTGAGGTGAGGAATAAATTCACTTACATAATTGAAACATCCTAAAAACCTTTGTAATTGGATTTTATCAAGGATTTTGTCTAAAAATTTGTCAGCAGATTCAATAGATATGCTAACTGGGATTATAGTTCCTTGATAAATATTGTGACCAAAGAACCTGATGTTAGTTTGAAAAAGACAAATTTTTGATTTGGACACAACAAGACCATTTTGTTTGATAACATTAATAAAGACATTAATATGCTTGAAATGTTGATCGATTAATTGAGAAAAGATTAAAACATCATCTATGTAGACAATGAAAAACTTAGAGTAAAGATAAAAAATATCATTCATAATCTTTTGAATTCAAAAGGTGCATTTTTTAGACCAAAGAGCATTACATTTCATTCATATTGCTCAAAGGGAACAGTAAAGGTAGTTTTGTACCTATCTGTTTCATTAATTTGAATTTGCTAGAAACTCGAATTTATATCAAATTTGGAAAAGATCTTAGCAGAATTAAGTATGTTAATAAGATCTTTCTTGTTTCGTATAGGGTACCTAATCTACTGAAGGGCTTGGTTGAGAGGCTTATAGTTGATAACTAACTTAGGAGTACTTTTTTTTAATTCTGTTATTTTATTAACATAAAATGCAGAACATGACTAAAGACTCTTACTCTTCCTAATAAGATTTTTGTCGAAGAGATCCTTGATTTCTTTCTGACAATATTGAAGGAGTTTTTCATTCATCTGAATGGGTCTGGGCTTGGTAGAGATTTGACTTTCTTTAAAATCTTTCTCATAAGAAAGGCTTACTATATGCTTCTTTCTATTCCAAAATAAATGAAGAATATCAGAACATATAGAAGGTTGAATTAGACTCTAAAAGAGATTGAATCTTTTTCTAAATTGATTGCTTAAATGACAAGTCAAAATTCCTTCTTTTAAAATCTAAAGTGGGAAAAGAGCTTTTATAAAAGGCGTTTCAAAAATAACTTCATTTTTCATATTTTTTACAAGAAGAAAATTTGTTTCAACTTTAAATCATTGGTTTTGGATAATAATAATAACAACAACAATAATAATACTAATTATTATTATTATTATTGTTACTGTTATTATTATTATTATATTACATATGTAATTAGGTAAATATTTCTTGGTGGATTATGGATTTTCTAACCGACGTTAATTTTTAGCTCCATTTCAATGTATAAGATATCATTTACAAGATTTGCAAGTCAGGGTAATAACCCTGAAAATGAAAAAGAATTGTTCATTCTTCGTCATGCTTCTTAAGGAATATGATCGAGAGAATATTTGATATTTTTAAATTAAGGTTCACAATTTTTAAGTCAGCACCTCTATTTTTATTTAAGACACAATTATAATTTGCATTAGTATGTGCAACACTACATAACTTTCTTCGCAAATAATGTCGTTCTGATGAATTTTCAATTGAACTGATAGACGAACTTTCATCTTCAACATTACAAGTTAATGAAGATCATAATTTTGAGCCTATTATTCAAACTCGAGAGCAAGAGCGAGAAAGCGCTAATGCTTGGAGGACTAGTATAGTTATGGATATGTGGTTAAATGCTATTTAGGAGGACATGATATTATGAAAAATTATTATTATTATTTATCTAAACATTGTTGTGTTTTATTATTTTTATCTTTGACTCTTTAAATTTAAATGTATGAAAAAAAATCTTGAACTCTTTATATCAAAAATCCACGGAATTTTGTAAAGTCTACAAAGTCTCATAGAATCCATTAAAATTATGACTTAAAAGTCTTGTAGAATTTATTAAAATCTTACAAAGTCTTCTAAATCCGTAGGACTTTTTTTAACTAAAAAAGTCCTTTAAAATCCTAATCAAATACCTTTCCCTAAATTTTCACAATTAATTAAAGGTAACTGTTATTTAAATAGACGTTGTAGGGTACTAATATCTTTCTAAACATAGACGACTCTGAACTCATTTTTGTATTTTAAAGATCATTCTTTAAAATTTTTTTAAGGTTTTTTTTAATAAACTTTGGTGACAACTCTTCTAATTTTTAAAAAAATATTTTTTTTATTTTTTAAAAAATATTTTTCTTAAACATATTTTTGCTGTATCGTTGTGACCATTCGTTGCCATAATTTATATTTCATGAAACTTAGCTATGTGGCCTTAAAATATTGTTATTAGGTTAGGAGACTGTAAATTCAACTTTGACATTGATTGCTTGAATATGTAACATTTGTGTATATGTGATTTTATATTTAAACCATTATATTATGCAAGAAATTGCTTTGCTTTTTATTTCACTTTTTTTAATGGACATTGGGATTATCTATATATTGTGTTAAAATGAGAATTAGCTTTTTTTGAAAAATATAAATCGCATATATTCAGAAGCAATCTTATTGTAGGATAACAATCTTCTAAGTGAGATTAAAAATGAGTAGTTTCAATTTCGTGTTTAGACTTGTTTTCAAAACTTAGTTCACATTGAGATTCATGATAATTAAAAAACATGCACCAATCTTGATTTGTTTTGTTTTTTAAAAAGGTTTTTATTTTGATACATTTATGATATGTTAAAAATACTATGAGTGAAGCATTAAGTAAAAATTTTGGTAAAATATACAATACTTCACTCTCTTACATGCAAATTAATCGTCATTGTTAATTATTCTACGTTAATAGATAGTAAAGTTAGTAATTTAGTTAAAAAAAAACGTTAATATCTTCTAATTTTTAATACATCAAATAAATTATAACCATTAATTTAGAAATAGTATATACCCTCTCAAATTTATGAATACAGAAATAAACAACAATTTTAGAACAAAATTTTAAATGTGTCAATTTGCGAATATGACCTGTTAATGTTAGTAAATTGATTTGTGGTAGTATTTATTCATTTTAAAGAAAAATGTGTAAAGTGAAAAAAAAAGATTGGTACTTATAATTATAACTAAATTTAATTTAATTTTTTTTATCAAATTTAATTTTCATAAAATTGAATTTATTTAAAATAAATTTTGTCATTAATTTGTGATTATGTGATATGTAACTAATCACAGTACACCAATGAAGGTGATGTCATGTCTATATACATGTTTCTATAATTTGTAACATGCGTTAAGTTAAATAAGTATATTAGTTTCTTAATTTTTATTTTGATTTAATTTTTTATATTATTTTAAGTCTTTAATTTTAAATTTGTTTTAAATAAGTATTTTTTATTTGTAATGTTAAACTCAAAAAAATTTCTACGTGCCATCGTTCATCGTAATCTCCATCTCCAGCTTTCTAGCTTCTCCTCCATTTTCATAGTGACCATGAAGTCATTCTCTTCACCAATACCATCACAACTCATTCTTATATTTGTTATTAAAGAAAAAGAAAAGAACATTTTTTTTTTGAAAAAAATTACTTGCTATTCCTCTAAATTATACAAAATAAAAAAAAAGTAAATTAATCTGATCTTATAAAGGAAATATTAAAAGTAGTTAAACTTTCATACATGTCAAATATAAAACTACTCGCGCATTGTAGGTCTGAACTAACCAGTTAATCTAATGATGTGATGTGTATGAAATATAAAGCAAGCTAATCAATAACTTAAACCAACTGTTAGTTATCTTCTTTTGTGTTTGTTTATTCATCACATATAGTTGAAAGGATTTTAACTCTTCAAGACTTTGAGGTATAGAGTTAAAAAATATATATATATTAATCTTTAATTTAAATAAATTATAGAATAATTTACATTAGCGCTTGATGGTTAGATTTTATAATTTTTTTATATACGTTCTCATTTTAAAAGAGTTTAATCTGAGAAAAAAAAGAAACGGGTTGGACTTGTTTAAATATTAATATTTATTTATATTTTAAAAATAGAATAACTATTAAAATAAAATAATACAATGAAATACTTTTATTTTTTATAATTTTTTAAAAATTAATATTGAATTATTTAAGTTTAAATTGTGGACTGATCTTTATTCTCTTTCTTCTTCTCTCCCTCTCTGTGTGTATATATATAGATGTCCCCTGGAAATTAAAAGACTACCACTTGCATTAGGACATACTCCATGGCCTGTTATATTGAGACAAATCCTTCAACATCAATAAGAGATATGTTTAATCTTCTCCCAGATTTGAGACACAGGAGTGATTCATATCACTCATACGTAGCTTCCTTCTTGATCATAAAAATTAGGTCTGGAGATTAGGCCAAGTGCTCGCTACAGTTATGCTAATTTATATGGTCAAACATAACATTATCATCAACAAGCTCCGATCCCTAATGAGTGGAGATAAAAACAAGGGCACATAGCTTTGCTGTTCTAATTAAACAGCAAGGAATCTCAACGTAATGGGAATCATTATCTTTTCCCACCTAGTTCCCGATTAATGATTTGCCAATCTTGATTGTGATTTTCTCCGGTAAAGAATAAAGATTGCAGAAATGTGGGCACAAGTTGCACCATTTGCATCATCCTGTAAGGTCTCTAATTTTGGCTTCGTACGGCTTCCTTTTTTTTAATTGGTTCAACATAGAGGGAGACAAAAATTTTAATGGAGGTAACGTGTAAGTTTACTTTTGTCACCTTTCATTATGAGTAAGAGATTTGATACTAAAGGTATGTGGATTAAAATCAACTCGTTTCTGTCTTTTATTCTGTTCTTTCAAATAAATTTGACCCATCGTTTAAAACAATATTTTTGTTTCTGTTTTGAGATAAACTTTTTTGGTAAAATTGTTTTATTATAATATCTTATAATAAAATAGTTAATGTAATATAAAAAAAAAGTATTGTATAAAAATATAAGGGATATTACGTAAATATCTTGATTAAAAAGCTATAAGCTAGGGCTAATGAGATCCAAGGTTGCTGCATGCTACGGTCATTTTCATTGTGTTATTGCAGGGAGTATGTAATCATTGCTTCCAATTGAGTCATGTGAGCCTCTGATATGGTTGAGATCTTCGAGAATTTTGTCCTAAAATCCGAAATGAAATGTTCAGACTTGTATCCTACCCCATCCATATTCAAATCCTTATGCTTCTAAAGGATACATTTTTGTTTTTTTTTTTTTGCCTGAAAGTCAAACATTATATATAGTTTAATTTGAATCCAAAAAGCTTCCTTATTTGGATGATTTCTTTTCCAAGGTGTTATATATGCCCCTAGCAGCTTTGCTATATATTGAGAATTCAAACACAATATTTTGACACCCATAAAATAGTTATATTAGACGGGAGATAGAGAAAGATATAATAAATAAATAAAATATATTATTATGTATAAAGAAGTTACTTAATTTATTAAAAAATAGTAATATTTGTTAAAAAAAGTATTTATTATTTTTAGATATTTAAGCATTATTATTATTATTATTATTTTGATGTAATTCAAGCGTACCAGAAGTGTGCTAAGTCAAGAAGCTGGCCTATGCCGACATAGAGCTCATTGAGCACCACATATTTTCATATACATTCAGCTGCATGTAACTGAAGAAAGCCAACGGAGAAAAAAACACTAATAAATAAACTAAAATCTACGTGATGGGGAAAAAATCTTGGTATTTTTTTAAAAAATTTATGGAGGGGGGTAACATATATAAATGGAAAGGTGTGGGGACTATAAGAGATGAAGAGGGTGTCTCTGTCAGAGACGTGCCTGCAGTGTCAACCTATGATATGTTTGGTAGTAAGAAGAAGGAGTCAAGGGAAGGCCCTCTTGCATAACTGTACCTATCTCCTTAGATCTGCACAATCTTCATCCTTCCTATTCCTCCCAAACACATTATAAATTCTTCACAGCTCTGTAATACGACGGAAAAAGATTCACTATATATATATATACACACTATAAATATTCAAAATTATGCGAAATATACGTATAAATTCATCAAATCTTATATTTTATAACAAGTTACTGAGTAATGTAAATATATAAGTTGTATTTAGTGTTAATAGATCTAACTCAGAGAAATGTATAAGTGAGAGTGTATTAAAGAAAATAAGGATTTATGAAAAATCCACATTATATATTGAGATTACAAATTAATCTATTTATCTCAATTTGAAATAGTATAAAAAGTTCAATATTAATCATTGCTCTAGCTAATAATATTAGTTAAAAAAATAAAATGAAATTGTTTTATATACATTTATTAAATTTTTTAGTGCGTTAATTCTATCATAATTTTTAATAAAAAAATATTTTTAATTAAAACACTTACTAGCAAAATTCGTATAAAAAACAGTAACAATGTATAATTTGTTAATGAGGGTTGACTTATCATATATCAAGGCTTATAATATATTTTCGTCCCTTCCTGATATGAGATGACCTTTTCTCCCCTTTCAGAAATACTGATTACTACATATTTATTCAACGTTAAAAGTAAAAATAAAATAAAATAAAATTAAGTTGACCAATAATTATACCCAAAACATGGGATTTACATTGCATGATCATTTTGGAGAGGAATTTAAATATCAATCATATATAAAACATTCATGTATTTCAAGCCTTGTGTAATCTCTTGTCTTCTAATGAAAATGGGAATGTAAATGTGTTTCAAGCCTTTGATAATATCTCGTCAGTTTAAAAGTTATTATCATTCTTATTGAGAGTATTTTAAATTATAGTTTTTATTCTATAATAAGAGTATTTTCAAAAGCTATTATCATTCTTATTAAGCCCCATTTATGTTTTATGTATTACATATTTATTTATAATTTATATTTTTATAAAAAATACTATATCTTAAATTTACTTTCAATTTTAAGTTGATTTAAATTGTAAAATTTCATATCATGTATCAAATTAAAGATATTTTTATTTTTTAGATACACTAAAATTTAAAATTATTATAATATCAATCCAGCTTAACCTTTAGATTTTAAACTTCGATATATATCAATAAAAATAATATGTCTTGATTTTAATAATTTATTTACATAATACTTTTTTTAATTTTAAGAGTCTTATCATTCTTTAATTGGTTGTGATATAGCATAATAACATGTTATTTCTTTTTGTATAAACTCTATTTAAATTTAAAAATTCCATGCAATGCAAAAATAGTTTTCTAGTTTTAAATTATCTTTACAAATTCAAATTTATATTTTATGATTACTTTATATTTTCTTGTGAAAATATTTATTCTATGCTAAATAAATAAAATTTATTTGAAAATATTTTCAATAAAATAATAATAAACACATAAAAAAAACTAACCAATAAGCCAAGCAAAAGTTTCAAGATTTTCAATTAATTAATTCCAGCTTTATCAAAAAAATTTTTTTCTCAATTCAAGAACTTCAAGTAGTCCCGGGCTTGTTTATACCCTTAAGTAAAATATTTGATTATTTGTTAAAGCAAAAATAGCGTTATCCTTTGGATCATCTTTATTTTCACTTTTAAGGATATGATAGTATCTCATTATCAGAAAAAGCATAAACTATTTAATGTAAAATTCATGGATCCTAATACACTTAACCACGAGTTACATCAAAATTTATCTCTTTTTATTTAAAATAATAATCTTAAATGTTTGGTAAAAAAATTTTAATATATATATTTTTAATGTGTCTATGAAAGATAACAATGAAAAAAAAATATTTAAGTAAATAAAAGTATTGCATAAAATATATTTAACATTTTTTAATGAGTCCTTGAATATTAGAAATTATTTTATTATTAAAAATGTTTTAATAATCATGATCGACACATATTAATTATAATAACATGAAATGTTAATACATTTTAATAAAAATAATGATAATTCATATATACGAAGACATAAATAGCAAAATTGTAAAGTAAGAAGGTAACATAAAAGTTAAATATGTAGGGAGCAAGGGAGTTATATTGAATAAAAAATATGTGCAAGATTGAAGTGGGTATATACATAACCGCAGATAGGGTATTGTCCTAATAGGGTGGAGTTCTCGAGTAGTAACACTCTACACCTCCTTTTATCTTGTCTCATCTTAATTTCTTTTGTTTGGTATATGAAAGCCATCACGTGAATGCCTTGCAGACAACTCTTCTCTTTTTAGCCTTTCCTTCCTTTTATAAGAACCCTACCACCATATGCTAACCCTCTTTCTCATTCATTCTCTTATACCTCTTCTTTACCTCACCCTATCCCTCTGTACTGTCCACTGTCCATTTTTGCTGAATATCACACTTCTCTCTCATCTGCTCCATCCATGACTCCTGTTTCTCTGAACCCACCACCAGGTCCTTCCATACAAGGTCACACCCAACTCTTCATTTCTCCTAATAATCAGGACTGCCTTACCTTATTTAACATACTTGATCCAAGGCAAGCCTTTGAGTTTAGAGAAAATTATCCTCAGGCAAGATCATATTCTTTTTAGTGTTTATCATTAATTCTATTTTGCTTTCTAGGTTATTTTAATTCCATGATTATTAATCATGTGAGCCATAGAATTAGTTAGAATATTGGAGTATATACACACACACATCCTCTCCCCCTATTGGATGTTTTAACTATATCTATCCACTTGATCTTTGTGTTCAGAAACAAGAACAACGTTTGGTGGTCATGATCACTCCACACTCTGCACATATATACTAGGTATTTAATTGATTAACAAGAGAAGCTATAATATTGTTTAGCTTTTAAAAAAATAAAATTAACTTTCTGGTCCGATTTCTAAGCTCAATTTTATATGGTATATTGGCCATAATTTCATCAAATTAATTGCTGGTCTCTTGTTCATATATAGGTCAAATTTGTTTTCTTGTTGATAGTACACCCTCTCAAAGATAATAAATAGTTAATAACGATAATAATCTTTTCAGCAGCCTGAATATGCATCTAATATATAGAGTTTTGATCTCTTTACTTCAGGATGATGATAAGATGGTATTGAATCATGATGGATCATCAAGCAATAATCAACTTTGCAATTCATCCTTCATTTCACCTGCGCCAGTTATGGATGATCCAAGCAGCGCATGTGACCGTGATATATCCTTACACAAAATGGACGGGGAAGATGGCAAAAATGGTCACGGATCTGTGAAATGGATGTCTTCAAAGATGAGGTTGATGAAAAAAATGATGAGACCCAGTACTAGTCCAGTCACTGACAAAGCAATCAAAAGTACTACTATTTCTCCAAGTTCAAGATTCCAAAATCAAGGGTACGAAAATCGGTACAGCCAAAGAAGCCCTCGTAACAATGGCAGTAGCATCACTAGGGTTTGTTCGGATTGTAATACAAGCAGTACCCCACTTTGGAGGAGTGGCCCTAAGGGTCCCAAGGTTAATCTTTTCCCTTCCCTCTGATTTCATTCATTCATTCATAATAAAGCTAGTATATATTGTTAATTACAACTTTTTATCAAGGCAAACACACTATCACTACAAAAAACAAAACAAAACCGTATACTTATCAAAGGTTTCTCATTAAACGTATCTATTAATATAAATTTTATCCAACAAAAATAGAATTAGGGTTTTACTAACCATTATTCTTATTTTAAAATAAAAAATATTTTTATTAAAAGGATATGTTAAAATTGTACCTAAAAAATTACAATAATTTTTTATTAATGATAGAATTATTAACATAAATATTACATATTTGCATTAATTGCATGATACATCATATTAGTAAATCATTTATATTATTAGTGTAAGGATTAATATATCAATGCATCATATTATTATTACAGACAATGTATTTATACTACCAACTCAATTTCTGTTAAATAAAATCTATATAATCAAAGACAAGTCAAATGTGAATACATAGTTAATTAAAAAGCACCAACTACTAATTTATTAATAAACATCATGGGTAGCTTGTTAACATGCAACATGTTGCTGGGTGCAGTCGCTTTGCAATGCCTGTGGCATTAGACAAAGGAAAGCAAGAAGGGCAATGGCAGAAGCAGCAAATGGTTTGGCCACTCCCACGAATAATGCAGCATCCACAAAGACCAGAGTGCATAACAAAGAGAAAAAGTCTCGAACAAACCATTTTGCACAGTTGAAGAACAAGCACAAGTCCAGTACTACAACCAGTTCAGCCTCATCTGAGGGAGTGAGAAAGTTTGAATATTTCAAAGACTTCACCATAAGTTTGAGGAATAACACTGCTTTTCCACAAGTGTTTCCAAGGGATGAAGTAGCTGAGGCAGCATTGCTTCTGATGGACTTGTCTTGTGGTTTTGTTCACTTATAATAAGCTATATAGATACTTTTGCCATTTTTTTCATGACTTTTATAATTAAAAAAAAAATCCGTAATTATTTGTTTGGTTGTGACTCGTGAGTTGTGAAGTCGATCGAGATGTATCTGCAGAAGAACCAAAATATTGTCGGTTCCGTTATATATAGCTACATTTGTGATGATTGAGTTATGAGTTTATGTTAGCAATCATATATCTTTAATTAGTTTCATATTCTATCTTGAGTTTATATGTCAAGAAAAAAAAAAGGGACAGATATTGCTGTTGCAGCATGTTTTAACTGATGATGATCGGGTCGAACTTTAGTTATTCCATGATTGTTCAAGGATTTATTTTCTTAATGTTATAAAGTTAATTTTCAATTTTTTAAAATAAAATATGTTTTAATAGATTGATCTTAATGAAATTAATTTTAAATCGTTAAATATAAATAAGGTAAGTGTATACATTAATCTAAACTACATATTTTTATTGAAATGTGTATTTTTTTTAATTAAAAAAAATACAAGTATTAACTTATTAATTGTAAAACAAACAAACACTAAACCAAATGAGCACTTAATTATATTATTTAAAATTTTAAGTTCTTAAATGATGAAATAAATTTAAATAAATTTCAGGAAAAAAATCTTTCAATCACTTCTATTCTTTATGTATATTAAAGCTCATGAACGATGATATATATTAATTTTTATATTATAAATAAGAGTATTATATGAAAAGTGAGATAATATTCAATAAAATTAATTTCACTGAATAATATGTGAATTATACTATTTTTGTTGCAATTGATTTAATTTTCATCTAATTTTCATCTAATTTTTAATTTAATTCAAACTTTTTAAAAATAAAATTTATTATCTTATATAAAAATAAATTTATTATATATAAGTATTTTTAAAAACTATAAATTATATTTAAATATTCAATATATATACATATATGTATGTATAATATTAAAATATAATTTTGCTTATTAAAATATATTAAGTAGTGCTTCGTCTTCTTCTAAGCGTAGACGAAGAATCCAAACTTTGCTTCTCTCCGTTGTATCTGCAAATGAATTAAGATGGCATAAACTCTGATATGAATAACACCTATTCCATCAATCTCTACCATTTTGAACAAAAATAACATTATTATAATATGTCTAGATCTAAGTTATGCTCACAAAAACTTTAAAATAACGTTCATCACTGTGTCATATGTAATATCATCATACATTAATGTCTTACATTTGTATCATTTTATTTCTGCGTCTTAAATTATATCCGTCCTTTCTAACATGCTTTCTAGACAATAGAATCTGAGTGTACTTCATATTGACCATTTTCTAAATATTTTTAAAAATTTATTTTATAATAACATCATAAGTAAAAAAATTACTTTTAAATAGGTTAATAGACCTAAATTTATATATAAGTTAACAAACTTAAATCCTTAAATTAAATAAATATATAATTTCAAATATTATATTATTATTGTTATTATTATAGGCTTAAAAAATTTTAGACAATTTGAATTTTTAGTTTCAAAACACCCTTAATCTGATTTATTTAGTGAATAATTCTAAGTCATAAGCTTCCAACAAATGACTTTATCTATTTTCACCCTTAATATTTAAAAATATACGAAAACTACGAATGAAAAGTGTATTTTTTTTACTCTAAACTATAGTTTTTTTTATAGATAAAAAGAATTATAAAACCTTTTTTTCCAATTATTTGTAACCTTGTATTATCTCAGAATAGGAATAGCTTTTCTTTCAGCACGAGGCCCATTTTGGGCCATAGATTTAGTATCTAATCATTATCCTTAAAGCCCAAAATCAATATTCAGCTATTAATAATAATAACGAGAATTATGGAAATAAAAGAATAATAGTAACAATAATAAAGCTTGAGGAATGCTAGGTCATACCTTCTAACACTCCCTCAAATACACTTTCTTCTGTAAATACACTTATCCAGCCTTTTTTTACCTTTAAACTGGTTCTACAAGTTCACGTTTTTTTTTTAATCTAATTTTGTTTTAATTTTAAATATATTTTTTATATTTACATTTTAATGACTATTTTTGTTAAAGTCTCTTCTAGTATTTTTATTTTAATTCTTAATTTTTTACATTTATTATTTTTAGTTTCTAATTAACATAGTCCGTTAAAAAACTAATATTTAGTAGTATTTTAGTGAACTAAATCAGTAATAGAGATTACAAAATTAAAAAAGAAATAAGTCAAAGACAAAAAATAAAAAATAAAAAATCATTTCAAGATATGAAACTTAAAGACATGTTTAAGTCTTTTATTTCATGACATCGTCAATCATCTTTAATTTGCAAGATCCCTCGTTATAATAACACAGGGACATACTTCAAAGTTGACTTTGGTTATACACTATTCTTCTTGTTAAGTAAAAAACAAATAATTTTATATTAACTATGATCGTATTTATAAAAAATTAATTTTTTTTTCATATTTTTATTTATTAATTAAAAATTATAGACGTAAGGTAAACAATTTAAAATGATTTTTTCCGTAATGATCTTTGTCAGTTGTATGTGACTGCTAACAACATTAACATGTGAACTATCGCTGGTGGCTATTGGTGAAGAGAAGAATGACGTCTCTTGGTTGGAAGGTAAGGGTTTGAATTTTTATAATAATTTTAAATCATATTTTTTTTAATATATATAAACATTTCAAATTGTTAAATAAAAATATTGAATATATTTATATTTTTAAGATAATAAATACTTTTATTTAATATTTTTTATACAATATAAAGAGGATTATCAGAAGGATACGCAGACTATATAACGTATTCGGAGGCATTTATGTTTTTAATACATACATGTTTTTATTTAATATTTATTTTACAACAAAAAATCTTTAAATAATTGTAAGATAAAATAAGCAGTTTTTTTAAATAAATTTAAATATTTCTACTTTTATGTAATGCAAATATTCTTTTTTATTTTCTGCATAAAAGTACACACTAAAAAACTATATATAATAAGGTTTTATATAAAAAAAATATCGAAATCAATGCTTAAAAATTATGTGATAACAATAAATGCTATAATTTTTATTAAAATTTTAATAATAAATTTAAATCTTTCTACTTTTTATGCATACAAATTCTATTAATTATTAAAAAAAATATTTTTTTATTGTGTGCATAAAAATTACACAATAAAAACTATTGATAATAAGTTTTTATTAAAAACTATTGAAATCAATGCATTAAAAATTATGTGATAATAATAAATGGTACAATTTTTAATGAAATTTTTATGTATTGAGTTTTTCTAAAGTGTAATTAATAGTAAGTTTTTATAACAACTACATAATTTAATACATAAAGTAACATTAGGTGTTACGATAATAATATTAATTTCTTCTTATATGTCCTAGACATATCTTACACAAATTTAATAAAAAAACTATTAAATCAATATCTATATTATAAACGAGAGACTATAATTCTTGTTATATCTATAACTATTACTATAACTATGATTATTGTTACTTTCGTGACCATGTAAGTTTATTTATAACTATAATAGTTATGAGTTTCTCACATTAACTTTTGAAAATTAAACAAAAACATTTAGATAAAGTTTATGATTTTTCATAAAAATTTATTATTTTATTGAATCACGAAGAGATAAAAATTATTTTAAAATATTTTTTAAAACTTTTTTATGGTATTGCTATTACAAGAGCACATTAAATATGTAAAATATAGATAATATTTTTTCTAACATGTCTTTAATAACAATTGAAATGTGATTCTAAATAATACAAAATTATACTTATTAACAATTTTAAAATATTGTAAGTATAAATACATCTAATTATAACAAAATTTTAGTAAAATAACTATTTTTTTATGATTATATATATTCTTTGAAATTATTTCAAACAATAACAAGTGAATCTTTTGTGATGAAATATTTACTTTTCAACGGTTCATGGAAGTGGTGATAAAAAAATATCATAATTTTAGTCTCATATTAATTAAATAATTTTTTTTTATTTTAATAGTAACGCTAAGATATTTCACATTTAAATGAATTTTAACATCTAATATGTATGATAAATGAATTTTTGTTTGTGATCTCAAATTTTACAAATTTAAAATTCATAAGATTTAACATATTTACTATTTTTTTTCCCAAAAACATATGATTGCTTACAAAAATGATGGTGACTTTATTTCTTATTCTTTTTTTTTTTTTTACTATTAAGCTATAATGATAGTACAATGATATTTCTTTTAATTCTAAAGTTATTCCCTTTATTCATAAGAAAGAAAACAATTATGTAGTAATATAAATTGGTTTATAGCAATCTTACTTAACTAAATTAAAATTAAGTAAATGCTGACCATCCTAGCAAAAAAAATTGTGCTTTTAAAAGTAAAAGTTGTTATTATTTTAAATTTACTACGTCAACTTTATGAGCTGTTATTATCTACCACCGTAAATTTGCAATTGTCAAAAAGCGTTTTAAAGATATTAAATAAGTAATTAATAAATAAAAATTTTATTAGAAATAGTGAATGCTGGGTTGATAATATTTATTTATAAAAAAATATTTTTTATTTCTTATTTAATGTTTTAAAAATACTGATTAATATTCTCTTTCAATTAATAAATATTTTTAAATTTATACTACATCAATCATTTTTGTATTTAAGCAAACTATAGGGGAAAAATAGAAACCAGTCAAACTACTGAAAGAACTAATTAAGATCTCAAATATGTTTTTGATTCTTTGCCTCTTGGTTGGTTTGGTACAATACAATGGTGAAATACACACCTAACCCTTGATTCCAATAGCACATACCTACCGTTTAGCTTTAATTAAGCATAATGATTTGCATACTGTTAAAGTATGCACCCTTTTTCTTTCACCTACCACCTCTGGCTGAATGTTCCCAATTGAGATTATTTAAGTCTAATAAGCTGCTTCAGTCAAAAAAAACTTTTGAAAAAATATGTTTGTTTTCATTTTTAAAAAAGAATTTTTTATTTTTAAAAATAAAATAACTTATTTTTTTAATTTCTTTTTAAAAATAGAAACAAACATGACTAACATTTTTCTTTTGCTCTTTTATTTGTAGTGTGTGTCACCTACCATTCAACTTTGGATTAATATGTCCTCTCCAAATGCCCAAAGTACTGGAACAGTTATAATCACACTGCTAAAAATAGCTAAAATAGATTTGTTTTACTAATGCTTTGGCTTAGCAATAGAATCATTTTTACAAGGCAAGATTTTCTTCACTTTCCCAAACACTGCATAAGATCTTTCTTTACAACCTTAAACTCATCCTACTCGAGAATCCACGTTGCATTTGTGAGACAGATACAGATCCTCAAAATTTGCTTCAACTACCCCATTTACCAATTTTTTAAAATTCCCCAAAATAGAGTCCCACAAATTAAAGAAAGACCCTGCATGAATCAAAATCCCACGTTCGGATATGCTAGTTCCCATAGATTCTTAACCCCAAATTACCCTTTTGTTTCTTTTCAGACATAAAGGATAAGCCAATTGTGAAAGAGAATCTGCCACAAACTACTCATCAAAATCTTACAATTTTCAAACCCCAGAAAAATAAATTTTTTTTAAAAAAAACTTGTTTTTTCTCCAAAATATAACCCCCTTAAATGGCTTCCACTGAAACTCAATCTCCACAGCTTCAATTCCTTCCATTCATCCCCTCCTCCTTTCCTTCTTCCCCAGTTTGTGTTGTTTTCTTCTAAGACAGTGATAACCTTGAATCTGTCCTTTTCCTTCAGAGGTGGGAGCATACTCACCAACCACCTATCGTTTCCACCAGATCTTGAAAAACCATACTTCACCACCCCCACAAAAAATTCACCCTTATTTTACTCATTCATTTGCAAAAAACCAAACCTTTCATTTTATAATATTATTATATCATATATATAAATAACACACATTCATATTATATAACGATATTCCTTCGTAGAACTATATTATCGTCAGCCACCCCTTCATCTCTCATCCTCACTGACACACTCCAATGGAATCATAACAAAAAAAGAGACACGCCCCAGAATTTGAAACCCTCAAATTCCAAAAACAAAACACTATTTCCTCTGTTCTTCTTTTTCTCCTTTGTTTTTTTCTTCTCTGTAGCTACCAGCAACACTCATGGAACGTGCTCGAAGACTCGCAAACCGTGCCATTCTGAAGCGTCTGGTTTCAGAGGCGAAGCAGTGTCGGAAGGATGAATCGGTGCTGAACTCTTCCACCACCCCTGTGTTGTTGTACTCTTCATCAAGGTGTGTGTCCTCTGTTTCTTCTCCTGTTCTGCGAAACAGGGGATCCAAATCAGATAACAACTTTCTGGGAAGGAACATCAACAACATGTCGTCACGCAACGTTGTTGGCTTCCTCGGAGCTGGTTCTATCTCCCAAATCCGATCCATCTCAGTGCAAGCGCTTCAACCAAGTGACACTTTCCCGAGGCGCCATAACTCTGCTACCCCAGAAGAACAAAGCAAAATGGCTAAATCATGTGGATTTGAAGACCTTGATTCACTGGTTGATGCTACAGTGCCAAAATCGATTCGTTTGAAGGAAATGAAGTTTAGCAAGTTTGATGCAGGGTTAACAGAGAGCCAAATGATTGAGCACATGCAGGACTTAGCCTCAAAGAACAAGGTTTTCAAGTCTTACATTGGAATGGGTTACTATAACACTTATGTTCCACCAGTGATCTTGAGGAACATAATGGAAAATCCTGCATGGTACACTCAGTACACCCCTTATCAAGCAGAGATATCTCAGGGTCGTCTTGAATCACTGTTGAATTTTCAGACCATGATCACTGATCTCACTGGTTTGCCTATGTCCAATGCTTCATTGCTTGATGAAGGAACTGCTGCAGCTGAAGCAATGTCAATGTGTAATAACATTCAGAAAGGGAAGAAGAAGACATTCATAATTGCAAGTAACTGTCACCCTCAAACCATTGATATTTGTAAGACTAGAGCTGCAGGTTTTGATCTTAACGTTGTTACTCAAGATCTTAAGGATATTGATTACAAATCTGGGGATGTTTGTGGTGTGCTTGTTCAGTATCCTGGTACTGAGGGTGAGGTTTTGGATTATGGGGAGTTTGTTAAGAAGGCTCATGCTCATGAGGTGAAGGTTGTCATGGCAAGTGATTTATTGGCATTAACTGTGTTGAAGCCTCCTGGTGAGTTTGGGGCTGATATAGTTGTTGGATCAGCTCAAAGGTTTGGGGTTCCAATGGGGTATGGAGGTCCTCATGCAGCTTTCTTGGCCACATCACAAGAGTACAAGAGGATGATGCCTGGGAGAATCATTGGTGTCAGTGTTGATTCTTCTGGGAAGACGGCTTTGCGAATGGCGATGCAAACTAGGGAGCAGCATATCCGAAGGGACAAGGCCACCAGCAACATTTGCACTGCTCAGGTAACTAGCTGATTTGGTTCAATCTTTTTTAGTTATGCGTGGTAGGTGTACAAAAGCTATTAAGAATTATAGTTTCTAATGTTTTTTGACTATATATGTTTGTTTCAAATCATTTTTCTTTGATAACTAAAAAGAATATGAAAGAAATAAGTGCAACCACTCTATAACAAACATATTTGGTTCAAACAATTTTAGTTACGTGGGAGGGTGTTCTTTTTGGTGTGCAAAAGCTATTAAGAAATTTTGTTTCATGTATTTTTGACTGTATATTAAAGTTTCGATTCATTTTTCTTTGGAAACAAATTGATAAGGATATGAAAGAGATAAGTGCAACAACTATATATCAAACTGAAAACGAAGGATGTAGAAACAAGTAGACAATTGGTGAGTAGAAGGAAATTATAGAGATTATTAAATGCCCAACTCTATAATCTTTGTATTAGTATGTTCTGGAGCTATGTTTTGATTTTGTGTGAGTTGGTTGAGGATTTTATTAAGTGTTGGTCGGTTGTGTTTAGGCACTGCTTGCAAACATGGCTGCCATGTATGCTGTATACCATGGACCTGAAGGACTTAAAAACATTGCCCAACGCGTTCATGGTCTTGCTGGTGTGTTTGCTCTTGGATTAAAGAAACTTGGAACGGTGGAAGTTCAAGACCTTCCCTTCTTTGACACTGTGAAGGTTAAGACTGCCAATGCCCATGCAATTGCAGATGCTGCTCTCAAAAGTGAAATAAATTTGCGAGTTGTGGATGGCAACACTGTGAGTGTTGGTTTTTGTTGCGCCAAATCAGTTAATTGTATTTGCATGTCTTTGGATAATGCAGCTTGGTTGCTTTGCAGATCACTGTTGCTTTTGATGAAACAACCACATTAGAGGATGTTGATAAGCTTTTCAAAGTTTTTGCTGGTGGCAAGCCTGTAAGCATGATAATATATTATATTTATTTTTCACAATTATAAGTTGCGTCATTACTCATGATTATAATGTTAATTTATATACAGGTGTCCTTCGCAGCTGCATCTATTGCACCAGAAGTTCAGAATGCAATTCCTTCTGGATTAACTAGGAAGAGCCCTTATTTGACACACTCTATCTTTAACACGTATATCTCTTTTCACAAAATTTTAATTCATGTGGTCATATTATGGAAGTTTACTTCTATTCTGTTTTTTTCTTCATAGGTACCAAACTGAGCATGAGTTGCTTAGATACATTCATAGGCTACAATCAAAAGATCTATCACTATGCCACAGTATGATCCCACTGGGATCTTGTACAATGAAACTGAATGCAACGACTGAAATGATGCCTGTGACATGGCCCAACTTCACTGATATTCACCCTTTTGCACCAGTTGACCAGGCTCAAGGTTATCAGGTAATTGGATATTTAGATAATCTTACTACAATTATGCTTTAAAGAAATTCATATATATACATTTGTGCCTGAAATTATGGTATAGTTGTGTTTTCTATTTCTAACAAGCAAATCTGGTATCAGGAAATGTTCAACAATTTGGGTGAACTGTTGTGTACAATCACTGGGTTTGACTCCTTCTCTTTGCAACCAAATGCTGGTGCTGCTGGAGAATATGCTGGACTGATGGTTATTCGTGCTTATCATTTGGTATGGTAACTTGGATCATTATGATAATTTATCAAGGATTTTTTGTTGTTCTGATTTATTCTTTGAATATACAAGTTTTTTCTGTTGTTGTTTCATTTAACATTATATTTTCATTCCAGCCAATAATAGATAGCCTCAGTTGTTTCATTTTCTTTTGCTACATATCTAGAGGAGATGCAATGATTTCCCTACCATCTGTAATAAATACTCATAAATTAAATTCCTATGATGCTTCTTACTTCTTTTTGCCAATGGAAACTGTAGGCAAGAGGAGACCCCCACCGTGATGTTTGCATTATACCTGTCTCAGCACATGGCACAAATCCTGCTAGTGCTGCTATGTGTGGAATGAAAATTGTCCCCGTTGGAACTGATGCCAAGGGAAACATTAATATAGAACAGTTGAGGAAGGCTGCTGAAACACACAAGGACAACTTGTCTGCACTTATGGTACAACTTGCTTCTTATAGATTCTTAGTGATATCATTGACCTTGTACCAGCTATTTAATTAAGAGTATTATCAAACCTAGGCATTCTTTTATGTTAGTTTGCTTTGGTTTTGATTTAAATTGCAGGTTACATATCCTTCAACTCATGGTGTTTATGAAGAAGGTATTGATGAGATTTGCAAGATTATTCATGATAATGGAGGCCAAGTGTATATGGATGGTGCCAACATGAATGCACAGGTTTTTTTTTTTACACATACTTTACATTCATGTACTACTGATGTTAATAAACTAATTTTCCTCTATTTTTGAGTCTTCTCCAAGCCATATATTGATCCAAAATCGTTGGACATGTTTTCTTTCAAAACTCAACTGCTGATGTTCTTGTTACCAAATTCTGCAAGTCATGTTGATGCAGCAATTATCTATTTGTGCCTAATTTTCAGAAGATGTTTTTTCAGTTATCAAATTATATTTGGACCCTCGGTTCATGTTTCAGGTGGGACTTACAAGCCCAGGTTGGATTGGAGCTGATGTTTGCCATCTCAATCTCCACAAGACATTTTGCATCCCTCATGGAGGAGGTGGCCCTGGCATGGGTCCTATTGGTGTAAAGAAACACTTGGCACCGTTTTTACCTTCACACCCTGTGGTAAGCACTTTTTGTCCCGGTTATGGATGACATGACATTTTGTATACATGTTTTTAGTTATATTCTTTAGAAAGTGCATTGTTTTCACAGGAAAATAAAATACAATTAGTATTTGGTTTAACTTCACCAGATTGAATGACATTGTTCCTCTTTGTGACATTGTTCTAGTTGTTTAATAACATCTTTATCTTTGTATTTTTTTATCTGTCACCAAAATGAAGGTACCAACTGGTGGAATTCCTGCGCCTGACAAATCTCAACCACTTGGTACCATCTCTGCTGCACCATGGGGCTCCGCACTCATATTGCCAATCTCTTACACTTACATAGCCATGATGGGTTCTAAAGGACTCACCGATGCATCAAAGATAGCCATTTTGAATGCGAACTACATGGCAAAACGCTTGGAGGTTAGTGCAGTACTATAGATTATAGAGTATAGATCACATTTACTTCTTTGCATTAGAACCATTTATCCTGATTAGTGTCATATTACTGAGTTTGCATAAATGATCCTTTGTTGTATTTATTTATTTTACTCCTCCAGAGTTATTACCCAGTCCTTTTCCGTGGAGTCAATGGAACAGTTGCTCATGAATTCATTATTGACTTAAGAGGCTTTAAGGTAAGTCAATTTGATGATTGCAGTTGTTTTTCAATTATTTAGAATTTCATGCTTCGATCACTTGTAATTTATTCCTATTGTAGAATACTGCTGGAATAGAGCCGGAAGATGTTGCAAAGCGCCTCATGGACTACGGTTTTCATGGACCAACAATGTCGTGGCCTGTGCCTGGTACCCTCATGGTTGAGCCCACTGAGAGTGAAAGCAAGGTATATGAGTTTACAGGAAAATTATTGTCCTTATGATGCCCTCTTTCTTTGTTGTCTCTCGTCTGTAATTCTTCTCTAATGCAACTAAACATCATTGCAGGCTGAGTTAGACAGGTTCTGTGATGCTCTTATTTCCATTAGAAAAGAAATTGCTGAGATTGAGAAAGGAAAGGCTGACATTAATAACAATGTACTTAAGGTAAAATATTTTTTTTTTCCTTTGACTATGTAGCACGGTTCTTCATTTATATGATGTTACTAGGAAGAGAAATACTGGTTTCAGTTTCGACTATTTAATAGCATACATCATTGGTTGCATATTTCATTCACAATTTCAACCTAGTTCATGCACTTTTGATTGATCATATAAATTTTCTGCAGGGTGCCCCTCATCCACCATCACTGCTCATGGCTGATGCATGGACAAAACCATATTCCAGGGAATATGCAGCCTTCCCAGCTTCATGGCTCCGTGTTTCAAAGTTCTGGCCTACCACAGGTAATCAAGTAGTTGTTTATATTACTAAATGTTTCTTATTGCATCTTTCTCTAGTTAACCTACCCTGTTATCCCTTTTTGATATAGGGTACATTTTGATGAATAATTTAATTAAACACTAATTCAATAAGCTCTTGTTACATGAGGACTTAGGTCTCGTGTGAAAGAACTTATGAAAATAACTTATGACTCAAACTTATTTTAATAAGTTATTCAATATAGTTTATTAGCATAAGCTCTCTTTAGTTTATTTAAAGAAATTTTACAGTCAAATATATGGTATAATATAAAAAGATCTTATTGAATAAATACTTAATTAAGCTGTAATTACAAACACCCCTTTAATGATATAAATTGGATCATGAAATGAATAAGCTGACAATAACTTATTTTAATAAAATATATAAAGAACTTTACTAAAAAAACAATCTTATAAGACTCAAACTATTTCCATAAGGTATCCTTAAGCTCTTCTAAATGATAGCCTCATTCACATTTACTGTTTGTTAAACTCTATTATAAGCTGTGGTATGTCGTGTGTATTACCTGCATAGTTTTGTTTGACTAATAAATGTGATATGTGTTTCCTGTATCAGGACGTGTTGATAATGTGTACGGTGACCGCAACCTCATTTGCACCCTTCTCCCAGCATCACAAGCTGTTGAAGAACAAGCTGCTGTCTCAGCCTAGTGTTCCACTCAACTATTCTAAATTCTAGTTGTACATAAACTCTTCCTATTCACACATACAGTCCTTGCTGTTGACTATTGCTTCGTCATATGATAATGATGATAATCCAATGCTCTTAAGTTTCATCCAACCATAACCTATACCCCCCCCCCCTCCCACAAAAAATATGCAAAAGCTAAAGAATAGTATATATTATATATTGTTGATGCTATTGAATTTTGGGATGGATTTTATACCTATATATCACAGTAATGCGAAAATTGAATTTCATTCATGTAAATGAAGAACTATTAAAAAAAAAATAACTATAGTTCCATTTAATAAAAAATATATTTGCAATAGCTCTGATCACAAAGATTATATACATTTGGTATGTTAAAATGACGATTTTATTTGTGTATTTACCCTCATCGTTAACTGTGCCTTGCTCATGCATGTATAGATTTTACAGTTAAGTAGTTGATGTGTCATAATAAACTGTTATATGTTACATGAGTTTTACTGTTGATAGTTTTCTACTTTCCTATCCAGTAACCTATTAAACAGTAGCCCAATCATGTCATAAACAGTGCTATTAAATTGAGGTAGTAGGTCAGTAGTTCAACTAAAAATGACCTACTTGTGTTTATTGGGTATGAGTTTTGTAAGAATTAAAACATAACCCTTTGAGAGAAAAGAACGAAATTTTTATCTTGATAACTGTGTAAACTCAATTTACCAACTTTTCTAAACAGGCACAATGTCATTAGTTTAGGCTTTAGGGTTTTTAGTTTTTATTTTTTTTTCAATATCACCTAAATAGCCACAAAGTCATTAGTAATATTTTATTATTTATTTATTTTTATAATAGTGGTCATTAAATGAGAGGTTAGTAGGATACTTTTTTATATTTTAAAATATTATTAATTGTTTCATTTATTTACTAAAACTTTTATATTTTTCCAAAATACTAAAGATTGGGGGAATTATTTTTTGATAATTTAAAATCTGATTTTTTTAACTTGAACAAAATTACATATAGTAAGAATTTATATTTATGTATAAATTTTTTTACTAAAAATTATAGAATTTAACATAATTTAATGCTCATATATTGTTGAATGTTACACTTTCTCATAAAATTATTATTAATCATCTTTTTATTTTGTGAAATTTTACATAAGTTAGAATTTTTGAAATTTTTTTTACTATTAATCATTTCATTTATTTAATATTAAAATTTTATTTATATTTTTCATAATAGCAGTTAGTAAATAAAAGATTGATGTGATGATTAATAAGTTAGGCTTGCATGAATGAAATATTATTTAATGTTTATTATTATTTTTACTTTAAAGGTCACTTTTTCATATTTAATATAATTATGTACATATAATTTTTATCAATTTAACTGCATGAGATAACATGTAATTCGATTATATTTAATAAATTTAATTAAAAATTTTATATTTAAAATATTAGTATTTATTTTATTTATTTAGGGTTAAAATTTTATTTACTTAAATTTTTGTATTTTTATTCTAAAATTATTAAATAAGATTTTTTTTTCTGCAAAATAAGATGTTTTATAATGATGTAATGAGTTGGAGATGTACGTGACTCTTCAATTTTTCTCTAAAAGTTTATTCTTAATGTACTTCAAATTATCCTTTGCACACTTGGCCTCATCTCACAATTTTAATTATGTTTTTTAATTTTTATATTTAATTTATAATATATAAATAAAATTCTATTTTAAACTTTAAATAAAATTTAATTTTGATACAGTGTAAGTGTAAACTTTTGTTGATATCATTTAGTTTCTAATTTTTATTTTTATAAAAAAAATTATATTTTTCTTATATATATATATATATATATATATATATATTTCTCTAAATTTATGTCTTTTTCTTTCTCTTTTATTTTTTTCTTTTTTTTCTCTCTCCTGTGGTTTTAATTTTTTTTTCTCTACCCCTCTTGTATGATTTGTAAAATAAAAATTGATCAGTCAACAAAACTTAATTAGAGCCATATTATAAATAAGTGAAACATATTTTATGTTGAAACATACTATTTTAATAATATATTAATAAATATGTTTGTGGATTGCACGAGTTTATTTTATTTTTTATTAAATTGATTATTTAAAATAAAAAATATATGATTTAAATATAATATATGTATATATATGATAATAAAATTTTATTATATAAATATGATTATATTAAAAAAATTATAAAATACTTTTTTTATACAATATTTTTTATAAATTTTATATTTTTTTCATTCTTTTCAAATTTAAGAATCTCATAAAATTATTTGTTATTATAGAATTTTAAAAAATAATTATAACAATAATTTATTAAATATAAGAAATTTTTACAATATACATTATAAAATTTAAATAAAATATCTTTTAATTTTTTATTTATACATTTATTTTTATTTATTAAACTAAATTTATATAATTCATTCTTCATTTTTAATTATAATTTAAAATCATTAATAAATTTTTAATATATAATTATTAAAAGATGAGATAATATTTTTTTAAAAAAATAACTCATCAGATTGCTTGCTAATAATAATATAATAATATAAATAAAAGTAAAATGGCTACAGTATCTTCAGAGTTGCAGGGTTCTACGCCTTCTCTCTTCAGGGTTGGCGCCTCCTTCTTCCCCACAGCTTATAGGTTTTCAGATTACCACCCACTTCTACATCGCCGTTTCGTTCATCATCAATTGGTGAGATTACGTTTACACCTTTCTCTTTGATTTCAGTTAAGCTTTTTTTTTTAAATCAAAATTATCTCCAAACTGCGAAACCCTAACCTCTAACCTATACCCTTTAGTAGTGTGAAGAGTTATGATTGATTTCCTTGTTTATGTATGCATTCAGTGTACGATTGGTTCTCTTTTTGGTTTAGTTTTGAAACGGTTTTAGTATATATATTTGGACCTTAACAGCACCGAACATCCATGGATGAATAATTTATGCTTGCATCTTTGGATGCTTTTGGAATTTGTATTTGTTTCAGACTCTGCATGATTGGAATTTCTACCTTTTCCTGGTATTTCATAATTTCCCAATTCAAACGTATAATTTACAAATTCAGGGGATTCAATTGTTAACAATTGAAATGCCATCCAAACACACACACAACGTATATAGATATGTCAAAATTGATTTATTAGCATTCCCTCAAATAGTCACTCTGGAAAGTCAATTAGCAAACCCTAGCGTCAAACCCTCTCTGTTCTCTCCCACACACCCCACTTTGTAGGCCGACCCATCACCAACTCAGCCCAAAGTTTGTTACTTGTGACCAATCGGTGAGTCCCAACACTTACACTCTACCGTCTGTCAATGTATGAATAATCTTAGCTGTTACTTTAGGGTTTGAATTTTGAATTTGTTAAAGAAAGTCTCTCGAATGGTGTTGTACTATATAGTCTTGTCAATTTTGATTCAGTTGATATTTTTAGTTTAAAGTGTTTCAGTATTTAGCTTTAATCTTTAGCCAAATGCTTTTTGTGAATTACAAAGTTGTGTTTGATTGCTGCTACTGTAACGATGGAGTGCGATAGGAAAATAAAAGTGAATAAACTCTTTGGGAGTTTTTTTGGAGGCAATGGACTGAACCCTACTAACCCTTTCTCTCTCTCTCTTTAAATGTTTATTTATTCTAGCTATATGTGTGAAAGCCTAAGGGGAAGAAAATGAAGACAATTTCTGGACATTGTGTTTCTTTGAAAGAAATATCGCTTTCAAAAGCGGCAAAAATTCTATCAAAGTTTGTGTCTGCTGACAATGGTGCTTCCCATGTCATCGGTGCATATCTTCACCGTGCATCTGTGTCTTTCAATGAGCTGGATCAGCTCCACAAGGAGCTTAAGTCATCACACTCTCAGAAGAAGCACAAAAGCCGCACAGTGGAGACTGGTGATGAGAGTGGGAGAGAGGTAGAAAATTATTCTCGGAGTGTTGAGGCTAACCAGGAACTCAGTCATGGGAATGTAAAATCTGATAAGTTTAGAAGGCAACAGATTGGTGATGAGAATGCTGATGAGGATGGTGAGAAATCAGCACAGACTGTGGGTGGGAGTGAGAAGCATAAGAAGAATAAAAAGAAGCAGCAGGAAGTCGAGTCCAGGCATGATGGAGGTAATGGAGTTAAATTTGGAGAGAGGGAAGGTGATGGAAAACTACCTAATGGGACATACAATGAAATTGAGTCAGGCCAAGAACAGGGCAATGTAGGTGATGGCAACCATGGAATGGAAGAGGGAAAGAAACAAAGAAAGGAGAAAAAGAAGCACAAGGAAGGTGCTAGTAATTTTTCCAGCAATAAGGGTGGGGTTGAAAATCCAGAGTGTGAGAATACAAAGGGACAACAATTGAAAGAGATGGAAAAGAAGCTTTGCAACAATGTGGAGGGTGAAAATGGAGGGCTAGTTGGTTCTCTGGATTTTCAAGTTAAAAAGAGAAAGAATGATGAGGAAGGGAGCGAGAAAAAATCATATTCTGAAGAGGTCAAGACGGAGCAAAGGAAGAAGAGGAAGAGTGAAGATGTGGAAAGGACACCGGAAGAAAGATCTAGGGACCTGAGTAAGAAGAAAGTGAAGAGGAAACACGAGTGATCTTTAAATTTAGGTGTTCTATAAATTCACTTGATAGTTGTTTTGTCATTTTAAAAATTGATGAGGAATTTGCTCTTGTACGAGTGATTACATCGTGGCATCAGTTTTTGAACTATCATGTAACATCATAGAAATGGGTTCTTGGTTTCTTTCCCTCATTTTTTCTTTTTGTCATATTGCCATGTTACTCTTACAAGTTTTAACTGCATAGACAGCACAGTATTTCTATTGACTCCAATCATCAGCTATTAATGATACTAAATCCATCAGGGAACTCTGTTTAGTGATATCACCCCGGATCATGAACTCTTGGAGTTTTTACATTTTAAGGTAACCCACTTTTGATTTTTGAAAAAAAATAACTGTCAGTGTCATTTGAAATCCAGCAGGTGTCTAGATCTGGAGCTATTTGCTGCCACTGCTGCAGAGTTTCACCTAAGTACATAAAAAAACCAATAAAAAACTTGGTATTTATGATTAGATGGTGTTTACATGTTTGCTTATGAATTTATTCTGGCCGAAGTTTCAGGTGTGGCTAGAATTACACAAACCAATTTAACAAATATAGAGTGGATGTCTGTTCCCCGGAGTACCGTTTTAAAAATTGGGAATGCCGATTGTTACGCCTTTGGTGCAGTTACTTTAAGACCATTATAGTTAATGTCGCCGTTCACCGGAACTTTGTTGGCTTTCCTGTTATCAAATTCATCAACTTCCTTGACATTTTGGCACCGATAGGCATTAGCTCTACATGGTCTTACGATTAGTAATATGAAATATGCTTATAAATAACATGGTGACGATATTTGAGAATGGAAATGTATTTGGATAAGATACTATGAAATTAACCCACATCGACCCCTCTTCCTCTTTTTTTTTTCTCTTAATAATATAAGCTATTTAACTATAAATTTAAGTGAATATGTCTATGCATATCTATCTCTAACCTTGAAAGTAATTATCATTAAGCTTGATTAATTTTTGTTTATTTTATTTTAACTATTATATGATTTTTTTAATAACCTCAGATTTAAATTCAATTATTATAATCAATTTTTTTTTTTTGCTTTCTTTTCTATATAAACCGTAAAATACCTATTTTTTTACTCAAATAATTAAATATTTGAGATATATAATTAAAAGAGTCAAATAACACATACAAAGTTTTATTGATGAAATTTTTTACATTTATAATAAAATTTAAACTCACATTTTTGTGAAATGTACATTTAATTATTAACTGCTGAACTTTTGTTAATATATTAATGTACACATCTTAATAAAACAATGAATTTTATGAATTACTATGATAAATTAAATAATTTAGGCTTAAATATGTTTTTAATTTTCATATTTTAGTCCCTTTAGATAAACTATTTTTTTTTAGTCCTACTTTTTTATAAATTTATGTTATAATTTCTCTAATGTAGATCTAGAGATATTGCCAAGTGTTAATTTTTTATCTGATTATATCGGTGTTAAGAACTAAAAATAAAATTTTAAAAAAAATTATCTAAAACTAAACAAAAAAAATGTTCAAACCAAAATGTGAGAATTAAAAACATATTTAAGTCATAATCTTATTAAAATAATCTAATTAAAAATTTTAAAGTTATTGTAAGAGTTAGGTAATTATTAATACTAGAGTTATCTTAGTAATTTGTTGAAAAAAAATTCCTTAATAAATAAAGGTATGGTTAGAAAAAGAATAAATAATTTGAGATAAATAAAAAAATATTCAAATAACGTTAATAGAAGATATATGGAATATCAACTATGCTAGGAATTTCAATGGTGAGATTCATTCTGCTTTAGAAGCATTCAAGCTATCTTCAATTAAAAACTATGAAAAGGGTAATCAGTCACCAGAACAAACACGATATTTAGCCTCATGCTAGTTTATTTTTCAAAACACCATTATTGGTGCTAGTTGCTAATACTTATCATCGTATGCTATGGTAAGAACATAGTTGTAGGAGAGTCATGTTTGCAATCTTAAGACTATGTCATGTTTGGGAGGTAATTTTGAGTAGAAAAAAGAGAGTTTAGTGTATAGATAACCAACACACTCCACTATTTCTCACAATAGTGAGGGCATGGCTAAGAAGAATCGAATGGTGAACATGTATTTTTCAACTCGTTTCTTATACATGTTATAAAGTACTAATTGAGAATTTTTCTTGAATTTTTTATAATTTTATGAGTTTATTGTTTAGTAGTATATAATGCTAAAATTATTATTATTACTATTATTACAACTTTGGTTAAATCTTAATTAAACAAATAATGAACTAGTGTCTTTGTTAGCTCACTTATGTAATGCCTTAGATTTTTGTAATAATATTTTGATATATTAATATAAATGTATATGTTGATTTTTATGTGTTTGATATATATATATATATATATATATATATATATATATATATATATATGGTGTGATGATGTGGACTTGCATGAGTGTGTAAATACGAGTATAAGCATATGTGTTAGTTTATGGTTGAACTGAAATTGTTGAATATGACTAGACTAAATTGAAAATTAGGCTAAGTGTGTGTTGCAGGATGTTCTCGCTATAGCGAGAAAGTCCTGGGCGAAAAGCATGAAACTGTTGCGTTCTCGCTGTAGCGAGAATTTCCTCGTTTCAGCGAGAGAGCGACAGTGGATGGTGCATTTCTAGATGCAGTATCATTGTAGCGAGATTCTGCAAAAAAAACATAGTGCAGTTTCCTCTGAGATTTTCGCTGTAGCGAGAGAGAGTGTCGCTACAGCGAGGTCCTTGTTGTACTGAGAGTAACGCGACCAGAGGAGTATTTGAAGAATCTGAGATTCGGGAAACACATTCTCACTCTTCTCTCTTCATTTCCCTTTTGATTATCTCAACTCAAAACTCATTCTTACCAATTAAATTGTCTTCAAGACCGTTTGGAAGTTAGATTGAAGGTTGAAATCACATTTGAAGCGTTTGGAGGTAAGTTTTAATGGTTAGGGTTTCGGTATTTCCTTCTCATTCTCTGTTTTCTCGATTTCCCTTAGTCCTCGTGAGATTTTTCCATGTATTTATGACAAAATTCGTGTGAGGAGCACCTTCTTTGTTGATTTCGTGTGTGGGCTTCAATCTGAGGTAAGGGAAAACTCTACCCTATCTCATTGTGTTGAATGCCATGTAATTTGCTATACATTGTCATGTGGATGGTTTGGAATGTGTGTGTTTGGTAGAATTGATTGATTGTAGTGAAATTGTGGTGGAAAGATCGTGTGGAACTTAGTACTATCGATATTAAGAAATATTGGGTATGATGAAATGAATGGTTGTAGGGATATTATGATAAAAATTGTATGATTGGACCTTGTGTAGTGGAATATGGGCATATGCGCCGTGTGCTGTGAATGAATGTGGGCTTTTGTGCCGTGTGCGAATATGAATATTATATGTGGCTGAAATGTATATGAAAGGTGATGTTAAATGCGGTTGTGAATATGCTATGAATGATTCAGCAATACACTGGAAATGTGGAAGATGGGGACGGTAGAAATACCTTGGGGAAGAAATACCTTGGGGAAGAAAGTGTAGTGGTGACACCAACAGCGAGCGTGGGTACACCATAGGCTGCACACTCTTCTCCTGACTAGACCTTTGACCAACACCTTTGCCGAGCGATTCGTGATCGCACACGTTGTATCTGTGAGGCGGAGTAACCAACAACTATCTATAGTGTAAAACTGTGATCACAATGCCACAGTGAGTGTAACTACGTGCAATAAGCACACGTATATGTAAAATATTGTTGGTACAGTGAGTGCATCGGTTGTGAACTGAAATAGAATGCGTGGAAAGTGTTGTTTGTAATTGATTATACTTGTGTAGAATATGTTAGAAATTATGTGGAGTGTATGGGGTGAGTCTCTATGTTTGCGTGTGTTGAATAGTGTAGAATACTCACTCTTACATTTGTTTTTCAGGTGACCAAGACGATTAACACTGGGCTCAGTAAAGGAATGCATGATACTGTTATATGGTTTAAATTTTACTTTGAACATATGATATATTTGGATTAATCCTGTAGCAGTTACTTGATCAAATTTTTTTGTAAACCCTTATTATTTTGAAATATTTTATTGAAACTATGCATTGGAAAAGTCTATTTAAAATACAAATTTTATTATTTTTATTTTGTGAAATTTATTATTTTAAAATTAAATTTATAAGGCGTTACAACTTACTTATTCAATTTAAAAAAAAATAAAAAATGCTACTAACAAACTTTTTAACACATTTTTAATTATTAGTTAAAAATTATTAAAAATTATAAAAGTATAAAATTGAAATATTAAATTCAAAATAAAATTTACATAATTTTTATATTTTTAATAAATTTTAGTCAAAATTAATAATATATTAAAAAAATGTATTAAAAAATTTGATGCTAACATTTCTCTTAGAACACTAATTGACTTCTATTTAACCATGTAAAATTTGATATTCAATTTTTTTTTATTTATATATGTTATTGTTAGATTATTATATTTAAAGTATTATTCATATTTTCTCTAGTACGTTTCACAATTTTGTTTTTAAAAGGCATCTCAAGTTTATGTTTATAAAATATCTTTAATGTCAATTTTTATTTAAAGTAAATTTTTTTGAAAATGAAACAGGAGATTGCAATCAAGGCTAGGAGCATGAAGACCTTTTAAAACTAAATATTTTATATGAATTTCTCTAAAAATATTTCTTCAATAATCATCTGTTAAACTTTTCTTAAACAATAAATTATTTATAATTAGATGTGTTAACTTTTTTAAAAAGAAATTCAACTTTTATTGCACGTACTGTGTGGCAAGCGTAGGCTGAAAAAGTGGGCCCCAAATGCCAAAACAAGACCGTTGCATTTCCCTGTTCCCAGGCTCCGTCCTCGTAGTTCTCACACACTTGAATGTGTTACAACTCTCTCTCTCTCTCCATCATTTCAAAATTCAAACTTTCAAACTTGTGAAGCAAAGCTTCCACTTTCCTTATACATCATCAAACAAAAACAATACCCCATTGCATTGCTATTCTTATTCTAAACAAAACAACTGGTTCTCGCTATTATGTCTACCTATGCTATTGCAATTTCTTTCATTTGCTTTACCTTACCTTCAATACAAAATTAAAGTCTCATTCTTCATAAACTCAGCTATTCATTCTCTCTCTCTCTCTCTTTTGTGTGCACTTGCCACTTCGTGAACTTCTCCACACAATGAGGGAAGACAACCCATCAGAGAACAGGTCCAAAACTTCAAAATTTGCCGACCAAAACCAAGCCCCAAAGCTTCAAAATGCCAAAGGAGGCAATCCCAACAATAACAACCACTCCAAACCCAGGTTGTGGGGTGCTCACATTGTCAAAGGGTTCTCTGCTGACAAGAAAACCAAGCTTCATTCAACACTTGCTACCAAAAAACACACACTAACAACATCATCAACAACAACCACCACCGCCTCGGATGTTGTTGCAAACCAGAAGAACCCTTTTGTGCCTGCTCATTCCCGAGTAAAGAGGTCCCTCATAGGTGACTTGTCATGTTCCATGAATGCTGCTCAGGTTCATCCACATGCGTTCCCAACACATAGGAGACAATCATCCACTGATTTGTTCACTGAGTTGGATCACATGAGGAGCTTGTTGCAGGAGTCTAAGGAGAGAGAGGCCAAGTTGCATGCTGAGTTGGGAGAGTGTAGGAGGAAGCAATGTGAGGTTGATGAGCTTGTGAAGAGGGTTTCTTTGTTGGAAGAAGAGAAGGCTAGCCTCTCTGACCAATTGGCTGCTTTGACATGTGTCACTGAGAGACATGAGGAGGATGTGAAAGTGGAACACAAAGATAGTTCAGTGCAGAATCTTGAGCTTGAAGTTGTTGAATTGAGAAGGCTGAATAAGGAGCTGCAGATGCAGAAGAGGAACCTTACTTGCAGGCTCTCTTCTCTTGAGTCTCAGTTGTCTTGTCCTGCCAAATCTTCAGAGGTAATTTTTTCTGTTTCATTTGGTCGTTGTGATGTGAACATGTGAATGCACAACTTAGAAGAAGTGAGGACTTGTAAGTTGTGACAGTGACACTTTGTTTTAGTTAAGATGAAGTTTAATTGTTTAATCAATGCTTCATTACTTAATGCTCTTTAATTCATTATCAAAATGGAGAATTTATTTTATTACATTTTAAATTCCAAATTTCTTTTGCTCAATGTTTTATTGTAGTGTATGTTTTGCTAGTTGTTAATATTCTTAAAATTATAAGGTGAGCTGTACTTGAGATTGGCTGATTTGCCTTCAATTTTTCTGATCAGAGTGACATTGTTGCCAAAATCAAAGCTGAAGCATCATTGCTGAGGCTCACAAATGAAGACTTGTGCAAGCAAGTAGAAGGTTTACAGATGAGCAGATTGAATGAGGTTGAGGAGCTTGCCTACTTGAGGTGGGTGAATTCATGTTTGAGAAACGAGTTGAAGAATACATGCTCAGCATTGGATTCTGATAAGCTATCTAGCCCTCACTCTATTGTGAGCAATAGTGGAGACTGTGTTGTTAGTTCTTTCTCTGATCAAAGCTATAGGTACTTAAACTGTGGTAGTGCAAATAGGTTCAATTTGGTGAAGAAGCCTAAAAAGTGGCCCATAACTAGTGACCCTTTATCACAAGTAGAGTGCCCAGGTAGTCTCATTGAGAAAAATTGGATTGAATCAGATATAGGTGGAAGCCCCAGAAGAAGACACTCAATCAGTGGATCAAACTACTCAGAGGAAGAGGTTGTTTTGAGTAAGAGAAGACAATCTGATTGTTTTGTTTGTTCAAAAGAAATGGAAAAGGAATCAGTGCCATTGTCTGTTGACTCTGTTCAACAATCTGGTTTGGAGATTGTGCAAAGACCACAATACTGCCAAGAAGCTACCAAAATTTTGGCTTCTTCAGATGTTGAGAAGAGGGCACTACGAATTCCTAACCCCCCTCCAAGACCTTCATGTTCTATTTCTAGCAAAACAAAACAGGAAAGTTCAGCTCAAGTTCCACCTCCTCCACCTCCACCTCCCCCACCACCTCCTATGAATTTTGCATCAAGAAGTACCACAGCAATGGTAAAACGCGCTCCACAAGTCGTGGAATTGTACCATTCACTTATGAAGAGAGACTCTAGAAAGGATTCTTCAAATGGAGGACTCTCTGATGCACCAGATGTTGCTGATGTTCGTAGCAGCATGATTGGAGAAATTGAAAACCGTTCCTCACATTTGCTTGCTGTGAGTAGTTTCCAAGTCATTGAATTTCAGCTTTTCATGGAAAGTATATTATTTGTATCATATTTTGATGAACAGTATGCGTTACACCTATATAATTTAACAAACTATTCCTTGATATGTAGATAAAGGCAGATATTGAGACTCAGGGAGAATTTGTGAATTCATTGATTAGAGAGGTGAACAACGCAGTTTATCAGAACATAGAAGATGTAGTGGCATTTGTGAAGTGGCTGGATGATGAACTCTGCTTCCTTGTAAGTTGCTTTTTTCTTAAGACCTGTGTAGCTTGAAATTATGCCATGTACAAATTAAGGTATAAACTTTGATACTTACAGCTAGAGTAAACAGGTCTAAATTATGCATCATGGAATTAAAACGTGGTTGTTATTGTTTTTAGGATCTATAGGAGATGCATTTCTGTAATTCCTATGGCAATTTTTGAATATTATGCATGTGTTTGTTATCTAATAGAATTATGATTGTGTACATTTAAAGGTGGACGAGAGGGCTGTCCTTAAGCATTTCGATTGGCCAGAGAAGAAAGCTGACACATTAAGAGAGGCAGCATTTGGATATCAAGATTTGAAAAAATTAGAAACTGAAGTTTCCTCCTACAAGGACGATCCTCGGTTACCTTGTGATATTGCTCTAAAGAAAATGGTTGCATTATCCGAAAAGTAAGCTCCTCAAATATTTGCACCCCAGAAAGAAGAGAAAAAAAAAAAAAAAGTCTGAGGTCTGAAATTTAGTATGTCTTACATAACACTTGTGTTTGTGTTTGTCAGGATGGAGCGTACAGTTTATAACCTTCTCCGCACAAGAGAGTCATTAATGCGTAACTGCAAGGAGTTTCAAATTCCCATAGAATGGATGCTTGATAATGGAATCATTGGCAAGGTACACCATACTGTGCATCAATTTTTAGCAAATGTAAATGATAAATGTATAAGAGGAGATTATAGTAGTACCATTACAATATTTTGAGAGCATAACATATAATGTATATTAGAACTTGTTTGAATCCTAAAGTTGTTACTTTAGGGGGCTGTACCTAACATTTCCAAGTAGAGCCATTGCTTATACAAAATAGAAAACCTGGTGCGTTCAACTCATTTTAAAGAAATAACTGCTTATTTTTATCAGCTTTCTGAAAGAGCTTTTGAGAAAAAGCAATTCTTTCTCAGAATTAATCTCTTGCCAAAAATTCAACTTATTAGTAGTATCTATTTCTATTGGATTGTGTTCAATTTTCTACAAATTGACAGGAAAATTAGGATGTTAGGTAATGACGTGGTGGCCAATAAATTAAGGATTAGAGTGGCAAATAAGTCTGTTAACAAAAATCCATCTAGCGAGATAATGTTTATTTTTAAACTGGTTCTTTAAAGCAGTTTATATATCTCCACGACTCCACATAACATTTGATTTCAATGACTGTTTTTTGCAGATAAAGTTAAGCTCAGTAAAACTGGCCAAAAGGTATATGAAAAGGGTAGCTATGGAACTTCAAGCAAAGTCAGCCTTAGAAAAAGATCCTGCAATGGATTACATGCTTCTCCAAGGAGTGAGATTTGCTTTTAGAATCCATCAGGTTTGTCCTGTAAATTATAGCATACTTCAGCATCTTAGTCCCTGCTTTTTTAGTTGTGCCTCCAATGTCGAGTGAAATTCATGTTGGTTAACTAATATTTATTACAATTTGCAAATATTTTCCAACTATTCTAACAATTTTAAGAGAGTAATCTTTTATTTCTTAATGCAGTTTGCAGGAGGATTTGACGCAGAAACAATGCACGCATTTGAGGAACTTCGCAATCTAGCTTCTCTTCTTAACAAAACATAAGAGAATGTTAATGGGTTTCAGCTTACCATCTCAGTAAGCCATAATCCTAACTTGTTCATAGATGCAATCTAGATTGGTTTTGCGTTTGGTCTGTGATTGCATTACATTTTGGTAGTTCTCAATTGGCAAGATTTTGTTTTATGTACAACTTGGTCTTTCTGAAGCGATCAATTGAAGTAAAATAATAACAGGGCGACATCAATATCAAATTATGTGTAACTCAGTACAACTGAGAAAATACATTTAGCAGTGTCCTCTAGCATTTTGAGGCCTGTATTTTCATATCATCGATTATTTGACCAAGAATGCTAGTAAGTACCCTAAAAATATTCGTCATGAAAAAATATTAACAAAACACATCTTATACCTATCAATGCAATCACAATTTTCAGATCCTTTATAGTTATTTTAATAATCATAGGTATCTTTTAATTTTTCAAAATAATTTCTTATGTTAAAATGTAAAACGCTTTAACAACTGTTCCTGATACTTAGAGATGAAAAAGTGTATACTCATTCTTAAGCCATATATATATATATACAAGAAATAAGAAAATTGGAGTAAAGATGGCACATTTCTGGCATGATCAAAACCCATAAATTCTGCATCATAATTAATTACTAAAGATACCTTTGCCGTGAAGACAAGGAATCATGTTCAAATTTAGTGGCTTTCAAGTATTCATGCTCCCTTCCACTGCCAAGGTAATACTTTCGCTGCTATCCAAGCAAAGCATTGCGGAGAGTTTATTATATATATATATATATATATATATATATATATATATATATATATATAACTTGGTATATATCTAATTTTTTTTATATTTTAAAATATGCTATCCATTAAATTAAAATAATATAATGAAATAGTTATTAATTTTATTTTTGTGTAAAATTTTATAAAATTTAATCTATTTAATAAGAATTTTTTATATTTTTAGACAAAATTAGCATTCAATGTTTATAGTATGTTTGATTTCTTTTTTAAAAATAAATTTTTATTTTTAAAAATAAATTGTTATATTTTATTTTTAAAAATAAATTGTTATATTTTATTTTTAAAAATAAATTGTTATATTTTATTTTTAACAATAGATTTTTTAAAAAAAAGAAATCAAACATAGTCTTATTCTTTAACTTTTTAAAATGTGTTTTTTATTTTATTTTATGAGTCTTTTTTTAATCAATTTATCATATAAAGATTTTTTTTGTTTTCTTTTATAACAGCAAAAGTAAATGTTTAATTAAATTATGTAGATCTTGTTTATACAAATTATGTAAATAAAATCAAATGATTATTAATATATTTTAAAATGATAACATTTTAAAATAAAATAATTGTATGGAAAGGAGTTTGTTAAATTATTTCAATATAAAATGTAACCTAATAAGTATTTGTTTATTTAATTTGCTTAACCGATGTTGATTATTTCGACTTTGATTGACTAATAATTGGAGTTTGGCTCATTATAGTAAAATTTTATGATATTTTAGTATAATAAACAATTTAGTGCAACATATTTAGTTTTTTTGTGATAAAAAATACATGATTATTTATTTACTTTTGAGTCATGAATTATTTAATGTGTCAGATGTTGTATTGATTTATAACAGAGAAATTAAACTGATAAAAAAATAATTTTATTTTGAATAGGTGTTGGTGAAATGGGTGACTCATTATTGCTTCATATGAATCGGATTTTGTTGTTTAAGGAGAAAGTTTAAAAAGAAAAAGTATGAGTTACAATTGATCTGACATATATTAGTATGATTTTCATTTCTATCGTCCATCAATGCACTAAATAAGACCTATAAATTTATATACTATAATTATAAATAAATATTTAAGAATCCTATGATTGTTTATATGTTTTTGAATTTTGACTATTCAAAAAAATTAATAATAAATTTATTTTAATAATATATATATATATATATATATATATATATATATATGTATTTGCACTAGATACCCATACGTTACATTTATTATTGTTAACGAGTTTTATGTCACACTTTATGACCAAACACGTGCTTGGTCAAATTGATGGGATGGATATTCTGGAACACATTCATTAAGATTTACTTGAGAGAGATTTGTGCACATAAAATATTATTTTTAAATTAATAAAATTATATAATATTGATGATGATATGATTAGTATATTATATTTATAATAATTTATTATTTTATATTTTTAATTCTAAAAATTTGTAAAATATAAATATATTTTTTTAAAATAAAATAAATAAAGGTTATATATTACTAATTTTGATAAACAACTTTTTAACATGTACTTGACGACACACAAAAATTAATAAATGATAAATTTTCATTAAAAATTATAATATATTATATTTATAATATTTTATATTTTATAATAAAAATTTAATGCGTTTATATGTTTTTATTATGTATTATCTAATGGTATGAAAAGCGCCAGAGATATATAAAGACTATTATTGATTATGAAGCGGATCCCTCGTCGTTCGTGGCTGTGGTTTCTGCGGTGATACATGAGCTTTGACTTTTGGCGCTCTAACAGCCATGGGATGCCATAGCTTCAAGTCAATGAATCCAAGGGTCCAGATTCAACGCAGCCCATTGTACTAGCTTACAACTGTAATAATAATAAATCTCTTGGAAATTGCAAGGCTATAATTTATTTTATTTTTAGGTCCCAATTATGTATATTTGAAAAATTATTAGCTTAAACTTTGTAAATTGAAGATAAAGAGTTAAAAATAATTAAATATAATAAAAATATTATCGTATTTTAACAATATAAAAGTGTAATAAATATCACATTTTTTAAATAAAAACTTAATTTTTATTAACCATTAAATAAGTGAATTAGGAAATTATTTTATTTTAATTTAATAAAAGTATATTTATATAAGATCCATATATTTTGTTTTCTCTGAACAATTGATTAAATTAAATCAATCACGTATTTGTTAATTGAAGCGTTGATAATTAATTAGACTTAAATCTTAGCAACAGTTAATTTGAAAAGGGGAGAAATAATTAAATAAAAGAAGAAGAAGAAGAAGAAGAAGAAGAAGAAGAAGAAGAAGAAGAAGAAAAAGGTAGAATAGAAAGGAGAAGAGAAAGTGGAGGGAATGAAATGAAACCCTGAACGAAACGGTTGAAGGGGCAAAGCAAAAGAAAAGCATAGCATAGAAGAAGAATCTGAATCATCATTCATTGGTTCATCGATCCATTGATATTAATTGTTGTTGATGATCGATGCCAAAAATGAAGCATCTTCTGAGAAAGCTTCACATCGGAGGGGGCGCTGCCACTATCAATCACAATCACAACGCATTGCCTCACTCTCACACCACTCCATCTTCTTCCTCTCTTCCCTCTCCCACCGTGGTTTCCGATCCCAACCCTTCCCAAAACGACACTAACAACACCGTCGTTGATTTCAATCTATTGGAAGAGGAAGAGTTTCAGATGCAACTCGCTCTCGCAATTAGCGCTTCTGATTCCGATCCCGATCTCCACGACCCCGCCGAATCCGCACAGATCGATGCCGCCAAACAGATCAGCCTCGGTTACGCTGCTTCGCTCACTGACAAACAAGCCCTTGTTCAGTTTCAATCGCTTCGTTATTGGGTATTCTTTTTTCATTTTAATTCCTATTATTTTTGGTAATTTTTCTATTTCAGGCATTTTCGTTTTTTTTCTTTCTCCTAACTTGAATTAGGTATCTGTGTATAATAATTAATGAAATTTGATTTAAAAAATTGAGGGTTTTGTTTTTATCTGTTCTGGATGTTCAATTAAGTTTGGCTTGTTGCTATTTATAGACAGGCATTTGACGTTATTGAGAAGTGAGAAAGAATATAGTGTTACTTGTTGTTATTTTTGGAAATGTGGTTTGTAAGCGGTTTATGTTTTTATTACTGTGGCAGAACTACAATGTGATTGGTTATGATGAGAAAGTGATGGATGGGTTTTATGATGTTTATGGGATTACATCCAATTTGGCTGAACGGGGGAAGATGCCGTTGTTGGTGGATCTGCAAACTAAGCCTGTGTCGGGAGATGTTGATTGTGAAGTGGTTTTGGTGAACCGAGTGGTTGATGTTGAGCTTAGTCAGCTCGAGAGGAAAGCGTGTAGTTTGCTAGATGAGTGTTGTGTTTCTGGACTGGGACTGATTTTGAGTGGCTTGCTTCAGAAACTTGCTGATGTTGTTGTTAGTAGAATGGGTGGACCAGTTGGTAATGCTGATAAAATTACAAAAAGGTGGGCTATGAGGAGTTGTGAGTTACGAGATTCTTTGGGAACTATTGTCCTTCCCCTTGGCTGTCTTGATGTTGGACTTTCGCGTCACCGAGCCCTACTTTTTAAGGTATGGTTTTGTCTATTTATTTATTAATATTAGTTGCATAAAGGTTAAAATTCAAACACTTGAGAGAGAGTTGAGATAGCTGCTTTTCTGCAATTTTTAATCATCATCCAATTGTATGTGGAAAAACATTTTTTCAATTGTGCAATGATATCACCCATGTTATTTCTTTTGTTTGACGTGTTACCACTAAAATGAATTGTGTATGGTATGATTATATCTTTTTTATACTTTATGACATGCTTAACAGAAAAATTCACATTGTATTAAAGAAGCAATATACACAAAACTAAAATGAACTTCCTTTCTGTCTCTTTAACAGAAAGATTTTACTTATATATTAATTTCAAAGTTGGTCATGCTCATGCAATTTGTTTGATTTCAACTAAAGCTGACTTCATTCTTCTGTTGCTTAGGTACTGGCTGATAGGATTAATATTCCCTGCATGCTGGTAAAAGGGAGCTATTACACAGGAACTGATGATGGGGCTGTGAATTTGATTAAAGCTGATGATGGAAGGTATTTATCTTGTGATAGAATGTCAATTCTCTTTTATTAGTATTGCTTTTAAGGGTGTTTAGTTCAATGGACACTTGTAATCAGCCTCTGTGTAATTAATAACATTTGGTATGTGTTTGATTGAGTTAGAAACTTATTACTCATTTACACTTTCATCATCATGGTGCTCCAGACATAAGAGGCAGGCTTTTCAAACGCAATTTTATTTTTCATTTTCGATTTTGAATTTTTTATGCTTTGTAAAATTCAACCTCTCCTATGCGATGGAGAAGCTGGTCCACCTTTATGAAGCTAACAAATATATTACATTGTGCATTGGAGCATACTCCTTATATTTGGCACATGGCCTTTTAATAAAATAGTACTATTTTCACTTTATTTTAAAACAATTTCAAGTATGGTAACTATAGTTGTTAATTTGTTGTACTGATGCAGTGAATACATTATTGATATGATGGGTGCTCCTGGCGCTCTTATTCCTGCTGAGGTGCCCAGCAGCCAGCTCCAAAATTGCAGTTTTGCTGTTAGGAGTTGTGCAGAGATTGTAGGACTACCCAACAACACACATTTGATGCTTGATGATAAACCTGCTGTGCCGGGAGTCTTGTCAGATTGTGGTGGAATTTCGACAGTGGGGAGGGTCCAGAGAGAAGAATTGTTAGCTATGGGCAGTCAAATGAAACCAGATGAAATAAATCATGTTAAAGTAAATGAAACTGGGAGATTTAATCGTACAGAAGCATATGAATGCTCATTACATGAAGAACCATCACCTGCAGAAAATATGCGTGTAAAAGATGTCTCCAAGTATGTTCTCAGTGCAGCAAGGAATCCAGAATTTGCCCAAAAGCTGCACAATGTTCTAGTAGAGAGTGGTGCCTTACTTCCTCCTGGTCTTTTTTCAGATATAAATCCCCAAGATAGGGGTGTAGATAAAGTAAATGAAAAAATTATTGTTGATAATGTTCAAGCTGATCCCAATAGATTGTTATTAAGCTATGAAAAGTCTCTCATAACCTCATATGGGGTGGGCTCTGCCAGCGATACTAGATTATGTCAATCTGCTGACTGGTTAGCTGATCAGCAAAAAGAGTTGCGAACAGATGCCGTTGAATTTTACAATTCTTTACATGGTGATAAGACAAGGAACAGCTTTGTAACTGTTTCTGACAGAGATAATGACTTAGAGCAATGTAATGCATTAAATGTTGATTCAGTTTCTATCAATTTGCATAGGATGTGTAAAGAAAAGGGTCCCAAATCTGCCTTACCCAGGACAGATCTCTCTTGCAAAAGACATAATGAGGATGATTGCTTTTGTGATTATGATGAAAATGGTCTTAGAAACCATGTTGGAGCTTCTTTTAATAACGTTGAATTGGGGAAAGGTTCAGCTGTTCAAATAAATGAGACACTGGTCAATGGAGATTGTGTCCTATATGATGGTAAAAATAAGGTTAACCCAGTACTTGGTGAAGGCTCAGAGTGGGAAATTCAATGGGAGGATCTTCGTATTGGGGAGCGTATTGGTATTGGTAAGTGGATTGCCTGGCTTTAAATGTGATCGTTTTAGATATAAAGTTATATAAAATAATAAGATTTTTCTAAAAGGAAAAGACAAAAAAAAAAATGTTTTAATGCTTCTCTCAAAAGCTGAATGTAGTTGTAGTTTCTTAGAAAAGGTCTAAACAAATTGTATTATAGAATACTTTTTTAAAAATTAAACAAAAGGGCCCTTGATACAAGAATTGCTACTTATAATAGCTTAAACTCTCTGTTGCTTAATGAAGAATTGAAATTTAGATGTTGCAATTTGATATAATAGATTTCATTAATGGAGATCTATTACAAGCTAGTTGGAATCATACTCTCTCTCTCTATATATAGTGTAATCTTGTGACTCTAACCTTGTGCACAACTGTCCTTGTAGGTTCTTATGGTGAAGTTTACCGTGCTGATTGCAATGGCACTGTAAGTCCACTTCACATGTTAACATCAACAGTTTCCTTTCTACTGTTTTATTTTCATTCGATTTAATAAGTTCTTGGAATTACATAATCTGAAAATTTCGGTTACCTTGTAGATGACTTCATCTTTCTGGTTTGATACACTGATTTTGGTAATTTTACATGAATGGGTTGGTATTACAGGAAGTTGCTGTAAAAAAGTTTCTACACCAAGATTTCTCTGGGGATGCACTAACTCAGTTCAAGTCTGAAGTAAGCTATTGTCTCTATAAGCTTTTGTATTATGCACTCATATGCACATATAAGATTCATGCCCTTTTATTGTTTTTGCAGGTTGAGATCATGTTAAGGTTGAGGCATCCTAATGTTGTACTCTTCATGGGAGCAATCACTCGCTCCCCACATTTCTCTATCTTGACAGAGTTTCTTCCAAGGTTAGTTTTTGTTTTATGCATCAAGTTACATATTGGTAGGGAGACTGCATGAAGGATGCAAATGATATGGGACTTTTCTTTTTGTGATTTTCTTGAATAGTTTCATTGTTTATGACTGTTGATATAAAGTGTGTTTTAATTGATTCTGTTCAGTTTATTTTGTTTTGTTAATGTTGTATTCCAACTTCCAACATACAGCTAATTTGCTACTTTGGCTCTCACCAAATCAATAAATTAATTTGTTTTTCTATATCATTGTTTTCCTTTTTAAAGTATATTTGTCAATTGGCATACAGAGGCAGTTTATATAGGCTATTGCATCGTCCCAATCTTCGACTTGATGAGAAGAGACGGTTGCGCATGGCTCTTGATGTGGTAACATACCTACCTTTCTGTTTTATAGTAGAAATAAGAAATTTCTTTGAAAGAATAGAGGAAAAATACAACTAGCCATGCACTGAACACCAAATAAAGGCCATACAGATCATAAATATAATTCTAAACCTGTCAAGCCCAATATACTGAACCATAAGGAAGACCTCTAAAGTTGAGGGTCACCCCATTCTCACCAAGAGCCTATGTAAATTATACTCCTTTTAACTTTATATACTATTTCTCTCTTTCCTTTATATAAAGCAAATTTACTGTACCCTTGTTAGGCTAAGGGAATGAACTACTTGCACACGAGCCATCCTCCTATTGTCCATCGAGATTTAAAGTCTCCAAATCTTCTTGTTGACAAGCATTGGGTTGTTAAGGTATTCTTACTTGAATTCTTTCTCTCGGGAGTTTACTTCACAAAGCTGAAAATAGAAGGAATATCAATTGATTGCTAGAAGAAAGAAATATAATAATTGTGAAAATTTGCAATTATGCTTGGCTGTTAGGGAGTTTACATAAGGAAAGAAAAGAGGAATGAATGTTTTTTTTTCCATTGTTTGCAAATTTATTCTCCTGATAAAGGTGATAGCTGAAGAAATGTCAATGGAATAATTATAGGTCCAATAAATTAGTGATGGAATTTTAGTATTATATTTGTTACATTCTTTGAATTGTTTATTTAATACATACATACACAACCAACATATGAAAAGTAGTTTATTAAAGAATAGTAACAATTATAGTAATTGTTAAATGATTTCATCAAATATAAATGAATAATTGATGATTGATAAAAACAAATTGAGTAAATCATACAAAATTCTCATTATACTTTCACCAATTAATAATTTTTTATAACATGCAAGATTTTATATTATTTTTATGATCATGTATATCAAATTTCATACAATTTAAATATTTATGGGTATGTTATTTAACATTTGATATTTACCTATATTTTAAAAACATATTATCTGTTAAATTTAAATAATGCAAGCATTAAATACTCAGAGAAAAAGCTTTGTCACTCATAATTCTCAAACAGGATTGCCTTTGATAGAGAATATATGAAGTACCTATTATTTTTGTTTTTGTATAAAATTTTATAAAGTTAATCTACTTTATAAGAATTTTTAAACCAGCAATTAAATTGATTAATCTCGCATTTTGGGAAAAGTTATTAAATAGTGAAAGTGTCAAAGTTTGACACTTGATGTTAATGGATTTACACACTCTCTCAAAAACCAACAATTAAAATCTTTAGGCATTTTGAAGTAGGTAATACTCCCAGAAATGTGAGAGTTGCATGAGATATGTTTGACACATGTGCCATTCTCTTTTGTTTGTCCTTTCACAGGTCTGTGATTTTGGTCTGTCACGGATGAAACACCATACATTTTTGTCATCGAAGTCTTGTGCTGGAACGGTAATTTTTCAGAACATTGATATAAACTTTTGGAAATTCAATTCTGTTATTACACCTTAATTCATTCACCACTGATAAAATAACATCACAGCTGGTTTGTTTGGATATAATTTTTATGGATAAAAAAACTAAACATATCTTTTGCCAACAGCCTGAGTGGATGGCTCCAGAAGTCTTAAGAAATGAGCCAGCCAATGAGAAGTAAGTTAATTTGGCTGCTGTGTCTGCTTCATGGAAAAATAGGTATAAGAGTTCATAATGTAATACTTAAAAGTTTGCATGCAGGTGTGATGTGTATAGTTTTGGTGTGATCTTGTGGGAGTTGACTACCACAAGGATTCCATGGAAGGGTTTGAACCCAATGCAGGTTGTTGGAGCTGTTGGATTCCAAAATAAACGGCTTGAAATTCCAGAAGATGTCAATCCTGTTGTAGCACAGATAATACATGATTGCTGGCAAACGTAAGTTCTATTTCTCTACCTGCGTTTTCTGGCTGTTACTTTAGCATCTGGCACTATGAACGTTGAGAGAAGTTCAGAAATGTGTAGTAAACATGTTTGCCATCCCATGACATTCCAAGAGATTCACAATTCTTGGAAAAGTGATACTGGAAAGAAGCCATATTCTGGATACTCATTTGATGTCAGAAAAATTGAGGACAAATTTCCACCAGTGTACGATTATCAAAGTTTTGCAATGTTCCTGTTCTTTCAAAATTATGATTTGGATAATAATTTAATGATAGGTTAATATGCTTCAGTATAGACCACGACTTCAAAATTTTAATTATTTGTTGATGGTTTAAATAAAATTTTGGTCGTTGTAGTTGAACTATTTGGTATCTGATCCGTATTTTCTTTTCAGATATAGTCCCTTTAGGAACCAAATCCAGAAAAAGTTGAAACTACAGGGGTCATATCTTCATGAAAATAGTGATCATTAAGGAATAGAAAATATAGGAACTAAAACCCTTACAAATAAGATATATAACTATAAGGAAAACCTACTAGTGAAAATATTTGGATTGATGTTCTTAAAAGTACAAGACTATGAGAGAATAACCCCTCCCTACCATTAAAATTTTTTAAAAATCATATTTTGAAGTTGCATTGATGCTACGAGTTGTTTCAATTTGTTTATTTTGATGCAGGGAGCCACACTTGAGGCCATCATTCTCACAGCTGATGTCTCGTCTTTACCGTCTTCAACATTTGGTTGTCCAAAAAACGGGCTCAACACATTAAATGAAGTTGTCTATATAGCATAGCTATTGTAATAATACTTGAAGTTGCTCCTTCGTTCAAAGAACCAGAGCAACTAAAGCCTTTTTTCTATTTTGGTCCCTATCTTGACATATTAAGAGATTGCTGAACTGGAAAGTGTCAGGTTCATTCAAAGTCGGGGACTGGGCACATCCCGTTCAGAAAAGAGCAGGGTCCCTCCCCAGTATCTGCATAAGTGCAGCGGAGGTTTAGTTGAAGTAGGTACAAATGAAGAATTCCCAGAGGGAAGAAAAGCAAGAAACAAAAAAAAAAAAAAGGTGCACAAAACTATTCTTTCTCTGTAGAGGTCTTATTTGGAATTGTAAACATGCGATCTCTCAGGTTCTTGTGGAAGTGTAAAAAGAGAAAAAGAACAGAAACAAAAACAGAAAGAAAGTACAAAAAGAAAAGAACATTTATGTATCTCCCATTACTCAGCTTGAGTTTTTCTTGAGCAAGTATTCTTACGTGTTATGATCATTCTCTCATGAAGGCTAATTGGATATTTGGCATGAACTGCTATATCTAATGGCCAAAACCTATGTGATAATATTTAGTAATGTTTTAACTTCGTTTCAAAATAGTCGTTACTGTTATGTCATAAGCATATATAGGATTCCTTATTGAATACAAAATAGGGTTTTTTTTATGTCATTAAGAAACATGGCACTGTCATGATAAGAAAGAGGCATACAAATTAAATAAATAGATTCCAGACGTGATGTGGAGTCTTTATATTGTAAATTTTTAAGTGTTCCTCTCAACTTCAGTTACCAAGCACTTTAGAAAAAATTGAAAAGAACTTATTTGGGATGGTTTTAGGGGTGGGGGAGGATTTTTTTTTAAAATATATTTTTAATTTTATATTATTAAAAATCATAAATTAATCTAAATTTAATGTGTTAATTTATTTATTTTTATAAATATTATATAATTTTTTAATATAAATATAATTTTCTGCTTCTCCCTTCTTTTTTTTTCAAAATTTAACTCTCGAGCATATTTTAAATTTTTTTTTATTAATTCCGTATTTGGATTTCAAGAAGGAAAGTAAAAGAAAAAAATATTTATTTTCTTACCAATTAAATACTATAAATTTTCAATTTTATTATTTTCCTTATTTTCTTTCTCTCCATACGCAAGGGAGATTTTTGCGAAACTTACATGTCAAGTTTCCATAAAAATGCTTTGTCGTTGAGTCCACTTATTGACTGTAATAATTAAAGAAATGTACTTCCAATGGTCAATTTTTGCATAAAGAAAATATTTACATAAATTTACATTAGATAATAGGATATGTATCAAATAAAAAATCCATTTTCATATAAAAATGAGATAAATAAATTAAAATTATATAATCATATATCATATATTAATAATTAAAAATAATAATTAAACAATATAATTAATTTAAAAAGTTACTTAAGTTTTTTTAAATATTATATGTTTTAATCCTAAATATTCATTATAAATAAATTATAATTCAACTCATTTAAAAGAATTATAATATGAACGCATGGGTAAAATTATGAAAATATAATCAGTCATGGTGAATTTATAATATATATTGAGAGTATTATGTTAAATAATTTGGCAACTATTTATGTATCAAACAATTAATATTTTTTCGATTTCATACATAACCTCAAAATGACAATAATACTAAAATCAACAGAGTAAAGAATAAAATGTCGATTTTTTTTTAATTATCACGTTTATAATTCAGCCAAAAACTAAAAATAAAAAAAAATTCACAAATTAGTAAAATCGATATCATCATGGTCATTATAACTATTAGCCAAATACTAACTAATATATTAAAATACTAATTTTTAAAGTTAAAAAATAAAAATAATATTAATATAATTTTTAATTAAATAATTTATTTATTAATGTTTACAATATTATTATTATTAAGAAAGATGAATGAAATCCTCTGTGGATATTATTATGATGTGGGTGAAGCGCGGAACGAGTGAAGCAGAGTGCGTGAGTGACAGAGCAACAATGGCAACAATACCCATACGCATGTCACCAACACCCTCTTCCACTGTTCCATCAAAACCCAAACTTTCTTCAACCACACGATTCCTTTCATCATCAAATTCATCACTGCCCAACAGAAGAACCACTTTGTTGTTGGCGTTCTCTTTCAGTTCCAAAAACGGACCCGAAACAGAGTGCCCTGTTCCGCAGGAACAGCAACCCATAAACGAATACCACTCACTTTCCACATCCTTCCCCTTTTCTTGGGCCGCCGGCGACGCCGTCGAATACGGTTCGCGGTTGTTCGTCACCGGCGCGTCATTCGCACTATTGGTGGGTCTTCCGGTGGCGTGGTTTGGCTCTGCCGGTGCCCAATCGGAACCGTTGAAGAGAGTTTTGTGTGGTGCTTCGAGTGGGGTTTTTGCTGTGACACTTGCGGTTGTGAGAATGTATTTAGGTTGGGCTTATGTTGGCAATCGCTTGCTCAGTGCCACTGTTGAATGTATCATTTCTTTTCTTCATCCTCACTCACTTTACTTTCTTTTAGACACGTTGATTTTGAATTTGAATTTAAAACATGTTCAAATACCAAACTCTTTGGGTTAAAGTAAATATGAAATTGTGACTCATCAAACTTGAATCCTTATGTATAATTGAAATGTGTCTAAAACTCTAAATTAATTTGAACAAGCATTTTTTTAAATAGAAGAATTAGTTTTGTAATTTTAAAACAAACATATTCAAATTAGTGAATTGCATTGGATTAATTTAGTCATTAAAATTATTAAAATATTTTCCTATTTGAATCATTAAAATTATAAAACCTTAATTAGCAAAAATAAATAAATTATAAAACCTTAGTCATTTTAGTGTTTGACTATGTTAAGGATTAAAATAACCTTTGTTTATCAATTTTAGGAATGATATTTTTATTAGTTGAAGGATTAAAGTGAAATAAGACTCTTAGGTTGAGCTTGAATGAAGAATTGTACAATTATTGAAGAATATGAAATAGAAAATGAGATATGACAGTGAGAGTGAAGTATGAAAGAAATTATGAATGATAATTACAAAAAGTTAAGCATGATATAGGAGTTCTTAAATTCTTTATGAAGACATCTTATTATTTTTTTGGTTTGATATAAAAATTATCTAGTTAAGATTCTGGAGTATTCTATAAACATTTTTTGTACTGTTCAAATACATATAATCTAGTAATTTAGAATTACTTCATTCAAAAATAATATTAAGGACTAAATTAGTTGAAACTTATAATTTCAATAGTGATTTAGTGTATTACTCCTTTCTTTTAGCATACTTATTTCTGAATTTTTTTATTATATAAATTTCTTAGTTCTTAAATTGTTAAAATACTTTATTGAGTTAACATTTTTTGAAGAATCAAGAGATGTATAACAAAGATATTAGATTCTGAACTTAGAATAAATATGTTCTTAAGTTTATGAATTTCTGAATTTAGTTCAAATTCAGTGCAGCACAGAAATATACAATTCTATGCTCGATATGTAAAACGAGGAGAGGATATTGCAGAGAACTAAACCAGAAAAATGAGTTGTAGGAAATTAGAGTAATACATTTTTTAACACACATTTCATTCTTAACAAAACATTATTGGGATCTTACTTTCTATTCAATAATTCTCACTCATAATTTAGCAGGTCCAATAAATTTCGATCAATATTAAAAGAAAGTGTTGCTAATATTAAACAATTTGTGAAGTGAGCTACTCATTATTTTCTTTCTTCTTTGAGTTTTTTTTTAATGGATGATTCAACAATCAAGAGTGTTAAAAAATTGAGGATGAGATGCATGATTACTCTTGTCTTGATTTTGCAGATGAGGAGACAGGGTGGTATGATGGTCAGGTATGTGTTATGAATGTTTCACCTCATTCGTAAAATCTTGGTGCTGTGTAATTTGTTGTGTTTACCTATGTCATGTATATTGCTTGCTTGAAGGTTCCAATACAACGTCTCCTCTGCGATTTTCTATCTTATTTTTGTTCTGGATTACTCTATTTTTTACTTGGAGGTTCTATTTTCTCAATGTCCTAGTGAAGAAGAACATAATAAAATATATCACTCTTGGCTCTCCCTATCATTTTATGTAGAAGATACTTGTGTGTGATGGTGCAGTCCACCACAGCTTTAGCAGAGTGCTATATTACAGTTGATATGAAATGGCTTGAGCAAATGATGTTGCTTGAAAAAATACATGAATTAATTAGGCCTTGTTTATTTTGTAGTTAAAAAATTAAGTCTCACACTTTCTAGTGAAAAACACATTTCAATGAAAATATGTAGTTTCAGCCGTATTCAGTGCTTCAAAATAAATTTTATCAAAATCGATTATATTTTAACTTTAAACTAAAACGAAACTTTGTTGATGGATGGCATTGATAGTGCGTGCCATGTCATTTGGTCCTGTAAAATTATCCATGCTAAATACTATGTTTGATAAGATCTTTTGTGGTTTTCCTTCTTTTGCGCCTTCATATACCTTCAAAAGCAACCTCCCTACCCCCACCCCCACCGATGCATTTAGATATACAACTTAATTAAATGCTTATTTAATAATTTTTTTTTAATAATGGTTTATGTAATAGACTTAATCATAAAACTTACAGGAATAAAGTAAAATAGCTTATGAGAATCATAAGTTATATCCATAAATTCTTCCAAACAGACCCAAAAAGTTTATGCTGAAATTGTATTCACGACCTTGAGCATGGGATTTGCTGCCCTTGTCAGGTGCAAATGCCTCTGCATGAGTTCTCTTTGTTTTGTTTTGGGTAGTATGAACAAATGTCTAAATTAAGTTTAGTTTTTTGCTATTAAGCCCAAGTGTTTGTCAACAGATATGGGTGAAGACAGCTGAAGTTTTGGCGCGTGACAGACTCCTCGGATCATTTTCTGTAAGCATTCTATTATACTGCCACTTTTACTTGTAACTTCATTGTTGCTAGTGGAACATTCATGTCACATAGCAATGGCCTTATCAAGTTTCAGAACTTGTTTGACTTAAGCTGCAAAAACCGTTTTTGATGGGGCTTAATTTTCTGTGAAACTTTAAGATCATATAAATGAAGCACTCACTCGTTGTAAGGTAGTGCACAAGTATGGGGTTTATGTAGAGCTGTCAAAACGGGTCATATGGGCTGGGCTAAAAAAGGTCAAAGTAAATTCAGACCTAAAATTTAAACTCTAAACCCTATAGTTTAACGGGCTTAAACAGGTTGACTCAATCGAGTCAGCCCATTTGCCAGTTGGTCTACCACCTTATGTGTTGATGTATGCAGTCATTTCAGTTTGGAATATGCAATCATGTGATTTATTTTAGTGTTACTCTTCCAGAAATTTATGTATCTGAGAATCCAAGGATGGAAATTATCCAATGGCCATTGCAATTTCATATTTACAGTTTGGTGCATTGTTGGCAATCATTGTTTTACTTAAAATATGGTTTTATTTTCACAATACAATTTTTTCATTTATCTCTTTTTAGTAATGTACAATTAAGATACAGCAACCACAGCCTAAATTTTCAACTACAAACTGGACTGTGTTTGCTGCATAATACATTGACTTACTGAGAATCTTGTGCTATGTTTAAGGTCAAGCCTTTATTGAGCAGATTGAAAATTACTCTGGTGAGTTTGGCAACTTCATTACTTGTATGTGCTCTTATCCTCATTAACATGGAAGGGGACCAAAATCTAACATTAAAAGAACCTGGAATTCGAGTTGTACCTGGAGTTTACAATGATGATTCTGCAAGATTATATGAACCAGATGCCTTTTGTGGTACTGCTGAACCTGATCTTCAATAATATATGATGACTTACACTAAAGAATTATCAATCATGGACCCTCCATGCACTGTAGTTATTTGGCAGGAAGGGGTGTTCCATAAATTATCAAATTCTATGTTTCATGTACATATCTTATATTGTCTTTTACACACCATAAGTTTACTGTAAAGTTGAAAATAAATTGAACATGTGTACATTTTCAGTTTGTTGAGTAATCCCTCTTTTTTTCTTCTTTTGGACAATGAGACTGACTACTTCATATAGAAGATTTACACCGTTATTTATTGTTAGGTGGTGGAAGAAACTTAGGAACGACATGAAAATAATGTTACTTTTCACTCCATGCTAGAATTATTTTTCTTCAAATGAAGAGGAAAGTGTATACATGTGCCAAATGGTGAGAATAAATATCTTTTTTTGAGCTGAGAATATGTACAAAATGATGGAGTTAATTCTTTTAATGGTGGTTTGTTCATATATAAAGCTCAAATTAAAAATTTTATTTTAAAAAAAAGAAAACATGTATAACTTAAAATAATCAATGTGACATTGTTAAGTTTAACTTGTAATAACTTTCAAATTTTTGAGAGAGAAATTCACAAGAAGTCCTACTCACATGTTAGGTATTCCTTGAAATGAGTACATGCACCAAGAGAAAAAGTGTTTAATTGAAATTGAAAAAATACATTATAATATGAAAGAAAGCATGATAAATTCATGTTTCTTGCAGCATTCCATTCTTCTGGGTGTACGCAGCCATTCAGCCCCTCCAAAAATGCCCAAGAAAGTTAGAACATGAGCAAATGGCTGTCACTAACGTCCATTGTGATAGTAAAGTTTATACTATCTTCGTAAATTAGAAAATTAATACTAAGTACATGTTTATATTTACGGGTTAAAAGAGTAATTACTTGTATGGTTGATTTAATTATGTTAAGTAGTTAATAATTTAGGGCTTCTATGATCAATCAATCGTGTGAACAAATATACTTATTTTCTAATAAGGTATTGATGATGATTGGTGAGGCAAGTTAAAGTATTAGTCTTAATACATGTTCTTTTCTTACACGAGGCCTTTTTTTAATATATCCATTTAAATAATAATAACGTATATTTATTTGAATACTCAACTAAATTAAACATTTATGTAATAATTTGTTTTCAAATGAAGATTTATGTCATAAAAGTTAATTATAAAATTTATTAAAATAAATAAAAAAAATAGTTTATCTTAATAAGTTATAGTTTATGAGAGTTATTAATTATCCATAAATTCTTTAAAAAGTGCTCTTAATCTTCATACAAGTTCTTTCTTACACGAGGGCCCATTTTTAATATATCCATGGAAATAAAATAATAATAAGATTTGAACATTTGGTAGATTGTGTTGGAGTTTAGTATTACACGAATTATTGAAAGCTGAGGCTAATCATACTAAGGTGAATCACACCGACTCCACCAAATTACATTAATTTTATTAATTTTTTTAATTACAAAATTATGGAACTTAATTTATGCCAAAAAAATCATTAAGAATATATTAATATTTTAAACATAAGGCCAATCCAAAATTTAAAAAAAATGTGAATTATAAATATAAACAATTTACTTAAACGATTTGAATTTGATATTTTTTTACTTATAGAATCTTTGATTTATTGTTAACTAGTCACACTAGACTTTCTCTTAGTTTGATTTTGTGCTTCAAAGTTTATACTTCTATCTCAAATTTATTTATTTTTATTATTGTATGAGTTTGTACTTATTTTTTTTTTATTTTTTAATGTTACAGGTTTAAAAAGTTTATTTTACTTGATTTTTTAGGAGCTTTTATTATTATTTATTTAAAATTTTGATGGTAAACCCGATGTAAGAGCGAAAAGAATAACAAAACATGAATTTGAGTCAAAATGTCTTATCTAATTTATATTTCAGACATTTTTTCATATAATATTTAATCTATTAACTCATAAATACAGATAATATAATCTTATGAAGATATAGTTTTTCAAATTATTTAATTATCATGCAATTTTTAATTTAAAATGTTCAAAAACAAACAAAATTCATTGACAATGTTTAATTATTATTATTTTGCAATAAAATATTAAATAAAAATACAATCTCTTAAATATATAAAATATATTTGACATTCTTCTATTTAATAAATAAAAAATTAGTAAAAGGCTAAAGACATTTAGGATTATTTATTTCACGTATGCAAAATGAATGAAACTTACAAAAATTATGAATCCTAATATACTCTCGTTTTATTATTTTAATTTATTTTTTATAATGTTATAAATAAAATAAAATATATATATATATATATATATATGGGACATAATTTTTTTACATTTGTATAAATCTAAAAACTCTTAAATCTAATATGAGCTTTTCTTTTAACTTAAATCTAACGGGTTATAATTTATTAATTCACTAGCCGTTAGATTTAAGTTAAAAGAATGATTCAGATTGAGTGTAAGAATTTTTAGACTTATACCAGTGTAAAAAGATCTTGTCCCATATATAATATTTAAAAATAGGTAAAATTAATTTTTTTCGTTATTTATTTCTAACCTTTTTTTCTCCTCCTCCTTCATTTCATCTTTGTTTTTATTTTTTTTTTGTCTCAAAACTTCATTTTCTTACCACCAATACCAATCATACACTCCCAAATCACATATCATAAACAAATTAACTTTTTAAATATCAATTTTTTATCTATGACAATTTTGAACACAAAAAAAGAATGTTTTTTAAAATTCTTGTTAGCGTGGTTTTGAAAGCTATGATAGCATAAAAAATCAATAAAATAAAAAGTACGAAATATAAATTTTTTTTTATATAAAAATTGAAGATGAATATTTAAAATATTAGATTAACTATAATTTAAAATTTGGGGTGAATGTTTGATGTTAATAAGCTTTGAGTATAAAAAAGTAAAGATTGTGAACACTCATTTTTGTTTAGATGGTAGATTTTATTAAATAATAAATAATAAATAATAAATAATAAATTTTAAAAAATAAAAAATAATTAAAAAACATATAATCAATAAAAATAGTAAAGATATTTTGCAAATAATAATTTTTGTTTTTATTTTTTAATTTTAATTAATTTAAGAATATATAGAATAGAATCAAAATAATTAAGATGTAAGAAATATACTTACTTTCCTTTTACTATATACTAATTCTATCTTAAATAGTGACTAATAAAAGAGAATTTTTGAGAAAAATTTTCACAAAATTTGTTAGAGAGAATTTTTCACATACAAAATACGAAAAAGAGATAAAAATATTCTAAGAAAAAGATAGGAATTTTGATTCCTTTTCTATTCTGATTTTTTTGTTTGCACGGTTCTTCTTACTCTTCTTTATTTGGTTGCTTTTCTTTTTTCCTTTGCATTTTTTCTTGAACTCACCACACTGCACCAAAAAAATATGAAAAAAATAAAATAAAAAGAACAAATTTTTAATTAAACATTGAAAAAAATAAAATAAAAATAACATTTTTTTAATTAAACATTTTAATTATAATTTTTTCTTAAAGTAAAATATAAAAATTGATTTTTTAATAAAAATATAAAAATAATTTTTTTAAAATTTTTTTTAGGTTGTTAAATCTTTCAAAATAAAATATAAAAAAGTTTAGGATGTTAAATCACCTTTCAAAATAAAGTTTTTTCTCAATTTTTTTGTGAAAGTTAGTTTTAGATTTTAAATTCATAGAAAAATTACACAAAATATGTAATAATAATAATAAATAAATAAATATTTTTAGGTGATTAAATTATTTTCTAAAATAAAATATAAAAATTGTTGTCAAACTAAAATATAATTTTTTTCAAGTTATTAAGTCTTTGTTAGTTTTCAAATAAAAAATAAAATGTAAATTTTTTTTTTCACAAAATTATTTTGTTTTAAAAATAAAATATGATTTGAGATTAATGATTTTTCAAGATCTTAAATCTTATTTTTGTCAATAATTTACACATGAGGCTTATTTCTAAAAATAAAAAATAAAAATAAAATAAAAATATATTTGTTTTTATTTTTAAGAAGAGTTTTTTTAAAATTAAAAATACATGTAATTTTAATTTTTTTTAAAAAGTTTTTTTAATTTTTAAAAAGAAAAAACCCAATTATTAAAAATACAAATAAACATATTTTTAATATCTCGATCCATATTAACTATTTAATCTTGAAATACTATTCATTTGAATAATTTATTTTCGTAACTAATTTTCAAACTTAAGACTCTTAAAGATTTTTTTTAATATTTTTATAAAAATAAATAAAATTTTAATGATAGTTTGAACATTTTTTCGAATTAAAATTTAATATTTAAATTTTTTTATCCATCTAATAATAAAGATGAAAGAGAAGAAAAAAAATTATAAAATTGATAAACAATACGCGTGTTACATGTATGAATGAAAAATTAATTTTATCTTAAAAATAATATATATATATATATATTTTATAAAATTATAAAATATAAAATTTAAAATTCTGAAAATAAATCAATTAAAAATTATAAAATATAAAAAATTGTCAATAATAAGTTTTAAAAAATATTAAAACATTTTAAATTAAAAAGTTTTAACAATAATTTTTAAAAATAAATAAAAAATTTTGAAAAATTAATAACAAATTTTAATTACCAAAAAATTGAAAAATTTATCATATATCTATAATTTTTTAAAAATATAATTTTTAATATTTTTTCCAGACGAAGAAAGGTTATTAGTAAGAATCTTGACATTAAAACTGGGAAGCAAGAACAGAAGAGCCAAGTGGATAGATGCGCGGCCCATCACACCCGTTTCGACCAAGAGATTTTGCGTGCTGACACCATTTTGCGTGCTGATACTTTGCATGCCGCGTGCCCATGTCATGCTGGTATATTATATAAATTAAAAGGTTAAAATAAATTATTTAAATTTATATTTTTTAATTAAAATTAATATGTCTTTTTAATTATTATTATTATTTTAATTTAAGAAAATAAAGCTAATTATCAAAATAAAATATTAATTTTACTTAAATAATAACTTTAACAATATTTGTAACGTTGTATGTTTTTATTGTAATATATAACAAGAATTTAACTAATCTACTAGCATTATAAATTAAGTATTACCTCAAAAATTTTCATTTTACATATTATATAATTATTTAAATTATAGTATTTATAGATTAACTTTTTTAATGATATATATAAGACATTTAGAATTATTTATTTCACCTATGCAATAACTTACAAAAATTATAAATGCTACTGTACTCTTTTTTTATTATTTTAATTTAGTTTTATAATGTTATGAATATATATATATATAATATAAAAATAAAATAAATCTTTTCATTTTTTAATTTTAGTAAAATTTAATTTCAATTTTTTAATTTTTTTAGTTCATTGTAGTCTTTTAATTTTTATAAATATTTTAAATAAGTTTTTATTTATTAAAAATTCTAATTTTATTAAAATATTTTATCATTTTGTGTTAAGTTTATTGTGCAATTTGCATAACTGTTTATCATTTTTAAAATTTTTTTTACTTTGTCTGTGACCCTCTTCCTTTTTTTTTTTTTAATTTTTTTATACTCAAAATTTTATATTCTTACCATCGATCATATACTCTTAAATTTTAAATCTCAAATCATAAATAAATAATTTTTTTAAATACTTATTTTGACAAATTTAAACTATCTGCTTTAAAATTTTGAAATACAGCATTTTTATTTATGAGTTTTGAAAGCCATGATAGTATAAAAAATCAGTAAAATAAAAAGTAAAAAATAGGAATATTTTTCATTCAGATAAAAATTGAAAATGAAAAATGGATAGTTAAGAAGTTATGTTAAGATTAAATTTATTTTAAAATAATATATGCAAAAATATTTATTTTTTAAAAAATTATAAAATTTAAAATTCAAGATAGATCAATTAAAAATTATAAAGTATAAAAAATTGTCAATAATAAGTTTTTTAAAAAATTTAAAAGTTAAAAAGTGTTAACAACAAATTTTAAAAAATAATAATTTTAAAAATTAATGACAATTTTTGAAAAATTAATAAAAAATTTTAATTACAAAAAATTGAAAAAATTATTATATATCTATAATTTTCTCAAAATATGATGTTTAGTATTTTAATATTTTTTCCATCCGAAAAAAGTAGTAAAAGCCTTATAGTTAAAACTAAAGGGAATCTGTAAGTTAGATAAAGCAAGAACAGAAGCCCGATTGGATAAATGCGCCGCCCATCACAACCATGCGGTTAAGAGATAGCCAGCGGTGACCAGTTTTTGCATGCAGTGTGCCGTGTCAAGCTCATACATTATATAAACTAAAAGATAAAAAATAAATAAATTAAATTTATATTTTTAATTAAAATTAACCTTTCTTTTTAATAATAATTATTATTATTTTAATTTAAGAGGACAAAACTAATTAAAAAATAAAATATTAATTTTATTTAAATAATAACTTCAATAATATTTAGAACACGTTATGTTCTGATTGTAATATATAAAAATAATTTAATTCAAAAGGTTAATTTACGAACGTTACAAATTAAGTATTATATCAAAATTTTTCATTTTACACATTATATAATTATTTAAATTTTAGTATTTATAGATTAACTTTTATAATGATATATATAATGAAATTTTTTAATAAAGTATGTTATTAACTTGGAGTCTCATTTATTGCAAGTTGCATAGGAAGAAAGAAATGCAACTACACAGACATGGTAGGGTCCACCATGGAAGATAAAAATGGGAAATCAGAAGGGTTCATGCACCTTTCCCATTTCCCGTCTCTTGCTTCTGTTTCAAAACAACCAGAGATTTTCCCAAATAAAACAATAATAATTAAATCATTAAATAATCTTCAATATTAAATTATATTTCTAAAAAGAGAAGAGGCTGTGGACTTTGTGAAGCAGAGATTTTTTTTTATATTTATTTTTTTATTTTTCCCAAGTGGTTTGTTCTCAGAATAAATCATAGCACTGCAATGACCCTTACCCAACATCAACAACAACTATTTCTCTTCCTCATTTTATTTTCTTCTCAGTGCCTTTGGCCTTTCTAATGTGGTATGTTTGTTCCTTTCATCTTTTTCTTCCGGTAAGAATCGTGGATGGTTCTGTTCTGTTCAAGCAGAAATGTATCTTTGGTTTTTCCGACATGTTTTACAAACTTATGAATTGTTGTACATGTTTTTTGATATTTCCAATGCTTTAAGAGACCTGTGTTTTCATATAAACAATGGGTCATTAGAATACCATCCCTTTAACTAAAGGTCTTTTTTTTTTTTTTCTTCTTTTGTGTTTTCTTTTCTTGTATTTATTTTTGGATGTAAATTTAATTGCTTTTGCTTGCATAGTTAAAGGGTTTGGTTTTTTGTTATCATTGTGAAAGGCTTCTGTGGCTAAGTAGGTAACTGAATGGTGAAAAGCTTTTTGTGGTGTGTAAATGATTGCATATCTCTGTCTTTGGTTTTCTCTGTTGGTGTTGTAATTGGCTTTCTGGTTTGAAATTGGACTGAGAGGAGGATACTTTTGATGTTAAATGTAAATCTTATGTGATGTCAATACAAGAATGTTTTTAGGAGCTAATCAATTTCCAGCATTGAGTATAATTAGCAATTTAGCAAAAATGATTCTTGGATTGATGAATCGGTTTAGATGTTTCATCTCATTAGACATTGGTTGTTGCTAATAGTTTGATGTATGCTATATAGGACCATTATAGGTGTTAGAAAAGCACTATTTTCCACCCTTTGAAATATTTTACAGCACATTTTTATGTTATGATTACTCATTGCCTGCTTAGGTTGTTATAATAATTGTCTCCTTACATAAGTTTAGTTGCTAGACCGAATGTGGGAAGGGAAACAGTGCCCTAATCGAGTAAAGATTGTAATATTAAATTTTTTGAATAAACCAAATTAATTATTTGTTAGTGCATTTTGGTATGAGCAAAATTTAATTTTTTTACAGTGAATCAATAATGCATTGTCATATCTTTTAATGCATTTGATAACCTGTGTTATAAAACTGGTTAAACTATGTGGCAACACATCATTGAACGACTAGTATTTTTGTACTGAAAGTAAGTACAAATTATAGTCTAAGTTTACATTGGCTAACAATTTCCCGATAGGTGATGGGTTGATGAATCCCATTTCATTTAAAATATTATTAAGGCTATGCCTGAAACTGCCCATCACCTTTGGAATTATCAGTAAAACATTAAAGAGGTAAACTTTTGTAAGCAATGGGTGGCATTTTTCTTTTGTTATGGGATGGTGGATTGTGATGATTATGATATGCTTTGGATGTTGATTCTAGACATCTGGTATCTTTGTCCTAGTGAATTTTCCGGATTGTTGTGATTGTTTAGAAAGGAGGGAGGGGGTGTCAGTGTCAGCACGTGAGATGTATACCCGTTACAAAACTTTCTCACTCAAGACTTTATTTTCTTTGGTGACATTGGATACCTTAACATTTATACTGTGCAAGCATGGATTTGGTTGGTGTTTGTGCTCTTAGCGAATATCTGATGTGGTCTTATTTATGTGCTTCAGGTCCTTAAACATAATTTGTGATTCCCTCCACTATTTCCCTTTGACATGTGGACATTAGTTAAGCATACACCCAATTGTAAATTAGGTACATCTGCCATAAAGTGTGGCATTTTTAATTTTATCAAATTGATTAAGGAATAACTATCTCATGTGATTTTTGAACTGTATTGTGAGCAGGGTTGGATATGGAGTAGTTTGATACAGTGATGCATATCCACAGAAATTTGAGTAAAGCTGTATGCTGTGCGGTAGACTTTTACTATGGAGTTAAATGCAAGTTATGACGTTGAGCATTCATATTCTATGCAAAGAATGCAGCATGAGCTGTGGCCCTTAGATCAGATTGATCCAAAGAAGGCAAAGTTTCCATGTTGCTTGGTTTGGAATCCACTTCCTGTTGTCTCATGGTTGGCACCCTTCATTGGTCATCTTGGCATTTGCAGGGAGGATGGAGTTGTTTTAGATTTTTCAGGATCATATCTTGTGAATATTGATGATTTTGCATTTGGTCCAGTAGCGAGATACTTGCAACTTGATCGTAGTCAGGTACTGTTTCTCAAATTTACAATCTCAATCTCTTGTTGCCCCCTTTCTTTCAGATTGTTGCATTCTTGCAAGCATAGCATTCATAAATACGTGCATGTTTCACAATACATTTTATGCTCAACTTTGGTTTTTGTTGGTGATGAGATTTTGAGGAACTGCAGAACTTTTATGGTCAATGGTGTTGTGTGTGAGACTATTAGGTCAAACATTGATGTATTAGGAAAACACCATCACTAACTACGATATTGACAATTATAGTTGCATTTGAAGCCAGAGGGCTCTCTAAAACCAAACCTACAAATCATGTCCCATTTGAATCTTGTACGTTTTAGTTGAGATATATAAATCCTTTAGTTTAAAATAAGAAACTCCTTACCTGACTTTTACTCTTCCATTTATCAAAGTGAATCTGAAATTTTTGGTATTCTACCTTTTTCCCTCTTATAGGGGCCTTACACTTATATTTGAAATTGGCATTTCTAAGTAAGTAGATATCTTAAGATGCTAATTCAAATCAGCACATTAAGTTTGCAATTGGTTTCTGTTCTCCACAGTTAGGTATTGGTGCTTGATTCCTCACTCTAAACACCTATTGTGTTTATGATTGCTTGTAATTCCAGTTGCATGGTAATGAGGCATGCATGCTACATTTGAACAACTATGTGCCTGTTACCCCCAACAAACTCAGAGTATTGTCACTCTGTTGGGCCCTTGTTTACCATGTTGATTCGACCTTGATTTTGGAAAAGTGATTCAGTTATAAATGTGTCAACATATATATATGCATAGAATAATTCATTTGCAAAGCTCTACCCTTCATTCTACGCCTTAAAAAATTTGGTTAGTGTCAATTATAGTTGTTTGAAAGTGTAAACTCTAATTTGACATACTGTGGATCCTGAGATGTTACAGTGTTGCCTCCCCCCCAACCTATCTGCGCACACATGCAAGCATGGTTACCAGCATTCCGAGTATGGCACTGCAATCACATGGGACGATGCCTTGCAATCGAGTTTGCGGTATTTTGAGAACAAAACTCACAACCTTTTCACTTGCAACTGCCACTCATTCGTTGCAAACTGTCTGAATCGGTTATGTTATGGTGGATCAATGAGTTGGAACATGGTAAATGTAGGAGCTTTGATCCTATTCAAGGGGCACTGGGTTGACTTCAAGTCAATTTTAAGGTCTTTCTTGCCTTTTGTTGTGGTTGTTTGCTTAGGTGTTTTCATGGTTGGGTGGCCTTTCTTACTTGGGTTATTATCCTTCTCTTTTCTCTTATTGGGGTGGTTTCTATTGGGTACTTACCTAGTTAGAAACCTGTTAGAGTGCTAGATATGGTCTCTTGAATTGAAGGTTGGTCATGATTTATCTTTCATCTTCACCAATTAACAGGTTTACATGTTGTTATTGGAACAAGAAATAGTTCTCTCTTATGAAAAGTTACTGAAATAGCTTCGGTTTCCCTCACCTTGAAAGTGTACTTGTTCATTATGCAATAGTGTTGCCTAGTTGTTGGTGAAACTGTTTTGCAACTTGAATTCCATAGGGAAGCTGTTATGAGTTGCACATTCTCAATTTTCTTTCTAACATTGAGATGAAAAGATGGGCAGAATCTCATGAAAAATTAGTTTGGGAATGTGAAATTTTTTCACGAATTAAGAATTCGAAAGCAATGAGAACACATTCAAAATTCAACGGTCACACATGTGTAATATTAAATATTAGAAACCTATTTTATGTTTGGTCAGTAATAAGTCGTAATGACGGTGTAATATTAAATATTAAAAACCTCTTACGTCAAATTGCATTGCATATTGAACATTCATTCAAGTATACATACGTTATATTCATTTTATTAATTAATTTAATCTCAAAATGTCTATATTGAAAATGTTATATAAATCATATTTAATATTAAATTAATATAAATTATTTGGTTTTTATTATTATTTAATTTGATAAAATTTAACATAAGTAATCAAAATAATGTGTTCGATAATTGAATTAATAAAATTACATTCTTTATAAAATTTGAAAGATGAAAGAATGATTAATGATGTGAAAATAGATATAATTTTTACTAATTTAGACCGATTCCTCCTCATTCAATATTAGTTTTACTTCAATTTTAACCGTCCATTATAATTGTATAATAAAAATTAATTTCTCTTAATCATACATTCTTTTTAAGATGAGCACTAACAACCTAATGAACCAAATGAAACTTGGCTTGCGTGGGAGATAATAACGTACATAGAAAAATTCCCACTTAGGAACCTTCTACATGTAATGGTGGCATGGCTTGTCATTAGAATGTTCTAAACTTCAAATCGTAGACTAAAACATTTCAAAAGATGTTTAATTATACTAAAAAAATATCAAATATAAATTTCTGATCTGCTCATAAAAACATTACCAAGAAGTGAGTGGATAGGTATACCGTTTAATCATCAAAATCTTTTTAGTTATTTCATGATGGAACATACTTTAGAGTATGAAATAAACATGTTAATCAACATTTTCAAATAGCTCTGCTGCTATGGCAAGAGGCCAACAAGAAGTTGAGAAGGAAAAAAAATCAGGCTCCATACTTGGGAGCTTTCCACAGCTTAAAGGCTATCTCATGCAAGAACCTATCTGCGGGTATTGTAAGATTTCCACAATGCTGCATCACAAGAAAACAAAAATAGAGTGAAGTAAAGGTTATGCAGTAATGAAGCATCACATTATCGCTCAACAAATAACAAGCCTAGAAAAATTATATAATTAGTAGCACTCAAACCATGATACTTTACAAAAACAGCAAATACTTACAGAATAAAAGATGTTGATGGTATACAGGAAAAAACACTCAAGAGTACACATGTTGATCAATAACTTGAAAGTGTCCAAGATCAAAGAATGAGAAGTTGTGTACCACAACAAGAAATAGAGTAGGACCTTGTAATAATAAATCGTGCAGCAGAGCAAAAATAGAAACACTATTTGGAATAAATCACAAGTAACTTGTGAATAAAACCTTGGGTAAAGTCTCAAAACAAACCTGCATGATGTCGTCGAAAGAAAATCTCTCTGCGTTATCCTTGCGAGTCACAGCATATTGCCATTGAGCTATTAACATGGGGGAATGTTGCCTGTACCATTTGATGTGGGGGTAAATATTCAAGACAATCCAAAGAGAAAGCAAGAATGAATTACTAAATCATCAATTATACATATCATATCATAAGGATTTTATTTTACGTTTGGTGTATTTAAAATAACATAATAAAATTTAATGTTCTATTCCACGCACCAAATGCAACTATAATTACCTTACATCCTTCCGAGGAACTCCTCCTTTCATAGCATAACTTTGTAGAGGATAGAGCACTGAAAGATAAGAGCTCTTCTCTTCTACCCTCTTAGACACTGAGAACTTAGAATCATCGCCCTCCAAGACATTGCCATAGCTCATGACAAGGGACAAGTGCAGTCGCGAACTGATGTCAGATCCCGGTTGTGTTTGGCTCATTATCTCTCCAACCAAGGCATCCATATACTTCGCATCAGCAGCAGCGACGTCTTGTTCATAACAATTGTCCTTCTCACCAGCTCCAATGTGAAAAAAAACAAGATCAAAGTAATCGTTGTCTAGCACCTTCCCTTCTTGAAAGCCAAGCAACTTGAGCAGCCCAAGGGGCACAACATTATGTTGCAACTCAGCAGAACAATTTTTTACTAACTCATCCAATTGAAGAACAGTGAAGCCTAGTTTGGCACTAAAAGATTTCAAGCTTAAATTGTTGGTCAAAATAGCAGCTTTCATTCCCATAAACCTGTATTCAGAGAAGGAAGTGCTTTACCCGAAATAGTTTTGTTATAAAACAACAATGGCCTAGTTTGAATTAACTTCTAGGTTCTAGCTTCCTAGCTTTTCAATTATAAAACTCTACTTTTTAGACATTTTCTATAACAAGAATGGCAGGCCCTGAGTGCATGTATAGATTAGATGAAAGAGCTTATGAAAAAATTGAAGCGCGTGACTTGATTTTAACTTTTTGAATAATTTTTATTAATTATTCTTTTTTTTTTTTTTTCTTGAGAAGATCATCCAAATTGACTCAAAATTGAAAATAGAAGAAAACAGAAAAAGAGAATACCTGTCAGGTAAGGTTTGTTTTGAAGGATCTTCTTGGTTATCATTATCAGTGTTTTGCCCCTTCTAACAAGGAATAAAATCATCAAATATATTTCATCATAGAGAATAAAAGAAAAAAAAAATAAAAATTTGAGTACATGGGTCTCACTATAATTAAATAAGTGTGACAAAAATCAAAATTTGAGTAGATGGGTCACACAATATCTAAACAAATGTGGCAAAAATCAAAACTTGTGTAGATGGGTCTCACCATATTCAAATAAATGTGACAAGCATCTAGCAGCACAGCAAATTCTCTAACTGCCCTTTCATCCTTGCTTTCTGAAAACTACATATTCAAGTGAATTTGAATGTGGCAGGGGGTAAAAATGGAAAAGAAAATAATTAACGTGTGTGTGTGTGTGTGTCTTAGGCATTATTACAAACAGGTTATGGTTGTTGAAATGGAGAGAAGAGAACCTGAAGATCGAGAATTGGGGAGAGTTAAGAAACCGCATGAAGAGAGAGAAGCGAGCGAGTGAAGATGGGTATGTGATGAATCGATGAAACGAGCTAAACCATCACCGAACAAAACCAGGGATCGGCTTGGCTTGTCTGCCATTGCTTCTTCTGCTTTTGGGTCTTTCAGAATTTTAGAATCAGATGCAGAGGCAAGAGAGAAAGTGAAGAGTGTAGAAGAAGTGGAACACAATACGCTGAATGTGCTTACTTGTCATATACCATAATAAGAATCTATCAATAATATCTTTTATATATAAAAACTATGTAATATTATTAAATTTAATGGATTGATATTATTAACTTTTATAATTTTGAATAAAGATTGATTATTTATTAATTTTTTATCATACATTTTTTAACATATGTATTATAAAAATTGTATAACATTTTTTTTAACTTTTGACATTATCGTCAAAATATACGAATTTTTGTATAAGTCGTTGTAAAACTTTGAAATTTGGTTTCTCTTTTCACTTTTTTTTTTGTTTGTCATAAATTTTTTTTATAGAAGACAATTTTGTTTGAGTTAAGTAAGATAGTTATGAGTGACAAAATTTTTTTAAAAAATTAATATAATTATATTTATTGGGACTCAAACTTATCTTGTTATTTTATATTTAATATAATTTTAAATAAATAACAATATTGTAATTTAAAAAACTATTTATCAAATTATAGTGATTTTGAAACTACTTTCCTGTTTAGGATAATTTTGTCAACGTGACAAAGAGTTTTGTCAAAACGGCTGGCGAAATTAACCATACGATGACACATGTCTCGTTTTGATTAATTTTGCAAAGATGATGGCAAAATTTTTATTTTTTTTTGCCACAAAATTAGCAAAACTTGTTTGACCTTAACACATGTTAACATCTGCTTAATTTTGCACTTCCAGTGGCAAAATTTGTTTACTATTTCGTGTAAATTGCAAAACAAATAGAGAAGCGTCAAGTGGCTACAATATGAAAAATTCACAAATAATATGACGAAACTTGAACTCTATATATACACTCATTGAACACCTCTCATTTTTCATTGAAGAAGAGAAAGTTAAAAGAAAATCAGGCTAGTATAATTTAATAAATTTATTATTTATTGTTTCAATTTAAATTTTAATTTTAATTATGAATTTAGTTATTTGTAATTAAATAAATGACTATTGTATTTTTAAATTTTATTTTGCTAAAAATTAAATATTAAATAAAGTTTATTTGTAAAAATACAGGATGAGTGGAATTATTATTATTATATATTAGAATGGTAGAATCTATGAAGGAAATGAAGGAGTGAGCTTTGAAAGAAGTAAGAAAGTAATTAAGATAAAACGAGGAATACGTTTTGAAGCATTGAAAAGAAAAATTCATTTGAAACTTAATCTTAATCATAATCAAGTTATTTCTAAATTAATTTCTCGTTTTTTGATTGATGAAAATATTAGACAGTATAAAGCTTTGGATATATGTGATAATGAAGATATTAATTGCATGATAAGTGCATTTTAACAACAATCTAGTAGAAATTTACTGTTGGTAGAAGTTGATTTGTGCCCATGTAGATGATTAATTTAAATTTATCACTTTCACAACAAAACGATGGGACTGTTGTGAGTCGTGATTATAGTGGAGGTAAAAATAGTTACGTTGTAATATCTTTTAAGTAATATATGTAATTGTTGGAATTAAAAAACTGAAAAATTTGTTGCAATAAAGGAGTTAAAAATAATGTTGATGAAGATAATGAAGACTCAGATTATGAGAGTTGTAATGGAGATGATGAAGTAGAAATTTCGTTAAGCAATTCTTCTTCTACTAATGTTGAAGGCCAGTTTAATTCTGACTTAAATATACAAGTAATCGAAAATGTAGGAGGTAATGTAGAATAATTTTAAAAATTAGTTGTTTTGAGTTATTTATTTAAATATTAATGCCAAAGATTTTTGTAAAATATAATGCAGGAGATACTGTAATTCCTTTTTGAAATGTTACTCCACAGTATAAGTATATTAATTAGAAATATCCTGATCAAGAAATGAATAGAGAATATTGTCAAGAAGTCAATTCATGAGTTGACGAATATCCTTTATTCGTTGGCTTATTATTTGACAATAAAGAAGATGTGAAGAATGCATTAAAACATTACTCAATAAAGATTCATCAAAGTTATTTTGTGGCTAAGTCTAAACTAATATGTTTGTATGTTAAATGCTTAAACCATAGCAGTGGTTGTTCATGGAGAGTGAGGGCTTCATTGTTGAAGAATTCAAACAAGTGAAAAATTACTAGGTGGAGTGGTTCACATACATGTGTCAATTTGAGAATTTCTCAAGATCATCAAAAGTTAGATTCTAATTTAATTTGTTCATGCATACTTGGTAAGACAAAAATTTTATTTTCTTTTTTTTACATATTTATCCTTATTAACTAGACCAATGTTATTTTATGTAAGAATGGTGAATGAAGAACCGTCAGTACATATTTCATTGATACAAGAGCGAATCTGTGCTCAATTTGGATATAAAATTTCATATAAAAAAGTTTGAAAGGAAAAGCAAAAAGTCATTATTAAAGTATTTGGTGATTAGGATGAATCATACGCTATATTGCCACGTTGGTTAGAATACATGTAATTACATGCTCTTGGATCTATTTATAAAATTGAAACAAAAGAGTATATAGTTGGTCATCAAGTGGATAACAGGTTTAGAATATTTCAACGGTTATTCTGGTCATTCAAATAATGTCATGAAACTTTTAAATTCTGTAAACCTATATTACAAGTGGATGGGACGTTATTATATGGTAAGTATCATCATACATTGCTCATTGCAACAACTCAAGATGGAAATAATTGTATCTTTCCAATAGCTTTTGCAATTATTGAAGGAGAAACCTTGTCAGCATAGGAATGATTTTTGACATTGATTCGTTTGCATGTTACTGATAGATCGGGAATTTGTTTGATATTAGATAAGCATCAAAGTATAAAAGGGACTGTGTCAAATCCACACATTAGGTGGCAACCTCTAAATGCGTATCATGTATATTGCATTCGTCATATTGACAATAATTTTAATCATCGGTTTAAAAATATAGGATTGAAGAAATACCTCATCAAATTGGGTATGTATTGTTTTGTTTTACCTAATTATTTTAATATTAGACTTAATTGAATATTTACGCATATTGTTTTAATGTTTTGAATGTTGTATATATAGGTTATACACTATCAAAGGTCATATTTCAGCAAAAGTTAACTATATTTCATAATGAATTTGAAGATATACAAAGGTGGATTGACTACATATCAAAAAAGAAATGGGCATTATCTTGTGATGACGAAGGACGGCGTTATGGACACATGACTGCAAATCTTTCAGAAGCAGTGAATAAGGTGTTGAATGGTGCTAGAAACCTGTCCATAACTGCACTAGTTAAAGCCACGTATGGACAATTGGTTGAATATTTTGTGAAGTGTGGAGAAGAGGCCATGTCTGACCTTCACAATGGAAGTATGTTTTGTCATAAAGTCATGTTACAAATTCAAAAAAATCAACAAAAAATCTCATCACACCAAGTTTGTTAGTATGACATACAAAGAAAAAGTTTTGAGGTTGAAGAAGCATTTAATCCAATAACACAAAGGGGTGGACACAAATGGACAGTTATATTGGATAGGAGATTTTGCAAATGTGGAAGATTTCAGTCTTATCGAATTCCTTGTTCGCATGTGATAGCGACCTGTATAGTTGTGAGTATTAATTTTTGGCAATATGTTAACCCAGTTTATTCAATGCAATATGATGTAAATACGTACTCCCCACAGTGGTTCCCCCTTAGAAATGAATGCAACATCCTTACAAATAGTGAATGGAAGTTTGTGCCTGATGTCAACAGAGCAAGAACAAGAGGTAAGGGCCAACCAAAGTCAACTCGTATTAGGAATGAAATAGACTGGGTTGAGTCATAAACTAGACAAAGGTGTTCCAAATATAACGAAGTGGGTCATAATCAACGTCATTGTTCTCAACAAAACAATGTTGGTTAAATATACCATATAAGTTAGTGCTTGTAGTTTTATTTTTAAATGCATAATTTATGTGTTCGTTTGTAATGTTTTAATGTTTAATGGGAATGTTATTTATCCTTATTATCATTAATATGTGATGAAAGTCAAAATGCCATATCAATGAAATATGGAAATAGTTAATAATTAGAAAAAGCATACAAGTCAGGAACAGCTAAAATGCGATCTAAAATAAAATACTACATATAAACATGTCATTCCTGCTCCCTCCTATGTGCCTGATGATCGTGATTCTCTAGAGTTAAGATGCGTTGCCTCTGTCTATCTCAAGCTCCTCGATGGGGGTTTCGATGAACCTCTCCTAAATCAGCAGCCGCACCAAAATCGACATTAAGATTAATACCTGATTCTATAGGATGCATGAATGATGGTACAGACTCAGCTTCGAGGTATGGGGCACCTAGAGTCAAAAGAGAATGGTGCTCGCGAGGAGGTGTCATAAAGAAATCAGGTCGTGAGCTGTAATTTTCTGATCCTGTAAATGGTGAAGATGGGGGGTTGTGATGGTTGGTGGATATCCTATGATGAATGGAAATAAGCGGGGGCAGACAACAAATAAGATGGCTGAAAAAGAAACTATAATGGTATAAGGAAGACACCATCAGGTCACTTTGGCATAGCCGGGACAGCCCACTTTGTTGCCTGCACTTGTCTTCGTTGACGTCCTAAACCACTTCCTTCTTTTTGTTGGTCGCGGCTAATTTATGTGTAAGTCTGGATCGACAGGATTACCACTCTATACTAGAGGATCTAAAGATAAAACAAGTTCTAATATGTGATCTTGCTCCTTCTTTAGTGATAGGAGCGTCTTAGATAAGTCCTTTAATTCATGAAAGGTAAAGTAATATTGTCCATCAGTGCTTAAGTAGTGCAACCTTTCCATCGCATCACCCTAAAGTGATAAAAAATGTATCATTTTATAACTTTGTATATAAAAAAACATAATAATGAACAAAGTAAAATCAAATTTCAACATACCGACAAAGATGATAAAGTTGTATCCCTGGTCATCCAACGACGAGTGTAACTAACATACCATCACATGTATTCTGAATTTGAGCTCAGTAAACCATATTGAGGCTCATTAGTCATCACCCAAAGTCATCTACTCTCCCAAATTTCTAACATAGCATTAAACTTGAGTGACCAATCTTCTCCAGTCTTTCCTCTAAGGGTAAGGTCATATAGCTGGTTAGGCTAGCAAGGAGCCCTTGGTATGTGTTGAACCATACCAAACTGACGCATTGCTCGATCAGGTTGATGTCACTTACATACTTGAAAACATATCAGTGGCACAACCACTCTCCATAAGTCCATACTGTCTCTACAGATAGGTGGAAGCATTTTGATGAGTTCCATATTGTATGGCACCCATACAATCTGTATCATGACATAAAATTACGATTAATAACAAATCAGAGTTCCATATTGTAATAAGACATATTCTACAAATGTAATTTAAATAAGTACAGTTAGTATAAAAGTTGGCTATAATACCTCATCATGTGCTAGACAATCAAAAATATATCTGTAGTACTGACATCTTTCTTCCCCTTTCTTATACTCTGGATTAACCATCTGCAAGTAATTTTGACCATAAAAACATTAATTCAAACAAAACATTATATAAAACCTCCAAATGCATAGAAAAAACAATAACTATAACAACTTACCTAACACCTTAGGGAATATAGGGATGTGTATAGGGGGATTGCTAGGTGCTATCTGGAAAAATCTATCCCAAGTCCACATCACAATCAACGCAACAAGTCCTCTAATAGCAACACGATCAATATTGGTAGCCATGCATAGCTCTCGATACAAATAACTTAGAACTGCAGAATCCCAACTATATTGACTAGTCAACTCAAAATCTTCAAGCAAAGACAAGTACCTCACAGATACCCTACTACTAGAGTGACTAGGAAGCATGAACCCTCCAATAACCCTTAATATATATGTCCTAGCAAATTGAGTAATCTGCAGTTGAGTTTGATTATGCATGGCAATATGAGTGAAGTGCCCATCCAACTAGCTCATCTTCAAGAAACTCCCTATAAAAGCATCTGATCTTGGTCTGATACTTAGGCTGTCTTCAACAATTTGCGCTCAATCACCTCCAGTGGGTGCTATAATAGGTCTCCCATCTATGCGTAATCCTAAGAGGATAGCAACATCCTGAAGAGTAATAGTACACTCTCCAAGTGACATGTGAAAGGTGTGCGTCTTGGGCATCCACCTCTCTACTAATGCAGTAATCAATTTCACGTCTAGAGGAAATTGGGACAAGTTAGCCACTCAAATAAAATATGCTAACTCCAGATAGAAAATAATTTCTTTCAAAACACCCTCTAATCTATCAGGAATATTCTCATTCTTCCTGACCCTCAATATCAGGTGATCACGTCCATTCTAAATATATTCAAAAACATAAATACTCTGAAACCGAAGAAGTGATGGATCTTCTAGCACAGGATTAATAATCCTATTTTATCGTGAAGATGATGCCATCTATATAACAAAAAACATATTAGTAATAAAATTTCATTCAATAATAATAATTTATATTTTACTAACATAATTAATAATACATATTTTATAGGAGTTAAACAAATTTATAAACTAAATATTGACATGAATATATATTCAATGCAATATATTATAAATATTGATATAAGGTATAATCTCATCAATCTCATCAAAATTATAAATTTTTTTTAAAAAAATTAATTAACATTAATTTACTATTAATTTTTTTAAAATAAATAACTAAATTACTAACCTATATTCTATACAAATTATAATTTATGTAATATCAATTTTATTTTAAATAAATATATTCTTATTTACATTTTTATACATATTACTAAAAATCTACAAAATTATAATTATTGCAATTATTTTTCATATAAAAATATACTTAGTAAAATTTATATAAATAATGTTATGTTATGTAAAAATAAAAAAACTCCAATTATTAACATAAAATTAATTTAAATTTTCATTTTTTTCATATTTTCAGTTTAAATCTACATAAATTGCATAAAATTTACAATTATATAAATAATATTACGTTTTTTAAATTAAAAAAATATAATTATTTACATACAAATATTTTTCTAATTTACATTTTTAATAATTTAAATTTATATATACATAAGCTTCATAAAATTATGATTATATCTTAATTAAATATGTCATAATATTTTATATTATTACTGAATATCAAAATTTATATTTTCTAAATTTTATTTAAATTAATATATAGGTGTAAAAATTATGTATTACAATGAAACTAAATATAAATCATTATTAAAATAATTTAATTAACTAATTTTCTATTATTCTTTATTTTTACAAATATATAACTAATATAATATACATCATATTAATAATATTATGCTAATATATTATATGAAATGAAATTTAAGCAATTTTTTTAACAATTAATTATAATATTACATTTTAATCTACTACACTACAACTGAATTTTTAAAAAAATATGTTAATCTATACAAATAATGTAAAAATATTTAAATTTGTAAAATTTTTTGTACTAACCTCAATAAACCTTCAAGCCAATTATTTTATTATTCACCACACATTTAATCACCTGCATAAAATTTAAAAACATTAAAAATTCAATTTTTACCATTTCTCATATTTTCAAATAACACAAATCAATTTAAAAATAATATATCAATATACAAAATAATGATTTATACCTCTAAAACACATGCAAAATCTGAAAGATTTGAGGCAAAAAATGCAAATAACAAACAGAATTTTTTAAGTGATTTTAGGATTTTGCAGCACAACTGAAAAAGAAGGCAAAAAAATAGACTGTTACTGTGTGGCTGGACACGTGTCAACACTTGATTGATTTCGTCAACGGTATGACAAAATACTCTTTTTCCATGAGCAGTGCGAAACAGCTAGGATATAGCCACATGTCCTAAAAACTTTCAAACGGTTCATTTTGAATTTTTACACAGTGACTTTTACAATTCCTGTAATGAAACTCTTACTTGATACTGCCACGTGTCGTTTTCTAATTATTTTTGCTCTGGTGATGGCAAAAGTTTGCCATTATTTCATCAGTCAAATGGTGAAACTATTTATTATTTGACAAATGATTTGATCTTACTTATTTCGCATTTTTTTAGCAAAATAATAAATAAAATATAATAAATTAATTATTTTCACCAGCTATTTTGGTGAAATCCTTTGCCACGTTAGCAAAATTACTACAAAAAGAGAAATAGTTTCAAAATCACTATTTTGATAAATAATTTTTTAAATTTCAATATTAAAATAAAAAAGCCAAAATTTCAATCATTGTGGTTTTGAAAAAATAAGCTTCGTACTTTTTTTTCTAATTTTTATTATTTTGATCAAAGAGTTTGACTTTATTATGTTCTTAGCATAATTTTTATTACTAATTAATTAAAAATCACTTTAAATATAATTTTTGAATTAATTATTATAAATAATATAAATATAAATATTTATTTTATGTAAATTCAAAAAAAATGATATATATATATATATATTTAAAGAAAAAAATTAAATGTAATATTTAAGTATTTGTGAAATTATTTTTAATTGAAATTAAAAATTTAATTTAATAGTATGTATGATTAAAAAACTAACACTAAAAGATGAATATGCATTGTTAAGATAAATTTTTAATTTTTAATTAAAAATAACATAAAAATACATATAATATTACAATTAAGTTTTGTTATAATTTTTCATAATTTTAAAGTGAAAACAAATACATACATAAAAACTAATTGAATTAGCTGATAAGCTTGTTACTAATTTTTATGAGTAAATATCAATTTAGTTCCTAAAAATATTGGCACGAATATTTTAGTTTTAAAAAATTTTAAATCACTTTAATAGTTCTTAACATTTTTGGTATGTTAGTAAATTTTCCTTGAAAATATTTAGTTTAAATATTTTAATTCTTATAATTTTAATTCTTGATTCTTAATACCTTTTCATCCTTATTAAAGATATTCGAGAAACGTTCTGAGAATAAAATGCTCTTAAAAATTTGTCAAAAGACAAATTTTGGGGTCACGAGCCTTTATTATTGGACAAGAAAGCATTGATATTGGCCACCGATTGAAAGGAGTAAATCTTTGAAGTGAATAATAATCAAGAGTCTGTCAAATTTTAATAAATTATGATGTGCTTTAAATTATATTTTTGTATGAATGAAGGGATAACTAATAGTAAATACATTTTACTTCTTCATTCTAAAGTCGGGTATATATTTTCTCTATTTCTATTTATGTATCTAGAGAAAAAAAAAACATTTAATTCTTATCTGTTATTTATATAAAAGTTTAACACAATATTAATTATTATTTTTTACTAATACCTTTTCAGTCATATAAAAATACAAAATAATTAAATATTTTAATCTGTATTATTTCTTATCTTTCTAGACCAAAAAAAAAAAAAAGAGACAGTTTATAGAGTAGCCTTAATCATAACTCGTGTTGTCTCTTGAATTCGTCAATGCTTTGCATTCCTCTTTATGTACAACGAAACTAAGTGCAGACAAACATTTTTCTCCAAATCAGCACAGCAAGCAGCACCTGGTTATGTGAAAGCACGCAGGATCAAGGAGTCTTATGTTACAAAGATCAGCATTTTGATAAAAAAAAACACCGCCACAAATACTAGTTCAATAATGTCAAACGTAAAAACTTTGCATCAGGGTATGGTTGCAGGAATTGTAGTGGGGCCTCAAATAGAAAGCATCTTGATACCAAGCATATGTTTAGTTTAATTTATTTTGAAAAAATAATTGTTTATTTTTTTTTTGCCAATTCTTTGAGGGTTTGTTTAGAAGTTTGGAAGGAGAGGAAAAAATAATAATTTAAAAGATAATGAAAGAGAAGGAAAGGGAGAAAGGAGATTTAATACAAAATCTCTTAAGTTGAAAAAACTTTAAAATATGAGATTAGGAGGGTTTATAAACTCTTCTTCTCTCATCTAAAAACTCTTAAACAAGGATAGTCATTACACAAACTTTTTCCTTTTCCTAAAAACAACTCTCATACAAAGCTTAGAAGAAATTTTGAAAAATCATATTTCTTCAAAATGTAGCAATTTCAAACATGCTAAAAATCTTGTTATCAAAGTTCAGCCTCCGACTTGATAACAAAACTTGGAAACACACTGGTGATATCCCTGGGAGATAATGGCACACAATTAGTAGAGGTTTCAAAAGATTTTCTAACTTCTTTATAAATACAGAAATAGAAAAGGGTGCCATAAAAAAGAAGTGTCACACGCAAGAGAAGGAAGTTCCTTACTTCAAGTAAGGAAGTGTCATGTTCTTCAAGAGGGATGGATTTTGACTCACAAATGTTTTCCAATCTTCTTTACTGATTTTACCATCATTGTCATTGTCAACATCAGCAATTGTCTACAGAAAAAGTGAAGCTGTTAAGCCCTTGTAATTAATATGCCCCATTGAAGCTAAGTGTTTATATTTTGACTAGATGATTACCTTGTCAACAATAGCTTCAATAAGATCTTCAGGAAGATTTGTGTCAAATTCCATCAAAATGGCTACAACCATTGCCTTGACCTAAAACGAAGGAAACCTTTTTAACCATATCACCAAATAATAATAACAAACACTAATCGGTGTCCCAAAAATACTGGTTAAAGAATTAAAATAAAATTTTCTATTAAAAGAATATTATTAATATATCTTTTCCGTGATTTTAAACGATAAATTTTAATATATATTTTTTTAATTTTAATTCCTTAACAAGTACCTTTAACGAATTGGTTAGCCAGACTCAATAATAAAGTTGTAGTTCATAACGAGGCTTAAATGAATTTGTACACTTACTTCCTCTGGCTCAATAAACCCAGTTTGCCTCAGATCATAGAGCTTGAATGCAACTACAAAAATATCATCAAGGGACATAGATTAGACGTGAAGAGAAAATGGATTTCATTGCATGAAGCTAAGAGTTCTCAGTTTGAACATACAATCGATTTTTTCATCTATTGGGGTATAGGGATGGAAAACACTGAGCGCATGGACAAATTCATCAAACTCGATTACACCATTTCTTTTTTCATCAAGAAGATCAAAAACCTGAAAACGAAACATAATAGTTTAACACATTAGTATGTTCAAGGCATTGTGGATGAATCATGAATTCCTTTTTGAACGCATGATAAAGAGGAAGTATATAAAAACTTGCAAATGCATGTTCTGTGTTTACTGTAACTTTAAGGGGGTTTGATGCATTCTCCACCAATTAGCCAAAAATTATATTACAGCAAATCAATAAAAACCTAAACTACTATGTGAAGATTGCAACAAAAATGCACAAAATAAATTGTCCCTGAAATATTTTTAAAAAATTAAACCGCCATTTTGCTGTATTCATTTTGATTGTTCTGATTGTATAAAATAAGAAGTTATATTTAGTAAATTTTTATTAAATTTTAAATTTAATGCATTGATATTATTAAAGGTTATAATTTTTAATAAAAATTAATATTTATAACTTTTTATTCTATGCCCAGGTAAATAAAAATGTATTCATTTAAATTTTTTATTTTCTTACTATCATTTTAATATAAATTGAAGCAATTCAGTTGTAATCTGGCCTACAAAGTTAATTTCGTTTCGATTATAGTATCCAATAAGAAGAAAAATGCAACGACAGAGAAATATAGGAACTGCTTACTCGATCCAGGAAAAGATTTTCTCCATTTGGGGTTTGAAATAGAGCCAATTGAAGCTCCTCCTGCAATAGAAAAAGCATGCAAGTATCATCATGACTGCATCACCGACTAATCAACTCTTCTGATTGAGGCTTTTATTGGTTTTTTTCCTTACCTCAAATGATGTCAAACCAACTTTCTCTCTAATATATTCATTTTTTATCTCATTTTCTTGCTTAACCACTCATCCAATGCATAATTTCCGTTTTTGCAACCCTTATCTTTTATATATGTTTATATTAGCCCTCTTTCTCCAAGAATAAAGCAGTAAAAGCTCAGAGTCAATCATAGAAACCAAGTATGCCAAACCATCTGACAGATCAGGTTACCTTGTGAATCAAACCATCATCAATTAGGGAGCTACTTAACCTTCCAAATAGCACATGCAATGCCCCACCTCATTAACCGTAACTGCATAATTAACAACAACGAAGTCAATCATTGTTTTTCAAAGTTCAAACTACCATTCCATCCCACATGTAAAAAGGTCCATTATAATATAACATTATTATGATCTTAATCAACGCGTATCATTATGATAACAAAATAACAATAACTGCTTAAAGTCACACAGAAGGAGAGGACACTTTTACTCTCTCTGATACAGAGTGAAGTATTCGACTCCGGTCAAAATACATTACCATGGCCAGTTGGCCACTCTGCCTAGATCCAATGCGAGAGGAGACGGCCAACGATTTCACCACAAACTGCGACCATTAAACCCCACTCCAGTCATAAGTTGTTTATCTACTTAGAATGAATCACCACTTAGGCCTATCTAGAATTTGATTATGAACCTAAACACCAACTGTTGTACTAATGTCTCTGTTTGACTAATTTTTTTTATTGAACAACAAATTGAAATTGAAACTATGGAATTCCTACTTACATCTGGTTTCCTCAGCGAGGCGCGTGAAATCATGGGCTGTACAGTGAGGTTTCTGATTCTGAATAATGTTGCTGCGCGAGCGATAGCGGAAACAACCTGCCACAGCGAACATCAAAACCTCAAACACCGCTATTAATGGCATCAACGATGCACACATGCGCTCCCCTATTGTCCATGACTCTGACAAACCCTGCTCAAAAATTACACACCAATAATAGACATCAACGTACAAGTCAAGTGGAGTAAAGTGAAAATTATGGATGAAAAATATCTATAACATTTTTATCAAAATATTTTTTTATTTCTTAACTAAGTATATCTATGGCACCTGGTAGTATTTTACTTTATCTGGTCAGTCACAATTTATACTTGCTCTATGCTAATTTATCGATTAAAAATTATATTATCTCAAATTTTTATATAAAAAAACAAATTTATTTTTTTATGCAAGCAAATTAAAAGAAAAGTGGATAACGTTGATAAGTAATCTTACATGGGAATCCGTGGACATGGTGGAATGTGTGATTCTGCAGCTGGCATAGAAACTGAATACATGAGAAAGTGAAATGAATGCTATCATAAAATCATTCATGGTGGCAGAAAACTGATATGATAGTGTGTGTACACACACACACACATGGACTGAAAACGAAATCTAACAAATTAAATGTTTACTTTTAAATGAAAATCTATGATTAAAAATAATTTTAACATGGTTAAGTTAATTACATCCAATAATTCAAAACTAAAACTAATTTTAACTTAATTTACATAAGAAATATAACAATGAGAAAAAGTGGGGTTATTTTGGACAGGTGCATGATTTTCAGTTTAGCGAGACTTGTATATCGTACCAATTTTATGATTTGGTTTCAATACGATGAACACAATCTATGAGTTCCAATAAGTTCCAATTTAGATGACGACATATTAATGTCACCATACTTCCCTCGTCATGTCTCTCTGTGCCTTGGCTTTGCATACACTGCACATTAATTAATCAATTAATCATCCATGATGTTTGATCAAAATAACATTTTTGAGCAAGAGAGGTATAAAAAGACTTCTCTTTCCCAACGTTAGATAAAGAAAAATATCTCTCTTTATTTTCTTTTTAATTAAAATACATAAATATAATGGGTTATGAAATTAAAGTTGCAATTTTTTTGTTAAAAATTATATTAAAATGTATTCAAAATTAATTAAGAAACTAATTAAGAAATTAAAATAATAAATGTTATTAGATACATACTTATTGTGATTTTTAATAAATTTCTAATGTAATCCTTAATAGCTTTACATTCTTTCAACGTTAGCAAGACTCTTAATATTCTTAACGAAAACACGATTTTAAATTTTTTAACCAAAAGTTTTTTGAACGTTGGTTCACGTTTTGCTAAGAATTTTATTTGTTTTCCCATTAAGAAGTTCGCAATCCATTCCACATACGTTGATGAACTGTTGTAATTTTTCTTTCATGAAAAATGAAGCACATTGAACAATTGTGATAAAATTTTATTGATTTATAAACATGGCTTTATATAAAGTATGATGAGCACGTTCTGAGGTCACATTGCTACGTTCAGTGGTGTTATGTCGTATTGAATTAATGGGGTTGAAAACTACTGAAAAGTTGATGAGTGGTGATGGAGACTTCCCAATGAAACCCACGGAATACCACCACTCGTTAGAGAACGTGATTACGTGAACCAGTCATAAAGTAGTTTTCGATAACGATTATTTCGAAGAACAACATATTTGATTAAGGAAAATGTGTCCAAAAACACCATCTTTTTCTACTTTCTTTCTTACTAGTAAATTAGAAAAAAATGTTGGCTCAATCCTTATATTCAGTTTGGATTGGAAGTAAAATAAAAGAATAAAATTATGTAAATTCAAAATTATTTGTTATTTTTATAATTTTATGATATAAACAAATATTTTTAGTGCACGGCTCTCATTTCATGCATCTTTTTGGAACAAGTACAGTCGGTTGATTCAATTAATTCGGTCCGATTCAATTTGTGAAAATTCTAATCTTCGAGTTTTAAATTTTAAATAAAATAAAAATTTAAATTTATTTATGCTCAACTCATTCAATATTTTTTCATTTTTTTATTAGATTTGTGTTGGCCAAATCCATTTAAGTATAAAATAAAGATTCAAATTAGATTTAACTTTAATTTTAAAGTTTTTAGCGTAAAATTTATCTCGTACTTTTATATAACGCATATATTTTATCAAGTGGTATTAAATCTCTTATTTAATTAAAAATCTATTATGTCAATTATTAAGTTTGATGTTAAAAAATTTAATAACAAAATTAACTTTGTTATTTAATGAGTAATGAGTTCAAGTGAGAGTTAAAAAGTTTGTTTGATGAGTAATGGGACGAGTTAGATAAGAAAGTGTTTTTGACAATTTAAATTTACTTGTCTAAAAAGGTTTTTCATAAAGTAGCTAATGAGACTACTGCTATAGTAAACCAAATTAGAATTTTTATATATGATGAAAAGTCTTGCAAATAAGCTTCGTCTTAAAGAGCGTTTGTATACTATTTGTATGCATATAGGTACTCTTATTCAATCTTATCTTGATAAATTTAATTCTATAGTTATGGATATGACAAATATTGATATTTCAATTAATGATGAAGATAAAATTGATTTGTTGATTGTCTGCTTACCATTTACCTAAACATTTCAAAATAATAATGTTATATGGTAACAATGATACATTATTCATTGAATATGTGAAATCAAATTTATTGTCTAAAGAAAAATTTGATCTTAAAGTTCATTTTGAAGAAAAAAAATGAAGATTTAAGTGTGAAAGACAAAACTATAGAAAAAAAAGGTACTAGTTTCAAAAATTACAAGTCTAAATCTAGATGACACAAAACTTGTCGTTATTGGAAGCAATTGAGGCATGGTATTTCTGATTGTTTTATCTTGAAGAAAAAGCAAGAAAAGGGAGAAGAAAAAAAAACCTCACCAACCTACCAAAGTTGCTAGTGTTGAAATTGATTATGACAGCGATCTATTATTTGTAATTTTGAGAAGAGAATAAAACTGAATAGATTCTTAATTTTGGATGTATTTTTCACATGTGTCTTTATAAGGACTTATTTATCACTCTTAAACTTATTGACAGTAGAGTTGTCTTAATGGATAATGACGCCTAATGCAAGGTTGTTGGAATTGTTACAATTTAAATCAAGTCTCATGATGGTATTTTATGAACTTTATTTAAAAGCAAGAATCTATTATAACAGGTTCAACAATTGTATCTTCTTCATTGTCTTATTCTGACGTCACCAAATTATGGCACATACTCTTAGGTCATATGAGTGAAAAAGGCATACATCTCCTGAGTAAACAAGGTTGCCTTGGTATTGGTAAACATGGCATTAGTAAGTTGGAGTTTTATGGACATTGTATTTTTATGAAGCATAAAAGAATTAGTTTCTTTATTGCAACTTACCGTACAAAAGACATTATTGACAATATTCACTTTGATCTTTAGGATCCTTTTAAAGTTTCATCTCACGAAGGAAATCACTACATCATGACTACTATTAATGATTTTTCTGGTAAGGTTCGAGTTTACTTTCTAAAGTATAAAAATGAGGTCTTTCCCACTTTTCAGAAGTGAGAAACTCTTAATGAAGTTTAAATAGGAAAAAATGTTAAGAAACTTAGAATAAATAATGACTTAGAATTTTGTGAAAGTAACTTTAATGAGTTCTATGTAGAGTATGATATTGTTAGACATAAAACCATTACAAGTAAACCCCCAGCGAAATGGTGTTCCTAAACGCATGACCAAGAGTATACTTAAAAAAACTTGTTGTATGCTATCAAATGTTGGGTTATGACATCGAGTGAAGTTTAGGCTTAGGTATTATCTACTACTTGTTACTTAGTCAGTCGTTCTCAACAAATCACTTAATTTTAAAGTTTTAGAAGAAATTTAGTTGGGTAATCCTATTAACTATTCTAATTTGAGAATTTTTAGATGTTTTGCATATGCTTATGTCAATGATGGTAAATTAGCTCTGAGAGTTGTTAAGTGCATATTTCTTGGGTATGCATCTGAGTCTAAAGGATATCGCTTATGGTGTTATGAACCTAAGTCATGAAAATTAATCTTTAGTAGAAATGTAATTTTTAATGAGGATGCATTATTGACTTTTGGACACCAATCTTTCATGATTTCTCCTAGTAATACAAGTAATTTGCAATGTATTAATGATAAGATGGAGTTGGAATTGAATATGGAGTTCCTAATATCGATGTTTCATTTTCTTTTACTAATGAGTCCAGCATTAATGTTCATGGTAGTGCTCATGGTGAAATTGCTAATTCTCTTATTCAGCAGTAAGAAGAAGAGTGTCTTATTGCCCAAGATAGACTAAGAAGACAAATTAAAAGGTTATTTAGATGCGTTGATAATAATTTAACTGTTCATGCATTGTCCATTGCACAGAAAGTAAATGATATTATTAAACCGACCAACTATACTGAAGTTATTTCTTATGCTAATTCTTCAAAACGGCTAGTAACTACGAATAAAGAAATTAAGTCTTCATAAGAACAGTACTTAGTTTTTAACAAAGCTTCTTGAAGGCAAGCAGTCATTAAGATATAAATGGGTCTATAAAAGAAAATAAGACATTCTCGGGGTTGAAGATCTTATATGCAAATTGTGGTTAGTTTGAACGGCTTTGGTCAGAAGAAAGGTATTAACTTTAATGAGATTTTCTCACTTGTTGTTCATCATACTTCTATATGTGTTTTGCTTACTTTTGTTATTTTATTTAACTTAAAATTGGAGCAACTTGATGTAAGACAACTTTTTAACATGGAGAGCTAGAAGAAAAAATCTATATGGAGTAGCTTAAGAGATTTGTTGTTCCTGATAAGGAACATTTAGTTTGTCCATTCAAGAAATTTTTATATGGCTTTAAACAATCTCTTCGACAATGGTATAAAAGATTTGATTCCTTTATGATTGGACAAGGTTATTCTTGAAGTCAGTTTAATGATTATGTCTATTTCAAAAAAAATTCAAGTCAATCTTATATACTTGTTACTTTATGTTGATGATATGTTGAATGCATAACGTGACAAGCCCTTGATCAAGAAGTTGGAAACTTAACTTAGTAATGAGTTTGATATGAAGAAATCAAGCGCAACTAAGGAGATTTTTGGTATGGAGATTCACAAGGATTGTCAAGTAAGAAAATTATTCTTATCACAAAAGAAATATATTAAAAGAGTACTTGAAAGTTTTAACATGAACAATTGTAAACATGTTTCTAATCTTTTTGCTACAAATTTCAAGTTATCTTTAAATCTTTGCCCATAGACAAATAAAGAGAAAGACCATATGTCACACATTCCTTATGGTAGTGCAATTGGTAACCTTATACATGTAATGGTGTCACTAGACCTGATTTAACATATGTAATTAGCATGATCAATTGGTATGTGTATAATCTTGGAAGGATCATTGGATTGCTATAAAATGAATTTTTTCAGTATCTAAAAGTTACTTTTAATATTGGCTTGGTATTTGACAAAAGCAAGATTACAAGTAATGATGTTATATGTTTTGTTGATTCGGACTATGGTAGTGATCTTGACTAGAGAGGATCACTTTTTTGTTATATCTTTACTCTCTATAATAGTACTATTAATTGGGAAGCAACACTTCACTTTATTGCTACATTATCTATGAATGAAGCAGGATATTTTACAGTGACAGAGTGTGTGAAAAAGGCTTTTTGGCTTTGAAGTTTGGTCAATGAACTTGGTCTAGCACAAGATTCTCTTATTGTGTTGTGTGATAGCTAGTGTAACACCTTAATTATTTTCAAATAATCATTTTCACAATTCATAAAGGGATAACAATGATAAAATTTTCATTCAATTTGTTTCAAATGCAATATTCCAATGAGTATTTCAAAATATGGGAGGATTACAAGTTTGAATCAAATCATTACTATAGGACATAATAAATACATTTAAAAAAAAAGTTTCCTAAGTCCTATAGCAGTTTCATCCATCTCCTTCATTAAGTCTGGTATTGATCGTCTTGGTCACCTAAAAATAGGTAAGGATGAGTACTCTATACTATCACACACAAGCACAAAGACTCACCTTGCATGTTTTTGACACATTTACTAACATAATTCAAATCATGCATCAAACAAACATGAACTAATACTTTTTAACATTTCACTCAAATTCACATACAGGTGCGCTCACTGCACTATCAAACAATGCATATACACACTCACTTGTACTCACTACATGTTAGTCACGCTCACTGTGACACTGTGATCACAATTTCTTGATGCCCTCAACTTTAGGGACTTACTCAGTTTCACACCATGAATAGTCACCGGTTAATCTCCACCTCACAGATACAACGTGTGCGATCACAGGCCCCTTAGCAAAAGTGTTAGTCAGAGACCGAGTCAGGAGGAGAGTGTGTTGCCTGTGGTGCACCCACGCTCACTGTTGGTGTTACCACCATCCTCTCTTTCTCAAGGTATTTCTACCGCCCATCTTCCACACCCCAAGTGTATTGTTGTAACCATTCATAGTTTTCAATATTTTCAAATACAACAACAATCACACTTAACATGTTATTCACATATATTCTCTCCTATTTCATATTATTCATCATCAACCAATGGCATGTCAACACATATAATCAATCACATTATATTTCACACTAAATTTTCATCAAAATCCAATCACAATCAAATCATTCTCATCAAATACACATTATCCTACATTTTATCCTAATCACATTGCAATACATAACACAATAAACAAATTCTAAGTACAATGAGATAGGGTAGAGTTTCCTTTACCTCAGAATGAAGACCTAATACGAAATAACGATAAAAAACCTTCTCCACACAGTGCTTTGTCCTAAACATATGAAAAATCTCCATGAGAATTCGAGATAACGAAGAAAGGGATGAAAAACCAAAACCCTAACTCTTAAAACTTACTTCCAAACGTGCTAAACATGATTCTAACCTTCAATCTAGCGTACAAAGTTGAGGCAATTGAATCAGTGAAAATGGGTTAAGGGTGGAGAGAATCGAAAGAAGGATGAAGAGAAAGAATCATAAATGAGTTTCCTAAACCCTAAATCCCTCAAATACCTTAGGAATCGCAATATTCTCACTACAGCGAGACCCTTTCTCGTTACAGCGAAAATATTAGACTAAATTGCACTCTGATTTCTGTACAATTTCACTACAGCGAGATCCTCTCAGGCACCCCCACCTCTTGAGGCCTTTGCGCTACAGTAAGAATGTCCTTGCAGTAAACACTAACCTATGTTTCCAATCAATTCCAGCTTAATCACAAGTTCACATTCACATTTCAACCGTAATATACACATATATACACATCTATATATATTTATATACATATCAACATCACCACATAAGTTAAACGCACATTCAAGTAGCAATCCATGCATTTATATTAATAATCAAAATATTATTACAAAATTCGGGGTGTTACAACTAGATTGCTATTCATTTACCAAGAACAATTGTTATTACGAAAAGATCAAACACATTGATATAAAATATCACTCTATTTGAGATAGTGTTAGGTGTTGGTAAAGTTATAATGAAAAAGATCCATATGCCCAAAAATTCAGCAAATATGCTTATTAAGCCTCTTCTAAATGTCAAGTTTCAACATTGCTCAAATTTAGTTGGTCTTTACTGTGTTTGAAGACATGATGATGAACAATTAGTTGAATTTGAGTCAAGGTGGAGATTATTAAGTGGATGACTAAAATTTCACTTTATTTTCTACCATTGAAACCAATGGTCTTGACTTTAGTTTCATATTAACTTCTAATTCATTTATTGGTTTTAATTCATTTGTATCTTATATAAATAGGAGTTGAATTATTAGTTTTTACATCATTAGTTCATTGTTTATCTTTGTTTTTTTCTTTAAGAGAGTTTTCTTCTTTGTTTTTATCCTCATCACTATAAGAGGATTTTTATACTCTCTCTTCTTAGTGAAAATGTATTGTTATCATTTCATTTTACTTCTCATAATTCTTCAATTGATTTTAATCTCGTGCTTCTGCATAGTGTATATACTTTAACAAGTTCTTTGAACCCAAAATTCATCATCTTAGTTCCTATCATTTTAATCCTCTTCTGCCAACTTTCTTTCTCCATGTTCATGATTTCTCCTCTGGTGACTAGTGTATCTTCTTCATGATATCAATCTTTACCAATAGTGACTACATTGTCTCTATCTTTTGATCTACTAACCTCTCCACCTTCACTATTTTACTCTCCTTCATCATAAACACAAACACTATTGTAATATAGTTCTTAGTGATATATAACAATAACAAATACAAAATAATGTAAAATTTTTTATCTAAATATTAATAAAACTAGTAACAGTGGTCGAAAGCATTCTAAAGAGTATCAAAAGAGAAGAAAAAAGAGAGACATCCAAACTTATAGCATGAGATTAGCTAAATGCAAAGAAAGAAGAAAAATAAAGGAAATATTCAAAAAATACTATCCAACCTATTTTCCTTAATTTTCTAATCATTATATGCTCTCATTTCCTTTTTATGTTGGTCCACAATTTTCACATTTTGTACTTCTCACGAGTGTTGTGCCTTAGCTTGGCAAATTTAGTTATTGCATCAATAGGATCATGCACCACCTATCCCCCATGAGCCTCATATTCTGTTGTGCTCCCTAAGCTCATATTGATACCCCTTCCCTTAAAATTGACCTTGTCTCCAAGGTTAAATGATGGAACATGTTGTTTCATAAAAGATACTGAGAACTAAGTAAATGATCCTATTGGATAAGAACTTAATAAACCCAATGTCCTTGTTGCAAAAATTTTCTCATAAGTCTAACACCCTAAGGGAATGAGTTATGAACCATTCGCAACTATGTCCAAAGGTAGAGAAAAATACTGCTAAGTGAAATCACACATATTTCTTAAGCAAAAAAACATGAAAAATAGAATGAACACAAGTAATGGGTGGTTATAGCAACTAATAAGCACGAACCCAATACGTTCAATTACCAAAAAAGGACAAAAACTCATAGACCCAATTTCTAGTAACCGTGGAGCACAAATTGGGTTGCCTATATGATTGCAACTTGACAAACCATATCTTCAAGCTAAAATTCCACATCCACCCAGTTATGATCAATTGACTATTTAATGCGGTTTTGGGCCCTTGTAAGATTGCATTAGAGGGTGGCTACACCACATCTCTTTGTTCCAACATTGTGCAATCTCAATAGGTAAACCCTTGTAAGGACCACAAATTAAGCTAAGAGGAGGCCAGTCATACACCACCTGATGTAGGGTCATATCGACAATAGTTTGACATATTAAGTTATACCAAATTTTTTTTCCATAAAAGTAACTAAAACCAATTGCGAGAATAATCAAAGACAAAATAACAAAGGTACTTTGAGATTTAAACAAAATTGATTTGCCATAGTAACACTAGTAAAGGCAATTTTGAGTGGAATTAAATGAGCATATTTAGACAACTAATCAATAAAGACCATAATGACCATATACCTTTGGACTAAAGAAAGGCCAATTATAAATCAATGAGTAATCTTTCTAAATACAATGAGGAATCGATAACAAAGTGGGTAATTCTAAAGACAAGGACTGAGAAGATTTAGTTTGTTGGCTAATCAGACAATGTTGAACATATTGCTTCACTTGTTTAAAATCGTGTCAAAAAAACTAAAATAGCAACTTTTGGTAGGTCTATGAGAAATCAACATGTTCCTTAATAGGAGTATCATGAAACTCCTTCACCAATTGCAAAGTTAGTAGAAAATTAGAATGAATTAATAAGTGAGTCTTTCATTACAACAAACTATCATAAGCACAAAAATAAGGTGAAGGACTACCCTTGTCACAGGCTGCTAAAATGGCACTGTACTTAGGATTAACATTCAAATCCTTACGAAGTGTTAGAAGAAAATCACAAGTAATGATGGATAGAACTAAACAACTCACCGACAACAAAGCATTTGCACTGGTTTTTTGGCTGCCCAATTTGTACTCAAATCATAAAGTCACACTCCATCAATTTATGCATCCATTATTGTTTCTTAATGGTTTAGAGAATTTAATCAACCAATGGTCGTAAACTTTTATAGTTGGTCGGTAAGATAATAAAAAGATGCCCTAACAAGTAATGACAAAATTTAGCAACAGTCTCAATAATAGCATACATCACGTACATAATTCAATTTAACTTGCACTGAGGAGATAATTTCTTGAAAAAAAGTAAAAATAGATATTTATAGAAAATATAAAAATTTATATAAAATAATAATAAATTAAGCAACCAATTTAGATTTTTAAAATTTAAAATGAAATTAACAAAAAGATAAATAAAAAAATAAAATCATTGGAACAATAAAAGTGTAATTCATAATCATTTTTTATGATAATTTTAATCTTAATTTACTTGTAGTGAATTAGGAAAGAAAGTAGTTTAATTGAATTCTTCACTCTTTAAATAGTAAATTTTTATTTATAGTATAAAAAATAGTTTTATTTATGTAAATTTTTACTTTAATTTTAATGAAATCTTAATTAACATTTTTTTATTATATTAAAATTTGAAAAATTATTTAGATTAATTTTATATAATTACAAACTACATCCTATTTAAATAAAATTACAATTGAATTAAAATAAAATACTATTTAATTACTTTAATAAATTCATTAAAATCGTTAAATAAATATTAAATATCTATATACTACTTACACTATTTTTTAATAAATTTTTAAAATTACACTAAATCAATAATCAACATTATAAATTGCACTATTATTGTAAAAAAGCGGATTCTTCCTTCCAAATCCGATACTCGACACGTGGATTATTCCATTTCCAAGTGGTAAATGTATCTGCTGTCCGAGTTAAGCAAGGTGAGTGGCCGATTATCCCAAAAATGGTTACCGAGTCGACTCAGTAAGTATCTCGGTGGCTCGTCCATTGTTTTATTGCGCGTCACCTTTGCTGGCACCGTCAAACTCAAATTCTCTCCGATTTTCCGCCGGAACCATCGCCGTCAACTGTCGTTACCGATGTTGTCGTCTTCTTCAGCGAACAACGCCGAGGCTCTTAGGCGCAACCGCATCCTCTCAAGCAAGCTCTACTTCGATGTCTCTCCGTCTAAGGTAAGCGAGTACCACACGCGCACTCTACGCGCTTCGACTGTTTCTATGCGTTTCAGACTTAGGTTTTTCACCGTTCAGGTTCCGCTTATCTACTCCGAGTCTTACGACATAGCCTTTCTCGGCATAGAGAAACTGTGAGCAATTTTTTGCACTTGTTAATTTCACTGTGCTGTTATTGCAACTAACGCGCTTTTTGCAGTTGTATTGTTAACTAACTTTTGGAGTTGCATAACTGTTTTTTTATTGTGTAGGCATCCGTTTGATTCATCTAAATGGGGACGCATTTGCCGATTCCTCGTCTCCCTTGGTATTCTTGATAAAAAATGCATCGTTGAGCCTCTTGAAGCTTCCAAGGATGATCTTCTAGTGGTAATCACTGCGTAATAGATAATCAGTGAATGCCACTTGAAATGGCTTTGGAAATTGTATATGTTTTGATCAAATCGGATTTAACTCCTCTAAAGTGAGGAGAAGTGTAAAATAATAAAGTGAGTATCAATCCACCGATGATTTGAAGTTAGTTATGTTTACAAAATAATCCAATTTAAATGAAGAGTGGATAGACCTTCAGTTTCTCACTTTACATATCTCCTCACTTTAGAGAAGCTAAATCTGATTAAAATCACGTCTCCTTTACTTGTTGGAGCCAATTTGGGTAATTTCTCAATGAATACTTATAGATGTAGAAAACAACATAATGAAGGATGTAAAGTGAATTAAATTTCTCTCATAAGTTAAAATCAATTTTGTGCGCCTTCAACTTTTTCATGTTTCCTTGTTTAACTTTTTCATATATAGGTGCAGAAATTGATTTTAATTTATGTAGGATGTTTTATTCATTTTTCTTCTATGATTCATTTTATTTGTGTTTTTGAGAAATTTATCCAAACTGACTCTTATCATTCGTTTTTAATTGAGGGACAAGGAATGGAAATGGTGAGTTGGTGATTTGGTTGTGTCCTATGTCCTCTAACCTGGGTGATCAAATAAGGAAGTGATTTAACAGATTCTATCATGTTTGCTGTTGTTAAGTTTTTCTGAACAAGGATATGCTTTTTTCCGCTCACCCTCCTGAAGAAGGAAAATAGTCCTGCTTTTTAGTAGCTTCTATTGTGATCGCTGAATTTTACAGATCGACTGTTTTGCTTACCTTTTTGCAGTATATGCGGAGACAATATGATTTAAATTGATGTAATTTAAGTAGAGTACCAGGTGATAAGTCCTTTTTTCTTTCTTTTCCTTTTCTCTGAAGGTACACTCAGAATCATACTTGAATAACCTGAAGGACAGTTCAAAAGTTTCTATGATAGTTGAGGTACTTACAACTTACTTGTTGGCCTGAGGCAGCCATTAACTCTTTTGTTGTCTATACAGATCATTCCTTGCTTTTCTTTTATTTTGGAGCCCAAGACTTATATTAAAGAACGTGTCTAAATTAATATAAAATTTTATCTTGCCTTTGTAGAGTATAGAGAAGCTGAAATGGTTGTGCTGGAATTCTTTAGTGTATTTTTCCATTATTTTATTGTTCTGTATGGTAGTGGGTATGTATTTGCTGAGGCTCTATACAGTTGATACATTAAAGATTATTCACTGATATAAATTACTAAAATATAGGTTCCTCCTGTGGCATTAATTCCCAACTGTCTTGTACAACAAAAAGTTCTTTTCCCATTCAGGAAGCAGGTAAATTAACTGTTTTAATATAGCCTGTTTAAGATCTCCGAAAGTTTGTTCTTACTCCTAATCTAATGGTAGGTTGGAGGAACTATATTGGCTGCAAAACTTGCAAAGGAGAGAGGATGGGCCATTAATGTGGGAGGAGGTTTTCATCACTGCTCTGCAGAGAGAGGAGGCGGATTCTGTGCTTATGCAGATATTTCTCTATGCATCCACTTTGCTTTTGTTCGGTTGAATATATCAAGGTTCTATTATGTTTAGTTTGTAAATTTGCAAGTTAGCACGTTCTATTAACAATTGTGCAAAAATTGTTCACAAAATCTTCAGGGTGATGATCATTGATCTTGATGCACATCAAGGAAATGGTCATGAAATGGACTTTGCCCATGACAGTAAGGCCAAAACTTTTTTCCTTCTGGTGATTGACTTCATATCTTTTAGGATTTTCACTAATAGGGATTAGGGGCTTCATAATGGCAGGCCGAGTCTATATCCTTGACATGTACAACCCTGGAATATATCCTTTAGTAAGCTATCAGCTCCTGGATTTGTTATAGATTTTCTTCTTCCCATTTATGAAATGATTTTTCTGTTTCTCTCTTTTGCATTTGCTTCATCCAATCAACATTGCTGGCTGACATCTGACATGTTGCAGTGTCCTGTTGTTGTATCCTACATTTAAGTCATCATGCATGCCCTTTTTTATCCTATTGTGGCATGGCATGAAAGCATATATTGCAATTTCTTTCGTACATTCCATTGGTTAAAAAGAGTGTGAGCCTTTGTACATCAGGAAGGTGACTATCTTATGAGTTAGTGGTCATGGGTTCTAGTTGCAGAAACATTATCGCCACTTGTGCAACTCACTTTCCATATATTTGACCCGTTCTAGACCCCACATGGTGGGAGCCTCATGCACTGGGTACTACCCTTCTAAAATAAACAACAAAAGCCTCTTTCTACTGGGTGGGTCAGCTATGGTCAAATGATGCTTTTGTGGTAAAAAAAAAAACCAAAATTGTGGAAAGGGCATTTGATCAAGGTCTTTATTTATTTTATTTTTTTCTCTTAGCATCGTCATTGATCTTCATTGTTTATTTAACTTCTATATACCCTTGTTTATTAGGCTAACCTTGATATGATTAACCCTTCCTACTAAATTATCTATTGGTCTAATCCTCACCTCCCATTAAATCCAGTCGTGAAACCTATTTAAATATTAGAAAATGGCATTTATATCAAGCTGAAGATGCTAATAATTTATCTGTTTGCATTTGTAATTTACTTGTAAATCAAGTATGCAGGAAGCCAGCAAATGATTCTGCTGAAAAATATATTGAAATTGGTTTATTAAAACATTAATTCCTTCTAATAGGTGCTACTTCATCATGATGGTGTAATATTGTTTGATCCAATAATAGGAAAAAAGGCCTAAATCTGCATATGAAGATGGTCCATTATCAGCAGTTAATTGTTATTTGCTTTTTGTTTAACATATGCATATATGAATGTGGTCGTCATCAATTTTTCATCTTGAAACCAACTTATGACCATCCTCTGCCACTCCTTTTTGCCTTCTATATTAGGATTATGAGGCGAGAGACTACATTAATCAGAAAGTTGAAGTGAAGGTATATTCAATATATCAGTTAAAACCTGAAACATATTTGTTTTTTGATTTTCCTTTATAACTTTCTCATATATCTTTCCCCCTTACCTTTCAGAGTGGGACACTCACAGAAGAGTACCTGCAAAAATTAGATGAAGCACTCCAGGTATCAATGTGAACATTTGTTATTCTCTAATATTTGTGTATTGAGTACTTGCTGCAGAACTAGGATTAGGTACATCTGTATATCCATATGATTTTTGCTTTTATATATCTTATCCAAGCATCCAACTCTATTAAGCGTTTATTTTATTCATGATGCACTTTATCTTACCTTTCCCTTCTTTATTTTAAAAATAGAACATGGGAAAGGAAAACCACAACTTAACCCCTGAATCTCTACCCTTCCTTTCCCATTTTCCTTCTACTCCTAACTCTCAATCATGCCCTTAAAGAGACTCTAGAATTGTTTATCAGTTGAAGAAGGTATATTCGAAGTAACATTAAGGTCCTTTTAACTTATATTTGTTTTTCATGCCAATGTGATTCAAGGTTGCTGGGCGTAGGTTTAACCCTGAGTTGGTAATTTATAATGCTGGAACTGACATCTTAGAAGGTGATCCATTAGGAAGGTTGAAGGTAATCTCATTCTTGGATTCAATATATTGGATTGAAATATAAATTTGTATAATATGTAGTTTATTCCTATACCACTCACCAAGGTGGTGCTTGTGCTATTTTGTACATGCAGGTGAGTCCTGACGGAGTTGCCCTTAGAGATGAAAAAGTTTTTCAGTTTGCTCGAGATAAGAACATTCCTATCATCATGCTCACTTCAGGTTTGCTATTGTTTCTCTCAATCATGTGATCCTATGGGACAATCTTCGTCTCGGAAGATACAGTATTGAAAAGCCATGTTATCATTATTCTTTTAACGCTGTTATATTGAAAGCTTTTTAGAAACTTCGATTCCCTTATATATATGATCAAAATAACATTACTTGATGACATTAGAACGTGACTATTCAGTTATAAAAATAAGGCATATTCAATCGTTTTTGTTATGTTTTATTTAACATTTGGATTATAAAATGAAATATTCGTAATAGTTATATCTAACCTTATTTTTCCGTGTTCTGCGTGAGCAATTATGCCTCAATTTAGAGGGGTTCTAGGTAACTAATTGTGGAAATTAGCTACATTCTCAACCGATCCATGTGACAAAGCTTTATTGGAAACTTTCTTGAATCATTTTCTGTTTATCAGGTTGGCTATATTTGTTATTCAATGTTTCAGGTGGTTACATGAAGTCCAGTGCTAGAGTCATTGCAGACTCAATAGTCAATCTTTCAAAGAAATGCTTAATAGAAACAAGCGCAGATCAAAAGACTACGTAAATTGCTCTTGCTCTTCCGTGAAATGGTCCATTATCCGTTATAAGAGTTTACACTTTGCAGACCTTGAAGTATCTAGTTAGAAAGTTTACATGTTAGTGGAAACTTTAATGTATACTCTCTCTCTCTCTCTCTCTCTCTCTATATATATATATATATATATGAGTTGTAACATGTCTGTAAATGCAAGTATATTATATAGGTAAATAAGTTGTAAATTATGTATTTGCACGTGTAACTTCAATAGGGGTGACAACGTGGACTAAGATATCTGTGCGTATTCTATCTACTTCATCACCTGTGTGAGATGTGTTCAACAATATTGTGCATTGAATTCAGTAAAACATTTGAGTGGCAGTTTAATACGGTTGGTGGCAAATTAATGATAAAAGTCCCTGTTAAAGTCAAAAGTGTGCTCTCTTCTACCTTATTAGAGTGAAAGATCATTTGCTACGGAAAGTCGACTAGATATCCCTGTAGTAGTATAAAATTAAATGGGTTCGATAGTGGGGGGTTTTCATGAAGTCTTTATGTGAATTGAATTTGCTATTCAAAGGGTTGCACTGAATCTTGAGACAGCTTACACTTTCTATCAAGCAATCCAAACAAGAATTTTTTTTTGGGGGAGGGGGGGTGGTTTGTCAAGCTTATTATTCTTTGTTTATTATTATTATTTTGGTCTGAAATTCTTCATTAGTTGAAATAAGACAAATTTTATAAGGAGTAAATTTTGTCTGAAATGAAACATGAATAAAAATTCAAGTAGAAAATATTTATACACCGTACAAGATCGAAGTATTACTTAATGTGAGGGTGCCACATTTTATTCATGAATTTAAAACTTTCCGTTAGAAAGGGAAAGAAAAGGCTTTTCTTTAAGTTATGAATATTATTTATTACATTATAGTCATATTTATATTATCATTATCTACCATGTAAGAAGCAACAGATACCAACTCGTGATTCTTTTAGCAAATGAATTATTATTATTATTAGAAAAGTCAATATATTAAAGGAAATTTATCAATGTAAGAATTATTCGAATTTGGTGTTAGGGAGAAGAGATAAGAAAGGAGGAACCTCTTAAATAAGACACCACGACCTAACCAAAAAATTTTAAGGCAATAGTGTATAGGTCATTTTTTTATAGACTTCTAATTAGTTCATGTTATATCCTATGTGAAAATGACTTTTTCTGCTGTAGAAGTTTCTTTCTCCTGCTCTCTTCCACATGCATGGTCTACACTAAAATAACTCTTGTTTTTTTCTACATGGACTATCATTCAGTCAATGATATATTTTAAACTCCACACCTTTTGTATGTGGATGTCACTAGTTATCTTTCAGAGTTCATCTACTCGACTAAACCGATCAACTGATTGATCCAACTATATTAGAGAAAGGAGATAAGAAATGAGAAGCCATGCATGTGGAAGAGAAGCCTCTCAAGTAAAACACCACAATGTAATGAGAAGCCAGCTCTATTAGAGAGGGGAGATAAGGAATGAGAAGTTTTTCAAAAATAAAACACCACAATGCAACTCAAAAATCTTAAGACAATTGGTGAATGAATTATTCTTTTTATAGACTCCTAAATAATTCATGTTCTGTATGTGCACATCCTGCTATTTCATCTTTTTTCATTTATTTTTTAATTATATTATTTTATTTTAAAAAATTATATGTTATCGGTTGAGATTACTAACTGTAGTAATTGCAGGAAAAATTCACTGTAGGGGATCCGAATCCGGATTATACAATACAATGAGGTCCGCGGTCTCAATCAGTAGAAGTTGCGAGGAACAGGGATCATAAGCAAGTCAAGGAACATTCTTGCCAGGTAACTAGTGTTGTGAACAAAATTGTTGATTCATGTTATAATTGTCAATTAACTAGTATTTTAACTGCACATCTTTCATTCATTACCACTTCAGCTTGGCAATAGATTTATCAAGTTTTATTTAATTAAATAAACATAAAAATAAAATAAAATAATATTTTATCTTCATTTTATATCATATCCACTAAACAAATCGTCAAAATTCATTTTTTGGACATGACAAGTAGAAGTGATAAAGTATAATAATTAAATTAAAATATTTTATTTTATTTTATATTTGATGCATATTAAAATAAAAAACAATATATTATATTATCATATTTTATCTATTTCTAAGTCAATTAAAAAAAATGCTACAACGGAATAATATGATAGACTTATTATATATTTTAGTTTAACAAATGTTAAATATAAGAAAAAATAAAAAAATATATCAGATAAAATATATGTTGTTTTATCTCGTTTATTAAATGGGCTCTTAAATTTATTTACTAATAATTTATTTTTATTAGACAAATATTTCGTGAACCTAGGTTATCCTAATACAATAATAATTTGTTTTCACATTGTATTAGTGTTTTGTGATTCCTAAAAGATTAAATTTGATGATCTTGTTTTATAAGAATAATTAAAGGTACATGAATAGGATTGAGTAAAAAACTTTTATTTTAATAATAAAGACTGTTTAAAATTTTAAAAGGTAAGGTATATAATAATTGATTATAATATTATGTCATGTTTGAATTTTTCTTAAAAAATAATAATTAAAATATAATAAGAATTATGATAAAAATAAAAGTTTAATTTTCATGATTTTATTTTATAAGAGTAATTTAAGAAGCTAGATAAGATTAAGTGAAAAACTTTTATTACAATAAAAAAATTATTCCAAATTTAAAATGCAAGTTATGTAATAATTTATTATAGAGATTTTGTCGTGATTGATTTTTTTAAAGAGTAATATTTAAAATTTAATATGTATTATCATATTACAAAATATAATATAAATATTATTCATTTATTTTTTAATTTAAGTTTTTATTTTTACAAAACGGTGGTCCTTCACAAGTTTAAACATATTTCTCCTTTCATATACTATATTTAATGCATTTTTATATTATAAAATTAATCTTATAACAATTTTAAGAATTAAATAAAAATAGTTTATTATGTAAATGTATTTTTAATAAAATTATCAATAAAATCTTGGTTTTTTTTGTTGCTTTTATTATTTACTATTATAAATAATCTTAATTTTATCAATTTGTGTATAATGAGAAATAAAATAGTTATTTCTACTTTATTCTCATGCTAGTAACAGTTATGAACCATTAAGGAGAATCAAAATTGAGATATTTTACCATGAAAATATTTCCTAGTCTTTAATTTTTTTTTAAACTACACTTGAATGCTTTAATAAAAATTACTACATTGATCTCTCTCTCTCTTTTTTCATACTAGATTTATGAAAAGAATTTTTAAAGCATTTTTGAATATATTTATATTTATATGTTTATTAAATAATATTATAACATAAAAATTTAAGAAAATGTTAACGATATACTTTTATTATATATATTTTTTACTATGGAGTGAAATATCGTCTTAATTTTTTAATAAAAGTAAATTCAAATTACTTAATAAAATCAAACATAACATTTTATTTTCTTATCAAAATATTGCTTTATTAATATCAGTCTCTAAAATTAATTTTAAATCTTAAAATAATATAGTTTATTAAAAAGCATTTATTTCATTCAAAATTTTAAAAAATGTGTTGATACATGAATACGTGACAGAGTTCCTATAAATTAAACCCGTTTAAATACAGGAGATGTAAGAAAGGAAGGATTCACTCAATAAAATAAAAGATGCAAGAAGGGAAGTGGTTTAAAAAAAAAAAGAAGCAAAATCAAGGAAAGCAAAGGGTACCATCGATAAAAGGACAGGAAGTCCCACGATAATTACAATAATAATAACAATTTTTATAAAGTGTTTAATAATACATAATAAAATATTGATAAATAAGAGATTTTATTAAAAAATTTAATATTTTTTAAATACAAAAATTAAAAAAAATAGTTTTTAATAAAACTTACTCTACATACATTTTTTATTTTTATAGTATGTTTCATGACACATGTTATAAAAATGGTAATAATAATAATAATAATAATGAGAAAAATAATTAATGAACGACCGCAACTTGACCCTTCACCAATAACCACTTCACCTCACTCATTGTCTTCCTTGGTCCTCCCTCTTCTCACTTCTCAACTTCCTCTCTCTCTCTCTCTCTCTTTCTCTTCGGAGAACATCGCCGTCACGCAACGCCGGCGAACGGTCACCGCCGTCACTGTTAGTCGCTAACGTGCGCCGGCGAAGCAATGTCGAGAGGAAGATCACCCTCGCCGTCACCATCATTTGGTGACAGTCGCTTGGTGCTTGTGCCAGTGGTGCTTCTTCTCTTCCACTCGCTTCTTCTGTTACCTTCTTCCTCGCTCGCTATTCGACCCGCTGAGTCGGATCGGGTCGAACTCGTCAACGCTACCGAGTCCAACGTCTCTCTTTCGAGGCCTAGGGAAGGTAGCTTTGCCGACATGATTGATCGAGCGCTGGAGCATGAGTTCACCGAAAACGACCAAAACGAAGGTTCCTCAATTCTAGATTCTTCTTCTCTTGCATTCAATTCTCCGGTTCTTGCTTCGGTCTGTTTGTTTAGTAACTAAGAAACTGAAATTGTGATTTACCGTTTGTTGCGAACGATGCACGTGCGCACGCGTAGGGTTTTGTTTTGATCCTGATTCCTGATCTGTGTACATAAATCCTTGTTAAATGCTAGATTCATCGAAATTCATGTTACTTGAACCATAGTGCTGCATCTTGTGATTCTATTTCGTTTTCTTTTGGCCTTTGTTTTAGGAATTCGTTTCTTATTTTGCCTATACTTAAATTAGCAAATAGGATTAGAAATGAAGTATTTCGAAACCTATTTTAACGTTTATATTCTTCTTCTTTTGTTTCTTCTGTGCTAGCAGCAGCTGATGCGGGAAGTTTCAACAACAGTGTAGCAGAACAACAGGTTGGTCTAGTACCTTGAGCCTTGATTTAAAATTAGAAGTGTTAAACTTTAATGGCACGATTGAGGTGCTTTGCATGGAAAGGTTTTAATCTCACTCTGTTTGGACTTCCGAGCTTATAGTTAGTTGTGAATCTGGTCTTGTTCTCCTATCAATATGCATCCCTGGTATCAGTATATTACGTAATTCCCTGAGTGTGATGCTATGTTGAGTTACTCTTGCCTTGTTCGTGGATCAGGCTGTTCTGGAAACCGTGGCCAGAGTCAAGCCAAACAAGAATGACACAAAAGATGAAAAGTACTTATTTTGAGTTTTACCTTCTACTTGGATTGGTTGTCCGATTTGGTGCATTTTGTACATAATTTTTGTTTCGATGTACTGATTAAGTGTGCTTTTCTAAACTGGTAGGTCATTTCAACTGCATCATGTATTCAATAGAGCTGAGGATACCCCAATGTTGATAGATCGAAGGGTGAGACAGTGCAGTATTAGGTTTCTTCTTTTTGCTAACATTCAGTTGAGTTTTGTCGATTTCAAGTGTGTGAATTATGCATCTTCTTTCAGGACAATGTCTTCATCATTTCTAACTTCAAATCCAAGTATCCAGTGCTCCAGCTAGATTTACGGTAAATTTATTTTGCTTGTTATGCTTTTCAGTGCTAAAAGATTTTAGTACTTACAAGTTCCTTCATTATTGCCATATAGATTGATTTCAGACCTGGTCGTTGCTATTGTTTCGGCAACTTGTGGTGGTGTTGCATTTGCTTTTGCTGGACAACCGGTCTGAACATTCTTGTTCTAACTTCATTCATGATAAATGCAATCTTCAAATCTATTATAGTATAATTTCTGTCAAATCTCTCGTAGCATTTACCTCAAAGTATAACATGGCAGGTCATTACCGGATATCTTCTAGCTGGCTCCATAGTTGGACCTGGTGGCTTTAACTTCATCAGCGAAATGGTGCAGGTATCTGAAAACAGTAATTGATTGCTTTTATATTATCTTCTTTTTTATCCCTAAAAAAAGTCTTTCTTTTGTTTTTTTGGTGGTATACTTGTACAGTTCAGTTCAGTTGGATTTCATTTTTGTAAATTTTTATATTTGTGAAAAGACAACTCATGAGTAACAGCACTTATTGAAAGGCTTTGGTATGGTATGTGCAAGCCTGAACTTAGATTGTAAATGTTATCTTATCAGATGATAAAGGTATTGGAAAAAATATTCCTTAAGTACAAAAGTTGTGTCCTATACTTCACACTGAAAATTAACATGGTAATTTTCAATCTTTGCAAGTTATTGCGGAATTCTAGAATGATACTTCACTTAATATCCCCAACCAAATTTACACTTTACTCCACTTGACCAACTTGACTAACAGCATATTAATATTACTTTATTCTAACAAATATTCCTTCTAACCTTGCATCTAAATATGGTAGATATGGTTAGTATCCGTAAATTTTAGAAATTATATTTACTTTCATCACTAAAGATCCACCCCATAAGTTCTCTGCTTTTCCAATGAGGAAATTCAACCCTCGATGTTGTTGTCGAAAAACAAAAATACATATGTTAAAAGACATAGTTATTATCTCCTCCCTGTCCCAAGGATTTCCTTCTTCATGTAAAGGTTCAGTTACCCTCTTTCTGTTTGTGGCTTATAGAATCACAAATAGTTTGAGATATCAGTAACTTTGACACTTTAATCTTCTCATCAAGCTATATTTCTTTTAATGGTTGCAAGTTGATTGGCCCAAGCCTTGTCAAAAGCCATTGTTTGAACTTTCTTCCTTGATTGATATGAACCCTACAATTCTATAGGGCGATCACTTTGATCTTTATGTCCTCCAATGAAACTAATTTTATTCCATACGAAATAACCGTACAACATATGTAATGTATAGTTCTAATCCCTAATTAAAATTGGATAAAACATAATCAAAGGAAAATACAACTGTACAATAATTAAAAGGAAGATCCCAGTTAAAATAGGAAACTACTTATTCAAAAGAAAGAAAGCAAAATTCAAAAAAATAACAATAATTCGTAAAATTTAGGAATCCTAACAAATATTTTGACCAAGTCCAACACTCCTGAAACTTAAGCTCTTACGTATAGACCCAAGATTGATTTTATATCTCTTAATGCACTTCCTCTTGCAACAGCCATTTGGGCTCAAAACATTGATAATGCATAGGCCCACTATATCTGGTGCTAAATTTTAACTTAAAAAATTAAATTCCTAACCACTTGATCATAGACTCTGATATTATGTCCAAGACCAACTCTGCCAAAAGCTTATCTTGTTTGTGGGTAAGTATACCCGTTAAAAAGTAATAAAAGAGTTTTTAAAAAAAAAAGTTCTCAAGTTATCGTCCCACAAAGATTATTTTTAAATACCAAAAATACCTTAATTCGATTGTTTAAACGCAAAAAGAGTGTGATGGATTAAAAACAAGACTTAATGTTAACAATTAATTGAAAAGAACAATAATGCAACGTATGAGAGAAATCAAATGAGATAAGCCTATGACTTATGATTTCATCTTTTACACTTCTTTATGTTCTAATTATTTTAATCCTGTATTGATATTCGAATATTTGTCAACTACTTATACTTGTTCTATTAACACTCAATGATCATGCAATTTTAATATTTTTTTTTCTGAGCAATCACCCACAATGTTCATGCAAGGCAAATAGTTGAGAAAACATATAGACCTTATGAGTTTCTTAATTCAATAACGGTTAAAAAAGATGAATTAAGTGTGATTAACCTAACCGCTTATCTCGTTTTATTCTATAGTTTCATTAATTACACGTGGTATGATCGTCTATAATGCAATTAATTATAGAATGTTAAGGGTGATCAATTCTTAACATGCACAATATGATTCAATAGGATAAAAATTAAACAATAAAATAAAATCAATACCGATATTAAAAGTAAAAATTCCACAAAGTATGCAATAGAATCCTCCATAGCCTTAATTATGGATTTAGTTACTCATAATGAAATTTACAACAAAAAACATGATGAATGAATCCGTAAAACATAAAGGAGAATTCAAACAAGAGAAACCTGAAAGGGAAAAAGATGAAAAGAGTTCTCGTTCTCTAAGGGAGTGCTCAATCACTCGCTCCTACTCCGAAGGAGTTTGTCGTCTTTGCCAATGATCTCTGATAACTCTCAATGGTGAAGTGAGTAAGAACTAAGAAAGGGAAGATGGTGTGTCAAATGAAGTGGAAAAAGTGTGTCAAGTGTAGAGCATTAGGCTTTTTTATATAGGATGTGCCCTAAGTTTCTGGTCGGTTGAGCTATATTTTTTCAAATTGATTTTATCCATAATCAAAATCTTAACTGAAAACTGCTCCAAATTTTTATATCTAAATCTTTATCTAAATTTAATTTTTAAATTCAAAATTCAAATTCACATTCACAAAGCACATCCAAGGGTTAAAATTTTCTAATTTTTATTCAAAATATTTCTATAATGCACTGATAATAATTTTCAGTTAAACTGCACAATTAATAGCATAATTAGTGTAAATATATATAAAATAGTTTAAGTATATAAATATAGGTCATAAAATATATCAAAATATGGACTTATCATTGACATAGTAAGACCTGTTGAAGTTTGAGAGCAATTTGTTCAAATATGTAGGTGGAAACAGTGGCACAATTTGGTGTAATATTTCTTCTGTTTGCATTGGGCCTGGAGTTCTCTACAACAAAGGTTGCTTATTTTTCTGTTTTCTTCCCTTCTTTCTTCTGTTCCTGTTTTTGTTGCAATTAGCTTTGATTACTCTGCTTTTTATCTATATGATTGCAGCTTCGAGTTGTTCGAGCTGTTGCTGTTCTTGGAGGCCTACTTCAGATCTTTCTATTTATGTGCATGTGTGGACTTACTGTGTCGGTATGTTTTTATAACTGTGATTTGCCCTATTTCTGAAGTTTTTTCTTGTTTATTATTCTTATATTATTTTATATATTAATGTGGAATGCAAATCACAAACAAGTAATGTTTGGATCATGTTATTGTCCTCTGTGCAATAATGCCATATGTGAGATTAATCTGTCTTGGTTGTCACCTCATCTATTAATTTCATCATCTATCTCTCTTATCATTTTTGAATAAAGAGAAGTACTGATTTTCAAAGCTAATAGTAAATTTCATCTTTTTAATCTTAAATTTAGTGTGCATGTTGATTGAATGAAAAGTTTCTCCTTAATTAAGTAGATTTTGGAAAAACCAAATTCCACTTGGAAAGTCCCCAAGGATGACAAATTTGGTAGGTTGAAATTGCTCTCGGGTACTTGTATAGTGGAAATGATTCATGGATAATAGCCAAAGGCCAAATATGAGTTTCTACATTCTAATTTATCTCATCTGTCTTTCTGAATTTCTTATCTTTGGCAACATATTCTCTTTCTTATTTTACAAGATCCATCATGTTTGGTGCTAGTAGAAAAAAGTTGTCTAACTTGACTTCAATTAGCATTTACCAGTGACATAGAAGGGGCAAAAATGTACCATTAAAATGTATGTATTTTTATTTCTAGACTTCAGAGCCTAAAGAGTACTAGATAAACATAACTATTTAATCAAAAGGAAGTTGTGTTCATTTTGTCTCTTTATCTTGTTCTGATATCTCCTTTATAATTTAATTGCTTGGTGATGTTGCAGTTTTGGTGGATGTTTATGGGCAGGCAAAGTGTTATTTTAAATATCTTTTACATCAGTACACTTTGCCATATCAAACTCTGATTGAATGCTATTTTGCAGTTATGTGGTGGTAAAGCTTCAGAAGGGGTTTTTGTTGGTGCTTTCCTTTCCATGTCTTCAACAGCAGTGGTATATCAACATAAGATAACTAACCTGATTCCATACCATTTTTAAAATGCAGATGCATCGTGCATCCTTTTGTACTTGTGGGCATGTGATAAAATTTTTGTTTCTTATTCACATTTTTTTATTTAGGTCTTGAAGTTTTTGATGGAAAAGAACACCACTAATGCCCTTCATGGACAAGTCACAATTGGGACCCTTATTTTGCAGGTACTTTGCCAGTTGTTGCTTGTTTAATGAAACCTTTTCTTTTACTTTTTCATGTCTTATTCTTTCTTCATTATTTTTCTTATATAAACGATAAATACCAATTGAATGTTCTATTAAGCCTCGTGAATTTCTTTTTGCTCAAAGGATTGTGCTGTTGGATTGCTCTTTGCATTGCTTCCAGTTCTGGGTGGCACCTCAGGTGTTTTCCAAGGAGTGTTATCAATGACCAAACTGTAAGTATAGAACTTCAGGATTCCTCTCCATTACATATTCAGTGTTGGTTGTTTTTCTTCTCATTTTGACTTGCCTGAGTACAATTTAGACAAATTCATGTGTTTTTGTCTTTGAAAATATATGATTATAGAATAAGTTTTTCATAAATTTTGTGCTTAAATTTTATGTACAATTGAAAACATAGTGTCCATAATCCATATATGTATTGCATAATCAAAATTCAAATTAAAAAATAGAAAAAAAAATGGAAAAAGGTGAAATAATATGTTGAACTTCACTCAAACCAAACAGACCACAAGTTGATGTTCTTGAGAAGGATAGAGGAAAGTATTTATTGCTGCAACTGTTAAACAATAAAGTAATAGTCAATAGAGGCTAAAGTTACAATCCATCATCTAAAGCGAGAAAATGGAACCTAAGTTGTCATTTTTAAAAGTAGTAAAGGACTTGAAGGTCCTTATACATTATTAATATTATAATAGCTAGGATTACTGGAACTGAATCAGACACATACATAAAGATGAATATAAACTGTATGATATCAACACACTGACATTATATTGATAAAATGGTTTACTATTATGAAATGAGAAAATGCAGTGAACAAGATAGCCTTTGCTATTCAAGAATGCCTGGTCTCTCCCACCCATTTCCCTTGTTCACTCCTTTCATACCTCAATTCTGGTCCCTCCTCACTCTCTTTTCCTTCCCTACTAACTAATTCTGCCCTTACTCCTCTCATTGCATGTGTCCACATCAGCAGTTGGTTATTTTCCCAAACACGGTCAACATAACTAATATTCGGTCTTGATCCTCTTCTCTTCTGTCTCTCCTATAATACACCTTTGTAACTGTAGGCTTCCTAACTCAGTGATAAGAACCTGAGGAGAACCATATAAAAAATAGTTAACCATCGGAATTGGAAAGCCCAAAGTCTAATAAACCCCACACTAGAATCTCATACTTCTCATGTGACACTCAAGCCTCATACCTTGCAATTGGGATCCTAACATCCCACCACACGTTACAGCCCTGACACTTGAGCGGGTCAACTATGTACTAGCCCTTTTAACCAATGTTGTCAAGATTGCAATCTTAATTGCGAGATTGCACGATTTTGCTCAGCCTCCACGATCTGGATCACAAACAGGATTGGAGTCAGCCAAGATCGCTCGGGATTGTGATCTTTTCCTGTAAGATCGTGGGATCTAGGATCTGATTTGATCCCGATGTTCGGGTCAGATATAATGACCCGTTTATAAAGTAACCCGTTTCCCATTAATTTTTGACCTGCTTATACTGTTGGAACCATATTGCATGCGGTGACCACTTCCTGCGTGACTGCATCTTCTTCGTGTTTGTGCTTGTGCGTGGGTGGTTCACATCTCTAGGTGTGCTTCTTTGTGGGTGGTCTGTGTTCTCTGGGCGTGGTGTTCGCATTCCCTGGACATGAGTGGTTTGCGTTTTCTGTTTTGATGCTTCATGAGCTGTTGTTCGCCTGTTTCATCTGGTGGTTTGCATTTCCTGGGTGTTTTCTGTTCTCTGGATACTTCGTGAGCTAGCTGCAGTTTCAGTTTTGGTTCGTGTTTGGCACTAGAAATGAATTTTTATATCTCTTGATAAAATTACACTTTTCAATATAAATCTATGAGTGAGGTTAATTTAAATAAACATTTTAATTGTGTTACTACCTAAAATTAATTTTCAACTTTATTAATAATATATTATTTATTAAAATAAAATATTGTAATAAAACATTATTAACTTATTGTTATGTAAAATGGTATAAAATAATTTTTTAACAATTTTTTAAAAATTGAATATCAAATTTTATAGAAAATCTATTAAACATTATAAGCGCCTAAGTTTCATCTATCCAACTATAAATCCAAACACTATTAACTACAGCTAATACTTCAGTATTATTTATTGCAAAGTACTTTCCGTACAATTAAAGTTGGATAACTTTTCTTGTTGATATTTTTAATTTAAAAAAAAATGTTCCATTTGTATTGTATTTTGTGTTCTCTTGTTTCTCCATGGCTAGTTTGACTAATTATGTTTTTTATTGAATATTAAATCTAGGACTTTTAAGTTTATGTTTAATTAAATTATGTGATTTAGATATTAATTTTTTATCTCTGTTATTTTTTATGTTTATATATATGTTTGAGTATAGTTTTACATATTTAGTAGGATCTTATGATCTATCTTATTCAATTTTTACTTTCCTTTCGATCATAGGTAGAATTTCGATCTTAACAACGTTGCTTTTAACTAGTCTTGAACGACCACCGTAATGCTGGCATCACCACTTGTGCAACTCATTTGCAGCTGGAAGACCTAGTATAAGGTTTTGATACCAATTGATAAGAACTTTTGAAAAACCATACCACAATTGTTGTAGTTGGAGAGTCCAAAGTCACCCTGCACTTAAATCCCATACTTCCAATGTGGGACTCAAGTCCAATACCTTGAACTGGAATCCTAACACTCAGTGTCACTGAACACTCCTTGATAAGCATTCAGTGAGCTTTACTTTTGGGCATTTTTTTCAATAGAAAAATTGGTTTGACTCAATTCTAATGACTGAATGGTGTTTTAGTCAGTTTTTTGAGCTCAGCACTGGGCTGATATATTCAAATGCACTCTGTCCGTTGGCAGTCAATGAAAGATTTTACTTAATGTGTACCCTATAGCTTTATCTGACATAACATCATCGTTCTTTCCTAATCCAGGTTGGTGACATTGATTGCATTCCTCTCTGTTCTGTCAATATTGTCTCGCACTTGCCTTCCGTGGTTGCTTAAACTGATGATAAGCCTATCATCACAGGTTCATCTTGTTGTCCCACTTTAATGACAAAATCTTATCTGTGGAAGTGCTTACTTGTTTACTTCTCAACAATAAAGATAGGGATGGTGAAATTAAGTTGGAAATTTTTAATTTGGTTCTTTAGCTATTTCCTTCTTATGGGTATACATTTTTCTGACTGTTAAATGTTAATCACCTTGTTTGTGCAGACAAATGAACTCTATCAATTGGCGTCAGTTGCATTCTGCTTGCTAGTAGCCTGGGTTTGTTCCCTTCCTAATAATCACCTGCCTAAATTACTCTCTGTGAAATGCTTTGTTTTTTATTTGTTTTTTATATGCAAAAAAATGCATAAAGATACTTGATTATTTGCTGTACTTCATTATGTTTTCACAGGGTATGATAATGAGCACTAAATTAGCACTTTTTGCCCATCATTTGATGTTAATTATTTGAAAATATCCGTATGCTCTACCTCCTTAATATCTACATACTTAATTACAATGACAAATCTTTATTATTTTGAACCCATCAGAAAGTATCTATACTGGCTTGCTGGATCCTTGGAATCAGATTTACTAAAAGGAATCTTTGATTATTTAGAAAATAAATTCACTTAGAAACTTTTGAAATGGTTAAAAGGAATCAGATTTACTAAAAGGAAACTTTTTAAAAGGAATCTTTGATTACACATAATAGTCATTGTGTTTTGAGACTTGTTTTTTCTTGCTTTTATGCATAAAGGCCTCCAGTACTTCTCCTTTATCATTTGTTATGCATCTAGATATCTGTAATTGTCTTCATAAAATATATGCTTGTTCTGTTGCTTGATTACCTTACTGGTTTAGCACAATCTTTTGTATCTGATTGGTTTTATATTTGCAGTGTAGTGATAAGCTGGGACTAAGTCTAGAACTAGGTTCCTTTGCTGCTGGAGTGATGATTGCAACCACTGATCTGGCTCAACATACACTAGAGCAAGTAAGACTACAAAAATTGTGCAGATATTTTTGTGAATGCATAGACATGAATATCAACTGACAGTTGACATGCATTGATGTTGTTAAGATGTCCTATATCACCAAGAAATATGGCTAAAATAATTCTTATAAGACCTGGACAATCCTCCCCCCCCCTCCCCCCTTTCCCAATCTAGTTTCGGGGTTTACTTAGGTCTGATTTATTTCAAATATGGTATCAAAATCCTATTCAGTTGTAATGTTAGGCTAAGTCTCACAAACTTCACACTCCAAATATCCAGTTTCAGGTGTGAGGGGAGTGTTAAGATGTCTCGTTAGATATATCATATATGGCTAAAGTAGTGCTTCTAAGGACTTGAGCAATTCTTCCCCCTTTAGCTAGCTTTTGGGATTTAGGTCCAATTTATTTCAATAAATGTAGCTCTATGTATTCAAACGTGTGCAGATTCAAAATATTTGTATTATTAGATTGTGTACTCTTATCATCCTCCTCGCAAAGGAGTACAAGGTAATGGGTGAAAATGCTATATTGGTTTCTTTTAGTATTAGTTTGCAATTTTATTATTATTTTTTCAGCATGTGGTGGACAATTTTTAAATGAGATCCAAGCACATTCCTTGGTCTTTTGATCTGAATTCTTCATATATGGCAATTGATTTTTTTTCCTTTATTGACTGGAGATTTTCCCATTTGTCAAATGAACATTGACAAATTTTGTGACTATTTCATGAACCTAAACTCTTAACTGGAAGTCTGGAATAACTTGATGGTAAGATAGGTTTATGGAAGAAATTTAACCCCTCTTATTCATTTATTTTGCAGATTGAACCTATTCGCAATCTTTTTGCTGCTCTTTTCCTTGCCAGCATCGGAATGCTGATTCATGTTCATTTTCTCTGGAACCATGTTGATATTTTGGTAGCATCCGTAATTTTGGTGATCGTTATTAAAACAATCATAATTGCTTCTGTTGTGAAAGGATTTGGTTACAATCACAAGACTTCAATACTTGTAAGCTTTATTCATAATGTGGGTTATGATGCTGTTTTTCCCCCATCTTAGTGATTGAGGAACCTTGAATCATGCTTGTATAGGTTGGAATGTCGATGGCACAGATAGGAGAATTTGCTTTTGTTCTTCTCAGTCGTGCTTCTAATCTTCATCTAGTTGAGGTTAGTGACAGAAAAGATTTATCTAGCAATGGTGATTAAGTGATCAAGTTTCTAAAGTTGACCATGAAAATAAAAATGACAATGTCATTGCTAAATTGATTGAACTGAGACTTGGTGAAAGGGCTAGAACTAGAGGGGGGCCAAGCTAACTAACTGGTGAGCCTGCATGTAGCTTGGTTCATTGACAATTCAATGAGTTGAAAATTTTGGTAATCAAACCTAGCCTAAGCTTTTACATGTCCGACTCATCAGCTCAACAGCTGACCTGGTATATAAAATATAAAAATACATTTTAAATAATATCAAAAGTTATTATTATACTTTAATTTAATAAATATTACCATTTAATTTTATCTCTGGTTTGACAATTGTTTTATAATTAAATATATGGACAAAAAGATTGCATAAAGTTACCAATTTGAGCTTAAAATATTCAATTAATATTTAGTACAAAGCTTGATATTGACTCATTAAACTAAAGTAGTTTGTGAGCTTTTAGGTGAACTAAGAAAGTAGGCTCAATTTCATATTGAGCGAAGCTTGAACTAGGCCTAGTTCGGTTCAACTCAGCTCAACTGACTTTCACTCCTACTCGGTGATATAACTTGAAAGTTGAAGCTTAAATTTGAAAGGTTTATGCATTATGAATTCTAATATTTGATTAATTTCAGGGTAAACTATATTTGCTGCTTCTTGGGACCACAGCTCTTAGTCTGGTATGAAAATTTTTCATTTTACTGAATTAACAGTTACTAAGTTCCATAACTGATCCACGGTCTTCCTAGCTTTATTTTGTCTTTGATCCATGTTGGAGGTTCAAGGATCAAATCTATCTGAACTTTATTCTGAATGGAGATTCCGGCCTTAACCTTCATCATTTATTTTTGGCACAGTAGGATGTTAACATTTCTCTTTCTTTTTGCTGAAAGATAAGTTGGGGGACAACAATCCTTAAATTAGCTTTTGTGACTATTTTTTATGGTCCCGTGCTCCCATATGATGGATGATATGACAGTCCAGGTAGCGGATATGTAAAATCCTTGTGGTTATTCAAGTTGCAGGGATAGTTTTAGGGGATACAGATCTTGAAATGCAATGATCTTGATAATGCACACATTTAGCTGATAACCTTGAGACAGTGCATAGAAATGGCTAGAGCCCAATAAAAACGTCCATCTTTCAATTATTTTTGATAACAAAAAAATGAATGCGAGGCAAACTTTGTTGTGGGATAAATTCTTCTAAGCTGCACTTGGTTACTTAAACAAGAAGTTCACTTGGTATCTGTGAATAACATGAAATTCAAGGTCATAAGCTGCAATCAGTTTCCATGATATGAAGTCAGTAATACGACTATCATTATGTAGTAATAAATAATTCCATTTATAATTTCTGAGCCCATTTCTGCAGGTAACAACTCCTCTACTTTTCAAGCTAATTCCTGCGGTTGTGCATCTTGGTGTGCTACTGAGGTGGTTCTCTCCTGACAGTTCAGTGGAGGTAATCACCTGTCTTTCTGAGAATTGTATGACTTCTCTTATGTCTGAAAGTCAGTGTGTACGCGTGATTTCTTTGCCCTAATCTTTTATTTCTTTATTCTGAAGATCTTTTGTCTTTGTCTTCTGAACGTAGATTGGATACAAGCTAGATAATCTCCGCTCAGAGAGTGGTAAGCAGCGGATAATTTTGATGGACCAAGAATCTCATGATTCTTAATCACTGCACAAAGGGAGCTCCATTTTTGCATGACGTTAGATTTGACAGGGTTTTCCAAGTGTTATTGAAAAGAATTTGATCTGACAAAATTTTCTTGAATCATCCAAACCTATTCCATGATGGATAGTTCCAACCAAACTGACCAAATATTAACCAAGGCAACTCATCTTAACCCCAAAAATGGGAACAAGAGAGAGGAAGGATAAAAGAGTGAAAGAAAACAGACAAGACCTACATACGAAGCTATGTTGAAGATATTCTCTCCAGAACTCTACATTCATTTGTTTTTTCTTCTTTTTGGCTGGGGACGCTCATAAATGTATGATATGGTTTCTGCTATGTATTTTGAACAGTCATTGGCCTTATTTCTGGATGCTTAATTTTAAATGTATCAAAATTTTCCTTTTAGCATCCGTGCCATCCGTTGTGTGGCTGGGCTTTGTATATCTAATTCAATTTGCATGTTTTGGACAGATCAGTTGATACGTTTTAAGTGTGTATAAATTATAATGTCGTATCACTTTTCTATGGGTTATGGAGGTATGCGGATTGAGCTGCTTCCTTCTCTTGTCATTTTGTTGATATATAATTAACGCCATTTTTTTGTTTGCAATGTTTTTAGCTGATAACTCTTTATTTGATTCCTACTCATAACACAATTTTTATTATTTCTATATGTAATGTATTATTTTATTGTGATCTAGTTTAATTTTTTTATAAAGACTAAAATAAAACAATATGTTATGTGTAAAGATTAAAAAATTATTTAAATCTGAAATAATAACGTTATACAAATATTAATAACAGTATAAAATGTTTTTTTAAAAAATTAAAAACTTGTGTACATTTTTTTTATAAAAAATGAATTTTGTATAAGAACCCCAACAACGTCTAAATCAAAGTTATATAAAACTTGAAAAACAAGTAACACCACTGTCCCTACAGTGACTCCCGGCGTCCCGGGTGTGGGCTTTCAAATACCGTTTCGGGATTTAAAATTGACAAATGGGCGGGCAGGTGCTGGAAGTGACACAGTGTCTCCAATGGGATTATTATTCTCTCCTACTGATGAAGAGAATTGTAACATTTACTAGTTTAACACTCATCTTACATCTAAACAATTATAATACTTTTCTCACAATCTAAAAAGGTTATAACACTTTAATCACAATTATCCTCACTTCACTCACATTTCAATTAATACACTCTTAACTCTTTCTAGCTACGTTATTTGAACATTTATTTAAAATATTTATACCATATTTTTTTTATTTATACTTATTTATATAATCCCCCTCCCCTCCCATAACCCCATACGGTGTGTCTCATGGAGGTGTCAAAAGAACGTTTTCCTACACTTTTCAAGTCTTTCAATAATCACAATAAACTTACAGTTCTTTCCAAGAAGAACATTTCTTCGAAGGCACAATGTGAAATTAGAGTGAATTAAGTTCTGACACGCATGGCTCTTTTAGAATGGGAACCTCAAGTTTGAGTTCTGGATCTGGGTCTGCACTTTCATCAATGCAAATTTGTTAAAGAGGATGGCCATTTCACTGAATGATCACTGAGAAAGAATAGTCCCACATTGACCACTTGCGTCAAAACAAATATTATACGGTTCAAAGTTCGTTTCATCTCTTCCCACCGGAGAGAATATATCAGAAATTGTTATAGATATTTAGTTTTAAATTGTTATAAAAAAACTTGACACAAGAAAGCTTCTTAATTAATTAGTTATGTCATAATTAAATGATATTAAAGATTACAAGTCTTGAATATAAAAAAAAAATCTCACAAAAATGTGAAAATTAAAAAAAAATAAGAAAATATTATTAATATACTCCCACTGTGATATATATATATATATATATATATATATTATAATTTTTTAATAAACAATATATATTTATTGTTTAACTAACAAGGCTAAAAAATTGTATTCATTATACACTTTTTCACACGTGCGCGCATGCACGCACCTTTTGTAAAATAGAAATTAGAAAAAAGAGAGAAGGGAAGAGATGTAACATGTAATATATAATGTAGGAAAAAGAAAAATATGAAAAAAGTGTAAAAGAAATAATAAAATATTATAAAATTATGTAACATGTAATATAATATAATAAAAATAACAAAAATAAATAAATTTGAAAGAATGATAAAATATTATATAAATCTATGAATAATTTCAGGTCAAAAAATAAAGATTATATAAGAAAAAATATTAACAACATGCACTTTTAAATAAATTTTTTATAATTAATATCTTTTAAAAAATTAAAACAGTCATCCTAATTAAAAATTATTTTAACATTTAAAAAAATAGAAATTATAAAATATATTCAACGAGATGTTGTTAGCGTTTCTGAAGCAAGCAACTGCGTATGAATGGAGTGTGGAAAAGCACAATTAATTTACTCACGTCGAAGAGGCTACGACGGCGCTTTCTATTATTGACACTATTTTGACGAAGAAAAAAAATTTTGTGCATGTCTTGCAACTTGGGTTGGTGTTCTTCTTCTCCCATAACTTTTAGATATCCCTCTCCAATCACCCTTTCCTAGCTTCTCTATTCCTTCTACAAATTTTCTGTGCTCTTCCTCACTCCATGCTACACCTTATCCTTCATCATCAACAAATAAAATAATTGTATTAATAGAACTCAAAATTAACATTCCAAATCATCTATTCCTAAATCTTTGCTCAATTACTAGACATTCATTCATTAGTTAAGCTTAATGATCAGCCTTTTCTTTTCTTTTTTCTTTGTCATATAAAACATGTAATTATAATTATATAAATGTAATTTACAGATCCATACAAAAAAAAAGGCATCATGGAAAAAAAATCAACATTCCTGTCACAAAATATATTAAAACCTCGTTTCTTTCCTATATATTTTAGGGCTGAAGATTTTTCCTTCTGACAGTTGCTCCATCCAACAAGAGAAAAAAGTTAAGAGACATGGGATTAAGTTAAGAGACATGAGATATCCCATGTCTCTTAATTTTTTTCTCTTCTGCTTAATGTGTGATTGTAAGAAAAAAAAGACTACAACTTTCCCAAACATTAAAATGGAAAAAAAAAATATTATCCTCTTTTATTTTAAAATATATTCTTAAGATACATATATACAAAAAAATATCGTAAAAAAACAAGCGAGAAAAAAATTACATATAATATCATGAACATGTTAATTAATTTTTTTAAAATGTTTGTAACTTTTAGCAAATGTAATGTATAGTCAAGTGTAAAGTCTTTCTCTTCAATTAGAAGGAACCCAAAATTGATTAGAATCAAACACCATAATAGATGAGTTAAAGTTGCGAGATAACCTTTTTTTCTTTCATGGGTTCTTGATACGTGAGGCAGCCACCACCAAATTCAGATGTTTTATCTGAATTTTCATCTCCAAGCATGTAGGCCTCTGAAGATAGCAAGTAGTCATGCATGCTGAAACTCCTTTTCATGTCAAGGCATGTTGGTGAAGCAGAAGAAGAAAAGGATGCTGATGATGAAGAAGAACAAAGGTCAAGTTGCTCTCCAAAGAGTTTTAGTCGCCTTCTTTGACTGTTACAAGTCCTCAAATTGTGACCCAAATTTCCACAGAATGAGCATTTCCATCCCACCCTCATTTCTCAATGACTAGATCAAGAATTAAAATGCTACTACATAATTAGTTATATGTATTATATTATATACTATCATACAAACCATTCATATATGCATTCACATGAACACTAGCTAACAACCAAAGAAACGCGTATATGTATGTGTTTTTGTGTGTGACCCAGAAATCAGAACAAAAGGTAACACAAAGATAGTAGTAGTATATCACCAATCCCTATTAACCTTGTCGTCTCTGAATTGTGATGGTGGCTAATGAGCATAAATGTGCAGTTCTTGAAAGGCACTTAGTACACAAAGAAAGAACAATAGAACATGGTTTTATTTTTGGACCTTTCCCACCCAATGTTTTGCAATTGCAAACTGAGGACGGCAATAAAAAGCCAAGTTCCTCTCAGTTTTCATTGGACAAATTAACTTTTGATAAGGATTGTGGAAGTACCTTTATATGTATATAAAAGCCATCTAGTGGCACACTAGGCATGCAAGGAAGGTACCCAAGAAATTATTCTTCACTAAAATGCACTAATAAAGTGTTAATGTCACTTTCATATGCATAATAATATTAACTTTATTAATGATCATCAAATTTTTAAAATATTAATCTGAATATGTATATGCATGATTTAAGTGTGTTATAATTTTAAAATTCTTGTTTTAAAAATATCAAGATAATTAAGATTGGATTAAAATTAGGTATAAAATTAAAAAGGCAGTTAATAAAGGGAATTTATTCCATATGAAACAAGATCAGGTTATAAAAAAAAAATTGTCTATATAAATATAAATATAAAAATATGTATACAAATGTTACAACCAAAAGATATCAATCAATTTCAATAATTGTATTTTATGTGTATTTGTAAATTCTTTTTCATTTACAAAAAATTGTTGAAATATTTTTAAAATATTTTAATTATATTTAAAAAAACTAAGTTAAAATTGCACATTGTATAAATTTATTCATCAAATTGAAAATTTGATGTAATATATCAAAGTTTTGTAATAAGGAATAAAATAACCTGTAAGTCTATAAAAGTGTGTTAGTGATGAGAAGCTTCATAAATTTAAATTAATGTACTATTATTGTTAAAATACTTTTAGTTTTTGAAATATTTTTCATATAAATTTTTTAAATACATTGACAATGTAATTTATTTTATACTATCGTTCAATCATGAATTGTCAATTTGTCATATTACATTAATAAGAATCATTAATTTTTGTAATGATTAATATAAAAATTATATTTATAGTATATTTTAATTTGTTGACACTGTAAAAATTATATTATTTTTGTATCAAAACTAATTTTAAAAAATTAATTTAAATACAAAGTTTAAAGACATTTAATTATGAATTATGATATTAATTTAAAAAATTATTAATTTTTATAATAATTAATATAAAAATAATATCTACAGTTAGAATACATTCTAATTGATTGACATTATAAAAAAAATCATATCTCTAAATAATAATATAAAATATTACTATTTTCTTTAAATATATTAACTTTTAATTGAGTTAACTAATAAATCATATAATCATCATGATGGGTTCATTTACAATAAAAGATAGCATGAAAGGTCTATTTACGTCATCATTTGCTCATTCATCCTTGAATAAAATCTGTGGATTATTTTGTTTATTTTATCACTAATGTCGATCGTCAAATCTTGTTAAACGCTGCATTCACTTTTATACGATGAAACATTGCCTGAATAGCTTTTGAAGAAATAGAAAAAATAAATTCATGTGATTTTCTTTCTCTCCAAAGGATATCCTTTGATCGATAATGAAAGATCAATCTTCTTTAAGATCTTTGAAATCATAAAAAAATTGCCATTCCTAACAAAGTTTGGTCCATCAACAAACTTAAGAATAAAATAGTATTTATTCAAGTGGTAGTTGAGCAGCTGCAAAGCCTAGCAATGCTTGGAAAGTGAGGAACTGAAATGTCTTATTTGGATATAGAAAAAGAGGTCTCAATGGGAATCTCTAAGAAGAATGAAGAGGAGGATGGTCATAAACCAACATCATTGTAGTTGGACTCTAATTTGTTACCATATGTGATTTTGGATTACTTAAAATTTTCTACTTCAAAAAGGGAAAGACTATCATACAATTTTATTTATTTATTTTTATCTAAACTAAATATTTTTTTATAAATAAAAAATTATTATAACAAGAAATTTTTTTCTATTGAATAGTTAATGCATTTAGACGTTCAAAATTAGAACTAAAAGATGTATCCACGTCTCAACGTGTAATTCAATCGACTTGTGAGCATCATCTCACATTCTCACCCTTTTATTTTGTCCTTTGCTTTACATCAATCAATGGTTGCTTTTTCGTATTAGTGTGTGTTATAGGAATCGACAAAGACAAAGTACGCATGTGTACAATTTTTTCCCCGTTTCAATTTTACTGTTGGCAGTGTACCCATCAAGTCATCAACATGTAAAGGATAAAAAAAATATTTTGAAGCCAACTTTGTCTTCTAACGTGTATGAGAAGAAAGAAAATAAAAGTGGTAGCTTGAGAACAAGAAGTAGGCTACATTTGACTAGGTTGTCCGTATCCAAGAGGACCACAAAACTAGTCTCACTAGCTAGGGGCCCTCTTGTTGCAAAACCCATTATTTTGGAACCTAAATTTCTTTTGAGCCAATTCAACATAGTTAACAAAAATATTAAATGTATTTTTTATTTTAATTCTTTACCAAAAAAAAGTAAGTTTTAAATAGATTAACTAGTTAAACTAATTTAATTGATATTCAATGCATTATATGGTGATTAAATAACTTATATAATCAATCTCTAGTTCTCGTCTACCATGAGTTGTCCTTTTATATAAAATTTTTTAAGTCGAAATTACATCTTGTAGTTTAAATTTACTTAGACAAATCTTATAAAAAAATAATTTTTATGTAATTTAAAAATATTCACTTAAATAAATTATTGAAAAAATAATTTTTGTTTAAGTAAAAAAAATTATTTAAGCTAAAATTATAAGAAATTTTAAAACTTTATTTTTTTCTTCTTTGAACTATAAAAAATTTGAGAAATTTTGTGTAAGATTATGTAGTCAATTATTTCTTAATTAATTTGTCAAAATTATCATTCTTATAACTCTTATCATCATTTTTAATAATTTAATTTAATTTTAGATAATTTTATTTTGTTAATACTTAACATAAGTAGTACACTAAATAATATATTTAAAATATTTGATGAGATGATATATATAAGAGTTTTTAATAATTAAGTAATCATTGATAAAAAATAATTTTTTTTAAAAAATTTCTATAGTTTAAAAAAAAAGATAAAGTTTTAAATTTTTTTCACAGTTTTAATTTAAGTAAATTTTTTATATTAAACAAAAATTAATTTTTTATTAATTTTACTTAAATAAAATAAAACTAACTTAAACAAATTTAGATCACAAGGATTCGAATTTCTTTATATGATACATGAGTGTATAACTATGTTTTAATCATTGGAAATTAATAAACTATTAATTAGTTAAGTAATATACTGAGAATAAGAATATTAACTCTTTTACTCCAAAGTCATCTGACATTGCCAAAGCAAAGTAAAGATAACACATTCTTTTACTCCAACCACATGTTTGGTGGACAAAACTAACTAATCTATTGTAGTCATCATCATAATTAAATAAGAAATTTGTTTAATAAACTTTCAAATACTAGAGTTGTTAAATTAACGCTCAAAGTCCAAAAAATAAGACAAATGTATTGAAATCTTTGATCAGTCAAATTTGAAGCATAAATTTTCACATTTTTTTTTAAAAAAATTCTACGAGTTTCAACTTGTTCTATATATATAACATGTAACTCTCGTAAACTAATCATTGGTTGTTATTGATAGATAATAGACAATGATTTGTTAATATTCACTCACATATTTTTTAATAGCAGTGTTTTAGCAATTTAAATTTTGCATGTATTTTAAAAAAAGTTGAAGTTACAATTCTCTAACGTATTTCTATAAAAATAGTATTCGTATAACACTCACTTATTATTATTTTACGTTAAATTATGTTAGCAAGCTACTTCTTTCACATATATATAAAGTTATATTACGTGAATATATTTTTAATCAAATATTATTATTTTCTTGATTCAGTCACATAATTTTTTCTATGTAATATTTTGCTTTTTCTTCAATCTTTTTAATTTTTAAAATCTTATTTTTTTTACTTATTCTTATTTAATATAGTTAAATAACTATTATTATAAAATAATATTTTAAAATTTAAAAAATTAAAGAATCATATAATATAGTTTTTAATAAAAAATTTATTTTAACTTTATAATGTCTATATAATGTACAATAAAAAAAGTATTTTACTTAATAAATATTAATTATATATATCATAGATTATAAATTCATGAAAATTATAATAAAAACATTGTTTATATTAATTCCTTTTTATATAATATCTTATAAAAATTAGTTTATAATTATTTATAAATAAAATAAAATATATATGTATTACAAGAATTACCCATCGGTTATTATAAAATGTCGAAAACAAAGTTAAGCACGGGGGAGGTGTTGTATTCTTGGAAAGCAAAGTTTTAACCTTACTTGAAATAGGATAGTGAAATGACAGTAGCCGTTACGCAGAAGAAAAGTTTCTTAATAATTTGACACGTGTCAAATAATGCAATTTGAAATATTACTTTTCATGTTAAATATAATTTTTTAAGTATTTATAATAATTCAGGAATTTAATTAATAACATAAAATTGTAAGTAATTTGTATACTTTTTTAATTATTCTTAAAGATATAGAGACTTTGTTATAATTTTTTATCCAATTAATTTTTTATTTTTATTAAAAGTATTATTTTGAAAATAATCAATAAAAATTAATTTATGAAATATCTTATAAAAGGATCGTGACAAATTAAATTAAATCATACATTTAGGACTCCATTTAATATTACATTAATAGTCAATAGAGACTAGACTACATATAATATAATAGAGATAAATTATATCCATTATTTACAAGCTGTAAACATTTTATGATGCATTATTTTTTCAATTAACATAATTTTTTCATAAAATTTAATTTAAATTATTAATTACATGTTTAAATTTAAGTTTGAATAATCATAAATATAAATTTATTTTAACGTTATTGATTATATTTTTACTTTAAATATGTGTTTACATAGTTTTTAACCAGCATGTTGCTTGTTTGTCTTAAATTTTTTTATAAACTCTTGTTACTAATTAAATAATGTTAAGGATATAATATTTAGATATGACAAAAATTTCACAATAATATGTTAATAAGGTCTAGTTTAGATAAACTTTAAAAAAATTATTTTAATATGTTAGAAAAAAGTAATCGATCATTGAATTTAAACTTGTTTCTATGTTAATGAATTTAAATGTTTGATGATAATAATAGTTGAATAAGGCTTATTGTAATCTAAACTATATATGCTAAATTATAGACCCATGGCAATGGGCTTATCCTAATTGCAGTCCTATTCTTCTTTGTCTCAAATCAGAGTTACCTTTTAGACTTATATATATATATATATTGTTTTTGAAAAATATTTATTATTTTAAAAAATTTTAAAAATAAAACTTCAATCACTAACATAGCCTATTGTTGTATTGCTGCATATGCATGCTTTTTAACCTAGCGGAATCAGATTCTTTAAAAATAATTGACAAAATGAATGATAAAATAATTACAAAACTCATATTAACAAGCGTCACTGGTCAGGGAAGTGACACATGACAATGCATTAGAGTGTCTCTCATCAAACGAGTATCACTTACACATAAATTACTCAAAGAAGTATCATTTGTGAGATGAATGCCACATGTCAATGCCGAAGTAGTAACACTCCTTTTAATAAACAGAAGCTGTTAAGGACATGTTTAGAAACGAGTAGTTGAAGGGAAGGAGAGGAGAGTGGAGATGACATGTTTTTAAATTTTAAATTAAAAAATTTATATATTATTTAAGATAAATATATTATTAATACATTAAGTTTATATTAATATATTATTTTATATTTTTAATTTTAAAAAATATTTTTAAATATATTTATTTAAAATGAAATTTTCAAACAACTCTTAAAAAAAAAGAATGTCACATGTCATGATATATTTTTGTCTTATGATTAATTAATTAAGTATTTTGAAACTAATTATAATTAATTAATTATAATATTAGTCACGATAAAACCATTGTTTTTTTATGTTTTTATTAATTACATATTTTTTATGACATATATGAAAAATATAAGATTAATATTAATAATATATTTTAAAATTTATACTTAAAGGTATAATTATCCATCAAAGAATTATTTTTTATTTTTAACATTTGAATCATTTTTTATTTTTTATTTTAAAATATTTAATGATACACTAGTGAAAAGAAGATTTTTTACGTCAATTTAAAAGAAGCCTTTTACATTAATTCTATATTCAATATAGATATAAACGAGATAGAAAGTTCAAAACTTTTTATGTCAGTTGTTAAAAACTGATGTAAAAAGTGTAACTTTCTACATCGGTTATTAATAACTCATGTAAAAAATGTTCTTAATATTCATTTTCGTCAATGATGTCAGTATTTTTTTTCTCTTAAAGTCTTAACGTTTGCATCAATATTATCAATATATTTTCTGAAGTTAAAATCCATAAATATCAGTGTTTATGGTGTTCGTCATGTGTTTCATGTTCATCGTGTTCTTCAAATTTTTCATATTCGTTGTATTAATTGTATTTGTGGTGTTTGTTGTGGTCATTGTTTTCTTCCTATTTAATTGTTGTTCATCTTTATTTGAATCAAAAATATAAAAAACATGCAATGTTTATCAAATCCTTTAAACAAGAAGAAGAAGCAACAAAAAGTGAAACAACAAAAAAATTGAAAGAAGTTAAAATAATTAATGTACTTAGAAAATCATTACATGTTTGTTGTCCTAGCTAACAGAATAAAAGTTTCAGAAACTTAAGAAAAATTTATCTTTAAATTTCTAATTTATGCTATTTCACTGACACATATCTAAAAATTTGAAATTTGAATTGATTTTACATTATTTTTCAAAAACAACTTATGTAAAATGTATATTTTACATCAATTATAAAATAAAATGATATAAAAAAATTCACGAAAATTTCAAAAATACGATTGCTATTAATATATTAAAAAATTGTTACATAAAATAATTTCATTTAATTTCCTATTAATATTATTTATATATATAAAAAAAAAGCTTATCCTGCAATTCACATATTTGCCGAGCGATGAGCAACTTTTAAATACCTGCACTGCTTGAGAAATTTCAAAAGAGATGACACGTCATTAAACTGTATTATTATTTTTATTTTAGTACATAAAAAAGTAATAAATAAATTACATACAACTAATAATAATTAATGTTATAATTAATTAATTATAATTAATTTCAAAATATTTAATTAATTATAAGATAATAAGATTTTAACAACACATGATGTTCTCCCTTTGAGTGGTGCTTATCCAAAAGGAATCACTACTATAGCATTGATACATGACAAATTTTTCTTTGAGTTTCTTCAAATTGAGTCACTTATGCAGAGAGAGTCACTCTTCTATAAGGTGATGTCTGTTTGAGGAGAATCATTTTGATCATTGAAATAAATTATTTGAGAAGAAGCTTCTGGTAATTTGATTTAATTTATAATGCATAATGGTCTCACTTTGGAGAAGTTGAACAGTAACTTTTTTTTAACATTAGCGTAATTAATGGGATGGTAGCGTGGGGAAGTAAGTAACCCTATCCCGTTGTGTGGTTGTTATAATATAAAGTATTTATTTAATTACGAATGGAGATAATAATTGATAGTTATGACATGAAGAAATAAAAGAAAGGGTTATAGAGGCTGTGTGCTGAGCGCTGCTGAATGTTGAAATATGATAAGTGGTAAGTGGTAATGTTGGGTGGTGTGGTGATCACAGAGATGCATGTGGAAACATCAATCACAAAACTTACTCCAAATTTGATTGGAAGCAGCAAAGGTTGGCATTTATAACTTCAAGAACTGTGTCTCCCTCTCCCATTTGCTTTACTTAGCAATGCAGGAATTCCTCCAATACCAAATCGGGAACGTTGCAATCTTTTCCTTGCAATGCCATTCACTACTTTTTCTCAGATTACGACAAATAATTGTACAGATTCTCTCTCCACAAATCGACCACATTAAAAATCATAAATCATCGTCACATTATTACGTAACATAGATATCTAGTATTAAATATTAGTAACATTTTTTACATGAACAATAAACAAATCAAAAAGCAGAAGCCACTCTCATTTCATGGATTTTTGAGCTCTCCCTCTTCTCTTATCAAGACAAATTAGTCTCAACACATTAATTAGCATGCTCTGTCTCACCTTAATTATTGAATCCTTCACTTTCTTTCACCGAACGCTCTAGATTATGAAAAAAATATTACTATTGTATTGTGCCATTTCAACGCCCTAAGTGTCAAACTATTTGATTTAAAAACAAATACAATTTTTTTAATCTTTCTACTTTTATAAAACATCACTTACTATAACAAAAATAAAAATAAATAATTTGTATATAAAATAAGAGTTTTGTTATCTTCAGTTTTTAAAGTTAAATTTTTTTTATAAAAAAAGTATATAATTATTATATTAAAATTATAAACATATAATAAATATTTTTTAATAAAATTTTATTATTATTAACTGTTTATTTTTAATTGATAATAAAATTTATTAAATAAATGGTTAATAAAGATTAATTTTAGAAATTAAAATATTCCACCTGTATAATATTAATGATTTTTTTTTTATGATCGATGAGTAGTTTAAGAGCTTTATATTGTTAGATTTTATTGTATACGTGCGTCAAATGATAATGACAGAGAAAGCCAATATATATTGATAGATTCTCTTGCTTTGAAGCAATTTAATTATACTCACTTTACTGCTGCTGACATTTCTGCATACAGCTAACCACACACATGCAAAAGCTGTGTCCCTAGCTTGCCTCTTCTGTTTCTCAACCTTTGTATGGAAGAAATCAAGAAAGTCATCTACAGCCCAATAAACATGATGACAAAACAAATAAACACTTGAGAATTGAGAACAATCATAAGCAACCCCTATAACTCCTCTTTCTATCTCTAGCCAAAATTAGGATAAACAAAGAATAATAATAATCAATTTTATTTTCTTAAATTTTAAGTATCAATTATTTTAGTATATAATTTTATAAAAGTTTCTTTGATTTCTAAATTTTAAAATGATATTTTATTTTTAAAAATAAATTAAACAGGACTTAAATAAGTAATTTTAAAAAAATGAAAGACAAAAACGATCAATAGCTATATTTTAAAGGACTAAAATAGTATTTATTTAATAAATAAATAATATATTATTACATATGATAAAATTTTATTAAAAATATTTATTAATATTTGAAGGTATATTTTTGAACACAAATTAACAAAATGGATAAATAATAATAAAAAAAAAAAAGAAATTAAGAAGAGAAGTGAGGTGAGGGAATAGTGGGCCCAGAGAGGGTGGGGAATGGTGCATCCTGCAAAGTGAAGTTTAGATCACGCGGATAAGGGTTTGTTAGAGTTCTCACATGATTCGTGAATAACCAGCTCACCCTTTTCAACGATTGCGACTACTCCTTCTTTTTCACCCTCTTATCCAATATTACCCTTACGCTCCCTTCAAAATCACAATCCCATTCCTTTCTCAAAACTCACCTTTTTTTATGCTCCCTACAACCCCATCTATATATATAAAAAACAATCTACAATTTCAATATACCAAAATCTATATAGCTACCTCTAGCATAGAGGCATGGGCATGCATGACATTGTGTTAAAAAATGACAAAATAAACTATTAAAATGATCCATAGCTTTGACGTATCCTATTCCTCTATCTATCTCCCTTCTACGAAAAGAAATGGGATCAAGAATAAATGGAAAGGCAAAGGTCAACATGAAGCACAATTTGTTATGAGGCTGCCCTTACTAGAGGCCCAGATCAGAAACAAAGAAAAAGAAAGCCTCAAAAGCACCACCGAATCAGCTTCAAATCACCATAAGACAAAGCTGCCCATACATTAAAAGGGATTAAAAAAACATGGTGTTAGAGACAACGCCTTTCCTCATATAGCTAAAGTTCCCCTTCCACCCTTTTACTTCTCCTTACTTACCAAGTAAGAATATCTACGCTCCCCAATTTTAAATATAATCTTTCTACCTTACTCTTTTAATTTTTTTTATACTCACCTTGCACCTCACTTTATTCTTTTGATTCTTTTAAAAATATCTCCTTGCTCACTGTCTTAAAAGAAATTACTGTATCATATAAAATTATCTCGACTTAATTGTCTAAGTCTTTATAAAAGTTATCTCATATAATTTTATTGTTTCTCCTGTATTTTAATTTTTGTTCTATTTAACTGACATGATCCATGTTACTGTCAAATAGATAAAAAAAAAAACTACAAAAACAGTAAAATTATTGTATAACAACTAAATTTAAATTATATAGCTTTTATACAAATTGAATATTTAATTAAACCAAACTATCCCTTATTCATGGTCTCAATCAATCTTAATGCAACACATGACTAATTTTTTTAATTCACCCAAAATAAATTAAAATTTCTCCTTATACACTATGGTTGTGTGATATATTTATATATATTATATCTTTGCAGACTGATGGACACGAGCATTGACTAGTTAGTAAGTGATATCGGGATGTTATAAAACAGGACTGTGGAGGGTATATCCGTCCAAGACACAAAAAAGGACAACCCCATACATCAATAAGCGTAGACAGTGTTGTTCTTTCATATGATTGTTTTTGTCCACTATTCATCTCCATGTATATATCAATAACATATTGAAAACCCTTCTTTTCATTACCGTACCCTCCTCTTCTCCTTCGACGCTTTTGTTCCAAACCAAAATAAAAATGGAAAATCATCAACATGTTCAAGGTCTAACACCCGAAGAATTCTCCGAACTCGAATCCATCATAAAAAAATACCACATATTCGAGCCTTCCTCAAACACATGTTCTTCCATTATAACATACCGAATCGATGCTCCCGCCAGCACGGTGTGGCCCTTCGTTCGAAGCTTCGATAACCCTCAAAAGTACAAACACTTCATCAAAGGGTGCAACATGCAAGGTGATGGAAACGTTGGAAGCATAAGAGAAGTAACAGTTGTTTCGGGTCTTCCAGCATCAACAAGCACCGAAAGGCTCGAGATTTTGGATGATGACAAACACATACTAAGCTTTAGGGTTGTTGGTGGCGAGCACCGACTCAAAAACTATCGATCCGTTACGTCGGTTAACGAGTTTAACAAAGAGGGTAAGGTTTATACTATTGTTTTGGAGTCTTATATCGTAGATATACCCGAAGGGAACACCGAAGAGGATACAAAGATGTTTGTTGATACCGTGGTAAAGCTCAACCTTCAGAAACTTGGGGTCGTGGCTATGGCTATTTCAATGCATGGACAATGACAATTAAGAATGAATGCGTTGTTACTTGAAATCTTCAAAGGGGTTTTCCCGTTGATGAACGTCTCCTTGAGCCTCTAAGATTGCATAGTAGAGGATTGTACTTGCAAAATAGGCAATTTTATGCTTATGTTATGACATGGATGAATGTTTAGGAAGTGGGATACGTTGGTGTTAATTAGTGTGTGTTTGCTTTCACGTTAGCATGAATTTTAATGTACCAAAACGGAGGAACAAGCACACATTTTAGAGTTGGACTCTGTTTGTTGTTATTCAGACTTTGGGTTTGAATTCATTGATAATGTTTACTAACATACACGGTTGCTGGGATTTTCATTGTTTCTTAACTTCTTCATTTTCTTCATCGTAAAATAATAACAATAATAATACATTTTATTTGTTTTTATTATTATTAGTGTTTGATTAGACAGTTGAAATTTGTTCATTTGTATATGTTCGAATAATTAATTCCTTATTATATGATATACGTGCCAACAATAATGATATCAATTCGTAAGGTTACTTTTGTTTTATATATCGTCGTTGGGACGGTTGCCGTTTTTAAATTCAACTAAATATATGTGGTGGTTATGTTATGTCCTTTATGTTAATTTAGTCAATAGGATGGAAATAGAAAAATGGTTGGAATCTAACATGGATTGAATGCAGATTTCAAGCTTTCTTAAAATGGAATGGGTCTTAAAATATTTAGATTTGGCCTTCTGTGAAGTAATTGACTGAGTCTGAAACGAAGAATTAAGAAAAAGTAGATACTGTTGCTGATGAGTTCCCATGCATATGATTTTTTTTCTTTTTCGGTCTAAAGTTCCCGTGTACATAAATTAAAAGTTGAGATATTTGACGTCAAATATCATAGTTTTTTGCTCTTTTTTATCAATAATTATAGTTGTGAAAATGACATGCGATCTGCTTAATCATATTATCTAAATGGTTGTAGGTTCGACGACTGGGCTTTGCGTGACCTTTAAATATAAAAATTAAAGTTCAAAAAACCCAATTGGATATTGACAAAAGATAATAACAATTGGATCCAGATGTTTATATTAAAAAAATGAACAAAAAATTCGCGTTAACCTTATAACTCAACTGGTATTAGATTCTTCTTAAACTTAATGTGTGTGTGCAAAATCGTAGCATTGGTTAAAATTGAAGAGAAAAAAAGAGGTGGATGGTGGTTGAGTTAGACGCCTTTTTGTGCGGCTTAAATGTCAGAGCCCGAATTCAACGTTAAGAACAGCAAAGTGAGAAAATTTCGTGATGACTTGTGACCAACCTTCAGCAACATGTGACTGTGAATGTGAGTATTAAGTTTCTCTCTCTCTCTCTCTCTCTCTCTACACAACACGAGTATTTCGTTCATTTTTTGGCGAGCAAGGTAAAGGGATTTTATAAAAGTCAATGTAAAATTATTCAGTTTTTCATTTTTTTTGCTTACATAACATAACACGGCTTCATAACTTTTATGTTCCACTTTGGGCCTCGGCATAACTTTCTGACTATGGTATTGAAGTTGGACAAATTTTGCCGTCACTTTTATCCATAATTTCACACATAAATTGAATAAATATATTTTTATATTATTTAAGAGGTTTTGCTAGTCTGAGAATTTGGGAAACAACAAACATAAAAGGACTAACCTATAGCATTAGGTACAAAAATATAAAATGCGAACAAAAAGTTAAGCACATTGACTTTATACAATTCGCTTTCATCACAAGTGTGTATACTTTAATTATAGCTTTTTAATTCAGTCTGCAACATTTGAACCATTTTATTGAGAGTTAGACGAAGAATTGATCATGACACAATACCCAAAAAACGATTAAGGTTGGTAATATTGGATCAAAATAGAGTGAGAAACGCTTGAAAATGGGCTTTTACTGTTCGTAAGGTTATCATTCTTTAGGTTCATTCAGCAATGGACGTGTCCGTGTTTAAGTGAAAAACATGGCTACGAAGGTCAAGCTTCTTCGGCTTTCTAAGGTACTTGATTACAGCTTAATAATACTGGCCCAAGAGAAAAAAAAGGGGCTTATAATCGTTATTTAAAATTAACTTTTCAATAAAAGGTTGAAACATATCCTTTATTTTTATATGCGATAAAATTTTTTATTTAAAAATTCTTACATTTAATTTAAACTTTTTATTTAACTTACACGTAATAAATTATAATTAATTTATTATTTCACGTTAAATATAAATTATATAAAAAATTTAGATAAAATAAAAAATTCATATAAAGTATACAAATTTTTAGATTTATATTAATGTGAGAATATCTTTTTTTTTATATTTAAAAAAATATTTTAATTTTTTTACATGATTTTTTTTATTTTAATTTTCATTTTTGTAAACTTATATTCTTATTCTTCTTTACTGATGTGTTTTAATGAAAAAAAAATGGACAACAATATTTTTAGTAAATCACGTTAATAATATAAATTAAAATAAAAAATCATAAAAGTATAAGGCAAAATTATAAAAAAACTAAAATAGGAAATCACTAAAAAAACTAAAAGTATATTTAAGTCTTAATAAAATTTATAATTTTAACTAAACAAGGAGCTTGGGGGAATGAAAAGATAGCCTAGGGCCCACATCCAAGATATGGCTTTGTCGATTTTGAGGAACAGACACTAATATAGTTGATGCCCCGTCACCTAAAAGGTTTTACATGGCCCAAATGTTAGCTTGTCTTGTATCACTTAATTAGCCAACCAACTTAACTTGGCCTATAGATCCAAACGTGACAGGTGGGAGAAAAATAAAAGTTAAAAGAATAACAAACATTTGGTTTGTTTTATGCTCCCCGTTTCATTTGATATGTTTTTATAACAACTATAAAAAAGTTCTTTTGGTTTTTATTTTTCTGACAAAAGATGTTGATTTCCCCATGATAGTTTACACAAAAAAAAAATTTAATCGAGAAATAAAATAATATTCTTATGAGTAAAAATTATATCAATTTACACTTAAAACAAATGAAACGTCGCATTTTCATTATCTCCTCTAAAAAAGGAATGGGGGAGGGTGAGGTAGCCTATTTGGTTGACATTCGAAGCATTACGAAAGGTTATTTTTATTATTTTTAAATTTTTTATAGTTATGAATTCTTTAATACAAATTAATGAATATTTATATATTTCCTAAATAAATTATTAATTTTATTATTCATTAAAATAAAAATAAAGATAATAATAGTTTTATATTTAAAAAGATATAAAATAGTCTCTTAATTTATAAAATATCATAAAAATTATTTTTTTAGTATGACATAATAGAAGTTAATTCTCTTTGCAAACATGTCCAAAATCTTACATAGATAATGTTTTTTTAGCGACTATTAAAAAATATTAATACTCATGTAAACATATAAGTTAAGAGCGACAAAAAAATTAATCATAATCATTTACAAAAGTTTAACTTACAGTACTTTTTGAAGTCAAATTCATTAATAATTTATTATGTGCTAAAAAGTTAATATTTTTCTCAATATAAATAAGTATGATATCGACAAAAAGTTCATTAATCATCTTGTTTAAAGTCTTCTCAATAATTTGTATTCTTCAAATGGGTCTCTATGTAGCTCCTATAGAGAAAGTACTTTTTTTCGGTGTGGTACTAGAAAGGTAAGAAGAAAAAAAAAGCTTAATGAGATCTCATAATTATTTTTCTCTTTCGAGAAAAAATGAGAGCATGAAATGGTCGAAATGACAATTTTTTTCATTTATTTATATATCATCATTATATTCAAAGGATTAAAAATATTTAATATAAATATGTTCTCTATTTTATCTCAATAAAAATATTGATTAACTTTTTTTTTTTTCAGGGAGAAAGAAGACCCTCTGCAGTTTTTAAAGTTTGTCCAGGGAAAAAACAGGTCTCTATGTTCAATTTAGACAGAGTGACATTCAACTTTTGAGGTGTAAAAGAATTATTATTTTTTATCACATTATTGATCATATATATATTTTTTTATTTTAATCTACCTGACACCTTATTTTGAGGGGTTAAAAAAATTAATATGAATGAGAAATAAATAGTGGTTCTTGAAAAAGTATGCATGTTGATAGAGAATTGTGAGAATTGGGTAAGTAGAAAATGATCCTTAACCTATGGAGGCATGGAGCCACGCAAAACAACACCGACATCAGAGACAGCATGGGTGCGGGGCTATGAATCTATTATCTATGGCGCACAAATTAAAATCCCACAGTTTATGCAAAAAATTCAAGACACCTATGCTATTGTCATTTCCCATTTGGCACTATTTTCACTTTACACTATTGTGAAATAATTTTTAATTATTAATTTTAAACATTGCACATTTTTATACTTTGAAATGGTAAATATTTCCAATTTTATGTAATAACCAATAATAAAAAATTAATAACTTTTTTATCCCTAAAAGTGTAAGTTTTTTTTTTTTTTTATTTAGTCCTTGTTTTGTCGTCTTTCATAAAATATTTTATTTTAACAAATAATTCTTCATGGTTTTCGTTTCTCAATTATCCTCTTTAATATAGAGAAGTTAAATAAAAATAAATAAATAAATAAATTTGTATAATTTTTAATAAATTAATTTAAAAAACAAAGAACGAGGCATCAAATAAAAATTCGTAATTTTTTAGATTAAAAACAAAAAAATTGTAAAACGATTTTTATTCTATATGCTGTAATTTGGTTAAATAAATGTAATAAAACTTATTAAAAATTACTATTTAAAAATATAAAATCTATTTAATATTTATTCTTGTAAGTAACAAGCTTATTTTAAAAAATAATTTTAACAACTATTAATCCATATATTTAATTTATAAAAAAGGAGTCACATTAAGGCATTGATTAAAAATTAATAAATAATTTTTTAATAAAAATACATTAAATATAAAAATTATTTTTATAATTTAACAAAAATATTTCTGTCTGTGGTTCTTTAACCATTGTCCTAGCATTTTTCCAAAACAAGGTAATGCTAATAGTTACGATAATTATCTGCGATGACACATATACATGGGAATAGCACTGGCCATGCAAAACACATCAACACAACTCGTAGTGTGTTTCATTTTTCTTTATTTTAAAAATATTATTCAAGCTTAATAATTTTTTAAGAGAATTTAGAAAAAAAATTATTGATTTCTTTTCTTTCTCAAAAAACATTGCATACTTAATTTGCTGAAATAAGCTCGAGATCGAATAAGGACCTTAATTCGATACCAAAATTTGTCGTCATTATTGCTGTGCTTACATCACAATTCGATCTATTTCTCTCTCTCTCTTTCTCTGGGTCTGTGTCTAACAAAGTACACAACACAGCTATACTACAAGCCTACATAGGCTTACAAGCATAACAGTGTTTCACTTCTCTCTCTTTCATATATCAATTCCCTTATGCTTTTAGTTGTTACATTCTGAAGGAAAAGCTTGTACTTTCTTTACCTCATTTCACTCTTGTTTCTGTTCACGTTAGCATCTTGTTTTAAAACAGCTAAAAAAGCAAGGGGCTTTAACTGAAAATGTTTCTGAGTCAATCTGCTATGAACAGGAGTTTGAACAGAGAGAATGCAGATATTTTGGTTGTGATGAGTGCAGTGAAGCAGGTGATAATAGGTGACAAAAGAGATCAGAGAGAAAGAGAAATGGGCCCAGTAAAGCCTGCAACACAAATGAGTGGCACTGCACCAAAGACTACTACAACTACTCTTACTGTGTTCTCTCTCTTCTTTTCTTGTTTTTACTCATTCGTGGCTCTGCTACCTCCATCTATCTCAATTTTAATGAATAACACTAACAATACTTTTTCATTCATCTCCAACACTCACTTATAGGTGCATAGCTAGCTTTGTTCTTTTTTCTTGTTCTTTTGTATGCTCTCTTTTCATTGTGCCTTTACACTCTCTTCCATGCTTTTCGTTTTCTTGAGGTGGGTGTTTTTTTATATTTGCAAAAGGGTGGATAAGACAGATAATGATATGTTATTGTTTGGAGCTCAAAGAGTTGAGAAGAGAAGGGTAAACAATGAATCTTGATGGGATCTGTGAAGATTAAATTTGGTTATTGGGGTTGGAATGCTTGGATTAAAATAAGTAATGCTTTTGTTCATGCAAAAGACATCAACTCAACAAAGTTTTGATGTTGGCCTATTTTGGTGATGTTTTGTGCTAGATGGGAATGACTGATTTCTGGTTTGCTTCTTTTTTTTGGACAAATTAATGGGCTAGTTCTTTACCATTGTGTTTCTGCTTATGATTTATAATCTTTAAAGGTCAAATTTGATGACCCTCAAACATTTGGAACTTAGAATAAGCTGTATGCTTGTTTTTCATGTTCCTTTTTGTTTTTCTAGGTTCTGAGAGGGCAACTACACATCCTAGGAAGAAGCTGTGAAGATTTCTGGGGTGTCAAGTAAAGTGCCATATGGTGGGTCCGATTGTTGTGGGAGATAGCTGATAGGTAACTCCTTATTCCTATCCTTATTAAGGAACGGATGTTTCACGTGATTTTGCTAATGAACATACTTTTGACTTTGTTCTTCTCTTGAAATCATTTGTGTCATTTAGCCGATTAGTTATCTAGTGAAAAAGCCATTTTTTTTTTTATTAAAATCAAATTTCACTCTTCAACTTTCAGTAAATGGTCTACTTTGGAATGATGCTCAATTAAGTCACATGATGCACAATTGTTGTCTATTACTTTTCTTGGTGCCTGGTTCAAATTTGTTTCCTATTCTTCCTTGTAGCATGGATCTTTCTTGACATATCTATTTTCTTCAAGAGAGCAAGTTAATTCTTCCAAACGAAAGGGCTAACTATAATCCTTCTAAGAAAGGGGATAACTAGATTATACTAGTCCGTATTGCTATGAATTTGAACAGTGTGATCATGCCATTCTTGAAGTAATGCTGTTCTGGAAAACCATTGAAGAAATAACTAGAGCCTCTTTGTTGCATTTCCTAGATGGAGAATGATATGTACAGTGCACCACTGGACATGGCTGGTCGAAATTCTAATGTCATAGAGGGAATTACACAGCATTTTGCACCAAAGCCACTCATTTATTGCTATTCATTTGACCTCAATAACCAAAACCCCATCATAAATGGAATTCCAATACTTGCTGGAGAGCAAGGTGAACCTATCACTACAAGTAATGTCCATGACGAGGGTCGCATCATAAATCCTCCTGGTGTTGCTGGTTCCAATTCTTTTGTTACATCACAAGGAAAGAATTTTGTGGGAGATGCCTCAAATCTCATTAACAACGATTTTCAAGAGCATTTAGCTGGAGGAAGGCCAATTACTCCAGCTTCAATTGCTGCTAGAATTGGTCTTCAAGAAACTTTAGGGAATTCGACAACTTTGTCTCCGTCTGTCTGTTCATTGGAGGCATTAGGACCATATATCTTCAATAATTGGCAAGATACATCAAACCCTTTGCCTGCAACTTTTGGTGATCATGGCTATGATGAAGTACATTGTAATGGTAAGTGGAATGTCAACAAGTTTCCAAAAGCTCAAGAGGTTGATGGGACTGGATTCTTGGCTCATTCATCCATAGGAAACCTGGATCCCAGTGGATGGACATCGTCAAATATTGCAAACTTAGCCAATCTTGCTTACAATTCCTCTAATTGTAGTAATGAGCTATCACTAAGTCTTGCAAGATCTCCAACTACGGGTCAGTGCTCAGAAATGAGTTGCTCCGATGTGTCACATTGCATGAATGGAACAAAGTCAGGCTTGGAGCAGCCCTCATGCAGCAGTAAGGAACTGTCTATGAGTTTAGGTTCAAACAAACATGTCCAGTTTTCACCAGCAATCTTAGGGTCCAGATATCTTGCTGTAATTCAAGAGATACTTGCTCAAATTGCAACATATTCATTTGAAAATGTAGAACAGGTAAATTATTCAGCTGCTGGTGTTAAAGCAGGAGGAAATAAATATACTTCAGTTTTCATGCCAAAGAGAAGGGTAGCAATAAATCAAAATGTAAATTCTATGTCTGAAGCACATGTAGAATCCCCATTACAAAGACATGCAGCTGAACCAAACAAATCCCAACTGCTCATGCTTCTACAGCTGGTAAAACGCCACGACTTACACTCATTTGTTATAGTAGAATATAATTTGTAATGGTTGAATTATATGGAGTAAACCCCAAATTAGGCCTTGAGATTATAGCTTTGCTCACTGTAGTCTCGGACTTGTTCAAATCCTCATTTAGTCCTTGACTTTATAAAAGATCATTCATTTGTTATGATTGCACATGATAAGAAATCATATAGTAAGTTTTTATTAGTAATTGTAGTATTTAATAGTATCAATGTATTGAATTGCATTGAATTTTGTAATTTTTAATAAAAATTGTGTAATCAAGGATTAAAGGAACTAATATGGGAATTTACTCAATTATATGTGCAAACATGTTTACTTTGCAATTTTCATTTTTCCAAATTACTAGTTATTGAAGGGAAAAATTGGTAATACTCTGTCAATGATTTGAACAACTAATTGTGCAACGTTGAACAGTTGTGGGTTGAAGTTCTCATCCTAACATACTGATAATAATCTTCTTTCTACTCAGGTGGACAATCGATATAGTCAGTGTTTGGATGAGATTCATACTGTTGTATCTGCATTCCATGCTGCTACTGAGCTGGATCCACACATGCATGCTCATTTTGCTCTTCAAACGATCTCTCTCCTGTACAAGGACTTGCGCGAGAGGATTAGCAATTGTATTCTTGCCATGGGATCAAATTTTAACAGTTCATGCTCAGAAGAGGAGATGGAATGGTCTGTTGAAACTTCATTCATTCAAAAGCAATGGGCTCTCCAACAGTTGAAAAGAAAAGATCAGTTATGGAGGCCCCAAAGGGGCTTGCCTGAAAGATCTGTCTCGGTTCTACGTGCTTGGATGTTTCAGAACTTCCTCCATCCGTGAGTTACTGTACTAGAAAAGATAATGATCTCAATAAGATGTTGGGCTGTTTTCATCAGATGCATGCTTGATAAATAAACTCTCAAATTAGTCCTTCGGATTTTAAAAATCCTTTGTTAGTCCTTGATTTTTTTGGAGTCATTCCTTTTAGTCCCTTTTCACTTTATTTTTTATTATCATTTTGCGCTAAAAAGGACCAAAGTGAATGTTGCTTTGTAAAGTCAAGAACTAACTAAATGTTTTTTTAAATATGGACTAAAATTCACGACTCAGAATCTTTAGCTCTATTTTGAGGGTTTGCTAATTTAGAAGCTTGGAGCTATCCTTGTTAACATCAACTCTTAAGGTTGAATTTATTTACAAAAGGGTAAATTTTCATTGGAAAGGAACACATTTATGCATTAAAGGTATTTATAAATGACAATGAATATAGTTAATTTTAATAAAATCTTACTATTATTGGTTCCCTATACTTAGTTTAACATTGTCGTTTTAATATAATGTGATGTGATGCATTTCAGGTATCCTAAAGATGCAGAGAAGCATTTACTTGCAGTAAAAAGTGGGTTGACCAGAAGCCAGGTACTTGTTGCTCATGTTACAGTTGATTGGAAAGGAACATCTGCTGTGAAAAATATAAACCTTGTAGGGGGGGAAATTGAAAACATCGTTATTTTTTATGATGATTTGAGCTGTATTTATGGTTGATTGACCAGGTATCCAATTGGTTTATAAATGCACGTGTGAGGCTATGGAAGCCTATGATTGAAGAAATGTATGCTGAAATGAATAGAAGAAAAGCTTGTAGAAATGAAGAAGGAATGGAGAGCACCCATAGAGGCCGGATAAGCATGAACAATCAAATGTTGAATATCAATTAATGCTGAAGAAAAGTCACATAACAATATGATGGAGCATCATCATTATTACTATTATTAATTTGTTTTTTTGGATCATGTAAGAAACACGACACAACTGAAATCAGAATTGTGCATAATGCTCTGTGCCTAGTTGGGTATTATATGAGTTACAAATTATCTTGAAAAGCATGCTTTCATATAATGGATGTCCAACATCAAGATTAGCATTTATAATAACATAAAATTATCAGTAAATATCACTGAATTTATTTAAATGTCCAAAATGTCTTACCCTGTTTCAGTTTGATTATAAATTCTTAGCTGTGTTTGTAGCACTCTGATTGTATAATCAATTTCGAAGATTTGGCTTAATATAACTAATGGGCTTCTTTAAAAAGTGGGTGATTTCTTGGAAAGGATTTGAGCTTCAAAATAAGTTAACATAATTTGACTTATTTTCATTATGAGCCAAGAAAAGGTTAACTAAATTAAAATTATTAATTTGGTAACTTGCTTATAGATTGATTCATTGAATTTAAAAAGTAAACATAATATTTTTGTTGGTCAAAAGCTCAGTGCAAGGGTAACAAGATTCTTGGGTGCCCAATTTTTTTAGTCCAACCTAGTAAGTTTAATTAACATATCTAAAGTCATTTTGCTAACCTGTTAAGTTTGCTTCTTGGATTAGGCGTCTCTCTTTTATACCTGCTCTGGCAGCATTAAAGTAAATATAAATTCACCTCCATTCTAAAGTAAAACCAAACATGATATTAGATTAGATTCTACATGTTTGGGCATAAAACGCACCATAAGATACAGTTAAGTAACTTTATATAGGATTACGCCTAACTGTAGAGACACAATATAGGTTAACATATCAATTGGTGATATTAAAAATGAGTTTATACACTAAAGTAGAATTACTTTATATTATAAATATTAGTATATTTTAAATATTTAATGAGTCCATTCAGAATATATTCTATTCACAATGAAATCTTAAAAGAAATTATTAATCTCAAAATCAAACTGCATAATACATAATTGATTTTCAAAATATATAGAGTAATGTTGATAATATACTTTTTGTAGAATCGATTCACTGATACATTCTTTAATTTGTGACCTGTCTATAAAGTAATTAAAAGGATAATTCATAAAATAAAAGCAAAAAATGTATTTAAAACATATATTATAAACATTTATTGTGTAAAAAATCCAATTTATTATTTTGCTCTCCAATTTCAATTCAATTTTACAAAAAATAATTTTTAAAATAATATTAATAAAGTACACAAATTAATTTGTGAATGGTACAAAAACAATTGTACCTTTCTTTTTTTCTTTCTCTCTTACTTCTCTCGATCTTTATTTTTTTCTCACTTTTTGAATTTTGTTTTTCTCTCTCTTTTTTATAAATGTCTCATAAAATCATATTTGTACAATTTTATTTCATACCAAATAAAAAAAATGTTTAAAAATTTTCATGAAAGAAAGTAAGTTATAACTCTTAATATATTAGTTAATCAATCACAAAATATAATTTTTTATTAAAAATAAAAATAGAAGTGAATTGTCACACCCTTTACCAAGAAGTTTTTATTTTATTTTATTCTTTAATTAATGTTTTTAAGGTAATAATTAACAATTTTCTCGTGTAAATACACATAATTTTATAATAATACTTAAAATGAAGGTTAAGTTATAAATTCAATCTAATTCTTATATGAGTAAATATTTTAATTTTATTTTTACCGTTTAAAAATAAGTCAAAAATGTTAGTCAAAAGAGATCAAAGTATTAAAACAAATTTTTTTTATAAGAATTAAAATGTAAATTTTTAACTATACAAACTAATTTATAAATAAATTTTAATTATATGAACTAAATATCTATTCTATAACCGATTATAATTTTTTAAATATATATTTTAATTAATCATAATTTTTAAAAGAATAGAGGATATCAAATCAAATTTTATTGAAAAAAAATTTGTATTGTAATGCAATTTTATCTTTAGAGCACATTTAATTCTTGATTAATAAAAAAAATTACTTTATTTATAGGATTTTGTTAATTTAATGGATAAGATTAAGTTTAGACATTTAAAAGGAAGAAGCTTTTATTAAAAAATAATGTATTCATAATGTTAAATTCAATTTCAATATTTTTATCTTGTATCTTTCTTTTAAAAGAATGAATAAATATCAATATTAACATTTTTATTTTAATATATATTATACATTAATTTTTATATAATATTTTTTTTAAAAATCTATATAAGTAAAAAAAATCTCTTTTTAGAATATGAAACTATAATGAATACAATTTTTTTTTAAAAAAAATACAAGTTTTTAGCCTCTTAAAATGTTTTATTTGGTACTTTATTTTTTTTCTTTAAATAAATTCATCAATTTTTTTTATTACTTTTAGTTAAAATATATATTTAATCCTTAAAATTAATACTTATTTACAAGTTCATTCGTATAGTTAAAAGTTTATGTTTTAATTTTTATAAGAGTATTTTTTTACTCCATTCTCTTTAATGTCTTCAACACATTTTTAAATAACAAAAACTAATATAAAAATTTTTACTCGTAAAAGAATAAAATTGTGTGAAATGAAAGAAGAAGATTAAATTCAAGTCAATTTTATTGAAGGAAGAATCTCCAATAAAACGAAAGAAGAAGATTGAATTCAAGAACTCGATTTTATTGAAAGAAAAATTTCCAAAATTATAGAAGCAAGGAGAATTACAGAAGAATCCTTAGAGAAACAAGAACACAAATTACAAAGATGAAGATAAAAAAAGATGAATAACAGAAGTGTATCAGAGAGAAACATAAAAAAGAAACTAAAAGAACATCAGAGAGAATGATTCTAACACCCGCCGTGCTTTTCTCTCAAAGCTGAAAGTCCTTTAAATGCACATTCCTTCTACGATTCCATGCACTTCTACGTGTAAGTGTAACTAGGGGTGTGTCAATGCGGCCTAGCCAGCCTAAAAATGGGTTAGGTCGAGCCAACCTTTTTTTTAAATGTGAATAGAAAAGTGCAGCCGCCCCGTTTAGGATTGGGCCATGGGCTGGCTCACCATCTCGTTCAAAAATTAATTTACAAAAATATAAAATATTAAATTTTAAAAACGTAAAAATTATTTATATTTATAAATTTAAAGCAATAAAATATAATTTAACTATAACTTTATAATCTTAAAACACACAAATTTTAACAACTTAAATCATAAACCATAATCTACAAACTAAAACAAAGTAATAATTCACAATAATTTTGAAATCTTAATCTTAATTAAAATAAATAGTTTATGAATCAAAGTTGAAATCATTAAACATAATTCATAAAGTAAAATAAAGTCTTAAATTACAAAAACTTTAAAGTTTTAATCATCATCCTCTAAATTAAGAATATTTCAATTTGATGCTGCATTGGAAGAAAATACTTGCACATTTTGATTGTCATCCTCATCACCAACATCATCATCATTATTTATACCCATGGCTGCTTATCACAATTAAAAAAGATAATATCTAACATTAAATTTAAAATAAAAAAAATTGATACTTCAAATTGGTATAATAGTATCATGTAAACAAAATAAATTACCAATCACGTAACCAATTTTGAGTACATATCAAAGCTTCCACATGTTTTGACAAAGGATGATTCCTATACTTGTTAAGGACATGTGAGCCAAAGGTAAATGCATATTTAGATACAACAGTAGTAATAAGAACACTTAGCACGTCACGTGCCAACATTGATAGTTCAAAAAATCAACTTTTATTATTTTTCCACCATTGTATAACATCTAAATCATGATGATAATTAATATCAATAGTGGACTCCTCCAAATAAAGATCAAGTTGAGATTTTCTAACCTTAGAAGTTTGTTGTGACTTGTGCAATTTGAAGTCCTTGACATAGTCAACATGTCAAAAGTAAGTAGATAACATGAGATAAAGATTTTTAAAAATATAATAAAAAATATACAATTATTAACTACTAAATTTTAAACTTACATAAAAAACAAAAGATGTGTCAGTCTTTGATTCCTGATGCACTCTAAAAGTAGAAGTTGAGGAATAAATATGACTATGTGCACTAGAAGTTATGCTACAATAATGTTCAAATAGTTTATATAATTTTTCTTTAACTTGTTGCACCTTTGTTTCATAAGTAGAAGCATCAACTTTTGAATAATAATAATACAATAATTCAAGCTTCATCCTTGGGTCAAGAATTGCTCCTAATGCAAGCACAATACTATATTCATCATAATATTTTTTAAACTTTACATAAAATACAAGTTAGAAGTAGGATACGATGTACAAGAAATCAAGGTAGTAGTAACATAAAAAGGAAATAAGAAGAGTACTCTGAAACATCAAATAAGTTGAGTTTCATCTTGTAAGAACATCTAAAGATAGTGCTTTTGAACTATCTACACCACCAACTCGATCAATGCAATCATTAAATTTTCTCATTCTACTCTCTGAACCCTTCACATATTTTATGCTTTCTCTAATCTTGTATAAGGCATCACTAACAACCTTCAACCATTCTTGAACAATTAAATTTAAAATGTATGCAAAACATTATACATGAAAAAACTCTCCATCACATAACAACTTTTGTAAGGTTAACTGACTTTTCAAATGTTGTTGCATAACATCATTAGCAGATGGATTATCCAAAGTAAGACAACATATTTTCTTCTCTATCCCCCGATCAAATAAAAATTCATGTATGATTTTAGACAACTCAAATCTAGTGTGAGGAGGAGGCATATGACATAAATTAAGAAAATATACTCTTTAATTTCCAATTTGAGGCAACAAAATGAGCAGTCAAACATATGTAACCTTCAGTAGTACGATCAATTCATAAATCAGAAGCTAAAGATATTCTTAAAAGAATGATAGACATCTCTTGTCTAACTTTCTCCTTCTTTCTCATGTACATTTTTAATACATCAGATCTAATAGTATTTCGAGAAATAAGGTTTAAATCTGGATTCACATACTGCATCCAAGTCTTAATCTTCCTAAGTTCAACAAAATTAAAAGGTAAACCATGTTCAATGATTGCAGCTGCTAACATATCACGCGATATCATTTGATTCACCTTACAAGATTTTAGTTTTCCTTGCATATTTACCATCATTTGACCAATATTTTCAAATTTAATTTCTTTACATATTATAACATGGCGATTTAAATGTGATGTTCCATACTTTTTACCTCTACATTTATACTCATTTCCACAACTATTACATTTTGTCCTTTCAATTCTACCATCACCTAATCCTATCTTGGTGAAAAATTTCCAACAATCAGATGTGGTTGTTTTAACTCTTTTCTTAGCATTAACATATTCAGATATAGTACACTCCACATTATTATCATTAGAAGTAAGATTATTAGAGCTTTTCATGTCTATTTTACAAGAATGAAAATTGAAAATAAAAAAAAATTACTACAAATTAGAAACAACATAATTACAAAAAAAATATAAAATAAAATACATAATACAATTATAATTATTGTGAGTATGTGATATAATTCTTATCATCCAATTTCTTAAGTAGCCATTGAAATGAAACTATAATTATATTAACATTTAAAAATAATAATCAAACTTATTTGATCATTCATAGTCAAATAGAAACAAGATAATTACATAATTGTAAATTAAAAATAAAAAATAAATTCAGAATACAATTACAATTATGTTAACATTTAAAAATAATAAGCAAAATTTAAAATCCTATTTACAATTATGTATATCCTACATTTCAATTTGTAAATTGGTGCAGGAGTAGATAAGTAGCGTAATACATACTAAATGCAAATTAAAGGGATTGGTTAAATGCAAATGGAAGGGAATGATTTAAACCAAAAACAAATACTATACAATCATATATATTTGAAGGGATTGGTTAAATGCAAAATAAATTATTAGTTTATAATATGTATTAATGTATAATAATTAATGCTATTGTAATAGATTTTTATAATTCTCTTTATCATAAATATATTACGACATTACAACTTACAAATTTTATAGTGTAGGCTTGAGATGGAGAGAGAGAGAGACAATAAGAGGTTAAGACACGAGGCACGCTGTTGTGTGGTGTCAAAGGAGAGAGAAGTTGATACTTAGTGGCTACTTGCAGCAGTGCTGTGGTGATTTGAAGAAATTGAGGGAGGAAAAAATACTATGTTGTGGGTGATTGCGGCTGGTAGATGGAGAGAGCTTGAGATATATAGAGAGACAGTAAGATATTGAGGAATTGGGCACGTCGCTGTGTGGTGTTGAGGGAGAGAGAAGCTGTTATCCAGTGGTTGTTATAGTGATTTGATTTGAAGAAGCTGAAAGAGAGAAAAATGCTATACGGACTAGGGTAGTGTGGGTGGTTGCGGCTGGTAGAGGAGAGAGCTTGAGGGATAGAAAATAAAAGTAGGGTTTATTTAGTTTCTTCTAAAGGTTTAAAAGTAGGGACTACGGTGGGTTTTTTAAATGGTAGCCCGACGGGCCAACCCGCCCTGAACCTGTCCAGACCCATTTTCAATTGGGTTATATAGGTTATTGGATTAAAGGTATATAACTTAGAACGCTTAATTTGGTGGGTTATATGGGATCGTCCAACGGGTTAGGCCAAAATTCACATCCCTACGTGTAATTGCTTCAACTGAATCTACCATGTGTCCTGATGTTTCAATAGCTTTTGGCATGCTTTCCTCCCTTCTTCTTCTACACATTACATTACCCTCCTCTTGAAAAATAACCTTGTTCTCAAGGTTGAGTTATGGATAAGCAACTTTAATGTCAACCAAGCCAAGTCTTCCCAAGTGGCTTCCTTAGGATCAGTAAATTCCCACTGAATCAGCACCTGTGGAATCTGCCTCTCACCTTGCATAATCATCCTGTAAGCCAGCATTTGTAATGGTTGCAACACTGGACCAAACTGAGAGCTAGTCAAGAGAATTACCATATATTGTTAATCCCAATTGCCTTGAAACTTCTTAAGCAAGGATATGTGAAATATTGAGTGAATTTTAGATTCTGCAGATAACTTCAATTTATAAGCAACAAACCCTATCTTCTCCAGAACTTCAAATGGACCAAAAAATCTTAAACCCAACTTTTGGTTTTTTCAAAGAGCTACAAAATGTTGTCTATATGATTATAGTTTGACCAATGCCATATCACAAACCTACAATTGAATGTCTCTCCTTGATGAATCCATATTTTGACTGATATTTTAGCATAATTCGAACACAAATGATAAGAAAAATATATAAAGAAAGCAGGAAAACTCAGAAAAAGAGAAGGAATTGAAGTTTGTTTACATATGTAGTTATTTTAGCAATTGTGAAATTTTTGCTTAGGAATTAAGTTTTCAATCTTGTTTTTGAAGGAATAAATTGAGCAAAGATCATATCCATGGAGGTTTGATGACAAGGAAGAGGAAAGAAGCAAGTCTGGACTCCAAAAACACAAGAATAAGAAATGGCAGACTAGGCGTGATCACTATTGTCAGTGAAAGTGATCACTTCAGAGCTCAAAGAAGAAGTGATGCCTGGGCGTTACCACTTTTATCATTAAAAGTGATAGTTCCAGAGAGGCAAAATATTAGGAAAGCTCTGCGTAACCACTATTGTCATCAAAAGTAATCGTTCCAGAGAGTCTTCAACTTGGCGAGTTGCGCGTAGTCACTTTTATCAACAATAGTGATAACGCGCAACTACCTTGGCTCTGCGTTGTCACTTTTATCATCAAGAGTGATAGTTCCAGAGAGCTCTCAATATCAGGAAAATGCGCGTGGCCACTATTTCTGGGAAAAGTGTTAACGCGCAACCAAAAACTCTCTGCGTAACTACTATTTCTCATAAAAGTGATAACGTGAAAATCTGGAAAATTTTATAAATACTAGAAACGATCCGGAAAGAGGGGATTCGGTTCATTTTCATTTTTTTTAGTTAGCTTCTTGTTGGAGGAAGTGAGAGAGAGGAGTGAGGATTCGAATCTTGGAGCTTCACGAAAAGGAATTGGAGTGAAGCAAGCTTCCATGGCGTTTCTGAGTTTCTTCTTCTCTTTCTTTTCTTTTCTCTGCTGCCATGACTGTGTAATTCGTTCATAGTTAGGGATTGTAGATCTGAAACGAACATGTTGAATTGATTTGGATCTGGATTTCAAGCTTTGGAATAGATTGAGTGATTGATTCTGAACTTCACGTGGAAATTGAATGGAAATTTGATTAACTAAATTCAGAGGAACTCTTGTCAATGGAAATTGAATTTGTTCTTCAGATCTGAACCAATCACCGAGATTATAGTTTTCTTAGGGATAAGGAACTTTGATCTTGCAATCTTTTGGTTTCTTACACTTAAAGCAATATTGAATTGAATCAGATCTAAGGAATTAGAATGGTTTAATTGAATGTTAGGTTTACTGAGTTAAGGAATTAACCTCTGAATAATACAATGTGAAACTGATTGTCATTCTTTCCAAATACTTGTTAATTCAGAACTTTATTGATTAAACATTGAAGTTTTAGTGAAGCAATTCCCTAACTATGGTTTCTTCCTCTGTTATCACATAACTGTGTGTGTTCATTGTTCTGTTTTTTGCAAGTTCATTTTACTTTTAATTGTTCTAGTTTGCTGTTATTACATGTTACTACTCTCCTTCCAATTTCGAAAAAGCTTAAATGGTTATAATTCTATGAAGTGATACTTGAATCTAAATTCCCTGTGGAGACGATATTTGGATCTTAATTTTACTCATCACTTGCTGTAATCCTAGGGCACTTGCTAGTGTAGATTGCTAACAACACTCCTCTTTTTATCAGTCTGTATTTTCATGTAATTTTGAGCTTTCAACAAATTTTGCCTAAGCTATTGGAGTAAAGTATCTCTTGCAATAAGAGTATCCTGAAGAGAAGAAGGATATTTTTTATTAAACAAATAAGGAATCACAACAAGAGGATCTTTGCCAAATACAACTTTGTATGATGACATATCAAGGCTGTGATGATAAGATATATTATAAGAAAATTGAGCCTAGGGCAGCATAAGCATCCAAGTCTTGGGATTATTATACATATAGCACCTCAAATACATTTCAAGAGTTTTATTTAAGTTTTCTGATTGACCATCTGATTGAGGATGGTAAGAAGAACTCATAGCCAATGCAGTACCTTGGGCCTTAAACAATTGTTGCCAAAAAGAAGCAATAAAAACCCTATCCTTATCAGAAACAATTATTTTCAGAAAACCATGAATCTTGACAATATTTTTTATGAATGCATCAACTACGATTGTGCTACTAAATCTTGCCTTTAGTGGTATAAAATGACCAAATTTCAAAGTCTATCCACCACAACCATAAGAATCGAATGACCTTCAAACAATGGTAAATGTGTAATAAAATCTAGAGCTATGGCCTCCCAAATCTGTAGAGGAATAGGTAATGGCTGTAATAAGCCCCCAAGAAGAGTGTGATCAACTTTTACTTTTTGACAAATTGTATATTCTCTAATATACTTTATGATATGTTGCTGCATCTTAGGCCAATAAAACTGAGCTACAATCCTAGACCGTTTTTATTACACCAGCATGTCCACCAACCTTCTCATTGTAAAATTCAAACATAATTTGCTTTTTAAGTTTGTCATTCTGAGGTATCATCAATTTACCTTTCCAAAACAGCAATTCATCCTTAGCACAATAATTTGCATCCTTATTACTACCAGAACTACACTGATTGTACAAATTAGCCAAACAAGCATCCTCTTTTGTCAATTTAACTACTTGTTCTAACCATAATCCTAATGGCTCAAACCAAACTACGAAGAAACTTTTGAACAAGGCATCTGCTAGAATATTTTCTTTTCCTAACTTGTACTAAATTGTAAATCATAATCCAAGAATTTTGGTAACCATTGCTGCTGTTATGGTGTTTGTAACTTCTGCGCAAGCAACTCCTTCAGACTTTTTTGATCAGTTTTAATCACAAACTTATGACTAAGAAGATAGTGTCTAAACTTAGCCAAAGCTTCAGTTATTTCATAAAGCTCCCTTGTATAGGCTAATTGTTTTTGCATCCTAGGAGAAAGCTTTTTAGAAAAGTAAGTTATTGGATGATTCTGCTGACTCAATATTGCCCTAATACCACTACCTGAAGCATCACTCTTCAATGTAAATGGTTCAGAAAAGTTTGGAATTGCCAAAACTGGAGCTATAGTCATAACCTCTTTTAGAGGATTAAAAGCTTCAGTTGGTGCTATAGCCCACTTAAAAAAATATCTCTTTTCAGCAAGTCAGTCAATGGAGCTGCAATGCTAACATAGTTTTTAATAAATCTTCTATAGCATCTAGTCAATCCTAAAAAACCTCTTAGCTGCTTTAAAGAAGTTGGCTGAGGCCAAGACTTGACTGCTTCCAACTTATTACTTTTCATAGCAACACCCTCACTAGAAAGGGTATGCCTTAAGTAATTAATATTTCTCACACCAATTAAGCACTTGAAAAATCTAGCATACAACTTATTTTAAAGCAGACAATTGCTTTTGTTTGCTTTAAAGAAGTTGATAAATGTTTTCTATAATTGATCCTACATTGTAATTCATGAATGATAATTAAGAGTTTTAAGCTATTCATTGAGAAAATTTACTATTATTAATTTCATTTTATTCATATTTCAAAAAAAAAAGAGCTTAAAAGATATTAGAAATTGAAACACACAAAAAACCAGAGATATACATGGGCAAGTACACGCCCGTGTATATGAGCGTGTATGTCACTGCTCGCGTCAATTGAAGTATATCATCAAAACCAGAGATGTACACGGTCAAAGTACATGGCTGTATACATGGGCGTGTACTTTTCAAGAAAGTTGTGAAGTGTAATTTTTAGAGACCAGAGATGTACACGGCCAAAGTATATGGCCGTGTACATGGCCATGTACTTTTCAAGAAAGCTGTGAAGTGCAATTTTTAGAGTCCAGAGATGTACACAGCAAAGTACATGACCGATAAATAGAAACCTAGGAGACATGGTTTTGAGGAGAAAAAAAAGACTTAGAGATGGCTGGAGGAAGGGATCAAGCACTTTTATTCATCTCTTTTGTAATTTTAGTTTGAAGATGTTTAGGTTCTAATTTTCCTTTGAGTATCTAGACGTAATGAATCTTAATTGACCAAATTTTCTGGAATTCTTCTAATGTTATTTCATGTTCTTTTCTCTTGGATTTAATTGAGTAGTATCAATTGTCTTCCATCTTGTTTTCTTGTTTGAATTTGAGTAAAATTCCTGCATGAAATTAACATTGCTCAATTAAAAGGACTTGAATGTATTTCTAGAGATAGAAAGACATAAGTTTTCTGTATTAAGATTAACCCTAATTATAGAATTCATAATGAACTTAATGCAACCTAGGGGTATTAATTAAGGAAGAGATTTTGATTGATCAACCGATGGTTAGGAATCATTATCCTTGAGAAAGGTATTGATTTAATTCAGAATTTCCTGCAGCGATAAGGGTTTAGAACTAAGTAGTTGAAGAAGAATTTTAGTTATTTGGACACTTAGGAGGATTTATAGTCTAGATATTCGCCTTTTCCCCTTGAATACCTTTAGTCATACTTTTCTATAATTTATTATCATAAGAAATATATTCCTTTTAATTTATTATTCTTCTATTTTTAGTAATTTTATCAACAAAAATTTATTTATCATATTCATTAACAATTGCGTAATTAAGGAAGTAATTCTTAATAACAATCCATGTGGATACGACACTTGGTACTCTATTTTTCATAATATTACTCTGACAACGGGTACACTTGCCCAATAATCAGTTTTTACACACCAAACACCCTCACTAGAAAGAGTATGTCTTAAGTAATTAATATTTCTCACACCAATTAAGCACTTGGAAAATCTAGCATACAACTTACTTTGCTGTAGAACTTATAACACCACTTCCAAATGATGCAAATGATCTTTCTATGAGGAGCTATATATTAGGATATCATCAAAGAATACCAACACAAACCTTCTCAACATTCCCTTGGATACCCCATTCATCAAACTCTGAAATGTAGCTAGAGCATTTGTCAATCTAAAAGGCATAACAAGCCACTCATAATGTCCATGATGTGTCATAAAGGCAATCTTATATCAACTAGATCTAAGGTCCAATTTAGAAAACCAAGAAGCACCAAACAACTCATCAATGAGTTCATCCATAGTAGGTATAGGAAATGTATCCTTTATTGTGATTGCATTCAAAGCCCTGTATCTATACAAACCCTCCAAGAACTATCTTTCTTTTTAACCAAAATAATTGGAGAAGAAAAAGGACTTTTACTAGACTGCACAATTCCTTCTTCCAATATCCCTGCTATAAGCTTTTCAATCTCTTCTTTTTTAGAATGAGGATACGTATAAGGCTTGACTTTAATAGGATCTGATCCTTCAATTAAAAGTATTGTATGATCATGAGACCTAAGAGGAGGTAAGGCTGTAGGAGTATTGAAAACATCACTGTAAGTATGAAGCAACAAGGCCAACTCTGGTTCCATATCCTGAGGCAATTCTAACAATGGAATCTAAATAGAATTATGCTCCATCAACTACATAGAGAAAACTTTTGCAATTGAATTTGTATGAACCATTCTTCTAATATGACGTAGATGTGCCTATGCGGGAAATGTATTCTTATCTCCTTGTAGCATAATAAACTTACCCTTGTGCAAAAACATCAAATGAAGAGCTTCATAATCAGCAATATAAGGACCTATAGTTTTGAGCCAACTAGCACCCAATATCAAGTCTGCACCTGAAACTAGTAACAAAAACACAGTAATTGAAACACACGTCCTTGAACCTGAATGGTTAAACTGTCAACTTTACCTTGTGCTATCATATAATTTCCATTCCCAACCATGACCCTAAAAGATGGTGCAAGTTCAATAGGTAGTTTTCAGAATTTGGCAACCCTTGCCTGAAGGAAATTGTCTGAACTCCCTCTATTTAATAACACTAAAACAAGTAACTGATTAATAAATGCTCTAAAATAAATTGTACCAACTCTCGTTCCTCCTTTAAGAGCATTGAGAGACAAATGATGATCCTCATTAAACACATTATTCTATGTTATTTCCTGACTTACAGAACAATCAAAAACATTTTTATCCAACTCGTTTCTATCATCCTCAGTTTGTAACAACAGATATTGCTTATTTAGGCATCTGTGATTAAATGTGATCTTCTCATCACAGAAGTAACACAGACCTTTTTCCCTTCATAACTGCATCTCAGTTGGAGTAATCTTTCTCACATTTGTAGGTTTATTAGGAGGTACATTAGGTGTAGGCAACAAGGGTGGTAATAAAATTTTTGAACATTTTTAAGATTTGCAGTAGCAGAAGAATTAATAGAAGTTATTGGAGAATACTTTTGATTACCAGTATATGATGGAAAACGATTTGAATTTCTATTAAGAACATATTTTTCCTTATACAACTTAGCTTAAGTGTAACATCCTTCTTTTTAAGTAAATAATTTTGCTTAATAATTTATATTATTGGAAATATAATTAAGAAATTTGTAACAACTTGTACAACTTTGAAGAAATGGTATAATATTGAAATTTAAACTAATAAAATTTACCAAATTAAAATTTTACTGTCAATGAAATAAAGATACATGAATAGATTTATACCTCTATTACATTAAATTAATTATATATGAGCAGTTCTTTTTTCACAATCCTTGAGAGTATGACCCTAGAACGGATCAACTATCTCTATATCTTTTCTTTCATTACTTGTAAAATATTAGTAAGGGTGAGTATTTTCTGCCATACTAAATCTCTCTTTTATTATAGAATATCTTAAATGAAACTAAAGTTATAGCCTAACATCATATTCTTACTCATTACTAATAATAAATAGCTTATATTAACAAACATCATATTAAAGCACATACAACAAGACAACCATCATATCAAAGCACAGACAACAATTTAATCATTCTTGGCCTATGCCTATGACATATATTTCTATATTAACCTATATGTTATAATACATGTATCATATCGTCTCAATTAATATGTCACAATTCATGTGTCCTAGTCATACCCATAAATGTATTACAACACATATATCATAACAACATAAATCAATATATTACAATACATATATTATAATAATACAAATTCTATACTATTTCACATCTATAACACTTTCATATTCATCATACTTTCATAGTCATTGCCTCTAGGATCCCTTAAGAACTTCATAGCATATATAGCTGCTGGTTAGCCGTAGCAACACGAATACACGTGTGCCGACTCGACTCCTTTTAGTAAAGGTATAGTCAGGAGTTTTATCAGGAAACGAGTGTGTGGCCAAATGATGCATTCGCAATTTTATTAATGTATACACTCAAGCGAATGTCATCCCTTACCCATTTTTTTTCAAATTTTCCAAATCTTCTTCGGACTCTATACCCCCAATGTATTTTTTTAACTATATATACTTATTCTCTTTCTCTTTCTTAGCATTTCTCATTTTCAGTTCCATATTCTTTTTATCGATTAACATGTCATAATACGTAAGTTATGATTTATATAATTTTGTGTATCACCATATATATTATAATACACTTTTCAATGTATCATAATATATATCGTAATCACACTTTTCAAATTGTTTTGGCCCACGCATCATAATCATGCATCTTATTCTTTCTTAGTCATATTCTATTTTTCCTTTCATATATCACATACTTTCAAAATCAATCAACATTTCAATTATTCATATGAATTTGCTCAATTTGGACACATATCAGCTATCAAATTTTATATATACTTATTGCATCATACCAGTTTAACATAGAAAATTATCACACAATATCATGTCATACAATCAGTACAATATGCCGAAGATCGGATACCTTCGAACTCAACCCAATTCATACAATGTCAATATGGTCTTCTAACCTAAAGTTCAGTATTTTATGTCTTTTATTACTTAACTTATATACATCCTAATTAACTTAGTCTTACAACTTCTTAATGTTGTTCTAACCCATAGTTTTTTTTCTAAGAATCTAATTTCATTAATTTCAAATAAACCCAAAACCTTTTTTTATACCAAAAATACACTTTCATCATATGATTTCATAAAAATTTATAGATTATTACTAAAATAGGTTACTCATATTCTCATAGAATCACTATATATGTATATAAAACTAAGGCTTGAGAATACTCTCGTTACCTGAAAATGGTTCCTCAAAAACAAGTTTTCTGAAAGATCTAACAGAGAGATTCCACAATATTAACAGGAATATCATCTTAAAGATGAAGTTTTCTAAGTATTTCAAGATAGATATCTTAATATAAGAAGAAAACTGAAGGAAAATAATAAAATAGATATCTGAGCTTTGAGAGACTTACTTGAATTCGAATGAAATCGATGTTTGAGCTCGAATCTAGAAGAGATTTGAAGTTCTAGAGAGTTCTTCTTAGAAAAAGGAAGGAGAAAGAACAGATAAAATAAAGAGAGAAGGTCGTAGGGTGATAAATGAATGTTTTTAAAGCCGGGGTTCCTTAAATACCATTTCAAACTCGCGCAATCTTGCTTGAGCGAGCTCCACCCTTGCCTAGGTGAGCCTTCCTCGCCTAAGCGAGACAACCTGACAGCAAAACTATTCATCTTTTTGATATTCTCGCCTAAGCAAAATACAATCTCGCTTGAGCGAGACAACCTGACAGCAAAACTACTCATCTTTTTTATATTCTCGCCTGAGCAAGATTGGATCCAGAGAGCACCCTATATTTCCTTCAACTCCTCGCCTAGGTGAGCTCTATCTTGCTTGGGCGAAATGTTCCTAGCCTAAGCGAGATTCCTTCTCGTTTGGGTGAGAGGACAGTTGAGACAACTTTATCTCATCTCACTTGAGTGAGAGAGTTTCAGAAAATTCTACCTCACTTAAGCCAGATTTACCTTTTATCTAAATTCCTATTTTTCCTACACAATAACAACAAAATGGAGGGTTTTACATAAAGACACAACTCTAACTAATGTACTAGGAGATTGAGCCACCACATCTCTCTGTATATCTTTATTTAATCCACCCACATAATAGTTTAAAAGAGCTTCAACGGATAATCCTTGAGATCTATTAGCAAGTGTCATAAACTAAAGATAGTAATAAGAAACTGAACTTGATTGAGTTAATTTGAATAACTCTACCATCGGGCAATCAAAAGGAGAAGGTCCAAACTGCGATTCCAAAAGTGTAGTTAGCTCGAGCCACGAATTAATAGCAGATAACTTCTGGAGCATATGAAACCACGACACCACTTCTTTATTGAAATGAATAGCAGCAATATCCACATGATTTGCATCAGGAGTCTTGTGATACGAAAAAAACTTTTCTGTCTTGAAGATCCATTCCAACACTGGAGTTTGACCATCGAAATGCAAAAATTCCAATGAAATTTCCTTTATTGCAACATTAGTAATCAAGGTCGCTCCACTACTTGAGCTTGTTCCACTAAGAGGTTGAGTCTGATTCTGCACTAACAGATCAATTGCTTATTGCATCTGTTCCATCCTGTCCAAATTCACCGTGTTCAATTGAGAAACCAAATCCTTTTGCGTTTGATCCTTTGTTTGATTAGATTTCCCAATTGACAAATTTCCTCACCTTGCAACATAACTTGAGCATGCAAATCCCTTAAATGAATGTTCTCAGCCATTTGATGTCAATGAAAGCACCAATAAAACAAAAGAAGAAAATTGAATTCAAGAACTCAATTTTATTGAAGGAAGAATCTCCACAATTACAGAAGTAAGGAGAATTACAGAAGAATCTTTAGAGAAACAAGAACATAAATTACAGAGACGAAGATTAGAAAAAAGATGAACAACAAAAGTGTATCAAAGAGAAACAGAAAGAAGAAACCAGAAGAATATTAAAGAAAATGATTCTAACACTCACTATGCTTTTCTCTCAAAGCTAAAAGTCCTTTAAATGCACATTCCTTCTACAATTTTGTGCGCTTTTGCATGTAACTGCCTCAATTAATCTGCCACGTATCCTAATGCTTCAACAGCTTTTGACGTACTTTTCTCCCTTCTTCTCTACACATTACACTGTGACCTTTTATATAAGAATCAAATTAAAAAAAGATGTTAAGAAAATGAAAACTAAATTTATAATCTAATCATAAATAATTCATATTTATGAATTTTTTTAATAATATACATGCATGAATTATAAATTCATATTTTGAATTATGTTTCTGATGTCATAATTAGTATGAACAACTTATTTTTAATTTTAAAGGTATAACTCGTACACATTACATTACCCTGCTCTGAAGATATCTTTACTGTGTCTTGTGCTAACAACCACATTAATGTGGTATGTTCGTCGGTGTTAGAAAAATTACTTAGCACTATTTTCCAAACTGTTTTAGAATCATTGAAGCATAGGAAAAAGGAAAAGGGATATATGATGGGAAGCCGTAACCTAATGCCATTTGCTATATATTGATCGCTGTTAATCAATTATTCATACTCTTTTAGCTAAAATTGCTACTAACTATATCACTTTTCTTATAAAGAAGGTAGCATTTTTGCTACAAAGAGTGGTATGAAATGTTTGAGAGGGACACTGATATTCCTTTCTTATTTTGTGGTTTATAATGTTGTGGGTTCACGCCATGGACACTTAATGGATTGAAAGGAAAAAACTTTTCCATTACATCAATCATTTTATAATGCTTGATGTTATCATCATGGAAGAGCAACATTCATAGAACTAAAGTGGAAAGATAGAATATTAACATAATTATTAACTTACAAAACTTACCTTTGGTTTGTCCCTTTGCTTTTGTGTTCAACAAGAAACGTCAAGAACCTAATCCTTCAACTCAGCTTAGACACCCTTCAATAATAAAGTAACTTTTAACACAGGAAATGTAGAGTTCAATTATTTAAACATCAAATTATTGATCAACGTATTTAATATCATACATATATTAATATATTATCTCTCAAATTTTGTTTTTTATTTCTTTTATATGCGTGCATGTTAAAAATACTTTAGAAAAATGAATGGTCTCAAAATTATTATACAACACATGCATATTATCTAATAGTTGTTTCACATTTTAATTTTTACACATTCCTTTAATCTTTCTCGATCTTTTCTGTCACATTTATCACTTTTATTATTATTATTTTCTCTCAAGGTGTATTAAGTTTAGAAATGTGAAAATTATTATTATTATTATTATTATTATTATTATTATTATTATTATTATTATTATCACAAAGCAGAGTCGAATTGATTAAATGTTATACAGATTGAGTCCGACTTAATTTTCAATTTTAAAGTTAGAATCTAACCAGCTTATTTGATTTGACATTTTTAAAGTGTGGCCCTATTTCAAAAGTTTAGTCTGAAATTAGGTCTTTTGAAATATGTCCAAAAATAAATTAAAGTAAGTTGATACATTTCAATTTAAATTTAGCTCAACGAATTTAAATTCTTAAATAAAAGAAATATATAATCTCAAAATAAAAATATATATAATAAAATATATTAAGTAGCTTCTGAAGAAACCAAACAATATCTATAACAAACTTTTCTTTGTTATGAAGTCACTAAAATTATTATCTTGTATACAACTTGAAAATTACTATACTATTTTTTTAAAAGTTTAAACAAACAGCACTTTTTGGTATACCATCAATAGCGTGTTAGTGGAGTTATGGGCACAGCCTTATCGTGCACAGTCCATTTCTTAAGAGTAGTAGGTTTATTTTTTTTAAAAAAAGTAATATGTTTCAAAGGGATAAAAAGAATGGAAAATATTTTTAAAAATTAAAAAATATATATATATATAATATTTATGGAAGTAAAAAATTATATTAAATGTATGTTAATTGAAAATTTTATTTGTTAACTTTAAAATTTTATTGAATTAAAAATACTTATTAAAAATATCCTACTTTCTATACCTCAACTTTTAAGCATTGTCAATCATACAAAACAAATAAATAATAACCAATCAACTTATAAACATTATCAATAATATATAACACACAACAATCAACCATCTATTTTAACTCACACTCAATGTTCTCTTTCAACTCTCCCTCTTCCAGTCCCTTACCCCACACCCATTCCAAGCTTAGAAGGTGAGTGACTTAAAAAAAATATATATTTAAGTAGATTTCAAATTCACTTAAGGGAGCACATTTTCTTAATTTTTTGTCGTTTCTTAAAATTTACGCGGCGCAAAATTAAAACTATACATGCAGTTGTATATCTTCCGCTAATTATCTGACTGTAAAACAAATAGTGTAAAAAACAATATGATATAATCATCTTCCATCAGCTAACAGCTTCTGATTAAACTTTTGCCTAGGAACTTTCACAATCTTCTCTTTTTCCTTTCTCCATAAACAAACAAGCAATTGAACTGCCAAGCAAACACAACCAATTAAATTCCAACAATATCCCTATATTTTATTAAGAGTGAAAAATATGCCGACAACGCGAAAATTCTTCCAAACAGGGGTGCACAGTTTTGTTTTACGATTGTAACCAGAACTTCCATTATTTTTCTTCCCTAATACAAAAACAACAATCCCGAAGGCTTACAACTATTCAGGCTTCTGATTGATTAAATCTATGATCACAAATGAAAGAATGACTATATGTTGATTTCAACTTAATCCTTTTCCCTTTACTTTTTCTTTGTTGATTTCTTATTTTCTTATCTCCCTATCTACAGTGATCAGGCATCCCCTCATTCATCACATTGCTGACCAACCATACAATCATGAGAACTCGTTCTTCCATGAAGAGACTGATCAGAAGGGTCAGCAATTTGCCAACCTTTATTCATCCAATTCTAGATTTCCAAAGAAATCCGTGTCTTTATTGGTTTCAATTTCAAACCCATACTCTCTGGTGAATAAAGCTCGGGAGAAATGCATGATGGACTCAAGGGGCTTCTTGGGCTGACACTCGGCTTGGATGGCCTATACAAGCCATATCCCATAAGAAAGTACTCGATTGGTATTAACATCGCATGAGGCTGCTCCTCTGTCACCATTGAACCACATGCTTGTACCTGCAGTTCCACAACAGCTATTAAATCTAAGTTTATCTCAATATTACACAATCTTACCACAAATTAATAGGGAGTTGAACAATTTTACGCACCTCAACTAAGGCACTTAAACGCCTGTCTAATTTTGAAGTCATATGCAGAGCCTCCGAATGAAATGGAGACATATCCCCGACAAAAATTAGTGAACGGCAATGTAATTTTCTCAATCCTTCACTTATGTCAGGTCTCCTGCTAGATGCCAATACAAAGTTAAATGAAAATAAAATATATCTATCCTTAAGCAGCAAGCACAGTTGTGCATTGAAACAGATAAATCATCAGCCACGAGTCACGAGTGCAATTGTAAATAACCACTTCCTGACAGATGTTGCAACCTGAGGAATAATTAATATCTTGCGGAGAAATCACCATTTCTACAACCCCCTGCCCTCAAAATGAAAGACGAAAATCTCTAGTTTGGAAGTGTAATCATACCCATTAATAGCTTCAAGGAACCGCCACACGTTCAAACTCTGCCTCTCATCCAATGACTGTCAGAAAAATATTAAAACAGACTCAGCAAGTAGCTTTCAGCTTCAAACAACCAGCTACCATTTATGATCAAGTCCCTACATGAAAACCAAAAAATATATTGACTAACCCTTCGGCATGCTTTAACTATATCTGACTCCATTAATTGAGTACCACCTCGAATTTCCTATCACCACAAATAAACTCCAATAGTTCAGCCTAACAAACTGGAAGTAAAACAAGGAATCTTTTGGAAGCATAAATATACCTTGCTAAAGTATCGCTTCAACAAAATTTCCTTTACCATCCCACACATGCCGTAAAAGTATAATAAATTTGAGATGACCTGCAATTAATACAAAATCTTCAGAAAAGAGTGAGATATATTATTACAAAACACGATTGTTTAGGCATAGGAAAAGAACCTTGCTGTACAACCATTCAGTCCAAGATGGTTCTTTACATAGAGGAGAAACAAGTATCAAACCAAGAACTCGTTGTCTATACTTCATCTGTTGTGAAGTGTAAAAAAGACCTGTAAGTATCCTAAAGCCATTTAAGAAGGGCGAAGACACACACGAGAACTTACAGCAAATAAGGTAAGAATGTAAGCCCCAGCTGTTACACCCATACACATTACAGCACCAAGACTGCAAAACAAGAACAAGTAAAGGATCAATCAGTTTCAAGAGTCGGCATCCATCACTTCCAATCTGTCCATTCTAGGAGGAACTTGGATTCAACATTGGATATTAAAAACAAAACAGGTGATATTAAAAGACAAATAGAAATTGCTCTAGAGCAATTTTCCTCATGTCACTAAATGGAAAGCGACTGCTGATTAAGCTACAACACACTTACCCAAAAAAGTTGAGAACCTCGGCTATTTGATCAGCCAAGTCATCTGCAGAAAGAATTGGGTAATCTGAATCAATTGCAGCAGCTCCCAACTGCAATAACTCTTGAAGAAAGCACAAGATGATAAGGAACCAGGTAAATTATAAACATTCAACAATGTAGAACTTTATAACAGTAAGGAGATAGGAAACAAGCAACACTATAGAAAAGCTTCAAGATACAAAGCTACAGACCTCATGCCCAGGCGGACTAATATGATAAACGCAGAAATTGTGGAGCAGAAGGTAATATGCCTCAGGACAAAACAATAACCCCTGAAAGCAGGAGACATCTGATGAAACCACGTGCATGAAAACAAATAGTTAGAATGTCAGTGCATCAAGCATCAACAAAAGGAAGAAAAAATGTTGAAGAGAGAAATCAATGTTTGGTAAAAGTCACAAAAGACCATTTTAAATTTGATTTTTCTCTGCCTAAAACCTTTTAGGAGAAAACCTTAACTTCTCAGTAAATACAAAAATACCTTCATGAGAAACTAAACCATTTTTTTTAGGGGGAAAAAGAGCAAGCATTTAACATTTTCAAAACCCTAGTTAAATCGAATCTACTTAAATATACTGGGAATGAATAAAATAAATCTATAAAAGCCGTAATTTTATGATAAACAAAACGAAATGCTCTGGTGAAAAAGAATAAAGAAAAAAATTAGGCAAATATCATAAAAAAGAAATCCTAATTTCCATTTAACTTACAATTTAGAGCCAAATCAGGATAAGTGATAAGAGCTGGCTTATCCTGGTCTCCATATACAGCAACGGATACAGAACCATAACGTGTTCTGATTATATGCTCCTGCACAAACATATCAGTATCATATTAATCAGTAAGGGCGTGTGAAGTAAACCATAGCACACAACAAATTGCTCATGATCATGCTATACCATTGCCTTATATTTTGTATACAATAAAATGAAATTTTATAATACCTTTATGTTTCTATAATGCTCTCTTTTCATTTTCAAGACGTTAAGAACTGTTAATGATGTGAGAGCATTTAGCATGTGAACCAAAAACGAAACGAAAGTCACATGCAAAGAAGCAATTCATAGCAGCTTTTAAAAGTAATACAGAAAAGACTAAAAACAAAATCACGTTTCTTGAAACAACACAAATGTTAAAGCATTTAGAAACTCTAATGAACTAAATATTAATATCGAAGAGTGAAGTACCTAGAATAATTGAAGTAATTGTGAGAGATATGAGAAGCAAAACGACATGGAAAATGGCGTTTCAATGGATTAAAATGAGAATAGAAAAATACCTTTGGAGAAGGAGAGAAGGAATCGATGTCGAAAGAGAGAGAATCGCTTGAAGTTGAATCGGCCATGGAATGGGAATGGGAATGAGAGTTGAAGTTTATATTGTAATGGGAGTGAGTGAGTGAGTGAGTGGAAATGAATGAACTCGAGCGAGTCAAAACGAGTCACCGACGATTCCAGCGGCGTGGCACTTGTTGAGGGCATCACGAGCGGTCCGCATCAACAGTTGGAACCTATGACTCTCGACAATTTTTTTATTTTTTTATTTTTTGCTTTTCTTTCTCTTTCTTATAAAATTTAATTTAAAAAATAAAATAAAATAATTCATAATAGAAATTTTAAATTATTTATTACGAATAAACTTTAAAAATATTAAATGCAAAAAAGTCATGTCAGTAATAAAGAGTAGAATAATTCAATAATAAAATTATAAAAGAAGTTTGCAAAACTAATTCAGGTAATATTTAAGAATATTAATTTATAATTACATAAAAACACCATTAATTGAAAATATTAAATTTTAAATAAAAATAGAAAGGAAATGCGTGATATTTAAAAACAAAACTAAATTGAAAGATTACAACTGTCTCAAAAAATATATTCAAGTTCAATATATATGCATTAAACATATTAAAATTTGATATAAAAAATATATTAAATGATATTTAACACTTAAAATATTAGCAATCATTTGCAAGATCGTCGATGTAAATGAAAATATTTAATTGTCGCAGTATTAAAGCACACATTAAAAAGTTATTGTCTTTTAAAATCACAGCGTTCCCAAAGTTATTATTGGTCTTAATTTTCTGATTCTTGTAATATCTGAAATAGATAAATTTTACTGGTGCTTAAAAAATAAAATAAAAATATTTTATGTTTTTATACACGTCAAATAATTATAATGGTTGATTTCAGTGATAGGATTAATAATGTATTTAGAAATAATATAAATATCATTTAATATTTTAATATAATTTAGAAATAATATTCAATACACTTTTAAATTTAAAACAATTATAACGATTTATTTTAGTGATAAAATTAATAATATATTTAAAAATAATATAAATATTTTTTAATATCTTAATATAATTTAGAAAAAATAATTAATACACTCAAGTTTAGCATCGTAGCTACCTTAAAACAAATGACGGCATGAAATCGTCACTGTGTTGTGGCCAAATTTACTGAATCGGTTTTGTTCATTTTTGGAATTGTAAAGATGATTCACATGGGTTTTATACATTACAATAAATGAAAGATGCAGAGTCAGCTCTCAATAGACATGCAATGCAATGCTTTTGAGACGTGTTTGGTTTTATAAACAAAGATGGGCTCCACAACGTTATGCATTGCACAAAATATCACTTTCATTTTAGAAATTGGCTTCCTCTGTCCCCTACAATTGCTTTGCCATTTTACGTATCAGCTAAACAATAATTCAGTATTCATGCAATATAAAACAAAACGATTTAAATCAGCCACTGCTTTTCAAAAAGGGTACATGACTACTTTATTAGTATTCAAAATCAAATATTTATTATATAAATTAAATTTTTTTAAAGTGTGTATTTAAAATTTTGTTATTGTTGTTTTTTGGTCTTTCAGCTTTCAAGACAGACAATTTTGCACGCCAGAGGAAGCAATTTTGTAATACGTTGTGATATGGGAAATTAACTTTGTTTTCTTTTGTTTACCAGTCTTTGTACGTAGGAGTACATCTTAACTAAAACGTAATAATTTCTCAAATGTTTCGTGTTTAATTAGTACATCTTGATCAAATAAATTGAAATTCTCTGAATAATGCAGTGATTATTTACGTCGTTTAGCTGCAAACACTTTGTTAAACAACCACGATAAAACCATGATGCAAATGCTTTCATAGAAAATAACAAAATATGCATGCAATGAACGAAAATAAGAATACTCAATGAGGAAGATAACATCAAATGATCTGACTGTAATTTTTAAACTTAAGATTATTCCTTATCATACTATCTCTCTCTTCAAAACACGCCACTGTATAAAAATTTAATACTTTTTTGGATTTTAAAAAACTCTAGAATTAGTAATTACTTTCTATTATAACATATAACATTAAATTTATTCGCAAATTTATACTATTTGTAGTTTTAAATTAACTTATTTGAAGTCTTTCTTGTTGCATTAAAATTTATTTTTTCTTTTTAAAATAATATATTAAAAGCGATATTCATTATTCTAAAGTCTTTTTTCGAAATTCAAATTTTTAAATTAATTATTCTTATTTTATAATTTAAATTTTTTATGTTTTAATATGTTTTTTGAAATTTTATTGAAATTTTTGGTTTTAAATTTCGACCCAATTTAGGTAAAACGTCTAAAGAAATGCTTATAAAAAATTAGCATAAAAATAAATAAAACTTCTCTTATAAATTAAAAATAATTTATGTTTTATTAATTTTTGGAAGTTGTCTCATTTAATTTCTCTAAAATTTGAAGTAATAAGTTACTTTTAATTTATAAAAATAAATGTTATTTATTTTTATACTAAATCTTTCTTTTATAAAAATATATGAAAAATAATAATAATGCATATTTTCTTTTATTGTTTACTTATCGATCAAACATAATTTTAATTTATAACTACTATAAAACTTTTAACTCGTTATTGTATTTCATTAACTTTTTAACAAAATTTAGTTACAAACTAAAGTGTAACATTAAAGTATTTGTGTATCCTCATCAAAATGGTCCTATAGACACTAACGTGTTCTAAGAAAAAAGAAATGTTCATGGAGGGCCTCTATCATGGATACTGATAGAAATCACAGTGGTGAGAAAAAAGAGAGTACTAAATTAGAGTACATCAAGTGTATAAGAATTAAATGCTACTCAGTTAGACAAGTGATATAACTTCATGAATATAACTAACACGATTGATATGTTGAAGCATTTGTTTGAGAAGCATGTGATAGATGTCTGATGAATGCAATGTCTCTACAAGATATAATAACGTGTCTAACCACCAACCAAGCAATGCTTCTTAGAAAAGATTCTTAGTACATTAAGCACAAGTCAGCATTTTGAAAAGAAGATATCTCCAACATGTCATAGGAAAAAAAAAGAGTGGCATGAAGAACTTTCACATGTTATGTTGTCTGTCCACTCAAGAAAACTAAAATAAATGTTAAATTAAGAATTAATAAAAAAAAAAAAATTTCAAGAACTAAAAACACGATTTATAATTTTAAAATTAAGTGAAATGTGTATTAATTCAAGAAGTGCAAATAACTTTTTACGTATATAGATAGTTTAAGTGACTATCCACATTTAATTAACCCTTAATATTCATTTTACATATTTTAACTAGAGTTGTCAAAAAGTTCAATTAGTCCAGCTTTAACTCATTAAACTAGAGTTGTCAAAAAATCTAATTGATTTGGCCCTAGTTCTAACCCATATGAACTAGGGCCAAAAAGCTCCATAAATCAAAAGTTTTATGGACAAAAAGTCCACTAGATTAAGGTTAGAGTCTCTAATATTATTGAAGATGTGTCTCATAAAATCAAGTCTGTAAATAGAAAACAATGTTGTTGATGGGATTAAGTGTAAAATCATTGAAAATTCTCACTATGTGTATTTATGACAGTACTTTATAACCATAGTGTTAAGAATTTAAAGAGACTTATACAAAAGTGTGAAAGAATTCTAAAAAGAATATTTGTTGTGAGGTGAGAATTTTTTGTAAACAATACTTGATAAAATGAAAAATTCTTCGTTGCATACAGCGTAGGCCATGTGATTTAGGGTCAACTCGTATGAATTCCTTATGTGATCTTATTTTTCCCAAATGCCACAATTTATTGTTATAGGATCATCTAATAGAGATAACTTGTGATTTTTTTAACAAAACTTTTAACCAAAATTATTGTAAAAACATTCAAGTGTTGAACTCGAACATCTAATCAAACAACTAATAATCTGTAAACAAGATAATTGTCATAATCATTTTTTAACCATCTCAACACTTAAAAGGCTATGAAAAATTTTGCCTTGATGTCAAAAAGTTCTTCGGGGGTGTAACCATGCAATGAAGACAGAAGAAAAAGACAATACAAGAAGTAATGGTCGTATTTTAACAAACCTAAGCTTGGTGAGCTCCTTAGATCATTGAATATTCGTAAGCCAGGACCTAATGAGATCTTGGAAGAAAGTGCAAGTATTTATAGCCCTTATACACTGTTTGGATGAGCTCAAGTTGCAAAGAAAGAAAAGAAATTGGGTGTCATGATTTGAAGAAAGAATATTGTTAGATTTTTAATTGTTTGCTGATTTTGTCCTTTGGTGAAAAAGTAAATAAATTAATCACTGCAGTGGAGTTCATACTAAAACTCTCCCCACTTGTGTCGCGATTTTGAGTTTAGTATGTCACACTGCAGGTGTTATTGTTGTTTTTGTTATTGTTACATAATTTTAAAAAATAATATAAAAAGTATTAAATAAAAATATTATATTAAAAGTTTAATTTTTTATTAAAATAACTTAACTGTTATTATTATAAAAACATTTTTTATACAATTTATTTATTTACTCTTTTATCTATCCAAATAGGTGAAAGGAATTTTTTCACTTCGTTCACTCTTATTTTTATTAATTCAAATAACGTTTTTTTAGTTTTATTTTTTCTTCTCCTATTTCTTTCCCTTTTATTTATTTCCTCTCTATTTTATATCATCACCCAAACAAACCGTTGAGGCAAACCAAAAGCGCACTAAACTTACTATTTTGATGACTACAAGTTGTAAAAGCATCACACACACACATGAGTCTAGAGATGATAAATGATCTTTCATATACCTTAAAGGATAAAGATGTGGAGAGAAAAAAAATGTGAAAATATAAACGTGATCTTTCGTTTAAAAGAATTTCTAAGAAAACTCTCCAATGATGGTTCAAGTTCATGTAGAAAATTTCACTTCATCTTATTATCTTGTATAAAATTTTAAAGTCTTTGTGCATCTTATACAAGTATTATTAACATAAATAAAATTCAAATATTACTCATTGAACATATAAATATTACACTCTCCAATCTTTTTCAAAATAATCTTTTCAAAAATCTTGGTAGTCTATAATATAAAACCCTTCACAAATTTATAAGTGCGTATGTTATTTATTAACATATTTTTCCCTTATTATTAAACTTTTCTAACTTATTAACAATTAATATAACAATAAAACTTAACTTCAACTAAAGATAAACTTAAAATGTTATGATTAAATTTTTAAAATAATAATACAGTATATACTTTTAACTTTTCTTAACCCTATGATTTAATTGAAAGAATCAAATAAAAAAAAGTGAAGGAAGTATATTAAAGAAATATTCAAAATTTTGTATTAGAATTTACAAGAATAAGATTAAAAGATACTAATTCATAAAAAAATTAAAATAGTAAATATTTGAAATTAGATGTAGCCAGACTTAAAACTATTTAATTAGATATTCCAACTAAAATGAGTTTTTCTTCTTCTTTCTTTTTATTTGTCAAATGAACTAAAATGAAATTGAAAACCCAGGTTGAACGAATTTTCAAAAATATACTTTTGACCTAAGGTCTGTATGCCAAAAAGACATTGGGCCTAGTGTTTCCAAATTTCTACCACCAAAAGTAACAAATATGGATCTTCATAAAAAATTATTAGCCCAACGTCCTTATACAGTTTCGCCTACAACATGTATTGCTTGTGCTCCATTACATTCGAAGCTTAGTGAAACCAAAATATATCCACCAATGCACCGAGCTCCCATCATCCAAAGCATCATTGTTGCCTGAATATAATTGAGTTTTCTCTGACCGAATTCTCATGAAATTGACATCTCATAAACTTTATCTGTGTTTTATTATCATCCTCAATCCCTTCTTTGCGCTTTCTTGACCCATGAGCATCATCATCAGCAGTGAAACTTGTGGTGTCCACATTATCAAGCATCTCTATGTCACCATCAAGTTTATCTGCCACAGCTTCACGCTCATGTATAGAATTCAAAAAGAGATTCTTGTCCAGCTTGTTAAAGAAATGTTTGATCACTGGAAGTAAGCACTCGGTTCTTGAAGTGAAAAAGTTATCTTTTGTATGATGCTTGGCAGTTTCATCCCCAAACACTGCCAATCCTTGCTCCTCAACAACTAGAAGCCACTCTGAATATGAAATCACTAACTATTATATGCACGAAGAAACAGAAAAAGAAACATCTCGTAAACAAAAGAGGATACATAAAATGGGTAGCTTGTTTCAGTTAACAACAATCAGATCAATCACCGATGACCAAGAAAGAAGTGAAAAACTAACAAACTTGCAAGAGAATAATTGGAGGAACTCACTTATAAGAGCTATGGGAGTGGAAACATTTGGTCTGCTGATCTTTCTACCATCGAATCTTTGACTAGTAACCCAGTTGATCAATTGAATTGGCATACAGGATCTGCAGAAGGCATTTACATAAGACATAGTTTTCCCCTGATCACCTTTTTCCCTGCGACCAACCAGATTTTGAGACTTGTCAGCTGAAACATTCGAGAAAACCCTTCATCCGTCACAGCTACAATAGTATTTTCTATACCTTGCGGACTGTACAGCTAACTCAGCAACAAACAGCCAAGTAATAGCAAAATCTTTCAAGATGTCGGCATGTAGAGAAAATCCTGCTTGAGGATTAATGAATGAATACTCCATTGTCATCACAGAATTGTACAGGGCGTCTTTTAAAAGAACTTCATTTTCAGAACCCTATAGCAAAAAAAGAAGTCAGTTGTTGTATGTAACAGTAAAAATTGGAAACAATACATCATACACTACTTGTTGAAGGGAAAGAGAATAAGTCATTCCATAGAACTAAGTGCTGAAATTACCAACAGATGAAGGTTGCCCAGTATTGAATTCAATGTCCGTGAAGATATTATGGCAATGAATAACAAATGTAGCTAATCAAGCAGTAACCCTTTTCAAAGACAATTAAACTGAAAATCACAACTAAGTAACCATTCATGAATCATGAATAATTGGTTAAATAAATCATTTTACTGAAAAGGTTAATAAAAATAAGTTTTTAAATGCCAAAATCTAAATCATAATTTTCCAACAATTATTAATACCTAAATTCCTGGTCTTACGCAAATTACCATATAAAGAATAAAATTTGAGCCTGGAAAAATATGTTTTGCACACCAATAAAAGTACCCTTTGGATCTAATTGCATGCTAACCTGATTATCCTCTATTAGATGGAAGTGTCATCAAGACATGACTGGCCTCTATTAAACATAAGCCATGCGGGCTACGAAGACATAATTTTCTGGAGAAAAAGGTGCTTTGCCTAAAAGACCTTAACTCCAAAATATGATTGAGGAAAACTAGAGCAAAGAAGACATGATACTGACCAGTAGAGAGATCACTGGTAAAACTGGCTCCAACATCATCCTGAAAAGGGTATCTGACATGCACCAATCAGCAATCAGGAAGTGCAAACATGAAAACTGTAACGAGGTCACCCAAGAAAGCACAACGATTTGACCAATGTCAAGCTGAGAAATAAATAAAGGGTAAAAGAGGGATCGAACTAAGGAAATTAACAAGCACCGATATCTAGTCATCTGATTAGTTTGGTTACATGAGACAACTCTGAATGAACTGTTCAAACAACATCAAAACCGACCCTCATATTAGAATGGGAACATAAAAAAAACAAACAAAACTTCATTCCATCAAGATCCATCTTCTTAAAATGCTGAAGAACCAACAAGTAAACTCTAGAGTATGAAACAAAACTTTAAATATTTCAAAAAAAGGGAATGCTAACTAATACCGTAAAAGCACAGTTTCAAAAACATTAAGATTTTATATTGAATACTTCCCATTTCTTATACAAAAATATTAAATGTCTATATAGTCTAAAATATAATCAAGGGCATGCTAAACTCATGACACCTAAGATTTAGCAAAATCACACTTGTTATCTCTCCCATACACCCTACACAAACCTTCCTTAATTTATATGATAACATAGCACTAACACTTTGTATCCTTTCCGTTAATCCAAACTACCCCCAATTGCATGTGTTGCTATATGAATTGACTATTGACGAATGTCCATGTAATACCAGAAAGGAATGAGGTATTAGGTGTAATTTCTTTGACTCAGAGTGCAAGTAATTTGTCCAATAATAAATACTTCACGTTTCATACATAAAACTGATCAAGTGTCGAGATGCACAACAGCCAAAACACACACTATCTTCATTGTAAAAAGTCATAAGCAATGCCACAAAAAATTCCTTCAGAAAATCAGATAATAAAAAGCTTAAAGCATATTTAATAAAAGATATAAAATTCAAACAAAAATTTCAAAATCTTTGTTTTCATTCAACACTTTCCATTCTTGAATTCTCAACAATTGTTACAAGACACTGCTTCAAACTATTGAAAACATATAACAGGACATCTTAAATGTTAATTTCCTCAAATAGTCTAACTCAAACTCCAGCTAAAAAATAAATACATTAAATTAATCTAAAAAAATTACAAGTACCTGTCAATCTAATTCCTAAAACTTTAAAATAACCATTTCTTTCTTAAGAGGTTGTTTGAGAGGGCTTTTAGAGGGAAGGATAAAATTATCATTTTTAAATTAATAGAAATATATAATATTTATGATAATAAATTATTAATACATTATATTTACAATAATCTATCATTTTATATATTTAATTTTAAAATTTTATAAAATTAAAATACATTCGTTAAAAAAATGTTGCCCCCCTTCCCCTCCCCCTCCACAAACAATCCATAAAATTACAGCAAATCGATTATGTAATCCTTATTTTTATAACCAAACTTCAAGCCTTCAAATTCAACTACTAAGACGACCCTGTTTCACACTCGAAAATAAAGAAATGTTAATTTGAGAAAACAAGGTCTTACCCAAAAAGTGAAAACTCCGAAACCCAGTTATGGTCTGAACCGCTGAAGCAAGCAACTTCTCCTCCATCTCCACCTTGCTAATCCCCGCCTCAAACCCCAAACACATTTTCAACAAAAAAGCTTCACACATAACAACACCAGCTAAAAACCCTACCTCACAACCCATCTCAATCCCCTTCCGAAACCGATCACTCACAAAGGGGAAAAACCCCTTAACACAATCCCCATCACAATCATCAACCATCCAAACCGTTATCAAATCCACAAAATCACCCTCCAAAACCGCCACGTCATCATCATAAACCTCCTTATTACCACACAAAATGCTTATATAACCAACAACAGCTTCTACTAAACTCTCCACCTCGCTCTTCAACTCTCTCTCGCGAAGCATTAACCGGCACAACTCGAAGAGCAAGGGTGCAAGTGCAGCGATTCTAGTCATAGACCCGCAGGTAGCAGAACAGGAAACGAGTACGCGGAAGAGATCCTTAACGGCGGAAATTGTTCTCGAAGGTTGTCGGAAACGCGAAGTGTGAAAATCAAGAGCAGCGTAGAACCATAGGATTTGGATGGGAGGGTTTGGAGTTGTGTGGAGCATTCGGGAGAAGATTGAGGAGAAATCGGCGAAGTCGGTGACACCTCTTCGGTATTCGGCGAAGAAACGGTTGATTGATTCTTTGAGCATTGGTTGGTATGGGAGAACATCGTTTTTGAGGTTCATTTTGAGAATCAATGGAATTGAGAATTGGAATTTGAATTGAGACAGGGAAAGAGGAACCCTAGGTTTTGTTAATGCAGCAGAGAAAACGCGAGGGAATATGCACTTTGGTAACGGGCGACTTTTTTGAATTACAATTTTTTGTTTTATCTTCTTCGATAAATATATGTTTATTTTGTATCTATAATGACCAAAAACTCCCCTTCAATTAGTCATCAAATTATATGCGTTTATATTTTAATCTTTGAATTTTAAATTTTTTTTGTTTAGCTTCTAAATTTGTAAAATGATATTTACTTTTATTTTTTTTTAAATATAGTAAATCATAAAGTAAAAAGTAACTTTTTACGATTAAGAATTAATGAAAGTTTTTGAAATTTGAAAAGCTGAGATGTACAGGCCTATTAAAACAAATCCAGAAATACAAATTTTCATATATTTTTTTTTTCTAAGAAGAGGGTAACCTAGTAAAGGGAAATTTTAATAGATGATAATTTTTTTAGCATTTAATGAATTTAATTAGTTAAAAAATTAGCATAAAAATTAATTTTTTTTATCCACATAATGTAAATTAACTATTTTACAATGTTGAATTAAATTTTTAATCTAATTAAGATATAACATGTCTCCAAGGGAAATATGTAAATTAACTTAAAGTTTCTACCAATGCTCCTTCTAAACCAAACCAATCATAAACCTGAAAGAAGAATAGAGAGTTCGGAAATAGCACCACCTCTGTCAAGTTTTTTAGTATAACCCTTACGATTTTGAGTAACTAGTTCGAAAATGTATTTAATGATTATGATGATAATTAAATGAATAATATACATATATATATTATCCATTTATTTGTTAAATATAAAAAATTATTTATAATTATTATAAATTAATATTTTAGTCTTTAAAAATATAAAAAATAAATTTTAGTTGTTAAAATTGTCATAAAATAATTATTTTTGCTTCTCAAAACTTATAAATATTTATCAATTAATTTTTGAAATTATAAAATTATAGTCATTGAAATTAGTAAAATAAATAAATAAATAAAAGTTACATACAAACTCAGCAACGGACACTCCGAATGTTTTTGAGTCAAAACTTATAAAGAAACTTTGAATTTATCACAGTTTGACATAAAATTGTGTTATTTTATAACATGGGCACGTGTTGACACTCTTCACATTAGTAATTTTAGGAACTATTTTTTTTCATAATTCTAAGGAGTGCATTAATAAATGTCAACGATGTTATACATTAAAATAATTGATTTTCAATAGTTTTAGAGAGTATTTTTTATAATTTTATATACAAATTGAAAAAGTATATACAGTAGAAACTCTTTAAATTAATACTCGATAAATTAATAAACTCTCTAAAATAATAAATTTATCCGGTCCCGACTTGGGCCAATATAAAAAATTGAAAAACTCAATAAAATAATAAGATAATAATTTTTCAAGAAATCCTTTTATAATTTTCGGTCCCAAGAAAATCATAAATTCATAGAAACTGAAAAAAAATATATTACACTCTATTGAAATATGATTCAATAGTTGTCTATTTTCCTTTAAAGTTCAAGTCTATTTGGAGTTCATCTCTAACTTTTCTTATTGCATCCAATAGCTCAGGTGTTGTATTTTTGTATTGTATCATAAAGTTGTGAAGAGTGTTCGACGCCATAAGTGCTTCCTTTCGCGTAACAAGCTCCAAAAATACTGTATCATCTTCGTCGTCATCTTCTGCATTGTTCTCAATGATAGTACCCACAATATCTTCTAAACTCTTAACCTCCGAACATGCTTCATTTTCACCTGGGTAGTTCATTAGATTGTCGATATCCATCTTATTATGATAGCCACATTGATTGATCATAGTTTCGAGGTCTTGAGTTTCTTCATCAAAAGTGGATTCATCCAAATTTCTTGCAACGTCACTATCTGAACGAATTTTACAGTGTCGGAAGCAATTCGCTATTGTTTCTTTTCGAACATCTATCGTTCAAGCTGGGATTGCCAAATTGATAGCATCAAGGACATTTATCTTCCCTGGATCATATTGTCCCACCTCATAACCTTACAATATTTTTCGGTAAAACCTTCTACGGTAATGCATCTTGAAAGCTCTTATTATCCCAGCATTGCAAGGTTGAATCTTTGATGTCATGTTGGGTGGCAAGAAGAACAACTCAACGTTTCTTAGCCCTTCAATATTTCTTGGATGTGCTGGACAATTATCCACCACAAGTAGAACTCTTCTACCATGCATCATTTGGTCAAATGAACGGACATATTCATCAAAAAGCACACTAGTCATCCATGCTTTTTTGTTAGCTCGATACTGATAATTCAAGCTATTCATGTTGACATTCTTGAAGCAATGAGACTTTGCATATTTCCCAATAATTCATAGAGGGATTTTTTCAGAGCCATCTTCATTGCAACAAATAACTACAGTCAGTCTTTCTTTATCTTATTTTCTTCCTTCAAGTTGTTTTGTTGCCAGTGAATGATCAGCTTGTAGCCTATAAAACAACCCAGTTTCATCCATATTGAAAACATCTTTCATAGGGAACTGATCAATTTTCTCCCGAATCGATACCAATTTCTGTTCCATGTCTTGTATATTAACAAACTCACTCTCACCAAAACGACGAAATGACTTTATGCCATGTCGGTGCTTGAATTTCCCAAGCCATCCTATAGAGAAGTTAAAATCTGAATCATCATGAGGGTACACGAGTTTCATTGTATCTCTTGCCTTCTGCAAAATTAATTCTCCTGTGATATTCACACGTTCTTGATTCTGGAGAAACCACTCATAAACAACCTTCTCCATGTCAGGATATTTTGCTGGTTTGTGTCTTTTGATCTCTGCTCTTCTCTTTTCTATTTTAGCAGAAAGATAGTCATCTGACCGCTTAAGTGTGTTTGATATTGTTCCTTGACTAACTTTCAACTGAAATTTTCCCTCAAGCCATCTCTGCAAGTCTTTTTGTGTGCTTGCAGGATTATCTCTCTTATACTCACACAACTCCTTACGTATTTGATCTGACATAGTTAATTTTGCAACACCTTTTAGATGAGAAGCCATCTTGTGAGATATGGTTTGAATACTCTAACACATTCATGTAATTTATATATGTCAAACTTGCTTAAGAATACATTGAACACATTTGTTCGTCTTGTTTACATTTACTGTACTTCAAAAGTCATTATTGATTTCCAATGCATATGTAGTGTAGTTACTAATTTACTGTACGTTGAGTCCCAAGGTTCGCTGCAATGTAATTCTAAGAGGCATAGATTAATTTGCCTTTTTGTTTGGTATGTACAGTATAATTACTTAAAAACTCTTTAAATTAATAATTATTAATTTATCGATAAATTAATAACTCTTAAATTAATAAAAAAATTTCGGTCCTAACATTATTAATTTAAAGAGTTTCTACTGTATGTTTATATGTGTTAAAAATAATTTATTTTTATTATTTATATAAATAAGTATAATTGTAAATTTTTATTGATATGTTTTTTTTTTATAAATGCAGGATGAGTAAGGTTATTATTATTGTATATTAGAATGGAAAAATTGTTGTTGGTAACAAAGGTGTGACATTTGAAAGTAACAAAAAAATGATAAAGATAAAAAGAGGGATAAGTTTTATGAATTTAAAGAAAAAGATTCATGACAAATTGAATCTTAGTAATAATCATGTCATATCTATAATTATTTCTTGGTTTATGGTTGATTCAAGCGCTAAACAATATAATGCATTGGATATATGTGATGATGAAGATATTGATTGTATGATTAGTACGTATCAACAACAAAATATTACAATTGTTATTGAATTATATGTGGATATTGCATTTGGTGAGAGTTTAAGAGTTAGGTCAAATATGTTGAACTTAAGCTTATCAATGTCACCGGCTAATCTCATGGAAATGGAGAATATAAATGTTACAGATGGTATAAATTATATTGTTTCTCCTTAATTTTAATTTATTTTTAGTGACAACACATATTGAATAAGTGTATGTATTTTGAAGGATGTGGAGATTTATACAGCTATGAAGATGAAGATGAAGAAGTCAATAATGAGGATGATATTGATGAAGGACATATTTCGTTAGACAGCTCGTCAGATACAGACGTTGATGGTGATTTTGATTCAAACTTAAATTTACAACAAGAAAATGTTGGAGGTAACATTTACAGAGTATATTGATTATGTCATTTAATTTATTTTAATGATAAATAATTTATTTCAATATTTAGTTGTAGGTGAAATACCTTTTTGTAATGTAAGTCCACACTACAATTATATTAATTGGGACCATCCAGACCAAGAAATTGAAGTAGAAGAAATTAATGAAGATATTTCATGGGTTATTGGTGATCCGTTATGTGTGGGTTTATTATTTGACTTGAAAGACGAAGTGAAAAATGCCTTAAAACAATATGCAATAAGGATACATCAGAATTATTTTGTTGTTGAGTCAAAACCAACAAAGTTGCATGTGAGGTGTTTAAACCATAACAATTGTTGCCCATAGAGAATAAGAGCATCATTGCTAAAAAATTCAATAAAGTGAAAAATAACAAGGTGTGGGGTTAAGCATACATGTCTTAACCCTTCAATATCTCAAGATCATACCAAACTAGATTCATATTTGATTTGTTCATATATAATTGGTAAGTTTTGTATGACATTTGTTTTTGTGAAGCCTTTTATCAATAAACGTACTTAGTTCTTTTGTTGTATTTTGTGTAGGTATGGTTAATCTTGAATCATCATTGCCTATAAGTCTAATTCAAGAAAGGATGACAAGTCAATTTGGATATAAAATTTCATACAAAAAAGTATGGAAAGCGAAATAAAAGGCGATTGTTAGAATATTTGGTGATTGGGATAAATTATATGCTACATTACCAAGATGGTTAGAGTACATGCAATTTCATGCTCCAAGGTCTGTTTATAAGATTGAAATGAAATCATTTGTTGTTAGGCATCAAGAGGATAATAGGTTTAGAGTATTTGAGCGATTATTTTGGTGTTTTCATCAATGTCGGGAAGCATTCAACTTTTGCAAACCTATTGTTCAAGTAGATGGAACATTTTTGTATGGTAAGTATCATCACACCTTGTTGATTGCAACAACACAAGATGAAAATAATTGTGTCCTACCACTTGCGTTTGCAATTGTTGAAGGAGAGACTCTGTCAGCGTGGGAATGGTTTTTGGTAATGATTCGTGTGCATGTAACAATAAAGACAGGAATATGTTTAATATCTTATAGGCATCAAAGCATCAAAAGTGTTGTTTCAAACCCACATATTGGATGGCAACCTCCCAATACATATAATGTTTATTGCATTTGTCATATTGCCAGCAATTTCAATCAAAGATTCAAGAACATTAACTTGAAGAAACAACTGACAAAATTAGGTAATATGATTTAATTCATATTTGGCTTCCTCTTACTTTATATTTATTTTAATTGTCAAGTTATGTACATTGCAGCATATATACCTTCAAAGCTTGTATTTGAAGAGAAGTTGAGAAGATTTTGCACTGAATCACCAGAAATACAGAAATGGATTGATAACACATCGAAGGAAAAGTGAGCTTTGAGTCATGATAACGATGGACGTCGTTATGGACATATAACCATGAATTTGTCTGAGGCTGTGAACAAGGTCTTGAAGGGGGCAAGAAACTTACCTATAACCGCTCTGGTCAAATACACATACAGACGAATGGTTGAATATTTTGTGAAGCGTAGAGAGGATGCAATAAACGACCTTAATGGTGGTAAGAGGTTTTGTTCTAAACTGATGGTAAAAATGCAAAAAAAATCAAGAAGAAGCATCTTCCCATCAAGTGAGATGATATGATATAGCAAGAACAAAGTTTGACGTTGAAGAGACCTTTAATCCTATCACGTAAAGGGGTGGTAACAAATGGATTGTTATTCTGTGTACAAGATATTGCGAATGTGGAAGATTTCAGACATATCGATTTCCATGCTCACATGCGATTGCAGCTTGTGCATCAGTAAGTATTGACTTTTGGTAATATGTTGATGATGTTTACTTGGTACAAAATATTATCAATGCATATTCATCACAGTGGTCCCCTTTGGGAAAATCAAAATCGAGAATCAGAGGTAAGGGACGAAAATTAACTCGAATTAGGAATGAAATGGATTGGGTTAAGTCACAAAGTAGACACAGACATGGTACCTATCGTCAAATTGGTCATACTGTACGTCAATGTACTTCTACACAACCTAATGATAGCATTGACTGAAGGATATTATGTAAACATATCGTTTTATATTATTTGGTATTTTCAACATTTTCTTAGAATTAAAACTTATTTAGCAATATGATATAGCAATATAACTCATATAGATTCAATATGTAACTCATGTTCAAATATGTTCATGAAACATCACATAAAGCTACACAAGATGGAATCACACCAAAATCTCATATATTACATCACTGGTATGTATCACTAGTGCCTAAAAGATGTCAATCTCTATCTTTATGCGGCTGGTCGGGTTGATGTGGGGTCAAGATGCACTCCCTAGGCCTATCTCTGGGTTCACGATGTGGGTTACGACGCACCTCTGGAGGTTGAACATCTAAGATTGCTTCAAAGTCAACATTCAAATCTATTCCATGACTGTATGAGGTATCATATGAGGTCCCAGTATCAACCGCAACAGCTGGTGCTGGTGGTGTTAGGATACCTGCATCATATGGAGGCGGAGTAATGAATGGTGATGGGCATGGGATATAACACTCTGTACTGATGAATGGTGATGGAGGGGTCAGTGGATGTTGGGTGGCCTAAGATGAGTGGAAATATGTAGCTGCAGTAACAGGTTGTGTGTGGAAAGGAAATTGCGAGGGAACGTAGAAAACTCCATCAGGATGCTCAGGTATAGGTGGAAGAGACTAGTCTGTTGCTTGTACCTTTGTGCGTCTACGCTGTAATCCGCGGCCTTCCTTACTAACCCTAGGAAGACCGACATCAGTATTGCCACTCTGTATCGAAGGCTCAGATGAAGAAATAGGTTCCATAATATGGTTCAAATCATTCTTCAAAACTAACATAGATTGACACAAGTCTCGCATCTCGTCAAAGGTAAAAGAATCATGACCATTAGTCTTCAAGTAGTGGGCTCTCTCAAGACCATCACCCTGTTTATACGATATATATGTATGTTAACAACATCAATACAATGAGAGAAACTGACAAAGGTCATGTACACTTACAAGTAATGATGAGACAACTGCGTCTCTTGTCATCCAACATCTGGTGTGAGCTCTATACCACCTCATATACTCAGAGTTAGAACTCAGCTAACCAATTTGGGGGTCATTAGTCATGACCCAGTCTCTCCTTCTCTCTCAAATGTCCAATACATCGCTCAGCTTCTCTTGCCAATTCTTTGTTGTCTTCCCTCGCAGTGTCAAGTCATGTAGTGCATCTGGCTAGTATGGGGCACAAGGTATATGTTGAACCATACCAAATTATCACATTACTCAATCTGTTTGGTGCCACTCACACACTTGAAAACATACCAGAGGCACTACAGCCCTCCACAAATCCATTCCCTCATGACATATAGGTGGTAATGAATTAATCAAATCAATAGAATATGGTTGCCAAATTATCTGCATAAAATATATCAGATATTAAGGTAAGGTTACTTTGAATATATGTAAACAAGCTTGAAATATGACTAATATGACTATAAGATATATCTAATTATCTATAATAGATTTACCTCTTCACAACTAAGCATGTCAAATTTAATAAGATATGTCCTTCCTCCTTTTTCTCTTCCTTTGGTTTGCCAACCACCTGCAAACAAAATTAAGCATAATATTAATACATTTGTTATGATCCAATCAGTATATAACAAATACATGTTCCATATTACCTAGTAGCATATGGAAGATGGACTCGTGTGTGAGGGGGGTTACCAGGAGCTAGAAATGGAAACTTATCCCATGCCCACATGACAAGTAATGCAACCATTCCACCTAAACCATATCGATCAATGTTGTTGGCCATACACAGCTCTTTATACAAAAATCTCAAAACTGCAGTCCCCCAACTATATTCACCAGTGACAACAAAATTCTCTAGTAAAGGTAAGTACCTCACAGAGACTCTACTGCTGGAGTGATCACTCAACATAAAACCCCCAATCAATCGCAACATATAAGCCCTAGCAAATCGGGTGATCTGTAAAGGATTCTGTGCATGTATCGCCACATGGGTAAAATGTTGGTCTAGCCAACTCGTCTTCAAGAAGCTACCAACAAAATCTGCACGTAATGGTCTAATCCCTAGGCTCTCCTCAATAATATTAGCATAATTACCTCCAATAGGTGCTATCACAGGTCTTCCATCAATGCGTAAACCTAACAATATTGATATATCCTGTAATGTGATTGTACACTCTCTGGAGGTAAGTGAAAAGTGTGTGTCTCTGGCCTCCATCTCTCTACTAATGCAGTGATCAACGACAGGTCTAATGAGAATTGACATACGTGAGCAATACCAGTAAATCCTGCAAGCTCTAAATGTGAAAAGATCTCCTCTGGAACACCATCCAAACTAGCTAGAATAAATTGGCTCTTCCTAACCTTCAAAATAGGATGATCCCGATCATCCCATATATGTTCAGACACATGAAAATTTTATAATCGCAATAATGAAGGATCCTCTGGTCCATGATGAATGACTCTATTCTGTCCTGAAGATGACGCCATCTACAAAAAAAATTTATTTATATATGTGTGTGTTAGTTTCATTGTTTAGATAATTTTCACCCATTTTTAGTGGAGTACAAATAAAATCAAATACAATGGTTCATAACCAATTTTTAAAATTTGACTAAATAAATTGGTAATTTGTCCAGAAATATGAATAAATATTTTATGAATACTTTTCCCAATATTTAACAATTTTTTTAACTTAGTACATCAAAATAAATTACTATATTAATTAAAAACTTTAATCATTAAAATTCATCATACAATAACAACAGTAATTAACAAGTTTTTTATTTTTTATTTTTTATTAGTCATCGTTTATTAAATTATATAATTATCATTAGTTAACCTCAACTAATTAGAATCACTCTGAAAATTTATATTCAACATTCAAATTTTTTTCTTCCTAAATTTATTTAGATAATTATAAATAATTTATCTCAACTATTTTATAGCCCTCTAAATATTTATTTTGGATAACTAATTTTATTATTTCATTAAAAATTAGATTATTTATTTAAAATAATTTAATCTCATTTTATAAGTAACACTGTAATAATAATTTAATCTTATATTATTAGTAACTTATTTTATTGTTTCATCATAAATTAAATTATATAAATAATTTTTTTTTCAAAACTATTTAATATCAATCCAATAATTTAAATTACATAACTAAATTTATTATTTCATCATTATTAACCAATATTAATTATATTTTTCGGTTGCAATCATTTATATAGTCAAATATTTACTACTATAATTTTAATATAAATTATTGTCTACTATAATTTTATAGTAATATAAATCAAAATCAGAATTTATTTTATAAGTTTTATACACTATTTTCTAATTATCATTTACAATTATTTTCTATTTTCTTATTCTAAATTTTATTCAACTATTTATTATTGTATTTAATTTTTAGTTGTTTTTAAATTTATACATCAAATTATTGCCTAAATTCAACATGCAAGTTTAATTTTTATACTAAATATTACTAGAAATATTTAATTTTACAAAAATTATGGTTATTATTTAATTTTTATAAAATTAACAAAATTATTTCAATTAAATATTTAATCTAAATATTTCTTTAAATTTTTTTTTCAAGCTAAAAATTTAATAAATTTAGTTATAAAATTTTTATTTTTAATATTATTTTTACTATAAAAATTTTGGTCACAATAAATTTTTTTATTACATTATCAGTATTTTTATTTATAAAAATAAAAAAAATGTAAAAATAAATTATATTAAAAATAGAAAAACCTGTTAGATTTCCGGCTGCAATGTGGTGATTTTCGGCGTCGAAGGTGGCGATTTCCGGCAACAGAGGGCTCTAGTGACACCAGCAAGTTATCCCGACAACGGCGGCGTTTCTTCGGCAGCTTCCGTCTAACTTTCTTCTCAGTTCACGGTAAACTGTGCAGTCTCAACCTCCTCAACCTTTCACTCCAAAAACACTTTCAATTGCTGCAAACAAAGCAGATCCGGACACGATTCTGCAATGAATTACTAATCTCACTCACGAATCACGCTCAAATGATAAAAAAACACCCACCCAGCTCGCTGAATGAAAAAAATGGATGAAGTCTGTAACTGAAATAGCGGAGGGGAGATGGGAAGAGGGAGGCGCAGGGACCGTCACTCCACCGACACGTGGGCCAATCACGTAATTTTGTCTCTGAGTCAGACAAAATCACCTTTTCGTCTGACTCAGCGACGAAACTAAGTGATTGGCCCATGTGTCACGGAGCGAGAAAGGGAAATTTAAATTTTATGCATTTCGTCCAAATTTAGGGTGAAACTATTAAATAAAAAAATCAAAAATTGATTTCATTTGGTTTTAATCGAAACAGGTGCTTACGTGGCAAAAATTTGTCCCAAACAGGGAATAACTTTTTATTTTATTTTATTTTGGTAATTAGTTTTAAAATTAATATTATTTAAATCTTTTAGCCTATTGTTTTGTTTATTTTGATTATTTTCTTTAATATCTAATTTGGTTTGATAAATTTGACAGTTATAAGCTTGAAAATGGTTTTTTTTTAAGATAAAACATTATTTTTAAAAGATTAAAAAATGAAAGGCATTTAGTTTCAATATAAGAATATTATTTTTTTTCAATTAACGAGTCAAAGTTGTCTCAATATTATTCTTTTAAGAATGAAAGGCATTTAGTTTAGTCTATTTATATTTGTACTTTTTGTTTTAATTTATTAAATAATTATGTTAATATCAATTTTTAGACTAATTTTAATATTTCTTAATCTCAAATTAAGTACATTTAATTTTAATGAGATTGATTTTGAACTATTAATTGTAATTGAGACACATACATCAACTAATCTAAACCATATATTTTAATTTAAAAACATATTGTTTCATTCAAATAGGTGAGAATTAATTTCTCAACTTTTAAACAAACAAACTCTTAAATATCTAAAAATTATATATTTTATTAGAAAAAATTATTATATAAAAATTAATATTTTTTTTAAAATTACTTCTAATCAATTAAAATTAGTTTTTAAGGTTGATTTTAATATTTTTCTATATTGGAATCTTTTTTCCTAAGAGCAAATTAATATATTTTTTTTCTTTTGTTTGATTCAAAAGAGACAAGAAACATAAGAAAGCTGTCACTATGTAATGGTGCCAAAAAAATAATGAAGCATTTGTGAGCAAGTAAGGTATAAGAATATTGAATTTTGATGGTTTCATTAAAATTGTGACATTTTATTAATTTTTATCACTTCTATGTGACACTGGTTTAAAGTGTATTTAAATAAAGCTAGATATGACAAATAACACAGAAAAAAATAATAAAAAAAAAGAGCGACCGAAGAATCCTTAATTTAAGAAGCTTCAAATAACACCATTTTGATTAACCCTTGTTTGATCATCGACAGTGGTAAAAGATTAATTACTATGGGTACGTTTGATTGCATGACAACACGAAGACGAAATAAAAGAAATTTTTGCTACTGTAAAAGGGTAATAAAAATATTTGAAGCAAAAACTCCAGCTTCATGGCAAATAACTCTTTTAAGTTAGGGACTTCTCCCAAACTAATTTATCAATCATTAGTGAGATAGAGAATTAATGGAGTAGAGAAACCATTTTATCAACACCCTTATGGGCTGATTAATCATTTGTATATGATCCTTTTCCAAAACATAGCAGGACAACAAACTCTTAAATTGCAACAAGAAAAATGTTAAAAACAAGCAAATAGCTCTATACTTGTAAAAACTTGAGTAACTAAGAGATAAATTACCATAAAGTTGGCCTACAGTAAGTGTTTCTTTCACAATTACCATAACCAATTACTCCCACCCCTTTTGTATTTTCAATCAGGATTGCAAATATAATCAAACATCGAAAGGAGAAGAAAAATTTTTGAAGTTGTTTACGATGAAAAATGACAGTTTTGTAAACAAATAATCAAAGAACAATCTGGGGACTGGATTAGGTCCTCTTTGGGTTCTTTTAAGTGTGTTGTTAACGTGACGCTCAAATTAACGGCGTAAAAAGAGTATTAAGCAATAATAGGGAATAGTAAACGTGCAGAATTGAATTAAACGTAGAGATTCTTTACAGAAAAGTGTGAAATAGGAAACAAATTGCAGAAACGAAATAAGCAACAAGCTGGAATTAAAATGCAGAAAGGTAAATATGCAGGAATGTAAAGGTGCATGAATGTAAACGTACGACTCCTCACAACAGCAGACAGCGGCCACCGTGAGTCTCCTTGTAGCTGGTGTCTGGCGCGGTGCAGGATTTCAGCGTGCATAGAGTTTTAGGTGCGGTGTCTAGGTGCAAAAAGTCGTCCCTTGTAAAATGGCGCTTTGGAGTATTTATAGACAGGAAGATCACCACCATTTTCCTTATTTTGCGGGCACTTCTTAGTAACTGCCTTTAACTGTTATGTCCATTATCCACGATTGCTTGTGATCGTGCTGTCGATAACTGCTGATAACCATTATCACCCATAATCTTTTCTTTGCATAGCTGAACCTTTCCCCAATTTTGGTAACTGCTAATAACTGCTTTTAAACAAATTTTCATCTTTCGAGTTGTTCTGGTAGGGTCTTATGAGGCTCATTTAGTTTATGGCTTTAGAATAATTTCTCCTTACCTTCTCTTTTCGACTAATTCTGGGGTTTTGAGAGCTTGTCTTGATTTCGTGGACTTAAAATATTTTCTTTGCTCATTCCTATTTTTTGAGCAATTCTGGAGGGAATCTGGAGCTCAACCAAGTTTGTGGACTAGAATATTTCCTGACTACTTCTTATTTTTTGAGCAATTTTGGGAGTCAGGGACTTGGAAACTCCTCAAAAACTCCTCGAAAAGGTCATCAGTTTTGTGGACTAAGAATATTTTCTGACCATTTCCTGTTTTTCGAGTAGTTTTGGGTGTTAGGGACTTGGAAACTCCTCAAAAACTTCTCGAAAAGCCATTAGTTTTGTGGACTTATAATATTTTCTTGTCAGTCCTATTTTTCGAGCAGTTTTGGGTGTCAGTGACTTAGAAACTCCTCACAACTCCTCGAAAAAGTCCTTAATTCTGTGGACTTAGAATATTTTCTTGTCTTTCAAGCAGTTTAGAGAAAAATCAAAACTGTGACAAAAATCTCCTTAAAATAGCTCGAAATGTGTCCCTTTTAATAAAAACTAAAGGTCTTGAATAATCTTCCACTATTCTCTTATGTTCAGGTCTATTTTTTGACTTTTTCTTTGACCCTCAAACTTTTGTCAAAATGTAACTTTCTTTAACATGATCTTTAATTTAGAAAATTTTCCTTACACCAAACAGAAGTCAAAAGAAAGAAAATGGCTCAAAATAAAATCAATTAACTAATGAGTGAAACATGAGGAATCTCACTTATTCCAAAGTTTATAAACATACATACATTAGACATTCAGAAGCTTCTGACAAATAAGAAATCAAGTAACACGAATTGTTTAAGATTATAACAGATATATATATATATATATGTATAGGAAACAAAATAAATTGAGTAAATTGAAGTTGGTGAGGGTCACTTGGTCCACCACCAGAGGAAGTCCTTGCGCCTATTGATCTTCTTCTGGAGTTGGAGGAGGCCATATAGCAAAGCCTCTGCAGTTGGAGGACAACCCGGAATATATATGTCAACAGGAACAATTCTGTCACATCCTCTAACAACAGAGTAGGAATAATGGTAGTATCCACCTCCATTAGCACAACTTCCCATAGAAATCACCCACCTTGGCTCAGGCATTTGATCATAAACTCTGCACCAATTCATTTTTCTTTTTCAGCATCAAACAGGTCTCACGATAAATTTAAGTAAAGTTTCTTAAGTATTTTTATGTGTTATTTTTTAATTAAAATTAGAGTCTTGCTTAACGAAAAATCTTGTATTTAATGTTATTATAATTTAGCATGATAAAATTATAATTTTAATTAAAAAATAACATTAAAAGTACGTAAAGAACTCTAATTTTAAACATACATTTCATTCTCAATTAAAGTTTATTAGAAATTACCTGAACTATTTAATTTTAATAAATTTTATTCAATAATAAGTATAGTATATAAATGAGTATATGAACTTTTTTATAGTGTGAAAGATTTTGAAAAGAATATATTAAAATACATGGTGGTAACATTTTTAATAAAAGAATGAAACGAACTTGCGAAGAGCAGGAGCCATCTTATTGGTGAGGGTACCGGCAACGATCATGCAATCGGATTGGCGTGGGCTAGGCCTGAAGATGATGCCAAAGCGGTCCAAATCGTAGCGGGCCCCACCGGTGTGCATCATCTCGACAGCGCAGCAAGCCAGCCCAAACGTCATGGGCCATATGGATCCGCGCCGGGCCCAGTTCAAGAGGCTATCTACCTTCGCAATAACGTACTCCGCCGGCTTCGAGACGCCGACGGGAGAGGAAGTCGCCGGAGATGGTGACGCAGCATACTGAGTGGGAGCGCCGGTGCCGGAGGAACCATTGTGGACAGAAACGGAAAATACTCTTTGAGGGAGGCGCCACGTGGCTGCATTTCGAGTCACAAGAGCCATGCCCGAGAGATACACACACCTTCTTTGCTTTTGCTTTGGGTTTCAACTTTCAACACAACTCGTTGTAGTACGTTTTGTTTTGTGTTTGTTTAATGAATGAATGGCTATGTCAATTCTCTTGTTCTTTCTCACTTGGTTCTGTCTCCATGCGCGCCATTTTAGGATCATGGGTGGACCATTCTGTAACAACCCTTCCTTATATATCGTTTAATTTATAAAAAATAAATAAAAAGTAAGAAAAGGAAAACCAAAGGATAAATACCAGGAAAGCAATTTGCACTAAAAAAAATTATATATTAATAAAGTTTGTTAAATATTATAATTTTTTTATCACAGTATTAGAATGACCTTTATTATTCATCTAAGATAAAATAAATTAATTGTAACACTTTTGCTTAATTTATATATTCTACAGGATTTAATATTTTTAAGTTTATATATTTTTATAAAAATTTGTTTTTAATCTCTTATTGTTATTTATTTTAGTCTCTTTTTAAAAATTTATTCTTTTCGATTCTTTTTATAAAAAATAAAATAAAATATTTTTTAGTCTTTATTATAAAAAATAAATGATAGATTTAAGATATATTAATTGTTAAATTTTTTTATATTTTTTATTAATATTATTAAATATATAAATTATTAATTACACAGTTTAATATTATAAGTATTTTTAGAATAAAATTTATATTTATAAAAAATAATAAAATTAATTACTTTTTTATTTTAATAATTTAATATTTTATTTCTTATAAAAAGAACGGAAGTAATATTTTTCTTTAATTATGACATGATTAATTAATATATTGTAAAATGTGTAATTTTTTGAAATGCGTGTTAATTTTTTTTATTTCAGTTACCAAAAATTAAATTAGAGAAAAAAGTTAAAAATTTAAGAAATCAAAATTAAAGTCTAACAAATTATCTTTATATGAATTTCTTTGTATAAAATTGTAAGAAAAATAAACCTAAATGACAAGTGAGAAAAGGAGTTGTAGACCATAGAATTTTTTTAAAAAGTCTCTTTAATTAGTACTTTAAGAGCTCGAATTAGTAAGATCTTATAACACTATATTTTTAAATAAATCATAGTACATACAAGATTAAATTAATACTTTTTTATATTAAACTTTATCACACACCCAATTTATCATTTATGTAAGTGGGACAGTGGGTTGAAATTGGGAAGCGCAAACGCATGCAAAGGTGGCAGCAACGAAACGAAACATCTACCCACAAGTAAGAAGAATATAAAGAGCAACGCAATGTGTTTTGTCTATCTTGTTCTTCAGCTTCTCTTTACCAATGGCTGAGGAATCACAACGTTCAGCGGAGTGCTACAACAAAACCTCCCTCAAGCGCAAACTTGACGAATACGACCAACTCCTACACTTAGTTTCTTTGAAGTTCTTATCTAAAGAAGCTGCTGCTTTGCTTTGCGACTTTCTTTCTTCCAACGCCGATGGTTATTTACGTGACAACGCTCTTTCTTATAGGACTAAGGGTTTTGCCTATAGTCGTCTAGCTGAACTTTTGCGACTTCTCAAGGATCACTCTATGTTGGAAATCTTGGACATTAAGCGTGTTGCGATTTTGGAGTTGTTGCATGATCTTCGCCACTTCTCTTTTTGTGGTCATTGGTTGAATACACTTGAAAAGTGCTTTGTTTCTTCTTCCAATCTTGACTTTTCGTATCAGTCGCTACACAAGTGGATGGATTCTGAACGTCGTTTGACTGAGGATGATGAAACGCTGCGTTTGAGCCTTGAAACGCTGCGTTCGAGGGTCGATTTCTTTATGCGTCGGATGGAGGGTGTTGAGGCTGAGCTTCTTGTGGTCCGTGAAAAGAAGAAAGCAGTTTTAGAGGCGAGAACTGCTTTTGATGTTCATTTTAGTTTTTGATTTTGATGTTGTTGTTATGTATGTTCTATTCCAGTGTGGAAGCTTCCGTTTATTCATATTGTCTCTGTTTTTGAGAATTAATCGATTGAGGATTCTGTTTTTTGTCTTAATTTTCCTTGGGAGACGATGGGTTTTGCTAACCGCGTTAATTTATCCAATACAAAGGAAAATGATTTATGAATAATTGAAATAGAACTGTGTTAAAAAAGTGTTATAAGCATTCTTCTTATGAAAGATAAATGAAGGATTAACAATTTTAAAAAAAATTAATCCTTATAAAAAAGTGTTTTGTCTCTCTCGTTGCTATTTTTATGCCAAAGGAAAAAGATTACTTCAGATATCTACTAAGTGTTTATTTGACTTAAAATTAATTTTTAATTATTAACTATAATTATGATATGTAAAAAAAAAATTTAAATTACACATTTTGATTAAAAAAATGCTCGAATTAATTTTCTAACCTTAAAACAAGTTGGTAATTTGTATTATGCTATCTGATTTCACACAGACAAGAAAGTCGTTGGATGATCCTCGGGTTTAGAGGATGTCCATAGTCAGCTTTCGCTTTTATTTTTATGGGTTTAAACAAAAATTGAAAGGAGTTGAAAAACAAAAAACAAAATAATAGAAATAGAAATAAGATCCTAAACATGTATCGATGACAATACTGATGTTAATCAATTTTGCAATAAGTGAAATACATAAATGAAATTTAAGGTAAAATGATAAACATTAACGACAATAACTTTTCTCATAAGATAAAATCAAAGTTTATCAGCCAAAAACCTGTATTTTCACCGTTACAAGTAAACGTAGAAATATATTATATTTTTAATTTATATGTAACATTGAATATCTAAATTCTGAACAAAATTTCCAAATTATATTAAAAATAATTATATTTATACAATTTAATTTTTTTAATTGAAGATCTAAGTTCTGAAAAAAAATTCTAAAAAAAAAACATTATATTAAAAATAATTATATTTATATAAACTAAATTTAAAACAAATATTAAAATGTATTTTTAACTCGGGTAAAACATCTTGAATTTTTGTTAGATTTAAAATGAAATAAATAAGAAGCTTTAAAAATATTTCTTTTATACATAAGTGACTTATGCATCCAACACTTGGCTTGTTTAAATTAACACATGACATGTAACTTATACATTTATTATAGTGTGTTCAAGTTAACACTAAACATACTTGTTTGTAAATTTTGAATTGGACAATCTTTTTGTTTGTAAATTTTGAATTGGACAATCTTTTTTATGAATGGTTATATTTGACAATTGTTGTTAGAATGGGTAATGATGAAAAGAAATGAACAATTGGTAATCTTACTTAGAATTGAAATGAGTAATGATGAATACTGAAAAGAAATGGGTAGCCTAACTTAGAATTGGGCTATGAGAATGAACAATTTTTTGTAGAATTGGGCAAAGAGAATGAATAAATGATTCGATAATCTCACTTAGTCTTCTGTTAAATGTATAATTGGACAAAGAGAATGAATAGTCTTTTAGATTATGATTAGGCAATGAAAACAGACAATCTTTTTACCCAATAGTTAGATTTGACAATTGTTGTCAAAATAGAATGGGTAACAATAAAAAGAAATTAATAGCCTTACTTGTGATTGGGCAATGAGAACGGGTAATCTTTTAGAATTGGCCAATAAGATTGAGCATAAAAATGGGTAATATTGAAAAGAGATGTGTCTTCTATGAAATGGGTAATGATGAAAAGAAATTGTGAAGATAGGTATTATTAGAAAGAAATGGGTAGCGTTACTTAAAATTGGGCAATGACAATGAAGAGGACTGTGATTTAGCAGTTAGAACGGATAATTTTTTTTAGAATGAACAGTCTGGCATGCTGATTATCAATTTATGTTCATCATTTTCATGGATGTACAGGAGAAATCTGGCATTCATTACAAAGTTTTGTATAAATAAATAAATAACATAATTTTGATTCTGAGCCTCACCTTTCTTAGACAAGTCCTCCTCTTACCATTTGCTAACCTCATCATATATTAAACCTAATATAAAGGTTAAAGTGAATGATTTGTCTATTTCTATATAATGCGGAAACATTTATACAACCAAATCCTTTAGAAGTTGGACCTTTTGATTAAAAAAAATTAGAATGTTTAAATTAGAAAAATTAATAGAAAACCATTTAATTAAAATCAATATTTCTAAAAATCAACGTAACTAAAACAGAATTCATATGGTCTAACAATCATCTATAACTAGCAAAATATCTCTTCAATCTCAAAATTAACGCTTAAATGGTAATAATGAAGTGAAGAATTTAAAGAAATTCCATCTCTTAGCAATCATTAGCATGTAACATTGTATTGCTTAATGTCCACCATCAAGAAATCATGATATCCTATGACCGACAAAAACGAATCTCAAATATAAAAAGATTTTATACAATAAAGTCAAGGTCATGTTCCGTCATGGTTTATGAATATTTCAATCTTTTTTTTTTTTTGGTATGTCAATTCTGACAAATCTACATATAGATTTCAGTACAAAACATAATGCCTAGTGATATGAGCTTAGAGCATTAGCCCAACTGCATATTATAAATTGAATTAATTACGAAAGGTTATTGTCAATTAAAGAGGCAAATCATAAAGCAACCAAATAATAGTACAGCCACGCCTAACCTTTCTTCCACCTTATTTTTGAGCATCTAATGCCTCACAGAATATATCACTCAATTTAAGTATATTTCTTTCACGCATTCCATCTCCTTTTATTTACACAAATCTTTTAATGTCAGAAGATTATACATAAGTGCCAAGCAGCCACATCTATTGCATTACTGGAATTCAAATTGACAATAACATTGTAGGGTACAATTGTTTTTATCCAAGAGTCATTTCATTTGAAATATGTTAATAGCTGAAGCATTTTAAAATGTAAATAGCCAATATAAAGGAAATTTTAATATTCTATTAGCTTCCTCAGCAAACACACAAGCATGCACACACACACACACAAAGAAAACACAAAAATGAGTAATCTCAACTGACCTTTAGTTTTGTGCAAATAGGTGGAAAAAGATACATTTAAATCTTAATTACTCAAAAAGATGACAAATTTAAGCAACGTATTCAGTGCATAATTCCTGTTTTAGAAATTGCTCATACCTATTTTTAAGCTACACAAACAATTTTGAATTAAATTTATAAAAAGAAATAAAGATAATAGAAAGTGTAACAATACCATTTAGTAAAAAGTAAAATTTCTAAAAAAATAATAAAATTAAAAAGATGAGTATGGCTTTTAAACTATTGAACTGAAGCTTAAATTGAAACCTGTTGATTTTTGAAACCCAATATATGTCACCATCAAAATTCCCTCTAGCTATCTCATCTGCCACAGAACAAGATCGAACACAGGAGAAAAATTGCATATTTTTTATTCCCAACATAAGATTTCAACTCCTCCACATACATGGCTTGCATCACTTGAATGTCCGCAAAATGTAAGCTCGAATTTCAATAAACCAACACATTCCCTGTAATTTGACCATCATCACTACAAAAGGAACAAATCAGTTAGTATGGACATGATATTAAGTTGAAAATATCATTCCTATAATATAACCCAGCAGTGCACACAAGTGAATAATTTTATTAAAGATTAATCAACTAAAAAAAATTAAGAGATGTATGTTTATTGAATTATCCAAACTTGATTCCTTTTTAGCCATATAGTGGAATCAACAGTCCTAACAAATAGAATCAAAGATATAAAACTCCCCTCCTCTGATCATTTTCCTTTCTTGTTTTGCAAGTATAGACAATTGATACTGCAAAAATGGATCATCAAGAGGAATCTTCGATAAAATCATTGCTGCCACATTATACTCATCCATCTCACCATGGTTGGCACAAACTGCAAGTAAACTAACAATTGAAAGACATCACTAAAGGGGATCCCTACACAATAGGTATCCAAATTGAAAAACCAGATAAAATTTATATCTGTATTCAAATCAACATAGTTTTTTATGACATATGACCGAAAGAAGTATTAGAACTAGAAATGAACTACCTTTAAGTAAAGCATACTTATGTTAGAATTTTTTATAAAATTCGTTATGGACTACAATCAATTGTGATTTTTCTTTTGTTAAAAACAGACTAATATTGTGATCCATTTGACGATGCTTAAGCCTATTAATAATGTGATCAATTACTTATAGGCTTTGGACAGTTAATACTGATCTATATGAGATATAGTATGGGCCTAACCTTTAGATCTATGATGGGAAGTGCTTAGGGTTAATAAATACAATGGCTAAATCCCATTTTTCCTTTGCCGTCACGAGAACACATTCCGTCGGATGGCCTAATGCAATACAGATACAACACATGCAACAGACAGTCCCTTAGCGAAGTAATTGTCAAGAGTCAAGTCAAGAAACGAATGTGCGGCCATGTGGTGCATTCGTACACAATATTCCGTGCACAACCCTAAATGTCACTCACTACCCTACATTTTCCTAAGATATCTCATATTGTCTCCATCTTTCACCTTCCAATGTATCTCTATAACTATTTACATCATATCCATTTTCATCTCATACTCTTTTTGAGTATTTTCACATGTTTACATATGTTATTTCTCATGTTCACAGATATTTTTCATTATATTTCCACATACCATTCATTATATACATCAAACAATGGCATATTTATAACACACATCATTTTTTTTACATGAATCACAATATATTCAAACATGAAGCATTCATCTCTTTATATATTTCATATCACAAAATCATATCAATCATCCTTAATATACCTTATCATGCATTATTTGAACACAATAACACATTTTCACCATATATTCATCATAAAATCACATAAACAACCAATTAATCTCACTTTTACCGACTATTTTTCACAAAATAAGGATTATTCCACATATAATAATATATATGACAAGATCTATGAGAATACAAGTAATAAACATAACAAAATGATAAACTAGAGTCTCGTTACCTTAAGATAAGGATTTCTCAAAGATTTAACTGAATATTTTGCTCTAAAATTAAAGTTTATCCTAAAAACCATAAGAAATCTATAAGAAATTTAAGATAAAGAGAAATCCAAACTTAGAAAAACTTACTTTGAATCACTTAGAATGAACATATAATCCCAAATTTGAAGAGAAATCCAAGTTTAGGAGGTTTAGGATGAGAGAAAATGATAGTATATAGCTTTGGGTCTCTCTAGAACCTTTGAGAAGTGTGAAAAATGAAGATTTCATGCAATGCCTCCTATTTATAGACAAAATCTCAAAAAAAAAAAATTAAGTACTATTCACATTGGAATCACTGATCATCACTATAATTATTGTTCATGATCGACTTACTATTCACTTTTTTTTATTTTTTAATTTATTTTTTATAAAATACAAACTCCATCTAAATCTATTCAATCACACTTAATATCACATAATTCATTAATTAATACTTTAAAAAAATGGGTGTTACAGGGGTGAAAGCCTTAAAACAGCTCTTTATATCCTTAATAGAGTTCTTTGTAAATTTGTTCTCAAAACACCTTTTGAATTGTGGATAGGAAGAAAGCTGAGCTTGAATCATCTTCGAGTCTGCAGGTGTCCAGCTGAAGTAAAAATTTATAATCCCTTGTAGAGAAAGACAGACCCCAAGATAAGTCATTTCTTTTTTATTGGATATCCGAATTGCGCTAAAGGATACATGTTCTTTTGTTTTGGTAAGGAGAGCAAAATAATAGAGTCCATGAATGCCAAGTTTTTGGAGCTTGATGTAGCAGATCATGTTATGACATTTGAAGAGACTGATGTCTTGTCACCTAAGACTATTGCTTGCCACTACCTGTTCCTTCAATTAGCATTCCGACAATTGTTCCAAATGAGGCTGAGGTTCAGAATGTTCTAGTTGAGAATGAAAATCTAATTCAAGATATAACAGCTCCTTAGGATGATCATATATATGATCCTCCTATTGCAGTGGATATTCCTCAGCCTATTTAGCTAATTGTACTGATTCTTTTGAGAAGATCAACTAGAGAGAAAAAATTTGCTATTGGTAATAATTTTGTAGTCTATCTTAGCAAGGATGCCTACGATATTGGAGACATTGTTGATCCAAAGAACTACCAAGAAGCTATATCTTGTCCACAATCTGAAATGTTGAAGTATGCAATGAATGAAGAAATGTTTATGTCGATAAATGATATATGAGAGCTTGTTGAGCTGCCTGAGAATTGTAAGGCAATTGGTTGTAAATGGGTCTTTAATATGAAGGATTCAAATGGTAAGATTGAGAGATTTAAAGCAAGACTGGTGGTTAAGGGTTTCATACAAAAAGAGAGAATTGACTTTAAAGAAACTTTTTCGCCCGTGTCGAGCAAGGACTCCTTCAGGATCGTCATGACACTAGTTGTTTACTTTGATTTAAAGTTGCACCAAATGAATATGAAGACTGCTTTTCTGAATGCTGAATTAAATGAGATAGTATACATGTAACAACCTAAAGGTTTCTACATTGATGATAGTAAGAACTTGGTCTACAGACTCAAAAGGTTGATCTATGGTTTAAAATAAGCCTCTAGACAGTGGTATTTGAAATTTGATGAAGTAGTGACTTTTATGAGATTTGAGGAGAATAAAGTTGATTAGTGTATATACCTCAAGGTCAATGGGAGCAAATTTATCTTTCTCATGCTCTATATAGATGATATATTGTTGGCTTGTAATGATTTTAGCATGCTACATGAGACAAAACAGATGTTGACTAAATTTGTTGACATGAAGGATCTGTGTGAAGCTTCTTTTGTGTTAAGAATTGAGATTCATAGAAATAGATCACTTACACTTGGGTTATCTCAAAAGGCTTACATTAATAGAGTCTTAGAGAGATTCAATATGCAAAACTGCAACCCAAGAGATGCTTTTGTTGTTAAAGGTGACAGATTCAACAAAGATCAATGTCCTAAGAATGATATTAAGCGAGCCAAAATGAATGATAGACCTTTTGCAATTGCATTGAGAAGTTTCATGTATGCTCAAGTATACACTAGACCTAACATTGCTTTTATAGTTGGTGTTCTAAGTAGATATCAGTCAGATCCTGGAAGTGATCATTGAACAACTGCTAAGAAAGTAATGAAATGCTTAAAGAAGACCAAAGGGTATATACTTGTGTATAAGAGAGTAGAAGACCTTGGAATTGTGGGAAATATAGATTCACATCTTGGCGGATGCCCTAATGACAGAGCATATTGACATAGATTCCATGTTAGCTGACCCATTGACCAAGGGACTTAGGCCCATTGCTTTCAAAAGGCATGTTGAAAACATGGACATTATGAGTTCTTTTTTATGTGTTTGATCAGTAGGAGTTTCTTTTTACTTTTATGTTATTTTACATTTATTAGATTCTTAATATTTGAATCTTCATAATTGATGCATCGATGACATTTCACATTTGATTTGATGAATGAATAATAATGTTTATATATTTATATCAAATGTAAATTATTGAGCTCAGTGTCATTGAGATCACTATGCCGGTGGTTGATGCTAGTTGGAGCTAAGGTATAAAGGTTCGTAATGAACTATGTAATTTCTTTGACTTTTAATCATTTGAGGAAAATTAAAGACTGATGTAAAAAATGATAGTATGACTGTTTGATTATATTGACATGTCATTTTCTTGCTGTACTCCACATTAATGACTAGTCAATAAAGTTGATAGTATTTGTAACCATGGAAGGAGTTGTGTCAGTAAAGGTTGTAATTGCTACCATGATTCAATATTGCATCATTTTATCGAATGAAGTCTTAATTAAGTGTTGCATATTAGGATTATATGTTTGTGGCCACAACATGTTATTAGCCCGAGAGTTATTTTTTCATATTTTCAAAAGTTATAAATTACACAATTGATTTTGCCCAAGTGAGAGAATGTGAGAATTTTTCATAAAATTTGTTATGGGCTACAATCAATTGTGATTTTTATTTTGTTAAAAACAAACTAATATTGTGATCCATTTGATGATGTTTAAGCCTGTTAATAATATGATCAATTACTTATGAGTTTTGGACACTTAATACTGATCTATGTGAGATATAATATGGACCTAACTTCTAGGTCTATGATGGGAAGTGCCTAAGATTAATAAATACGATGACTAAATCTCTTTGCTGTCACAGAAACACATTTCATTGCTCTCTATGTTTTTCCCATTGAGAACCTAGGATTAGGAGAGTGTGATTAGGCAAAGGAAGATATTGGCTTTTTACTCATGAAGAAATTGCATCTCACGTAAGTTGTCTACGCATGAATCGCAATGTCTACAACAAGTAAATGACTTACAATTGCTGCACAATTAGTATTCTATATTTATATAATTAGATCATATTTTAAATTTGTGCTAACAGCTTATTGGAGTAAACATGGTTTACATCTTTCAAATTACTCCTAAGTGTATCCATGAAGAATTCATCGGCACTCCTCCATAGGATAGAAGTGCAATCAGATATCTAGTTAAATATGATCGATTTGGCTTGTTGCTGAAACAAGTAGCCTTCATGTTAGTGTGGCTTTCAGACAATACAAAATATATTCTGCAATGTAAGAATAAAAAAGGTTAGGCCCAACTCCTATTAGCTTTAGTACTCTACCTTGCTATTATACTCTTGAAAGAAATTTAGTGGTGAAAAGGAGAAATAAATTTGGGATTAAGATTCGTGCAATGTGCAAGTGACAGAAAATTTTTATTCAAATGCAATAAAAAAAATTTGAACTGAACACTTTTTAATCGATTATATTTATCCTTATGATCAAATACTTTATGAAAAATACTATTTAGTCATTTAAATAGGGAAATTATTTGTGTATTCTTCCAACGTTGGATATAATGTTATTTTTACATTGTATTCCACCAGTGAATGTTAAAGAATACTACCCATTATTATTGCCTAATCCTAAAAGATTGTCATTTTTATTGACAAATCAAAGTAAGATTGCCAATTGTCCATTTCTTGTCATCATTACTCATTCTCGCAAAAAAAGAAGGTAAAATCATGCATGGATAAGAAATCATACTCAACCGAGAAAAATGATTCCTCTTGTTCGGCCTCACACACATCACTATAAAGCAAGCATACATTGTCCCTTAACATTATCACATGATTATAACCATGTTCTTGTTGTGCATGCTCCCATTGGCCATGCATGCCCCCACTGGCTCCCCACGCACTCACCTACAGTAAGATTATCCCCACTAGTATATTTTTTACCAAGCTTTACATTCAAAAGGAGCATATTTTACAAGATTCTTTCCATTTATAACAAGACAAACGAGTGTTACAGGATGACGCACCATTATGCCTCCTCTAATTTCCCCTCACCATTCCTTTTCTAGTAAAGCTGACCTCACTTTCAAGCTCTTCACTACCAAAATAAAATAAAATAAACCTCCAACTTTTTCTTATGGCTATGTGTTCTTGTCCCTTGAGCTCCCCTTTCACTCTCCAGCCTGTCTCTCATGTATTCCCACTCAAAATCAAATTTTCTAAAACATTATCTCTTTAAAGCCATCCCCATCAAATTTCATTCTTACTAAAAATAATTGTTGAGGCACACAATGGAATAATGTTTGTTAGTACTAGCTATTAAGATGTGGTCGGTAAGTGATTTCAAATTCTGTCGATTTCCTTGTAATGTATGAACAACAGAGGATTATTATGAATGGGTAGTTTTTTGATTAAATGTTTGTATTGTTGTACTCTAATTATAATCAATAAAACTGTCCTAGTTGTTTGTACAATCTTAACTCTAACACAATCTCCTTTTATGCAGTTGGAGACAGACAAAGTAGGATGATCGCTTGGAGTCTCTATTTTGCACAAGGTTTCACATGGTTGATTCATTTATTTTAAACGTGTTAAAGATTTTGGCAAGTGTACCATATATCAATAATTTCTACTATCTTATATAAAACTATCAATTAAAAATAAATAAATATTCACAATTTGGTTATAAATTGAAAATGCAATTAACTAGGAAATAAAGTAAATTTTAGTGGAGAAAAGTTTATGAGTTGAACTGAAATTGAATATCATCATTCTTTCTCTTCCATATTTTGATGATTAAACATTTAGGTACAACTATATAAATGTAGATGCACTCTCTCAAAGTTTCTTATATCAATTCCTCGCATACAAGGTTTCTAAGAGCATTGAATGAACAACAATTTTTTAACTATTCAATCAAACTTCCATTCATTAAAAGTAATAGTTAATAAGCAATTGATATATTGAAACCTATCCCTAAAATCACAATACATCGAGTGGGTTCCATTACATCCGGGTTCAAAAATTTGATTTCTAACTAATCGTAAACCCTGAATCAAAAGACTATTGCATAGAATATAATCAAGCATCAAGAACCAATGAAACCATTAACATTTATATAAAAAGAAATAGATATTATAAATAAATAATCAAAATACTTTAGAATAGAAGATTACATCCAATCCCACAAGGGTTCTAGCTACTCATAGTAGCCATTATAATGCAAAGAAAAGCAAAAAGAGATAAGGTGGATGATTTTCCCAATCTTTTTTGTCCTTAATCTCTCTTCTATGCTATGTTCCTGCTCTTCTTGATACCCTTCTCTTCTGATTTGCATTGTTTAAAACTAGAATAAATGAGTTTTCACTCAAGGCAGAGACTTTACTCTGGTGTGCTTTCTCATTTGCCTTCCTCCTCAATAAGCTCCTGAAAATTGGTAAATTAACAAAAAGGAGATTAAAATGAACATTCATCTCAATTTCTAAATCAACAAAGCTAACTAACTTAAATTTTTACAAATAAAAAGGGAATTGACATTTAAATCCCTACTTTTGAAGCAATTAAGTGCTTAAATTTATGTAAACATTTACTAAAACTAGGCACTTATCAAAATGTAATCCTATTTTTACTACCATTATAATAATTTCTTCCTTATATGCAAAAACTTGTAGACATAATGGGGAAAATATTTGGCTGCAGTTTAGGTTTGTTCACCTTATTCTATCTCTCCCCCCCCCACTCCCAACTCTTTTGCTTTTATGCTGCAGATATATGGCATTAAAACATTAGTAAAGAGTTATTATTTCCTTTCTTTGTTCTTGTTAGTTAATCAACAACTAGGATTAAGGATTAAAAAGGGAAGAAAAAAGATTGAGTGAAGGTATCAATTTGTAATTAGTGTGTGAGAGTGACCAGGATCTCTTGAATATTTACACAAAGATTTGACCTTGAGACAAACTGATTAGTAACATAATTTAGAGAGAAATTTGATAGGTATGTTAGGGATTTACAAGGAACTAAACAAAAATACCCAATAGGATTCTTTTTAGTAGGTTGAAAGAGGAGACCAAGGCTTAGGTGAAGGAGTATAAGCCCATAATTCTAGTTGACATAATGGGTAAAAGAACAAAGCAGCACCAAGGATGGGGTTGTATAATGGGCAATAATGAAAAGAAATTGTGAGAATAGACATTGGAGTGGGTAATATTGAAAAAAATGGGTAATTTGTAAATAGTAAATAGAATATAAATCATGTATAGGTAATGTGACCAAGTAACATAGAACAATGTTTGTCTAGAAAAAGTTGCTAAAAAATAACATTAAACATGCTCAATTTTTTGGTTTATGTAATTTTAAATTTTGAAAGACATAATTTTTTGCACATAACCCTTGTTTATATAAATTATATATTCATTTCATATGTCTTTTTTTAGAGCTATTAGTTTTGCTAGTTTAGAGTTAAAAAAAATGACATTCTATAATTTTTTGTAGTTTACTTTTTAAATATAAAAAAATACGTTAATTAAATCTTAATAAATATAAGACGAACACTTAGAGTATTATAATATTACACAATTAAATTTTTTAAAAAATTAAACTAAAATACACTTGTTTTCTACAAAAAGTTATGAAACATAAAATCTAAACAAATACTAACAATATATATATATATATATATATATATATATATATGTATGTATGTGTGTGTGTGCACATTTTGGAAAAGAAAAGAGTCCAAATTCACATTAAGTTTTTTATTGAATATATCTGAAAAAGTTATATGAAATGAACATAATTTTCATAAACTAAAATTATATGCAAAAAGTTATTATCCTTTCATTGAGGATGCCTCGTATTAACTTAAGCATATAGATATTGTGTTTACACGTACAACTATTTAACAATTTATATTTTGTTTGGTTTGTTTAACAAATATGTTTATGTTTGTGGTATATTTGTAAATTACAAGTCGTTTCATCCTAGTACGATTTATCTATTTAGATAAAAAAAAAATAACAAATTTAAATGTTTATATTAATTTTATTTTATATTTTTAAAAATAAAAATATTTTACAATAATTTAAGAGTAGACTCTTACATTAGTCATTGAAATTATAAAGTTGGGATAAATTGGTTTTGAGATTATTAAATGAACCATTTGATGATTGACTTTGCCAAACCTTCAAATACTTTAGTCAAATTAACATTTTTGTATGTTACAACGATGTTAATTTTTGACTGTTGTAATTTTAAAATGACCGACCTCATTTCACATATGATTAATTTGACCAATTGTCACCACTGTTGCTGCTCCTATCATCGACAACCCCTCCCATCTTTATCCCATTTACTGCTTTTCTTAGCCATTGTTACCCCTCTCCTCCACTTTGGTCTATTTCAAAGTATCTACCATGTACTAAACCTTTACCTATTCTTTCTCCCATTCTTCCTTCTCATTTATCACAATCTTCTCTTTCTCATCCACCACAAACACCACTACTTGCACAACTCCACATTCACAACACCAAAATCCTATTTTCAAAATCCTTCAGACCCATCAACTTATCTAAAGAGGGGTTATTATCGTTAGCCAAGGTGCAAAGATTGACAAAATATCATTCTTATTAACAATTTCCATTCTTTTGTGGCACCTCTCTAAATGCTTATTCACTAGGTTTTCTTCATTTTTTTTTTCTCTTTTCTAACTTTAAATCTCATGTTACAGCTCAACTTGGTTAAATTTAGGGTCAACTAATAATAATGACATAATTTTTAACATTTGTAAATGAAATGAGAAAGAGCTTGGAGGCATAGAGGATTAGCATCAAGAATATAGTTTAGACAAACAAGAATTGACAGTATTATTGAAAAAGAGATCGAGTCAATCTTAAAAATAACAAAGATGATAGGTAAAATGAAAGTGAAAAGAAAAAACAAAAAATATTAAAAAAAAAAAGAAAGTTTGATTGAGTTAGAGATGACAATAGGTAAAAACTCATTAAACATGAAATTTCGTCACTAAAATAACATATAAAATTTAAACTTTTTAAAATGTTTAATTATATAAATATACTATATTTGAGAAGAAAAAAAAGTTTATTATATATTATATATTAACATATTTAAGATTTTTAGTTTTATAATAATGTATTAATTAATTTATACATAAGAATTATAATATATTTATAATATTATAATAAATAATTTTTTTAAAAATAAAACCTCTAAACTTCCTAATTATATACAAGTCTTGTAATCATTTTAAATATAGATTTATTTAAATAATTTAATAGCTACTTTATAAAAAGACTAGATGAAAAAAAACTTAAAGTAGGTAATTAAAAAAGTTAATAGATTAAATTAATTTTTAAATATTTTATATTAAATTTAATAAAAAGTTTAATATACATTATGAAAAATAATATACGAATTTTATACATTAAAATTATTAAATAAACAAATTTACTTGTACAAAATTTAATTTAATCTACTTTATGATAAAAAATTAATATTATTATAATAGAAGTGTTGATGTAATAAAATCAAATATTACGGGTTTATTTAAAAATTTTACTATTTAAGTTAAATACAATTTCACTATGCTCCGTAGTATTTTTTTTTTTTAATATAAAAGAAAAACTCACGTCATCAACCTGCATTTGCACCTAAATTAGTTGCAAAACCTCGAGTCTCTATCCACTTTCTTTCTCTTTCTAGGGTTTCTTCTTCACTTCAGTTTCCATGGCCGACGAATCCCCATATTCAGCTAACAACGACACAACAACCCCACCCTCCTTGAAACGCAAATACAACGATGACCGTCCCACCGGCTTCTCCGACACACCTGAGGCGGCGCCGCCACCTTCTTACAACAGTGTCCCTCCACCCGCCGCCACCGGCATCGAACTCGCCAAACAACGCGCCCAAGAAGTCGCGGCTCGGCTCCTCAGCGGCGCTCCCGCACTCGACCCCAAACGCCCCAAACTCGATAACGGTTCCTTCGACTCCATCGGTTAGTTAGGGTTTTACTCTCACTTTCTTGCATGCTTGTTTTTTGATAAATAATCGCGTCTTTTTTTTTTTTTTGTGACAACATTAAAAATTAATTTGATGTTTTTATTTTTTGTGGTTGTAGATGTGAAGGTTCAATACTCGGCGCCTTCGATTTCACCTTCGGCGGTCTCGTACGCGCATCAGGGTGGTGCCGGTGGTGGTGGTGCGAATAAGAAGATTGAGATTCCGAATGGGAGAGTGGGTGTTATTATTGGAAAGGGTGGTGAGACTATAAAGTACCTTCAGTTCCAATCTGGTGCTAAAATTCAAGTTACTCGTGACATGGATGCGGATCCCAATTCTGCTACTAGGATGGTTGAGCTTATGGGCACTCCTGATGCTATTGCCTCTGCTGAGAAGCTCATTAACGAAGTTCTTACTGAGGTATCCTCTAACCCCCACTTTCTTTTATTCTATCAAGATTTGTCAGCTTTGTCATTTTTTGTGTTGGAATGTGAAGTAAAACTCTTGTGTATTCTATGTCAGTTTTAACTATAATAGATTGTTTTGGCTCTAAATTCCAGTTGCATGTGTCTGTCTTGGCTTGTTTGTGAAGTAATAGAATAATGTTGAGTGACTTTTGCGATTTCAATTTTAAAAAAATACATTTATTTTCACTTGAAAACATTTTGTTGTTAGCTCGTTTCTTATCATCTGCTCATGGCGCTCATTAGAAAAACTGTAACATCACAAGTGGATTTTAAGAAAATGAGAATTTGTTCTAACTTTGTGTTTTTAACAGGCTGAAGCTGGAGGTTCCGGCATTGTTGCACGACGACTAGCTGGGCAAGCTGGGTCTGATGAGTTTGTGATGAAAATCCCGAATAACAAGGTGTGCAAAGGGGTTGTGTAAAAATGAATGCCTTATGTATTATGTTAAGTGTTTTTTTTAATTCTTTTTTGGATTTGTTTTGGCTTGGGTGGTTTGTCACATTTTCTACAGGTTGGTCTTGTAATTGGTAAAGGAGGAGAAACAATAAAGAATATGCAAGCTTCTACTGGAGCAAGAATTCAGGTTTACTCTCAAGTTTTATTGTCTTAATTTCATTCTGCTTGTGAAATGTGATGATAGAGGCTAATTCTTGTCATCATTATTTTTCATGTGACTTTACCATTACTTTTTGGTTACTACATGATGTTGAATTCCCATTTATTATTGTTGTTTCACAATGTATAGTGTTTCTTTTTTTGTCTGTTTCAGGTGATTCCTCTTCACCTTCCACCAGGTGACACATCTACTGAAAGAACATTAAAAATTGAAGGGACCCCTGAACAGATTGAGTCTGCAAAACAAGTGGTTAATCAAGTCATCAGTGGAGAGGTATGTTCAGTACCCTTCCTGTTTTGATGGATTTGGCCTTGGTATAGCTTGTTTTGCTTGCCATGTGCCAAGTCTAATTTGTTTACTAGTTGGATTTTGATCTGCATTGGGTTGTTTCTATATTCATGTTTAATCATTGTGCAAAATGGTTGAGTTTGATTAAACAGGATGAATTTATGTCTGAATTAATGTCTTTGCTTACTGATTGATTGATGGGTACCATTCTTATTATTGCGAAATGGATCTTTATTAATTTATTGCAATCTTTAAACTTAGAACTATACCTTATGATTCCTGTAATCATAGTACTTTTTCTGTGATGAATGCTTGTATTCATTTATTGCAGGGGCAATAAAAAATCATAATTCAGTGGTAAAGCATGAGATGATTATAACTTATTTTGGCCATACGTTGTCAGTAATTCTTAGTTCTTACTAATGATGTGGTTTCATATCATGCTTGTTATTGTAAACTTATTTTCTATTTGCTTGAAGCTTAGCTGCAAATCAAAGTGCAAGGATATGGCTATTTTTTCATGGCCAAGATATTTTTGTCTCTGACAAGTGATATCTATATTTTCTGTTATTACATTCCTATAAAATGCAGAAGACTACATAGTTTCACATCCTTTACTAGTGTTCTGGCTCCATTTTTTTTTTCACTGCTGAATCTTTCAAGTCTGTGTCATCATATTGATATGTGCATAAAATTAGAAGAAACATTAAATTTAGAATATCCAATGTGTTTTACTGTTAATCTCTACAGTGTAGCTGCATTCTCTTCTAAGTTGAAATCTGATAACGGAGCAAGCCCCTGGAGTAGTTGTCATTGTGGCACGTACTTCCTTTGCCTTAAAATTTGTGCTGTATCTAGTTTAATTATGACATGGATACTGGAGTAGCATGCATTGACCATTATTTTGGTGGTATGATCCAGTTTCTTGAGAATAATTGCATTGAACTTTCAGGGTCTTCTAGCTCTTGCTAACTCCTGTTTGTGTGTGTGTAGTCTTTAAGGAAATACTTAAATACATCTGTACTGACTACTCAATATATATATTCATACAATTGATTGAGAAGGATGGCCAAGGTGTATATTTTAGAAAATGACAGATCAATTTTATAGACGAATACACTAATCTTTTACACGGAACTGTTTTAAGCTTTGGTTGAGTTTTGCCACCAGCCATGTGCTGTGATTTAGGTTCTTGGGGACGTCAAAGTTACCTTAATGCAATATATTTGTGTCAAAGTGGATACTCATTGGGATTATAGCCTGTTGAACCATGGTCTATATCTATTAACTACTGAATCCTATATGACTGATCTTGCTATTGGGACTTATGTAGGGTTAGTTTATATTGGACCATTAGTGACACCAACATGGAATCCCTTTGTTGGTGTTCCCTCAGCATGCAATGGTATGGTTCTAATTCTCAGATTTGATATTTATTAGAGGGCAGTAAGTCTCGTATTGATGTCTATACCTTGTCATAATTGGACTGTATATGAATTATCATATTGACTTCCTTTTAGACAATGCCACTTGTGCCTCTCAGTTCATTTCTTATAATTATTTGCCCTGGTGTCTTATGCTGGGATTATATTTGGCATAGTAACCTGCAAATTGTCCATTATAATGATCTTAACACTTCCCCCCTTTACATTATCATTCCTGCCCTTTTTGTATTCTTCTAGTTGTTCCAACTAACAATTATCTCATTCATATATTGACATTCTGTTAGTCAGTGCTATTTGTGCTTTCCTTTCATTGCTTGAAAGAACTGTTATATATTTGACATATTGTTTTTTCCGTGTGTCTTGTGCTGGACTTATGTTTGGCATGCTTACATAAAAACTTTCTGTTCTAAAGTTCATAACTTTTTAACCTATCCTGTTATTTCTACTATTGTATATAATTTGTTTTTTTTCCTGTTAAATATTTGTCATCTGTTTCTTATGTGTTTTTTGTATTATAGATTGTACATTTCATGAGTAATGTTATTTTATTGCTTCAGATGTACCTCTACTTCTGCCTCCTTATTGTCAGTTCATCATAGCGCTTTGCTTTCTTTTCTTTTTTTTTTAAGATTAAAATTTGTCCATCATTGGCTCCATAAATCTTTGTTGACTCTGCACTTAGCAAATTTTGTGTCTCCACTTGTCTTTCTCCTTGGATTCCCTTTCAATACAGATAGCTGTTGGGTATTTGTACCTTTTATTGATGGTTCTTTTAAGGTTGATCTCGTAGACTGGGTGGAGGGAAGTTTGAGAGGGCAATTTTCTATTTACTTGGAGCAAAGAGAAATTGTCTTGACGGTTTGTATATTTTGGATTTATGGATGCTCGTATTTATCCAGTTATTGATTAGTCCATAATCTTAGGTTGTTAAATTACTGTGAATGATTTATAATGTAACAACTGGAATATAAGATTTCAATATTTTGAGATACTATATAGTGGATTGCCTTTTGAGGCAAGATCATATGCTTGTTGCTTCTATTGCCTATGCTTTCCTTTTTGTACCCATTCATTTCGAATAGGGAGGGTGTGCTTCTGCTGGAGTAACTCAGTTATATCACAAACCAGTACGGTATGTTGGCCTTTATACCCCTTTCTGATGCTGTATGGAATCTGTTAATGTACATATACCCTTCATCTTGTGTTATTTGTGTTGATTTTTAGTGATGTATGTTTTATTTGTCTATTTGTTTGTGCATCTGTTGCTGTATGTACGTTCACATCATGGGTGAGTTAACTTTTTTTAATTTGTGGTTACAATTTTTCTTTTTGCAGAATCGTCTTAGAAATCCAGCAATGTCTGGTGGTTATTCTCAGCAAGGTTACCAAGCCCGGCCACCCACTAGCTGGGTTCCCCCTCCTGCTCCTATGCAACAACCTGGTTATGGCTATGTGCAGCCTGGAGGATATTCTGGTCCATCACCCCAGTATAATATGTCTCAGCCACCATATGCAGGCTATCCTCCCCAGTCATCTGGTGGATATTCCACCAATTGGGATCAGTCCACTGCCCCTCCTCAGCAGTCTGCTCATGGCGGATATGATTACTATGGTCAACAGCCTCTATCTCAGCAGCAGCAAAATCCTGGCGGTCCTGCACCTCCAGCTGATGGGACTGCTTACAATTACAGTCAACCACCTTCCTCTGGTTATAACCAACCAGGACAAGGCTATGCTCAGGATGGCTATGGTGCATATCACATGCCCCCACAATCAGGGTATGGTCAGCCACCATCATACGATCAGCAGCAAGGCTATAGCTCAGCCTCTGGCTATGGTGTGGGGAGCAACCCAGCTCAAGAGGGCCACACTCCCAATTATGGATCACAGGGGGATTCAAGCCAAGTTCCACCTGTTCAACCTTCAATGTCCCAAGGTTACGGTACCAGCCAACAACCTAGCCCAAATGCTGCCAACTATCCACCACAAGGAGCTGTTCAGCCAGGCTATGGGGTGCCCCCAACCTCCCAACCAGGTTATGGCAGTCAACCTCCAGTACAGTCTAGTTATGGACCTAGTTACGGACCCCCTCAGACCCAAAAGCCTAGTGGCACACCTCCTGTATATGGACAATCACAATCACCTAACACAGCAGGAGGCTATGGTCAATCTGCCCCTTTGCAATCAGGATATCCTCCTTCCCAGCCTCCACCTTCTGGGTATGCCCAACAAGAAACAGGTCCTCAGAGAGCCCCACCGTCTGGTTTCGGTGGTGCTGCACAACCAGGGTATGGTCCCCCATCATATGGTGCTCCAGCTGGTGGTCAACCTGGTTATGGTCAGGCTCCACCATCATATGGCAACAGTTCTTATGGTGCTGGTTACCCTCAGCCACCAGTATATTCTAGTGACGGTAATGCAGGTGGTGGCACTCCTCGTGGAAGCTATGATGGAGCACCTGCACCTACTGCTCAACAGGGTAGTGTTGCTAAAACATCACCTCAGAGTTGATATATCAGTAGTTTGTTAATTTTGGATTTCTGAATCAACTGTCTTATAGTATTTTCTGGTGTAGTGACACATTTACATAGCTTTGAAGTGTTGAGATGTATGAATTAACTCTATCCTATTTTACAAGTAGTAGTTAAAATTTCTGAAGTTTGCGTGCACACTGCTGCAAGAATTAAGTCAACTACCAAGCGTGAAATGGAAGCAATTAAGTCATAAATGATTATGCAGTATACCTGGATGTCTACGATTTTGCGTGAGGGATATCCATCACCAACGTCGTACCCAAGTACACCTTTGGACGACCGAAGAAACCTTGGCAGTTGAATGATAATTTCTCTCAGAACTTTTCCTAAACTTTTAGGGGGTCATTTTTTTAAATATGGCATTTTTACCACGAAAGGACCTGGATATGGATTTGTCATCAATATATATATATATATATGGGATTTCAAATAAAAAATAAAAAAGTAAATCTTTTTATGGAGTTAAAACTTGCTGTTGGCGATTTTAGAGTTGAAAAGTGCTTTTATTCATTCAAAAATTGTCACTTGCAACTTTTTTAAAGAAAAATTGTCATTTACAAGTTCTAAAAGAATTTGTTTATATATAATTTAATTATATTTATAGCGAAGTGTATCTTAAAAGTTTTTTATTCTTCATTTTTGAATTATTCTTTCTTATACTTTATAGTTGAAGAAAAAATGAATACAAATAAAATAGTTTACTTTAATGATAATATTGTTTCAAACAGAGTGAAGGTGAAATTTACGTGTGAGAAGTCAATTTATATTTATATTTCTTATAATATATTATTTGAATCATTTAAATATTGATTTTGTCAATATATTAATGTGGAGATTCTAAAAATAGTGGAGAGAATAATCTACATGTGTTCAATTTCTATTTTTGGAGGTTTCATGTAATACCAAGTAATGACAATAAACAACGATGATGATATTTAACAAATGTTTCAGATTTATTACGAACGTTATGACCAAAATCCTTTAATTGAGTTGTATGTTGTTTTTAAACAAATTATAGTTGGTGCATATGCGAGTGTTGTTTCTAATAGAAATGTTGAACAAGAACAAAACAACGTCGAAAGCGACGATGACGACTTTGAAAGAGATTATGAAAGTGGTGAGGATAGTGATGATGATAGTTTAGATGATGATGTAGATGATGAGGACTCTCATTTATCAAACTCAGTGATTAACTAACATATGTCTGGGGTTCCATCATTCATGTATGTTTTATATCTTAATGCTATGCAAGTTCCTGAATTTTCAGAGTATGCTAACTTAGGTATGTTGACATGTTTTATTATATTTGCAGTAATAAATTTATCTTTAGTTGTGTGAATGATATTTAGTTTTTTTTTTTATAGGTCATTGTGACGTAGATGGAGAATTGTATGTTAGAATACAATTTAATGACAAGGAAGCTGTTGTACGAAAAATTAAGAGTTATAGTATATCAAAAGAAGTGGACTACAAAGTTTTCAAGTCTGAACTAAATACGTTTTATTGTAAATGTGTTAGTTATGACATAGATTGTGAGTGACTTATTCGGGCTAGTTTCAGGAAGAACAAGTATTTTTAGGAAATTAGAAAGTATAGTAGGCCACATAGTTGTACTCGGGCAAAGATTTCACAAGATCATAAAAAGTTGGATGCAGAAACAATTGCAGAATGTATTAAGCCAATGATTGAATCTGACCCTTCTTTTAAGATAAAATTGGTGATTAGTGAAGTTTGAGCTCAATATGGATACACAACAACATATCGGAAAGCATGAATGGTAAAACAAAAAACAATTAAAAATGTATTTGGTCAGTGGAAAGCCTCATATGAAGCCTGCAATGGTATATAGCAATGTGTGATGTTGTTCGAGTATCAGTTGTTCAGTTGGATGTTGTTCAAGCTTATCACAATGATAACCAAGTTCCTGATGTTCAAATATTTCGTAGAATTTTTTGGAGTTTTGATTTGATGGGACACATTTATATGAAAAATACAAAGAAGCTTTATTAGTGGCAGTTGCACAAGATAGCAACCAAAATATATTACCAATTGCCTTTGCTATTATTGAGGGAGAAACTACAGATGGTTGACAATTTTTTCTTGATAATTTGCACAGATATGTCGTGACGCAATATGACGTTGGTATTATTTCTGATCGTCACGAGTCAAGTAATGTAGCAATAAGACAAAGCAATGAACAGTGGGAACTTCCAAAGGCATTCCATATGTATTGTATCAGACACATTGCTGCCAATTTTTTGTGAAGATTGTGTACCAACTCGTAAGGGCATGAGTAAACAGATGTAACATGTGTGAAAAAAAGCCCCTTCGTCTTCCTCCTCTAGGTCCATCATCCTCTATACCCTACTTATCTGTGGCATTGCTTGTCTCTTCTTCATATGATGTAGCTTCTACATTTGACACATTTGCAGATGCACCTATAAATGTCTGTTGTGTCATCTCCCATGACATGATTAGTATGGAACAATGCTCACTTGGAGTAACTAGTTCTAGTTGATAAACTTCTTCATTAATATTTGTTTCTTCTATGGTTGCGTTCTCATTAAGATCAATTCCAGAGTGAGGAATGTCTTGGCAATGTGTGTCATCATCAACGACAATCATATGTGCATAGAAACCCATGAGACATGACACTTCCAGTGCTACAATTAACAGATCTCCTTCCCTGTGACCTCTACTTTTGGAGCCACGACAAATATCTCTTCTATCCACAGACATACATGAAGGTTGGAGTTGTTCATCCTATGAAATGGATGCCATTGGTTCATGTGCAGTGACTAATAAAACTCCTCATTTGGTTGAACTGAGGATGGTGGAATCGGAGACATGAAATTTTGCTTTAACAGACACTGTTGTTGTTGAGATTGTGGCTGCTCCATTTCTAGGGCACCAATTCATTGTATAAATTGTGTACCAACTCCAATACTCATTCGAAGGGTAATAGTTGTCAATTGACATTCCTTCTAATATATGTTAATATCGTTGTTCCCACCCAATCATCATGTATTAATCTCCAATTCTTTGGTTCTCTTAAACCATGCAAGTCTTTGTTGTGGACTCCCTCAAGACTTTGGGACGAAAAAAGAATAGGTTGAGCAAATCCATATTGACGCATTACACGGTCAGTATGCCACTCTACAATATCAAAACATATAAATGGGTTTACAGTTGGCCACAATAGACGCCTCTCACGTCATCTGGAATAACTGCATTAATAACTTCATCTTCATATAGTCGCCATAAAAACTACATTAACACAAAATATATTATATATACCTTAGTAATGTGAAAGAGGTACAAAATTATTTAATAAGAGTTAATATATGTTAACTGGTACCTCGTGAAGTTCCATTTTATCTAATGCCACTCTAACATTTCCAATGTCTCTATATGGAGTGTTTGGTTGGATATCGAATGTGTCGCCATCTAAGTGAAAGTGGAAATATTATTGGTTCACTAGGTATTGGAGCAAATCACGGGAGCCAGTGCCATGCCCATACCTAAAGCAGTATTAAGCATCCACAAATTTCTTTAGCATCTTGTCGTGAACCATGATCTAGACCTTTATATAGAAAGGTAAGACATGCTGAACCCCAACTATATATTCCAATTTCATCAACATTCACAAACAACTGTGAGAATTTTCCATGGACTACTGAATTACTTTTATTCGGCATTAGAACATGTCCTAACAAAGAAAGTATGTATCCACAAACATGTTATGCTATCCTATGGTCAGAATTAGTACAAAGCCAACTAAAATGTTGCGTGATCCACTTCAATCTTATTTCTGAACCTTCAACATTGTTAGATACAGGCCGACTACCTAGTAACTGTTCACACATATCCTACAATGTTATAGTATTTGGATTAGTAGAACCACTAACAGGTAGACAATTGATTCGCAGTCCAAGCAACATAGCAACATTTTCTAATGTCCACAAGAAAGATGGAATGTATGTATTTCTTGTCTCCAACATTCAACAAGTACATTTACAAACCCATCATTTATATGCATTTGACATATTTGTGCAACACGATAAAGTTCAGCATTCTGTAAAATGTGATATATTTTAGGTCTAAGTGGTGTTATCGCTAAGTAATGATGTCGTAATAGTCTCATTAAGTGACATAAAAAAATAATTAATCATTAAATATATTATTTAAATTATCATCATTTTAAAATATTTAATCATATTAGATATTTAATAACTAAATACTAATATTTAATAACTAGCCATAATTATAAAATTATATTTTAATAACATAAATAATAAAAATTACTTATATTTTTAGCTTGTATTAATTCTGAGACGTGCTTCTACAAATCCATAGTTGTATCACAAACAATACTGAAAGAATTTGTTAATCAATATATTTTTGAAAAAATTTAAACTATATGTTTTTTTGAATTTTTCTATTTTTTCACTCTTTTTCTCTTCTTCGTCGGTTCTTTCTTTGCTCTTTCACCTTAATTTCTGTCTTTTACATTCTCTCCACGCATGATTTTATGGCAAAAAAGATCATTATATAGCTTCAAAAATCGCTAGTAGTGAGTTTCCCGCTTTGAAAAAATTCTTCCTCACTCTGGTGCAGCTGACAATGGTAAAGATTCCTCCAAATCTCTCGTCAAAACCTTAACTCTACTATTCATGATGGATAACATATTTAAATATTATAGACTCTTCAAAAATCACCGTCATCAATTTTTTCAAAACTCATACTTCCATAAAATTGCAACAAATAACATATTAACCGTAATTATAACTTTTATATCTTATATTTAAATTAATAAATCAATTTTGGGTAACCGATGATATAAATGCCAACGAATGATTTTATTCTGACACCAAACAGTATCAAAATGTTAAAATTACAATAAGCAAGCTTTCTGGTTTAGGGAAAATATTGAACAACAACGCTTAACATCATTCGGGACACAGTCTTTCGTCGCCGTCATAGATTGTGAATCATCAATAGTATGGACTACACATCGACAAGGATTTCTGATGTATGGATTCCTTATAATTCGAGTAGCAATGACGTGTTATGAGATATAAAAATCTCACCACTCCAGGCTCCAGCAACAGCCTAAATAATAATAAAAAGAGACAACGGAGTTCCCATGTGTTAGAATCTATTTCAGAAAGCCCATAAACTATCTAAAGAAAAAATGTTTTTGGTTTTTTGGGTCGCGAGGCTAACAATTAATGAATAATGATTTTTTCTTTTTGTTCTGCAATTTATTTAACCACACTACCCCCTTTTTTTGTATTTTTCGAAAATAAGATTCTAGAGGGTATTAGTCACGTTTAGAAATCGATGAATAATGAATATCATAATGCATAAGGTCCAAATTGTCTTGAATGAAATTAACCAGGCCCAAAAGCAGAAGGCCCAAATTCATTTGGATCTATTAAATGGGGTTTGGTGTGCGGAAACGGCATTAGGGTTTTGAGCACAAGTATATAAAGCTTGACAGTGAAACAAATGCTCTGCAATTGAAGAAAGGAGGTCTCGGCTCCCTTCTTCTGATAGCATTCGATTGTTGTGAGGTAAGTTTGTGCTTGTATTTCTTCTCTCTCCCAATTTGTGTTGATGCAATTAAGGAAACGTGTGAAGGCTCTATAATAGAGTCAACAGCAGGAGCTTATTCAATGGCTACCTGACTGCCGCTTAGAGCCAAAATGAATAAAACCAGTTGAAGATCCTTGAAATCAGTACTCATTTGTTTCAAGACACAATCTCTGGTTAAATTCTTACTCTGACTATTATTATTATTGTTATTATTGGCACTTAAGTCAGACACGGGTGTTTGTTACCTCTTCGCTAAACAATCCACCTTTTGCACAGTGCCTATATCTAATTCGGCTACTTATTCACGATTGAAGAAACCTTCGCTTCTATGGTTTTCTTCAAATTTCAAGCAGCTATATACCCCCTTCACCTTTTTCCCACTATTCTCTTTTACCATTTTTATATATTTGTTTATATAGACCCACATTATGGTCTTTTTGTTTTGCAACTTAGGTCTGTTTTGCTCACGTTGTGAAGTATTCCAACATGAACTAAATAATAAATGCAAATGTCTTTTAATAAAAATAATCATACTATTATTTGAATCATATTAGCAAATAAACCAGAAATTTCTTGTTATCGTTAATTGTACACATGTTCCCTTGTGCAATGGACTGTATGCATGCTTGATCTTCGTCAACGACTTCCATTTCATTCCATTTCCAGGAAATTAACTTGTAAGTCACTTTATTAATAAAATATAATGTCGTGAGCCTTCACGACACTGACAAACAAAACAAAGGCAATAAAAGCAAGAAAATAAACATCAAAATAATAATAAGAATATGACCATTTTCACCAAAACGGTAGAAAATTTACCGATGTTAATAACATTTTAAAATTTATTCAAATTTACTTCTTAAAACAACATGCTTAGCTTCTAAGAGTAAATATTTTAAAATTTATGAACATTAAGTGGCAATTTGTCTAACTATGCTTCCAATCTTAACACTAGATGTAGAAGTTGAACCTGTTTTTTATTGGACAAGTTTGCAAGTGCTATAATAGACGAGTTAGTAGTTACTTGCTTTTGTGTTCTCATCTAGCCTATGTACACAAGAACAAAAGTTTATATTTTTAGAATTTTAAGATTTATCTCATGCCTAGTTTGCCCTTTTATATAAAAGCAATTAATTATTTTATGAAAAAGCTTTAGAAAATTTAAAAATATTTTTATTTTTATTTTTAGATACATTACTACGTCCAATTGTGTTTACATATGTGGTTTTTCCATAAAGGCAAATTATTTTGAAATTGAACATAATAGTTTTCATCCAACATGCGTTGTAGCATATAATTTCTTAATCATAAATGTTTATTTTAAAATAAAAATTAATTCTTCTAAGGCAAAAGTTAAAATAAACAAGCACTAAAGCAAAAGGAGGATGCAATTTTCAAAAATATGTAATCAAGTCAGGTAGAAAATTTAAACCATATTTTTGCTCGTTGTGAAAACATAATATTTAGCTTCAAGTCATTTATAGTTCTGTTTCATATTCGTAATATTTGTTTTAATTTATAATAAGGGAGTGATCATATATTAACTAGTCAGGTTGATGATTGTAGTCACATAAAGTAAGAAACAAAAAATAATAACAGATGATGGCACAATTCTATATTCCTTTTTAAGTTTGAGAAAAATGTGATGCATCTCATATTCTCGTCTTTCTTTCCCCTTTTTCGTATTATGGCCAATTGTAAGTATAATAGAGGATCATATGAGAATTTGTCCTTTCATGGAGTTCAAGCATTTTTTCCACATGAAAAAGGAGCAATTCATAGCTTTTGTGGTTGAAATATAAATGGCAATCGTAACAAGCCAATAACATTTGTGACTTATAAATATTTCAAACACATTTGTGAGAAGATAAATATGATCAATACCATAATGTTATGATCAATGAAATTATGATCATACTTTTCTCATATATAATGAAAACAGACTCATGGGAGAATATTATTATATAAAGGGAACACTGAACATGACTCTAAATTTGCTTAAGTAAATTAATTTTGTTTAAGCAAATAAGAAATTTTTATTTAAGCTAAAATGATTTGCTTAAGCAAATTTAGCAAACAATAAATTTTATTTAAATAAAAAATTTACTTAAACTAAAATTACAAAATAAATCCTAACTTTATCTTCTTTAAATTAAAAAAATTTGAGAAATCTTTATTTTCCTTTAATGGCTATCTAACATGTGTCTAATACAATATTTATTAGTCTGCAAAGTAGGAGCTTCAGGATGGCACAAAACTCAATGCTTCTTCATTTTAGAAAATTATTCTTAAGAAACACGAATATACTCATCCTAGAAAATTATTTACAGGAAACATGAATACTCGTAATTGCATTTTTTTTCCTTTTAGTATCAAAACCCATCCATATGTTGCTACACCCAAAAATAAAGTTTTAAAATTTGGATTGTATTAATTTTCTATTAATTCTAATCTTAATATTCAAACATGGTGATTTTGTTCTATTGTGATTAGGTTAAACCTTAGTATGTTAAATGGATGATGAGTTTTTGCACCATGTATTGGGATGTTTGAAATTTGAATTATTAAAAAAAATCATAAAAATAATTAGTAATAAGTTGAAAGCATCTTTCATAAATTATACTTCAGTATAATCAAGATATCATGATTTATTAAATTCATTTAAATAAATTTTTATTTAAATAAAAATTATTTTTTTACATAATAAATTTAAACTCCAAAGTTATGACGGCACCAAAATTGTAAAAGATTCAGATACTTTTATGCCGTATCCACTTGTATATATCAATACTAATTTTAGTTCGAGTGTCTTGTGAATCTAACTTTCTTATTTTATAATTTTGAAGGCTGGCGTTCATAAAACCTGAAAACTCAGTACAGGATTACAAAAATACATGTTACGATTACAAATTGAGCCATACTTATTCGTGACATCAATCTGTGACCGTTCTAATCCTTTATTTAATTACGAAAAATTATAACAAAAACCAGAGGGGAGGGGGGAATCGACCCATTGATATATTATATTGAGTTGTGCTAACGTAAGTAATTCCATCCCTACATTTTTTTAATAAATTCGGATGATTGGTCTTTCTAGTTTTAAAATAAATAATCCGAGCATCTGCAGAAAAATTAATTAATTAAATATTTTAATTAGTCTTATGCTTCCCATACTAATTCATTCTTAAATAAATCATTACTTGGATTCTATAATTTCACTTTAAAATTTAGCTTAGTTTTTTTGTTTAAACTTTTCCATATAGATCTTTATAATTTTTAAATAATGCAAAGTAGTTCATATTATGTTGTTATAATTTCATTTTAAATACAAACTAGCCAATAAGAATCACTTTACATTATTTTAAGAAAAGTATATTTTTATTTTTTAGTCTATAAATTAAATAAAATTTTGATTGAAAATATAAGTATTAATTAACCTTTTTATTATTATTTTTTACCATACATGATGCTTGTTAACTAGGTCACACAAATAAAATATACACACTTGGGAATAAATATACACTTTGTAATGAATGTTAGATTTTTTAACATTAATATTAATATTTATATTAATTTGTGGATTAACATTATTAAATTATTATGTTTATATTGTTATTAATTATGACGTAAAATAAATGTGTATAATAATAATAATAATTATTATATAGATTTTGTAATTGAGCTTTTAGGGTGAATAGTTTGTGATGGGTTGGACTATTCTACGTGCCTAGTGAGAGGTTCCTGCTCTCATCTGATTACGCTTATATAATTGTTGCCCCATTAGACAGTTACCAGTGTGGGATAATACCAATCAGATAAGAAAGTAGTACACGCTCGCTCAAAACAAGGATTGCTTATGACTCGTGGGTTCTCATTAGGTTTGCTTATGACTCGTGGGTTCTCATTAGGTATACATTTAACGCAATTATTCAATTACATATGGTTGAAATTGTATTGAGATGTTATGATGTGTATTATATATAATTATGTTATCTTTAATTTTATATATAAAATTCCTGCAAATGGTATCAGAGCCAACTTAATACACATCGTAATTTTTCAACTTTGAGCAACCAAAGTGCTATAATTTTACGTATGGATTTGAAAAATAATTTAGGTTTTTTTGTTCTTCTTATATTCATAAATATCATATCCAAAAATTGTTAATTTTCATCGGGTATGTTAAGAGAATTTTTCAGTTTATTAATTTTTTGAAACTATAAACCCTAAAATCGTTTTCTTTCAAATTCTCTCATCAGGGCAAAGGTTTATTTAAAAATTGATTAAGGGCTTTTGTTAATAAATTGAACACGAACATAATCTAATAATTAATTCATTATTTCGTTCAATTTTAGATTGAGAATTTATTCTTTCTTTTATTTTGCGTTTGTCATTGTCCTTTTTTTGTTGTACACATCACAAAGAACGTAATAGACCCTACTAGTTGAATGAAACTGTTTGGGTTGCTTGAATTCTCAATTACTTTGAATCCTCCATGGCTGCGCATGGCTGCGCGGGTTTTAGCCTTTGAAACTCTCTTTTGTTGTTCAAAATACACCCTTTGTAACAATATGAATTGATACTTTAGAATGCAAGATTGAACTGGGTCGAGTTTCTGAATTTGTTGGACCCATTTTGCAGCTGATGGGTTTTTTTTAAGTGTATGAAGTCCCCTCGCGTGGCTGAGAGAGCGTCGAGTAGATGATTATTTTGATATTAAATTTTTTGGACAATTTTCATAATTTTTTAGGCAATGTAAATATTTTTTAATTAATTAACTCGTACCTAAATTAATTAAATAATTATTGTATTGATGGAATATGATACAATTTTTTTTATATACATGATTATACTAATATTTGATATTTATGACATTTTTTTATACTATTCACTCTCTTTTTGAATGTCATATATGTTAAAAAGAAAATTAGTTTTATATAAATTATTTGATGTAATTTTGGTATAATTATGATTTCATGCATAATATACATATTTAAATTGATTCTGAATGCATGATTATTCTGTATAAATGTCATCCCACCTATCGTGAGAGCATTTATACATGACTTGTGTAAATTATATAATTGTATATTGCATTAATAATAATTATATCCTATCGATGTGTTGTTATTAATGTGATTTAAAAATACTATGCAATTGTGTTTTGCTTATGTCAATTTTGTACTGATACCCTATCGGTGTTAGGATTCTTGTGACATGAAGTTTTGTGCATTGTATTCGTCTTTCTTATTTATTGTGATCCGAGACCCTTAAGCGGGATCATAGTAAGTAAGAAATTTTGTGATGGGCATATTATTGTTGCACTTGAGCTAATTGTGCATATTAAACTTTGTTGTTTTCCATATCAGTGTCTATGCCCACTTTGGTGAAAACTTTGAACAGGACCAATTATGAGGACTGAGTTGACTCTGTTATTCTTGTCATTTTCTAATGTGAATGTTGCCCTTATTGAGAATAAGTCTAAAGTTTCTACACCTGAATCTTCTGTTGCGGTTATAGTAAAACATGTTAAATGAGCTCATTCTAATAAAATATGTCTAGTAATTATGAAGTTCAATGTTCTTGAGATGAGTAATACTAAGAAGTAAGTTTAGTCACAATATCTGTTGCTGATAAATTAGTGACAAATTCTTTGGCAAAAATTTGTCACAAAATTGTAAAATCTTAATAGTGCCTCTAGGCAAGAAACTTAAGGAATTTGATAAGACGGAGAAAGCTTACTATCTTTTATTGTTCATAAAAATCAATTAGCAGTTTCTTTGCAGGATATTGTGTAGACTCCAGGATTCTAAATTTATTATCCAACTTATACCACTAGAGTTGTTGAGACACATGATATAAGTATCTTATAATGTATGATATCACTACTCCTTCGAGTATGATTTTCTTTATTGTTAAAATGTTTATAGTTTGTGTTAGTTTATTTTGTCATTTTGTTATAACTATATTTTATTGATTAATTTAGAATAATAAAATGTTTTGATTTATGTTGTCCAAATGAGAGATAAATTGTTGAATATTTTGTGTAGACTAACATAAATCAAATTTTGTTATAACTTGAATTTAATTATAGAATAATAAAATCCATTTATGGTTTGAAGTAAGTTTCTAGACAGTGGTACTTGAAGTTTGACCAAGTGGTCACTTCTATTGACTTCAAAGAAAATGCTTGAGATTTGTGCATTTACTTGAAGATTAGTGGGAGCAATTTTATCATCTTTGTCATACATGTTGATGATATCTTTGAATGAGACAAAGAATATATTGAGTAGCCATTTTGATATGAAAGACCTTGATGATGCTTTTGTTATTCTAGACATCCAGATATGTTGTGATAGGTCTCGTGTTACTCTTAGATTGTCTCAGAAAAGGTACATTGATAGGATCCTCAAGAGGTTTAGTATATATTCTTGCTCTCTATGCGTTGCGCCTCTTCAAAGGGGTAAGAAACTCTCTAATTTTTAGTGTCCTCATGATGATAGAGAGTTGTTTGAAATGGAGAAAGTTTCATACGCTTCCGCTGTTAGGAGTTTGATGTATGCTTAAGTTTGTACTCGTCCCGATATTGCTTATGTTGTTAATGCTTTGGATAGATACTCGAGCAACCTATGTTTGGGTCATTGGAAAGCCGTGAAGAAGGTCTTGAGATATTTGCAGGGAACCAAAGATTATATGTTGACCTATGCGAAGTCTGATCAACTTCAGGTCATTGGATACTTTAATTTTGTAGGTTACCCTGACGACCGTAAGTTTACTTCAAGCTTTATTTTTATGATGGTGGGAGGAGTTGTATCTTGGAAAAGTGTCAAATAGATAGTTATAACTATTTCTACTATGAAAACAAAGTATATCGCTTGTTATGAGGCTACCCGCTAGGCTATGTGGCTAAAGAATTTGATTTCTGGCTTCCACATTATTAAAAGTATATCTAGGCCACTTGTGATTTATTGCGACAATACTGCTGCTGTACTTCTCTCTTAACATAATAAGAGTTCTACTCGTTTGAAACACTTTGATCTAAAGTATTTGTTTATTAGAAAGAAAATACTTGAGTTTTAGACTCAAATTGTGTACATTGTTACAAAGAACATGTTAGCATATCTACTAACCAAAGGCTTAACCATTGGAGCTTTTTAGAGTCATGTAGCTCATATGGGTTTGGTCAAGTCTTTTGATATTTTGGATTAGTGGGAGTTAAATTTTGTATTTGCTTGTTAACATTATTATTTAGTTTCTTTATGATATATATGTTTTGTTGACATCACTTTTATTGACATATCTTTTATGACAATTTTTTATACTTGGACCTTTGTAGAAATGATATTTATGTTTCCTTTATCTATATTGTGATTGGAATATAAGTTGCTTGTAGTATGTAATGTATATCCCTATTGGATATAATTGTATACTATCTAGAGCTTACTATTTCTTTGGTGATAATTAATAACTTGTTACGACAACATAGTTTGTGAACTTAGTAATTTAATAATGCTATCCAAGTGGGAGAATGTTAGATTTTTTAACATTAATATTAATATTTATATTAATTTGTGGATTAGCATTATTAAATTGTTATGGTTATATTGTTATTAATTATGACGTAAAATAAATGTGTATAATAATAATAATAATAATTATATAGATTTTGTAATTGGACTTTTAGGGTGAATAGTCTGTGATAGGTTGGACTATTTTATGTGCCCAGTGAGAGGTTCCTGCTCTCATGTGATTAGGCTTATATAATTGTTGTCCCATTAAACATTTAACAATGTGGGATAATAGCAATCAGATAAGAGAGTAATACAGGCTCACTCAAAATAATGATTGCTTATGACTCATGGGTTCTCATCAGGATTGCTTATGACTAGTGTGTTCTCATCTGGTATGCGTTTAACGCAATTATTCAATTATATATAGTTGAAATTGTATTGAGATGTTATGATGTGTATTATATATAATTGTATTATCTTTAATTTTATATATAAAATTCTTGCAATGAAGACACTTAAATTTAAGATTTTGGTAAATTAATGGCAGTCTTTTTCCTTGACCTTTCTTTCTGTTCCTCCAAAAGTCCCATTTCCTTTCATTGGGGCATAAACTTTTCCTAACTATCAGTGGCTTATTGTTGCAAGAATTATTCATGCATACCTTTTTTCCTCGTTGTTATATATCAATTGTTAATAGTAAATAAATATTGAAGTAAAATGTCGAATTGCTCTTGAAAATTGGTACTAGTGAGAAATTTTATCATAAACATTGTGATAAACATCAATTTAGTTGATAGTGTTCATTAATTTGGTTCTTAACATTATAAAAAAAGAAAATATAATCACTGACTTTTGCAAATTATAAGTCCATTTAATATTTAATTTTCATGTGCATAAAGTAATTTGGTCCTCAACATTAGTGCACATTAAAATTGACTGATGGCTGTTAAAAGTTAAAGACTAGAGTGATTGATAATTATCAAAATTTTAGTAATAAAATCTGTCCAGCATATTCAACAATAACAGGAAATAAAAGATTGAGAACAAAAGAAGTTCAAAACACTCTTGCAACATACGGATTTATATCTAATTTAAAACTATTGTAATCACGTAGAGTCACAAGATGAATCTTTATTTGCAAATTGAGCTCAATTTTAGAAGACTTCAAAAGTGTTGCATGATCAGGGCCAAAGTAAACATAGCACTAAGATGGAAGACTTGCTTTCTTGATACGAGCAAATTTCTATCATATCTCATATATTTCATCTACATTTTTTAATACATTTTTTATTGCCATGACCACATCCAAGCAAGGATTAGTTACACAGCCATGTGAGTGCGAGAACACCACCTTGTGCTAAGGTACTAATCATAAGATCTTTCTGTTTTTATCAACTTGTATGCTCAAAAAATAATAATTACAGGACCAGCAATGATTAAAGTTGATGAATTACTTAATCCTGAATTGATTCACTATGCTCTATAACTCTAATTCAGAGTTACATAATTATACATGGATAGTTAGCATTAATTTATTTTACATGAATAGTAATATAGCATGGATCAAAATAAAAAATATTAATATAATATAATAATATGACTAGAGAATAAAAAGTCATATACCCCTTTGAGGATTGGTTTGGAAGAATACAGCCTAATGTCCCTTAAAGTGAGTATAGGGACAGCCTAATTGAATAACTAACCATTAAAAAAACAAAGTCAATTATTGGCTTTAAGTAAACTTGAGCTTGCAGGTATAGTCCAGTGGTAACCACATGTTATTTCCTATATATATTTGGGTCCTCAAAGTCTTGAGGAGTAGACTTATTTCACTCAATTAATAAATTTGTAGAACAAGTGGAATGGGTATCTGCATTTCCATTGCATCTTCAGAGATTCATGGGGTCCCTGAAGAAGTTCACAATGAGAATGTGATAATATTTGAAGCAAGCAAGGTCCTAAGTGGGAGTGAGAGACTTTTCTCTGTTTACTCTAAACAGGGTACCAAAGGACTCAACCAAGATGCTGCCTCTCTTCATCAGGTTTGTTTTAAAGTTCGATCATTTGATCCTCAGATAATTCACATTGCATATGATATTATATGTAATGGTTTTATTTAATACTTATTTTTTATTTATATACATGCATTTTATAAATAATATCCAAATAACTTTTGTTATATCATTTATGATGTACAAAAAATTAGAGCAGACAAAATGAGTATAAATATAGAGTTTGGATATTGAATTTTATATTCAAATTAATTTTATTGTCTTCCAAACTTTTCTTTAATCAGATATCTGATGCATGTAAAAGATGGATTCAAACTAAACCTTTACTTTGTGATATAAATAAAATATGAGTTTTTTGTTCCAACCCCATGAAGTACGATTCAAGTATAGGGTAACCATTTTCACGGCTCTTCGAGAAAATATTATTATCTGTTTTATTAAATATAATCATTAAGACTAATTTTAAATATTTAAAAATAGTAATATTTTATTAAAAATATGTTTTTTTAAAATTTTTATATTTTTAATATAATAAATATTTTTTAAGAAAAAATTACTTTTAGTTTATTAGGTCCGATGTTAATATTTTTTTATTTTATTAGTCATTTTTATGGAGCATATAAAATTACTGAAATACTCCCTTTTTTCTCTTTCCCTTGCTGTTCCTCAAAAGGGTTATGGGATGGAAGATGAAGCATTTTGTGGCGTTTATGATGGGCATGGAAAGAATGGACACATAGTGAGCAAAATAGTAAACAATCGTTTGTCTTCACTCATACTGAGCCAAAAGAATATTATTGAAAATATTGATAAGATAGAAAATGGTAACCATGTTGACAGAATGAAAGAGGTCTCTGTTGCAAAAAATTTTAAGAAATGGAAAGAAGTTATTGTTAGTGCTTTCAGAGTGATGGACAAGGAAGTGAAGCTTCAAGGGAATCTAGATTGCTCTTGCAGTGGAACCACAGCTGTAGTTGTCATAAAACAGGTGAATAAAACCTTGAGAGATTTTCCCATTCCTTTTCATCATTTTTATGAAAATAGCATAATACAATCAAGAAAATACTAACTTCAGCTTTTAAGAAAACACTACTAATACACAATTACAGGTGATAAACTTTTATTTTTAAAAGATATTTATCACCTGAGAATAAAAAAGTATAATACATATTACATTTTATAATAAAAAAATTACTATTTTTATATGCTTAAATTTAGTCTTAAGAATTGAAATTATCAAAACTATATAATTAACAATTAACAATTCACAGGGTGAAGGTCTTGTTATAGCAAATTTGGGTGACTCGAGAGCTGTGTTGGGAACAATCTATGATGAAAAACTCGTAGCCATTCAATTGACCACAGATTTGAAGCCTGGGTTACCTCGTAAGATTCTTCCCATAAACTATTATGCAGTTTCTTCTCTGATGAAAAATTTATTTATGAGAGAGAATAATTTAATTTGCAACTAAATTGGAATGAAGGCGAAGCAGAAAGAATAAGGAGGTGCAATGGTCGTGTGTATGCGCTGAAGGAAGAACCACATGTCGAGCGAGTGTGGTTGCCTAAAAATAAGAACTCCCCTGGCTTAGCTATGTCTCGAGCTTTTGGAGATTTCGTGCTCAAAGATCACGGTGTCATTGCCATTCCAGATATTTCATATCACCCTCTAACATCAACTGACCAATTTATTGTTCTTGCAACTGATGGGGTACGTGCTAAATTACTATTGATATATGTAGAACAACGATCTTTTCACACCGCTACAAATTTAAAAAAGATATAAGTTAAATAAAAAGTTTAGATAAGTATAAAAATGTTTAGATTTAAATTAGCGTGAGATCATCCGCTCTATGTGAAAGTGTTTGCACAAGTATTATTTATTGACACTTTTTACCCCTTTTAAGTATAGGTGCGGGATGTACTAAGTAACAATGAAGTTGCATCAATTGTGTGGAGTGTGGACTCTGAAGAGGCAGCGGCAAGGGCAGTAGTGGAAGCAGCCACTGCTGCATGGGAAAATAAATACCCTTACTGTAAAGTAGATGATTGCACCGTGGTTTGCCTCTTCCTGCAGAAGAAGTCACAACTTCGGCCATATGAAAAGTGAAGTAAACGTTTGTGCATCTTGATTAATTGTTCTATACATAAGGCCTTGCTACAATGTTGCACTGTAAAATGGCGACAGCGTTTATTTAAAACTAGATTTTGTTATACGTAGCAGGTAACACGAGGAGACTAGAATTTGAGACAGAGGAACTGTTAATTTAAATGCTGAAAAATTTAAAACCGATCACATTAGTCACTAAAAAAATTACCATACAAGTCTACAAAATATGCATTTCATCGGCGAAATAAATTCATGATATTGTTAAATGAAGAGTTAATTTTGTTAACGCTATATCTTTCAATTAAAGCTAACAAAATGGATTATCCTGACCTATTCAGTCCATTTAAGCCCGTTAAATTATAAGATTAGGCTTTTAAATTTTATACTTACATTCTTTCTTGTTAATAACTTTTTAATAAAATCATGGGATGGTTCCGCCAGTAAGAAATAGTTCCTAATCTATTCATAAGCACTTTATAAAATACTAACTATCCAAATATGAAAAGTGGTAGTGTTTCCGGTGAAATTTTTAGGAAGTAAATAAATAAATTCAAGAACAATATCAAATTGAGTTTTAGATTCTGTTAGGTTTTTTTAAGTGTATTCTTAAGGTAATGATTAAATTAACATCGCAAAGCAAAAAATTAAACAAAAATAGGAGAAGGATAACAAAGTAGTGTTGAACTGAACATAAAGAATTACATAAAACAAATTGAAAATGAATTAAATGATTGACATAAATTGCAGAAATATAATGTACAATTTTTGCGATGAACAGTAAGAACAATGAATCATCTTATTACTAGTGTTTAACTTAGTGCAAAACTTTCAGCGTGCAAACCAGTATAATGCAAAAAGTCATCCTCTCGAATGTGAAACTTCGAACTACTTATAAATAAATGAACTTCAACTGCTCTGCTTTCGCAAGTATCACTTGATAACTGTCTTCTTTGTATGTTTTTCTATAACTACTACTGTCCATGGTTGTGTCTTTTTTGTACTCAGTATTGTCCACGATGAGCTCCATGTGTCTTTAATTTTTAATTGGGGATAACCGCTAGTAATTGCTAATCCATAATTGCTTGTAACTGTTGGTAACCATTTTTAGCCTTACAAGTTTTTGACGTATTTCATTATCTTTAAACCTTGCTTTGTCGCTTACTTAAAAAACTATTTTTTGACTTTATAGTAAAGTTTGTCGAAGACACCTTCTTTTCGACTACTTCTGGGTGTTTTCAAGCTCAAATGCTTCCAAAAAATTTCTCAAAATGTTATCATCTTTTCAACATGAAATGAAGTTTTTCTAAAACTATTAAAACTTCTCAAAATACGTCATTTTTATCATGGAATGAGGTTTCCTTGTTTTCATATAAGATCTATTGAGGCATATCCCTTCTAACAAAATTTTTCTTTTGGCCGCAATTGCTTGAAATATAGGAACCCCTGATTTTGTTGATTTTTTGTCAAAAAAGACACGTTCTTTGAGGTGGTTTATGAAAAATAGTAGTGTGACTCTTTTTTCTACCATTTTTATCTACTATAAGCTATGGTAATAAGGTTTCATAACTTAGAAAATTTTTTCTTTTCCCAAGCAGATGCCCTAAAATATTAATTTATCTGATTATGATATTTTAATATTTTAATTTTAAGAGGTAGGAAAATTTTCACAGAATTCAAATTTCAAACTTCCTTCCATTTTTATGGTGTCCTTACTCCCATATGATACATGTCAAGCATGTTGTCCAACGTCATTGCATTTAATGCGGCTTGTACATTTCAGTTACAAGAAAATGACCCTTTAATAGAACGTGTGCTGTTTTATGGGAGAATTGAGGCATTTTTTGGTTAAAAAGACACCTCATAATGACCCACGATCTCTATGACTTCCCACTAAGTCCCAAAAGTTTGGCCTTACTTCTTTTGTGGGCTTCAGGACCAATATATAAGACAAAGTTACCTTTGTCATTTTTACACCTCTTCTTTACTCTCTACTTTCACTCTAATCTATGCTATCTTTCTCTTTGTTTGTGTTGAGATTCTCTCTTACTTCCTCTTAAATTTCCTCATTTCTTCTTGAATTTCTTCATTTCTTTTTGAAATGGCTTCCAAGTCTAAGGTTTCTCTGACTACCTCTAATCCAAGTCAAGTTGAATGATTTCTTGAAGCTACGAGGCTTGCTGGGAGTTTGTGTTAAGACTGAAATCAACTAAATGCTTTTAGCATTCAGATTAAGGGAGGAATTGTTAGGATTAATTCAAATTTGTTTAGTCAATTAAATAAATCCGTGTTTTTATCTTTTAATTTGTAACATTAGCAATAGGTAGTTGTCACAACTGGGCTGTCGCAATTGTATGACGAAAACTTGTTGAAGAAAAACATCTTTTAAAAATAAAAGTATTTTCTAACAAATTAGAGGAGTCTTTATTTTAAGAAAATCTTAGAAAATATTTTAAAATAATATGATCTTTGAAACAAAAAATGAGTTCAAGATTCATTTACATGTAGGAAAAGTATTAGCACCCTACAACATCCGTTTAATTGTGCAAATTCATTTTAATTTTGAAAAATATTTATTTAACTCTTAAAAAATAATTATTTTTATTTTAGAAGAAGAAAAATTACTTATCAAAATGTTAACTTATATCTTAAAAGAGAAAAAATTATTTTAAAAATTATTTTGACTTGACGGGTTCAGTTCTCGCTTCTAAGTATCCTAGGTGCAATGAGAAACTAAAAATCACGTAATTCTATTATAAAAATTTTGAAGTCGGTTTATTAAAATTAAATTAAGTAAAAGAAAATTTATTTTGAGATTAAAATTATTTTTATAGGATTATAATATTTAAGATACGAGATAATGCGATTATACATGTATCTTACGAAAAACAAAATGAAAGGTGAAGAAAGGAAGATCACACAATCATATTGTAAATTGTAAAAAAATATATCAAATATTATAGTTTGTAAATGAGAAAAATTTTAAATTTGAATATTTATATTGAAAGAGAATTTAAGATACTGTAAGCTATACATAAATCTCTCATAATTTATTAGATAAATTACACATTGATATTATAGAAATTTATAAAAATAAGTAAGGAAATATTTAGTTATTTAATTTATAAAAATTAGAAATATGACTTAAGAAATTTTAAAATATAAAATTAATTTTATTTTAGTAAAAAATAAATCTATTCAAAATTGATTAAATAAGATACTTATTAAATAAAAGATTTAAAACTTCATTTAATAAAATTATATTATATAAAACTTAAAGTAACGTTGGTACACATAGATTTTTGATAATTTATAACACGTAAAGGTAAAGTCGCTGTAAATTACCATTATAAATTGTTTTGTCAATAAAATAATTTAAATTTAAATTAGTTGATTGATTCGTAAGTTAGTAATTAGAAGAGGAAGATCTTGATTAATTGTTAAGATGGTTAACTAATTAATTAAAGATAATATATGATAAATTAATATTACATAAAGTCTTGGTAACATAATTACATGGACTTTATCAATTTATAATACATGACGATAGAAAAACTATATGTTAATATTATAAATTGATGTAATTATATTATTATTTATTAATTAATTATACAAAAATAAAAATATAAGTCATCCACCAAAACAAATAGAAACAAAACATGAATATTAAATTACATTATAAATTTACACAATAAATAATGCTACAATAAATAATGAAATAGATTTAAAAAAATCTAAGAATTATAAAAAAAATTATTTATTTTAATTTATTTTATTATTAAATTTTTGATGAAAAGAAACATATTTTATAAGTGAAAATAGAAATCAAATAAAATATAAAAATAAATACTGATATTATAAAAATAAAATAAAGTAAGTTAAATTTAAAGATATAAAAAGAAAAATAATAAAATAATTTCACAAAAATAAGTTAAAGATAGATTAATAAAATAATAGACAAAACTGAAAAAAAAATATAAATAAACAATATAAGCTTAAATTTACTTATTATTAAAAAAAGAAAAAAACTTTTAGGCCTAAAATATTTTGTTTTAAAAAAAACAAAATGGGCTATATGAGCCCAAAACCAAAAATAAATAAAAAAATTAATAATAATAATAAGACATTTAACATAATATAATAACGATTAAAAAAATAGAAAGAAAACGAGAAAGTAGCAATGAAAATTAATGCTCAGGAGTGTAGCGGTGCATGCACTCAAGCTTTTTAACATATTAAATGTCGAGAGGTCATTTTAACCTTTATTTTAATTATATATATATATGAAGCTTTATAAAGTAGTTCGAGATAGGTAGCTTTGTATTTGTATTACTTAGTTTTTATTTCTCCATTTATTTTATAAGAGTTTCACATGTAAAGCAAAAAAGAAGAAGAAAAAAAAAAATACCTTTAATGCAATTAGCAAATGTTCTTGAACCAAAAACGAAGAGAATGAAGATTAAATGGTTGATTTCTTCCTCTTCTTTTAATTTTTGGTTTTCTTCTCCACTCTCTTCTTTCATTTATTCTTACCTCTGGTTGTGCTCTCTTCTATTTTATATTCTTTTTTCTTAATATTTATCTTCCTTTCCAGAACACTTGTTCTCTACTTCCTCTCTCTCTCTCTCTCTCTCTTTTTCAAGTTTTCATCTCCAAAAATTTTGCTCTCCTAAAAAACTTGTGTTGTCCCTCTAAAATTTTTTTTCCTCTCCTCTAAAAACCTGTTAAAAATTTTTTGTTTTCTTTCCAGAGGGAAAAGAGCCCTCCCTCACCAAATTTTTTACTTGTATTTTTATACTGGTTTGTTTAGGGTTTTATATAAGGACAAGATTTCTGTGTTTTTCCTTCTTAAACTCTAAAGTTCATTGTGAGTGCTAAGCATAAACCTTCACATTGTAAAATTTTCGTTTCTGGAGGCCAAGCTTATTTTCCAAGTTTTTATTTTTTTTGTTTGTAACAACATTTTATTTTATAAAAATTTGAGAGCAACCATGAGAAAGAAAATAAAAAATGGTATTCATAGTAGTTTATTTTTCAGTGTTCAGTTTTCTTTTGTAAGACTATATATAGCCAAGTTATTTTCAATTCAATGATATACATTTTTTTTTCCAAATTACCTTCAATTAGGTTCATTCCTTAGCGTTAACAAAATTGACTGAATGAATAATTGTTGTCGTGTGTAGAGAGAAAGAGATAGTTATGTGATGGCGAGAAAAGGTGTTGCTTCTTTCACAAAGGCAGTGGCAGAATATCAATATCTTTGGCACGAGAAGTAATGATAAAAATAGGTCATATTGTTCAATAGTACCTACAACCTAATCTTTTTAAAGTTTGGTCTAATTTGACCTATTTAAGTAACAAGTTTAATTTTGACTTTTTTGTAGGCTTAATTAATTAAATAAGTCAAGTTTGAATTTAAGAAAAAGTCTATTGAATCTCTTAGAATGACTTATTTAAAACTTATAAAATTTATAGTGATATATTAAATAATTTTATATGAAAATTATAATATAAATTATATTAAATAAAATAAATTTTAAAATGAATAAAATTTTAAAATAAAAACTATTATCATTTTCGTTAGAATTAAGGAGTGTACCTAGTATATATCCTACAAGAGAGAATCTTGCTTACTTGAGTCTTTTGTATTACTGTTGCTTGACTTATATTATATGATATTTATTTGCTTTTTTGATTATATCTATTTGTTGGTTCGTTTCATTGTTAGAACTTGTTTATATTATATGTAACTTTTATTATTATTATTATTATTATTTTATTTTTAGATTAACAAAATATCTTCTACAATTAAAAATAATAAAATAATTTATTTATTTAAAAGTCTCACTATGAAATAGGTTGTTAAAAAGGTTAATAGACTAAAATAATTTTTTTCAAAAATCAAACTTAGACTCAATAAAAAGTCTAATAAGTTAGTCTTAAACTTCAAAATTTTTAAGTAGGACGGATTTATTTAATCAAGTGTTTTGTTAATGTAAATCTTTAGACCGAAGATAAATAACTAATAATAAAAATTTTATTAAAAAAAGAAGTATTTATTGTATTTTTATATTTTTAATACAATAACTTTATATATTTTTTTCATCAAAATTTTTCTATTTGTGGATGGTTAAAGTCAGTTTTAAGAACTGAAGTTAACAAAACACTTTAATCAAAGCCTAGCCTACCAATCCTATTTCTATTAGTGAGAAGTTAGTGAAATATAAGGATGAACTTGCCAAAGGTGTGTAGGGATACTGGGAACTTGGGGCATGGAAGCCACTCAGCATAAGTGCTTGGCATCGACCTAGGCTTCGCAAGGAAATACTTCTTTCTGGGGAAGATTGGCCCTATTATCCTGAAAGGAAGGAGATGAGAACGAGGAGGAAAGGACACAGATGTGATTGGATTGCCGCTGAGAAGGCGAGGTTGATGGAGAAGACGCCTGAGATGTTGCTGGATTGCAAGAAGAGAAGGTGGCACAAGAAGATGAAGGAAGAGGACAAGGGAAAGTTTTGATTTTGGAATGGTTTGTCATAAGCCATGCCTTTAAAATTGGATTATTTACTTGTGCAATGCTAGTGGATTAAGAAGTTTTGTTATGAGTTTCAATCCATGATATTAATAACCCCTTTCAAAGTATATGCATTGTGATTATCCGGTGGGAAAGGGATCACTCCAAAGGAAACTACTGTTATATAGTTTTTTGTTTATGGATGTGCTTGGTTGAGTGCATGATGGCACTTGTGATTGGTTATTGGGCATGCAGTGTTCATGATTATTTTCTTACAAGCTTTGGTGGATTTGTGAATTTTTTATGCTTCAAGCTAAAGATTTTGGGGTGACGACGGCACACGCTGAAGAGAAAAGCTATTAATTGGCTTGAGAAGATGCAATTACCATTTTTTAGTGCTTCTCTGTCTCGATTCCTTTTTCACTTATTCAAATAAAAAACAATTGCAATTGTCTTGTGTCCCGTACATTACAGGTGCTACTTCAAAATTCACTTACCACGACCAAAAAAAAAAGCAAACATTCACTGATGACTATTTCAAATACAACTTCTCTGTATATATTTATTTATATTTCCGGTGGTATCGAGTGCCATGGTTTGGGAATTTATTTTTTCAGAATAATTATTAATTTATTATTTAAATTTGGTATCTAACTGTATAGATAATGGGACATGTGGCTTAGCTAATGTATAGTACTGTCTATCAATATCATTTATTATTAAATAATGACGTGATCTAATTATGATATGGTCACGTATCAATTTTTCAGTCACATATTTTTTAAGTTACATTAATAAAAATATTATAATAAATAATTTTAAAAATGCAAAAATAAAACAAAATAATAATTTTATAAGAACTAAAATTAAAATGCGATATACTTTTAAAAACTAAAGTTATGCTTAACCTTCATTAAAATATTACATATTTTAATTTTAAGAATTCATGCGTATGTCTTGCTGTATGAAAAAACAAGAAAAGTATGTATTCTTTTTTGTTTAAATTATTTTGAAAGTTTTTAAATTATTTTGGAAGTTTTAAATAGTTTTTAACTGATAAGATGAAAGCGAACCTACTACTGCTACTCATAAATAAAATAAACAACAACAATAATAATAATAGTAAATCTTACGATTCTTTTTAGGTGAGCATTACGTGTCATGATGTGATTGCAGATTGTTACCCTTTTAACGACGAATGAAACCATATCTATGTACTATTTATTATGCTCTAATTGTGTTGTATTAGGAAATATCTACGTACTATTTAAAGACCGCATGGACCATCGTAAACACCCAATGCCATAGTGATGTAAGTCTGCTGTCACATAAGGAAAAAATAAATAAACTAAAGCATTTGTATGTATTTATTTGGAAAACTTTGTTTTGTAATATTTTTATTTTTAAATATTGATTCTTCTAAAAATCATTTTGGTGTAAAAATAAAAGTTTTTCTTTTCTTTTCATTTATGAAGCTGTTCCGGTTTAGTTATTCATTATTATTTATTTTAGTTTACTTTTCAAAAAAAAAAATTACAATATCATATCCTCAATTTAATGCAGATTTAAGATTTCAGTATCAGAAATGATAGGTAACTGACAATTTCATTTTTGAAATTATAGAAAAAAATTCTAAAATATAGGAATTGATCATTTTAGTTCACAAAATTATGAAATTAATTATTTTAATCCTGAAATTATAGATATTTGTTAATTTAGTTTCTAAAATTATGAAAAACAAGAGATATTAGTACCAGAAATTATATTCATAATTTAATTTAATCCTTAAATTTATGAAATAAAATTTTTTAGTCCCTAATTATTTTAACCCGTAAAATTATAAACACCTATTAACTTAGTCCTTGGAATTATGATAAAAAGAATTGGATTCTTAAAATTATATAAGAAAAATCAGTCTCTTGGCTAATTTTTATTAATTTGTCTAACAAAATTTTAGATGTCATAAATTAAATGTTAACGTGATACTTACATAACCATTCATTTCATTAAACAACGGAGTTTTGTTTAAAAATTTAAAAACAAAATAAACCATGAAGTGAAAGAGAAAACTCAATCTAATTAGCACATTCCATGTTAGACCTTTTTCTAAAAAAAATTAAAATAATTATTTTGATAAATTTAATTCTTACGAGAATTTTTTTTAACTGTTTCATTCTTAGAATAAAGAAGAAGAAAATATTTTGACTCAATAGCTCTAATTTTCGCTTCTAAATATTTTAAGACACAATAAAAAACAAAGTTATGTGATTTTTAAAATAGGTTAAATTTTTTTAAAAGAAATATATGTTTTTATTATACAACGAACTTGAAAGCGAAAAAACAAACACACACTTAGGACAACCAAGTCCAAGAGAATCTATCTTCACAAGAGGAGGGGTTTAAAATTTTGGAATTTTTTTTTATATTTAAAATATATTTAATTGTTTTATACGTAAATCAACACACACAAAAATATTTTTTTCCCATATTTTTTTAAAAATCACAAAATAATAAATAAAAATAGAACAATTAATATAATATTTTATTTTTCATATTTAATTGTGTCGTTATTATTATTATTATTATTATTATTATTATTATTATTTCTTTACAGTATACCTAAGGAGAGGCTGAGCTAATACGACTAGTTGCTCTCGTATTCTTATCCTAAGAACTCAATGTCAAGCTCCTAATATAAAGGCAATATATCTCGTCTTTTTTAAAAAAAAAAATAAGTGTCGCACTTAATAAATTTAATATAATAACATTTTTTATTTATATTTTTTATTTTTAGGTGTTTAAATTTAATTTTAAATTTTAATGTTAATGATTTTTTGTAAAAAGAAAGAAAAAAATATTTTTTAATTATACTTTATTTATTTTATTAAACTCAAAGTACAATACATAAAAAAAAGAAAGAAAAAGCAATAGGGCTCAAAAGTTCCGTATTTGGAGGAATCACGTCGGGAAAGAGATGGGTGTTCAAAAGGGATGAGAGACAGTTAAAATAAAACGTCAGATTTATTCAATGCGTTGCCTTCTTTATGAAATAGGATATTCACAATAACAAATACATTAAAATATTTAGTGAATAAAATTAATGTCCATATACTTTGGAGCCAGCGAAGGCCCACTCATTACTATTCAGATTCAAAATCACGCCAACTAACCCAATTAATTATTTCAAGATTCTTTTAGAGGATAAAATATCTTTTGGGCCACCAATAAGGTGGGAGACTTCTTGGACCTGTCTCTAATCATTTATCAACACTTGAACTACCCACGTATTTTCACTTTTAATTTTATTTTTATTTTTTTGTCAATGTTATATTTTATTTTTGTAAAATATAGTTTGATTTAAAAAAATTTAGATAAAAAATTAAACTAATAAGTCTAAACAGTTAAATCATTGGTTAACAAATTAGAAATTTTAAAATTAATAAATATATATTATACAATATTATATTAAAAATAGAATAAATTATTATTATACAAGTTTATAGTAATAATATGTTATTTTTATATTTATTTAAACAAGTTTGACTTGTCAAAGATAAAGACATTTTAAGTGACCTGAATATTCAGATTAAAATATACCTTGAAAATGACTGCAAGTTTGCAATAGATTCCATTAGTTGAAAACTCCATGATTATATATCTATTGAGGAGCCAATAATGTTGAGCACAACCCGGGGGAACACTCCTATTGTTACGTGTGTCTTTTGTTTCGTGTTAGAGTGATTCAAGTGTGAACACGGGCATACAAGATTAGGTTTATTCTTTTTTCAACATGCATGCGATGTTTTGATTTCAATCATATTTCAGTTTCAAAATTAATTTTAGACATAGGTAGGTGTTTCAACTAAGTAAATTTATGGTAGATAGTAATATTAAGTTATAATTTTATACTTTAGATAAATATATTTAAATATAAACCACAATTAAATTTATAAAATTGAATTATAAACAATAACCAAAACTTACATATTATATATTTTAGTTTTCTAAAAAATGAAGTGATGCATAAAATAAAAAAAATATTTATATAATATTAATTTAAATTACTTTTTTTATAATTAAATTTTAATTAGTAGCAAATATACTGTTATTTTTACACTTTTCATATCTTTTAAAGCATGTAATATGTAATATATATAAACATCCCAATCCTTGAATGAGAATGCTACATAGTTACATGCATCAATTATTAAGTGTTCTTCGCAATAACAATTTTATCTTGGTATTTGTTCTTAGATTCACGATATAATGTTTAACATATTTGATTCTATTTTTTATGTTACTTATAAAAAAAATAAATATTTAATTTATTAAAATGAATAAAAACTAGTTATAGTATTAAATGGTCATATATGAAAATATAATTTTATCGTCATATTTTGTTAGTTAGATTTGCTTATATTAATAATTATATAAAATATTATTTATCAAACAATATAATAACATATTATCATATTTCAATGCAATTATTTTCTCAGTTAATATGTTAAAATAAAATTATTAAATTAAAAATAATAACAAAATTATCAAGCATGTGAATCAATCAATTTTTCAGCTTAATTTATAATTTATAATTTATAATTTTAATCTCAATAAAAATCTAAATATTTATAATTTATTTTCAGTATTATTGAATATAATAAATATTTATTATGAATAATTATAATTAAAGTTATTAAACTTGAAAATTTAAACTAAAGAAATGAAAACTCTCGAGTTGAATCAAGTTAATTCGAGTTTAACAAAACATAAATTTATGAGTTAAACTCATTTTAAATACTTAAACTAATAAAATTTTACAAGTTAAAACTTAGTTTTAACAACAATGATTATAACATTCACTCTTCTTAAATTTATTAAAATTTAATAAATTTGCATATTTATTTTGAGTTAATAAATTTAAATTTTAACTTAATTAATAATATTCGTCCATAATATGATAATAAGAAGGTACTTTTAGTTAGTGTTTTAAAAATATTATTTAATAAACCAGAAGTGTTATTTAAAATAAAGTAAATATTAAGTATTTTCTATTTCTTTAATTGTATCGATCTTATATTATAAATTCTTGATCATTTACTGTGATAATCAAATGAATAATTTTAAACTTTATTATTTTCTGTTTATATATATACTTTAAAAAATAAAAATGATATAGCAAAATTCTAATTGAATAAAAACGGGTAACGATCAACAGTAACGTCAGGAAAAAGTGGCCAAGTGGAGGCCCCACTGAGAAACTTCCTTATGAATGTAACCGAAATAAGCGAAACCATCCAATTCCAACCCTTTACGCCACCGTTACTACCTCTCACCTAATTATCGTTTATTTAATGTAATCCTCTTTCGCTCTTTCCTTCACTAACATCACTACACTCATCACTCATGGAATCTCTTCCAACACTCCTTTTTCTCATAGCCCTCGCAACCTTCGTCGCCGGTAGCCGCGACCTCGCCGGAGACTTTCTCCGGTTGCCATCCTATCCTGATGACGATGACAACCTTTCCGGTACCAGGTGGGCCGTCCTACTCGCCGGTTCCAATGGTTACTGGAATTACAGACATCAGGTCTGTTTCTTTTCCTTTTGATTTCAACTTGATTGTTATTAATATTATAATGATTAGCATCATCTAAGATTTTCAACTAGTCTCTTCCTTTGGTGGTGTATGAAAACACGATGGAACCAAGTGAGACGTGCACATAGTAGTAGCATCCTCGTGTTTCAGTAGTTCAGCTTGGCCAAGAACTTATTGTTGAATCCTTCTTCTGTTCTCTTTCAATAGGCCAACCTTAGCTGAATACCTGTTCACTTTCAATTTAACGTTGAAAGAAGGAGCGTAAGTCTCACCCTCATGCTATGAGTTTGGCTGGTTAAATACTCGATTAAATTTATTTATTTAGTTTTAAAAATAAAATTAAACTTTAATTTGGAATCAATTATTTAAATAAATTCAATTTAAATTTTATAAGCTTAAAATTAATATTTTAAAAATATCTTATATATATAATTTTAAGAAATTTTTAAAAATAAATAATCAACATTTATTTTAAATAAATTCACTATTTTCATAGTAAAAGATTTTATTTTTAATTTTAAGACATCTTTATGTAAATAAAATTATATTTTATTATTTTTTTGTTTTACTTTTTAATATAAAAATAAATGCTAAATTAATAAATAAAATTTTATTCAAAGTTTTTGAAAAACAAAGAATTTATAAATAAGCTAATAAGTTAACTTTGATAGTCTGTTTAGATGAGCTGAAATTGAGTGGAAAGAAAAAAAAAAGTAAAGAAGATATGATGTTTAGATGAGTGGAAATAATAATAATAATAATAATAATAATAATAATAATAATAATAATAATAATTTTTCTTATTTAGTGAATAAAAAATAATTAAACATATTAAAATAATTTAAAATTTTTATTAAAATATTTTTAATAAAATTTATTTTTAAAGTTTTAATATTTTTATATCATATAAATATTTTTTAAAAGTAAAAAATATATTAAAAAAAACTCAAAATTTCCTAACAAAACTTGTTTTCTTCCTCCCTTCTCTTTCTTAGTTTTCTCCAGCAGATTGGGAAGGTTATTTTTTTAGGTCTCAACAAAAAAAATATAAAATAAAAATGAGTAAAAAAATTTACTGTAGCAAATAATGTAATTCATGTATTATTTTTAGTCATTTTTAATTCTAAAATATATACATGACAAATTGTGAGAAAGAATAGTTCCATATATATACATGACAAACCATGAGAAAGACTAGTTCTTTCACTTTCAACGTAGTAAAATTTTATTTATAACCGTATTCTATTGTTTAAATAAATATAAATAAATATTATTATATCTTTTCTGTCCATTAAACTAACCTTCATTGTTTTTTTTAAAAAAAACGGATATTACCCTATTTTTAATGTAGGGAGCATATACGTTGTATTCTTGAAAATAACGAGTAAGGGATTCATGGAAGTAGATGTAGTTTTTCAATCAAGAAAGGTACAAGTGTAATTAGCGATAACTACAAAGCATGTCAATGTAATTATAGCTAAAACATATAATTGGTCCCATGCATAACACTCAACTTCAATTTGGTATCCGCCTTCGTAGTCAACTTTTCACTGAGATTGACATGGAGGTACTGTAAGGTAGAAAGATTAATTTGAAAATGATTGTCACATTTAAATACCCAAATTATGATAACTTTTACCCTCTATGCATGATGTACCATCATCCATCATGCATAACATTCATTTTCAAGTTTTATTACTCCCTCCACCAGAAAGAATTATGACAGCAAGTCAGCAACAGACTTGGAGGGGCCAAATTGAAAAAAAGAAAAATTGTACATTGATGGTCTAGTTTGATTTTATTTTATTTTTTCTTATAGGGACCACGTTGAGAGTATCACATACAGGGAGCAAAAATAAATTATAACCTTAATGATTTAGTTTATTATTTTCCATATTTTTTAATTGTTTAGTTTTAATATTTAGTCTTTGTTCTTTCATCAGGCTGATGTTTGCCATGCGTATCAAATACTGAGGAAAGGTGGCCTGAAAGATGAAAATATTATTGTTTTTATGTATGATGACATTGCTTTCAATGAGGAGAACCCAAGGCCTGGAGTCATCATTAACAAACCAGATGGGGATGATGTTTATGAAGGAGTTCCTAAGGTAAGTTATGTTAGCTTTTTACGATCGATCCCATATCTAATTGCTATTTCAAGTTTTATAGATTCCTAAGATGGACTGTTTTATGGCAGGATTACACTGGCGAAGATGTTACTGCTGATAACTTTTATGCGGTTTTACTTGGAAATAAGTCAGCACTTACAGGTGGCAGTGGGAAGGTTGTGGAAAGTGGTCCAGATGATCATATATTTGTTTACTACACTGATCATGGAGGTCCAGGGGTGCTCGGTTAGTAGTTCTCAATTCATTCACAGAAACTTTTAATGAAAGTCATGGATTGTAGGCCTTGCTTGAGGTTATTACTGTCAAATGCTGTGTTTACTGTTGTTTGGTTGATTGTGTGTTTACTTGCTTGATTATGGTTGAGTAGAATGAAACCTCTAAATATTTCAGTGTCAGCTTTGATTTCCTCAACATGGAATTTATGTTCTGCAGTGCTTTATAGTTCTGCATAATAAAGTGAAAAATGGAAACAGATAAATGGTTTATCTGGAATTCTGGATAGAGTGAAATGTTTCAAAATTACATTCTGTTTACTGGATTTATTTTTATCTCTAATAACTTTTTTGTGATCTGTATATGGTCTTCAGTGGTTTTGCTTTCCAATTTGTCTTCACCATTATTTCTTCTATTAAAATTTCTATTGGACCATTGCATGACAAAGTGTTGTTTTTCCTACCGATAATATCTGCTTCTTTCTGTTTCTTACTTTATGGACGTGGAAATGGATTTCAGGGATGCCTGCTGGTCCTTACTTGTATGCATCTGATCTGAATGAAGTCTTGAAGAAAAAACATGCTTCTGGAACGTATAAAAGCCTTGTGAGTTACTAGTAGTTATTTTTTCTTAATCTTTTTATCAATCCCTGTTTGGACTGTAATAATATCTTGTTTGGATTTAATTATTTCTGGATTAATAATTTTTTCCCCTTAAAAGCTCTCTCACAAAACTTTTCTCTACAAGAGTATAAGCTATTTTGAACACAAATTGAACTAATTTGAGCACACGTTAATATGCTGTCTAAATCTTTGGATTTTGCAGGTATTTTATCTAGAGGCATGTGAATCTGGTAGTATCTTTGAAGGTCTTCTTCCTGAAAATATCAATATTTATGCAACAACAGCTTCAAATGCAGAAGAAAGCAGTTGGGGAACATATTGCCCGGGGGAGTACCGTAGTCCTCCCCCAGAATATACAACTTGCTTGGGTGACCTGTACAGTGTTGCTTGGATGGAAGACAGGTAACTGCGTAATAAGGAGACATAATTAAATCATAAATGAATACTTATGCTCATGAGTCCTTGACCCATACAATCATCACGGAGTAGTTCAATGTGTGTGACTACTGTGTCTGTATACCAATTGTACTTTGGAATGTTTTTTATGATAATATTATTTTCATTTATTTATTGTTCCATTTACTCCTTTTTGATGGTTAGATCAGAATAATTTTCTTTTAAGTAATTCTGTAAAATTTTGTAGGGGCTAATTTGATTTTATTTTTACTTGTGAGCAGTGACATACACAATTTGCGAACAGAAACTTTGCACCAACAATATAAATTGGTAAGTTCTCATTGCTAACTTGATTCAACTTTTTTTAACAAGCGGATATAAATTGAAGAGTATAACACAATACTTTGATTGCTTAGCACCAAGTGAGAAATTTTTACCTGTTTTCATTCAATTCTTGGTCTAATTTTATGAATCAAACTTTGGTAGATGTGTTAAGAGTTGTGTGACTGATGCCTTCTTTACTCTTGTACTTACAGGTTAAAGAGAGGACTATTGGTGGAACTTTTTACTTTGGCTCTCACGTGATGCAGTATGGTGATATTGGGCTTAGCAGTGATGCTCTCTTTGCATATATGGGTACAAATCCTGCTAATGATAATTTTACCTTTGTGGATGAAAACTCCTTGAGGTCCTCACCTTCAAAAGCAGTCAATCAAAGGGATGCTGATCTCATCCATTTTTGGGATAAGGTATCCTATGTGTGCAATATTTATGTTATGAATTAATTGGTCGTTCATGTTCACATCATGATTTGGCCTTCGAGTTTAATATAGTTGGTATAAACATTGGCCTTGAATCTTTGGCACTAAATGCTAAAAGTACAAGAAAATAAAGTTTGTTATCTGATTACATATTCCATTTAGTGAGTCATCAAATTTTGCGTATTATATTTTATCTTCTTGACTTCACTGTTTATTGCCAGTTCCGCAAAGCTCCTGAGGGTTCACCCAGGAAAAGTGCAGCTCAGAAACAAGTTCTGGAAGCAATGTTTCACAGAACACACATAGACGACAGTGTGAAACTTATTGGGAAGCTTTTATTTGGATTTGGAAAGGGTCCAGAAGTACTCAATGCTGTTAGACCGGCTGGATTGGCACTTGTTGATGACTGGGACTGCTTGAAAACCATGGTATAGCACTTGAAACACCGATGAAGTTGTGCTTTGTGATGGGTTCTAATTTCATAAATAACCTTTTGCATATGACCTTCCATTGCTTTCTTGTTTGATGGATAACTGATTATTTAAATACTTATTTAATAAGTTATTTTTTAAAACAATAATTTATGTCTTAAATTTAATGATGAAATTTATTAGGATAAGCTCAAAACAACTTATTTTGATAATCTATACCAATAAATTTATTAAAATAAGTTGAAAACATTCAACAGCTTGGGAGTGTCCTAAGCTGTTTTTCACAGTCCTCATAAACTCTTCCGGCCAAACTCTAATTCTCTAATTTGCATATTTACATTATGAGATTTGCACCTTTTACACGGAATTGACACTCTTTTCTTGATTACTACAGCATCTTCCAGTTCACTTTGGTTTATGAGAAAATACTGCAAACCTTAATCTATTTTTAATGCAGGTAAGGACTTTTGAGACACATTGTGGATCCTTGTCTCAGTATGGGATGAAACATATGAGGTCCTTTGCGAACATCTGCAATGCAGGAATAAAGAATGAGCAAATGGCTGAGGCCTCGGCACAAGCTTGTCTCAGCATTCCTTCCAATCCCTGGAGTTCTCTTCGAAGGGGTTTCAGTGCATAATTCCTGAAATGTGCACTATTAAAGACTAGAGTATGATTGTTGTTACATTATGTTTTATGGCTTGTATATAAGTGGTGTGCACTGCTCATACTATTTTGTCCCTCCTTTGTGAATACAATTGGGACATTCCTAGGATGGGAAAATGGTCTTTACATCGTAGATTCCCACACAGATGCAGCAACTACGTGTATATAATCAATTTATGATGTTGTATCGTTGCAAATTGCAAGAAAAACAAGCGTGATGACATTTACGGCATAAGGAGGGATAAAGGACCAATACCTTTGGAATGCTCAATATGACAAGGGCGCCAGGTCATGCATTTGTATGCTAATGCATAGTAATAATGTGTACTTTTATTCTGTAGGCTATAGGTAGATTGGGTTTTCCCTTGTCAGTTTGCAACAGAATTGGCAACCTCTGTAGAATTATTTTAGAAGCAGCACTATTTGTAACAATTATTGTTTAATATTAAAGTTGTTATTGTATTTATTCTTGTAAAATATTGGGATAAACTAAATAATACATTGTTACTTTTGTAAAAGAATAATTATATGACTAGTTTATTAAGAGTTGTGACTATTTGAGTGTTTTTGTCATTTGGAGTGGTGGATAGCTGTTATCTGAAGGACAAATTTAATCATCTCATCAAATTTAAGTAAGAATAATTTTTTGAAAAAAATTCTTTTAAAATGAGTTTGTTTCTAAAGTACGAAACTAAAGGATTTTTAGTTTTAATTCTTTTAGAGAATTTCTTACTTTTTTTATTTAATGAAAAAAAATTCACTTAGAGAATTGTTCTCCTCATGTGATAACTATTTTACGAAAGAAGTGAATCACATGTTTTTGACTACATATCTCGAAGCATACTGCTTCTATTAAAGAATGTTGTAATCATTTTCATGTGGAGAGTTTCTTTTATGGGCAAATGTGCAACATAATACAATGGATTAAACGTTCTCTCCTAACATTTGGCATTACTTAAAAAATAGGGTAAATAAAGAAAATCATATGCACTTGCACTCATCTAACAGTAGGATCTCATTTTCAATGTTAGATCTCAAAAGTTAAACAGGTGTGCGCATTTAATAGTCAAATGACTACGTCAAACTAAATTACAAGAATACAAAACAATCAACCATTTACATTTCTATGGACAAACGGGAAGTTAAAACAATTCCTCCTCAAGATAAAAAAATTGGGGATATATTTAGAAATTGAAAGATGAGACATAAAACAAAAGAAAAAAGCAGGGGAAGGAAATTTGATTTTTTTTTAATGTTAGTAAAATGACTAAGTAAAATTATTTAAAAATACGCAACAATTACTTAGTTATTAATAATTTTATAACATCTCCAAAACATGACTTTAGCTTATTTAAAATATCACATGAATTGAATTTCTAAAAAATCAATCTAGATCTATTTAAAATCTATTTGTATAGATTAAATTTTTGAATTAATTCATTTGAATTTTTCTTAAAATTGGTTTAAATTTGATTTTAAAATTTAGATTCGATTTAAAACTAGTTTTAAATCGAATAAAAATATACTATAAATATTTTTTATGCTATTATTAAATTATTATATTAAAAATATTAAAATTTTATAATAACTAATATAAAAATTATATTTACATATATTTTAATCTATTGATAATATATTTTTTCTTATTTTTATATTTTATTAAATTAATATATATTTGTATATATATTTTATGTTTTATCATTTGTTCACCACATAATCTAATTATATGGATTAAATTTTAAACTATTTTATTTTATTTTTGTAATCAAATTTAAAAGTAGTTTTAAAATTTAAATTTAGTTTAAAATTAATTTTAAATTTAATTTTTGTTGAAATTTAGTTTCATATTAAATTATTTTTAAATTTAATTTAAAATTATATTTTATGTAATTTTTATTTTTGAAATAAATATTATACGTTAATAATTTTATAAAATTTTATTTTATAATTTTTAGAAGTTACTTTAAAAATACAAACAAGTTTACGTGTATATTTAATAAATTATATTTAAAATGATTGGATTTGTATTATTTTAAATACATATTATTTATTATTATAAAATTAAATTAGAGTAATTTTTAAATTATTATTTAAAATAATTTTATTATGTTACACGTAGTTTATTATATTTAAAAGACTTTGAATGACATAATTAAAACTTGACTTTAACGATGCAGATTTTATAAAAAAAATTATTTAATATATAAGTTAACCTTAATTTAAATATGATATGGATAAGATTATTATCCCCAAACACGTGGTTTTTGTTATTTTAAGCCCAACATGACGTGAATTAATTATGTAAATTAAGGCACTAAAAAATCAATATAGGATCCTCAATTATTTCTAATTCCCAGTGAACTCAAGCTTGAAGTAAAATTCTATGCCGAGAATGAGATTAGGACCCGTTGAAAAGATTACATAGAGGAGAGACTAAAACCGGTTTTGATAGAATTAAATCCAGTTTTATAAAATAAAATCTAAATTATGTCCAGACCAAAAATAAAGTGGACAGAGTATCTTATTTTTTTTAAAATCTGAATTTTTTAATCTAGTTTAGTTTAGGTGATAAATTGGATCTTTGTATTTGGATTTTTTGCCCACCCCTAATAACACATAAATCTAAAGGACTCCAGCACCATATCACTGACATGAAATACATTTTCATTCTTGTTCTTTTTTTTCCCAATCAATTGCATGCAGAGCAATATAGATACAATGGAATGATGGTAAACAAATTGGCAAGTGTCCAAATTGTTTGCAGTAATAAAATAGAATTTATTGTTCATTGGGATTAATGTTAAGTACCAAATCACAAGAATATTACTAGTTAGGTCGTAAAACAGAGTATGAACTTTAAAATAGAAATTTAGACAATATGCAGAATGTAAAAATGAAATGTAAGTGCTGAAAAAATAAATTAACAATAAGAGTAAAATTCATATGGAAGGGATTGACTATAAATGAAACTACAATGTAGAATGTAACTAAATAAGGGAATGAAAATGAGTTATAAATTAATTAAGAAGTGAGTTGAGTTCAGAATTTCTTAATCCTTTATCATTGTTTAAAAGTATATATAACCCATAATACAATCTAATCTAATGGCTAAATTCTCTATACTATCTAATACCAAGTTCTTGGTTGATTGGTTCTAAATCAGTTTTAGATTCTCAATTACTTAAGTAACCAAGAAGATGATCAGTATTATATTTAGAAATCAACAAAACCACATCACTATAAATTTTTATTCCTAAATAATCCATAATGAGCAATTTAATTCCAAACCAAGAAAGGTCACAACTTTCTAGTTATAAACTCCTTTTCATCATTCCTGAATACAAAGAACAGGGAAGCCTTAAGCTCAAAATTAAATATGTTAGATTGCAGCTTATATTTGAGTTATAATCATTGTTCAATTTATTGCAATTGATAAAAGATTAAATTCATCCTTTCTCAATCCCAATAAAATTAACAAGACATGACAAAAATAAAGAATAAAAATTTGAAATATATTGCAAAAATAAACTTCATGTTCAACTTAAAGGAAATTACAAGGAAAACAAACTGTAGGACATCACTTTTCCATTGGAAAACAAAGGGAATGGAGGGATATAACTCTACTTCTTATCAAAATCCCATACAAAAGAAAAAAGAAAAAAGAATGGATAATTACGTAAGACTATGAAAAACCTAAAATTCTGTGTCTAAAAGGTGTAATAAAAGACGCCGCCTTTAGTAGAAAATTTTGTTTTTATACGCTCGGGCTCATGTCCCCACAATCATGTGCACATAAATGTCTTGCATCAATTCAATTTCTTCTCTTTAAATTCAATTGCAATTTCTCTTCTAAATCCTTGAAAAATCAATTGTCAACTATTAATAATTGAACAATTCATTACATTCTTAGTAATAGCATTTTTTCAATAAATATTTCAATTAATTTGCATTAACTTAAATTATTTATGCAATGAATATGTATTATAAGTATTCAATTTACTATATGAGTCAATAAAGCATACCAAAATCATGAGTACTGATTTAATGTTAGATTTTTGAACACTCTACAGCCTGAAATCTAACTTCAAACAAATTATGATGAAAAGTAGAAGTTAAAACTTTAGCCAGAACATGGTATATATAATCAATCAGATTTAGTTGTAGATCTCAAAACTATTATCAAAAGTTTTATAAATCTAGAAAAATATCAGATGTTTCCGGCATGTATGTGGCATGGAATTCAATTCCAGGACCCCCCCCCCCCCCACCCCCAAATCCTAGGATCACTGCATTCAAAGGAAGTTTTAAAACTTGTTGTCATACTACAGAAATATCAAATATCAAATAACTAATTCACTCATTTCAATAAGTTAAAACAATTGATCAACAACAACTGATATTATTAAAAAAAAGGATATGCAAATCAGAGAGAACAAAACAGATTGACTAGAGATTAAAGGGAAAGAGTAAAACCCGATTAAGCACACAGTAGTAAGAGCATGAGTAAAAAAATTAACAAGAACTTTTAGGTACACTATTATGTATGGTCATGAGTGTTTCAACTATACGATCCTCTTAAAAAGGGTCTTTTATATATGTTTCAATATTATTTGACCATCTAATTTTATTATAAAACTTATTCATGACTTCAATTATTAAGCAAACAGAATAGAAAATAGCTGAATATATATCAGACTAGAAAAACATGTTTTTTACATCTGCAAGATACATTAAGACACAATTTAGAGAAAACATGGATAAGGAACAAGTGAGGAAGGGAGTTACGAGTTTCACTACAACGCCAAGAATCCGATACCAACCAACAGGAAGATCACACAAAACTTACGAAATCACAAGGCTCAAAAATTAAGAAAGAATTGCATTCAGAAAGTGAAAAACTACATAGAAAGTTGACTTTTTTCTCTCTAATCCAAACCAAACTGAACCAATGTTGATCGGATTGGGTGGTCAGAAATCCGATTAAAAAATTAAAAACCAAATCTATTTAAAAATAAATAAAAATAACAGAGAAATAAAAACGTTAAAATGTGATGTGATTTCATCTCCAGGCTTAAGTCACAAATCAACTGAACAAAGTCAAAACCAACCCAAATAGTCAAATACCCAATAGTCCAACAAACACCAAATTATACAAGATAAACTAAATTGTCCAAAATGAAATAAAAGTCCTTTGTCCAGGCATAAATCAACTGAATTGTCCTCCATTGAGCACTATTCTCTTCATTCTTCGCGCATTCTCCTCAACCTACAAATGATATAATTATCAAGTGAAAGTAAAAGTAAGAAGTTTAGTTTAATTGCCTAAAACAAAAATTAATAAATTGAAAATCAATTCATAACCTCAAGACACATAACCTTAACAAATTTACCAAAAATGGGTATCATAAAACAACATTCAACCAATAATCAATGTAATTTTATTTTATTTTTTAAAATAAACAATGCATATATTAGACAGCAATAAAAACAGAATGGTGGAGGAGGCCTCGAGGAAACACAAACAGAAACAGAACTGCAGAGGGGGTGCTAATGATGAATAATATCACATTCACTCAAACAGAATGGTTGGACTTTTCAAAGGATGTTGTTGACTTAGTTAAGAAGGATCTTGAAGTCAAGAAGGCAGCTGTGGACAAAGTTAAATGGGTATCATCTTTTGTTTGATTTTTTAAGTCTGCATAAGGTGGACCTGAAAACTGGATTGCAACTACCTATAGCTTTGATTGATGAGGCAGGGATACCACCAAAGACTTCAGAAAGAAATCTGTAACAACAAAGTGTGATTGGAATGATTCTATTATTCTGTTATTAGAGAAATGAATAAAAGGCAATGTACACTGGTGTAAATTGCTCATATATCTACAGAGATATTGTGCCGAGGGAGGAAAGCCCAAACCACTAAAACCATAAAAGAAAAGAATTACAATATAACCCAAAGCAAGATATGTTTTTCTATCCATACACTCTAATAATAGGGAGCAGGACCCCAAAGTTCAGTAAAAAACCAATTCAAAGGGTGTGGAATAAACTGAATTTGAAGGGGAGTTGGTGAGATTTTCCAAGACAACAATAAGAACAAAAATCTGCTTACCTTTCTTATTTGAGGAGGACAATGGACCTCTTGAAAGCGTCTCAGACACCTGGACGAGCTTCTAGCATCACTTTCAACTAGAGATGATGGCTTCTAGCATTTTCAAGTGAAAGAGAAATTTTCTTTCAAGCACTCAAACTTGTCAATGATAGCTTTGTGCTGTGAATTGTGTAATCTTGCAACAATGCAAATTTATCAGAATAACAACAATAACAAGAACTATGGATCAAATTTATAACACAAGAATAACAAACTAACAATAAAAACTATGGATGAAAATTTAGTAAAAGTTAAATACATAGTTATTTGGAATAAACAATTCACATTTTCATCCGTATCTGTTGGATAAGCTTCACCACTGTCAAATTTTGATTACTCACGATCCGGAGTTTGATTATAAAAAAGGTGAAACTATAAAAATGTGAGTTGTTCATTCAAAAAAATAACTTTGTATTTAATTTCTACTAAATTATAATTCATAGTTCTTGTTATTAATTTGTTATTCTTGTTCCTATAATAAATTTGCATTATTACAAGATCGTACAGATCACGGCACAAAGCCATCACACTTGAAGTTTTCTCATTCACTTGGAAATGCTAGAAGCCATTAGAGAGTGAGGAGTGCTGGAGGAGGTCGCAATTGTTTTCAAGCATGGAACTGAAAGAGGAGGTTGCAGGGACGGAGCATGTGAGTAGGTTACAATAAGCTTCGATTTCGGTGGTCTATCATTTATAAAATATAAGGTTATTAATTAGGGGGTAAAAAGGTTATTTTAGATATTAACATGGATAAAATTAGAAAAAAAAAATGCAGATCCAACCTTATAAGTCATATGCTATTTTATCAGCTTATTAAATCAAACTTTTCAAGTTTATAGCTTTTCCAAAAAAAAAAACAAAAAACAAAAAACTAAATGCCTTTAATAACTTCTTTTCGGTGAAGTAAACTAGTTGACTAACTTATAAGTTACTCAATTATCTTATTCAACACATGTTAGTGAGATAAATTTGTTTATCAAATATTTCAATTTTAATTAAATAAACTTATAAATCAATCAAATAAGTTATAAATTAACTGACATAATGGGTGATGGTTTGATGATACAAGAGGGAAGTTCGGTAAAAGCAACAGGAAGAATTGCTCAGATACCAGTAAGTGAGGCTTATTTGGGTCGTGTTATAAATGCCTTGGCTAAACCTATTGACGGTCGAGGAGAAATTTCAGCTTCGGAATCTCGATTAATCGAATCTCCCGCTCCCGATATTATTTCGAGACGTTCCGTATATGAGCCTCTTCAAACAGGACTTATTGCTATTGATTCGATGATCCCCATAGGTCGTGGCCAACGAGAATTAATTATTGGAGATAGACAAACGGGTAAAACAACAGTAGCTACAGATACAATTCTCAATCAACAGGGACAAAATGTAATATGTGTTTATGTAGCTGTTGGCATATTTAACTACTTTATCATAATTTAAAATCTGTAATTGTATATATTTTCAAATAATTATCATATTTCATATTTTACATTATTTTGAATAGTTTAGGCATGAGCGTTATATTGTAGAAACTAATAAGGTAAAATTATAAAACAATAATTTTTAATACACACATTTAGAAAGAAAATAGTTTTTAATTATAGAAGTAAATAAAATATTAAAATAAAATGTATCTATTTGATATTATTAATCTAATTTATTTGTACTTTTTTTAGCATGTGCGTTTTCGGTATAAGTTAAAGTACATTAAATATACACATTTTAATTCCTTAAAAATTAATATTTAATGAGTTTTTGTTTTAAGTATAATAATTTTTTAATAAAATATATTATTTTCTTAACCTATAAAATTAACGTATAAAATATAAATTTGTTAATACGCTTTGTCTATGATAAAAATAAAAATAAATTTTTTCTTTATAACAAAGTTTAAAATTTATATTATAGATTTTCATGTCAAAGCATATAATGAAATGTTCATCATAAAATGTGAATTAATTATTTCTAAATTAATAAGACTCTTACATTATGCCTTAACATTTAATATTTATTCATAAATAAATTGTTGATTTTCACTAAACTATATTTTATCTTATACTTTATTAAAAATTTATAATAATTTATTTAATATTAAATTTAATAAATTAACTAAAATATACTGATAATTTTTTTAAAAAATTATACTATTATTCAATAAAAAATTATTAACATTTTCAATAATCATTTCAAAGGTCATACTTAAGGTGACTTTTAATTAGGTGTTAGTGTAAAAAATTTTACATTGATAATATACTAAAATTAAATTCTAAATTTTAAATCATATCATTTAATCTATTTTATATTTTTAATTTAATTTTTCATATAAAATTTAAATAGTATGCTAGCCTAGTATTCTGAAAAATTATATTTAATAAGATAGGAGAGTGCCTGTTTAGAAAAGGATCAACCTTCTGAAAAGTAAAAATACAAAAAAAATTTAATAAAAATTGCTTTGAAAAATCTGTTGTTCCTGAAACGTGAAACAAAGAAACTTGAGTGTTGAGGTTTTCTAATATAAAAGTGATAAAGAGAGAATTTTAACAGGATGGATGTCGATGATTAAAATAGAAAAAAAAAGTGACCGTAAATGTTGGATAAAGATATAATATCACAAAAAAGGATAAACTTTTAGAGTAATGTTAATAATGTATATCTCTTTAACATACTCTTAATTATTCATTATAATTTATTAAAATTTTAAAATTATAAAAGTTATATAAATTAAATTCTTAAATTAGTATTTTTTTTTCTTGTACTTTTATAAATTTTAATAGATTTTAATGAATAGTTAGCGGTGTATGCATTAAAAATAGTTTATTGTTGACATTTTTCAAACTTTTACTCTACGTTATATTAAAACAGTTGTTTGAGATAAATAAAATTAAATAAAAATTTATTTATTTTTATCAAAATTAATATAATTTGTTTTAAAAATTATTTACATTTTTACTTTTTGACATATATTTATATATATATATATAGTTTAAATTTTTTTTATGTATATAAAATATTAACTTATATTTTTTTCAATTTTGTACAATTGGCTTATATTTTTAAATAAAAAATTATAATTAAAAATATAAAAAACTTAAAATAATATTTTTATAAAACTTTTAACAATATATACTTTTCTTAACAGTTTGTTATATATTTTTATAAAAAAAATATTTATATTAAAATAATTTTATTAAAAATGTTTATATAATTTTTTTATAAAATTATATTTTATTAAATAATTATTTTTTGTAAAATATTTTAAAGGATATAAAATATGTCTAATAAGGTAATAAGAAAAAAAAGGTTATCCCAATGCTTTCTAATTCTTTACCCTTAAAAAATAATTTAATTTATACTATTTAATAAATATAAAAATAAAATAAAATATAATAAATTATGGTATTCTTTCATCTTATCTAACCAGTTGAATTCCAAAATATATAAAAACTAAAACGTTTGTAAAATAAAATTTTAAGATATACTACACACTAATAATATAATAGTGTTTCGAACGCTGTTTTTAAGATATGTTTTTTTTTTAAATAATTAAATATTTTATAAAATTTACTAAAATATAAGCTAATTTAAATAAAAACATTGATAAAATTTACTTAATAAAAACGTCTATAAAATACTGTATCGGCAACATTGCTTGTTATTATAATCAACTTATGTACCGAAAATATAATAAACAAAAGACACGATATCAGATCAGTGATTGCAGAACATTATGGAAGACTGAAGATAAACAAAATCAAACATTATTCTGGTTTAGTATGTAAAACTAACCAATATCAGGTTAACTAACCCTAGTTACCTATACCCATCATTTCTGAGCGCGAGAATGAACAAATCTGAAAGTAAAATAAAACAAAACAATTTTTTTAAAAAAAAGAGTAATTAATAATCGGGATCTGACGGCTCTGCGGATTCCGTTAATATGAGTAACGTCGTTAGACAAATATAACGGCAGAAGGGGCTAGCATAAACGACGTAACGGGTTTCCATGTATGGTTCAAGCGAGGGTAAACGAGAGCCGTCAGAGAAGTGATCTACGGGCAGCAATTATCGAAGTGTGACAGAATATGTATATAAACAGAGCATTTCGTTCTATCACACGAACAAAGAAGAAGAAGCTCTCTGTACCCTTCTTCCCTCTTTTTAATTATTTTCTGAGAATTTTCCATTCCTTTCCACCATTTTCTGTTAAGCCAAACTGTGGAACCAAATTTTGATTAGTGAACGGTGAATGTTGAGGATCTGCAACTTTTTAAACATTGAATAAGGTTTCGTTTACACGACTTCAATTTTGATTTTTTATTGTTGTTTTTTTCGTATTTTCTTTCTGGACGTGAAGTAGAATCGAATCGCTAATCTCGACTTTGTTTTTGGTTCGTTTTCTATTTGCAGGTGTATGTTAGCGGAGGATTTGACAGAATTTGTCAGAATCTCATTGTTAATTTTCTTCAGAAGATTTCGTTCGTTCATTTGTGATATTTAAAGGTGCTAGATAATTTCCAGTTCTGGAGATTTTGAATTGTGCTAGAAGAAGTGTTTTTTTTCTTCCTCTATTGCATGTTTGGCCTTGTGCTAAGTTGTTTTTGCTTTTTGTTCTTTTTCTCTTCATCTGCAGATATATTGCTGAGTTTTGCACTCTCTGGTAAATTATAGAGACGATAATGTGTTGCCTGAGTTTGTACTTGTTGCCGCGGTCGCAGATCGAAGCTCTGAAATGTCGTGTTTAGTTGTATTTTAGGAATAGATTTGCATTTTTCGAAGCTTCACAACTGAAACCAGCGAGTTTTTTCAGGGTTTGACGAAATCATATTAATTTAGGTGAGAAACTATAACATATTTATCTGAAAACGGAACTAAGGAGTTGATCCTCATCGTAATGTTAATCCAGTTTTGATGTTCGTTTTTGGTGCTCTGATTTTCCTCTGCCTCTTCGTTTCTTTCAGTAAATCGATAAACTGTCTCATTTTCCTTTGGTTGCTAACAACGTGCAAGTTTTCGGTTAATGCGTTGATTTCCGTGGCTCCTTTTACGGTCTAAGTTTTGTGCTCTTGTTTTGGATCTCTTTCCCTTGATAAAATTTTCGATGCACTAGCTCTTTGTTTTTTTTTCCTTTTTATCTCTGACAAATATAGTGGATTTAAGTCCTCTGTTTTCCCCTTCCTGCAAAGAGGTTTTTTTTGTTGTTGTTGTTATGATTATGATCCCTTCTCTATTTACATATGCAATTTCTCTTTCAATTCTTTATTCTTCTTTTTCCCTCTTTCTTTCGCTGTTTGTGAGTCAAATGTTACTCAATTGGCTCCCGAATTGGTTTAAAGAGCAAAATATGAACAGCAAATATTAATTGTTGAAACCTGTAGAGTCAGGGAAAGTGATTGGATTATTAATGAGGTAAATGGCTGCAAACTCTAAGAAGAGAAGCCATTGAACCTTTTTTCAAGCTCTTATATTGATTTCTTTTTATTTTTCCTTTTTATGCGATATTATTTCCTATCAAATCATGGGAAAAACTAGCAAGCTCTTTTTCATGTGAAAGCAAATTGAATCTTATTGCATATAAATTTGGTAAAGATTTTCATAGTCTATTATCTGGTTATTGCTCATAATTTTCATCAGTCACGCCTGTCTTAAACCTTGAAGATGCTCCCGCCCCACGATTCCCATGGTTTTAATTTTTCTTCTCGAAAACTGTGTACCATTCGATGCACCTGTTTTATTTAACTTAAAATAAAGATACTAGATGCAAAATGAATCAGTATATGATAATAACCTTAGCTTAGTTCGAGGTAGTCGAGTAGATAAGCTTGGACAATTTCTAGTTTGTTGTAAAGGACATGTAATAATCTTTTGATGTTGTTCCACTAATAACCTCGCGATAACTTTACCTTATTAATGATGACGACGACAGGTAGGAAGGGGAGATGGATAAAGAGTCACATAACAACCATGTCAATAGCAACAACATTCCTAGCGTCAGAGATAAAGACAAAAGCGGAGGAAGTGATGGGTCCGGGTCGTTGTTATTGAGGGCTAGCTCCGACGGCATCAGGCAATCAACAACGCCAGACTTGGTGCTTCAGTGGGGTAACCGGAAGCGACTAAGGTGCATGAAGGTGCAGGTCAAACACGACTCTTCCAACCCGGTTCAGAGAACAACGGTTCGGGTAGATCGGCGGGTAGTTAGAACCGAGAAAGATTCTTCAAATAGACCCATACCCCCCGTCACTAATTATAACAATAATAACATTCATAATAATATTAATCAGAGTAACGGGTATTTGAATCTCCGTCAACGCCCCCCTTCGCCACAGCAACCTCCTCCACGCATTCTCAGGTATTTATTTGTACTTTCCCTCTTGCGATTCTTGTCTTACTTTATTTATATATATATTGAGATCCTTGAAATGTTAATTTAATCATAAATTATTTATAAAATAAAAAATAATAGTGATTAAACAAGAATGGGATGCTTTTCTTTTTAATATTTTTCAGGGAAAGAAGTGTTTTCTTTGTTCTTATCGATATTTCTAATTATAAAAAATTAAATTTGGTTTTATTCCTATCCAATGCATGACTTATGGCTTCAGATCTAGTCAAATATTCGGTAAGCTTGTAGGAAATAAATTCTTCATAGGATTTGTATGGAAGTTGTCGATTCATGTCTGCCATAAAATTTGCGGGGGCCGACTATATGCGATGAAGGCAACATGTAAGTCTCGAATGTCAGTCGCGGAATCTTCAGCTTCAAATGTTACTGTGAATATGAAAAAAATTGGGCGTTGCTGGCTGGTGCCCCAGTTAGACGATGTTCCTGTCTTTTTAAGTAGCATTGAAGATATTTGCTTCATTTGGGCTGAATATTTATCATGACCATGAGACTTATATTTTGTCCACTCTCCAATTGGTCAGGTCCTCGCGGACGTCTCATCCAAACCAAAGAGGAGCTCACGGTAAGTGCGTGAGGTCTTCTTTCATTCCCTCGAAATTTATTTGGAGCTTTATTATTATATGACTAAGCTAGGAAGCTCGCATTAATTAGCGTGTTGCTTTACTGAATTGTCGTTGCCTCACAAATGCATTATTTTGGCTCCCGACTAGCATTAAGTCTAAAATTTAGGATCAAATAAAATCAGGCAGTAACAGTTTTTTTTCCATTTTTTTAGTCACAGTTAGTTGGGCCGTGTTAGGTAGCAAATCTGATAAATCTAAACCGAGCTGCAGATCTAAATCCAAGCTTGTCTTTGCAACAAAAAATTTATTTTTCGTAGTTGGTTTCATGATATATGACATCTTATGGTGCTGTTTTGTCTGCAAATTGATCCTTTATTCAACTCTTTCAACATCTGGTGTTTTTTATACGAAATTAGTTGCTTGTATCGCAGCATTTTGCATAGTCATCTTATTAATGTGACATCGCGGTTGATGTTTTGTCACACGGTATATGATTGATATTCATGTGATACATATGCAAGTTTAATAATACCGAGTAATACGGTATGATGTCTAATTATCATGGAGGTCCACTAGAAATCCTTTAAGATCATGTTCATGACCAAGTAGCAAGAACTTACACCTCCTCTGCCATCGTGGATCATATTCTAACTGGACTGCCCTTGTGGATCTAGATCTACAACCCCGCACCCGAACCCCCTCATAATCGTGAGGATTACTACCAGACTTTGTCGGGAACATGGAACGGACGGTCACCTTCCACGTGTTCATTTTAAGTCATTTTCTATAAGAAAGTCTTTTGTGGCCGTCGGATGAGGTACCAGGTGTTAAATCTAGTACGTCCCATTCTATATTTAAACACGTAATAAAGTAGACTCCATTTTCTCTTCAATAGCCAATAAGCACTCTAGATCCAACGGCCCCAAACCTGCCATGGAACCAGCTGTACCCGTTTTAAGGAATAAGGAATCATATTCACATACCCCTCTCTCTCTCAAATATCTATCCAAACCTTTTCATCTTACGAAGTGAAATAAATTAAAGACACCAGCCCCCGGTTTCTCAAAGCACAATACAAATACCCCGAACAAGCCTAAAACCAGCCCATATTCTACGCAAAATCCGTTGATATTCCAACTTCTTCAACCCTGCGATCTAGATCGACCCACAAGGTCAATTTCGTAAATTCACTACTCCCCTAACCTTTTTTTTAAATAACAAAATAATTTCTCAATGCCTATTTGTTTTCCCAATTTATCACGTCCTGTTCAGCATTCTTACTGTTAAGAAACACATGGAATAAAAATCATATGTGACTTCTGTTTTCCTTTTTATAATTTATTTATCTTACATAGGAATTCGGAGACTTCAACTGCTATGAGAGGAGGCCAAAGCAACGGGAGTGTTAGGGGAATTGCCTCACCGGACAGAGGTGCGCACGATAAGAGGGGGACCCATAACAACCACCTTAATGACAATAATAACAAGTTTGCTGTCTCATCAGATATAGCACACGATAGTAAGAAAGGTAGCGGGTCGCCGTCGGGTAGTGGCGATGCGGCTCCGGCGGTGTGGCTGCCCAAGTTTGTGATTTCCTTGACCAACAAGGAGAAGGAAGAAGATTTCCTTGCCTTAAAGGGGTCAAAGCTGCCTCAGAGACCCAAAAAGAGAGCAAAACTCATACAACGAACCCTCAATGTAAGCTCCACTTCCCTTGATTTAAGTTATTTTCACTTTATTTTGTTTTATTTTAGTTATTATATCTTCATGATGAAGTTTTTTCTATATGTGGACCATTTCTAAAATCTTTTACAGGCAATATGCCATATACTATCGCTCTAACCTTAGATTGGAGAAATTATGCAATGGAAAGATTTTAACTTAATAGAATAAAATGATTAGAGGTTTTATCACGTGATCCAAATTTAGAATTTGGGTGAAACGCTTTGTAAAGAGCTACGTTAGTCAACAAGAAGGATGGTATGATTTTCTGAAAAATTGTTGCATGACTTAGCGCATAGTATTAGTAGAGTAAACCCCATTCTCACCATACGAAAAAACATTTTTAAATTTTAAGCAATACTTAATTCTCATGGTAGAATATGTTGCAGTAGAGGATAAAAATAAATGATTTTTTTAAAATTCAGTGGATTTTTTTAACAAAATTCAAAGCAAATTCGACGTAACTGAATCTTATGATTGCTGTTTTGAAACATTTTTACCTATACTTTGAAGAGTTCTCATAGTGACTCTTATTTAAGTACTCTATTTAAAATATTTTTCAATCTTATTATATTATAGAGATATTTTTTTTTGGTTGGTTGCGCTATAGAGGTATTTTTAAAAAGTACTTAAATAAAAATAATAATAAATGTTTAAAAGAGACGATATACATTTTCATATTTTGCCGTTATTTTGCCAATTCTTTTTTTTCTGCTGCTCGTGTACGGCAGTCGGCGTCTTCTCCTTTCTTTTACTTTTTGGACCCTCTGCTTGGAAAAGCTACATTCAGAGCGCTGGCAGCTGTGGATGGGTTTTACACGCGTCAAGGGCGGCTTGGTTCACAGCGAATAATTGTGTCTTAAAAGGGTTTTTAGGACCTGTGAACAAAAACTTTTTATAAGGAGTAAATATTTATTTTAATTTATTAAATTGTGAATATAAATTATATAAGTTTTAATTTTATAGAAAATTATTTTATTTTAAATTACTAATTTTATATAAAAACTAAGATAAATATTAAATGATATTAATGCATTAGATTATGTGATATTTAATACAAATTTATTAATTTTTATTAAAATTGATTATTTATAAAGTTTGTACATGTATTTGACATAACATTTATTTATAATTTTAAAATACTCATTTTAATTGTCTAAAATTATGTGACATCATATTAGTCTTTTAAGAACTTTGGTTATGAAAACAATTTAACTTGGAATTAAATTAGTTCTTTAATTTATTTATGTTATCATTTTATTCTTTTGTAAAGATGAATATGGAGGTATTTTAAAACTTTAAGAGCCTAATTTACCAAGAAGATTTTTAGTCGACTAAATTGTTATTAAAACTTTTGAAAAGATTAATTTAGTGACTAAAAAATTTAGAGAATTTAGGTAGTAATAAAATAGTTTTCATGATCAAATTAAAGGTATTTTTTTTAACAGCATCATTGAGTTCTTTAACAACGACTTTAAAAGTCGTATCTATGATAACTTTTTAGGTAAATTATGTGGTACTTTTAAAAATTTTTAGGGTAGTGTATAGTAAATTTTTTAACTAATAATACTTAGACACATGTTTAATTAATAATTTTATTTAATAATAAATTATATAATATATTTTTTTATAATTTGTCATGTATTTCTTTTTTATTGGTATAATATTTTGTATATGGTATTCATAAAAAAAAATTTATGGTATCATTGAACACATCAACTTTACAATTATAGTAATGAAATAAATTTTATTCTTTCTAATTTAACGAAAATATGTTGAAAGTATAAATATTTTTTACATTATTATTTAAATATTAACTTTTTAAATAACTATGTTATACTTATAATATATTAAAATTATATGATGTTATTAAATTCATTTATGTATTTGTTATTATCATAACTTGTTTATTTTTGTTTTTTTCGTAAGGACTATATTAGTAATAAGTAATGCGTGTGTAATTAAAATATATTTTGATGCTAAAATAATTATGTTTGTACAAATGCAAGTCGTTGGCCGCTGGCTCCACATGTCTAATTGCTAGTATTGGTGGTGTGGGGCTTCTTAGGTGGGGCTATATAAAATATATAAAGGAAACGAAATAAATTCTGAATTTTATCCCATACAAAAATAATATATATTTTGGGTGGAAAAGAAAAAGAAGGTGCAGCTGATTAGGTGTCACATCCACTTCCAGTTAGCTTAATCAATCTGTGGACTAGACTTTCCTGTGGTATACAGTTTATTTATTTAAAACTTCGTCTGATTGTCTCGGAACGTAAAAGAAACAAACTAATCTATACTCTTACAACGTTATAATATCCTAATATATATAAAATATTAAAATACACATGCATATACACTCAACTTTGTTGCAATTGCATTTTATTTTTTTTTCTATTCAAGTGCTTATTGCTTTTATGGGTTTTTTTTTTTTTTTTTTTTTTTTTTTTTTTTTTTTTTTGTCTCAGGTACCCTCCACTGGGTTAATTTATATCACTCAAACGACATTTTTATATGAAAAATCATTTGCATGAAACATCCATCGCTTTTCCTTGATAAAAAATTCGTAGTTTTATTATTATTATTATTATTATGTAGTGGTTTATGGTTTAAGTTTATAATCATTTTTTTTATCAGTTTATTGCAATAATACTTCTTTTAAAATATTTATTTTGAAAAAAAAATATTCCTAAACACATATCGGTGCTTATTCAGTTAATTTAGAAGAATATTTACTGGACAAAATAATACTTTTCCGCCCATCATTTATTCTCCTGTTTCTGTTATTATTGATGATGATCCAAAATTCTAAATTAAGATCCCCAAATAAATTTTTGTTAATTTTGTTCTGTATCACAGCTCGTAAGTCCAGGCACGTGGCTATGCGATCTTACTTTGGAACGATATGAAGTTAGGGAGAAAAAAATATCCAAAAAGGTAAATTAAAGAGAGAGAGCAAGAAAAACAAGGAAAAAGATCTCCTCATATTCAAAATCGAATATGACGGTCGCGAATGTTAAAAAATACATGAACATGTTCGATTTTGAACATGAGTGGATCTGGAAAAACAAGGCATTACCCGCTTCTTGTGTTTTGTATCATATCTCGATGCATGAATTAACGGCCAGCAAATTTGGAATTTTATGCAGAGGCCAAGAGGGTTGAAAGCAATGGGCAACATGGACTCCGACTCTGAATAGAAGCATGGAAATGAGTGTTGTTATGTTGGGTATGGGGGTGAGAAATGCTTTGTTGTTTAGATAGTGTAAAGCATTGCATCGCATCCCAGTGTGCCAAGAAATCAAAATCAAATATAAATGACTTTCGCTTAGTTTCTAATTTTCTCACTTATTTCTTTCCGAACAAAATTTAGGTGCACTTTTTTTTATACACAGTAGTTGACGTGTTTACCATTAAAACTTTTAACTTTTATCTTAATAATCTATCATAATATTAAATATAAATATTTTATTATGATCATATTTAAAATTTAATTAATAAATAGTGTTAACAATATTTAAATAATCGCATGTAAGTTTTGTCTTTTTTATGTTTCTATTCAACCTTATTTCTTCAACTTATTATGTCCCGGAAAAGGTCTCCCCTTAACAGCAATTACGACAGGTGACGCGTTTTCAGCAGAAACTCACAGGGGTTTACACCTGAATCATGGAGTCGCCTCATAGACTAATGGTGGTTTGGATTAGAAACTAAATAGAAAATAAAAAATAGGAAATAAATTTTAAAATGTGTTATTCGAATATATTAAAATTAGAGTTAATAAAGCAAAAAAAAAAAAAAAAAGGAGAAAATAAAAAATTAAATGATGTTAAAATAATTATAAAATTCAAAATTTAAGCAAAACAGTTGCAGCAGAGGGGATGAATTTCTTAGATAAACTAAAGATGAAATATAAATGTATGGTTTCACTAATTTTTATTTTACTTTCGTTTTACAATTCAACTAAATTATTAAAATATTTTATTATCTCTATTTCATTTTATTTTATTCGATTTCAGTCTTTCTCAATTCATTAAATAAAGTACACGGGACCAAAAAATAAAAATGACATCGCGAGAAATGGGGTTGTCGATTGAAAAATAGGTTCAAGCCAGTCCCGTTTACTCGTGCTAAAGCAAACGGTTATTCTTCTCCTTTTTGGTAAGATATTATTCAAATTCACCAAAAAATTATAGGTAAAAGATTAATTGTAGGCCTTTGTTAAGGACAGAGCTTTTAGTAATTGAAGTAATTTATATCGAGTTTGTAGTTTTGTGTGGAAAATTTCCATCGCTCTCGTTGATTCTCCTGGTTAAGGTAGAGCTGATTATTTTATCTTTTCAAATTTTTTTATTTGAACTATATATATATATTAAATAAAATCATGTTTAAGTCGAGTAGAACCATTACAAACAATCAAACATTTATTTTAAGTGTTTAATATAATTATATTTATTAAGATTCAAACATAAGATCATAGATAAAGTTATAACAATTTTGTTAGTTGATAAAAATATGATAGTACTGTAATTTTTTACTTACTCTGCTTAATAATTCTATAAATATTAAATTAAAAAATTTTCTTAAATAAATTAAGTATATAAAATTTAAAATTTAGATATATATTTACTTATTCTAAGATGGTATAAATTTAGAATATCTAATTATATATTGAAAAAATTAAATTAAAATTAATTATTAATTTTATAATAATTTAAAAATAAATAAATATTATTTTATAGAGATCAAAGTTAAAAGAAAATGTTGTGTTATAAAGATTAAAATAAAATTCACCATCGAAATATGTTGAAAAATGTTATGTTACAAAAAAATTTTTTTACTAATTTTAAATAATATTACTGTAACCTAGTATAACTATTGTGATAATTATAAGAATATGATGTTTGAAATTTAGTTTACTATAATGAACAAGAGAATGTAAACTAATTTTTAAATGTCAAAGTCATTAAATACCCTTTTAACTTGTTTTATGAGTAAAACTTCATTATACTATTTTGGTTAAATTATAAATTTATTTTATGTTCTTAATATATTTTTTTAATTTGATATCTAAACAAAAAGAAGTTATAATTTAGTTTTTATATAAGTAAACGCTTTTAGATCAAATTAATGCTTGTCATTTAATATGTGGTGATAGCGTTAAACAAAGAAATAAAATGTAAAAGGAAAAAAAAAACTTGTATGAAGGTTAAAACAAAAAATTTTAATATTATAGATTAATACGTAAATAAATATAACTATATAAATAAATATTTTTTAATTAATTATAATTTAAAAAATAAATAACTAACACTAAACTTAGCTAAGAAAAAAAATATTATATTATTTAACTTTATCTTCAGAGCGCGCTTAATTCTTGTCTAGTAAAAAAAATTTACATTATTTTATAGTTTTGCTAATTTCAAATTTTAAGGTTGAGTTTAAATATTTAAAAGTATAACATTTTTATTGAGAAAGAATGCATTTATTATATTAAAGTTATAAAAAATGTATTAAATGTTTTTTTTAATAAAATTTTGTTATAATTATCTGCTTAAATTTAGTCTTAAGGGATAAATTTAATATTTTTTATTTTTTATTTTTATCTTTTATCATACTTTCAAATAAATGAATAAAATATTAATCTTAATATTTTACTTGTAATTTTTATTGTATATTAATTATTATAAAATATTTGAAAAAACTTTTCTTTCTAAGGAAGAAAATATTTATTGTTTTTAAAATATAAAATTATATTGGATATAAGTTTAATTGAAGATATAAATTTTAATTTTATAAAATTTTAGATTTTTTCATTCAGTATCTCATATTTTTTCAAAGAATTCTATTTTTTAAATTTATAGTTAAAATGTACATTTTTTTTTTCTTAAAGTCAATGCTTATTTATAGAGTAGTCCCTGTAATTAAAATCTATGTTTTAATTTTTATATGGGTATTTTTTACATTTTAGTCCCTTTCATTTAATATCTTGAATAAGATTTTAAACAACAAAAGCTAATTTGAAAATGTTTACTAATATAGAAATGAAATTGTAATATTTTTTAGAAATTAAATTCAAAAAAATATGTTAAATATTGACTAAATTTATATTTAATTTAATTTTGTAAGTACTACTATCTAACTAATTAAAATGATAATTTTATTTCAATAGCCAACATAATAAAGGTCAATATAAAAAAAAAATTGATACAAAATTTAGAGATAAATCTCTAATTTCAATTAGAAAATTATCAAAGTACTACATATAAATTTTATTCTTAACCTCTTAAAAATTTTAAAGATATGACACTAAAATACCTTTTACCTAACTTTCAACTACTATTTTTCTCGTAACAATTTCTTTCACTATACTTTTAAATTTAATAAATTACTCTTTGTAACCTACTATGAATTAGGTAGTCTTTTTCAGCTTGTTTTAATGATAAATTTTATTTTAAAATATATACATAATACATATATTTTTTGTTTGATTCCTATACATAATAATTTTTTTATTTTTCTTATATATAATACATTCTTTTATTTTGATTTCCGTAATTTATTTATTTATTTCATAGAGAGACAAGAATGAAAAATATGAACAGAAACTACAATAAAAAATATTAAATATAAAATAACGATGTTATATGAAAGTTAACAACATGAATCATTTTTAAAAATAACGATGTAATTAGCTTGTCCGAATAATCCCTCAAAAGTTGTGACCTTTGTTAAAATATTTGGGTGTGGATAAAATTCAGATTTAGTCGAGTCTATTGCTAGATGCTATGTAAAAGAGTTTTAAATATTTGGGGTCGAGGGAAAACGCTGACTTGACGTCTAATTATATTATTATCAAAGTATTTATATGCTATGTGAAGAGTTTTATTTTTATTCTTTGTTAATGGCTGTCTTTGTTCTCAATGTAAATTAATATTTATATTATATGTTTGTTGGGATGTAAATTATGCAATTTTCAAAAAAGTAATAATAGGTGAGAATAACTTTGGTTGCAAAATTGATGTGGTGAAGCGAAAAGAATGAGATGTGAACGACAAAGACAAAAAAGTATCCAACTATTCTTAAGTAGCTTCTGCACAGGTGCTTCTTGGAGCAAGAGCAAAAACTTAAACACAGAGAGGAAAAGTGAGAGAGAATGTATTCTATATATTTTATCTTTTACGAAAGGTTGGTATTTATAGCATACTAGAAAAAAATTAAAATAAATTGATAGTTAGAAATGATAAAATATTGAATTGACTTATTCAATTAATCCTATTTATTGGTTAGAATTACTTTTAACACCTCCCTTTGATTCAAACTAATTACAAACTAATAACATTTAAAAATTCTTTTAACTCTTTGAACCTTTCACTCTTCAAAGACTTGGTCATAATGTCAGCAAGTTGTTTCTTAGTTCTGCAGTGCTGTAGTCTGATCTTTCTCGTACTTGATCTTTGAGGAAATAGAATTTGGTGTCTATGTGCTTGCTCTTACCGTGTGACATAGGATTCTTAGCCAAATCAATTGCTGATTTGCTATCTACCAACAAATCCACTACCTCACCAATAAACACCTTCAATTCTTTGAGTAAAGAGGATAACCACGAAGCTTGACAGGCAGCTGCACAAGCTGCAATGTATTTAGCCTCACAAGTAGACAACGTTACTACTGTTTGCTTTTTAGAATTCCAGGATATAGGAGATCCTGACAACAGGAACACTTGCCCCATGGTACTCCTTCTGTCAACCAAATCACCACACCAGTCAGAATCAGAATAGGCTACAAGGTGTAGACTATCATCTCGCTTGGTGTGATGAGGAAACAAAATGCCATATCTGAGTGTTCCTCTAAGATACCTCATGGTTCTTTTAGCTGCAGTCAAGTGTGATTGTCTAGGATCACTCATAAACCTGCTGACCAAACTAACACTAAAGGCTATTTCTGGCCTGATGTGACAAATAAATCTCAGGCTGCCAACAATCTGCCTGCACATAGTTTCATCAACAGAGCCCTCATCCTCACTCTTCACAAGTTTCACATTCAATTCAGCTGGAGTCTCTACTGGTTTACAACCCATCATTTTAAATTTCTTCAGGACTTCAGAAATATACTTTCTTTGATGCATGAGAATGTCTCTCTCAGTGTACGCGAACTCTATTCCTAGAAAATAAGATAGAATACCTAGATCGGTCATCTCAAATTCACTCTTCAATCCTTGCTTGAGTGATTTAATGACAGTCAAACTATTACCAATGATAAGTAAATCGTCAACATACAAGCACAACATCAAAATCTCAGTTTCACCTACTGTTTTGATATACACACCATGCTCGACTGAGCATTTTTGAAAGCCAAAACCAGTGAGAAAAGAATCAATTCTTTTGTTCCATGCCCTAAGTCCTTGTTTTAAGCCATACAGGGCTTTCTTCAGTCTCAAAACCTTCTGTTCTTTACCTTTACATATGAAGCCAGGAGGTTGTACCACAAATACTTCTTCATCAAGTGGCCCATTTAGAAAGACTGACTTGACATCTAGTTGCCACAGTTTCCAATTTCTCCAACTAGCCAGTGAAACAATCAATCTTACAGTCTCCAATCTTGCTACTAGAGCAAATACTTCAGTATAGTCTAAGCCTTCCTTTTGCATGAATCCTTTAGCCACCAACCTAGCTTTATGTTTGGCAATCGTTCCATTAGGCTTGAGTTTAGTTTTAAAAACCCATTTAACAGCAATAGGGTTTTTGTTCTGAGGTAAATTTACCATTTTCCATGTATCATTTTTTCCAATGCTCTTCAATTCTTCCTCCATTGTTGATCTCCATACTTCCTTAGAGACAGCTTCCTCAAAAGTAATAGGTTCCATGTCTGCTATAAGTGCCATATGCTGAACCAAATCACCATCATCAGTAATTACACTATTAGAGTAAATCTGATAATCTCTGAGTCTCAAGGGAAAACTTCTGGCTCTTGTAAATCTATCAATTTCCACCTGGGTTCATTATTAATCACTTCTGGATGTATTTCTCTCACTGGATCATCATTCCATTCAAGCTGAATCTTCTATATTATCTCAGAAGTAGACTGAAATTCTCCCCATGAGCTTAATTCATCAAAGTAGACATCTCTACTTAACAGAACTTGCTGAATCTTTGAATTATATAGCTTGTATGAACCAGTAGAACTGTATCCAACAAAAATCATAGGCTCACTCTTGTCATCCAACTTCTTTCTCCTCTGATCAGGAACATGCCTATAACATAAAGATCCAAAAATTCTGAAATGTTTGACTGAAGGTTTGCTTCCTGACCAAGCTTCTTCTGGAACCATAGAGTCAAGCCTCTTGGTTGGACACCTATTCACAATATATACAGTCGTCATACCTGCTTCACCCCAGAAACTGTGAAGAAGATTCTTCTCTTTAAGCATGCTTCTAACCATGTTCAAGATTGTCCTATTCCTTCTTTCTGCAATGCCATTGTGTTGGGGAGTGTATGGAGCAGTTACCTCATGAACTATACCATGTTCTTTACACAGATTTTCAAGTTCTCTAGATGTGAATTCACCTCCGCCATCTGTTCTTAGAATTTTAATGTACTTTCCAGATTGCTTTTCAACAAGAACTTTGAAATCTTTTAAAATATTGAACACTTCGCTCTTGACTTTAATTAGGTAAAGCCACACTTTCCTGCTTCTATCATCAACAAAAGAGACAAAATATCTATTTCCTCCTAATGATGGAGTGTCAAAGGTCCACAGACATATGAGTAAACAACATGCAGTATTTCATTTGCCTTAGAAGCAGTAAAATTGCTGAAGGAATTCCTGGGTTGTTTGCTGATTAAGCAAGTGTCATATATCTTCTTAGGAATTTTAATTGAAGGAAAACCAGTTAGCATTTCTTTAGATTTCAGAAGATTCATATCTTTAAAATTTAAGTGGCCAAGTCTAAGATGCCATAACCATGAATCATCTGACAAAGTAGCAGCAGAAAGACACTGAGATTCAATAGTGTTTAAGCTTACCTTGAAGGTTCTGTTCTTAGCCAATGGAGCTTTCATCACCAGTCTCTTTGCTTTGTCATGAATTTTTAGAAAACCTTTAACTGAATTCACTGAACATCCTTTCTCCAAAAGCTGATCCAAACTAATCAAGTTAGTGGTCATTCCAGGAACATATAAAACATCTGTAATCACTGCTTGTCTTTCATCTTCTCTTTTGACTAGAACATTTCCAAAACCTTCAACCTGAGTGGCTCTATTGTTTGCAAATTTCACAGTACTTTTCTTCTTTGGGTCAAAATTGACAATTCAATCTCGATGCTAGTCATATGATTGGAACATCCAGAATCTATGTACCATACTTCATTGTTATAAGATTCTGAATTGGTGATCATCATTAGCATCAAAGGTTGTTCCTCGGAGTTCACTTCATTCTCTTCTTTAACCATATGTGCATGATAATCTTCGTGTGATTGGCTTCCTTAATGATCTACATGACTTGCTGGGGTTGTACATTCTGTAGAAAAGTGTCTAATTCGATTACAATTGAAGCATTTGATCCTTTTCCTATCAATTTTTTTTCTTCCTCCTCGCCAATTATTAAAGTTCCTTCTTTTATTAGAACTTTCTTGTTGATCTTGATCAATCTTTCCTCTTTCTTCGCTTTCAACGTTATTTCCGAAGCCATCTCTGGAATCTCTCCCATGACCTTGACCTCTGAATTTTCCTTTGTAGCGTCCTCTTCTTGAGGTCTGAGCCTGTAGTGCTTTATGTTCACCAGGCTTCTCTGAACCTCTTTCAATGAGTCTCTGCCCATGTGCCTTGAGAGAACCTTGAAGTTCTTCCACCTTCAATTCCTCGAGCTTCTTGGATTCTTCAATGGCTACAACAATGTGATCGAATTTGGGATTGAGCATTCTCAGAATCTTTTCTACAATTGTTTGATCTGAGATTTTCTCACCACAATTCTTCATGACATTCGTGTGAGTGATGATTCTGTTGAAGAATTCAACTATCTTTTCATTATTCTCCATTTGCATTAATTCGTATTGACGCCTCATCGTCTGTAATCATACCTTCTTTAATTGCTCTGCACCTTCACTGCATTTGTCCAGGATCTTCCATGCTTCTCGCGAAGTTGCAGTGCCTGCAATCTTCTCAAAGTGCGCCTCATCAACACATTGATGAATCAAAAACATCGTTTTACAATCTTTTTTCTTATTTTCTTTGTGAAGCGCCTTTTGTCCTTCTGTGGAATCTTCAATGAGCGCTGGATAACCTTCTTCAACAATTTCTGCGACTTCCTGATAGCCCAGAATCGTCTTCATCTGCACACGCCACCGATCCCAGTTCTTTCCATTGAGAACGGGAAGATTTGCTGAGAAATTCGCGCCAATTGATCCCATCATGTGTGTCGCAAAGATCCCTCAATCGAAACCTTGGCTCTGATACCAATTTTGTTGGAGCAAGAGCAAAACCTTAAACACACTCACGAAATGCAATAACATAGAGAGGAAAAGTGAGAGAGAATATATTCTGTATATTTTATCTTTTACGAAAGGTTGGTATTTATAGCATACCAGAAACAACTAAAACAAACTGATAGTTAAGAATGATAAAATGTTGAATTGACTTATTCAACTAATCCTATTTATTGGTTAGAATTACTTCTAACAGTGCTCACAATAATACAGTGTTGATGACCCATCATGTTATATTAAATTTATTATATTATGTAATTTTTATTTTTATCCCACTATTATAATATTGTCTTTATTATTATTAAATATATATAAATATATTATTTAAAGAAATAGTGTCAGTTAAATATACTAAATATATTATATTTAGAGAAATAGTGTTTATATAATTATAGTAATTAAGTAATAGTATATTTGCCTTTATTTTTATAATTATGATTACGATTTTTGTTATAAATATAAATATATATCTCATGGTATAGTTAAAATATGTGAAATTTCTCTCATACTTTCTTGTTTTCTTTTATCTCAATATGGTATCAAGAGCCTAATATGGAGGAAACCCTAATTCATTCTTTCCTTGTAGGCCCATTGTTCATAGGTGTAATTTTTTTTAGAAACCATGTTTCTTTTTTTTTTTTTCTGGCCGCGTTGTTCACTCTGGCAGTTACTATTCACTATCCTACGACTATTTTTTCTGGCCGCCACTATTCACACTACTAGCGAATTTTTTGGCATGCCTTTTTTGACCGGCTTCTCAGCACGACCACTGCTATTTACCTTGTTTTACCACTGTTTAGTTGTGTTTCTCTCTTCTAAGTTGACCCATGGTGACTCTTGCTCCTCCTAACATCCCACCAGCACTTTTCAATGATTTCCTTTGTTAGTATGCAGATCATCAGGCCTCTGGTTCCACTGCTTCTGTTGTGTACACATGTAATTCTTTTGTTGGTAATTCTCATTCCCCATCTCTTGGTCCATGGGTGCTTGATTCAGGTGCCATTAATCATATTACCGGTAACAAATCTCTCTTTTCCTCCCCCTCTACATTTGGGTACTTACCTTTTATTATTATGGTCAATGAGTCTCAAACACAATCTGAAGGTGTTGGCATTGTCTCTCTTCTTCCATCATTATCTATTGACAACGTCTTATATGTTCCTAGGTCTCCTTTTAATCTTTTATCTATAAGTTTACTCACTCGCACACTTAATTGTGTTGTCTCTTTTACTAAAGATTCTATTTTTCTCTAAGACCAGATAACGGGGTAGACAACGGGGTAGATGATTGGCATCGGCTGTGAGTCACATGGACTTTATCAACTCTAATCCCTCACACATGTCGATTCGGTGGTAGATTCTCCTCCTCTTTTCCATGCTAGGTTAGGACATTCGAGTCTTCAAAAACTACAACTATTGGTGTTACGTCTCTCTCAGTTATCTACACTTTCTTGTGAGTCATTTTAACTAGAAAAACATGTCCGTAATTCCTTTATGAGTCGTCAAAATAAGCAAGCCACTTCTCCTTTTTTTTTTAATTCATCCTGATGTTTGGGCTAGTTGTACTGTTTTTACTTTAAGTTTTAGATATTTTGTTACTTTTGTTAATGATTATTCTCATTGCACATGGTTATTTTTTATGAAGATCATTCTGAATTATTTTTTATTTTTCAATTTTTTTAATGAAATTAAAGTTTAATTTGGTCTTCCATTTCACACTTTGCATAGTGATAATGCTAAGGTGTACTTGTCATATTCCTTTCAAAATTTCATGGCGTCTATTGACATACTTCGTCAAACTTCTTGTGCTCATACTCTTCGAAAAAATGGGGTTAGTGAAAGAAAAAATAGACACCTTGTTGAAACTACTCGCACTCTACTCTTACATAGTTGTGTCCCACATTGTTTTTGAGGAGATGTCATCTTGACAGCTTGTTACCTTATCAATTGGTTGCGTTCTTCTGTTCTCCATTACCAGGTACCACACTCTATCTTATTTCTTAAACAGCCTTTGCATCCTATACCTCCCTGTCTGTTTGAGTCAACAAGTTTTTCCCATAATTTTAGTCCAAGTAATGACAAACTCCCTTCTTGTGCTTACAAATGTGTTTTTCTTGGTTATAGTCATTCTCAAAAGGGTTATAAGTGTTACTCTTCAACTCCTAAACGTTATTTTATATCTGTTGATGTTACTTTCTTTAAGTATGTTCCCTTTTTTAGTTCTCTTACAGTGTCTGAGTTAGAACCAGAGTATATCATACCTTCACCACTAGTTTCAGTTGCTTTTCACCCACCAGAGGTCATACTTCTTATTGATGATCCTCCTATACGTCTGTTACAAATATACCATCGTCAGCCACCTTTGCCCACTGTTGACATACCATGTGACTCTCTACCGGTTCCAACACATGTGCCTCCTTTGGCCTTATCACCTGACACTGATCTTCTTATTGCACTTCAAAAAGGTATATGTTCCACTCGTAACCCCTCTCCCCATTATACTACTTTATCATATCATCGTCTATCTTCTTTTTAATTTATGTGTATACAGCAGAAGCTCTCTCACATCTCGCTTGGCGTCAAGTAATGCTTGATGAAATGTGTACGCTTCATAGTAGTGGCACTTGAGACCTCATTCCTCTTCCTTTAGGTAAATATGTTGTTGGTTACAGGTGGATATACATTGTCAAAGTGGGTCCTGATGGTCAAGTGGATTGTCTTAAAATTTGGCTTGTGGGAAAAGACTATACTCAGATCTTTGGCTTGGATTATGGTGACACATTCTCTCTAGTCGTTAAAATGACCTTTGTGCACTTGATCTTGTTCATGGCTGCCATCTGCCACTGAAACCTTCATCAACTTGACATTAAGAATGCATTCCTTCATGGCGACCTTGCTGAGAAAGTTTATATGAAGCAACTTCCTAGTTTTGTTGCTCAGAGGAAGTCTTCAGGATTAGTTTATCGTCTTCAGAAATTCTTATATGGTCTTAAACAGTCTCTAAGAGCTTGATTTGGTAGATTTAGCACTGTTGTCCAACAGTTTGGGATGATTTGAAGTGAAGCTGATCACTTAGTTTTTTACTACCACTCAGCCATATGATGCATGTATATGGACGATATTGTTATCACTGGCAGTGACCATCAAGGCATTACACAGTTGAAGAACCACTTATGTCACTATTTATAGACAAAAGACCTTGGAAAACTTCAATATTTCTTGGGAATAAAGGTGGCACAATTCAAGCATGGTATTGTAATTTTTCAAAGGAAATATACATTGGATATATTGGAGGAAACAAGTTTAATGAGGGTCAAATCTGTAGATATTCCTATGGATTCTAATTCTAAACCAAGTTCGAGGGAGCCTCTTGTTAACTCAGAAAAGTATAGAACATTGGTTGGTAAACTAAATTACCTCGTAGTTACTCGACCCGACATCCTTTTTGCTATTAGTGTGGTAAGTCAATTTCTCAACGCTCCCTGTGAAGGACATTAGGATGCATTGATTCGCATCTTAAAGTATATCAAAGGTGCTCCAAGAAAAGGTCTCCTATAGGAGGACAAGGGTCATCATAAGATTATTGGATATTCTTATGCAAGTTATGCAAGCTCTCATGATAGGAGATCTATCTCTGGCTATTGTGTTTTAATTGGAGGTAATCTAATTTCCTGGAAGAGCAAGAAGCAAAATGTGATTTCTCTTTTTAGTGCAGAAACAGAATATTGAGCCATGGCTTTAGCCATGGCTTCAGCCACATATGAACCTATATGGCTAAAACAACTACTTAAAGAATTAAAATTTAGAGAAGATACACAAATGACACTCATTTGTGATAACCAAACAGTCTTATACATTGCCTCGAATCCAGTCTTTCATGAATGAACGAGCATATTGAAATTGATTGTCACTTACTTCGTGAAAAGATCTTATTCAGAGTTATCCCCACAAGTTTTGTCAATTCAAACTATCAACTGACAGATGTATTCACAAAGTCTTTAAGGGGTCCTTGTATTTAGTACATATGTGACAAGCTTGGTGCATATGATTTATATGCTCCAGCTTGAGAAGAGTGTTAAATATATGTAAATATATTATTTAGGGAAATAATATATGTTAAATATATTATTTAAAGAAATAGTATCCATATAATTATAGTAATTAGGTAACCTATTTGTCTTTGTTTTTGTAGCTATGATTATAATTCTCATTATCAATATAAATATACATCCCGTGGTGTAGTTGAAACACACATAATTCCTCTCATGCTTTCTTATTTTCTATCATCTCAACGGTTATTAGCTATAATTTTCAACGTATAACTTATCACATAATCAAATATTCAGAAAATACTAACTGAATCATTTTTTTTTATGTAATCTCCTACTAAATTTTTTTTATATATTTTTAGTTTATCTTTAATGATTATTACATATCCTAAAATAAAAAAATATAATTTCTATTTTAACAATCGCTCTTTTATTTTTTTATTTAAGAAACAAGAGATATATAATTTATATTTAATAATTATTATATTAAATCTTTAATTATAATTATGCTATGAATTACATAAACACTAAATAAACTATTAAAATAATTTAAAAATATTAACTCATAATAGTCTAAACTTAAATTTTATGAATTTCAAAATACTCAATCCAATGTATTTGAAAGACATTTTTTATTTATACTTTAAGATGTTTTGACATTTTATATATTTATATAATTAAGATTAATAATTATATTTTTATTTAATAAATAATATTTTACAAAATATAATATTATATGTTAGATTATTTTAATAATCTTATTATAGTGGCCTATATAACTTATAGCATGACTCTAATTAATGATTTAATGTAATGATAGTTAAATATAAAATATAGACTCATTAAGGGTATAATTATAAAATACAATTATAAGAAAACTCTTCCCTCTCCCTTCATATAAAAATAAGAGAGCAGTTACTAAATAGAGGTTATAGTATTCCCTATTACTGAGACTATTACTTTCACGATCTTTGTTAGGCCAGCATATTCATAAATAAATTATTCTTATTAAGTTATATTGCTATACTTGGGTATGAAATTCCATATAATGGAATGTGAATGGTTAAGCTGTGCAGTTACTAGATGGAAGATTATGAGTTGCAATGTTGTTTGATTGATTATTGAGTAAGACTAGTAGAAAGAAATTTGATTAAATATCAAGCATTTATATAGGCATTACTCCTTTTAAATAGTGTTGTATATGCTTTGATTATGAGAGAGCTATATGTACCCGAATTTTGTAATATTAATTATTGTTAATTATATAAAACTAAATGCATATATATGTGTGTACAAGTGTAAATGAATGTTGTGAATTTGCATTGGATGCGTAATGATGGTGTTTTGTGTGTAATGAGTATGAATATATGTACATATATGTATGTTGTGAATATGTATATATATATATATATATATATATATATATATATATGTATGTATGTATGTATGTATGCATGACTGGTTAGGGCTGAAATGGACTAAGTGCCTAAGTGCAAGGCGTGATACTGGGCTATTCTTGCTGTAGCGAGAGGGCCCTCGGCGGAAAGACCAAAATTGTCGCCTTTTCGCTGTAGCGACAGAGCGACAGTTTGGGGTGCATTTCTGAGTGTAGTCTTGCTGTAGCGAGAGGGTCTCGCTGTAGTGAGATTCTGCAGAAACCAGAGTGCAGTTTCGTCTGAGATTTTCGCTACAGCGTGAGGGCGTGTCGCTGCAGTGAGCGAGAGTGTCACGACCAGAAAAGGATTTAAAGGGAGTTAGGGTTCAGGGAGGGTTATTTCTCCCTCTCCCTTCGAAATCTCTTCGATCCTCTCATTTCTAAACCCTTTTTCACCGATTAAATTGCTTCCAAAGCCGTTTGGAAGCTTGATTGAAGGTCGAATCCGTGTAGGGAACACTTAGAGGTGAGTTTTAATGATTAGGGTTTCCGTTTTTTAACCCCATTCTCTATTTTGTGGTTTCCTTGGGTTTTCATGAAGTTTCTCCATGTATTTATGACGAAATTCGTGAAAGGGAGCACTTCTTGGTGGATTTAACGTGTGGGACGTCAATCCGAGGTAAGGGGAGACTCTATCCTACTCTATTGTGCATGAATTGTTGTTATTTTGCTGAATATTGGGTTGTGGCTGAGTTAGTGGGTAGGAAATTACTGAGAAATGTAATGTGGGCCATGTGCTGTGTTGACCTGAAATTGATGGATGTGGATTGTATGTAAATGTTATGTGATAGAATGAGGCATGTATGCCGAGTGTTGTGAATGGGTATGGGCACTTATGCCATATATTTGAATGAATATTTTGAAAATATGGGCCCAAGGACCGTGTAATATGAACGATGATTGTAGGCTACGTACCATGTGCTGTGAAATGGAATGTGGACTGTGTGTCGTGTGTAAGCATGATTACTGCATGCATGAATGAAATATGTGTGAATGGGCGTGTTAGCGCCATTGTAATGTGTTGTAAATGGTTCAACGATACACTGAGGTGTGAAAGATGAGGACGGTAGAAATACCTTGAGGAAGAGGGAGTAGTGGTGACACCGACTGTGGAACTGATGCACCACGGGCCACACATTCTCTTCTTGACTAGACTTCTGACCACTATGAAGCGGGGGTAACCGACGACCATTCATGGTGAAAATCTGTGATCACAGTGCCACAGTGGACGTGGTTGGCGTGCGTGTGCATGAGATTATTGTTAATTATATTTTTGAATGTCAAAAGTTGTTGATACCGTGAGTGCATCGATATTGAATGATAATGTTGTCTGTGTTTGTTTATGCATAAATGTATTGAATTTGATTTAGAAGTGAGACTCTATGCCCAGTTGTGTGTTTTGGTAGTGTAGAGTACTCACCTTTACATTTATTTTTTAGGTAACCAAGACGATCAGCACCAGACTTAGTGAAAGGGATGGATGGAACTACTATAAGACTAGGATATAAATTTGAAAATAATGTATTTAAAAGGGGTCCTGTAGTAGTGCTTTGATGAAGATTGTAAACCCTTTTTCTTATTTTGAAATATTTGATGAAACCATGGGTTGAGAATTTTATTTGAAATGGAACTTTTATTATTCTGAATTTGTGAAATTATTATTTAATGAATATTAAAAATAAGGTGTTACACTATATAATTGCTGGATAGGTAGCAATGCATTTGCAGCGATGTGTGATGGTGTTGTTGAAGGTGATTAGTAGTGTGGATTAGGAATTGAGTGTTAAGTGTGTTGTACGTGTGGTAACCTAAGAATTATAGTCAATGACTTGTATTGTCTCATTTTAAGAAGTAAGAGTTCTAGATGCTAAGTGTCTCACTCAAGCGAGATAGGTCTCGTTCAAGCGAGACTGAGTCGTGCAAAATTAAGCATTTTGGATTGTTCTCGCTCAAGCGAGACAAGATGAGATCTCTCCAACTGTCTCCTCGCCCAGGAAGAATTTAGCATTCTAGACTATTTTGAAGTTTTTTTCGCTCAAGCGAGACAAGTTGCCTGAAGGTTCAAAACAAGTCGATTGCAAGTGGGTCTTTAAGACCAAACGTGACTTAAAAAGCAACGTTGAGATATACAAGGCTAGACTTGTTGCTAAATGATATACTCAAAAGGATGGTATAGACTATAAAGAGAAATTCTTTTCAGTTTCTAAGAAGGACTTTTTAAGAATTATTATGACTTATTATAACTTAGAGCTTCACCAAATGGATGTAAAGATCGCTTCTCTAAATGGTGACTAGGAAGAGGAAATTTATATAGATCAGGCAGATGACTTCTTGACTACATGTAAAGAAAGCTTGGTGTGTAAGTTAAAGAAATCAATATATGAGTTGAAACAGACTTCCAAACAATGGTATCTTAAGATCAATGATACAATCATGTCATATGATTTTGTCTCAGAAAGGTAATAAGGCCGTAATTAGGCCCTTTTTTACAACTCAAATATTTATGTTTAGCCTTTATTTTAATTAAGTTTTACATTGATTTATATGTTAAATGTGCAGTTTAGTATGAAGAGACCACAAGTGAATTTTGGGTACGTTTTGGGCCCAAATTGATGAAAGATCAGAACTTTGCAACAGTCAGCACGCCCAGACCCTTTTAACAAGGCCTTGCACAACGGTACTTATCTGCAAGAAGTCCAATTATAAAGAGCTTTTAGGAGTTGTCAAACCCTATAAAAGAGATACCTCGGACATCTTATTAGACACATTATTTTACATCTTATCTTTCACTCTTCGATACATCTTTTATCTTGTCTCTCTTGTACGAGATCATTGACATACTCTTGGTGGGCTTCGAGCGACCATACTTGAAGACCGAGAAATCATCTCTTTCTAGTTTATTTTTCTCTATTGCTTTGTTTACGATTGTTTTAGTTTTTCTGTTTAGTATGAGCAACTAAATTCATAGCTAGGGCTATAAGAATTATTATTCATGAATTTATGAAATTTTGAAGTTTGAATCTATATTTAGTTTTCGTTCGTGATTAGCTTTTATTCTATTACACATAATTATAATCCTAATTATTTATATCGTTAGGCGATCGTACCTTGATTAGTTAATAGATCTATAGGATAAAACGAGATAAAGGATTAGGTAGACTAAATCAATCTTTCTCTTTCAATAGTTATTAAATTAACAAGTTTATATGTGCTTTATACTTTCTTTAATTGATGTCTTGCATGATCATTGGGTATCAATAGTATTTGTATGAATGATTAGTGATCACAAGGAAATCAAATTTAGAGTTAAACGAAAAAATAATATAAAGGTTGAATAAGAAAACCCATATGCTCTAGGTTCTCCCCTATAAGTTCAATCAAGACGTGTGTTGTGTTATTTGCTTTTATTTATAATTAATTTTATAATTAAATTTTGGTTCTTACTTAATTTTACATCTTTTAGACTCAAACAATTTAATTAAAAAATTCTTAGTAGTTAGAAATTAATTTTTGTAGAATGATATCTCAGAAACTTATTTTAGAATCATTTATTACTTCTCGATAGGTACACTTATTCTATGAACAAGTTTTTGCCATAAAAAAATAATAAAGGGTTCGTAGGGCAAGTGTACCCATCGAGAAGTAATAAATGATTCTAAAATAAGTTCTCAAGATATCGTCACACAAAGATTGATTTATAAAGCACCAAGAACTACATGCTTATTTATAGGAGATCTAGTCACCTAAAAGTAATTGGTTACTCTGATTCAAACTATGCTGGATGTGTAGATTGAAGGAAATTGACCTTTGGCTACATCTTCTTGTTGGCTGAAGGTACAATTTCATGGAAGAGCAAAAATAAGTCCATTATTGCTACTCTACCATACAAGCAGAATTTGTGGCATGCTTTGAGGCGATTATTCATGCTTTGTGGCTAGGAAACTTTGTCTTAGGGTTTGATATTGTTAATAGTATAGAAAAGCCGCTAAGAATGTACTGTGATAATTTTACAATCGTCTTATTCTCTAAGAATGATAAGTATTTAAAAGGAGCAAAGTATATAGACTTAAAATACTTATCATTGAAAGAAGAAGTGTGGAAACAAAAAGTGTCGATTGAGCATATTGGTACAGATTTGATGATAGTAGATCCGCTAACTAAGGGATTGTTCCCTAAAACGTTTTTTGACCATGTTGGAAGAATAGGCATTATAGACAAGTTCTTGTTAGCATAATTATGTGATTCATATATGTATATAGATTGTTTTGCTCATATAATTTTAGACATTTTGAAAATTTTAATAAAAGTATTATTTCTGCTTATTTACTTCTTATCTGAATTGTGTTAATGTACATGTATGGTTTGAGTTTGATAACAGTTTGAGTGTTAAAAATTTATCAAAGTTATAGTATAACTAATTAAAGTTATTTTGATTTGAGTTAATTCTGTGATACTTGGAAGGAATCATGTCGTTGAATGACTTATTACCGCCATGATCTGATCAATTCAAATCATTAAAAGATGATAACTTGATATTATAAATGATATGCGCATTTGAACCTTCAAGTCATCACATAGACTAGGTGAGAGATTGTTAGATTATTTTAATAATTTTATTAGAGTGACCTATGTAACTTATAACATGACTCTAATTAATGATTTAACGTAATGGTAGTTAAATATAAAATATAGAATCATTAAGGGTATAATTGTAAAATGCAATTATAAAAAAAAAAACTCTTCTCTCTCCGTTCAGATAAAAATAAGAGAGCAGTTATCAAATAGATGTTACAGTATTTCCTATTATTAATATTATTACTTTACGGTCTTAGTATATTTAGAGATAATCACAAGATAGAAACTTTCTCTCAACTATTGGAGAGAATGAAGACTTAGAAAAAATATCAAAAGCTCAACAACAACAGAGACAGATAAAATCAAAGAACAATAAAATTCAAGTTAATGTTTTTTAACTCTTGATTGTATAAAAATTATATATATTTAGTTGTAAGAACTACATAATTTAAAGTCATCTTAAATAGTAATTTCATAATAGTTACGTCAAAGATAGAAATTACATGATAGATTAAAATTTAATATTATACTCACTAAGTTTTATAATTTAACGATTCATAACGCCAAAATTACTGTATTTATGCTATACATTATCAACTCTACAAAAAATTCGAGGTATATAAGATGAATTTTAATTTTTCTCAATTCATTCCATAAAAGCCTCTTACACTGAATAACATAAAAGAATATTCAGGGAATGCATAGAAAATAAACGAACGTTGTTGATCAAAATACCAAGAGCATGATTTATTGGGCAGCAATTATCAGAGACAAATGGGGCAAACGGGTCTGTTGGAGAATGAGGGAGATTGGAATTGCCTCAGTTGCTGTCAGTAAGAGATGAGCTGGACTTCATCAATTGGAAGGGTTACCACAGATTGTTCAGTGAATTCAGCCTTAAAAATTCATAGAAGTGGAGTTATTTTAGTAAAGAAACTACTTTTGTAAAAGTGAAAAGAGTCATAAGAAATGTTTGAACGTTTAAGATATCATTTTAATCACTTTTTCGTTGTATATCGCAACAAAGGGATCTGCTTTATAAAGTATGCTCAGAAACAGTGTTTGTTTGGGGGAGATTCCTCCTTTTACTTAATATAAAGACAACGAAGCGTGGAATAATTTTAGGCAATAGATTTATTATTTATATTCCCTTCTTGTTCCTTTTTTTTTTTTTTTTTCATGTCTTGTTCTTGGTTTAAACACCAAAACTTTTTATTTTTCGCAGCGCAGACTTTCATTTCCTTGCTCTTTTTCGGCATTGAACTTTGATTTGTGATTATCAATCACTCTGCAATGAAAGCTTCGGCTACCTGAAGCACAGTAATATTGCACAAAACCAAAGCAAAAGGTACAATTTTATTTTTGTTTGTGTTGCTTTCATACACAAGGCTTAAATGAGAAGTGCCACCGCATCTGTCCCCATTGTCTATATCGTTTAGTAATAACGTGTCCCAATTTAGCTCTGAAGTACAGTTATCGAGTTTAATTTCACAACATATATTATTAACGGGTCTTAGTCAAGCAACAAAAAATAGCGGTTGTCGACAATACTGTAATTAACAAGCTTCCATTGAGGTATAGGCACGTACACACGCAATTTACCAAAAAGAAAAAGGTGGTAAGGTATAATTTCAAAGCACCTTTAAAAGACCAAATAAAAAGTGGCCACTAATTCTATTCTGTTTCAGAACACGTAAATCAGAAGTTTTTTAATACTCCCAAGTGCCAAATAAAAAAAAGGGGTGTTCGTTCATCTTCTGCGGAAAATGTGTCGCCGTGTATAAGCTTTCCTTAGTTCAAAGTGTCAGAGCAATCCAATAAATTATATATAAATACAAAAATAGTATCATTAACTATTGAAATTATCAAAATTTATTATTTCATGCTCGGTTTACAGAAATATAAACTGTTTTAAATGTTTTATTAAACTCAAATAAATAACTTATTCTCTAACATAATAAATTCATCTTGTTTACTTTGACCGTTAATTTTTTTTAAAATAGTCAATTAAAAAACAAAATGTCATTCATTAAAAAAACATTCAATGGAAAAATGTTTACTAAATATGAACATAAAACAAGTTATTTAGCTTTAGAATCTAATTTCAAGAGAATTTTATAAATATAATAAAATAAAATAAAAAATATATACAATAACGTATTTAATGTAAATTTTTATGTTAAAATAATAAAACTGTTAGCAATTATCTTTACCTTCGTAACAAATAAATAAATAAAATTGCTACTGCAATAGGTGAAGTTACGCTGAATAAATTAAGGCTTGCAGGTGTACAGCAAGTTTCCTAGCCGAAACAAATACAAAAATCATGTAATCTAACTGTTTAATTGTCTCAAGAAGGAGCTAGTAAGTCGAATTGAACTGAACTAAAATCTTCAATACCGACTCTCACTATATCCAAAATACAAAATCTATAGTTCAAATTAATTTAAATACAGATCCTAATTCAATAGTTTAGATTAAAATTAATTATATCAAACGACCGCGTTTTCAGAAACACTACGTCAAACGAATCCAACGCTATAAACATTTAAGCAGCATTCACAGAAAATTCGACAAAAAGAAGCAACAAAAAGTAGAAATTAAAACATGAAAAATCAAACTGAAAAATTAAAAGAAGCACAAATCTGAATATAAAAGAAATCGATTATGTACCAGAAACAATGATCACAATACTAGTAATAATAATAATACTCCTCAACTCATAAAAGCAATATAGATCCAGAAATCAGCAAATGAAATCTCTACATAACAATAGCAACAGAGGAGAGAGAGAGAGAGAGAATTATATACTACTACTAGTCAAGTCTCGACCGCTACTAAAAAACCACACAGGTAAAACAAAATCCACCAACACAAGTATAAGCCATGCTCAGATCCTGAGAGCAGATCCGAAGGCGAGAGAAACGACGGCAGCGACACAACCGGCGACGAAGGACGGAGAAATAGCGCCGGCGGGAGAGGTAGGACTCGGAGCCGGAGCATCGGCGGCTTCTGCAACAGCGATAACGGCGACGAGCATCGACATTATGGCGAGAAGCATCACTTTAGAGAAAGCCATTGGTTCTTTATCGAGTTATTGTTTGTGCTTCTTAGGGTTTTGCGTTTGGTTAGGACCGCCGAGACAGAGACTTTGCTTGGAACGAGTTTGAACAGCTGAAAGTGGGGGTTTATATAGAAGAAGAGAGAAGACGTTACGGGTAGTTCGGGTAACTGCCCGAATTACAGACTGGCGATAGGTTCGATGCCAGCTGCATCTGCTTCTGTTGTGTGGCATTCAGATTTCACATGACTCGATAGAAACGACGTCGTTAACCATGAACTCTTTTGTTGCTAGCCCCACTCGCCTCGCTCTCTCTCTATCTCTCACACGCTGCTTTTCGTTTCTCAAAATCGTATTAAAAAAAGTATGTAATTACTTTATTATCAGTTATGTCTATGGGTAAGTGACTAAATAAGTATTTTGAAGATATTAACTAAAACTTTAAAATAAAATCATTATTAAAATTTAACAGTTTTTTATCTTTTCCCCAACGTGAATTGATTAAAAATTTAATATATAATAAACTTTTAAAAATTCAAAGTGCTAAATTTTAAAAATTTAAATTATATAAAAATGAAATAATAAAAAATATTTATTTTATTGAAAATATTAAAATTATGATTAATCTGTATTTATTTTTTTAATTAATTTATTTTAATTTATTTAAATCAATTTTTAAAGAAGTGATCAATATTTGTTATTAAAAAATATTTTCTTTCTTTTTCAATTATCACACAGTATGTGAAATGTGAGTAGAGAGGCGCGTGAAATACAGGGGCAGATTAAGGAAATGGAATTTTCGTGGGTAATTGTCACTTTCCTTATTTTAATGATAAGGTAAATATTTTAAAAGTAAGCAAGTGAAAATATTTATTCTCCATTTATGGTATAACAAAATTTTAATACAAAAATATTTAGGAATAAACGCACTATTACTTATTTGACTTAAAAGTAAGTTAACCTTAAATGATTATCATTTTCTGTAAGTAATGAATAATGATGGCAAGTGAAAGTAGGAGTTGGAGTGGGGACCACGGAATGGAAGCACCACTTAAAACAATGGTGTGCAAACGCGTGGGACTTGTGCGTAAGATATTGCTTGTTTCCACATTCCAGAACCTTCTGTGTTTTGGTTTTTGGACACGTAAATAAAGTAAAATTGAAAGAGAAAAACTCGTTTTCTCATATAATTAAGAAAAAAGAAAATATTAACTAATATTTTAGGAGTATTAATTAAAAATTAAGAAAAATATTCAAACATTATCAATATATTTTATTGTATATTTTAATATATCTTAACATAATTTTAGTAAATTTTTATTTATTAATTCTCTAATAAATATTGTCAAAATATTAATTAAAAAAATCATCCATTACCTCAGAAAGGGAGTTACCAATTACCATTCTTGCAAGATTGTCCCAAAATACAATGACATTATTTGTTTATTTATTTATAAAGACAGACAATAATTACATTTTTAAATTTGAATTTACAAAATACATTAATATAGATTCTTTGAACTCGGATTAATTCTTTAACTGATACACTTAAAATATTAATTAAGAAAAAATCCTTCCATTGATTTGGTCAAGGGGTTTACCATCCGTGCCAAGGTTGTGTCAAAACAGAATTGATCTTTATTATTTAATATTTTTATCAATTAAACTAGGCAACTGTATCTTTAAATTTAAATTTATCGTATTCTGTATTTACGAGTCTTAATTTTTGAAAATAAAATGATTTATGAATTTATTTTTCTCAGGTAATATAACATTAAAAAAATATTTTTTCATATATATTAAGAGTGTGATTCAATTTTTAAAGGGAGAACATGCAAAAATATTAATTTTTTTATGTTGATACATACAATAATTCATTTTTACTTCTCCCGCATTTAGGTTTTTTTTTTTTGTAAAGTTAAACAAGGATCTCATATTTGAGTTATAATTCTTTACAATTTTTTTAAAATTTTTTAAATTTTATCTCTTTAATATAGTATTATTTAATATAATAAATAATTTTTATTAATAATAAAAATATTTTAAAATTTTAAAATTTATTAAATCCAGTACTCATTAAATATATTTTTTATTTTTAAAAATTTAATTTAATAATGTACATATATGACATGAAACATCGTTAATAGAAAATCTTAAATGTATATTTTATAGATCATAAATTCTTAAAAATTATAATAAAATAATATATTTTTTCAAATATAATTTATCAATCATTTTATAATTATCTATAATAAATTAAAAAAATTTAAAATATAAATATGTATCTGTTATACAAAATGCTAACTAGTTTATACAACATTTTGCATATTAAAAACATTTTTAAAAGTAAATATAACATTTTAACATATAAATATTTAAAGAACTAATTTAATAATACGTGTAATAACTGATAGTTTATTTTAAAATAAATATATAATTTAATAATTTAATAATAAATTTTATTTTATAACTAATTATATATAATAAAAAATCTTAGTAATATTTTTCTAAATTTTATTTTAACTTGATTCTCTATTTACAAATAATATGGCATCGAGATAATAAAGATTTAATAAAGTTAAATAATTTTAAATTTTATTTATTTTTAATTAAATCTCAATACTTAATATATATTAATAATTATAAATTTAAAAGTTAAAACTTTTAAAAGTAAATTCTAAATTTTACTAATATAAAAAATTAAGATAATTTTTATAAATCATACAAAATATTTATGAAAAATATAAAGTTTATATAAAACTATAAAAGAATGGAAAAAAGGTAAAATTAGAGATGTAGAATGGCTAAAAAAAAGAAAAAAAATAAAGAAAGAATAAAGAGAAAAGATAAGACTTATTTGTAAATATATTTATAAATTTATTTATAAATATTAATTTTAAATAATAAAAAATTAAATGACATGTAGTGTTACAAAATGTTATGCTTATTATCTATTACTGTACACAAAAAAAAGTTGACGGTGTTGATTAAATCTTAGTAAATTTTTTTATAAAAATTTATTATAAAATATGTTATATTTATATAAACTAATCATATGTTTAAGTTTTATTTTTATAAATTAAAAATAATTTATTTTTTAAAATTTTGAAAAATTAAATAAAAATTTCTTTAAAACAGAAAACATGTGTTATTTCTAATTTATAAAAAAAATATTTATTTTTTTTATGATATTTTCTTTTCTTTTTTTTAACTTACTTTAAAAATTTATCTAAACTAAACCTGAATAGAATTTGGAATTTAGAATTTGGAACCAAAGGGCAAAACTTCGTCAGCTTGTGAAACATCCCATTTTGTGAGGACCAGAAGCCATGGATTTGACAGAAGGTAAAGACTTTGAGTAAGAAATGGAAGACCCAGTTAAGGAATCACTGGGAAGGTCGAAGGGAGCATTTTTGCTGTGGTAGATTTTGGTTTGTGGTTTATACCCAAGACGACATCGTTGTGAAGATCATTATTTTCTCCCCTGCTGCAGAACTCCAACTTAGAAAAAAGAAACGAATAAATCATTAAACGATAGAACCAACAACACCCATTGGCTTTTTTTTTTTTTTCCTATGTAAGGTAAAATTTAAAAGGAATTACCAAATTAAGGGATTGGCAGAACATTTTCTCATCCTGGCATATAATTTATTTTAGTATCTGTTGACACTTTAATTTTATTTTTTTAACATAATTATTGCTCATTGACATTAATATTCATTTTCTTTTTCAGAATTAAGAATATCGTTCTTATGAGAATTGAGTCTTCTACTTATTGTTGAAATTTTTGTGGTAGACAAGTGTTACTTAAGAAATTAGTGTTTTCTTAAATAGGAATGATATTTGTATCGTCATTCAGTGCTAGTAGTTATTGAAGTTGACACGTGTTAATTAAAGAACTTGTATAATACAAAATAAAAATGATATTTGTGTCATCTTAAAAAGCACGATACATTTTTCACTCTTTTACCTGTTAATTGTTAAATATAAGTGACATAAACTCTTTCATCCATTAAATCATAGTTAGATGCACTTTTTTATCCAATGCAATTGTGTATATAAGGAGTAAATTTTTTAAACTTAGCAGCGAAGAAATTGAAGAAGTTTCATTTGAACGTTAGGTTAGTTTTTCTACTTTGGTAATTGTGATTTTATTTTTTATTTGAGATTTTTTTTAACAAATGTTATTTTTATTTATTTTATTAAGAATAAAATTATTAAATTATAATTATATTATTTATTATTAATAGAAAATTTATGAATAAAATATATACAAATAGTTATCATTTAAGTTATGGTTGTATATTGTTAGTAAAAAAAATTATTATTTTATATGATAATTACTTGTTTAAATAATTAAAAAAAAATTTCGTATCCAATAAAATTTATTATTTGTAAGTAGAATATTTTATGTGTGAATAAAAATACTTTTAAATTATTTTGTTTAATAATAATTAGAAATTAAGTCATGGTTTTAAATAGTAGTTCAAATATTTGTAATATTTTTATTAACTGATCATTAATTATTTAAATATTGAATATTATTTAATTGTAGTTAGAATATTTTATGTGTTAAAATGGTCAATTTAAAAAGTAATGTGAAAATTAGTAGGTTATAATTTTGTAATTGTAATTTGATTTGTTAATTAATTTCCTAAATAATTAATATACTTTTTTCTTAAATTTAAAATATTTTTAAATTATAGTTAGAATATTTTATGTGTGAATAATTTTTTTTTGAAAAGAATAATATATAATTTTTGTGTATGTAAAGAAGATGTTAATACTTTATTATATAAAACAATTTGGAATCATATAATTTTTATAGTGTAATTATGACATGTTTTAAATTATATAACTGAAATAGTATCATTTTTGGTATAATATTAAATCAATGTATAATATTTTAGTTACAATTTTTCATTATTAATTTATTCATATTATTTTATTTTATTAATCTACTAACAATTAACTTCTAATTCCAAGCCATATATTTATATAATTTTATTATTATTAATTTATCTATTAATTAGCATTTAACAACTTATATAATTATTTTATATTTTTGATTTTACAATTTTAATAAATAAATATTATTTCAATTACAATAATTTAAATAAAAAATAATTTATTTTACTAAATTTATTATTATATTCCTGATTCATTATTCTAATTAATCTAATTTTATAAAATTACGATGAATGATTTTGTTTTTAAATTTTACAACTCTTATTTACTAACTATTATTTTTTTAAAAATAATTACATTATTTATTTCTATAATTAGCCTATTAAATAAATTCTTATGACAACTTTGTGATTGTTATATTAATTCTTTATTATAATTTTAAAATTTATTTTGTCTTCCAACTTTTACAATTTTTATTATATAAAAATTTGTGTATTTATTTTGTGACTAATTTTAAAAAATTTACCTATTTACTCTTTTCAATAACAATTACTATTTCTATTACATTTATATTTATTATTTTACAATTATTTTCTCACAACCGTTTACCCGTATTATTTTATTTTCTTAATATAGTAACAAACAACTTCTAATTATAAATCATATATTAATATAATTTATTATTATTAATTTATCTATTAGTTAGCATTTAACAACTTATATAATTATTTTATAATTGCAATTTTACAATTATAATAAATAAATATTATTTCAATTACACTAATTTAAATAAAAAAAACTTTATTATACCAAATTTATTATTATGTTCCTTATTTATTATTCAAATTAATCTAATTTTATAAAATTATGATGACTAATTTGTTTTAAAATTTCACAACTCTTATTTACTGACTGTTCTTTAAAAAAAATTTAATTTCATTATTTATTCTTATAATTAACCTATTATATAAATTCGCATGATAACTTTGTGATTATTATATTAATTTTTTATTATAATATTAATATTTATTTGATCAAATTATAATAATTATTTTGTCTTTCAAATTTTACAATTCTTATTATATAATAAATTGTATATTTTTTATGATTAATTTTACAAAATTAACCGATTTACTCTTAATAACAATTATTATTTCTACCATATTTGATATTTATTATTTTACAAATATTTTCTCACAACCGTATATGCATATCATTTTATTTTTTTAATCTACTAACAATCAACTCTTAATTCTAAAACATATATTTATAGAATTTTACTATTATTAATTTACTTATTAATTAGCATTTTACAATTATTATGTTCCTAATTTATTATTCTAATTAATCTAATTTTAATTATGATGACTAATTTTGTTTTCAAATTTCATAACTCTTATTTACTAACTATTATTTTTAAAATTTTCTAATATCATTATTTATTTTAAATTTCAAATTAAAATTTTATAATTGCAATAAATAAATACTATTTCAATTACTCTAATTTTAAAACAATACATACTTCAAACATTTCAAATTGTAAATAATAAAAACTCACAATATATCATTTCTAATTAAAAATAATACATACCTATCCCAAATATTCTAATTTATAAATACAATAAAACATAATATATATTATTAACTTCTGTTAAACTTAGAACCAACTCCTCTTGGTATTCTTCCTCGCAAAATTCGTCAAATCGATGGCCCCCCATTTTTTGAAAAAACATTATAAAACAAAAACAAAATAAAAATATACTTCAATTAAATTTAATAAAATAATTCTTTCTGGCTTTCACAATGTCGTTAATAGCAAATTCAATAACCAAAACGTGTTATAGAGTGAGTCATTGGGAGAATGAAATTTTTTGTTTTTATCCGACAGCAATTCAGATTTAGATCTTCTATAGTTTTGACAAGATCTGTAACATGTAGTTTAAATTTACTTAAGTGAAATAAAATTTGACAAAAAGTTATTTTTGTTTAACTTAAAAAAATTTGCTTAAACAAATTTAGTAAAAAAATAATTTTTGTTTAGAAAAAAATTGCAAAAAATTTTAAAATTCCATCTTCTTCCTTTTTAAATAGTAGAAACTCTGAGAAATCTTTATTTTTCATCAATACCTGACTAGTTATCAAAGACCTTTACATATATCATTTCATGAAATATTTCAAATGTATTGTCTAGTGTACTATTTATTCTAAGCATAGATGAGTTAGAACCATTTAGAATTGAGTTAAATTATTGAGAATGATGATAAATATTATAGAAATGATGACTTTAAGAAATTGGTTAAGAAATAGTTACAATATTATATGTTCTGAAACTCTTAAATTTTGGTGACATGACTATAAAGTGTGACTACATGATCTTACACAAAAGTTTCTTAAATTTTATGTAATTTAGAGAAGAAAAAGATAAAAATTTAAAATTTTTTACAATTTTAACTGAAAGTGAATTTGTTTTACTTAAGCAAAAATTACTTTTTTTATCAAATTTGCTTAAACAAATTCTTTTCGCTTAAATGAATTTAAATTATAAAGTGCATTTTCACATAAACTGTAAAAGATCTGGATCCCAACAATTCAGGCAAAAAATGAAGACAAAGTGAAAAAACAAAATAAATAAAAAAAACAAAAGAAGTTGGACCTGCATAAACTGATCAAAGTAAGTGCTCATATAAGAGTCATCTCTAACACGACTAACACTTCCAAATCTTGTAGACACATGCGTTAGTCAACCAAAGTATCAGTAATGTTATGGATGATACTTATTTAAAAGAAAAGTTTTGCCATGTATAAAGTTTTACCTTAAAAAAAATATTTTATAGAGAGTTATTCTAAGTTCCTCCCTTGCTTTGTAAAAGTAATAGAATTATAAAAGTAAAGTTGTTTTATAAGTAAATTTCAAAAGGATTAAGACTGTTGATTAGATTGTGTGTTAAATCGATGGTTAGGATTGAAATCGAAAAAGTAAAAATTCAGATGAATAACCTGATTTTGTTGTTAGTCATGAAGGGTAAAAAAGTAAATAGGAAGCTTATATATACCTAGGCTATTGAGGAATGAGTAATACATGTTTTTTTATTTCTAAGGTAGATGTTTCTTCCAAGCATGGGAGTGTTAACATTGATTATGGCATCTCAGAAAATTAACCATCGACCTTATTTATCTTGTCATATTTATTGTATATCATCGAAGAAGATGAAATATCATTCAGAGAAGATGAAAATTGAAGAAAGAATAGTATAAATAATATTGATAGACTCGTAGTTTGTATCTTTGTATGACATGTAACTCCCTATGTTGTTTTCGTTCTGATTGTGATGATAAATGATTACAACGAAGCAACATGAGGCAAATGATACAACATAAGAAACAATGTTGTATGTTGTTAATTGTACGTCGATTTTAACCCAAAACTGTTGTAGAAAGTGTTAACATATTTATAAAACACACTTTTTACATCGGTGTGGTTAAATAACGTATGTAGAAAGAAGCGAAAATTAACATTTAGTCTTATGAGTCAGTTTTGAGAATGACTGATGTAGAAATTAAAAATTGAAAACATAAAATGTTGTTTATACATTGGATGTCTCAGAGAATTGCAGAAGAAATATATATAAAAACAAGTAGATAGACTGCTTATTATCCTCACATCAGAGTAACTCGTTGGAGCTAAATGGATACTGACAACAAAAGGAACATAGCATCTCTCGTATACATCACCATAATCTAATAATTCATGTGGACAATTTTATTTCATCAACCATCAATTTTGCAAGTGAAGTAAAATGAGATTAGAACAAACTAAACACGTTAGTATTACTCCATGAAATGCTACTTGGAAAAATGATTATTTTAACAATAAACTTAGCTTAAAACACAAAGTTTAAACAACATAATGAACAAATGAACCCACCTGAAAAACGTGGAATTAGCTTCTATAGCAACGACTTTGGCCAAATATGATTTACTTGTTCTAGGACTGTAGAACAAAGAAGCTCTCCAAGGTCGTTGTTTACTTGAAACGAAACACAATGAAAAACATTCAATAGAGATAAGACAACACTCCTTCAATTGTTTAACCGAACAAATGAAACGCACTAGTGAAAAACTAAGAAAATTTCACAGGTAAGATAACTGCTTCCTACAATGCTTGTTTTGCACTCTCCAACCCAGTGATGTTCCACTTCACATTCGAAATTTTTCAAATAAACACTCAACACTATCTACATTGACTTTGTGACCAACCGCTACTAAATCTATGCTTTCTTATTTTTCAAACTTCTACATCAATCATTACCACCACCACATGTGGAACTTATGTTTTTTTAAATATAGCTCACCATTTTCTACATTAGTTTTGTAAGTAACGGATGTTCAAATTTATTTTTTCCAATCGTCAGTTTTAACATCTGATTTTCAATAAACCCTATGTACATATATATGACCTATATATATCCAAATTTTTTAAGTTGAATCTTCGTTGAATCTTCACAACTTGACGTTGTTGTTCTCCTTAACCTTATTTTATTTCACCAGTTATACCACAGAGTTGTATAAACTAGCTTTTTCACTTTTCAATTTAAGATAAAGAGTTCTACAATTTGCTAATCCTTTATGACTTTAAATTGAATGAGAAAAAAAATGATGAAAAAAAATGAAAACAGCAACACGTAACACAAAATATGAAAAGAACAAAATGACGAACACCAACAACAAGAAGAGAAACAAAAATACAAAGAAGGAATAAAAACATAAAATTATCAATGTATCTTTTTATAAATTTAACTTGAATAATTAGTATCCTGTAATTCATTCTTAACTATTCAATTAAAATTAACAGTTCATAATATATGTTACCTTCTACATAAATTTTCTTTTCCTTACTTGTTGCAAAAGAAGGAAGGATATTAGAATCTACCTTTTATAAAACTCTTATTTTAGTAAATTTTAAAATTTATCCAAATTAATCAAATTACACAACATGACAACAATCATCACTGCAGTAAAATCAATAACACCACTTCCATCGCCATGTGTCACAACAGGAGTGGCGCTCTTCCACCCTATGTTTCCCGGGTGTATGTGCCAACAAAAAACAAAAAAAAAAAAGAGAACCACCTTTTGTGTAGAACACTCAACTTTGGTATATTTATATCCTCTAACTCTCACAGAAGTCTTAGAAGGTGGAAATCTCATGGCTAGTAAGAACATAAGGCTAAAAAACAATGTGAAAGCGATGTCAAAACTGAGTTGCTACCAAAATTGGTGGAAAACGTGGGAAAGAAAAAAACGTGTACTCTAACAAATTTGTAGTATATTTTATTTTTAAAAACAGAAAACTGTTTTTAAAACACTAATCAAACATGCCCTAAGTGTGCAGTAGTCTCTCAAGTTCAAATTATCTCCAAAATTATTATTATTATTATGGCTTGAGACAAAAAATCAATAAAAAAACTTGTCATTCAAACTATAGTTTTCGAAAACTTGTCATTTAAACTGTTTTTACATTTTTTAATGATTATTTACTGTTAAAATAATCATTTTTTTTGTTTTATATTTAGCTAGTCTTTCTTTGTTGTTTTAAAGTTTGAATAGTAAACTAAAGCAGGTAGATGGTAAAGTGGGATAATCACATTGTTAAAGCGTCAAATTCGTAGGCCTATGTCCACCACAAATAGGCGAGCCTATAGTCCTTTTTATTTGCATCTCAATTGCTATATTATACTACAAAATATGCATAAAAAAATCACCGTCCTCAGTAGTTAAAGGGGTAATTGAGAAATCTTAATCAATTACTTAACAAAGAAATAAAAAATTCAGCCCCTCTTTTTGTTCTGAGAATATTTTTTGTGCCTTATTGTTTCTCATATTCCTGTTTTTAACTGAGCCAAGTAGTATTATATGAAATATGCAACAAACTTCAACTAATGAAATAGACTTTATTGTTGTTTGTTATCAATCTCATATTCTTGTCACATTAAGAACTTAACTTTATTATTGTTTGTTTGTTATTATTTCCCCATATTCTTGTCAATTAAAGACAAAAATTATAGCCGCTGTTGCTTCACAAATCACAGTTTATCAAAATTTCCGCCCTGTAAACATAAAAATCAAGAAACTAAAAAGAGATAAAAGCAAAGTTCCAAACAATTAATATTAAACAAAAGTATGATCAAATACGTCTCCTTTGTACATTCAAAAATGACTCAACAGTATATATGAAGTGAGGTCACTCTACCATGCACCTAGCACTCTCCAATATCATCATGTCATGGCATATAATGAATTTTGCTAGTATCTAAAGACTTTATTTCTACACCTATATTTTCCCTTAGTTGCCATGACTCAACACAAGTGAAAGTATTTGTCAAAAGTCCAACACCTTTGAATCCACCATATGTAACAAAGGTTCCAAAGTACTAGGAGCAAATTTTCTGGCAAAAAGAAAACAAACCGAAGAGTTTCGATTGTTGTATACGCATTTGTGACCTCCACGAAGCCTATTGAAAAACTCCTCTGTAACATCTGTTCTTCCAAAGGTTGCTGGGTGAGCTCCACCCCTAGACCAGTCCACCCATGTTATGCTTCTATTTGCCAACACATTCCCTGCTTGAATGGTAAGCATGGTGGGGAAATAGTGTTCGTCGACGTAACAAGCCGGTCTACAATATTGTTCAAATTTTGGATAAAATGTAGTGTCTTCAACTATGTTGATGGCGAGCTTTCGATTTATTTCAAACCATTGAGAGCCCTTGCGCCACTTTGTAATATTGACCAGAGGGGCCATGTTCTCATTATAGCGTCCTCTTCCGAATGGACCGGGATCATCAAATGCACCCATGAAGCTGTATTTGGATTTCATTATGTAATGGTAGACAACACTGAACTTGTAGATAGGAATGCATGATTCAGACAGCAGAATAAACCACTCATTGGAGATATCAAGCAATGCATTAGCAAGGAGTCTTCTTTCGGCATCACACATGCTCATCTTTCCCCACTCAGAAACCTGCTCAAGAAAGACCAAAAGTCCATCATCAGAACCGTGCATAGTGAAATTACTGCACACAAATTTTCATATTTACAAGAAAACTATATTAAATTGGAAACCATACAGGCTTTCATGTATTTTTGAAGTTTGGATGAAAAATTCAATGCTAAGAAAATTGTAACATAGGTTAAGCAAAAATAAGTGACACAGAATAATCTGAAGTTCTGAACTTTAAAATGAACCAATTTGATGGAGTGAATCTCATAAAGTACAAATCCTACATAAGCTGTATTTGAAATATACATATATGATATGAAAGAGCATGTGCAATATGAATGAATGAATCCTTATGCGACCCATGTTAACACCCTTGTAAAAGTAATGGATCCAATCACTACTGGTCTTCACAAGGCATGTGTAAACATTGCTTCATACTCCTTTGACACAAAACCATCCTGCATAAATTTACAACCTTTCCTTTGGACATCTCACTTTCTTAAGGAGACACACAGTCACAGACTCAAATGACTCAGGCTCTAAAAATATTAAGAAAAATTTACTGGCTATGCTATCCTACCTGTTTGCAAATTGTATTTCACTAACTCTCAAGGAAACAAAGCAATTTTTAATGGTTTACAGCATATTGGGAAATCAAAATAATTTGTCATTCATATTTGCTGAAGGCTTTTCCGCAATTGATTTTTGTAATCACCCTCTAAGCTCTAAGCTGTACCCCAAGTCAGTGAGTTCCCCAAATCTTATGTCAGTTGTCGTGTATTGCAGTGGTCGCCAAAGCAATGTGGAAGCTAGATTTAGAGAGTCAGTTAAACAAGACATTGCGGATATTTTATGCCTTTTTAGAGATATAAAACTAATTTTAATCCTTCATCTAACAATTTAATCTTTTGGGAGAGTTAATCATTATTATACTATTGGAGCCCCCATGACAAAGTTTTAGAGTTAGATTCTTTCTATGCCTATTCTGCATAATTAAGTGGAATTTCAGAATAAGATATTGTGTCTTTACCTACTAGCTTAAGCTTTTAGAAAAGTTGGCCCCTGAAAAACCCTACCTAAAATCATACATGATGATAGCCTATTAAACAAACTTTCCCATCTTCCTGTACAATCGTAAATAGGTGCAGGTTTCAGACCATCCAATAGGACAATATATTAACCCCAGCTACAGACCTCTCTAAAGAATTAGAAAAGAAAATAATGAATTAAATAATTGCCAATTACTGTCATACCTCTGCCAGGAAGCTCAACCCCCTGGGCTATCTTTTTATTTTAAATCTTTCTTCCAAACTTATGGTTTTCACAAACTTTTACATAAGATTAGCAGACATAATGATTTTTTGTGAACTGACAATTCTGAACTTGTAACAAGGTATAGATAACTAGGCACCATACTTACTGGTTTCTAAGCGCACACTCATCTTCAAGATTAATGCATACTCTGAGTCATCACTACTTCTAAACACACTCTAACAAACAGCATGATTATATTCTTTGTATAATTAGAACTCTTCTAATTGCATTCACATTGAGAGATTACTGAACTTCTTGGTTGAAGCCTGTTCGGGACCTAAATTCACAACATGATAAATTGCATACCCTTATCAGCTTCTTTCTAATTTCCTAACTAAATCTATCAGCCAGATGCACTAATCAAGTACCACATAAGAAACTCGTCTGGAGAGAATTTAGGAAGACATATAACTATATTCAAACGTGTAGATCCCACTAATAGCGATGACTAAATTCTCATCAAAACCTTAAAATGAGGTCAAACAAGTCCCTAAAAAATGACATAAAATTTGTGAACATCTTCCTGTCATAAAAGAATGATGTAAAACAACTAAGCATTAGCAACTTCAAATCAAAGGGGTGTCTACAAGAAAAAAACAATGAGCAAATCAAGTTTCATTCATAAACAGATAATAACATTAGACGGATATGGCCATACCTGGCTAGGGATTTGCCTGTTATAAAAGACGGATGAAGGAGGAAATTGAGCTTGAAAGGAGGGCAGTGAATGAATATAAATGGAATAAAGCTTCTCATGCCCCTTGAGAAACCTCTCCCAGAGGGGTGCCAAAGGCAATGGTCCCTTAGTGAGGAACATGAATGCAATTTTGGGAACTCTAGGAAAAGGGTATTTCTTGATCCGAGGAACAAAGGAAGCTTTCCACAGCAGTTCTTTATCACTCATATTATGGATCAAGGTCGAAGGTGGCTTAATCCATTTATCCAAACCACTTGGTTCCTCATAACATGGCTGAAAACTTGAGCTCACTGTAGTGACCACACTCTCAATTCCAAAATGCTTAACAGTGTATATGCTAATGACAGAGAACACCACACAGAGAGCAAGAAACAACACAAGTAGCCGCAGTGGTCTTAGAGGCAAGCCTTTGGATTGGTTGCTTCTTTCCTTTCCTTCTTCAAGGGCCACAACCCTTGATTGCATCTTGCTCACAAATTAAAACCAAAAAATTTAAACAAATAAACTAAATAAAATTAAAAATCTTCTAAGGTAACCACCCTCTACTATGACTCGTGGTCATATAAGATCCAATCTCGAATGCAAATGAAGTCAACACCACCGAATATAAAGGTGAGAAATTTATCATATGGGCATCAAAATTTCAGAAAATTTTGTGCCACAACAGAATCAACCTGAGCACATAGAACAACCACCGTGGATCTAATAAGAGCACATCAACTTTCGAACATGTGATGTTGGAAATAACAATATTATGGCACATGGGTCTTAACAAAAACTGAGACTTTCCAAAGAACAGAAACAAAAGGTGGGATTTTTACTTTTTTGATCTTACCAAAGTACTAGTTGGTGCGAAATCAGTGGCATAAGGTGTGAATAATCAAAACTCAGAAGAAGAAAAAGGGTATGAAATTGAGTTGTAGACATAAGATAATTGATGAGTGAATCTGGATTTGTTGTTATGCACACGGGCAGCGGCTAAGAACGTTGTATGTTCCTACGACTTCTCGTATTGAGAGTTTGCACTTCGTCATGATGTGTGTGTGAGGAATAAGGATACCGAATCTTGAAGAGGGTCTCTATTTTTCTACTTTTTTGTGCCGTGTAATGTAACATTGATATTCAATAGCATTTATTCAGTATTCACTGTTCACAATCAAAGTGTATTTACAGTTTTGCATGAAAAGTTGATTATCAGTGGTCTGATTTTGTACCTTTCCTTGTTCGGTTATTCTTTCCTTTGTAACAAGGTAGGAATAATCAATAATGTTTTGAAAATGTTAAAGTAATTATTCATGATTTTCTTTTTTAGAAAATATTAACCTAATTCTTAAAGTCAAAATAAAATAATTAATAATAATAAAATTTTATTAAAAATATTTATTATATTTTTATATTTCTAGCATAATAATTTTTTTATTATTAATTTTTAAAGATTGAGTTTCAAAATTATTTTTTTAAGGAGGATGATTATAAGTTATTATTATTATTATTTGTAGCTAGACATAGATTTTTATTTTATTTGTTTCAAAATATTTCATATTTAAGATTATTGTAGAAAATATTTTATTAATTCATTCTTACTTAAGACAATTTAATTTTTCATATTATTTTAAATTTTCTAACAATATTCATTCTCTCTTCATTAAATGTAAGAATAAATAACGTTAGGATTGAATGGTTTATCTAACAACAAAGCTTTGGTAAAACAATATAGCTTAATTTTAGTGCTATTTTGATAACCTACATAAGAGTAACGATTGTTATTTTTATTAAAAAAAATTCATAAATATTCATAGTAATAACGCAAAGTTTTTTCATACGAACGCATGAAAACCTAAAAATAAATAAATAATATTTTATTAATTAATCAAAATGAAAAACAATTAAATAATTTTTTTAATCAATGCAATATTGTAAAAGATAAAAAAGATATATATAAAATTATAAATTCAATGTTAATTAATATGTTAATAGTATTAAATGTTATAATTTTCTATAAAAATTTACCTTATATAAATTGTTATTCTGTCCAATATTAGATAGATTAATTTTTTTAAAATAAAATAGAAACTCAAAAAAGGCACGTAGGAAGGAATAACTTTTTATACGATACTTTTCTTTCCTACAAATGACTTTTTAATCTCTCAAGAGAGAGCTAGATATTATAAGAACTTAAGAAGAGCTAGAAGGATAAAAAATATTTTTATACAAAAATATTGTCAACAATGGAATTTTAGTTTCCTGTGTTTCAACCAAAATCAATAATTCGTATTTGTAAAATCAAAGAGATTGAGTTCACCATCTGGATCAAATATTTTGTTTTTGTCACGGTAAACAAAAACAAAAGGATTTCGTTTCTTTGGTTTGCTGAGGGATCATATAGTGTGTAACGCCCACCCTTCTCATAAATGTTGGTTTTGTCGTGTGTCATTTGTATAAACTAGGGACGGCATAAAAAAAACCCAAAAAATAAAAGGCTTAAATGTTCGGCATATAATTGCACAAACTATACTGCTATATGTTGTGTAGCAGCCATAAAGGTCAGTCTTCAATAAAGGACAACTAGATAGCAGTGCTGCAACAAACAGGTTTTTTTATTTTAAATTAAAAATATATTACAGTTTAATAATTAAAGTTTTTCTTAATATTTTAATAATTTTTTTGTAATGAGAAAGTTGAAAAACAAAGCAACAAAAAGATAACTAAAACAAGAAAATAAAACTCGAATCCTAAAATAGATAGTGCCTATTATGTCTGCAGAAGGGTTAATAACTAAATGAGACATTGAGTTCAAATATAAAAGTAAGTCTTTCTGTATTAGCACACATATTTTCTTGTTGAAGTATATGTTTAAAATGAACAGTCCAATTCAAAGACAAAAGGTTCTGAATTAGTTGAATTAAAGGAGAGCACGAATGATATTCATTAACCCCCTTCGTGATCATATGCACAACAAGAGTTGAGTTTGATTCACAAAGAACATGTTGGTAACCATCATTCCTTCTCTTGCTAAGCCCATAGTAAATGGCAAAGAGTTATGCTCTTAGGTTGGTAGTCAAGTCACAAGCATTATAAAAAGCTATAATGAAATTTCTAGCATAGTCTCTAATATAACAATTTCCACCAAGTAGTCCAACACTTGTCTTAGAAGACAAAAGCATTTCTACTCTTCCAAATTATCCAGCATACACTGCGAATATGGTTCTCGTAGCGTTGTTTATGTTGTTCACAAGTCAATCCACACAAGATGCAATGTAAAAATTTGAGCCACAATCCATTTGAAGGAATTTCCACACTTGTCGAGAGTGTTGGTGGTCACGAAGTAAGTGTAAGATCATCTTTTTGTCCATGCATGCACCTGATACAAGAAGAAACAATAGGTAAGTGTCTAAAGACACAAAAATCGTTAGTTGGAAGGCTACCATGGAAGGTAAGCAAAAAAAATGTTTTATCTTTCCTAGAATTTGTAGCTTCCAGACCCAAGACCAATTTCCAAAAGGAGTGGCAGGCAAAGGATTCTTGTTAATAAGCCATTTTAAAGCAGCAGTAGTAAACATTCCATCTCCTAGAGGACCCTAAATAATCATATCCTTCATGCTAATCTCTCAAAATGCCACATTCCATCTTGAAAAATATTGCACACTCTCAAGTGATGTCTTGTATGTTCACATAAGATACAACATGATAAAGATAGTCATCGGCGAGCCATTTGTCATACCACAAAGAAATATCACCCCTCCTTAGATGTTATTGGAATCCTGAGTGAAGGTGTAGAATCCCATGTATAAGATGCTTCCGCAAGTGTAGAGGGTTGAAATATAAACTCCCCTTAACGTAGCAACTTAGATTCTAGCATTTGAACCCAGAGCTTTTGCTTCTCACGCAAAAATCCCATACGTGCTTCCATAAGAGAGATATATTAACTTGTCTGGCAGGGCGAATATTAAGTCCCCCTTGCATCTTCGGTTGAAAGATGGTTTCCCGGTCTACCCAATGAGAATGATTACCTCCTCAAATGAAACGACATATGATAGAATCAATTTGATCACAAACGCACTCTCGTATCCAAAGATTCTGCATGGTATAAATGAACATGGATGTAAGAACAAATTAGGCCATGGTCACTCTTCATGCTCTATTCAAGAGTTTCAATTTCCATCCTGCTAATCTAGAATTGATCTTGTCAAATAAATAATTAAAGTTATTATTTCTTGTTCTGTCTGTGAGCATAGGAAAGCTAAGATATTCACCAATCTGTCTAGTATGCTAGAAGAGAGAAATAGAGGCAAATTTCTGTATCTTCACATTAGAGATGTTATTGAAGGTCATAAATCTTGACTTTGGAGATTAGCTTTAAGGCCAAATGTTTTGCAGAAGGTAGCCAAGACCTTTTTTACCAACTTAATTTGAAATAATTTTGCTTCACTTAACAACATGAAATCATAAAAAAAAAAGATGAGATATACTAAGTCCATTCCTATCCACTTTGATAGAAACTAGAAATGTTCATTTACTTTCTATTGTATAAGAAGAGAGAGCTTTTTCATACATAAAATAAAAAAATAAGGAGACATGAAATCACCTTGTCTTAACCCTCTTGTAGGTGCAAGAGACTCAAACTTTTCACTATTCCACTTGAGGATCAAAGTTGTTGAGGTGGAATAATTGTGATAAGAGAACAATTTGAGAGAGAAAGTCAAAGTCAACTACCATAAGTTTGAGGAAATTTTAGTCAATTATCGCATAAGCTTTTTCAAAATGAATTGTAAAATAACATTTTTTTAAAATTAAAATATTATCAGACATACCTCTTTTGAGAATAAAACTATTCTAAAGAGAATTAATGATTTTATTTAGATGGAGTCAAATTTTATTTACCAAAATTTTGAAGATAGTCTTGAACAAGACATTGCATAAACTAATGGGTCAAAAGTCTTTAAAGGATAGAAGAGAATCAATCCTTGAAATAGGAACAATGAGTATTTTTGCTAGATCTAAAGGAGTTAGAAATAAAGACCATTGATACTATCTCCCACACATCCTTTTTAACAACATTCCAAAAATTCTTGTGAAAAATTGGATACAAGTCATCCACTTCAGGAGATTTATATGAGCTCATAAAGAAAATGACGATTTTAACATTCTTTATAAAAATAAGCTAAATCAAGGATATAGAGATCATGGCCTACTTAAAAAATATAAATAAGTTGTAAACACGCTGGTTGAAAAAAATAAAAAACAATTGAAATAAAATTTTTTAAAAAATTAAATAACTAAATATCCTTAATAATAATGTCAGAAATTTTGTTTCTTCTTCTCCTTCTGATTGTCTATGTATGAAAGAGTTTGATATTTTTATTTTCAAACTTATTCTATTACTTTTTTTACTTTTGGTACTATAGAATTTTTTTATATTAAATAGTTGGTTATATAATACTTAAAACTTTTTTTAAGGACAATTAGATTTGAATATAAAAAATTATTAAGTTATTTATGAATTCTCGTTATTTAATAATATTTTAAGAATATTACCAAACATTTTTTTATTGAAATTGGTTGATTCTACTTGAATCTTATGAAGTTTATGGAAAACATTTCCAAAGTAGAATTCCAAGTATGATTAACTAAATTAAGATAGTTCGAATGAGAGAGCCAAACAGTCTAAAAATAAAAGATTGAACTCTCTTGCTTCTAAACTTCAAACAATTGAGCAATAAAGGATTGTGATCTGAATTATGCATACGGAACACTTCCAAAAGAGCGTGAAAAAACAAAACCCGCCACTCAAAGTCAGCCGTGCATCTATTGAGCTTTTTACGAACATGGTCACCAGATTGAACCTTCTTCCTACAAGCAAACTAGCCACCACCTGTATCCAAATCCATAACTCCATAAGCAGACATTATATTAGTCAATAAGAGACTTTTGTTAGAACTAAAATTGCCACCAGAATCTTCGGAGGAGTTCAAGATTTCGTTAAAATCACCCAACAATAGCCATGGTCTTGAAATTTGGTTCCCCAAGTTGCTCAAGTGGTCCTAGAGAAATTTGCATTTGAAAGAGTTAGGGAAGCATAAATAGTTGAGCAGTGTCAAATAACATTTTTTTTTAATGGAGAAACAGATAGCTTGCTAACAAGAGTTAATAGGAGTAATTGTTATATCAGTAACACATAAGATAACCCAATTTATATCTAAATTTTGTCCCAGAAAACAATCTCGTATATACAACCTTAACAACATGCGCAGAACGCATATTTCTTATTTTTCTTGCAAATACCACCCGAGTTAGGACTTCCGTGCGATTCTAGCAATTTCAGCCCATTGCGTTTCTATTAAGTTTCAACATATCAGATTATTCGATTCCAAAAATGAAATTACAATTTGAGATATACTTTACGACAAATTTGTCTAATAGGCTTAAAAATTCATGAATCCTATCGAGGCAATGCAGTGGACAAGATTGACAGCCAATAACAACATTTTACATAAAAATTGGTTTTGTATGCGATGGATATTTTACAACTATTTCTGAAATGTTAAAAGAAATAAGTTCTATAATTAAACAACAGAAAAAACGATATAAGTTCTACACTGACTAGATAAAGAGTAAAAAAAACATATTTTTATTATTTAAACAACAAAAATCCAATTTCATCTATAATTTTTTTTCATACATAAGACAAATGCCCAAACGAAAAAAGGCCAATACACAAGAATGAAAAACTCAGTTAGAGAATAAAACTCATAATTTTAATTAAAACAAATATCATTTGAAAATAAAAAATAAATTTAAATTACTGTTTATTTAATAAAATATTTTTAAAATAACTACTTTTATCATAATGTAACAATAAAATTTATTTGAACAAGCTAATTTTTTTTTTTTAATAAGCTATATCCAAAATCTTACCAAAACAAACTGAAAACATTCTGAGACCAGAACAAAGAACCCCAGCTCAGACCTCACGGGCAGAAATAGAGCACAAATCTCGCATCTATGCTGGAAAAAAGGCATTGAAAAAAAAAATGCTAACAACGCACTCACTAATTCAATCTCACTAAAATTTATTAAAAATTATATAAATATAAAAAAGAAACATTAATTTAGGAGTGAAAAAAAAGAAAGTCCCATATAATTTTTATAATTTTTAATAAAATTTAATCAACAGTAAGAAAATGTAGTACAGGTGGTGTGTTGCTAGCATTTTTCTTAAAAAAATATACATTTCAAAACATGAAATGAAAAGTGAACTTTCTTCAATCACTTGGAACTTGGAAGGTGTCTTTTCTCCTCTTCAAGAAATACAACAGGCTTAACATGTAATGTTAGAAGATCCCACAAATTTCTTGCATAATTATGATGTAAGAGCTCATAAGCCCATCCAAAAGAGAACAGACAAATTTATACACCAACAAAATATTCAAACAGCAAACTAGTTCTCTCTATTTCACCACATCAAAAGTAGCTCGAAGATTGGATATCATGACAGGACACTCTCCCTTCTCATCATATTCGGCAAATTCTCCACTTGACAAGTCAACATTCTCAAACTTGGTTCCCTGCAGCTACAAAAGTACAACTTCTCTTGATTAGAGATACCAATATGTCTAGCGTGTTAAAAATATTTAAAATCAGTTGAGTGAAATCTAGAATTAGAGGATAGATATTACAACCAACAAATAAAAAAGTACCTTAGACAAAAAGACGGGGAAGAGAATTACGAAGAAGGCATTACAAATGAAAAAAGAAGAAAGCTAATACCTAAAGCTGGAGGAAGGATGTTTCAACACCAGGAAAATCATAGTACAACTTTCACATGATATTTGATTCTAGAGGGCAAAGAGTGGCCGAATGTCTCGCAAATCTCACCATAATTTGGACTTACAAATTGTGAAAAATGAAAACTATTTTGATTTGAGTTCATGGGTAAACTTTTTGGACTAGATTCTCAACATTGACACAAGGGAGATTATTGGCTCCAATAGAGAAAAGTGGGTATATGAGCTATTTACAATATTCAGTTTATATACCACCAACATTGAACAATCAGAAGAGATAAGATAAAATAGGATGCCAAAAATAATGAAAATATGGCACAAAAAAACAGAAACTCACCGACTCAACTTTCCATCCACTACCGAATACAAAATCTACTAGATCATAGCCCCTGCAGTCAAATAACATCAACGGAGCATACTTCCCCGATTCACTCATTTCCTGAGTGAGTGGTTTACCTCTGCCTTGGATCATTGTCACAGTACCGTCCCTGCCACAAAATTTGCACTGCATACCAAATAAAGCACATTAAGAAACCAACATCTGCAGGAACAAACAGCTTGAAGAATCTCACGTGAACGAAAATACAGCATCTACTTATTGTTTAAAATTATGCATCGGAATTATACAACATTTCCAGAATTCTCCCTCTTATGTAAGAGACAGAACATAACTACATAAGCAAATGGCTAAGCGTGGTAAATGAATAGAATTCTTCTTAATTGTAACATATAAGGAAGCTTACAAATTTACAAGTCAGATTGGTAAAACCTAATTTCAGTTATATAACTGCAACAAAAGAATGAGCTTCATTTCCTTCGAATTTCTGCCGTGAACTTAAGTTATTCTACCAAGTAGAAAAACAATTTGATGGAACCATAACAGTAAAGATTGCAAATAAAGAGAAATGCTAACAACACACACTCTAACATACTCTTTCAAACACAATTTTTATTATTAGCTAAAATTGATTGAAAATCACAAAAAATATGCAAATCACACTTCTAATATAATGATTATCCCTTATGCTTTTGTAATTCTAATAAATTTCAGCCAGTAACTAAAATTGTGTTAAAATGTGTGTTTGAGAGTGTGTCTCTAGCCCTTTTTGTGCAAATAATATATTGGATAAAATTCGCCTTTCTTTTCTTTCTACAACATAAATCTCTAAATTATAAAACTAAGCGCATAGCATTTAACTATCAAATTAGTCCCTAACGCTATTAATTCAGATAGTAATTTGAACTAAGAAATATATATATTTGAGGGATTTGTTAATTGAAAAATCAAAATATGTGATTGACGAAACGCAAAGGCTAAAATAGGTTAGGATTAAGGGAAGAAGAAAAGAGATTGCCTTTTGAATGAGATGAGTGGTGCCCTTGCCAACGGGGAGAGGAACGGTGTCGTTTAAAGAAACACAGGTTTCCCTTTGGCTCAGTTCTCCGCATCTTCCGCACTTCAACTACGGGGACGATGAGGAAAAGAAAATTTAAAATAAATAAAATAATAATAATAATAATCAAATTGAAGATTTTGATTTTGATTTTGATGGAGAGAGGAGAATGCGAAGCAGAAGAGAGAAATGAGACCTTGAAGAAGTATGAGAAGTTGGGGTCATCACAACCACCTTGAGGTTCGAGATTGGTTAGGTTCTCAAGCTCTGCGCTGATCGTCAGCATCAAGTTCACCATTTTTTCTTTGCGTCGACCGCAAGCTCTCTCTCTCTCTCTCTCTCTCTCTGCAACAGTGACACCTTTGCTGTGAGAATTCAGATGCTATCGAGAAGAGTTTATTATTATTTATGTTTCGTTGAGTTTTTCTTTTTAATTTACATTTTATACTTTTACAATTTCACATTTTCTAATACATAATACTTGTTTTCAATGTCCTAATTTTTTAATTAAAATTTGTTTAATACTAATAACCTGCACAATAAAAAATAGCATTTATATTTTATTAGATGAGGAATAAAAAAAAACAAAAAAAAGATACAATGAAATAGATATATTGTTTGAATTTTAAATAAAACTCATAAAAACTATTTTATATACAATAGAAATGAGTTTTATTTTTATCTTTCTTTTTTTAATTTGAATCTTTTTACTTAAGTATGTTATTGATCTTTAAAAATATTATTAAATTCAGTTTTAGTTCCTCTATTTTTTTACTGTTTAGCTATTTTATTGTAAATCACAAGATCTTTTACATTAGCAACATATTTTATCATATTATTTGCATTTTTTTAATTATTATTATTGTTGTTGTTATTATTATAATTTTTTTGGTTTTTATAAATAGTAATCGAATTGGTTTTAATCTGTGTAATTCTGTTATGGTTCAAGTACTCCAAATTATAATATTTTATTCTAATATATTTATTAACCAGTAACTATTAATCATATATGGGGACTTACATTTTATAAAGGTGGAAATATCTCTTTATGAAGAATGGGCCATGCAACCGGAAAAAACAACGAATGGACCAAGCTAACGTAAAGAGAAAAGAATGGGCTAAGCTACACATTTTTTAATTTGATCCATGAGTATCTCAATTGTGTTTTTTGTAAATGCATAAAGTGAAAAAATAAAAGTTTATTTATCATTGAATTAAATTAAAATATTTTTTAAAATATAATTTACTTTAAATTAGTGCTAGATAAACCCTTATTTTCTTTTTTACTTTAAAAAAAAAGTCAAATCTACCTTTTGTATCATGAAAATTAAAGTCAGTTGTAAGTTAATTGACAGCCTGCTTGGCAAGAGTCCGGAATTGATTTCGTAGGAATAAAAAAAACGATTACTTCCGTCCAACGTGCATTGAAATGCAGAAATAAACAATTTCGATAATATATTTTCATTAAAAAAATAAATTTTTAAATATCAAATGTTAAGGAAAACAAGCTAATATTATTGCTCATGCAATTGATTATAGGTGTGAGTTTATATAAAATTTAAAACATACTAATATTTCAAAAGTAATTCTTTATCTTTTAAATTAATTTTTGAAAGTCCATTAATTTAATTCCCTGGTTACTCTCCAAGCTGGCCCCTATAGGGGATCGCTTAAGGCATCAGCAATATGCTCTCTCTTATGTAAATCAATTCTTTTAATGTAATTTTAAAATAATTAAATTCAAGTTTAATTCAATCTATTCCTAAATATGAAAATTTCTAATCTAGAAAAAAATATTAACCTTTCTTTTCTTTGAGTTATCAAAAAGTTTTTCTTTTTTGGTTGGGTGGGGAGGTGGCTGATAAATGAAGCATGCAATTGCATGTCAATGATCAAGTCAAGATGTAAACAGAACTTGAATGACATATAGACGGTAACTCATGCACACGTCGCTAGGTTCTAGCTAACTTATAGTTAAGCAATGTCTAGAATTCATGACTTCGTGTTATCAATAAATGCCATGTTTTCAATGTTTTTCAACATATCTTTGTCTTCCATTTTAGTTTTGTGATCTACTGTTTTGTATCTTCGATAGATTAGTTCTTTTTAATTAAATTTGAATGGGAAAGGTGTTGCGCTTTCTAGTAATGGGATCCACATTCTTCATTCTCATGGGGCTGGCAGTTACAGTTTATAGTTTAGTGGACCATGATGGCTCGTTCCCAAGACAGAAGATTTTGGAAGTTGAGAGAAAATTAAAGCATCTTAGAAGGCATTCTTTGAAAACTATTGAGGTAAAGTTTTCTTAATCATAATTTTCTTGAAGATAAAATTCAGATGCAATGTTATAGATGTTTTTAGTATTATTATCCAATTAAAATTGAACTGCCACCTCAGTAACGTGCATAAAGCTTTAATGTTGACTTTTTTTTAATTTAAATTATCAAAGTAAAACTTCAATCTTAATTGGAGAACATTTACAATTGATGCAAATGCAATTTTTTTTAAAAATAAATTTAACTCCATTTTGGAGGATTTTTTATATATATTTAAATGATATTAGAAAGTACGTTTCTTTATTTAAACAGCAAAAGAAACAAGCAGATATTCATAATTGTAGTCACAATGTGATTGTAGAGACTGCAAAAACTTTGATATTATGACTATAATTATAGTAGTGAATCACAATTTAGAACATTGTCAGATGTTGGATCATTAATGGAAATACTCTACTCTCTATATTGGCATCTAATCAGTCTTGTATATGGTGACCAATTTGATCAATGAAAATAATTGGAAATTAGATATGTAAGAAATTATAAATTTAATATAATAAGTATTATTTTTGAATAAAATTTATTATTTTTAAATGCTGGTTAACAATATCCTTAATGCTATGCTTAATAAATTTTCTTTCTTGCCTGTAGAGTGAAGACGGGGATGTCATTGACTGCATTGATATTAAAAAGCAGCCAGCCTTTGATCATCCTGCACTGACAGGTCACAAAATTCAGGTGAGTGCCATTTGATTCTTTGCTTACCATGATTTTTGGGTGATAAATAGCTTGCTAGACTAATTACGCTTTATTCTTTTTTGTCCATTCAACTAATCTGTGAACACGTGTGTATTAAATCAGATGGTTCCCACTTATAATTCAGCTAAGGAGGACACAATAGCAGAGACCAGGACTAGAACCAGAAATAAAGCAAAGGATGCCAAAATGAAGAAGCAGAGGGCTGAAGAGTCTTCTCTGACTGTGACTTCCCAAGTGTGGCAAAGAAGTGGAAGCTGTCCGGAGGGAACAATACCTGTTCGAAGAATACAAAAGAGAGACTTGCTCAAGGCTCATTCCATTGAAGACTATGGAAGGAAGAAGCCAAGCTTCTCTCACCATTATGTTGGTCAACTTAATGAGAATCTTGAATCCTTTGTAACACTACAAAATCATTCTGTAAGTCTGTTATATTATAGACACTTCTGAATAAACAAACTTGTTTAATTATTTTATGATTAAATGAGGAGTTTTTATAAGTTTAATTAAATAAGTCAAAAGATTTTGTTTTAATAAGATTTTCTATTATATTTATTGAAATATTCTTTTAAATAATGTCATATATCACTTTTGTAAGTTTAAAAAACTCTTTAAACACTTCCTATATAGAGAAATGTCTGTTTAATAAATGTATAACACACTTTCTATTATACAGTAAAGTCTCTCATGATATAACTAACAAAGAGTGAGATAGGGTTATATAATGGGATCAACATGAAATTTTGTCTAATGCTAATAAATAATGTATTACAAGGAGGGTGGCAAATAATAAGATGGTTATAATTTTGCTGTATGTATATGTATAGCTAACTTTTCCATGTTTTTGAGCATGGCCATAAAACTAAAGTGTATTTTTCTTGTACTTGTTGGAAGAGCTAACTTGCTTCCGTTGATTTGATATCTACGTGAAACAGAAGGCAATATTGTTTACAGATGGGTACCGTTACCTGGGAGGTAAAGGAGACATTCTAGTATTCAACCCTCCCGTTGAAAACGACGATGAGTACAGCACTTCCCAAGTATCTCTTTTAACTGGGCCTTACAATGACTTTGAATGTGTTGAAGCTGGATGGGCGGTAAGGACCTTACATTACTCGGAAAGAGGAACAAATTTAGCTAATTTTTAAAATTGATTGATAACAAGATAGAAACATTAACTTACAATTGCAAGAAATAGTAAGATTTAAGTAATTTATATAGTTTTTAATAAATTTTAGTAAATAATTAAAAATGTGTTAAAAAAGAGTATGTTAATTAGAATTCTGACATTCCTCTCTTAGAAACTATTGTTCGATACCGCCTGGAGGCATATATTGAAACTTATATAAATTACAACTGATAAAATAGTTCAAATCCATCCAACAAAATTGAGGAATTGTGTTTTAAATTTTAAGTTCAAATTAAATTTAAAATTTTAATCTAATTTGATTAAATTGGTATGAAAAAAAAGAGAAACTTTTGGTTAAGTTTAGACATTATTTTGTGAGCCCAAAATTAATTTTAATTTTTTAACTTAACATGTTATCCACCATTGGTGAATTCAAATGGGCCTGATATCTTATTTTAAAATAGAGAAAAAATAGTTATTGAATAATATGACATAATAGAAAAAACAAACAAAATGACTGACAAAAAGGAAAATAGACAAGATGAGAGTTATTAAATGAAAAATAATGTTACTATAGTGTTTATCAGAATAATTTGTGTACATAATTATTACTTAAATGCAAAGTTATGGAAACACCTTTGCATGACAGAAGCCTTCCAACTTGAAGTATCTTTTTCTGAATGCTCTAGTAGCCTCCTGCTTGAACCTGAAGTTAAATATATCCTTGCACGAGTTTAAATGTTTAAATCTTTTCACCTTTATACGTGTCATTATATCTATGTTTGATAAACTTGTTCCAGGTCAATCCCAGTGTGTATGGAGATAGGCAGACTCGGTTATTTGTATATTGGACGGTAAGTTTGCAATTACATCAACCTTGGGACATAAAAAAGAGGGAACCAAAATTTGTGAATTACTAATCCTTAATTTAAATAATACGTGTATGATACATATATGGTGTATGGGTTCATTGTCAAATTTGATTAATTTGTTCTACTTTTTGGGTCCTAATAATTTCGAAACTCCAATTTTTGCAGGCTGATGGTTCAAAGAGAACGGGTTGCTTTGATCTGACTTGTCCTGGGTTTGTTCAGACTAGCAATGAAATTGCCTTGGGTGCTGCAATTTATCCAATATCGATTCCTGGTGATCTTTCATACCAAATAACTATTTACATCTATAAGGTGGGTAGCAAGTTTGGTAACAATTGATTTAAGACGATATTTTCTACATTTTCTTAAATTTCGAAGGGAGGAATGGAAGGTTTATATAATAGTAACCTTACTTTTAAAAATTTTAAACGTAAGAATCTTTCTATAAACATTTTTATATTTTCTCAGGGAGAGAGGGTAACGAAACCTAAAATAATTGGAGAGTTAAGAAATATAGATTTTTGGTATTTTGTTGAACTATTGTGTATATTAACTATGAGGCTTATGCATGACACTTTAAATATGCATTTTTATAATTCTTTTACCTATTTTTTTTAAAATTTATTAGTTAAATTTTTTTAAAAGTTTATTACAAACATTTATATGATCTTGAATTTTTTTTTTCAACTTTTTTTGTTTTTTAGTCTTTTTCTGATAGTTACGGGTTTTTTTTTAATATAAATTTACAATTATATTTATATTGACTTTATTTTAAATAATTAATACTCATTACGTTAAGTATAAAATAATCTAACATATTTTACTAATAATTATTGAAATATAACAATATATGCTTTTTTTTGTATTTTTTAAGTATAAAATGACCCATCCTTGTTTTTTAAAATATAATTTCTTGTAATTTAAAATTATTAATTTCTGTTAATTTTATAATTATATTATGCTGCGCGTAGTATGGTTTTCAATCCGTGTTGTGTGTTCAAACTCTATATAAATGATCGTTTCTCTAAAATAAGGATTTTTAATTTTCTTTATGATTTTCATTTACATTAGGACCCCATTACCAATAATTGGTGGGTGCAATATGGTGAGAAGACCAACATAGGCTATTGGCCACCCGAGTTATTTGACACCATATGCTATAATGCGCAATCTGTGGAGTGGGGGGGTGAAGTTTATAGCACAACCGTTGGGCACACTCCTCACACTGCAACGCAAATGGGTAATGGGCAATTTGCTTCAGTTCCTTTTGGTTCGTCATCTATAACAAGGATGAGAATTCATGACAATGCTGAAGCCTTGAAGATCCCTGAATGGGTTTCTGATTTCTCAGACGAATATAACTGCTACGATGTTCGGTACGTTGACGATTATGTTGAAGATCCTGAGTTCTATTATGGAGGGCCAGGTAGAAATCCAAAGTGCCCTTGATCATTAAATAATGAGTACCAATTACAACTTAGAAGTTAGAACGAATAGTAAAGAGAGAGAAGTTCTTGCTTCTGTTATCCTTTTGAAAGGTTTCCTGACTTTTTATATATTTTACCAAGCATCTTTAACTAAACTATATAAATTAAAAAAATAATTAAGGTGAATTAATTTTCTTGATTTATAAAAGAGTATTATAACAAAATAATTATATCCTTATTTGATATCTTTGAAGGTAGCTCGATTATCAATATGTACTTTTATTGATTTTAATTTAAAATCTCACTAACTCTATTTATTAAAGAAAAAAAATATTATGAATATTTTATAGAAACTATAAATAAAACATATTACTAAACCTTTGGACTATATCTAATAAAAAGGATGAAAAGAAATATTTACCAACTCATATAAATTAAAGATTTCATTAACTTCAACTCTTAAGATAAGTTTAAGGACTCAAAAATGTGATAAATATTTAAAAAAAAATTAATTTACTCTGTATGATCCTTTTTATAAAAAGCAAATAACTAATTCACCAAAATTAATAAAAGTAAATTATATGTCATAAATTTTTAGTGTACTCCAATAATATCCATATTAATAAAAGTTAAATTGATAATTCATACATTATATGAATAAATACATTCATTTATACGAACAATGGATAAGGATTAAGGATTTTGATAATATAAATCCTATTATAAATGAGAATATAAAAAAAATTAACAATTAATACATCTAAAATTGAGTTTTTATTTTTTTTATATTTATAACAAAAAATAAACAGTGATAATTGTATTTTATAAATAAAACAAAAAATATTATTTTAAAATGCTTAAAATTAATATTCATCATGAATTAAATACCAAACAAAAAATAGTCACCCACACCCACATTCTAATTATTTTCTACCTATAATGAGTTAACAACAGGGACTCTGGGTGCGAGAGAACTTAAAATAAAACAATTATTTTCTCCAAAATAATTTATCTCACTTGCGCACTTAATCTTAATTTTTCAATCTTACATAAACGATAATATATAATCAAAATAAAGTATTTTAACCTTTAACCTCGATTAGCTATGAACAACAAATGATAAATTAGATACTAAGCAAGCTGTATAAACAAGTTTTGGACCATAAAACAAACAAAGAAAACTGTAAACAACTGTAGAGGCCTGATTTTTCACTCTTAATTTACATCGATATTATGCTCTATCTTCCAGTGTCAAACTCTGGTTTTGCAATCTAATGGAATGAATCAAAATAGTGAAGAAATACACACAAGGGTCAAAACTCAACCCCTCTCTCTCATGGGATGAAGAGCATCCCACACTTAGTAAGTCAATTCCAACGGCAAAATGAAAACATCATTGTACAAGGAGACAACATACACTAATATTACATTTTATCAATTTTAACATCCCATATAATATCTACATACGAATATGGTGTAATCAAGACACAACCAAAGGGAAAGGTAACAACAGCTCGATACATATTGTCATACAACAAGTACAAGAACTAAACGCACTATACAAAGAGCGTGTCTGGTTCAGCGTCAAAAGCATATTTATGTGCGTTTATTTTCCTGATGCTACACTATGTTGTGTTGAAATGAACGTGCGTCATGTATAAAACCTGAACCAAACACGCAAAAACTCAACCCTGAAGTTCCACATCCGCAAACAGCATCAGGCTAAATCATACTGTTTTCTCTCTTCCTGAATCGATCGAAAAATTCTAGCTGCAGATTCTGTTGCAGAATTTCGGTTATGTGGCACGACTTTGATTACTTGAGTTTGGTGTCTGGTTTCAAGAGACTGAAGGAAAAGAGAATGTGCATCAACACTTGCTTCAGAAAGTTTCCTTTCTCTGATTCCTTGTGCCATTTCACTTGGACTACTTGCTGGGCTCCCCTGTAGCTCTCTTCCTTTTGACACCTGAAATTTCTGTGTTTCATTCCTCTGAATTCGCAAGTTAGATGAGCTTTGATTATGATGAGTATTGAAATTGGCTCCCTCTACAGATGCATGAGCATTTTGACCATGAGAACCCTGTGCAGCAAACCGGTTCACCTGTTCAACCGCTGATCCTGATGCTGCTTGATTCATTACCGGCATGCCATAGGGAGGGAAGCAGGCATGACTGCCTGGAGGAACGAACTGTGGAACCTGATGAGAAGCTGGGATTCCATAAGCAGGGTTCATGAAAGTAGCACCAAAAGGTACTTGTCCAAATGGTCCTCCCTGCATTGTTCCTGTGAATCCAGGCCCAGGATATGGCTTGTAGACGAGCCCTTCAGAAGCAGACATAACAGGAATTAACCACTGGTGTCCTGGTGACTGATTGAAACACCAGGGACTCGTTCTATTATCAGTAGTTTCATTTGCCTGCTGCGGATTTCCAGGAAAAGGGGTGTGATTTGTAAGGTGGCTACCATTTTTCCGGGATGAAAAGGATGTTTTTTTCCCAACTGCATTCTCGGCAGAACATTCCGTTTTATGGTTTGGCTTTTCAGAATCATTTTGCCGCTTATGATTTTGTTGCTGAGGTTCAACAACAACTTCCAATGCAAGGCTTTTAGGAGTAGATCCTTTCCGAGGAAAATTTCCAATGAAAGCACCATCTTCAAGCAAAATATCCGGTGATGCAGCAATCAGCTGTTGGACCTGTTTAAATTAGAAGAATTATTAAAGTGCGATTGTGTATGAACAGACTTGAAAGGTTGATGTCCAAGTCTGTGTGTGAGAAAATTTGACATGCTTCCCACTTTGGACCCGCACAAGAGATCATTTTTACCTTTATCAGCCTGTGCAATTCAAACACTTGGACTGCAAACACTCTCTGTTGACTGTAGAGAGGAATGGGAGTTCAATCAAGAAATTTACACAATACTCATCCAATGTAAAATTGAGACAGATAAAATCAACATAAAATGGAACATGATGCATTTGGAACTAGAAATGATAATGTCGAATGGACTTTTATAAATCATATAATCAATACCTACCAAAATAAAAGGATCTCCAATCACATCAGGTAAGAAGTCAATTCAGCCAAATATCTACCATTATAGAACTCAGACGTATCATATTTTCTCAACCATCTTAACATGACTCTTTTAGGAGGATTGAAATACATAAACAATATACAAATATTGCAACTGTAGCTGTTTTATAACAGATAATGTGCCTATTCAGGTCATAGATTTCTACAACTCAAAAGCTTGCTCACGTCATATAAAAGAATTTAGCTCCTTTTAAGTAAGCATGTGTGAGGATAAGGTGAAAGCTCTTCTAAAGTAAAAGTAATTTAACACACTTTCATCTTTCTGACTTCAAAGGAACAAAATCCAGTTTAGTATGGTAAAAGCTCAGAGAGAAAAACAAATTATATATTCAGATGAAATATTTAAGCTATTTCGTCATTTCTGGTTCTAGATAAAGACCAGACTCAACCAGAAAGCATTGAGCATGCAATCAACTATGGTTACTTTTTTTCTGGGCATATGTACATCAAATCATATAATATATGTCTAATCCATTTGCACAACTATTAGATGCGAGAACATGCCACAGCTAAATAACTACAGGCTATAGCAACAAGTATATTAAACTACTATTATAAAGAAAAATCCCAACACAATCCCTGAGGGTATGTTTGGGAGTTGAGTTTTGGAGGAAAAAGGAGGAGAGGACAGGTTTTTTATTTTCAATAAATATTTTTTAATTTGATATTTTTTTTAAAATAAAGGAAATACAAGGATAGATCAGTATACATGTGTAAATCTTTTGTTTATTTTTGTAAACATTATATAACTCTCTTAATTTTAAAATAAAAACATTTGTCCTTCCTTTCTAAAACTCAAATCCCAAAAATATCCTAAATGCCTCGAGACACAGAAAATTAAGGCACTACAAAATGGAGGAAGAAGGAAGGAAAAAAAAAAAAAAACCCTTTTGTCATAACATCTATTAATGATTCATCAAGTTATCTTTTACTCTCTAAATGTCCCTACCATACTCCCTGGGGTTATCCTGCATTACTTGGTCCCCTTCTTAGCCCAAGTCTTTCAGTGCAGTAAGGGCAAGCACTATAGTAAGGAAACTTGCCCGAGCGGTCACATGGAGAACCGAGTAAGAGGAAAACCAAGACAGGAATATATCAAATAGTGAATCATGAGATGATCTGCTGTCACAAGGATCCCCCTTCAACATAGTACAATATTTTAAGACTCCTCACCACCCTGTTGTAAGACGATCCAGTACCCACCATTAACTCATTATTTAGGACTTTGAACAAAAAAAGGAAAAACAATTAAAATGGGACCCCAAGATGATCATATTTTCTTCCTTCAAAGCTGCATTTACAACTCCTCAAATGAAATCCAAATATCCAGGCCATTTGCCTAGGATAGCTACAATGCGTACAAGAAACTACTGCAGCTCTACATTTTTAAACACAGGAGAAAGGTAAATACCAGTAGTAAGGGGCTGTAGGGTAAAACTTTGACATATTTTCATACCACACCTCATATCCAAATCAAATATGCATGCAAAATAAGAAAGGGATCAAACTAAGGATAATCAATTTGGGTGGACAAATCAACCTAAGGGTTTTTTATTCCAAAATTCTGCAAAAATGAACATAGAAAACAAGTTATGACTTTGTTTACAAGACAAAATCATTAAGTTTTATAATATTTACAAAACTCAAAAGTTACAAGTATCATGCAGCTGAAACATATAAGAGAATTCACTTATCATAAATCAGTATAGGGATTGAAGTTAGAGATCACCACTGTATCGCATGCTACTGACAGTCAACAAGACTTACTTGGCAATTTCTCGTCGTGCTTTCCAGAACCGTTTTTGACCTATTATGCCTACAACATCATCAGGAGAAACTTTCAGGCATGATATTTTTTTTACAATGGAAACCTTGGAAAAGTCACCACTTTCTTCTAAATTTTCCTTCTGTATTGGGCTGCCAGACCCGGTGTCATGATATTCAGCGTCATTGGATGCCTCAAGTAGACTGGTTTGGTTTGCTGTGGCACAAAAGCAGCCTTTTGGTACAAGGGCATTTTCATTATCCATATCCCTTGTAGAGAGATCATTTCCCCGATCAATTTCTTTGTATTGGGACCCATCTACATACTCCTGCTGTAAGCAAGCATCATCCTGACATCTTATATTTGGCACGGAACAATCTTGATCCTCTTGATTTGGAAACACTTTGGCTTGCATCACTTGATCTTCAATTTCTCCACTTGCTTTGTTTTTAACAGACATTATAGGTTGCTGTCTACTTGAACTTACTTTTGGGTGCCCTTGATTCTCACTTCTCACATCTTTTCTCATACCAACGAGGGGGGAGCCAAATTGTGTTGGACTTGGATCCTTGTCAGCATCATTTTGCAGTGAAACTGAAGAACAGAAATTCCTAGTGCCCAAAGGAGTGAATTTTTTTTTATTGAAACTCTCCAGTGTTTTGTCATTAGACTGACCAGCCCTCGATTGAATATATACACAAAAGTCATCTTCGTCCACTTTTTTTCTCTGTTCAAGTTGCATAAATGAAGTGTTAGAGCTTCCTCCATCAGATTGGCCAGAAATATAACTTTCGGCTCGACAAGTGGGTGTTTGTGAAGGCAAACGAACAGGGAAGATATAATTTCTCTCACGGCCATTCCCCTGAAAATACGTATATTCGTCTGAGATATGCATAAAGTCAATCACAAACCTTCACCAAACAGCTTAAAGTTTTGGGAGAGTTACTAGTAAACATCAGAACAGATCCCTCACAATAGAACAGTAAGTAGTTTAATTGTTGCTGCATCATTCTTCTAAATAAAATTTGAATTTCAGAACTTGATTAAAAAAAGGGCATGTATAGAACCTTTCATGGTCTTTCTTCTGTAAAAACTTAAAAGACATTGCAAGAGTTGGTGCTTGACAATATCTTAATCTACAGTCTACACGCACATAGAGAGAACATAAAGAGAGACTTATAAAATAAGAAAACAATGGTTAACACACAACTCAGACCCTAAAATTTTTTGTCCATACAAATTAGTCCTTTGGTTGATAAAATTATTCACAAGTTGACACTTTTGCTGAACAATTTGTGAAGAGAAATTTTTACAGGGAAATTGCTACATTAGGCACCAAATGGTATATTAACTCAAACAACAAAATCCTAGGTAGACAATTTAAGCTGCTAAATTTCTGGTCCCATGCTAAAACCAACTAAAAACAAGCACAAACTTTTCAAGATTAAAAATTTAAAAACTAAAACTGGCTTATAAAAAGAAACAAAACCAAAACTTACTCGGGTTGAGGATGGTGGTTGAGAAAGTATGTTAGAAGAAGAATTTGGGTTGAACCTTTGAGAAGGAATACTAAACTGTTCATAGAGAGCCATCTTATTCCTAGGTGGTGCTCGTGGTCCTCCTTTCTCTGTATCATTCACATGTAACCTTGGGAACATCGGCCCCTTCTCTTCTTCCTTCCCTCTCTTCATCCTCGCCCTTCTTTTTCGATCTTAAATTACAATACCCAGATGAAGTAAACTGAAGTCCTAAGAGGAGGAACAGTTGACGGGAAGAAAAATAATGGGCAACGACAGCAGAAAAGTACGGGGAACGAAACAGGAGAGTTAGGGATTCTCAGACAAGGTCTCTCCGAGCTGAGAGAAGAAAAAAGTGCGGTCTTGTGGGGCCCACTACAACATCTATCTACACTTGTTTAGATTTTCTTGTTCATATTGTTTTTTTTTCTTCCTTTTTCTGACTAATTATTACCTTTTGTATGTAATGACTAAGTTTTATTTATTACTTGTTTTTTTGTACTTTAGAATAAAATAAAACACTTTTGTTAACTGGTTTTAGGAAGACCGTTCAATATCTTAGGTTCAGATTATTTTTAAATTGAATAAAATTATTTTTAAGTTATTAAATTTGTTTGATTTAAGATTGAATAATATTGGTTTAATAAAATTTAAAATTATTACATTAGAAGTTACGAAAATTAGTTTTAATAAATGAATAAACAAGGTTTAAACGTAGTTAAACTATGAACTTGAGTCAATTTAAAAAGTTTTTTATTAAAACATATGCCACTTAACTGAAACTAATCATAAGTGTTTATTAAAATGAACACCAATGTTCAAGGAATAAATTTTTCTTTTTTTATTTGTTTATTTTTTTAAGTAAAAAAACATTTTTTATTTTAACAAATATTTTTAAACATTCACTGAATGGTGGGGATAACAGTTTTTTGCTGGTTTGTGATTATCAAGCTTTATATAACAGGTATGGTAAAAATGTTTTGACCCTTTTTTGATAAACTTACTTAAAATAAGTAAGAAATGTACTTTAAAATAATTAATAAGATGTTAGATTTTTAAGCACATGTTTAAACTAATTAATTTTTTAAATATATACATTTTATAATAATTCACTAAAAAATACTTGCACAGATATGCATCAATTATATTTGAATAAACATTCACTTTAAGTCATAAAATATACACAAATAATAATAAGTCTTTAAAATTGTAAATTTAAAAATATAGTATTCAAAATTAATAAACGTCAATCACTTTTGTTACTTATAAGATATTATGGTATTGATTTATCACGTTAAGTAAAACTTGCATTATAAAAATGACTTGTAAAAGTTCTCTTCTCTATATATTTATATATCAATATCATTTTATTCTTTTCAACACAATACTCAATCAATGATACATATGGTGACAGCGAAATTGGGACAACATTTTTAAGCACTTGCTAGGATTGTGAATTCCCCCTCGTGACATTTCCTTATATACTTTACCAAAACTATGGATGCCAATAACCCAACTCTCATCAAAATTGTTTCTAGCCTCTAGAGTTATGATGAAAGGAATGTGATACTCAAATTTTGAAGCAGCACTTGTTGTTGTGCCATTAGAATATTTACTTCCCATGGTGTGAGAAGTTCCATAATTGATTGATAAGGGAATCCATGTTTTTGAATACCTTGTCTTTCTAAAGGTCTTCTTTTGTTGTATATTACAAACAAAATTTCAATCAAGATCATTGTACTAGATGCTCCAATACTCACACCCACTATCATTCCAACTTTCTTAGAATTTGAACAAGTAGTACTCATGACAGACACAATAATTAATTAAGACTACTCATAAAGTTATTTACTTTATGATCTCTAGCCCATTTGAAATAACATTAGAATAATCTATATTCAAAGCATAAGGGCTAATAGTTAGAGTTCGCTGAAGTTAAAGTTTATGTTTTGAAAAAGAAAAATTATGATTCAAATTAGAGTTTTCAAAATAAACAACTTACATTAAAAAAATATTGTAAAACAACGTTGTTTTTAGTTTATCACTTAACGTGATAACTGAACAATCTTTTATCTATTTTTAATACTTCCTAACGTAGAGAGTTAAAATAATTAATATTTACTAATTTCAAGAACTACATTTTTATATTTATAATTTGAAAAATTAATTTAATGTATATTTTAAGAATTAAAATAAACATTTGCTCAATTTTTTTATGCCAACGTTAAGTATTTTATTAAATCTTACAACACGTGAACATTGTAATATTATGATCTTAGTCAAATAGATTTCTTATATATTTTTTTGTAAAAATGATATTATATAGTTAGAAAATTTCTTAAAACTTTAATGCAATTAAGTTGAATGTAAAATGATTGCTGAATGAATATAATGATAGACATAACTTATTAAAATTAGTATATTAAAAGTGGTAACGAAACAAATTTATTGCCTGATTGTTTTGGAGTTAGAATCAGTAAAAGTTGATTTTGAGTAAACAAATCAACGATTAAAATAAAAGGAAGTACTGCGGCCAGCGGTGAATTTTATTTTTCCCCCGATTATACCATAATCAAATTTCAGTTTTAACCAATCAAACTCTTAGTTGCTCAACAAGGTAAAATCAATTTATTTATTTAGTTTTATTAACTTATTAACTTAGTTTAAAATAGAAACGACGATTTTTAAAAAGATTTAACCGACTATATAATTATTTTATTCCATCATTATGAATAAACTCAGGCCAAAATGTTGTACCAGCTACCAAATACAATTAGGCCGAACAGTTCTACCAAATAAAATTAGGCCTAAAAGTTGTCCCGGGAAAACTTCGTCAGCAAAATGAACCTCTTAATTTGCAACCAATTAGAATTGTGGATCCATCAAAATATATGAGGATGATAGTGTCTCCCTCTAATTGCTGGATCCTGATAATGGGTCAATGGTTAGCAAAAGAATGACTAAAAGATTGCGTTTTAAGATGAACAATTTTTACTTAATTTATTTAGACACCGAATAAAAAATAAAATTAATCGTTAAATTGATAATATATATATATAGAAGCGCTGGGGAGTGATCGTTGGTTGCGGGTTGTTCATTCTCAGTGTCAGGGATTCAGTGAAGCTCCATCTTCGTGAGGAGTGGGAAGAGCACTACATAAAAGCAAGATTCGATATGAATCTAAGTCGTCACTCTGATCATATTTTAAGGAAATAACTGTCAGTGTTTTAAAAGCTTTCCAATAAAATTAATAATACTTATTTTCTTTAAAATGAGTTAAAAAAAAATGTTTCAGTTATATATAATTTAATCCTTCCAAAGCAATTTCTTTCTTTCGTATTAAAGATAACATATTCAAAACTCAATCTTTCTTTCATAACACACTTGTTCTTTATTAATAAAAAAATTTATTCTATTTTATAATTTTTGTTAATTTTAATTCTTAAAATTAAATTTAAACATTTAAAATAAAACACTTTTAGGGAAAAATATATTTATTATATTAAAATTTTAAAAATATAATAAATATTTAAGTTAATATTTTATTTTGTTATTTTTATGATTTTTTAAAAAAACTAATAAAATACCAACGTTAATATTTTTATTATATATTATTTTTTACAAATATTTTTTAAAAAATTTATAAAATCATATTAAATATAAATTTTTTGTTTATTAAAATTTGATAATTTTTTTATTTTGTATCTTATTTTTTAAAAACAATTTTTTTTAATTTTTTAAAAACACATTTATTCATATAATTAATACTTATTTACAAATTAATTTTAACAGTTAAAAATTTATATTTTAATGTTTGTGTAAGTATTTTTCTTAAGTTTGAGTTCATTTCATTCATCTAACACAGTCAATATATTTATAAACAGTAATGGATAATCTAAAAATATTTATTAACGAAAACATTAAATAATATTTTTTCAGAGATAAAAAAAAAACGCGTTAAATATAAATACTAAATTTATAATTTTGCTTTGATTTTTTTTATTGCCCAAACACAGCGTTAAAGTGTTGACCGTTCGACGGGAGAACAGGTAGCTAATAGCATTCCATTTGGTTTGCCTTGTTCGATAGAAAAAGGGAGTGAGCAGAGCGGAGTGCAGAGCAACGAGTGTCTGTGTGTGTGATGTGGTTGGATATTGACTTCCAATCACATGGCTTCTTCTCTTCCCTCTTATTTCACACACCTTCCTCTTCCTTCACTTTCAACCTCTCACTCAGGTCACGCTCCTTTTCGCAACTCGCTTTTCACCTTTTCCTTCTCCATTTTCTGCTTCATGCGTTTCGTACATCGCGCTTCATTTAGGGTTTTAGCTTTCTTCAATCCACTCTTTGTTTCAAAAAATAAAAAATCTGATAACTCGCGGATTTCCAATTATGTGACAATTTGATCGGTTTAGTTTTTGTTTTTCAGCATGTTTGGATGAAGAAGAAGAATCGATTATTTTTGAAAAGCTATTTAACAATTGTACCTTCAAAATAAGTTGAATCATACACGCGTTAACATTGTTGTTTGAATTGTACTTGTTTTATCAGTTGCGGTGGAAATTGACGAATTCGATTTGCTATTATCAGGTGAGAAGCGCGTGGATGACGATGAATCGCGCGTTCCGATTCACATCGTGACCGTCGCGTCTCAACTTCCCGTTGAATTTTTGGAACCCTCGCCGCAATCGCAGCTTGTTATTGGTTTTGACTGCGAGGGTGTTGACTTGTGTCGCCATGGCACTCTCTGCGTAATGCAGGTCACCTACCTCTACTCTGTTGTGTTATTATTTATTTATTAATTGGTTTATTTTGGTGAATTTTCTGTGATTATTAATTAGTGTTTGCATAAATAGAAATAACTTATGTGTTAATAGCAGCAATATATTATTGCTCTGTTGTGTTATTATTTAATTTCCTATCGTGATTGTGGGGGGCTACGGACTGTGTTGTTTGTTTGAATTGCATTGTTTTTTGTTAAGTGTTGTTGTTGTTATTATGTTTGATCTTTGCAATTGGCAAAGGATTTCAGTTAAGTTTCATGTTTCTGCAGCTTGCATTTCGTGATGCTGTATACCTGGTTGATGCAATTGAAGGGGGAGAGGAGCTTATCAAAGCCTGTAAGCCTGCACTCGAGTCTAATTACATCACAAAAGTGATTCATGATTGCAAACGGGATAGTGAGGTCTCTGATTTATTTGATTGCTTCCTCCCCTGACCCTTCCTCTTTTGTAAATGTTGAAGTTTAGGGAACAAATAATGAGAGAAAAATAATAAAATGTTTGAGAGGCTTGACTTGTAATCTTGTCATTTCCCAATTTGACCTACCATTTAAAGCCCTTATTTACTTCTTGTTGTTTTCTAGGCATTGTACTTCCAGTTTGGCATCAAGTTGAACAATGTGGTGGATACCCAGGTGAGCTTTCATATTACTAGGCAGCCTTCACTATTCTTCTTTCTCATTCTTACAGGTCTTGTTAAGTGGACATAATAAATCACTTCCACTTTCACGATTTGCATGTATTTCTGGTTAGAAAAAACTTAAGTGTTTTGGTGCTGTTTTTTAGTCAAAGTTAGAGTTTACCTCGGTAAAAGGTCCACCTTTAGTGCTTTTTGCGGGTTACCTAGGAACCCTACTTTTTCTTCCTATCCTTGGATGCCACACATCTTTCCAGCTGGCGTTAGTGTATGTGCTTGGTTTTCTTCTCTGCTGTGTTTCATAATCTTCAATTAATGAATTGACCCTACCACTAGAGCTTGAGGATGCCAGTCAATTAATCCTCACAAGTGTTCCAGGAAACTCCCTTCCATGTGAGACCCATCTATGGTGGCCTTTTGGCCTCATGCCAGTATGTCAAACACCACCTTTACTAGCCATCAACTCAGATTGACCTGTCTCCCCATTTCTGGCCAATACCCAGCCAGGAATTGCCAGTTTTCAGTGTGTGGGAGCTCCTCTCTAGCCAATCTCCATGCATGCCACTCCAACATCACTGCTCAACTATGGTTCACCCTCTTTCCTCTATCTTAACATTGGTAAAACATTGAACACTGTTGGTGCTTTGTCTACTTTCGCCTGCTAGGAATACATTTACAACTGTATCAGTGTCATTCTATTCCTTCCCACACCTAAGCCTCAAGGACAAACTCAGACAGCAAACAACAGTACATCTGCTGCAGACGATAAATGGGTCTGCATACAGTTATGATTAGGATGCTTCAAATTTAGTTGTTGATTATAATCTTGAGCAGACTATCAAACAAATTATGTACATGAGCAGGGTAGTGGCAAAGTTGGTGTTCAAGCAGCTTACCATAATGTGTGCTGTAGATTATTTATATTATTATAATCCGGAAGCAGTAGGAGTTCCTGTGCTCGTTACTTGTAATAAAGGTAGTTGGACAACTAAAAACAGGTGGGATCACTTCTGGAGCTATTCTTGGAGCACATAAATATCTCCTTTGACTAATTTTACGCAAGACAATTTATAGCATTTGTTGAATCTCTGGAGTCTAGAATGTTGCAAACAATCCACAGAAGCTCTCACACTGTTGCTGGCCTATTTGAATCCAGTTTTTATTGGAGTCATCTTGTTCCTACTCTTTCTATTAGTAACTGTCTCTTGCTTATACAATGATTCTGTGGTGAAGTTTTACAAGGTTCAGGAATAATGTCTTAGATGCATTGTGTCACTGAAATGTAGTATGTGTAGCATGCGGGTTATGATTTAATTTTGGTTTTGTTGACAAAAGGTTAGTGTGGAAAAAACATATACCCATAGACATACAACTATACCACTGGTAACTTTTGAGGAATGATTTGTGCATGACCTAAACATTAACAGGGTTTCCCTCTTAGAAGAGTTATTCTTGAAGTGGGGCTTCTTTGCTTGTCCCTATCATTAGTGGTCCATTTGAATTGAAGTAATGTCTAAGGTTGGAAAGAGGTGAAAATTTTAATGCGATTAAGTTTAAGTTCCCTTAGCTATTTTCTTAACTTTATTTTCCTTTGTTAATATTATTAATTTTTCCATAGTATTCCTACACTTGCATAATGCGGTTGTATGTCTTCATCCTTGTGTTCTGTTGAGTCATTAATCATGTTTGTTGTTTGGTTCAGATTGCTTATTCACTTATAGAGGAGCAAGAAGGACGAAAGAGACTTCCAGATGACTACATTTCGTTTGTTGGTCTCCTTGCAGATACACGTTATTGTGGTACTGTGCGTCGTCGTATCCATTAAAATGTTTTTGGTTGGTCGAGGTTCTTTATGTTATTGACCACGTTATTCTAGATACAGATGATTAATAGTTACTAATAAGTTCTTTTAAGTTTTAAGTCATTTGGTTCATCCCTCCACATTCACTTTGAGGATTTGCATGTAGGCATATCATATCTTGAGAAGGAAGAAGTTCGTGTCCTCCTTCGACAGGTTGGTTTTAGAATAATCTTACTTGGTTGAAAAAAATAATATATTTTTGTTTCATATTCAAAAGTTAAAATTGTTGGCCAGCATGCATGTTTGATTTTATTATTTGATGTAATGTCCAAGGTTTGATTAGCACCAAACAAACAAACAATACAAAGTACAGACCATGTTACTAAAAAAAATTCTAAAGGAAAGAGTTAACAAAACACCATTAATCTGGATATGATGTCATTTTCATTTATTATGCTTCATAATTTGTGAATTTTATTTATCCACTTGTAGATATTGATTTGTATGTTCAGGTCATGGTCAATGAAAATAGTTTCATGGGCGATCAAAGTAGAAATAGGAATTGTTTATATGATCTACACAAAATCCAAATAATCTGTCATATTGTGATGTTATTTCTAATTTTTTTGTCAGGACCCCATGTTTTGGACATACAGACCTTTATCTGAACAGATGGTCCGTGCCGCTGCTGATGATGTTCGTTTTCTTCTCTTCATCTATCACCAAATGATGGAGAAATTAAATGAGCAGTCTTTATGGTATCTTGCAGTTCGTGGTGCCTTGTATTGCCGATGTTTCTGTGTGAACAGCAATGATTATGCAGATTGGCCATCTCTACCTCCAATTCCAGGTCTATAAAATCTGAATGAGAGCTCAAAAAATACATTTCCTTATTTATATATCATGAAATTATGAAACTAGATGGATACACTATGTTGCCATTTGCCTTTAAATTTCCTTTACTTTCCACCACGGTGTTTAATTTAAAATTTAAACAGTATGATGTATGATGTCAGTCATGATGTTTAACTTAAAGGTAATGACATAATTTGCAGATTATCATAAAAGAGTGAATATATGCAGCTTCTAAGTAAACTCATAAAGAGAGAAATTTGACATGAGACATGAACTGAAACTTCCTGGTGGGATTGGGGGGTTCTTACCTTTTTTAGTGTTGTTACTCCTCTTGCAGGTTCATATGTAAATTATATTATTCAGTGAAACTTTGGTCCATTTTGTTCATTAGCCTATATTACAATTGACAATGAAGTATTTCAATTTTAGCTTTCTGTGTAAATCTACTGTAATGATAACATTTATTCTAGGAATGCTTGTTTGATTGATTCATGCAATTGATTGTTTGAAGAATATGCTTTCCTGTAGATAAGCTTAAAGTTGATGGAAATGGTCCTGAGGAAGAAATTCTTTCAGTTCTTGATGTTCCACCAGGAAAGATGGGACGTGTTATTGGGAAAAAAGGGGCGACAATTTTGTCAATTAAGGATTCTTGCAAGTAATAATTTGTTCCTTTCCATTCCCCTGGTTTAGTAAATGCATACCTTTTTTGGTATATTAGTAAATAATTTGATCCGTTGTCTGTTTTAATTTTCAAATGCATTTGTTGGTTCAGTGCGGAAATTCTCATTGGAGGTGCCAAGGGCCCACCTGACAAGGTTGGTATATCAGCACCATGTGCCCTGTGCTTGATTTTTTATTTTTTAATTTGTGGTTTGGTATTGATTAATTACTACATCTATATACTATTTTTCCCTCTAGTTATTCCGTACCAGTACTCTGAGGACTTGCAGAAGGTGGTCTATTTCAATTTTTATTATTGTACACACCTATTACTGTCAATATTGCGTCTTAGACTTGCAACTGATCTTGTTACAATGGATTTGATTGAGAATCCCTATGATCTCCAGATCATTTTAGACTTAGGTCTCGTTTGAGTGAATTTATGGATAAGTCCTTGTAAGAGAAGGAAAAAAAAATATAAAAAATGAGCGAAGCTTCTCTCATAAATTAAAAATAACTCATCTCTTTATATTTTAAAGAAGTTAAATGATAACAGCTTGTAAAAAATAGTGAAGTATAAGTTAATTTTAATTTATGAGAGATATTTTATTTATTTTTTATGTTGTTTTTGTTCTCTTATAAGAACTTATTCACGAACTCATCCAAACAGGGCTTTGGTTAATCTGAAAAAGTTCATCTGCAAGGGTCATTCTATTATCTTTTCTTTTAATATGCTATTCCAACCACCTTTCTTCGTTCAATTTTGAACATAATTTGCACATGAAAACACTGTTATGCAGGTCTTCATCATGGGACCAGTGAAGCAGGTGAGAAAAGCCGAGGCCATGTTACGAGGTAGAATCTTGGATATGTAGTAAGGAAATGCTTTACTTCTCTGGCAACCAAACTTCTGCAATAAATTATTTTTCTGAGCCAATAGTTACTGGCTTACTGCCTCTGATACTTGGAATGAGGTAGTGAGATGGGTGTTGTTCAATACTTGGGGTTCTTTTTTCCATGGTTATATCTGCTGGAAAAGAGGGGGAAAATTAAAGAAAAAAAATATATCAAGTTTTAATCAACTAAACTGAATAAACTTTTTCAACTCAAATATTGAGAATTTTATTTCAGTACTTATCACTCTAACCTGACTCCTTTCCCCCTCACAAAATATATTTTTATTTTATTTATGGAATCTATATTCTAAATATATGCAACATTGAAGCGTTCACAAGCTCTTATTAGAAATGACAACTGAACTCAAATATGAAAATTACACACAATGAGTAAAGTTTTCACCCATCAAATCGATTTTTAAGTAAATGTATGTGTGCAAGAATGCGTACTATAATATCAAGAGTAAGTTAGTTCAACCTCTTTATTTACGCTTTTTGTAAAACTCTCCTCTATTTTTAAATGCTGTACAAAAACTCCCTATGTTTTTAAAATGTTACACTTTAGTCCAATTTTGATGTTGCACTTGATAGAATTCATTAGTGAATGATGCACAAAATCCTTTAAGTTAAATTTTAATTCGTTGCACAAATTTTTTGTGCTTTAACAACCCCCCCCCCCCTTTATTTTGTAAATGCTCAACACTCAAATGTGTTATGATTAAAAAATTAGAATTATAACTTACTAAGACAATGAAATTCTTTAAAAAGAATTACAGTAACACAGGAAATAAGTAAAAAAATGATTTTATATCTTAATTATTAAATACTTGGACAACATTTTAAAAATGTTACAATAATTATTTAAACTAATTGTTGTCATGGGGGCTATTTCTTAAACATTAATTACCAACTAACTGTAATAGGATCGAACAAAACATGTTTTCTTAGTTTAGTAGATGAAAAAAGGGTATTTTGAGGTTTTTAAAACGTACATTTAAAAAAATTAATTATGAAAGCATCGTAAGGGATATTTTGAACAAAATTAGGGTTCTGTGTAGGATTTAAAATTAGATAAATTGGGATAATAAAAGGTATTTTAGTCACTTTAATACAAAAGATAACAGTTTGATTATTAACTAATGGTTCTTTTAAGTGGATAAAAGTTGGACTAAAAGTGTAACATTTTTAAAACATAAGGGGTATGTAGGATTTTAAAGAGATGTTGTAAGTAGCGCAAAATAAGAAGAAGTTGGAGTAATATACTCTATTATCAATGTTGCTTGTACAATATAATTATTATATTTTATAATTATAATTTAAAATATTTTAAAGAATTTTGCATTTAAGTTAAATTTTGTTTATAATGTTTTATATTAGAAATTGTATTATCTTTAAATATATTTTAATTAAATTATATTTGGTACTTTTAATTGATGCTGTCAAACAAAAACATTGATTGATTTTATCCAAGTTAATTAAAATACAATAATGAGTTTTGAGAAATAGGTTCCAAACATTAAGGGCACAAGTATTAAAGTTGCTATTTTTGTAGGCATGGATGCTTATAAACATTTGGATATTTGGAGCAAATTTTACTTTTATTTTAAAAATAATTTTATATTTTTAAAAATAAAATATAATATAAATAATTTTTAAAAATAAAATATAATATAAATTTGTATTATATTATATTTTTAAACATTTAAAAAAAAATTAAACATGCTCTTGATATTTGTCTCTTAAAATTTATATTTAAAAACTTCATGTGAAATTTAAATTCAATTTTTTTAACTGAACCTCTTGATGTGAACTAGGGGATAAAAAAAAAAGAAGAGAAGAAAATTTAGGCTTTCATTATCGAATAAATTAGAATTTAACCAAAACTTTTCTTCCCTCACCGAATAAATCTTCATCTTGCTGTTTTCGCCGTTATTTTTTCTGTGCTACATTTCCTATCAATCTCACCTTTGGAAGGATAATCGAGGCAAATAGTTACAATAACGTAATCAATATGTGGAATGACTGAACCAATGAAAATGTAAAATCCACGATTATGAAAATAATGATTGCGGCAAAATCCTTGACCAATCAATACACACGCATGCATTGTAACGTGAATCAAGCTGGGTCCGAGACTATGTCTGAGAACTAACAAATAGATGACCAGCCTATTAAAATAGAAATTTGAGAACCAACATATAGATGACCAGCTTACTAAAATAGAAATTGAATGTCATCGACTCGGTGATTCGAGTTCGGGCAAATAAAACCAAATCATAAACCAGTAACCTCTTGGAGATTCAACTTCAAGTTTGAGACCCTACGATCCAATGGCTATTTTGAATTTGATTAATTTGAGTGAAATACTCAGTTATGAAGACAATGCTCTCAATGCGCATTTTAACTTCAAATTAGATTTATTAGACTTCGTTTCAGAGAAAAAAAAAAAAAAAAACCAACAATTAGATTCATTTGCTTGCAAAGATGCAGCAACTAAGGATATGTTTGTTTTCTATTTTAAAACTTGAAATCAAACATATCTTAAGATTTCAACTTCGAATTTTCCCAAATGATTTCTGCGCGGCAGCCCCGCTTGTCCACTATGCTCAAGGATTTATTTAACAGTTTCTGTTAAACTTGCGAATTAAATGAGATGACTAAAGATTATTTAGATGATAGCCTCCGCTTTAGTAGTGGCTCCACGCCCCTTTAAATTAAATAATTGGCATAAACACCAGATTAAGCAAGCAAGGAAGGTTCTGACACCAAAAAAGAATAAAAAAAAGCAAGCAAGAGAGGTTAAATGTTGAAGTTTGGCCCGACCGAACAAACAAGGGGAAATAAGCTTTCATATGTTTATCTCTAAGCGATGGCTAACATGTCAACAGCAACCTTATTGTTGACGCGGATATTTTACAACCCATAAGTAGTGCCACCATATATTTCACTACAGTCTGCGGGAAATTGCAATCAATCAAGATGTAAACAGCGTTTTAGACGCAACAGTAACTTAAAATTTAACATAATATAATCACAAGTACAAAACCATGCCAAAAGGTGACAAGCTCGGTAACGCCTACACACAAAGAATGAAGGAAAATGTGACAGGATGAGTGTAAAATTTGAGAATGTTACTTTTGGAACCCACCAAATTGATATTGTTGGCTGCTAAGGTTTGAGAATATGTCGTCTCCAGCTGCTGGCTGTGAAGGAGTGAATTGATATTGTTGGTTTGACATACCAAGACCAGATCCTGAACCCATAGCTCTCCCCATGAAAAATGAAGGTGGAGGGCCTTTCTCCCTTTCATCTGATCCATCGCTCAATCCGCCCACAATCCCAACATCTGCAAGGGATACTTTCTTGGCTGCAAAACAATACAAGAAAATTACAGAAGCTACTCAAATAATTGGCAAATTAGGGGGAAAATGAAAAATGTGCTCGTACGGTTTTAAGCACAATTTTACTTAATAGGCAAATAAACAGAACAAATTGCTCTCTGGAGTACATTTATTTGAGCGCATCGTTTAGCTCATTGATTCATGATAGTGGTCATGCATAGGGAGCAAGGGGGAAATGGATGAACAAACAAGTGGTTTACTGGGATCATCCAACCAAATTCATGTACACATCTTTAAGCCAGGGACTTGGGCATCTTTAAGATATCATATACAAGAATGCAATGGATTAACCACAGTGAGAGGCACAATATCCTGTCCCAGAAGGCTAAAACCCTGATGAATAAATTGTGCTCGACTGTACTCTTAAAGGAAAAGGATCATAAAACTACAGATTATTTAATATGCAGTAATGCAGATATAGGGAACAAAATTGAAACATATCACAAATGTATTATGCAGTGGAAAGCTGACAAAGTATCCAGGCAAATACACTTACGAGCAGTTATATTGAGATCAATCAGTCCACGGCTTAGTGAATCAGCCCAGATGCCAGACTTCACCTGGAAAGTATCCTTTTTAGGTGAAACTTTAGAGTCTGCTAAGGATTGACCATTTATATTATCATGCTTGCTATCACTGACAACATTATTGGAAGGCTGTGAAGATACAGAATCGGATTGAGATGTAAAGTCACCAAAAATATCAGATCCATCAAAATTATTAAGAGGAACAGCAGCAAAGGGATCAAATGTGCTGTTATTCATAGGACCAGAGTTCTCTGACTTGATGTCTGGCTGCTCTACTCGTTCAGGAATAGAAAACAAGTCAACTGTTGGTGTAACAGAAGGAATGGCTGGTTGCGAAGAAAATAGATCCACCTCAGCCTTCAAGCACAATCAATAAGAAACAAAAAGGAATGGAATTTTAGCAGTGTGACAGAAAAATGTGGGGAAAGAGGGTAAACCGGCAAATCCATTCTTCTCTCGAATGTCTCCCATGATTAATTCAGAATCACAATTAAAAAATTTTAGGATGAACAATTTTTTTTTCACATGCAATTAATACACTTAGAACAATATGAAAACTTTTTACATCACTAATAGTTGTAAATGGTGCACCTTGCCCTTCATCTTGATTCCCCTCCCTATCCATAAAAGCACGCAAATTTCTACAGTTTACCGTAACTATAATCTCCAAAACATAATTTTGAAAATGAAATATCATAATTCAACATAGAGAATAGACCAATATATTTAATTTAACGAAGTACAGTGAAGTCAATTGATCATATTTGAGCAACATTCTCATTTTTGGGGGCACCAATGATCATGGGTGAGGTAGGTATTGAGCTTAGGACCTAATTAATAGTAGAGATTTATTCCATTAAACCAGTGAGTGATTGGCAGCTGCCAGCAGACATGACAAGAAAATCAAACTAACACTAAAATTAGAGATGATGAAATACAACCTGTGGTTGAGAACTAGCTCCTTTGTCCTCATGAGGTGCTGCTGATACAAATGTTGCATCTGCAAAGAGATCGACCTCCGACACATTATTAGTTGCTGGCTTCTCTACAGGAACAGATGTTGGAGCATCCATAAGGTCACCAATTAAATCTTGTCCAAAGAGATCAACCTGATTAGAGCTTGTGGCTGAAGCCTCTGTTGAAAAGAAAAAACAATTCCATATCATTTAAAAGGAAAAGTAATCCTGCCCCCAAATATTTAGTCAAATACTCAATTCAACTTTTCTTTCTTTTTTTTGGGCAGTGCCTGGTGGGAGAGGGGGTGTAAAACTTACAGCATAAAACACCTTTGTTTATTGGTTGTTTCAGCACCAAATGGCCTTAGTTTGTCAGTATAAGAAAAAACAAAGCAGGTCACAATCAAAGAAAGGAAGCAAAGGGCATTAACTAGTTTGCAGTCAACTTAATGGTGACAAGTCTACAGAGATAATTGATTCTACCAGACATTATACAGGACTTTGAAGGCTTGTATGTGCAATTTGCATACGTGTCACATATAAATTAAAATGTGCACCACAATAGTAGTTTACTCTCAACTTTTTAATATTTCTACTAAATGAATGGAATCACTGAATCAGTATGTGCTATTACAAACAAAGCAGGTCATGCTCAAAGAAGGGCTAGAAAGGGGTTTAGGTATAGTTTGTAGTCAGCTTCACACTGAAAAATCAGAAAAGCAAAGTCTACAGATAATTGATTCTACCACCAGTATGTGGAATTTGGAAGGCTTGTGCTTGTAAGTACGAGTAGCAGGTGCATCACACACATAACAAAATGAGCATCATGGTAATTTATACTCCACATAAATTAATAGATCAATGGAATCAACAACTGCACTGTTGGAGACTAATACTTACTAGTAGAAGTTCCTCTTGGATCAAAATCATCCATGTCATCCTCAGTATTGTTTGCAGGTACACTTGAACTTTGAGAAGAAACTGAACCATAATTATCATAGACTTTTGCATTAGTTGATGATTTTGATACTCTAGGTGACATATTCTCCTGACTTTTGCTGCAAGATAGACATTCTTGCATAAGAATAAGGGCAATATAGTCATTGCAGTATAAACAGACAAAATGCATCCAAATCCAGTGCAAAGGTCAAAATTGTGATGAGCATCTAAAACATTAACCAAGTTTCCCACTTAAAAGTATTGTCAAAAGTCAAAACAAGCTTGCTGAACTAGGCAAGGATAAGTCCAGATCAAAGGCTTGAGCCTGGACATGTGTCCTACAATGGACATGTTTTTAACTCAGCACAAAATATTTAACTTCCTTTTATTTATGTACACTTCTCTAATATTTAATAGATCCATAAGATAAAACAACTTCTGATGTTAACAAATATATAAAAGTATAAACCTTCTAGAAAGCAAAGAGGGGCAAATTACAAAGAGTGCAGGCCTTATGTCATCCACATTTAAAGAGGTGCTTTTCGCATTATCATTCATTTTCAATTAATATTATGCTTTTATGAAGAACAAGTAAAAGTAACGAAGTCTGAGGTTTCATTTTGCAAACTCCAAGGTAAAGGGAAGATAAAAATTAAAACAATTTATGGATACATAAAAATATTCATGGGATATATCCCAAGTTAAATTGCAATGTGCAGACAAGAGATTGCATGCCTGTATGCTTATTATGAATGAATCATTATTTAGTAAAAAATTTCTATTCCTCAGTTTTGTGTCACTCCCTATTCATTCCTCTCTGATTTTCCCTCTCAGAACTTATGCTATGGTGCTTATGATATTATCCTTCAAGTATGTAAGTTGTGATACACATATACTTGTGGTGATTTTTATTTCTTACAATACTTTTACACTTTATTATTCTCGATATATGTTATTATATTTTATCATTATATTCTGTAAATTTTTCAGTCTACTTTTTGTATACTTATCATTTTATTTTAGTATAGCCATGTTGCTTCCAACATAGGGTGCAATGCCATCTGGCATTAATAACTAAATGTATACACCAAGTTCTAGACTAGTCACTAGTTGCTCCAACGTCAAACATACCTAAGCTCACATCAATATACTCCAATTATAGTATGGAACAATCATAAAATACATTTACCATTATTTGTAGACCATAATAGCAGTCAGACATGCCCTACCTGACAGAACGTGCAGAACCCTTCTTGAAAGAGTTCTCTTGATCATCACTTGCAATGGCATGGCGTGATTTTCCAGGGTAATCATTTTCATCCTTTTGTTCTTCATAGGACCCCTTGTCTCTATAGCTATCACTAAACCTGTCACCATCTCTAGAACCAAAGCCTCCATATTTACCACTACTCTGATAGCTGCCATATGAGGATGAACCAGACTTGTATGTGATTCCACTAGAAGAAACTCCAACATACCTAGATTAAGCACCCAAACCAAAACAAGAAAATTATTTTTTGACTTCACAATCAATAGTAGCTTTGTCAACCTCATAATTCAGGGATGAAAATTTTGATAAATTTGACCTACTTGTCACGGTTGGCAGCAGCTTTATTTCTGGCTTCATGTATCTTATCTCTATCATTCAAAAGGGACACAATATTTTCTGCCTTCTTCCGGACATTGAGTCCGACATCCTTCCCACTAGGCTCAACATATTCAAAGCTAGAAAGTGCCTTTAACAATCAAAAGTAAACAATGATTATGTAAGAAAATGATCTTTTATTCTGCTTGCCAGCACTGTTGTTAATTGCAAGAAAAAAAAAGTTCAATACAAGGGAATGGCTCTTACTGAGATCTGAAAAGTATGTTCTATAATGTCATCAACCGCTCGTTCAGATCCATGTCCAACCAAATACTCTATAACAGCTAATGCCTGACATAAAATTAATTGAAGTTACTAAAAGAAAAGCATGTTGTATGTATCAACATAGAAAATGCCAAAAAGCCTTATTTGGAAGTACATGGTTATTTGGAAAGTGTTACCTTGTATACATAACGCCAATCTTTTCCAGTTTCACCCAGTCTTGTCCAAAGGACATTCATGACCATCTGACATTCAGTGCTGAAAGTACGGCATAAAAAATCAATTTACTTGAAAGAAATATCAGAAAATTTCTCAAAATATGAAAACAGAAAAAAAAAAAAAAAAAAAAAGCAAAAAAGCAATGCAATCATAAAAGAGATGGATGTCTGTTACAATTTTTTGGTGGCCTGTGCAATCTCTGCCAGTGCAGTACCATGAGGACCCCAAGGTTCATTATCAGTTGCATCCAATACCTAAATTATGAAAAATGGTAAAACACTTAATAAAATAATATCAGTGGATTAGATTGACAGGAACCAACATGCTGCATTTTTAATTTTTCAATCATATAGTTATAAAAAATTAATATTGTTATAATAATGAAAACAAAGTATTTAAAATATTTTAATTTTAACATTAAAAATAAAAAAAAACAGAAAGAGACAGGAGATATGAGGAACAGTTTTCATTTTTCAATCAAGTAGGGGACAGTATTCAACCATGTAAGAGGGGCAGTTATTTTATTTATGAATATAAATAAAAATAATAATAACAGAAAAATGTATTAAAAAATGTGAATGAAATTCGCTTTATTAAGTAGTACATTTATACTTGAAGTTTGAAGATACATTTGCAGTCTATGTTTGTGGAGGAGCGCCACAACATATGATTCATCTCATAGTAACTTCACATAGATCACCACATTATGGTTAAGTAGAAAATAGAAAAGACAAACATGATTGTTAACTTCAAAATTGAAATCTAACAACAAATTAGATGAACGATTATTATTTACAACACTCCATATCTATCTGAGAATGTTATGTCATACACGAAGTTCCTCCCTTTACAGTCAGAAACCTGCCATCTCCATCAGTGACTGGTAAGCCCAAAACTAACAAATTTCCAACAACCATCTATACATGCAGTCAGGGTCATGGGTAGATCTTAAAATAGAGAGAAAAGAACATACATCAAGGCATCTTTCTTCTTAAGAGACTACAAAACTTCTGTAAACTGGGGTCAGAACTTTCAAGGACCAACTCTACCAAAAGCTTTAGATATTTGATGAAGGCCTGAAGTTGATTTATAAATTAAAGAATAAAGACCATGTCAATGATCAACTTCAACCAAAAGCTTAAATTATTCTGTTCTTAACAAGAAGAAAACAAGTAACATCTGGCCTTTGTTTTGGAAGTTGAAAGGCAGAGGCAACTTTGTAATATGATTTGAAATTTTTGAAATGAAGACAGGAAAGGGCTAGTGCACAGTTAGCCCATGTGGTTGGATGTTAAGATCCAATTGCAAGATATATGACAGAAGTAACACATTGTAAGTATGGGATTCTATGCAGAGTTTATAAAGCTTTGGCTATCCATAGGGATGGCAATGGGTAGGGTATAGGTAGGGAACTATAGTACCCATCTCTATACCCGTATTTTAAAAAGATATCCATACTCAAACCCATATCTGCATGAGTATGAATATTAATCCCAGTATCCGTACCCTCTGAGTACCCGCATACCTATTTTATACCCATTACCTGCACTTGTTTGAGAAAAAAATATTTATAAAGAAAAATATGTTTATATAACTTCACATAAGCAGCCTAATAATACAAAAAATCAATATGTAGTTGCCGAACAAGGTACAAACATAGATAAAAAAAATAAATATTCAAAAATTACAAGTGATAAATGTATTTTAATACAATAATTTTTTAAACTAAAATTCTTAGAAACAATAAGCGAAACTAAATACACAAGTTATTTGTTGGCAATGACCCTATCTTGTGTGAGATTCTATTGATCATTAACATCAGAGCGACAACGAAATAGATCTTCACAATAAGTAGCCTTTCATGTGGATAACTTGATGACTTCTTGTGGCAACTAACTATAATGAATAATGTTTCATAATTGCTAAGGTTTAATGAGATTGAGAATTAGAGTAGAGTTAGAACAGAGGAGTTTATGTACTAACAACGAAAAGTGAATACATACAAATTTTTTTTAACTTTTGAATTTGAAATTGTAAGAAAAATAACTGATTTATTTAAAATAATAATAATATAATTAATATATATTAATAGTAGTATTTTTAACTCATGTACTATACAAAAGTATTTTGTCAAAAATATAAATTTTTAAAAAATTATTTTAATGAATTAAATATTTATAATGTATATAAATTTTAAAAGAAAGAATTTGAATAAAAAAATAAATGGTCACAATAAATTTTATAATAAAGAAATATGTGTATATCAAAAAATTATACTTTTTTATTTGAAGAAAAAATTAACAAATAAGAATTAATAATATTTTTTTATATTTTATATCTTTTCAAAAACTTCTTTGAATGTAAATAAATAATAAGAATAATATTATTTAGATTCAATATATTATAGTTGTGCTTGTAATGCACATGTTGCATAAAAAATATTATTTTAAATTAAAATATAAAAAAAAATTTAAATATTATCAATAAATAATATGCTTACGGTAATAGTAGGTGATTATAAAATTTATAAAATATTTATAACATGTTTATTATTTATCATTCATTTTATGATTTAAATATTAATATGATTTTATTAACAAAAATATTTGTGTGAAAAATATTTTATATGTGTGTCATATATAAATAATATTTTTAAAAAAAGTCAATCTCATATCAACTATATAATAACTAAATTATATTAGCCTAATTAAACTATATAAAATAGTAAATATATTTTTATATTAATCTTATATAACTTCATATAAATAATATAATAATATAAAAATTTAATACATAATTGTAGAACAAAATTCAAGCATATATATATATATATATATATATATATATATATATATATATATATATAAAAACGAGATGGGTACTTAGATACTCATACTTACACCCATCTCTATTAAAATTTACGAGTATTTACCTATATCCATACTCATATAGGAGTAAATACTCTATCCATTGTAGATAAATTTTGCCCGTGTCCATCGGGTACTTTACCTATTGTCATCCCTAGTTATCCACCTACAATGACTAGCTTTGTGTTTTGGTTTTCCAAAAGTTTTAATATTGAGCAACTTGAAGATGTCTAATCCTAAATGTGATGGGCAGGTTAAGATGTCTTATGTAAGCTTTTGAAAGTGAGTTTTATCAGTCTGTTTCTAAATAATTATTGATCTTTTGTTTCCAAGCATGTTTATTAAATTTGAAAAATCAAAATGAGAAATAGAAAATCAAAACAACAAATGCTTCCTTAAAGTTTAAACTTAAAGTTTGAGAGTATTTTTTTTGGGTACAACAGTAGCCACAATGTTTATACTTATAACCTCATGCAAACTACCCAAGCTCCTGACTACTAGCTCAATCCCAGTGCCCTTTACATTTTGTGAATATATGAAATCAGGCAGTTATCCAACATCATGTGGCATCAACAAAATTTATTCGAAAATTGCGTGATAATAGATAGGTAGGAAAGTACTGTGTCGCAATCAATCCTCATAGGCGCTCCATTCAAATCAATGTTAGAGAAACGCAGAAATCCTTATAGGAAAAATACATTAATATTAAATGTGATTCGCTTACTCTAACAATGGATACTCAAATCGAAATACCATAATTTCTTAGAAACTAAAAAAATTAAAGGGGAAATTGTAAGATTTTCGACGAAATCTATGCAATTAGAGCAAATTGGCAACAAGCAGAGTGTTACCTTCTGTTCGATTTCGGGAACCTTGAGCACTTTCAGATTCACCTCTCTCTTTCTGTTTTCGCAAAAGCAATCGCAATCATAAGAACAAGATGATTTAATATTCGAATAGGAGATTGAAATAGATTTTGATTTTGAAGGAAAAGTGAAAATTGCAATGCAAAACAATGAAGGATTAAAAGGCTCACATTTCTCGAACGGTTTGATCGAAGACTTTCATGAAATCCATGGTGGATCTATGAACGAAACGTTGTGGATCTGATCTGATCTGAAGAAAAAGGTAACAAAATAGAAAGGGGTAATGTTAATTGCAGCAAATTGGATTTCTGATGGCTATGCTTCCAGTAGCAAGGATTTGAGATCTAATACACTCTTGTCGTTCTTTTATTTTTTATTTCTCTTTTATCCCCACACATTTTATTTTATTTTTTATTTATGTTTTATCTAGTACTCCGGTCCTCCTAATCAGAGTGCTGGTCAGGTAAAATTGGGGCCTAAAGTGATTTACCCTTTTTCTATTTTGATAAGGCTTTTCTATTTTGTTACCTTTTTTAAGAATAAATTCTTTAGGTGTTTGGGTTGTTAGACTTTAATCTAGTTTCTATTTTGTTTTTGAGCTTTTAAGTTTCGTTTATTAAAAATAATAAAATAGAAGATAATATTAAAAAAAAATTTGTATAAGTTGAAATTTTTATTTCATTATTTTTATTTTATAATATTATTTATTTTATTTTTTAAATACTTAAAAGTATACAACTAAGTCCTACCATTGAAATTTTTTTTTTATTTACACATATCCAAACTACAAATTAGTTTACAAAATTATAATTTAAACGGCAAATGTTTTGTATTTTAAATGAATATTTTTAAATATAATAAATTTTTTTAACTAGTTTAAAGTTACAAGAATAATAATTTTAAAAAATTAAAGGAAATTAATTTAAAATATAAGTATTTAAGATTTAAGATATATATATATATATATATATATATATATATATATGTTTCTATATTAATATTTAAATACAAAAGGCAACTATTTTCATCTAATTTTTTTTATTTTTTAAAATAAATTAATCACAAAACATTTGTTTACATGATGATTTTTTATGGATTTCGTTTAATCCTTTTATATATCAAGAAATTTTTTTTTCTATACATTACAAAATTTCATAAACTTGTGAGATTTCTAAGCATTAAAAGAGTACAAAATTATTAAAATAAAATAAGTAAAGAAACCATTTGATAACAAAAATATTTCATTGTAGAACGAAAACTTACTCCAACATAATACAAAAAAGTTAAAAGTGATTAAATTTAAAATTTAATAATTTTAAAAAAAGAATAATAATAGTAAAATCATATATTTTAAAAAAATCATAAAATGTATCCTCATATTTAAGAATAAAACACGCTAAAGTTTTTTCAATATAGAGTAAATTAAAAAATTTCTCTATAAAATTAGAAAAGTGCTTGAACTATAAATATTAAGGTATCAAGAATTTTAGCTATTTTATAAAAAAAAAATTATTTATTTCAAATATCTCATTCATTTATTTTTGTTAATCTTTTTTCATTATTCGTTATGATTGAACTTCTCTGATAAATATTTAATATAACATTAAATTTTATTGTCATAAGAATCTGAAAAATGGATTTTATGTAGATTTGTATAAAAAAAATTAAGTTTTTTTTTATTTATTTTCATGTTTATTAATTCTTATAATTATTAAAATAAATATTAAATATTTTAAAGCTAATAAATATTTACACTATTTTATTTAAATATTATTTATAAAGTTCCAAAGAATTATTAAAAATATTTGTAAGTAAATATAACAAAGTTCATTTACAATTTTTTAATTAACAGAATTTTGTAAAAGATTAATTAAATGATAAAATATATATACTATTGTAAAATATAAACTTTCATACAAATCTTAATCACTAATAAAAAAGCTTAAAGCACTTTGATAAAATTTTAATTACTAATAAAACACTAGACAAAACTTTAAGTTTATCAAATGAATTAAAATGTTATAGTAATTTAAATTTAAAAACCCCTTTGAATAACAAAAAAAAAATTCTTAAATTCTATTGATTAAGTCATTCAAATGTTGTTATTTTTAAATAAATTTTTATAAAAAAGAAAACTTTAATTATCTTTTTTATTTCACTTTAAAGTATTACAATTGTGATAGAAAAATTTAATCATTAAAGTATGTATTACAAAACACAAATTTTAAGGTTTTTTTTTTTTTTAATGTAAAGAAGGACTAAGAATAAAATCACACAAAAATAAGACATTTTATGAAAAATATAAAGATAACACAATTTAAATTTTGCACATAAATTGTACAAGAGTAATGTAATTTATGCATAAAACTAATATTTGTGGGTCACTTTAACTTTATTCATAATTCATATTATTTTTAGACAATTCATATTCTATTTTCTTAGGTGACTTATGCACAAAAATAGAGTGATATACTTTATTTTATTTTACTACATCAAGACATATCACATTTATATAAAATTACCTATAAAGTATATATATGACATCTTTAAAGTTTTCACTAAATCAACAAGTATCTCAAATTTTACATTTGTTTAGACGTTTGTGTGAGATTATTTAAAGTATTTATAGTCACTTAAGATATAAAAATATATAGTTTTAATAATTCTTGTTTATTATTAATTTAAATTTAAAAATAATTTTTTATAGAATTTTGTGGTCACTTTAAAATTAAATTTTAATTCATAACTTAATCATTGTTATAAAATTTTAACTTTAAATTTTAATAATTGCTGTAATTTTTTATAATTTACACATATAATTATATTCAATATTTTTATAAACATTTTTTTTTTGTCTTAACGATAGAGATTCTCACCTTTTCTTTTATTCTATTACTAATTTGTTGTTATCCTCATTTTACTATGGTAATTCCTTTTTTTTTCTAATTAATTTCAAAAATTGAAGTGAACTGTTATGCAAAGTTGAAGTGGTGAAGACTTCAAGTTGTTTATCAATTTCTTCAACAGATCTGAATGATTTTATTATTATTTTTAGATTGAAGATACTGAAAAGTTTTAATAATAAAATAATAATTTCTCATTAGAAGTATTAAATTATATCAAAAGATTGTTTTTTTTTTTAAATACAGTTTTTTTATAGATGATATTCACAATATTGTTATCTATTAGGGTTATTTATATTCTTTTTAAAATCATAATTATTTAAATCCTATTTAAAATTAATTAAACACTAAAATATATTGAGTAAATTAATCATTTTATCTATTGAAAAGTGTGCAAATCACTCAAATGTAAAAACAAGAAGAGTAAATAATTTTGTAATTCAATTAAAAAATAAAATAAAAATTGACAAGTTATATTAAATTTAACATCACATAAATTTAGCTTAATAACTCAAAGTTTTAAAATAAAGATTCTATTTATTGATTGTGATTATATGACTTAATCTTTAGTAATTGTTTGATTTTTCAAATTAAGTATAACTGATTTTGAGTTTTTCGATAATATTAAGATATGTACATAAATTAATTTAAATCATACCATTTTATTAAAATAAGTATTTTAAATTAGAAAGTGTAAGAATTAATTTTTGTTATTAATTTTTAAACAAACAATTAGTTCTACTAGAAAATAACTTTCATTGGATTGTTGCTCTTTTATGCTACTAAGATACTGTCAAAGTATGGTTTTTTACCATTCTCAATTTCTTCATTTCTCTGCAATCTGTCTACTTTCTGTGTTGCTACGATGAAAGATGTTTAGTTCAATAAAATTTAATCATTAAATCATCATTTTCTAGTAATATTATTTTTTGAAATAATTTCTTTCAAACACTTCCTTATTTGTGTATAGAGTTGAAGTGAATTATCTAATATTTTGCAACTTTGAATTCTTTGAATTTGTAATCTCTCAAAATATTATTTTTCTTAAAATGGCTTTGTTTTTAATAAAATCATGAATTTATGTAGTTATTTTTCTTATTTAAAAGTTTTTAAAATAGCAATAAGAACATGTTATGTATTAACTGTTGAAAAAGTAAGAGTTCAAAAAATTTGTCCCACATCTAGATCTCCACCTCTTTTTTAATTGTGATAATTAACTAATATAAATTTTTTTTAAATTAAATCAGATATCAAATTTATAGCCATTAATTTATGGCTTGTTAATCTGAACATGGTTATATTATATAACTTATTGATGATAATTATATATTTAAATATTAAGTGCGTCAATTATAAATAACAAGAAAAAATAATGGATCTATATACTTAGGACATGTTTAAGCTTAAATTTCATTATTAAATGGAAAAAAAAAACGTAACCCATTATTAAATTATAGGAGAAAAAAATCTAGCATTTTCACTTAAATTTTCTGAATGTAAAGATAAAAATGAGATGAATTGAATCAGATTGTACAAAATTAATATTTTACTAATTTCTCAACTTTAAAGGTTAAGTTAAAAAAAATTAAAACTTAACTTGATTTGAAATTATAAAAAAAAAATTATTCACAGAAATCATTTTTAAAAAAGTTCTAAACTTATTTCTAAATTTTTCAATGGACATAAATTTATATAAGTTAATGGTTTTAAGTCTCTAAATAAATTATAATTTTAAAACATTATTACAATAAACACTTCAAATAATAATAATAATAATAATAATGTTTAATTAAATTTAAATTTTCATTTAAATAGTTTAAAGATTTTTAAATAAAATAGACTTTTAAAAAAATTATTTATTTATTACATAATCCTAACTCAATTTATGTCTAATATAAATTAAGTGATAAGTCATTAATAAATTATGTTGTATAAATTATTATATAATTTTATTGTATAAGTATAATTTTCTTAAACATTAGTAACAATTAGTCAATTAATGACTCATATTTTATTCTCACATTTATAGTCTTATTGCATTATTTAGATGTCTTTTCATTCCCTTATTCCTTCTATTAGTGTGTTTTTGCATTTTCCACATTAATTAGGAACTTTTGTAAATACTCATTTTTTTTTTCATATTTTCTATTTTGAACTTTACTAATTTAGCCATAACTTTTTTTTGTAGATATCCTTTTTGGCTGATTCTTTTTGCATTGGATTCTTTACTTCTGGGGCTTCAATTTAGACATATGGATCATGCTATTTGGAGGTTAAAGCTATTTTCTACGAATTTTAGAAGTTCGGACTTTTAGCTTGACTTTTGTATTGATTTTGTATTGCTTTTGTTTTTGCAGTTTTGTTGAATTTATTTTCAGCCCAGCCCTAGCCCATTCATTTTTATTCATTTAGGACTATTATTTAAAGAGGTCAAGGGTTGATTTGGAAGCACACTTATTTTACTTTTTTTGTTTTTCAGTTTTGTAAACTTTCCCGCTTCCAAGAAACCTCTCATTTTTTTTTTTTACCTATTCTCTCATTCTCTTGCACCTTTTAGAATTCCATTGCATCTTGCTTTGCATTTATGGTTGAAAGATGTTTAGAATTTTGCAATTTCAAGTTGTTTTCTTCTGCATTTTGCTCTCAATTGTGTTACCAAGTTCTAGATTGCACTTGCTCGAACAAGAATTGGAAGTTTGGTTGATTGCTTTGAGTTTGTTTTTTGACCTTTCATTGTGCGATTGCTTAGGAAGTATAATTTGATTGAGTTGTGCCTCATTTTCTTGATTGTATAACTAACAATTGATTAGTTGATTTGTTGTGCATAAGAGATTTAAGCAAATTTGGTATAATCAATTCACGTTTGTGTTTGTGTTCTAGATCTTGGATTGTGTATTTGTGTTTTTCGGTTTTCATTCTCAATTTATCATTCTCGATTTTTAATCTCATTTTTGGTTTGATTGTAATTGATTTTACTTGCATCGTAATTTATGTTTTATTGTTAATTTGATTTACATTTGTTGTTCACGATTTAATTCTATGTAATTTTTGTTTGAATTAATCACAAAACTCCCCCAAACATACAACCTTTTCTATATAATTGATATTGAAACAATGTGCATTTGCATCCTTGTGAGAAATGACCTAGGTTACTCCATAAACTGCATGTTTGTTTGAGGAATCTAGCTTAGTTTTGATACTATTACGACGTGGATGTCACCAATGCTAAAGTATTTGAAATGAAGATTTGTGTGTGACTGCTAATAAAGTATGTAAAATAGATTAGTTGAGAGATAATTTGTATAAGCCAATTAAATTTTTTAACTTATTTTAGCATTAAATTAATTTTTTTATCGCAATTCATTGAAACCTTAAAGCAAGTGTTGAATTCTACAATAGTAGAATCTTAGCCACTTCTAAAAATCACAATAGTGGAACTTTCTTTGGGAATGAAGGTTTCTCATTCTATGGAGGCTTTCCTCTCATAAAGTTATCTTTTGCTTTTGTATATGTTTTTTTATCTATATATTAGTTGTTTTTTTCTCTCTCTAAAGTAAGATATTATTTTTTGTATATCTCTTTTACTTATCACTTCTTTCTTTTCTTAGTTTCTTAATATTCATCATCTATTTGGTATCTCCTTCTCATTACAATTTTTCAGCAGCAACAAAAACATTGAAGTTGTTATAACTCCATTATGATAAGTTAATCACAACATCTTCATTTGACAAAAAATTATTCAATTCATGCTTTTGATTTTGTTGGTTTGACTTAATATTAGAGTGCAAGCTAATTCAAAATAAGAAAAGAAAGACAAAAGTAAAATCTTTTTTCTAGTAACTTAATACTTTACTACACCATATTATGCTACATGGTTCACTAACTTGGAGAGCAATTAATAGATAATTAATCTATATGATGTACTTGAAAAGCATTTATCATAAATTGCTTTATAAAACCAATTTAGAGAGTGGTTACTTTAGAACGCTCTCTAAGAAAGGCTTAGAGAGCAATAAAAATTTAATTGCTCAGTGAAATCCCTAATTAAGATATTTCAGAGAGTGGTTGACACATGGAATCATTCTCTAAAATTGAACCTAAATTAACACTAGTTCTTGTCCTTGTGCTTATTCTCCTTTGTGTCATTACCCCCATATTTTTTTCAGTTCATTATGCTTAAACATCGCGATTATCGTGTAACATCATCGTTGCGCCATTGTCTATATTGTCGACATTGTCATTATCATGTGTCAAGTTATTCATTCACATTTGCACCCTTAAGGTATATTTCTTCTCTATCTTTCATCATTGTCAACAATAATCTTTGTTCTCTGTACTCAAATGCACTAGTATTTGAAATGAATAGTGTACTTTTGTCCTTAGCATTGTAGTGAATGGTGACTGAAGTTGAAGTGAGGTTAATGACATTGAATTTTTGTTTTTTAGTGAAACTGATATTTAGGTTTTTTCTTGTCTTACAAATGTCAAACTTTAGATTAGTGAACTTAGCATTTTTTTTACATAATTAGCAATTATACAACACAAAGACCATGTAGTTTATAGAACAAAAAGTAATAAAGATAGAGTTGTGATGAGATTTCTGAGCTATGTGCTTCAATTTTTAAGTTGAATATTTATGATTTGTCCTATTTTATAATCTTAGGCAGAGAATATAAACTTACAAGAAAGTGTTGTCAAAATTGTATTTGGTTTAGTGTGTTTAGAATTAGAATAGTTTTTAAAAGTCCTTTGCTTAGGATAAGTGAAATGAAAATAGTTGTATTTATTAATTTATGATTGTCCCTGGGTAATTAAATGGTATGTCTTAGGCAACTGACTATATATTTTATAACTTTGTTGTATATTTTATTGTTTGGTAAAACACATTATAATGCACATAGTTATACTTTATGAAATGTTGTAAATCATGTAAATTGTTATCTAAGTATACTTTGAATTTATAATTTGACGTAAAAAATTGAGTGAAATATTAGTTTCTCATTTGAGATTCAACACAATGACAAAAATAATGATTGAAAAAGTCATTATGTTAAATCTTAAATGGTCCAAGTAAGATAACCTTAGAACAAAATTTTTCAATGATTGGTTAGCATTTGCTTCTTAAAAGCTTGTATGTTATACTTGTCCAATTGTTGAATTGGTACATTTCTCATTGTCTCTGGGTACATGGTTGATTGTGGTAATGACATAGCATTCAACTTATGTACTTGAAAACTAATGTAAAATATTGTCAAAATTTCATCAAGTATAAAATGTTAGATTATTATAATAATCTTATTATAGTGGCCTATGTAACTTAAAGCATGACTTTAATTAATGATTTAATGTGATGGTGGTTAAATATAAAATATAGAGTCATTAAGGGTATAATTATAAATACAATTATAAGGAAACTCTCCCCTCTCCCTTCATATAAATTAAAGAGTGATTACCAAATAGAAGTGACGACATTCTCTATTTTTCACTTTCACAGTCTCTGAGTGAGCTTACGGTAAATGCAAGAAAGGAACTTTCTCTCAACCATCCAAGAGGAGTTGAAAGAAGAAAGAAGAGTTGGGGAAAATACCAAGGGATCAACAACATTAAAAAGAGAGGTAATATCAAGGAACAATGGATTCAGGTTAGTGCTCTCTAAACCCTTAATTGTATGAGAATCATATATTGTGTTGTGAGAGCAGCGTAATATCAAGATCACAAAGGGAAAAGGTAATTTTATAATAGTCATTGCATAATGAAAATTACATAATGGATTAAAGAAAATTCTAACAGTTGGGATCAGAGCAAAGTTGTAAATTTCGTTGATTCTCCATAAAAGATTGGTTTTCCGTTAAAGTTTTTTTCAAATTACATGAACCTTAGGTATTTTTTATATGATGGATTGGCATTATTTTGATGTTGAATAATTATTTCTGGATTCAATAATTGAAAACCCTAAGGTTTTGGAAGTTAGAAACATTGGATTTTGAATTTGTAATATGAGTAAGGTCATATATTAGTAAGCAGGGCCATGCATCAGGGAGCAGGGCCACGCATCAGGAACAAGCAAGGTCATGCTTTACGAAGCACGACCTTGCATAATGGAAGCATGGCCTTGCATATTTTAAGCACAGCCATGCATCAATTATAAGCACAGCCTTGCATAATGGAAGCACGAGCTTGCATATTGTAAGCACAGCCATGCATCAAGTAAAAGTACGGTTGTGCATAGTGATTTCACGACAGAATAAGGAATATAATTCATAAAATTTATAGATCATTTTAGAATTATATCAAGGTGGATTTTACTCACCAAAGTGATTAAATTCTCAAATTAATTAATTCTAAATTGTATGATCATAATGAAAACTTCACAATTTAATGCTTAATTTTAAGGGTAGCTTATTAGTCACTAAAGTGGCCTAGCTCTAAAAGTTCTTTAAGCATTTAATTGTATGTTGTAAATTGTTCAAAATTGTTTGATGCTATATGAAAACATAAAGTGTGAACAATTTAGCTCATTAATTATAACGTTAGGAGATCGCCCAAAAGTGGATTATTGCATATGATTAATGACATTAAAGAGACATGTAAGCACTTCATAATATGTTTGTATATCCAAAGATGACTTGCATATTGGTTTGAGTGATTGGTTGTCAATTAAAGTTGTTTATTAGCATCATTATAGATAAATTGTGTATTTAGGCGTTACCCAAAAGTAAACTTAGATGCATAATTGATGATAGTTGACTCTCTGAATCCATTAAGTTTATTCAAAGCATAAATGTTTAAGCATGTGTTAAATATTTCACTCTCTATGAACACGTATGGCATGAGCAATGGTTTAGTCAAGTTCAATGGGCTTAATTATGATGATTGGGCTGAACAAGTTCGATTCCAGCTAGATGTTATGGACTTAGACCTAGCAATTATTATGGAACAAGAGCCTACAGCTTTAGAGGAAAGGACTCTTCGTGAGGCTTGGGAAAGGTCAAATAGGTTGAGCTTGAGCTTGCTAAAGATAACTATGGTAGAAAATGTGAAGTCATCAATGCCAAAGACTGAAAATGCTAGGAAATTTATAACAAAGGTAAAAGAGTATGCACAATCGGACATTACTGACAAGTCCATTACAGGCACCCTGTTGACTGAGCTGATTACTAAGAAGTTTGATTGGTCACGGCCTATTCATGACCATGTGACTGAAATGATCAATCAAGCGGCAAAGTTGAAATTAATGGGCATAGAGGTAAAGGAATTCTTTCTAGTACAGTTCATTTCGAACTCACTCCCTCCTGAGTTTGGTCAATTCTAGGTGAATTACAACACCATTAAAGATAAATGGAACATACAAGAAATTAAGGTCATGTTGGTTTAGGAGGAAGGGAGGCTGAAGAAGGTGAAAGAACACTCCGTCCATCTCACATTTCATGAAAGGGCTAATAGTAGCAAGGCTAAGCCAGGTAAGAAGGACAACAAGGATAAGAAGGATAAGGCCTTATTAAAGGTTCGTGAAGACCGAATTCAGAAGGGCTAGAGGTGCTTCTTCTGCAAGAAGATTGGTCACTTCAAGAAAGATTATCCGAAGAGAAAAGTTTGGTTTGAAAGGAAAGATATATATTATGTTTCAATATACTTTGAATCAAATCTTATTAAGGTACCTAAAAAAATCTGATAGTTAGATTCTGGTGCAACTACTTATGTGTCAGTCACATGTAATGCAGGGATTTCTTTCAATCCAGCTCATAAGAAGAACTGAAGAGTTCTTGTACATGGAAAATAGAATGAAGGCACGGATAGAAGGAATAGGAACTTACAGATTGATCTTGCATACTGGTTGTTGCATAGATCTAGAAAAGTGTCTTTAAGATTGGAAACGGTACATTTTCTTTGTATAAACACTTGTACTATTTTGGATCTGGTACATTAATTGATGGTTTATATCGTTTCAATCTTAATGTTAAATTTGCTGAATCTTTGTTTCATGTTGAGAATGTTATTAGTAGTAATTTGAATGTGCGTAATGAATGCTCTACTTTATTGTGGCATCAAAGGTTAGGTCACATATCCAAAGAAAGGATGATAAGGCTAATGAAAAGTGAAATTTTACCTCAGTTGAATTTTGTTGACTGGGATGTATGTGTGGATTGTATTAAAGGAAAACAAACCAAACACACATCAAAGAATCCAGCCACAAGAAGCAGTCAACTTTTAGAGTTGATACACATTGATATTTATGGTCCGTTTGACATCCCATATTGAGGTGATGAAAGATATTTCATTACCTTTATTGATGACTACCCACGTTATTGTTATCTGTATGTGTTGCATGAAAAATCTCAATCAGTGAATGTCTTACAGGTGTTCATTGATGAGGTGGAAAGGCAACTAGATAGAAAGGTAAAGGTTGTGAGGTCAGATAGAGGTGGTGAATATTATGGAAAATCTAATGAAAATGGACAATGTTCAGGTCCATTTGTGAAACTTCTGGAAAATTGAGGCATATGTGCACAGTATACTATGCCTAGTACACCACAACAAAATAGTATGGCTGAAAGGCAGAATCGATCTATTATTGAAATGGTTAGGAGTATGTTGACTTACAGTTCTGTACCTATGTCTTTATGGACGTACGCATTAAAGACCGCTGCGTATCTGCTTAATAGAGTTCCTAGTAAGGCAGTTCCAAAGACTCCCTATGAACTGTGGACAGGAAAGAAACTCAATTTAAGGCATCTTCATGTCTGGAGTTGTTCAGCAGAAGTAAGAGCGTATAATTCACATGAAAAGAAGCTTGATGCTAGAACCAAACGTGGTTATTTCATCGGTTATCTTGAAAAATCAAAGGGTACAGATTCCACTGTCCTAACCATAGTATGAGAATAGTTGAATCTAGAAATGCAAGGTTCATTGAAAATGGTCAATTTAGTGGGAGTGGTGAAACACGAAAGGTGGAAATTAAAGGGACACGTGCTGAAACTCCTGTAGTTGGTGTCTCTTCTTCAGTTATTGTTTCTCTTGTTGTATCATAGTCACACAACATAAGGAGACAACAAGTTAATGTTCCAAACCCACAAGAACAACATATAGAGAATGAACCAGCTGAAAATGCACAAGTCATAAGTGAGCAAGAGGAAGGTGAACTACAAGAGATAGTATTAAGGAGGTCTGTAAGGCAGAAAAGACCTACTATTTCAAATGACTATGTGGTTTACTCACTTGAGCATGAATGTGACTTGAGTATTGATGAGAATCCAGTCTCATTTAAGCAAGTCATGGAATGTTACAATTCTGAAAAGTGGTTTAATGACATGAAAGAAAAGTTAAAATCAATGAGTGATAACAAGGTATGAGATCTAGTCGAGTTGTCTGAAGGTTCAAAACGAGTCGGTTGCAAGTAGATCTTTAAGACCAAACGTGACTCAAAAGGCAACGTTGAGAGATACAAGGCTAGACTTGTTGCTAAAGGATACACTCAAAAGGATGACATAGACTATAAAGGGACCTTTTCTCCAGTTTCAAAGAAGGACTCTTTAAGAATTGTTATGGCTTTGGTGACTCATTATGACTTAGAGCTTCGCCAAATGGATGTAAAGACCACCTTTCTGAATGGTGACTTGGAAGAGAAAATTTATATGGATCAGCCAGATGGCTTCTTGACCGCAGGTAAAGAAAGTATGGTGTGTAAGTTAAAGAAATCAATATATGGGTTGAAACAGGCTTCCAGACAATGGTATCTTAAGTTCAATGATACCATCATGTCATACAATTTTGTAGAGAACATTGTTGACCAGTGTATCTATATGAAGGTCAGTGGGAGCAAGTTCATCATTTTAGTCCTGTATATTGATGACATTTTCTTGCTACTAATGATGTTGGGTTGTTGCAAGATGTGAAGAAGTTTCTCTCTAAGAACTTTGAGATGAAAGATATAGGTGAGGCTTCCTATGTGATTGGAATAGAAATATTCCGTAATATATCACAAGGATTACTGGGATTGTCTACATCAACAAAGTATTAGAGAGATTCAAAATGGAAAAGTGCTCATCAAGGTTAGTTCCAATTCAAAACGAAGACAAGTTTAGTAAAATGCAATGTTCTAAGAATGAGTTGGAGCGGAAAGCAATGAAATCTATTTCCTATGTATCAGTGGTCGAGAGTTTAATGTATGATTAGACATGCACTTGGCCTGATATCAGTTTTGCTGTTGGAATGTTAGGCCGATATCAAAGTAATCCTAAAATGGACCACTAGAAGGCTGCAAAGAAAGTTATTAGGTATTTACTAGGCACCAAGGACTACATGCTTACTTATAGGAGATCTAGTCAACTGGAAGTGGTTGGCTACTCGGATTTAGACCATGCTGGATGTGTAGACTCAAGGAAATCGACCTTTGACTACATCTTCTTGTTGGCTGGAGGTGCGATTTCATAGAAGAGTGGAAATGAGTCCATTATTGCTACGTCTACCATGGAAGCGAAATTTGTGGCGTGCTTTGAGGCTACTATTCATGCTTTATGGCTGCGAAAATTTGTCTTAGGGCTTGGTATTGTTGATATCATAGAAAAGCCATTGAGAATGTACTGTGATAATTCTGCAACCACCTTCTTCTCTAAGAATGATAAGTATTCAAAAGGAGCAAAACATATAGACTTAAAATACTTATCAGTGAAAGAAGAAGTGCGGAAACAGAAAGTGTCTATTAAGCATATTGGTAATGATTTAATGATAGCGGATCCGCTAACTAAGGGATTGCCCCCTAAAATCTTTTCTGGCCATGTTGGTAGAATGGGCATTATATACAAGTCCTTGTTAGCATGATTGTGTAATTCACATATATGTGTATAGATTGTTTTGCTCATATTATTATAGACATTTTGGGAATTCATTAAAAGTATTGTTTCTGCTTGTTTACTTGTTATATGAATTGTATTAATGTACATGTATGGTTTGAGTTTGATAACAGGTTAAGTATTAAAAACTCATAAGAGTTACAGTCTGTAGTATGACTGATTAAAGTTATATTGATTTTGGTTGGTTCTGTGATACTTGGAAGGAATTATGTCGTCAAATGACTTGTGACTGCCATGATCCGATTAACTTAAATCATCAAAAGATGATGACTTGATATTATCAATGATATGCACACTTACAGTTTATTGAATCTTCAAGTTGTCACATAGGCCAAGTGAGAGATTGTTAGATTATTTTAATAATATTATTATAGTGGCCTATGTAACTTATAGTATGACTCTAATTAATGATTTAATGTGATGGTGGTTAAATATAAAATATAGAGTCATTAAGGGTATAATTGTAAATACAATTATAAGGAAACCCTCCCCTCTCCCTTCATATAAATTAAAGAGCGGTTACCAAATAGAAGTAACGATATTCTCTATTTTTTACTTTCACGGTCTCTGAGTGAGCTTATGGTAAATGCAAGAAAGGAACTTTCTCTCAACCATCTAAGAGAAGCTGAAAGAAGAAGGAATAGTTGGGGAAAATACCAAGGGATCAACGACATTAAAGAGAGAGGTAACATCAAGTAACAATGGATTCAGGTTAGTGCTCTCTAAATTCTTAATTGTATGAGAACCATATATTGTGTTGTGAGAGCAGCGTTATATCAAGATCACAAAGGGAAAAGGTAATTTCATAATAGTCATTACATAATGGAAATTACATAATAGATTAAACAAAATTCTAACATAAAATACTATGTTTAACTAGAAAATATTGATTGATGTATGAAAAAAAAAATTTCTTGAATATGATAGAGCCTTACCATGTGAGACAAAATAAGACATTGATTATAACATACAATGTAATTAGCATTTGAGTAGTTGGAACAAATATGGATCAAAGTTGGATGTGTCTTAATCATTTGATGCAACAATATGAAAATGGAATGAATAACTTTATTAGGTTTGTGATTAAGCATGGTAGTGATACAAATATTATTTCATATCATTTTTTGTGTTGTTTGAATATAATACGAGTGATTGTAAAACATCTAATATGTAAGTAATTAATCGAAAGTGTAATTATTAGACAAAGCATGATGAGATATAACGTAATCAACATATATTTGATAATTTCAAGCATAGTATTAGATAGTCAAACACATTAACTAAAGATGAGACCCATCATGTTGAAGGCATTCCAAATAGTGTTAGATAACTGGTACCACAAGTATACTTTTGATCAATCTTATTACATATGATGCTAAACAAAAAAAAAATTCCATTGGATTGACACATGAAAAAATACATGTCTTAATGACTCTATTTTATTTTGAAATCAGTATGCATCATTAAGAAAATGTTCAAAATGTAATGTCTCACAGTACCTAAAGAATGAATCTACATCAATCAAAGTGGCCCGCCCTGAACAAATAGGAGGCGTAGGCCATAGGTCGCACATAAGTCGTCGGGTCGCATGACAAAAGAACACCTACCATACAGATGCACACTTCAAAATGTGAAATATTCATCTTCATTGGAGCTTTTTGGTGGCAGTCGTGACCAATAGCCATCAGCTGTCGGCTCGAATTTTGTTTGTTCACAATCAACGGAGGCTTCCTCGACATATGTTGCAACGTCTTCAATAGCATGTTCTTACTTCGTCTTTCCCTTAATAAGTCATCAAATTTGGTGCTTTTTGATCCCCAGTTGCTATGGGGAACAAAGGAGGAAATACAATCGATTCCTCTATTTAAGTGGTTCTCGCTTCTCCTTGTTCCTGTTCCTAACTCTTCCCCGGGTAGTTCCCAATGTTTGGTACTTTCTATACTTCGTGGGTGCAACATCAACAAATTCGCTCATGATCAAGTTACAACCTAAGATCTATGACCATATTATGCTAACTGTTCGTATTTCGTTCATTCCATCGGTATGCTCTCAGGTACCTGTAATTGTGATCTGTTTGCCAGAACCAAGGGGTCTTTCTGTGGAAACCTTCACGAACAATCGTCGTTTTTTGATGGTTTTTCCGCTTCTCACAGCTGCTCTTTCCACACCTCCGGATATCTGGTGCCAAATCGTCGCCCGTTTCCTTATTTCTTCGATAATAGAGTTGACTATCTTTGTGGCATCGATTGTACAAGTTCGCGAAGAGGCTGGACGAGTGGAATGAGGGAAAGCGGCTCGATTGACAAAAAAGAAGAGTAGCCCTTATTTTCTGTTGTTGACCAGGTAAGCTTACGTCCTTCCTTTCAGAAGTAGTACTTACTAAGGTAGTCCGGGTTGCTTGGAAGCCTTTTAGCGGACCGGCCTTGCCTTTACTCCCAGTTCAGTCTTTCTCTCTTGCTAGCGAGTTTGTAGCTCCTTCCTCCGTTCCTTCAGCAGTAGTTCTTAAGCTTGAGTGGGATCGGGACTTGTAACTTCCCCGGTTTGATACTGATCCGGGAACTAGTCACTAATTGCCAGCGAGCAGTCTGCCTAGCCGTCATAATACTGAGTTTAAGACACTTATTTTGCCGTGCAAAACATTTGACATAGCTTGCCAAAGGCAAGTCTAGAGATAAGAAGCTTAGGCACGTTTTATTTTGGCAACTGATGGAATAATCCCTATTAAATGCAAAGCGGGACTCATGGTACATGACTTATGATCTTGATGATTTACAACTTGTCTTTATGGCTTTACATGAAGTAAAAATATATGATGTTTCCTTTGTTGATTTCTGATCCTATAAAATTTATTATGTGTACTTAGTAGGTCCTTTAAGTAAGCATTTAAAGTTTTTAAAGGAAATTGGTGTAGAAGTATGTGATGGGTTTAGGGAAGGAAGTCTTACCTTAAAGACAATGTTATATAGTATAATTAATGATTTTATAACATATGACAATCTATATAGGCATACCATAAAAGGATAAAGTGCATATCCAATAAGTTGTGAAAGAACATATTACATCAGACTCGAAAATTGTCACAAGAATATTTTTATGGGATATCATAGGTGATTTTTATGTACTCATAATTTTAGAAATATGAAAATAAAATATTTAATTGAAGTAATGAAGAACGGCAATATTCTTATTTGATGATAGGAGATAGTGTTTGAAAAGATAAAACACATCATAACAAATTCTGTTAAACCTTTTACTAAAGAGCTTCTAATTCGGTATTGAAAAAAGATGTTAATTTTTTAAAATTATCATATTAGACATCACTACATGTCAAATACTTCTTTGATATTATGCTTGTTGAAAAAAAAATGTATGTGAAAGTGTTATTGATACATTATTGAACATGATAAGGAAATTTGTAGTAAGGTGATTGACCATGTGAGATTACTAGCTTTGTAAAACCATATTCTTGAAACCTTTTGTGAGCTTGAGATATATTTTCTATTTTCTTTTTTTAATATCATGGTTCATTTGACCATCTACTCTATTGGGAAGACAAAATTGTGTGGACCTACATATATAAAATGGATGTATGCCCATTGAATAATATATGAAAATTTTCAATAGGTGTATCAAGAATAGAAGTCGACCAATAGGATGTATTGCTAAATGATATTTAATCAAAGAAGTTATTAAATTTTGTAATGAATACTTGTCAAATGTGAAATTAACATGTCTCCTAAAATTCCATCACACTAAAGGATGTTTGAGTTAAAAAAACACTAGTTATGAACTCAAAGGTTTTGAGATTACAATGAGATCAAGTGCATTTCTACGTTTTACAAAACACCATTGAGATTGAGCTTTATATAATCACACATAATGATATATTGAAACGTAAAAATTCTAACACCAGTGAAAATTGGATTACAAAAGAACATAATAAAAGATTCATTACATGGCTACAAGAGCATGTCTATCAATAGTTTATATAAGATAAAAATTTAGTTATAGAAAAAATTTGATGGTTATTAAAAGGTTATTGTATTGTTACATTTTCTTATAGTTCATACTCAATCAATGACTTCACCTTTTACACAAAATAGCATGATAATCAAAATACAATGCAAAATATCAAAGATGACTCTTGTAAGTAAATTACTACATATCTCTAGTGCAAAAGATAGAAACTTTATTTATGCAAATATGTCATTCTTTAATGTAATTGAACACATATGAAAGTTAGATTACACAAAGTTTCACATTGTCATGTTCGGTTGCAAATGAGTTGACAATAACAATGATGGTCGTATTGACGAATTAGGCTTTTTAAGAGTTGATCTGAAGAAGATAATTCATGGTTAATTGTGTTGTTGACTTGTTATAAAATAAAATCAACGCTTTCATAGATAGCAAAAATTAGGAAAAAGACATTGATGTTAAGAAATATCTTTTTTCTTGGTGTAGAACACATGTTGAATAGTAATTTAGTATTTAATAACGAAAACTTTTATGCAAGACATGATCATGAAGAAGGTATTTGATTAAATTCATCCTTTCATACCATAAAAGAATATAGAAAAGATTGTAAGATTTTTAAGAAAAGAAAAGAGTTCACCTAAACATGTATCTCTTTGTATTATGATTTTAACTAACACGTTTAATTCTGTATTACTATTTATTGCTAATATTTATTTTTTTCATAAATGACTTCTTTAGATAACATGGAAGAAAGTTCTCATTCTCAGTCCTAAGAGACAAGGAACACACATGGAATAACAAAAATGAATGAGAGAGTTAAACAAATGTCTTGAAGAATTTAAGGAACACACATCCAAAGCTTTATAGAAGAATTTAAGGTAATTTTAGCTTATTTGCTTGAATATAGTCATGTTATGACTTTGTTTGCTGATAGTTTTCAATGTTTTGCTAAAATCAAAGATAAGAGAAAGTAAGACTAATGTAGAAAGAGTTAAACAAATGTCCTACAAATATAAGTGATTAGAAAAGGGATATATTCAGCTGAACCAAGAAATAGTATATATTAATGCATTTAAATTTTGTTAGGTGTTTTTTTGATATACTTTTAAAGTTTACATTTCAATTATTACGTGTAGATTGCATCATCAAGGTCAAATGTCACATTTGTACCACAACATGTTCTATAGAAGGCAATAAGTATTAACAAACAAGGTGCAATAGATGATGAAGGAGTTTAGAAAGTAGCCTATCATTTAGTCAGCCTATATATGCACCTGTATTTTAATGCAAAAATGTAAAATTTACATTATTTAACAACATATGTTTTGTTTTTGGTTATTTTTAGGAGACCCTATCACAGGCCACCCTTGAAGATAGGTCAAAATCACAAGGAAGACATGACATCCTATCTCAAGCACTTAGTGTACCTGAGCATCCTAGTTATGTTAGACATGCAGATTTTGGTGTTACACAAAGATTTGCATTTGGGTCATCACAAATGACTCCTCATTCATCATTTATCAAATGACAAAATATGAAGCATTGAGTAACACATTGGACACAAATTGTAGCACAATTGACAGGGGATCATGAACTTCCACCATTTATGCCAGGTCAAAACATTATTTATACCTAGAGCTACTCCACCACCATTCATACATACATTTATGCAAACATCTCTCATCATCCCTCCTTAAATGTCTCACATACCGGTACTTGAATCTCAATCACAACTAGATATACCCTATAATAACTAGAAAAGTAGTTGCAACCAATAGGATCATTAAAGATTCCTAAGGTATTTAGAAATTTAATTTATATATAGTTATTTAGTTATATTTATACTTTGGATTACTAACTAATTGTAATGTTAATTTATTGGCTAAGGTGACCATCAATGTATGTTGTATTTAAACACTTAATATTGACTTGTTCAAGAGGAATAATGTATAGTATACTGGTTGGAGATACCTTACATACTAGGAGCCTTCTCTGAATCATGTTACGATCTCAATTGAAATAGTGCAGCAACATGAAGAAGAGTCTTCATTGCTCGTACTTAATCATAAAGCAAACTTTGTTTGCATTAGAGATGTGATAGGTGCTTATGTTGCGTGACTATTGTCTCTTATAACTTTACAACTAAAGGTATTTATATAACTTTCTTTATAATTTTAGAATTATTTATGATTTATAAATATTAAATCTAAAAGTAATTTTTTAGATTGCACCATCATTAAGTAAAGAATAGTAAAATAAATAGATCATGCTAAGGAGTCTATCATTGATCCATACAATAAGGTCATATTTCTAATTCAAACATTATAAAGTTTGCAAAAACCCAAAGTGTTGCATGCTTTGACATCATGAAGCTTGTTGTAATACGTGATCAATTTATTAATGAAACTTTTATTCTTATGTTTGTTGAGCACTAGGTAAGGATTATGTTGTTAGGAAGGAAATTACATCCTAGAGATTATATGTCACTAATGGTTAAGTGCCTTTACCATTTGTCTTTATATTATATAATACCATTGTATAACTTCTTATTAATTAGGTTATTTTATTTTCATGGCATGTTGATGCATTTAGTTATTTAATTTGTTTTCAAAGATGTCAATGTGAAGCATATTTGCATAACATTGATAAGACAAGTAAGTTCTTATTTATATCTTTGTATGAGTTGAATGAGAAGTTTAATGCCACCCTACATCAACATATAGCTGAAATGTTAAAGCATTATGTAGGCTAAGATCACTTGATTTTAGCATCTTATAATATTGTATAAGTTGCAACTTCTTTCTTTTGTCACATATATTTCACTCTATTGTTTGTTATCATATTTTTTGTTGTAAATAACTTAAAGGTAGTCATTAATGGTAGGCAACGTTGAGTGTTAATTGTCATCAACACCTTTGATTAGACCTTATATTAAATGAATCCACTTTGCAAGAAGCTTACACACCAAACATATATGCAAATCCTGTTTAACAAGTAAACATATAATTCAACTTTAGAGGGAGTGATGCACATATCTCTAACATAAAATTTTTAAATTATCAAGAAATATATCACTTTACTTATATGACTTATATGTCTCGTATTTCTTAGAAAAGTGATTCAATTGATGGGATTTATATGATACTTATGAGATTGATGAGATTCCAATATTTTTTCTTAAAACATATTGATTTAACGTGCATATCTCTATCATAAAATTTTCAAGGACAAATTAAGTATAATATATTCTTAATAATTGTATTCATATGAAAACTCAGTATGATATTTCATATATGTAAGTGTATTATTTGTTAGTCTCATGGATAATTTCATTATCTTCACGAGCAAGATAACATCCGTTACTATGAGCTTGTACACATACTTTAAGAGCTACTCAGTTAGCTACGACACTAGGTGTATTTCCTTAAGAGTGTCCTAGAGTTCCATTGATTTCCTTTAGCAATAATATAATTATATTCATTATGTCTTTGTTTGTACTGTTTTAGAATTTGGGATATTGAATGGTTCTCAAATTATTTTATTTATTAATTTTAATATATAACTTGCTTTATTAGGTGTATTTGGAATACTAAAATATCCACAACTTCATTTTATCGATTGATTGTCATATTAATTCTTCTCTATCAAGTGTGTCAAGTTTTTATAAAATTTAAAATAAAAGTAAATTTTGCCAAAACTTAAGCGAGTTGTTAAAAAAAAAATTCTTTCAAAAGTGTACTTTTGAAGAACAATTTCACATGAATTGCTTTGCAGAGAGTGTAATATCAAGAATAGTTTAGTATTGTATACATTTGAGAGCAATGGTCACTTAAAACCTCTTTCCAAAGTACTTTTTTAGAGTGGTTCATTACTCTCCAAAGTCTGAATCACTTGCATAATACCATTTATGAGAACAATTTAAACCTCACTCTAAGGTGAGGTGAAATTGATCTCTCATATTTTTTCTAATGTAGTGTTTATGCAAAGAACGTGTTATTTTAAGATTTATTTTTATTTTTATTTTTGTAATTTCAAATTATGAAATTGTTAAATTTGTTTCATTTGAATTTATATGCTCGATCTTTCAATATTTATTTCTTGTGTTGTGTAATCGTATAATGCTCTTTTTAATATTCTTTACTTATAAGTTTTATTAAGATTTTTTTATTTATAAATTTTGTAAACAAAATAATTGTAACATCCTTCTTTTATATAAATAACTTTCTTTAATAATTTATGTTATTGAAAATATGATTAAGAAATTTGTAAGAACTTGTACAACTTTGAGAAAATAGTACAATATAGAAATATAAACTAATAAAACTTGACAAATTTATAAAATTTATCAAATCAAAAATTTGTTTATCAATGAAATAAAGATACATAAATAGATTTATATATCTATTACATTAAATTAATTATATCTGAGTGTTCTTTCCTATATTCCTTAACGAGTATAACCCTAGAACAGATCAACCATCTTTATCTTTATTCTTTCATTACCTGAAAAATATCAGTAAAAGTGAGTATTTCTCGCCCCACTAAATCTCTTTTATTATAAATTATTTTAAATAAAACTATAGTTATGACCTAACATCCTATTCTAACTCATTACTAATAATAACAACTTACATTAATAGCCATTGTATCAAAGCATATACAACAAGACAACCACCAATCAAAGTATATACAACGATTCACTCATTTTATATATATTTCTATGTTAACCTGTATGTTATAATACATATATCATATCGTCTCAATTAATATGTCACAATACATGTGTCCTAGTCGCACTCGTTGATGTACTACAACTCATATATCATAACAACATAGATCGATCTGTTACGATGCATATATTATAATCATACAAATTATATACCATTTCACATCTATGACACTTTTATATTCATCATACTTTCATAATAATTGCCCCTAGGATCCCTTGAGGACTTCATAGCATAGATAGCTGTTGGTTAGTCACAACATCACGAATACACGTGTGCCACCTCGACTCCTTTTAGCAAAGGTATAGTCAGGAGTTTCGTCACGAAATGAGTGTGTGGTCAAACGATGCATTCGCAATTTTATAAATGTGTACACTCAAGCGAATGTCATCCTTCACCCTACGTTTCCCTCATATTTTCCAAATCTTTTCCAGACTCTATACCCCAGTGTATCTCTGTAACTGTCTATATTTATTCTCTTTTTCTTTCTCAGCATTTCTCATTTTCAGTTTCATATCCTTTTTATCAATCAACATGTCATAATACATGAGTTATGATTTATATAATCTTATGTATCACCATATATATATATATATATATATATATATATTGTAATCACACTTTTCAAATTATTTGGCCCACGTATCATAATAATGAATCTCATCCTTTCTCAGTCATATTCTATTTTCTCTTACATATATCACATGCTTTCAAAATAAATCAACACTTCAATTATTCATATGAATTTACTCAATTTGGACACATATCAGCTATCAAATTATATCTATACTTATTATATTATGCCAGTCTAACATAGAAAATTATCACACAATATCACACCATGCAATCAATACAATGTGTCAATTTAACATAGAGGTTATCACACAATATCACACCATACAATCAATACAATGTGTCAATCTAACATAGAGGTTATCACACAATATCACACCATACAATCAGTACAATATGTTAAAGGTCAGACACCTTCGAACTCAGTCCAATTCGTACAATCTCAATATGGTCTTCTAACCTAAAATTTAGTATTTTGTGTCTTTTATTACTTAACTCATATATATTCTTAGTAACCTAGCCTTAAAACTTCTTGATATTATTCTAACCCGTATCTTTTCTAAGAATCTAATTTCATTAATTTCAAATGAACCCAAAACCTTTCTTTATACCAAAAATACGTTTTCACCATATGATTTCATAAAATTTATAGATTATTACTAAAATAGGTTGCTCAGATTATCATGGGATCACTATATATGTATATAAAACTAAGGCTTGAGAATACTCCCTTACTTGAAAATGGTTTCTTAAAACGAGTTCTTTGAGAGATCTAACAAAGAGGTTCCATGATATCAACGAGAATATCATCTGATAGATGAAGTTTTCTAAGTATTTCAAGATAGATATCTTAATATGAGAAGAAAACGGAAGGAAAGGAACAAAATAGAGATCTGGGCTCTGAGAAACTTACTTGAATTCAAATGAAATCGATGTTTGAGATTAGATCTAGAAGAGATTTGAAGTTCAAGAGAGTTCTCCCTTGAGAGAGGAAGGAGAGAAAACAGAGAAAATGAAGAGAGAAGGTCGTTTGGTAAAAAATAAAGGTTTTTGAGGCTAAAGTTCCTTAAATATCCTTCCAAACTCGCGCAATCTTGCTTGAGCGATAAGATTCTCGCTTGAGCGAACTCTACCCTCGCCTAGGCGAGCCTTTCTCGCCTGGGCAAGACAACTAGACAGCGAAACTACTCATCTTTCTTATATTCTCGCTTGAATGAGATATCATCTCACTTGAGCAATCTCTATCTCGCTTGAGCGAGCCTTGAGTCCGTAGAGCACCCTATCTTTCTTGCGACTCCTCGCCTAGGCAATCTCTATCTCGCTTGGGCGAGCTGCTCCCAACCTGAGCGAGACTCCTTTCTCGCCTGGGCGAGATGACAGTTGAGGCAACTTTATCTCATCTTACTTGAGCGAGATTCATCTCACTTGAGCGAGAGAGTTCCAAAACATTCTCTTCTAGAAATTCCTACCTCGCTTGAGCGAGATACCTTTTATCTAAATTTCTATTTTTCCTATACAAGAGAAATAAAATTGAGGGTATTACAATAATTATCGAATATTTTTCTTATACAATTTAGATTAACTATATCTATTTAAGTACAATATGATTTCAGACTAAATTTAAACTTTTATTTTAAGGTATAAATAATAATAATTTTAAATTCTATCCAATGTAACTCAATACCTAATGCAAGCTGAATAATCTATTTCATCAAATTTAAAGATAAGACTACATCCGAAACTGTTAGGAACATGAATCATCTCACCTAAAATCTTTTAGCTGGCTCGCTGGTCACCAATTATATGGAGGGATTAGTCCTAACTAAATCTTAAAACTAAATAATATTGATACACTATGCATGTGGGATTATTTAATTAATTAAGAGTAAGTTCTTAGTTAAGAACTTGATAACATTTTTTTCTCATGCCAGTGTTTTTTTTAAGGCAAAATTATTCTTTTTATCCCTTAACTTTAAGGTAAAATTCGTTTTCATTCTCTAACTTTTTTTTATTCATTTTAGTCCTATAACTTTAAAAAAAATTTCAAATAGGTCTTTTTCCTTTAAAGATCCTACCTCTATTAAAAAGTTTTGTCATTTTGTGTCACGTGTACTTTGCATTACTATTTATCGTTCTTCTCTTCAGATCTTAGATCTTGTCTCTGACATCTTTTCTTCTTCCTTTTCCCTTTCATCTTCATCTTCTTATACTTAAAATTTCACCTTTTTGCCACTAACACAAAATACCCACCCCAAATCTCAAACCATAAATAACCTAACTTTCTAAATACTCATAAAATGTGTCCTAAACAAGATCGGAGATCTAAAAAGGAAAACGATGAACAATAATGCATAATATACATGACACAAAATGACAAAAAAATTTAATAGAATTAGGGTCTTTAACAAAAAATGATCTATTTGAAACTTTTTTAAAAGTTAGAAGAATAAAATAAAACTAAAAAAAGTTAGAGAATAAAAAAAATTTTACCCTGAAATTAAGGAGAAAAAAAGTATAATTTTACCTTTTTTTAAAAAAAAAAGAAAAGACAAGAATGCATAGTTGTAAATAATGATATATACTATCATTTATATTGTTTGACTATATCTTTTATATTTAAAATAAATTACATTTAAATGTGAATGATGGTACAACAATACTAATGTCTTCACTATTCTTCTCACTTATTACTACTTATCGTTATAAATATGCATTTTGGTTAGTTGGGTGATGATGATGTTCTATAGTAGTTGCAGTTTGTGTTATCATTGACTATAAGCTAGAATAAAACAAGATTAATTATAATTTGGGCTACTTCCTATCTATATATTTCAAATATCAACAGATTAAGGGTTTCTCTGTAGCCCTGTTTAGTATACTCTTCTAACGTTGAGAAAAATTCATGTCATTTAAAGATCGGAGTTAAGAAAGAGAAAGTAAACAACAAATTACAGAGAACAAAAAAAAAAAAGAAGCTAAAATAAGTAATGCTGTAAAAAAAAATGTGTAAAAATTGTTGTAAGAATTAACTATATAAATAATATTATTAAGAATATGTGTACAGTGAGTCACAAACCTGACTCTACTGTCAATTAAAAAAATCAATAATATATTATTCCGACATCTTTAGTCCAAAGTATATATTAAGGATGTGTTTTGGAATTATTTTTTTATTTTTTTTATAATGGATGTGTCTTGGAATCATTGAGTCCGAAGAGTAAACATGCACAAATTACAGTTTTTTGGCTGTTTCTGTTTATTTACTTTAATTATAATTGTGGCACTTTCCATTGATTAACCCCATTGGACGGTAGATAGAATAATCAATCAGTCGATGGTCAACTAGAGAGTCTGTTAAGAAGGAGAGGGATATTGTATTAAAAATAAGAATAGGACAATAATTTAATGAAATATTTTGGAATTGTTTGAATTGGTAGCAACATGCATTTGTCATGATGAGCATCACTCTTTTTCTTTTTTTCACTACTGGATGAACTTCATTTTTATTGGAAAATATTTTAAAATAATGCATTATAGATATGATATTCATCAAATCCAATTAATATCAACACTGTCGATAAGTATGTGAAATTGAGATTAATAAAATCTGATCTAAAATTAATAATGTCTTAAATGAATTTACTTTATTATCAATTAAAATGTTAAATAATTAAAAATAATAATGATGATTCAATAAATATTTTTATATTCTTAAAAATTTACAGATAGACTTCAAATAAATTTACAATAATTTTAACAATTTTTTAATTTAAAAATATTTTAAAATTCACTTTAAACATATATATTAGAAAAAAGTTTGTTTCACCCTCTTATATGTATTTAATTATGTGCAATTTCAACTATGACTTTTGAAAATGTACAAATAAGTTATTTTATTATTTAAATGTTTAATTTTTCTATTTTTAGACAAAAATATTTTTAAATTTTTAATTTTCTCACTCTTTGCTTGCAACCACAAACAATCTTCTTTTTCACCTTCTTTTTTAATGTTTAGAATTTTTTTTTAAAAAATAAACAAGAAAATTATATGCTTAAAAAGGAAAAAAAAAATTTACACTTTTAAAAGTATAAAGTGTTATAGTAATTACTTTCAAAAAGTTATGGTTGAAATTGCACATAATCGAACATATAGGAGCAAAACAAATATTTTTTTCTATGTATTAAAAATGACATCTTAATAAATCTTTATAGTATCCTAACGTTGACCTATATATTAATTTGAAAAAAAATTAATATATCAAAAATATGTGTCTTTTTTATTTATGTCTCTCACTCTCATATAAAAATAATTTTTCTTATATATATATATATAATTTGATAATAAATATTTATTTATATTTTAAATAATATATTATTTGTTAAAATAGAGTAAAGTAATAAAGTATCTATTAATATTTAAATTATATAAAATTTGATAAATTTAATTTAAATAAATTTTCAATAAGTATTTATAGAAATAAATAAATAAATAATAAAATAAATCAAAATTTTCCTAATTTAATTTTTTATTTTTTTATTTTTCTTATTTAAATTTACTAAAAATTATGAATAATACTTTTAATTCATAAAAAATAATTATTCATCTTTTATTTTAATTTTTTATCAAAAAATATATCTAAATTTAGTCTTCATATACTTTATAAAGACTTTAACTTGATAAAATTTTAATAAATAGTTATTAAATGTTATTTATTAAATTTAACACCTATTCTATTTTATTAAGTTTCACTCTTGCTGTCATTCAAATCAATATTCGATAGAGTGTAAGAATTCATTTTAAATATTACATCTTACTGTAAATAATTAATACTAAAAAGTTACATTTATTTTTTAAATAACATGTGATTTTAATATTATTTTAATCAAAATCACTTGTATATAATTATATAATTATAATTTATTAATTTTATTTTTATATAAAAAGAGATTTTTACATCTTGTTCACACAAGTATGAATTGTGGAATCAAAAGTTACAAGTAGTTAGGAATAGTTAAGCAACCAAAAGAAAGCTCACATGTTCAGTGTCTCATGACGTAGATTTAATTAATGATCAATTTTACTTACATAATTATTACTTAAAATGATATATTCATGTATATTTCAGTTGAAAGAAATTATTAGTACATATATTTAACTAATATATAGATGTATTTTTATTTTAAAGTCAAATTCATTCACATTCTATAGAGATTATTACATGAATTTATAGTTAAAAGTTGAAAATGAAAAGTTTTAAGCTAATTTATTAAATTTGAAGTATTATATATTAATTAATAAATATAAAATAACATGAATGATATTTTTATATAAGTTTTTTTCATACTTTTTATTTTATAAATGAAAAAAATATTTTTAGGTAATTGCATTTTTTTATTTATTTTTTGCTAATTTTGAACTTTTATTACTTTGGTCTTTGGGTTTAGAGGTTAAATATTTTATTAAAAATTAAAATAACTGATATATTAATTGAGGATAAAAAAAATATCTTCATGAAAATGAAAAAAAGAGTCATAAACTTAAGTACTACTTTACATAACATTTTAAAAATATTATAAGTTAAATATATCCATTTTATTGATACAACTTTATAAACTGATCCAATAAACTATAAAATAGTTGAATGATTAATAGACACAACTTTATATTTATACCTATCATGCAAGTTAAAGTAAAAAAAAAAAAAAAAAAAGATCTTATTACAGAATAAATATAATAACTAATGCATATGGAAATAATTTTTCTTTTATAATTTTTTTCTAAAACATGCTCAATAGTATGTAATAAAAAATTAAATAATAATAATAATAATATTTAATATTTATTAATAAATTTAAACAAATAAAAGAGGCCATATTACATGATAAACGACTAAGGTGGGAGTGGATAAGTTTATTTTGTTAATTTTAAAAATAAAAAATTAATTAAAATTAAATAATTCAAATTAAAAAAAATTTAAAGTGATATAATTTAATAAAATGAGTTATTTTAATTTATTTTTATAATTTAATAAATTTATTATACATCTATATATTTTTATTAAAAATTATAGTATTTAATGTTATTAATGTATTAAATTTTATGATATTTTAAATTTTTTAATATATACTTAAAGACACATGTTAAAAATATTAATATTATGTTTGGTATGTATTATTTTTAATAAAATAAAAATTACTTATATATATATATATATATAAAAGTAATTTTATATATATATATATATATATATATATATGCGCGCGTGTGAGTCTACGGTAATTCAATTCGTAAATTTCTTGTCTTATTCAAAGGAAAAAAGGCGAACAAAATATTGGCTTATTCTTTAGGGTAGGATAAAAGAATAATAAGCTATAAGGTATTTTTTATTATCAAACTTTGCAAATAGGAGTGAAAAATATAGTAAGAAGTGCTTTAGTTTTTACAGTACTTAAGCAACCCTACTTATAAGCAATGATAACGTGGATGGTCTTTTTATTAAATATATAAGTTAAAAACTCAAATAAAAAATTATATACTATAATTTCTTTATTAAACATTAAAAACATAAATTTATTGAACATATATTAAAAAAAAGTTTTTTTAAAATTTAAGATAAGCAATAGGCTTCAAAGTTGTTCACATATTCATTACCTTAAATCATTTCTGATCTTCCTGTATTGATTTTTCTCCCCTCAGTTATTGTTAGGGAAGTGGACAAAGGGAGGAACCCCGTAACCTTCGTCTTGAAACAATTCTCTTAGGGATATATTTTTTATTCGAAAAGCAGAATTTGTGGATGAAATAAGAAATAAAACAGAGAACAATGAGATAATTTGGTTATTAAATGTGGTTGCCTTTGTATGAAAATATAAGCATATTTTAGTTGTGAACCCTGTTTAGAAAAAGAATATTGGGTGCTGATGTTTATGGTAATACTGCTATCTTTTTTAAAGCTATTTGCCAAGGAATATTCATTGATATATGTAATGCCACTGGGAAGCAGATGTAGGACATTATACGATCAAGTTTTATAATTGATATATATAAACACGAGAACAAACAAGTTGTTTGGCCAACTTTGGAAGCATCCCAATTTTTGTATAGGGAGAATAATTTTGGCGCATAATTAAAACAAGCCAGTTTCAATATAGTTTTGGATTTTTCTGGTTTTAAAAATGACCCTAATGGGGTCAATTGAGTATAATCAAAGCAAATAGCAAAATAGTCAAGTAAACTTTGGTTGGCACATGAGCAGTGGCATAAGTAGTGATTTTTCTCTTTATAAGGATAAGATTCCCAAACTTGTAGTGATTAATGTAGTGATCAAAGTCTCAATCTGTGGTCTTGACTCAAGAAAATAAGTTCAACAAGTCGAATGTAAAATAATATGTACTTAAGCACTAGCAGACATTGACCCTATTATACAAATGTGTTTTGCAACCTATAGGAATTAATCATGAGTTATGAAAAAATGGAAATTACTTATTTCAAGTAAAACAGATTGAAACATAAATATTTTTTTTCCTCACACCATTGATGTTCCAAAGTCATATTGAAACTCAATTAATTCAAACTGAGTTAAATAGAACTATTAAAAGAGGTAAAATATTTTAATATCAATTATTTTTATTCATTTACTTAAACTTTAAAAAAATTTCCTTATAATTTTTTTAATCTATATAATATTACATAAAATAATAATTTATTTATAATAATTTTTTATTAAAAATTTTAAAAGTCAAAATTTTAATTATTAAATACAGTTTTAATAACAATTTATTATGTATATTTTCTTATCTGAACAACGTTGCACATATTAAAAAAATATATTTAAAACTTAAATTAATTGATGTTAGTAAACATTTATAAATGCTTCTTCACACCTCAACCTATAAAGTTGAAATTATTTATTAAAGAGACAAAGATAGTAAAAATTTATTAAAGTTAATTATTATATATATATATATATATATATATATATTCAATAATATTATGCAAATTAACAGTTTAATTAATAAAATCACATTTTTTTATAATTAATATTATTTAATAAGACGAGTGTAACATTATTATATTTGTAGTAAGTTGATACGGTGATCTTTATACATGCATATAACTGCATGTACGTGGGCGAATATATATTTATAGGCCTGTGCCCGCGACAAAAATTTCACATGGATACAGCTACAGAATGTAATCGAATTATCTAAGATGCTTTTTATTTTTAGAAAATGATTTTTAATTATAAAATTCTTAATTTTTTATTTTTAAATATTTTTATCAAAATTATATAGATATTTAAAAATAAAAAGTTATATAAAGTAAGGTGTCAGTTTTATAATTAAAAAATTAAAATTATTTTTAATAAAATAATTCATGTATCCCAACTATTTTAGGCCATGTGATGTGTAAGACAAAAAAATAAATTTAATTTAAATAAATTTATTTACAATATCACTAAATTATAAATTATTATTCAGTTACAATGATTAATTTTTTATAATAATGATAATACAAATCTAAATATATAGACATATTTTAATTAATTGATTGTATTAAAAAATGTATATTAATAATATATTAAAATTAAATTCTAAAAATTTTGTAATAGTAAAAATAAATGTTGTAAATTAATACTTTAAAGGAATTTAAAATCATGTTAAAAGTATATAAAAATTACACTAAAAATATATTTAATAGTATTTTAATAAAAAAAATTATTTAATTTCCTAACCAGTATTCTCATTTTCCTAGTATAAATATACCCACCTGTCTTATTTTCTAGAGAGCACATGCACTGAAATTTCTCCTTTTTTTTTTAGAATGAACTAATATATCAGTGTTCACAATGATCATTTACTATGACTGCTAAAAGTGCATCACGAGAGATGCGAGGAGAGAGAAGAAAAGATAGAGAATCTTTTATGGTTATAATGAATGAGAGTGACACAGTATTCAATTCTAAGGTTTGAATTGGCCACCCCACCATGCAACTTTCATGACAACTGATCAACAAGAAGCTGGCAAATGTGCTTATGTCATCAGAATATATAAATCACTATCCCCAAACAAAAAGCAAATAACCAAGTCTTCAAGACCCCACAAACCACATTGTCCACACCATGCATGAACCTTAATAAACAAAGACCAAAAGAGCACATTGTCGAAAATATCTTTAATCATTTTTATTTGCTTAATTCAAATTTTGACCTAAACTAGGTAGTTCTTATGTATGAACATAACAAAAGAATAAAATACTTCTATTTCTTTTTTTATGAGCTAAAATACTACTAAATTATACTAGAAAATTGTCAGCTAGCTCTTTTCTTCACAAGTTTTTCCTTTAATCTGTTTTTAACATAATATCCCACGGTTACTATAGAACTAGACAACATTTTGATTGAGTCAATTAGGCTTAATGTCACCATAGCTAAAATCAACCCACTCAGGATAGCAACTTGGAGCAAATTCACCAGCCCTCTCATGGCCGTAGTTAAGACCATTGACAAAATCATAAGGATATCCAAAGCCAAAATCCATGAACATCTCGTTAGATTCACCACCAGCATGTTCCGGAAAAGATACACTCTTGTTGTTGTTCAGTGCAATTGAAGTTGAATCTGAAATGCTTGAACCTTCTTGAGACAATGACACCAGGGGCTTATTATTGGTCATTGAACTTGCACCAATTTCTGAGACAACATCCATGACCTCTGGACTGTACAATTGATCACTAGCTTGGTCAAAATTCATGTTTTTTTCATTAATGTTGAATCCATAACTAGTAACATCTGAGATTGGCAGCACTGAGGGTGAAGAATTTTGGTTTTGTGAAGCAGGGAAATCTGAATTTGGGGTCTTAACATTTTGGGTTAGTAATGGTTTGGTTGAAGGATGAGTGTCATTGTCAGTCAATGGTTTGAGGCTAATTTTTCCTGCCAGTATCTTCTTCTTCAGTTTGGTGTTCCAGTAGTTTTTCACATCATTGTCTGTTCTGCCAGGAAGTCGAGAGGCTATGGCTGACCATCTGGACATGCAAGAACACAAATTTCATTAGAGTGTCACATAGCTTATACTTAGGAAAATGATTGTGCATTAGTGTAAGCGATCACTAACTTTAAGAATGGATTTGATTCATAAAGTGTAGAGTTATACTTCCTAATTAAAAAATTAACAATTATAATTTAATATGGTCATAGTTTATTATATACATGTTTACATTTCATCTTGATACCTCCATTAATTTTTACAACTTACACTGTTTAATTATACACATCACTTTATTGAAGCTAAGTTTGAAAGTTAATTGAAATAATTTAGAAATAAGTTTTATTAATTTTTTTTACATTTCTTAATAAATTTTTTATTATTTTATAACGCATGCGTTAAATGAAAAAATATATACATTTATTATCTTGAAAACATAAATATCGTTTAATATTTTATTTAATCATTAAAAAAATTATAAAAATATATACATTTATTATCTTGAAAACGTAAATATCTTTTAATATTTTATTTATTAATAAAAAAATTTGTAAAAGTAAATATATTTATTGTCTTCAAAAATCATTTAATATTTTTATTTAATAATATTTAATAATTAAAAAAATCCGTAAAAGTAAATACATTTATTATTTTAAAAACGTAAATATCGTTTAATATTTTATTTAATAAAAAATTCATAAAAATATATATTTATTATCTTATAAATGTAAAAGTCATTTAATATTTGTATTGAATTATAAAAAAAATTCGTAAAAGTACATACATTTATTATTTTAAAAACATAAAAATTATTTAATAATTAAAAAAATTCGTAAAAGTAAGAAGATTTAGGATTATTGTTTGAAAAACACTTGCCTGCTTCCCATTTGGCTATAGAGGGAGCAAATGATGTTGTCCTCTTCTTCAGTAAAACCTCCATGTTTGATGTTTGGCCTTAGATAATTGAGCCATCGTAGACGGCAACTCTTGCCACACCGTCTAAGGCCTGCATATAATAGTATATACCATGACGTGATATTTTGAAAATAAAAAGAAAAGACAGAAAGAGAGAGAGGGAGAAAGAAAAAATCAAAGTAAATAGTTGACAATTTAAGGTTTGCTAATCACGCAAATATTTTATGTAAATAAAAATGTTAGTAGATTGAGAGATTGATTAAGAGAGTAGAACAGAGGAAACTCCCAATCCTTGTTTCATGGTGTGTAGGGTTCTCAAGGTATTTAAGATTATGCCCCCATATTAAGGAAACATGACATATGCTGAAAAACATAGGTGTCTACTAGTGGTCTCGGAAATTGCACAAATGGTGGAAATGGAAATAGATAAAAACACCAGCATTTGTCTGTGTGTAGCTCAAACTGAAATTGAAGAAGCAACAATGAAAATGATAATTGAAAATCAAGTAAAATGCATGTATCAGTAACACAGAAATCCCAAGCTTTATTATTCATGTTGAATGAAGCAAAATAAAAAATCATGTTAATTTTCTGGAGATGGGTAGCCAAGAGAAGTTTTAGAACAATCTATGCAAATGGGAAGTGAAAAAAAAAAATCATTGATTATTCCCATTTTAGAAAACTTGCTTTCTTTTCATTTTCATGGCTTGTTGGTTGCCCTTGAATTGGAAGAAAAATATGAGCAAGTATTAATTAATGAAAATGGGTGCCCAAAAAAAAGCAAGTGTTAGAATAATCAATGTATGCTAATGGGAAGAGAAAAAAGACCAGCTTTTTTTGGCAATGATATCCAATTTCCACCAGTGCCATGAGCCTCTACATAAGTCTTGAGAGTTGCATCTTCTTCAGGAGACCATGGTCCTCTCTTAACGTTGGCTTTGTCACAGCAAGGAGCTCTTCCCATGGCCACTCTCACTCAGAGACTCCAACTAAAGAAAGAAAGAAGAATGACATCTAAGGCTTCACTGGTGAGGATCTTATAAAGATGGTGTCATCTGAAGCTGCGGGACCCAGTCAACTACTGGACAAAACAATGTATTTAACTAGTATTAATTAATAAGATTAGATGTGAAACATTGAGATTGTTAAAAGGTTAGTAAAATCCAATTTCAGTTCAAATCCTAGGCTTCTTTTATCCTAGAAATGAGTGTTTAGTCCAACGTTTATTCTGAGCAACTTTTCTTTTGTAATGTATTGACAGTTTTAACTCCCCTTTTCTTTTCCTTTTTTTTCTAGAATATTAAAATTCAAACGTTCATTAAAATATATTTAGTGATACATTTTTGAGTGATTAAAGTTTATTTTACAAGTTAAAAGCTTATTTAAGAAAAATAATATTATATGTTTGATAAAATAACTATTTTAATTAAATGTATATTTTTTTAAAATGTTCCTCTACGGAATATCTTAGCTTTCTAACTTCTACCTAAATATATTATTTTTCTATTTTTATTCATTATATTGTTTTTTATAATTTGTCATTCACTTATTTATTTTTTTATCGTTTAAATAATAATATAAATTCATTTATATTATCTCATTTTATGGAAATAAAATATTTTATAAACATGAATAAAATTTTGATAATATCATCTTATTTTTTAAAATGGTAAATAATTTCAAATAAATAAAAAATTGTCAATTTATAAGTGAAAAAAAATCAAATTCCATTTATTTTAATAATTTTATCTGAAATATTTTTTGCTAATCCGAAATATTTTTTTTAATCTACCTGTTTTATTATTATTATATTTTATTTTAATTATTTGTATAAAAAATTAAACGGCTATTAAACTATGATAAAAAAAATGCTAAGAAGATGACATCTCCAATCCTATTGGGCAGAGTGCCACTGGGCATAATATATTTTATAAATTTATATTATTTAATTTTATTACACTTAATAAAATTCTAAAAAAATTTGAATTTATAAAAAAATTAAATATAATGTTAGAGATATAAAATTTTAATTTAACAACTAATTTTATGATAAAATCTTCTAATAAAAATTATAAAATCATATAATTATTATAATAATTTATATTGATACAATTTCATTTTCTCAATTTAAAAATATAATTATTAAATTTATTTTATGAAATGCTTTTAATTTAATCAGTTAACTTATGATTTTTTATCTTTTAATTTATATATATATATATATATATATATATATATATATATATTATGAAAAAAACTGGTTGTGATATAACATTGAATACTATATTAATTAAATATAATATTTTTATATCTTTGATACTTTTATATAAAATATAATTTTATTAATTTAACAGTTAAATTTTAAATATATATTATTTTATTAATAGAAGTCAGTTCAAGTGATAAGTTATTCAGTAAGATTTCAAGTTCAACTCACTACGTTTAAATGCGTGACTAAAATATATATATATATATATATATATATATATAATTTTAATTATATGTGTTAAATTTTATTAAAATTAAATCATTATAAAAATACAATTAAAACTATTTTTATTTTATATATTTTATAAAAAATAATAATAATAATAATTTATTTTTTAATTATTGTGTTTAATTGCTCATTTATTTCAGTTATTATATGTTTAAATATATATTAAAAAATATTTTTAATTGCTATGAAAATATTTTAAATGCAACATTAATATAGCATTAAATATCATATTTATTAAATACAGTAAATAATTAATAAAATAATATAATTAAATGTTGTGCTATTAAATATAATATATTTATTAAATGCTTGAATTTTCATATTTATGAAAAGGTAATTGTTAGGATGTCTTTTCATTTTATAAGATTTTTATGTCTTAACCAATAAAAAATAAACGCGTACAAAACAACTGTCCACTTTATGAGTTGATTTTTTTTAATTTAAATAACTTTTTAAAATTTGTAATATTAATAAAATTTTTCAAGGTCAATAACTCAGTTACATAAAATATTTAGTGTATATTTTTAAAAAATTTTAAAAAGTAGTTTCATGTAAAATATATTTTTTAGGATGTTAAAAATATGCTTGCTATGTGTTAAATATTCTAAGAAATGTTGTGCAATGTTTTATAGAAATGTTTTTATCTGTTTAAATACATTTTTTAAATATTAACTTATAAAATGATTTTTATTTGATAATTGATTAATTTTATTTATACTATTAAATAAATTGATGTTTATTTAATGATTTTAAAGTTAAAATAAATTTTAAAAAAATTGATATAAAAAGTTTACAATACAACTTAAATGAGACTTATTCTACCACATTGACAATTTTACCATCCTATTCTCTTATATATTCTCTTATATCCTCAATGTGATGTATGTTTATTATAGTTCTTATTAGGTAAAAGGTTGTAAAGATGTGAATGAAGTATGAGGGGGAAAAAATAAAAAAAGAGGAATAATGATTATAAAGAAAAAAAAAGTCATAAGAGATAAAAAAAAAAAAAGTGAACATTATTATATTCTTTAACTTATAAAAATATTTTAAATAACTCTTTTTTGTCAAAAATGTTAATAAATCATTGTTCATTTTTTTCATTTTAATAAACTTCATAAAAATATAATATATTTCATAGAATTTTTTTATTGCCTTTTCTTTTTCTTTTTTCTTTCTTTTACACCTTATTGACACATTCACAATTAGGGATGAAAATCATAAATAAGTCTGATCTGTTTAATAATTTTAAAACTTGAACCTCACCTGTTTGTCATAGGTTTTTTTATTAAGTATAGATTAGCCGTTTTAAAAGTCTGATTTGATCTGTTAGTCTTTTTAATAACCAACTTTATATTGAAACATTTAATAGGTCATCAAACTTCTTTGTAAATAGACTATTAAACTATCTAAATAGATTTTTTTTTTTTAAAAAAAAAGTCATAACATTTATATATAAATTAAATTATTAAAATTTAATTAATTGATAAAATTAAAATTTATTTATATTGACCTATTAGAATTGCCTCCTAAAATCTATAATTGTCTTAAGAAATCCAATATTCATACATTATTAGAACTTTTTTCTCTTAGAAGGTATGTAGAAGAGACTTTCTTCAACTCTAACAAAAAGTATTGTAGTTTTTAATTTAAGATTTTATTATTTTAAAATTTAATTGATTTAATATATTATTATATTATAATTTTTATATAAAATTATTTAATATATTATTATAAATTTTAAATAGGCTATTCTAATAGGCCTAATAAATTTTTTATTAAGCTCAAGTTTGGCAATAGACTTTTTAAAAAATTTAAATTAAACCTATTAATCAAATAGGCTAAGCCGGATTAGGTTTTAAAAAGACTAGGTCTTAAGCTCTTGTTTGACGCTTTGACTTGTTTTCATCCTTATTCACAACTTATTTCCTTTCTTCTTTTTTTTATCTTTTCTTTTATTTTTTTTCCTTTTTTCACCTCTAAATATCATTGTTGTTGCCATATTCCTTAGTTTTCCTGTGAATCCAAGACCCAATCCAAAAATTTACTAAAAATAAAAGTCTTAAAAGGGGTAAGAAATAATATGTAAAGATAGAAATAAGGATATGAGAAAATAAAAAAGAGGACTTTTTTTTTTTAGAATTCAAAGAAGAAAGAAAAAGGTTGGTGATAATATGGAGAAGAGGTAAAAGAAGGAAGAAAAAAAGAAAAAAAAAATAAGCAACTAAAAAATTAGTAAGAATATAATATATTTTTATTAAAATTTACATTGAAGAAGATGATGAATAGTAATTTAAAAAATATACATTTTTTATGAATTTTTTTATTTTAATCACTTTTATAAATTAAGGGACCGAAATAAAAAAATGTTAAACAAATAAATCAAAACAAAATAAAAAATTAATAGACTAATTTTTTAATTTAGCCTAATTTTTAACATAATCTTTATGACAAGAATAGATTTATTTTTAAAATAATTTTTAAAAATTTCAGAATCAAAATTAAATAAAAAAAACTTAGAAGACCAAACAAAAATAAAATTGATAAAATTAAGAGTTGAAGTAATAATTTATTAATTTAATCTAGTTTTAGAAATAAAAATATAAAATAATAACATGATACTATAATAAATAAATACAAAATAAGATTATAAAATTAATAAATCATAATAATTTTTTGTTACAATAATTAGAAAATAGAAAAATAATTTAGCATTAAAGGTACTATTATTTCTATACTTTATCCAAATTATATTATTCATTACTTTATTTAGTTGAATATTGCTTTATTGCCATTTCTAATTTTTTTTATAATTGGCTGTTTTTTAAATTTATCATAATATTATATATATATATATATATATATATATATATATATATATATATAATATACAAGTAAGAAAGGGTATCAATATCATTAAATAGTATAGGCATTTTAGAATTTCTTTTCTAAAATAATTTATTATTTAAAAATATAGTTTAAATTATACATTTACTTTGACACACATTTACGAATTGGTCCCTATATTTTAAAAAGTTATATTTTCATTCTTATGATTATAAAGACATTAACAATGGAAGAAATTAAATTATAACATTAGTTATTTTAAGTATATATACTAACACATTTTTTTTAACTATATGAACTAAAATATAGGTTTTTTTAAATATAAGAATTAATTTAAATTTTAATCAATTATAATTTTAAAAAAGTTGCATAATTTGAATTTGAGTATCATAATTAGGTATTTATGCAACTTTTGTAAGGACTAATCATCTAACTAAACTTATATTTTTATATGATATACAAGTTTAAATATGTGATTGGTTTTTATAAATATAACATATTTTGCAATAATTTTTTATAAATTTTTTATTAGAATTTAATCTTTGAAATATTAAGAAGTTAAGATTTTGTCTTACTGTTAATTCTTTTCTGTTAAGTGCTAAGTTAGTTAATATAAAACTAGTTCAACACTTTTACGTGTTAAATTTTTAATATTTTATTATTTAAAAAATATTTATAAATAAGTCTCTAAAAATATTTTAAATATTTACAAATAAGTCTCTTTTCCTTCTCATCCCCTTACGGGCTACCCTTCCCCACACCTTCACTCCTTCTCCTTTCCTTTTACCCTACCCACACCTTTAACCCTTCCTATTCCCTTTTATTCCACCTGACACTCCTAACCCCAACTTTCCCCTTCCTCTCTTCGCTACCCCACTCCACACCTTATGTAACAACATAGTTCATGTAGTCCATGAAAAAGCTTCTACCTTTGATATTGATGATGTTTAAATCTTGTTTATGTAATAACATAGTTAATTTTGAAGCACATAGGTTGTTTCATGTCTTGAACAAGACATAAGTTTACATGCAATTTTTTGTTAGGAAAGAGAGAGAGAGGATATGGTGGATGATGGGTGCTAGGCAAGCGGGGAGGATGTGGAGAAAAAAAATGGTAAGTGGGATAAGATTGAAAACTAAATTGTAAATATTTAAAATGTGTCTATGAACTTATTTATAAATATTAATTTTAAATATTAAAAAATTAAAATGATGTGATATGATACTTAGAATGTTGAACTGACTCTTCGTCAGTTAATTCAACACTTAATATAAAAAAGTTGATAGTAAAGACTAAATTCTAACTTTTTAACATTTTATGAATTAAATCTTAATAAAAAAATTTATAAAGACTTATCACAAAATATGATATATTTATAAGAACTAATCACATATTTAAGATTATATCAAAACATGTATTTTAACAAATTATAATTATATTTAAGATATGTAATTACACTATTCCTCAAAATCTTAGAAGATCACTTTTATTATATGAATAAGTTCATAAATTTTCTATCATAATATAAATAAGTAATTCTTATTATATCGACTCAAAATCTCATTAATTAGTTTTTTTTACTACTTTCTCTGTAAATGGATAAAAAAAATCAACGTATCTAGTCTCTTTTTTTTTTCTTCTATTAAATCAACTTAAAAAAACTAGATAAGCTTAAATATATTTTTTTGTCTGTGATAAAAAGTATTTATCATATGTGAATTATTCTTTATATTTTATTAATTATAATTTTTTATTAATTTATGTATTTACCAAATAACAAGTCAATAAGTTTTATTAATAAATATATATGATTTTAAACTATAAATGATATTTAACTTAAATATATAAGTTTTCAGTATTTTTGAAATTCACAATTCTTTTATTTGGTGACTCATTTTTAATTTTTTAGACAAATTCACAAAATAATATTTTTTTAATTTTTAGTTAAAATATACTTTCAGTTCATATAGTTAACACTTATTTATAAATTATTCCTTACATTTTTAAAAAATTAATGTTTTAGTTCTTATATAGGTATTTTATTTTGTTTTAGTTTTTTTTGTTATAATATTATTAATGTGGACTAAAATGTAAATAATAGAGAACAAAATGTAACAAAATGCTTGTTTAAGGTCTAAAATGTAACTTTTTTAAGTATAAAAATTATTTAATAAATGAATGTCAACTATAGAGACCAAATATATAATTTAACTAAAAATTAATTACAAAATAATAAAATTTTAATTAATTTTGATGTTTAATAATTAATTTATGTAAACTATTATCTCTATATATATACATATATATAATTCTTATCTTTAATTATTTTCATGAAAATATTTTAAAATAAAAACCTTATTTTTATACCATAATACTTTTGAAAATTATTAGATTTTTTTATTATATGCAAACAATTTATTTTTATTATTTTTTATCCACCTTAAAATTATATAATATATTATAAAAAGTTAAAGGAAAAATTTGGAAGAGGTTATGACTATTTATAAATTCTTTATGCTTTATTTTAATAAATTTAATGGTTAAATTTATGATATGATAAATTTTTTTAAAAAAATTATTGAATAAATATTTAAATAAATTATATATTTAAATATATCCAAAATAAAAAATAATATAAAATTTTTAATTAAATACACATACAATGTAAACCGTTTGGTCATCATCTAATCATAATGATTATTGAGAATTATTGTATTTTGTAATAACTATTTTTATTTTTATATTTTTTTACTATTCAAGATGGCTAAAAGCCTAAAAGAACCAAAATAGAGATTAAGAACCCAACCTAGGGTCCAAACACCTAAAGAATTAAGACACATAAAAGGAAGAAAGGACTAAATCAATACAAGATCAAGTTAAGGAATCTTCTAATTTTAACTTATAATAACTCCTTTAAAAGTAATATTTTTTTATTTTTTTAAATTGATTAACAATGTAGAAAATTTAACACGGCAATATATTAAAATTAAAATTTTTTTATATAAAATAAATTAGGTTAAATTATCTTTCATTATGAATAAAATTACAAGTTTTAAATAAATAATTTACATATCTTTATATGTTTTATTTAGAATATAATTAACACAAACTTCAAATGTTTGATATTATGAAATTAATTTTGGTAAAATTAATATTTTCGTCCTCCAATTTTAAGATAAATTTTAATTTTGTTCTCAAACTTTTTTTTTGTCTATTTTAATTTTAACTTTAAAAAAATATTTCAAATATATATATTTTTTTATTAAAAATTACTAATTCTTGTTTCTATTTTATTTTTCTTGACAAGAAATTGAAAGAGATATTTGATAACTACCATTGAAAACATATGAAATTATTTTAGCTGCAATTTAAAATATGAAGAAAAGAAAAGCAAAAGATAAAACTTATGAATACACTTGTCAAATTTTTATTCAGCATCTATCATAAATATCTATTATTTACTTCATCTATCACAAATATCTATTATTTACTTATTCTTAAATCAAGTTTCACATGTTAGAAAAAATATACAAGAAGAATAATATTGATGAGGAAAATTCATTAAAAGTGTGTATAATTGTTTGTCTAAATAAATAAAATTTGCAACAACTAACATTGGATTATAATGGTATTGCAAATTAGCATGCATTTAAGCAATAAAAATTAATTAACTCTAACTTCCAGTATTTTAACATGCAACAGTAGAGTTGTAGAACGGTTTATATAAAAAGAAAAGGCAATAAATAAATTGAATCAACTATCCAAAAATATATGTTCAGTAATTCTAATGAAAGGAGGAATACCCGATTGAAAAAATATGAAATTGAAAAAATTCAAATGAATCACAAAATATATCAATACTCAAAATACACCTACAAATAATTTCTCTAAAACATTGAATCTCTTTTAGTCTTTTTATATTAAGCGCATTGAAACACAAAATAAAAACAAGAGAAAAAAAAGAAGGAAAGAGCAAGAAGAAATGAGAGAGACAAAGAAGAAAAGGGAAGGAGAAGAAGAAGAAAATGAAGAAGTGATTGAGATGTAAACCAAAAATATGAAGATGATGATAAACAATATACTCATAGTACACATAACAAAAAATGACAAAAACTTTCAACAGATTTAGTTTTTTTAATAAAAAATAACTTGTTTAAAATATTTTTACAAGTTAGAGGATTAAAATGAAAAAAAATTGAAAGATAAAATTAAAATTTACTTTAAAATTAAAGGACAAAATACTAATTTTATCATTAATTTTTACTTGTATAATAAAAATATTAAATTATGATTAAAATAGCAAAAGATTTTATATATTTAATCATTTGTTTAAGTTTTATATACATGTTTTCAGTTTATGCCTGTTTTATTATGATTATTTTTTGTTCACGTCTACATGTATTTCATCACTAGTCATCTGTTCACTATATTGATTGCAAGAAACGAGGTGCTAGAAAAATATAGGAGTCAAATTTGATTTGTTTATGCGAACTGATCGTTTGAATAAACATTTTCCCTGATTGGATTGTTGATTACGAATCCTTTTTTCTTTGTTTGGCTTGTATTTGATGACACAACTTAATATGATTAAAAAGTTTGCTAATTTATAAATCGTTTCTATTTGAAAAAATAATTAAAAATATTTTTATTTAAAAAATAATGTTTAATAATCATATATAAAGGTTAATAAATTTTATTAAAAATAATGTTTAAAATTATCAATGTCCAATGACAGATGATAAAAAAAATGTATAACTTTATTAGAAATTACAATAACACATAAAATTTATTACATAATATAATAATATAAAATGATAAAATATGAGAGTTATACAAAGATAAGATATAATACGAGAATTATTATATTTAATAATATATTTGATATACATTCAGATAATAAAGTCTTTTTATTTAATATTTGAGATAAAAAAAAGCAATAAAAAAATATAAATTATATTCAAATGATAAAATTACTCTTTTTACTAAAATTAATATATTTTTAAATTTTAATATAATTTTTATTAAAACAATGAAAATCAAATACAAATTTAATTTTTAAAATTTATATTAATTTTAATAAAAGATTAAATTTGTCATTTCAATATGGAATATGATAGAATAATGTTCGGTTAATGAAAATGATATGATAGGAAATAATATAATACTAGAGTTGGATAAATATAAAATATGATAAAAGAAAGGATATATATTTTTGTCCTATTATATATTTGATATGCATTAGGATAGTAAAAGAAATAATACCATGTCATTCCGTTTATTAATAAAACAAAACAAAATAAGATATAAATTATATTTAAATGATAAAATTTATCTTTTATAAAAATTAATGATTTTTTACAAATTATTTAACTTTTTGACTTTTTAATATATATTAAAAATAAAAAAAATAAATATATTTTATAAAAATAAAATTAGTATTTTTGTCGCTTAATTTTGAAGTAAGTTTTGATTTTAACCTTCTAATTCTTTTATGTTAAAACTCTAACTTTATTAAAAGGTTTTATAATTTTTTTCATATATATTATGTAAGTATTGTTCATCGTCTTCTTCAAATATGTTCTTTCCGCCTTTTTCTTGTTCCGCAAACCACTCTTCTTCATGATAGTCTTAATTTGCTAAACTTTGAGTGTGTTATGCATTTTAATGATGTGCTAGTTCTGAAAACTTATAATACTTTTTTTAAAAGTTCCTTTGAGAATGCTTTGACATGCACATTTCTTTGTCAAATCTATCTCCATTGTTCTGCAATTGTAAAGGGTGAAACTTGTCAATACATGCATTTTCCCAACCAGCTACAAATTATTCTTGGGACAACTTTATTTTACCATCCTTGTTCAAGCTTTATCATTCAGTTCTGCTGTATAGAACTCCTTATGATCATCTTTAGAACAAGTAAAGGTGATGCTTGAAGTGGAAATAAACCTTTTATATGAATCGAAATATATCCATACTTATGACTTCTTTTTTAATGTTTTTCTTTTTCAAGCCAAGTAATAATAACAACATATTTTCTAACACATTCTTTGTAACATGCATCTCACTATTGATTAAAATTTATTAAAAATACAAAAATTATGTGAGTCTCACTCTTTCTTACTCTTAAATTAATATTTTTTTCTCATATTTTTTTAGTTTTCAATAAATTTTAATCAATAATAAATAATGTGTTATTAAAATTCTTTTTTCAAATTTAATAGATGAAGAGATACTTAAACTACTTTGAAAGTTCACGAAATCATAGCTTATCAATCCTTTAACATTAAAGAAGTTGATATGATTTTTTAAATTATCACCTCATCTAAAGCACTAAATTGCTAAAGTAGATCACAGTTTAATATATTTATTATACTATTTTTTTTCATTGTTATACCTAAACTCTACTATTCTCTGTTATTAGCACTTATTAGAAAGCTCCCAGTTTGAACCTACAACATTTCCACAAAAAAACTTAGTAGTATTCAAGCTTTTTGATAAAGTTTACACGTGTGTGGCTTTTAAGCTCAAATGGATATAGTATTGGGCGGCTCTTACATGTTGAACAATTACAAATCAACATAAAAAAAAAAAATGAAAACAAAGGAGAAACAAAGGGAGAAGGATAAAGAAAAAAAAAAAGGATAAAGAAGATGAAAATGTTGACTGAGCCAGTATCTTTTAGACTAAAAGTAAACACTTAAAGTTTGTCAGTTTCATTGTTTTTCAAATGCGTTGTTCTTTTGTTACACTACGTTTAAGACTTTGCTGTTAGTACGTGGGATAGTTGCCTATTTTCTAGTTCAATCAGTTGTAGAGCTAAGCCTATAAACTTGGCTCGTTTCTATTTGATTTGGATAACACAAAAACTCAGTTTCTGTGCACTAACAACTGGCATCAGAGCTGGTTAGACATAAATGAAAGGAAGCAGCAGACTTCAATCATGGCGAATACGGATAGCAATTTCGTGCAACCAGCAATTCCAAAATTGAATGAGCATTACGACCATTGGGCAATGTTAATGGAGAACTTCCTAAGATCGAAAGAGTACTGGAATCTTATAGATTCATCCAGGGATTCCACAACATATTGATGGGGCTGTCATACCAGATAATGAGAAGAAAAATTTGGAGTAGTTGAAATTAAAAGATTTAGAGGTGAAAAACTATTTGTTTCAAGCTATCGACCGAACTGTGCTTGAAACAAATTTAAAAATGGGGACGTCGAAGGAGATTTGGGACTCATTGAAACAAAAATACCAAGGTACTGCTAGAGTGAAACGAGCTCAGCTACAGGCTCTAAGATGTGAATGGGAGATTTTACAAATGAAGAATGGAGAATCAATTAGTGTAGTGTGTTCCATTGAAGAGTCTCATGATTTGGATTCCATGACTGTAGATGAGCTCCAAAGCAGTCTTTCAGTGCATGAGCAGCGAATGAATGACCACAATTCACATGAAGAACAAGCATTGAAGGTTGCACAAGAAGAGGCAAGCATTGGTCGTGGTCGAGGAAGAAGTGTTTTTCGAGGCAGAGCTGCACGAGGAAAAGGTAGAGGCAGAGGAGGTAGACAACCTATAGACAGGGTAAAAATACAGTGCTATTACTGTCATGAGTTTGGACATTTTCAAAGTGAATGCCCAAAGAAGCCACAAGACAGCAGAGCAAATTATGTTGAAGGTGGTGAAGAAGCAGTGTTACTCATGGCACAACTTTCAACAGATGAAAAGTCAAATGTACAAGGGATGTGGTTCATTGATTCAGGTTGCAGCAATCATATGACAGGTAGAAAGGACTGGTTTTCCTCTATTGATTCTTCCTTTTCTGATGAAGTGAAATTGGGAAATAATTATGCACTAAAGGTAGCTGGGAAGGGTACTGTTAAACTTCTAATTAATGAAACTATGCATTTGGTTAATGATGTCTTTTATGTACCTGAGTTGAAAAATAATTTATTCAGTGTGGGTCAACTTTTGGAGAAATGATTAAGTGGTGAAATGAAGCAAAACAAATATGAAGTGTTTCAAGGAGAGGACCTTATTTTTGAAACCTCTATGACTATTAATCGTATGTTTGCTATTTCTGCAAAATCTGGAGTCTCTAACAATTGCTTTGAAGTTAGTTCACTGTTACCAGCTCAAGTTTGGCACTTTCACTATGGTCACTTGAGCTATAGTGGGTTTAAAACTTTATTAGAACATGATATGGTGAAAGGGCTACCCGTCTTTAAGTCCCCAACTCAACTTTGTGAATATTGTCTTAAAGGAAAGCATCAAAGAGATCCTTTTCCACAACAAAGTAATTGGTGTGCATCTCGGTTAGTGCAGCTAATTCATTCCGACATCTGGGGCCCTATCAATCCCACCTCTAATGGAAATAAAAGGTACATACTCACTTACTTTCATTAATGATTTGAGTTTCCTTGTTCAAAAAAGTGAAGCACTTGATGTATTTAAGAAATTTAAAGCAATAGTTGAAAAACAAGCTGGTGTCTCTATTCAAATTTTGTATACTAATAGAGGGGGAGAATACACCTCCAAGGAGTTTGTTGAATTTTGTAATGAACAAGGCATTCAAAGACAACTCATTGCCTCATATACGCCTCAACAAAATGGTGTAGTTGAGAGAAAAATTAAACTATTATAAGTATGGTTCGAAGTGTTTATCCGAGAGAGGAGTTCCAATATCCTTTTGGCCAGAAGCCGTAAATTGGGTGGTTCATATTTTGAATAGAAGTCTAACCCTTGCAGTAAAAAGCATCACACCTGAGGAGGCATGGAGCGGAATGAAGCCATCTGTTTCTTATTTCAGAATTTTTGGCTGTATTGGATTTGTTTATATACCTGACCAGAAAAGGAGCAAGCTTGATGACAAGAGTACTAAATGTGTATTGTTGGGTGTGAGTGAGGAATGTAAGGCCTACAAACTTTATGATCCTATCAATAAGAAAATCCATATAAGTAGAGATGTTAAATTTCAAGAGGACGCTGCTTGGGATTGGAGTGAAACAAAAATCATTAGAACGCATGATCTGAACCCCATGGAAGAATCTTGTCAAGCAACTGAGGAAGTAATTCAAACAAGCTTTAATGATGCAAAAGTAACTACCAATACAACAGTTCCAAACTCAACCTCAAATTTGTCTGACCTTTCACCAAGAGCTGTAGAAATTCCAACTGAAGGGAGGGCTACAAAACCACCAACGTGGATGAGAGATTATGTCACTGGTGATGAACTAACAAATGAAGATGCTATAAATTTTGCAATGTTGGCAAGTGCAGATCCAATAACATACAATCAAGCATAAAAAAATCAGCATTGGAGGGATGCAATGGACACTAAAATTCAAGCTATCCAAAGAAATGATACATGGGAGTTGGTTGATCCACCACCAAATTGTAAAATTGTAGGTGTAAAGTGGATTTTCAAAACTAAACTGAAGGAAACCAGGGAGATTGACAAATTCAAGGCTAGGCTAGTAGCATAAGGTTACACTCAAGAGGAAGGGATCGATCATGTGGAGAGATTTTTGCACTAGTAGCTCATCTTGAAACCATTAGAACTATTGTTGCATTGGCAGCCACAAAGAGATGGAGCATTTATCAACTTGATATTAAATCAGCCTTCCTACATGGAGAAATCAATGAAGATGTCTACCTAGAACAACCACCATATTATGTTTTTCAAGGACGTAAACATCAGGTATGCAAACTTAGAAAGGCCCTGTATGGCCTTAAACAGGCTCCTCGAGCCTGGTATAGCAAGCTAGAGTCTCATCTTGCAGCTAATAAGTTTCTAAAATGCCCACATGAAGACACTTTATTTGTAAAGAAAGAGGGAGATGAAATCTTAATTATGTGTGTTTATGTAGATGATCTGATCTACATTGGTAATCAAGAATTGATGTTTCAAGAGTTCAAAACTATGATGATGAATGAGTTTGCCATGACTGATTTAGGTAGGATGAGATATTTTCTGGGCATTGAAGTTTTGCAAGGCTGTAATGGAACTATGTTGGATAGATTTAATATGCTTGACTGTAATGTGGTGAAAAATCCTATTACTCCAGGAATTGACTTGCAAAAAATAGACAAAGGGACAGAAGTTGATGGCACTTTATTCAAACAACTGGTAGGAAGTCTTATGTATCTTACAGTTACAAGACCAGACATTGCACATTCAGTTAGCTTGATAAGTCGCTTTATGGAGCATCCTAAAGACAGTCATTTTTTTTTGCAGCAAAGCGTATTTTGAGATATTTACAAGGAACATAAAATCTGGAAATTTTCTACAAAGCTGGGGAAATGAAGAATTACCTGCTTATACTGATAGTGATTATGCAGGGGATCTTGACGATAGAAAGAGCACATCGGGTTATGCTTTCATGTTGAGAGGTGGTGTGATTTCTTGGGCATCAAAGAAATAACTTGTGGTTATATGTTTGGCTGAGAAGAATTTTAGAGCATCTAAATTGCTTCCAGAAAGGAGCTACTGTCATGTTTTGTGATAATGCTTCTACCATTAAATTATCTAAAAACCCAGTCTTGCATCGAAGAATTAAACATATTAATGTGAGATTTCATTTCTTAAGAGATCTATGCAACAATGGTGTTATTGAGCTAAATTACTGCAATACATGAGAGCAATTAGCAGACATAATGACAAAGTCACTTAAAGTTGAAAGTTTTCAGCCCCTGCGAAGTGCTTTGGGTATGCTCAAAGAACCTATGATAAACTGTTGCAAGGAGCATAAAGTTTAAGAGAGGGATTGTTGACTGAGCTAGTATTCTTTTAGACTAAAAGTAAATAAAGTTTGTCAGTTTCATTATTTTTTAAATGCGTTGTTTTTCTGTTACCCACGTTTAGAACTTTGCTGTTAGTACGTGGGATAGTTGCCTATTTTCTAGTTCAATCAGTTGTAGAGCTAAAGCCTATACATTTGGCTCGTTTCTATTTGATTTGGATAACACAAAAACTCTATTTCTGTGCACTAACAGAAAATAAAGATGAAAGGGAGGAAGGAAAAAAAAACAGGTGGAAGAGACAAATAAAAAATCTAAGAATTGCATAGTCAAATTTTATTATTATAATTTTAAAAACTAAATAAGTGTCATCTTATGATTTTAAATATTACATAATTAGCGTCCGATAACTTCAATCTAAAATAATATTTTTATAATTTTAAAGAATAAATTGTTCATTACTCATAAATTTGAAAACTAATTTAGTGAGTGTTATTTCATCTTACGCTGAGGTCTCTTTATTTTTATTTTAGGTTAAACAAAGCCGAACGCTGTTATAAAAAAGAAAAAAAAAAAAAAAGCAAATGCTTACCGGTTTACTCTTCCCTCGTCTTTCGCGGCCACTGCACACTTCCAGTTCCAGACTCTCCCTCTCATGGTGTGAGATAGGTCGCGTTTGGTTTCTGCAGACGAGGTATTCAACTGGTTCTATTTTCAGGACTTATAAATTGACACTCTCAATTGATTATTGTTAGTGATTTTTTAAAAACACATTTATTCTTACTTGTAACTATATTAATAGTATAGATATTTTCCTTTATTTTTTCCAATGCAAGTGACAATGGAGAAATGAGAATGACAAGCAACACTTCCCTAGTTTTAGTGAACTGTGAGATTCAAAGGTCCAAATTATTCAACCCGTGTTTTATGTTGCAACGTTCCATTGGAATGGCGTGGGTGGGTGTACTTTGGGGATGAATGGTTTACTCGGGGTTCGGGTTTTATTATATGCGCTCATAATATATTCGTCGAAATGCAAGTTTTTTTTTTCCTTTTTTGTGTGTATGTGTGTGTGCGCGCTATTGATATAACCTCATAGTGTTGTTTAATTTTGAATATCTCTTTATTTTCTATCTATGGAGTGTGGCTCCTAAATGTACAATTATCTTTGAAACTAAGAATTAAGGAATTATAGTTTTGTGCCATGATGTAGAATTTGCGTTGAACACGCTAACATACATTAGCTACTTGATTGTTGAGTATGTTCTGTAAGAGATACAGGGATGATTAGATGTTAAATGGATACGTACCGTGTCTATAGGTTGCTCCATCGTTCCCATTGTGGTTTTGACTTTCTATAGATACTGTGTCTTGAGATTGAGACAAGTCTTTTATGTTATCACATCAGGGATCTTAACTACTTCTGCTTGTTGCTCCCATATCATAATCATGATGACACTCATTTTCAATGATAGTGTGCAAAGAGCATTAATTAACTTGTAAGAGTATCTGCTCTGATGTGCAGAATTATATGCCCCAAGTGTTGTGCCTATCTTTCTGTCAAGTTTGTTGTGTACTGTCGTCTAATATATGAAGTGAATTTTTATCTATTAGTTTATATGCATAACATTTAACCATTGCATCAATATTGTTTGTTTACTTACACCAGATGCAATTGTGTACTGGGGGATACCTGCTTTCTATGAATTAATTGTTCCTTACATAATCTGGAGTGTAACTTTCTTAGTGGGCTGGTCTAGAGCTAGTCCATTTAAAAGTGAGCTAGTTTTTAGTTGAGCAGGCCAATGGGCTGGCCATAACCCATTAGGCCATGTGGGCTTTTGTCTTTGTGTACTTTTCTGGTCATGGGCTTTTGACTGGCCCATGTTTACAAATCTAGCAATGAATTCCTTTCCCCTTTCTTCTGATTGTACATATGATTATTGTTGAAACATTTTCTATCTTGAATAAAAAAAATAAAAACCCATTTTATTCTGCTAATGAGTGAGTATTTTCTTTGTTGGCTACAGATGTATAATCATGTATGCAATAATAGTAGCTGCTCGCGGTTCTTGTTTGTAGTGAGGCACTTCTCTAGAATTCGTCCCCCAAGGCCCGTTTCTGTTAAACCAGTAATCAGAGTATCTAACAATATTTCCCGCTTGGATGCTCCCAAAGAAGGTCCAAAACCCAGACAGCAACTATCATTGCCTCCTTTTCCTGGTCACCCCTTGCCTGGCAAGAACTTAGTTAGTTATCCTGGACAGCATGATCACATTACTGCTGTCAATTGGATTAAGTATTATTTCAAGGTCGCATGGGGTTCTGTCATTGAGTCCCATTTCAGGGAGGGTCTTGTAAGTATCTACTATTTTATTGTATTTTCATTTGCATTTTTTTTATTTCTTTAGTGTGTTGCCTAATCTTCTTGTTGACAAAACCTTAAATTGGTTGTACTATTTTATTGGGACTGTTTCTAGTAGAATTGATAAGAGATTAATATCTTATTTCCTCAAGGAACATATAAGTTAGAACACATGGAAAGAATAAGGATTGAAAGCCAAGTCGTAAAGGGTTAGTGTGTGATAACAATACTATAGGTTCAATTCTTTACAAGGCCACCTACTCAGCCCCATCAGGGATCTCTGTACTTACACCACCAATGAAAGCCAAACAAAAAGGAAGAATAAATATAAATATTACAAACAAAGTTTGTTTTCATCAAAATATTGTTCTTGAACTTGGCCTTCTTATCTAACTAAAATTGCCTTAATTTGTGTTTCACAAATTGCTTTTCATATTCAAGTTTAATCTAATTTTAACCTTTAATAACATAAGGGCTTGGTTTGTTTCCAAATTGCAATTGCTGTTATTCCCTTACATCATCTTACAAGAAGGTCATAGACTTCAATTTGGTGGTCCTGGAGGCACCTAGAAGAACTGGTTTAGTAAGGAAGTGCATGTTATTGTATACATGATGTTTTTGAATATTCTGTTGTTGCCTACAAGGTAAATGCTCATAAAGTTCTAATTACTTTGCAAGTTGGAACAGGATAGTAGGATCTGCGTTGCAGTTTTAGACAATGTTTATATCATGTTCAATGGTCAGATATGGATATAATAATTTAAAAGTGTGTACTTAAGGTTTTGTAGATAATTTCCTATTCTAGGTACAAATGGAGGACCTTGTTGATGATGACACTTCCACTCAGAAGGAAGAGCTAATAAAACCTATGCGGAAGGTATTCATGTTTACATGTATCCTGTTAATACACCATTTTCTACAAGAAACTTTGCTTTGAGTAATTTTCTACTTGTCTCTGTTTTAAAAAAATAAATTTTAGTCAATTTCTAAGGATTTGTTTTAGGTTTAATAATACTACAACTACACAGCTTAACTGCAGATTAGGCCTAATGAAGTGATGAAACGAGGTGCCAGAGTTCATGTTCCTGTATCAATTGCTGAGAGTAGGATTTCCAAAAGATATGATGCTATTCCAAGTGGAACACTATATCCAAATGCTGACGAAATTAAGTATCTGCAAAGGCTTGTGATTTACAAGGCATGCCTTTCATCTAATGTCAAATTTATTTTATTTTTCAGTTTTCTGTTAGTATTCTTATTGTTTGATTGCATGGAAATATATTTTATTTATTGCATATTGTATTTGAACGTATTGCTTTCAGGACTCAGCTATTATTGTGCTAAATAAACCTCCAAAATTGCCGGTTAAGGTTAGAATCTCTATTCTTTCACATTTACAGGAATTCACTTACTTTGAGTTTGTTCTGGGATTTTAATTTCTTGCTGATGACCTTGTTAGGGGAATCTGCCAGTTCATAATAGCATGGATGCATTGGCAGCTGCAGCACTGTCTTATGATTATGATGAGGGTCCTAAACTGGTAAACAATTCCTCGTTTTTTTATATCATTACTGTGAAACAATTTTCTCTATATTTGACAGTAAATGAATCATCATGTAACAAATGAATTTTTGTTCATATAGATATCGTGAAGCTGTTTTGTAGAGATGGTTTATGCATATTGAAAATACAAGAGAACTTAATCATTTTGTTCCTTCTCAGGTTCACCGTCTTGACAGAGAGAGCAGTGGCATCCTTATACTGGGGAGAACCAAAGATAGTATATCTCACCTCCAATGGCTGTTCAGTAACATTAATAATGCAAAATCTTCTTGTAAGGTGCCTCTCATGTACATGAAGTAAAGAACTGCTATCCTGTACATAGTGTTTAGTTAGTTATTATGATTTACAGTCTTTGAAAACATTCTGTCAACAACAGGTTAACATTTTCATTTGATTTTTAACATTCATTTATCTATTTTAGGCTTGGAATGATGCATGTGAAGCTACATATCAGCGGTATTGGGCATTAGTCATTGGAACTCCCACGGTTAAGGAAGGCATAATTCATGCTCCTCTTTCTAAGGTTTATGCAGTTTCTCATTTTAGTTTCTTCTTTAATTGTATACATTCAGTGATAACACGGTTAATGTGATTGCTATGATGCTATCTTCCAGCATATTGACTGTATGTCTTTTTATTTCAGGTGCTTCTGAATGATGGGAAGACTGAGAGGGTAATTCTAGCTCACCATTCAAGTGTAGAACCTCGCCAAGAGGCTGTAACTGAGTATCGGGTGCTTGGTCCAAAGATAAATGGATGCTCATGGGTTGAGCTGCATCCACTTACTTACCGGAAGCATCAGGTATTTTAGTAGCAGTTTTGTATTTTCTTTTCAACTCAAATGTGCCAGTAAAGAGTAGAGAGTAAACACAATATCCATCTGTTATAATATATTTAGGACATCTTTTACTCAGATCATGTCTAGGATATGTTGTTGAATCGCCAACTAGGGGTGATTCACTGGATTGATCTTCCCCTCTTGGGAAAGCCTGTTCTTTGGTTTGATTCCAAGGCAGCTGGTAGGTGAAATGTAATTCTACCACAAATTCTTGTTGAGGTTGGTGATCTTCCCTGGCTTTACATGGAGGCTAAGCTGCTTCTAACTTTCATTCAGCGTAAAAGAAAAATAATATGTTCTCTAGTCAATTAGTTATCTAATTGAGGAAGCATATTAGGAGTTGTTTCCTGATGCTCACACACACACACACACACACACACACACACACATATATATATATATATATCATAGATCATAGTAGTCAATCCCGGATAGCGGCGACTCAAAAACGTTATAGCGGGATGACCGCTATTTTAGGTATTATAAATATACTCATAAATTAAATTACACACATATATATATGCTTAGATGTTGTTGAGAATATTTGTATTTCCATATTTACCTTCTTTCCTTTTATATAGAAATCTAATTGATTATGTAAATAATGTAATTAGGATTCTGCTGTAATTACCTAGTCAATCCCTATAATCAAGGGATCTAGTTTTGTACAGATTTCTCTTATAAGAACCTCTGAATCACAAGAAAGTATATACAGTTTTTACCCTAATTATTTTTCTATCTCAAGTTGGTATCAGAGCTCACTTTCTGTGGGCCTGATAAAATCATCTACAGTACTGCACAGTACTGCCGACCCTAGTTGTCCCGTCGTCCGGCCACCGTTTGGCCTGAGACTTCGGCACTAGCTCGAGAAGCTTCCGATCGGCTGTCCCACCGATCGCCGTCATCTCCCGGTGTTCCACGCGCCGCCACGCACGCTTACCAGAAAACCAGACCGTCGGCGCGTGAAGGCCACGCGCCGCCCTACGCGACTCCATTCGTCTCGCCGCTGGTCCTGTTCAGCTCGTCGACACACCCTCTGTCTGTTCTGGGTGTCCTTTTCCCTGTTGGTGAGCTGTGTTTAGTCTCCTCCGACTCTCACCAAGCTTAGTCATGGATTCTGACCCAACTAAGTCCTCTACCCCTGACAGCACTGAACCCTTAAACAAAAATCCAGTATCCTTTGTCTTCTCTGGAAATCCATCCATAACTTCAGAGAAACTTAATGGGAAAAATTATATGGATTGGCAAGCTGCGGTGGAAATATGGTTTTTGGGTCAAGGTCTCTCTGACCATTTGACTAAGACGGCAAGTGACATTAATTCCACTGAACGAGATCAGTGGAAGAAGGTTGATTATCAGTTAGTTTCACTTCTATGGCAGTCCATTGATCCGAAGTTGTTAGTCCACTTTCGCACTTATAAGACATGTTACGATATATGGAAGAAAGCTCATAGTGTCTATTCAAATGATGTTCAGCGTCTCTATGATGTTGTACATAATTTAGCTGCACTTAAAATGACAGATAACGATCTCCCATCATATTTGAACAGAGCACAGTCCACCATTGATGAAGTAAAATTGGTCTTGACAGGTGATGACCTTCAAAAAGTCTTAGACAAGATTGATAACATGTGCATGGTCTTCATCCTTCATGGCCTTCACAAAGATTTTGAATCTGTTCGGAACCAAATTTTGACAAATTCCAATGTACCTACAGCAGAGAATCTCATTGATCGTCTGCTGCGTGTTCCCTCTCCGGAAACTATGATAGGAAATGGTTCCCAACCAGGTTTGGAGTCTTCTGCATTCTTCTCTAATGTGATCAGCCGTGGAGGTCGAAGTCGTGGTCGAGGTGGTGGAAGAGGAGGTCGCAGTTTTGGAAATCGTCCACAGTGCTCCTATTGTAAACGTATGGGCCACACTCAAGATAAGTGTTATTCTTTGATTGGGTTTCCCGAGAAATCAGCCAATGTGACGTATTCTCAGCCTTCCGCTGTAAAAAAGCAAATTGACCATGAAGGAGACAACCAAAATATTCTGTCAGATATGGAGTACAAGGAGTACCTCCAGCTGAAGATAGCATCACAACAATCTTCCTCTGCCACTACTCAATCTGGTAACTCTACAATTTGCTTCTCTCATTCATCGTCTGTTGGACCCTGGATATTAGATTCTGGTGCTTCTGACCACATAGCTGGTAATCCTTCTCTTTTCTCAAAACTGTCACAACCTAAAACAGCACACCACATCACCCTTGCTGATGGCTCAAAAGCTAATGCCATTGGCATTGGACGAACTACCCCTCTTCCTAATTTATCCTTGAATTCTGTTCTTCTTGTACCTGGTTGCCCCTTTAATTTAGTCTCAGTAAGTCAACTTACTCGCACTCATAACTGTTCCATAACATTTACTGCTGAATCTTTCTCTCTACAGGACCGGAGTACGGGACAGACGATTGGAGTAGGATTTGAATCGCATGGTCTTTATTATTTCCAGCCCACTACCTCAGTTGTCTGCACTGTTGCAGATTCCCCCCTTCTCTTGCATTGTCGCCTAGGTCATCCAGGTCTAAATAAATTGAAGCACATGGTTCCTCACCTCTCTCATTTACAGTCTATGGAGTGTGAGTCATGCCAATTAGGTAAACACATTCGAGCCTCCTTTCCAAGTGCTGTCCATGGTCAAGCAAAATCTCCATTTGATCTTGTCCATTCAGATGTGTGGGGTCCGAGTCGTGTTAATTCTATCTTAGGACATAGGTACTTTGTTATTTTTATTGATGACTACTCAAGATGTATTTGGATTTTCTTAATGAAAGAACGTTCAGAATTATTTACAATTTTTCAGAATTTTTGCAATGAAATTCAAACACAGTTTGGTCGTTCTATTCGAATCTTGCGCAGTGACAATGCCAAAGAATATTTTTCTGCACCTTTTAATCATTTTATGACTTCTCATGGCATGTTGCATCAATCCACTTGTCCACACACCCCACAACAAAATGGCATTGTAGAAAGAAAACATCGTCATATTATTGAAACTGCTCGAACTCTTTTGTTACATGCTAATGTACCTTTAAAATTTTGGGGTGATGCTGTCCTTACAGCAACCTTTTTAATAAATAGGATGCCATCCTCTGCTTTAAATAACAAAGTACCTCATTCACTTTTATTCCCTAATGACTCTCTGTTTAAGGTTCCCCACGTGTTTTTGGTTCCACTTGTTTTGTCCATGATCTCACTCCAGGACTTGACAAATTATCTGCTCGTGCTGTTAAATGTCTCTTTTTGGGTTACTCTCGGGTGCAGAAAGGATACAGGTGTTATTCCCCATCCAGTCATCGCTTCTATATGTCAGCCGATGTCACCTTCTTTGAAGACACACCATATTTCACCACATCAGTCTCTTCAAACTCAGTTTCTCAAGTTCTTCCCATTCCTTACTATATTCCCCTTGTCACTAATCCCTCAATCTCTGATGTGCTAGAACCTCCTAATCCCTCTTCACCTACTATTCCTCGTCCCCTGGCTACATACCAGCGTAGACCTCGTCCTGTTTCGCTAGAAGACGTAGTTTTGGAAGATTCAGGCAGCCCATCTCCTACGCCAGTTGCTCTACCTACTCCGGATCCATCTGACACACCTGCTGATTTGCCAGTAGCCCTTCGCAAAGGTACACGTTCAACTCGAAATCCTCATCCCATTTATAATTTCTTGAGTTATCATCGTTTATCCTCTTCCCATTGTGCCTTCGTGTCTGCTATTTCCTCTGTTACTATTCCTAAAACAGTCCAGGAAGCACTTTCCCATCCAGGGTGGCGACAGGCTATGATTGATGAGATGCAGGCCTTAGAATCTAACCAGACTTGGACACTTGTTCCATCTCCTCTTGGGAAATCTACTGTCGGTTGTCGTTGGGTGTTTGCCATTAAGATGGGTCCAGATGGACAAATTGATCGGCTTAAAGCCCGATTAGTCGCTAAAGGCTATACACAAACTTTTGGCCTTGATTATGGCGACACCTTCTCACCTGTTGCAAAAATGACTTCAGTTCGCCTCTTCTTATCCATAGCTGCCACACGTTGCTGGCCCCTCTACCAACTCGATATCAAAAATGCATTTCTTCATGGTGATCTAGCAGAAGAGATTTATATGGAGCAACCTCCCGGTTTTGTTGCTCAGGGGGAGTCCCAAGGATTTGTTTGCAAGTTACGTAAGGCTCTATATGGCCTTAAACAAATTCCTCGAGCATGGTTTGGGAGATTTAGTACAGTTCTCCAACAGTTTGGGATGACTCGTAGTGAGGCAGACCATTCTGTGTTTTATAAACATTCTTCTACTAACCAGTGCATTTATCTTGTTGTCTATGTAGATGATATTATTATCACAGGCAATGATCACGATGGTATCATCCGACTCAAGCAGCATTTGTTTCAACATTTTCAAACTAAGGACTTGGGTCGATTGCGATATTTCCTTGGGATTGAAGTAGCTCAATCAAAAACTGGTGTCGCCATATCTCAAAGAAAATATGCTCTTGATATTTTGAAAGAAACAGGAATGTTGGATTGTAAGCCAGTTGATACCCCTATGGATCCAAATGTCAAACTTATGCCGGATCAGGGAGAGTTGTATTCAGATCCAAATCAATACCGAAGACTAGTTGGAAAATTGAATTATCTTACTATGACTAGGCCAGACATATCTTTTCCGGTCAGTGTTATAAGCCAATTTCTTAACTCCCCTCGTGATAGTCATTGGGATGCAGTGATTCGAATCCTGAGATACATCAAAGGTTCCCCTGGAAAAGGATTAGTCTATGAAAACAGAGACCATACTGATATTGTTGCATACACAGATGCGGATTGGGCTGGCTGCCCAAGTGATAGACGATCAACTTCAGGATATTGTGTATTGATTGGAGGCAACCTAATTGCTTGGAAGAGTAAAAAGCAGAATGTTGTTGCTAGATCAAGTGCTGAAGCTGAATATCGAGCAATGGCCAATACCTCATGTGAACTTGTATGGCTAAAACAGCTTATTGCTGAGTTAAAGTTTTGTGAGGTAGGACCTATGAGACTTATTTGTGATAACCAGACAGCCTTACATATTGCCTCTAACCCTGTCTTTCATGAACGGACCAAGCATATAGAGATTGACTGCCATTTCATTCGTCAAAAGGTTCTTTCTGGTGAGATTGTTACGTCGTTTGTGAACTCTAATGATCAATTAGCTGACATGCTTACCAAGGCACTTCGAGGTCCAAGGATAACATACATTTGTAACAAGCTTGATGCATATGATATATATGCACCAGCTTGAGGGGGAGTGTTGAGAATATTTGTATTTCCATATTTACCTTCTTTCCTTTTATATAGAAATCTAATTGATTATGTAAATAATGTAATTAGGATTCTGCTGTAATTACCTAGTCAATCCCTATAATCAAGGGATCTAGTTTTGTACAGATTTCTCTTATAAGAACCTCTGAATCACAAGAAAGTATATACAGTTTTTACCCTAATTATTTTTCTATCTCAAGTGATGTCAATAACAAGTAACAACAAAATATAAAAATAAATTTAACTAATTAAATTTAAGTCACTAATACTTAGATGTTTAAAAATACTAAATGTTCAATTCAAATACAAATATTTTAATAATTATCATCATCTTCATCTCTAAGATTTGTCATGTTTTCTTTATTTTCACTTTCATCACTACTTTTGTAAAGAATTTCCTCCTCCTCCTCTTCTTCGGAGTCTTCCTCATCACATTCTTCTTCTTCTTGCACAATTTCTTTCTCTTTTCCCTTAGATTTAGATGAAGAAGCAATTGTAGTTGCCTTAAATTTTGATCTAGCTTGTCGCCTAGTGTAAGTTACAGGCTCACTAGCCCCAATTGCATTAGCAACAGCTCTCCAAGTCAAGTTATCATCATCAAACACTAATTCATCTTTAGCATCTTCATCATCTCCAGCTATTCTTTCTAGCAACTAATCATTACTAGCATCAACATCCTTTAAGATAATAGGATTCACCACATCAGAACACTCAAAATGTTCATTAAGAGCTTGGTTATATTTAATAAAAACCAAATCTTGTAACTTTTGATGCTCAAGTCTGCTTCTCTTTTTAGAATGAATCTATTTTATCATAAAAAAAATATATATTAGATTTGCACTTTTAATATAAGAACTTTAAATTGAAGTTACTTGACATTTACTTAGTGCTCAAAAGTACTCTAATTTCGTTCACATCCAGATGAACTACAAGTCAAACTCAACACTCTAATAGCAATGTTTTGTAAATATGGTGTACATACTCTATAATTCTTCTACCATTCAGCTGCAAGTTATGCATCAACTCATTAACCTTTTGTGTTATATCTACATAATTATATTATAATAAAAAAATTAAACAAATCTCTTACCAGGAGCTATTATAACTCTTTGTCTTTTTGCTCCACTTAAACCAAAGAGACCTTCAGCTCTTCTATATGTTGACAATTGAATTGTAGCATTGTCTACATCATCTTCACTTGTACATAGTCTCTCAATACATTTATACAAGCCCTCCACAACTTTAGGATCATTCTTAATTTGTTTATTGCTATAAAAAAATTGAGGATTCAGATAATAACCTGCAACATTTAATGGATGATGAAGTTGACAGTCCTATCTTCTATCAATTATAGCAAAAATCTCCTTATATTTGTCTATATTTCCTTTGAATGCATTTTGAATGTTTTCTTTAGCTCTATCAATTGCTTCATATATATAACCCATTGGAGGCTTTATTTCATTATCAACAAGTCTCAAAACTTGCACAAGTGGCCCTATAGCCGTAAGACTGAAAACCACATCATTCCAAAAAAGAAGGCATAAACAAAGTGTCTGTTGCCCTTTTTCCTTTAGCTTCTTGGCTGTTTTAGACTTTAACCACTCATCAGAAGTGAACATTTTTCTAAGGTTGTTTTTTTTATTATGCAACCTTTGTAATGTGAGGAATGTTGTAGCAAATATTGTCACTCCATATCTAACCAATTCAGCTTTATTTGTGAACCTCCTCATAATGTTCAAAGTCAATGAATGATTATAAATAAAACCCACAAGAGTAACTCTCCTTTGAATTATTCTCTTAACTCTAGGTATTTTTTCAATGTCTTCTAATATCAAGTCAATACAGTGTCCAGCACATGGAGTCCAAAACAAATGTGGTCTTTTAGCTTGCAACAACTAGTCTAGAATTAGAAACTAATAAAATAATTAGAAACTTATATTAATAGAGTTAAAAATAATTCTTATCGGCTAATACATAATTACTTTCATTATCAGTAACCACTTGCACAACATTTTTCTCTCCAATCTCTTCAACAAAGCTATCTAAGAGCTCAAACAACTTTTCTCCGATTTTCATATAAGCAGATGCATCAATGCTCTTTACAAACATAGAACCAATTGGACAATTTACTAAGAAATTGATCAATGTTCTATTTTTTTAATCTATCCACACATCTGACATAATTGAATATCCACATTTTTTTCTTTCTTCTTCACAACTTTTCAACATTTCTTTTGTACTCTAACTCCTTTTTAAGAAGAGGAACTCTACACTCATGATAATTAGGAGGCTTTAGATGTGGACCATAGTTTCCAATAGTTTTAACCATTAATTTGAAACTTTTTGAGCACAAAACGTTGAAAGCAATTCTATTCCTACAAAGGAATTGCTCTATGTATTGAATTGTTCTTGCTCTTGCCCCTTTGACACAAGCATTATTTATACTTGTTTGTCTTTTTGTTTTTGCTAATTTGATGCTTGTTTTTGGACTCTTTAACAACAATAAATCCAATGGGCCCTTGACATTTTTTCCTTTTTTGGTGGCATTACAACCACTAACATAAGCTGATGCAACACCTGAGGTTGCAGGTCGTTTTCCACTACGAATATTTTGAATTTCTTGCACCTCTTCTTCCTCATTATCATCTTCATCATGCTGAAGTAAATATACTTTTTTTTCTATTCTCTTCTTCTCATGAGCTGCTATTAGTGTTTCTTTTATTTCTTTGGAAATCCTTGGACACTTATCAACATCTCCCTTCACTCCCATCTGGTGCCTCTTTGCTCGGGTAATACCGCTTGTAGTTGTTTTTACACAAAAGTCACAAGTAACAGACTTTTTATTATTTATGTCTTTCAAACTATTCCATTGCCAACCTATATCCAAATTATTTCCTGAAGGCTTCACTAATGCACAGGATGAAATCGAAATAGAGCCGGTTCCTTGTGACTGATTGGGAGGAGTAGCCATTACTTCTTCTTTTAAGCTTTGAAATTTCGAACAGGAAATAATAGAAGAATCAAAACAGAGAAGAAAAAAAAAAACAGAGAAAAATATAGGAAAACAAAAATTTTCAGTCACCGTAAAGTTCGTCGGAAGTTCGCCAGAGTTGGAGAAGATGATCGGAAAGTATTTCAGTGATGTCAAAAGTTGTGCTGACCTTGAAGAAGATGACAAGATATGAAGAAAATGACTCAGAATAATTTGGGTCACCTTAGAAGCTCGCCGAAAGCAAAGAAGATGACCGGAAAATCAAAGTAGAAGCCTCGCTAGAAAAATAGAGCACAGAGAACACTCAAATAATTGAAAAACAGAGAACAAAGAAGAGAGAATAGAGAAGAGAGGAGAGCATACGAAGGCTAGGGTTGAAGAAGAAGATGATTCAGAAATATAAGGGGGGTCGAAATTCCAAGATTGCCCCCCTTAAAGGGCCCCAACGGTAAAAGACGAGGGACAAAAATGGAAACGTGGGAGGATGGGATAGCGGCCGCTCCAGCCGCTATTTTCGGCGTTTTTTGCCTCGCGCAACGGCCGCTACTGTGAAACGCAACGCAACAGGGTCGCCGTCGCGGGAAAGGGCCGCTCCGCCGCGATTGCGGCCGCTATTGACTGCTCTAATATATATATATTTCCTGTTTTGTTTCCTTATTTAATTAGGCTAGTAGACTGTTGGTCTTATAATTAGTGGGGGCCTGCACCCAATCATTAGTATAAATAAGAGTATTATGGCACTGTAGTGTTTTACATTCTGTAAGTTATAATATTTATTTTATTACCTTTTGCCATCTTTCAATTTTTTCCTTCTTCGGTCTAAACCTATAAATTTTAACTATATCTTGAGGGTCTCATTTATCCTTTTCTTGCCTTGTTTTTCATTAAAGATGAACTGGTTCCAGTTCCATCTTTCTGATTAAAAGGATGAAATTTTCACCTTACATCAGATGATTTGTTCAATTTGGTTCTTTAGGCCATGATTGTTGTGTCTTCTATTTGAAGTTGCATGTAAAATGGGAATATATATTATCATTGTTATAAATTCATATCAATTTGTACCATATGGCATTTTGGTTATTGAGATGCCCCGGTTAATTGCATGTTCTTGATTCTACGGGGGAAAACCTAAGGGAGTTTAAAATTCTAAAGTGCTAATAATTTACATGGTGCAGAGGCATTGTTCAGGCTTTTCTGTGTTGCTTATATTATTCCGAGTTATCTTCTAACTGCATGATTAATTCTTTACTTTGTCAAAAATATTCTCAACTCTCAAGTGGTCAGTTTAAATAAACATTGAAATTATGCGGTCTTTTTTATTTTTAAATAATTCCTTGCTGCCTTTAATATATTGCGACTTTAAATAAGTAACTTACCCGTTCTCCCCTTTTACAGTTGCGTGTCCATTGTGCTGAAGCACTTGGCACCCCAATAGTGGGTGACTATAAGTATGGCTGGTTTGTGCACAGCCGATGGAAACAAATGGCACGAGTGGATATTGAGCCAACAACTGGAAAACCATACAAGATGCGGAGGCCAGAAGGCCTAGATGTTCAAAAGGGAAGCGTTTTATCAAAGGTTCCTCTATTGCATCTTCACTGCAGAGAACTTGTACTTCCCAACATTGCTAAATTTCTGCATGTTTTGAAAAATAGTTCAGAAGAACTGCACACTTCACTTAGCGAGCAACCTGATGTTCTTCGCTTTGTGGCAACAATGCCTTCTCATATGAGAATTAGTTGGAATCTTATGTCATCGTATTTAGTGTGAAAAAAGTTCGAGACGCAATTTGTTAATTTACTCAGAAAAAGAAAGTGCCAACTAGTATTTAAAATGATAGTTTAGGCCGGTATATTTTGCCATTCAAGATTTCTAAAATGTGGTACTGTATTTGTCAAGCTTGGAACACCATTACCTTTGTGGAATCGGATCTGTAATTCACCTGTTTAAATCCCTTGCCCTACGATTCAATTGTCCCATTTTGAAAAGAACATAGGTAAAATTATCTTCCGGGGTTTATGGAGGCTTATAACCTAATCTTTCTAAAGACTAGTTTGGTTTAGTCGACTTAAGTAATAGGTTAAATTAAATTTTTTAAAAGATTTAATTAATTAAATAGATCAAATTTAGGTTTAAGAAAAAGTTTATTAACGATTTATTTAAAATTTATAAAATTTATAATAATATATTAAATAGTTTTATATAAAAATTATAATATAATATTATCTTAAATAAATTAAATTTTAAAATAAATTAAATTTTAAATTAAAAAAAAAATTCTTTTGAGTTGAAGAGTATTTTTACTTCATACATTTTAAGAGAAAGTTATATTTGTTAAAATCTTTTGTATTACTTTTATTTGATTTATTTTATATACATATAATTGATTTGTATTTATACTATCTTAACTACGGTCTGTCTCATTTATCATCTTTTTCTTGCATATTTGTTTATATTATATATAAGTTTTTTTTTTATTTTATGTTTAACAAAATGTCTTCTCTAATCAAGTACAATAAAATAATTTTATCTATTCTTATTGCACTTACACTTGTGAATGATCAATTATAATAGAATTTAATTAATAACATGGTTATAAAAAAATTTAATAATTTATTAAAAGTATTAATACGAAGTAAGTTATTAAAAATATTAATAGATTAAAGTATACTTTTAAAAAAGTTAAACTAGGTCTTAATATAAAATAAGTTATATTTAAACTTTAAAATTATTAAATAGGTTAAGCTTATTTATTCAAATCCTATCCCAACTTAACCTATTTTCATTTTAATCTTAGCAAAACTAGCTTACCTTTATTATTTATTTTGTTATCTGAAATGTAGGAAAATTAGAAATGAAAGTCAAAAACTGATATTATAGAGAATACAAAAGTGACTACATCTGATTGTATAAATTAGAGATCATAAGTTCATAACTCGTATTAAGTATGATAGATATAAAAAAGTGTAAGATTAAATTAATATATAAAATGTTTTAAATAATTTTAAAATATATTAATATGCATTTAATTTTATGTAAGCCAATTAAATCTGTACACTATTATGTATTTAAACTTTATAATCATAAAATATAATTCATAAAATAATATAATTTTAAGAAGGAAGAATATGAAAATATTTCTATAAACTATTTGGATTACGATAAATGTGTAAGAACAAAGAAAGAAAAGTTTTATCACATTAAGATATTAAAAATAAATGAAAATTTATTTTGTCAAATAAATTTATATTAATTTTTAAAATTGAGAGCGTTAGCTGAATATTTTATTGTTCATTATTTGAAATTTAAAAAATTGAATTTTAAATTAAAAATTCCAAATTATATATTTTTATTTAGAATATTTTTTAAAAAAAATTGCACATTTATTATGTATATAATAATTAAATAATTATATTAATATAATGAATATAGTATTTAATTATATTTTAAGTTAATTAAATACCATATTTATTAAATATAATACAATATTCAATGTTACATTAATGCTATAAGCAATCAACTTTACTTAGATAATATGGATCTAAATCAATAATAAAACTTGAAAATAAAAAATAAATTATTACTATATTTAGTATATATGTATTATCAATTTTTATATTATAAATAAAAATATATTATTTAAAAAGTGAAGCATTAAGAGTGATTAAAATTGATTGAGAATGTTTAAATTACTTTTTTTTTTACACTTATAATTTTACTTTTTTTTATCTTTTTGTTGATTTCATTTTAAAGTTTAAAAATAAAAGCTATTATTTAACTTTTCTCTTATTACTTTATATAAATTTCTAATTTTTTTTGTAAATACCTATATTTACATTTATATAAAAAAAATATTACATTACATAAACTTTTAAATTTTTTATAAATATGCATTTTTATATTTATAAAATTTATAAGACTTAGTCTATTATTTGTAATACTCACAAATCACAATTGAAATTTTTAATAATTACTTATCTTGAATTACATGTAGAGAATATCTTTTATCTACTAGAAATTTCTTGGTCCATGATTTTTATCTTTTTTTCTTCTTCTTAGAATTTAGATTGTTTTTAAATACTCTCCAATAGTCCTTATATTAGTTAATTATAACAAATTTATTTTTAACATTTTAGGATGTCTTTTGCTCTCTCTGTATATAATGCATGTACTATTTTATATTTACATATTTTTAACGTAATACTGTATATAAATTTATTTTTTCTAACATGTATAATATTGCATAGAATAAAAAGTTATATATAATAAGTTTTCATACAAAATTGTAGTATTTAATACTATAATGTATTAAATTACATTTAATTTTGTAATTTTTAATAAAAATTTATTATATAAAACTTTTTTTATCATGTGCAATATTATAAAAGTTAAAAAAATTAATGTAAGTTATATTTTTATCTAGACATAAATCATAATTTGTTTAATCTTTATTAGTGTTTTTTATTTGATTTAAATAATCATACATAATTCTCAATTTTTACATTCAATCTTTATAACGTAATTGTGATATTTTAAATTTATAATTTAGAAAAATATATTTTGTCACTTTATCTATTAGTATTTAATTTTATTATGTAATTTTTATCTTTGATGAGAAAATGTCAAACATTAATAATTTTAGAATAATAATTATATTCAAATTTTCCTTAATAGTCTTTAAATTTTTCTAAAAATATTTTATAATGAGGCTTTAGGATAATTATAACTAATTTTTAATTTACATAAATTAAATAGTCTTATTTTTCTAACTTAACCTTTTTTAATGAACTAAAAAATTTAATGAGGGACTTACTAAATATATTATTTAAGTGCATAATATAAATTAAGTTAAAATTATTTAATACTTTTGAAGTATCATATTATAACATATATCATGTCTTGATTTTAAATTATTTTTATCATTGTAAATAAATTTAGTAGTTTATTTTTATATTTTTCGTAACAACTTATTAGATTTTTTACAAAAGATATTTTAATTTTTTAGTTGATTGATTGGTATTAAATTTTCTCACATAATTCTATTTCTGATAGACATGTCTTAGTAATTTTATAATATTTTATTTTACGATTGTTAAATGCTAATATATAAATACTACCTTGCTACTGTAGTTATATATCACGGTACTTAAGCATGTGATCCAAGAAATGTTTGTTTTATAAGTATGAGATTTATGTTATTTATAAATTTTTTGTTAAATAATTTAATTCTAAAATTAACTACTAAATTAAAAGTTTTAAAATTATAAATTATATACATATAGTTTGATATTAATTTAAAATTATTTAATATATATATATATATATATTAAAATTAAAGTAATTGTGAATACTAATTTTTGTCTTTCTATAGGCTGTCTTTAAATTTTTTTTAAAAAAATAAAATAATAAAAGTTTTAAAAAAAAATTCAGAAATTTTAACGTTTTGTATAAACCCTAAATGATTTATATAAATACACAGCTAAAATCCGGAGGATGGAATAACTTTCGGAAGGAAAGAAAGACATTTAAGAGAGGCAGCATTTTGCTCTAATAGATTTGAGCCGAAGAGAAAAGGAACAGGGAATAGAAAGGAAAAAAAAACAAGAGTGAAGCATAGAAAAAGAAAAACAAAAAAAAAGACTAAAGAAAAAAACAGAATCCAGACTACAAACAGATTACTATCCTTTAGTTTTGCATAGTTTTTGTCTTCATCTGTGTTTGAGCATTTACTACGACCTTCTTTTTTTCTTTTCTCTTCGGGTTGGAGCTTGAATATTATACAAATGTTACGATGGTTTTACCTATAAAGACAATAACACTGCAAACTAGCTCCCATGACTTTACCATCTTACTTATACGTTTATATAATACAAACAATTCTCACTTTAACATCTCTTCTTTATATTTTTATAATGCAATAAAGTAGATGCAGTGTCTCTCTCTCGACTCCATCTATTATAAATGAATAGGGCTTTTTTGCCCTTGTACGGTTAATTTGAAAAGAAAATGTCAAAATAAGGCTGCATTCAAAGATATTCCATGTCTGGAGTTGGAGTGGCAGGTGGCACTGAAGTCGTCCAGCGTAAGGGCGATACTCAAATAAAAATCGTCCACTTATTAGACGACACAGGTGAAATCGTCCAAAAGAGGGACGACACACGTCTAACGTGGCGACCTATGATAGTGTCGTTCCTGGTTGAGCCGACACAGCTTGTGTCGTTATATATTGGACGATTTTAATGTCGTCCACAGCAGAGACGATTTTAATGCTACCTCGGGTAAAAAATTTCGTCTTTGTCCAAGTTAAAATGTGTATATATATAGTAGGATGAAGCTCAAAATAAAATGCAAGTAGCGAGAAGAAAGTGTGGAGCTGGGCAGGAATAACAGTGAGCAGCTGGGCAAATATAACAGTGTGAAGCTGGACAAGAAATAATAACTATTGAGCAATCAGGTTAGATTTTAAGTATTATAAATATATAATTTATTTTTAATAGTTATGTAGAAATTTTAATTTGAATAATAATATTTAATTTATATTTTTAATGGCTTTTAAATATTAATGTTGTAATTTATTTTTTGTTGTTATGTTTGGAAATAAATAAGGCAGATAACATATAATGTAAAAAATTAAATATTTAAATATTTGTAATTGTAAATAAATTTAAAAATATATTTTTTTATATTATAAATTAATTTATAAATAAGCTTGGTTTATTTTAAATGCAGGATGAATGAAATTGTTGTTATATTATATTCAAATGGTAGAATATATGAAGGAGATGAGGGTATAATTTTTGAAGGGCAAAAAAAGATGATTAAGATAGAACGTGGGATCACATTTGAGATATTTAAACAGAAGATCCACACAAAGCTGAAATTGTCAAGTTGTCACGTAATTTCTAGATTAATTTCTCGAATTTTAGTTGGGACAAATGGTCGATATCATACAACTTTATTATTTTCTTAATTTCATTAAAGTGTTCCCTCACAATACTTAAAGTTTATTCCTATTTAAAGTTTATTCCTATTTAAAGTTTAATTTCATTTTTATATTAATTTTTCCTAATTTTAAACGATTCAATAATTATGCTGGACAAGAAATAAATAAAAAAAACATTGTTTCTAAAATTTTGTACAATTTTTTATGTTAAGGGTTGGCAAAAAAAAAATTTAAAGATGTTTTATTTTTTTAGATTATAAGGAATATTAGTTTTGACAATAGTTCTCACAAGTTATCAAGTAATATATAGTATTTTTCTCTCTTAATTTATCAATTAATTAAAATAGAAATTATTTAATATCATAATTAATACATATTATTGATTACATTTTTAAACAACTAATTATAAATAATAACACATATATTATGTAATTTGTAATAATAAAACTTTTGTTATGTTAATTTTCATAAAATTATAATTATCTTCATTTATTATAATTATTCAATAATTACATTGTATTTACTATATCTACTATTTTTAATTTCACTAATTTGTTTATATATCAATCTACTATCAAATAATTAAAATATATTATTTCTTCTACATTAATTATTTAATATTTTCAGTGCATTCTATATATATTTTTCATGTTCATGTTTTTTATTTTTTACAAAACTATATATTAATATATAATATTCTTTCTTCTTAATTTATCAAGTTATTATGTGCAGAATTTTTTTAATTTAATAATTAATACATATTATGTATTTATCAAGTTATTATCTGCAGAATTTTTTTAATTTAATAATTAATACATATTATGGATGGCTATAATTTTTATTTATTACATTTTTTAACAAATGATTATAAATAATAACACATACATTATATAATTTTTAATTTCATTCCTATCTAAAATATTCTTTGTTTAAGAATAAAATGCATTTTAAAACCATTTTTATACCTTATTTATAAAATCTTTTCAAGTAAATCACATAAATTATAAAATTTGTAAAAGATAATAATGTATTATTTTTTACCAAATTAAATACTACATTCTTACTAATAATAAAACTTCTGTTATGTTCATTTTCATCAAATTATTATTATCTTTATTTATTATAATTATTCAATCATTATCTTATTTCTTAATAATTATATTAAATTTACTATATCTAATAATCTTTATTTCATTAATTTCTTTATATATCAATCTACTATCAAATAATTTACAATTATTATTTCTTCTACATTATTTACTTAATCTTTTCATTGCATTCTGTATATATTTTTTTTATGTTCATGTTTTTTATTTTTTTTCTAAATAATTTATTTATATATATTATTCTTTCCTCTTAATTTATCAAGTTACTAAAATATTATTTTATTTCAAATTTTATAATTAATATATTTTATGGATTACTATAATTTTTTTTTACATTTCTGAACTACTAATTATAATAAATAATAACATATATATTATATATTTTCTAATATAATTTATCTAATATATTATTTGTGACAAAATAAAAAAATTAATTAATAAATTCTTTAAATATTAAAATAAAAAACTTGTGCACCTCCGTAGCTTTGTAAACAAGTTTGAAGGAACCTTCTTCTTCACCAGCACCTTTCACTCACGAGCATCCACCTTCACCTGCATCACAGATTCAATATTACATACATTTGCAATTTTATTTTTAAAAAGCAAAATCTATTCAAAATATTAATCTCAATACCTTTTTAATAATCTTTTGCTATAAAACCTTAATATCAGAATCTAACAAAATGGTTCAGAAACGCAAGAAACGCTGTGTTATTTTCTTTTTTCGGCAACCATATTTTGCAAGCAAAACGGAGAAGATGGAGGAGAAGGGAGAGGCCCGTGCCCAAACGGTCAAAATTCTCTGCCACGTGGACCAATTAAATTAGTGTCGTCCCTGACCAAGACGACACTACTGAATTGTCCCTGACACGACTGACATTAATGTCGTCTCTGACTCAGACGACACTTTAGGATTTGTACACGTGGCTTAGTTCATCCTCAGCCGTCCATTCAAATTAGTGTCGTCTGGTAATTGGATGTTTCTATTTTTTGGTGTCGTCCGTCTCATGGACGACTTCACTGCCACGTACCCACACAATCCCAGACACGGAATTTCTTTACATGCATGCTTATTCTGGCATTTTCTTTTCAAATTAATCCTAAAAGGGTAAAAAAGCCAATGAATAGCAATGCCATCTGTTATGCTCAGTACATTTACGATTTTCACTATCTCTTGTCATATCAATTTTACATCTATCTTACATCATCTTCTTCTTCTTTTTTATGTTTAATGTCAACCTGCCTAGTTCTCAAAGATATACATATATATATATATATATATATATATATATATATCCTTATTTTGTTTTTATATTTATCAATAAATGAGATATTATTTACGTAGCAACATTTTTTTAGTTTATTTATTTATTTTTATTAATAAATTTAAGAAATAGTAATACTAGAATAGTGATAATAATAAAACAAAAAAATTCTTCTTTTTTCCAAAAAAATTAAATAAAACATTTATCTTCAAATATATTATTATTATTATTTAAATATTAATATCATTATTAATTTTAATTATATATTTATTTATTTATTTATTTTGTTATTGTAAAAATTAATACTTCCTCCGCTACTTTTTATAAGAAATAAAATAGAGCATTTTTTTTATCTTTATTATAAGAAACAAATGATAGATTCAAGATACATTAATTGTTAAATTTTTTTTATATCTTTCTTTTATTAGTATCATTAAATATACAAATTATTAACTACACTGTTTAATATCATAGGTATTTTTGGAATAAAATTTATATTTATGAAAAATATAACAGAATTATTTTTTTTCTCAGTAATTTAGTCTTTTGTTTCTTATAAAAAGAACCAAAGGGAGTATACTTTAATTTAGATTCATATCTTATTTTATTTTTGTTTCATGGTTGACAAATTAACTTCATTTCAAAATTATATAATAAATAAATAATTTACTAATTCATTAAATAAAATAAAATAAAAATCATTTTAGTCTACCAAGTGTAATGATTTATAACGTTAATATGTAGCATCTTTACTTTTATGTGTTATAAATTATCGAAACTCATGTGTACCAACGTATCTTGAGTTTTGTATATCTTCAATATATTAAAACAATTCTATCTAATTTCTAAAATTAACTGATTTATTATTATTATTATTATTATTATTATTATTATGTCATTAAGATTCATCATCTATAATATTTTCATTTAGTTAATGTGGAGATTTATAGTGTTATTGTATAGCATCTCTATCTAGATACACCTTAAATTGTTAAACTTTTTGTTTACTAACTTTACCTTAAGTCTTACGCAATATAAATTTATTAAATGGAGTTATAATCTTTATTAAGTAACTATTTTCTTTAATCACTTTAAATATATTTATTCTTTTCATCAAATAAAATTAATTTCATGTTTTAAATTTTCTTAAGTTACATTTCTAGCTTTAATAAATAATAATTAATTACATAATTTTATTTCTTCGTTTTTATTATGCAACATCGATGTGTAATTTACATTACCTTTGTTGGTCTAATAAATTATAAGAAATTTATGTATAACTTACACTATCTTAAATTCTCTTTCAACATTAATCATAATTCAAATTCAAATTCAAATACTTCGTTTACAAATAAAATATTTTTAACTATTTGTAATATAATTGTGTAATTTTCTTTCATCTTCTGTATTATTTTTTGCAGAGTATATATATAATCATGTTATCTTGTACTTTAAATATTATAAATTTATAAAAATAATTTTTATCTCAAAACAAATTTTCTTTATTAAACTTAATTATGATCAACTAACTTCATAATTTTTAGATAGAACTACGTAATTTTGAGTTCTCCATTGCACCCAAAGATACGTGGAGCGGGAATCGAACTTGTCAAGTCAAAATAATTTTTAAAATAATTTTTTAAAGTATCCATTAACATTTTAATAAATAATTTATTTTCTTTTAAAATAAAAAATAATAATAATAATTGTTGTTTAGGGATTAAATAAATATTTTTTAAAATTAAAATAAATTTGCACAATTAATTTAAAGTAACTATTTTTTTAAACGGACGTTGTAGGGTGCTAATACCTTTCTTACACGTAAATGACTCTTGAACTCATTTTTTGTTTCAAAGATCATATTATTTTAAAAAAAATTTCAAGATTTTCTTAAAATAAACTTTGGTAGCGACTCCTCTAATTTTTAGAAAAATATTTTTATTCTTGAAAGTGTTTTTCTTAAACAAATTTTTTGCCGTACTGTTGTGACTGTCTGGTTGCGATAGTAATATATAATTTTGATTTCAAAATATAATTTTTTATAAGAATTGATGTTGATTTTTTTATAAAATTAAACACAAATGATTTTAAGTAATGTATAATTCTAATTTAATAGTGACACTGGTGAAAATTATTTTTTATATTAAACTATTAACAATATAAAAATAAATATAAGTTGAATAGTTTTAGAATATTTTTTTATTAAAATTCATACTTCTTTTACACATATTAAATTTAACAAATACGTTGATTTATTGAATATAATATTTATATTGTTTAAATTTATTCTGTATTATAACTATTAATTATAATATTTAAGGTTACATTAATGTTATGCATCAATTACTCATAAAATATCCATACATTTATGATGTATATATTAATTGAATCAATATAGTATTTACTTCTATTTTAAGTTTATTATATCTTGTATTAATTAAATATAATATTTAATGCTATAATAATATTATAACGTAGTTATCTCTCAACCTAAGATCTTGCAAGCAAGAAAAATCAGAGCTACTAAACACAAATAATGCAACCAAACTTGAAGCAACAAAGTCATAGACTTTTTTTTATATATATAATTTTTTTATATTACTAATTTAAAAACAAATTACTAAAATATAAATATTTTAAAACATTTCCGGTTTGGATTTTTGTTGCTATATGTCATAAGTCTCGCCAATATAGTTGGTGACTTTAATTTTCTTTTTAAATTTTATCGTTAAAAATATAGAACTTCAAATTAAAATTTTACATTCACATTTTTAGTGATAAAATTTATTTTTTAAATAAAATTAAATTTTTGCCAACGTTGGTGAGACTTATGACACAGTGGCAAAAAAAATTAAACTGAGAGTTTGTTTTGAAATATTTATATTTTTGGTAATTTGTTTTAAATTAATAATAAAAAAATAAAAAAGCTCAAAGTCATGTTATGCAAAACATTAACATTACCACCAAGCTTATTATCATCACTATCCTTTTGCTTGCCAAAGAGTCTCATACCAAAAAAGTTCAAAGACAATACACTCTTCAGACTATTGACAAATGCAAATGGGTTAACATAGAAAGAGCTAAAATTATGGAATTTTAGCCGAATTTGAAGAGAAATTCTAAACTAAAAATTGGTTAAGGGAAAGGAAATCATATAATATAATAAAATGTGGAAAGTTTTAAGCTTTGCATTGTGGAACTTTAAATTTCTCATAACGACAGTGTTTTCAACGTGAACGTAGAAATCTAGTTTCTTTTACTATTTTTATCAAGTTAGTTTTATATTTGTAAGTTACCTTGATATGATAATGCCTTATTATTGTTGTTGATGATGTATGAATTTAGGGACTAAAATAATTTATAGAGATAAAAGTAAGGCACTAATATAATATTTTTAAAATTTTAAGAATTAAAAATAAAGATTTAGTTAATCAATGTAAGGTTAGATTAAGATAGAAAGACCTAAAAAATTTTAGAATTTTTGTGAAATATTGTTATAATTTGCAGAGAAGTTTTAAGCTGAAAAAAGAAGATGAACCCATGTAAAAAAATGTGGAAAGTTTTAAGCTTTGCAACGTCAGATTTTAAATTTCTCACAATAGAATCATTTTCAAAATGAAAGTTAGAAATCTGATTTTATTTTATTTTACAATTTTTGCTAAGTTAGTTTTACACTTGTCACTTAACATATGTCAACATTTTATTAATGTGTTTGTTAATAAAGTATGGATTTATGGGTCATTTTTGTCAAGTTAGCTTCACACTTGTCACTTGATATATGTCAACATTTTATTATTGTTTTATTGATAATGTATGCATTTAGAGACTAAAATGATTGAGAGAGATGAAAATGAAGGACTAACATAATACTTTTGAAATTTTTAAAAACTAAAATAGTTATTAGTAATTGTTTTATATTTTTTGTTTTTATTTTTACACTAATAGGGTAAGACTCAACATGATTAAAAAGTTTGTTTTACTCAATTTAAGGTTAACTTTTACGTGAATCTTGGCATCATCCATCAGACATCCTGCGTAAAAAAGCTCAATGTCTGTTTCTTGCACTTAAGTTTGGGATGAAAGGAAATTTTGTGTTTAAACTCATCAATTAGAGAAAATTTTCTACGAAATATAATTTTTTACCTTTCCTATCTCGTAACATCACCTGTCATTATTCTCAACCTGCACCATCATTTTTAATATTTTATTTTTCTTATTTTATCTCATTGTACTCTCAATCCCTATCCTTTAGGGTTTAGGGTTTAGTCACATCTCCTAAATTACTGTAGATCTAACATTAGTTTATGACATTTTAATTTAAGTGAGCTCCGAAAAAAGTGCTAGTGGATTTGGAAAGGTAAATATTCACTGCTATACAATTATATTTATCACCCAAAAAGTTTCTTGTGGCCATTTCTTTTAACACCACTTTTCGGAATTTTAGATTCTAATTTCTAAAACTAATAATATTTTTCATAATTTTATTTTTAAAACCAAAAATTCCCTTTTGTGAATTTGTCTTGCATAATTCTTAAACGTGTAAGTATTTGATAATATTTTATTTTTCTTCTGTTTACATAAATGCTTATCTTGATTGTTTATTTTTTAATTCGTAAAATTTTCGTACTCAGTAATTAAGAAGGCAGTATAAATAATAAATACATTTTCTTATCAAGATTTGGGCCAAATAGCCCATTAGATCCCACATTCCTTCTCCTGAACTGGTCCTCCCAAATCAGAATCCCCTGAAACCATGAAACGCGGCGTTTTCCACCCATTTTACCAAATACCATTCCATAGTCACAGTACGATGATGTGTCTGTCAAAACCGCACCACCATGTAATCGAACCAAACGTTGGTCTTTGTGTTGAATTGGACCAAACCGAACCGGAGACTCAAACAAGTAGTTGACTTTGATTTAGGTAAAAGCCACTTGGGTTTGCTGATTCGCTCCAATTACTATTTATGACAGATTTACAATCTTATTTATTTGTTTATTTATCATCTTCTGCTTAATACGAGCCACTTTAAATTTAGAACCCATTTTAAGAGTGGTTTACCTGTAAGAACAACGCAGCATGGGTTATTTCCCAATCTTGCAGTATCATCATGTGCTGCAGAATGAAATGTTCATTATAATTATACCGAATTCAGAGAAAAAAGTGTTATTATAATTATTCCTAAAAAAATTTAAGAGAGTAAATTTTAACAATTATTTATATACGATAATGTATTGTATTATTATATTAAAATTACAATTCGGGAAATTTCTAATCTCCAAGATGATATTTGGTTAGGTTCTTAATAAAATTTCAGAATTGACATTTGCTTGATCTCCATTGGATTATTTTGCTAGAATTGCATCGTCACACGAAGTTATAGATACAAGGACAACAAAACATATGAATTTGGATCTTCCTTTTCATTTGAATATTGCAAGGCGCTTTAGAGATATGGTTATAGAGGCAGTGATTTTTCTTGCAGTGTTGTGGTGTATTAGCGTGTGAAGTTCAATTCCACTTCGTATGTTTATATATACGTAGGAAATTGGATGTCTAGTTTATATGCCAAATGCCGTTGTGTCATGCGTAGGGATGAAAAGCCTTCTCCACCTAACCCTGCAAAATCTTGCAATCTAAGTCTCATCCAAGTGGATCAGATATTTAATGTTAAAAAAAAAATTAAGGAACCAATAAACCAAAGCATCCTTAACCTTCGATCCCTACTTAGGCTTTCATTCCAATTCAAGCATTCCTAGTCTGCAAGACAAAGCAAAAAGCACAGTGGCAGGAGAAGGTAAAATTAAAGGAAATTCAAGAAAGTTAATTTTATTTTTAGTTTTTCAGGTATTGGGTTTATTTGAAACTTGAAAGGGTAATTAAAGTTATAAAATTCATTTGATCCCAACGTTTGGATAATAACAATATATCCAAATGAATGGGAAGGAAATTTTCTGGTTGGCCGCAGTGTTATACGTAGGCTTCACTCACAAATTTGCTGAGCGAGTATATAATGAAGAGGTTTTATGCCTGCTGCTTCACAACCAGAGTTTCTAAGTCTCTCTCTCACTGGAAGCACAACCAGTCTCAGTCTCAGGTACTAGATGGGTATTTCTTTCTCTTTTAAATGTCTTTTACATACTGTGTTATCTCAGTGAGTCATATTTATTTAATGATGAATTGGTCATGCTTTTGGCATTTTGCTTTACCACCCTTTGTTTAGCCCATTCCTTTTATGAATAAAGGCCCCCATTAACCATCATAATTTGGTAGCCTAATAATGGATGGAGTCTGAGATCAAGCCTCTCATATACCATTTTCAAGCTTCACTGCAGATTTTAGCTTTCACACTGAAGTGTATCTATGGTTACTGCTACTTAGATTTGTTGAGTTTTTTTATGTTATATTTAACAAATGACTATGGTTACTGCTACTTAGATTTGTTGAGTTTTCTTATGTTATATTTAACAAAGGACAATGTGCATAGATTATACCAAGTATGATTTATTAGATGTTTCGAAAGTAACAGGAACCAATGCTACTGCCAATGAAGATGGTAGAAGAAGCATAATAGTAAATGAGATTAGATTGATTCTTACAGTAAAAAAATTTAGCCAGCAAATAAAACTTGTAATGCACTAAACAGTAGAACTGTCGAACTCCTTGACTCCGCCTTATGGAAGATCACAAACGGGAGAGTTCTTCCCAATATGTTAAACACATTCGAAACATATCACAAGCTGTATCAATGGGCTCAGAGTTCCTTCTTGGCATCTAGCTCCATTTGTTCTCTGATATTGTCTTCTTTGACAGATAATGGCAGGAAACATCTCTGGTCTAAGTGGGATCAAAGCTGCTAATATTTTACTTAATCATGACTTCTCTAGTGGGCTGAACTCTTGGCATCTCAATTGCTGCAATGGCTATGTAATTTCAGCAGAAAAAGGTACTCAAGGAGGAGTTTCATTGGACTTGGATGGAAATTATGCTGTTATAACCGACCGAAAGGAATGCTGGCAAGGTCTTGAGCAAGATATCACAAACAGAATTTCCATTGGTTCCACTTACACGGTTTCAGCTTGTGTGGGAGTGTCCGGGCTTTCTCAGGGATCTAGTGATGTTCTAGCTACTCTGAAACTAGAATATCATGATTCAGATACTAGTTACTTGTTCATTGGAAGGTATAGAATCTTATAATTAATTTCATTGTATCTTCTTCCTTGTTTTAAAGAATATGAGGAAAATGCCCTTACATGCTTACCATTATTTTCTACAGAACTTCAGTTATAAAGGGTAGTTGGGAAAAGTTGGAAGGAACATTCTCGTTGTCAACTATGCCTGATCGGGCTGTATTTTATTTGGAAGGACCTGCTCCTGGAGTCGACCTTTTGATACGATCAGTAAAGATCAATTGTTCCAGTCCAAATAACAATGTATATTATGAAATAATAATGTTAACTTTTAGTGAAATTCTTCATATAGGTGAAGTCTAATATTGTTTGATAAATATCAAGCTCATGCTTGTGCACTGGTTATCAGTTATTACTTCTTCTATGATTAGATTTAAGTTGCAATAAATCTGTTTTGGTTTTCCTGTTTAGTTGTCTTGTGAAATCTGTATGTTTTGAACATACTAACTAGAGTGCCTTTTTCCTCTTCTTTCAATAGACCACAAGCACAGAATGTGTTTCAACTGGAGATGACAACATCATAATAAACCCCCAATTTGATGATGGCCTGAATAACTGGTCTGGAAGAGGCTGCAAGGTTGTGTTGCATGATTCCATGGGTGATGGGAAAATTGTTCCTAAGACTGGAAAATTCTTTGCATCTGCAACCGAACGCACGCAGAACTGGAATGGAATTCAGCAGGAGATCACAGGACGTGTGCAGCGCAAGCTTGCCTATGAGGTCACTGCTTTAGTTAGAATATATGGAAACAATGTCACTACTTCTGATGTAAGGGCTACTTTGTGGGTCCAAACACCAGATCTTCGAGAGCAGTATATAGGCGTTGCAAAGTTAGTCTCTTCTATTTTCCTATCATTGTATTTCATATAGAGAATTGTTTTGTCTATGGATTATGTCTTTCCTGTTTACCATTCTTGAATCTTGACAAACAAAATAAAAAGAAACTTGCTATAGTATGGTTTAGTGATATAGTGGTATTAGAAAGCTCCTTTTAACATTTCTTCCAATTGCTGAACAAAGCTTGTATGTTCTGAAGTGTGCAGGCAACAGATAAAGATTGGGTTACAATGCAGGGAAAATTTCTTCTAAATGGTTCTCCATCAAAAGTGGTCATTTATTTAGAGGGGCCTCCTCCAGGCACTGACATTCTTCTCAACAGTTTGGTCTTAAAGCATGCAGCTAAAACACCTCCTTCAACCCCACCGGATGTAAAGGTTCGAGTTTTGAAACATGTTTTCGTAAATTACTAATATAACATTAATCCTGGTGTTTCCTAAAAAATGTTTTACCTGGACATTGTTTAAGAGGTTTAGCTGTTGCCTTAATATACTTTGGCTGTAGTGCCAAATCGGTATGTTTCAATCCCCTAACAAGGTCTTGTTTTGCAGGATGTTGCTTTTGGGGTTAATATAATTGAGAACAGCAATCTGGCTGATGACACCAAAGGATGGTTCCCTCTTGGTAATTGCACTTTAACCGTTAAAACTGGTTCACCACATATTATTCCACCAATGGCAAGAGATTCTGTTGGTCCTCATGAACTTCTAAGCGGGCGCTATATCCTTGTAACTAATAGAACACAAACATGGATGGGCCCTGCTCAGGTTATCACAGATAAATTGAAGCTCTTTGTGACTTATCAAGTATCTGCTTGGGTCCGGATTGGTTCAGGATCAAATGGGCCACAGAATGTGAATGTTGCCCTTGGTGTTGATAACCAATGGGTCAATGGAGGACAAACTGAGGTTTCTGATGACAGGTGGCATGAAATTGGTGGGTCCTTTAGAATTGAAAAGCAGCCATCAAAGGTTATGGTTTATGTCCAAGGCCCTGCTTCTGGTGTAGACTTGATGGTTGCTGGACTTCAAATTTTTCCTGTCGATAGACATGCAAGATTTAGATATTTAAAGATGCAGACAGATAAGGTGACATCTAGCTTTCTTCTATATCTTATATTATTAGTTTTACTGGATACCTTTAGAAACATATGAAAGATGAAAAAGAGAGAAATAAAATCTAGAAGAAAAAATGATATGCAGATAATGTCCTCTAGAATTTGATTCATAGGCATGGTACCTGAATATAGATTAAAAATTTTACCATTAACCTGTCCAAAGGATTGGTGTTATGATACTGAGACATGTCTACCTCCTTCCGTTTTATATGTCCTATATGACCTTCCAACTCACATAGGTCATGAATGACTCTATCTCTAAAATATGCATAAGATTATTAAAAAGCATAATCTTATGAACAAAATATAATTTTCCATGGCAGGAAATAAATGTGACATGAAGCAAAGTATATTAAAAATTGTAGTGCCTTATCTTCATATTACACGAACCATTCTTCATTGATAGGATATGTGACGATTTGCATTATCCTTGTGTTAATATTATATCAACATGCTTCACTGCAGATCCGTAAACGTGATGTTATCCTGAAATTCTCTGGGCTGGACTCTAGCAGCTACCTTAACACCTCTGTGCAAGTTAGACAAACACAGAATGATTTCCCAATTGGTTCATGTATTAGTAGAACAAATATTGACAATGAAGACTTTGTTGACTTTATTGGGAAGCATTTTAACTGGGCTGTGTTTGGAAACGAGTTGAAGTGGTATTGGACTGAGCCACAACAAGGAAATTTCAATTACAAGGATGCTGATGACCTGTTAAGCTTATGTGAGAAGCACAACATACAAACTCGCGGCCATTGTATCTTCTGGGAAGTGGATGGAACAGTTCAGCAATGGATAAAATCACTGAACAAAAATGATTTGATGACAGCTGTTCAGAACCGCTTAAACGGCCTTTTAACTCGCTACAAGGGCAAATTCAGTCATTATGATGTTAACAATGAAATGCTGCATGGTTCATTTTACCAAGACAGACTAGGCAAGGATATAAGGGCAAACATGTTCAAGACTGCACACCAACTAGACCCTTCTGCTACATTGTTTGTGAATGACTATCATGTTGAGGATGGATGTGACACACGATCATGTCCAGAAAAGTACATTGATCACATTCTTAATTTGCAAGAGCAAGGTGCCCCAGTTGGGGGAATTGGAATTCAAGGCCACATAGATAGTCCAGTTGGGCCTATTGTTTGTTCCTCCCTTGATAAGTTGGGTATTCTTGGTCTACCTATATGGTTCACTGAGCTTGATGTGTCTTCCACCAATGAATATGTTAGAGCAGATGATCTAGAAGTTATGCTACGCGAAGCTATGGCACACCCTGCAGTAGAAGGCATGGTGCTGTGGGGATTTTGGGAGCTATTTATGAGCAGAGACAATGCACACTTGGTCAATGCAGAAGGTGAGATCAATGAAGCTGGAAAAAGGTTCCTTGCTCTAAAACAAGAGTGGCTGTCTCACAGCCGTGGCCATGTTGATGAGCAAGGTCAATACAACTTAAGAGGCTTTCATGGAACATACAATGTGCAAATTGTGACCCCGTCAAAGAAAATTTCTAAGAGATTTGTTCTTGACAAAGGTGACTCACCACTAGTGGTATCCATTGATTTGTAAGCATACTGCTTTGTCTTTTATCCTTGGGATTGCTAAAACACTATGTTGGTGGTGTAATGTTATCTAATACTAGGTTCTGCCATTTTGGCAAATAAATAAAACAGTTGGGATTTCAGTTGTCTTAACAACTGCACAAAATCTCAACCCTTGAAAATTGTCTCATTTTTATTATGAATATACATCTGAAAAATGAATGAGAAGTGATACTTGTTTGAAGTTATAAACTGCATGAGATCCTTTTCCTGTGGATTATTCAAATACTGAACTAGTTTCTTTGAATGCCAAACTTTCTATACTCTTGGGATTAGTCAGAAAGGAAATAGAAAATATAAAATGGTGCTTTAACAATAATGGAAATATAAAAAAGATAGGCTATTTGCTCCTCTGAATTGCATATTCAAATTAACTTGTACTAGTTACTGTCCAAAGAATATTGAGTGTTGTAGTTGCGATTTTATGTTCATATACACTACTCAGTATTGACAGTGTAAGCCAAAGATGAACAGCTAAATGCTTTGAACCTATAAGTGAAGAAGATTTTGTCTATTTTGTATTGCAAATAACAATCATTGAACAGTTTGCACTGCCTAAAAACAGCACAAAACATGATCGAATATAGTGTCCATTAGTAGCAATATAATTTAGAGTCATATCCTTGGGGAAAGAAAATAAAACCTTGAACCTATTAAAAAAAGATATCAAATAGTTAAGGATATTTTAAATTTTAATTTAATAACTAATAAAAAAATTGCATCCAGAAATAGAAGTGGTAACAGGGTGCGAGATCAGCAGCACCATAGAAGTGGGCTAACTTTTTTATGGGTCCAATTTTTAGTCATTCAATGAAACCAATGCACAAGACCAATTCGTGGACTGAATATAGAAGTGGGCTCATAACGGCCCACTTATGGTGATCAGTTTCATTTCAGTTTTAACAAAAAAAGCAAGGTAGCTTTCAACTGTATCTCAGTAACTTGTCAACTCTCAGCCAGCATTGCAATATGGAAGCTAGCACACATGTTCATCCAGAGGAAATTATCTTTTACACAATCCTTTTTTCTATTCATTTTACTGTTACTTTTAGCATTTAATTTCTCAAAGTGTATTTAATACTTGTTGAAAATAAATTTAAAATCATTTACAAATTATTTCTAGAATTTAATTTTTAGAAAGTATTATTAAAATATAAATTTCAAAACTCACAATCAACCAATAACAAAAACAAGTGATGCAAAAATAGCAATCCCCTCGTCTAATATTGGACCAAGATTCTCCAACTCAATAAATTGTATCTATAGCCCAAAGGATATTATTCTGCCATAAATTTAATTCTTCCCAAAATCCATCATCATTGTTTAATAGGTTAAGTTTTAAAAATTACAAACTTTCTTTATCTTTAATTTATCAAACAACTTTGTTAACTCTATAAACTTACTTTTCTCAAATACTTCAAATCTTAAAATAAGGCATTTATCAAATAAACAAGTTAAATTCACCCCTTGTTTAGTCTCCTAATTGTGTGTTTAAGTTGCTCTTTATCATCTTGCATTTGCAACTAATTTTTTTGGATTTCCCCCCTATCACCTTTCATATATTATTGTTATCATGATTTTTTTTAAAAAATACTATAACTAACTTAAAGCTTAAGACATTATTTGGGAATGAATTTTTGGAAGAAAAAAAAGAGAGGATAAATTTTATATAATTATATTTAAAATTAATATTTTAAAATAAAATATATAAATTGATATATTAACATAAAATTAATATATTAATAATATATTTGTATCAAAACAATATATAATTTTTTTAATTAAAAAATAAAAAATATACCTTCCCCTCTTTTTCTCTCCAAACATTCCTTCTCAAACATAGCTTAAAGATATATTCGTGTTTAAAAAATTTATCAAATAGGCCGTCAGTTTTTGTTTTCTAACAATTCTTACTCTTATTTTGGGTGCAAAATTCTTACTTCTATTTAAGTTTAGTTTTTTTAAATGTCTTAACAATTACCTGTTGAATAAGAAATAAACAAAATTATTTTTTTATAAAATTAAAATCAAGTAATGCACTTAACATTAATAGAAGTTAAATGATAATTTTAAAAAAAAAAAGTTACATAAATTAATTTTATTATATAAAAGAAGTTAGTGTATTTTATCTTTTATTTTGTCTCTATAAGTATCTATTCATGTATAAATTTATTTAAATTGAACTTAAATCAACGTGAAGAGTTTACATAATAATGTAAAACTTTATTGCATACTATTTAGAAGGAAGTCATGTAAATCACATACAAAATTTTATTTGTCCAACAACAATCACAAATTAGCCGTAGTAATTAGTTTTAAATTTGTTAAGCCTAATAAAAATTTAACATCAATATTATATATAAAGAAAAAGGAAAAAAAAAATATACACTTGTGGACTTTATTTATTTTAGGGTTATTTATTGTAGGTGAGTATATGATAAAAAGCTTTGATATGTTTTGATCAATATATTTATTCTCCTTGTTAACTCTTATGAAAACACAGTAATTTCAATGAATTTTTGGACTAACATTATTTTTTTCTCTTTTATTTTTTCTCTCTCCTTTTTTTGTTATTGCATAAATTTTTAACATTCAAATGAGAAGAAAATATTCTAAAAGATTGAATATCTAGTACCTTGTAAGGTTATAATATTTGAGTTATCATTTGCATTTTAAATATTTTTTATCTTCTATTTTCCTCAAAATGAAAACCTTTATCTAGAAAGGATATGACTCTTTGAAATAAAAATAATATCTTATATTAGAATTCCAATACTCTTTTGTTAAATCACACCCTTCAATTATCTTTTACTTAATCTTTTTCAAAATTAAAATTTTAAGGACATAGTAATTAAAGTGTGGAAAAAAAAGTGTTTGTAACAATATTAAAACATCACCATATTTTTGTCGAAGTTTATAGAAAAGAAAAAAAAAAGTCACAAAGGTGCGGAAGAAGAGTAAAAAGGGGGGGGGGGGGGGGGGGGGGGTAAATGGATAAAAAGAAAGAATAGAAAATGAGAATGAAACTTTTGAAGGAAAAAAAAAAAGTGGTTGAAAGCTTTGTCCCTGTCAAAAAATGTTAGTACTTTATTTTTGTTTGATGTTGTTAACGTTGTTTTACTCTGTCTCTTCTTACGACTTCAAGACTTAACTAGATAATTCTCTAGAATTTGTTGTGTTTTTTGAAAGTTTAGATATAAAGAAATGAGCTGTGAAAGTGTGGATAATGAGTAAGAAGAGAAAAAATTGAAGAAGAAAAAGAAAATAAAAAAAATAAGATAATTAAACAAAATTGCTGAAATATATTGTGTTTTCTCCAAAATTTACAAGAAGGAAGATAAACAATAATTTTTTTATAAAAAAAATTATTTATAATACTTTTGTAAGCTAAGAGAATAAAATGAAAAAAAATTTAAAAAATTAAAATAAAATAAAAATGAGAGTTAAGAAATAATATATTAATTTATTCATAATAAATATATAAATTGAATTGATGATTTTTATATAAATTATTCTATTTAAATTTGAGATGTATAGAGTTAATTTTTAACGTTGGATGAAATAATTTATCAACTTAAATTAAGCCATATTTAAGTTGAAATTTTTAATTTAATTTAAATCAAACTAATATTTAGGTCAAAGTTAACTTAATTCGACTTATTTATTGTCTTAAAAAAGGAAGAGTTGGTTTTAGACAAGAAGATTAATTATTTTTAAAGCTGACAAAATTATTTAACCAATTCAACTAGCAAGTAGTGAGGTTTAGTGCATTGAGGGTAAAAAAATTTAGAATTTAATTTAGATATGTGCTATTTAAAGTTAACAAAGCTTAGATATTTTTTGAGTATTTTGCAAGTTTTTATAAATTTAAATTCTGTTCGAGTAAACTTTTTGAGAAGTTTTTATAAAAAATAAAAAATAATATAAATAATAAATAAAATTTCTATAAATTAGAAACAATTTATCCCTTCAAATTTTAGAAAAGTTAAATAAGATATATTTTCAAAACTTTTACAAAATAAATAAGTTGTTTTAACTTATAACAGAAAATTTATTTATTTTTAAACAATTATTTTTTCAAATTTATTGAGAAGATTTCTTAAATGACACCTTAACTTATACCGACTTTGATCAGATTTCACTAAAAAATCTAAATTTAATTTAAATGTAAATTTTGAAATTCAAACTCTACATTTTATTATGCAAATTCTAATTGATCCAGCCAAGTTGGTCCATTTCATCGGCTCTAATTATTTTATGTGTAATTTTTATTTGAGTTTAATTAAGTATTTAATCTCTACAAAAGTTGTAAAAATTTGATTTTAAACCTTATAATTTTTTATTAAGATACATTCCATATTTTTCTCATTTTATATTTATTAGCTAACATAATTGCTAATTTAATAAAAAAAACACTTTTTATTTGATTAAGTAAATTTTCAACTAACTTTTTAGTTTTAAGTTAATTTATTTATGAATATTTTCAAACACTTCTATAATTTTGAGCAAAGTCTTAGTTTTTTTTAAATTAAATATTTGATCAATATACAAGTTACAAAATTTAAATATAATCTTTATAAATTATTTTGTTAAGATATAATTTTTATTTTTTACGAATTATTGGTTTTATTTTATCTAATTGAATTTTTCCACCCAAAGACCAACGATGGAGAGGATAGAAAATTTAAAAAAAAAAATTTATAAAATCTAAAATAATGATTAGATTTTTTATTTCTGTGTCTTAAATGACAAAGAAAATGAGATGGACAAAGTAAAAATTATATAATAATATTTTTTTATAAAAATTAAGTATAACTTATATAATTTTTGTATGTATCAACCGCTAAGTAAGAATTTTCTTTTGTGTGCGAAATATACTTTTCCCAGAAGACTGCTCATTCATTATATATTGGCGATCAACCTAATAAAAAAATAATGGAGAGAAGGACAAGAACCTCCTTTCCAAATTCAATCAGCATTTTACAAGTTTTTATAGATTTAATTTTTGTTTTATAAATTTTTAGAAAAATCTTTATAAAAAATATAAATAATAAATAAAAATTATTTCATAAGTCAAAAATAATTAATCCATTCAAATTTTGAAAAAGTTAAATAAAATAGCTTCTCAAAACTTCTGCAAAAATAAAAAGTATAAGTTAAACAATTTGTTTTTATATAAGAATTTCTTTATAAGTTTTTTCAAACAAAATCTTAACTTACACTGAAATTGATCAGGTATGAGTAAAAATATCTAAATTTAATTCAAATTTAAAATTGAAGCTCTATATTTTATTATGCAAGTTTTTTCAATAAAATATTTATAAATGAAAATTAAAAAAAAAACTTGTTATCTTGATTTAAAGATAATGAATGATTTTAAATTTATAAAAATATAAAATTATATATTTTTTAAAAATATTTTATTACTAAATTTTAAAATTTAGTTTGCTTAGTAATGATATATTTTGCTCATTTTATATTATTAGCTAACTTAATTGCTACTTTAATAAAAACACTTTTAATTTAATTAATTAATTTTTCAACTAACTTTTTAGTTTTAAGTTAACTTTTTTATTAATTTTTCCAAAACACATCTATAGTTTTGAGCAAAGCTTTAGTTTTGTTTTAATTAAATGTTCAATTCATTATACAATTCATGTTTAATTTTTATAAATTATTTTATTAGAATACAATTCTTATTTTTTTTCATGAGTTTTATTTTTAATCTATTTAATTAATTTGGTCTTAAAAGGTCACAATTGACATTATCTGAATGAAACAAGTTCGATAGAGAAACTAAAAATAATTAATAAAAAATTAAATAAAAATTATATAATTTTTGTATGTATCAACTTCTAATTAAGTTTTTTTTTTTTATGTGTGTAAAAACTTTTTCAAAAAGATCATTTTTCATTCATTATACATTGGCGATGAACCCAATAAAAAATCATGGAGAGAAGGACAAGAACCTCCTTTCACAAGGCTGCCAAGCCCTCCGTTTTCCCGTGATGCGAATAGCTGGAATTGAATTCGATGTGGAAATGCAATACAATTGGGGCGTTAAAGGAGAGATATAAATATAAAATAAAATATGTAAATTATGTAAGTGATGATGTGCTAAAGATAATAAATATAAAAACATAAAATTCTATTCTTCTCGTAAAAGAAAATTATCCAGTGTTAACGGTATAAAAAAATGTAAAAAATCTTATATGAAAAATTTTAAAATTCATTACGCAATAAATAATTATATTTTAAATATTTTTTTAATTTTAAAATTTAACACTACTTTTTTGAAAAATGTTGACGCAAGATTTTTTATAAAGTAAAATGATTAATATTAGAAGTGTCGAAAGATATAAGGAGTAAAATTTTTTGGTCCTAATTGGAATTGTTTTTCACCAGCGAACTCTGAGGCTATTGAAGTCGCTGACGTTATAGAATGATTTTTTATATTTTCTGCGATTCTTTCGTTTTGGAGGAAACTGATTGATTTTTTGGCCTCTCAACTCAACTCAACAATAAATGAATTAGGTATTGAAATGAAAGGGATCTTTAAAGAGAGAATGAAGTTGTATCTTAGGTCACTCACATTACGTACCTCACCATAGTCAACACACACATACATACACACACGAAGCTCGCAATCATACACTATAATTTGAGGGTGTAAGTGAAAATCTAAATACAGTTATTAATTCTATTTTTTATCGAAGAAAATAACAAAATTACAATTTAACAATCAAGAGTTTTAATGTTACTAAAGGGAGAGCGTCGTTTTGAGGTTCAAAATAGCAAGGTAAACGAACGTCGTTTAGAAAAAAAGTGAGAGAGTATGTCCATTATTAATTATTAATTAAGAAGCCATCAAATCCAATTGCGGAATGGCCCATATCCAGCCTCAGAGAGAGAACGAGAGAGTATCCTTAGAGTACCGACAACCACTCACGTCAACATGACAAGCTTCCACTATCTCTCTATTTATCTTCCAATGAGTAATGACTAGCATGACTGTAATACATATTAGATATGATATAATAAATGTTTTTTACAAAAGATAAATATTAATTATAAATAAACATGAGTCTGGTGGGATATTAATATCTGTATAAATTTAAATAAAGTATTGGTTTCTGGTTTTGGAAATATAAATAGAGATTGTTATTGATTGATAAAAAATAAATGATGATGATTGGGCCCTGAAGGAGAGTCCCATTCCCATACCTGAAGGTTCTCTCTTCTCACCCTCCAATGGAGCCCACTCCTCACATGGGCACATAGTGAACCTTGCCGGACCTCTACTGCCTGCATTTGCACCCTACGCTTTCTTTCTCTCTATTGCTTTCAGAAAACAGAAATGGGTCTCTGTCAGATTGGATTTAAAGTTTGATTCGATGGGATTGGGCCCTTTGGTTGGCCTAATTAAGTAGTAAGGTATGACACATCCCAAAAATGCAACTACTAATCAATTTCAATAAACTTTCAATTCAAACAAACCATAAAATCCAAACAAATTACTTAGGCCAAACGTCAAATTCAATCAAAATATACAAATATTTGCAGAGACACAGAGTACTATATACCTGGAAAATGAATCAAGATGAGAAAAATACAAAAAAGAGATAACAAGTTCATATGATGGAGATGATGGGGTGTGGGGGCACCGCAGTTATGATATAATGTGTGCAGTGCATTGGGAAACAGCTCCCGCGCTGTTCCCGCGCGCTCTCCTCGAAACGACACCGTTGGTGGGTCCCTTTCTCAGAAAAATTTATACATATAATGTGTGCTGTGGGTCCCTCGACTGTGACCGTTTGATGGTGACAGTGACTGTGACCCAAAAAATGCAGGCACAGTCAGAAAATGACTCAACTCGAACTCGTAGTGAAACATCAGTTATGTGTATCCGCACAGTCGGATACACTTGGTAATGGCCTTCATATGGAAATGAAGAGGAAAATAACGATAAAGAAAAAGAAAATAAACTGTGAGTTGAACTTAGCGGAGGTAATGTTCCACACAGATTCATGTGTGTCTCTGCGCTCCTCTTCCACAGTTTCAGTCTCATACACAGTCGTTGAACGTACGGATTTTCATTTTTTCATCATTTCGGTTTTATACATTTTCTCTTTCCCTCCTCTGTGTCGGAAATCTTCTCCTTCGTCTATTTTTATTTTTATGAAAATTAAATGCTGTAAAAATATATGTAGAAAATTACTACTATTATTTACCGAACAAGTGTTATTTTTGTTTAATACCATAAGCATTTTTTTACTTATACTATTTTTAAATAAAAAATTCATAATATAACAAAATTAACTTCCTTAGGAGTATATATATAATTTAAATTCATAATCTTACTTCGCATCGATTACACGAGGAGAAAGAGTTTATCAAAATAAAATGTTGCTTTATTTTTTAAAAAAATTAATATAATAATATTATTACGCATTTAAAACATAAGGTCACCATTAATGTTTTAACTTTTCTATTAAAGATGTGTGAAGAAAATGTATTTTAATACATACATATATATCGTTAACTTGCTTACGCACATAATCCTATATTAACAAATTTTAATACCTTAACTTAATTTATCTTAATCGGGAAAACTTTTATGGTTTGATTGGATGAGAAGAAAATAAAATATAGAAAATGAAAATTATTTAATAAGTTTAGTTTTTTTATCTTCTTTATCAATTCAATTTTTACTTTTTCCCTTTATCTTCTTTCCTTTTAAAATAAAGAAAGAGTTAGAGAATCATTAAAAATATTTGATATATTTAATAATCTAATTTTACTGTTGAATAAAATCTTTTTTGAGTTACTGAATAATACATGTTTACTTTTCATAACTCATTTTTCCTTCACGAGGCATTAGTCAAGGAAACATTCTCGCTTTATAATTTTGTTATTTGGAAGGATAAGTTGCCTCTCATTGCTATGGATTCAATGGATGGAGTCAAATTAGGTAAACATGTGTTGTTTCTTGAAATTTTCTAGTGAACCTTGGGTGTTGGACAATTATCTTCCTAATGATATTGAATATGCAACAATGTAGAGTGTAAATGTGCTTGCAAAAGATATTCTAATAACTAAAGTTAGCATCGGTGTTTGTAAGCGTATAAAGTAGAGTGATGGGAAAAGGAACTACACGCATCTCCTATTTTTATTTTTAGAAGTATTCACGTAAAAAGGAAAAAATATATATTTAAAAGCACACATATTTAATATAATTTAAGTATCTATTACCTAAATTTATTACTCACAAACATAAGATATTTGTAATTTTTGTATCGAAAATATTACAAACTTTTTATTATAAGTTTTGCATAGATAAATAATTTTTTGTACAAGTTTTATACAAATAAAATAAAAAAATACTCTTCAAACACAAAACTATTTAAATCATTGATACATTCCGAGAATTAGATATTATCATAAAAAAATTATACTAAATTTTTATATTTATAAAAGTTTTTTACCTCTTTCTTTTTCAAACTTTTTGATGTGAAACTCAAATCAACAATACTCATCTTAGCTTAAAATACAGAATAAGAGAATTACTGATTATATTGGGTGGGCTATTTACTCCTATTATATAGCAAGTGTTCCCATGTATAAAGGGGAAGTAGGATTACATGATCCAAAGATAAGATAACAATACTATCTTCTATTGTTGATAGGATCTTATAATTTAATGTAACATGATGATCATGATCAAATAATAATGTTGTTGAGTAATTATAGAAACATTTCATTTTCGATAATATCTTTCTAGATTATAGTTCACAACATGTTTCTTTTATCTCTTACCTAACATTAGCGGACAATGTTTATTGTTTGCTAAAGCCTCAATCATTCTAGTACATGATAAATCAAGTGTTATGCCTTTGAGTTAGATCTTTGGAGATATCTATAAGTTGTAAGGTGTTCTCTTAGATAGTGTGAGGATAGAAATTGGTAATGGTTCTCATAATTTTGTATGACATGACGTATGGCTTAACTCTGGAGAGTTGTTGGAAACCTAGTTAGTTTTCTATAGACCAACATTGACATGAATGCTTCCATAGGATTTCATTTCTATTGATTAAGGAATGTAAACCTTCTATTCTTGTTGCTTTCAAATCAGATTATTAAAAAATTATAGGTAAAACCTCTGAATTGAAATGACAAACATATTATACATGTTATTATGGATTCATCAATTTTTGGAGTACATGTCTATTGTTTTGTAATAAGAGATGAAATTTGTTAATAATTTAATATAAAAGTAAATTTTTATCAATCCAATCTTTCAATTGTAATTATATATTACTTAAATTATTTGTTTCAAATATTGTCAAAATTAAACATTTATAAAATTGTTATAAAAAAGTTCATATTTTCATAAATTTTAAAAATATATATTATGTTAATTTTGATGTATATAAATAAAGTATTAAATAATTTTAAATAAATATCAAATTTTGCATATATGGCTTATGTAATTAAAACTTTTAGTCAAACAGCTAATTTTATTATTAAATTATTTAACAAAAAGTTATTATATAGAAGAAAATGAAAAATAAATACTTTAATTATAATATTAGATTTAAAATTGATTTGAATAAATATTCATTTTAGAAATAATAAAAAATTGGTCCATTTCCTTTTTTTCACATCTTAAGAGAAGGAAATAAACGTATAACTTAACTTGCTAATTAGAATGTTGAGCGAAATTTGGACATGCATGTTTCATGAACCTTCCTTTTCGACCTTAGATAAATTATTTTTTGATTATGTAATTGAGTATCTTACTATTGCCCTCTTTTTAATTTTAGTTTTTTTTTCCTAGACTTTCACCTTCTTGTTATAAAAAAACCATTAATTATTAAAATAATGTCATTATCACATAATTTAACAGATTGGTTGATTGGAAGAAGGGAACAAGAGAGGGAAAAAAATTATGGGTAATAGAAAGGTGTTTTCCATATTTGGTTAAAGGAGAAAATTAGATTGGAAGGGGATTCACCCGTAAAACACCTTCTCCCAAAGTTGAATTTTAACGTAGTCCACATGATAAATGATCCATAATAGATCGCTTGTTAATTACTGGCATTAACATACGATATTTTAAATTATTTGATATTAAATCTCTCTAAACCTAATAACATAAGGCCCTCCCATTAGATGTAACAAATGGTTGAACTCTCGCATGACAGGTTCTATTCAGTAAAATTAGTTAAAACTGTATAACTTTATTTGTTAGCTAATAGACTATAGTTTATAATTAGATGATGGAATTAGAGCTTCTAATAAAATTATTTATATAATTAATTAAAATGTGTTAAATAATTAAAAAAGTGTCAAAATTTTGTTATATGAGTGTAAATTATTACCATATTAAGAGTGAAAATGAAAAAAAAATAAAAAATTATTGCAAGCTTGCTTCTAAAAAAATTAACAGTTCGTACTATATATTTAACTATAAAATTTCTTAAAACAAACTGAAAATAACTTATTATGATAAACTTATTGAAATAAGGTAGATTTTTTTTACAAGAATCATAAGTTATTTCCATAAATCCTTTATAAAATTTTTGGTTAGTCTCACAATATAGTTCACAAAACGAATTAGATCAAGGGAGTTAGTTCATATTCACATGAGAAAGTATAATATTTAAACTTTAAATTTTGAATTAAATTTAATTCTGTTTCACTTGATTCAATCAAACCCAACATAAGTTAACTTCACAAAAATTCATTACAAAAATTAAACTTTGCGAGATTTGGACACCTGCGAGTCCAAATTAAATTCAAAATTTTTGTTGACCTATTATTATAACTTACTCCCATAATAGATTGGCTTAAATAAGTGAGTAACTCATTTTATCAACTCTAAACATAAAGGTTTGGGTTAAAGATTTATAAATTAAAATAATTCTAAGTTGCTTTTCTACAAAACTTCAACAAAGGACTATTTTTAGTTAAAGAATAATTTATAAATAAATATAATGTGTAACTTCTTGCTGGTATTTAATCATAACCACATTTATTTTATATTATATCTAATGATATAAGATAAATTTTCTCATCTTGATCTTTTTTTATTTTTCCATGATATAGGTAGCCAACTTAAATTTGAAAATATGTGTGATAATTTTTGTTTTATTTATTTTTAATGTTAAATTAATTTTATAAAGCTAAAAATATATGAAAATTAAGAATATTATTATCAATAAAAAATTCAAAAAAATTTAAATTTTCTTAATTACTGTTACATTTTTTTATATAATTTATTTATCTAAACTAGCAATTTTTTAAAATTTTATTTATTTATTTATTTTTATATATACCTATACAAAGTGTAAGAGTCATTTGTATCTTAATACAACATTGATTCACCTATTAACTGTGTATTTTTTTTCACTTGATTTAAATATCAAATTTTAATTATAAATAAAATATTCTATTTGAAAAGTGAAATGTTTAGTAGAAATACCTTCTTTTATAGTCATTTGTTTTTTTAAAATTAAAATCGATTGAAAATATTGTATGAACTACACATTTTCTTGTTGTAACTGATTTAATTTTTGCTTTTTTTATTAATTTTATTCTGAATTTTAGAGATAAGAATTGTTACTTAATTTTTTTTTATTATCTTATATAAATTTCTAAGTTTTATATAAATAGTTATGTTTATATTTATAATTTTTTATTGTCTTATATTTCGTAGTTACAGGGTTAAGTTAAAATATTTTTTAATTATTATTTTATTATATATACATAATTAAAAATGTCATATTTTTTTTATTTAATGCCCTAATAACAACCAATATTTTATGATTTTTTCCTTGGCTTTCTAAACAAATTCTTACCTTGTAAGTTATGACAATCCTCATCTTTATTTTTGTATCCAACAAAATATTTTCTTTGATTACAATTTTATTTAATAATTTTTATTATTTATAAAATTAATAAGTAAAATTATATTTTTAAATAATTTAAATCATAATAATTAATATATGTTTTGCTTAAAATAATAATAAATAAGTAAAATAATTAACATAATAGAAGAAGAATATGATTAAAATTTAATTTTTATAAAATTTAAAATATTAATCATTGTATTAATTCTTGTACAAATTCTTAAACATAATCTTTCCTCTTTACCAAAAAATAAAAAATAAAAATCCTTAAACGTAAAAAAAATAAAAAATAAAGAGCTTCAAGTAATAATACATAAAAGTTCTTTTAACAAACTATTTATTACTTAAATTTTGAATAATATTAGTTGTACACACGCCTTAATTTATGTTCTCACAATTAATTTTAATATTCATTATTAGAGAAATTTCGCGTAATTTCATTACATTGACATTCTAATTTTGCGAGTTACATATTTAATACTAACACACAATAAGTAAAATTATTAAAATTTAGCTTATTTATTTATTTATTTACATGTGTGTACTTTTTTTTAATATTAAATAGCAATTTTATGGAGCTATCCCTCTAATAAACATGAAATTTAAAATAACCGGGTAAAAATGTCTTTTTGAGTAATGTTACTTTTATAATTTTTTGTAAATATACCAAATAAAAATAAATATTTTAATGCATTCAAAAGTTCGGAGTACATTTAATGTTTTGATCCAGTAAATAAAAAGATTGATATTGTAAGATAAATTTGAAATTATTTTTCTAGCTTCTAATGATTGATTGTCCAAGTAGAGTAATCAATAGCAGGAGTCAACGGCATCTATGACTTAAAACTTAATTATCTATATTCAACATGACAAGTGGCAAACATGCAAGGAGATGAACTACTAATCAAGATAGAATCGTCCATTATTAAATAATCAATTCAATCATGCAATGACTTGTAAATTTATGCATCAATCAGATCGGATATGGATGAAAATCGAATTGTAAGCTTAGATTCTCTTGGCGGTGAGTGCGATTAAAAACATGGTTGTTTCCATTATTATAAAAGTCGCTCAAATAAAGGAGATTCTTCCCGATTTCTCTCCCCTTTATTGTCTTTCATTTTTAATATATATGATATGATCTTGCAAACAATGAACAAAATTATCCCAATACTTTTTATTTTCAGTTGACAAAAATAATCTCATTATTTAATGGCTTTTAATATGCATATAGTGTATAAGTGAATGAACTTTGAAGTGGCCATGTACAAAAGCAGCGCACTAATGTTCTGAAGACATTATTATATTACTTTGCAAAAACTCTCAATAGAAAAAATATATATACGACGAAAAAGTTGTAATGACAGTATCATCTTTGAGTCTCCTGGGACCTGGCTATTCCATGCAAACTGATAAACAATTGTTAAGTAATATGCGATCAATGGCATTCAACAATTATTAAATAAATATGTTCTCTGATCCTGCCTTTTTATAGTTAATTAATCTGTATATGTTTTGACTCAATTCTATATATTTCTAACACACATATGCTGTTTATACATTTGATGATGTGCTTTCCAAACTAATACGTTTCTCTCACTAATTCTCACTTTGATATGAATATAGATTTATAAACCACAATCAACATATACTCATTTCAAAGGAAAACACGTTAATACAACGACTGAGCTCCCCTTTTGGTAATGGCTTGTGTGCATTTCAATTTGTTTCTTTGTTTTTAACGATTACGACAAGTTTAAATTATGTGCAAATAAACAGCTTATAATTATAAAATTTGAGAAGGAACGCACTTCAAACGCAAAAGATGGTCTCCATCATCTAACAACGTATATTTATTTGAAAAAAATTTAATACAATTTTTAAATATTTTTAATTAAAAATGTATTTTAACATTAACTTACAGCAATATTTAATGTTAACTTATATGATGAAAAAAATACCTATATTATTTTCAACCATTTACTTTTTAACAATTGTATACTTTAAACCTTTCATTATTTAAAAAAAAAAAAAAAAAGAGGGGATGAGGACTGCTCGTTTCCACAGCTATAGTTTTTTTTTTCCTGTTGTGTGTGAACATATGACCATTCTAATTTTTTATGTGTGAACAAATGGTTAAAGAAAGAAAATGTAAGTGGATAATATTATTTTTATTCTATATAGGAGAATAAAATTAAAATACTTGTTACTGTATTTGTAAATTTAAGAGAATATTTTATATTTTTTTTAAATTAATGGTTATAATTTTTTTTATTTTAAAAATTAAAAGATATTAATATTTTTTAATTAAATTATTAACTCTATTATTTATTAATATAAAATTAATTGTGACTAAATTTTACCTAAAATTAATTCCGATAATATATACCAAATAATTGATTAGTTTAATCAACAAATACCTTTATTTATTGTTCTTTTCGTGGGATGTACTGTTTTGATATTTATACGAATTTTTTCTGTCCCTTTCCCTCAAATCGATTTGCTAATCTCTTTAAATTGACATCTTCAGTCATTTCCACGTTTTGGTCAATAGATAGTGCTAGTTACTGTGCTCACATTAAGTTAATAGAAAAATGCAACCTTTTATTGACTAATTATAAGTTGCTTAGGACGCTTAATTAACCTTTTATCCATTGTTTGACAGCAAAGCGGAATAATAATTTACCTAATAAAGCAAACAAATTCTCTTTTTCAATTTACCTTTTTCTTTTAAGCAATAATTACAACTAATTATTTAGCAGCTGGATGGGGATTTATTATTCATTATTATATATTATATGCTGATTTATTGGAACCTAGCAAGGAACGTGGACGATATTGTTCCACATCAGTGGCAAGCTGTTGATCAATTTGTAAATCAAAAGTTAAACATTATCCCTCGGATTCTTACTATAAAGGTTGATTGGTTGGCTTAACAAGTGATTAAAGATAATATTCAGACACCTCTTATGCCACTTACGTTTTATCTGTAAAATTCTTCAGTTTTGTCTTTCTTACGCAACAAAGTTGTTTGGCATTTTGACCAATTAAATATGGAAAAGTTAGCTACTAAACATATTTGATTTGATTTAATGGCAGACATGGGTCCTCCTTGGATAGCCTCTTGTTTAGCATATAATTTCAATGAACTATTAAGATTTACTATAATTGATAGTGGCAGGCACAGAAGAGAGGTGCTTCATTCCCTACCCAACAAAAGTACACCCTTTAATCAAAAAACTATGAAAAATACAAATCCAAATGCCCTGTTTAATCTTTTTCCTCCCACTCTTCGTATGCTATTAATCAATTAAAAATTATCTAAAATATGTTTTTTAAAGTAAATGTTGAATTAATATTTTTTTATTATGTGAAAATTTACAAATAAATGATAGTATAAAAAATATATTATCAATATATTTTAATTAAATTTAATAATTTATCTAATAAAACGCCTAAAATTACATCGAAATTCAAAAGCTGTTGTATTCTATTTGAAAGTCAAATGAATTTGACTTTTGTTTGAATTGGAAATTTTGTGTGCGTGTAAAAAGTGCTTGATAACACTATTGCCAATTAATATTAAATAAAAAAAAATTGGTTAAAAATTACATGAAATCATATAAATGTTACACCAAAAAAATTAGGTTAGAGAGTGATTCTGTCTCATCTTAAAAAATTATTTTAATTGTTTAAATAAATGCCGTTATACAAAATTAAATGAAATTGGAAAGTATTTTTATTTTAAAAAATAAGAATGTAATTTTGTTTACTAAAAAAAATGATCTGTGTGTATTATTTAAAGAAAAAAAAATATATGAGGAGAGATCACCCTCAACCTCCCTACGTACATTCTGATACCATCAATGGATTAACTATACCCATTTCTTACATTGCACTGATGACACCTTAATTGTCATTTAACATGATCATACAAAACAAGTTAACTTTTGAAACATCGTAGAGTTAACCATCATGAAAATGTTTTCTTGATTGACCAACTCAAATAATAATTTTAGAGAAATAATTAATTAGATGATGAGTTTAATTACAGAAAAAGTTAGAATAAAAACGCAGTTTTTACCAAAATACTTATGAAAAAGCAAAGTTCTATCAAAGTACAATTACAATTGTGCTACAACAATATACAAAAACAATACAAAGAGTAACATTGTAAATGTTTCTATATCGTAAAATAATTTGCTTACATTTTAAAATAATATAAAAATTTATCTATATAAAAAAATGTAATATGAGTTTTTATTCAAGTTATTAAATAAAATATTATTACAACTTTAGGGAATCTTTAAAAATATTTTTAAAATGGTACCCGTGTTTATAAGCATAACGCAGAATACCTGTAACTAATTATGTGATTAATGTTTACAATTATTCTAAACTTATGTAACAGTTTTTCAAGATTTAACTTAATTTCTATATAAAATATTAATAGATATTTTAAAATATTAATTAAGGAATTAAAATAAAAATATTTTATTAAAATTTTTATAAATGTTAACATAATTTTCAACAAAAAATTATGTTAAAATTTTTTAATTAGTACTGTAAAAAAAACCTTTAAAAATTATTTTTATGTCAATTGCATTTATTGAGATCACTCAGAAATGTTGAAAAAAACATTTATACATCATCAATGACGTAGATGCGCGAAGCGATTGACCAAAAGTGAAAATATTTTAATCTTTTAATCATATATAATGTGATAGTCGTGTTAACAATTTATATTATAATTTTAATGAATTAGTTTAGTAACATGTAAAATGTATTCATACTTTATTTTAGAATAAATATGCATATAATTAGAGAATAAAATTTTATATTTGTATATAATTATATATATCAAATTTATTTTAAATAATAATTTTTTAAAATAATTTTGCTCTTATGTTCACTTATTCATTAACTAATTTTAAAATTAATAAAATAACTTAGACTTAATATATGTAGTTTCTGTCATTATAATTTGTATGTTATCATTAACGAAGAGGTCTATATGATTTGTTATTTGTCACAAGGATGGGTTACGTGACCTAATGATGTTGGATATCATTCACTCTCTCGTTAGATATATTAATTGATACATTAAAGACTAATTTGATAAATATATGCAACATTCAGATCAAATTTTATTGTTTATATATTTGTTTTTGAATATTATGAATTTACAAGTTAAACTTATTTTTATTTATGTTTTAGTTTAAAGAAGTGACAAATGAAGTTTCGATTGAAAGAGAGTATTATATGACTCTATTATAACACACTTCAACAAAAACAGTCTTTAATGCATTACTTGATTATTACATGGTATTTTCTAATTTACTTTCAAGTATTGAATCTAGCACCTTAACCATGTTACTCCTTTTCCTTCCATGATCATTTTCATCTTCTTTATCCAATACAAATATTAAAGTCACATGCCTTAAATTATTATATCATTTTGTTTATTGTGATTATAACTCCTTCGTAAATCACTTATCTATCATTCAATGTTGACTAATATTCTAATGTTTCATGTGTTTGTGAAGTTAGTCCTTAATATTTCATTCATTTATCAATTTTGTCTGTTACATATCAATGAGTACACGAAATGAGTCAAGAAAAATACTTTACTATCATTAATAAATCACACAAGTAGCCACATAACAAATAACAAGTTGTGTAAGCATATTTGTTAGCAATAACACAAAATTTATGATGATATGAACTAATTTAAAAGATGACATCATATGTTAAATTTAAATTTGTTATTTTTTTTAAGTTAGGAACTAATTTGATAAATATGTGAAATAATAGGAACAAAATCAATAACTTTTACTATTTTGAATCATATTTAATATATCTAATAACCAACTATGGTCGGTCTTTGTTGAATTATTTTTTTTCCAACATAACCATGTGATATTAATTAACAACATAAGAAAAAATTAAAATGACTCAACAATAAACACCTTAACTTTTATAGAAATGAATTAGTTACTTGTGATTAGGGATGGCGATGAATTTACTTCATTTAGGTGAGTTATAAATTTTTCTTATTATAAGTTAATTGTGATTGTTTAAATTTTTTTTGTATTATTTTAAATTAACATTATAATTTAACTTCAATATAACTTGCAATAATATTAATAGTGGACCTTTTATCAAAGTAAAAGTTTAATTTTTATATTATAAAGTGATTGGTTTGTATATATGTACTTGTTTATGTTTATTTGTGTAATATAACATTAGTTTGAAGTGTTTTTTTTTTCAGGAGAAAATATTCCATAGTAAAACAAGAAAAGTAGAATATTTACATTATAAAATATGTATTTTCCTTGTAGAGTAAGGATATTTCAATCTCTCCCATGTCATACAAGATCTTTGTTCTCTACACTTGTCAGGTACTTGACTTAGATGTTGAGTTCTAATATTAATTAAAAAAGAAATAATAACATAAAAAGAGAGTTAAATTGAATTTTGTATCTTGTACAAAACTTTTTGCAAACAGATGTAGAAGTTGTTAATAGGCAACTATCAACTTATTTTAAGGATAATATGTTCCAAAAAGCTTCTTTTTTTTTTCAAAAAAGTTGAACAACATAGATTTAAATTGGTTTAAATCACAAACTCAAGGTTCACTAAGAATCACTTCATGTTTACAAATTATTTCAGCTTTAATATTCTTGTCCAAGCTTCTTTAAATTTAAAATTCAAAATATTTTTAACATCTTTTGACATCACTTTTCTAGGAATAGAATATGTAAATTTTAAAGTAAACAAATAAGTCTTCGTGATAACAAAGAAAAGGTTGACTATAAAAAGATTTTTTTTTTTACATGATTTGATGGTTCTAAACAAATACGTTAAACCTATTTTATACACGATGTAACTTTTTAGCAGTTATTAGCAAAAAAATTAAACTTTTTAGCACTTGAAAATTTTGCCTTCATTCACTTTAGAAAAATAATAACTGTCGTTGCTGTGACACCTTCAGAAGTCTTATACTACGTTACTCAAGACTAACCAACATTCTTTCGTTAACGTTGATTGAAAATTAGTGTTTAGATAGAATATTTTAAAATTATTACATGGCATGTATTTAAATAATAAAAAATAATTTTAAATTATTATAAATTTTTTATGTTAAATAAAAAGAATTTTAAATAACTTATTTTAAAAAATTATGATTTTTTTATTATACTTCACTCACACTCTAAATATTTTTTATTTTAACAAAAAGTTAAAAGTTTTTATCCAAATACAGGTTGTTATAATGTGTTGAATAAATGGTATATTTCTATTAATGCAATCGATTCATGATACTAATAATTTAACAAAGACGCTTTTATTTTTAATATTATTGTAAATTAGAATATTTTTGTAACTAAATATTTTATAAATTTTTTAAATATTATTTTAAATAAATATTTTATCTAAGTTTTATTTATTTATTTTTGAAAATTTTGAGATACCAATCATCTTGCTTCTAACATAGTTTTTTTTTTCCTTTTTTTTCAACCTATCTTTTTGCCTTCGTCTAACATAGTACCATTTTTATTATTTACCAACCATAATTTTTGTATCATATATGATATATTTAAACTTTTAAAAAATAATATACCACGTATACTAGAGTATTTTTATTTTATTATTTTAAAAGAAAGTGATATAAAAATGTTATAATAATCATAATATAAAAAATATTTTCGAATTTTTCATTTTGTCTAATTTTTTAATCGATTTTTCATTTCTTACTCGTTTTAGTTACGATATTTTAATATAATGAAAATGAGAAATTATTATTAAAATGCAAACAATTTCAAATAAAAATATCAACAATGAATTACAACTGTTGATTACATGTGATGTGATAGATTTGACTCATCTATGTATTAATATAACTGTCACATAATTTGTAAAAGAAATTATAAAATAGTTTTTGCACCATAGATGACAGATCACTTCTCGATTAATTATTGATGGCGGCTTATATATATTTATGTTAACAGTTTTTCTAAGACGTGCTTTAATTACTTTAAAATTAAAAAATTAATATTTTAAAATTTGAACACTATTTAAATATTTACTAATTTTAAACATTTTAAGTAAATAATAATGAATTTTACCATAATTATATTTTACTACAATATCCTGTCATATTAAATTATAATTTTCTTTTTCACACTTATAATTTTTGAATTTAGATGTTCTACAATTCAAAAAATATCAGCAGACGGTAAATCTTAAATTAGTTATGTGAAATATTCTCTTGTTACATTCTCTATATATCCAACAATAGGATACTCTTAAATTGAGTAGGGGAAAGGGTTAAGGTAGAAATGAAAAGGTGCATGGGGAAGAGGCGAAGAATAGTGAAGTTGAGTGACAAATGAGAAATGAGGGGAAGTGAACTGCAGAGACATGTAAATGAAAAGCATGGCCCCCACTGCTGGGAGCGCGGGACTCTCGGGGGGTGTTTCAGAAGAATAGTGCGGTGGGGTCTTTGAAACTCCACACGCTGTCTCTGTTTAGAGTGTCACACCGTTTCCACGCCATGCTCATCGCCGTCACTCCTCTGCTTCAACTATTTGCGGACCCAAGATAATATACAACATTTTTTTAACATGATATTATACAAATAAATTAATAAAATATAAAACTTTTTAAAAAATTAATAACTAATGTGGTTCAATTTATTAACTCAAAACAGAAGAAATTATTTAATTATTGAGTGATATCACAAAATTTTGATTAAAATAAGGATCAAGTTAATATAAATTAAAATTAATTCTAATTTTTATATTTTTTAATTAAAATATAAGAGATCGTCGTTGAGTTTTTCGAGTTCACATTTTGGAGTGCCTCAAATATAGTCTACACCATTTAATCTATGAGTTCTTTGATTTTATTTGTCTTTTATCTTTTTAATCGGACCTGTGAAACATCTTTCTCTTTAATATCTTTCTTCTTTCTTATCAAATTTCTTCTCTCTCTCCTTTAATTTAATAATGTGTTAGTTCTAAAAAAATTATCATTCCATATTTAAAAATATTTATAATGTTAAAAAGTCAAATTAACACATAATAATAATAATAATAATACATTTTGGTTTGCTTACAAAGGAAATAAAAAGTGAAAATTTTATTTAAAAAATATATAAATTGTTTCTCCCCTAATTCTCTCAGATTGAATTTATTTATTTTTCTCTTTTTTTTATTTTCTTTCTTCTGAAACAAACTAAAAATGAAAAAACTATAAAAAAATATTTTAAATTATTTAATAAAAATAAGGAAAAATAAAAATTCTACAATTTTTTAAAATTTTTTCTCTCCCCTCGTTTCCTCTCTTTTCAAACCAAGGAAGCATAAGCTCCCTTTTGTTCAAATCACTCAAGACCTAAGGTCAAGAGTCTAAGCAAAAGGCGATAAAGAAACCTGAAACCAACACACATATATATATAATAAAAAAAAAAAGTTTAAAACTTTTCAATTCAGTTTAAGATAAAATTATTTAAATATTATAAATAATATTTTAACTAATATAAGACAATTTAATAATATGTGTTAATAACAAATAGAAAATCTAGCAAAAAAAAATAACAAATAGAAAAAACTTCGTATCATAATATCCATTTTTTTAATTTAATAATCGTATTGTGAAGAATATTATTCCGTTTTGGCAGCTCACTAACAAATTGAGCTGGGCGCATGTTTTGATTTATACCATTTTAGGGGCGCGTTTTAGGGTGAGGGAGTGAGGGTGGTGCAATATTTGCTTTTGCAGCTTATTGTTAGTGGAAGGGTGACTATCATTATACCAGAATTGTGCACACGTGATTTTGCAGTAGTCCGACCAAACTTACACAACAGTGTATGCACTATTTAACTAATGGGATGAAAAGAGAAAAAAAAAATTATGTATTTATATGAAGAGTGAAATAAGAAAATTAAATTAAATTAAATTATTGTACATTATATTATAAATTAACATTATAATACATCCGTGTCATATATTTTGTTAATTATTAAAAAATTAAATATGATTAATTAAAATTAATAAAACTAAATTACACACATATATATATATATATATATTCCTTCTTAGCTACCTTTATCTTTGGAAGTGAGTTATAGGATTTTAGGCTCTCTCTCTCTTTTTGTTAATTAACAAATAATAGTATTGTTGTTTTAGAAATTAACCTTGTATAAAATTGAAGTCAGTGTTCAATTAATTGTTGAATTTTCTCATTGATTACATTGTTTTTTAAAATATTAATTTCACACCACGGCACCAATAAATGCGACTCTCTCTGTGCCTCTTAATTTGATTGTGCTTCCCTTTTGGTGAGGATGAACATCTATCCTTGAATGGTAAGAAGAATATTGCCTCCACGGCTATTGAGTGTTTTCACCTCATTTTTATTGCATGACTATGCTTTCCTCCACCCAAATATACTTTATTGATTAAATTGTTTGATAAGAATTATGCATAGAAATATCACAGTAAAATAATAAACATTTCATGTTATAAACATGAATTAAAGCAATTAAATATGAAAAGAAAGTTTAAAATTATTTTATTATCAAATGTAACATGACAGATACATTTCTATAAACCTTTACATGAATACTCCTATTAGAATAATAATTTTATTAAAATCTTTTATTATTGCTATGTTAGTAAAAAATGGAAAAAAAAAATTAAGGAATTCATACTCATAATAAGTAAAACTTAATGAAAGATTAACTAATAAATTAACTTATTTTTTTTGTGTGAGTTTGATTCATTTAGATAAAAAATTTAATTAACTTTTTTGGGAAATTTATTCTTTATACGTAAATTTATGAGTTTTTATAATGTTTAATTATAATATTAAATATAAATGTTTAATATTATAAATAATTATTGATATTTAATAATACATTATTATTATCTAATTAGTAGGAATATAATTCATTGTAACTATATATGTTACTTTGTATAATACATAATTTTTTTTTATATTTTAGCAATAAATGTTAATTTATATATTAAGAATCTTTATGTCATAAATATAATATTTTAATTTTAAAATATATCATAATGTACTTAAAATAATAATTATAATTTTGTATCGCATCGTATCAAATAAATGACGTGATTATAAAATTTTATTAAGTAAAGTTTTAGTAGTAAAATATTAATATTATAATAATATAGTATGTCTAATAGTATATGAATGAACTTTGATTGAATATCATAAATCATGCATATAACTAATCAAGTTCTTACATAAATATATATTAATAAGAGATCAAACTGAACATGATAAAAATATCATATGGAATGTTAGTGATTTTTTAATATAATTACAGTATGTGTAGCTTTTTTATTTAAATTCTCTTTTGCTTTAATTGAGTTAGGATATTCATAAGGATAAGAATTATAACCAAGAGGAGAGAAAAAATGTGAAATTTTTTCTTGTTTATTTTATTATTAATAATATTTATATTATTTAAAAAATCTTTTTAATTAAGAAAAATATATAATTCAATTTTTTATAATTATTCCTAATATAAATGAAGTATTTCTTTCTACTATCTTTTTTACTCACTGAAACAAGCAATTTTTTTTATTTAACTCATCTAAATAATATATATATATATATATATATATTATATTTATTATTTTCTTACTTATTTTTTTGTATCTATTTCTCCTCTAACTCAAGTATATCATATATTTTTTTATATACAAGGAGCTTTATATTTTAATCCCATCAAATGTAACAAGTAACAATATAATCATAAAATCTCTCTTACATAATAATAGTATCTATAATCTTTTTAATATAATTACATTATGAAATGTATAATTATACTTAGTAAAACAAATGAGATATTTATTTTAAGAAAGTTTATTTGAATATTAAAAAAATAAAAATTAAACTTTATAAGATAAAATGTTTGATATTTTATATTTAATTAAATATATAGACAAATTATACAATATAATTTATCACATTAATAGGTAGTGTCAAATTAATGACACATTTATCATTTTAATAATTGTAATGCATTATTAGATGTCAGTTATTATTTATGATATTAAAAATAAAAATTATATTTATAGAAACTATAAGGTCATATTAAAAAAATAAGTCTACTAGAAAGATTAAATTATAGTTAAAGTAAAATTGTTATCTAATTTGGTTAGATTAAAAAACAATAAACTTAGGAATTAAATCATATTTTTTTAGAATTTTTTATTTTATAATCACATTATGACTTTAGTTTTTCTCTACTGACTATTAGCATTGTGACCATTCAAGTCTTCTAGTGAATTATTTTTATAAATATCTAGAAAAATGTAACTTTGATTGTTTCATTTATAATAATAAAGTAACCTTAAAATAATTTGTTTGATGATATGTTGAAATGCTTTTAAGCAAGATTTCACATAGACCCTCAAGAATTGTTAATATTATATATATGATTCTTAAGACTAATCTGCTCCATAAGCCAATGCCATAGCTCGAGGAGAACATGTCGATCGATCTTTTGAGCAAAAGGGAAAATATGTATTAATTCAATGAGACGAAAAACTATTGATTGGACTAAGATAAAGAGCAGTGAATGGGCATGGTTGTCAAGGTTGCTAGCCTTTACATGGACATTTGTCTCTGTTGTATTTTTTATATTTACAGTCGTGAGTTATCTTTAGTAGAGGTTTTAGTGGCAACATTCAAGTCCAGTAAAAAGAATATAAACATATACCTCTAGTTTATCTTTTATTTATAATTTTTTTAACATGCTTATATTTAATATAAATAATTTATAGGTAAAATCCGCAATTTATGAGATATAAAAATTTAAAAAACTAAAATCAAATTAAAAAAAAATATATCTTACAAGTATATCAAATTACACGAGTTAAACTAAATGGATGACACACACATGTAAGTTTTAACAAAGTAGAGAAAATCTCAAGCTCAATTCTCGTTCATTTTTGCAGCTACACATCACAGTGACACAAGTTTATCATAAGCTAAAGTAGCGAAGCAATTTGACCTCACTCTCCCCTTCTCTCTCTCTTATTTCATGAAATGGGAAATATATTAGAACTAATATTATAGTTTAACCTGAAAATAAATATAATAGGAGTATGAGTTTTTAACCTTTACAAATTCCAAGTTTCGTTTCCATGAAATTTCGAGAGGGCTACTTTATAGCCAAGAAGCATTTATAAAAACTAAACAAAATTCAGCCCAATCCCATAAAAAAGGAAGCCATAAATCAATGTTCAAACACTTAGACTCCCCGAACATTACGTGAAGTAAAAAATGAAACAATTCATACTCACACTAATAGATATCCAAATTGATGCCATTTCTCAAACAGGGTTGCATGGATCGAAATCGATTGTACTAACCACGAAGTACGATTAATAGAAATATAATTTTATTAATTAAAAAAAGAATTGGAAAGAGGAAAGAAAACCAAGGCAATGTGATGTCATATGAGAGTGCAGTAACACAAATGAAAACACAGAAATTAAGCAAAAAGGGATTAGATGGCCCAAAATTACCCTAACGAGTAAGAAAACAATGTGCTGAATTCTTACCCTGACGAATTGGAATCGTAACCAAAGCACAAAACACAATACATATATTAACAACTTTCAAGAATGTACATTTTGAAATCTGAACTCACTCAATTGAGAAAGAAAAATCGTGAAGTAATGATTACCAAAGTAATAACTGAAAAATGCACACACGCACAAAGGAACAAAAGTTGGTCAGAGAATAACGAGACCGAGAAAAACGTAAAATTCACATTAGATCGAAGGCCAAATAAAATCAGAAACAAAAAAGAATAAAAAGGGAAATGTACACTGAATTAAAAGAGAAGTAACTCAAGAGAGGAGTCAAATTAGAGATAGGGGCACGCACGAGAGCACGAAAGAGAAGAGTGGATGGAATTACAATGAAAAATGCAAATAACAGGGAGAAGAATATATATATTGAATAATTTTCTTACACTGTTATAAATTTAAAATTTTTTATACTAAATTTAAGTTTTTTATTTAATTTAAATTTAACGATTAATAAAATAATAAATTATAATTTGTTAGATTTAAGTCAAATAAAAGATTCAGATTAAATATAAATTTTTTTAGACTTATAATAATGTAAAAAGATACTACTTATATATGTTTTTTTATAAATATTAATTTTTGTATTAATTTAACTATTAAATTATATAACACTAATATGTTGATGAGTTTTAGATAAATCAAATGATCATAATTATTTAATTTGAAATTCATTTTTTATATTATATGCTAATATAAATAATAAAATATCAATTAATTTTTTATTTATATAATTTTTTATATATTTAATTAATTAAATAATATTTTTTAATTTAATAACTGAATCGATAAAATTTAATATCTATAAGAAATTATATATTGAATTAATATTAATAAGGCTTATTTTTTAAATTACCTTATTTTCACACGTATATAAATAAACACACAGAGAAATTTTTTTAACGTATAATTATATTAAATTTAAATATTTATTTTTTGTTTACTGAAGAAGAAGTTATTCATAAAAAAATGATGAAGATGTTACTGAATAATTTTTTTTCAAGTGAACTAATTTTTAAAGATTAGAATTAAAATTTTTAGATTATTCGTGTGACAGTATGATTGAATAAATCTATAACACGGTATATGTGTACGCAACACAACGATTTGGTTTGAACAGTGCAATAAATAATAGTTGAGGAACACAAAAAGGAAAACAGATCAAGAGGGACAGACAACAGAGTACAAAGGATTAAAGCAAAGAAAATAAAACAATAATAATAATAATAATCTTTAGAAAAAACCCAAAAAAACACAGAATGAAACAATGCACCCTAGGCTTATCTCCTAAGCTACGAATGCTTTTTATTATTTTTAAATATTTCTTTTTTTCCTCCCAACGTAACAAAGTCTTGTCAACCACCCCCAACACGGAGCCATTACCGGTTTCGACTGCGCCCCTTATCACTCTTCTCTCTCTTTCTTTCTCGTCTCTTTTCTTCTCTTCTCTTCTCTTCTCTTCAACTCCTCACCCTCCGTACGACACATCATGTGAGCGTTTCGCTGGTTTCTCCTTTGTCCACGTTGTCCATGCCCCGGTGCAGCCTTCTTTATAGTTTTTTCACTTCACTACCTTAACTTTTGCTACCTCTTTCTCTACCTTGGACCCCAACACAAAACGTGACACTAGTGTTGATGATTGTGTTGTCCTTAAAAACGTTCACTACCAATCTTTAAGTTATGTTAGGGTTGAGGAACCATTAGGGTTTTTCTTTTTCCTCATGTTTGTGAGTAGTGGATCAAGTGGTTGAAGCTCTTGTTCAGCTGGGTTAATTAGCTGAGTGAGAGAGAGTTTTTTTGTTTTTGTTTTTTTATATTAATTTGAAAAATTAATGGAGGAATACACTAATAATAATCACCTGAGCGAAAATACAGGTCCAAGTCCAAGTCCAAGGCCAAATTTCTTGTACTCTTCAGGTACTGGTGGTGGCAATCATCATAATCATCATCACCACCATCACCACCATCAGTTTCCAATCAACACCTTTCATCTCCAATCGGGTGGATCAGATCACTGTTTTCAATCTGATCAGGTGGCACCACACCCGTCTGTGAAAACTGAAGCCAGCACTTCACAGCTTCACTCCCCGATTTTCCACTACCCTTTAATGAGAGGAACTCTTCACAACACTTCTACCACTATGCATCCCCAACAAGGAGGTAGCCCAACAAACTCTAGTGAAGTTGAAGCCATAAAAGCTAAAATCATTGCTCATCCTCAGTACTCTAATCTTTTAGATGCTTACATGGATTGCCAAAAGGTACTCTTCAATTAATTAATTGCTATTATTTTCAATTTTCACTACAATAATTTTAGCAATGAGTGTGCCCCAATATTTTATATAAATTTATATTTATAACTCTTATTTTTTTCCCCCTCCTTATCTCTTAACTATTCGTAGATAGGAGCTCCACCGGAAGTGGTGGCGCGTATGGTTGCGGCGAAGCAAGAGTTTGAGGCGCGGCAACGATCTTCAGTTGGCTCAAGGGAAACTTCAGAAGACCCTGAACTTGACCAATTCATGGTGGGGGTTTAATTTAATTGTTATTTTGTTGCGGTTTTGAATTTTTTTTTTCTTGCTGTTTTTTGGGCTTTACTTTGGTATTGTTGGAAAAATTTTGAATAGTGGGTGTTAACTTTAACCGCAGGAAGCTTACTATGACATGCTTGTTAAGTATAGAGAGGAATTATCAAGGCCTATACAAGAGGCAATGGATTTCATGCGAAGGATAGAAACTCAGCTAAATATGCTATGCAATGGACCCGTGCGGATCTTCTCTGGTACTTTATCTTTCTCTTTATAGAACACAAGAGGAGGATCCTATTCCCCTTCCTACTCTTTTTATAAGCGTAATAACATAGATAACCTCCAACTTTTGTACCCAAAAATGTATTATTATAATAATTAATTATTTCTAGATTACCTAACACTTGGCTATGGGTGGTATGTGCCGAGCCACAAAATTTTGAACCCGGTTCTGCAATTCTTGAAAATCGAACACTCGAGTGTTTTCTGTACTCTGAGCCAGGAAACTTTGACCAAAAATTTTACCTACAAATCGTAGGGGAGGAGAAGGGACCCGACAGTGGAGATGATATTTCATCAAGCACAGAACCCTAATAAGTAGCCTATATAATTTTATATTTTTATTAAATAATAAACTACGACATCTTTTATTTTTGCTTTCTTTTCAGAGATTTGACAAGTTTTATTTTATTTTTATATATTCTATTATAGTATTGTCCATTCTTCACGACTCCAGATGAGCTTTTGTATTTTTATATTATTAGTATTTTTTATTAAAAAAACCCAAATTCACACGTTCGCGTCTACTCCGCTCCTATTTCCCAAGTTTCTGAGCTCTGACAAATTTGATTCTTCTAGGGTTTCCTAGTTAATCCATTTTATATAACTAAAACCTATTTTTGAGTAAGCATTTCGGTGATTCATTCATTGGGTTTTGTGGGAAGACATTCTTGCACTGTCACTGTGTCGCACGCACTTCCCTCATCATTCTAGTGCTCAGTTTTCGGCCGTCTTCCAGCAAATGCCGTTTTAATCACGTCTTTTATTCTTCTTTTTTCTCCTTTTGCATCGTTGATTCCAATTAATTACTGATAAACACATTGGATGCTGTTCCAATCCTCCGCATCCTCGAGGATACAGTATGAATCCATCTTTACTCTGATGTTTTACACATCCAAATGTTCTTTTATCTAATTAATATCTTTTATTTCTTTTACTCCTCTCGTTATAACGTTAAGTCACTTATTATATTCAGTTTCTTTTTTTATCTGTAAATATAAATATCTATTGAGGTATTTATAAAATATTTTTTTTTAATAGATGTATAAAACCTTTTAGATTTCTTATAAAATAATTATCAGTATATATTTTAGTTTAATTAAGAAATTAAATTTACTTTATAATATATTAATTATGATTCTTTTATATCTTTATTTACTATGAGATATTTATTTAAATAATTATATATAAATGTTTAGTAAGTGCTTTATAGTTTGTAATAGCAGCCTAATATACCTGGTTACTGATTTACGCTCATATCTACTGTGGTTATTTAACATATTTTGTCGCACCCTACTCTTGTTCACAAAGTAGACGATGAAAGATTCCACACTCTGGGAGATAAATAAAAGCTTCGTTTCTTAATATTTTTTTAGTTGTTATATGGCTTAAAATTTCATGATTAACGCATGTCTTTCCAATGTGAATCACAGGCTGCTCGTTAATTTCATGGTGATGATCTAGTTATATCCAATATGGTTAATGTGGCGAGAGCTTTTGCAGCCACATTAATTTTAAAGGACTTGTGCCTAAAGTATAATAAACACGCTTTATAGTATGGCTCATTGTCGTATATTGTTAAATACATGACTCATTGTTGAGGAATAAATGTGCTCATTATATTCAACGAACCGGTCTTATGATTGGAGGCAACTTATATTACTTGATTTACCCAAAAATTTCCATACTTGACCATAGAGTCTCTTGAGGGAACTAAAGGAATGAAATAGAGCTTCAGACGTGTTTACAACATTGAAATGAGTTAAACTTATGGGCCAGGAAAAAGGAGTGGACTAATTTATGGTAACCTATCTACATGGTAGATACATAAGAAGATAACCGAAACAACCATTGTAGTTAGTCTTAGAGATATATACTCTATTCTTTCTTAAATGAGTTTTAGTTTCAAATTTTGTGTATAGAAAAAATCTCCATTGAAGGGAATTAATTTGATCATGTTGTGAATATTTTAAACTCAAATAGAATTGGTGCTTGTAGACTAAGTTAAAAATGGCAAATAGATCAGAAGTGGTTATCTCTTTCTTTCTCCCCAAGAAATAATCTTTGCTTTGAAATAATCCTGTGTTTTAAACCATTTTTCAATAGTTGAGTTCCTTTTATCAATTCATTCAAAATTCATTTAGCATTATTGCGTATGATATGATATAATGATGATGATGATGACGAAGCACTTAGCAGAATGATTTATTAGTTCCATGGTGCCAAGGCGTAGTACTTACAATATTATATGTGCCTTTTCTCTTGGTTTTCATAATGGAAAAGGCATTAATTTAGCATAAAATCGGGTTAAACAGCCATGGAATTAATGTTAATTGCACTATTATTATAACTGTATTAGGAGCTTCAGAACATTATATAAGGCAGGTGTACGTCCTTTCTAATTATACTTCACTCAGACAACTGTTCATCGATCATATATAGTTATGTTTTTCACTTGCATCTTTACTTGGTATTTTTCTAATAAAATGTACATTCCTCAAGTTTATAATGAGCTTGCTTAGACATTGTTGAATGTCATCACTTGTTGAGCAGATGATAAATGTGAAGGTGTTGGTTCATCGGAAGAGGATCAAGACAATAGTGGAGGAGAAACAGAACTGCCCGAGATTGATCCCCGAGCAGAAGACCGTGAACTTAAAAACCACTTGCTGAGGAAATACAGTGGTTACCTAAGTAGCCTTAAGCAAGAACTTTCCAAGAAAAAAAAGAAAGGGAAACTACCTAAAGATGCTAGGCAAAAGCTACTTAATTGGTGGGAATTACATTACAAATGGCCTTATCCTTCGGTATGTGAATGATACACTCTTTAATTTGTTCTCATCAATTTATCCTACGTCTTGCTGTCACTACATAAGGAAGGAATGGAGAGTAGATTTATTTATTTTTTATAATTATATTGAGATGGATTAGTAATCACAAGAGAAGTTCATTAATAACATTTTTTTGAAAAGAAATTTTTAATTCCTTAATCAGTGTTCTAAGAGCAACACTAATTAGCATTTATCATTTATCTTTGAAATTTATGTTTCAAAAAATTAATTTCTTCTCTTCGTGGATAATTATTCACTATAGGAATCAGAGAAGGTGGCATTGGCTGAGTCTACTGGTTTGGACCAAAAGCAAATAAATAATTGGTTCATAAATCAAAGGAAGAGGCATTGGAAACCATCTGAAGACATGCAATTCATGGTGATGGATGGCCTGCATCCACAAAGTGCAACTCTCTACATGGATGGTCATTACATGGCTGATGGTCACTACCGTCTAGGGCCATGAAATGATCCACCTTATAATATATTTTTAATTATTATAATTTAAATGCAAGGTATGAGCGTCTCATTAACAAAGAGACTGTGTCACCAAACTGGATTACAGTCAATGCTCTAGCTACTAGTTTCAATATCAAGCATACCAGGAACTTCAATTGGTTGCATGTGCTTGTGCAGTGTGATGAGTAGTTTGCCATAGTGATCTTGTACTTTTTTTTTAAACAATGACCGTTGCTTATATTTTCAGCATTAGTAGTATATAATTCATAAGACGTGCTACATTTGGATTTTAATATTCTAAGGATTTAAGTAGGTGCCTCTGTCGTCGCGCTGTAGTTTTCTTTGATTGTTTACCCGAGTAAGTGTGTAACTTTGTGGTGTGATTGGTGTACGCAGAGAAGGAAATTTGCGATTCGGAGATTCTGTAACATATAAATCAATGTCTCTGTAAGGAGCTATCAAGCTTTTTAATTAAGTGTATATGACTATGACATATTCATCATGAAACTTGTGATGATTTAATGTTAAACTTGCGGTGTAGGTCTCTTGTGCTTCTTAATTAGGTTTTCGCCCACATTATTGGATATTTTTGTTAGGACGATCTATGATTATAATTATTTTTTTAACCTGTATAATATATTGCTAAATTTAAAGAGAGTACTGTATGAATAATTTTTTTTTATTAAAAACTATAAAATTTAATGTAATTAAATATATTATTATTATTAAATACTATAATTTTCAACAAAAATTTATCCAGTGTCATGATCCACAAGTTAAAAAAAATTGTAATTATAAATCGCTTTCACATTATAAAAGAGAATTATAAATCCCTGGGCCACTGACAAATATACGAAATTCTTCATGGATATAGTTTTGGAATTTGTAACTTAAACTTCCACGTGATTGATGTATTTTAACTTATTAAAGTTTTTCTTTTAAAAATTTTGGTATGGTAAAAATATTATTAATTAAAGTACAAGGTGTACTTCGAAAAAGCTTCTTAAATATGGAGAGTTGCCTGGGTAGTTGTCTTGGCAATAAAGTTATATAAAGAAATCATAACTTTGAATGCAAAATAACAAATTATATTCATCGATCATCAAACATGTGATGGTCAAGATTAGGCTGCCATATAAGGACACAAACGAAAAAAAAAAAGTAAACTTTTTGTGATGAAATTAATTGTCATTAAACCTAAGTCATCAAGCTAGTATTGATTTTTGTGATGTGATTTTGAAACATCAATAAAGAAAGTTATCATGTAAAAAAAAGAGGCAAGAAGAACGATGATGTGTTATGAGAAGGTTTCTATTTTTTTTGCAGCCAATGGACCTATGTATTATGGCCTATGGTGAAGAGAACAGCGAGTGATCGTTTGCGAAGGAAAACAAATGAAGAATAATGCGAAGGAGAGAGGAGAGATTTCTTCCTTTTTATTTTGAAAAAATTAACGTCCACAAATTCATGCTGCTAACATATTTGTGAACCATTTTAACAGTAAAGATAATTCTATTTATCTTCTTAAGTAATAGTATTCACTTTACAAGAAATAGATCCTTTCAAATACTTTTGTATAATTGTTAATATATACAACGACCACAAAATAATTAAAACGCAAAATATATCAAAATATCATTCGTTTTGCTAAATACACCGACCAATAACAACAACAATAAATAAGTTAAAACCAAAAAAGTTGTACCATAACATATTTTGTTTGCTTCAACGTATTTTCGTTATGAAGATTTTAAACATTAATTAGCAGGTATTAAATTAGTAAATTTTGAATCTCTAATTTTATATATATATATATATTTGTCCATTAATATTTTTTAACGTAGATTTTCATCATTATTCATTTTTTAAGTTTAAGATTAATAGCATGTTTAGTCATCTAGTTTTTTTTATGTGCAATTTCTGTTTTAAATTATTTTTTAGCCAATTATATCCTTTTACTTTTAAAATCTAGCAAATATAGTTTTTTCATTAATTTTTTAATGTAAATTTTTATATTTTATTTAAAAATATATATAAACTGAGTAAACTGAATTGTCTTGTGATTATAATTGTTTAACGAGAATATCATATTTTATTCAAAATAAAAAAATTTCCTTGTTTAACTTTTCTTATTAGCGAAGAAGAATGAATATGTCAGAATAAAGCACAGGACACCTAAACCCTTATACAATATCATAAAGTTTGAAACTAAAGAAAGTCACCAGTTATTCAAGTATAACTAAAGATTTTTAATTCAATCTAAAGTAAGTTTAAAAAATTTTATATTTAATTTATATTTAAAAGGTTATAATTTATTATTTTATTAACGTTATATGTAAATTACTGTAACTTTCACTTTTAAATTATGAAAATTGTTTTTATATTTCAATTCTATTACAAATTTTCAAAAAATTGAGTAAAAAAATAAAAATTAAAGATTTAAAGTAAAAAAAATCAACATAAAAAATGAATTTGTATAATTTTAAAAATTATATAAGCTTAATTAGTTAAAAAAATTAAAAACCCAAATTTTATATTGTCTAAACTAAAAGAATTAATAATATAATTTTACTTAAATAAATTATCTTTAATCGATCTGTTCGTGTGTGTTTTTTGTTTTTAATTATTATTGTATTAGTTATTATTTAATTATAGTATCCAATTTCTAGCTTTAAGTAAAACGTTTATATTGGTTGCAAAAATGGTAAACTATTTTTAACTAAAAACACAAGAGATAACAAACAAAAAGAATATCCTTATGTCCTCGTTGTATTTTCACTTTCAAAAGGCGTACTCTACAAAGATTCATTTTATTTTTTATTATGCAGTAAACATATTATGGAAGGTCAAATAATTTATATTTGATTTCAAGGCTATGCCACAAACAATTTAACTATTTGAAAGAAGAATTTTTTTTTCATAATATTTTTATTCAATTTGAATATAATTATTTTTTACGGAAGATATCTATGATTTAGATAAAAAAATTTATAATTTAATAATCTACTTTTAATAGTATGTTGTGATTATAAATATAATTTTTAAAATATTTAACAAAAAAATAAAATTTAAAATATAACTAGAAATTGTAATTAGTAAAAAAGTTATTAATTATTAGCTTGTAAATTAATGTTGTGTAAAAAAATAATGGGTGTTTATTATTACTCTATCTAATATTTGTAGTATTATTTATATTTAAGTGATTTTAGCCTAAAATACTTTGTTTTTAATATAATTAATAAATATTTAGGAGGATAATATACACGTTCGAATAACAAAGCACATATCTAAAATAGTTTATTTATTTTGATATTAAATAAAGCCAAACTTATATATATATATATAGAGAGAAAATATTTTCTTATACTAGTGTAAGTTTAAAAACTTTTACACTTAATTTGAATATTTCATTTAACTTATATCTAACTGCTAGTAAAGTAATAAATTATAACATATTAAATAAAAGGTTCATATTTGGTGGAAGAGTTTTTAAACTTACACCAGTGTAAGAAAATCCTGCTCTATATATATATATATATAAGAGACATATCAAGTGACAGAAATTTGTTATTACGAAATATGAAAAACATTAATAATAGTTACTGAATTAAAATAAAGAGCTTAGATTTAATATTTTTACTCTCTTATCTACTTTTTTTCTCTCTCTTTAGTACTTACATGTACAAGTTATATATATTCGTCTGGTTATATAGTACTTACATCGTTCTTGTTTTTGGACAAAAATATTAATCTGTATGCAATGCAAAATTCATTTGTTAACTTTTGGATGGACTTACGTTTTAGGCTTATTTCAGCTCTAAAAGGTTGGCTCATGCAACTTCCGAAGACTATATTGGTTGGGCCGAGGGTAAGATAACCAACGATGTCTAATGCATGTACAGCGCACACGGTTACGAATTTTAAATAGACATTTAATGCATTTTTAATTATTTTTTTTTTAATTTTTTTAATTTTATAATATATGTTTACTGCACAAAAAATTAATAATTTGAATTAATTGAAAAATTATTTATTAAAAAATATTTTATACACTTATATTTTTAATATTTAAAATTGATCTTAATAATTCATTTTTATATTCTTCTTACATATTAAGTTTAAAAAGGTGTTCTAGTTATTAAATTTTTTACCCATGTCCCTATAATTTCAATGCATTAATTTTATTTTAAAAAAACACGTTATTTTTTAGATATATTAATATTATTTATTGATTAAAATTCTAATTTTAATTAATGAATAATATCAATAATATCAAAACTATTGAAGTTAAGATTTGTCATCATATATTTTCTTTTGGACATGGTAGATACACGGTTATGTATTTTTCTGACTGAGAAGGATGCGGACGAAGACAAAGAGAGAGTGACGAATTGGAGGAACATGCTAAGGTTAAGCATTTTTTTTTTTTCATTTTTTTTTTATCTTTTTTATAAAAATAAAAATATTTCATGTTCCATTGAGAAGTAGTGTAAATTTCCATATTAATTCATGAGATTGTAAGTATTGTATAAATTACTTTCTAAAATTTTACATAAACTTATTAATCAACAACTTTGTCAAAGTTTACACAATTTAATTTAACTAACAATTTTTATTATAACAAATAATATTCACCTTTGTTGTTATGTGACATGTGAGATTAGGGGTGTTTATGAATTTTGTTGACTCAATGAACTCAACACAACTCAATTAAAAATTAGTGGGTTAGTTCGAGTAAATGAGTCAGTTTGAATGAAAATATTAGAATCTAATGAAGTATAAGTTGGATCATAAGTTTGTACTGCTAAAATCCAACCTAACCTAATGACCCATATGATCTTTTTCCTATTAACTTTGCACCATTTGATTTTTCTTCAATTTGTTTGAATTGAAAAGTTGAAAATTAACAAGTAATTTAATCTTTCAAAATTTAAATGTTGTATATTGTTCTAAGTTGTGAGATGGATATTGAACTTCATACTTTATAATTTATAAGAGGTTATCAAAGTTTTTTTTTACTTTATATTGTTTGATCTCTTATTTTAGATAAATATTAAACTATTGATACTATTTATGTTTTAATAGTATTGTTATTTGAGATGTTAGGATTGAATTATCAACCATACACAAAATTTAAAATTTTTTTATATAATGTTGTAGGTGTTAACCTAACTACCTAATTCAATTTAACCCATGTAGTCGAGTTGGTTCAAATGAGGTGAAAGAAAAAAAATTTCAAAATTGACCCAACCTAACTCATAAATATTGATTGGGTCAGGTCATTTTTTATATTAAAATTCACTAACTAAACTCGTGAACACCTCTATCTAAGATGTGATAATGATGTTATTTTACATAATTCTTAAGATTAATATGACTAATGTTTGCTGTTGCAGTGTCTTCTTTCTCTTATTCACCACTTTTGCTTTCACTATTGTTGTTGCCCTCGCTTAAAGTTTGACAAGTGTATGTTCAAGTCATTGATTGAGCTTGAGATTTGGTTGTTTTTTAGGAAGAGGGTTTTCAAACGTGGAAGATTGTTGAAACTCAAAAAATGGGTTAGAAATTGATATATGAGGTCAAATCTAAAGGAAGGGTGTGGAGGTTGACACATGAGGCTAAATTTGAAGGGAGTGAAACCTTTTCTCAAAAGGGAGACGTTGGGAGAGGGATAACTTTGCCATGTGATCATGCTCACACTGGACTCCTGCTTAGTCCTAGGGATTTGATTTGTGGCATTAGATATAGTATAAATTTATTGGAACCATGTGAATCAGTTATATGTTGGAATATAAAGGTTATGTAATTGCAAATAAGGAGTAATGTGGTTGTTGTGCTGTATGATGAGGTTGATTGAATGCAAAGTGCAGTGTTAGTTGAATAATGATTGTTAAATATGTTGAGTATTTAGATAATTTAGAAAGTATAATTAAGAATTATTAATATTTCACTCGGGAGAGAAATTTCGGAGTCTGGGAGCATACTATCTCGTTCAAGCGAGACCAGATATGATTGCCTCAACTGTAACCTTGCTCAGGTGAGAAGAAGTCTTGCTCGACAAAAGGTGACCTCGCTCAAGCGAGATGAAGCATGAGTAATAAGTAGCTCTCTAGACGCAATATCACCCAAGCGAGAATGCTGCTCACTCAAGCGACATGTTGCTTGCTCAAGCGAGAATATAAGAAATTTGAGAAGTTCCATTGTCTAGTTTCCTTGCTCAGGCGAGGGTTGGCTCGCCCAGGCGAGAGCAAAGCTCGCCCAGGCGAGAAGTAGCTCGTTTAAGCGAGAATGCGTAGGCTGATGGGGTATTTAAAGGGCCTTAACGCCTAGAAACATCATTTTCTCACTAGACAACTTTTCTCTCTCAGTTTCTCTCTTTTCTTTCTCCTATTACCCTTAAAGAAAATTTCTCGATGCTGAATTCCTTCCCAATCAAAGCAAGATCTTCTATCTCATCGAGATCTAGGTGAGTTCTCGGAGCTCAGTTCTCAGTTTTTACCTTATTTCTTCTCTCTATTTCTCAAGAGACTTAAATCAGGTTATTTTGAGTATATATGAACTATTTAAGCTGTATTTCACACCCAAACAGTCGATCTCTCTCTATAGAACTCACTAGAAACACTATTTTGAAACTCATTCCAAGTAAGGGGAGCTTACCTAATTTGATCCAGTTCATTTAGTAGAAACCGTGATGTTTATATAAATTATTTCATTCTAGCTGAGAATAGTGGGCTGTATTAGTTGACTTTGGGTTAAAATTCAAAGTCTATGTAGTTAAGTGGATTCCTCTGTTGTCTGATGATTGTTTAGAAAATCGTGTTGGAATATAACATGCTGGAATGCAGTGATATATGAGCCGAGGGTAATAATATGTGCTGGAATATTTAATTAATATTTTGAGCTGCTTAGTTTTATTGGGTATTATGTATTGAAATGCTTGGTATCACTGTTAGAATATATATATATATATATATATATATATATATATATATAGCTGAGTTGTTGAAGTTGGGTAAAATAATATGCTTGGCTGAAATTGCTAAAATTAAAAAGATAAAAAAAAATTATTATGTTGTTAATGCTGGATAAAAATATATATTAATGTATCGCTGTGGCTGATAATAGATTTAATTCTGCTGTAATATGTTGATTTAGCTATACTACATTACATTTATCATTATCATCTTAGATTTGTCTAGGACATTGAGCTGAGCTGTGCTTGGATCCAAATACTGGGATGGGTCGCTCTTAGACCGAAAAACAGTTCCTCTGGATTACTTAGACTGTTAAACCAGATGGAAACTGAATCACTACGTTTGCATTAGATGGGCTGAGAATAGGCTGGACATGCTACATTATTTATGGAAGCTGTGTAATGCTGTGTGCTGGCTGTTATGAACTGTTTAAATAATTATATATATTCATTCATATTTCATTAATATGGTTGTCAATTATATAAGCTCACCCTTACTTTTAGTTGTGTTGGTATGTGTGCTGCAATGATCGTATGGTGGTACGCGAGTAGAAGGTGCAAGAAATGAGTCTACTTCTCAAGCTGAGAGATCTGGCTGAGGGACAACAAAGTTGACATTTTGGAGAAATTGTAGTATTGCATATTTTTTGTCAGTCTAGGTTATAGTAATAGGTCTAGACTGTTGGGCTATAATTTTTTTTAGTAATGTAATTTATGTTTTAAACACTTGCATTAGATTTCCACTGAGTTAGCTGATGTAAATGTGGAAATTTATGTAAAGACTAAAATATTGTATATAAATGCCCATGAGGCTTGTTATTTGTTTATTTGAATATTGAAGTTCAATTTTTGAAAAAAAATTATACTCTTATATATATATATATATATATATATATATATAATGCCTCATAAACTAAATAAATTAATCAAGAATGGTAATGCAAAATATCATAGATTCTTTATAAAAAGGGGTTGTAACAAAGGGTGTGCTTTTCTCCAAGAAAAAAAAAGGGACTATGAAAGGGTGGAGGTGAAGTTAATGGAGGCCATGGTTTTGGGTGGTGGTAGAGGTTAGTATGAGACAGAGGAAGAGAAAAGAGGAAGGATAGGGAAAGGACTTCAATGGTAAGTTTTGTGTGTGAGAATGATGATGGATAGAGGAATAGAAAAAATGATGGGTGAAGAGGTGGTAGATCTTGAGTACTTGTAGTGGTTTGGAAGAAAAAAAATGGATGGAGAAATGGGGTAGATATTGGGTGGTTAAAGGTTGTATAGTTTGAAAGAGACAAAAAGAGAAAGAATGGTGGAGGGAGATTTTATAGTGGTAGGTAGTCAAACTCCAACAGATGGTGGCGGTGGTAAAAAATTAAAGATAAATAAAAACATTAAAATATTATGAGATTGAATTGATATATGAAATGCTCATTCAATGGAAGAAATATGTAATAAATAAAAAAATTTATACAATGATAAATACTTACTTGGAAATTTTGCACCTAATGCTTGCTTGCTTTTGTTTTTCCTCCGTTCCACTATCTTTCTCTTTTTTATATTTTTCTAGCAAAATATCTCTCAAATTTTTTCAGCCCCCTGTTTGATGCCCTCTCTTTGTTTTTTATGCTCTTAGAATTAGGAAAAGGCCAAATTTCTTATCCAAGTTCCATTTTCATGCTCAAAGACTTTACTTATTTTTTGGTTCAATTCTTGTAATGTTTTCATTCCTTTTTTAAAGTCAAATATGAATTTTTCTAATTTGTTAAAGCAAATCCTAATTTTCATAAAATATTTTGTTTCTATTCCCTTTTTATAAAATAAATTCAAAATTTTAAAAAAATAATAAAATTTGAGTATTCATAGGCTTGATCGAGTCGACTCGTCTAGCTCACCAAAATTACCAGGGTTGAATGTTGTGGATCCACTAGCTTGCCTAGCCTACCCTGTTTTAGTCCTCTAAAATGTGAGCTAATGAAGGACAGGGGCGGATTGGCCCGTTGGACCCAAATTTTAGTTTTTAAAAATAATAAATAAATAATAATAAAATATTAATTTTTTATTAATATAAAAATATTTTTTTTATTATTTATTGTAACTTATTTTTTATTTTTTTGATTAATTTTCAGGGGACTAGTTGTTCAAAGGACAAGTGTACCCATCGAAAAATAATAAAGGGTTCTTAAATTAAGTTCTCAAAATATCGTCCTACAAGTTGTAGAGCACTTCGAACGAGTGAGCATACATTAAAAGAAATTGTGAAATAAAAATATTAAAAAAATATATAAATAAAAATTATAAAATATAAAAGAAAAATTTAACAATAAACAAAACAGAATTAAAATAAAATAAAACACAAATTGTTCAAATCAATTAAATTTGAGATTTTCTTACTATTGAAAAAGTAATCCCCAACAACGGCGTCAAAAACTTGTTTGGAGGGCAAGTGTACCTACCGAGAAGTAATAAAAGGTTCTTAAACTAAGTTCCCGAAATATCGTCCCATAAGGATTGATTTCCAATTACTAAGAATTTCCTAATTCAATTGTTTAAGCTTCAAATATACAAGATTAATTAAAAATAAGAATTTATAAAATCAATTATAAAACTACAAGCAAGGAATACAATGCACGTCTTGGTTAAACTTATCGGAGAGGAACCTAGGGCATATGAGTTCTTTCATTCAATCCTTTATGTTATTTTTCTGTTTAACTCTAAATTCGATTTCTTTGTGATTACCAATCATTCATACGAATACTATTAATACCCAATGGTCATGCAATATTAATATTCTTTTCTCTAAATCAATATCCCCAATGGTCATGCAAGACATTAATTTAAGAAAGCTTTAGGAGCCTACAAACTTGTTAATTTAATAACGATTAGAAGAGAAAGATTGATTTTGTCCACCTAATCCTTTGTCTCATTTTACCCTATAGATCTATTAATTAACTGAGGTACGGTTGCCTGTCGATATAATTAATTAGGATTAAGAAAGAAGCGTAATAGGATAAAATCTAATCATAAAACGGAAATCAAATTTAGATTCAAACATCAAAATTCTATAAATTCATGAACAATAGTTTTCATATCCCTAACAATGGACTTAGTTACTCATACTAAAGAAAAGAACTAAAATAATCATAAACAAAGCCATAATAATAATAAAAAAAAAAACAGCAAACTAGAGTATGAGATGTGTTCTCAGTCTTCAAGTACGATCGCTTGAAGCTACAAGTCCCGCCAAGCATGCCAAGGATTCCGTGTAAGAAAGACGAGATCAGATGTATTCTAGAGGCAAAGCCAAGATGTAAAAATGGTGTCCCTAATGGTGCCTCAGGTCTTCCCTTTAATAGGATTTGAAAACCTTAAAAACTCTTCATAATTGGGCTTCCAGTAGATGAGCACGATCGTGCAAAGCCTGAAACACGACCATGCATGGGCTTAAAGCACCCCCTTGCTTGTTGAAAGGATCTAAACGTGCTGACTACTACAAAGCTCTAATTTTCTATCAATTTAGGCACAAAACACACCAAAAGTATACTTGCGGCATCTTTATACCAAATTGCATAATTAATAAATAAATTAGTATAAAACTCAAATAAAATAAAGATCAAATATGAATATATGAGCTGTAAAAGAGGACCTAATTACAGACTTATCACTAATCTATTAATCCAATAACCCAATATTTTTTTTTAATGTTAATCCACTCTTAAACGAGTCAAACTATAAATCTAACTAATTTTTTAAATAGGATGAGCTCAAACTAATCCACTTTTAAGTGAGCTTTTAGTGAAGTAGAATAGGCTAGGGCTACTTGATCTGTTTTGCCCTAGCCTACTAAAAACTCAAACTAATTCACTTTTAAGTGAGCTCATACTATTATTTTTAAATTATTATATCAGTAGGTAATTGTTGAGGAGAACCTCTAGACGATAGATAAAAAAGTAAAAAAGACAAAGGTAAGTTAAGTTAAGATTAAATATAATATTTTTTTTTATCTTTTAAGTTTAAAATTTATTGATTTAATAAATTTTTTTGTTATATATTTAAAAATACAGAACACACGTATATATAATAATTAATAATAATACTAATACTAATAATTTATTAAATATTATAAAATTTAATACATTAATAATTATAATTTCAAGATTTATTGTTTTCAATTCTATCCAAATAAATAACATAAAAGTGAACTTCTTAATTCAATTTCCATATACATGTTGTCAGAAAAATATGTGATTTATATACATATTTCAAATTTAATTTTAAATTAAACGACCGCTAATTCTTTATAAAGTGATAAATTAATTATAATTTAAAAAAAAATATCTATATGCAATAATCAATTATATTATACCTCTGATATATTGAAAAAGTATCTTATTAATGAGGTACAAATAGATTATACAATTCAAGATTTTAAGACTGTTTGAGTTATAGTCTTATCACTTATATACTATTTAAATTTTTTTATCTAATATATATTTTCATTTATTTCTACTACTTCAACATTATAAACAATAAAAATTCTTGCGTAACTTTCCTCATATTTGAATACTGTATTTAAAGTAGCTTCGCACTTAATATTAATAGATAGAACTACGAATTAAAATGGAAATTGTCCGACACATTTGCTCAACGTTACGTGGAAAGGTTACCTAATTCTTGTCATAAAGCATAGAATGCTCTAAAAGGATCCACCTGGTTGCAGCATCAGATCCAATAGAAGGAACACGCAACTAATTAATTCGACTATTAATTATCATTACCACTGCCTCATTGAATCATTGGTTCTCTGCCGCCGACGAATATAAACAATTGGTAGCCATCACAAACTCGATAACGACAACAATGATGATATAGACTGATATAACTTTTGACAAAAATTAGTTTATTATAATTAATTTTTCCCTTGTGATTTCCATATAAATTCAAAAAGTATATAAAATATTTATTGATGGAAACAATTCATGAAAAATAAAATAAAGAAAACTTACAAGAGAAGTTTATGTATACTGTTTAATATATGAAGATAAATTTAAAAAATGTCTATAGAATATTTTAAAGTAAATACAAATTTGTTTAATTGGAATCTAATATTTAATTGTTTAAATTTGATACATTCAACCATAGCTGAGCTAATCAAGTTAATTACCACACGAGGTAAAAAAAACAGTGACTAATATATCTTAATCATTGCCGTTATTTTAATGTCTTCTGTACTGGTTGTTTAGCTAATCGCTTTAGCTCAATTATCTCTCTATTGATGATTGGAATAATTATTTCTTTTATTTATAAGAAATAGTCAATCAAGCATATAACGCATAAATTAAAAAATATATTTAATTACCTTTCTTTTATAAAAAAGTATTATGAAATTTTTTATTATACTGTTTATCTAATTTTTTTATTAAGCAATAAATGAATAGGGAGAGAAGACAAAAAATAGATTTTGGATATTAATTATCTTAAAGATAAAATTAAAAAGAAAAACTTAATTTTACTTTAAAATTATAAAATTAAATGAAAAGACTCTTTTTCAGAGACCGGAAGGAGTACCTAAAATAATTTTGCGTATAAAACATCAACAGTGATGTAAACAATATTAATTATGCACTTTGGGATCGTTATAGAATAGTATGTGTAAAATCAGCACTGATAAATGTTGTACGTAAATTACACTGCATCTTTAGAGAAAGAAAAAAACAGAGTGTTTTCTTATTTGCGTTTGAAGGTACAGATACATGCTTTTATTCATAATTAAATTGTAATTAGACATCAAAACATTTCAAAAACACACAATTGAGGTGCGATGTTATAGTTATTATTTTAAGATTTATGCTAGACTTTTATTTTATGGCCGGTTTGAATGCTGTGGAAATAGGAGAGAGATAAAGAAATAGAATACAATATAAAAATAAAAATATTCTTTTATGAATATTTTTAATAAAACTCAACTATTTCTTTCGACACTCTTATTTCAATTCATCTAAAAATTTAATGTTTTTTCATTCTATTTTTATATTATTTTTATTTTCTTATTTCTTTCATCTTTATTTTACCTCATATTCAAACAATGCTTTATAAAATTTTATATTTTTAATAAAAATAGATCATATAAAAAAAATTAATGTACAAACGTATGATTTTAATTTTGTGTAAAAGATAAGTTATTTTTTAAATTAAAAAAATATAATAAAAATATTGATAACTAATTTTTAAAATTTAAATAAATAGTTTTTAAAAAAATTAGTTTGAAAAATTACAAGGCTCTTCTTTTTTTTTATTTACCAAACAGTTATATAAACTTTTCAATTAATCTATAAACTATTTTTAACAAATATAAATTTATTATTCTTAACTTTTATACCAGATCGCCAATTAATAGGTGAAGAAGGAAGATGAAAAATAAGAGAATAGTTATATATAAAACAGGGATGTATAATTTGTAAAAAAAATTAAATTAGTCTTGGATGAAAGTTTTCAAATGTAAAAAAAAATAAAAATAAATGAAAAAGTATATTATTTCGTAAACATGCTAAGAGACGTTGAATTCTTATTCCCAGAAGTATTTTTTTTAATAACATTATGATTAAAGTTATATTTCTAGGTTTTATCATATTCAAAATGTAATATTAAATTTTAAAAATATTAATTATAAACGAAAACATTCTTAAAATAAATAATAAATAAAATGTGGCCTTTCGACTTTCGCTGTCACTAGGTAAAAGGGCTGTCCCACTGTAGATTTCTTCTTTCGTGTATTTGTCATTGGCAAAGTAAAACGATCTGATCCACTTCACGTCTATGGTGCTGATCTCGTTAGTTTATCTTTGGGGGAATGAGTGCAATGCCAAAATATAAGGTTTGGTAAGAACAGTCAGAAAAACAGATGCAGTTAAGAATGAGAGCGTGCTTCTTCAAATGATTAAATACTAAAAAACTATTTTATTAATTAATTATATAAATAACTTTTGGATTTATATAAATTACCTGAAAACTAAAGTTGTTATAATTTTGTTAAAATTTTAAGTTGGATAACATAAAAGTGTTAAAAAAGCTGAAGAAAGAAAGAAATTTCTGACAAACAATAAAAAGAAGAAAATTTTCATCTTCAAATTATCTATTTTGTTTCCTTTCACTCTTTCCCCATGTTTTTAGTGTTAATGTAATTCCTTTGATACTTAAAAAGACAATTCCTCTTGCATATTTTTCGTTCCTAATTAATAATTATTGTCTCTCCATTGAATGCAAAAGGTACCAAGAGCATAGTCCAAGCTCACCTTATATATTCCTTGTAATCATCGCAAATAAACGGGACCACAAGAGAAATAGACTCTTCCTTATAGAGCAAAAAAGGTATTTAGCATGGTTCAGCACACAGGCATTTGGATTTTGTAGGTGTGGTGTGTTACTTGATTGGATTTGAGGACTGATTTCATTGCAGGTGATTGCAGTTTTGTGATTTTAGTTAATGTTTGAGACTCAGAACTGAATGGGTGTACATAGTTCAACTTAATGCTTATGATTTTTTCAAGTTGATGCTCATTTTTGGTAGCATGATACAGTTACAGATCCAATACTAGGGATAAAGATTTGAAGCAAACTGCCATAGACTTGTAATGTTTATACAGCACTTGCTAGTGCACTGTTTTTTTTCCAAGGAAATGTTAATTGATTAGTGTCCTATTAATATATATATATATATATATATATATATATATATATATATATACTTTTTAAAAATGATATCATCACACTTTTTGTTGTGATTTTTAATATATTTTTCTTAACCAAAAAGATTAGTTAGTAAAATTATTTATTTTATTTGTTTTTTCATATTTGTATCAAATGTGATTATCACTCCTCATTTCTTTCTTCTCTTTTTGACTTTTTATAAAATACCACTCTTCGACTTCGTGTGATAAAAATTAATCTCAACATAATTTTTTTAATCTAAGTACAATCATGTGCTTCGGAAGCCATTGGTCAACGAAATTTTATCTCATTAAAAATGAAATTAATCTCAATAAAATCCAAGATTTAAAATGAAAATGGGAATCAGAAATCAAATTCTCTCTCCCCTGATTCTCACACAAAAGACCAACCCATTAGAAAATAATGAACAAGAATATTGTGTACTTGAAAAGATTAACTTGAGTTGAGATTCATTCTTGAAGAATGTTGTGTACTTAAAAGACTAACTTGATTTCAGATTCATTCTTGAAGATTAACACAGAGAGATTAAAAAAACACGAACTTAGAACTAAAATGTGTTTGAGTCTAACAAATTCAGAAGGAAAGAAAAAATCGACAAAGGCATTTTCTCACAAAGGAGAGAAATAATGCTACCATAGCTAGTTTTCATTCCTTAAAAAAAACACTAGTTAGGATTTTTTTAGGACCATAGTTGTAAATCTTATGTTAATTTCAAATTACAAAATTAATTATTAATGTCATGAAATTAAATAATTTGTTTTTTTTAGGCTTTATTTAGAAGTTTAACGTGAGAGAAAAAAATATTTTAAAGATAAGAAAAAAGAGGAGAAGGGAAACAAAGATTGTAAGTTAATAAAAAATCTATAAAATTAAAAAAATTTAAAAACATAAAATTAATATTTTAAAAAAAAGTTTATAAAATCTTACACTTTTATTTACAAACTCTCAAATTAAAATTATCTTTATATAAATTTTTATAACAAACTAACTATCAAACATATTCTTAAAGTTGAAGAAGACAATTAATTTATGATTAAAAGCTTGAAAAGAATTTATAGTAGGAAAAGCTAACTTTGTTTATATGGCACACAACTCTTGGCTTAACTGGATAGCACTCGTGTCTTTGGACAAATTAACTAATAACCTCTATACATTAATCTATAGCTCAAGACAACTGAATAAAATCACATAAGGATATAAAGATTTATGAGAAATATGAACCAATCAATAAAAAATTTATTAGGAAGAATAATTTATTTGTCATTATCCAGGATACCCAAGAACTACTACATGAGTGAAAAACTTTTCCTTGCTTTTCTCCCTCTGACTTATATTCGAACCTCCCCTCACCAAGAACTAAAAGCTAGAGACCAATGCTCTAGGGCCTAGCTCCATATCCTCTTCAAAGTGTTATGAAAATCTCAAACTCAACTCCATCAAAGTGCTACAATACCTGGGACCACATCGATCACGCATAAGCACCCAGCATCACTATTTTGCGTCACGGTGGGTAGCTTTTATTGGACGAATCACCACCGTCAATCCAATGGCGTCCAACTCGAAAGTCCTAAACCTTGGAATGCTATTCCTCCATCTTTAATTATGCATGATAATGAAGTAACCTTGGTGAAGTTACAAGAATATTCTTTCAGCTTTGTTTTAAAGTGTGTTTAGATAAGCATAATCATGTTATCAATTTGACTATAAAGATTATTAAAATAAAAATTACTTTAAAACACTTTATCTGAACATTTATTAAAATATTTTTAAAAAATTATGAGTCAGGAAATGTTTTTAATAAATTTAAATAAACTCATTAAAGCTCGTCCAAATGTTTCAACTCTTTTTATTGTTCAAGAATATCAAATTTTGGGAGTGGGTTAATTATATCATCCTGTGTTCTAGATGGTGATGAAAGCTAGCATGATTTGCTTAAATTTGAAATTTTAAATGTTGTATGTTTAGCTAGAGGAGAAAAATGCACTGTATTTCGTTCATTAATAAAAAATTATAAGGTTTGTATCTCAACTACCGAATTCCAGTTTACTTATCATTTGATTTGGTCTCTAGTGTTTGTATGTTTACAATGATGGACGAAGCACTTAAATTATAAATGTATAAATAATCTAATTAATTTTAAAAACAATCCACTTTGTTATAGAGTGCCAAATAAAACTTCATACAATTTGAACTTGGCAGGGTGTAGATAGTTAAGTTTAATGGATATCCTTTCCTTCATGTCAACTGTTAAGATTGAATAATCAACATAATCAATTCGATAACTTTCCCGTTGCTTTCACTACTTGATTAATTCGTCTCGACGCGTACTGTGTGTACAGCTTAATTAAGGAAAATTATTTCTTTAATTTTATTTGGTGACCTACTTTATTTAAATTTTTCGCTTCTTATAATAAATTACTGAAAGATTGTATAATTTTGCCTTATGTTTTTCATTTTTTTAAAGTACGTGCAGGTTTCGTCTGCAAAGTTTTTTTATATAGATTGAAAAAACTAATAAATTTTAGACAAAATAATACCTTTCCATAATAATTTTTCAATATATACACTCGCATATATAAGAATGATATGACTATGGGATAAAGAAAAGTAAATATTTATTTACTTTGATAAAATATTTTTGTTCTTATTTACTACTTAATAATAATGACAAAATAATACTTTTTTTACTATATTTCATATATTTAAATATTTATATAAAATGGAAACAAATTAATATTGTTTCTATCATTGCTTGCAACTTTAAAATAGATTAAAGTTTACTAGGATGATTTTTTTTAGAATTATGCATAAAAATAAAAACATTTTCCTAAAACAGAAATCCTAGTTTTCTTTTTCTTTTCCGTGAACTAAATATTAAGTATGGATATCCAATATCCCACTAGTGGACAAGTTCAATACTTCTCAAATCTGTATCTATCACAAAGTCGTACCAAGGAAGCAATCTTTAAAACAAATATACTCCATAGGTACTGATCGAAAACATATAGTTCACGCCATTCAAATATCAATCATAATAAAATCAAGAAGATGATCTACATGATAACCTTGCATTCTTGTTCATAGTCTGCCCATAAATATCTTACATATAGTTAAATTACAAGAAATTAGAAAAATCTCTTTGAATTGATCGTTCTATTTTTGAAGTATATATATAATCACATGCATTAGAAGAAGCATGTGGTGATGATCGACCTCTACACTAACAGACTATTTTAATTACATGCCAACAAAATAAATATATAGAATTACTACAAATTATCATCAACGAAAAATGATAAAGGTTTCGCCGAAAAAACTAAAGAGCCTCCCTAGCATGCTGCAGATGATGAGTGGGGGAATGCATAGTTGCTTTTGTAAAAGTGATGATGGGTCTTTGAGCCAATAAGCAATGTTGTTGTGGGAGAGGAACCATTGCCACTGTCACTGTTGCCACCGCAAATTCTCTCACAGGAAGGGCATATGGAAAGTGTGGCTGCTGGAATCTGCATGTAAAAGGGTAAAGGGGTTGTTTGCATTGACTTAAGTTCTTGCAACTCTTTTTGCAGCCTCTTATTCTCTTCTGTCAAAGTATCGCAACAGTTCTTCAATAATTCACAATCCGACTCGGTTTGTTTAAGTTTTGTCCTGTACATGTAATTAAGTCAAAATAGCAAAAAAATAAATAAAAATCCAACTTATCCTATTAATTTAATATGATAAAAATATTTAATTTTTTAATACTTTTTTACTTTTATATTTTAACCATTTCCTCAAACATATTGGTTAACAGTTCTTTTTAATTAGTAAGAAGCACATGTAGGAAAAAAGTAAATAAAATTTATATTATCATAGTACAATAATAGTTTTTCTTTTTGGTTATATAAAAAAAAAAAAATTATTGTATAAATATAATTTCTCTAGTTGTTTTAATTAGTATGTGGGAGGAATAATTGAGGTAAAGTAGGGTACTATTAAATTACCTGGCTCGCCTGTTTTGAAACCACACTTCGACTTGTCTCGCTCGCAGGTTCAGCTTCATTGCCAATTCTTGCTTTTGCTTCTAAGGAAAAATGGCAAAGAAATTAAAAATTGTGTTAAGAAAAACTTCCACCACAGAAGAATCATTTGTAAACATAAAGATCGAGACCAAGTAATCGATGATTGAAGAAAAGAGATTAATTAAATCATGATTTATTCAATCATATATATATATACTAGAAATTAAATAAGGTACCGGATTGAGGGTAGAATGCTCCTTGAAGTTTTCCTCCAACACTGCGGATTGTTCTTTGGTGAGCCTAAGTTTCTTCCTGGGGTTACCATCTTCATCAACATCACCAACTACCCTTGTTGGAATTTTCTCTACCTCTACTTCAAATTCCTCACCTAAAGCTTGATCTCGTTCCCTCTTGATGCTAGAAGAGTTGGAAAATGAAGATACTGCGCTAGGAGAAGAATCTTGAGGAGGAAAATATTCATAGGATTCAGTATTTGTATTTTGTTGATTATGCAGTTCATCATCCTCAGGTGGTCCTAATGTAAGAGAAGGGTATGCGTTGTTACATTTAGATGGTTTATCCACCTTTTTCTTATGACTTTCTCTCTGTTTGTGATCATCAACCTTCGTGCAATTCTCTGACTGATCATGGAAACCAAGACCAAGACCAAGACCAAGACCGAGACCAAGTGGAAGCCCTGTGGTAGATGTATCATGAAAACCCATGATATAAATTTTGAGAAACTTAGTGAAAAATATTGGAGTTTGCAGCTAGCTTGCAATGTTCTGAATAAATATATTATATATACATACATATGATTAAAAAAGAGATATGAGTTAGGAAATGACAGGAATGGAGAGAAGAAGGTTATAGGAGGGTGTGATCGTGTGAATGGAAAAGGATTTATGATTGAGTTTTGGGGGGGAGGGGGGTAATTGTGCCTTTGCGGGGAATTACTTATTTGTTTATCAGACAAGAAATGAAAGAATTAATATATGCATTGAGGAATAGAATATAATGATTATTATTGAAAGTATGAAAATTTCACTTCTCCTTTTGGCTCATAAGTTGACCATGAGAAAGTTAATGACTCCTCCTCCTTCTTTTCAAGCAGGACATGTTCTGCAAAATAACAAGCAATTGTATCATCATCAAGTGTATATGGTATATGCTATACGTGGAATCACGTGGAAAGTGGGTAGGACAATAAAGAGCATATGTGATCGACAGAATATATATTTCAGCCCTTTTAAACTTTTCTCTTTTCTACTTTTCTTCCCGAAGTTTTCTAGTCTTCCTCCTCTCCTTTTTTCATACTTATTAGATGTAATTTATACGATATCTAACAACTTTGAATACTTAGGATTAAGTCTCATATTACACTTGAATTATGCTGTAAACTTGTGGTACAACCGATATATATTATAGTATTATATATTAGTAATATATTTATTTTATATGTTCTTTATTATTAACTCAATTGTAAATTTATTAAAAAATAGCTAATCGTGAGTATTTTAAATTTAAATACAATTTTGAATAAAATAAATTAAAAACAACATTAACATTTTTATACTATTATTTAATCACAAATAAATTTCTTAAAATTAAAAATGTTAAAATTAACATACATCATTTTTATTAATATAATATATCAAAATTTCAAATTTAAATTTAAAAGTTAAAAAAATAATATAAATAAAAGATAAATTAAATTTATAATATAGAGATAGATTACAAAGTTATGAATATGATTCATTAAATATAAAATAAAAATCACATCATTTCATAAGTTTTAATAAATTTTTACTAATCATAAAATATATATATATATATATATATATATATATATATATAAATTTCTACCAAATTATGCATTCCTAGCTTAACTGATACTACTATATGTTTAAAAACGATTCAAAGCATTTACCTAATCCGTAGGTTTGTACAGTTGTACTTTTAATTTTGCGACTAAACAAAAAGGAAAATGAAATAACAACAAAATATAATAAATAATAATACAAGATGAAAAAAATAATTAAAAATTCTGACATGACAAAGTTCATAAGGATTGGTTGTTGACCAAGACATGTGCTCCAATTGGCTGGTCACAGAAAGCTTCCATGAACTAATTTAACTTTTTTTTTTTCGAAAAGTTTTACCAAAAGAGCTCTCATTTTACTTAACAAACAAGGTAGACAATCTAGTTAATGTTCAACCTGTCCACACGGAAGAAACAATAAGAAATGGATTTTTTACAGGTTTAGTGTAATTACAATATTTAGTGTATTTTTATTTAAGTGAATTTTTTTAAATAAAAAGTAATTCTAATTTAAGCTAAATAATTCACTTAAAAAAATAAACTGAAAAAGTAATTTTTATTTAAGATAAAATCATTTACAAATTTTTTTTTCTTTCTACGTTACGATATCTTGATTATATTGAAGTGCAATTTATAGAAGATACTTTTAGTTTATTACTCATAATTAGTTTTTTATTTTTTTATTTTTTTAAACAACTCAAATTTTAAACATCCTAATGCATGATTCAACAATTCATATCATTCATTCAATATACTAAGGTTCAATTTAATTATAGTAGAACAAAATTATTATATTTAAATACTAACGTTAAAATTAATAGAAAATAAAAATAATCTAAATATTATTTTTGAGATGCAGCGACATATGAGGTAAGTTTAGATATAAAAAGAAAGAAAAAACATATTTATAAATTTTTTGTTAATTATTTTTTTTAAAAAGAAAAATATTAAGTTTTGTGCCAACTTCAAGACTTTTATTTCCTTTATAAATTTATAAATTTTGTATTAAGCACATGTTAGATAATCAATAATGAAAAACAAAAGTTTCTAATATTTTCTTAATTTAAAGAAAAAATGAAGTTTTAAATACATACATTAAATACACGTTTTTTATTTTTTTTTATATACATACATTAAAAATGCAGATGCGTGGACGACAAAGGCAGAAATCAAGAGAACACAACTTCCGATATTTGAATCACTCAATTTTATTTTTTTATATACATACATTAAAAATATATATGTACATACAAATGTAAAGTGACATTTTAAAATGTTTGCTTTTAATAATACATCTTTTAAAAATAGTCAAGTGTTGCACCTTTTTAATTTGCCCTACAAACTACTATCCTGTTAGAGGATTTAAAGCTTGGGCGTTAGGGTATCATTTTTAAGTACTGTTAACTGTTCACCCATTAACGCCTTTAAGCTTGAAGACTGGAGCATACAGGTAATGAAGGAAAAAGAGGAGTAATTAGCATCATTAGAGCTTAATAGTCATGGCTTAGTTAATCGCTGACACAAATCTAGCTCGCACACCACCATTAATATATCAAAAAATAATCTAAGCATTTGATGAGACAACAAATACACGTTCCATTCCAGAGGTAGAAAGCAATATTGATGAGATAAAGTGGCTTGTAATTATAGTCGTGGCCATGCTAAAAAAAAAAATAGTTGTTAACACTTATATATATTAGCATAATTTATACAACATATGTGGGATGGATTGATTGTTTACATAACATTTTCTAAAAGAGTTGAGATGATGAAATAGCACATCAAAAGAGACAAATCAAACCAGGTGATTTTTTTTTGTCTAAATTAACATGATGATAATTTGAGTTGAGAGGCAGGTCCCCACTCTGTCAAGAGAGCAAGTCAGAATGAAAGTGAAACACAAAAGCAATATCCACAGGGAAACATGTTTCTCCATTTTTCAGATCACTCTTATCATTTATTTTCTCTATTTATTTGTATCTCGGCAGTCACAGCCGTCATCATTAATTATGGGCCTTTCTTTTGTTTCTAATCGATCTATTTTTATTTTTATGTTTTGTCTTCCAAAGGCAATTTGTTTGAGAGACTAAAGTTTTATTATGATTTTTCCCCTCTTAAATAATTTTATCCAGGAAGAAATTAAATATATACCATTATATAATACTTTTTAATTTATTTTAGATCACATATATCTTTCATTAAATATAATTTTACTTAAAATATTATGGGTGATAAAACTTTTCTTTCGAGTATAGTATTTTTATTTTTTGTATATCTTAAAAAAAATCCTTAAAAATATGAAAAGCAAAAGAAAAAAAATGATTTACAGTTTAATATCCGAGAGCAGGAGCTTCATCCTATGATTAACCATTTTGGCAAGAAACTCCGGATAAAAATTTTCAAAAAGATAAAAAAAAAAGGAGTAAACATAATACAAAGGTAATACTTATAGTACTATTATGTTAGCTTCTTCGATAATCTTACAAACTGATTCGCGGTCAAAATTGCTTTAAGAAAAGTGGAGTTATGATTGCTAGAGTGAAGTAACAAAAAGTTAGTATAGTTGAAATAAACTGCTTAGGTGAAACAAAAAAAATTACACTTCGGAGGACATGATTGATATGAATCACCGACGAATCGATTATTTCAATGTATCATGATTTAGAAATTGAAATTGATGTGACGGTAAACATCAAACTAAACAAAATAAAAAATAAAAAATCCCCTCTAATTGTGCAGGGTTAAAAGTTTTACTTAAACAAGTTTCATATTCGACACAAGGGCATAAGCAATCGAGTGAATTAATTAAGGATTTTCAATAAATACTATTTTCTTGCACAATTAAATGCAACATTGACTTTCACACAGTACACAATATTAAAGCATTGTTTAAACCAAAGGATGATTGAGAATAATTGGGATTAGACCCCACGACACTCTCTTGCTCGAAATGGGTACTAGATTAGACCATAAAAGCTAGAACAGGGATAAATAAAAGAATGATGGAAAACTCAAAACTAAGAATGTCCCTGTCCATGATAAAGATGCCGATGCCGGTTCTCCAATTAATTTCATGAAAGAAATTGTATTTGTATAACATGTTTTAATAACTTTTATATAATAAAGTGACAACCTAAAAGATAAGAAAGAAATGTGAAAAAAAAATGATAGGTATGACGAAAAGAGATAAAGAAAAAAAGAGTTCTTGCTACTAAGTGTTCTTATAATAGTTATTAAGTTAATAATGTATTAAAAATTACAGAAAATGCCTATAATTACACTTTCTAATAAAAAAGTATTTTTAAATCCTCAACTTGTAACTTTAAAATATATACTCATTAATATTAACCATAAAACATAATCAATATCTCAAGAGCATTGGTTAAAGAATTAAAAAATACTATTAATATACCTTTTGTCATGATTTTTAATATTTTTAATTTTTGAATCAAAATTTTAAAGATACTAATCAGTAAGACACTAAAAAAACTATATTGTGAGAAATTATATAACTCTTGATTAACTTGTGTTATGAATATATATATATATAGCCTGTTTTCCACATGTCAATTAATTAGATCAGATCAGGCAAGTTAACAAGGGGAGGCAAGAGATAGGGTAGGTGGACCAACAAATAATATGGTATGATTGGGTATTTGATTATAAAAGTAGGATTATGATGATGAAGATTATGGAGCGTTGAAGTTGGCAATGATGGGCATGAAGAGATAATTCAAGTGGAATGGTGTTGGAGATAAGGTCTCTGATGTGTTCCGGGCTTTAAGGCCACTCAACCAATGAGAATTTCTATTTGTGCTCTTTGTTTGGCCTTTCCACATCCTCATTCTTCTCTTTTCTTCCTTACGAACCGTCCATGTCAACACTTGTGTCTGCATTTTGAATACAATGCCTTTGTTTTCATTGCAATCTACGTAATCATTTTACCACTCTGCGTGCTTTGTTGCCGCTCATCAGCTAGCATCCAATTCTTCCTCTTAGATTTGTTGCCTCATTCATTGGGTAAAATAAAGACTGTGTTAAAAAATATATATATTGCTTTGAATAAAAGATGCATACTGTGCAAAATATAAATACCAATTAAAGTATCACGCCTCCAATTTCTTTAGACATATGATTCATACACAGAAAGCAACTATTCTTCTCTACATAATTAGACATACAAAATAAAGCAGAATAGATTGATTAAAAAGGTTTGCTTTTTGGCTGAAGGTTTTATTTGTCGTTAACACGTGAGAGTAGGTATAATTATTATAAATCATGCATGAAATTATGTACATTGTACGAATACTTAATGTTGTTATAAAAATTCACTGTAATATATTGGTAAATATTTTATAAAAAATTTGGTACTTCTTTAAATAAAGTGTTAGGAACACTTGTTGGCATTCTTCAAATTAGTAATGGATCGATATTACTTATATATATGGGTGTTTCAGGTACTGTACATAAACATTATCCTTAGTTGTGTTAAAGATAACACCCAGCTATCAGCTTAACTTTTTACATAATAGGTTAAAATTATTTTTTTTTTTTACAATTTTATCTTAAAAATCCATTTTCAATCCATTTTCTCTATTCATTTATTGCATAAATAAATTTTAAAATGGATATAGTAGAAAAATTCATAATATTCAGATAAAAAAGAAGTCTTGGACTTTTTGAAATTAAGTAGTTCCTATTTTCTTAATAAAAGGTTCTGTTTTAGCATAAAAGAAGTGGACAATGTTTCAAGCTCAAAAGATTAGTAATTATTACATGAAGGAACGTGTTAAGAACAATCATTCATGTATCTTAAAGCTTTCATATAGTTTATGATTAAATGCATGCAGGTTTGACACAAGTTTTGCGTATCATGTATGTGATAATATATATTAAAATTGGTGTTTATTTTTTGCTTTTTTTTTTATAAAATATTGTCAAGTTTAAATAGTTTTGAATTAACTTTTACTCATAAGTTATGATAATTACTGTTTTCTAAAGAAATTTATACACAATAAAATTTCAATACAAGATTTTCTAATAAATTAATTGATTAATCTTACACGTATAAATGCAATAAAACTTGATGCTTCGTTTGATTAAATCTCTGCTGAGTAGTATTATTATATAGTAATGAGTTGAATTAGATGATGAGATGAAAGGGGTGAGTTAAAATCTGAAAGTGAGACAAGAAGGTCTAGTCAGCAAAACACAATCGTCTTCGATATGAGCGACACGGTGCACACCAGCTGGGAATCATCTTTATCTAAAGCATACCCCACTCAACTCGTCTTTGTTATATTCATACTATATATGACTTCATTCATCTCTCGTTGTTATTTTGAAACACAGATTCCCTCTTTAATTATTTAAATTTAGTTATCAAAAAATAAATTATTCTTTATTTATCAATAAAAGTTAGTTTAAATGGTACATAAGATCTTAAATTCAAATTTTATGTATGAGAAATTTTTAGCTCAAAAAATTAATCCTACCATCTCCCAATTTTTTATAATTAAATTAAATTTTAAAATAATACTTGAAAGGTCTATTCCCTACGACTGATGGCTATGAGTCAGTGCGTGACTATATTGTTCTTCCCTTCAAGAAGTCCACGTGAAATACACGTGCGTTTTTTATTTTTTGTATTGCTATGCTGTTTGGCATGATCGATGAAATAAATCATTTTATATGAAGTTTTAGAATGGAGTCCTGAAGTTCTAAAATTAATAACAGACTATTCAAAATTAGTTGCCAAGAAAAAAGGGAAAAAATCCTAAAAAGATGTATACAATTGTTGATGATCATTGAAAAGTTCGTTCACATTAAAATAGATTAAAGTATAATATATACTAATATCTCATAAGAAAACAGTGCAATTTTAAAAATAATAAAGTTTCTCATAAAATAATTATATGATGTTACATTTAAATGATAGCCTCATAAACAAAGCATTTCGTTGCCCTTAGTTAAAAATATACGCATGTGTGAATGTGAATAAAATTAAATGATGTTAAATGTCAAGCTTAATAATAAAATGACACATATAACAAATTTTCATAAAAAATGAATTTTATTAATTTAATAGCTTAATTTTAAATTTTTATAAGTATATCAAATTTATAAAATTTTACATATTTTACACATAAATTAATACTTCATTACCTCACTTAATTTTAACATATGACATATTTACTTAAAATACAAATAAATTTTTTATTCATTCACATAATAAAATCACATAAATCAAGGAATGAATTGATGAATTTTACTTGTAATAAAACACTATTAGAAGTTCCAATTCTTTAAATTTTTTAATGTAAATCTTATAAAAAGTAATTTAATATATATATTTATCATTATTTATTGTGATAATAATAACACGAGATTATTTTTAACTACAGAAAAAAATCATACATAAATGTAGCACTATATAGAGTAAAAATATAATAATTATAAGTGTAGAAATTAAATTGTAGATTAAATTTATGTGGATGAAATTTATTTAAATTTTTATTTTATTATGCGGGCGATCGACAATCTGTTTTGGGTTTTTTGGTAGAGGCCATATAGCCCAAAGTAAAAGAGGGCTAAGCCTAAAGAAAAGCTCAACTAAGGAAATACTGCTAGGCCGAAGAAAAAGGACATGAGCCCAACAACCCCCAAACAGCTTTAGATATAGTACACAGAATCTAAACAAATACGTCAAATCTACGTGAATCAAAATTAGGAATAATTTTTTATACATTCTTTTTGAAAATATATATACTACGGTGTTTTTTCAAAAAAATTACGGAAAAATAAAATTTAAAAATCGTCAAAATTTTTAGTTTAGTTACTAAAAGTTACTAAATTTTAAAAGTCATCGATCGTAGCTTTTTAAAAAAAAATTAAAATTATAAAAAATTGTAAGTAACAATTTTTAAAAAAATAACAATAAATATTTAATAAAAATTGTCACTAGTAATTTTTGAAAAAAAATATTTTTATGATTTTTTTAAAACATTATATTTTAGTAAATTTTTTCTATATAAAAAAATATCCTCAAACTTAAGTTATAGGTATATCAAACTCCAAACTTTTTATTTTAATTTTTTAACCTGAAATTGTGATTAATTGAAAAATAAAAAATTTAATATCACACGTCAATGCAATTAGAAATCTTAATACTTCTAAGAATTAAAATAAAAAAATATTTTCTCTCGTTAAATAACTTAGAAATACGCTAAAATGACATGAAAGATAAATAGTAGACTTCAAATTTTATTTACTTTTAAAATTATGTTATTATCATTTTCTTCCAATCACTATATCACGACTCCCTTTTATAAGAGACTGAGAACATTATTTCTACACATTTACTTATTTAAAAATAGATAAATAATAGAGAATATAAGTATAAAATTCACTTTTGATTCAAAGTAAACAAAGTTTATTACAATAAATATCCAACAGAACAACACAATATTACATTTAATTTATAATACTCAATACACAAAAATTATACTACATAACTATCTCTATATGAGGTCTTAAAATATAAGGAAAAAGATTTTAATGTCAAATTACTTGACTCCAGTCTTCTAACACTTCTCCACTAACTCTTCAGCTTGTAAAGTAGATGCAACACTTGCTACAGGTATTCATGTACCACCGTACAATCATCGCAGTACATATACACACAACAACATAGACAAAAATGTAAGGATGAGCTTACAAAAGAAAAATCATATATATATATATATATATATATATATATATATATATATATATATATATATATATATATCGAGAGAGAGAAAGAAAGAGAAAGAGAGTAAAATATTACTCACAGCAACAGCTCCATGCATTATCAACCCATCTAATACACAACGTTAAAATAAATCCAACTAGTTTCATAACCTAAGTAATCCAGAAGAAACCGAGTTGGTCCGGGAGTAGCCCATTCCGATATCTAGATCCAGATAGCACAACACAGTATAACTCAGCATGCTCTATCGTTACACGTCTATCCACTTAAACATATAACTCGACTCTATAATGAAGCAAGTCATATATCTTAGTATGATGCAACATAGATAAAATCATATTCTCAACAGTTCAGCTAAGTTAAAACAATTTATAATATTTCAGCCAAATCTTAGCATTTTAAATCAATTAACAGTAGTTACAGCACAGAAAATAGTTTTTATCCAAGAGATTTGACAAAATAATCTCAAAACTTCTTATAAAAGCATACCAAATCGTTCCAAATATTGTTTAATAGTTAAAGTAAGCTCATTTACCTTGGAACAATGATTTACACCAGATTTACCAAATATTACTTGTTTTACAACAAGATCTACCGAAGATTTAGCTCTACAATAAAGTTTATCTTAAGATATCATCAATTATCTATAAGAAAGAGAAGAAAAAGAGAAATGCACGGTAAATCTAACTTTAAACTTATAGAAGCTTATTTCAAATCCTTCAGAATAGATGTAGAATCTCAGATCTGGTGAGAAATCTAAGTTTAAGAAGATTTAGTATGAGAGAAAATTGTGGTATATGGCGTTGGGTCTCTCTAGAACTTTTAAGAAGTGTAAAGAAATAAAAATTTCATGCAAGCCCCCTATTTATAGGCAAAATTTAAAAAAAAAAAATTCAGTACTGTTCACAGTAACTTTACTGTTAACGTTAGATTTACTATTTACACCGATTTACTGTTTATTTTCTTTTCTTTTCTTTTCTTTTTTAAATAATTTCAAACACCATCTAAATCTATTTCAATACCAAATAATCTTTCAATTAATATTTAACAAGTACAAGATATTATAGATTACTCAATAATAAATTACAGGTCTGACACCCTATACCTCTTTTCTAAATTGAAAAAAAATTAAATAGATAAAAAATTGTAAAAGTCATGTGAAAATTTAATTCAATTATTAGATGGATTAATATCTCATATTATTATTATTATTATTATTATTATTATTATTATTATTATTATTATATAATCTTTTGAATAATTTTTGGTTATTTAGTTACAAAACCAACCACAACCAAGTCACCTTCATCCACATTGCTTGGCAAGCACATGCCACAACTGCTACATACTTGACTTCGATTGTTGATAAAGTCAAATATGGCTGCATTCTAAATGACCAAGCTACTGTCCCTAAACTAAACATAAATGCATAACTTGAAGTAATTTTTCGATCCTTCAAGCATCTCGCATAATCATTGTTGGTGTAGGTAGTCAAGACACTACTTGCATCTTTCTGATACAAAATATTAATTTCAGTAGTTCTCTTCACATACCTTAGCACCCTTTTTATAGCCACTAGATAATGAAGCTTTGTAGGTTGAGACACGTACCTACTAATTAAGCTTATTGCATACATCAAATTTAGACAAGTTAACATTAGATATATTAGACTTTCGAATAGTTGCTTGTAAATAGTGTTATCAACTATAATACCACCCTTATCCTTCAAAATTTTGGAGTTAGGGATTATAAGATTTAACACAAAATTGCATTACTTCTTTTGAAATTTTTTAAGCACATCACTTGCATATTTCTTTTGACTAGTAAAGATTCTGTTCTCCAACTGTTCCACCTCTATGTTAAGAAAGTACCTCATATTTCTTAAGTTTGCCATATCAAACTCTTTCATCATTGACTCCTTAAACTCCCGTGTCAATGCATGATCATTTCTAATGTATATTAAATCATTAACATATAAACTTACATATGTTAATCATTAAAATAAAAAATCTAATATCACACATCAATGCAATTAGAAATCTTAATACTTCTAAGAATTAAAATTAAAAAAAAAATATTTCTCTCATTAGATAGCTTAGAAATACAGTAGAATGACATGAAAGATAAAGAGTAGACTTCAAATCCTATTTTTTTTTAAAAAAAATTACACTATTATCATTTTCTTCCAATTACTATGTTACGACTCTTTTTTATAAGAAACTGAGAACATTATTTCTACACCATTTACTTATTTAAAAATGGATACATAATGAAGAATATAAGTATAAAATTCACTTTTAAAGTTTATTACAACAAATATCTAACAGAACAACATAATACTACATTTAGTTCATAATACTCAATACACAAAAATTACACTACATAACTTTCTCTATATGAGGTCTCAAAATATAAGGAAAAAGATTTTAATGTCAAATTACTTGACTCCAGCCTTCTAACACTTCTCCACTGGCCCTTCAGCCTGTGAAGTAGATGCAACACTTGCTACAGGTACTCATATACCACCGTACGATCATCGCAGTACATACGCACACAACAACATAAATAAAAATGTAAGGATGAGCTTACAAAAGAAAAATCATATATATATAGAGAGAGAGAAAAGAAAGAGAAAGAGAGTAAAATATTACTCACAGCAACAGCTTCATGCATTCTCAGTCCATCTAATACACAACGTTAAAATAATTCTAACTAGTTTCATAACCTAAGTAATCCAGAAGGAACCGAGTTGGTCCGAGAGCAGCCCATTCCGATATCTAGATCTAGATAGCACAACACAGTATAGCTCAGCATGCTCTATCGTTACATGTCTACCCACTTAAACATATAACTTGGCTCTATAATGAATCAAGTCATATATCTTAGTATGATTCAACATAGACAAAATCATATTCTCAACAACTCAATTAAGTTAAAACAATTTATAATATTTCAGCCAAATCTTAGCATTTTAAATCAATTAACAATAGTTACAACACAGAAAATAGTTTTTATCCAAGAGATTTAACAAAATAATCTCAAAACTTCTTATAATAGCATACCAAATTATTCCAAACATTGTTTAATAGTTAAAGTAAGCTCTTTTACCTTAGAACAATAATTTACATTAGATTTACTGAATATTACTTGTTTTACGACAAGATCCACCGAAGATTTAGCTCTACAACAAAGTTTATCTTAAGATATCATCAACTATCTATAAGAAAGAGAAGAAAAAGAGAAATACACGGTAAATCTAACTTCAAACTTATAGAAACTTATTTCAAATCCTTCAGAATAGATGTAGAATCTCAGATCTAGTGAGAAATCTAAATTTAAGAAGATTTAGTATGAGAGAAAATGGTACTATATGACCTTGGGTCTCTCTAAAACTTTTAAGAAGTGTAAAGAAATAAAAATTCCATGCAAGCTCCGTATTTATAAGAAAAATTTCAAAAAAAAAATTTAGTACTGTTCACACTAACTTTACTGTTTACATCAGATTTATTATCTGCACCTATTTACTGTTCATTTTCTTTTCTTTTTTAAATAATTTTAAACTTCATCTAAATCTATTTTAATACCAAATAATCTTTCAATTAATATTTAACAAGTACAAAATATTACAGATTACTCAATAATAAATTACAGGCCTGACACCCTATCCCTCTCTTCTAGATTGAAAAAAAATTAAATAGATAAAAAATTGTAAAAGTCATGTGAAAATTTAATTCAATTATTAGATGGATTAATATCACATTATTATTATTATTATTATTATTATTATTATTATTATTATTATTATTATATATAATCTTTTGAATAATTTTTGGTTATTTAGTTACAACCAACCACAACCAAGTTACCTTCATCCACATTGCTTGGCAAGCACATGCCACAATTGCTACATACTTGACTTCGATTGTTGATAAAATAAAAAATGACTGCTTTCTAAATGACCAAGCTACTATCCCTAAACTCAACATAAATGCATAACTTGAAGTAATTTTTTGATCCTTCAAGCATCTCGCATAACAATTGTCAGTGTAGGTAGTCAAGACACTACTTGCATCCTTCTAATATAAAATATTAATTTCAGTAGTTCTCTTCACATACCTTAGCACCCTTTTTATAGCCATTAGATGATGAAGCTTTGTAGGTTGAGACACGTACCTACTAATTAAGCTTATTGCATATATCAAATTTGGACAAGTTAACATTAGATATATTAGACTTTCGAATAGATGCTCGTAAATAGTGTTATCAACTATAATACCACCCTTATCCTTCAAAATTTTGGAGTTAGGGATTATAGGATTTAACACAAAATTGCATTACTTCTTTTGAAATTTTTTAAGCACATCACTTGCATATTTCTTTTGACTAGTAAAGATTCTGTTCTCTAACTGTTCCACCTCTATGCTACGAAAGTACCTTATATAAGCTTCAATGTGATTGTACCAAGCTCAAGGAGCTTGTTTTATTCCATACAAAGCTTTTCTTAATTTATACACTCTGTTGAGCTCCTCTTTCTTCTAAAAGCCTCTAAATTGTTCAAAATACACATCTTTCAACAACTCGTCATGTAAAAATGTTGATTTAACATTTAGTTGATGTACCTTTTGTAACATCCTTATTTTTATATTAATAATAATTATATTGTTATGATAAATATGCATGTGAGGGAATGTTAGAAGAGTTTTAAAATGTTAGAATTGTAAGGTTCTCGTTGTAGTGATATAATTCTCTTTGTAGTGAGAATGTGTCACTACAGCGACATAAGTCTCGCTGTAGCGAGAATAAGGCAATGGAATTGGAACTTTTTGGAGCTTCCTTGCTGTAGCGAGAGAAGTGGATAAGATTGTCTTACCTGTAGCAAAAAGTTCTATTGTAGCAAGAAGGGTCTCGCTATAGCGAGAAGTGCAGAAAACACAATGCAATAATGTCTGATATTTTCGTTGTAGTGAGAAGACATCTTGTTGTAGTGATCGTCTCTCGCTGTAGCGAGAATCAACTCGTTGTACTATGAAGTGTTACAAATAATCTCTTGCTATAGTGAGAAATGCTCGCTGCAGCGAGAAGATTACGATTCTGAAGATATTTAAGAGTTTTCATGCATGAGAATCATATTTCTCAACCCATTCACATTCTTTTCTGAGTTTCTCTTAAATCTCTTTCCTTTTTCTCAAATTTAACTCCCTTTAAATGTTGATTTTTCCTTGAATCAAGAACTCGACATCAGTTCTAAGTAGTTTTGAGAAAAGTTCTTGTTTTTGAACGATTTTCATTATCGACACTTTTCTAGAACTTCATTATAAGGTAAGGAAAGCTCTGTTTTATCAGTATATTACAGGTTGTGTGTTGAGCTCATGAGAGTTTTATCTCATAGTACTATATGATGATATGTATGTGTTTAATTGATTATTATGTGTTCGTGAGATAAGAAAAGCATTATATCTTAGCTAAATATTTTCATTAATAATTTTTGAACATGTTGAGTGTAATATTGTGATTATTAAAGTTAAAATGCTAATGTTGTACTGTTGAGATACATTGAATAGAGATGATAATGTTATAATGAATATTTTGATTGTTGGAGTCATATTGATGTAATGAGTAATGTGAAAATTGTCTAGAAGTGCTCATAAGCACGATTATGACTGGATTTGAGATAAATATGACTAGATATGAGTATTAGATGGATCTAGTGTAAATATATAGAGATACACTGTGTATATAGAGTCCAAAGACGATAGAATATCTGGAGGAAATATAGGGTGATGATGAGTGACATTCGCGTATGTATACACATTCTGTTTGAAAGCGAATGCGCCACATGACTTCACTAATTTTTCGACTAGACTCCTGACTATGCCTTTGTTAAAGGGTCTGTTATTGTATATGTTGTATCCGTATACATGGGCTAACCAGGGACTATTTACATGATTAAGTAAAACCTCAGAAACTGCTGAAGGCGTCGAATGATTGTGATCACAGTACACTTAAAGTGCAAATTTGGGAATGGAAATGTTGATGAGGTTGTGTGAACATGTGTGATGAATGAAATATATGATATGTGGTAATGTGGTATGAATTGTTATTTAATTGTATAATTATGATATTGTTATGATAAATGTTATGATATCTTTGTGTTATATTGGAAAAATAGAATAGATGCTCACCTTTACACAACCCTGCAGAAACTAAAAATGATGATAAGTCCCATGTAGATTAGTGTAGTAAATGTTTATACTAGTAGTAGATTAAATTATGTTTTTAGAGAACATAGATGTGTAATATATTTAAATTTTAGAGTGTATTCTGAGGAGAATAAGGAGTACACATTAGAAGTAATCATAATTATGCAATTCCTTTTAATTTCTCCACTAGTGGTCAAATTCATCAGTCTCTTAGTTTTTATTATACCTAGGAATAGAAAGGCCTTCTTGGATCATGAATAATGTATTTACTTATCATGATCATGATTTGCTAGGAAGGCCAAATAGCTATACGTTTGAGAGATTCTCTAGTAATGGTGGCGAACTCTGGTGACGCCTACCTTAGAAAGGATGATGAATTAATCGCTAAGGACTTGGTGGAAATTAAGGGATGACATAATATAAATGAATAGTTTTAGGTCCTCGATATGTGGGATGAGTATGAATTGCCGTATATTTTGGAATATGTTAAATGGAAGATTTGTAAATGTAATATTTCATTATGTAAATGAAATTTTGAATATGTTAATATAGATTTATAGTATATTTATGCAATTATTTCTATGATTCCATATGTGACTTTATTAATGTAAAGATTTTATTTTAATAAATTTTGATTATGTGTATGATGAAAGTTTAGTTATTTCTTACAACTCTTCATAAATTGACATATTTAAACTAAAAAAATATAGGTGTCGCAACCAGGCGGTCGCAACAGTACAGCGAAAAAACTAAGTTAAGAAAAACATCTTTTAGGAATAAAAAAAATTTCTAAAACATCAGAAGAGTCACCACTAAAGTTTATTTTAAGAAAACCTTGAAAAATCTTTTTAAAATAATATGATCTTTGAAACCAAAAATGAGTTTGGAAGTCATTTACGTGTAGGGAAGATATTAGCACCCTACAATGTCCATTTAAAAATCGGTTACCTTAAATTAATTGTCCAAATTTATTTTAATTTTAAAAAATATTTATTTAACCCCTAAACATTAATTAATTTTATTTTAGCAGAAGAAAAAATTATTTATTAAAATATTAACTAGGCATCTTAAAAGAAAAAATAATATTTTTAAAATTAATTTGACTTGGCGAGTACGATTCCCGCTCCTACGTATTCCCAGGTGTAATGTGGAACTCAAAGTTACGTAGTTTTATCTAAAAAAATATGAAATTGGTTAATTAAAGTTAAGTTTAGTAAAGAAAATTTATTTTTGAGATTAAAATTATTTTCATAAAATTATAATATTTAGAATACAAAATAATGCAGTTGTACATATATTTTACGAGAAACAATATAGAAGGTGAAGGAAGATCACACAAATATATTGCAAATAATGAAAAATATTTTATTCGTAAATGAAGTATTTGAATTTAAATTTTGATTATGATTAATGTTGAAAGAAAATTTAAGATAGCATAAATTATACATAAATCTCTTATAACCATTGAATAATCGAAGGTAATGTAAATTACACATTTATATTATAGAAATTTGTATAAATAAGTAAGGAAATATTTAGTTATTTAATTTATCAAAATTAGAAATTTGACTTAAGAAATTTTAAAATATGAAATTAATTTTATTTTAATAAAAAAATAAATAAATTTATTTAAATTGATTAAAGAAGATACTCATTTAATAAAAAGATTAAAAATTTCATTTGATAGATTTATATTATATAAAACCTAAGGTAACATTGGTACACATAAGTTTTGACAATTTATAACGATAAAGGTAGAGTCGCTACACATTAGCATTATAAATTATTTTGTCAATAAAATAATTTAGATTTAAATAAGCTGATTGATTCATAAGTTAGTAATTAGAAGAGAAATATATCTTGTAAGATAAATTAATATTGCATAAAGTCTTGGTAACGTTGATGCATATAGACTTTATCAATTTATAATACATGACGATAGAGAAGCTATACATTAGTATTATAAATTGATACAATTATATTATTATTTATTAATTAATTATACAAAAAATAAGTAATTTACTATTCATAATATAAGATAAAATAATCATAAATATAAAATAAAATCACATTAATATTCTAAAAATATACAATAAATAAAATAAAATCCTAAAAAGTAAAAATTCAGCATGATAATTAGGATATAAACAATAAAATATAAAAAATAATAATTTACTGTTAATGTTAGAATGAGATAAATTAAAAAAAACTCAAATATAATATTGTAAAGTAAATGGTATCAAGAAAATTAAAATTAAAAAGTAAAATAAAATTATTTAAACTAGGCTAACATAAAAAACAAAAAAATAAAAAAAATAACAAAAACTCATTTATTAAATAAATTAATAGTTATCATAATAATAAATAATAATGATGATCAATAAATAAATAAAACTAAAATAATAAATTGTATGTTGAGCTAAATAATACAAAAAATAAAAATAAAAATAAATAAATAAATTCAGACAAAAAAATAATAAAAAATAAGAAAAAGGGTAAAATGGTCCAAAATTTAAAATTTTCAAATTTGAGAGGAAAGGACTTTTGGATTAGGAGTGTGCTTTTCTCTAAGAAAAATAAAAAAGTTATGAAGGGGTAAAGGTGAGGTTAATAGAGGCCATGGTTTTGGGTGATGGAGATTAATGTGAGAAAAGAAAAAGGAAAAAAGGTAAGGAAGGAGCTTTTATGGTGAGTTTTGTGTTTGTGGATGATGATAGATGGAGGAATGAGTGGAGAGGTGATGAGACTTAGTGTGAGAGAGGGAGAAAAGGAGGAAGAGTGGGAGAGAAGCTTCCATAGTAAGTTTTTTGTTTGGAGATAATGATGGATTAAAGAAAAAGAAAAAAATGGTGAGTGAAAAGGTGATGGATCTTGATGCTTAAAGGTGATTTTTTTTTTTAAAATAAAATGAAAATATGTGGTTGAATGGATGTGTAATATGCTCCTAATAGGATTTTTAAAAAAAATACATGATAAAACTTACTTGGATTTTTTAAGCTCTTTTGCTAACTTTTTGTTTTTCCTCCTTTTCACTAGCTCTCTTTTTTATTTTATATATATTTTTCAGAAAAATCTCCCCCTCCTCTAAATTCTTAAACCCCTCTTTCATGTCTCTCATTCCCTTTTATCGTTAGGATTTTCATAAAATGTCAAAAATCTGAAAATTTTCCTTTTTATCTATAAAGTAACATGGATTTAAGAGTTTAATTATTTGTAATATTTTATTTTCCTTTTAAGAATTAATTCTGAATTTTTCATATTTTATTAAGACAAATTTTTGCTTTTTCCTTAAAACCTTTTGTTTCTATTCTTCTTTTGTAGTATTAAAATTCAGATTTTTTTAAAAAATTTTAAACCAAAATTTTAGTGTTCACATTAGGATGTTACACCTTCCATCCCTAATGAGCAGCTAGAGTAAGAATGATTCTAATGTATCCATTTAGAGCCACTAGTGCAAAAACTTCAACATAGCCAATCCTATACTCTTGCACATACCTTTTTGCAACTAATCGAGCCTTAAGCTTCTTAACTTCACCTTGCTCATTTAGCTTTGTTTTATAAACCATTCGACTCCAAGTCAAAGAATCCATGTACTATTCTTTTCTACACTTTCAATCTCGACCTTCATTATTTTTCTCCAATTGGCATTCTTTACAACATCCTCATAACTTATAGGGTCTGCACATGTGAAAAATGCAAAATTTGCATTTGCTGCTTCTTCACCTTTACTCCCTAATAGACCTTTCCTACTCAAGTATTTACTCATCCATGGTGGTAAATTTTTATTATGTGCTTTTAAATTCACATTACTTTTAAAATTAGTTTCTCTCACTAATTAAATTCTGTTAAGTGATGACTTGGATTACAAGAGTGCATCTAATCATTGTCATATCATCATTATTTTTCATTTTTTTATTACATAAATTTTAATATTTACAAAAAATTTCTTCTTTCTTCTTTAACATCTTTCCTCTTTTGCCTCAAATCTACTTCATCATATTCCTCTTTACCTTCAACCCTCACTTGTTTCTCTTTCACCTTCAACTTGGCCACGTTTGTAGACCCAAAGTTTAGTTAAATTCTCCATTTCAATCCCTCAATGTGAGGCACTTCAAAGTGCCAATTATTGATTCTTGAGTAAGTTTGAGAATATTGTGAGAAGGGAAAGGGCAACTTTTCATTCACTTTCTGAAAATGGAAGAATTCTATTCCAATGTCACTAAGAACATTATGTTGTGTGATCTATAAATATTTGCATAGATTTTTACTGCCACGGATGGGTAGAAGAGATAAAGGAGAACTATCATCCCCTAAAATCCTTCCTCATTAGGGAACACATGTAAGATGAGTCTATTGCTTTCTTCCATTTCAGAGTCTTGAATAACAACTGACATAGAAGTCACTCGTGTGTAAGGAGATGCATTTATGGTACGAGACAAATTCTTAGGAAATAATTTTTTTTCTTTTTTCCATGATGACTAGGAATGGGCAAATAAAAAATTTTCACTTTGAATTTTAGACCTCAACATTTGATTGTTCATGGTGTTTCACAATTAGTATTGGAATTGAACAAAAAAGGTGGAATATGTAGATCCACATAATGAATCACTTTAGTGTGGCACTATGAAGGTCTCGTAGCATGTCATGAGCACTAGGCTAAGGGTTGGTTGAGCAACCCAAGCAAAATGCCCTACCTTACTATAATATAAGGCGATAGAAGGGAGAAGGTGGTCTTGTTATTCACACTGCTAGTCAAATGAATGGAGGACCAACCGACTTGGATTTTCATGAGGGTTGGCAAGTCCTATTAAGGACACACTCCAAATTTCTTGACTTCAGAGAAGAGCCATTAGCCAACGAAAAAGAAGAGAAAATAAGTTGAAAAGGAAGGACAAATATTTTTATTTATTTATAAATATTACATATAAAATGTGAAAATAATAATAACGTGACGTACTTAATAGAACTTAGTTGACAACATAGACTAATTCTAAACATTTTAAAAATGTGAAGAACTAAATCTTAATAATTTCTTTAAGAACTAATTATAAAAATTTTATATAGTTTAAAAATATTATTAAGTTAATAAAATTTTAATTCTAATATATGCATACAATTTTTATTATTAGACACTACAACAAAAATAATTTTTAATGACAATTATTATAATTTTCAAATAAATTACTAACTCTACTATTAAAATCAACTGTCATAATTGTTTCACATATAAGAGAACATAGAATGTTCTCTCAATTCCTAGAGCACTGTAAAATTTACTTTTATAAATGTACTTTTGTAAGTGATAAAGCCAATTTTTAGAGGTTAGTGAGAATATTAGCAATTATAAAATTTATAGATTATTAAAATTATCAAAATACATTTAAAAGATAAAATAAATTAACTTGGGCAAAACTATTTTTCATAAACTGATAATATCACTTTTACATATATTTATTTCAATAAACAATACTCCACAAATTATTATTTATTTATTTTTATCTTTTCTCTCTATCTCTTGTGTTGTAAGAAACCACAAGTCATTATTTGTATAAAAAAAGAGATAAATAATATTTTAATCTTTGTACAAGACTTTTTTTTTTATAATTTAGTTTCTATAGGCAAAAAATTTATACATCAGTCCATATACAAAAATTTATAATTTGTTGTTATAGTATGTTATAATGACGTTAGATGTTAGCTTTCTCTGCAAATAACTCTCCGACGTAGGAGGTTTAAATTTTTTTAGTTCATATGTAAGACCTTTTTTTAGTGATTTCGTCCATATAGATATAAAAAAAAAATTGTATAAGTCCTTATATGAAAATTTATGTTCAATTTTGTCCCTATCATTATAGTGACATTTTTTCTACGAGTGTCAAGTGATATTTGCTCACATCTTCAAAAGAGTATTCCAAATTCTTCAAAGAAATTTCATATTCTACTTCATACATTTTTAATTCATGACATCAAGGTTTACTATATAAGTTAACGTCTCTTGAGTTTAAACTCATGTAAGTACCATTTTAAGAAGACTTTATGTCTTAATTTGTTTTTATATGAGCATCATTTCTAGTATTTTTATCTCAAATGTCATTATTTATCTCCATCATATTCCCAGAATAATCTTTATCTCTTTTTTTATCATTCTTATCTTAATGCTCTTTTTATTTTAAGATAGTCAATTCAGGGTTGCAAAAGTAAATAAGAATGATAATGATAGTAATGATTTAAAGAGTGATTCTGATTTTCTTACGAATGTACTAATAGTAAAGAAAAAGAAAGTTCTTAACTTTAGACATGACTCAAAGAGATATGACTGATATTTGATATATCGAGATAAGGATAATAGAAGAAGGGATAATAACTATTATTATATATGATGGAACACGTGAGTAGTTATATTGGAGATGAAAATGTTGAATGTAATACTCATATAAAGACAAATTAAGACATGAAACTATATATAAAAAGATATAAAACAGAATATAGAATTTATTTGAAGAATTTGGAATATTTTTATAAAAATAATGAGAAAAAGTTACTTGACATTGATATCAAATTGTCACAGCAACATTAAGAACAAAATTTAAAATAAATTCTTGTACAGAGACCACGATACAATATGTATTTTACTTATAAAGATTAAATTACAAAAAATGGTATTGTATATGAATTTGAAAACAATTTAAACGTACAACGTTGGACAACTATTTGCTACGTAAGAGAGAAAACTAACGTCGTTTTAACATACTTTAACGGCAATGACAAAATTAAAAATAAATTTTGTATAAGAATTGATATATAAACTTTTTACCAACAAGAATTAAATTAAAAAAAATCTTATATAGGTATTAAAAGATTACTTATTCCTAAAATATATTAACACGGGTTCTTAAAACAAAGTTTATGAAATTAATAATAATATAAATTTATTAAAAAATTTATTTATTGCATATTTATATTTTAGACAACTTAGAATAAATAAAAAATATATTCAAATACTTCCAAAATAAAAGGAGAAGCAAAAAATATGCTAGATAATATGACATAATAAAAAAATTATAAATAAAAATACTATATAAATATCATAATTCAAATTATAAAAAAAAAAGTATTAACTCTTCAAAGCTTGCCGTACACCTGGCTGGTGAGTGGTGTCTAATTAACTTTCCTTGGCAATTGACATTCCTGTTCCTATCATCAGAAATCAGAATTTGGTTCCTTTCATGAAATTGGGAACAAAATTGCATGAAAAGTCAAGTTGTCCTATCCTTAAACCCTTCATTTTCACCACCTACGAGTTTCAAATTTTCCAATGACAAGAGGAAGCTCTCTCCTATTGCTATATTCCCAATCCGCAATCACTTAACGACAATTAACGTTTCACCAGAAATCGGTGCTTCTCTTCCATGAGTGGAATATATGACTCATTGTCCATCCTACTACATTCAAGTTGAATTCTCTGCTCGTGTTGCTTTAATTGACTTATTTATTTATTTTATTTGCTAAATCTCAATATTAAGTAAAATAAAATATTTAATGAAGTATTTAAGCCATACAACTTTTTAACCTAATAAATTAGTATACTTAAATTAATACTTTCATTGATTAAAAAACGGAATATCTATAAACTAAATTAAGATACGCTACTTTGTTTAAAAATAAAATAAAATATCGATAAAGCGAACATAGTTACTTTTATAACGATGACAATATTATGTCTCGCTTAATAATGTTATGAAATACGTATTAAATAAAATAAAATACTCAATATATATGTAAACTATAAATTTTCACTTAGTCGATTATTTTCTTAGATTAGGCTTTTCTCCCGTGTTTGATTCGTAACACTTTGATTATATACAGTTTCAAGTGTTTTTTTTTTTTTTCAAACGGAGTCGATATGCGTGCCATAGAAAATTGCTATGAGTGGATACTTTTGTCTTCAATTTTCTTTTTATTAATTGTACTGATACATAATATTTACATTTACATATCATCAATGTAAAAAATAATGTATGTGTCAGTCAAAGTACTCCATCGTCCTATATCCTAGCAAGATCTAGGATGTTAGTATAATGATATTCATGGAATATATATATATATATATATATATATATATATATATATAAATTAAATAAAAAATTTATATTAAGTGTAAATTTTTTAAAAATTTATATTGATACAAGAAGATATTATTTTATCTATATTTGTAATTTTTTTTATTTTAACATTTTTTATGATTGAGTGATGTCTTTTTAAAAATATAGTTATGTATATAATGAAATTATTATTTCTACTATTTTCAGAAATTCTTATGGAAGAAATTAATTATATTTATCTTCAAAAGGGAGCTCCTGAATGAGATTCTTAAAGAAATGATTGAGATTTCAAACTGGTCGGTCAAATCAAATTATAAATTGTTAGCTGCCCTACTAAGAAGTATGAAAGGAGTTGGTCCCTACTCTTTAATTATTTAATCACCATTACACAGCCTGTTTACTTCCATGGTCCACCAACCACTTTTAATTTTTGAAACTTTTGGGTATTCCTCCACCCTCTATAATATTTTTTCACAGTTTTTGACTGCATCTTTGTATTATATATATATATATATATATATGTTTCAATTGATCGATGATCAATGTTGAATAAATATTTACAGAAGCACGACTCTAAATTGTAAGCCTGATAGTTTAATTTCTCGATCTCAATTTTTAACTCCTTTCGTTAGTCTTGAAAGATAAAAGGTTAATACTATTATATTTGTTATACTTTTGACTGTTTTTTGTTAAGAAGAAAATTCATTATTGAAATATAATACATTAAGACTTTATTCAGAAGTTTGGAAAAAAAAATTATAAGAAAATAATTTAAAAAATAAAAAAAAGAAAAAAAGTTGATAAAAAAATTTTAAATTAAAAGAACTTAAAAAATTAAGCTTAAAAAGGTTTTAGAGGATTTATAAACTATAAAAGACTCTTAAATAAAAATCATCATCATATAAATTTTTTCATTTCTTCATTTTCTAAAAAAATAAAATAAAATTAACCTCTTACTTTGTTTAAACATTTATAAAACTTTCTATTTTTCATAAAAGCTAACTTTAAAAAAAAAAACCTAACACATAAGACCAAGTAATTTTGAAAAATGATTTAGCACCAATTTGTTTGATTAGAGATTTAAGTAAAAAAAAAGAAAACAAAAGATGAAGGTTCGTATTAATAAAATAAACTAATTAATTAAAACTATATAGCAAAATTTCCATAGATGTTGTCTTAAAATTTTAGATCAACGTTTATGTCAAACTAATAATTATAATATTTAGGGGGAAAAAAGTACTCGACTCGCGTAAATTTACCTCCCTCGTAGATAGATATTTTAAGCTTTACGTTCATCATAGTTGTTTTTCACATAAAAACTTGATTATCAATAGAAATTTTAAAGTTTAACTTTATTTGTCCCACTTAATACTTAAACTTTATCCCTAACTGTTGCATATAGTTTATTTTGTTAAGTTGTAGTTATATTGTTATTAAAAAAATTTAATTGTTTGTTTACCTTAAATTTCAATCATTTATTATAGTTTTATGATTTATTTTCCAAATAATAAGTCATAATAAAAGAAATTGTATTTTAAAAAGAAATCCAAAACATAATATAATAAAAAAATCTTTATTTTATATGATTAGTTCTTAATTTTGTTACACTGTAATGTTTGAGAAAAAAAGTGATTTATAAAAAAAATAGCGAATGGTTAAGATTTAAAGTAGATAAATAGCTAGAATTTTTCTTTCTATTACTAATTTAATCCCAAATTAACAGAAGGTACTATTTACAAAAGAGATCAAATTTAACAATCAATTGAAATAAAATTAAAGTTCAAACATTTATTTGTAAAATAATAAAATTTAAAGATTAATTAAGAAAAATTAAAGTTTGTAGTATGTATTTGAAAATGAGATAAAATTTAAGTATTAATTGAGATGAAATTAAAATTAAAATTATCTAGTTTTTTTTTAAAATAGAGAAATGAATTATTATTTCAATTAATAGATATCCTTTATATACATATTATTTTTAAAATATGTTAATTAATAGAAAGATTAATTTGTGAGAATGTGTCTGAATAAAAGAAAGTTTAGTCAACTGATCACCATATTAGATAAAAAAAATTAATAATTTTTATTAATAATAAAAATTTCTAATTAGATATTTTTATCCCCTTAATTAATACTAGGAAATATTATCGGCATTCTCCTTGGAAAATTTTAATGAAATTATTTAACATGTTTGGAAAAATGGCTGGAGTCTTCAAATTCAAGCTTGAGGGAAGTAAATGTGATTATGAACAAAAAGAATTAATGTTTAGTTGTTTCCCAGCAAAATTGTTCTTATTCCTAAAAACACATTTGACTTATTGACTATAAACAAAAAACTTTAGGTTTATGATGAATTTAGAAATTTTCACTAGCTTTTAACAAACTAAATAAAAATACATTCCAAATATAAACATTTCACTTCAAACTAAATAAAAATTCCAAATATGAACATTTCACTTCAAAATTAATCCTAATTTTTTTATAAAATCAAAATTATCTAAAGTTTTTTCGCTATTAAAATTATCTGAAGTTAAATTTATAAATACTCTCCCAACACATTAAAAGATATTACCTAATTACTTAAATGAAATCATAATACCGGAAAGAAGTCCATGTCCATGATGAGATTAAGAGATTAACAAAACTAAAGAATAATTCTCACATAAATATAATATTTATAAGTATGATTATTTAAAATTTCATTAAAGCCATCAAAATAAAAATTTGGATTAAAAATTTCAACATCATTTTTATATTTTAAATAGATTAAATTTAAATAATACACCCATAAAAAAATTATTTATTTATATCTCTTCAAGCATGCGAGCAAAAGTTTAATTTCTAAGCTTCTCATGTGCATATAAAAGAATTTGCTGAAAGAGATAAAACTCAGATCAATAATCTCCAGATCTATGAAAGATTTGTCTTCTGTTAGCAATTAAGAAATATTCTTAATACACATAAAAGAATAAATATTTATAGGTCAGCCCTTATTTTTCGGTGGTATGAATAGAAGTAGAACGAGAGTAGTCGGTCCTTGGTCTAGTTTTAAGAAAAAAAGACCTCAACTTGGTAACAGGAATCTACTTTTTCTACCAACACAAAAAGTCATTAAACTAAAATGCAGTTGTGGCAATGCCTTGCTGCGTTTCAACCCTGCAGCTGCTAATTTTTGCATGGCCCCACTACTTCACAAAGCACACCCTACTAATTCCCATTTAATTTATACAAGTTTAATTTTGATAAATTTTAACATAAATAATAAAAAATAATATATAATTATGATTCAATAGTTAAATTAATAAAAGTTACATTTTATATAAAATTATTAGTATAAATGTGTATAACTTACATTAATATAATATAATTTTTTCTTTTTATTAAAATATGTATTTTTATCATAAAATTACGATAATTCAAAAATAAAAAATGCTAGAGGCCCTAAAATATATTGGTGGACTTTATTTTTTTGCCATATTTTAATCATTTAAGCGCTAAACAACTTGTATTGAATTAATTTTTCTACTATATGTTTTCATTTTTTTTTTTCATTCAACTATTTTACTTCACCGAAATCTCCATTCAAATTTTCATTGGCAACAGAATGAAAGTCTACATTGTAAAATGTAAAGCTCTAACTTGTGGCCAAATCAACAGGGATGATAAGGATAACCAAATGATGTTAGCTTCTCTGCCCATTCAATACGTCAAGTTATACAAATTTCTCCCCATTATAGCTCACCGTTATCTGAGACTTTTGACTGAAGGTTTTTCATTTTGTGGGGCAGAGGACCAAACTATCATTAGTTCAAACCTTGTTTTTTTTTTTTAAAAAAAAAAAACAAAATTAGCTTAATTTCAGTTTGGATAAATTTTTAGAAATTTTTTATACAAAAAATTAATATAAAAAAGGATAAAAATGTTTTATAAGTTAAAAATAATATATCTCCTCAAATTTTAGAAAATGTTAAATGAAAGATTTTTTTTTTAAAAAAATTGAGAAACATAAATTATTTCTAATTTATGAAAAAATATATTTATTTTGTATACTAATTTTTCTCCTATAAAAATTTCTCTAAAAATTTACTTGAATTGTGCTTATATAGTTACTTCATCTATCTATCATTTTTGTGTGAAATATAATTTTTTTTATTATAACAATTATATTAATAAATTAAATTATTTGCTACAATACGACAATACTAGATGGAACCAATAATATGAATTAAACAAAATTATATTATTTCATTATAAGTTTTGTATATGAATAATCTATTGATCTCGTTTTGTTTTTTCAACCTTTGTTTAGTATTGAGATATCTTCCCTTTAATACGTTGTCCTTATTAGAGTTTCTACATGTGTTCTCCACTCGTTTCCAAACTAACAAAGTTGATATTCTATATTATTTTACAATGTTTTACTCAAACTTTTTCTTTATTTAATATACTAATTCTTAATCTTTATTTGTTTCGTATGTTTTCTCACCCTCAATATAAAGTTCTTGTTTCTATTACTTTAGGTTTATTCTTTTATTGACTTTTACCTTCCTAACATTTGCATACCATATAATAGGTATTATACTATTATAGTTTTACAATAATATTTTCTTTTAAATTTAATATCTATTTATCATAGATAACATTCAAATTTTTTATTTTTTTTTAAAGCTTGACTAACGTAACTAGGACTCACCAGCTCATACATCATTATACATATTAGCATTATGTTATTCATTTACTGTCTTATTCAAGTATTAGTTTGTTTTTATTGATACATTCACCTTTCACCTTCTTAGTCAAATACCAACTCAAGCTTTGAATCCTCGAATGGATCAAATGAGTCTTAATTAGCTATCATTAGAGACTTAGCCTCGTCATCTTTTCTCATTTAACTATTCTCTGTCTCTCTCTTATATATACAAGGAAAGGAAATTTGTTTCATAAAAACAGTTCTCATTTTAAGAAATATGATAATCATAAATTTAGATTATACAACTGTATATAAATTATAAAAATTAAAGTTAATTAATAATTTGTTAAAAATACTGTCTACATTTTTTATAATGACTATTTGAATAAAATTTAATTATTAATATTTATTATTGTTTTATATATGTGCGTGTGTGTTGATTATTATGTGTCTTGAACTTGGAATAGGTAATGGAAACAGGGGTAGGGCTCGCCCACATGTCAGCCTATACTGCCTCGGTTCTCACGGCACTTTTATTATCTTGTTAGTCATTTGTTCACCAACCAAAAATAGAAGAACCTAAAATGTTTCCACATAAATTCAATGCTCAGTATTGCGCTGTTTCTTTTGCTTCTAGAAACTTTGTTAACCTTTCAATTTAAGACTAAACGCAACGAGATGGATTAGACCTTCTAAATTTCAACATCATGTGGCTTTTCATTTCCTTGCTTGGGTGAAGTTTGGTTGGTGCTTTACTGACCAAGTAAAATTAATTTTATCTTTGCATCTCACTTCAGTGCATATTTAGATGCACATAAAAACCTCTTAAACTCAAATTTAATTATGTAATAGTAATTTAAAATTGATGTTAATATATTTGATAATTTTATAATATAATTAATTTTATTTATTAATTTATGTTTGAGTTAATATGATAAGTTGTATAACTTTTGTATTGAGTTAAAAAAAATTTGTTGAATTTTATTTTTAATACACTGCTTATTTAATAATTTTATAATATAAGAATTTATGTATACATTTGATAACAAAATTTATATACATATATATATAGATAGATATATATCTTTATCTTACAAAATTATGAGTCGTTTTTATTAAATCAAAAAGAATTTTCATAAAATTTGTTTTAAAGGCTATCATTGTCTCTGTTCCCTTTCTAAAGTCAATTATGAATTTCTTAAATTTTCCTATTTCTACGCATCATCTTTCTTACCACTTTCACTTTTCTGATTCTTCTGTATCATAGCCTATTAAAAAGATTATCCTTTAGAAGGTAATATATATTTTTCTCTATTTAATTTTCAAAATTCTGGTTTGAAGAGAAGACTAAACGTTTGTTTTTGAAAGGTCTACCAGTTAAGGCAGTGGTGCCTACATTGTGCCTTTCTCAAGTGTTTCAGACTGTCATTGCGCCCTAAAGTGATAAGGCCGGTCAACTTAAAAGTTGGAGCATATTAACGTTACATTAATAAGACAATCTTCACAGGCAAAATTCAAAGCATTGACAAAAGCTGCATCGCAATTAAATAATGTGCAATATTGATGACTCATAAAAGGAAATGTAATAACTTACATATTCATATATATCTTTTTCTAAGCTAGATCTCTACAGAAAAACAGTGCTAATGGGTGTATACAACAAGGTTTAAGAGATGAGAAATAATGCAAATAAATAAATAAATTGTGCAAATAATTACATTTATAATAATTATATAGAAGAAGAAAAAGGAAAACTAAAGAAAGTGTAATTAACAACTGCTCCATGTCAGATGCATGCATGCATATGGCTGGGCTATAAGGCAGTAAGGGTCACAAGGGAGTGGACTTGTCAAAAAGTTGCAAGGAAAATAAATAAATAAAAAGTTAGCCCATAGTATATAGAACTTAAATTGATTCCAGTCTAAGAAAGACAAGAAGAACAAACCTTATTCTCCTATTCTGGCAATACTAAATTTCAGGAATTTTCTATACAAATACACACCTTTCTTTTCTGCCACACTATATAAATATAGTAGAATGGATGGTCTTGGAATCATGTTTATCCCCTCTTAGTTTTATATCAATATCTCTCATTCTCTCTCTCTCTCTCTCTCTCTCTCTCTCTCATATAATTCTGACTTAGGTTGTAATTAAATAGAGGAGGTTCCTTCAATCAATCAAAAAGCTCAAAGTAGCAACACCAAAACCCAAAAGGCAACATGGGCAGGGCTCCTTGCTGCGACAAAGCAAACGTGAAGAAAGGTCCATGGTCACCAGAAGAAGACGCAAAGCTCAAGTCCTACATAGAAAAACATGGCACCGGCGGTAACTGGATTGCTTTGCCACAAAAAATCGGTATAGACGTGCATTTTACAGCACACACCATTTTCTTCCTAATCCTACTTATCTCTCTTTCTTTTCTCTCTCTTTATTCATTCACATATATATCATCATTTCATTCACACTGTGTGTGTGTGTGTGTGTGTTAGGAGCTAAGGACTCATTCAATAAGGAAATTTTCCGCAGCTAGAGTTCTTGTGATTATTCTCCAATCAAAATTAACGTTTGATTTCAGTAATTGCAGATGATTTTAGTTATCAGATACCAACATAAAATATAGTTTTTGATCGGAGAATAATACTAATAGTACAAGTATTTTTATTTTTCTTTCATTCTTTGGGGTTTCTCAAAGTTCTATTAATTTTCTGAATCAGGCCTGAAGCGATGTGGAAAGAGTTGTCGTCTTAGGTGGCTAAACTATCTTCGCCCTAATCTGAAGCACGGTGGTTTCTCTGAAGAAGAAGACAACATTATTTGCAGCCTCTACGTCAGTATTGGAAGCAGGTACATACATGCACATGGAAAATGTTTCTTGAACAATTTTGAGGGACAACTAAAGTTGTCTCCGTTAGTATTTAAGTATATTTTTGGAATAAGTAGATATATATATATATAAAAGATAAAAAATTTATATATAATATTAGACACCATATTAATTTTAGTTATTCATACATATATATGGGTGTGTTCATCAGTTTGAGCGGTTCTCAATTTAATTATTAGCTAGTTAAGACTGTGTGTTGTCACAGCTATAGATAATACATGTTGTGAAACCCTTTGGTTGGCGTGATCGTAGGTGGTCGGTGATTGCAGCTCAATTGCCAGGGAGAACCGATAATGACATAAAGAACTACTGGAACACGAGGCTGAAAAAGAAGCTTCTGGGTAAGCACCGTAGAGAACCACGTAATAGAGGCAACAATTACAACAGTATTAAGCAACAAAGCATTGTTAATAGAGGGAGTGATGGTGATTCTTCCTTATCCTTGGTTCAGGAAAATAATACTACTTCTACTACTACAACTCAACAACCATATTGGCCACAGAATATGCCCGTGCTACCACTACCAGTACCATTGCCAAACACAAACCAAGGTCCATGTTTCAATGACCAAGATTCTATTAAAAAATTGCTTATCAAACTCGGAGGGAGATTTTATGGTGATTATTACCATCCTACCGTTGATGGGATGAATCTTCAATTCTCAAATGGTGAACAAATTGGTGATCAAATTTATCAAGAACAAGTCCATTTGGGCGCTTCGTCTTCTTCTGCTTGCATTACTAGAGCCACGGTTAACAACAATGAGTTTCAATTTGCACAGAGTGATCAATACTTGGGGCAAGGACAAGGTAGTTTCACCTCAGGAATTGAGGAAATTAATGGATTTGAGTTCTTGTATGGAGAGGGCATGATCGACCATAAGATAATAGGCTCTACTACTACTGTTACTACTTGTAGCCAAAATAATACCAACTGGGGTGAAACTAGCACTCCCATTTATCATCATCCCCTTGCTTCCGATTACCAAAGTCGTCAAGGTTTGAGGCAAGAGAGTGCTTTGCAAGAGTTCAGCTACCCCGGGGCTCAATAACATCATGTACATTATTGTTATATTATTAATATTTTCACTACTACTGCTATTATTATTAACTGCGGGTACTAGCCATTCGTCAAAAAGGGGAGGCTTGTAATTGATTATCATAGGCAATAAAATTAGTTAGATACATGTATAACTATAGCTATATGTAGCTATATTTCTTCTCTCTTAGTCTTTCCCATAATAGTGTTGAATGTTGACCTCCGGTAGTGGGAGTGTAGTTTCTCTGACTATTGTTTTGTGTATTAATTTGGCTATGATCATTTAAATATCTTTCGTGTTCAACCTCATAAGTGTTATCCTTCACAGATTTATGATTTATGATCATATATGTATAGAAGACCAGTCAAATTGTATGCAATCGCAGGAAGGGGCACACTGGGTACGGTGCCAGATAGTCTGCGTTCAGCACTGAATGTGGTTGGTGTGTTATTCCTGTTTAAGGAAAAAAGATAGAGGCACATGCCATGATATTAATTTCTCTTCAGCTTTTTCTTGCCAATCGTCACCTGTGAAGTCACTCCTACATGCCTAAGTAGACATACTATATCATAGTAGTATAACATAAAATATCTTTATTATTTATGGTGAGCGAGTAGTCTTGTGGAACTACTGAGCATTTATTGCATAAAATGACATGTTAAAATTGGGTGCATTTTGTTTCCACAAGAAAGCTGTTCTAGGGGCTTTTTATATAGTTTGATATTTATACAGAATTGATTAGTTAATTCAATGACTCTTCTAACATTTTGAAATATGATTTCAGAATTCATGACTGTGTATATGGCTGTTCCATCTTCTTTAATATGTTGCTAAATTAAATAAGATCTAATTAACCAAAGAAAAAAAAGGATAGATCTTGGACTGTAATTAACTTAAAGTTCAGTGTTACTAGTATCTATTGTATAGATTAATTGGCTTGAATTGTTATATCTTAATTTTAGGTTCAAATTTATGTGAATGCATTAAAAGTTTAAACGAAAAACATTAAGCTCATATATAATCTTATATCCAATTCAACTAAAACTAATTAAAAATTTAATGTTAATCAATATTCTTGAATTGGAGGTGCTAAATTTTAAAAAAAGTTCAGTGTTACTAATCATATATATATATATATATATATATATATATATATATATATTAACTTTGGATACACAGTGCTTGCCATATGATAAAATAAATCATGATTGGCAAGTACTGTGTATCCAAAGCTAAGTGAGCCTATCATCACTCGTCAGTATCACAGTAATACTTCAACAGTGCAATCTACCATGCATACATCACATATATTATGAAACTGAATCATTGATTATTGGAGGGACTTTAAATTTGAGGTAAGATTTGCCCTTGTTTCATTGATTATTATGAAACTGCTGCTTTTCCTTTCACTTTCTTATCCCCCTCCCCGAGCTACACTTTAGGTTGGGATGGGGGGTTATAGCCTTTTGGCCCTATGTATTAATTAGTTGAATTTAATTTAGAAACGGGTTTTGTGAAAACAACACAAAAAGCAGCGTTGTTCAGAATTCTCATATAGTGTCTAAGCAAGCATTTAATAATGCCATCCTGTGTCACCCAAATGATCAGTCGAAGTACACAATTGCTTTATCTTTTTTTACGAGAGACTTCAAACATTTCTTCTGCTTACCTTTATTTGACATTTAAAATTTCATACAAATATTAATAAAATAGTGGGTATTTAAAAAAAATTAATTTATAAAAAATAAAACATAAAAAGACATAAAAGTTTATTAAAAATTATAACATTTAATAGTATTGATATATTAATTTTTGTAATTTTAACCGATCTTATTAGAGGACTAGTTAAGGAATTAAAAATAGTAAATTTTAATTGAAATTTATGTTGCACTGCATTGCAAATCACAGAGACAGGTGCGTTTATTATATTTTCTAATTTTATTATGCTTAACGTTTTATCATGTGTAATATATGATAATTATTTTTATCAAAAATATAAGAATAAATACAATTCAATGTAATAAGCTGTCAATGCATTATATGGTCAATATATTAATATTATAATTTAAAAAATTGCTATATATAACTTTTTTATCTTATATCATGTTATGTAAGATAGAAAAAGTGATATTTTATATATTAATTAGGATCTTGCAAACCAATATTTCTATAATATTAGTTACAAAATAAAACATTATAATAAATACATTGAAATATGTTTAAAATAAAAAAATAAAGTGTATTAGTAATGCTTTTAAATAAAGGAAATCATTTTTTACTCTTATCTTTAAAGTACTAATTAACATTTATCTTTCAATTATCATGATTAAAACTTTTATGTATCTCGTAGGCATATTTTATTTTGATAAAACTAAAAGAGGAGAGAGAAACTGAAGTAAGATTAATTTAATATAGGTGTAAAAATTTGAAAAAAAAATTAAATTATTATATATATATATATATGAGGTAAAATATTTTCATATTAATATAAGTTTAAAAACTCATACATTTATTTAAATTTTTTATTTAATTTATATTTAATATTAAATATAAATTAAATAAAAAATTTAAATTAATTTTTATTAAATATAAATTAAATAAAAAATTTAAATTAAGTATAAAAATTTTAAAATTTATACTTAACGCTAATTAATCTCATACTTGTACCAGACTCAGAATAATAATAATAAAGTTTTGCACTCCCCGCCTTATGTTACTTCAATGACTTCGTAGTCAGTGTCTTGTTTAGTGGTCATTTTCTCCAAATCTCGCAGTGAATTGCTACGTGAAAATCCTTCGATTCGGTAATGATTGTCCTTTGTACCATTTTGAATATCAATATTAGGGGGAAAATTAAGTGGCAAAGAAATGCTATTAGAACCCCCCTCATGGGCATGATCCTCGATATGCATGTATGTATCATGCAATAGTTGGTTTCCATCAATATCACAAATTAACGAAAGACAGCTTTGCATTTCTTAAAGTATTGTTGTTTAATTACCACACCTTTGACCTCTAACCTTATGTTCAAAACTAACAGCCATAACAATTATGAAAAATGTTCATCACTTAGATATTATATTCCAATATCATTTTGATTTTCTACTTGATGTGGTTATAAAGTTCTGGTCAAATATAGTTGGCATGCATCCTAACGACACGTTTGATTAAATCTCAGTTCCATCCAATATATGTGAAGCTATTTTATGTGCCTAAATTATTTAGAAATTAATGGACCAAAGTCCTCTTACGGTCTTCAACACTGGAATATTTATATAAATCGTGGGAATGGAATCCAAAGTTTATTATTACTTTTATGTCAGCTGATACTTTATTATTATATATTTCACGATATTATTTGTGTGATGGTCTATGGAGCCTTCATAAATAATAATTTTCTCTTCAAAGCAAAGAAAAAAAAGTGGACTTGAACTTTGCTTAAATCATCACATCTACGCTCGAATAGCGATTTACTTAAGAAATATTTTTTTTTACTAACTTCATTTTATTTTTATAGATAGTAATTTTTAATAATTCACTCATTGATTTAACAATTCTCAATAAATTAAATAAATATATAAAATTTTACACACATACATACTTATATATCATATTTTTTAAAATATAAGTAAACATTGTTTATAAAAATATATATTTATGAATATTTAATTTATTTACAATTTTACATATATAATCATAAAAATAAAACTACATAATTAAACAATTAAATTTATAAAAAAATAATATTAAATAAAATAAATAACTATTAGTTGCTGATGCCTTTCACTTGATCTAGCTTTTAACTTGAAAATTAAGTGTGAAAAACAAAGAAAATTAACATCAAACAGAGAGATTATTTAAGTTTTCATTATCACATCCAAGTATCCAAACCTACAAATATGTAGTTTATAGACCCTCCCATTTTTGACTTGCTTGTCAAATGATCAAATTGGTCATTATTTTATTATGAGATAATATATGGATTAGCTGACAGTTGTAATATTTTAGATGATTTTTAGTTGACTATGTGGATATTCTGGTAAGCTATGGTCATCATTTGTTAGGGTTGGTTGACACTTGACATAATTTGACACTGGATATCTACTGATTTTGTAATAGTTTCAAACTTTGGCCACTTTAGCTTATTCAACTCTTTCGTTACTAATTACTATATAATTGCACCAAATATGTATATTATATATAAAACATTCGAGGGTCTATAACAGACTTCAGCGTCTGAATTCATGGTATACATAATTAAGATATATAAAATTGGGTTGGCCTTTATAATTAGCTGCCCACATATCTCTTATGATTCACTTGGCAAATATCAATGCACCCTATATCCTGAAAAATAAGTGTATGTATCAGAATGGCCATTTGCAGTGATTATTGAAAGAAGGCACGACTTTTTTTTTTTAACTCAACCATGGGTCACGAATAATCATATATGATTTCAGCGTTCACCTCCTTTAGAATTAAATGATGAAACATATTAATAATCTTTAATCCGAAATAATCAAGAATCAATCTAAATAATTCTAAATCATTAAATTAATTAATAAAAACTGAACAAATCGTTAATCAAAAAATTAAAAATTAAAAACACACTTTTTCTTATTTAGTTTGATTTAATTGTTAGTTTTCATATTTAAAATCAAACTAAAATGCGAATAGACTAAATTTATACTAACTTTTCTACAATATAAATACTAATTTATACTTTTTTTTAAAATATACTTAAATTTTTATATATAAAATACTTGAGATTATTTTTCCATATACCGTATAAGTTTGACTAAATTGTGATTTTTTTAATGAAATTTAACGTTTTCAACCAGTTTTTTTTCATATTTATTATGTGCTCTTTCATACTCTTAGATTAATTAATAAATTTTTTTTTATTTTCTAATAAAAAATAAATTTTTCTTAAAAAAATAAATCAAAAACCAATTCAATCCACAAAAAACGGTTTGATTTAGGCAGATTTAAATATTATTTTTAAATTGATCTAAATTAAAGCATAGTTTTTATTATTGTTATTATCAGTTTGAATACTCTTTTTTAATCTTAAAAAAAATTCAAACCCAATCATGAACATTCTATAATTAATTCAAAAATCAATAATTAAATTGTAACTAACTTTAGAGTTTGTAATATAATTTCAGTTATCAGTTTTTAATTACTAATTGTAAATAAATGTTGTTATAAAAAGTGCATCCTTCTACTTTAAAAGAGACAAATCCCACGATTAATTGAAAAAAGAAAAGTTCAAAGGAAAAGAAAGGGTGTTCTTTTAATTATTTTTTTACGTAAAAAATTTGCTTTCTTCTTCTTAACATGCGTGCACATGCAAATTCATTGCACCCATCCGTAATTTAATGTGAACTGTTAATTAATTAGTTTAAATGGATAATTAAACATGTCTCGTATTGTAGCTGCACAAATTAAAGCTCACCAGAGCTATAAACTATAAGATTAATATACATACAATAATAATCATGAGTTAAAAAAAAGTTAGTTAAAGTTTAAGTATGAATAGTTTTGCTCTGTAAAGTAAAAGGGAATATCCCTAAGGCAGAACAAAATAGAGAGAACAATCCTACAACATAAAACCAAATACTTGAAAACTTGACTTGTGAGTTAGCGCATGCAGCATATAAATATAATGATAATTAAGTCCCAAAATAACAAATTAGTTTGGTCAGTGATTGAAGCACTGGCAACAGCCAAACACAGGTTCTCTTGTCGTCTTTGTCTTTTATTGGTTTGTTTAATTTTGTGGAGGGATGTGTTACATCTTACTTTTTAAATGTGAAACTATTTATATTAATAGTTATATATTTTTTTTAAATTCTAAAATTTCTTGATAGTGATTGATTATCTCAACGTATTGTTTAAAACTTTTTGTAAATAAAAATTAACTTGTACGGTAATATTCCTTTGTTGGTTGTTTCTTACTGAGTATCCAAAAAAATTGTACGGTAATATCATTAGAAATATGCTCTCTTCATCTTCTCTGTACTAATAATTAATTTTTTTTTCATATCTGTAGGTACATCTTCATTATCTGTTAATTTGCTATTTTCATCTTCTTTGTACTAATAAATTGATTTTTTTTCACATTTGTAAATGCTTCTTCATTCTTATTTTTTTTTTCTTCTCTTTGTTAATGATGAATCATCCATTCTCCATTTTTTTTATTAATGTTAAAAATTATTTTACTAATTTGTTCAATTTTTTCTTTATTTACTTGTGTTTGGTTCATATAAATGTGAACTGTTTGGTTATCACCGAATATATAAACTTAAGATTCAATTTTGATTTATAATAAAAATAAAAAAAACTCACAAAGAAATTAATTTCAAATTTCAAATTCGTAGTCTAAATCTATATTTTGAATTTGGAGAGCGGTTCGAGACATAACCGCTCAAATAACACTGCTTTCCAATCTTAATATTTGAGAGCAGTTAAACACAATCGCTATCTTAAATATAACAAATCAGATGTCGCAAGATTTTAAAACAGTTCTAAACGCTCTCAAATTTAAAATAGAATCGCTATCATTTCTCTATTCTAGCGTAGTGTTATATGTATTATTAAAGTGAACTCTAATTTTGATTAAAAAAATTATTATGTCTAAATTTTATTTTATTATAAATGTTTATGTTAACAGTTGTTCAGACAAATCATATAAATAAATAAAAAATAAGTGGATAAATCTTACACGCAATAATATATTTATCATTTAAAAAATATGTAATGCCACGTAAAAAATTATTGTAGACTCAAATTGATATTAACTTTTTCATCCAAACAAAATCCATATTGGTAGAGTATAATTATTGACGGCCAACATAAAACTAAAGCCTTAATTAGTTTATTGAAATTTGGAGTGACTTTCTATGTTTGGCGTCTGATTATGACACTAATTAGCTCGTAAATTCTTCAAACTTAAAAGAGTCCCCATTAAGACCTCACAAATTCATTGGCCGATTGCATTTCTTAAATTATTTCAGGATGTATTAAATTATTTTTTAATGTTATAATTTTTAATAAAAAATTATTAATTTTTTATTTCTTAACTTATATCATTAGATAAATTTAAAAAAAAAATCATATTTTTATATTATTAAGATTAACACTTAAAAGTGTCTCTTTTATATTTGTGTATGTTTTTTATACATGTATAATAATAATGATACGAATTGTTAATTATTGAAACGCGCAATCTGATTCTAATATTCAACGTTGTTCTGTTTGGACGTTGGGGCAGTGTTATTTGTGCGTGATAAGAGACAATTCTAAAGATAAAAATATGCAATACTTTACAATTGTAAGCCATTCCTTCTCCACCTTCACAATGACTAAAACTGTAAAATAAGAAGATCTGATGGACCATTTTTAATATCCTCGAATGCCTTTCAACTTTAAACATTGACGGTATATGTAAGAATGAGAAAAAGTAAGATTCATAATTTTTTTAATTTTTAATAAAGTTTAGTTAATATTTAAAAATGTATTGAAAAAGTGTTGTTAGCATTTTTATATTATTTAATTTTTTGGCAAATTAAACTCTTGCATAAACAATTTTTAACGATATTTTGTAAATTTAAACGTATTTAATTATGTTTAAAAAAATTAGTTTTAATCTTTATAAAATTAACTTTAAAATATTAATAATTAACTTTTTTAAAAATTAAATACTAAAATTATAATTTTTTATTTTTTATTTAATAAAAAAATTTATAAACTTATTTACTTAGTGAATAAGCTACAAGTCCATACATAATTTTCAAGTTACTCGAACATACAGTATCCGTAATCACTTGAATAACAACCATCTAAGACGTTTCAATATTGCGTCAAAATATTACTGTTATTGGATCGTGATAGGACATGTTTATGGACCGAGCAAAAGGTTTATGATTTTGATGATAACCTTTATGGTGGGCCTGTAGCAATTAAATTGGGCTAGGCCCATACCTTGCCGGGACGCAAAACCCTAGAGAAACACGAGAGGTTGATGGATTACACTGAATTGGATTGAAGCAGCGTAGGATGGCGATTTTGCCTTCTCTTGCAGTTCCTTCAACTCCCAAGTTTCGGGTATGTTTCTATTCTATGTCTCAAATTTCAGTATTAATTCAAACTAAGCTCTTTGTTTTTTATGGTCCTTTTTTAATTCCAGCAAAGTTATTCACAAACAAAATCGTAAGTCACGCTTAACTCCTTGCATTATTATGCTTTTCTGTCTGCTGTTAATATTGCTGTTATTAGTCAAGAAATGGAAATAGGTAGTGTATTTTAGTTCGTATTAGCCATTATTCTAGCAAGAGAAAAAAATCACAGCCAAGACTTGAAGATAGTCGTTCATTCAAAAAGATAAGATAGTTTAAGGGGTTATTTGGTTTTAGAAAATCTTTTCTGTTTTCAGTTTTAATTACAAAATTTTCACTTTATTTTCATTATGATTCCTGTTTCGAAAGATTCGAGAAATACTGAATATAACTTTTTATTTTGTTTTTCCTTTTTTTTTTAATACGAATCTTTGCAAACAGATTGAAAAACAAGGTGACAGTTTTATAATTAGAAATGAAAACAGAAAACGATTTCTAGACCAAAGAGTCCTTAAGTTTTGCTCAGGAAAAAAACTTCAGAGAAAATACCTCTGACATTGAGAAACTGTTGAGATTTAGATTAGGCTGAACAATGATTCCTGTTCTGATATCACAAGTGGACATAATTGAAACATGTAGGATAGAATGTATATTACATTACATTACATTACATCTTTTAATGGTTTCATCATATTGGTCATGCACGGCTATCCATTTTGTATGTGCAAGGGATTCCACATAACTCACAAGTCGCAATCCCAACAATTTATGAATTGTGATATTAATTTGACTGGATGGAATTTTTAGAACTTTGCAAACTTACATCACCGGAATGTTCATTCATTTATCTTTTATTCTTTGTGCAGGTTAAGCTGTTTCAATGCCAACCCTGTCAATTCCATAGATGCTCTGAAATATCTATGCCCCATCGAACATGTTATAGTCGAACCAGATCAATTAAAGTATCAATGGCTGACCATAACGAACCTAATGAGGTTAAGATGCAGATTGGGATCATGAGGGAGAAACTCAAGGAAGCAATGCCAATCTCAGTTCAAGAATTTCCTTGGACAAAAGCTGAGCGTGTTCTTCTAGATAGGTTCCTTAATCTTGCACAAGAGGCAGTGAAATGGTCTCTCATTTTATTTTTCTTCTTTAGCTCTTTATCAGACATAGTATATACATTCTCCAGAAATTGTGAATTGATAATCCCTGTTGGCCTCTTTGTTGGCTGTGTTATGGCTGATTTCTTGAAGGAGATATCACAAGAATTGTTTCAAAGATATGAGGTATATTCTGAATTTGTTGTTTTTTTCATCCACAGTTTCATGCTCAGTTGATTTGGTCCTTTGTTTGATCTATTAATGGACTTGCTTTTGCTGTATATCTGCCCATGAATTTGTACTTGACAGGGAAAGGATTTGAAATGGCATCTTCTTGGCATGTATTGCCTTTTTGTGTTTGTCAAGTTTATGTCCACATGGTTTGCAGTACTACCACACGTGTTTCTTTTGCATGTTGCAAATGGTGGACTGATGCAGGTTTTGTGGTATTGGAGAAATTTTATGGAAGATGCAAAGAACAAACAGGAAACAAGCACTTCCTCTGGTTTGGAGGCTTCATGATAGATGGATGGATAGGTTTTAAGTTTTTTGGCTCATCTTTGTGAGCAGATTGGGTTGTATTTTGGTATAAATATCTGGCCGACATAATCTTGCAATCTTTCCGCCAGTTTCTCTTATCATTCCTGAATTTCGTCCAGCAGCAACTAACCACTCTCAATCATATTGCCCATTGTTAAGTGGTTATTTTTTTCTGCTTCTTAAGGTGGATGCAGCACAGTGTAGGAGCAAGTTTTAAGTATCATGTAACAATAGATAAACAGTGACTTATTCTGTTATGTTTATGGGCATTACCATTTAACTATCAAGAAATATTTTTCTTTTTGCGTTAAATTGAAATTCATTCAGATGTCTTATCTGGGGGAAAAGGATCTATAAAGAAAATAGGAACAAATTTCACTTGAGACTGATTCATGATCAAGAGCTTTGCAGTAAGTTTGAAGCGTGGATGGCACATTTATCATTTATTAAAATCTATACGTAAAATGGTAGCATATGATAAAATGGGTTAAAATTTTAAGGTTTTCCTTAACTAGGTATTTGAGATATGCAAAATTAAATTCTTGAAGTATATCCAAAATCATAAGTATAATGAGTTAAGTTTATTGAAATATTATGATAAAAACCAGGAAAAGAAGTCAGATATTAAACATGCCATGCTACTGGAAAAAGTGCTTTAATTACTAATCCATCATACAAAATAATGAAGCAAATGAAGGAAATATAATTCATAGGTTAAAAATGAAAAAAAAAAGTGTTATTTTGTGATTAAAAAAAATATTGCTCAAACTAAAAGAAAAAAATTATCACAAAATTATAAAGTTTGCATTGTTAAATGAAAATGAACGTTGACCAACAAAAAGGCAATATATATATGGTCCTGCAAAGATTAAAATGTTGCTTTGAGTGAATAGACCATTAAACAAGATTAAGAATAAATGCATCTAAGGATTTTTTTTTTCTGCCCAAAGTAAACTGATGCTATTTTAATAATCTAACGTGTACTTTTTAATTTTTATATTTTATTCACAATAAGGTTAATATCTGCATTTATTCACAATATTGGAATTTAGTTATTCTCTAAAACGTACGAGGTATTTTAATGCATCTCTTTCTCTTCCATTTCTTGGAAAAAAATTAAAAAAACTCATTTAATAAAATGCATTTCTTAAATAATATGTAATATCATATTATATGATTTTAAAATAGTTTAAAGAACAAGTTAAAACTAAAATAATTTATCTAAATTTATAGATATAATTATGTCTGAGTTGATGGCGAATTAGTAATTTTACAAAGTTTTCTTTAAGAAAGGTAATCCTGATTGCATTGTATCAGATTTTACGTTGTTAAATGAATTTTATTATTTATTTATCATATATTTGTCTATATCGTTAACTATTTGTTCCTTTCCTTTAATGCTGTTCATATATTTGCTTATATTTGTAACTATATATTTTGACATAAAACACTTATTTCTAATAAATTAGTTCTCTACAATTATACTTATTATTAATTCTATTTAATTTAATATTGAATAAAATTTTTTATTTAGTTTTACTAACTATAATAATAGTTTTTTACTTAATAAAAATATCTGTATTGGTTTTCTCTTTTCTTTGTTAAGCGTAATCCAATTCATCTTCGTTTAATTTAATGCTCATTTCTTTTTCTTTTATTTTTAAAATGCGAAATCACGAAGGTAATTCATCCAATGACCTGGAGACATTTTGTTTGAAAATTTTAATGTAATTAATAACTATACAACTCACAACAAAGACTCATTCTCAAGGTAGATCTTGGGATATTTTTGAGAAATACTAATCAATCAAATGAACTATATAAATTTACATGTGTTTCTTAATGTATTTTATATAAATTGTTGATGTTTAATCTATAAAACTGCAAATAATTTTTCACAAATAATAATGTTTAGTTATATTTCTCATTTAAAAAATATATTCAAGGAAATAATGTTACATCTGGCCACTTTTTATCTTATTAAAAAAGTTAATTTTTTTAAATATTAGTTGAATATAATTTATAATTGAAATATATATTTTTTAATCATGTTTATAGTAATATTTCTTTTAAAAGACAACTCATTTTATAATTCATAAAGAATATATCTATTTTTAAAAATTATTATAAATAAAACTAAATACTGTAATAATATTTTTAAATGATAAATATCATAAAAATTTCCCAAAGGAAAATATTTATTAATTTAAGATGCACCATTATCACTTGCTTAATCTATGTTTTTGACATATTCAAATCCTCTACAGTTTTGGAGGGAACTGTAGTTTATAGTTTAAATTCGCTTAAGCAAATTTATCAAAAAGTGATTTTTGCTTAAGCCAAAAAATTCACTTAAGTGAATGTAGTTAAAAAGTGATTTTTGCTTAAGCCGAAAAATTGGCTTAAGCCAAAATTGTAAAAAATTTTAAAACTTCATCTTCTTCTTTAAGTTAAAGAAAATTCAAGAAATTTTTATTTTTCACCGATGGCTACCTAGTTACCAAAAACTTACATATTTTATCCTACCAAATATTTTAAATGTATTGTCTAGTGTGCTACTTGTACTAAATATTAGTAAAATAGAACTACTTAATATCAAGTTAAATTGCTGAGAATGATGATAAGGATTATATGAATGATAACTTTGAGAAATTGGTTAAGAAATAATTATATTATTACATGTTTTAAAACACTTAAGTTTTTGTGGTATGACCACAAAGTGTGACCACATGATCTTACACAAAATGTTTCTATATGTATTGTCTAGTGTGCTACTTGTGCTAAACATTAGTGAGATAGAACCATTTAAAATCAAGTTAAATTGTTAAAAATGATGATAAAGATTATAAGAATAATAACTTTGAGAAATTTGTTGAGAAATAATTGTATTATTACATATTTTGAAATACTTTAAATTTTTATGGTATGACCATAAAGTGTGACTGTGATTTTGCACAATTTTTTTTTAACTTTTCTGTAGTTTAAAGAGAAAGAAAATGAAATTTTAAATTTTTTTATAATTTTAACTTAAACAAAAATTACTTTTTGACTAAATTTGCTTAAGTGAAAATTATTTTTGTTAAATTCATTTAAGCAAAATAAAATTCGCTTAAACGAATTTAAATTGCTAACTACAATACCCTTTAGAGGATACAGATTTGTTTTTGACCCTATTTAATGGAAAAGACTTAGATGATATTGTTGTATTCTTATATATCCATTTAAATTTAATTGAAAACCATTTGAAAAAGATTTACAATTAAAATTATTTAATGAACAATGACTTTCATAATTTCAATTGCATCTATAATTTTATTTTATTTTTTGGTCTAAGTCTACATCTATGATTGATTAATTGTTCATGCACCGGCACCTTTTGGGCCCTTGGGGATGATTCTTGCACAGTGCAATCTCGATTACTCATTTCATAACACACCAACTACCGCTTTATCCGAACCTATACTCATTGTGCGTGGAGCGGGCCATGATCTATCTTTTTGAATAATTTCCTTGCCTGAAAGTGAAAAGCAAACCTACCAAGTTATTAAACATTATCTGAAAAGTGAAATTGCAACCATTGTTTAGAAGCAAACCTTTCTCCATATCTTGTGAAGATTGAGAACTCCCCTTGTCATCGTGATGATTGGACTCATTGGAGCATTCGGCTTGTGTTAAGGTATGTGGCATCAAACTGAACTGGTTGTAACATGAACGCAATTGTTCATAAATCTCTTTCATCCTTCCACAGTGCTCATCTTTCCGATCCATGTCAATGAGAGTCTAAAGCAGGCTGAATTAGTTTTAAGAGGGTTGAATGAGAGACAAAGACGGGCAGTGAGAAAGGGAAGTTTTACTTTTACCTGTGCTGAATTGCTCTTAAATACTGGGAGAAATCGTTGTCTACAATACTGGTGAAATAAGAGGGTACAAATCAGCAATGGAATGGTGAATCCAGATGCAACTGATGAGCGTTTAAGTCCAAACACTCCTAGCGCGATAAGTTGAGCAAGTAGCAATGAAAAGACTGTCGTGTTGTGGGCAATGGGCCAGTACTGTCCCCCGCCATCGTATTTTGTAACGTATACGTTGATAATCTGGGGGGAAAAGGGGCTAATGTTAAATGAAAGCTTTTTATGCAGGTTAAAAATAAATCAAGGAAACATCTAACAAAGTGTTTAATTGGAAGGAAATAAAGAAATGAATTATTTTAGAAAAATAATCTTGTTAGCGTCAGAATGTTTTTAACAAAAAAATTCTATTTGTAATCGCTTAAAATCAATTCAAAAGTTGTTAACAAAATAATTTTAAAAATATTTTATTTGATTCAAAATTTAATAAAGAAAAAGAGAAAAATGAGGAGAGCCAAATAATAATATTATCTACTCCTATGGTATCCTCTTACTAATCCTTTTTAAAAGAAAGTATTAAATCATAAAATAAATATATTTAATATCTTAAAATATGTAAGAAAAAAAAAACACATTGTTTTCTCCATCTAATAAGATTAGTAGGAACATCTTAAAAGAATACATTTGTTTTGGGCTTAGATTTACATTTCTGAGAATGTTGAGATAGGTATATAGTGTTCCTACGTTTGTTTCAAATTTCGTAAAAACTGTCCTCATACAAAATTTACTCCTCGGCATATGTCTTGAACGTTACTCCCATCAATTCCCTCCTACGAAGAGAGGTGGGTATACTTTATTTTCATAGGAATTATTGAAGTCTTACAATAATTGGTGATGGGTGGGTATAGTGGATAATGAGATAAAAAAATAAAAGCAACTTCTATTTTTTAGGGATATTTTTTTCCTTATAATTACATATCGAAGAATAATTTTTTAAATAATACAAGATACTAAACATGGACAAAAATTATTCTTAGAAACTTCATTTCCAATATTTTACTCCCATAAAATTAGCATCATTTTCCAAAAACAAAAGCAACCTAAGGGTATAATTGTGCAAAAGTTTATATTCACTCTTCTCCTCCCTAACCAACCAAGCAAAATAGCTGGGACTTTCTTCCCCTCCCTTCCACTTTTCTCTTCAATTAAAATCTCTCCGCTTCCCTTCCTTCCTTTGAATGTAATTATAGGGGTTTCATTTCATTTCATCTTATTTTAAACAATTTAAATAATGAACCCTAACATCATTCCATTGCGTGCAATCTCCTTTTATAAATCAAAACATAACCTAAGCATCATTTCACGTCATAAAGTAGACTGCATCATATATTTTGGCTAGAATGTTATTCTAGAAACAAATCAAACATGACCATATATCATTGAATGCAAATATGTAGATACATACATCACTTCCTCTTTTTTTTTTTTTTTTTTTTGACATCTGCATCATTTGTAGTCAGAAAACTAACGGGACCTTCGATATATATACACCCAGTGTTTCTAACTTCTAAAACGCGCTTAACAAAATTAATAAATGCAAATGATATTCCATGATCAAATTTCTGTATATAATCGACTACTTTAAGTCTGATTTTTTTTTTTCAGTCAAAACGAAGAGAAATCTCCTTATTGATAAGGGCCCCTACAAGCCATAAGCATTAACGTTCTAATTCCCACCTTCCTTTAGCAATTCTTTTATATTATAATATTTCATTTGTGAAACCAAGGTGACATGAACTACGGTGCAAACCCTCCTCCCTTTCCTCTCGGAAATAAAAAAACCCCTCACATAGAGTTCAAACCTCTTAACTCACCTCATTCCCCAAGAACTATAACTCAAATATAAATACCTAAAATAATATACAACAAAGGAAACAAAAAACGTTAAACAGACAAATTAGGGAAGTTTTTGCGCAAAGGAAAGAAGTGCAATAAACTTCATAATGGGGGAAAAGAGAAGACAAACACATGATAGATGTACCAACCTGGTTTCGGTAAACAAGGTAAGCAAGGCAAAAGTAGATCAACAAGAAGGGCAACATTAGGGGTGCCAGAATAGAACAGGTGAACCCAAGGAATCCAAACAGTAAAATTCTTGGAACCTCTGTATGGTACGGAAAAGATAGGCTGCCCTCCAGTTCATCATCCTTAAACCAAAGTAGGAATCTCCGGAAAACGTTGCATAGAAGAGGAAAAATTTGTATAACTTCACATGCCAAACTTGCCCAACCGGATGATAAAACGTAAGTTGTGAAGAAGGTAGCCTGCATATCATGAATAAGGCCAAAGTAAATTGAATCAATAATTACATAACAATTACTGATTTATCTCTTCTAAAAATATGTAGAAAACGAAATCAAGTCAACAGTGTGTTCGTTGTCCAGTGTTGCTCAAATCCCTAATACATGCAAGTGTATAAAAGCATTTCAACAAGAAAACACAACAAAAAATACACACTTGTAGAAATTTAGATAAATGACCTGCGCTGGGACTGCCTTGGCAAGTTGGGCAGGCAAATCTGTTACGCTAGAAAAGACAGAGAGTTGACTGATAACGGAACCAGTAAATACATTAACAAAAAACACGTTCCAGATTGTGAAGTACAAGACTTTACAACATGCACTCTTCTTCCTTCCACTACGGGAAATAGAACCCTCCACTGCTGAAAATAGCATCATCATGGGTGGAACTGCGCACAAAAATAAAACCAATATCACACTTGGTAGGTAACCAGTCACCACCTGATTCACAAATTTCCTGCAAAAAGACAAGTCAACTTACAGTGAACTTCATAGCATTTCAAAATTTGTATCAACCTCACATACCAAAATTCAAGTTTGAGTTCTCATTATAGTTAATGATAATTTCATTTTTAACAAGACAGTATGCAGATACAAAAGTTTATCATTGCTTATGCGAGAAATTAAAAACTAAAAGCAGGCTTATTAAAAGGACAAACGGTGAACAACTGTAACTAATACATAAATATTGACACTATCACTGCAAACAAGCAGCAGACATGATAATAACCTAAAGCTTAATAAAATATCAGAGAAAAGTTTGGTAAAATTCCAAATAAGGAGTTCTTTGAAAAAAATATCTTAGTTTATTAAACTCAAGTGGTTACTAATGAGCCACTGTTTCAACCTAGTTTACTAGTTGAGTGGTTAATTGTTCCGAAACTATAGATGTTTTTATCAATTTCATTTTTCTAATTTTCCCTAACATCTTTCTTATTAAAACGAAATTGTATATTCATCAAGTTAATCCACCATGTTACATATTAAAATAAAGTTTTGCATACATCTTATCATGCATAATTCTTCTTTTCAAATTCCCGATCCATATATATAGCCAAAAAAATGAGCCATGCCAAGATTCTAGAAGTCCATTAGTCCCTCATAGATGCAGGAACATCTTACTTTTTAAGCATCCCCGTCAGAAAAGGGAACGTTTTCTGAAGTTTTTCCAGTTGAGTCAAGCCTTGTACAAATGTGACAGGGATAAGAAAAACAAGCATGAAGGCAACAGAAGCCACAAGTGTAGTTATCTTACGGATCCAAAGTTGCCTATATGGTATGCAAATATTGGACCAATAAACATCGTGTGGCTCCGGGGCTACATCTGTCACCCATAACATAGGATTTGATGTTTGCAGTATCTGTGCAGCCAGAAGAGCAGCATACCGGCTTTTAAAGAACACAAAAGCAGCAGCACATTCCTGTATCAGAAATCCAAACAGGAAGCTAAAAAAATTAGTGGACACAACAAATTGTTGACATTATGTAACCTGAATTCCTTTAAATATTTCTATAACTAACAAATGACAAAAAATTGTAATGGCAAGGATTTCATAGCATAAAAAATGGTAAATAATGATAATAATATGACACACACAGAAGAAGAGAACACTCATTATATATTACGTCAAGTCAGACAACATTATAGATAATTGCATCTTTCGAGAGTGAATAAACAACTAGCTCACAACAAATTTTCATCTATGATAATGCACAAACAGAAAACATACACATATTTGGAAGTCCCAGTGTGGTAAAAAATTAAATTTGAGATAAATTCAAAACCAAAATAACAAGATTTAACTTGTCACAATCAATCCAAAATACATCTGAACTTCCAAACCCAAAAACCAAACATTTCAGATATTTTTCACCATGTAGGCATGGACCACTTTATAGTCTCTGTCTCCTGATTTTAGGTATACATCTATCAACCTAGTATACTTGTTCTTCTGAGAATGCTAATTCTCCAGCTATTAGGTAGAAACATGAATGGTTCTTTTATCTTTGGTACACCCACTCACACAAGTTTGGAAAAGAAACATGGAAAATAAACAGTTTACCCTATGGTCATATTTATTTATTTATTATTTACTTTCTTTTGCAAATGCTCATATTGAATATTAGATATGAATAACAGGTGTTGAAAAGATCTTACTCTAGCCTACTCATCAAAGAGGCTCCAACACAACGTCAAGAACCATTTCATTGACAAAGCTTAAGCCGATAGGTGTAGGTCCAAGAATGGTCGTTACATTTCTCACGGACCTAAAAGAATGGACTCCATCAATGATTATTTGTTCATCTATGTAACATGCTAGGAAATTGCCTTTTCAACTTTACATTACTTATGAGGCTTTGGAAACATTTATAGGGAATTAGTTTAAACTAAAATTTCCCTGGTTTACATTGGGTACAGGTCAAAACAATGTACTGGAAAGAATATAATTAAGTTTATCGCTGAAAATCAAATAGAAAAAGAAAAATGAATCATAGTAATTGTTTATATTCATAAATTAAATTCATGTTAAGAAACCTTTTTTTTCTTTTCATACAACAATATCAACTTAAATCACATAGTAAATTTCCAAACAAATGTCAAATCATAAAAAGGAAAGTTTACATCATTTCATAATTATATAAACCAGTCCAGTCAGAAAAATCACCTTTTTTCTTGAATCCAAATGCACGTCAGTATAGCCCGTTCTCTCATGCTTACAGTCCATCTCATCAGAAATCTTCTTAAAAGAATTTGTGAGTGGTACAGAGTAGCAGCATTGCATAAAACAAGGCTTGCAAGTATTTTCCAATGAACCAGCTCTAAGTACCTGGCACACAAGTTCAGCATCATCCTGAGGGAATAGATCAAAATAAACATTAGTGTAAGTAATTGTTCTGTCACCTAGAACATTATACACGATTGTATTATTGAAAGAAAGAAAAACTCTAAATATAATAAAATATAATTACAGTTTTGAAATCAAAATCAAAACCCAAACCTGGGTGGAGGGAGTTAGTAGTTTTTAATAGATCTCCAATCTTTGTAATATATTCTCCAAATTTATTAAATAGTGAATGACTTCGCAGATATAAAGAAATTTCTCAAATATCATACCACTACCCAGGAAATGAAATTTACTTTTTAGTGCAAACCTTAATCTTATGCATAAGAAAGATTACAAATTGTCCTATTACATCAACACATGGGTCAAAAATAATTGTTTTGCCATCTGAAAGAGCTCAACAAAATGTGAAGTCAGGCATACGTCAGAATGAAAAAACTATCCCATTTCTATTAAAGAGAATTCCAAAAATTTGTCAAATTAAATACAGAGAAAGAGATACAAATACCATACCAAATCACCCAATAAAGTGCAAAGAAAGAGTTAGGAAAATGAAAGAAATGCAGATACCACGGTATATTGATATAACCCACATTGACAGTAATGACAACACTAAGTGATGATGGTCTAAACAACAAACTGTACATAAATACCTTCATTCCTATTTATCTGTCCAAAGAAAGAAGAAACTACACAAACCAATGAATCCAATCATTTTTTTAGAATTAATTGCTAAACTTATCAATTTATTCTTTATTAATGAGTCTCCTTTAACTCTTGAACTACTCAAATAGTATAAATATTTTTTGTATGGACAAAATGGTATTCATGGAAGAATAGCAATTAATATAGTCTTCAACTTTAACATGAACAGATAAAGAAGAAAAAATTTCTTATCTTTCTAGATAGATAAATATGAATAGAAGTAATATAAAATTAACAAACAGAATGATACTGAAATGACAATAAAAAATATTGAAATGAGTTTAGAAGTGCACCTTTATTTTTTGAACTGTACCAGACTTATAAATCAGTCGGTGCGACAAATATGTTGATGCATGGTAATATGAAAAGAATTGTTCCACCATTTCACAGTATGATTTTTCTGAAGACCAGGGAATTGATCGAACAAGAATTGTAAAATGACTTGGATTTGGAGGTGATCCAATAATATGTAGTAACCTCAATTTAGTGATGCTCTCATATTCCTAAACATAAACACCAATAGATTAATATTTAAGAAATTGGAAAAGTAAAATTAAAAAGAAATTGTTAGGCCATTTCATAAAAGTGGGTAGAGAAATTTATTGTTGTAGATCAATTCAGATCCTTACAAAGTAAAGAAGAGTACAAGCTGAGAATGTTATGATGTATAGTGCGAGACAATGAGCCCAAAGCCTGACGACAAGCAAAATAATAAAAACAACATATTGATATTAGTAACCAATTTGGAGGTGTATTCCTGATTAATTACTACTTCATCAACATCATAAAATAAAAAAGAACATAATAAATATAGTAGAATGGCTAAGGCCGTTATAAATTCCAATTTCACATTTTCTTCCACACAACACAGTCCATGTTTTATTTCTTTTGGGAAAAAAAAAACAGCACAAATAATCTTGCCAATAAAGAAAACTCGAGTAGTTTACTCAGCCATGAGGAGGAAAAGTCAAACAAGAAAGCAAATTCACATTTTTATTTGAGAACATTGTGCATTCCTTCCTTAGAAACTCTCAAGTAAGCTTATATATACTCTATTGTATTTCTCAGCTAGTACACTATACGCATTGTTGGATATTCTATTTAAATTAACATAATTGGGATTTCCTTTGAAAGATAAGATGCAAGTCATACCATTTTGAACCTTCTTTGACATTCTCAATGGTAAATACTTCCAGTGACTCGAAAGGTATATGCTTATGCATTCTCTCCTGACCATGGTAATTTACAGGAAGCACTAGAACAGTGCAGATGACAGCAGCAATGGAAAAAACTCGAATGCTGAAGGAACAATAAAAACATTTACAGTTATTACAGCCACAAGATTGACAATCAAATTCCCTTTAAACATTTAAATTTTTTATTTTATGTGATTTTAAATGTATGATAAACAACTGGTTATGATTTGAATAAAAAAATTGGTGCTGAAACCAAACATATAAAAACCAAGGCATAACAAAAGCTGGATACGGTAATTTATCATACTCAATTGAAAAATATATAAATTCTATAAAGGAGCAAGCTCACTCTTAGCATCACTATTTTGTTAATAAGTAATTGACATATCTATGTCAACATCAATTTTGCTACTATCTCTGTGAGTACAAATCTCAATTCTCGTTATTGATGTATAAATGTGTTAAGAAAATACCTTCTTATGCATGCACAAAACCATAAATATAGGTGATAGATTGATAGATGAACATTTATCATATTGAATAATCATACCATAAAATTTAATTACATTATATTTTTAAGTACTTGTCCCATCTGACAGCATAAATATGCAACTAAGTATGATTGTTGAGATGAATATTCTATTTCCTAGCAGATTTCAATGTTTAGATGCCCTTTAACACACATACTCAGTAGAGTGACTTTCATGACAACTGTTTCTGCAACAAAGAAAAACCATTTACAATATTAAATTGCTGAACAACACAGTTAGAATTTTAATGAATATTGATCAGAGATGTTATTATGGCACATGTGAAATGTTATCAAATATATACTCCTGACATGTGTATTCAATGGGACACCAAGTGCATCTTGAGAGTAGAATAACAAAATTCATCAAAATGAGTTTAATAACATCTTCACTTCTACTTAACTAGGAATAAAAAATCTTCACTTAGTAGTTGAAGACTGGCATCTGGTAGAGTTCAGATTAAAAAATTAACAGATATGAAAGCAATTCACTCTAGTTCAATCACACAGCTAAAACTACTCAAATTTTAGAAGGGTTGAAGAACCTGAACACAACCATCCTCACAAAAACCACGGCATCCAAGCCACCAATAGCCAGTATCTCATCCTCAGTCGTTTCCCATGCTTTTACTATCCAGCTAGGGGAGGGAACAAATCTATCCAAGCAGAGATCAATGCGTCTTGAATGCTGAGAGGCTAGTCTCCGCCCAAAGTACACATTAACATTGCTGGGTTGTTTTCTTAATACAGAATAAAATGAAAAGAGCACCACACACACAGCAATATTAATGCCAGCCGAAGTTAAAAGAGCAGCAATGTCCATCCCCGCTCACTGTACTCCCAAACGTGACACATCCCATTACCAAAGAAGAAAGACATTAGAAATCCAAGCCATGCCCATAACCTGAAAGAGTATATATTCCAACCAATGTCTCAATTAGAAATGGATTTTTTGGACAAGTACAAGAAAGATCTTTTCATTTACTTGGTTAAGTTGCAGCAGGTTGTCTGGCCGTAACTATGAGATTTTTCATCATGAAACAATAGGCAACAACAGTAAATAGATGCAAAGAACTGAAGCCAAAAAAAGGATAGTTCACTTGAAAGTTAATAATAATTGACACATTTCTGAGAACTAAAGAAGTGCAAGAACATTTACTTCGACATTCTACAGTCATCTCATGAAAATACATGCCTAGAATTTTTTCCACACAGTATACAAAAATATTCAACATTAGGAAACTGTCCACTATGCAACTTGTTCTTAAGAGAGACGAATTCAAAATACTAATAATACAAATTGATGATGACATTGGCAATCACTTTCTAAGCCATAACCCTACCCAGCAGCAAGTTATGGAGGATTTGATAAGGGTATTTTGCACAAGTATGCAAAGCTACTTGGGATCAAGTTTCATAAACTTCTCAGTGCACTTTTCCAACTTACCAAATACCAGAGGATACCAACAAAAGGCCCATTTAAAGGTTTTGTTGGGAATCACCAAAAATTGGAATTCATATTAATTGAATTGATTTTTAAAAATAATTTTCATTTTTGGAAGTAATTTTAAAAAATGGGATCTGAACTGATTCACAAATAAAATTTCATTGTTCTTCATAACAACACACTAAGGACAAATTGAATTCATCTTGTAGTAGTAATTTACTTATTTCCCGTACTTAAAATAAGTAGACGACTCAACAAATAGGGGGAGGTAAAGTCAATTTTTTTTAGTCCAGGGTGTTGCTCGTAATAGGCCCTTCAAGGGGGAGGAGGAAAGAAGATAAGAGAAATGGGAAAGGAACACAGTACAATGCATGGGATAAAATCCGCACATTTACAATTCATGTCTGACAATTTAACCAAGCTGACTCGAGGAACCCATTGAGAAAAAGTCAATTCAAGCAATAAAAAAAAATCAATTCACAAAGTATTTGATTCCAACACACACTCAAAACGTTAAATTTATTAATTAATAAATCCAATATTGAATTTGCAAAACCCTACTTTGTTTCCATGCTGTAGGGGATAAAATCCATAAACAGGGTTTGGACTTCGGTAGGCAGAAGACAAAAGGAGCAAAAGCAGTTCAGTAAATCACTAACAGTTTCACTAATTAGTGGAATCGAACAAAATTAAGAACCTATTGTCATCTATCTAAACAAAAACAACAGACTCACCACAGACATCACCAAAACAGATTCAAACTAACACAGCTTTTAAACCAAACACACACCAAAAAAATAAAAATAAAAATAAAAATCCGTATCACTATTACAGGACTAGGCACAGCACAACAAAACACGTGAAAACAAAAAACGGAAACAGTTAATTCTGAATGAACCAATAAAACAGACAAAAACAAAACGATTCCAGAAGGAAGTAACAATCCGAATCCAAAGAAAAAAATAAGAGACAAGGAAGCGCAATGTACCAGCACACAGATGAACAATTTCGTCAACGAAGAGGATCGATTAGCCTCAGTGTAAAAAGAAGCGAGAAAAATGCTGAACGAAAAAACAACCGAAGAAAGCAAAGCTTAAAAGTCAAAACTCGCAGCGCCTTGCTGCGCGCCTTGCTTCTACTTCTCAGAGACGCACGTTAATGCAAAGGATCTATTCCAAGGAAACGAACAAAAATTGAAACCCTATGTTTTGGGGGTTTTCTGTTTTTCTTTCCTTTCACCCGTCGCCGGAAATTGCAAATATCCAAAAAGGGAATCACAATGACCAATTAGTCACAGAGCATTATTATCTCTCTCTCTCTCTCTCTCTCTCTCTCTCTCTCTCAGCAGACACAGAACACGCTATTAGCTAAAGCGTAGATAATCACCGAAAAGCCACGTTGTAATATCGTGACTCATAATAATTGAAATGATTACGATTTGAAAGAAAAAGCGGGAGTAACGGATCCTCCACGTGGCGAACACCGAGGCGCCAACCTCAAGTGCGTGTAACTACCCCAACTGGCAGTGGAAACTTTTCGGATACGCTGCTTCGCGAACCATGACGCAACTCTATGCGATCGCCTTCGGTGAGATGCCACGTGGACAATAATGAAGCTATTGGCTTCTTTCTTCTGCCCTTGCTTAAACGTCATTTGCCGACTTGTTTGTTTGCGTAGGATTTTTACATTCAGAATCGTATTGGGCTCGAAACACGATTTGCTCGCTTGTTGTGAGTCGCAGACTTCATGCTGGGCCCACCAGAAGGGAATTGTCAAGAAATTGGACCAGATGGGCTTTCGTGTTCGTTTAAAACTATTTCTCCACCTAAAATAATTAGTTGCCACTCCATAACAATACGATTAATGAAAATCATGGGTTCATGGTACACAATATTTGATGGAAAGGAACTGTCTAGGAGATAATATCCTCGAAAGAGAAATTCTATTTGTATAAAAAAAATTGTATAAATTTCGTTATATCTTGACCAATTGGAAGAGAAGGGGAAAGAAAGGAATGATGAGATAAATGCTGTGACAAAGAGAAATAGAAAAAAAAAGTATAATAATGAAAATTTGTTGTAAAAATATTGCAAACCGTACTTGAAAATGGACAATTTTTTTAATATATTGTCATTTCATTACAAGAAGGTTAACAGAAAGCATGGAACACAATAGTTGGTGGGGAAAAAAATGTGGAGGAGGGAGGAGAGATACTTGGGTGTATTTTGTAGGACAACACCCCCCCCCCCCTTTTCTTTTTTAATCTATATATTATATGTCTTTTTACAGGCTTTTTTTATTTGGGACTAGGGCTAGCTGTTATGAATTCACGAGCAATAAAACCATTTATTTAATGATTGGACTATTGCAAATCTAGCAGGATTTGCAACAATTATTTTCTACTGCAATGTTGGCTTTAAGTCTTACCCATCTGTCTTAAATGTGCTGAAGTTCTTATGCCTAATATGACACCCTACCTGGAGGTTTGATTAGTCAAATATAATCAACACCCGGTAATTTGAAATTTCGTAGCACGCAACCAACTAATACCCCACATGTACTACGGATCCAGATCGCCTACAGTTCTGGCGAGAACTGCCGGTTGCAGTTTTTCTCTCGCTTAAGTGACCAATAAAAGGGCTTAAACATGCAGAAATGCGCCTAAGCGGGCAAGAACAGACTTTTAAGCGAAATTCGCTTAAACGACCATATCAAGCTTAAGCGAATTCCAAATAGCTTAAGCCCTCCCAAGCGAAAAAGAAAAATTTAAAGCAAAAATGGACCAGAGAGGCATGTTTTTCAGTCACCTATTTTGCTTAAGCTAATCGTTAATAGCTTAAGTTAATTTAAAATCGCTTAAGCCCCTCGTGAGCGAAAAAGAAATATTTGAAGCGAAAATGGACCAGAGAGGCATGTTTTTCAGTCACCTATTTCGCTTAAGCTAATCGTTAATAGCTTAAGCTATTTTCTCCTCGCTCAAGCTACGACCAGCGAATTTAATTATTATCAAGCGAATGTAAAACAAAGAGCACATGTTTCAGGCAGTGTAATTAGCTTGAGCGAAATTTAAATAGCTTAAGCTAATTGTGGTAGGGCTTAAGCCAGACTTTTACAAATGCAGCTAAATTTTTTTAGCTTAAGCAATTTTTATCAGCTTAAGCGAATTTATTAGAAATTACATTTACCTGTACATGCTGATATAATCGCTTAAGCCCATATCTGTAGCTTAAGTGAAATATATAGGCGCTTGGGCAAAATTGGATGGCTTAAGCGAAAGGTATAAAAAATCCAACCTAATCCTAATACAGACAACAATTAAGGGGGCCAAAATACACTTGATTACATATAAATTACGTCAAACTTACATCTTACACAAAAAAAAGTTGATAAATACATATTTAGCTTAGAAACAAAATAAGTTTTGGTAATTGCGTAATCAAATTTGATCAAGAATTGAAGTATTGGTATCATGAAGTTATCCCTGCAAAATAAGAATAGACATTACAAACAATAATGGATGGAAAAAAATTCATGATATTTGGTTTGATTTAAGTTGGTAGTCTTACTGTTAACAAATCCGTAAAACTTAATTGAGTGACTAATGTTTGAGGGGGATCATAACATGGAGGCGCCGAACAATGTACTTCAAATGAATCTGAAAGCATTGGTTGATATTCCTAAAACATTCAATGATAGTTGATAATTAAAGCATTGGTTATAATAAGGAAGTTAAAATAAATTTATTAATTGATAATTAAAGTAATCATAAGACAGTACCTTAGATGCTGATTGACCTAAAGTTGGAGTTTTGTTCTTCTTTCTTTTTGTTTGTAATTTAACCCAACCTTTGAATCTTTTAGACCCTTTCCTCTTAATGGTTGGTCGTTGCTTGAATCCCTTAGGTTGTGTACCCTGATTGGTGATGTTATTTACACCATCATCCCTATTCTTGTCATTATCTTGTGTTTGTAAGTAAAGCTTTGCAATGTGGCCCGCTAAAGTGTTAATACTGTCATCCACTAATTGACAATATTCTTCTGAACTAGAAACCTCAGAGACTAACCTAATCATTTTATATGCTAGTTGTCGGTATCTTCGTGTAGTAGAAAGTATATGATCTTCTTCCACTTGTATGCCTTTTACATTGTGAATAATTCCACAATGACCTTCTTTTGTCCATCTCTTTAGAATGTATTTGTCAGGAATAGCCTTTACATCATTGGCTTCAAACACTTTCAAAGCATGACAGCAAAGTATGCCCATTGTTTCAAACTTTTTACAAGAGCAATTGATAGTAGTTGAGGAACTATCAAATATTACTGTCCATGACCTTTGTTGATTGACTTTAGTAATTACATATTCAATCAAATGAGGAGTTTTAATCCTTAATGATATGCAACATGCCAAAAATTGAGCAAACTCTTGTTGAAATAAATTATACACTGTATGTGTGTAAACCTTGGCCATTTGTATTAGGATTGGTGACATCTCATATCGCAACATGGCTAACTTATGACAAGAGTCATACTCACACTTAAGCTCGTTGTAACGCTTGTCTTCAACAACCCGTTCAAAGTGAGCAAAGAATTGCTTGATGTCAACACCAGGCTTCATACATGCTTTGGAATCAGAATTTAAGTTTTCACTCAGCTGAGTACTTCGCATTCCAAGGGTTAAACAATCCTTCAGATAACATGATGCTCATTTCTCCTTTATGGAATACAGTGAAGTAATCCAAGTATTTTGTTCAACATTGTATTCTATAATGAACTTTGTCCAGGCCTCCTCAAAGTCAATTGAACTATCAAAGTCATACATGCATCTTTTCAAATCTCTTAAAAAATGACTTCCTCCTTTCATCAAATTGCCAAGGTGTTTTATTCCATTTTGCATTAAGTGCCATGTACATAATGCATGATGTGTCTCTGGCATTACATGGACAAGTGCTTTGGCCATAGCTTGATCTTGATCTGTAAAGATTGTTTGAGGTTTTCTGTTGTTGTGTGCTTCCAAAAAAGTCTCAAACAACCATTGAAATGATTCGGCTGTTTCATCATACAACAAGGCTGCTCCAAAGATAACAACACCTTTGTAATGGTTAAAGCCGAAAAATAATGCTAGAGGCCTATTAGCACGATTGGTGCAATATGTTGTGTCTAGTGATACAACTTCACCAAAAAACCATAATCAATTACCATCTTTGCATCTGCCCAAAAAACATTTGTGATTTGCTCCTCTGCATCCATCTGGTACGCATGAAAATAAGTTGGGTTGTCTAGTAATTGTCGTTGAAAGTATTGCATTAGACAACCGACCTCACTGTATACCATTCCTCTTTGTCTTTTTGCTCTCAAATAATTCTTTGCATCTAGTCGAGTATACCCAACATTACCTCGATGTCCTGCAAGTGTGGACATTAGTTGAAATGATGCCTTTTGTCGCAATCTAGAGGCCTTAGCCAAATCAATTTCATGAGCTTGGACTTCAGTTATATTACGATGTGAAGCAAGCATGTGTGTTGTCTCAAGAAGTTGTAATGGGTGATTATACTCTTCAACAAACTCACGAATGACATACTTGTTGTTGTTTGCCAAAGACAATGATATCCTTGCAAGACATTCAGTTCTAGTTTCTGGTCGATGTTTTGTGACTTGGAGTTTTCTTTTATCTTCTATTCGATGTCCTTCTTTACAACAAACATATCTGTAACCTGTAATGACACCATCTACCTTTCGCTTGTTAAAATATTGTTTCCTGACTCTAAATCCTGCCAGCTTGCCATATTCACACCAAAATCACCATGCTTGCTCAAGACTCTCAAACTCTTGCCCGACACTTGGTTTCCTTGCGACATCCATTCTTCAGTCCAATAAAATAACAGTAAACATGATAAATATTTTGACCAAAATAATGTTATATAACAGATGAAATGGTAAAATGTGCACCTTTAGTATGTTTGAAGACTTTCTTTATCACAGTCTAACTCGAAATGGATTTTATTTCTGCGAACTTGTGTCGTTTATCCTCACCGTGAGTGTGAAATAAGTCCTTACTAACGATAACCAATGATAATATTCTGTACTGAATGTTTCACGAAGAGTAAAAATAGATAAAACTTCTTTCTTCATAAATAAGTAAGGTAATCCTTGGCGCCAAAATTCTTGTCAAATTCGCTTAAGCCATAGCTAATTCACTTAAGCCGTATTCACTAACCCTTTTTGCGAAGGCAAAAATTTTCGCTTAAGTGACTTTTCGCTTAAGTGACCAAATATCACTTAAGCGAAATATTCAACTGTTGGTTTTTAAAAAACTGGAATCACACTGTCTCGTTTCCATTCCATTTCATTTCATTCCATTCCAACCCTTTTCTATTATTCTTTGAAAGTTTTGAACTTTCATCTTCCCCAAACGTCTCTGTTTGCAGTTTCAGATCAAGTTCAAGCTTCCATTTTTAACTCAGGTACATAATGCATGCTTTATGTTCTGTTCAATATAGTTTAGGGGTCCCTGAAAACTCACTTTCGTTGTCGCTTAAACGTCTAATAATTCTATTATTCTTAACTTCTGCATGAGATTATAGGACTTTCATGTGTTCAATATTGTGATATATGAATGAGATTAGTATTATTGTGTCTATGTTTGGACTTATTTAGAACATTAATTTTAGGGTTTAGGGTTAGTTTTCTTGCCTCTGTTATTCATGGTTGTTTAAGGGTTTAGTGCCTTTGTTGGAAGCCTCTGTAATTTTCGCTTAAGCAGGTTTAGTTCGCTTAAGCAAAAATTTATTCATAGGGAAATGGAAAGGTTAAAGGTTTCGCTTAAGGGGTTTCGCTTAAGCCACAAATTTTAGCTTGAGCAAAACATTCAAAGGTGAGATTTAATCACAGTTTATGTACTTCAGTCTTGACATTTCATTTCTAATACTATGCTAAAGTTTAGAACATTAAAATTAGGCTTGCATTACCCTATCATTTACTTATTGAAATAGATTCATGAACCTTATGCATTGCTTTCAACAGAACTAAAATAAGGCTTCCTAAACTACAATTTCTGCTGCATAAAATTTGGACTATGATAACTGAAAAGAATTAGAGATGAACTTAGCAAGTACCCCTGTGTTCTGCTGTTGTCCATTTTATGCATATTGAGTTGTTATCCTTCTTTCACATCTTGTTAAGGAATAATTATCAACAGAGGATGGAATAGAATGAACACACCTATCTAATGGTCTACAATCGCTCAAAGACTAGAATTTTATTTTTATTGTTAAAATTTCTGAATGTTAATTAGTCAATTAATTAGCTCTGTTCTTTGTTATATAAAAAAATTATTGTTACTTAGCAAGATACTGATACTTTATTTGTTTAAAATCTTACTATATAAACTCATGTTCAGTCTTCCATAATTCAAAGGTGAGTAACAATAAATCTTGTAATTTGTTTTTTATTTTAGGATGGCACCAAAGAAGTCTATTCCTCAAAGAAAGAGGCAAAGACCTGAAATTGGGCAAGGTTCACAGCAACATGATGAACCTGTTGAACAACATCAACAATCACAAGCTCAAACTGCTAAAACAGAAATCATATCATTTGATAGATTTAGGTTCAAAACTAGGGCCAAGGCTCAGAGATTTCTTGACTTACAATGTAGGGAATTGCTACCTGAGAGGAACGAATCTTTACAAGAAGGATAATATGAAGAGTTTCTGCAGGAGATTATAAGAAGAAAATGACAATTTTTGGCAAATCTCCCTAACCAAATTCATGAGGTAATTGTCAAAGAATTTTATGCAAATGCATGGCCATTGATCCCACACAAGTCAGACCAGAAGTCTTAGGTTCGTAGACACACTGTTGCTTATTACAGAGATGCAATATCAGCCCTGTTAGGCAACCCTCTGACCTTGGGGGAAGGGGAGCTATGCCAATACCAACAACATCGAGGCTCTTTGTCAGGTTTTTCAGATGACACGGTAGCTAACACCTTATGCATCCCTGGAAAATCCTATGAAACAAATGTAGCGAATAAGCCAATGCGCTTCAAAAGGTAGTCTTTGACTACTTTGGCCCAAATATGGACATCCTTTCTCTTTGCCAACATAGCCCCAACCACACACACCTCAGATGTCCGGATGCCCCGAGCATATCTGATATACAGCATCATGGAGGGGATGTCTGTTGACATAGCAGCCATAATTTCAGATGAGTTGCACCAATTTGTATTGTCCAATACCTCCAGTATTGCATCAACAACAAGACCTTTGGGATTTCCATCACTAATCACTGCTCTGTGTGCTTCCCAAGGTGTTACAATTCCAGACACCTCCAATCAAACAATTACTTTGAAGAAACCAATTAATTATCAGTTCATCAGAAATTATTGCACTAATCCAATGGAACAACCGATAGGAGATTCTTCTCAACCGTCTTCATCTGTACCACCTGCATCATAACCAACACAACCACGAACACGACCATCTATGCTTGAAGCACCACAAACAGATCCAACTCTCATATGTCATCTCACTCATATAGAGCAACAATTAGCAGCAAACAATCATGCTTACACTCACCTAAACGAGTCATTCTACAAGTAAATGTTATCTCCTTTACTATTTTAATTACTCTTGTAATTTTTATTTGACCATTATCCTCATTAACTTCATCATATCTTTCCATAGGTTCACTCTACACCAACATCATGGTCAGGATTTTGCTTTCCCATGGCCCACACCCGAGACTTTTGCAGCAGCCGTATCATGGCCTTGAGATAACCCTACCTTCACATTTCAAGATGAAACTACACAGGATCTAGATCCACAGCCAGAGGAAGGACCCCACGAGGACATTGAGGAAAATGATGGGGGAGATGTACAAAAAGGTCAACAATTACAGGAAGAAGAGGGACATGATGAGGGAGATGAGCCACAAGCAATGCAAGAGGATGACAATGTTAGAGCCACATGATTAGAATTGGGATTTTATTGTAATAGATTTTAATGAGTCAACATTTTGTGTTATGTTATGTAATGAATTTCATTTGTAGTTCTTGAATGCTTAATACTATAGTTCTCGTTAATGAATTTCATTAGTAGTTCTTGATTACTTATTCCTATAGTTCTCATTAATGGGTTTTAATATTTATCACAATTGGTAATTAGAATAATTTTGCAGTATCATTTGCTCTGAATTTTTCTGTTTGTAAATTGAAACTCAGTTGCCTGAAAAATAGTCATCTTGCCAACCATTTTCTGTGTGTTTGTCAACTCCTTTTTGTGTAAGATGTAAGTTTGACGTAATTTATATGTAATCAAGTGTATTTTGGCCCCCTTAATTGCTGTCTGTATTAGGATTAGGTTGGATTTTTTGTACCTTTCGCTTAAGCCATCCAATTTCGCCCAAGCGCCTATATATTTCGCTTAAGCTACAGATATGGGCTTAAGCGATTATATCAGCATGTACAGGTAAATGTAATTTCTGATAAATTCGCTTAAGCTGATAAAAATCGCTTAAGCTAAAAAAATTTAGCTGCATTTGTAAAAGTCTGGCTTAAGCCCTACCACAATTAGCTTAAGCTATTTAAATTTCGCTCAAGCTAATTACGCTGCCTAAAACATGTGCTCTCTGTTTTACATTCGCTTGATAATAATTAAATTCGCTGGTCGTGGCTTGAGCGAGGAGAAAATAGCTTAAGCTATTAACGATTAGCTTAAGCGAAATAGGTGACTGAAAAACATGCCTCTCTGGTCCATTTTCGCTTCAAATATTTCTTTTTTGCTTACGAGGGGCTTAAGCGATTTTAAATTAGCTTAAGCTATTAACGATTAGCTTAAGTGAAATAGGTGACTGAAAAACATGCCTCTCTAGTCCATTTTTGCTTCAAATTTTTCTTTTTCGCTTGGAAGGGCTTAAGCTATTTGGAATTCGTTTAAGCCTGATATGGTCGCTTAAGCAAATTTCGCTTAAAAGTATGTTCTTGCCCGCTTAGGCGCATTTCTGCATGTTTAAGCCCTTTTGTTGGTCACTTAAACAAGTAAAACTCGCTTAAGCGAGAGGAAAACTGCAGCCTGCAGTTCCCGCCAGAACTGCATGCGATCCGGATCCATGTACCACTTAAAGCAAAGCATTGTGGTCGAAGTGTGGATGGAATGTACATAGAACAATTTTGACGGATGGAAATAGAATGGAATGTTATATATATATATATATAAATAAAATAAAGGCTTGATTAAATATTTAGTTTTTGTAAAAGCTGTATAATTTATACTTAGTTCCTGAAAAATATGTTGTTAGGACGTAATCACTATCTCAACGAAACCAGGTTAGTTAAAAGATGAAAAATAATAATTTGTAAAAAGTAAGGATTGAATTTTAACAAAAAAATTATAGAGAATAAATTCAAAATTGTATAACTTTTATATGGACTAAGCACTTAATTAAACTTAAAATAAATGATAACTTTTATTTTTAAAACATTTTACATAGGCCCCTATTGGTACATTATTAAGTGATAATATATTTTTTTAATTGTAAAAATTAAAACCAATAAACATTTTTTGAAAGACCAAAAAAGTGAAATTACATTTGCAAAGACCGAAAACATATTTTACCGTGCACAATTTTAGACACTAAAATTTGAAAGATCACTGGACAATGGCTAGTTCAATGACTAATGTGCTCCGACTAAATTCTTTTAAAAGTTAATTTAACAGTTTCTTTATATAGAAAAAATAGGGAAAATTTTGAAAAAAAAAAAATAGTGTATAAGGGGTAAAAAACAAAATAGAAACCTAATCAACCCCCTAAAATTCGAACCTAACTGCTTCACACTTTGTCCTCCACTAGGAATACAATTGAGGTGATTGTTCCAGTTATGATGGCGACTAAAGAAGGCCTTCGTCCTTCGCATTGGCATTATTTACCTTGTTGGGAGATCTCAAAATACTATAACTAGAAAACATAACTTGCCAAGTAACCTTGTGATCATGATGGTATTGGAATTACTGGAAAATTTTTGTTCAGTCCAAATGATTGCAACTTCTATCTTCGGATAGGTAGGCAAAGCATCATCTATACACTCTAATTTAGAAAAGTGGCAAAAACACCGAGACAAGCTCAAACAACCCTCTTCCAAAATTTCTTCTCTAAAGTACAGAACAGAACAAAAAGACAAAAAAAAAAAAAAAAAGACCTAAGCGTGATTACTGGGAGTAAGAGGGCTACAGAATGTATTTTATAAAATTTTAGGCCATTAATTTGTTTTCATCTGCAAATCTAAAGTCAATACTTTAGCGCCTGCACCACTCACATTATGATATCCAACTCCAAATTACATGAATGACAATCTATCTGATGGCTAAAGTAGGTTTATTGGATTAGTTGGATTAAAAAGATTAGCGAGAAATAAGAAAAAAGTGTTTACTATATAATGAAGTGAACTTGTCGACTTTACTAAATTTAATATGTATGTATTTTCAATTTCGAATTATGTCATGAATTATATGTTGGGTAAATATGCAATTCATCTATTTCACTTTCTTGTATACAATCTACAGACTGAAATAGATCTGATTATTTCATTTTACAACAGCATGGAGTAGAGAGAGATAAAATAAAGGAAAAAGTTGGGTTCTATCCAACCTTTTGCCAGATAGCAAATGTAATGACTGACATTTAATTTATATGTAAAGAAAAAGGAGTAACAATTTATCACAACAATCACTGCCACTTACTTATAGGTCGCCTGATTCACCTGATAATTTAGTTAAATACTAAAATGTTTTGTCCTTTACAGCCAGGGGCTGGTGATTTAAAGAATAAAAGTCTATCAACAAAAGCGATCCACCATATATGGCGAATATATTTCAAAGAATTAAATTACCTTTATAGAAGAAAGTGTTTTTAAATAAAAATGGAGAACAGCAATCAGAGTTCCAATGCTACACAATCCCATGAGTCAATGGAGTGACTTCAAGTGGAATATCTGGCATCTTGGATCATATGAACTCTTTGTTGAAGCCTGTTCAAACTTCTTAGAAGCAGCTTCATTCTCTTCTAAGTTAGTCTGAAGGAAATACCGTACCCACCAGGATGAACTCCTCATCTTGGCCTGAAGCAAGAGGATAAATAAAAGATATAAATGTAGGTGACAATATCTATTGCGTCAAAAAGGTTGAGAGTCTAGGATCAAGGACCTTCTATTCATCCAAGCTCAATGATTGAAATTAAAGCAAACACAAGAACATAGATATAAACATATGATTACTCTTTTTATGCAAAATCCACTCACCGCTCTTCCAAATTTAGAAACATCCGCTATCTTAGCTTTCTGAGTGCTGGGAAAACCTTCATTTATAGATATTATTAGATGTCAGTGACAGGTCCAAAATATTATTGACTATTGCTAAGACAGTCGTTTATGCAACCAGGCAACACAAACAGTATATTCTCAAGCTGAGAACTCGTCAAACTTACTGCAGGAGAAAAATATGATCCTTTTAAGTCAAATAAGAGGCATTTCAGCAGCATAGTTCACATAACTCAACAACCAAGCTTTTGGACTCAACAACAGCTGGGTGGGAAGATAAGCCACATGAATCAATCAACACTATTTAATATTTAGGTCTATCTAAAACAGAACACAGCATTTGAAAAAATATATATAATTCCTATTTTGGGTTTTAAGGAATCTCTATGCACGGAGTACAGACAAAAAAGTAAAATTTATTCATAGATTGGAATCTGCATTAATTACAAGATTCTATAAAAAGCTCTTACCAGTAAATATCACTATACCATCAGTTGCTACCCTCACCAAATCCGGTAGTGTTTTGTTGAGGTATCTGGGAGATAGGTAATCCAGAGCATCTGAAACAACTACAAGAGAAAAAGATTTTGGCCTGTATGGAAGAGGAAACTTGATGTCAGCCACACGCACACTGCCACTACGGATAAGTGCTTTGCAATTGTTATCAGCATCCTCTATATCATATGGTTCTATACCCCAGGCTTCAGTTTCCTCCTCCTTTAGCAATTTAGAGACCACATAGCAAGTATCAGGACCAACATGCAAAACTTTGTGCATGCTATCTCCATATGCTTTCTGTAAAACAGGAATTGCTCTTTGGACCTCTCCACTGCACAAATAATCACCTGCATTTGAAAGTAGTGTACATTATTACAACATATCTGAAAGCCAATTAAATGAAAAGCTAAAGGCTACTTGATAAAAGCCGATGATAGACATACTACTAAGACATGAGTTTTAGGTTATATTTGGATGAAGAAGAAAGAAGGGGAAGAGAAGGTCTAAGTAAACCTACCACTGATTTTAGAGATTCATAACATAAGGGATTAACATGTGATCCTCCAACCCATCCTCACCACCTCCATTTTTATGAGCATTTCAGAGGTCCCACAAACTTTGGAAGATTTTAAATTCAAAACAAAGGGAAAATCAAAACTAAACCTCACATTCTCTTCCTTTTTCTTTCATTTATTCCCTTCCCCTCACCCCCAAACAGCCAAACACTGAACCAACCTATTCAGCTTAGCGCCCAATCCTTCCTTATGGAAAGAAGCCATTACAAATAAACAGGGAAACCGTAAAGATAAGATGCAAACCATTGAAACAACCTGTTTATTACATGGTAGGACAAACATACATCACACTCAATTTATGAGATCAAGAATGTGTCAGCATGTGGGATATTATTCTACTCCTCAATACAAATTAGGAGTGTCTACATTAACTATATGAAGATGATCATGATATCATTGATATGTAATCATGCACAGCCAGCATTCCAACTAGATGTTTCACAGATACAACTAAAAGGATGACAATTGACACAACTCATAACCAAAGTATTACAGACACAATGCCTAGCTAGAATAATAAAAAGGAATTAATATCAAACAATTTTATTTTATTTTTTCCATTTCAGCAATGCACATTCACATATTTCATTTTACATTAAAAAAATCCTATGAAAATGACAGTAGAAAATGCATTTTGAGAAAGAAATATGAAATTCATTAATTGATGGTAGAAATTATTTTGACACAATAAATTCAACAAATTCATCTTGATTGGCATAATAAAATATATAAGCACATATGAAGATGGATCATGATCTTCAAAATTTACATCATCACAAAGAATCATAGCTCGCTGAACCAGAAGGCTGCCCACCACCTCATGAAGAAAGGAAATAAGAGTTATATGAATAAAAGCTTAGCTTTCAATAAAGAGAAACAACTAAACACCTTTCATCTACAAGAATAGTTTAGTAAGTTAAAAATGGGTATTGACCATTTTTTTTTTCCAAAAGAACCAAGTATGACTTATTACGTCACACAATAAATCAGAGATGAAATTTCTTATGTGAAGAAAGTAGCCAGCTAAGTCTTTTGTATGCTCTCGAATCACAGGCATCATTATGATTTGTTCTGAGTTGACATCTTAAAAATTTTATGACTCAAGTACCATAAATAAACCACAAAATGCCTCCAAAGAGGAGAAAGTTTTCATTATGTCTTTATCACATAACAAGCCATCATTCAAGTGCAGACCTCAAACAAGAAACAATCATTCGTGAGTGACAAAGCTCCTGCATCTTCACATATATGACACCAACCTAACAATGTTGTTTAAAATGTAATTGAAATTCATGAAGGGTGTTAATGGACTTCTCTGATAGCGAGAAGTAACCTTAAGTGTTGAATAACTATGAATATTAACAACATTGATTTAAAATTTTCCCTATACGTTCTCATCAATTAAAATGCGTGTGCGCACGCATGAGGCAAACTTATTGCCAAACAACTAAAAGACCACTATAATATTTGAAGACAAATATTGACCACTACCCTTAGGACACTCGTTAAAGAATAAGAACAGGAAATTTTGTACTAAAAAGTGTTATTAATACACCCCAATGGGCATGATTTCCAATAAAAATTGTATATTTATTAATTTCTCAACCAATGTCCTTAAGGCATTAATATCAAAGATCCATAATGTAAATGAATATAGAAATCGAACGGGGAAACAAATCAGAATCCGTAGGGGTAAAAAAACTAAAATTACCTTCAACCCTGCTAACAGAATCTAAACCGCTGCCAAATCCACCTATACAGAAAAGGCCACGTAACATTAATTAGATAAATGTAAGAAATCAAAATTACATCTCAGTAACAAAAGACAAAAAACACTAACACAAACCTGATCCCCTGTACAAATAGCCAATGAGAAACAAACCTCCCTATAAAGTTGCAAAAACCAAATCAATTAGAATTCAGAAGAATCTCCAACAAAGAACACAAACCATTGAATCCATGGCACAACAAAAAAACTCACCACAACTACGAGCGCAACTGACAAAACCGGCGAAGACCTTGATTTCGAAGTGGAAAACAATCCACCCCCGCTGTCCCCGAACCTTCTAAAAGGATTCCCCGTTCTCCTCGACATCACTTTTCTCGATTCAGCTCTCTTCACGAACAGAACCACAAAGAATCGTTATTATAGTAATCTGCAACACAGAGAAGAAGCATGAACAAAGAGAAAATAGCACAATGCTACGCCAAAAACACGTTAGAAAAATCCAAATTACCGGAACACAGTTCTATAGAACTCGCATTGTGCAAATGGTATCAAAGGCTAGATCTGAATTGTGCGCATCACAAATAGAAAGAAGAGAGAGAAACAGAAAAACAGTGACTCGGTTCTGCTAATTTTCCCGTTGCCAAATAAAATAAAAATGGAGTATGGTATGTTCGAGTGTCGGTTGGTACTATCAACGGTGCCCAACCGATGATTAACAATGGGCCAGGGCTTATTGGACATGGGCTACTTGTCGACCCATTAGTGGCCCAATGTTAGAGGCTAAACCTGTTGATATGATGCCACGTCATGTAGAGGTGCTGCGTCAGATTAATAACCGAACCGGATCGAACCGGTTGTGGCAAATTCGATCAGCAGAATAGAAACCTCAAGCGGAGGAAAGAGTAGGAGAAATAAATGCTAATCGGAATTGAGAGAGAAGAAAAGAGTTTCGGAGGAGAGAGAGAGAGAAAGAGAGATGTGTTTGGATTGTGGAATAATTGGTTAACGGAATCATTGAATGAGAAATTGAGTTTGATTTAGAAATGAAGGAAGACGGAGGTGATCGGAACGAAGAGAAAGCACATGATATCAAGCTTTGGGGAGTTTTCCTCTTCGGCTTGATTAGCGCCACCGTTATCACCTTCTCTGTGAGTTCTTTGTATTCTTGGGGTTTTTCACCTTCAATTTCATTTTAGAGTGTCCTTCAAATCATCTGCGATTATGTTCCTTGTTTTTATTTTTTATTTGTTATTTTACTTTTATTTCTCTCTTTTGAGCGATCTTAGGGTTTGCATGATCAATTTTATTCTCGATTGCCATTTTGTAATCGTATTGTCATTTTTTTTACAATCCAATAATTCTCGTTCTCCTACAGCACGTTTTTTTTGTTGCTTGTTTCCGTCATGGGGTGAAGCAGTGATTGAATGAGTGATTCACTAAAATCGCTTATTCCTGATGGCAAATTTATTATTATTGTTAGTTGTAATCTTAATATTCTATGAACTACAACTATACAAGAATGATGTGCACAGAAATCACAATGAAACTGATGGTGCATGTTATTATTGAACTCTTTGTAGATGTCCAGATCGCAGTCTTCGTGGAAAGGAGGGAGTGGAAGTTCTTTCCGATCAGCTTTTCAAGAAGAAGCATGGAAGAGGTACAATAAGCGATTACAAGAGGAGTACGAGGAGGAGATGGAGAGAGTGGTGAGCTTTTTAGTATCATGTACTTCAATATACTGTGACTGAATCGTGGTATTTTATGATGAAAACCATTTTACTAAAATATTCGTTTATTATAGTAAGCCTAGCTAAGTCACGAAGAAATGTGATTTTTTGCTTGCTTAGATGTTTAATTGGTTTTTTAATGCTAAGCAGTTTGTCTTGAGACTTGAGTTTGGGTTGCTTTTTGTAGGAACGAATAAGGCGGATGCAAAGTGTGTTTAATAGAGAAAGGGATAAGTATAGAAGAAGCTATGAGAGCTGGACGGAAAATGGTCACGGTGCATATCAACAGAATTTCCAAAGAGATGATTGGTATTGGAAGGCCGAAGCATCCTTCAGAGAGCACTGGGCCAATTATCAACACACTCCAAGACAGAGTGGAAACTATTCCTTATCACATCACTACTCTGTTTTGGGTCTTGACAGGTACTTACTTAAAAGAGGAGTGGTAGGAACCACTCTCTAATACACTCTTTTTAACATATTCCTAGGTTTTGGCTAAATTTGGTTGAAAATACAAAAGTATGAGAGAGAATCATTAAATTAGTAGTGAAAAAGAGTGAGATTCACATAATTTTTGTAATTTTCAATTAATTTTAACCAATAACTATAAATGAGTTAGAAAATGTGTTGGTAACATTTCTCTACATATAAATATCATATGTTATTTTGTCAGGTGGCTTGTATCAGCAGTAGATATATCAGGAAGTGATAGGTACTAGATTGAAAGAATAGGAAGAAAGAGCCAATCCCCTTACAACCAGAAGGTATTCTGAAATTCTTGGAAATTAAAAAGAAGCAACAAACAAAAATATCAGAGGAAAATCAAGAGACCCTCTAGAGAATCCCAGCCTTAGGAACAGCACTACAGATACCACCCTCTACAATATACTCCCTCTTTTTGCTGTTGTGACCCCATTTATCACATAGCACCCATTCTTTTAGGATCGCTGCTTTCTCTTTGTCACAGCATCTCATTATATTCATCTTTCCCTCTCTGAATCCTAATTAACTCCACTTTTGGCCCATTACTTATCACCTTGCTGTCACTTTCTAGAATAAACATGAGATATGAGCGTAACATAATGCTGTAATAATTGAAGATTATATTCCATAGTTTCATTTATATATTGAAATTCAAAATGATTTAACTTTGATCTTATTTACACAATCAGCACTTGTTTGAAAGTTTGTTAAACACTTGTTTGAAAATTTGTTAAAAGCTTCTATACATGTGAGACCTTAGTTCCTACAATGATCTGGCACTTTCTTGTTTACTTGTTTATCAGAATTAGACTCTCTAATTTTCTGTATTTTAATATATAATTCTTAAGGTAAAATAGTTTTCATGTTTTATATTAAAGTCACGTATAGCATTTAGTGTTAGACGTTTAATCTTTTCCTTTATAATATCAGATACAGGCTTGTATAAAATGTGATTTTGATAGAAAACACTCTACTTACGTATTGATTGTCTATTAGGGAGCACAAGCTAGCGCAATTCATATTGTTAAAGAGAAGCGTTAACAACACTCTCTAATATACTCTCAATTATTGGCTCAAATTTATTAGAAACTATGGAAGTATGAGTAAGAATTATTAAATTAGGAGTGAGAATCATTAAATTAAGAGTAGGACCCACATTTTTTTTTTGTAGTTTTTAATGTTAGCATTTCTCATTGTTAAAATATGAAAACCATGTTGAGAGGAAGGAAATGTCTCGCAACAAGAATATTTGAAGTAAAGCTATCATATGATACATCTGGAGGGTCAGTAATGAGGTATCCTATTTTAAGCAGTATGTGATTATGACCCAATAAAAACGTATGTGATTATGGTATCTGTTGATACTTGATGGCTGACAGACCATTATTTGTGAATAAAAAACCATGCATGCATCGTGTATCATTCACCTAAGAAGTTAGCAATAGCGTGCTTGTTTTGCATTTGTGATTAACTATTAAACGTTCCTTTTTTTATGGATCTCAGGTTTAGGACAACGCCATATACAGATGCTGAGATTAAGGTAATTTCTCTTTTTATTATAATCGCTTTGCACATTACTGAATGCTTTATTAGCAATATGTATTGCATATGCATTGATAAAGAGAGTGATTTATGAACTATGGTGATAGTATTTTATCTATTTTTCTTATCCATGTTTCCAATATAAGAATGCCTGTTTGACAGATTGATAGGATTTGATGGATGATAGCTTTAGCACCATTTTTATTTCTTAAACAACTAGTTTCTGTATCATGATGTTGGGAATTAGTAAAATCGTGTGAAAAAAATTGCATGTACAACATTTTAACTATTTTGAATGACCTCCCTATTGAGAGTCTGCTCTATTTTTCATTCACATAGTACGGTGATCAATCTAGCAAATCCTATGATAGGGTGCCAGAATTCCTTCAGAAGTTTCTATAGAATAAAGGAGTTTGTATCCCTCATATTCAAACTATAGATGTTTATGTATGATGGGGCAGCAAGTAATCCATAAACTCCTGATAGTATAAGACTTTCTAATTTCTATAACAATATATTATTTGCAGCAAGAATCTACTTTCAGTTCCAACTTTTATACCTTGATTTTCAACATAATATGCCTAAATCATTGTTTTTTTTGTTATCTGTATTGGTTTATTAGGTGATTTTCTTCATTTTATATTTGTTTATCTTTTTTTTTTATCATAGACAGCATTTAGGACCAAGGCAAAGCAGTATCATCCTGACCAGAACCAAGATAATAGAGGTAGGCTTTTGCAAGTTATTATAAAGATCTTTTTTTCTTGAATCATCGCATTGCTGATTTTTAGAGTGTGAAAATGATGACAGAGGCTGCTGAGGCTAAGTTCAAAGAAGTAATTTGTTCATATGAGGCCATACAAAAGGAAAGAAAGAACCAGAATCTGTAATTGCCCAACTCTGCCCGACAATCCTGGAACCTTGAAGGATGCGAGGTATTCAAAACAATCATCAAAGTTTCTCTTTGACTTCATTGAATTTTCATTCGCTAAAATATGATTCTGCTGCTAGTAAATTTTAGGCAATCATCACATGATAATGCTGGCGACGTGCTGTATTATAAAACTGCTAACCTTGGACGCGTTGAAAAAAATTTTCTTGGAACTCTATAGAACGGATACATATTTGATTAGTAAGTATTGTAACCAGTCGTCCATGGCCTCTACAAATATGGTTTAAGTAGGGTGATTATGTTTACACAATTATTCATTTCTTGGACACTGTTGGGACCTCTCGGGGGAATTCTTCTATAAACTTGCTATACACAACTATACTAGGCTAACTTTTTAATATATAGAAAGGAGCAGAAACGCCAAAACACAAACTTAGGAGCTAGGCGTGTAACCCAACCGCCACCGTCTTGCCACACCAAAATCTTTTTTTTAGTTTAGGAGCAAATAGACACGAAGTAATTTTCACACTTTCTCTGTCAGCTCCTAGATACGACTGAACGCACTTAATCATTTTCCGAACGATCCAGATATGTTAAACCTCCCATATTTTGAAATGAAAAGATAATTTACCCATTAAATAAGGTTAAGTATGAGAAATTATTTACATAAATTTGCTGTTATGAGTGTTAAAATCTATGCTATAGCACATAATTCTATCGATACACAGTATATTATTATATTTTATAATTAGAATTTAAAATATTTGTAATTAAGTTAAATAATACAATTTGTAATGTTTTACAATTAGGAATTGGATTTTTTTTTAATATGGGTGTAGTACACTATTAAATATTTTGAGTAATGCTCTTTTTTAAGTTTTTTTTGTTGATGTTAATACTATAATAGCATTCATATTTACTCGTTGTGAAACAAGCACATTATACGAGATCATATTCACGTAAACTAAAATATGGGTACAAATTTAGATGTGGGTATATCCAGCGGTAAGGGTATGAGTATTGAAATTATTACCGGCACAGGTAATGCTATGTTGTAGTTGTTAGTGCAATTTATCAATTAAAATTATATTTTTAATAAAATATTTAATAATTTAATGTTATTACAGATTATTGAAATAAAGTTATAAATTTAATTGATAAAGAGCACCAACAATAATTAAACAAATGTACTTAAGTTTTGTCTTATTATTGTAATACTTTGTATATCCTCTAATCTTTAAGACATTAGATGAATCACAACTATTCATCTAGAAAGGGTATCGAATATCTTCTTGAGATTAAGGGTAACATAGCAAGCATTTAAAACTTATCTTTCGTCGTTACTAAGAAAAGTACTCCTCATCTCCTATTTTTCTCTTTTCTCACGCATAATTAATCTGCATAAACACTAAGTTTTGGCAACGCTTCAAAAATTAAGTCACCCATAGCAACTCCATGCGAACCATAACTCCCAATAAAATCCACGTAAGCTATGAAAACTATTACTAAGTTCCAAAAATTATTTCTAAAAATCAAATTGCAAGTCCAACAATCCCTTACTTTACCAAATTATCATTAGTCCCAAGACTTTAAACTACCACTACCATTAGAACTCAATCAAGCATGTGCCGATCACCATCACCGACAAATTTGCCACAATCTTGTGATTCTGTCCAGAAATGTCACTCTCGATCACAATATAAATTACATGATCCCATTCATCAATAGATTTGATAGTGGAGGCACCATTGATATCAATAGGGTTTACATGAATAAAAGAGGAAAAGGGAGAAGAACTTGTGGTTAGTTTGTAAAGTGAAGAGTAAATAAATTGTAAAGTTGGGTTCATTAGTCAAGTTGTAAAAATGGAATTTGCTACCCCAACTGTTGGCTTTATTGTATTTTTATCCTATCATACCCAATGACATGAGTCATTATGAATTTTTCTTATTGGCTTTGATAGGGATGGAAATTACTTTGACTTTAGGGATAGATTTGTTAATGTAGGAATATTCTATAATTATTATTTCCTATTATATCTAGACATCAATATATTTATGGTATATAATTATATTTCTAATTTAGATTAGACAGTTAGGAAATAGAATATTTTATGGTTAATTTTTGTAAATGACTTTGTATTATTTATTTTGGAGAATGGAATGAAAAAGGCATCGAAGGCAAAATTAATTGACATTATATCATGAGTCACTTGCTCCATATTGTAATTGTTTCAATGACATTTTTGTCAGCTGCTCTTGTTTTTGGTTTGTGCGTGTGATTTCGCTCGTCCCTGATTCTGGTTCTATGACACAACTTGCTCTAGTTTCTGGTTCGTGTCCCAATTTCTAGTTTGTGTTTGTGACTCTGCTTGCTCTTGGTTCGCTGCTCGCTCTTGATTTGTGACTTTTCTTGCCCCTGTTTGTGAGTTTGGTTTTAGTGTTCCAATTGTTGGTTCGCCATATTCTTCCTCTTGCAATTATTCATTTCTCAATATCGGATACATGGCTATGGGAAATTTTTGTGTTCGCTTCAACAACAAGAACTACACTACTTGGGAATTTCTGTTTGAAATGTTTGTAAAAGGGAAAGGGATATGGGGACATGTTGATGGTTCTTCTGCAGCCCTAAGGTAGCCCAATTTTTTACCAAAATTAAAACTGTATGCATTGATTTTGGCGGGGAGTATCTTTCTCATGAATTTCAAGAGTACTTGCAACATGGCATCATTTTTCAATGCTCATGCCCCTATACACCTCAACCAAATGGCGTTGCAGAACGAAAACAAAGCATCATTTGCTTTATTTCACACGGTCCTTACTCTCTGAAGCCTCTATTCCACTTAAATTCTGGGATGAAGCCTTATCAACAACTGCCTTTTTGATTAATTGTCTTCCTTCTCAGGTTATTGGGCTTGAGTCTCCTTTCTTTTATTTGTTTCATTCTCATCCTGATTATCATGATTTTCATCCATTTGGTTGTGTTTATTTTGTCTATTTACCTCCTCCTGGCATAATCTGTCTAGTGTGTGTTTTTTTAGGTTATAGTATCACTCACATGGGATTCTTGTGTTATGATGAAACAACTTCTTGTATTCGTATTCTTCATAGTGTAGTTTTTTTTTTTCAATCATCAATATTATTTTCAAAGTCCTTCCTTAGCCTTTAATGGTTTTGTTGCTCTTCCTCAATTTTCTAAAGTCTCTCATCTTATAGAATGCTTCAAACTAGGTCATGTGTATGTCAAACATTGGCCTGCACCACCCCTTTCTGGTGTTGCTCCGCCATCTGAACCTATCTTATTATCACAATGTCAATCAAGACAAGTCATCCATCCGTTGGATACGTATGAATTTGGATCTATATTTCTTGTTGCTACTTTATCTAACACATCTATTCCTACATGTTACTCACAGGCAATTAAGGATGCTCGTTGGGCGATGACAATGCAAGAGGAGTTCCAAGCACTTCAAGAGAATTTCACATGAGACATTGTTTCTTGCCCACCTAATGTGAAGCCCATTAGTTGCAAGTGGATGTGTTCTGTGAAATTGAATTCTGATGGCGATCTTAATTGTTACAAGGCTCAGTTGGTTGCTTTGGGTAACAAACAACAGTATGGAGTGAATTATGATGAGATATTTGCCCTCGTAGTAAATATGACTACCATTAGAACAATCCTTTCTCTTGGTGTCTCTTAACAATGGCAACTTCACTAAATAGATGTGAAGAATATCTTCCTTCATGGTGATTTGATTGAAGATATTTATGAGTCCTCTTCAAGACTTGTTTTCTTCCTCTTCCTCTACCAATGTATGCAAGTTTAAACGCTTTTTATATAGTCTACGACAGGCTCCTCGAGCATGGTTCAAAAAGTTTTGATCCACTCTTCTTGGATTCTCCTTTGCTCATAGTGAATAAAATTCTTCCTTATTCATTCATCATATAGAAATTGGTTTTTTTTTTTTTTTCTCATTTATGTTGACAATATGGTCATTAGCGGTTCTAATAATGCATCCATCCAACATCTTAAAGAGCAGCTTAACGCCTCCTTTCATATGAAAGACTTCGATAATCTTCACTACTTCTTGGGTCTTAAGGTTTATAGGAATTGCAAAGGTATTTTTCACCATAAATATACTGAAAATTTATTTTTTTTTAGCAACTTTCACTCTACTACCTCAATAGATACTCCTCTCAAGGTTAATGTGAAATATTATTGTGATAATGGTAATCTTTTATCTAATCCTTTACTATATTGATAATTGGTGAGTAGCCTCAGTTACTTGACTATCACTCGCTTGGCATAGCATCTCCAGTGCAAGAAGTGAGCCAATTTAATTGTGTCCTAATATTCTGTGATTCATCATTGGATTGCGTATGTTTCTTGGGCCTGCGCTAATTTCTTGGAAAGGTAAAAAAAATCTCTTAAGTCCTCTACTGAATCTGAGTATCATGTCATGTCTATGGTTTATTCAGAAATTATTTAGCTTTATAAACTTTTAGTTGAGCTTCGGTTCCCTCATAAAGATACAACGCCTCTTCGTGGTGACAACACCAGTGATATTCACATTGTTGTCAATAGAGTTTTTCACAAGCATCCTAAACATATTGAAGTGAATTGTCGAGATTTTGAATAATCATATTATCTCTTTTTTTTATGTTACTTCACAACTTCAACTATTAAATATCTTTATTAAAACAGTTTCTCGCCCATAACATTAATTTCTTATGAGCAAATTGATACTTCCTGACAAACTCTATCAATTTGAGGGAGCATTCATGTAAAAATATTCTGTAATTATTATTTTTTATTATACATTGTATTTAGACATTAATTTATTATGGTGTATAATTATATTTTTAATTTAAATTAGACATTTAGGAAATAGAATATTCCATAATTAGTTGTTATAAATGACCTTGTATTATTTATTTAGGAGAATGAAACGAAAGAGACATCAAAGCCAAAATTAATTGACAAGATTTGTTGGCTAATTTAAAAGACCATGCAATATAGTAAATCTTTAAACAAGTTTTGAGATTTGATCAGATTTATAAAAGACTAGGGTCTAGTTTGAGTAAATATTTAGATAAGTTAAGTTTTTATAGGAGAAAAAAATTAGTATAATTTTTTTGAAGTTAGAAGTAATTTTTATTTTTTTTATTGTTTTTAAAGCTCTCATTTAATTTTTTAAAATTTAAAAGAAATAAGTAACTTTTAATTTATGAAAAAACAAACTAGTTTTTTTATCCTATTTTTTTTCTTACAAAGAAGTTTATCCAAATTGAGTTTAAGTCAAGTTATATATATATATATATATATATATATATATATATATATATATATATATATATATATATATATATATAATTTAGTTAAACAAGGCATGCTTAAGTCTTAATTTTTTTCAAAACAAAAACAATAGACCTCTGAACGGTAAAACTTTACCTGAAATATTTCATTCCTAAGTTTAGATATTTATTGAAATAAATTAAAAGAACTTGTGGGAACTGAGAGATATTTTAATAAACTCTTAAATACATTCTAATGGCTTTCACATAAGCAAATATGCCTAAAAGTTTAAATAGGTCAATTGAGTATATGATCATAAATTATTTCTATAAAAAGATTAATGCAATAGTTTTCATTTTTATTATTATTGATTAACTTATTTATGCTAAAGAAATTTTGAATGATCAAACTGACTTTTTTATTAACTAATTTAATATATATATGAGAAAAAAATCTTTTTGTAAGTCTAAAAACTCTTACACTCAATCTAAATTTTTCGTTTAACTTAAATTTAACAGCCAGTAAAATAATAAATTGTAACCTAAGATAGAAGTTAAATAAAATGCTCAAATTGAGTGTAAGAATTTTTAAACTTATATCGATATAAGAAGAAGTCTAACTTAAGCTTGATGCGAGTTAAATCATTGGACTTTTGTCAAGTTAGCTAAACTATTTTCATTCTCGTTATACCTAACATCATTAAAGATCAGATCAATCTAAAACTAGAAAATATGTTAAAATTTGAACACTTTACATAGTTAAGTTATAAATTTTTTAAATTAAAAACTAAAATAAGACATTTTATTACATATTATCTGAATAAACTTTATTAATGTAAAACTATTATGATATTCATTACGTGTTATATTAAATAACTAAGTTTTATCATTTATTCCTAATTTACAAGAAACTGTTTTCGAATAATATATGTAACTATGGGTCAAGAGCAACTTAAAAACTCAAAACTTGACTAAAAAATTTTAGTATATTTAATTTTTAAAACTGTAAGAATATGTTTGAAAAAGAGTTTTTAAAGAAAAAACGGAGGAGATGACATATTTTTTAACTTTAAATTAAAAAAATTATATATTATTTATGATAAAAATATATATTAATATATCAATTTATATCTTTTTATTTTAAAAAATATTAATTTTAAATATATTTGTATTAAAAATATAAATTTTATTCTTCCTTTAAATAACTAAAGAAATTCGACTTACAATTGTTTATGATTCTTTGAGCACTTCTAGTTTAATTCTTAACCATACTTAAACAATTGAACTAACTAAAGAAATCTGACAGTGCCTGTAAGTATAATCAATCAAAATTTACCATACTACCACAATAACTTTAATATCAACTTTATTATCATTTATAATTATGTTAATACATATTACATTTATTTTATTAGTTGAGTTTATAGCCCGGCACTAATGCAAAAATTACTCAAAAAGTTGAATATACATGCATTGATAATGGACAAGCACTTCCCTTACTTTTCTTATAAGACTTGTCTAGGTGTTAATAATTCAATTTTTATTTTTTTTTAAAACAAGGAAGAAATTTAAATTTTTGGCAAGCTGCATCTTTAAAAATATACCTAAAAACATTCAGAATTGGTAAAAACATTAATAAGACAAGCAGTTGGCAGTTTTGACCCTAGGACCTTTCCGAACAGCATTTGGCTTATATATGATTTTACAATGACAATTAAAATCAAACTCACTTGTTTAAATGCTTTACATAATTTTGCTGAGAGTTATTAAGATCATGGACTTGATTTCTGGTATAGGGACTAGGGAGAAAGATAGAGATCATAAATGCACTTCTAGCATTGTACTACACACTACAAAGAATACACACTACGAAGCCAAAATGTTTTTACAGATCTACGAGCATCACCTTCCCTCAAATGGAGTATGTGACACAACTAGCGCATCTTGAGAGCACCTTGATTTTTCTGAACGCATTCACTGAAACTCACTTTTCTTCAACCGGAGGAGTTCTGTAATAAGCTGGGACAGTTGCAGGGAAAAACATCTGACGAATCCCCTCCGCCTTAATTATGGGGAAGATTATTGCAGATGCACTCTACAAAAGAAAAGATGGGTTTTTCGTAGTTAATTTCCCTCCTATTTATTCAGGGCAAAAAAAGATTAATTAAAAATAATAGAATAGTACTTACAGAGATTAATCTGGCTCCAATCCACAGTCGATTAGGTGAAGGAAATGGAAATAATAAACGGCCAACACCATATATTGCAACAGCAAAGAAATGGAGAACCAAGCTCAAGGGGCGAGGGTTTAATCCAGAAAGTAATGAAACTGGTCCTTCCGAGAATAGGCCTCCAAGGCTCAGATAATCAAAGCAAGCTTGGCGCATTTCCTTCCTTGCCAGATCTGGGGATGCACAAAAAACCTTGTAAAGTGCTCCAGCCAACGTATTTATAGTGGATGCCACAGGCTGCAATTTGAAAGAGTGACATTAGCTTTATATGCTTTAATGGGTTAAGTTCTGCTCCATCTTAAAAATTAGATAATAGACCAAGCTAGCATTACCTTACGCAAGGTATAAAACGATTCAAGGTATTTACATAGTGTGGATGAATCATTCAGGTCACGCAAAGGCCTGAGAAGATTTCTCAGCACCACAATATCAGACAATGCTACAGTCATGCCACCCCCTGTTAGTGGATGCCGCATGTTGAATGCATCTCCCATCAGAAGGGCTCCAGGAGTAGGAAGAGGATCTGCAGGCATGCTTCTGTTTGGCATTGTCCTTATGCTGCCTTTGTCCACTGCAGCGATGAAGGCATTATAAATCTCGGGAGGAACCTGCAACAATTTGCCACTTCATCATCATCTAACGGACCAATAAATGTGAATGTGAACAAGATTCTGCACTGAATGAAAGAAGGGTAATCGCATGCCAAGGTTAAAAAAGAATTTACAGTACTTAGAGCATAAATGGGTACCTGTGGAGCCACCGTTGTCTTCAAATATTTTTCCATTTCACCATTTGAAATAGAAGGAACCTTCTGACCAGGGACATCAACCAGACAGCGAACCTCTGTACTACTTATAGGATAGAACAGAATTGGCGAAGGATCTCCCAGTATGACGTGGCCATGATTTGCACATGGAAGTTCACAGTTCTCTAAAACTAAACCAACAAAACATGAGGGAATATCTACCTGCAAATGGAGCATTGCAAAATATTATTAATTCAGAATTTGACAGAACGTTCCTTCCTACAATCACTCTGAAGAAGTTGACTGATTGTCCCTTAGGATTAAAGCAAAAAATAATAATAATTTGGTATGGTTGTTGGTTAGATTATGGGAAGAAGTTGACTGATTTGACAGTGCAAACTCTGTCACAGAATTAAGCTGAAAGGAATTCTCACCTTAGGATTACAAAGAGAACGACGTAAGTTTGAGAAACAGCCATCACAAACAATGGTAAGAGGAGCATATGCTGTGAATTCCTGACCATCTTTGGTCTTGTATTGCACTCCTCTAATTGTCCCTCTCTCTTCAACTAGAGAAGTTACTGTTCCTTGCTCCAATCGTACACTGCGAAATATTTAAAAAGAAAAAAGAAAATACCTTTAGATCAATAGAATAACGAAAATAACATTTACAATTCTATATTATTTTTTATTGTATTATAAGAATTTATATCAATTGGTTGTCCGTATGATGAAGATATGATCAAATACTAGGATACAGAAGCTAATAGCATAACTACTTCCTATTGGTTCAAGTAACATGATTAAAATATCCAAACAAATAAACTCAAATGGGTTTCATCATCCATGCAATCCCTAATCTCTTATCGCTTTCTTATATATAATAAACTAGAACTAGTAAGGGAAGGATATACAAGCAAATACTATAAATCCACAAAGTAATAAATCAATACTTGGGAAGGGAGGCAGCCTTCTCCCGCATCCTCTGAATAAAGCGCCCATTGTGAAAGCTTCTGCCAGCAACATCTGAGTGAAACTTCTCAAGGGGGTAAGAGAGACGAGTATGTTTCCCATCCTTGAAAAGAGCATAACCAAACACTTGCTGGGCATCAATTTTCTCCACACAATCTGCAGTGAAACATGAGACGGATCATTTGTCATGGATCCATGATCAGCCACAATCTAGAACTACAATAAACCGTTTCCACATAGTTAATATTTACAATACCTTCAAGTCCCAGCTCAATTAATTTGAGATAGCCCCCAGGTTGTAGCAACTCTCCCACAATTCGGTCAGGCTCACTCAGATCTCTTTCAATGACATGTACTCGTCGCCCATCCTACATAACACATAATATTTATTAAGTCAACACTCATCTTCTTGAGCAGAAAACAGTACTCAACCTACCACAAAATTCGTAATAGTCAGAAAAGATATGTATGTCCTGAATTTCACTGATCAAGAACATAACACAACACAACACAAACAAAACATGTTACTGACAATATAAATAAATGATCAACCTAGGAAAGATGAGTGCTGACTGCTGAATAACCGAAATAAAGATCCATCCTCATATGTGATCTTATAGCAGACAGTATATCTAAAAAGTATGACAATAGAACCAAACCAAGAATCTAAAGAATGTTAAACAGAATTGTCAGTAACATGCAATAAAGTAAAAAACCATAATCCCATGAGATTTCGAATTGCAAAAACAAGTAAACTGCCCCTAAATTAACACATATTCAACTGAAAACTAAGTATTTATAGCTTCCCACAAGAACATATCATCATCATATTCATACGCATGGAAATATTAGACTCCACCTTGATATATTAAACGAAATAAAATTTCACACTTCAATTTTCAAAACTAAAAAAAAAAAAAAAAGTGCAAAATTTTCAAAACGTTCAATTCCATATCCACGCCACAACCATGTGATCGCCGTCAACAACGAATAGTATATCTAATGTCGTCATTTTCATTCGACAGCTTTATTTCCATTGGTGAAACATACTTTTCATAACCTTTCCTCTCTCAAATACATTCAAAATTTCCAACACATGAAGAATTGCAACAACGAATAATTTTCGCTAATAACCGCGAATCTCCTCGTAATTTCGAAAAGCTCAAACAGATAAAACCAAAGCCATAATTAATTATTCATAACATCGAGAATCACATGCAAGACGAATGCATCAACAACAAAACAAGCCGTTAAATAAAAAAATACCTTGCCGAGAGTGTGAGCCAAAGCGGCGCCAGCGACGCCAGCTCCGACAATGATGACGTCAGCATCACCGTTGCTATTCGCCGATCTGCATTCTCCGGCAACGGTGGTGACGCTCTCCGACAATTCAATCCTCTTTTCCGGCGACGCGCGAGTGCTCTTTCCGGCAAAAACCAAACTGTAGAGAGCGAATAGACTCAGAACGGAGCACAGAATCCAACCGAACACGTAGGGATCCACCATTTTGGAATGGAATCGGAGAAAGAGAAGGTGTTGGCTCTCTCTCTAGTTTCTCTCTCTGCCTCGCTAGCAGAGGAATTTGGAATGGGTTCAGTTGCTGTAAATGAAGTTGAAGGAGAGGGTTCGCCTTTTATAGGACATGCGAAACGCGAGTCTCATCGTTTACGACGATCACGGGGGCATCACATTACATTAGCTGTATCTGAACAACACTACAAAAAAAACAACAAAAAAATACGCAGAGTTTTGCTAACCAATACAAGTTTTTAACTCATAAGCCAAAGGTTTAACCAAACAAATAACTAATTAAAAATTACTTTTAAAAGAATTAAAAAATCATTTTTAATACAAATTTTTGTTTGTGGAATATTGTGATATGCTAATTATCTAGGTTCGGCAGAAGCATATGTTAAATCGCTTGTCCACATAGCTTATAGAGTAGATTGAAGCTAAGTTAGGTTAGGGTTATATATTAATAGGTTAAAATAATGCTCTAAAAGTATTTAATTAAAAAATAATTTTAAATATTTCACAACTTATTTTAAGTTTAACACATGTATTTTATTGAAAACTCAAGTTAATTAATTTGTGTATAAATTTACACCTACTAATCTATTTGATATATTAATTTTTTATTATTTGAAAATTTTATAATAAAGTAGACTTTAAAAAAGTAATTCAAATATAAAAAAATAGTTGATATGAAACAAATAGGTCAAATTTAAAAATTAAATTTAAGAGTTATTTAAATCTCTAATCTTATAGAACTAAACTCAACTTCACTTGTTTTTTTTATATATATATAATTTTTTAATTTTCTATTAGACCATCAAGAGACTTCTTTTGCTATATTATTGTCTTAAAGTACGAGTTAATATTTATTAAATTTAAAATACATCATAAATAAAAATAAAAATACTAATTAATATCTCTATGATACTGATAAAATATAAAAAAAATATTATTAGTATATTTCTGTTATTTTATAACTTTTAATTAATTATTAGAAAAAAAAAATAGTTTCCCGCTAATTTGCGCTGTTGCGTGAGCATGGGACGACGGACGACTATTCTCGCGTGCTTTGACTACTTTCCTCCATATTTAGTCTCAGAATGAACATTGTAATTCGTCGCTGACGTAAGCTGACAAGGAATTGAGAGCTGGAAATTTTAGTGATGACTAAGTTGTTATTTAATTTACATTTTTGCAAAGACATAATCTGCCAAGTTACAAGATAGAGATGTGAAATTACGTAATGGAGGAACCAAAGCCATCTTAATTAAGTTGGATTTTGTTTGGGATGAAATTTATTGAGTTAAAATTTAGATATTTATTCTGGCAATAAAATATTAATCATGTATTTTATTGCTAAATAAAGTTTTATGATAAATTCATTGTACTACTCAAAAATAAATTTTATTAACAATATTAACATTTTTTAAATAATAAACAATTTCTATTTTTATGTATTAGATGTGAGTAATTATTATTAAATGAAGACTTTTTTTATTGAAACGATTTTAAAGAGTTTTTTAAAAATTATCATTCTCTTTGTTATGTTTGGTATTTTTTTTATATCAAGTATTTAAATTTTGAATTTTATATTTTAAAATTTATTTTATTTAATATAATAAAATATTTATATTTAAAAAATATTAAATTTAAAATAAGTATATAATACATTTTTATTTTATTAAAAAATTATTAATGGTAATAATATAGGAAAAAAACTCATTAATTAAAAGTATGCTATAGCACTTTTATATTCAGACACCATAAATTTGACTTTGATTATTGGTCCATCAATACCAGCGTAGAAAGAAACAATTACATAAGGTGGAAACCGTTGGTTTGACTTGGATTTTCTTCGTAGCATTTCGTTGTCAATGATGAAAATTTGGCAAATAGTGGGGTAGAATCTTCACTTATGCTTGACTTACATTAAGTTTAAATTAAATTAAATTTATCTATTAAAACAGTTAACATATTTAAAAAAATTATTTAATTACAACTTTCTATATACGGGAAGGAAGCATGTTGGCAGAGGAATAAATTTGCTAATTATCTGTCTAAGCTAGCAATTTTTTTTAAAAAAAGTAACTAATATAAAAATACTAAAAATTACTTTTACTAATACTTTTACCTTTATAAAAGTATTGATAAAAATCCCTTTAACAAGAAGCAGTGCATTGGTTGTATTTACACAAAAATCAGAATCAACCCGCATTATTAATTTGGTGTTAAAAACTATACTGGTTTTTGAAAAAAGAAAATCAGTTTAGTTTTATTAATTACATATTTTGGAATTTATAAATTAATTTATTCTTGAATAAATTTTTAATGGAATAAAACTAACATTCTACACAAAGTCATAAACACCACGATGAGTCAATGATCTTATTTTGACACAGAATTTTTCATATTGTTGCAATTTTTCATACTGGAAATTGCCCTAGTAAGAACCATAAGTCTTGACTTTATAAAAGGACACTAATCAAAGACTTTTAAATATTCACATCTCATTGTCTTCTTGAACTTGTGTAGCCCGTTGATAATAAAAAATATAAACACACCTTATATAAATTATATTAAAACATTTACAAACTTAAGCATTAAAGAATATGATTATAATTAGCTGAACAAATGAAATCTAATTGCAGCAAGAAAAAAAAAAAACATTTTATCAATCATTCGTTAAAAAAGAATAACATCCAATATATAAAGTGAGAAAAAAAAAGTTAGATCCATTAATATCCACTTTCAAATTTTAATATTTATATTACTTAATAACTGTTTTTTATAAAATATAAAATTAACTAATTTAATCATTATTTTAAAAGTAAATTAATTTTATAAGATTTTATAAAAAATAAAATAATAAATATTTTATCATATTACATTATCTTAACATGTAATATATTTTTAAAATATAAAAAATATTAAAATTTAAATAATATACTCATAAATATTGAAATTATATGAAATTTGATATATATGATTACGATGATTCAGCACATTGTACATGAACATATATTTAATTGAAATCTTAATTTATAAACCTTAACTATAGAAGATAAACAAATAATTAGATGCAATAATAATTTACAATAAATTTTTTATATTATTGATTACTTATATTGTATTTTATATTATTAAATATTTTTTATTTATATTTACATATTTAATGAAATTATTTTTTTAAATTAAACTATTTATTTAGCACAGAAAAATTCATTTCATATTAATTTAATAAAAGAAACATAAAATATTCAATAAGAAAAAAAATAAAAATTCAATAAACATAAAAATGAAATAAATAAAATTTAATATGATTCAATAAAATAATAGATTAAAAATTAAAGTATTAGAAAAAAATTATATAACACTTTTAATGAAAAAAATTAATAATGTGTATAAGTTATCTCTATGTTTTTAGGTAATTAATTGTTGAGAAATATATACATGTTGGTATTTATTATTAGATAGAATAATAAGTAAATGAAAGAAAAGAAAAGAAAATATAATTAATTATATTAAAAAATAATAAATATAAAAGTAAGTAAACTACAAACGTGAAGTATCAAAATTCTTGTAATTGTGAATGTACTTTAACTACATCTAAGGAAATGATGAAGAAAATATAAAATAGGGGATTGCACTTGATCCATATATTGACCAAATTAATTTACATGATCCATGCGTTCTGCGTGTAAAGCATGGTATGTTTTTTATACTTTATTTGGTAATTGTTAGTTGTTCAATTAGTATTAAATAATAAGAATCTTTAAAAACAAAACCAAGGGCAACAATTCAATGGGCTCAGTATACTTCCAAAAATTAACATAACCTAATAATTAAACCCAATGGGTTGGAATGACACGTGTGACATTGCATCCACCAAACATGCATGGACAAAATGTAAAATAAAGGGACAAACTTTTAAGCAGTAATTTTAGTTGTTATTAAGGATTCAAGGGAGAAAATTTTCAAATAAAAAATAAATTTTAAAGTTTTTGGGGTATTAAGTAATACAATTTTTATTTAATATTTTAATTTTGATTTTTTAACAAACGCTAAAGTTAAAACACCCATTAACAAGACTTAAAATTAAAGCTCAGTGCTCACAAATAGAGCCTAAGATATTCAATAACAATCATAAACATAACCAGATTAATATAAAAGTTCTTTCACTGTCATGTGATATTTTCTAATTAAACTTTTTCTGTTATATTGTTACACAGTTTTTTCTCATGTCCCTTGTTTTAAATTTTTATTATTATATTTATCTTTTATTAATTATTTATTTACTTTATTTTAGTTAAATTATAAATTTTGGGGGATGTATTAGTTTAGGATTTTATAAGATTTTAAAAGACTTTTTTTAAGAAAAAAATTATTTTTAGTATATAATCAGGATTTTATTTCACTTAAAAACAATATAAGTGGTATTCAATATGATTTTTTAAGATTTTTTAAAGAATCGATTAAAATCAATTAGTATTCATTTGAGACTTTTTACAACTTAAAAATAATTTATTAGTATTAAAAAAATATAAGAATTTTAAAGGATGTATTAGAGGGATCTTGAAGAACTTGTTAGTGGTATTTATAAATACCAAATTCATAAAATAATCTCATCCAAATCTATCAGATTTTGTAGAATTGTTTGAAGTGACTTTTCAAGTGTTTCAAAAATTTTCAAATGAATTTTTCATCTATTTTTTTCTATGCTCCTGTCTTTTCCATTTTGTTTTCTGTTAATAATACTGCACTCCTGCTTATATATAATATCATATTATTATTCCTATTTCATTCTCCTATTTTGTGAAAATGTAAATGATAGTATCATTAACTTACTCTATTTTGTTCTATTTAGTTGAGTTTGTTTTTCATATATATAATATAGAAAACGCTTGAAATTTTAATTTTTAAGTAGTAATTTTTTGATAACACGTGTCAATAAAAGAGAAAGAAAAAAGTTAAAATTGTTGATTTTGATATAATAATCTCTACAATCAACTGTAGATCTTCAAATAGTTAACTAACACCTTTAACTGTTAAATTTGAGATATTTATCTATATTATATAGCATCTTTTTAATTGAATAAATGGATGTTTAAATATCTAAAATATAGAAATAATAATGTATACTATATATATATATATATATATATATAGAGAGAGAGAGAGAGAAGTTAAGCTTTTTACTGGGCTATAGTATTATTTTTTAATTATATAAGTACCTATTAAGTGAGATATAAATGTAATAAGTATTTTTATCCATAATTATTTATATAACTAGTTTTCAACATATGTTGTTTCAGTAATTTAAATGGGAGATTCATAAGAAAATAATAAAGAGAAAAAAAATTATGAAACTTAGACGAAGGAGGATTCAGATGAATTATTACAGCTGATAGTGAATGCTATAAAAAGTGGAGTGCGTGATGTTAATGGGTCAATTAGCAAACTAAATGTGGAAAGAGTCATCCTTCATCATCTCAATGCTAAAATTAAATTTTCTAGAATGTATAATCATTACTTGAGTCGAATGAAGTGGTTTAAAAAATAATATAATAATATGTCAATATTTATATGCAATAACTCTGACTTTGTACGTATGACTCAGTTACAAAGACATTCGCTGCTAATGATAAAGTATGAAAAGAGTTATTACTTCGTAATATTTTAAATATATTAATAGTTTATAAGTTTAGTGTGTTATATTATTTTTAATATATTAATAATGGACTTTTTTCTAGTCTCACCCAAGTCACAAAAATCTTCCAAAAAAAAAAAAGTACAGGTGATTATGAAGATTTAAAAATTGTTGTTGAGGGATGGATTTGTTAGTGAGCAGACTTCCATGTCTTTGACTCTTTTTAATTATAAAGATTGATTTGTAAATAAAAATTAAATTTTATTATAATTCATTCTTATTTTTAAAATATATTTATTTATTAATAAAAAATTATTTTATTTTGTAATAGTTTGATTTAGTGTCTTTTTTTTTAACAAATTCATGTCATATTATATTTTTTAAAATATTTTTGTTATCATATTTTTTACATTTTTTAACCGTTCACATTTTATTACATTTTTTTCATTCGGTAACTCATCTTTTAAAAACATCAATGGGATTGCGCCTGTGTTTAGAAATATTTTTGTTATTATATTTTTATACGTACCCGTAAATTGACCTCTATGATGGTTTACTCCATAGTATATATGTAACATTCCTATCGAAGTGCAAACATGTTGTCCTTGCATAAAGTTGGGGTTGGGGACCGTAATTCAGTGAAGCAAATATCTAAAATTAAAGTCTAACAACGAGCCATTAAATCTATAATAATATCATCATGTACAATTATTATTATTTTTAAATTAGTATATACGTAGGTTGTATTTGTTTACTATATGTTAATTTTCTTATTAAATTTGGAGCATGTCACATTTAGTCGGTTAAGAAAATGATGTTAAAATTATCTTTAGATTGACAATAAATAAATCAGAAAATAAAATATATTTAAAATTAAGTAATAATTTAATTTGTTTGCTATATTATTTTGAGTTATTTACTTATCGTGTTTTCTAGTTCGATTTTGTTAACACGACTTGTTAATCAATAAAAAATACACGAGGTAATAATAAATATAGAAAAATTATGAATTTTTTAAGATTATAATTATCTTTAATTAGAGTCAATTTATTTAAGTTAAATAAAATTATTATAAATAATAAAATTTTATTCAAATATTTAATACAAACTATATTTATTAAAATTTAAATTCAAAATTTCATACCAAGTTTGATAACTCTGTCAATCATTTATATAAAAAAAAAAAGTGAATGAATTAGAAATGTTAAACTGATTAAAAAAAGAAAAAAAGTAGTTAAAAATTTTGAGCAAAACAAAGTGGTCAAAGTTCTTAGAAGAAAGTTTAATATAATAAAATAACGATGGGTGTAGATTTATATATATATATATATATATATATATATATATAATTTTTACTTGAACCGTAATATGCAGTGTATTTTTATTTAAATAATTTTTTTGCATAAGTAAAATAAAAATGATTTAAGTTAAAAATTTCACTTCAACAAAATAAGTTAAAAAAATAATTTCGTTTAAATCAAAAAAAATTATTTAAGTCAAAATTGTATAAAAAGTTAGAATTTTATTTTCTTTTTCTTTAAATTTTGTCATCTTAAGTTTTTTTTGCGAGTTTAGAGGGGGAGGGAGAAAAAGGAAGAAAAAGAGGAAGGAAGTTAAATATATGTAGTTTAATATTGAGAAAGGAGAATAATATAAGTTTAATTATATAAATAATATTATATTTTATGTATTTTATTTTTATTTTTACAAAAAATAAAAAAATATTTTTTAAAAAAATTAATATTTTTAAAATTAAAATTTTTTATTTTTTTGAAAAATCATCACTTGAAAAATTAATATTTTTTTAAAAAAATTAGAATCCTATTTATGAAAGAGTATCAAAAAGTGAGAGAAAGAAAACCCTCAAAATTGAAGAACTCAAAAAATAAGGGTTAGGAGAGTTTAAGAGTGTTAAGAAAACCCTTCCAAAATCTTTCCTTCCTATTTAAGCAATTTCCAAATAATGATTAATATCTCATAACCCCTCAATTCCCCTCCCCGCTCCTCCTAAACACAAATTTCAAATATAGCCTTAATACACTGAAGTTTAATGGGCACTTTCTTGTTACTCATGATTAGTTTTATATTTTTTTTTCTGACAATTCAAATTTTAAACATCTCGATGCATGATTCAAAAACTCATATCATTCATTTAACGTACCAAAGTTTAATCTAACCACAATGAAACAAAATCACCAAATTTAAATGTTAAGTTATAATTAATCAAAAACAAAAATAATTCAAAATATTGTTTTTGGAGTGTAGCAACATATGACATGTGTTTAGATACAAAAAGAAGAAGAAAAATGCAATTATGAGCATTATGTTTATGTTTCTTATGAACAATTTTATAGAAAGAAGAAGAAATATTCTTTGTCAACCCCAAAACTCTTACTTCCTTTGCAAACCAACAAACATTGTATTAAGTGCATATTAGATAGTTATAAATGAGAAACAAAAACTCTTCAAAATTTCTTAGTTTAGAAGGGAAGAAGACAAAATTGAGACAAAGATGAAGATGAAGCTTGATTTCTTATGCAATTTTAACTTAATCTAAAATAACTTTTTTAGCTGATTTGACTTAAACAAATTTTTTATCTTAAGTAAAAATCATATTTTTGCTTATTTCGTTTAAACGAAGAAAATTTTGTTCAAATAAAAAGACATTATGGACTACAATTCACACTAAAACACTTAATATTTGTTGACATTAGAATTCTAAAATATTCAATAAATTTTGATTAATGTTGTATTTTGTCAAATGCTTAATTTGTAAAATATTACCCGATATAATAGTGTTAGAGAATATTTTTTACAAGTGATTTATAGGTTGCCTTGTAAATTAAGAGGGCATTTTATACCTTCATATGTGGAATAATTATCACTATTGATTTTATACTAAATATATAGATAGATAGAAGGGGTTATTGAGAATATTTGAAAATGACATAAATGTTCTTTAATATGAAGAATCACAATCATCAATTTCACAAGGTATAGAATACATTCGATCAATTAAAACAAAAATAATAAAATAAAAAAACTAAACATTTAAAAATCTAAAAGTTAACCCTAATTCTCACATTTTGCTATTCTATCTGTGACTTTGTGTGAAGTGTCGTCGCTTTTTTGGCCCTTTCTGTCAACATCTCTCTCTTTAATCCTTATTCTCTCTTTCACTAATTCTACTGCACCCACCATCCTAGCCAACAATTGTGTTTGTTCTTAAGCTCTCCCCTTTTTTCTCTTAGCTACCTTAATCTTCTTCTTCATTTTTGGTTTTATTTTCTCTCAATCTATTATACTAACACAAATCTTTTTCTTTTTTTCTCATCTGTTGATTTCAACGCATAGTAAAACCTAAACATATCATCATTGTTTGGTTACTCTTCTGTTGACCTCTTTATTGAGATTTTTCTTTCATATTTTTTTTCTCTTTTTTTTTATTTCAATGATGGCTTACCAAGAAAAAATATTTTCTATATCTCTTCTTTAGTATTCCTTTCTTGTTGTTGGCACATTTAGCTTTTCATGTTAGGATTATAAATTGAAGACAAGTTGTAAATTAATTTGAATAATTTTTTAGAAAATCTTGTAAGACTTAGAAGTTGTAAAATATTAGGAATATTTTTTCAAAAATATTTAAACACTTAATATGGTAGCAGTGTTGTTAAATGGTAGCCATAGGGGCGCCGTGGTTGCCTCTCCCCCCGTTACAATGCTTTCTTTTTTGGCGTTTCTTCATGATAGTGCTGTGGTGGCCATTACGTGCATGGTGGTAACAACGGCCATAGCAGAAAACTTTGAAAAATGGTGTTTTGCATGGGTTGGGCCCAAACCCAACCAGGTCCAAAGGTTGACTTGCACAGGAAAACCTAAGGTACTTGCCTTATTCGTCACTCAAAAACACCTTCCCCTCATCTCATATCTCTCTCTTCTCTTATCTTTTTCTCATCTCTGATTTATCTCTTGCCTTCAATCTATCTCTTTTTTTTTTATCTCTCTTCTCTGACTTTGTTTTGCATTTTGTTGGGGTATCTCTCTTCTCTGATATGTTATTTGTTCTACTAGGTGCCACTATTTTGTTCTCCATCTCTGACGACTCCATTTTTTTCTTGTTTTTCCCTCTCTTTTGCAATTTTTTCTTTATTTTTCTCATTTCAGTTTTACCCTTTTCATCTTTCAATTTTTTCCTCTCCCACATGTCTATTTTTTTCTCTATTTTTCCTATTAAAAAAATCTTTATTTCAGCTTCTTTTAACATAGCTCAACAAGAATCTTCATCAAACTATTCAAGAACTTCTATTCGTTCTGACCCGAGATTGAAATATGCTCATTCGTTGAATGAAGGTGATACAAACAATATTGTAACTTCTGTAGAAAAGTAATGAGTGCTGGAATCACTAGACTGAAACAACATCTGATTGGAAAAAAAGGTAACATGAAAGCTTGCCCCAAGTGTCTAGAAGAAGTTAAAAAAGAGATTGAGACATATCAAAATGATAAAAAAAAAGTCAATAACTTTGAGATGCCAAATATGAGAAGTTTTGAAAGTATAAGCTATGATAAAAATGAGAATGAGTAGGATACTCAAACACATAGTATTGCCATGGGTAATCAAAAAGGGCCAATGAATTTATTTTGTAGAAAGCTAGAAAGTACGATTGAGAAAGAAAAGTTAAAATTGAGACAAACAAATATACGAGAAGTTTGTGACAAAGAAGCCAAAGCAAGGGTCCATCAATACATAGCTCGATTTTGGTATCAAGTTGGTCTTTCCTTTAACTTTGTTAAAATGAAGAGCTTTCAAAAAATACTTACAGTTGTTGGTGCTTTTGGTCCATCAATACTGATTCTCTCATGAAAGATCATAAGGAGCAATAGAGCAAACATGATTGTTCCATAATGTCAAATGCATAGTGTAACGCCCCAAATGTTGGTAATATTAATTATTGTTATTTATATAAATCTAAATGCATATATATGTGTATAAGCATAAAAAGGATGTTGAAAATTTGCATTGGATGTGTGATGATGGTATTTGGTGTGTAATGAGTATGAATATATGTACATATATGTATGTTATGGATAAGTGTGTGTGTATATATATATGTGTGTGTGTGTGTGTGTACGACTGGATAGGGCTGAAATGGGCTAAATGTAGGACATGATACTGGGCTGTTCTCGTTGTAGCGAGAGGATTCTCGCTGTAGCGAGAGGGCCCTAGGAGGAAGGACCAGAACTGTCGCATTCTCGCTGTAGCAAGAGAGGTCTCACTGTAGAGACAAAGCAACAGTTTGGGGTGCATTTCTAGGTGCAGTCTCGCTGTAGCGAGATTCTACAGAAATTAGAGTGCAGTTTTCTCTAGTTTTTTCGCTGTAGCAAGAGAGCGTGTCACTACAGCGAGGTAAAATATCTCGCTGTGGTGAGAGTGTCATAACCAAAAAATGATTTAAAAGGGGTTAGGATTCGGGGAAAGTTATTTCTCCCTTTCCTTTCGATCCTCTCATTCCCCAAAGCCCTATTCCACCGATTAATTGCCTCCAAAGCCATTCGGGAGCTTAATTGAAGGTTAAATCCGTGTAGGGAACGCTTGGAGGTGAGTTTTAATGGTTAGGGTTCTGTTTCTCATCCCCAATTTTTTGTTTCTCGGTTTCTTAGGGTTCTCATGGAATTCTTCCATGTGTTTTAGGCTGCAATTTGTGTAAGGAGCACGTTCGTGGTCAAATCCGAGTGTGAGCCTTCAATCTAAGGTAAAGGGGGAACTCTATCCTACTCTTTTGTGCATGAATTGTTGTTATTTTGCTTAATATTGTGTTGTGACTGAATTAATGAGTAGAAAATTACTGAGAAATGTAATGTAGGTCATGTGCCGTGATGTGTGAACATTATGTGTGTTGACCCAAACTTGATGGATGTGAATTGTATGTAAATGTGATGTAATATAGATGAACATTGGCTATGTGTCGTGTAATGTGGAATAAATGTAGGCCTAGTGCCGTGTATTTGAATGCAATGTGGGCTGTGGGCTGTATGTAAACATGATTATTGCATGTGTGAATGGAATATGTGTGAATGGGCGTGTTAGCACCATTGTAATGTTTTGTGAATGGTTCAGCGATATACTAGGAGTGTGGGAGATGAGGACGGTAGAAATACCTTGGGAAAGAGGGAGTGGTGGTGACACCGATTGTGAAACGGGTACACCACAGGCCACACACTCTCTTCTTGACTAGACCTCTGACCATTACCTTTGCTGAGTGACTTGTGACTGTCCACGTGGTATCCGTGAGACGGGGGTAACCGGCGACCATTCATGGTGTAAATCTGTGATCACAGTGCTGCAGTGAATATGACTGACGTGTATATACATGGGTTCATGAATTATACTTATAGATGTGAAATGTTGTTGGTGATTGTGTTTGTTTAATGTATTAGAATGTTCTGGAGGTGAGACTCTACGTTTATTGTGTGTTTTTGGATAGTGTAGAGTACTCACCCTTACATTCATTTTTCAGGTAACCAAGACGATCAGTACCGAGCTCAGTGAAGGGACGGATGGACTGTTATAGGACTTAGAATTTATTTTGAAAACATTATAATTGAACTAGTCTTGTAGCAGTGATTTAATATTAACTTGTAACCCTTCACTTATTTCGAAATCTTTTATGAAAATTTGGTTATCCAATTTGAGAAATTATTATTTAATTGAAGTTAAATTTAAGGTGTTACACATAGACCGATTGAAAGCAAAGATGTTTGATTAATTTCTTGGTCAACTCTCCTACTGGGACTATGTTTGTGAGGTCAATTGATGGATCTAATTTTGTGAAGACTGGCAAAAAATTATTTGAGATGCTTAATGCTCTTTTGGAGGAGATTGGAGAAGATAAAGTTATGCAAGTGATAACGGATAATGGAAGCAATTATGTCATATTGGTAAGACATAAGAAGTAGAAAGATCACATCTTAATTGGAGTTCTTGTGTAGCTTATTGCATAGATCTTATGCTTGAAAATATTGGAAAACTTCCCTTGATAAAAAAAATAATTCAAAGGGAAATATATGTTGTTGGCTTTATCTACCGTCATTCAAGTATCTTAAATTTGTTGAGAAATTTTACAAATAAAAGGGAATTGATAAGACATGTAGTTACTAGATTTACAACTTTTTTCTATCATTAAAAAGACTTCATCTATAAAAAATAAATCTTAGAAAGATGTTTACTTCTGAGGAGTGGTGTAAAAACAAATTGTCAAAGGAACCTAAAGGGAAGCAAGTTACAAAAATTGTATTAAATTTGTATTTTGAAATAATGTGGTATATACTCTAAAAATCATGGCTTCTCTGGTACAGGTGTTAAGTTTGGTTAATGGGGAAAGAAGACTAGCAATGAGATATATTTATGAAGCAATGAAAAAATATAAAGAAACTATTACAAAGTCATTCAACAATAATGAAAGCAAATACAAAGATGCATTTGAAATCATTGATAGTAGATGGACTTGTCAGCTTCACTGTTTATTGTATGCAGCTAGTCACATTTTAAACTCAGAATTCTATTATGACAACCCTCAAATAGAATTTGATTTGGAAGTTATGAATGAGTTTTATGATTGTATCAAGAGGTTGGTATCAAGTTGAGATGTGAGACAAAATATACTACTTGAATTACTAATTTATAAGAGTAGTGGTGATTTCTTTTTATTCGACTTTGCAAAATCAAAAAGAAAAAGCATTGTTCTTAATAATTAATAAAAAAAATATTTTAATTTTAAGTTAATTGATAGTTAAGATCTTACCTTTAGATTTCTAATTTATCTTTGATTTTATAGCTCAATGGTGAAGAATGTATGGACATTCAACTCCACATTTGGAGCAGCGAGCTATCAAAATATTGAGCTTGACATAGTGCATCAAAATGTGAATGCAACTGGAGTGTTTTTAAGCAAGTAATTTCTCATCTCTCAAGCCTAGTACTTTCTCCTAGAAATTACTAGAAATTAGAAAGAAACTAATTATTATTTACACTTACATTGCAAATTCATTCAAAGAAGAGGAATAAGATTGATTATAAAAAAATTACATGGCTTAGTTTATGTGAAATATAACCAACAACTAAAAGAACATTACAATATTAAAGATGTAATTCATCCAATTACACTCAATAACATTGATGAGTGTAATGAGTGGTTGGTTGGAGAGATGGATGATGATGCTCATGATGAGGATGCTGGACATGATTTAGTTTCTTTATGGTGATGACACTTTAAATTGGTCAAATGTTTATGAAACTTCTGGATAAGGAGAGCCTAGCACATATACTAAGCGTCATTCTAAGAAAAAAAAAAGTCTATCAAGTTGTATTACTATCCAAGCTACAAAAGTTTTCAAGATCAAGGCATGTTGAACAGCAAAAGGAAAAGAGAAACTGGCAATTGAAGTTGATAATGATGCTGAAGAATTAGAAGATGAAGAGATGTTGGAAGAAATAGAAGATGAATAACAAATTAATATTCCAAAATCTGAGGGAGAAGAGGAGGAGGGATATACCTTGGTGGATGAAAATGAAGATGATTACATTGGAGTTGAAAAAAATGACTAGATTGATAATCTTTGTTTTTATTATTAACTTGACATTTGATTATTTTAGATTATAGTTTTTGCTACATATATTTTGAGTTAATTATATTCATCATTTTCTGTGGCATATAATATTTTTATAAATTTTATTATATCTTCCATAACCCGTCATGGCGGCTGTCATAACTTTATGGCATTTTTTTAGGTTTCTGCTATGACCTACCATCTACCATTGATAACATTGTATGGTAGGTAGTATTGAAGCAATAATGGAGCAATCTAGCCTCAATTTGCCACCTTAAATGAAAATGAAAGGGCTCTCCAATCCTACAAATTTTGCTCCAGTAGAAGCAAGTAGTAAGAAAACAAATACTTGTGTGGTACTTGGAGCTATAAATGAAGTTATAGAGGGTAACTCTTTACAGAATTCGAAAAAGAAAAAACTCAATGCTAGTATTTGTTAGAAAACATCAATGGCAGGGAACCATTTTACTAAATTATTTGAAAATGAATCAAAAGAACTTATGACTGCTTGTAAATATTGTAAAAAAAAGTGTATTACTATGATACTAAGGCACATGGCACATCTAATTTACTTACTCACCTTAAAACTTGCTCCAAATATACATATGCTTTAACTAGTGACCCTACCCAAACAATCTTTACTTTTAGAAGTGGAGAGATCAATGTAGTTGTTAGTCAAAGGTTTGATGTTGAAGCTTGTAGGAAGGCGATAGCAATGTTAATGACCATAGATGAACAACTCTTTAGGGTAGTTGAATGTGAGGGATTCAAGTTTTTATGTAGACAGTTACAACCACAATTTACAGTGCCTCAAGGCATACTATAGCTAATGACTGCTTTCAATTATATGCATAAAAGAAAAATGAGGCTGATAGATTTTTTTAAATCAGATTGTTATAGGGTTGCATTAACCACTTATTGTTAGACATTAATTCAAAATCTAAATTATTTGATCCTAATTGCACACTTTATAGACAAAGAATATAATTATCATAAGAAAATCATTAATTTATCAATAGTTCCTAATCATAAAAAAATCATAGGAAGATATGTAGGGGAGATTTTAAGATAATGGGGACTTAGGAATGTGTCAACTATCACTGTTGATAATACAAGCAATAATGATGTGGTTGTCACTTACCTAAAAAAGGAATAAAGAACATGAATGGTTTGGTGTTAAAAGGTGAATTATTTCACATGAGGTGTTGTACACACATTTTAAATTTAGTAGTAAATGACATGTTAAAGAATATGCATTCTTCTATTTCAAGAATTCGCAATGTTGTTAGATTTGTGAGGTCTTTACCTCAAAGACTAAGTTTAAGGAATGCATAAAGTTTGCTAGGATTCGATGCTAAAAATCAATTTGTCTTAATGTTCCAACAAGATGAAACTTAACCTATATGATGTTTGATGCTACTGGAAAATTTCAAGCTATTTTTAAGAAGCTTGAATTTGAGGATTCAAACTATTTGGATTATTCTGGGGTTATTAGTGCACATACAAGTGTTGATTAGAAAAATGTCAAAGTTTTTGTTAATTTTTTGAAATTTTTTTATAAAGGTACTCAAGTCTTTTCATCATCTTCACATGTAACATTACATTCTACATTTCACCAACTTGTCTATGTCTATTATGAACTTATACAGTCTACTATGAACCTAAATTTTGTTTTGAGCTCAATGGGATGGGAAATAAAGAAAAAATATGACAAAAATTGGGAAAACATTTTAAATATAAATGAACTTGTCGATGTTGGTGTTATTTTTTATACTCGATATAAATTAAGATATGTTGAGTGGTCATTTAAAGATATGTATAAAGATTATCTGATGTTTTGTATTGAGTTGTCCACAAGTTTAAAGAATAATTTATCTAGAATGTATAATTGATATTCTTTTGTCCATGAAAAGCAATCTGGTCCCACTCCAATGGAAGAGGTTTTTTGTGTGCAAAAATATAGTCCTATTGAACTTGCACCATATTTGGTAAGGAGAGATGTCTTTAAACAACATTTAAGGGGGAAAATTTCATTGATAACAAAAACAAGTTAGACAAGTACTTAGCTGAAGAATGTGTAGATGGGGGTAATAAATTTCAAATACTTGTGTGATGGAAACAAAATTCCTCATGATTTCTTATACTCTCAACTATGGTAAGGGATATTTTAGTCACTCCTGTTTCAACTGTGACTTCAGAAAGTACATTTTCAACTGGGGTAGAGTTTTAAATACATTTCAAAGTTTCTTAAGCCCACAAATGACAAAGTTATTGATATGTATCTAGAATTAGTTGAGACATTCTCTCTCTCAATTAAATGAAGTTAACTTTAGTGAGAATTTTGAGGTTTCTAAAAGAATTGGAACAGGTATATGTTATGTTTCTATAATTATTTTTAAATTTCTCTAAATGAAAATTTAGCTTTTGATTTTATTTTTCTATTTGTTTAGAATTTAGAAATGGGTCAACAACACATTCTATATTAGGAACAACAGGACTTAGAGGTGAATCTTTACTTGCAACTGGTTCATCATCTCAATCAAAACATTAAGAGTTGGTTTGAGTTTAGATTTATAATCATTGATTTTTCACTATGTTTTACTAAACTACTAACTCATTTTTCAACTTTGTTACAGTATTTCTACTTTTTGCTTTCTAGGAGTGATTTATCATCAACTCAATCACTTACAATTTACTTAATTGAACAATAGCCTTAAAATAACTTTTTTGTGATTAGTTATTTCAAATTTTTAATACCTATTTTTTTATTGAATAAGTTTCATATAATCACTAATATTTGTTTTATATTTTATTTACAAATTGCAAGTTTGTAGGTACCTAGCTGCCTATCAACAAATTTCGTTATTATAAGTTATTTTTACTTGGTTATAAGTTTAAATTTTTTCTTTGATACTAAAACTTTAAATGGATAATATGATCAATTCTAATTATGTATATGTTAAAAAAAGAGATTTGTTATTTTTAAATACATTTGCATGTATAGAAAGAATTGCCTAATTGATTGAAGGTAAATTCTAACTCTAATTTGTATTTTTATTGCCTTATTAGACAGTGGATTTATGACTATATTTAATTGCCTCTTATTACTTATTAGAAACATATTTTGATTATCGAATAGGAGTGTTCCCTACCCTGCATGAAGTAGTCTAGCAAGCATTGCCTTTTTTTTAAAAGTAGCTTAATTTGATTATTTTTGTCTTCAAATTTATCATAGATTTGAATGTTTAAACAATTAGCTTATATTTTTATTATGCAAATTTTATCATGTGAATGAATGTTCTTAAAATGATGAATTTTGGTTTCAACACAATTCATTCAAAAGACCATTATGTCATTGTGTTTAAGTTTTAATACATGTCAATTTTTGTATATGTATTATATGATCATGTATTAATAGGATTGAATTATGTGTAATATATTAATAGTTTAACAGGATTGGATTAAGACTCATTTAAGTGTTGTTTATGCTTATTTAGATTTTAATTTATAAAAATAACTAAAATTTAAAAATTCACTTTTTTTCATTAGGTCCAAAAAATGATCTTAACTCAAAAAGCCTATTACTCTTTATACTCATATTTATATATTTATAAACTATTAACCCAAAAAATATTTTATCGAAATATTAGTTGGATAAAAATGAATGACATAAAAATAAGTATAAATTTAATCAAATTAAAGGAAAAATGGCTTGAAATCGACCGCTAACCATCCTTAATTAGAAAGATTAAGTCTCATGAGTGATTTTTCTTAAATGCATACGTTACAGTACCTTTGCATAGTTTAAAATCTTTAAATACTAAAAATAAACATCAATTAAATTTCTTGAATAAAAGATGACTTCAAATTATACATTTCAATTCACTTACATCATTCTTTATAAGCCCAAAATTATTTTTAGTTTTTTTCTAAAGAAGTCCAACATGAACAAGGAAAAACTTTCTATTTCAAACTTAAGTTCATGGAAAACGAAAAATAAAAAATAATGAATAAATAAAATATTTTAAAAATTAAAATTTATGGGAACAAGAACTTCAAAACTAAAACATTTATCAAACAATAGTCACAGATTAAAAAAAAAAAAAATATATATATATATATATATATATATATTATATGATATATGATATCGTTATGTAATTAATTATACGTGTTATTTTTTTTTAATTTTAAAATTAAAAAATCCAATATGATTTTAAAGAATAAAATGATTGATGTTTAGTATAAAATAATGATGAAATGAACTCGAAATAGATAAACGATAGCGCATAGGCTTAGTTAAGAATAGAAAATTGGGTTTGGTAGCGGCGAGGAATGGATTTTGGATGTTCGGAAGTGAGCGTTTGGAAGGAAGCACTATCTGCTTACCCATCTCGGATTCACACTTTCTCTCTTAACAAAAACAAACCCAATTTGGTTTCTCTCGACGAATTCTACTGCAACCACCTTCCTTCACTTCTTCACGAACGAAACCCTAACCCTTTCATCACCTCTCAGGAACTTTCCAACCTCATGCAATGGAAGCTCACGCGCGGCAAGTGGAGGTGACTGCCACTCCCCCTCTCTCTTTTTCAATGATTGAGTAGAAGTAGAGTGGGTGTTTATTTGGTGCATTGAATCTCAGGCCGCGTCTCTTGGACTTCGTTTCGTCCCTAGACGACGTCGTAGTGAAATCGGCTTCTGAGAAAGCGTTTCAGAGTCTTCCCGATATATCCAAAGCCGTTTCTGAACTCACTGTCTTGAAAGGCGTTGGTCCCGCCACTGCCTCCGCCGTTTTGGCCGCTTTCGCCCCTCACTTAACCCCTTTCATGTCTGACCAGGTCTACCAACATATTATTGTTATTATTATTATAATACACTGACGTTGATGTGATCCAATGCTAAATTATCACATTGTTGAGAATGAATAGCTATTGTAACAATCACTTCAAAATTTTTATTTGCGGTAATTTTTAATTTGTTAAAACTATAAATTTTAATATTAAAATTAAATTTTATTATTATTAAGACAAAATTTAGGTGAAGTAAGTAATTTGGTGCTGTTTTCCGATTCGTATAATCATATTAGAGTTTTAGTTCAATAATGGGTAGTAATTTTTAATGTCGATTGTTACGACGTAAATTATGATAAAATTTTAATTTTGATAGAGATACTCTATTATTATTATTATTATTAACTTATTGTTGTTGTTGGTCTTTCATTGTATTTATGGGATTATTGGCTGCACTGCAGGCTATGGAAGCAGCTCTTGGAAACTCGAAAGACTATTCGCTGAAGCAATATCTAATATTCGCCAATAAATTGCAATCGAAAGCAAAGGTAATTTCTAATTGTTTCATTGCTTTAAAGTATGAAATTGTTTTGGTGATTAAAATAATTTTACCGACACGATTAAAGTAAGTGTTTTTTGTTCCGAACTCCATGTTACTATGATTTAAGCAAATGGAGATGTGATTTACGTTATGAATTGATGGTCTTATATACAAGTGTATAAAACAAATTGAGTAAAGGAAATAACTAATTACGTGACTAGAGAGCTTTGCGTTTGAATAAAATCAAAACAACCATGTTTTTATTCAGTGTGTGATCATCTTCTGTCATTCCATACCGAATATGAATGTGGCGTCTAGAATTTTTTTACAATCTTAGGAATTGTGCTTTTCTGGAAAATATAGTTGGACACATTATAAATGTGTTTGATATGCTTAAAATATTTTTAAAAATATCTTCATGGGTATTACTAGAACTTTTTTACCTTCATGAAAATATTACATTACCATAATTATCATGAGAATATTTTGTTAGAAAATATAGTTGAAAAAGACTCTTGAAAGTGTTTTTTTAAAATATTTATATGTAATCCGAGAATTTAATATTAGTATTTGCCTGAGTACTGGTAAATTTGTGAGAGTATTATATATTTTTTTAACTAACCTACTAATTCCGTTTTTTATTAACATAAAATTAAAAGTGACGATTATTTCATATTAAACCCTATAAAGGAGGATACAGAGATTTTACCTTTAATATTTTTATCTTAAGATTTATATAAACTATAAAATCACCCCACCCAACACCTCTTATAGATGATGAAGTTACTATACAGCTTGCATGTTTGGAATTTGGCTGTGTTAGATTATTGAATATCGGATGGAGAAATAATTTGCAGGAACTAAGTTCAGAAGGGGTCTCCTATACCGCATCTGATGTAGAAAGGGCTTTGTGGAGTTTTGCTGTAGGGAAGTCATCAGCACCTGAAAGGAATGAAGGCCCTAAGACCAATCCAAGCAGGGGCTCTAAAAGAAAGAGAAAAAATTGACATAACAACAAATGAAATCACATGTAATTTCTGTTATTTTTATGTTATGCTATTTATCCCCTTGCTATGTTGGACTTGGGAGTTTGTCCTTTACTGTCGGACAGTACTAATCACTAATCATTGTCAGGTGATTTTTTCTTTTTTAAGTTTTGAGCTTCTTTTTCCTTGCTAACATAAACCCTTCAAAAAAAATTTTAATTTGTAATTTTTTCAAAAATCATATTTACCTGATGGATATTTTTTTATACATAGAATTTAAAATTATATATTCTAAAATATAATTTTTTTTAAAAAATTATAAAATTTAAAATTTAAAAATCGTTAATGATAATTTTTAGTGCAGTTACAATGAAAAGAAATTTTAAAAAGTGGTAGATGATTATTTTTAAAATATTAAAAAATTATAAGAAATAAAACTTACCAATATAATTTTTTTTTAAAAAAAAAAATTTAATAAAAAATTACCTGTGGCGATTTTTGAAAAAATAATTAAAAAATTTTGAAGTCCAATTTTTTCTAGCAATTTTTAAAACATTTTCATATTTTTGTAATTATATATATATATATATATATATATATATATATATATATATATATATATATAACTGAAGGTTATTAAAATGGAAAAGAAAGGGTAAAAATATTTTAGAAACCCTTCAAACGTCTCTGATATGTAATTTTTAAATTTATCTAATATAAGAGATTTTTTACAAAAAAAAATTAACATTCAAATAAAACAAAAAGGATTTAGTCTCCCTTCAAATTCTTTCTTTTTTCTCTTTCAAAACTTTCAAATAAAACTTAAAATTTTTTGACGTGAGGTATCAAAAGTTAAGAAATAAATGCTTTCGATTCTTTTAGAAAAATTATCGTTAGATCATCACTTGTTTTGAGTTGCAAAACATCAAATTTTCAGAGGATCGTACCGTGGTATAATACTTGTATTGAAACCATAACGTAGGAGAAGGATGCACAACACAATCAAATTTCTGGTTTACGTGAGGTTCATATTGTTACATGTCTCAAGTTCATCTTTAAGAAAAGGTCCCAAATTTCTGTACCAAGCAATTCTCTGTCACGTGACATGAAGGCTTTGTTAATACTGTAACCAGCTACGGGGACACCCAGCAGAGACAGCAGCCGTGTATTTGAGACAATAAGAACAAATTCTCTGTTTTTTTTCAATGTTGTAATAATTTTGAACTGATAGCTGAATCCATGAAGAGAAATTCAAGTGAATGATAGAGGTTTACAATGGTGATGAATGCAGAGTTAGGGTTATATAGATTCGAACTAAAAATTCCATATTTTAAGGGTATGTCTAAGAGTAAAATTTTAGAGAAGGGGATAAATAGTTTATATTTAAATTAAGATGTTATATAATTTTTATAAAATAAATTAAAAATAATGTATTAAATTTATATTAATTTGTTATTTTATTTTAATAAATGTTAAATTAAAAAATATTTATTAAAAATGAAAAATTTGTTTTCATTTCTTTTTATGCTTAAACTCAACTCCCTACATACCTAAAGGTTTAGGTTAAAATGTGGCATTTATTATTTAAGTTTCTTAATTAACTTGTTGCTTGGAGATCTTCTTGGTATTTAATTAAGGACAAAATTTAGGTGAAATTTTATAAGTGAGATCTTCTTGACCTGGCTCTATCCCTATGATGGATTAGGAAGCCCCATATATTTTAGAAATAATTAAAATTCTCTTATATTAAGGTTTACAAAATGTCAGTTTGAAACAATGTATAACCATTTTAGTAACAATTAATTCAAAATCCTTAAATACAAGTTATTTTTATTTTAATTTGACATTTTTTAAACTATAATAAAAAAATAAAAAATGTAGGTTGACCTGTATGATCGGTAGTTTGCATACAGTTATGTTTGATTGGCATAATTGAAATGTTTATTTTAAATAGCGAAAAATGTGGGTAATAATTTTTCCTTCTTACATTTTTGCTATTCCTCTAAAATTAAGCATTGCTAACGTGATTGTTAGAATAAAGAAATAGAAAAAAATGTTAACATTATTTTTTTAACAAGTACTTTAAAACACACAATAAAAATTTATATATAATAAAAATTATAAGATTTAATGTATTTATAATATTAAGTTTTATATTTAAAAAAAAAACTTGTGGGTTTATTGATATTTATCATACATTCTTGGATATACATTAAAAACACTGATATTAATATGCTTTTAGCATTTTTTTTATCACATTTTCTCATTAGGAAAGTTTGTTATGAAATTTATTTTAATGATACAATATTAAACTTTCTCTTTGCTTTTTGACAATTCCACTTTCACTACATATTTGCTTATGGATTTAATTTTATATTCATTCATTTTAATTTTTAACCAGAAATTTTTTTTTAAAAAATCTATTTCGAAACTAGAAAAAATATATAATAACTTCAAATAAATAAAACCAAACACACATAATAATTTAACATATTATTAGCGTAATAATTAATCCTAAAAGCCTATTAAGAACGTATCAAGATATATAATAAGTTAACCAAAATGTTTTGTTAAAAAAGATGTATTCTTTTAATAAAATTGTTGCGAGTAGAAATATTATAATACACTAAGTATTGAGACAGTGAACCATGAAAGGCTATGTTAACAGTACGATACTTGTGCTATTTTTTTTTTATTATCGAATGTGTTACTTAGTGATATGGACTTTTTGAAAAAGTTTATACTGGACTTGTTTATTTAACAGGCCAGACCACTTAGGTCTGCAGGACCTAATCACATGTTCTTATTTTCATCCTTAACAATGGGAAATATTATAAGTTTATCAAAAAAGTTGACGAAAAAAAAGTAGTTTACCAAAAACTATGACCCAAAACAAAATAATTTTACCAAAAAATAAACACCGACTTTTATACTTTTTCTGACTCTCTCAAGGTTTATCTGCAAAGTGTTTTCTTAATACTTGTTATCGATTTTAATTTAGTTGTATTCTATGTAAATTTGAGCATACGTGCTAAGTGTTAAGCAACATTACATTAGGATTATATTTTGTATATAATAATTTTTTATTAAAAAATACAAGAATCACTATAATTTTATTCATTGATAATATTAAATACTATCATTTTTTAATAAAAATTTACTATGTTTGTTTTATAAGTAAAGACTAGAGAGAATTCCTCGTGTCAATTGGGGGCAAATTGCACTTTCTTAAATTTGCTGGGTCGGTAAAGAGCCATGTTTACTAAACAATTCAAAATGGATTCTAATTGATTTTGGTCAACTTTGATTGATCTAACTTAATTTAACCAGAATTTGATTAGTGGCTATGTATCAGGTTCCAATTCCCTTTTTTTGGGGGAGGTCAAATAATTCCTTGTTAACATGTTATATATCGAAAACCAAAAGAAAAAAGGAAGAAAAATAAGGGCCAATCTTTGAAGCACTGATCTAAAAACAATCTCTCACCATGGTACAGGTTGCAACACTTTCATCTCTATATCCTCATTCGTTACATTTTTTCCTTTGCAAAAGAACAACACAAGGACAACATTAACCCTTGCAAAAATACACACATTATCTAATCTGCAACACTGTTTAAAACAATGAGCTTCAAAAAACCTAGCCCGGCAACTCTATACATAAAAGTAATAGTAGTTGCACACACTTTTACTCTTATGCTCCTCAAATATTGCTCTCCATGTCATTAAATAAGACCACTTCAACTTGTTCTGAATGATCTAGATTTCACACGCATTCGCATTATATGTGTAACTCATTTTCCAATTGATAAATGTAACAAGTCATCTTCTGCGAAAAATTCGAAGAGCCAATAGTTAGGTATTAAGATTTAGATCCTATACAACTAAACACTTTATTTTTCTTTCCTTCTCTATGTTCCCCTCTTTCCAACTTGGGTTAAATTGTGCAGTCAACAGAAAAATTCCAAAGTCTTTGTTGTAGTAACAAGGCTATATTTTCCACACGCTATAACTCCGTTTTCAACCTCCCTGTTCAATGTGACAGTAAATAAGAAAAAATCAGACACTTGAATTGGTTGTGCAAACAAACCAAACTAAAGACAATTAATTATGTTTTCAGCCCCTCAAAATATGCCAGTTTTTATTTTAGTCCTCATATTTTAAAAAATCATTGGTTTTGGGTTCTCTTATTAATGTAACTTTACAAAAAAATTTACGTGACAAAAAATTGATACATCTTAGTTAGTCACATCATCATTTAACAATAATTATGGATCAAAACCAATAATTTTGAAAAGTGTAGGACTAAAATTAAAGAAGAAAAATTATAGAACTAAAATCAAAATACAATGTATTTTGAAGAACTAAATATATTTAACCGAAAAAATGTTATGTCTCTTACCATTGGGTCCCAAGTTGTCAAGTGATGTACTAGAATCGAATCCCATTCCAAAGAAGCTTTGGAACTCGTGGTCTAAAACAGTCTGCATTTAAATGTATGAGTATTTTCCACAAACAAGGGAACTAAAGAGAGTACCATGTTCATAGATATTTACTCTTTTTACCTGAGGCAAAGGAGGGTATTGTGTTGATGTACTAGGCATGCCAGCTAGTGTTCCCTGGAAACTTCCATTGGGGAATGGATGGGAGGAGCTGATTCCAGAACCGTATCCACCAATTCCATGTCCTATGCGCGACTGGAGAATCTAATTGAAAGAGAAATTATCATCTTAATTTAATGCGCTAAAAAAGTAAATGATTCAACTCATTTTATTTCAAATAATCGCTTATTTCCTACAGCTTCCTGATAGAGCTTTTGTTGGGTTTAAAGAGATTTAGGTAGGGAGCCTTACAATGAGTAAGACACCACTATGCAACCCCAAAACTTTAAAGCCATGAATATATGGGTCCATCTCTTTATAAACCCTTAACTTGCACATATCCCATTCTACGTGAGACTCAATTCACACTTGATTCTAACAGCTTTTGAAAATAAGTGGTTATTTTCTAAGAATTAATCCAAATCAAAATGCTATAAGACCTTCACTTACATCCTTGGATAGGATCCGCTCTACATCAAAGTTCAGTTCTGGGTTCACTGTGGCAAGTTTCATGGACAAAAACTGCAAAATGTATCCTTGATAAGTTGACTAGTCACAATCCCATAATAATAGAATTGGCTGATTGAGTTATCATAAAACATGACTTAACATGCATTATTCCAAAATGTTCACAGTGGAAAACAGATCATATTCAAATTTAAATGATAAATTTAGAAAATAAAAGATTCCCTACTTTCATACCTCAACCTGTTGCTGGAGTGATTGCACGTAGTTGATTATCTCATCCAGCATTACAGCTTTGCCAGTTATCTAAGAGAAACCAAAGACATCATCATAGTTTAACCAAAGATAAAATTAGTATGCTGAGACATCATCATAGTTTCATGAGAAATTATTTTAACACAATCATCTCAATCAGATCATCACCTTGTTGCACCCTGGAACAAGTTCTTGAAGCAACCTCATTCGCTCACTAATCTTTTCTCTTCTCACCTGCAAGCAAAAAAAAGTTGTATTACTAGGCATACAATTTAACATTGTTTTTTCATCACAAACATTGTGGTTAGATAGCAAAAGTACCCTTTCAGCAAGGCTGTGGCTGTTCGTGGCTTGACCTCTTCTCGCTCTCACGTGAATGAAATTATCTTTGGGAGCTTCTCCACACTGAGAATTGTTGTCTTTAGTTTGCTTCACTGATTGCTTACCGCGCAAATCTGCACTACTATTCTGCTCAACTTTTGGTTTCTTTTCATGTTCTTTTGGACCATCAGAGCTCTTCCCAGGAGAATCTTTCACCCCATCACTCTCAGCATTCTAAATCCAACCTCATAAAGCATTACATTCATTAGTCACAAAACCACACAACAAGACCAATGAAATATTCCTAGTCCTAAATGAGATTTGATATTTTACATTTCAACTCAACAAACCTTATTTGTTCCAAAAGTAGAATTATGATCAAGCCCTCTCTTTCTTCTATTCCCACTAGGTGCAGATCCTGGTGCTTCCTCTTCAGGAGTTGAGTCCTCAACATGAGATTGTTCATCATTAATTGGAGCCTCCTGAATGGGATTATAATGTTGGGGGTACACTGTGTTAGCTATGTCACCAGACCCATGTTGGCTAAAAGAGCCACCACCAACCATTTCTGAGAAACCACCACTTGCATAGGAGTGAACCTTGGGGACCATGCCACCAAGATTTGAGTCAGACATGTATTGAACAAGGTGGGAAGTGTTGCTGATTCCCTGATTTTCCAAAACAAGAGGAGGATATGAAGAATTGGCATTGGCAAACTCACTATGAGAAACCATTGAAGAGCCTCCAAAAGTTTGAGCCTGAGTCAAGGAAACAAGTGGATCCCAAGCAGAAGCAGCAAGAAAAGGATTAGCTGCATCTGAAGGCTTAGCCAAAGACACAGAACTAATAGCCATTTCTGAAACATTTGCACCTAGACCTGAAGATGGACAAGTCAAAATGCTCTCATTTCCGTGTTGAAACCCCATTGCATTTTCCGAACCCCCCATTTGAACTAAAACAGTTCCTAAACAGTTTCAACTAAGAAAGTAACCTATTTATACATATACACCAATCAATCAGCACAATCCTGACTCAACAACAGTTTGATCACACCAGGGCTGCTGCATCTAGAAATAAACAATTGCATATGATTAAAGGGTAAAGTGAATTTTGACTAAGTTGGCTGAAGAGATATCTTGCAGGACTAAACAAGGAACAAATAGCTTGGCAGCTTTATAGGACTGAGAGGAAGTTAAAGTTAAAGAAAACCCTCATTGTAGCTTAGATAAATGGTGGAGAAAAAGTAAATGGAATATAATCTACTAGTCAGTAACCAGCTAGTTTTTTACCTGTTCCTTCAAAAACCCTAAGATCAAGTCTACTACTTCCATGCTCAGCAAAAGGGTAAAAAAACGCTTCCCTTCAGACAAGAAAGTGAACCTTTCAGTCTTGAGAGCATAAAGTAGACATAGATAGACAACAAACAATGGGATTAGCTAACAGCTCATCAAACAACAAGTAAAGCAGATTCCCTTTTCTCCTTTGTCCACTCAACAACAACTAAATCCTCATTCCATCAAACCACCAACATGGTTGATGATGTTAAGCAAGATTAGTAAGTAGTATCACTACATGAGTAACAAACAAACATTATGTATTTTTATTTTTTGATTTAAAAGAGAGGACAAGGAAGGGTTGTTGAAACCCTTGTTATTAAATTCTGTGGTGGGAATCCAAGAACAAGGAACGACCAAAGGCATCAAATTCTACTCAAATCCTGTGATGACTGAAAGGGACAGGATTTAGCAGAGTTCCCTTTACTGGGGTGTGTCTGACTGGAGCATCAAATGCTAGATTAAATTCCACAGCAAGAACCAGTTTCACCAATTGGGTACTGACCATAAACATCAAATGTAGCATAAAAATCCAACTTTTATAGATCACAAGACAACAACACCAGCAGCTACTACTATTACTAAGCTAGAAAGAGAAGGAGATAAAGAGAGAGAGAGAGAGACTTTTAGCTTTGCTTTGCTTTGCTTACCTGCCCAAGCTATGAGGTGACATGTATCATTTTAAAAGACACACTAACTACTGCCAACTGCTCCTGTTGGTAAATTATTGCTGAAGCAGAACAACCTAATCACTCTTTTTTTCTACACTTTACTCTTGTAATAATTTTCATGTTCAGTTTAAACTAAATTAATCATTTTCATTAATCAATATTTTAAGTACCCTTCACCTTTTCTTCAGGGCGTGTGTATTTTTTTGCTTTCAAAAGTGAAGATTGAGTTTGAGAGGTTCTTCTCTTGAAGGCCAAGCTTGCTCCTTATGGGTATTCATTAACAAACATACTTCTTTAGTATTTTTATTCATTTCTCTTTTTTATTAACTGACACATTTGCCAACTGTTCTAAGTAACATAACATATCATATATACATGTATATCATATCCTACTCTTTCTCTCTCTTTGCTGTTACACACTCATTTTACTCAGTGCCAACTAACCTCTTTCATTTCTTTTTGGAACCCTCAATTATATGCACCTAACCTCCATCATCCTTCATCGACCTCAGCCACTGTTCATCATGGTTGCAAGGAGTGGACCCCACCAAATCTTCCTTCTAAACCATTCAACCTGGGTGCTGTGTCAGGTCGGTGGACCACAGGGGGACACGTGTAAGGCTCTGATTGAAAAGGGTATGAGAGTAGGGTGTGGTGGCAGTGCAGGCTATCATATCTGCTGTCTCTACTTTAACAAAGACCATTTATTTAAGTAATAATGTAATAATCCTGAAGCAGCAAGCTTTTTCATTTTTCTATTTTTAAGTTTGTGAGGAACATAAGGAATAATGGAATCTAATCATCAATTTTACCTTCTTGTCCTGCTCCTACATTTTCCAGCTGTAGCCTGCGAAGCCTTGTCCTTCTACCAATCCAGTCAAACCAACATTATCTAGTCAACCATTGCCATCCTTGTGATCTTGCTGGAAAAAATTTAACTCCAAAAAATTAAATAAATTCCCGAAATTAACGGCTTATTTTCTAGACAGTCATGATCAGATCAAGAATGAGACACCGCATAGTGTCAAATAAAATCATAAAACTGCTTATAACCTGAACAATTAAATAGAACAAAATTCCTCGGACTGAGTGTCGTTTTTTTTTTCCTTTTTCTCTTTATAATTTCTTTTGGGTATATAGAAATATACGATTCATAGGAAACTGGTTGCGATTTAAGAAGTTTGATCCATGGACCCACATGAAATGCGGTCACTATACTATACGAATATTAAAATGCTAAGTACCTTCATTTAATTGAAGCCATTAAGTATTCAATGATATTTACACTTCTCAGTACCAGTAGTTCTTAACCTATCACTGTAATTGCAAGCCAATCAGAATCCTAAAATATAAGATGTATTTTATATATATTTTAAAAAGAAGTAATGTTCTAAATTATTAATATTTTTATCAAGTAATTATGAATTTTACACTTTTAATCTGTAAAATATCTTACTTGTTCTCAAAAGAAGATCGTTCGGTTTTTTGCTTCAATCATCTAAACCATTAGGGGTCTACTATTTTATGCAATATTGTTATCTTTTCATTTCATCTATAAAACGCTAACTATAATTATAAGTAAATTCTTCTAATTAGATACTGATCACGTATTAGTATATTTAAATTGTTTGACAGAAAAGAAAACTGCTTTTGGTGGCGCTTAACCCAACAGGAGTACGTACAAATCTCGAAATTTATGATTTTAGTTCAATTTTTAGCAAAATTAATTGTGGGGGCCATTTTTCTACGACCGTTCATTTACTAATCTCCTTTTCAGAAGTAGACAGGTAGTTACGTGGAAAACGACTGCAATGGAAATTACACACTCAAATAGAGAAAGGAGACAAAAATACGATCGAGTGATGTAGTTGGTAAATTAATTATATTTTATATAATGCACTAAAATTTTAATCATATTTACATGTTATTATTTAATTATATACTGTTATATTAAATCAAACTCTAAAAATTATAAAAGAACTTACAATTTCGTGCCTTAAATACCTTTTTTCTTCACTTAAACTCGTTCAATAGCATGGAAATACTTATTTATATAAATTAATTAGGGGGAAATTTTGTTTTTGTTTTTGTTTTTTATTTTAACATCATCGTTTCCCCACAATTGATGTTTGTATATAAGGGGAAAATTTTGTTGCTGCAAACAAAAGTGTCTCAAAAGTGAATGGAAAATTATGCTTGTATTAGTACTTGTAAGCTGAAATTTAGGTTACTTAATTTGGAATGTTGTTTTGCTTTAAAATAAACTTCAGCAAATTATATATGGTTCAAATTATTTATTTGTAAAATAATTTTGACATAATAAATGTTATTTGGATAATATCACAAAAGAATTATTTTATATGTGTAATTATTAGAAAGGTTCACAATAAAACGATGTCATGTATCAATGATAAGAATTGTCAATACATTATTTTCATAAATAATGCACTAATAATATATTAATTTTCAATATCAATCAAATTATTAATTAGTATGATGTATTATACTGTTACTGTAAATTTATAATATTTATATTAATAATTTAACTTTTGCTACACAAACACTGTAACAATAAAGACAAATCTAATGTCGAAATGTTAATATATGTCAATTTTTTTAGTAAATATGGTTAAAGTTATTAATATATTTTCTTGGGTCTAAACCATAACTATTCTATAACAGAAGTAATTTTACTCAGACCATTTAAATAACTTAACCAAAAATTAAATTTTTGCCTCATTGCCTAATTAAATAAACAGATTTAATAAAATAATTGTAAAACTAAATTTAAATAATTCATGAACAATTTAATAATTTGTTTATTCATGTTCTGTTGACGAAATAAACAAATCACAGAAGGGAAAGAGAGGTTTACAACTAGCATTAACTTAATATTAAATTGGGATTGTACTAAGAGATATCAACTGGCATCAAATCATTAATGACAACAAGCTCGTTCTTTTCAGTTTAAAAAAAAACCTCATTTGATCGTATGTTTGTTTTAACCTTTTATCATTAAATTATTTTTAACTTTTAAAGAATTAAATAATTTAAAGTAAATTAATCCAAACGCATATTAAATATTAATTAAGATGCCATATTGCCATTATTCAGGAAGGAAAGTGGACATATATAATGCAAGTTGTATACGTAGTTTATGTATGCATTAAGTTAACAAAAACGCGTGGTGGGTGTTGCACATAATCCCTTAGATCTCACTCATTAACATGTAAGATGAAAGAATACAAATAAAAGGGTGCAAAAACCTTAATATAATTAAGTATAATGAAATGATAAAATTAAAAAAATAATGCATGTGAGTAGTATTATAATGAAGTAATGGATAGGGGAAAGAACAATAAAAGAAACGAGCGATCACGCGTGCGTAGGCATTCGGCTTGGGGTGGAACTCATCGTCTATGGTCCACAAAGTGTGGTCCTGCCTAATTAGCAATGATGGGTTTATGCCTAAGAGAAGAATCTATTTTAAGATTTGCTATTGTTACTTGTACTTCCTAAATCCTAATTATTAATTATCGCCCACCCTATTCTCTCAACATAATAAAATCACTTTCTTGGAGCCTCTTTACTTTACCATTTTAACTCTAATCACTCAACCATTCGTATCACTTAATTCAACCCTCCACACCAACTCCTCATTTGATTTAAAGTTACATGCTATTTTTATTATATTTTATCAAAAAATATATAAAAATTTATTATTTTGTGTTTTATTATTAATCGATATAAAACATTTTAACACACCGGATTAAACATTTGATGCATGAAGTTATCCAAATAGATGAACTTTATTATCATATTAGAATTTTGAATTTAAATTATATTTAATAGTAAGTAGAAGTAATTAACGACAAGTTTGAGTGATTTGTTTATTTAAAATATTTTATTTATATATCTTTTAATTTGTTATCAAATTTAAACCTTTTTATTATAATAATAAACAAGACCCATATATAAGCTATGTATTAGGTGTTTATTATTTTTAATCATCTAAATCAAGTGTGACATGGAAGTGGCTTAATGCTAAATATATATAAATTTTAGCTATATTTTTAAAAAATTACTTAGTTTTTAATTTTATGAAAAAATTGTTTTCCTTATAAAATCAAATATATATATATATATAATGATATTTTTTAAAAAAAAATAAAGGTTAAATCTTAAGATTTTATTAACGTATGGGTATTTTCTCCTTATTAATTTCCTAGTATTTTCATGGGAGGACAAGGGGCAGCAAGAACTGTGATTTCTGCTTCTAAAGAAGCTTTCCCTTCTTTTCTTTACATAAAGTTGTGAAAGCCATACCTCACTTTTCCAATTAGACAAGACTTCTCGTGGATATAACCCAACAATCACTTCGTCCATTAATATAATATGAATTAATGGTCAATTAGAGAATCTAATGAGAACATTTAGTACAGCTCAACTCAAATTACATCAAATGGGCAATAAAGTTTTATCCTTTATATGTGATAATGTGACTGCGAAGACCACAAGCCCTCCAATTGGAAAAGATGGAAGCATGCGAATAAGGGTTGGCCAAGATGCAATCATCGTCCAGTTTGCTTTAAAGTTTACACTAAAAAGTCTGCTATTTATTAAGGAACCTCATAACTTGGATGCTTCCTCTCTTATGCAGCTCATCCAAGTATCAAAACCAATGAGGGTCCATAAATAGCAATCATTTCATGACATTTGTGTTTTATTTTTTTAATTTATATGAATTGTTTCTGTAGTTTAAAATTATATGTTGAAAATTAGCCGCTCTTATATAATTTTAGTAAATTAATAGACTAATAATTATGCTGTCTTATTAACTAATATCTTTAAATCACTAGTTAAGATGCATTTAAAGTTCTGAAAAAAATTATTTGTGAATAATATTTTTATTTTCTTAACTAGAGCCTTAGAATACTTAGTTAACATTTGTCAATAATTATATTATAGTTAAGTAACACATTAGAAGTTTTGAAGGACCAATTGTAGTCCTAATTTTTCATTGGTTATCAAATTAACTAATTTATTGAATTTTTTAATATCTTTTTTTACTGTTTCCTAGCATGAACTTTAGGAAAAAATATATTTAAATTTAATAACGTTAAATTATCGTTATCCGTTAATAGATTAAAAACAAATCATCAACAATTAAATAAAACAATAAGTCCGATAGAATTTAGGAAATAAGAATTTATTATATATAAGGTTTTTTTATTATATATTCTTAAACATATATTAAAAATCAATAAATTATATTAATCTATTCACAAGCCACTAGCTTGTTAATTAAGACTTCCTTCAGTGAATGTAAGATTACTCAGAGAGCAACTACATGAAATTGATGAAGGCAACTGAGGTGATTTACGAAGGTACTTCAACTTTCAAATTAGCATTTATTCTTAAAAAAGTAATATTACGCATCGATGTAAGATGTTGGACGTATATAGACTTCCCCCATCGATAAGAATTTTTAAAGTGTTATCTCTTTATTTTTTTATATAGTAAAATAATTTTTTTTATTAGGGAAACATCAAATATACTTTATTTTCTTTTAAGGGACCACATTGTTTCACCTTTTTATATATTTTTAATTTTAAAATTTAAAATTTATCTAAATTTAAAAATCCATTGTAATGCATGAGAAATTTGATAATGTTATGTAAACTCGTGTGTATTCAAAAATTGAAATATCAGTGTTTTATGTTCAATGATAATTTACACTAGATGTGGACTCGGGGCATTGTTTGTGCCGAATATTTAGTTATAATTGAAAATTTTAGGACATCATGTTAAAAAATTCAAATTAAAATAAATTACATATAAGCATATTTAACCTTCAAATTACACTATATACTAAAAAAAGGTTAGTCTTTTATATTTATCCCCACGAATAAAATTTTATTGAAGTTAAACTTAATAATGATATTGCACGTCTATATTAATAGTTTGATGCAGTATACTAAAATACAATTTCATTGGCATAAAAAATAGATATATTCCATTGGTATATTATATTAGTAGAGTCATATTGTCCATATTAATAATTTAATTTTTATTAGATAAAATCTATACACATGAGGAAGCCTAATGACAAAAATGTATTTTGTTTACATATGACACTTTTTTTTGTAACCATGTCTCCTTTTGAATTTGTAATGTGAACCACTTTTATCATAAACTCTAAAATTAATAGAATCATAAAGACATGGGTGGAATCAAATGTAGTAAATATCCCTATTGTGAGAATGTGTATATTTGTGATGACAAGTAGATGTTGAAAAAATTATAACAAAGGGGGGTTTACTTTTCTGGTTACCCAACCATCACATTTCTTCTATAAAATTTGTTCGATAATTCAGAACTGCAAAGAAATGAGCAAGAGAACCTCCAATTGTTGACGGGTCACTCTTTATTATGGTTGTGAACAAAATCTTCTTTCTTTTGCCTTTTCTTTAACAATTGACCAAACATAAGATTCAAAACTCAAAAATGATCCTTTTAAAATTACTAGATTCATGACTATGAAAAACCTTCTTCATTATCAAATTGACATTTTGTTTTAAAACCTCAACACCAAATTAGAATTTCACTATATTCAACAAGAAGTTGGATCAAACAAAACCTCTACACAAACCAATAATTTGAAACTCAAGCAAGAATTAATTTCTTGCACTCTCAACCAAAAATATCAAAGAAACTAACAACTAAAATCTCATTTATTACCATCACCACAAGAGATGTGAAATGGCCAGTGGATATTTCTTATATATTTTGTTTACCTCTTTTCTTTTCTTTTTTTGGGGCTCTTCTGGCCTTGATTATTTAAAATCAATATGGACTTTCTTTGGGTTGTTTATAGGTCCATTAAACCACTTAAGACCTTTTCTTATTGTCTTGGGTCAAATTTTTATGAGTCCAAGTAACTGATCATAGTCCAATAAAAGTAACATGGCTATTGGAAATGCGGATCACAGTTTTTTGGGTCATGAAATGGATCGTGGTTTTTTGATCAACAAAGGTTTCTATATGGACTATCAAAATAACAAGATAGTGAGGTCCAACAAGAGCATTATTCTTGGCCAACAATAAAAACACAACAAGACCATTATTCATTATACACCAATCTGCCACTGTGTTTCAAAATTTTAATTTATTTTATAAGAATTGTTTAGAAAGGAAGGATTTTGAAAGAAGGCAAAAGAAAGGATTTTTTATTTTAAATAAATAAATTTTAATTTGATATTTTTTAAATTGAAATATAAAATGATAAATTAATATAAATATAATGTATTATTTTTGTTTCAAAATTTAAATAATATATAATTTTATTAATTTTTAAATAAAAAATCCCTTCCCTTCCTTCTCTTTCAAAATTTTTCTCCCAAATAACTTTTTAAAAGATGGATTATCATATAGTTAATATAAACATTATTTATTTATTTATAAATTATACATTTAAATTACTTCCCTCTCATTAATTTGATATAAATATTTTTTTAATAATGATTGACATTTATGAATGAGTCTTTCACGTAAATTTTGGTTTCTCTGCAACATCTAATGTTGTAGGTAATTAACTTTAAATATGTTATAATTGATTTTTTATTATCTAATTTAAAAGATTAAATAAATTTTCTATACGTGTACAATTGATTTTATGATTTCATCCAAAAACATATTAGTTTATTACAACTTTTAATAAATTAAAATCTAACATATATTTTCTCACAAAAAAAAAGTGTAATTTTAAATGTTATCATATAAATTTAATTAAAATAACTACAATATTAATGTTACATCCATTGACAATAATAAATGATTAACATGAAAATATCAATAAAAATCACTAAACTTAATTAAAATACACCAACAATTTTATCATAATTTGTTATATCAACAAAAGTTATTAACTTTTATAATTATTAATTTTAAAATTATTTTAATGATGTATTCGAATTAATTAACACTTTAAAATCTTTAACAATATATTAAAACTAAAAGATTTTTAAATTAAATAATTGAGTTATATAATTAATGAATAGATATTAAAAATTTTAGTTTGTGAAGAAAAATGATAAAATAAAAAAATGAAATTATATTTAATATTTTATGCTATTTTATTAAAGCCCTTTTAGTTTTCATACTTTAATTTATTTATGATTTAGATTCTTTTAATTTTAATTTCTCATATCTACTTCATTTAATTTTTTAATTATTTAAATTAAATTTTTTACTTCTAAAATTTTATCCAATAATTAAAAAATATAATTAAATATTCAAATTATCAATAAATGCATATACAATAATTAAATAAAAATATATTTTTATATTTTATAAATTTTATTTTATATTTTATTTAAATAGTATATATATATGACCAATTGAAGGACAAGTTTTAAAGGAATAATTATCATTGCAAGCCATAATAATGACGTGATAAGAAAAGAGTGTAAATTAAAGAAGAGAAAATTATTTTAAATATATAAATATGAATAATGTCCATTTCGAAGTTAATGGGCAACGGTCCTCACTCTGACTATGCGGGGCCATTCTGCATGGGTGGGTTACTGCATGACCATTGTCAAATTCAACCAAAATATCTTATGCCACAGAGGAACATAGGTAATAATAATAACGTTGTTTTTCTCATCAAAGATGTTTCTTTATTGTAAAACTCGTTCATCATTCACGAATTAAGAAAATTAGAACAGAAAGTTACACTTAAATTACCATGAAATTTCCATCAAAATTGCAGAAAGAAGAAGCTAGATTCCATTTTGCTCTGTCATTTCCAGAGATGTATCTGAGTACAATGAGAAGGACGGGACCAAATTGAAATGAGAAGATTTTGTATGAAGAGCCAGTGACCAAATTGAGGCCTCCTTGGATGAAACATGGCTCGTGTATAGGGGACACTCATTATTCTCCATTAACACAACAAAACATTCACAACGTTTTCTTGGTCCCCCTACTGTCCTATTACTTACAATCAAGTTGCAAGATAATACAACATATATTTCGGGGACCATCTCTGTTACAATGCCTTCAACATGCTTTTCTGTGGGAGGACTTTTCCACATCAATGAACTATGTATTCACATGTACAGTTAGTGGTAGTGTTGTTCTGAAAATAATTCATTTATAAAGGTATTCATGAATTATGAGCAAGTCACACAAGTGAATAAAAACCACATTTGATAAAAATAAAAAAGAGTTTCAAATATTATATTATGTGTCCTTTTTATGTATGTGTTATTCAATTTTTCCACTTACTCAACGTAAATGTTTATATTCACACTTAATACTCCAACAAATGCAATACTCAATTACATAAAATTGTTATCGAATGATTTTATATATGCTCCACAGTTTACCATTCAACAGGTTTATTTCTGATTGTTTCCTTCTCATGATTTTTACTTATTTTTAAAATTGTCATTTATTTAATTTCTTTATTTTTAATTATTTCATTTAAATTAGTTATCAATTGGATCCAGCAGCACATTATTTCATTTTCATATCACATTTTCATTAAATTAGAGTTATATTGCTTAACTGCTTGTTTTACGTTTGCATGATTCATTTTGATCTTACACTCCCTAGCATGGCAGCAAAATATTGGTTGTTGGACTGCTTTTTCTTTTTCTTGATTTCCCTGTTTATCTTACAAAAAATTCAGAGTCTCTTATTTTATCTCTTTGTTGATTTTAGTTTACCCGAGTATAATTTTTAGAAAAGTCTCATATATATATATATATATATATATATATATATATATATATGTATGTATGTATGTATGTATCGGGCTCATATTTCTTGCCTTTATAAATTTCCTACAACTACATTACTACACTGTTTACACAAAAGCCAAGACTAACACCCTTCTTTCCTAAAAGACAAAAAAGGAAAGTCATTGTTTCACAGTTCATAAAGGATATGAAATAAGTATGGGAAAGAGAGACAAAAAAAAGAAGATAAAATGAGTGAGTATGTGAAAAAAAAAAGAACATTAAAAAATTAAAATTGAAAAAAAGGAGAGGCATAGTAGCTTGGTCCGAAGGTAATATATATTACAATTGTTTGTGAAGTTTGTTAAACAAGTACTATTGGGCTTGAAACAATTAGTGGACTACTTTGCTCTTACAACTTCATAGAATTATGCAAATTTATTTTTTCTTTTGCAAACAATTGGGTACATTAGATTGACTATCAAAGGGCAATTCACAAGGCTACAGCTTCTGACCAGTGCCACCGTACCTTGTGTCAAATGAAATATGCTAATTAACTAGCTAGGGTACAAAATTAATTTCAGGGTTTTCATTTTAATTATTTTCACATTGAATTCACCAACAAGAATTCACCTACTATATTCACGTCGTTTAATTTCATATCCTAATAACTTCAAGGGCTTTCATGTCTTCAATGCAACAATGTAGTACGTACGTAACACTGAAATTTTCTTCACCAAGTTTTTTTCAACATACACTATGATCCAGCTCATGCGCAAATGCTTTTGGAAAGCTGTCCTTTGCTAACTTTTTGTGCTTAGGATGTCCACAATAAGATTTGTAATCATATTTGTTGACTAATCTCTATGCATAGCAACAAAAACCATACAATTGAAATGGATCTTACTTTATTTTCTGTTAAAAGAGTGTGATGTACATCTTTTACTTTCTTATTTTTTCCACGAGACTTATTAGCTTTTTGACCATCAATCTTTTTTTAATTTACCCTTTTGTTTGTCATGCAATATACTTCTTGTTGTATTTCACTTTAGATATGCTCACTTTTCCTTTGTCAAAACAAAGGCTTTTTATATTCCACACAATTCACTTTATTAGCCAAAAAAAAAAAGAAGAAAGAAATGTGTCTGACACCTACTTGAAAAAATCCATCGAACACAGTCGTATTTCGGGAAAATTTGACTTGGAAGAAACATAATTACAAAATTGGAAATAACACAGAAACACTACACTCTGCAATGCATATTCGAAGTACCATGTGTTATTCATATGTGCTACATTAATATACGTACACCTGTGACTGCATTTTTTTCCCCTTATTTTGAGAAAAAAGGAAAGTGACAACCAATCTATTTATGTATGTTTCTGTTATAGCAATATAAAACCAATTTCTTCATGTAGGTGCCGAAGCCAATCTCAAAGTTATTATGTGACTTGCTAGATATAAATGAAGAGTGATATACTATTCATATAATATATTTTTACACACTTTATACTAATATTTTTATCTTTTTCCATCATGTCACTTACAAAAATAAAAAGGAAGAAAAATTTAATGTAAAACCCACCAAAAATCCTTTTCTCCTACGAACAGATTTATCGGTTTCTCTTTCTTTTGTTTGGGATTGATAGCTCATTTATTTTTCTTCAAAAATGTTTTATAATGTAAGAATTACATATACTCTCATTCAGTGAGTTGTACTTTCTCACTTTTAATTCTAACTTACAAAAACACTTTCTAATTGGTTGATTCTTAATTCATCGGAATTCATAATTTTTCATGTGAAGTAGCAATTCATTTTCGTTATGTTTTGTTTTTGCTCTCCAATTTTTCTTCATTCACTTCTCTTATTACAATATTTTTTTACTGATCTAAATAAAATCGATAAAAATTCTTTGTTTTTATTTCTTATTTTTATTAATTAATCTAAATACATCATTTTATAAAAAAAAAAATTTCTTATTTCTTTTTATTACATCCAAACAAAAGATTAGGAGATTTGGCCCTTACACAGGCAATACTCTGAAAACCACCGAGCCTACAGGGAGAAAGAGATTAAAGATTGGTTAATTAGGATTACAGTATTTCTAAATGGAAAAATTAGGGTTGAAAAAAAGGCAGCTGGATTCCTCAAGCCGATTACTCATTCACCACCCATTATTGATCAATCGCAATAACCTGTCCTTTTCATCCATTGTTGAATAACTCAAACAATGTTACAAATTATTTGGACTATATACTAACACGTTAGTATATTCCATGCATAAAAGCAACTATTCTCGACATCGTTGCGCAACCATTTCCAGCTTTGCCGGCACTAATTCCTCGTTGTCGTCCTATGTTACGGTCCAGAATCAGAACATTGCAATCGAGCACAAACACTACAACACGAGGGTCACACACGTGTGGGAAACCAAGCACACTCGATAGCATCGTGAACTGTATAGTTCATAAACATCTAAATAATATTAATATCTAGCTACCGTATCACTTGTGATATTTATATTTTTTTTCTCTTATATTTCTTTTCAGGTGTAAACACTTTCATGATTATTTTCTTAACATTTTTCAAGTTTGGGTTAAGGGTCTAAATCATCCGCACCAAGACATTGAACCGCTTTTGCGTCCCAAAATGTCCCTTTGGAATTTGGATTCGTCATAGAACGAGTAGTAAAGTTACAAAAAATTTTAACCCCATAACCTATTTTTTTCTTTAAGAAAAATTATGGAGGGTGTCCTTGACTAATTATGACAAATAAGGAGGCCACAAACTTTAGTGCAAGAATATCTACGACAACCCCTTTTCTTTTTGAATGACGAGGAGTGAAGCATTGTTGTCTTTGAGGAAAGTTCAAGATAAGAAAGTTTAATGTAATGATGTGGTTACGCAGATTGAGGAACACAGAGACAACAAAACGAGGGAATGTGATCATAAGGGGAGGTCTCTTTTGCATTATTGGCAAACATCGAGTTGGTTTTGTACTTAGCTGGACCTTAGAAAAGGCGCAGCTCCAAAAAATGCAAATTCAATAATGTAAGGGCCACTTCCCATATTGTCAAACATCATTTCACTGATTTAATCATTAGTCCTCTTCTTAATTAACCACTTTTCCCTCCCATTTGCACATCTCTATCTCAATATAGAGCCAAAAGGCTATAGTTGAGAAAGGTATTGTTCCACTAGGATACACAAAGATGACACATAACTGGCCCCCACATGCCCTTAATTAATACCCAAAATTCCTGCACTGATGTCTTTTTAAAATTACATATATTCTGAACCTTTAAAACCCCATCTTTTCATTTTTCTCCCTCACCAACTATTTCTCTTCTGCCCCTCCACATGCAAATGTTAAACACATGACAAAATATTAGAGGCTACATTACACAGATATTCAAACCCTATGCATCACTCCAAGCCGCAAAAACTGGCAAGTGAGACATTGAGATAGTAGTAGCTGGCCTCAGTTGAGAGGGAAACCAAGAGTTAACAGTACTAACCCCATTTGCAATGGAGCTACTACTGTTAACAATCTTTGATCCCATTGGAGGCTTTGGAAGTAGCAATGTGGGACCCGTTTTATCAGGGCTACCTTCCCTTGAGCTGCTTAAACTAGTCACCAGAGAGGAAGGGTTTGAAAAATGAGTCCCTCTCTTAGTAGACTCATCTAGCATGCCTTGGCTAGATCCTACTGAGTCAATCCCAATGAGATCTTGTAGGGCCACAGAGAAAGCAGAACCTCTATAATTTCCACACTTCATGGATTTTTGGTCACAGCTCTTTGACTCTTGTTGTGGAGACTGATACAAACCCATCTTCCAATCAGATGACCCGTTTTCATTGTTGTTCACATTTTCAACTTCTTCCCTGCTTATAATTTGTTGGCTTGAAACAACATTGTACTCTATGGCCTCGGTTCTTGGTTCACTTTCCTTGTTTCTTCTTGCCAATTCTCCAGCTAGCAAGGTATTGCTGGCCATGATTCTTTCAACATCGTATCTAGATATGTCGAAGTTGGTCACTGCATTTACCCCACGAAACTTGATTGCTGCTACATCATATGCTTCAGCTGCTTCCTCTTGAGTGCCTGAGATAAATTCAAGTACCAAAAAAATTTATATCAGTTCTTTTTAATAAAAATAAAAGGGTATTTCGAAAATTTTGAATTTTAAGTCACGAGGCTGTTGTTGTCGAGATATTTTAGATATCCTTTTTCTATCTTTCCAGAGAACAGCCTTAAAAAAAGTGACTTGTTGCAGTCCAAAGTGGCTATATGGTCAGCCTTATAAAAAGCATTGCCATCAAAGGCATATAACAATATTAACAACCAAATCCTAAGAAAAAACTTAAAGCATGCTAACGCCTCATCCACATTAGCATATTTGTTCATAATTCGAATGTTAAAGCTCCCCCGATATATTGCTTTAAAAGGATTTGATAATGAAGTACGAGGAATCTGAAATGACTTACTGAATGTCCCTAGATAAAGGTCTTTATTTCCTGCAACTCTGCCTATCCTTGCTTGCCATCTGCCATGTTGGTGGTGCCTGCATTACATTTAAAAGTTCATTCAACACTAATTAACACAAATGTTTCTATTCTATAACTAACAAGAAAAAGAGGCACGAGACTGCATGAACCTTGTCACCCCTCTATACATTGAGGCACCCCTTGAAAACCCACTACTCTTTCTGCAAAGTAATCACCAACTTCATCAATTCATCATCATTAAGCATGAATAAATAAATGATAGCCTTTAGCAACATAATAATAATAATAATAACAATTATTTTAGTGTGCTTTAAAGTACATCATAAAATATTATTAAATAATAATTTTTATTTAAGATTATACTATTTAATACTATCAATATCAACATTATTCAATAAAACATATATTAAAAATCATAACAATACCTATTATTCAATAAAACATATATTAAAAATCATAACAATACCTTCTTAAGTGTGCCACGTATTCCTGCCTGCTCATGTTCTTCATTTCTTCAAGTTCAGCTTGGTAGTTCTCAAGCTGCCAAAAAGAAGAGAGAATGGGACTCCAAGGAGTACAAGATTGCGAGCAAGAAATGCCACTGAATTGAAACATACCGGGAAGTTTATGTGCGTTGAGGGTCCCCAATACTTCAGAGCCGCAAGATCATAGGCTCTTGCAGCTTTCTCTTCCATATCATAACCACCTTGAGTTCACAAACCAAAAAAGACCACTCATCAAATTAGCAAAATTGCAAGAAAAAGGTTGAAAATACAAAACTTTTGGAAAAGACTATAGGACATACCCAAATAAACTGCCACATGCAACGTTTTGTTGATTGATCATCCACAATGTGAACAAATGACAGGTGAGAGAGAGAGAGAGAGTTAGTGGACACAGCTCAGAAACAAGAATCAAGAAAACCTCTAAACAAATAATGTTAAATCATCCATCATGACTCAAACTTTTGGTAACTAACCTTGTCTTCCTTTCCTGGTTTGCCCTTCCTTCTTGCAACTGTTATCCCACAAATGCGCCTCATATCTACCAGTCCATCTATGCCTGGTACACAAGAACCAAGAGTCACTACAAAATTGACTTGATAAAACAATCAAACAACACATTAAAACTCAAAAAGTAGAACACTTAATAAACTCCAAAAATGTTAAAAAGTGGAATTCAAAAAAGAGAGGATCAAGTAATGAAAATCACTAAGGTAAAGATTACTCAAATAAAGGAAAAGAAGTGAACTATGTAACTAACCTTGTCACACCTCTATACTGAGAAGTTCTTTGCCCAAATGTGTCAATGGATTTCCTATGCACAGGTTGCTTCTGACCAAGCTTAGCAGGTCCTCTCTTTTTGGCATCCACAGTCACAGAGTCAGTTCCAGATGGTGAGATCTGAGTTGGAACAGTGACACAACTTGACTGAGAACCAGGGCTCATAGATAAGCTTAAAGGCTGCAAGTCCCCACAACCTACTGTGCCAACACCAACTGACCCAGAAGCACCATGATCATTATCCCCCAGAGTACTACTATTCACTTGATGCTGCTCAAGAGAAGAAGAATACTCTCTTGGGGGCACCCAGTTTTTGAAGCAAGCAATGCCTTCTTCCACCACTTGAGGCATTTGGGAGCTGCAAACCGTGACATGGGATTGCTTGGTTTCTTCCTCTAATGGTGCCTGATATATGCCATGGCACGCAAGTCCTGAGTAATATGGATGGGATTGTTGATGCCTGAAGGGATCAGAAAGAAGGTCCAAGGATGAAGAATGGTCTCTGTTGGCTTGAGGTTCTATATTTTGACTGTTGTAGTAGATGCTATCGAGACTTAGAGCCATTGCCTCTCTTTCATGGCCTCCATAATCTTGAGCTCCCATAGTTGCACCACCAAGAAAGTCCTCAAGTTTTGGAGAAGAAGTTGGCACCATAACTTCAATAGAGAACAAGCAAGACTTTTAAACAGCCATATAATTGCAAATCACATACTACAAAATAAGAACAAGTAAAAGTAGATAACTTTTGAATGCATATATGTATATAAGAGATTAACTTAAGACCAAGACAAAGACCAACCTTGGGTTTGTGACCTGCTAAGAGCTTCCATTATGCAAAGTGACCCATCAGACTTAAGTGGCATCATGGCCAAAGGAGAGTGAAAAGCACTGTTCTCCCCAACACCAAAGCACATTCCAGAGGTGTTTAGGTGCGAAGGTGACACATAGAAGTTAGTGGGAACAATGTTAGAAGGTGCAGCAGAAGGCTGAGAGTGATGATAATAGTGATGATGGGGAGGGCCAGAAGAAACAACAACATCCATTTTCATGTGGGGTGAGAGAGAGAACCCCAACCAGTTATGATTGTTCCCATCATCATCGGTGTTGCTATCATTCATGGACTTCATCTTCCTACTTTTTTTCCCCTTATCACCTTAATTATTTGAAAAAGGTTTTAACTTGCTACTTCAGGCTTCAGCTAGGCAACTCAATCATTAGATGGCAAATAAGCAAATCATATCAAAGAAAATCTCTTCGTATGTGAATGAATATATACTTGGTCTTTTGTTGTTTAGCTACAAAAAAATTTTCACTTCGCATAAGCTTCTCAAACAAACTCTCTCTTCACTCGAGCCAACAAAAATGGTCTCTTTAAACTAAGCAGAAAGAATAAGTTATAAGCAAGTGATGCTGGGAGCACCCACTTCATTCCATAGGGATCTGTGAGTGTGTATGTTATATATGAGAATGAGAATGAGAAAGATCACGTCTTTTGCCTTCTCTCTTATTATTTTCTTTTTTTTTTTAAAGAAAAAGAGAATTAAATCGGTGCCCCCACTTAAACCCTATATTAAACCCAGGACCAAATATCAAAGTGGATAAGAAGAAAGAGCCGAAAATGGTAATGGTGAGAGAAACTTTTTATGGACAGTTCCTCAGAACTTGAATGCTAGTAGGTGAATCTAGTGGGCAAACGGTGATCAATATTTAGAGGGAATTGGACTTGGAGAAGATTCAGATTTCAGTAAGCAAAATAAAAATAGTTATAATTCATATACTTAAATTATGATTAATGTACATTCAAATATAAACATATGTTTCTATATTATATTACTTCTTCTTTTCGACTAAAAACATATTATTAATGCCTGCAAAATATATTCTTAATAAAAATATTTTGTTTATTTATTTATTTAAAATTTTACAGTGACAACGTTGCAATGCAGTGCGCAGTGCAGGGGGCCATAGATTTGACGGGCAGGACATATCTGCCCATCCAGTCACTTCATACAGTACACCCATTCTGTGCCACCTGCATACTGCAAAGTTTTAAAGCATCTCTTTTTTCTAAAACAAAGTTAGAATATGATATTTGCCTACATACTTGAATAAAACATTATTTTGTTCTTAAAACAAACCTAAAAATCAAAAATTAAAATTTTACTCTTTAACTTTTTAATTTTAAGTTTTTTTTTTCATTCTTCTAACCTTTTTTTAATGGGAAAAATCACAATACTAAAATATAATATTTTTATAAATAAAAAATCACCCATAGCAATTTTTAATATTTCCAAAAAACTTTTTATAATTATTTTGAAAATATTAAAGATTTTTGTATTTTTTAATTTTTTAATAATTTTAAAAAAATGATCAACGTCATTTTTTAGTATTTTAATTATTTCATAAATTTTAGTTATTTTACTTTTATATTTCTGTATCTATATAATAGCAATTTTTGAGTTTTCATATTTTTATATTTTTCTAAAAATTCATATTTTAGTATATATTAATTTTAAATATTATATATAAATATAAAAACTTCTAATACAAATAGAAGATTATAATTTATTTAAGCAAGAAAAGAAGTGAGAAATAAAAACAAATAAATAAAATGAAGTACAAAATATTTAAATAAATAAAAAAACTGATTTTATTTCTTTAGATAAATAATTTTTTAAGAAAAAAATAAAATTTTATGTCAAATAAAAAAATTTAAATTTCTTAATGTATTTTTTAAAGTAAAAATTTATTTATCATTTATTAATATTATAAAAATTTATTTATTTGGATAAAAATGAAGAAGAAATCTCATCCCCTTATTTTCCCTCTATGAGGATAGAATTAATATTATTTGAATCTTAAAATTCCTTCTTTTTTTAAATAAATAATAAAAGTTGTATAATTTTTTTTATTTTTTTTATTTTTTCTCTTAATTTATCCTCTTTAACTTTTCATACACTCGCATATAATGTAAAATATTCAGTATTAATCATTTTAATCCTAAAAAACATTTTTAAAAATAACAAATATATTTATTTTTAATTAATTTAAGTTTATTGGCTGCCATTAGTTTAAATTTATAAGATGATTAAGTTGATACATTTTTATAATTTAAAAATTAATATAATTAATTATAAATCTTTTAAAACAAATTTCATCTTATACATATTTTTCTTTATTCACAATTAATTATAAATTTAATGTCTGATTAATTTATCTTATTTTAATTAAATATTCATTTATTTTTAACCATATAAGAAACTGTTTTAAAGATATTATTTGTTTTCAAAAATTAGCTACCACTTTTATTTTTAAATTCATATTATCTGTATATAACCTTTTTTGCCAAATATATAAACACGTGTATTAATGATGGAATATGCATCATATGGCCACAAATTAATTTTGATTGAGTAATTAATAAAACTGTTGCATGAAGACACGTGCGTTGAGAAGGGTGTGTGTACTTTCTTGTGCAAACTACCAAGCTTTTTGTTATATATTTCAAAATAATTGTAATTATCATTTTGCAACCTTTTCGTACAGCACACAGAAAATGGAATTTTTTTAGCTGGATTTAAAACTTGTTTTCTAATAACACGTTTTACAATCAATTTATCATAACCATCATTAATTTTAAGTTGAGTAACATTAATGTTAATCAAACTCATTCTGAGATATATTAAATATAATTAAAACATATTTACAATAATTTTAATGCTAATTCATCCTTCTCAGTTCTGATTTCTGTTTTGTGTAAATTCCAACAAAGAAAATATGACTAAATACAAATTTACATTCCCAGTATAAAGAAAATACCTCTTGTAATCCAATATTATAAAAAAATATACATAATGGTACAGAGAGAGAAACATGTTTCAGAAAGATTAAAATTTACTGCAACTTATTGAATTGATAGAAATATATGTGAACCAAAATTTAAAATAAATTCGTGGTTTATAAAACATTTTTGGTACCTTTTCTTAATTATATAAGATAACTCATTTAAGTTGCAACACCATAACTTTAAAAATAATACAAATTATAGCATGATAAGTTGTATAGCTTAAATTTTTAAATTTTTTTGCATATTTAGTGTTTTTATATGTAACAACAATGATTATTATTATTATTATTATTAAATAAAAAAATTATAAAAATTATTTTTGAATAAAAAATAAAAAATTATTTTGGACAACAGAGAACTAACACATTTGAATATACTAATTATGCAATTGGTTTAAATCTTTTTAAAGAGTAATTGGTTTTAATCATTTATTGAGGGAACTCATTGAAAAAAAAAAGTACATTTATTAACAGCTTATTATTAGGCTTATCTTCATTTGTATAAATTTTGATTGATAAAAAATTAAATTGTTTATATTAATTTTACAAATTGATACCAATAAAATAATTGTAAGAAATTTATTTTGCAGGCTAATATTCTATATTTAGTATAATATATTTTATTATTAGTATATATTTATATTTTTTATATCAAATATTTATAATAACAAAATGACAAATCATTTACAAATGAAATATATTTCTGGAGACTTTTAAAAAAATACTACTTTCTTAAGAAAAGCAAACAAAAACATGCACTAAAAATGTATTCATTGTAAAAAAATATAAAAAAATGTATCTATTTTTAAAGTTAAAAAATGTTTCACCATGGAAGAAACAAATGAAATATGCAGGCATTAAATTTTAAGACTGTGTTTAAGAGTTGAATTTAGAAGGGAAGAGGAAGGAAGGAATTAGGAAGAGTTAACATTGTTTACGAATTATTTAATTAAGATGGAAAGGTTTTGGAGAACCCTCCAAAGTTCTGCCTAATTTTTTGAATTCTCTAATTTGGAAGTTTTTTTTCTCTCTCACTCTCTTATACTATTTTATATTAATTTTTTAAGTGAGATTTTTTTAAAAAAATTATAAAAATAAAAATATTAATTTTTTGAGAAAGAAAAATACTTATTTTTTATTTTTATAAAAATAAAAAATAAAAAATATAATAATATCATTTATATAATTAAACACTTCATTATCTTCCTTTCTCGATATTAACTTCATCCTCTTATAAACTTACAAACAAAGTCTTAAGAATTTAAATAAGTAACTTAATACAAAATTACATTAAAATAGTCTAAGTGTATAATAATAATAAATAAATAAATATACTATAGTAGTTGCTGTTAGTCTATTATTTGAATATTAATGTTATTTTTACATTGATTTTAAATATTTTTTTAACTTTTATCATGTTTCTTAAGTAGAATTTATGGTAAAAATAGTATTATATCTATTTGTATTATTGCTGAGGTTACTAGTTTAATTGTCATCCACAAGATTTACGCAAGTATTTTTCAAAATGAATAAGTTGTATATCAAAGTGCTGTTAGCTAACCCATGAAGATTACATAGCCAACGGGTTCAAGTCACCTAATCTTCATTAAAAAAATAAAACTAATATTTTAATCATCAAAAAAGCAATCACAATATATGATGTAATGTATGGTACATAAGATCAATTACTAGATAGACAAAATTGCATTAGTTCAGCTTTGTACAATAGTTTGAGGAACTAGCCACTCTCTTAGAGAGCCCAACTCAGCAATTCCTGTGGTAAAATGATATATTAACATGTATACAAGAAAATGATAAAAATAACTGCTAAGACCCTTTACTTTTTCGAGTGTCTCTTTGTGTATAGTCAACAACTGCCTCCAGACAAAAAGAGGAAAGTGGGTCTTTGATAAGCTTGAAATATTCCAGAAATGATGATCAAAAGGGTCCCAAAAACAGACTTTATGACGATAATGCATTTTTACTCTAAATATTTCTCTTATCTCAATTAAACAATTCCTCTTCATATAAATCGCATATGTGGAATCTAGATGTCCTTCTTTCCACATTTTTTTAAGGATAATGTTTATGGAAACGGTTCAAAAGAAATCTACTAAATTTATATCAAAGTAATCGAAAAAGTTTAATTTTTTAAATATAAAATTTGAAAAAAAATATAATAAAATATAATATTTTTGAAAAAATTGTACAAATATAAGATTCAAATAATATTTGTCGTTGGTTCTGACAATACAACAAAAAAATATTAAGTTATATTTTTTATTAAAAATATATGAAAAATTATAAAAAGTCAAAATTCGTCAATGATAAAAAAAATTAAAAAGTATCAATGTTGATTTCAAAAAAATAATTTTTAAAAATACTAAAAAAATGTCCGTGTCAATTTTTTTTAAAATTGCTACTGTCAATTTTTAAAAAAAAAAATCTATATTTTTGTAATTTGTCCTAAAACACTATATTTTATTAATTTTTTATTCTTTTCCTCCCAAGTATATATATATATATATGCTCTCTCAGCACGAGTTGCATACAAACTAAGATCAAAGTGGTAAAACAGACTCGAGAGTGACGATGGTCTAATGCTTTTGAAGTTTTGAGCTGTTCATTAATTTGTTTGCCCAAATGAGGGGATTGATATGTATAAGTTAACTTCAAACTCAATAACTATTTGAGCAAGGGCAAATGCAAATGTAGTAATATGTAACAATTACGTTATTTAAATTAGGTGTAAATAATAATTTAATCTTTATATTTCACTTGAATTTATAAGTTAATTTTTTTATATAAAAAATTTATAAATCAATCTTTATAAATATATTTATTTTCAATTTAGTTTCTATCGTTAAGTTTAACTTAAATTACGTTAAAAAGTAAGAGATTATATTGAAAAAAAAATATAGTATAATGACTAATTTATAAATTTTTTACATATAGGGACTAACTTGTAAATTTAAGTAAAAAATATTTTTATAAATTTACGATCTTGATTTTCCTATTCATCCACATATTTTTTTTCGCCTCAACCTCTAATTCCATTATCTTTGTTCTTTTTTTTTTCTTTGCATAAACTTTAATGGACACTAGAGTCTCTTTTTCTCTTAGTGTCTCATCCTCAAAATTCAATTAACTTTTAACAATCTTCACTTAATTATTTTTTCTTCTCAACCACTTCACTATCTTTACCCTCATTTTCACCTACACTCACATTGACACCCACTTACCCCAAACCTCAATCCCTTATCAAAAGCTTCTTTATCCTCCACTATCATCGATGTTACTAGCAACAGAATTATCAATGCTTTTATTTACGTCTTTATCCACTCATTCAACACCATCAAAATTAAGATATAAATCAAAGGTGTATGACAAATTTACAAAAATATTTTTGACTTAGATTTATAAGTTAATCCTTATATGTAAAAAATTTGTAAATTAGTCCCCAAACAATATTTATTTTCAATTTAGTCATTTACTTATTTAAAATCATTTACTTTAAATATAACGACAAAGAATAAATAAAAAATATATATACATATGAGGACTAATTTATAAATTTTTTATACATAAGAATTAATTTATAAATTTGAGTCAAGTACAGAGATCAAAACATTATTTAAACCTTTAAATTATTTGAAATTAACATTAACAATTATTATTATGAGAGATTAAGTTATTTTAAGAGAAATTTTATTTAAAATATTTTGTTAATAATATTTATAAATATTAAACTTTATTAAAATTTTCGTATGAAATTATAATTCATATTAGTTTTAATTTTTGTATTCGCTTCAACTTTATATATATATATATATATATATATATATATATAAATAAAAGTATCTTATATTTTTCATTTATTTTAAATTAATCTTTTTTAAATATATAATTACTACTAGTAACATTTTAATCTTACTTAATACCGACAATATTAGTATTAACTTATTAACTAAATGACATTCATGTTTGCCATATAACAAGGGTAAATTAAATTTTTAAATTAAAATTAAATTTGTAGATTTAGAGTTTCAAACATCATTATTTATGTTCTTTCCATCTTCATTCAACTTTCATCACCGTTGTAAAAATTAACAACTTAGCATATTATCTTTTGATCTTTAACTTTTTCTCTCCCTTGCTTTTTTACTTTAAGGAAAAACAAGAACAAATGAGAGGTTCAATATGATAGTTTCATCTTCATTCAACTTTTCTTTTTAACATTGTTTCTTATTATCTTTTGTAGATTTAGAGTTTCAAACATCATCATTTATGTTCTTTCCATCTTCATTCAACTTTCATCACCGTTGTAAAAATTAACAACTTAGCATATTATCTTTTGATCTTTAACTTTTTTTCTCCTTTGCTTTTTTACTTTAAGGAAAAACAAGAACAAATGAGAGGTTCAATATGATAGTTTCATCTTCATTCAACTTTTCTTTTTAACATTGTTTCTTATTATTCTTTTGTTTTCACTTCCCCTGCTTCCGTCTGCAACTTGCTCTTCCTCTTCTTTATTCCCTTCCTTTTTCTGCTCTATGCCTTCACCAGGGTGTATTCTTGTGGCTCACTAACAACTTCAACATGCTTTGTAGGATTCATGTCATCAATTATTGTTGCCTCAATCTTCCTTATCATTGTTTTGGAGATTAGGGTTGTTTTTTTATTTTTTTGGGATGTATTTTAGATGCCCATGCCTTTAAACTATGTTCTTATTAGCATCATCGTGCATGGAGGTGCTATGCCATGACTATGATTTTCGACGCTCTCGGTTCACTCACTTTCATCACTTTTGTCATTGTTGTTAGTATTAATGAAGTCATTGTTGTGAGTTTTTCTTTAACAGTAAGCAATTTAGTCCTTGTTCTTCAAAATACTCCTAAAAAAAATCAATAATCTTTGTCTATTTCAATGATTTCTAGATGAACGTTCTTTAATAATTTCACAATATTTTCTCTAAAATTTGTTAATAGATGATGATAAACTTTGTAATTCTTTCTTCCTTAAATATTTGCTTCTTTTATGCATTAGTATGGAGACAAAAAAATATGTATTTTTTTTAAATACATAATATTATCCTACTCAATGTCTACTTTCATATTAGCAAATTTAGTAATATCATCAGCAAAATAAAAAACATCGTCACTCAAATTTAATATAGAGAACTAGCTTGGAACAAATGTAAAATATACTCATCAAAGTCAAAACATATACAAGAGTTAAATGATCTATCTACTAATTTAGTTTAAATATTTATTTATGCATATTTTTATAATTAATATATATTTATATTTTTAAAAATATGTTATATATTTAATAAAATTACTCATTGAATCGTTAATTAATTTTTTACTTGTGTAATTTTTATAAATATAAATTATTCAAGAAGAAATTTTAATTTAATAATTGTTTTAACCAAATTTAATATTTATGAAAAGTTATTGAATGAGAGTATATTTAACAAAAATTATTCTTAAAGTTATTAGTTCAGTAATTTCTTCCCTATTCATATCTTACAAAAATGTGTTTAAAAATGTAAAATAACACTTTAAAATGTTTTTTTAAGTAAATGAAACATTTTTCATAATACTTACCCTGTGAGATTTTGCAGACGATATTTAAAATTATGCAATTTTCCTTAGAAAGTTATATTTACAAGATTTGTGAAAAATTAAAAAATACACTAAAACAAATATATTATTAATTTAGATTGATAGAAATAATAAAAATTAAACTTATTATTTATTTATTCAAACAAATAAAAGTATAAAAAATTAAATATATTATATTAATTAAACTACTAAAAACAACCTTCCTCTCATTTCATGCCTAGGGTAGAGTATTTTTTTTAGAATAATTTATCGTTTTAATTTCTAAAATTATAGAGATTCATGTAATAATTTGAATTTTTGTCATTAAAATGATTAAAAGTTAACATTTTTGTCATTAAAATTATTGGCACCCATTAATCTAATACATGAAATTATGATAAGAAATTTTAAATCTTAAAATTAAAAAATAATTCCTAATTCTCTCATTAATTTTCGTCAAATTCGTTTCTTGATGTGATTGGTCAAGAATTAAGGTGATGCTTATCACCATCTCATCAAATAATATAATTTTATTTTCATACAAGATTATTCATTTCTTTTCCACCTGTTCATGCATTATTTCTGTATAGTATCTCTCGTAATTTTGTAACACTTTTTGTAAATTTTATGTCAAAATGTTAAGATTATCCTTTGCGTGTTTTATATCATGTATGTTACACATTGACATTTAACTTGCTAAATTATAAATTTTCTTACATAAATTTGAAAAAAAATTAATTAGAGAGATTAATATGGTTGTTGTTTTTTATAATTTAAAAAATAATTTTTTAATAAATTTAAGAATAAATTGATAAATATCTATAATTGTAAGAACTAAAAAATAATTATTTATGATAATTTTAAGTTTTAAGAAGATTGATTTCTTATAATTTAAAAAAATATTTTTTTATATATTTGCAAAAACTGAATTGATGAGTATTTGTCATTTCAAATACTAAAATAACGTATTATTTGTATTTTTAAAACGTGAGTCCCATGCAAATATTTTTATCATTCTTGTATTTTCTTTCTTAAAAATAAAAATGTGTATCTCTTATTATTTTTTTACCGTTAGTTTTTTCCTTTCCATTTCAACTAAAACATTATATATAGCGCAAAGGCTTTATTTGGGTGAAAAATAAAATAAAAAATAAATAAGAAATTAAAAATAAAATACTATGTTATTTGATAGTTAGAAAAAAGAAAAAAAAAAAGAATGAAATAAAATATTTTTACTTATAGGATGGGCCATTGAATGTTAAGAATTTGGGCATTCACAAGCCACTTAAAACTTAATTTTTTTGGCTAATAGGTCGACTCAATGCATCCTTTGACATGACCAAACAAGTTGAGAGCTCCTTTCAGGTAAAGCAAATAAACACTTATGGGAGCGCGTTTTCACAAAAGCACCAAAGCTTGCAATAAGAAAAATTAATCACCAAAGCTTGGGTCCATAGACAAAATAGAAATCCTTTTGGAGTAGAATATCACTGAAGGTCCACGACTAAGATCTCTTGTAGAATACATCACAAAGATTATGGTAAACCCAGAAGAAATCATTGATCCAAAATCACAGCAAAGCCTTTTACTTTCTTTCTTTTAACTCGATTCAGCTTCTTACGCACTATAATAATAAAAGATATGCAGCAGGGGTGCAAGAGATGGAAGAACGAGTAAAATTGGAGCGGTGTAGTGGAAGCAAGTAAGAAACGCATGCAGACCTCTGAGAAGATGAAAATTTTGAGAGATTTGTTAATTTTTAAAATTTTAACTTGTTATTACGTAACCATTGGTTGTGTCTAAATCATAGTTAGATGTGTCTACCCAAATTTTGCCCAAGCCTATGCGTCTATTTAGAACATGTGCACACTTATAGAATGATATTGAATAGATGAAAATGTAATTTTAACTATCGTATCAATACATACGATTGTTCAGTTTAAATAATATAAAATTTTTGCTCATTTTCATTAATATATATACATGTCTCTCTTTTCAATTATCAAATAGTTACATTTATATTAGACAAGTTTCTCATTTGGCCATAGCTTACGTTCTTCTAGTGCATTTATTTTCAACTAATCCAAGACACGCTTTAATAAGGGTAGGGTCTTTATTAAATGGTCTCATTTATTTTATAATAAATTATATTAACTTTTGGTTTAATTTTCTGTAATCTTGTAGTAACTTTTAGGATGTAATCATTTATTTCATGGAATAAAGTACACAAATTTTGATTAAATTCATGCACGTAAGTTCCTTGTATTTAGGCTGGTCAAACTGTCTCTTTTCTACCTTTTTATTTTCCCTTAAACTTTTTGCTGTTAATGGGCAAGCAATGTATTGAGTTCTGTTGCTTGCAAGCGAGTGGTCGAGGTTCTTTCTCCAGAGAGGAGAGATGTTTCACGAAGAGTTTGCATGGGAATGCTTCGTTGGGACAAATTTTCAAACGGGAATGATTTGGGTTTGAATCTAATGAAAGGTTGTGTCCCAATTTAAGAGGAAAAGGGCTGAGAAGGTATATGGCTCTGCGTTCTGGTTGGGCACAGATGAAGGAATGATTGATTCGTTTCAATATTTAAAACGATAAATCTCATAGTGATCGGAACAAGAAAAAATTCTTGTTGTGTATCATCTAATTTCAGCGTTATCTCTTTTAAAATATTTAAAAGGGAAAAATACAGTGACCTGCTTAAATTTAGTGTTAGTTATATTTAAATATTTTTTTAAGCGACAAAATATATAGGTTTGGATTTACGGAATAGTTCAGAAAACCTCACAAATTTGTGGATTTGAACTTAAGAATGTGCGTTCAACTTAAATGTAGATTTATGAGCTGTTCGGATAATTTATGGGTTAAGCCTTAGGTTTACGGGTAATAAATAAGTCCGTTTACATAAGCCTCAAAAATAATAAATAATAAATATAAATGGGTCAACCTGCAAGTTAACCTGTTTAATTGAAGTTTATGTAATTTGCTTTTATATATAAGTCCGTTTACATAAGGATCTACGCAGCTTCACTCATTTAATTGAGAACTTTTGTGAGCCATGCATGAGGTGTAGACTGATTTGTGTACCCAATTAAGATAATTTATATACATTGTCTCAGCCCCATTTAAAAAACAAATACATAAACTTTTCTTATTTTTATGATTAAATTTTACACATAATATTCCAAAAATTAATATAAATATTATTTATTTTTGAAAATGTTGTTAAAATAAAAGATAATGATAGGTTACATATAAATGATACATAATAAATAATAATAATTTAATCTTCTAAAATGATAAATATAATTATAGTCATTATTTAGAAAAAATAAGCATTATAATTATTACACAAATACATACACATGCATAAGTTATTAAAATCTTCATCGTTAATTTTAATTAATAGCCATCAATATATTTTTCCTTCTAAAACAAACACCTCACTTTAAAAGAATTAAATCTAAAATTGTTATTAGTGAATATATGAAATAAGAATAGTACATTTGATATTTAAACATATCATATTTATAAAATAAGATGAATTATACATAATTTACTCATTTTTGTTCTCTTCACCCCGGCCCAACTTGCATCTCTGCAGGACAAGATTCTGGTTAACTGTGTAGTGCCAAAAGCCACTAGCAACCCCCCCTCTGTAGCGTGTTCCAAGGATGGCCACCACGACCTTTCGGCCAAGGCCTCACCTTGCTTCCTTGACCATCGCAATTCAGTGAATTCACTTCTGTTCTTTACCTTTTTCACTTTCGTTAACTTTTTTTTCACTCTTTTTTTAAATATACAAAACGATATTAATAACGTAGAATTTATTTGAATGTCAATGTGCACCCATGTTTACCATATAAGAGGCAGAACTGTAATATTATAAACACAGGACAAAAGTTACAGTTTTGGGGGCTTAGAAGTTAAAAAAATATTTCCCCACTAAAAGCCAAGGTTCATTTTCATAAAATGATAATTCAAAATTTTAAAAATGGAGTTAATTCGATATACAAGTATATGAGATTTTACACAAATCATTACAATAATCATAAAATTAGTATATTATCTCATGCAAATCAAAAGATTGATTCAAAAACCCCCTTATTAGAATTACAAAAAAATAAAACTTAATATATTGTTGGTCTTTACAATATTTGTGACCTTTTAATTTTAATCACTCATTTTTTAATTTTTTTTTATTCTTCTTACACTTAACATTTTTAATCCTTATTAAATGTTACATAATAATGTAATTAATTAAAAATATTGTTATATGCTGATTTTTTTAGGACTACGTTGGTGAGAAACCAAAAACAACAAAAAAAAACTTATCAAAATTATAAATTTAACTAAGAGTGACATAATTCAATGTATGTCAAATGTTTGCCATCCTCTTTTCTAAACAGTATTACAAAGGTCATTTAGTGGTTTTATTGCATGGGATTATGATCCTCTTGAAGATTGAAAAGGTCTAATATATATATATATAGGATCCACCGGCAGTTAATTGCACTAAAAATAAAGAGTAAATTAAATGCAAAAAAGCCATTCAAAAACAGGTTTCGCTGATTTTTATGAGTCATGAGCTTTTGTTTTTTTTACCAAACCTTAAGCATGTCAATGATTGCTATAAAGACTCTTGTTAAATTAATTTTGATACATTGTTGAAAAAAAAGAGTTAATTACGTAGTAATAATCTTAAGACATAATTTCAACGATGAAACTTTTATGTCTCTTCGATCTGTCACACCTGTTGAACACTGAATTAATAAGTTACTGACATTATAGAAGAAAAAGACGTGGAACTAACTAGGAACACAAAAGGGACACGCACTGTTCAGATGCACTGAACGGTTGAACCAACCACAAATACGGAAATCCAGGAGTCATTAACAATTAGCTCCAAGGACGTATGTTCCCATTCATCCAGACTTTGAACAGTGCTAATTATGAACATCCGTAACAAAACAAAATTTCATTTTAAGACTTCATCTTAGTCATAATTTTTTTACTACAATTTAAAATCATGAACCAGTGTTCTTTTCTATTATTCCCTGGTTAAAATATAACAGCAGAAGGGGAATATTAGCAATCCTAAAAAGCAAAAAAGTAACTTGAAACCAAGATGTGAAACATTATTGTATTTCGATAGAAAAGGAAATATGAGACATGTACAGCTGTTATTTTCTTATTTTAGAATTAATATTATATATATATATATGATATTTCTCAGTTATATTTTATCTTTTTGTATACCCAAAATTAAACATATATATACCCAAAACTAAAAAAAAAAAATTTTAATTATCCTATTTTGTTGTCAATAAAATATGTTTTTTTTTGGTGAAAAATATAACTCGTGATTGAGCATCCCTTAACAAAATTTAATTTAACCTCAAAACAAATAAAACCTAGGTGTGAAAATTCTAATTTTGCATTATGATATGATATAGGCAAGCCTCAACAAGCTCATGAATGCGAGCAAGGAAAAAAAATGGAAGGAAGAAGAAAGAAGCAAGTGTTTAGAAAATTATTGAAAAATATGTAATAATGTGATAAAAAATATTAATTAATAACATTTAAATAAATATAAAATTTAAGTTCATTTAAATATAAATTCAAATATATCTGTATCATGTTTGTATTTATGTTTAAATATCCTTAAGTTTATGTTTATTTTAATGCTATTGAATAACTTGTGACCTAAATTTACCTTCTTCACAGGTGTAATGAAAATCCAAACACATTCTTGAGGTAGTAATGAGAATCACGTGAGATAAGAAAAAGGAGGGTCATTTTTAATAGATGGCAGAAGGGAAGGGAAGGAGGTAGGAGATGGAACATAAAACAAAGTTAGATTTTGATATCACTGTCCCCTGCAGTGATTGCTACGCGACTGAGAGAAAGATCATTCACTAGCTGTATGGTATAATGTATGTATGTATGAATGCCTCTGCCACAGGCAGCATGTTTGCCTATTCCAATTCAAATGTTATGCCCTTCATGTCATGCAAAAATTGGTCTACAATCTTGTGCCTTTCTACACTCACACTCTCTCTCCTCATTATGCTTCCACCCTTTGTTGCAAAAACTGCCCCTCCAACAACTCATATTCAATCCTCTCTCTCCCATGCCGTAATGTCAAAATCCAAGCTTGCATGTCATGTCACGATCACCTTAGATTCTTACTCTCTGGACTTATCAAGGGCAAGAGCTTCTTTTCTCTTTTCCTTATATTCTTCACTTCTTTTTCTTATTTTAATATGGAAAGCTAATTATAGACACAACTTAGTGTCTGCTTTTCATTTTTTTCCCTTCCTTTTGTCTTAGTAATCACAAATGTCGCAATAACAAGAAAAATGGTGTGGTGGAAGGAGTCCTCTAAAAAGGGTTCTATTGAAACTCAAAGAAAATAAACAAAACAATGCATATCCTATGGCACCTCCTTCTAGTGTACGAGTTTCTATAAGAGTGAAAAAGATATCAAATTCTAGGAAGTTGGAAGATGTGTATAATATTCAAAGTCGTAGATCTTCCTGAAAGTAGGGTTTGGCTCCTTCCTCAAAATATAATCAATGTCCTTCCTTGTCATCATTCTTTATATGTGCAACAAGTACCTTAAAAGTGTGATGCAACCATGCATTGCTCAAATAGCTAGTGTTGCTACCCGGTTGTTAATAGAACAAGACTATGAATGATGCTTTCTAGTTATGGTATGGTTTTGAGTATTGATTAAAAAATCAGAAGATTTTTTTTATTAAAATAACATTAGAAATGTGAAATAATATTTTTAAATTTTTGCTATCTAACTAATATTATACAGTGAAGGGCATTTTGCTTTGAATAACAGGTTAAGCATTAAAGGGATTGCGGGGAATGTAGGGAAAAAGAAAGCTAACTCTACAGAGCAGAGGCTTATTATTAACTAACTTGATCAGGATGATAAGGAAACAATGTGGAATCTCTTTGTCCGAAGGATATAACGTAAGTTTCCTACTTTTTATCGGACAATGCGTCTTTCGCGCTTCCACGCTGCCAGTATTTGTCATCGACTAAGACCCATCTTATTAAGCGATTAGTCCATTGCTACGGATCAAGTGATTTTCAAATATTTTATAAAAAGTACAAGTTTCTTTTTATATATAATTATAATGACTAGTTATAATTTTTCATGGTATATTTTTAATTTTTTATAATCGTAATTAAACAAATAAAATATAAGAAGTGATTATTTTTTATGAAATTTTTTTAAGCAAACAGACTCAATATTAAATAATTTTTTCGCTTAAAATTTTAGTCATTGAATTGTTTTTAAGTATTTAATTATTTTAATTTTTTAAAGATTTTATCTCTAAATCAATATTTTAAAAAAAAATTAGAATCAAATTAATTTGATAAAAACTATGTGTCCTTGTTTAAAATATTTTTCATGATACTCGCAAGAATAGCTTATAAATTTTGAACGGGCGTATGAGGTCTATAAACATGTATTAGGTAAATAACATAATCAAGTGCAAATTCAACCAAAGCTTATTTCATAAATTTTAAACGTTTTTAAAATATATTAAAAATATGTTTTTTAACAATTTACTGATCATTGACCTGTCATTATAAATCATGGGCAAGCAATATGTAGATGATACCTTAAAGTTTTTTAATAATCAGCAAAATCGTATTTTAATAAGTTTTACTAAAAAACTAATTTTGAAAAGGGTAAAATGAATAGAATATATGATGCCATTTTAAATCTTTGAAAAGTATTTTAGTGACAGATTAGAAAAAATTATAATTTTAAATACACTTTAAGGTTGTATTTAGATAGAGAAATTTAAAATTATTATGTTGCATGTATTTGGATAATAAAAAATTAATTTAAAAATATTATAAAATTTTAAATAAATAAATTTTATGTTTAATAGAAATAATTTACCTTTAGAGCGAATTAAAAAGTCTATCTATTGTACTTTTTTTTTATATCTAACATTCATAATTCTTTTTATACTTGATACTTACTTTAACAACCTTTGTGATTGATTTTATATTTTAAATTTTTCTATTAAAACGCAGCTTAGATTTAATTTTTAATAACTGTCTCAGGGATGATGAGTGAGATTTTTTTTTTTTTCAAAAAATTGATTACTCTTTTTTATAAAATGTTTTCAAAAGTTAATTACTGTTTTCAAAAGAAGAATTATAGAGACACCATGTGAATTGTGATGCGTAAAAAGTGTGGCTGATAAGAAAAAGAAAACTGAGATTATACTTCCTAATAGCATACTAAAAACTTGTTTAAAAAAGGCCAAGTTCTAATTCTTGAAACATATGGCAAGACGCCAGTGGTGGACTAGCTAAGTAGGAAGCACTCTTTGATTATATAAAAATATTTGAATGCAGAGGATCACGAAAGCAGATGAATGATGAATGATGAATGATGAATGATGAAAGATGAAAGATGAATGATGGATCCATATAAGGGGTGTGTGTGGATTATATGGGAAAGTGGTGTTTATGGTAACGTGAGAGAAAAGAAGGTCAACGATGGATGAAGAGATTAGAATGGCAGAATGTAAAGAGGTGTGTGAGGGTGATTTGACAAATGACAGCGCATGCATGCAGTCCCCAAATAACCTTTCTCGACGGCCAGCGGCAGCACACAGAGAATACAACACAACACAGCCTGTGCTATCCCTATGCACCTAATGCCTATCCCCTATTCCCTATTCCCTGTTCCCTGTTCCCTGTTCCCTGTTCCTGTCACACTATCACGTCATCTCTATTCTTTCTTCTATACTTTACTCCTTCGCGCTCCATTCATAAACCTTCTTTTCCTGTGTCAAATCAAATTTATAAGTAAATTCATTTCAAAATAACAAACTTTACTTTTTACTGATCAAAATGTTAGACTATGAACAACTGGGTTCATTCCATTTTACCCACTGATAATGCTAGGCAACCCACAATTAAACGATTTTTAATATAGATATTTCTTGCCTTCTTTTTTAGGCCATGAAAGAATTCGCTTTATCATTTATATCTTGCCAGCATACAGGCTCAAGGATAAGGGACATGACTCTAAATACATAAAAAACAAAGCATGGTCACTCTCTTTCTTTTTCGGTTCTCGAAATAAAGCATTGTATTAGCAAAGCAAAACCATAGTTTTGTAAATAATAATAATAAATCCGTAGTTTCATTTGCAGCCCAAATTAGGCCCATCTACAAAAATGCGACAAGAGGATGTCTCTTTAGCATTTAAAAACAATGGTTTCCGATTTATTAATCTAACCGTGATTAAATTATATTAAGCCTGCCACAATTAAAGGTATATTAGTAGTAATTTTAAATAATATTTCAAAACAGTAAATTAAAATAAAATCATAAAATTAAGCCAAAATTTAAATTTAAACAAAAAAATGATTTTAAAATTGATGTCCTGCAAAATACAAATTATAAGTAAACATTTGATTACAGATGACAATTACGTACCCTCCTCATATCTCCACATAAAGCATCGATTTTAAAATAAAAATTAAATTATACGTATAATCGTAGAGCTTTGTGGCTACAACTTACGAACAATATTTTAGTGAGTTAATATTCTCGTATCAATATTAAAAACCTAGCTCTTGATATCCCTTTCTAACATCGTAATTCATTGGGGGGTATCATACTATCTATGTCAAGTCGTTCTTCAGGCCTATTTGTCGACATGTATTATTCGTTACCCATCCAATAGTTTTTTTCCCTTCAATAATTAAGAAATGAAACAGCATTTTTATTTAAATAAAATGCGGATATTAAATTAGGATAGGAATATCTAAGTATACTCATGAAGTGGATTTTGGTAATTACATTTTTTATATAAGGGGCGTCTCTTCAAACATACCAAGATTTTTTTGAGGAAGAATTGTTTAGATGTGACTCACTACTCAGACTTGATCAAAATGGTTCAACGTTTTAAGGATAAAAAAGAATCGTCAGAGTAATAAATGATTGATTATTTACTTTCAGAACCATGTACAACTGAAAATAGCAATGCACTAATAATATACATTCTGTCATTCTAGTGATTTAAACGGACAAAGACGTTAACAACGCCAATGTAAACTAATACCAAAAATTCACATAAAGGGTATATAAACTTAAGGCCTAATAGATTGACCCACAAACTATAAAATTCTGCTGCAAGCCTCAAAATCGATAGTTAACAGTGTCGTTGACCCAACGCACAAAATGGTGGTGATTTGCTCAACATCAATTTAATTTTGCTTATTTTGAAGATTCAGTAACCTGAAAATTCGAAACTCCAAATATTCCCCCAACCCTCTAATTGCTCCTTTGAACAAGCAGCAGCCATTCTTCTTCTTCTTCTTCTTTCATTGTTATTATTATTATTATTCAACCAATACTATTTAAACACGTTGCTTTTTGTCAAATTTCGTGTGACAAGTGTTGGTACTACATAGCAAAACTCTTATTTTAGAGCCAGCAATTCAAGTAGGCAAAATAACTAAAACTGTTGTCCTAACCACATAATGTCATATACTCCAAGTAACCACACAAGCAATAAAGGGTGTTGTTTAAGAAGCATATCATCGCAGAGTGAACAGATATACTTGGGATTAGGTCCAATATTAGCTTCCTTGATGAACATGACTGGTCTGGTAGATAGTTCAGATGAATGAATTAAAAAAAAAAGAGGTGTGTCATATTTATTTACAGAGGAAGGTGGCTGTTTTCTTATTTTCAAATGCAAAAAGATTCTTGCACCACTATGGTAATAAATTACATTATCACTTACCAATCTTACCATTCAACTCATTAAGCTCTTCCTTTGCTGAATGAACTGTGTAGTAGATTCCAAGGCAGAAATAAGACATTATAACCAATCTATAAGAAAATCTTAAGTTGTCAATTACAATTGCTACTAAATGCTAGGAAAATTTCTAGCCTTCAGCCTTAAACCCATCAATTGTCCTATATCCCTTTTCATAAGATGTAGGGAAATGGATCCCGTTTTCACTACGTGTGTGTCCGAATATCCATTTCAGTGTCATTTCTAGTGTCTGTCAAAGTCCATTCTTCAAAGTAATCAAGTTCCAATCTGTTGCTAATAAAAAGGCTAGCTATCTCCTTTTCTTATTTCTCTTGTGCTGCTGTTCTACATCACTATCTCTGAAATTAATGGCAGTTAAAAGTCAATGCTCACAACAAATTTATTCATGGTTTCAATTCCAAAAGTGTCTAGTTTATCATCATGTACCGTGAACGGTGAGCTTGTTTGGTTTCACAACAAATTTATTCATGGTTTCAATTTCAGAAGTGTCTAGTTTATCATCATGTAACATGAACGGTGAGCTTGTTTGGTTTCACAACAAATTTATTCATGGTTCCCATTCCAAAAGTGTCTAGTTTATCATCATGTAACATGAATGGTGAGCTTGTTTGGAAAACCGATCTCAAAAAGTGATAGACTAAAATTCAAATGGACCAGCCTCCACTGACTTAACAATTAATGCACCTTTAATTGATCAGAGGTGTAATAGTAGTAAACACATTTAATTGATTAAAATTCAATTACAGAAAACATCTACTCTTACTTGTTTTATTTTAGTCGTTAATACATTATGGTGCCTTGGACATGCAACCAATTGTTACCACCGCCGTACTAATGATGTGAGCAGCTACAAAACAGAAGAAGAAATTTTGTATCACGATTTAGAATGCAATGCTCTCCAGATGGCTATAAAACTCATACAGTGATTGTTATATAAAGAAAAAGAAAAAGAAAAGATTATTATAACAAGAAGTTTTATCCCTCTAGGTAAGATTGGCAACATAGATCACAAAATGTCACTGAACTCAATCAAAACCGAAATTAAAAGAAAAGATTACTATGAGGAAAAATATAAATTATTTACACAATTAGTTCAAAGTATTCAGAAATTCTGTTGAAGTAGAAATTAACTGTATATAGCTTTGTAAATATCAATTTTCATAATTAAAAACTTCAATAATAGTTTTGGTAAGCTCAAGCATTGATTTCATCATCTAATCAAGATCTGAATTGCTGCTGTTAGATCTCAAGTTATATTTGTACTTTTTTTTATTATAGCTTTTAAGTTATATGAAAGTTAACAAGAGCATTCAAAATACATATATCAGCTTCTAATTCAAGATCAATTCATTAACTCAATAGTTTATTCTGTACAGTTACAAACATATTTTCATGGATACAGCAGTTGTAGTAGAGGTGCAACACAAGTTCAAATTTATATAAATGCAATTGTATGGGAAGACCTTTAAGCAGTTTACAAGAATGAATAGCGTATGCTTTGATACCAAGCTTTGAAGTGTAATTAGAAACAGAATATCATGAGATATGATAAAGATGAAAAGGTTATATACCTCAAAGAGTTCAAAGGGACTGCCACGGCGATAGTCATCATTCTTCTTACTTTTATCTACTGGTAGAATAGTATATAGTAATGCTCTGAATGAAATAAGTAAAACAGCAGTGCTTCCCAGACTCACAAATACAAAACCATAATTCGGGAGATTTCCTGATGTTGCTGCTCTTATTACTATTCCTATCTGCCAAGAAATCAAAGAGATAAATGGGATCAATTTTGTGGACTGTCAATGTTTAAAAAGAAAATAAAACAACTGTGCAACACTTTTTTCCCCAGTACAGAACAACTAAATCATCATGCATCTGTTAAACAATTTTTTTTCCTTTTCGATCTTAGATAAGACAATTACAATATGTTTGTGTGCACTTACGGAAAAAGGTTGCCAACACATACCATAGCAATACCAAAACATCCCTATGAATGCAAAGCTCAAGCTGTAATTAGCAGTTGAAACTCAAAATTAACATTATACTTAACTTCCCGCATGTTGAAGTTTAATTTAAAATGAAAGAGCTGATTTCATTTATAGCTGAATTCTTTAAGAAACTCATTTGGCATGATACCAGCTTATCAATTCAATTCATGCTACGTTTGAAACTGCATTGCATACATAAGGAACGTACGTTCAGTTGAACGTGAATTTAAACGCGACTAAAATACAAACCATTTGGTGCATTGTAAGTCATTTCATTTCAAATCAACGATCTTCAATTCTGAAGTTTTAAGTGTGTAAAATAGATGCTAAAGCAAAAATACCAATGAAGAAGATGGATGCAAGTCAATAAGATTCATACAAAAGAAGCATTCAACTTATAGCATGTTTTGATTCGCCTTTAAATGCCCAAGAACCTACTTTTACTTAAATGCTATTGGGTTGTAACTTCAGCGTTGAATTCACATTTACAGATTTTCTAAGGTGCTTCCAAACACACACTTACAGGGATCCCAAGAGCCCATGACTTAGCAGTAGCAATGACTCCATTGGGGAGACCCTTCATCCCACGGCCATCCTCCCCATAACCTCCAAGCAAGTAAGCACCCAAAAACCACCCTGCAAAGCAATGAACAAACCCAATTTTCAAAGTTCAAAACCTCTCCTATTCTCTCTCTCTTCAAAATAGGAAAGATCAAAACACAAGTTTTACAATCATAAAAGAAAAGAGAAAGCACACCAGCTATAAAAGGATCAGCAGTGCGCAGAGTCTCAATGTCCAAAATAGAGAGGCCATGACTATATCTTCCAATCGTTGCAAACAAAAGCAAGGCCAACACATCCACACTAGCTAGCAGAGCCACACGTCTGCAACATAATAACCCTTATACCACGTACCCCACTTGAAAATTTGCCAAAAAGTTTTCTTCTTTACCAAGAAAACCAATACGAGTAATTCCTCAAATTAACATGGTAAATTCAAAATTGGTTTTGTTAACTTAGTGCTTCAGGACTAAATGGAGGCAACTAAAAATAGTAGTTTTTTTTTAATTAAAAAAGAAAGTATTTATTACATTGGAGATAAATATTCCTTTTTTGAATAAAAAATTAATATTTTTAGATTCTTAACAAAATCGATTAAAAATATAACTCAATTTACTCCTTAAAATTATAAAAATTTTATTTTGTAACAAAACCTTGTTAATCAGTGTTGTAAAGACATTAGTTAATTAAAAAATCAATAAAAAAATTAAAAATCATGTTGGAGTTGTATTTGAAATCACATGAAGAGTATTTTATCACATTTTTTAATAATTTTTTTATTTTAAATTTCTTAACAACCGATTTACATTTTACCTTACCAAAATTACTAATCTTACATCATTGTAGTTAAGGTCTTGCTAATCAAATCTTAAAGATATAAGTTAAAGAATCAATAAAAAAAATAAGAAATTATGTTAAAGTAATTGAAAAAATGATGGTAAAAACACATTAATAAAACATTTCCGAAATTTTACTTTTAACTCATTAACTAATGGTGGACATTTACTTGTTAGTTATTATTATAATTTATAAAACTAAAATAGCAGTTATTTAATAACGTCATAAACTAAAATAACAACTATTGCATGATAACTTCATCAGTATTTCTAAAATTTTAAGGTTAAAATTACCATAATTGGTAACTTGAAGAACATGGTCGAAAAAAATTACCCCCATTTTTCAAGAGGAGAAGAAGAGGTGGGTTTGTCGAACTGGATAACACCCTCCAATGGAACATCCTCGCCACCCACGAAAACCGTTTGTTCATTGTCAAAAGGAGAAGAAGAGGAATTGGTGGCTGAACCTGAATCGATGTTTCCCTGTGCTTTGGCTCTTACGGAGATTCTTGAGGTATCAATGAATTTGGGTAGAAGATTCGAGAATCGTAGTGGGTTTGTTGCTGTGATGAATTTGGGTGGAGTCGATAGAGAACACTTTGAAAACATGGCTCCGCAAGGAGCTTGGCTGTGGCTAATCAGTATCATTGCTAATACTGTGTCGATGCTCCTCAGAAGTTTATGTTCTGCTTTCTCATCCACACAAGATGATTCTATTGCAATATAGCGTCACATGTGAATTCTTGGACAAATCTACACAATTTATATTCGTAAATTGTGTGGATTTTTTTTTTCAAGTAACATGTCAATTAAATCCTGTATTTATAAATACGCTTAATTTAATTTTCTAAAATTATAAAAGTGTTATTTTAGTTTTTTTTGGTTTTAGTTCTTGATGTTATCAAATAATAGTTATTTTAGTTTTTAAAATTATAAAATAATTATTGACATTAGGGATTAATATAGTATTTTGTAATTTTAGAAATTAAGTATTAATCATATTTTTATTGTATTTATTGTTATTCTTATTAAAAGTAATTTTTTTAACTATTAGTCCTATGCACATCAAATAATTTGTTTGATAAAAGTCATTTAAATAAAAATGAAAATGAATAAACACATAAATTTGTTTTGTTTATTTCGATTAAATTTTACAAAATAAGAACTAAGATTTAAGTCCATTGCATTATTCTAAATACACATTTCCATAATCATGACGAGCTAGGAAAAATTTGGTGAACATTTACAAATTCAAATTTGAATAAATTTGTTTTCATTAAATTAATTTTATTTAAAAATAGATTTAAAGTAATAATTTATGTTTGGAAATTTCATCTATTAAAAGTAAGTTTATGTTTTTTTTTTTATTTCTAGTAATAAGGTATGTTAAAAACACCGCCTGATGAGGAGAAATAATATCAAGTTGTTATAACTTAATGAGTTTCCATAAATAATATATTAAATCAAGGAAACTTAGAAATGATCAATTAAAATAAAAGGAAACTTTTGAAGGTTAATTATCTATATTTGACTAATAATTTAAAAAAATTAATTTTAGGAGATATTTATCCTAATTAAATTACGCATCTATAATTTCTTTAAATTAAATTACACACGCATCTGTTTTTCTTTTTGAAGTATGAAAATATTGAATGAAAATAAAATTATTATTTTAATAATAAAGGTTATCCTTTTCCAGTCGATAACAATTCAAACTTATAAATTTTTCAAATAATGATTGTACAAAACATATTTCAAAATGACATTCTAGCAATAATAAAAAAATGAATGTTATTTTGTAATATTATCAGAAAAAAATAGTATAGTGGGAATAAAAGCTAACTTAAGTGAGTTGATAAAATGAAAAGAAAAGGTTTTAAAATAAACGCAAAGAAAACATGACATTGCTAAAACTATATATATATATATATATATATATATGAAGCATAAGTTAAGATTAGTAGAAAAATCAAATGATAAGCAGGGGATTTAAATAATTTACGTGAAATTGGAAGTTCAAATTTTATTATGATCACCAATTTATGTTGCATGTTGCATAGAATAAAAAGACAAATAGAGATGGGTTATAACAAGCCAGCTTTAGATGGACAAAGATCACTTTCTCAGTGACCAGCATATCCACCAACAAATGCATAACTTGGGCAACAATAAGCAAGAGGTTGTTGAAATGGCCTGGCAACAGGTACCAAAGGCATATACCAAATGTTGCTAAAAGGATCATAAGGAACAGCACCTCCATTCCCTCTATATCCATCCATAAGGCCCCAATAACCATAAGGGTTTAGTGCATACAATTCATTATTATAATACCAAGGAAAAGTAGTGGAGGCTTGAATGGCCTTGGTACCAAAACTAGGAAATTTTTCCATAGACACTTTGGAATTTTCAAAGCCACTGGAAACATTAATCTCCACTTTTGGAACGACCCTTTTGACCTCCACTTGTTTGCCATTCAAGTCATGAAAAGTTTTTACCAAAACATCTTCTACAGATTTTTCTGAATCAAATGTGACAAATCCAAATCCTCTAGGACGACCCGTAACACTATCTTGCATTACCACCACGTCAGTTATTGTGCCAAACCTTTCAAAGTGTTTACGAAACTCTTCTTCAGATATACCTGAAGGTAATCCTCCAACAAAAATCTTCCTCCTCCTAATACTTTCAGGACCCAATCTTTGAGATTGCTTTTGTTGTTGCCCTTCATTGTTAGCTATTTCTTCCTTCACTCTCGTCTATACTCAAAAACAAGGATCAATGAATTATTAGTATCAGTTCATAATGTTTATGCATGTAATTGTCACATTCTAAAATTTACTATCACGTATACAAATTTTAAACATATTTTTTATTTGCACAATCTATTTTATTGTTAAGGGCATGATTTGATTAATAGTATTGATTTCTTTTTCTATTTTCATGTAATTCACAACTTAAAATAATTTCTATTTAGGAAGAAATTTATCATAATTTATTAGTTTAATTAATCAATATAACAATTATTTCAAGTTGTGGCCACAATTAAAAAAAAAAGAAAAAGAAATAAACTAACCTTTTCTTCGACAACATGGGTGCTTTCAAGGACATTATCAGCACTAGACATTTTTGCAGAAGTCAACAAAGTTGAACCTCTAACGCTGTTGTGATGTATTGAAATTGTAGAATCCAGTGTTGAGCGACAATCTATATAAACAAACATCATTCGTTATTAGATGTGCTGCAAGATCGTAATTAACAAGACCTAATAATTCTTCTTTTTTAACAACGAAACAATTAATAGGTTATTTATACGTCTTTTAATATCTGCACATTTAAAGGCATATCGATAAAAAAAGTGTGTTAGAAAGATAAATTTGTTTTACTTTCAATACGTAAATATATTTCTTCTTGAATACAAATTTAAATATCAATGAAACACAGTGCAAGAAAGCAATTAACACCCTTTAACAAAAGTGACTACTAGGGATAGTTGAAAACAAGAAGAAAGGAGTACAATGATATTTAGAATTTATTTTATACAAAAGCTTTAAAATTCATCACACCACCCCGTAGAAAAATCCTTTTTGAGAAAAGAAGAGAAATTTCTCACCGTTTTCTTCTTCTCAATTTTCTAGCTGTGTTATAGGCTCTATTGCTTTTGCCAATTTATAATCAATTAGATATCAAGTCTTCTTTTTTGAAAAAAAAAAAAACTAAATATGTAAACCTAGATTGTCTCAATTAAATTACAAATATTTTATTTATTTATATGCAAATCATTAATTATGATAATTGATTTGTATTTATAAGATTTTGATGTTTTGATTGAATATCTACTCTTGTCTCTATCCATCCATTAAAGAAGGTATTTTTATGAGCTGTTATCATTTTATCAAGTTGCATAACTTTTTTCATTAAATAATTATTTTTATAATTTTTATTTTTAAATGTTATCCTTTAAGTTAATTTAAATTTTGATATATTTTATCAAATTAAATATATCTTTCTTTGATAGAAAAAACTCAATTACTAAAATTATTATTATCTTGATTAACTTAAAGTTGAATTCTATTTTTAAATTTTGACACCGCATTTAAAGATGATAGCATATCTTGATTTTAGTGTTTTATTTTCATAATTTTTTCAATTTCAAAAATCTTATTTCAATATTTTAGTTTTGTTGAATACAATAAACTACTTATTATTAATAGTATTAAAATATTATTTTATTTTATTTTCTTACTGGTAAATTTTATCCAGAAAGAATTGTGCATAAAATATTTTAAAAGGTTTTTTCTTTTCCTTTTTATAAGCTTTTAGAGGATTCACCAAGTTCAACCCCATTTTATTGTGCATAAATGATTAAATCACACTATGTTTTATTTATGTAATTATTTATGTTACATATTTTTGGTTTATTTCTATTAAAATCAAATAATCAATTTTTAAATTACTATCATTAATAGCGTATTAATCATACACATATATATGTACATATACCCACGCATATATGTAACTAAATCTGCAAATGAAAAGACATGATTTAGTTATTATACCAAATTTCTTCTCTTTTTTTTATTAACTACCTATTTATTTCCTTAAATATAATCACATTAATTTGTGAAATTAAAAAAAAAAGTCCTACGTAAAATGCCCATTTGATGAATTTATTCATCAAGTACTGTGGATCATGTGCTAAAAACACTTTATACCTTAAAAGTATTAATATTGTTTTTTAAATAAATAAATATTTTTAAATTAAAATAATTTATATTTTAAATGAAAACAAAAAAAAAGTATTGAAATCTACTCAAAGCAAATCGAAGGAGTCCAAAACCTGAAATATAAAGGGATAGTATTGTTGTAAGGGTTAACGTACATGTTAAAAGTTTTGAAGGGAATAAAGTCTCAAATTAATTAGAAGAATAACTCATAATATCTATATATTAATACACTTGAAGTTGTATAATACTAAAAAAAGAATGAGTTTATAAAGTTTTAGATTTTAATCTTTGTATATGTAAAAATATCAAATGTAAACTTATCCACTATATTCAGATGTATAAGATGTATGACTTGGGTTAGATTCAAATTAAATCAAATGAAAAAAAAAATTGTATTACGAGAAAAATTTAAATTAAAGAGAGAAAAATATTTTTCAAAATATTTAAAGATAAAATTTGTGATGAATAAAAATTTATTGTTAATTTTAGTGTCACTAAATATTTAAAAAAAATTGTCTTTCATCTCAAATTGGAAGGAATTTGGTCCATCACAGAAATTTAAAATTCATCGCCAAATAATGAAAATAAAGAGTAATTAAAATGATATGGATCATATCATTAAGAACTATTAGGCATATAATTTGCACACGACTGCTTTAGGTTTGATTTTATAATGCCTTATTTTCATGTTTAATTGCCTGGTTGTTTAAATGTTGTATATGGTCTTACAAATTATTGTAGAGTTTGATTTAGTGACATACTTTCTTTTGTTAAAAACTTAGAACACCATTAATCAAGAAAAGTTGTAAGGTTATTTATTACATATATTGTGAAATGTGTTGCTATTAAGAAATGGACAGGATTTAGTTATAATGGATAAAATTATGCATAAATCTTCTAAATAAAATGTGTAGAACAAGAGAATTAGTGGAGTTAAAACCATAATTTGTGTATCAGATATACAGTTAAAAAATCATTTCCCAAAATTCTAACAAGCTAAAATATAATCAATCACAACTAATCCTTTCAATACGACGAGCCAACATTCCATCAACCATAGTTATTTATTCATTAATTCTTTTATATTCGTATCATTTATTATTTTTGTTTGTGGATGCATAACCCGTATTCACAATCTCAAAATAATCATACTCAAAATCTCAAAATGCAAGCAGAAATTTCTTGAGTACATTTTCCAAAAACAAATCTATATAAAAAAAATTGCTATAAAATTTTGTGACAAAGTGAGATTCGAAGGTGATTTGCTATATTTTTCGCACGATACACGTCAAACGTGATTATATTACTTAGAGTATACTTAGTTGAACACAATAATTTTAATAAATTAAATTTAAAATGTGTGTCTTCTCATTGAGTTAACTAATATTACGATGACATAATTTTGTTTTTATAAAAAAAATTATATTTTAATAAATGTGTTTTCATAATTTAAAATTAAATATTTTTGTTTTATTTAATTAACTAGATATATTTAATAGAGTTAAGATTTGTTGACATTAAATATTAAATTTAAACATTTATATTATTTAATAACTTCTTATAGAATATAAAATATATAAATATAACTTTTGAATTATCTTATATTATCTTATTCATTACACATCAATTCTACCTAATTTGAATATTTATATATATATTATTTAAAATTTGATGTTACTTATATTTTTTTTATATATTTATTTTTATTTTAAAAATATATTATTTATTAAAATAAAATAATGTGATAAAATATTTAATATTCATAATTTTTTATAAAACTTTGTAGAGTTGATAAATTTGATAAAAAAATTTCAAATTATCAGTTGAATTAAATAATTATATATTTTATAAACAAAATTTAAGTGACTAAATTTTAAATATAAACAAATCTTAACTTTATTTGATAATATATAAATTACTTAAAATAATTTTTTGAATTTTAATAATAAATAATTAAATACATATGACAATTCTCTGCAAGGTAAGAAGAGTTACATACATAGTTAAAAGATAATACATAGTTATATAAATATGGATGATAGTTGTATGCAATATTTAATTTTCTTTTATGAAATCGATAAAATATGTAAACCAAAAAATAATCAAATTATTTTATTTTATATAAACATGCAAATATGACATAATTAAACTAGTATCAATTTTGTTTGAAACTTTTACAAATTATATGTATATATAATATTACTTTTTTAAGAAATTAATTAAAATAATATTTTTTATCTTAAATTTTGTGTAAAAGAAATTTTAAATATTTTAAAAATTATCGATGAGAGTTTTTCTAAATAAAAAATTATCAAATGAATCATATGTTAACAATCAAAACTCCTTGAAATAAAAGTAGTATGTTTAATTTGAATTTTTGGAGAAAAAGGATTTTTAATCGTATTCAAGATGCTATCTTGTCTAAGTAGAGAGAGACTCGTCCCTTCTTTCTTTTGGTAGGGTTTTCTTACTCGTTTTTTTTTCCCCTTTTCTCTAACTTGCCATCACGATAGAAATGACTACATCACAGGCGTTGTCTAAAGCTAATAAGTGTTCTTGTGCTCCTCTATCTCGAAGCATGAAAGAGACGATTATGGCGAGGACAAAGGCTAAGAATTGCTCTACAGAAAGACAAATATCATTACCCATAGTACGAAGAAAGTTAAAGTGGTGGTTATGGATCCTTCAATGGCCTTTAATCACGACATGCAAGAAGATCGGTGCCTTACTTTGCTCACCAACCAAGTTCTTTCTATCTTGTATGTCTTACAGGAATAAGGTTTGTAACATCCTCGTTTTTGCTAAACAATTAATTTATTAATATAGTTCTAAGTTAAAGTATAGTTCTTGATTTTTTGAAAAAAATTGTGATAGAATTAACATGAGATACTTTAGATAAAATTGTTAGGTATATTTTTAAGAAATTTTTGGTAATTTTTAATTTTAAAATTTTTAAGTTTCAAAAAGTGTCAATTTATATTGATTAAAATTGTTGTATAAAGTTAAAAATAACATTTTATTTAAAAAAATAATAATAATAAAATTTATAAAAAAATTATATTTTATTAATATATACTATTTGAGATATAAAAATAATTATTTTTGTAATTAATGAGTATTTTTGGATTTTCTATTTAATTTTAAGTAAATTAGTTATATACTCAAATAGAAATTGCGTATAAAAATTTTGAACACCAACTAAAGGATCAATAGTGTCAAAAATATTTTATAATTATGTTTAATATATTTCATGATTATTTTTAAATTTTGAGATTTTTATCTAATCGTTTCAATTAATTACAAAAAAATTAGTGAAAATTTTAATATTATATTATTATTTTCACTATTTAAGATAAGGATTAGTCTCTAAAGCTTCTCACTTCTTCCCTTCACTTCCGTAAGCCCCATTTTCTTTCTCCCAAGGAACTTTGATCATCTTTGGTCTTAATCCCTTAAATTTCAAGTAAGTTCATTAAAATTTTTTAATATTCCACCTATTTTTATCATTTTGAACACTTTGAAACGATTAAATTTTTATTTTTTTTCCTCTTTTTGGGTGCTGGAACAGTGGCATAAGGGTGATATTTTGTCCAAAAATTTTGTTTTTAAATTATGTTTTAATTAGCTTAATCCTTCTATGTTTTATAATAAATAATTTTGGTGCTTTTTGTTTTGTTAAAAATGCATTTGGGGGTTCAAAACCTTTGATCTAGAGGTGCTGTCCCAAGAGTGTTATGAGGAGAAAATAATTATTTTTAATCTCCTTTAGGCTTATACTATTCCATTTACTTCATAGAAAATAATTGTAAGACCCGTAAGCCATCTTTTTTGCAAAAATTAGAAAATGAAAGTTTCAACTCACTAGTAGAGGGTTGGGTGATTAATGCATCTTAACATTGATCATGATTATGTGTGATTATTTAGTTAGGATCGTGATTTGAGAAGTGGTGGAAAGAAGACGTTGGTGAGAAAAATCGGTATACACTTTAAGGTAAGGGGAGACATATCTATTTTTAATAGTGTAGTAGAAAAATGTTGAGAGATAGGGTGTTTTATTCTTTGCTATGTATGTATAAATTATTTGAAGAAATTTATAATTATTTCCATACTTAGTGTACAATTGTTTGATATTCTTTTTTGAGATTGATTTTATGTGTGATGATGCTTTTATGATAATTATTTGTTGAATTCAGTATAAATAATTGATTGCCTAAAATAGTTGAGGAATGAACTATCATTCATGTGGAGTGAGAATATAAAAGGTATGTTGAAAGTTGAAAAGAATTGGAGAATTGTGAAATAAAGATGTTTAAAAAAAAATGGGAAAAAATTTGAGATAAAATTTGATGGGTTTTGAAAAAGTGTTTTAGAAATTGATAAATGGAATTGTGGTTAATTTTCTTCTTAAGAAAATGATTTTTTAAAAAAATTTCTTTAATTTCAAGTGGTTTCATCAAAATTTATTTAATAATTTTTATATATTTAAAGTATACCTATATACATATTTAAATAATTTAAAGTATTTTAATTCATTTTAAAGTATTATTTTAAATGAGTATTTTGAAATGTGGTGATAATTGGAAAAATGTATTTGAGAGCTATTGAAATAGCTGGAAAGTTGTGAAATGTGGTGGTGGTGAGTCTCTGCTTAAAATTAGAAGTGTATTGAAATTTTCTGACTGTTTTGCAGAGAGAAGAAAATTTAAAAATATCTGAATTATAGAGGAAACTCTGTCAGATTATCAGTGGAATTTTGAAACATGTTGTTGATTAAAAAGAAATGTTTAATACCTATTAAAAGACTGAAATTAGGTTCATGCATCATAAGCATGTAATGATGATGGTGTTGGATGGGAAGTATACGAAATCTAGGGGAGACTCCAGGTTAGTCTTGGGGATAGTCGGGTGTGATTGAACCGGGCAAAGGCCAGGGCTCGCAACCCTGTGCTATCGGTTCACTACAAAACTGGACTATCCTGACAGAACCCGATGGATTCTCAAAATTAGTTGAGCTATACCTTTGAAACTATCTAATGAGATGGTTATGACCAAGAATGGTTGGTGGCAGTGAACTCCTGATCCTTCCCAGAAAGAAAGAAAGAGAAAAGGAAAAAGAAAATGGTTTGGGCCCACATGCATGTGTCAGTATCAATTAACTAGGTGATGTACAGAATCATACATGGCATGTACATTGTGTGTTGAGTTGTTGCTATTTGCTATAATGATTGTAAATATCTTGACGTGTTTTCTATTGTACTTTGGTTGAAATGGGTTTGTCTCACCCTTTTAGTTGCTGTATGTGTTGTATGTGAATATGTTTAGTAGGTGAGGACACAAATGGCCCGACCACCGTATCAGTTCAGCGTCACGGTCAGATTATGATCCTGGAGGAAGATGGGAGCACGATTGGGGGTGACAACAGTTCACCCATACTGGCACTATTACCTTTTTGTTAGATAGAAACGGGCCAAGCCCACGGGCATACCTCAACCCCATCAGGATACCCATGAGACTCACTTTCCATTTCCTTCTGGAGTACAATTTATGAGACCCCATGTCCCACCTCCTGTCCCTGTATTATCGCCCCCAATATTACCCCCAAATTTCCTTATATCTTTAGGGCCTTATGTACCACCTATTGTATGACCCAATATAGCAAACATACCTCTACCCAGACACATATCCATCTCATCCACTTCAAATTCGACTTCATCTAGTTCTTCTGACTCTTCAGATTCCTCTCACTGTTTAAACACCCCTACTGCTACTGGAAAGAAGAGGACTTATTCTCAAGCCAGACTTCCTCCTAGTTTTGATTCCTCTGAGCAGGAACCTAGTGGGAAAGGAGAGTAGGCTAGGGTCGAGTAAAGTATAACTTGTACATATATATAGGTATAATTACTAGTGACTGAGGGAACGGGTAAATAGAAATCCTCAATCGTTGTTAACTTTGGAGGAAATTGTATTTTTGATGATCATGGGTCTAGGGGGAAAATTTGTGAGGTCATTTTTTGTTGTTGTTGTCTCTGATATTATGACCCTACTTTATTTTGTATGTAATTTTGCTATGTGCATATGTTTATATGACTGGATGACTGTATATTTTGACAGATGATATGTATATATGTATTTGGATAATTGATGCAGATGGTGTATTTAGTTTCTATTAATGTGAACAGACGTAAACTCATGCATGTGGCTTTCTTACTACTTGGATTATTTTAATATTATACTTATATTAATAGCGTAATGAGTAGTAAGGGTATCACAAGGTTCTTACGGCAAAAGACATAACGATGGAACTAGGTAATGATGAAATACTTAGATCTATGATGGAAGATTTAGATAGTCCTCTAGATGATGAGGTGGATACTTCAACTGTCAGCGATGGTCAGGATTTATGCCCTGAGATTAAAATCCCTCTTGAGGATTATGAGTAATGGTGCTCACCGTGAAAATTTACCTTAATAATATAACTCTTAGGGAAATCTATAAATTATAATTTTTTAAATCAGAAACTAGGGGCGTTATGGGGTAAAAATAGAAACCTTACTGTCTTAGATCTAAACAATGATTATTACCTAACTGTTCTAAAAGAATGTTATAGAACTAAAAATATCCATTACATAACTCAAAATAACTAAGTCCTATAATAGTTCTCATCCATCCACGCACTATGAGTCTGGTACTACTTGTCTTGGTTTCCTAAAAATATTGTGTAAGGGTGAGTCACTATCCTACCACTCATACATAATACATATTCATCATAAAACACATTTTATCACGATTAAAAAAAATCATAGTATTATGTATCACAGTGTCATATAAAGCAAATTCTCATCTCAACACATAAACACGTTCACATTTTCTTTTTCTTTTATCCGTGCTTACCGCGTCTTGTGGCCATAATTATCCGATGTCTCTATCTCAAGGTCTTAAGCATCCATTTAAATAGTCGTCGGATGACCTAATACAATACGGATATAACGCATGCAATAAATAGCTCCTTAGCAAAGGTAATGGTTAGGAGCCAAGTCAAGAAATGAGTGTACAACCATGTGGTGCATTCGTACATAATATTTTGTGCACAACTCCGAATGTCACTTCCCACCCTACATTTTTTCAAGATATCTCATATCGTCTCCATCTTCCACCCATAGTGTGTCTCTGTAACTATTTCCATCTCATATTTTTTTTGAGTATATTCACATGTTCACATGTCATTTCTCATGTTCACACATATTTTTCATATACCATTCATTATACACATCAAACCATGGCATATTCATAATACACATCATTTTTTACATGAAACATCCATCTCTTTGTATATTTCATATCACAAAATCAAAAAATCATATCAACTATCTTTAGTATACCTTGTCATGCACTATTTGAACATAATAACACATTTTCACCATATATTCATCATAAAATCACATAAACAACCAATTATTCTCACTTTTCACCAATTTTTTTTTCACAAAACAAGATTATTTCACATATAATCACATATATGACAAGATCTATGAGAATACAAGAAATAATAAAGTAGAGCCCTTTTATCTTAAGATAAGAATTTCTCAAAGATTTAATCGAAGATTTTACTCTAAAATCAAAATTTATCCTAAAAACCATAAGATAACTATAAGAAATTTGAAATGAAGAGAAATGAACAGTAAATCTAGATTCAAACTTAGAGAAACTTACTTTGAATCGCTTAGAATGAACGTACGATCTCAGATTTGAAGAGAAATTCAAGTTTATGAGGTTTATGATAAGAGAAAATGGTAGCATATGACTTTGGGTCTCTTTAGAACCTTTGAGAAGTATGAAGAATGAAGATTTCATGCAAGACCCCTTATTTATAGGCAAAATCTTGAAAAAAAAATAATTTGGGCACTATTCACCCTGCTTTACTGTTCATCACCGGAGTCACTGTTCATTCCGTTTTACTGTTAACGTCAGATTCACTGTTTATCGTCAGAATTGCTGTTTATGACCGACTTTCTATTCAATTTTTTATTTGGTTAAATTTTAAACTCCATCTAAATCTATTTTAATCACACTTAATATCACATAATTCTTTAATTAATACTTAAAAATACTGAGTGTTACAATTTTGGTGTTGTTGTAATACCAAAAAAGTTAATGTAGTACTATAGAGAAGAATAAATATGTCATTCACCTAAATATTAGTAATGGGCATTAGAATTGAATTTTATCATCCATCTATGCCAGCTCTCAAGAGAGGCTGAGGGCTGAGTGCTAGAAAATGATATCTGAGTTTAGTACTACTATAAGCTGGAGATTTCAATTCAATTCTTTACCAACATGAAAAATTTGGGGGTAGACCCGTAATCTAAACTTAATCCAGCAATTTGTTGACTGTTTGAACACCTGTGGGCTACAGGATTTGAGTTATAAAGAAAACCCTTTCACTTAGCAATATGGTAATATTAAGGTAAGAATTGACAAAGTAGTGGTTAATGAGTCCTCGAGAATATTGTTCCAAAACAGATCCTTAATTCACATCCCCCTCCTAAAATTTGATCATAATGGCCTTTAGCTTAAAATTAGAAATAGGGATAGTTTTGAGTCCTACAATAAGCCTTTTAAGTTTTTGGCTCCTTGGATTTTCCATAATGATTCTGAGTTAACTAGGTTAAATTCTGATTTGACTATGGCTGAAATTAAAAGCTCTCTATTCGGCATTGGTAACCTTAAAGCTCCAAGCCCAGATGAGTTACATGCATTATTTTTCAAAAACTAATGGAATTTTTTAGCTCCATTCATGTTTAATTTTTGACCAATATCTTTAATAACCCTTCAAAGATTGTTGAGGTTAATGATATCTTTATTGTGCTCCTCCCTAAAATTGAGAATTCTGAATATATTAAAAACTTTAGGCCTATCTCATTGTATAATGTCAGCTATAAAATTATTACTAAAATTCTAACCAATAAAATTAAGAGTTTTTTTATCTTGTTTAATTTCTAAAAATCAAATCAGCTTCATGCCTAGTAGATAGAGTATTAATAATACTTTAATTCTCCAAGAACTGGTTCATTTTTTGAATAAGATGAAAAATAGATATGGTTAAATGATAGTTAAGCTAGATTTAGAAAAGACCTATGATAGACTTAGATGGGGCTTCATTAGAGATACCATCCAAAAAATTAGGCTAAAAATTGAGTTAGGTGAACTTATTTACAAATGTGTGTCAACTCCTTTTATGACCATTAGTTGGAATGATAATCAAACTGAGAGCTTCACTCTTAATAGGGGTCTTAGACAAGATGATCCTATATCTTTTTATCTCTTTGTTCTTTGCCTAGAGAGATTAGCTCATTTAATAAGTGATAAAATTAATAATAGGAGCTGGACTCCATTCTGTTCTAGTAAGGAGGGTCCAAAAATTTCTCATCTATTCTTTGCTAATAATATTATCTTAATTGCTAAAGCTGATAGTTGTAATACAGATGTGATTAGTTTCGTCCTTAGTGAGTTTAGCTCAGCCTCTGGATTGTCTATTAACAAGAAAAAATCTTCAATTTTTTTTTTCTAAAAATTGTGATACTACTCTTACCTAGGATATTAACCTTAGATTAGGAATTAGGCATTCATCCAATTTTGGAAAATATTTGGATATCCTTATTAGTCATCTCAAGCCAACTAAACATCATTTGTCCTTGTTGATTGACAAAGTCAGGAAAAAGCTCTCTATTTAGAAAATGAATTTGTTATTTATGGATGGGAGGATCACTCTGGCTCAACCTTACATCATGAGTATTCCTTCTTATTATTTGCAAACTATGCTTATCCCTAAGTATGTGTGCAATGTTATTGATAGTATATGCAAAAAGTTCATTTAGGGGTCTCTAGGTGACAGAAAATGTCATTTAATTGGTTGGGATAAAGTTTGTAGATCTAAATATGATGGTGCCTAGGCTTTAGGAGAACTTATCTTGTGAATCAAGCCTATATTATGAAACTGTGTTGGAAACTTATTTTCTCCCTTAATGCCCTATGGGCCCAGGTAATTAGGAGTAAATATAAATTTGCTCTTGAAAAAAACATTACTTCTACTAGGTATCAGAATTGCTCTCATCTATGGAATAACATTCTCTTAATTTGTAAGTCTTTTTATAATAGGTTGGGTTGGGTCCTGGGTGATGGGATGACCATCTGTTTATGGGTGGATAATTGGGTTCTTAACCAATAGTGCCTTAGTCAATGTACCTTGCAATCTGTCCCTGAAAATGAGGTGAATAACCTTGTGGTGATGTTTGCCCATAATGGTTGTTCGAACTGGCCCAAAATCAAGAATTGTCTTCCTGAATCTGTTTATGAGTTGATTGTTCAAATTAATTCTCCTAATTTGGCAAGGGGCATGACTTATTTTTTTTGGAAATTTACTGGTAATGGCATTTTTTTCATTAAATCTACTTATAAAATTATTTCTACCCTTGATCAGCCTCTGGTCCAGAATCATAATATTTTTTATCTTGTCTGGAAGTGAGCAGGTCCTCCAAAAATTAAGCTTTTCCTACAGAAAATAGCTCATGGTAGACTTCTTACTAATAATGAGAGATGTAATTGTGGCATGATTAACTTTGCTATTTGTTCTAGGCGTGATGAAGCTACTGAGACAATTATTCATGTCCTCAAAAATTGCTATTTTGCTATGCAGATTTGGAACAAGTTGATTCTCCCTGATAAATGGTCTTCATTTTTTAGGAAAGGATTGACTAATTGGCTGATATTTAATTTGTCTGATTCTAGTTTTTTGATGTATCCTCATTGGAATTTATTATTTGGCATTACAGTTTGGTGTTTGTAGGATAATAGAATCAGGGAGGTTTTTCATAATTCTCCCCTTATTAGTGAGTCTTTATTGTAAAGAATTAATTTTGAGTTTGATTTTCTTCTTTTTTATGGCAGCTTTTCTCATGAAATGGCTTCTGGATGGCTGGGATCTGAGAGGTTAACCAAATGGCAACCCTCTATGGACTTACAACTCAAGCTAAATGTTGATAGAGCTATCTCTTAATTTGTTAGAACTGCTGATTGTGGTGAGCTTATTAGGGATGGTGATGGCAAACTCATTCCTGGTTTCCACAGTTCTTTGGATATGTGTTTTTCCATTGCTGTAGAACTTTGGAGGTGTATTTTGGAGTCTAAAACTTGTTCTTAGTAAAAAAAAATCTAACTTATTTGGATTGAATGTGATTTTATGGAGACTATCTCCTTAGTTGTTAACCATCAAATTAATAGTCATCCTCTTTTCTTTGTAATTAGTAGGATTAAGAGTTTGTTGAAGGATATTAAATTTATCAGTTTTAGCCATATTCTACGGGAGGCCAATCAGAGTGTGGATTGATTGACTAAACTTGGGACTAAGAGTGATTTGCCTTTCCTGTGTTTTGATAAGGCTCCTCCTTCTTTGTTACCTTTTTTAAGGTTAGATTCTTCAGGTGTTTTGTTTCCTAAATTTGTGATCTAAATTTTTGTGTTTTTAGGCTTTTAAACCCTATTTATTAGAAAAAAAAATTTCCTCATTTGTAATTTGATCTTTTTAATGTATACTGAGTATTTAATAAAATCTTATATATCATAAAATTTTAAATGTTAATATAAATTATTGTGTGTTTTATTAAAAATTTATTTATATTTTATTAATTTATTATTCATAATTTATGAGTCCAAACTTAAAAATGATTATCTTTAATTAAGTGCGAATTGCAGAATTAGTGTTATCTCAATGTTAGCACAACAACAACTATTGACTTTGGAGTTCTAGGAATTGTTAACAGCAAATCTTATTCAAATTTCTTGAATTTAAAAGTGAATTTTAGAACATATCTTATATTGATTTTTTTTTATCTGTAAAATAATATATATAGAGAGCATATTTTATATCAATTTTTTTTTATCTGTGAAACAATATATATATATATATATATATATATATATATATATATATACTCTTATATTCGATCTAAACTTTTCATTTAACTCATATTTAACGGATTATAATTTATTGCTTAATTGACCATTAGATGTAAGTTAAATGACAGATTTTAATTGAATATAATAATTTTTAGACTTATATTAATATGAGAAGATTTTTTTTTACATATATACAAGTTATTATATTTAATTTTTTATTATATACAATGTTGTACACATATTGATGAAATATATGTACATTTATCCATCCACAAGTAAGAGATTAGAATATTCATTTATTCTCAAAACATTAATACAGCGGAGTAATTACTCATGGCAACTAAAGCAAGAGAAATCTTAACATAGGACTGCGGACAAATATTCAATACTAGCATCTCCCCCCTAAAAATAATGTTATTAAATTTGAGTAATTACATGAACATAGAAGAATCGACACAAATTTATATTTTTGACTAATCCATTTTGTTTATTTGTTAGATAGCGTATGATTGAAGAATATTGAGCAATGGAATTAATCCAGAAAATGTGGGAGCATTTGTTTACCATTTTTGCTTACTATTTGGGAGCATTGGTTTACCGGATAATTTAACGCTTTAACGTTGGAAATTAGGGATTAATTCCATAAAAACAGTTAATTGTCTTAATAAACAATTGATAAATGGTAAAGAAAAAAAGGAAATAAAAAGTAAAAAGAAATAAAGTGCGTCATTATCAATATATTTTTGAATGCATGATGACTGATTGTTATTTTCACTGATAGAGAAATGAACACTAGTGGACGAAAACAGTTCACCTATTATTTGAACCAAATAGCTCAATTAAAATTGGGCCTCTGATGTAATCTGAGTTTCTCTTGGGCTTTTGTGTAAAAAAATCTTTCCATTTTTGGGCTTGGAGCTACAATGAAACAATTTTGACGCTTGATGTTTCAAAGTGTTACTTTGTGATTAACTCATTACCCAAGGGGATCAGTGAGTAATGTGACTTAGAATATAAGAAAACTATGGAATGTGAAGCAATTTTTCGGTGTATACTAATTAAATTAATAAAATAACTAAGAATTCGTCTAGGTTTTACCATTATTTTTCTTGAATAACTCATTTTCTAATTTTCTTCTTTAAATAAACAATACACGTATATAATACTCAGAGCTCTTCTCAATCTCCAGGTGTTAAGCATTTCTTTTCCTAGCTAGGCTATTGGCTCGTTTCAAAAATATATTAAAGAAAACGGCATAGCTAATGGACGCCATGAGTACAGCTTTAGGTATACCTTTTTTTTAATGTTGTCTGAACAACAAACGAATAAAATATAACCAAGTCCAGTTAATTAATTAATAATTAAGTGATTAAATTCAACACAATGTTCAAATTGCAATATAATAGTAAAATGTCTTTCCATTGAAAAATAAAAGTTAGTTTGGAGACACCCCAAAAGAAAAAAGCAAATGAAAAGCAGTTTAAGCGTTTTTATCTGTATCAAAAGTAAACTACTAGCTGAACGTAGTTTTTGCAGGGTGGTATATAGTAGTGGAACATATATGACGTGCTTCCACATGCTTCTTTGTGCATGCTCATCAAAGAATAATAATACTGTACAAATAGTGAAAATCAGATTCTCGCACTTTCGGTTGGAAATCAAATTGCCTTGACATTCAGTCCAAATAGAACGTGTTTGTGTGATAATTAAACTCAAAGTGCCATTATGTAACAAATTATAATACATAAAACATAATTTGGATCAAATTTTACTGAAAAATTACAGAATTGCCAGTGGGAAATTTTGAAAATTATAATAATATAACTATTTTTTATATATATAACCCATGCACGTTTTTCAAGTTATTAATTTATGATGTCCTTCTCCCACTTGCTTCTTAGTTCATAACGAGATAAAATATAGCAAATTACCAAAAGTCTAAATCCTGATCATAGGAACAAGACGATCAGGAGAACGGGCAGGGTGGCCGATCAATGGAGAAGATTGAGACCTTTATTTTTAACAAGAACAGAGAGTCTTTAGATGGAAAATACTTTTTGAATTTCAAGATAGGATATTTGAAGGTGTCTCTTTTGTACATGAACTGTACTATTTTTAAAATATGTGTATATAGAAAATAAAATAGATAATAATAATATATAGAATATACAATATTCTATGTGATATCAAATTTTGAGTAATTTAAATAATAGAACTCATGACTGTGACTGGACTAACTTTGGAATTGCAGCAGCACCCCATTGAGCTTGTTTTTAAATGCCAGTGCTTCAATACATGCATGTTATTTTTGTCTCTTCAATTATAAATTATAACAAGCAACTAGCTCAGTCCAAATTAAACTATTCTATCCCTATGCTAGACATTTGTGATGCCTCACTTTGTTTGGCAAATACCCTAACTCACGTATAGATAAAACCATATATAATACAAAACGAGATATTCTATGGTGTGTTCGTGTATTTTCCAACGCATCATACTAAATGTTGGGAAATCTTCTATAATCGATGAAATACTATAATTTAAATTATCTTGATGCATTAATGAGAAATAAAAGATGAAAATACAAAGGTCTTCAAATCTTGTCATCAACTCTAGAGAATATGCACATTTATCATATATGAATGTGAAGATACATCTTTTAATGATCTTCGAAAGAAAAGAAGCAATTAATATAAACTCAATCCACGTTTAAAAGCGATCATATATCCTATTCGTACCACCGTGTAAATGAGAGGTTGAATTCATGAGTTAAGAAATAATTTAAGACTTTAATTGAATTTCATGATAAAGATGAAGAGAAGAGAAATGGAGATACTAATAATCACTCACCCTTGTATGAAAGCTAATTAAAAATAAGACGGAGGTTAAAAGATTTTTTTAAATACTCTAAACCTTATTTTTTTGAGTTTCTTCATTTTGGTTAGGAAATTTTAATGATTGAGGTTTATCACTTATATTTCTATTTATTAAATTAAATATTTGACTATATTAAATTAAATATTTAACATAGTCTAGAGTTAGAATAATAAAAAATAAAAAATATTTTTTAGAAAATATTAATTTTTAGAGTAAATTTTTTTAAAAAAATTATAAAAAATAAAAAAAAAATTAAAATATTAATTTTAAAAAAAATTTAACTTTTATAATAAAAAAATATATAAATAAAAAATATAAAAAATAATAAAATTATTTACATAATAAATCTTTTATTACACTTTTTTTTTTAATATTAAACATCTAAATACAAGAGAAAAGTTATTCCTCCTTTCCATTTAAAGCTTTTAAACTTGTTTTTTTTCCCTCTTCTAAGCTTACATACTTAAATGAGTTTGTATAATTCATAAGAGAAAGAATTTTCACAGCATATAATTAATAAGAGTCACGTAATATTATATGGAGCAGATCTTCTTATACTAGTATAAGTCTAAAAATTTTTACACTTAATCTGAACATTTCATTTAACTTATATTTAACAGCTAGTGAAATAATAAATTATAACATGTTAGATATAAGTTAAATAAAAAATTTAAATTTAAGGGAAGAATTTTTATACTTATATCCGTGTAAAAAGATCCTTTTTCATATTATATATTATGTGAATTGTGAAATGGATATATATATATATATATATATATATATATATATATATATATATATATATATATATATAGTGATTTTAATCGGTATGCTATGCCATAGCAATACAAAAATTCGAGCCAATCGAGGAGGAGACAACTAGCATACGGGCTAGTAAAGTACTATCGATAAGGTGGTCACAACTCACATGAGCTCAAGTGGGGTAATTTACTTGTGATGAGTTTACTATGTTTGGTTAGGCTATATGGAAGTATAAACTATAACCTTTCCTTTCTTGTCAAAGACCCATAAAATTAAAGTTATGAATCGAATTAGGATCAGTGGTATCTCTTCTCTTCTCAGGATAGGATAACCTATGTGTCCCTAAGGCCATAACCCATGTGATGCCTTAGCCACACTTCCCTCCTATCATTTGTTCCCTTAACTCATCAGCTAACTATTACGAATCTTTATCAATCTTTCCCGAAGATAGCAAAAATATGTGTTTTTCTTCAGTCCGACAGTTAGCATCCATACGATCCTTGAGAGATTCAACCGCAGACTTTGTTGATCACATTGTTTTTCACATTAAAAAAATGAAAAAAAAATCGAAATAGATAAAATAGAATTCTATCATTAGTTGGCTTCCTATGAATTGTGTGGACCATGAGCACATTTTACTCCAAACCGACAGCACTAAAAGAATTACACACTCACAAACATATATTTTAACTTTGAATTAAACAAAAAACTTGAGTAAGGATAAGTTTAAAAAAATAAGAATCAAAAGGAATAGACAATAGATATATTGGACTTATAATAAACCCATCCATTAATTAATTAGTCTTTTCTATACCTAAACATTCCAACTGTGCCAGCACCCGATCGATAGTATACGAAGCATTATTGGCAAAAACGTGATTGTAGATTGCTTGTTAACATAACCATGTTTGATGTTTCTAGTTTATACACCCTATGGTATCACTAGGTAGGTTACGCATGCATTATAATCAATTATAGTGTGCTGTCTCTGTTGTCTCTTTTCCTACTATTTTTTTTTATCACTTTAGGATTATTAAATCAAATCACTCACTTCACAAAAACAGATAAACGACACTAAGACAGCAGCGATATATCCAGTCCCTTCTTTAGATGTTTGCATTGAGGTGTTACTGTGACAAGAACAAACATTTGCTACTCAATGTGGGATGAGTGAAGAACTAGCTAGTAAATTTAAAGATTATGAACGGTGCTTATGTAGCACAAGGAAGAGGGCAAAGAGAAAGAAACCTTATAGTGTCATAGCTGCAACGAATTTTGCCACAATTTCCACCAATTGTTCAAAGCCATATTGTAATTATTGTAAGAGATGATAACACCAATTAATTAGATAATGTCAAATTAGTCCACAAAAATTGAAAGGTACAAGCCCTTCAAGCTGCTGTCAATTTGTATATATCTGTCGCACATTCTTCTACTGCAACTTCTACATTGCTTTTCACTGGCACTGACCAACCTGTTCTTACCCACAAAAGTTCAACAAATGATAACCACAACATTTTTTGTACTTGGTATTGAAGGAAATTGTAAGAAGGTAATAGTTGGTTTTGTGTTAGAAATAATCATTTTTTACGGATTAATGAAAAAAAAAACTAAAAAATTAAGTTGAAAATTTGTACTGAGGTGATAAACATTTTTGACAATTTAAAGCAAGAAAACGGATACAATTTTAGAGAAATATTCTTTCATAAAAATATAACGTAATTTTCATATTTTCGTGATAAAGCAAAATTAATTTCATGGTTGATTCAAAATAAAACTAATAATATTGGTTCAAGTGCTATACAGTTTATTTTTCTTATAAAATTTCAGATTCAATTCTTGAAAATCTTGTTTGAAGAGATATCCTTATCATTTTTTTAAATACTTATAACTTAAGTGTGACTATCTGCTGTAGAAGATATGCTGTATATGAAGAATATTTATAATTTAGGTAAATAAAAATAAATAATAATAATAATAATAATAATAATAATAATAATAATGAAAAGACACATCATAATGTCTTAAAAAATAAAATAAAATTGAGGTTTGTCATTATATATTTTTTATTTTAATCTGCCTAATAGTTTTGCTAGAATGAGAATTTGAATGAGTTGTTTTTTATTAAATCTTATGAATTTTTGCTTAAGGCCAATAACCTTCTTCCTTCTTTAATGATCATTTAAATATGTGTGGCACTAGAAACGTTCTCCTAAATTTTAATTACATATTTGAAAAAGTCACCCATGATAAGTTAATTACAAATAAAGAAAGGTGTAAGAGAGGCTAACTAATTCTATGTTTGTCCTAGATACTTTTATGCCCCTGAATCAATTTCTCATATTTTAAGGGATTGTTGGTTTACTACTAATATTTGTGATCATTTTATTTCTCAAGATAATTAGAGTATATTTTATAGTTCTGGCCTTAGTTCTTAGCTGGCTTTTAATAGGTAGCTTGATAATTTGAATCATTGCAAGACTTAGCATATCATTTTTGGAGTTACAATTTGGAAGTTATAGTCTGAAAGGAACTCAATTATATTGTGTCCTAAAATTACTACTACTGAGTTAATATTTCAAATTATTGCTTATATTGACTATATCTCTAAATTTCTCCTAACTGCAGGCTATATTTTGAATGGAGTTGTTCAGGATTATGTACTCATTTCTTCGAAATCACCTCCTAAAAGTCACTTAAAATTGAATATAGATGAGTCAGTTCTTCACAGATCTTCAACAATTTGTGGAGCTCTTCTTAAGAGATATAAGGTAGAATTCATGGCTAGTTTCATGTAAAAATTGGATCTCTAAAATCCCCTTATAGCTTAATGTTGGGTTATTTTTATTAGTCATTTGTGGATTCAATTCAAAAATCTTTAAAATGTTTGAATTAAAGTAGACTTTAACGAGACTATTCATTTTATTTATTTTGGTTGTGATAGTTCAAAGTGGTGTTTTTTTTTTTTTAATTCAATCCTATTTGTCAAAGGAATATAAATCAATTAGTTTATCTATTTTTTTAAAGAAGTCAATTAATGTATTAATTGCTTTAGCTAAAATGGCTCATGACATAGAGTGTTCTAGAATTGTTATACAGTGTTATTATTGGTCACAGGCTTGTTAGCCAGTTTAATATATATATAATCAAACTCATCTTATGTCAGGTTTGTGAAGTAGATGTTGCAATGTATAATTGAGTCAATCAACATGAACATTATTGAATCATTCGTTTTGAATTTAAAGAAATAGTCTTTTTTATTTTCTTCAAATTATTGAATGAACGAAATAAGAATTGAAGGCATAAAATTAACAGTGGGAAAGAGAACAATTATTGAGGCAAATATCATTATCATGCAACAACTATTAAGACAGACTCTGTCAGAAAGGGAGGGGGGAAAATCCTTTTTATTCCATTTTTTAAAATCTGAAGAATGAAGGATAGCTTTAATTTATAATATTCTTAAATGTACATGTTCAGATGCCAAACTTTAAGTGCATGAAACCACAAATCTTAAGAGTAGACCTTCTTGGCAATGCTATCTTCAACCATAACATTTAATTTTTTGGATAAATGTTATGAGCTTTACGAACTTAATCTACTTTGAAACTTGAGGAACTGAACTAAAATAAGTTTAAATTTAATTCAAATTTTATATTTATTGAGCGAATTTAAGTTGGTCCAAGACAAGTTCAGTACGTGGTATCTAAATTTAGACTCATTAGGTATATTTTAGTTATAAAATATATGTATTTTTAGTATTATTTCAATATTAAAATTAATGATAATATAGATATAAAATACGACATTTGACTCAGTTATTTATCTATAGATTCCTACATTATAAACTTAAATCTTCATTATTGACTGTTTACACAAACTTTTATCATACTCTCAGTTAGTCATCCTTCTTGGTGTTATCACTTCATCATTATTTATATATATATAAATATAATATCAAAATAGGAGTTGGTTTCAAATTTTTATGTTTATATTAAAATGTCCATTTATGTACTATAATAATATAAACTTATTTTCATATTCTTATAAGAAAAAATAAAAAGTGAAAAATACACTAATTAAGTAATGGTAAGAAATGATCTGAATAATGTGAAAGAGGAGGTGTAGTGTGTCTCGGAGACCGAGGCAGAGAAAGGAAAATATCAAGTGGGGGCCCACAGGCAATAAAGGGCCGTTAGATGTACGAAATGGTGACGCAAATAGGACAAGCATAAATGATAAGTGGGCCCCAGCCCAAACCTGTCGGCGAAGGGGAGGCGAACCTCTTCGTTCTCTTTAAGCCCAACACTCTCTTCCCTCGTCCCTACCCCTCTCTAACCACCGCTTTTCCCATTTTTTGCACGCTCTACCTTCTCTATATTTCACTTTTTTTTTTAATCTTTTCTATTAATTCTTTCTATTCTAACATCCACCAATCATCAACCTTCAAAATTCAATTGCTCAATAATTCAGATTTAATTTAGATTCTACTGTCATTTTATAATTTTATTAGATTTATGTTACCAAGAATACATAAAAGTTTGTTTTTTTGAAGCAAAATAATAAAAAAAAGGTACATAGAAATTTCCCCTTATCCCGGCCCCATGTGGCGCTATCACTACCACACTGAGTTCTTGACACGTCAATGTCATTGTACCTCCACCCCATTCTCTATCCCTCCCCTACCCAACTTGCCTTACATTTCAACATGACCCCATACCCCATATTATTTACAGCCAATACATATAAATATAATTTAATTATTTTAAAGTGTCAAAAACATCACCCACTTTAGTGAATTTCTTTTAAGCAATTTTTTTGTACATGAACGAAAATTGTTAAGAGAATCAACCTTACCATGACTTCAATGTTCCTTAATCAAAGAGAATTACCTTCTCTGAAAGATGTGTATGCTTTTAACAAAAAAAAGAAAAAAAAACCAGACAAGTTTCACTGATGGCAGCTCCATGAAAAGGGTATGCAAAGCTTATTGAGGATGGAAAACAGATTCTTGATGATGAATTGTGGGTAGTACGAGTTTTCTCCAAAGTAAGATCCCCACTAATTGTTGAAGCAGATTCCTTGCGTGCTGTCAGAAGCTTACCCTATTTCCTATACTCACTTATGGCTCTTTGCATTTGGTTCAAACTTGAACTTTGCAGTGTCATTTAATGAAAGAATTTTCCCTCATTTCACTTACATTCTCCAACTTGTGTGCTGATGGATGGGCTAAATTCCCACTGGGTCTCAGGTGATAGAAGCATCTTTTCATTTTATCAAGTTCCACCCTTTCTTCTTTTGTTTCTCAATTATTCAACGAGTGTTCATGGCAGAGCGATTCAAATTCCCAATCAGAATGCGGCAGAACAAACAACAAACTATAGCTGTTCCTAACGGTGGGAATAGCAAGATTGTGGGTTAACAAGTTAAGCTAAATGTGTAGGATATGGTTTTGCGTTTATTTACTAAAGACTATTATCAATTTTTTAATATAAATTAAACAACATTTTAATAAATTATATAATATATTTAAAAGCATTTCAAGTTTAATAGACTATTTTATTTAAATTAATAATTAAAATATTTTTGAAAAGAATATTTTCTTACTTTATTAAGTGCTTTGGCCCGTAATAATTTATAAAAACTAGTTTATAAACTAAGAATTTTTAACTAGCATGTAAAGACTAAAATTTTCGAATTGTAATATTTAGTGAAGCTAGTTAGATGTGTCTTCCTTGATAATTCATTTTATACACAAACAAAAGTCATAATTTTAAAGAAATATAAATTCATATCATTAAAAATAGAAATGAAACTTTACTATTCATTTTCCTTGTAGATGTTGTTGAAGTTTGTATGATCTCAGTATCTGATCACCATATTGAAAGTAGAATAATAACACATACGTTATCGATTATAAGCACAAGCCCTACTTCTAAGGTACAAGCTGGATGACCCACTGCTTAACTGTCTTCATTGCTTTGTATTCAGTTTTGAGTTTTGAAATGTATGCATCACTCTCACTTTTCTCTGTCGGTTGAAATACGACACTTTTATCTTTCAAGATAATATTTACTATTATTATTTTATGTGGATAAAGGTAACTCTCAATAAATACTCCAACGTTTATTTCTTTTAAAGGCTACCGAAATAAAATTATATATTTTATTAATGCATGCTTAAAGATACGTAATAAACATTAACTGTTTTCTCATATTAAGCTTCCTTGATTAATAAGATTTCAATTTTAGCCAATTTATCTTTTTAATATGGTGTTTATTCTTTCCCCCATTTTCTCGTGATAGATGTTATTCTTATTTTCAAAATACAAGTTTCATTTATTTCCTTTTTCTTTGTTACAAATTGTCAAACAAGTAAATTGATATCTGGTATATTTATTGAGACAACAACTGCATTACATCAGCTGCAACGACTATTTAGACTCCTCGCCTATGTTAATGTAGCAGTAATGCTAAAACCCTCCCCAAAGAATATCAACATTTTGATGCAAGTGCAAATAACTAAAAGCTTGATTGGTTCAGGTACTAGCTCAAAAAATTATAATAAAAAAAACTAAAAATTATGTTAAGATGTATTTAAAATTCAAAACCATATACTAATAATATTGTTGGTAGATAATTTTTTATTTTTAATTCTCAACTAGCATTTTAAAGACGTTAGTTAGGATTTATTTTATTTTAAACAAGAATTAATTCTTCTAATCATCTACCTATTCTTAGATAAAATACGGTTTCAAAAAATATTACCTTTAAATACTTAAATTAAATTCTAAAACTAAAGTTAACAAAATCATTTAAAATATGCAACTAATATTAATTTAAACAAACATTTTAGTTACATTTTAGAACTTTTCAGCTTTAACTTTAAAAAATCCATCATTAAATTTTTCAGCAAAAAATGAAAATGAATACCTAATAGTTAATTATATGATTATATATCATAATTGGAAGAAGATTGGTTGCACCAAATTAGTAAAGAGCCTGACCCTATTGATGCTTGTAGTTGGTTGGGATGACAACATTGCCGAGAATCCCATCCTCGGGAGACAATGGCTGCACACATATATTAATGTCTCCTTCAAAGCACTTCAATATAACGTGTTCTTAGAGCCACATCCATTTTTGTTCAATTAAATTGCAAGTAACAATGAGAATGCTCTCTAAAAAGTGACATTTATCTGTGCATGCTCCTGGAACATTCCCAGGCACTACCATTTGCCACTGTAATTATAGCTAATTAAAATACATTAACACACTTTATCTTTTCTCCACCCACGAACCACATATGACACTATTAATTTTTGGGCAAGCACTATGTGATTGTACGATTTTATTTTATTTTTTCAATTTGATAGGTCCATCACAATGAATGCGGATCTTAATTTGGGGTATGAGAATCGAAGGAAATAAATTTGTGTTCCCTGCAAATTTTGGACATAGGACCATTGTGGGGTATCATTAGTCAAATGTGAAGATTGGTCAGTGACAGAGGTATTAGAATGGTAGCTCTCGTCCCTTCACGTTAGGGAAATTATATGATTTATGAGAATGCTGCTGCTAGCTACAGTTATTGAAAATCAGATATATGTTCCTTCTGTCTTAGGAACCATTTGGAATTTGGAATCAACAAAGTGAAGAGGAAAATTGCATGAAGAAATTAATGAAAAGGGCATGCCCAACTCAACACCCTTCACCTCTTCTCCAAATCTTAACTCTTTCCAAGTTTGATGCGTACGAAAAATTTGCAAATATGTTATATATTTGTATAGGTGTTGTAGGATTTGTTTGCTTGGTTTAATTTCATCTTTCCACGTTCATTAACCGCAAAACACACTCACTTGGTCTTTGGGATCTGGGAGTAGTGTGATATCCTCTCTATTTGTTTTTTATATATGCTTTTCGAAAGAAATTTTTTATATTGATTATTTTTTTTAAATATAGTATATTTTTATAATAAATCTTTATAAATTTTATTTTAGCATTGTTATATTATTTAATTTTTTAAATATTTTATTTTTTATTATGTTTTTAATCCCTACAAACATAACATGTTTTATGATAAATTTTTATAAAATTTTTTGTTAAGATTTAATTCGACAACTTTTTTTTGTTAAGTGTTCAATTAGATCTTAACTCATAACAACTCATCATTGTCACGTGTTGCCATATCATTTAGTTTTTTTTATTACTCAAAATTAATATTTGCAAGTAAGTTCATGTCATATTTTAAACATTTATAAAAAATTCATATGAAACTCTAATCTCTTTCCTTTTTGACACTTTCCTCTCCTTCTCCCTTTATTTTTATTGATTTTGGATGCTTCACTAGTAAGATCTGTGCATCTACTTTAAAATTCTTAACAAGATATAGGTTCTTTAGCTTGTCTCTAAGATGCTCATTGAACTTTCTGAGTCTTAAGAACAGAAAGAGAAAGAGAAGAAGACGCTGGAAGGGAAGATGATTAAGTTTTAGAGACTTTTTTTATAATATTTAAAATATGTTCAACGACTTATTTATAAATATTAATTTTAAAGAATAAAATATTAAATAATATGATAACATGTGATAGTGATAAGTTGACTCTTTATCAGTTAATTTAACACTTAATAGAAAAAGAGTTAAAAGAGTCGATTTAATAATTAACAAACGAAGAGTTGACGATGTGAATTAAATTCTAACAGTAAACTTTATAAAGACTTGTCATAAAATATGTTATATTTATAGGAATTAAAAATATAATTAAATCTAAAATATTTAAAAAGTTAAATGACATGGTAATGTTAAGCTAGTTCTTCATCAATCAAACACTTAACATAAGTTGATGATATTAACTAAATCTTAACATTTCAGTGATTAAATTCTAACAAAAATTTAATAAAAATTTATTATAGAATATGTTATATTCATAATAACCAAACTATATTTAAGCCTTAAAATTTTTTTAATCATATTTTTATAAAAAATAATATTATATAAAATGTCAAGGTCACAAATGAGAATGATCAACCACGTATGAAAATATAAATAAAGAGATTAATTACTTTTTTAAACTATGTACTATAACCTTATAACCTTAAGTAACGAATTAAAATCAGAAAAAGTAATGAACTACATTATACTAATGATATCTTAAGGCATTAATTATAAAAATAAAAAATAGCTAATAAAAATAAAATTATTTGCTACGTTAATAGTACAATTTTTTAATATTAAATATTATTTATTAACACTTTTGAAATACTACTTAACGAATAATATATACATATCTTTTGAATCTTCTAAAAAAAGAAAAGAAAAAGCTAACAATACCTTTATAATTCATAAACTGTGGTTGACAATACTTGTTAACATTGACATGAAGTGAGTAAAGGAGGGGTTTAGATAGTTAAATTTGAACATAAAAGCAATTAAAAAATTAATTTATTTTAAAAATTATTAAAATAAATTAAAAATAACTTATATGAGTCATTTTAAAATGTCCTTCAATGAAAAACGTAAAAAGCATCATAGTCAATATGCTAAATTTAATTGGAATAAAGGATTAATTTAAAAATTATTTATACTATTATGTTATCTACTCATAGATTGAATTGCAATTAAAAAAATATAAATTTTTATGATAATTCCTTTAATTAAAAGTCATGTAAAGGAAATTTTTTTAATAGATTGATACTAACAAAATTAAACTCTAATATCTTATTGACATTTTTCATCCTTCAAATATATATTGAAAAAGTAAATAAATTCAAATTTTAAAAATATTTGAAAAAATTCTATGCAATATTTAGAAATATATTATTAAAAATAAAATTATTCTATTTTTAAAAAATAATGAATGTTATGTAGTCTTTAAAAGATATATTAAACATTAATAATTGTCTTTAAAAATCACTTGTTAATGAAACAAAAAAATATTTACTATATTTAAAATATAAATATTATTGAACAACTATTTTAAACAATTCAAAATATTTAATAAAATATATTAAATAGTTCTTAATCAATATTTTTAAAACATTTTATTTGTTAACAGGGTAGAAAACAAGGGAGAATATATTTGCAGCAGACCTCGGTCGCAATAGTGTAAAAAATATTAGATTCATTTCAATTATGAAGATGCTCGATAAAATTAAATATATAAATACCAATCAAGACCTGAAAGCACTGAATAATAAAATAAAGAGAGAGAGAAAATATTAAATATTCTTATTATATAAAAAGCATAAAAATAATAGTTGATTTTAAATAATTAAAAATAAAATAGTAATTAATCATCATATAACAGCGCCTTTATCTAATCGTTATATTTATCAGATGAAAAGTATTAAATTTCTACTTTAAGATGTTAACTTTATTTATTTATTTTATAAAATGTTTTGAAAGGATGACACTATTTTTAAACAAAAGAAAACTGATTAAAACTCGCAATAAAGATACAATTACTGTAATATATTATTTTTATTCATAAAAAATGTTGCTTATATGATATTTATCAACATTTTTTAATCAATTAAATATATTAATAACATGAAAAGCTTGATTTATCATGAGAATTGGTGGTGTCTTAAGCATGCTACGGCAGGGATCAATGAGACTGGTGAATTTGAGTATAAATGAGTTGGAGAATTAACGTTTGCCATTAAACGAAAGCATTCAAGATCTTACATGTGGAATATAAGAAAAACAAAATGACAAAAACGCTATATGTTCGGTGGGAGGATCATGTGCTACGTAAATATAAATTAATATGATAGCCTACGATGTCATGTGCTCTCTATTTCTTTTATTCTTATCTCTATTCTTATTATTAAGATGATGGTCATGTGCTTTTGATTTCCATTAGAGTAATCATCCCAAATCATGCAACACATGCACTACTACAGTAGTCTACAAGTACAAGAAATTCTTGTGTGAATTTCACATCTAAGTATTTGCTAACGTTATTAATTATAAGTAGTTAATATAATAAGACTAAATAATGTAATTAATTAGTAACGTCATATAAAAAAAATTATGCAATTAATGATATATCAATAATTTACTAACTTCTACCCCTACCCCACCAACCCCACCCCAACAGACAAAATTAAATATACAAATGTAGTTTAGTGTTCTCTCACCCGTTTCATTTGACCATTGAGCAAAGCTGATAGGCTTGACCAGTTCGTCTTGTTCATTCATAATAATGATGTTGGGTTGGGAATGCGTTATGACAGAAACAAACTGTGGCCCTTTAATGGGGTTAACACTTTGGGCGACATGGCTTAATGCAAGGGGTTATTTACTATGTTCACCAACAAGAACTTGAATGAGATGGGTTTTACATATAAAGGCCATAATAATGAACTTTTTGGAAAGCTCTATCACACGTATACGTTTTCTTATCCTGAAAATGGATTTATTTGTTTTCAACCATATTAATTCTTATTTGTTTTGTGTTAGGAAATTATTTTAAAACAAATAAACTTTTAACAATTCTTATAAATAATTACTAAGAAGATACATAAATTGATATTCATGGAACTTACCCCACATTTAATTACATAGAAATCCATTTATGCTGCTTTGAAGCCTAATTCCAAAATTTATTTTGAGTTAGAATAGCGTGAAGAAATAATGATCAAAAAGGCATTTTTTACTCTCCTAAAAAGGAGAACAAACAATGTTTTATTATAGTAATGGTAGGAACACTAGCTAAGCAAGTGTATACCTTTGCCCTCAAGTTATGTCATTGGCAAATGAAAGGCAAGAGAGATATAGATCTAATCTATGTGCATCCTAATATCCTATAAAGGTATGGGGAGCCTCTATCTGTTGTTTATTGTACTCATTATTTTATTTTAGAAAGACCGAGAGATCTCTATCTAACATGAAATGGGCTAAAGGGAGAGAATGAGAAGAGTAATGAAATGAGAATAAGACAGAGATGAGATGAGGTAGAATTTTTAGAGTGACGACTGTGTCACGTGGCTATGCATCTTTGTTCATGCAACCCACCATTGCTTTGGCCTTTTAACTTAAAGAAGAGTGAGATAAGTCTCTCTTTGAAACCGCTAGCGGACTTTGCAAGGCAAACTAATATTGCCACTAATAATAATAAAAAATCACTTATTTCTCTCTCCTCACACTATTGTTCCTATCCAATTGTATTTTAATGTATATCAAGAGTAAAACAATTACCAACTCAGTCAAATTTCTTTAGTTGTTCTTATCTAGTATTAATTAATATCTATTTATCGATAGTGTATTTAGTTTAATTTATTAAAAAAATATTAATTTCTAATGTCTTAGAGAAATTAGACAATGATTATGATTATAGTTTAAAATGGAAAGTTGACATAAGAAAAATAAAAATCCTAAGTTTTAAAAGATTATTATTTAATTCTTAATTATATTAAGAATTAAATAATAATCTTTTAATGCTTTCAGTTTACTTCGAGGCAATAATTACTCATTTTTTAATTTTTAAATAAATTTAAAAAATAACTATTTCTCTCTCTCTCTCTCTAGATATATATATTTTAAAACATGCACTTATGACTTAAAGTAACTCCTGTAATAAAAAATTCAGATATAATAAATTGAAAAAGAACAAAGGTTGTCGAACCCGTCGATGAGTTGCACTTGCATAAAAAGACATTCACATCCTTCTCAGTCCAGCTACAATTGCATGGTTTGCCGTGTAGGTTTCCACAAATGCCCCTTCCCAGAACAGACTAGAGTAGACCGTGACTCAAAACAAAGCTAGCATACCATACTATAATAATAATAATAAATAATATCAATAATATACTAAATTCTTTTGTCATGAAATTTGGTGTATAGTACTAAAATTAAAAAAATACACATTTTTCTATTAGTATGTCCGAGATATATATATATATATATAAACCATGTCGAGTCAGAATCTTCCCTCCCCACACACATACACCAGTTTCTTTCTTTTTCTCTATCTCCAATTATTTTATCTTTGCCAAGACATCAACTCCCAAAAAAACAAAACCATTCCGGTTTCTAGTTTCAGCTTAGCTTTAAGGTGTCAAAGCATATCTTCCATTTCTATTTCTATTTCTGCTTCTACTTCTACTTCTACTTCACCCTCTTTGCTTTCTCTGCTCTCTCTCAACCCCTGAGATGTGCCTTCCTTTTCCAAACTGTGTACTATTGTTGTTGTCTTTGTCTCAAGAAGAGATGCCCCATCATTTCCCTTGCTTGTTGATGCCTAATATTATTGTCTAGTTCTTGGGGTGTGATTTTGTTTTATTTTTTTAAAAGTTTTTCTTTTATTTTTTGTTGATGGATCTTGGGGTGGTGGGTTTGGATGGGTTGGTGGGTTCAGACACTTGTGGGTTTGGTTCTCTTGCTTCAGATCCTGAGACAAAGCACAACAAGTGGTACGGATCTGGGTTGCTCAAGCAAGAGAGATCTAGCACTACTGAAGATGAGTGGAGGAGTTCAAAGTTGCTCAAAACTGATGAAATATCTCCCTCCAAAGCAATGTTGTTTCACCAGAGGAACTCTTTACTGAGATCTAATGCCACTCTCTTTTCGGATGGACATCACCAACAACATATGCTTAGCTTCTCTTCTCCAAAACCAGACTCTTTTTTGGGAGACAAGGCCCCCCCAAATGCCACATTACCTTATTCTTACCATCCGTTGTCTAGTTACAGCAGAAATACAGGTATATATATTATATATTAATATCATATGGTAATAGCATTTTCAAGTTTTTATTTTTATTTATTTTATCGTTGTAGCTTGGGGGAATGATTATTAATTGAGCAATACTTTTTAATAGGATTTGGATTTTGTTTTGTTTATGGGGGCTTGGAATATGGTATCCGTTGTGGGGGGCTAAATATAATGGGTTGTTACGGTCTGATTCTACAGTACTGGTGGAGGGTCTTTTCATGGAAATAAACATGAGTGGTTTTGTTTGTAAGTCATGTCAAGAGAAAGTAAAAACAAAAAATTCCTCCTAAAATTTTCCTCTTCTTCCCGTTTTAGGAACAGGGATTTCGGTGAATTTTTGCACAATAATTTAAAAGGGTACCAAAGGAGAAAAATGTGTATGAAGAGCCAGCTTAGCTTAGAGCTACAATATAATATATAGGAGCAAGGAAAAAAAGGTTCCAAATTTTGATTGGTTCAGTTCTCTCTTTCTCTAAAATCTCTCTTTCACTTTCCATATCTTCCTCACACGAAAAAAAGTTGACTTGACCATTGTTTCTTGAAATCAAATACTCTAGTAAACGTTCCACACCATTGATTGAACATTCACCCATGTTTTCTGCCACCCCTCTTTTAGCTGTTTCCTTAAAAGCTCTGAAGCAACTTTTATTTTTTATTTTTTGTTTTAAAATTATCAATTTTGTTATGAAACGGCTTTAAACCTGTGTGTTCCATGTTTTCATTTATCAACAGTTTAATATTTTTTTGACCTTATCTTTGTGGGGCATATATGTATATAGGTTACGGTTCTGGAAGCATGCATGGGGCTTTCAGTGGTGCTAAAGGGCCATTCACTCCATCTCAGTGGATGGAGCTTGAACACCAGGCCTTGATCTACAAGTACATCACAGCAAACGTGCCTGTACCTTCTCATCTTCTCATTCCCATTAGAAAAGCACTTGATTCTGCTGCCTTCTGCAACTTCTCAAACGGGCTTCTCAGACCCAATGCATGTATGTAACTGTTCCTCTTGCCCCCAAAAAAGACCCTGGGGTCCCTAATTATACTAGTATTGTGTTTTCTTTAACTTTGACCTTTCAACAGTTACAAATCACTATATTAGAGGTTGTTTCCATTTTAAAACAGTTTAATATTTTATTTTTAAAAACAAAAAACTGTTTTTAAAATGGAAAACAATAATACTCAAATTTCTATTTCTTTTTGGTTTCTACCGTTAGTATATATTATTTTATTTTAGTTTTAAAATTATATATATTTAATCAATGTAAAGACAAAATATGTGTTTAGTATATTTAATTTTAAAAAATAATCACATTTTTTAATTTTTTTAATTTCATTATTAATGTCAGTGTTTAAAATTAATTTCAAACATTAAAATAATAAGATTTTAGTTAAAAAAAATATCATAAAGGTATAATATATCTTTCTTTAATTTTTTATTTAGTTAATTAAAATTAATATTAGTATTTATCTTAAAAAAAAAGAAATTATTTCTTGTGAAATAAACGATTTCTAGCGTGCATTAAATGGAATATATATTTTTAAAATTCGAGAGACTGAATTGACTTGTGTTGTTAATTTATTGATAAACATAATAAAATAAGATCCAGATTTAGTTTTTTAAAATACTTTTTGTTATTTATTAATAAAAAAATTCACTTGAGTAATATCAAGCTAAAATTTTAACTGTGACGAGGAATTCACTTGAATTTAGTTTTTCTAATGTATGAATGGACATTGTGTGTTTGTGTTGGTGTATTGTGTTGTGATGTGATGTGCAGTGGCATGGGGAGGTTTTCATCTGGGATACTCGAACAACACTGATCCTGAGCCAGGAAGGTGTAGGAGAACAGATGGTAAGAAATGGCGATGCTCAAGAGATGCTGTTGTGGATCAAAAGTATTGTGAACGACACATCAATAGAGGACGCCATCGTTCAAGAAAGCCTGTGGAAGGCCAATCAGGCCATGCCCTTACCAACCCCACCACCACCACCACTTCTACTCCTAATACTTCTTCTAAGCTCAATGCTTCCTCCTCCGTTGTGGTGCCTCACCAAGAACCCAGTAATAATATGCATCTTCCACCTCATTCCTCTCCCCCCAACTCCATCAATAGGTCAGCAAACTATTTCTAAATTTGACTTAGGATGTGTCCATTACTGTTCCTACTTGTCATTCTCACTTTTATTTAAATGGTTTTTTTATTTATAATATATAAATAAACTAAACTTGCTTAGTAAGAATAGTTTTTTAAATGGTTTTTTATTTAAATGGTTTTTTATTTAAATGGTTTTTTTAGGATGGTTTTTTATTTCTCTCTATATAAATATAATAATAGTAAAAGTATTTTTGATAGACAATTCCGTAAACTAAACTTGCTTTTTAAGTCTTATAATGAATTTTTCAGCGCTTCATAAGTATCTATCATTATTTTTTCCTATTTTGTAGTTTTTTGAGATAAAATAAATTAAGCGTATTAACTGTTAAAAGAAAAAGTATTACAAAAGTATTGAAAATTTGTTTATAGTCTTGATATTGTAAGAATAAGTTACTGTAATTGTTAATTTTGTATAATTTTTAATTTAGTCCCAAATTTTGTAAGGTTGGCATTATTTTAGTACTTGAGCTATTAATTTTGCATAAATTTTTATAAAGTTAAGGGGTAAAGGGAAGGCTTTTGTTTTTAAGAAATTGGAACTCGGGGAACTAAAATAGGAGTTTCCATGTCATGATTGGTTTAGATAGCGTTGCAGATCTGTGTTTTATCTTTTCGCTTGGTTAGGACTTTAGGAGTTTGGACAGAACAGAATCAAAGAATCTAGTATTTCATCCTTTTGGGCAGACAGTGACTGCTCAATGTTGTAATAGTGATTGAGATTCGTGTTGGGGTGAAAAAAAGATGGTTCAAATTTTGCAACTTTATCTATGTGGAAAGAGTGCTTTTGGTTCTGTATAAACGGTGTGTTTTTTTTCTTCTTTTCCTTGCATGCAGGATGTTTATGAGTAACAAAGAGAACAATAACACAAGTGAGAGGGTGCAGGATGGTCCTGCACTTCCAATGCTACCTCCAACTCTTGAGCTGAAACCGAAGGAGAACCCTTTCATGATTCATAAACAGAAACTCCCGTATGATGAATCCTCAAAGAACAACAATGAGTTTGGGCTTGTCACTTCTGATTCCTTGCTTAACCCTTCACAGAAAAATAGCACCACCACATTGCTCAGTAACAGAAGCTTTGGTTCTTCACAAAAGGATTCTGAGTCCCAACATTCCCTTAGGCATTTCATTGATGAATCGGACATGCAATCAGATAGGACTCAGCTATCAATTTCCATACCAATATCTTCCTCAGACTTCATGTCATTCACTACTTCCTCACCCTCCAATGAAAAACTCACTTTGTCACCACTAAGGCTGTCAAGGGAATTAGACCCTATTCAAATGGGTTTAGGAGTTGGAAGTGGTCTCAATGAATCAACCACTAGGCAAGCTAATTGGATTCCAATCACTTGGGAGAGTTCTTCTATGGGTGGTCCTCTTGGAGAGGTTTTGAATCTTAGTAGTAGCAATAACAGCAATGCAAGTGATCATTGTGGGAAAAACACTTCCGCTCTCAACCTCATGACTGACGGGTGGGACAGTAGTCCTCCACTAGGTTCATCTCCAACTGGGGTGTTGCAAAAGACCGCTTTTGGATCACTTTCTAATAGCAGCGCTGGAAGCAGTCCAAGGGCTGAGAACAACAAAGAAGGTGCTACCTTGTGCAATGACCTCTTACCGGCCTTGTAAATCTTCATAGAAGAAAAACAAGCCCTTAAACTATGAAGCAATGGAAAGATCGAAGAAAAGAACTTTGTTCTTACGACTTTAATCATTAGTTTATATTATATAGTATTATATTATATGGTAATATCAGAATTTCGAAAAATGTGTTTTATTAATTACCCTTTGCCTTCATTATTTGGATGTGTAGGTAGGTTTTTGGTTTGCTTTGACTTTGATTTGTCTTGCATTCATTTTCATGTCTCTTGAGCCAGCGTTTTGGCAAGTTTGTATTGAACAGTGAGTAAATGATGTTAGTTGGAGTGTGTGGACTTTGTTTTTTTTTTTTTTCCTAAGGTTTTGGGGTCATTTGGAAGACCCTGATTTTGCATGAGGATAGTAAATATTAGTAATTCGTGGATATCACGGCACGCACGTAGAAAAAGTTAATGCAATAGCAACTCAAGTTTTGTCGTCCTTTTAAATGGAATAGAGATTTCTGATTCCTTGTTTTGAAGTTTGAACTAGCCTTTGTTCTTGTTACCCAAATTTTTGTTTAGGAATGAATTGCCATTTGTGGACCACGAGCTCTATGTGATGTCCTTTTCACTTTATGGTCATTTCAATCTTTTGGTTTCACGGGGTTGTACTGCTCTGGTTTAAAATTTTATTATTGTTTATTTTAAACTTTACTTCTATTTTCCTCTTTTGTATTTTTTTAAATGTTACCTGGGTTATTTGAAATATCATCCATGCCTTTTGGTTATAGACAATGGTGTTTCGTGAATTGTCATCACTTTGTAAAATTTATAAACAATTTTTGAAATATCATCCCCATGTAGAATTTATAACCGATGCCTTCTGGTGTTTTTTTAAATATCATCACTTTGTAGAACTTAAACAATTTGTTTATACAGCTTTTGATGTTGCAAATTTAAGAGTGCATTTGAGTTTAAAAGAATGGTTAAGTACTTTGTTTAATAAACCCTTATTACATAGGAGTTTATTTATAAATTTAAATAATTTTTTATGTTAAAAAATTTATTTTGATATATTTTTTTGTAAAATTTATTAAAATAAATTAAATGGATTTATAAAAATGACCAAAACTTAAACTAAGTTTTTCCAAATGCTCGTTAAATGGATTATAAAATAAATACTGCCCCTCTCACAGTATGTCTAGAGAATTTAACTATCTACGACATTTTTTATTATATGCTTTTTAAAAATATTAACAGAGGGCATGACTCACTCTTTCACCCCATAAATATACTCCAATTATCAAGAATATATTTATTGCCTTTTCTTTTCATTTCAGTTTTGTCCTTCTCCTTTTACACTTTTACATCAATGTTCATTAACTATTGTCTTCATAACTTTAAGATTAATTTAATTTTTTTAAGGAGTGAATTGTTAATAATATGGTTTCAAGTGACGATTAATATAATCTCATAATTAACTTTTTTTCTAGACTTTATAATAATAATAATAATAATAATACTGTGGCCGTGGTTATGATTATTATTATTATTATTATCTTCTATTTTAGTAATGCTCTAAAGTGATAATTATTTTAACATGAAGGAAACATTTTTTAGTATATTGTTTTAACATACTCTTTATTTTTATTAATAATTTTTTAAAAATTTAAAAAATACAATAAAATTTATTAAATAAGAGCGCATTACTAAGTATTTCTCTTACCAATAAAATTAAAGATATTGGTAACGAGTGCCTTAAAGATACTAATAATAATATTAAAATAAAAGCTTAACCACTTTTTAAACAAAATATTGAATTATTTTTATATTTTAATACCATAAATTTTTTATTTTCTTAACCATTAACCAATATCCTAAAAGACTAATTAACATTTTAAATTAGCTCACGGATGGACAATGATATTATAGTGTTCATAAGTTTTGTGCTGAAGAAAACCTCTGTATCAAACATTATTTCTCTTCATAAAAACGTTACTCATGTTTTTATATACTTTTCTTTACACTTGTTTTATGTAAAAAATGAATGAAGAGAACCTCACTTTCTTTTTTGCTTTTTATATAAAAAAGGTTTTGTTCAAAGGACAAAGAAATACAAATTCAAAATTAAAAATAACACTGCTGAAAATTTTAGGGGGTTGAAATTTCTATAAATTAACCTAAAGTAAAAAGTTTGAAAAGGACACCACAATTAATTTCTTCCCACGAAGACTTGTATGCATTTACTTGTTGTCACTTTCAAAGATTATATCCCCACACCCGAAATCCAAAGAAACACCATAATCGTAGAACGTGTATGGGTGACTTAATGTCCATATGGGGTATTTTTGTTTCTTTTTTGAGGGGTGGCTTATCATGTGGCCAAAGTGGAGCCAAAGTAGAAGTGCAACTTGACCAAACAAGTGGAACATAAAACCTTTTATCCATCCCTCTCTCTTCACTCTCATCAAAATCATGTTTGTATTTGGATGGAATTTTGCATAAAGAGGGATCAGATATGGAGGAAACTGTTCTTTCTTACCTATTCTCTTTTATCTTTAATTTGAGATTCTCTCTTAGAATGAATTGAAAGAAAGACGGAATGAAAGATATATAAACTAAAATGGACGAGTAAAAATGAAAAAAAAATTAAATAAAGAGCCTTGTGATGATATATTAATTTTTTATTAGATAGTTAAAGATAATAATCGATCTTTATGTAAATAAAATATTTTTCCCAAGATAGTTTTTAATCATGGTTTTTTTCCCTTTTAAGTTTCACTATTGTTTAGTATGTTTTTCTTAAAGAACAATACATGCCTTTTTTTAAAAAAAAAGATTTTAAAATATGAAGAAAAAAAAAACACATCTACTCTACTTCAATTTTAAAATATTTAAAATAATAACTATGAATTATAAGAATATGTATCATTTGCAGTTTTGACAGAAATAACAGTTTGTAGTCTAAATTTGTTTAAGCCAATTTTATTTCATTTAAATGAATTTGGTAAAAAGTAATTTTTGTTTAAGGTAAAAAAAATTGCTTAAGCAAATTTGATAAAAAAAATATAATTTTCATTTAAATTAAAATTATGAAAATTTTTAACACTTTATTTTTTTCTTTCTAAACTACAAAAAATTTAAATAATTTTTACTTTTCATCAATAGTTACCTATTACTAAAGATTTTTACATATATCATTTCACACAAATATTTTAAATATATTATTTAGTATATTACTTGTACTAAGCATTAATGAAGTAAAAATATTTAGAATTAAGCTAAATTATTAAGAATGTTAACAAAAAATACATGAAACGGTGACTTTGAGAAATTTGTTGAAATATAATTACAGTATTATATATTTTGAAGTTTTTATCATATAATCATAAAGTGTGAATACATAATCTTACATAAATATTTCTCAAAATTTCTATAATTTAAAGAAAAAGAAAAATAAAGTTTTAAAAAAAAATTCAATTTTGATTTAAGAAATTTTTTTACTTAAAATAATAACTTTTTTAAAATGTTTTTAACTTAAGCAAAAATTACTTTTTTTATTATAAAATTTATTTAAACGAAATTAGACTTCTCACTTAAAATATAAAAAATTCATATCCAAATTATTATTTCTCCTCGTTAAACACTTAAATTAATACATGTTTCTTAATAATTCCTTTCCTACATGCGTTATTAAATTGAAATCAACAAAATTAATCCCGTGACTTGCCTATATATTTTTGAAATATAGTACTCCTATATCTTAATTATTCACATGAACAAAAGAAGAAGAAGAAGATGCGGTCATCTTCCCAACTAGCACAGGGCACTCCATTCTCCTTTGCTCCAATTGTTCCATGGATTGAAACCATGTTCATTCCGAGGGAACCAATTTGGAAAATGTCGGAATAGTTGTGTACCAAAAGTTAACTGTTTGTCATTTTTCTCTGCAACAATCATATTTCATAATCATCAGTAGACCATTGTTCGAAAAGAAACCCCAAAAAAGAAAGGTACTTGATTTTACATTTTTAGTACGCTATGAGTGGTTTGGCTTTTTGTACACACAAAATGGCCACCATGTTTAGGAAGAAGATGACCATGTCATTGAGTAACTTAGAAAAAATCAATTATGTTTTATTCAGCAATTTAAGAGAAAAATAATAATTTGTATAAAATAATATGTATAATTCAACAATTATGTATAATTATATTTTCAATTAACAACATGTATAAAATAATATCAAGAATCCACTGTCCCAATTAGAAAATTCAACAAATTTGCACATATGATTTAAGATATCATCGGCTTCTATGAAAACTGTCAAAGTTCTAAGAATAAATATTGGGATGCAGGTGAAAAATAAGATGAAAAAATTAAACAATTTGTTATTGATTCAATTGAGGTGTGCTTTGGAAAAAAATAATATTATTGATTCACAATATTGTGACCTTTATATTTAAAAAATAGTTTGATAACAAATGCAATATAAAATTTTAAGATCTTTTATGTTGTTGATGACCAAAGAAAAGGCAAATAAAATATAGTAAAATCTTATTTTAGTTATGTTTATTATGACTCAAATTTAAAATTATGAATCAAATTACAATAATTTTCTACCAACAATTAATTCACATGTGAAATGATACGAAAATGTCAAATATGTTTTGGGTTGAAGTGTATCAAAAAATAAAAAATAAAAAATTATAAATAGGAGTATTTATTTTATGTTTATTTATTAAAATAATATGTAATATTTTAAATGCACGATGAGTTTAGATAGTTATGTGTGAAAGGAGAGTTTACAATTTAACTGGCTACAAATTATAAGCAAGAATGTTTGTAATTTTATTTAATAAAAATTTATAAATAATAAAATTGTTAAAAAATTGTGCATTAAATTTTAATTTAATTTAAGTAAATGCTTTCGGGAACAAATAATGTAGATGAGTTATGTGTGTTAATAAATTATAATTTAAAATATTTAATAAATATATTAAATGTTTCTCAATCTATATAATTGAATATTCGTTAAAAGGAATTGAAATTAAAATTGGGAAGTGTTTATATTCAATGGGTGGAGCAGCCGCACTCAAATAATAATAATCATAATAATCTCAACCAGCCCTTTATTCAATTTTTAGGTAATGTTTTCTTGCTTTAATATATTTGAATTCAAATAAGTTATTTTTTGTTTATGTGAATGCAAAAGTTAAGATAAGTATACGAAAAGGGAAGCAGAATTATAATTACAAGTCCCGAGTATTGATTTTATAATTACAAGTTTGTTTGTTTTCTTTTTAAAAAAATAAAAGTGAATAAAATTTATTTATGAACAATTTTTTTAAAATTTATTTTAAAATATAAATTTTAAAAATTAAAAATCAAAACATAAACAACCAAGCCTTTAGAATGTTAATTTTTGGAGATTAGATTATAAATTTATACTCCTATTCATATACCAAATATAGAGTTTTTTCTTTTCAAACATGCAAAATATAATTGAGCTTGACAACTTTTCGGCTCAAAACCCACTTAACAACAAGTAGGCTACTTTATGGGCCATTTTGTGGAAATTGCGCTTCAAATAGGCCCAATATCCTCGGTCTAGTTTGTGGGCCTTACCAGACTCTTTCATAGTCCTCAACAGTATCTCCCAACGAAAAACAGAAACCATTAAAAAAAATGGCTTTTTTGCCCTTGTACGGTTAATTTGAAAAGAAATTGCCAAAATAAGCCTGCATTCAAAGAAATTCCCTGTTTGGGGTTGGAGTGACAAGTGGCAGTGAAGTCGTCCAGCATAAGGGTGACACTCAAAGTAAAAAGCGTCCACTTATTAGACGACACAGGTGAAGTCGTCCAAAAGAGGGACGACACACGTCTGACGTGACGACCTATGACAGTGTCGTCCCTGTTTGAGCCGACACAGCTTGTGTTGTTATATATTGGACGATTTTAATGTCGTCCACAACAGAGGCGATTTTAATGCTACTTCGGGTAAAAATTTCGTCTTTGTCCAAATTAGAATGTGTATATATATAGTAGGATGAAACTCGAAAGAAAATGCAAGTAGCGAAAAAAAAGTGTGGAGCTGGGCAGGAATAACAGTGAGCAGCTGGACAAAAATAACAGTGTGAAGCTGGACAAGAAATAATAACTACTGAGCAATCAGGTTAGATTTTAAGTATTATAAATATATAATTTATTTTTAATAGTTATGTAGAAATTTTAATTTGAATACTAATATTTAATTTATATTTTTAATGGCTTTTAAATATTAATGTTGTAATTTAATTTTTGTTGTTATGTTTGAAAATAAGGCAGATAACATATAATGTAAAAAATTAAATATTTAAATATTTGTAATTACAAATAAATTTAAAAATATATTTTGTTAATTTATAAATAAGCTTGGTTTATTTTAAATGCAGGATGAATGAAATTGTTATTATATTATATTCAAATGATAGAATATATGAAGAAAATAAGGGTATAATTTTTGAAGGAAAAAAAAAGATGATTAAGATAGAACGTGGGATCACATTTGAGATGTTTAAACAAAAGATCCACACAAAGCTGAAATTGTCAAGTTGTCACGTAATTTCTAGATTAATTTCTTGAATTTTAGTTGGGATAAATGGTCGATATCATACAACTTTAGATGTATGTGACGATGAAGACATAGATTGCATGATAAGTGCGTGTCAACAACCACATCATAGGAATGTAGTTGAGATATATGTGGATGTTGCGGTGGGTGAAACATCTTCTGTTGTGGCATGTCTATTAGAAGTGAATTTATCAGTCTCACAACTTCATGGAAGTGATGATGATGATGATTATGCACAAAGAGAAGGTAATATGAATTTAATAATTTTTAAATTTGAAAAATTGATGCTGCAAATGCTATTAATAATATAAGTTTACAATATACAGATGAAGATGATGAATATGAAGATGAAGAAAATATTTCATTAAATGATTTTTCTGATACTGAGACAGATGATGATTGTGATTCAATGATCAATATGGAGGGTATTGTAAGAATTAGTTTACCGCAACAACAACATGGAGGTATGTTTTTTGTAGAACTTATAGTTGTAGTAATGTATAAATTGTTATTCATGGTATAAAATTGATGAATGAATTATTGTAATGCAGAAACTACATTGCCCTTTTGGAATATAACCCCACATTACAATCATATTAATTGAGAACACCCTGATGAAGAATTATATTTTTTTGGAATGAATGAAGCGTAATCATGGAAGGAAGGAGATGCATTATATGTTGGACAACTATTTAATACTAAAGAAGATGTAAGAATGACTATAAAACATTATGTCATGAGGAAGCATCAAACTTTTTTTGTGGTGGAGTCAAAAGCAACAACATATGTTGTGAAGTGTGTCAATCACAATAGTAGATGTCCCTGGAGAGTTCGAGCATCGTTGCCAAAAAATGCAGACAAGTGGAAAATTATAAAGTGGGGTGGTGCCCATACGTGCGTAAATGCTTCAATCTCTCAAGACCACCAAAAGTTGGATTCCAAATTTATTTGCTCATGCATTCTTGGTATGTTAAATTTAATATTAAATTAGAGAAATTTGAAATAGGAAAAATTTACTAATTTTCATCGTATTACATCCCAACAAATTTAATAATGAGCTCTTAATATATGACATGCAGGTATGGTAAAAGAAGAACCATCAGTACCTATTTCGTTAATTCAAGAGAGAATTAGTGGTCAATTTGGATATTCAATTTCATATAAGAAGGCATGGAAAGTAAAATAAAAAGCAATTGTTACTGTATTTGGTGACTGGGACGAATCTTATGCTGCATTGCCAAGGTGGCTAGAGTACATGCAATTACATGCTCCTGAATCTGTATACAAAATTGAAACAACTGATTATGTTGAAGGTCACACCGTGGATAATAGATATCGAGTTTTTCATCGGTTGTATTGGTCGTTCAAGCAATGTCATGAAGCTTTCAACTTTTGTAAGCCTATAATATAGGTAGATGGAACATTTTTGTACGGTAAGTACCGACAAACTTTGTTAATTGCTACGACTCAAGATGGAAACAACTGTGTGCTTCCCATTGCGTTTGCCATTGTCGAAGGAGAAACCTTATCTATATGGGAATGGTTTTTAGCCATGATTTGTATACATGTGACAAATAAGGCAGGGCTATGTTTGATCTAAGATCGACATTAAAGTATAAAAGGTGCAGTCTCTAACCCACATCTAGGTTGGCAAGCTCCAAATGCTTATCATGTTTATTGCATTCGTCACATTGCAAGCAATTTCAATCGACGATTCAAAAATACCATGTTGAAGAAAAAACTAATTCAATTAGGTACGTGTTCTTCGTATTTGATTCATTTAACCTTTAATATATCAAGAATATATTTAACCTATGCATTCAAATTTTTTCTGTTAAATGCAGGATATACACCATCAAAACATATTTTTGAATCTAAGCTTAATATGTTTCGATCACAATCACCTGAAATTCAGAGTTGGATAGATAATATATCCAAGGAAAAGTGGAGCTTAGCTTATTATGATGAAGGACGTCGTTATGGCTACATGACAACAAATTTGTCTGAGTTCGTAACTAAAATTTTGAAAGGGGCAAGAAACCTTCCTATTACTGCCTTGGTCAAAGCTACGTATGCATGATTAGTAGAATATTTTGTGAAGCTTAGTGAAACCGCAATGCATGAGGTTAACAATGGAGGAAGATACTGTCAAAAATTAATGGAAGCTATGGAAAAAAATCAACAAGAAGCATCTTTACATCAAGTTCGGCGGTATGACATACAAAGAACAAAGTTTGAGGTTGAGAAAGCATTTAATCCAGTGACACAAAGGGGTGGTCATAAGTGGACAGTCATATTGTCCACACGTTATTGTCAATGCGGAAAATTTAAGGCATTCCGATATCCATGCTCACATGTCATAGCTGTTTGTGCTCATATGAGCATAGATTTTTGGCAATATGTGAAGTGACCTGTGATGTGTGAAAATAAGATGTCTGAGTAGCCTGTGAAGGATTGAAGGGAAACTGTAGTGGGACATAATAGACGCCGTCCCTATGTTCTGGCAAAGGGGGAAGTGACCACTCTAACGCCTGCAAATTGTACCATGAGGAACATGTAATGCAGATAACTACAACATTGTAATATGTTTAAAATAAATTTTATCGTGTATTACCTTCACTTTTGTTCGATGACGTTGCAAACCTTTTCCTTCCTTACGATCTGCTGGTTGACCAATGTCAATGGCTGGATCAGCTGGATTTCCACTATGAATGGGAGGGTCAAACGATGAAGCAGGCTCTAATATGCGCTCTTGCTCATTCTGTAGTGAGAGCATGGTCTCACATAACTCGTTCATCTCCTCAAATGAAAATGAGTCTTTACCATCATTACATAAGTAATATGCTCTTTCATGAGCATCTCCCTGCAATGTCACAATATAAACCTTTAACCAAAAAGAAATATAAATCACAATCAAATAGTCTGTTGTTGTTTTTCATATTACTTACAAGTAATGCAAATACAACTACATCTCTGGTCATCCATAGTCTAGTGTGAGCAATGTACCATCGCATATATTCAGAGTTAGAACTTAACAACCCAAACTGAGGATCATCAGTCATTATCCAAGCCTGACGCATGTCCCATAGCTCCACTACGCCCCTGAACTTAGCCGACCAATTCTCACTAGTCTTCCCTCTTAAAGTAAGATCATGTAGCTGGTCAGGTTGGTATGGAGCACGAGGAATATGTTGAACCATGCCAAATTGCCGCATTACACGGTCAGGTTGGTGCCACTCACAAATTTGAAAACATATAAGTGGCACAACTGACCTCCAAATATTCAATCCTTCAGTGCATATGGCAGGCAAAGAATTCATCAACTCTATACTATACGGTTGCCATACAATCTGAAAAATAGTAAATTAGTTGTGAATATTAAATAACCCATCCTGTAGATGCTGTATCAATGTTTATTAACAAAATACCTCATCACGTTTCAGATGATCGAACTTATATCTGTAGTAAGCAAGATCTCTCTTTCCTCTATTATAACTCCGACTCACTAACCACCTGAAAGACACACTTATAAATTAAGTATCATGGTGAAACAAGTTTAAAAAGTAATTCATAAATTACACATACAGAAATTCAAAACATACCGTGCAACGTAAGGAAGATCCAGTCGTGTGTGCTGAGGATTATTAGGCTGTAAAAATGGAAACCTATCCAATGCCCACATCATAAGTAGTGGGGTTAATCCTCCAATACCAGAACGGTCAATATTGGTCGACATGCATAACTCCCGGTATAGAAATGCCAATGCTACCGCTCCCCAACTATACTCTCTTGTGATAGTAAAATCCTCAAGCAATGGTGTGACGCCTAAAAATAACAGGATTTTTTTTTTTTTGAAACAGGAGAAGCGGAAGGATAACACATTCTTTGAATTCACCTCTAGTATATCACATTTCTGTTTAGAGATTTGTGGTCTCAACGTACAATATCAAAACTAAGTAAAACAACAATCACAACAATAATGCTCCATCATAACTGAATAACCTCATGCAATAGATAGGGAAATATTTAGTGATAATCTCAGAGTACTACACCTTGATAAGATAAAATGACATAATTAAAATGCACAAAATCAACATAGTTCAGAGATACATGGAATGAAACAGACTGACTCCCTAAGAGCAGTTCCCTAAAAATAACAACAGACAAACTATCCCAATCAGTCGAGAGGAGAATAATCCTCAATGGGATCGGACTCCTCAGAAGATGTCAGGGAAGCAGAGCTAGAAGAAGCAGCGTCCTCTGCGTCCTCTACAATCCATCCAGCAGTGCGAGGTGGTGAATGAACTGTGGTAAAGGGCGAATAAGTGTTTGGGTAGGTAGGGAGCATGTGGGGCAGTACATCATCATTCCTCACTAAGGGTTCTGCCATATATGTATCTCTCTCAGTGGTCACAGGGGGTGGAGTAGGTTCCTCAGTAGGGAATGGTACAGGCGTAGGTACTGGTCTAGAACTGGGAGTACGGGGATCAACAGACATGGGAGAAGGAGTAGCTGCAAGTGCAGGATAAGGTAGGTGGGAGTCTCCAGGTGGGGTGGAGAAAACAAGCTCGATGGGGGTGTCAACCATAAAGTGGGTGGTCCACGAGTGTCCGACATCTTGTCCATGAATCACCCGTGCCATTCCATGGAAGATGCTTTGCTGTGCTGCCGCGTCGAACACTCAAACGTCCTCCTCAGATGGCAGGATCCATACCTTTACTCGGAAGTTGGTCATCTGTACAAGACATATACAAAAGTACAACAACACACACAAACAGGGGTGAGTTCTCCAAACACAAGCAAACATTCAATAGCCGTACCCCAAGGAAGGTGGCTTTTCACACCATCACTCAAGTCACATCATTATCCAATCTCAGAACAAACATCAATACAATATAGGTCGGTTCATACTTCTCACAGATAATTCCTAGGTTCATCAAACTAATAATGCTCATGATGCATGAATGCAAGTTTCGTCTCTCACTATCCATCCCTCAAATTTTCGTGTTAATGCACATGGTATGCATGGGGATCCCTTACTCTACTGCCAGCGACTTGCCCAGCATTTAGTGTAGAGTTCACAATTTCATATCCAAGTCGTATGGCGATCGGAGGACTCCATTCCCTGCATCACAATCGCACAGAAAAGAATTTACATCATTATTCAAAAACACCCAAACTGGTGCTGGCCCCAAACTGGGTCTCTTCGGGAATGGACCTCAACGACCCTAGGATGTGGAGTTCTTGTCGAGCTTGGCTAAGGCTTGCAAGTAGGGTCACGACCCGGCCACAGAGAGCTCTGCTGCACCATCTAGGTCGACTGTTCCCCCTTTCGCCACCCCCGTAGGTCTACTCGGGACCGAACCTCCAATACCTACAGCTGTGCCTCTGTTATGCCATCAAGTCATTCCAAAGAAATGTTATGATGCATGGAGTATGATTCTCCTTTCTCTCCTCAACGTTTTCTCAATCTTGGGTCATATGGAATTCAAGCACAGAAACAAAGCCCTCACAAGGCCTGCTCAATCACTATTCACTTTCTCATCTAGCATAAATTTGTTAAACAATAAGGTTTAGGAATCACACACAAACTTCCAATCCCACCAATGCACATCCACTATTTCCCAACACATAATTCTCAATGATTTTGACACAACCCTCTCAGATTTTCCCACCCAAATCCTATTACATTAACTTACTATATTAACACTACTCAATTTATCATTTCCATTGTTATTAACCATACTACCTCCTACTTTAAATATGACTTATCTCCACTTTTCTCTATCTCTCTGGTTTTTCCATTTAGTTATTTTCTAATTACGTGTATTGATTCCCGACTACCTATTTAATTCAAGGTTACTTAATTTCGTTCTAATTCTTTTTAGGTTCATTAATATTAGTCCTCACGCGATAGGTTCTATTAAGCTAATAGTGAGATCTTTCTAAGGATGACTTTTATTGATTAACTACTATATTCAGTCCCTTAATTACCATCTTCATACCTTTAATTACTATCCTTTTTGTTTAGGTAAACTTTCCATCAAAAAGGGCTGCGCTTGATTCTCTCCTTTTATTCCTTGTATAATGTAATGAACATGATGCATGATTCATCTTAGTGCTCACGGATTCAAGTGCAAACAGCAAACACACCCTATCATTATGCAGTCCTTATCACCCATATTTCATCAAAATTATCACAATTTTAAGTACAACTTTTAGGATTTCTCATCATCAAAACCGAGAGTGAATAGTTCTCACTTTCTTATCCACCACAAATTTCCAAAACACCACATGCATAAAGCTTTTCAAACCAAGTGAACACATCCATCACAATCAATTCAATCATCCATCATCCAAACTAACAAGCAACCATTCTCATGCAAATTACACAAAGTCCAACACGGTTTTCAATTTCTAAGTGTAGTTCAATATTCTAGGCTTTTTCCATGCAAGATCAAATCTGTCCAGCTTTTCCACTAGATTTTTATCAAATTAAAAATTATGTAACATAAAGGAAACTAACATGCAATGACATAGTTTCATCGTCCAAGTGGAGGGGCATTATTTCCAAGTGACATTCAAATTTCTAAGGGAAAACCAAGACACTTAGGGGCTGAAATCAACATGCAATGGCTTCCATTTCACATGCAATCCAAGGTTCATTGCTTACAAGGATCAATCAACATTTTAAGCAAAGAATCCAGCCAAACAAAGTGAAACCGAGGCATGCACAAAGAGATCCAAAGCATTTCATGGTTAAAAATTAACATGCAAGTGAAAGAATATGTTGATCAAGTTCACAGTTCATGGTTTCAAGAAGGAAATGTCATTAATTCAAAGGTTCCACCAAGGGAACATAAAAATCGAGACATGCACAAGGGAAGATCCACATCCACACATCAAAGTTTCAAGCTTTTTAGGAATTAAAGTTGATTAAAAGTGAAATCAAACTCTTTAGGAGGTAACCGAGACATGCAAACAAGGAAATCCATACTCTTTTTGGATAAAACTTAACATGCAAGTTCAGATTTGAAGTTCTTCCAACATGCAGTCCAACACACACTATTTTTTTTTCAAGGAAAAATGTGTAAAAACAGCCAAGAGATGGACATGCAAACACATCAATTGTGAGAACTCCCCTTTGCCTTGATTGTGACGAAAATTTAGGAGCAAAAGGAGTTGATCTTGGCTGGTTCTTCAAAGGAGAGTTGCTGGACCGAGAGGATGAGTCTCAAACTTCAATCTTTCCCCTCTTGGTTAGGTTGTCTCCCTCGGTTCTTTGAAGAGAAAAAGGGGAAAAGCTTCAAATGGTTAGGATCAAGTGAAAAAGGAAGCTTTTTAGGAGTTTTTGGTGTTATGCTTCCATGGATCTTCAAATCAAAGAAGGAAAAAGGATGAGAAAGCTTACCTCTTTGAAGGAATGGTCACAGTTTTGAAGAATCAAGCAAGAGAATGCAAAAGTGAAAGCTTGGAGCTCCTTGGCTTGTCTTGGAAGGTTGAGAGGATGAGAATTTTTTGAGAGATTTAGGGAGGGAGGGTCTCGGTTTCTTTGAAGAAATGGAGAGAATAGGAACTTGAAAAGATTTTTGAGAGGAAGGGTGGAGGGCTCACGGTTTTTGAGTGAAAAAAGAGAGAAAATGAGGTGGTTTGGTCTATTTATATGGAGTGTTTAATTTCCCTTTGCCAATTAGAACTTAATGCTCACGGTTTGGGCTTTGTGGGGCAATATTCAAATGCAAAACTGCACCAAATTAATTTGAAGCAATTTGGAAGTGGAATTTGGTGAAAAACTTGAATAATAAGGGTGTCACGATTTTTTGTGCATGAATAGTGAATTCTTTTGCAAACTTGTAAGTTAAGCAATCACATTTTGGCAAGCAAAATGTATGGAGGAGTGTGGAGGCTACATGCACACGGTTTGGAGTAAAACATTCCAAGAATTTCGCAAAATTCCAAAGGCTAGATTCTAGGCAGCAATTGCATGCAATGTGATTGGCCGACGAGGAATTTGATGTGATGAGATTGACTTTCGAAGGGACATTTGACATGGTGCAGATTTCAAGAAAAGGATTTAATTGGAGTAATCATGATGCCGGCCTTTTAGAAGGCATGATTAGAAAGTTCTGGAATAATTTTGTGTACTAATTGGGAGGCAATAATCTTTTGCATGAATTTCTAGTGGTCGATACTAGATTTGGAAATCTTTACAATAATGATTTCTAGATTTCGTGAGATTCCGTGTAGAATTTTGACGGCTAAGGAATGATTACAAAATCTTAGCAATGATTACAAAATCTCACGTTTTTCAAGGCGAATACCTTTGATTTGACAATTTAAATAAGATAAAATTTTAACTTTCGGGGTAAAATTATCAGGGGCATTGTGAACAGTACAGTTGAACATACTCAAGAAATTCTTGGACGATATTGAAACTATCTATTTGCATGCAGTTACCTTAAAATACCGAACTTAGAAATAATTCAATATTCTTATCAAAATAAAATAAAATAATTTTATTTAACCTCCATCTAATTATTTCGATACTAAAGAAGCAGAGTAAGCAAGCAAGTACAATTCAACGGTCGCTAGCTGAATCAGGAGAATCGGGGCGTTACAAATGGAAGGTACCTAACTGGAACCCTACTAGAGGAATGATCAGCCAACATGAAACCACCTATTAACCTCAGAATATAAGCTCTCGCAAAGCGAGTAAGCTGAAGTTCATTATGATTATGCATTGCAACATGAGTAAAGTGTTGGTCCAACCAACTCAACTTCAAACTACTCCCTGCAAAAGCATCATCAAGTGGCCTAATACCAAGCAAATCCTCCACAATTTGTGCTTTATTACCTCCAACAGCTGCAATGATTGCCTTTCCATCTATATGAAGCCCTATTTGAATAACAATGTCCTGAAGAGTTATAGTACATTCTCCAGGAGGCATGTGAAACGTATGAGTCTCTGGCCTCCATCTTTCTACCAATGCTGTAATTAGATGTCGGTCAATAGGAAAGCATGCCAACTGAGCTACCCCAGCAAATCCAGCTAAGGTCAGATGAGGAAGAATCTCCATTGGAACCCCTTCCATGCCAGCCGGTATGAAATGACTCCTTCTCACCTTCAGAATTAGGTGCTCACGTCCATCCCAAATATGCTCCGATACGTGAACAGACTGAAACCTCAATAATGAACCATCCTCCGGCCCAGGATTTAAAACCCTACTCCGTGATGAAGATGATGCCATCTGAAATGAAATTTGTCAACTTAAACTTCAATTATGTATGTTAAAATTAATAATATCAAAAACTCTATTCAATTAGTACATGGGTTTTGTTACAATTTCAAAATTTAAAAATAACTCTAAAATTTATTTCATTTAATTATTATATTGTTAAATTTTATTAACATTTTAAAAACTTTTACATTTTATTTTACAATTATAATATGTAGCAATAAATATAATTACATGCACTCTTTTAAATATCAAAATTTACAATTACAACAAATAAAAAAATATATTATTTTAAATATTATATATAATTTTTAATATACTTTTTTCTTTCTGTAATTCAACCACAAAATTATTATTTTCTTAATTTCATTAAAGTGTTCCCTCACAATACTTAAAGTTTACTCCTATTTAAAGTTTAATTTCATTTTTATATTAATTTTTCCAAATTTTAAACGATTCAATAATTATGCTGGACAAGAAATAAAAGAAAAACATTGTTTCTAAAATTTTGTACAAGTTTTTATGTTAAGGGTTGGCAAAAAAAAATTTAAAGATGTTTTATTTTTTGGATTATAAAGAATATTAATTTTGACAATAGTTCTCACAAGTTATCAAGTAATATATAATATTTTTTTCTCTTAATTTATCAATTAATTAAAATAGAAATTCTTTAATATAATAATTAATACATATTATTGATTACATTTTTAAACAACTAATTATAAATAATAACACATATATTATGTAATTTGTAATAATAAAACTTCTGTTATGTTAATTTTCATAAAATTATTATTATCTTCATTTATTATAATTATTCAATAATTACATTGTATTTACTATATCTAATATTTTTAATTTCACTAATTTTTTTATATATCAATCTACTATCAAATAATTAAAATATATTATTTCTTCTACATTAATTATTTAATATTTTTAGTGCATTCTATATATATTTTTTCATGTTCATGTTTTTTATTTTTTTCAAAACTATATATTAATATATAGTATTCTTTCCTCTTAATTTATCAAGTTATTATCTGCATAATTTTTTTAATTTAATAATTAATACATATTATGTATTTATCAAGTTATTATCTGCAGAATTTTTTTAATTTAATAATTAATACATATTATGGATGGCTATAATTTTTATTTATTACATTTTTTAACAAATGATTATAAATAATAACACATACATTATATAATTTTTAATTTCATTCCTATCTAAAATATTCTTTGTTTAAGAATAAAATGCATTTTAAAACCAATTTTATACCTTATTTATAAAATCCTTTCAAGTAAATCAAATAAATTATAAAATTTGTAAAAGATAATAATGTATTATTTTTTACCAAATTAAATACTACATTCTTACTAATAATAAAACTTCTTTTATGTTCATTTTCATCAAATTATTATTCTTTATTTATTATAATTATTCAATCATTATCTTACTTCTTAATAATTATATTAAATTTACTATATCTAATAATTTTTATTTCACTAATTTCTTTATATATCAATCTACTATCAAATAATTTACAATTATTATTTCTTCTACATTATTTATTTAATATTTTCAGTGCATTCTGTATATACTTTTTCATGTTCATGTTTTTTATTTTTTTCTAAACAATATATTTATATATATTATTCTTTTCTCTTAATTTATCAAGTTATTAAAATATTATTTTATTTCAAATTTTATAATTAATATATTTTATGGATTACTATAATTTTTTTTTTACATTTCTAAACTACTAATTATAATAAATAATAACATATATATTATATATTTTCTAATATAATTTATCTAATATATTATTTGTGACAGAATAAAAAAATTAATTAATAAATTCTTTAAATATTAAAATAAAAAACTTGTGCACCTCCGTAGCTTTTTAAACAAGTTTGAAGGAACCTTCTTCTTCACCAGCACACTTCACTCATGAGCATCCACCTACAATTTCACCTGCATCACAGATTCAATATTACATACATTTGCAATTTTATTGTTAAAAAGAAAAATCTATTCAAAATATTAATCTCAATACCTTTTTAATAATCTTTTACTATAAAACCTTAATACCAGAATCTAACAAAATGGTTCAGAAACGCTGTGTTGTTTTTTTTCCAGCAACCACATTTTGCAAGCGAAACGGAGAAGATGGAGGAGAAGGGAGAAGTCTGCGCCCAAACGGTCAAAATTCTCTGCCATGTGAATCAATTAAATTAGTGTCGTCCCTGACCAAGACGACACTACTGAATCGTCTCTGACACGACCGACATTAACGTCGCCTCTGACTCAGACGACTCTGTAAGATTTGTACACGTGGCTTTGTTCATCCCCAGTTGTCCATTCAAATTATTGTCATTTGGTAATTGGACATTTTTACTTTTTGGTGTCGTCCGTCTCATGGACGACTTTACTGCCACGTGCCCACACAATCCTAGACAGGGAATTTCTTTACATGCATGCTTATTCTGGCATTTTCTTTTCAAATTAACCCTAAAAGGGCAAAAAAGCCAAAAAAAAAAAAACACTACAAAACAAAAACCAAAGATCGGAGTAAGTAAGGACCAATAAATAAATAAATAAATTCCCACGCCCAGTGAGAACAACAATATCCAATGCCCTGTTTTCGACCCATACAGGTTTGAGATCAAAATAAGAATAAACCATATTTTCTCGTTACTTTATTTCTTTTTAATTTATTATTAATATAGCGTTTCAATCATAAAAAAATGTCAAAAAATAAGTGTATTATACTCCTGATTTAGGGAATATTTTGATTATATTTTGCATGATTGAAAAATTAAATTAACTTAATGTCATAATATTTTAAAAAAACTTAAGTAATGACACTTTACATTATTAAATGAGTACTGATAAAAAAAAATCTTAAGAACCATAATGATAAAACTTGTGTCTTTGGACGATAAAATAAGCGGTTTTCTCCCAAAACAACAGTAACACTATTAGGTTGATTATAATTAAGATTGCTATTACTTTCTTCTTCTTCTTCTTTTTTTATCTCAAAAGCAAAATTTATGTTTAACTTGAATCATCAAGGATGTAACAAAAGATGAGATAGCTTAATGACTCATTTCTACAAGAGAAGTGATTCCTAGAAGAAGATTAAAATTAATTTTATTTGAATCGAAAAATATCATTAAAAGTTATGCATCCTCGTTTTCACACAGGCATTGCCCACTTCGTTAGGAAGCATACGACAAGACGTTTAAGTTAACTGTTTTACTTATTTAACTAAATTTAAAATTTGTTTGACTAAATTAAACTTGTTTAATAAGTAAGCTAATATTATTATTTTATAATATTTGTTTAAAGACTATTTTATGTATCATTTAAAGTTATAAATTTATGCTTTTTTATCCTCACTTTCTTATCATAATTTTATTTTTATGTCCTTTTTTTATTTCTTACAATAATTTTATCTTTCATATCATCTTATGTCATTTATGCTTATCAATTTTTCAACTAATTTTAAAAATAATGTCTTAAAGTCAATAAATTATGTTATGAGTAAGTTGATTTTTTTTTCCTATTAGTAAGTTGATTTTTTCAAGTATTATAAATGTGAACACTAAAATTTTGATTTAAATTTTTTTTAAAATAAAAATAAAAATGAAAAATAAAAAAATAAAAAATCTGAATTTTAATATTACAAAAGAAGAATGGAATCAAAAGGTTTTAAAAAAAAAAAACAAAAATTTGTCTTAATAAAATAGGAAAATTTTAGAATTAATTTTTAAAAGGAAAATAGAATATGACAAATAATTAAATTCTTGAACCAATGTTACTTTATACATAAAAAAGGAAAAATTCAGAATTTTTGGCCTTTTGTGAAAACCCTAACAATAAAAGGAAAAAAGGACCATAGAGCAGGGGAGACATCAGAGGAGGCTAAAATTTTTTTGAGAGCAGGCATTCTAAAACGGGGAGAGAAAAAGAGAAAATAGAGAGAAAGAAAGGTTAGTGGAAAGGAGGAAGAACAAGAGGCAAGCAAAAATTTTCAAGAACATCAAGTAAGCTTCATCATACATTTTACACATTTTTCTTCTTCATACATATTTATATTTTGAATAAACATTTCCTACATCAAATCAATCTCAAATGATAAAAAAATATTTTAAACCACCATTTCAAATATCCATGTCTCACCACCTCTCCACCCATTCCTCCATCTATCATCATCCACAAACACAAAACTCACCATAAAGAAACTCTTTCCCTACCTTGTCTCATTCCTCTTCCTTTTGCTCTCAATAACCTTCACCACTCAAAACCATGGCCTCCATTAACCTCACCTCCACCCTTTCATAACCTTTTTTTGTTTTTCTTGGAGAAAAGCACACCCCTAACCCTAAAGTCCTTCCCTCTCAAATCTGAAAATTTAAAATTTGAGACCATTTTATCCTTTTTTTATTTTTTTATTATTTTTTTGTCCGAATTTTTTTATTTATTATATTTTTATCATTATTTAGTTCAACATATAATTTATTGTTTTAGTTTTATTTATTTATTCATCATCATTATTATTTGTTATTATGATAATTATTAATTATTTAATGAATGAGTTTTTATTATTTATTTTATTTTTTATGTTAACTTTGTTTAAATTATTTTATTTTATTTTATTTATTTAAAATCTCTTGATACCGTTTACTTTACAATATCACATTTGAGTTGATTTTTTTTAAATTATTTTCTTTTTTATATTTCATTATTTATATCTTATTTTTTAGGATTGTTATCTTTTATTTTATTTATTGTATATTTGTATCATATTAATGCGATTTAATTTTATATTTAGGATTATTTTATTTTATATTGTGAATACTAAATTACTTATTTTTTTATAATTAATTAATAAATAATAATATAATTGTATCAATTTATAATACTAACGTCATGTATTATAAATTGATAAAGTCTATGTATACCTACGTTACCAAGACTTTATGCAATATTAACTTATCACATATTGTCATTAATTAATTAGTTAATCACTTTAATAATAATGCAAGATGTATTTCTCTTCTAAACACTAATTTACGAATCAATCAACTAATTTAAATCCAAATTATTTTATTAAGAAATAATTTATAATGCTAATGTGTAGCGACTCTACCTTTATGCGTTATAAATTGTCAAAATCTATGTGTACCAACGTTACTTTAGGTTTTATATAATATAAATCTATCAAATAAAATTTTTAATGTTTTTTATTAAATGAGTATCTTCTTTAATCAATTCAAATAAAATTATTTTTTTTATTTTCTTAAGTCATGTTTCAAATTTTGATAAATTAAATTACTATAATTTATTCATTTTATAAATTTTTATAATATCGATGTGTAATTTACATTGCCTTCGATAGTCTAATAAATTATAAGAAGTTTATGTATAGCTTACGCTATCTTAAATTTCTTTCAATATTAATCATAATCAAAATTAAAATTCAAATACTCTATTTACGAATAAAATATTTCTTAATGATTTGCAGTATAGTTGTGTGATCTTCCTTCACTTTCTGTATTGTTTTCTCGTAGGATACATGTATAACTGCATTATCTTGTATCCTAAACATTATAATTTTATGAAAAATGATTTTAATTCTAAAATAAATTTTTCTTTTACTAAACTTAATTATAATCAACTAATTTCATAATTTTTAGATAAAACTACGTGGCTTTGAATTCCCCATTGCATCCGGGGATACGTAGGAGCGGGAACCGTACCCGTCAAGTCAAAATAATTTTTAAAATAACCCGAATAATATTTCAATAAATAATATTTCTTCTTCTAAAATAAAATAATTAATATTTAGGGGTTAAATAAATATTTTTCAAAATTAGAATAATTTTGTACAATTAATTTTAGGTAATCGTTTTTTAAACGGACGTTGTAGGGTGCTAATACCTTCCCTACACGTAAATGACTCCCGAACTCATTTTTTGGTTTCAAAGATCGTATTATATTTAAGTTTTTCCAAAGTTTTTCTTAAAAATAAACTTTGGTGGCGACTCCTCTGATATTTTAGAACAAGTTTGTCATCCGTCGTACCGTTGCGATCGCACGGTTGCGACAATAAATAAAAGTATAATATCTTGTTTGTTTTTATATTATTTTTAAATAAAAATTGAATATTAATATCAATAAATATTACAAATATTTAATATTGACTTTTATCATATAAAATACATACAAACTGTGATTTTAATCAAAAAATATATATATTAAATACCAAAATAACTTCCTCTAGTTTATTTAATGTTTAAATACAGAACTACTCTTCTTTAAGAGAGAGAGAAAAAAGATCTAATCGCCCTTATATTGCTTGATTATCTTACCTCTGTAGCAAAATAAAATCACCTCTTTCTTGATGGAATTTTTTCTTTTTACTTTTTTTTAAAGCTCAGAGTTTTGTTTAAGCAATGTTCTTTATGATCCACTCTTTGTTTATATTTTTAATTGTTGAAATAACAGATTAAAAAACTTTAAAACATAACAATGCAGGTAATTCTGTCTTATAGTTAAAATATTAATTTAAATATTTTTTATTTGGTTATAATTTATTCAAAATTATAGAAAGTTAAAATCTAAAATTTTTAAACTACATAAAATGAATTTGAATATTAGATAAAACCACGACGAATTTTTATGTATTTAACCCCAAAAATCTAAAATACTAGATATAAACTTTTTCTAATTATTTTTTAGTGTGCATCAAAGATCCCTCAGTCAAAAGCTAGAGATTAATTCTAGGCCATATTTATTTTCATGTTCTGGTCTTCTGGTCGAAACCATGTTGCCATTGGTTGATTTATTTAGTCATTGCAGTATATGTAAGAGCACTCCATGAACCATTCGTTTAACACATTGCATACTTTTGTCTCTTGGTGGACATGATTTTGCTCCTCTATCTCCTAAACCAAGTGGAGCCTTTCTTTTCTTCCTTGTGGCACCCTGAAAACACACTCAACATATGTGGTAATCATCTAAATGCCACAAGCACTATCCTCGGTCAACAATGCCGCATTCAAAATAGCATTATCAGAATATAAATAAATAATACTTGCTCCACATGAACTTTCTACTTCACCACAGACAGCAGCACTCCTTCACAAGTGGGTTGAACATTGCTAGCACAAAAATTTGTCAAGTAAAGACAACGACACAAGGTGGAATTTACTGTTTCATCGTGACTATCTTCCACTACCGAGCAAAAGATTGGAACCTGTGCATTATCAGTTGCGTGTTTACAATATGTATCCGTGGATTTTATTATCATCAAACATGTAATAAAGTTATTATATGCTTGAGTGTAAAGATTTGAATAGTGACACAGTGAACATAATATATTAGTGCATACAAGTCCTTTAATAACGGTGTTTATAAGATTTATCTCATAATTTGTTCTAAGAAAAAAGATTGAGTTATAGTTTTTTAATAAATATTTCAGTAAAATTAAATATTTTAATTTGTGTATCATAAGACTTGATGCACAAAATAGAGGCATTTTTATTAAAATATTTTATATAAATAAAAATTAGTATAGCACTTTGACAATTACAGCATAACGTAGGTACGTGTATAGCTTTGCAGAGGTGAATTATGAGTATATAAATACAAGGCATAATGTTCCTTGATGAAGCAAGCTACCTAATGCAAATGCCATGTAGCTTACTCCAAAATAATCAACATCTGTCACTGTCTTTCAATTAGAAAATTACTCTTTAACAAACCTTTCAGCTCTTAAACAAACACTCTAGCAATGAAAGAAATGTGTACGTGTAAGTCGCCATTACTGTTTGTAATGAAAAAATAAAATAAAATAAAATAAAATAAAACATAATATATATTTTAATTAATTAACAATTTATTTTTTTTATATTATAATACATTTAAACTCATCGATTTATCTGTTTTTCTTTGACACAAGTAATATGAGTGCACCTGATTACACGTTAGTTACGATAGTACCCAGAAGGAAACAAAAAGTTCCCTTGGCATGGGGGAATTGAGGAGCTAATCATTCTGGTGCCTAAATATTGAATTCGATATATTACCAAAGTGTTTATGGTACTTGTGGTTATTGCAAGTCGTTTGAACTATAACGAAAATTAAAAAACATTGAGGGTGAGAGAAAAAGAGAACATAAAAATGATTTAATTTGGAGCAAATGAGAAAATAAAATATAAACAGAGAATACCCTTGATATTGATTGAAGAAAATATAACATCGTATTCTACTATAAATGTTTTAAATATTTTATTTAAAATATTAATAAAGACTAATTTAATACTTAAAGATATTAAATGATTAGAAAAATACAGGCAAACATCCTTTTTCACATACCATGTAATAAACTTTTTAATATTAGTATATTCTTGAAAAAGTTTATATTTACCTTAAATTTGTAAGACAACTAATAAAAGATAAATGAATAAAACACATTGTATAAATGAATAACCTGAAAAAATATATTCGTAAAATCACCTTAAGCAGATTATTATACGGAACTGACAGGTGAATTTAGAATTAATATCAAGAAAACGATGTTTTGGTATGATTTTCAACCCTAAGTTTGTGGCATATTGTACTTCTGTCGGTCACGGTTAATAAACATAACATGACATCAGGTCCCATTTCTACGCTTCCAAGTTCCAATCATAATTAGCTTAACGATTATTATAACAACCTATGGGACTTGTATGTTTCAATGTTTGTCTTCTCACTGTAGATTAATCTACAAGCTATAACTCCTCTTCACCAGAATTTAGATTAGCCGTTATTATGATTATTATTAATAACATAACACGTGATATAGCATAGCCCCTTTATTAATTAATAAGAACCTAGAGAGAGTACTTGTATGTTGCAAGCAACAACTCCATCATCATCACCATGGAACACACCAAGTGCAACATTTGCAGCTATGCCTGTAATAATGATGTTTATTGTGAAGGGTCTATAAATGTTCCTTTCTCATGGGAACACAAGCCTGGTCTCTCCAAAATCACTCATGCCCACAATGGCACTAAATTGGTGCTTCAACCTCCTCCATGTTCAGCATCATTTGGGGCTGGATCTAGAAGTGATCATAGACACAAAGTGGAGGATGCACAAATTGTTCTTGGTCTATGTGCTCTTCAACCATCACTTAGAATTAGCTCCTTTCGGGTGGAAAGTCAGAAGATAGAAGACCCTTTTGTTGAAGCTTACAAGAAATGCACCAAAAGCCCCTTTATGCTTCAAAGGTCAAGAAGGGTCCCCAAAAACAATGGATCTTGGTCTAGCATAAAGAAGTGCATGCATATTCTTTCATGCAAGCACTATGGTGATGTTTGTAGTCGCAAAGTTGTTCATACCTATAAGATGTGAGTGTAGAAAAAAATTTGAGATGATTAATATCTTGAATTATCTCTAAGAGTATGAATTTTGACTGAATTATCTTATGATTCATGTAATTGATCTCTTTCTCTATTGGTGTTGTAATTAATATCCTGAATTAGTTATTGTTGTAGATTTTTTTTGGGGGGTTGTCTTTATGTGTATATCATATGACAATTTAAGTATGGCAGTTCTTTTGTGAAAACTATAGAAAAGGATTGGTGAAAAAAAAACAAGGAAGAAATGACTACTTTTTTTTCTGTAGCCTCATATTAAAAATGATTAAATTTTGTCCACTTATTATTATTATTATTATTATTATAATTTATATCTGCGGCCTGCTATGAGTCCATGTCTTGTTTTGATTCAGATAGAGCTAATCAAATGCGCACACGATTGTTGGCTGCTATCTAGTAAACGGTCCAAACCAAAATCAATATTCGCAGTAGAATTCCATAATGAGAATGACACGTAGCTAACTGACTCAACATTTCTCTTTGATGATCTCATTTACCCCAGCATGATTTTACAGAAATATGGACCTGCCTTTGCAAAATAAAAAAAAAAAGGGTTGATGCAATCTAATTAAAACGATATCAATTCAATTTGTTAAACTCCTAACAATTTCGACATAATTATGAAATTTGATGCTTTTTGAAAAAAATGTTTTGAGCTGATCTAAGCTAAAAATTAAGGACAGAGGAGGAACCAAGTCAATCACGATAGGTTTGTCTTATACTCCTCTAACTCCTCGCTATTGTCTTCTTATGCAAACCCGCGTGAAATCGGTCTTCTTTTCCCAACTCGTGTCTTTTTTTTCCAAATTGATTTCAAATGCCAATAGTAAAATTGTCCATACTTACGTTTTATGTGCTTGTCCATTGAGACTTGATGCTATTTAGATACGTGGTAGAACATATATGTGTGTGTAAAATAACTCTTATGAAAATATCTAGCTTTTATACTTTTTTTAGTTTATTTGTATATATTTTTAGCATAACTTATTATAATAATTTCTTTTTGACTTATTCTAAGAAGTTATACTATCAAATTTATAAGATAGACTTTCGTATAAAAGGGGTTATTAAATAAATACTTATTTAAACACACTCTTAATTGTAATTACAAATAAGAACATTGATAATATATAAATATAAGAACTTTTTAAAATAGTCATGTAATTATTAACTAATTTTTATCATTTATGTTATTTTATGGTCTAGTTTTATTACTCTTAACGTTTTAAAATGAAAAATATTTTCATTATATATGTCATATATATATACATATACTTCACCACCTCAAGTCACATATATGTATAAGGTCTTGTCTTGATTCCATCAAATAAAACTCTGAGAGGATGAGTCAACGAGGAGATCATTCAGGAAGAAAGATATCCTTCTCATGGGAAAAGAAGCCTGGTGTGTCCAAAGAAACAACTACTCATGGTGAAAATCTGATCCCAAAAGCACAAGAGTTTTTGGCCAAGTTGCCACCCCCTCCTTGCACAAAAGAACTAGCTATAGCCAGAAATCCTGTTCATGATTTCCAAATTCCACTTCCTCCTTGTGCTTTTCAGCCTCCTTATTATAGAACTTCCTCCAAGAGGGGCCTCTGGGTTCAAGATAATGATCCTTTCTTAGCAGCTTACAAAGAGTGCACCAAGAATCAGAAAAGTGCTAAGGTGATCAAAATGTTGAACAAAAATGGTATTGAGTCCAGGTTAAGGAGGAGCCTGTCTTTTTTCTTATGTAAGCAATCTTGCACCGTTCGTGACAATAATTTGGTCAGGATTTCTCACTTAGATAAAGATTGATATGCTTTAATTTCTTGATTGTTCTATTGAGGAGATTCCTGTACAAGTCAAACAAAGTCTAGTATAATGGGAGTGAGAAAAAAAAATGTATGTGAATGATTTTGCAGCTGTTTAGTATGGTTTCTGTTTTTTGATTGAGGGAATGATGGTTAGCTGATCCTTATGCTGCTGATAGCCATGAATTTCACTATTAGTTGTTGACTAGAAATCAAAGATAGTGAATATGTTAATTGAGCAGCCACAAATCTGTGTATGACTTTACAAAGGGTATCTATCACCTAAAATACTATATAAACACTGGTTGTGGGGATACTTTACTTTTAAATTTAATGGTAAAACTTGTATGGTTGCATACTGGCAGAGTTGTATTTAATAAACTTGTAGAATTTATTTCACAATTCACTGTAACATGTAATTCCAATTATTCTTAAGTAACGACTTGTTATTCTTATTGTCGTTTCAGCGGGCCATGTGAGTGATGATGTATCTTAACATTTATATCATAGAATTATGTGATGGAACAAATATAAAAGGCCTTCAGAGAAATACATCACCTCAACTCTCTTATATATACTTAAGGGGACCAAGATACACCATGATCATGAATGAACTGCAGGACAATTACCATTGATATGGTAATAAGAAGGAGAGCGATTGAATTACCTATAACATTTTAAAAGGGAAAGGTCAAATGAAAGGGTAATTTTTCTTTGAATTTAGTGATTTACATAGGCACTACTTCATTTGGGATTTATATATTACATTTTTATTCATTTGTCTTCACTATTTTTTGTCACTTCTGAATATTATTTTTCGAGTCAATAATTTCGCTTTCTCATTTTCACTTTGAGGGATTTAAGTCAAACCACCAAGGCGCAAAACCCTAATCATATTACCAAATTATAATGAGATTGGAGTCATGACAAAGGTAAAGCTGTTAAAATAAAGATGGGGGTGAGAGAAAAGTTGGACTGCAGAGAGAGAGTGTGTGTGCACGACTCCTGTCATTAATTCCATTCAATAATATCATTCATATTTACTTTCTTAATTTTTATTTAAGTATATAATCAAACTACCCACTCAGAAAATTTTAGTCATATCACCAAATTGTAATATAAAAGTAGAGATAGGGAGGGGAGAAAAGTTAGAATGCAGGGATAAAGTGAAAGAGTACTCTCGCCATTAATGCCATTCATATTTATCGTCTCTATTTTTTATTTAGGCATTTAAGTCAAACCAAACATGCATAAAGTGGATTACGCGAATGAGAGAAATGTTGAAAAATGGGGATAGAGAGTGGAGAGTACTCCTACCATTAATGCTATTCAATAAGCCTAAAATACTATAATAGCCTATATAAGTTCTGTATAGAACTATCTATATTTCCCATCTTCGACACAATTTCTCTTCCGCTGACCCATGACTTCTATCCCAAATCATAAAAAAGGAATAAAAGTCAGTACATTCATTTTCTCTGTTATACTATATGACTAGATGTTGTAAAGTGTTTTTTTATGTTATTTTTCGATTAAAATTAAAGTTTTACACCGGTTATATGTAAAAATATCAAATATAATTTTTATTAAAAGCTATAATTTTAATAAATAAATAACACAAATTACATCTAAAAAATAACGTATAAATTTTGTCCCAATAAAAATTTATTCTAATACTTGTAAAGAGCATTTTCAAAACACTTTAAAAATCAATTACTCTATAGTCCCTTTGCTGAAGATGAACTCATCAAGTAATTATCCATTATTAGCAAAATAATTAATTGCATTCAAAAAACAAAAACAAAAAAAAACAATTTTTGTACAAAAATATAAAATAAATTCATAAATACCTACAAAATTAATTTCACTTAAGAAATAATAAAATCCATAGTTTTAAAACCGTAAAATATCAAAGCTATGTTTGAGAGTTAAGTTTAAAAAGAAAAAAAAATGGTTAAAAAAAGTTAACATTTATTTGAGAGTTGTTTAATTAAAAAGAAAAAATTTTGAAATTTTTTTAAATCTTTTAAAGCTCTCTTAACACTAATTTTTTAAATTCTCTAATTTAAAAGTTTTTTCTCTCACTCTTGTACTCTTTCACATATTCTAACTTATTTTTTAAAATTATTAATTTTTTAAAAAAAATATTTATTTTATTTGTAAAATATATATATATAATATAATAATATTATTTATATAATTAAATCTTATATCACTCTCCTCTCTCAATATTAAATATTAAAATAAGGAAAGTGTTTAACCTATTTTACTTTCGTCCATTTTTTTCTTATCTTTTCAAGCCTTTTCTTTTCTCTTCCCCTTCAAACTTACAAAAATAGCTTAAATATTTTTTTATAGTTTGCAATACAAATAGGCTCTTAGTCGAAGATGAAAAACATAATTGAAGTAATAAAAAAAATTAGTCATGTAATATAAAATGTTAAGATATTAGCTATTAACTTCTTTTACGTGGTTTAAAAAATAAGAATGTTTATTTTATGCTTCACTTATTAAATAAAATAAAAAATTAAAAAATAAGTGATTTTATTAAAAAAAATAAAAATATTTAAAGAGAAATAAAAAGATAAAAAATTATTTACGCATAAATTTATAATAAAATAAGATTTATTTATAATTAATTAAATTGAAATTTGATAATAAAGTTAGAACGTGTAATTTTTTTATTTTTAAGGATTAAATTGTTAATTAAATTATATAATATGAGATATTAAGAGTATATTTGATTTATTTTTTAAAAATAATTTTACAAAATTATTCTATTTTTTGGAATTCTTCATTTTATTGGTTTTATTTAATAATTTTTGTTGCTTAGTTGCTTGAGAGACTGTACCTCTTAATTAAAACTCTCTTACATCCTTGTTTATCGTTATCATAACCCTGTAAGATATTAGAATGAGCTTCAACAATCACCTTACATTTTAAAATATCGTTATATATTTTACAGCTAATAATGTGATAAATTCATAATAAATAAACGATTCAAACACTAAAAAATAGATCAAGTTTCATCATATTTATATTATATTTGTATTATATTTTGATTAAGTGTTTATTTAATAAATTATTATTAAATTTGTATATAAATTGAAATATAAAATTCATTTATATAAATTGAAGTAAGTTTACTTCGATAAATCATATAAAAAGCTTATTAACACAAATTTAAAAAAATTATAAGTTATTTTTATAATCATTTACATTAAATATGGAACGCGCTGGCCAATGACATCAAGCGTAAACATTAAATAAATTTCCATAAACGCAAGATAGGTGCTTTTTATATCATTCTACTTCCCCAATTTGTCCACTCTTCTACAGTGCGTTTTCCCAGTTATGTCATGTGCTGCAAACCCTCTTAAACCCTAGCACATTGTGTTTCGATTCGAAACTACAACAAAGAGATTCTGTGAACTCAGCGAGACGAATAGCTTCCACCCTTGGTTCTCGTTTGCATTTTCTGTAAGTTATTTATCCCTATTCATACACCAATTGCGTCGTCGTTTTGTTAATTCTTCGGTTGCTCGCACTAGCGATTTATTGAGAGGAAATAAATCTCAATTAAGTTAAGATGCTATTCATTTAGATTTGCAACGTCTTAGGTTAAGGTTCTTCCGGAATTGGAAAATCCAGAAATTGAAGAGCGTCTTCTGATTTTTTTTATTCTCGTATTTTCCTATGAATGAATTATATCCTGCTATTTTCAGTTGGTGTTTGATAGATAGAGTATACAAAGCAAATTGTGTAGTGTTCGAGATCTGTGCGGAGTGGTTAGGGACATTGTAAAAACTGATTGTTCGTTTCGTTCTTTTTTTAAATTTTATTAAATTCCTGGTTCAGTTTAGAATTTGTAACGTTTTACATGAAGCGTGCCTGATATACTAGAACAGTAATTGTGCAGTTGTTTACTATTTTTTTAAACTTTTTTATTTATTATTGTAGTCGATGTTGGTATTATTTTTCGTCGGACTTGAATAAGGTATCGATTATTTAGTAAGGGGGATGTAGCTGTGTTTGGATGAAATAAACCGAAAAACAAATTGTTATGGTTTCTGTTAGAGACTCAATATAAAACCATTCACGTGTCTTCACGAAATAGCTGAAGTTATTGGGTGTTGGGACTGTTTAATGTGGAATGTGGATTCATGACATGGTAACAAAGCCTCAATGACCAAGTGATCTAGAGTTCAATTCTTCTTGTCCTCGTTCTTCTAATAAAAAATAGAATTTCAGAAAAGTAAGTGGGTCTAGGCATTACCTATGCTTCAAGTGTGGGGGTTTGTTAGAAATATAATAGCTTAAGCTTAAGCTTTGGGATTGCAGGTTCATGACAGTGATGGACCTAATCCATCTAGGTTGAACATGAGATGGCACAAATCAGTTATTAGTATGGTACTTTGCATAGCTATATGTAGGTAGAGCTAACTATTCTGTTTTCCTAATGACTGCCTTCAGTCTTCTCTTTCTTTTTTAGTCAAAACAGTAATAATTACAATTCAAGAACATATGAATTTTCAATGTGTATACACATATTTCTTTACCTTGATGGGGAGTTTAATTTTAACATCATCATGTAACAGAAGCAAAGTTATAAAGGTGTAAAATCCTATGTTGTCTGGAAATATTCATTTAGTCTGCATGCTTTTTACCATGTAACACAAATACATTATGATTTAGCAGTATGATAAATCATTAGGATGCAATTGTTTTTTGTGCTTACTGATGCATTTATTTTCACTTTGCAGTAACCATTTAAGTGAAATGGCGAATAATTCTCAGCCCTCCAGTATGCAGGTAACATGTTTCTTTCTCAATACTAAGCAAGAATCTTGTGACAATGCAATCTTTGTCTAGGAACTTGTTTTGATTGTAGAATGTTGATTATGATAACTATTAAATGTTGATATGAAGAATAGTTAGTGTCTAATATTCAACATCTTTTGTTTATATCTCTCTCTCTCTCTCTGTTTGTGTGTATACATGCATATGTATATAATAATGTCTAGCCTGTTTGGCTTCCAGCTGTTTGATTGTTGGGTCCTCAAAGCTTTGGTTCACCCTTATTTATGCAACTGATTCTTTTACCTGTTCATGTTATTAATTACTGCTTCTTGTTCTGGAATAAGAATCTATTATAATTTTGCAATCACTCTTACATCTTTTCATCTGCAGTTTCGGCCAGTCATTCAAGCTCAACATGGGCAACCGTTTGTTCCGATGACTTCACAACAATTTGGACCGGCAGGACATGCTATTCCTTCTTCAAATATGGGAATGCCTGTTGTTCAGGGTCAGCAATTGCAGTATTCTCAACCAATGCAACAATTGAATCCGAGACCAATGCAGCCTGGTCATCCTGCTCCTTCATCACAAGCTATACCTATGCCTTATATTCAGACAAACAGGTCACTGACATCTGTACCTCCACATTCACAGCAGACTGTTCCCCCCTTAAGCAATCATATGCCTGGCTTGGCTGTTTCAGGAGCAGCTCCTCATTCTTCATACACTGTACGGCTTGCCTTATTTTTTGTATTATTCCTGTTTTAGTTGATTACTAGATTTCTCTGAGTTATGTAGTACGTTTTACACTATCACATCATTATATACATTTTCAGTTCACACCATCATATGGTCAGCAACAAGATAATGTGAATCCAATGGCTCAATACCAGCATCCACCTCAAATGCTGGCACCTTCTGCTGCACAACCTTGGTTGTCCTCTGTATCTCAGAGTGCTAGCGCTGTTACATCAGTGCCGCCAGCTGGAGTACAATCATCTAGTACTACATCAACTGATGCGGTAAGTGTTTTATCCATACTTAGATTCATGTGTATTACTCCTCTTAAATTCATTCTTTAGAAATTTCTATTTCAAATGTTCTTGTTTAGACAAAGTGTGATATATGATAATGTTTGTTTGGAATTTCTATGGCAAAGTTTCTTTCTTTCCTTTTTTATGGTTTTTGATTTTTAATTATTACTTGTATCGTATGACATTGACATCAATACACTCCAATAGGACGATGATTCTCTTGTGTCAGTGTTATATGATTTTTTTCTCCATGAGGGTGTTTGTCCTTTGTGGTTTAATGTAAACAAACTAATAGGAATATTTTTATTCAGTTTTCTGTATCTGTATGTTGCTTGATTTTATGGAGGTTAAGAAAATCTGCCGATGTGATACTTATTTAGTGCCTTTGAACTCTGGATTGTCTAAATATAATAGTATGAATTAGAAATGATGTGTTTAATCTTTTAATTTTAATGAGGTGCATGAGGAAATATTGTTAAGTGGTATTGCATATATTTTGGTGGTATGTTACTGTAAAAGAATTGGTGACTTTCTTGTTATGATGTCATTTGAGGCAGATTCCTTAAGAGAATAGCTAATTGAATCTTAATAGCTCACAAAGGTTTTGATAATTCCGTACAATACATGTGATTCAATGAATTACATTGCTTCTATTTTAGAAAAAAGATTCTTCTGCTGTTATATTATTATTTCTGAGAAATTTGAGCTTATATAGTATTACAATTCTCAGTATTTTTTTCTTTGTAAAATTTTAGGCAAGTAATGCTACTAGCCAGCCCTCTTTATCTGATTGGCAAGAGCATACTTCTGCTGATGGGAGAAGGTATTGGTTAACGTAATTATGTTCAGCTTTGCTAGCAAACACTAAATACTTTATACAATTTGTTATTAACTATTTGCGAAAGTAGCTAGTGCTTTTGTAATTCACATTATTTTGAATCATGAGGGCAATGCTTTGGTCTCTTGTCAATTTAACCAGATATTACTACAATAAGAGGACAAGGCAATCAAGTTGGGAGAAACCTTTGGAATTGATGTCACCGATTGAGGTTTGTTGTTTTGAATCTTTTGATAATTTGTTGCTGTTCCTAAAATTTGAATGCCATTTTTAATTATCTGTTGGATATGCTTTGAAAATGTTATGTGGTTGATCGAACTGGTATCTTATATGGATGTTGATCATTTCTTCAATGTTTTCAATGATCATAAAAGGTTTATGGTGCGAATATCCTTTTATGTGCATGTGCTTCGACTGATTTGTAGATACCATGGCAAGTCAGGAGAAATTTTAACAACTGCTCTATATGGTCACTGTGAAGGCGGGTAGCACTTTCTCAAGGCAGGCAACAGTTTGCTATTTACAATTTTTTTAAACATAAAATGTGAGATTGGTGTATAGTTATTATGGTTCTGTAATACCATCAATTGATGGTTGACTGAACCCTTCCCATTCCCTTCCTCCTGCAGTTTTGTTGGGTGATCTTTATAGGGTGTTATGTGTGATATCCATTGTCTCCTTTGTAAGTTTCTTTGCTTTCCCTGCACACAAAACACAAAATGTTTGTGATTGTGTCTATGTATGCTTATCTTTCTTTCCTTTTCCTTTCTCCATCTCTTTGTTTCTTTACCCCTTTTATGAACTTGTTTCAGTGCTTTATACAATGTAGTGGGCTATGATTACATATTTATGTGTAGGAAGAATATACAAATTCTGGTTTAGTGTATAATTTCTCATAACTAAGTAGTTTTTGCCAGTATTATCATACAAACAATTAACTTCCAGGGATGCTATCTTCTTTCCTATATTTGTTTAATGCTTACCTTTAGTTTCTTGAAGCAGCTTCTGGTTAGTTGTTATAACCTTTATATGATGATCTTTCTTGGGTGGTATACTTTTAGCATTTTCAAATCCCACTAATTCTGCTGGATGTGACAGAGGGCAGATGCATCAACTGTTTGGAAAGAATTTACTTCTTCAGAAGGAAGAAAGTGCGTTTTCTCTTCTATGTTGTATAATTTTATTCACAAAATCTATACACTGCAGCTTCTTCTGCATCCTCTCTGTGTCGTTTATTTATAATAACTGATGTAAGATTTTACATTTTGGCCGTGACTTCTTGCAGGTATTATTACAACAAGGTTACTCAGCAATCAACATGGTCAATACCAGAGGAACTTAAGGTTGTCATTAATGATTATGTTTGCGGTTTTTTCATTTTTTGCTCCAGAGCACCTGATTTCTTACGACAAATTGCAATATTTCCATTCAGTTGGCTCGGGAACAGGCACACAAAGCTGTTAACCAGGGGATGCAGTCTGAAACAAGTGATGCATCCAATGCTGCTGTGTCCTCTGCTGCTACATCAACAGCAGCTAATGCAGCTACCTTGAACACATCTTTGACATCAAATGCGCTTGCTTCCAGCCCATCTTCTGTCACACCAGTTGCAGCAACTGATTCTCAGCAGTCGGTTTCTGGGTTATCAGGGACCTCTGTTTCTTACTCTGTAGTTTCTTCAAGCACCACTGGAGTTGAACCAAGCACTGTGCCAACTATGAGCATGACACCTACAATAGTGGCAGGAAGCCCAGGAGTAGCTGCAAATTCACTTGATTCTAAAATGCCACCCACGTATAAAACTATGTTCTGTGTTCATTTTTACTCCCTCTCATAGTCAGGTTGTAGTCTAACTTCGAACTTAGGTATTGAAAATTTATGTGCAGTGTTGAAAATCAAGCATCTCAGGATTTTGCTTCTGTCAATGGAGCTTCTTTTCAAGATAGTGAGGTATTTTTTAATTTTATCTTTTCCAAAAGTTTGGCCTGTTTGGAAACACTGGCACCTTCTGTGTATATTTAGCCTAACATAAATATTCATGCACTTACAAGTTACAATAGTCTACATGTCATGAACAAAGGAATTGATAATTATGCAAAACAGATACATGATGAAATAGAATACTACTTCCTAAAAAATTAAGCTGTTGTTGAAAATGGACCCAACCACTATAGTAGGGTAACATGCCAATAGAAATTCTAGTTTTCATTAGAAGTGAATATTTTGTAGGCAAGATTGTGCCAAGTGCTGTTTATATACTTCAAAAAATCAAGAAGCAATTGAGAATAGAAAATTCCTGGATGAATCTTCAATGTTCTATCCAAGTAAGAACCTGTATTTCATAAGTTTTCTTGCAACTCTTGCAGGAAATGAATAGAGGATTGCCTGTGGTTGGTAAAAATAATGTGACTCCACCTGAGGAGAAAATCAATGATGATGAAAATTTGGTATATGCAAATAAGCTGGTAAGAGTTCTTTATGCTATGGGAAATCTCCTTTATTAAAAATCTAGGAAGGTAGTGCACCCTTCTTTTCTATTATTATATCTATTATATTTATAATTCAACATTAAATTGCTCTTTTAGGAAGCAAAAAATGCATTTAAAGCGCTTTTGGAATCTGTGAATGTTCAGTCTGATTGGACATGGGAACAGGTAGTTGGTTGTGTACCCTTAATTTTTTTTTTCTACCTTCTTTTGTGCTTCAAGGCTAACTATTATTTTTTTAAATTGTATTTCAGACAATGAGAGAAATCATCAATGACAAAAGATATAATGCCCTAAAAACACTTGGTGAGCGAAAACAAGCTTTTAATGTGGTGAGAAACAGACTTCACTTAGCACATGCGAGTAATTCCATGAACTGGATACTCCAGTTTGCATCGAGTTAACTAATTAAGTGGCATGGTCTAGTTTTATATCAGTTTCTATGTTAATGACTCCATTTGGCTTTGTAATGTTGAATAAATTTAATCATCTGTTCAGTATTTGGGCCAAAGGAAGAAGCTAGAGGCCGAAGAGAGGCGCATGAAGCAGAAAAGAGCCCGTGAAGAATTCACAAAGATGTTGGAAGTATGTTAAATAGAATACCTTATTAATTTGTTCTTTATTAGTTAACTTTTTAGTCTTTACACATTATCTTTTCAGGAGTGCAAGGAACTTACATCATCCATGAGATGGAGGTATATTTCTGCTTAGTTGATTGGAATTTGTTTTTAGTTTCTCTCTTTAGGGTGAAATAATTGGTCTTGAAATTTCTAATTAATTATTTACTGTAATTAGCAAAGCTATAAGCTTGTTTGAAAATGATGAACGATTCAATGCTGTTGAAAGACCAAGAGACCGGGAAGATTTATTTGAAAGCTACATGGTGGAACTTGAGAGAAAGGTGATTATATGTTACATGTTGATTACATATGAACATTTGCTTGGAAGCATAACATATCATTTTGTCTAGATCTTGTTCTCAAGGAGGATGCATAAACCTTTTGCTTTAGTGATCTGTGAATTTACTTTACATCCTTGTCAATTTTGGGAAGCATGTCGTTTTTATTTGGACGGTGGTGGCAAGTGAGTGGATGCTATGGTCACATTGTAGCATTTACATTATGATTTGTGTTATTCTTTCACATAATCAATGGAAGGAGTTGGATTATATTGTATTCACTGCCTAGAGCTTCTATTCTTGGTCTCCATGGTTCTCCTAAATCTCTTCCTAATTTTCATTAATTTTGCCTTTGGCAACATGTTTTATAAAGCCACTCCAAAAGCTTGATAGGTCAGGTAAACATTTGGGAACCTTAATTTTCTCATGGAGCATTGGCACTTTTTTATTTTTATTTATTCCCTGTAATTCTGGTGTTGTTCAAGTTCAAATTAGTGTGTATTCAAATTGTAGTTGGGGTTGGCAAAATGATGAACCTTTACTTTTGTGCTAGATTTCAGTGGCTACAGATGGACAAATAATAACTATTTCATTGTGAAATGTTATGTTAGGATTGATTGCTTTCTTGAATGGAAATTATAGTTCTGAGTAGCAAAAGGCGAGATATAGAATATAGTGTTGAAGTACATTGTTGAAGTTCGAAAAGTTGGCTAGATACAAATTGTGTACTTGATTATTTATTCTAAAATTTAATGTCAAAGTGTTTCTTCTCCCTCAAGCAAACAATAAGTCAATGACTCAACTTTGTTTGCTTAACTACATTTCCATTCTCAAATTATATAAGCCTTATTCATAAAGCTAAAATAGTTTGAGACCCCCATGATAAGCCACATTCGTAAGCTGAACTCCCAAGTTGATTGGCAAAATAAAATATAAACTAAAACAAAATGGCTAAAATAGATGGGTATCAAAATTTATTTCATGCCCATTCTTACTGCTATCTTTTCTGTGCAAAATTTAGGAAAAGGAAAATGCTGCAGAGGAACACCGGCGTAATATAGCACAATATAGGAAATTTCTGGAGTCCTGTGATTATGTGAAGGTACACTTTTTAAAAATGAAGTGCACTTCTGTTGTTATGGTTGCCATGCTGTTGAACTTTTCTCTCAAGTATAACAAGTATATTTTCATTTCAATTAGGTGAATAGTCATTGGCGAAAAATCCAAGATCGATTAGAGGATGATGATAGATACTTGCGACTTGAAAAAATTGACCGCTTGCTAGTTTTCCAGGTATATTTTCTTTTGGTTGGTCATGTATTATGGATCTATGTGCTGAGAGATTGGCTTTGACAGGACTATATTCGGGACTTGGAGAAAGAAGAAGAGGAACAAAAAAGAATACAGAAGGTAAAACCTAAGTGTATGATTATTAGTTATACTTCAGTCCATGTTCAAACGTGTATGCATTTTTTTATGTCTATTACATAGGATCGAATCCGTCGGGGTGAAAGGAAAAATCGTGATGCATTTCGCAAGTTGCTAGAAGAACATGTTGCTGCTGGAATTCTTAATGCTAAAACTCAATGGCGGGACTATTGCTTGAAGGTTGCAAAACTTTGATTTGTTACAATGAAAGCTGGAAGAACATGGAAAAAAGAAATAATTTTTTTGTTTCTACTGTGTAGGTCAGGGATTTGCCTCAATATCAAGCTGTTGCATCAAATATATCTGGTTCCACCCCAAAAGATTTATTTGAGGATGTTGCTGAGGATCTTGAAAAACAGGTTATCAAATCTTTGTTTCTAATTTCTATTAAATGTTGATAATTTGTTATAGATGTTTATTGCTATTGGAACCTAGAAGGATATTGTTATAGTCTGTGCTAGTGTGTTGGATGTTTTGTGTTACTTGAAAAGCAATCTTTCATCAGCCAACATGCTCTCTGTGGGTAAAATCCTGTTTGGACCATGTTCTACATGTTTAGTTATGAGGATTTGGGCAAGACAATAGGGAAGAGTAAATTCTGTCCATTTATTTTTGGGTTTGTTGTTTGTTGACTTCATGGCAATTGATTTTAAATAATGTGAAGAAACTAAGATTGCTATTATATTTTAAATTTAATATCTGGATAATATTTCTTGGATGACTTGGAGTTAGGTAATGGGATACTAAATTGTTGTTAGTATTATAATATCTATTTTTTGAGTATTGTGAACCAAGAGCATTGTAGTGGTTGCTGAATTCTCCCTTGTTTTAATTTCTTAACGTGGTTCTTTTTTACAGTATCATGGAGACAAGACACTCGTAAAAGATACAATTAAGTCAGGCAAGGTAGGGATAACTCTTTATTGTGCTTACTTTATCTGTAGCATATGTTTGATGACAAACTCTGTTTACCCATGGCTCCTTGCTCATTCAAGTAGATCACGGTAGTGACTACTTCAGTATTTGAGGACTTTAAGGTAGCAGTCTTGGAAGAAGCTGCTTGCCAAACAATATCTGAGATCAATTTGAAGGTAATGTATTTTGTTGTTATCTTTCATATGATTTCATTTCTTGCTCCTAATATATAAATTATATAATTTATGATTAATTAATCAAATGACTGATTGTGTCAGTTACTCTCTTGGTATCTTAGCTGTTTATTTATTACAAGGCAGGGAAATTATTATTATTTATTTTGACATGACTAATTAACTTTGACTGCAATAGAAAATCGAAGGCTGACATTTTGTAAGCTCGGATAATATATATCAACAAGAAAAGATAATGGTTTTTAAAATTAAATTTATTACAGAATATTAAATCAGTAGTTATTATTGTTGAGTTTGTTACACATTTAAAATATATACTCTATTGAAAGTTTGTTAACCAAAACCTATTTAATGTTTTTTATGCCTTTGCAACTTGGATTATCAGAATTTGATATTTTGTTTCTCTTTTGTAGCTTATATTTGAAGAGTTGTTAGAGAGAGCTAAGGAAAAAGAAGAGAAAGAAGCTAAGAAGCGCCAACGCCTTGCGGATGACTTTACCAACCTGTTATATACATTCAAGGTACACTAAGACTCTACTTGTCATCTGATATATGTTTCATATATTTGGCTAAATAAATTAATTTTAGCATCTTTTTATTTTTTTGTAGGATATTACTACAACTTCAAAATGGGAGGATTGCAAGCCACTTTTTGAGGAGGCTCAAGAGTACAGGTATATGTATTCTTTTTTGTTTTTATACACCTTGAGTAGTTGTTGCAAGTAAAATCTGTGTTCATGATGGAGGAATTTTTTGCTTGATGTTTCCTGTCCTTTACTGCCCTGCAGGTCAATTGGGGATGAAAGCTATAGTAGAGAAATTTTTGAGGAATACATCACATACTTGAAGGAAAAAGCTAAAGAGAAGGAACGCAAGCGTGAAGAAGAAAAGGTATATAATTTTATTTCTGTTTTTGGTTTCATAACAATAATGTCTTTACATATTTGATACCATTTTTAAGACAATCTGGTTTCATAAGCCTGAGCATTCAAATTTTTATTTGTACTTGAATGACCTGGTTCATCATTGAAATGGCTCAGTGGTTAATGGAACTGGCTGGTTCAGTTTGGTTTGACCATTCTGGGGTAGTGGGGTTAACAGGACTAAATACCAGGCTAGTGTACACTTCAGGCTATTCAACTGGCCAGCCCTGCCTGATTTTCAAAGCTATAGATAAGACCCATAAATGAGTGGCATTGCAGTTTTTAGCATGTCAGATTTTGAACATATTTTGGATTCTAGCAGCTTTGTGACATGCATATTAGATATTGTATTCTTATAATAATAAAATATTAAATATTTTTCAATGCAATAAAAACTTGAGAAAGTAGAGGATCTTGATTATATATCAGAGGGAACTTTGGGTAATATTTTTGCAGCTGAATTTGCCTGTGCTTATTCTGTGAATTTGATGAAATGTATGCTTTCAAGGCTCTGGTGATTGTATTTCCTTTTTTGTCCTGCCAGTTTTAAAAGAGGTATCTGCTAAGACCCAAGAGAGAAAAGAGAGGAATCTTGAAAGAAAAAGACTGAATTCTCTTATTGAACTATCAAAGAGACGAATCAGTTACATGTATATCGTAGATCCCAAGAGCAATGTGCTCTCCACAGAGACACTCTCCTTTTTCTAACAAATCGAGGAAGAGAATAATGAATCCCCTAACAACTTGTTTTACAATTATTTATATCTCAATTATTACAATTGTTATACTAATTAACTGTCCCTTTGGTGTTAACAGCTGGTCCCCTTCTTCTAGAGTAAACTCGTATGCCTATGTACAACATCTAACACTTGTTCCTGTATTTCAGTTCTAACAATACCACCACTTGAAGTCTCAGCCTTGTCCCCAAGGCTGAATGAAAGAAATTGATTATTTTAGAGTGAACTCATCCTCCCAAGTCGCAGCCTTTGAGTTCTCTTTCTTCCTCCATCGGTTCACCCTCAATCATGGTGGCCCCCTCGTGGTCCTCCTCTTCATCCTCCGCCAATAATGTTAAACGAAAAGAACGATCACGACACATGCTTAGGATTGAACCTAACCACACTAGAAGCACAACCCCAATCGTCATCACTCAAGCATTTTCGCATGCAAAAAATGTTTTACGCCTCTATTACAAACCCCATTACTTCTGGTCTCACTGTCACTCTTGGCCACCTCATATGACGGCACAAGAGATGAACTAGGATCAAAAATTTGGGCTGAAGCCCACAAGTGTTGGTTGACAAAACTCTGACAAAAACATGGTAGATGCATCTCTTTTGAACTCAGATCCCTCGTAACTAGCATTGAAAGTATTCTTATGACGCGAAAAGTTCAATGTCATTCCCTTCATCAGTTCTGTCTCTGTGCTTCTTGCAAGCCGCATCGAGTGATTTTGTGTCAAGGGATCTAGGGTTCGTACCTGCAATTGAATCTTTTCTTTCAACCCTTCCACAAAGTATCTGAGATATTGACTTTCATGCAATTTGGGAATATGAGAGGCTAATACTTCAAATGCCTCAATAAATTCCTTCACAGAATCTTTTTGCTTGAATAATTTCAATTCTTCAAATGGATTATGAAAACAATCTACTCCATACCTAACAATCATTGCTTGCTTGAGGTTCTCCCAAGTTGGATTGTCCTCTGCATGCCACAAATCGAACCAATCAATAGTTTTCCCTTCCATACAAATCTTAGCAAGCTTCACTCTTACAGCTTCAGATGTTTTATGAACCCCAAAGTAGGTCTTCACTCTGCAAATCAACCCTGCTGGATTTACTCCGTTGAAAGAAGGAAGTTCCACCTTCACAAACAAACGAAATTCCACATCTCCATTCACCATTTAAGAATTTCCTCTTTGCGACCTCTCATCCTCTGGACTCGCACCCCCCTTTATTGTCATTCAGCTTCTGAATTTCTCTCAACAAAGCTTGTTGCATAATCTGCATCTTCTGCATTTGTTATTCAAAAGAATTCTGACGATCGACTTGGTGGCAACAGGTAATCTGAAGAATTTCCATGACTGTGTCGATATTGTGAACCCTAGGCTCCAACACTTCAACTAACTCATTCATTCTTGTGGACATGTTTCCTAGCAACGGAACCAATTGATAAGAAAAGAGAGGAATCTTGAAAGAAACAGACTGAATTCTATTATTGAAATATTAAAGAGACGAATCAGTTACATATATATTGTAGACTCCAAGAACAATGTGCTCTCCATAGAGACACAGTCTCCTTTTTCTAACAAATCAAGGAAGAGAATAATGAATCAATCCCCTAACAACTTGTTTTACATTTATTTATAACTCCTAATTATTACAACTGTCATACTAACTAACTATCCATCCCTTTGGTGTTATCAACTGATCCTTTCTTCTAGAGTAAACTTGCCATATCTTAGGCCTATGTATAACATCGAACACTTGTTCTTGTATTTCAGTTCTAGCAATAACATTTCCATTTTTTTTTTTTTTTGAGTTATTAAATTTTGAGTAAGTCCACTTTTAATTGGAAAATCTAAAGAACTGAACAAACAGAAAGATAAGAGAAAAAAATAGGGTTGATATAGGAAGAGACTACTAGGGAGAAGAGAAAGACAATTGAGCTTTTTATTCCTACAGCTGTACACTTTCCAAGTTCCAACCTCACTAGGTTGGGTCCTAACAGTACATGATCCACACAGTAATGGTTCAAAATTTGGATGAGGCTCATTTACTGGACGTCTTCAGCTTGCTTTGGGAAAGACAAATTTTAGTTTCATGAAATTTCCATTACATAGTTTTAATTAAGATATGGTTATATTAGTTTCCCTATAGATGTGGGTTTCGCTATGAATTGATGAAATTAAATATATTCTGATTTATTGTTAGTGAGTTATGTCGTTGATTTTTATCATCGTAACTATTGTTTGGCTGTTGGCCCTGACAATGATGCCATGCAACTTTTTCACTCTATTCCAATTTTCTACTTTTCAAAAATTTAAAGTAAAAGATGCAGTTTTAGACAATCATGGCTTTAAAATTTTGTTCCTTTCACCTTATTCTATAACAAATTGAACATAGTGGGGAACTGCAATGATATACAACATTAATATTGGTAGGTTAGTGTTGCCTTGTAATTAGCACTTTGGGCTTGTATGTGGAGGACCTGTGAATGACATTTTAATTTACATTTGTTTGAAGGCCAAAAAGGAGAAAGAAAGAGAAGAGAAAGAGAAACGGAAGGAGAAGGAGAAGGAGAAAAAAGAAAAGGATAGAGAACGTGAAAAGGAGAAGTCTAAGGAACGTCATAAAAAGGATGAAACAGATAGTGATAATCAAGACATTACTGACAGCCATGGTTACAAGGAGGAGAAGAAAAAGGATAAGGAAAGGAAACATCGGAAAAGGCATCAGAGCAGTATAGAGGATGTGGATTCTGAGAAGGACGAGAAGGAAGAATCTAAAAAATCACGAAGGCATGGCAGTGAACGCAAAAAATCTAGGAAGGTATGGATATTTTTCCATTTTTAATTAATAAAATCTTAAATATATGCTTTTACACTTTAGAATGGGCATCTGAAATGTGTGGGACTATATTCTTGCAGCATGCAAACTCTCCTGAATCAGACAATGAAAGTCGGCATAGAAGACACAAGAGGGAGCACTGGGATGGTTCAGGGAAAATTGGGGGGCATGAGGAACTTGAAGACGGAGAGCTCGGCGATGATGGAGAGATCTAGTGCTGTTCTGGTCTAACTAACCTTTTTGCAGTGGTGAGATAAAGAACATCTGTGTCTTGGTGAATATTGACTTTGTTAAAGTACACTTCCTGATACTTACCTTCTCTGGACACATGAATTTAGGATCGTCAAATGTAAAAAAAAAGAAATATTTTGGTTATCGTTTTAGTTTACAATTATGACCACTTAATTTGTACGAAAAGTGCTATAATACTGCATATGCAAATTGAATTTGAATTAAATATCATAAACTTTTGTTTGTATGCTCAACATTTGCGGATGATTTGTTGATAAATGATGAATCATTAGATACTGCAAATATATTGCTTTTCTTCTGATAACATTATTAGTAAAACAGATTTAGTTCTTTTAAAGTAAAATGTGTAAAGTGAGAAAGGAAGAATCTATTTCCTGTTGATTTGTGTTCTTGTATTTTGTAAATATAATTAACTTAAAATTAACTGGTAAATAGATTCTTACTTTGTATATTTGATAAAGGTAAAACATTTTTTTATGCACTTGAGCATCTGAAGTAATCTCTTTTACGTTATTGGTAATTCATCATGTGTTCCAAATCAAGGCAGATAGTATGTTTATAACGGTAGACATATTACTATATAATCGGGCATGGGAATTTAACGGATTAAATTTAGTTTTATAACTAGCATTCGATAATTGAGGGCAAAACGATCATCTGCTAGCGTGAAAAAAAAAAGGCTGTTACGAAGTGGATATCTGAGACTAAAAGTTAAGGGGACCTTTAGTTTATAAAATCCAAATTTAAAAGAGATTTGTCATATTTTCTTGCTTATCTTTTTTATAATCTTCTATTATTTAATAAAATAAATATATTTATTATTTTAAAAGTATTTAATACTTTATATAGTAATTAAGAGAATTTATAAGAATAAAAGACAGAAAAATTTTAAAATATTTAATTTGAATTAAGGAGGGGTTTTGGATGTTCAGGATTCAAATCGAGGAAGATAGCAAGGGATTAAGAAGAAATTTTATATATTTGGGGTCAGTGTTCCAATCATTTCTAATACAATTTCACTATTGATGTTATCTAAAATTGCATCGGTGATCTCAGCGCTAATGTCCTTCACATGTGGTTCGAAATTACTCCAATCCATGATTGAATTCAAGTAATCCACCGTGAATAAGTAGGTAAGGTTTGCTCCATCTCCCGGTCGTCGACGAACGAGCCTTCCAAGGTCAAGAGGCCCCATGAATTGTGTGTATCCTTTTTTTCTGTCGCCTTCTTTTGGAAGGGTTATCGCAATATCTTTCACACAATCAAACAGCATCTTCTTTATCCTATGCAATACCCTTTTAGATTTCAATATCTGGGAAACATCATTAGTCCCAGGAATAAGCTCTTTTAACTCTTTAGTCCTCCCTTTCTTCATTGACTGACCAAGTAAACTACTCCATATAGCTGCTGATAACAGTGATTCCTCTGTGATTTTCTTCGGCAGAATAACCCCACAACTCTTTATTCTCTGTTGCATTACCCCAACATTCTCGTTCACTGTTCCATCAGCATAAGAAATAAGAAAATCACGCATGCATCCTCACACAACCATGTTGAACCTGTGTTTATAATATGAAAAAAAAGCTTGCAACACACTTTTTCAAACACACCCTATTCTTCGCTAAAATTAAAAAATTTATGCATGTTCGACTTCACCTTATCGGTAGTTTTCTACAAATTTCAGCTAGTAATTAAGAATGTAACCTATTATAATATAAATACAATGGCAAAGAAAACTTACCATTTGGAACTCTGCGTAGAGGTATCTTTCCCAGTGCTTTAGGGCTACCCTTTATGCTTCTCTGCCGCTTTCTTCTACTGTTTCTAAAAGCAGCAAAACCAATTAAGATATATTTTTTTTAGCATAAAGATTTGAGGTTAATTAAATATTTAAGAATTTTGAGTTCGTACCTCTGTAGTCCCATATTGCATAAAGTGTGAGAGTAAACCAAATGTTGATCTTTATGAGACACTATGGAAGTTCCCTCTTCATCAATATTTGAGCATGAATTGAACATAGTAGAGTTGCTAGCTGATGAAAACTGAAGAATATGATTGACCCAGTTGGGTTGAGGGACACATGCATGTTTATTTCTTTGGTCATTAACCTTGGTAAGAACATTTTTGCTTTCTCTGTGGAAAGCAAGCTTGTTACATAGAGCTTTTAGAACTTTGCAAAATGGAAAATGAGCCTTTTTCTTTTTGTTTAAGCAAGAAGTGGGTGGTTTCTTTGAACTGTTGCTTGAATCTCCTCTTAAGATCCACCTTTTTGAATAATATTCTCTTTCTGAAAGGTATGCCTCTAGGATGAAAGGTTCTTGATTTTCATTTAGAAAATCTAAAAGCCTCTTTTGTGTTTTGGGTGTTGATGAAGCCATTTGAGGCGACTATGTCGAAGGGTTCGAAATTCGTGTAGATTGGTAAGGTGTAGAAGATGTTGCAGTTAAAATGAGGATAGACAGCATTAACATACTGAAAGCAGCCATATAAGGAAGCTTTGGCAGTTTATGAATACAAATTCTCAAAATGACAAAAACACACACATCTTCATAAGTTAAAATAAAATCATTATCGTTTCAGAAGTTTCTGTCATGACAAAACCAATTATTTTTCTTACATGGATCGTATTTTTTGGTAATTTTGCTCATGGAAAGTTTATTATTTTCTAAATCCTTAAACGTCTGCCTACGATTCTTTTTTACTCTCCTCTACCTCTAAATAATTACCTTTTCTTTGATTTGTTCTCCCAACTGTGACTTTTAAGATATGTTATTTTTATAAAAAAAAAATTTTTACATCAATTCACATAAAAAGACCCCCAAAAGAAAAAAAGAACCAAGTTATCATTTATTTTATTAATTAAAAAAATGCATGTTAAAAGTTGTTTTATCTTTTCATACTTTGTGCAAGTTGTTAACAGGTTTTATAAGAATATCATTTCTCTTTACCAATCTTCTCCATCCATAGTTGTTTTGGGTTAAATCAAGAAAGACATAAATTAATGGTTAGACTCCTAAAGCCTCAAACGACCCACTCCGTAACCGAGTGAGATATATCATCTTCATCTGTAACACACGACACTCCATGCATGTCACGCCTCTTCCTCTACCACTTGAGGGATATAGTAACCACATGAGGGTGTGCTTTTGTGTCTTGATATTTATTCATATTCTAAGGCTAATAATATTTTTTATTATTAGTTAAAATTTATTAAAAATAATAAAATTTATGTATTTTTTAATAAATTTAAATTAATAAAAAAAATATTAAAAATTGTATTAAAAAGTGTGTTATTGGATTCCTCTTATTCATACACTTCTATTGTGCTAAAATTATTATTGACTTGAAGTGTTTTTGCATTTACCCCACCATTCCTCTCTGAAGATTCTAATGTCAATTCATTCATCATCTTGGAGGAACCGCTTAGGAGCCCACTGCTGCTTGGCCTATCGAAGATCAACCAAATCAATATTCAAACTAGGAAAAGGTATAGTATATCTTTCTTTTTTTTTTTCCTATAATTAATATTATCTCAACCTTTTTTCTGGTGCACTCATTCTGAATTCTATCTTGTTTAGCATCTCTAATATTTCAATGCAATATTTTCATTTCTTCTGCATTGAATTTATTTATTTATTGGTGTTTTACTGTTCTATGTTTATTTCCACACATCACAAGTCTTATAATTATGCTATAAGTTTTTACTTTAAGCTTGAAGAGCATCTTTTTGTCATAGATAATGATCTCAATTTAAAAAATTATTGTTTATTATTTGCTATAATTTCTGTATTGGTAAACAAATTTCACAATGAAAATATAAAATTTAAAGGACACAACATAAAAAATCTAATATTGATATGTGTCTGATGCTATTAATTATTTAGTACATATGGATTTCACTGCTGGCTGTCTTTTTTTAACAATTCCAAACTTTCATGAACTTGTAAATGTCGGTCTCATACTTTTAGTTTATACAATTTGGATAACACCACTGTTACCAATATCTACAAATGAAAATGATTTCTGCACACTGCATTTTTATGAAAAAAAATATATAATAACTGGTCATTAATCTGTTAAATAATGGGCTGACCACAATCTATACACCATTAATCAGTGGGGTCCATTTCGAAATTAAGAATATGTATATATTTTTGTCTGAAATTATTTTTACATATCTATAATCTATGACCAAAATTTTGAGCTCATAGATGAAAATTATGAAATTTTAAAGTAATAGTAATTTTTTAGTATTAAAGTTAATTCGTTAATTAGTATCAGTGTAAAAATAGTGTTTGTGAATTCCATAAATGTATTAATTAGGATTTAATTCTTAAAAAGAGACAAAACTACTTTAAAAGCTTTACCTCTCAAAAACAATTAATATATGCTTACTAAAAAAGAAGCGCTTTCATGGCAGTTGTTTTACGAACCATGATGTGTAAGGTTCGCTGTTGGTCAACAGTACAATCAGGGTTGTTGAAATTTTATTTTCCCTGTCACGTTCAACTAGCAACATGCCCCACATCGAATATGTACAACATTCTTAAATAAATAAATAAAATTAACAGTTATTTTTTTGAAGGCTTATAAATTTGTTTAAAAAAACTTAGCAATAGGACATTATTACGTTTTGGTTGAAGTTTTAAAAAACATTTTAAGTCACTAATGATATTTCCTATATTTTAAAAATAAGTTTAGAAAAATAGATTTTGTATGGATGATAAAGTAAATTTATTATATAATATCTTATAGGTCTAATATCGACAATCAATTATTTTAAATAGAAAAGTTTAAAAAAATAGATTTCTCAAAATTAGTTCTAATCACTCTATTTTAAAAATTAAAATAAAAAATTACAACAAAAATCATTTTTTTAGCAATTTAGTATTTTGACCTTGCTGTGATTTTAAAAAGGAACCATTCACAGCATTGATCATTAAATTTTATTCATATTTTATATTTTTCTTCATTTATTTGATTTTTTAAAAACCATAATTATACGTGTAACTGAGTTTATTAAATTAAAAAAAAGTTATCATTAACATTGTATTTGAGATTTTGAAAACACCAAATAAAATTTAAAAATATTTATTAAAAAAAGTTAAATATTTACAAAACATACTTGCATGATAACAATTTTTTTTTAGATAACATCGATTACATAAACTACATGACGCTATTAAATTTGATCAAAATTAAATTCTCATAAATATTATTTAATCAATAGATTTATTTTAATAACTTCTTTTAAGTCTTCCTCTTATCTTAGACAATTTTAAACGTCTTTTTTTATTATAGGTGTTGTATTCTGATATTTTTATCTATGCAATTATTTTTTATCTTTCATGTAATCATATTTATTAACTTTAATATTATCATGTACGCTAACCACATATAAAATAGCTAATCATGTTATAAAACATACTTGTAATCTCATCTTTTCACTCTCATTATTTCATACGTTATTTCGTGAAGTTCCAACATTCATTCCCATTTAAAAAAGTTAGTTATAATACAAAATATTCTTTTAAATTCACTTTCAAAAAGCATTTAACGTTTCTAAAAAAATTATGAAGTATGATTATCTATCTTCAAATAAACACCTATGCGATAGACTTGCTTAAACAAGCAAGCATTACATATCACAGGTATCTCTTGTTTGTGAATGGCATATAATTGAATGATTATAATAGGAAAGATAACGTTTAAAAACACAAAACTGAACTTTATGGTGTAGATATCCCGTCAATAAATACAATTTAGAAAGATTAATTGTTAAAAGTACATCAAATCGACAATAAGAATATTGAATATATTGTAGTTTAAAAAGTATGTAGTAGTTTTTATTTATTAATTAAGATAATTACTGAGTTGATAATAACAAGATTTACAGATTTGGAATTTTCCTATCTTTGCAGGTCTAATCCCGCATAATTGAGGAGAGAGAAGGATAAATTGCTCTCAAATAATAACCTAAGTATTAAAGTAATGGCAAATGCAATGGAAAATCTATGAAGTTATTATATTGAAACCCAGACAGGAAAGAATAAAATAACAACGGAAACGGCATTTTAGTTAAAGAACAAGGTGGTCCTGGTGGGATGAGAAAGTGGAATGTGGAAAACAGAAAAAAAAAAGTACTCAAATCTTAATAGCGTAATTGTGTGGGTTTAGTTCATATTTAAGGAAAAGTTAAAAGAGTACGAGTGGATTTGGTTTGATTAGAAGTGGAACATTGACCAAAGGGCAAAGACGATGCAATATAGTAAATGGCATCAACTTTCGAGATGGATGCAACCACTAATTTTGTATTATCTGCCTGCAAATCTAAATCTAATCCAAGATCTTTTCCTCTACCATAACCCAAACCTTTTCTCTTACTTTGTGTCTCGGTCACGGGCATTTGACAATACATCAATAGGAGCATAAGAGTACGTGATGAAAGCTTACACATTTTGACGTGGCGTTTTCTAACTCAACTTTATTGAAAAAATATTGAAACATGATATTAATTTCTTTGCTTCAGCTAAATCAACTCAGCAACTTTGGACTAAATCGATATAAACGACGATCAGTTTTCACATTTAGAGAGAAGGCATATCCACCCATATCTACCTTGTCTTATTAATGAATACAGTTAAATTAGACAGGTTTCATCACATTTTTGCACAAGCGTTTCATTTTAGAGATAAATTACGAGTTCCGCCTTTCAAATTGTAAATATCAGTCATTTTAATTCTTAATTTTATAAAAAATTTATTCTAGTCCTTGACTTTAACAAAATATTTATTTTAATATTTTTATATAAAAATAATTTAAAATAAAATTAAAATTAAAATGAATATTTTTAAAAAAATTAAAGATTAAAAGAAAAGTTTTATCAAGTTAAGAATTAAAACAATCAACAGTTGTAATTTAATTTAAAGAATTGAAATAAACATTTAATCCATAAATTATTGTACTCAGTTCATTATTTTATAGTTTAATTATCAAAAGAGAAACGAAAAATCTGTTGGGGTGTTTATAGTCCTTGCCAAATAGTGAAATATACATTAAGCACAAACTTAACTAGTGAATGGTTTAGGTTTGGCTAGAACTAAAACAACATGAATAATTCTAAAATAATTTTAAACATGAGCAACTGAAGACTAGGACATTCAAGGTTTACAACATATCTAATCCTGTAACCCAGGAGATTTTGGCACTGAGATTGGAGTCTGGGCTCTGAATTGCTCAATTTTGGTCTTAAGGTCACTATGGAAGGAAATGAATGATTTCTGACGACTGGCAAAAGCTGCAGTAAACTGCTTAACCTCTCCTTCTAGATTTTTCCTTCTATGTACTTCAGTATTTAAATCTTTCAAGGCATTTTCCTTTTGGCTGGAAACCATTGCTAGTTTCTCGGATGATTCAAAGAACTTCTGCAGCAAAGAGTCTTTTTCGTCCTTCAAAAGTAGTACTTCCCTTTCCAGGCTTTCACATCTTTCATTTAAATCCTCCTTTGAGTAAGCGGTTTCTCCTCCCAAACCAGAGCCCTTTGTCACAAAAATTTAGTTTAGGATAATAAAAAATAACCTACCTACCATGCTTTGTCTCATATTTTATGCTATAATGCAGTTCTATATTTTTACCCATGCTTCTCTTTTGAGAACCGAGTGCATAAATCTGTGCATGCACCAGTGAGAATCATTCTTCTAGACTTTCAATCTACATGCAGATTCCTTCAGCCTGACTTTTGAATCACTCAACAATTCAATCTTTTCTCCACAACGGCATTTGATTCTATAAAAAGCTAAAAAGAAATGAATAGAATTCTCTAACTCTATCAAGTGGTTGTCCTGACTGTATATTCCCACCCAAAGTTCTTCAGCTTTACCCTCTCTCTATATGTTCACTTTCGACGTACTGTGAAGTTATAACAAGCTAGCAAAAAATAAAGCATGTCGACTCTTACAGAGACCTATATGTAACATGAAGGGGCTGAAATCTTGCAATCATTCTAATAATTTTTTCAGAAGAAGCTATTTCTAATTTCTCTAATCATATGTTTTCAAAAGAAGCCAAATATCAGTTCCTTCATTGAAGGTTATTATAAGAAAATAACTTACAACATAAAATCAATCAACCAAAATGTTACTAAGCCTTTTGTCTAATTTGAAGGGCATGCTGTATTTGCTACAAAGAGACCATGAGAGAAATCTCATAAGAGTTTATTTCTTACAATCCTTATGTTACAAGCATATTCCAGAAGAAAGGAAACGAGTCAACACTAATATTTATTGTTTTATAGAGTATAAGCACATGAAAAGCTATTATGTCTATAATTTCTCAATCATTTGCTCAATTTCAGCTATTGGACAAATGCCAGTCAAGGCTTCAGTTGCTATTATATCAATGGCAATAGAGTTCTGAAAAAAGAGGCAAGATATCCTAAAAGTAAGACACAGAATAAAACCATGATTGATGATTGATATCTTGATATGTGTGACCAGACAACTACCTTGTGTTCACAGCTGCACAAATGTATCCTCTCCTCTCCTGTTGTTGGGCTTTCAGATAACTCCAGTGATGCAATTATATTGTTCATCCTCTCATGAAACACTTTTTGTTGTTCACCGATTAAAGCACAGTTCCCGGTGGAAGACCTTTCACTACCCACATTCGTTGCAAAGTGAGCTTCCAAAGTTGCAAATAACTGTGCTCCAATTTCACTCATGGTTGAAAGCATCGTCGCAGTCGATAATTTGCCACCAGATGCAAATCTCTGTTTAGAACACCGGAGAAAATTAATTTACTGTTTTGAAATTATCAAAGCAAATAAAGATTGAAAGAATATGATATAGTGCACACATTCAACCTGCATTACTGACAAAACCTCCTCAAAGCTATCTTTGAAGTTCTCCACAGATTCAGATGACCTCAGAGGCAATTCATGAATTAGTCGTGTTTCTTGATGTTTAGGTGTCCCACCCATTAATTGCTTGCTTGATGGTAATTCCTCTGAATGATTTTGCTGGATTCACATACATCAACATAGAATCATGCACAATACAGAGAACACTTAACAAAAAGGAGCTCAAATGGAAAATGCAAGTAACACGCAATACATAGTAGAATTTTTTGTATGTTCAACTCTATAGAAACGATGCTTTGTATCTCTGTATCAGCAGTTCCAAATGGATTCAAAGTATTGACAATTTGAAAATATTCTAGAAGACGGCACATGAGATATCATACGTATAGTTCTCATTATGATAATTGTAATTAGTAACTTTACACTGGACAAAGATCCATTTCTATTCTTAGAGAAAGTTTAAAAAAATATTTTTGAATGATCTTCGGGGTTAATGACAATTTTATACTTGTTAAAATTTCAGTTTAGCATACGTGAGAGTGATAATAGTATAGCAGATACTGACCTCGAGTTCATTTATTCTTTCATTTGCAAGCTCCAATTGTCTTCTCAAGTCTTGAACCTCTCGTTCATACTTCTCAATCTCACCTGTACAACACTGACAAACATAATGAAAATAAGTAAAAAGTATAAAATAAGCATCATATACTTCTTAATATAAAAAAAAGATATTAAGACTGGCGTTACTTAAAAGCCACGCCATAAGCCAGAGGCATAAACTGTTATTAAAGGTATTGAACATTCAAAATTACAAAATGGTTTACACCATATTCCAGTTTTCATTTCATAAAACCTAAACACATAATCAGGGTAAGGTAAGTCTATAATAATTGAATACCATCTGGCAAAAATGGTGAAACCAACAAGACTAGTTCAATAGAGAAAATGTTGCAAAATTCGTCAAGCAAATGAAGAAAAAAATAATAATCTCCACCAAGTATGTCTAGAGACCAATCTCTCTTCTATATCTTGTATCTTCAGTTGTGGACGACAACCTGCGCATAGCACCACTGCTCCTTTACTTTAAAATTTGTCCCTTTTGGGGGAGATGTGGATAGATGCGAAACAATAGAAATGCTAGAGTAAGACAGAAAAAGAGTTCCTTTAGTAAAAAAAATTAATAAATAGGAACTCACAGCAGTTGCATCACTTGGTGGGAAGGACTGAACTTGCCGAGTGGGAGTAGTTTGAAGGGAATCAAGGTCTGCAACATAACCATTATTCATTTTCAACCACATATCTTCATCAGCTACATTGCTGAAAGCATCTGGAAGGGGGCTATAATCTGGCAATGATGAATAATTTGATCTCTTGGCAACAAAAGAATTGGGAGCTGCTTTAAAACAAGGAGATTTAAAAATATCCTCTTGAGATGCACTATTAATGTCACTGTATTCTTCTGTCAACCTGGGCCTCAAAAATCCCGGTCCCTAATATTACATGTAGAATTATTGGAACAAAAAAATGGAGGAAAAAATATCAAGAAAGGAAAGGGAAAGAAAATGAAGTTGACTAATAAAACAGCACAGAAAGGAAAACTGTGAAATGTTCCAGAGGAGCAAAAGTGGTCATGGAATCCAAATTAACATAAGAATCTAAATAGAGCAGATAAATAAAAAATTGATTTCTTTGTACAGGGACAGGGTTACGATTATATGAGAACTAGTTAGCATTTAACAGGATTTTTTCGAGCCATATTATTTCATTCGAATCATTCCTTTATGAGGAGTACCTGACTGTCATTCGTCCCACAGTCTGATAAAGATTTAGTATTGGAATTTTCAATTTTCATCCGTTGCTCCCTAATCCATTGATCACGTGATTTCCTCTCCTCTTCCAGTTCCATTTCAAGCTTCCCACGCTCCATTTCATACTATACAGTGAAATATGAACAGATAATTAATACAAAAAGATAAAATAGAGTTTTTTTAATGCTTTGGAATGAATTTTAATGGCTAACTCTGCAGAGTGCACGCAAACTTGAAAGATAAAACCTACCTTGAGCAAATCGTTCCTGAGTTTAAGAATCTCTTGCTCGAGCACCTCAGCATGGGATCCCTAAATGGAAGTTATTATCATGTAAGATTTTCCGATTTGAATGTAAAAATTATCATCAGAAGATGATTTACCTGAAGCTTCTTACGTAGCTCCTCTATCTCTAACTGTTGCCGCTTTAGCAAGGCTGAATCCGTCAATATCTGTAAAACTCCTAGTGTCAAGACACTGGTTTGGCCAAATAATATATGTACCAGAAATGAAGTGCCGGCATTGGAAATGGAGGAAACAATATGCGCATATAGCTAGCATTTGAGAAATTGAAGGTTCATTATTGAAAAACCAGTGCTGACTATTCCCTGAGAGAAACGAGTAAAATTTAGAGAGAAGTTCAGTCTTGTTCTTTCATAAAATTTACATACCTCTCGGCGTAACAAGATTCTCATTTTCAACATTCAAAGTTCAATATTTTCTCCTCTGATGATTAGTTACATTGACCATTCAGGCGAATAAATCATCTGACACTAGGCGACAGAACAATTCAGCCTATATATCGTGACAGGAATAGGGCCAGTTTTACTTGTATGTATAAATTGTTATAGAATTTCTTCAAATTTATGCAGATTTAAGGAAACAAATCACTGTCTTCAAAGCTAATATGCTTGTAAGATCTACATGGTGGAAGGAAACTGATCATTGTAAAGTGTAAACATTCCACATCTAATAGAATTAAGGAGAGCCTCCTCAACCACAAAACCCGCACCAACCAAGTACCAACGCTTTAGATAACAGAAAAAATCAAGCGATATGAAACATGTAAGGTGAGAAAATAAATTAACGAGGGTAACAAAATAATAAACTTGAAGTGCAGAAAAATACTCGTACCTCATTCACTTGAGCACAATTTGTGATGCGTTTGGCTCTACTCGCAAACTGAAGAGTTCCCTTTGTTTCTTCAACGTGAATCTGAAAGGATTGACGAATATTACATTTAAAATATGACACTAGTCATCAGATGTTGGTGAAAAGTGTAACACCAAGCCGAAACCATATTCTCTACCTCTTCTGGTGCTATGGTGCAAATAATGGACGTTTTAGCGTTACCACCAAGAGCAGGTTGCAGAATACGAGTTAATTTACTGTCACGATACGGGATATGCCCCCTGCCATAAAACAGAAAGGGTCGAACATTGTTATCTTCTAATGCCATTAAATTTAAAATTAAAAAGATACTGTGCAGAGGCTGAAAAAAAGCATACCTTTGCTTCGAACCCTCACTTAATTTGTTAATAACGTTTCCCAAAACCATCAAGCTCTTGTTAATATATTTTCCTTCTTTTAAACGTACTCCATCAGCTCCAGTCTTTGCAATCCTTTCAGAGCCAGCTAGATCTACTAAATTCTAATTCCACAAACTAAATAATAAGCATGCAAATTACTTGTAAGAATTTCTTATAAGGAAGGTGCAAGAACGGATACAAACCAAGACTGAAACTCGAACAACATCACTAATTGAACAATCATTGGAAGAATTGGAATGCTTCCCTTTGCTTTCAATCACCTGCGTATTTGATTGTAGCATATGATTTAGGAGTAAGTTAATAAGGAAATGCATTCTAAAACATTTTGCATCGCAAATAAAAGGTTTAAGGGTTACCATTCTAAATATTGTATGTGACCTGCTACTCCTTACATTCATATTTGTCTCACCAAAGTGCCTGTTAACTGAAAATATCAAAGAACAATTTTAAACTTAAATGTAGCAAGAATGTAAATTCAAACTTCAGAGAAAATTACAAGAATGTACAAGCACAAACCTTCCCCTGCTTTAATGAGATTCAACACCTGTTCAGCATTATTTACAATTTCCTCTCGCAGCCCTGCAACAAATACTCCACGCTGGCAAAAAAAGAAAAGAAAATCAGCACATTTATACTATACTTGGTACTTGCATTGTATACACGTAAATTAACCATTAAAAAAAAGATTAAAATACATATTTGACTCACATTCATTTACAAATTAACTTAAATTAGTTGACATTCATTTGCAAATTAACTTAAATTAGTTTACATTCATTTACAAATTAGACCAAGACGTGTGTGTATTTTAACAAAAAATAAAATAAAATCAAGTGGGAACTAGACAACCTCCAAACTCTCATGAATTTGCAATTTCTGATTTTCAACTGCAAGAAGGTCATTAATTTCTTCGTTGTAGATCTCCATGTACGAAACTCGTATTAGAAACTCTCGATCAGACATCTGAACAACCAAAGTGATGGAACCAAACATCAACATTGCATGAATAATCGCATAGCATAACATTTAAAATCCAAAACAACCTCGTACTACAGCACTACACCCACCGTTTCAATTCTCGTAAATATGTCTCTAACTGCCCGAGGAATCACTCCCGGGTCAGTTTCGGAACCGTTCATGGTGAAAGTCTTCCCACTACTAGTCTGCCCGTACGCAAATGCAGTTCCTGAACATATAACACAATCTCAATCTCAATATATTTACATTTATATTTAGAAATTACAAATAATATTAATTAAAGATTAACGTACTTTTTAATTTGAAAAATATTTTAACACTCAAAACATATGATTAAAAAGTAATGCCACTGAAGCATGCATAGATCTGAATACTCAGCACTGTTTAGTTAGTTAGTTAGTTACTACTTGAGCTAAGCTAATACTAAGTGTATCATTTATAATTATAATTAAAATAATAATAACAATGCATAGATGCAAGAAAGCGAAAGAATTTGAATTTGAATACCGTTGAAGCCGTCGAGCGCGGCATGAATGATATCGTTGGTGAGGTGGTGGTAGACACTGGCATTGCTACTACTTTCGTCGAATATACGATCTGAAAATTAACAGTGAAAATTTGAAAAGTAATTCAAAAAAAAAAAAATGCATGAGAAATGGATGAAGATGATGTACCGAAAGCGTAAGACGAGGAAGAGAGTGGAGTGCCATGGATCTTGTGAAGAGAGATGCGGTTATCTTCAACCTTCCAGAAGGTTCCGACGACAGAGTCTTCGGAAACTGGAGGGCGAAGTCGAACCGCGACACAGATCTTCTCCATTTCCTGATTTTGCGCCAGAGCGGGCTCTGCTTCAACCCTTTTTCTTTTTTTGCTGAATTTGAATTTCTCTCAACATTGACGGAAATGCCCTTGTGGATCTTGGCCCAACCGTTTAATTCAATTTTCTGGGCCGTAACTCATGGGCCAGAAATGCACGTGTTCTGCTTCAAGACCGAAGAAAGAAACCCGATCTCTGCTCCACCTTTTGTCTTAATAGTCTGTTGTCATTTTAACTTGGAGACTAACGTTTCTTAGAACTAAAAGTGTCACTTCCATTTTAAATATAAAACAAACCAAGTTATCAGTAGTTGCATGAGCTCCATCATTTATCACCCTTCTTTTTTCCTTTTTTCTTTTTAATTTCTCTTCATTAAAATCTATAATTTCATGCTTTTTTATAACCAATGCTCATTAACAAATTAATATTCATAAAATAAATATTTTAGCTAGAATATGAATACTTTATTATATTTTAATTTATAACGTTATAATATCATTAATAATGAAAGAAAAAAAATATAATAAAATACTTGTATATTAATTAAAACATGTATTTTTAAATATAAAAATTACTTTATAGATCAGTTTTATTTTTATAACACATTTGATCTTTTACTAGTGAAATTTTTAATTTATTTTATATTCATATATAATATATTTTTATGATGTATAAATTTTTATAAAATCGTTGTAAGAAGACTTTATCATTAATAAAAAAACTTCACTATATTTTAAATATAAAACTACATTAATAACAATATATATATATATATAAGTTACCACTTAAATATAAAGAGTTAACTTTATTTCATGATTCTTATTTTTTTTTTACCATAATATAAATAAGCAATTTTTACAAGATCAACTCAAAACTTCGGAATTGATCTGTGTAGTACTTTTTTATTTGTTATAAAATATGTATACATATGTAATTTTGTTTCAATGATAATATATCTGTTTATGAATATATCTATTTGCTAAATCAATAAAAAATTATGTGTATAAATATTATGATCTTTTATGATAAATAATAAATTTTAACTTGAATATATATTTTTTAGTCATTTTAAAATTTACAATTTTTATGTGGTATATTATTCTTAATTATTTTGAAAAAATGTTAAAAATATTAATTTTTAAAATATGTATTTTATTTTAAATTAATATTTATTTACAATTTAGTTTTTGTAATTAAAAAATGCAAGTAATTTTTACATAAATATCTTATTATATTTTTACAATTCAAGTATTATAACATTGAAGATAAAAATATAATAAAATATTTATATAAAAAATAAAATATAAATTATAAATTATAAAAATTAAATTTGAATATGAATATTTAATATAAAAATTAATTTATATTTTGACCGAGATTGTGTATGTGACAAAATTTTGGTGGAACTATCATTTATCAAAACTATGGAGTTTTGGGAGGTGGGACATGAAAGGACTGTGGAATCTTAATGCTTGCAAAATGATTGATTGATCTTGAATTCATATTTGATTGACATGAGTTGGCGACTGATAAATAAGATGAGCCCAGTAGGTAGGATATGAAGCAAGGATACGACGAGAAGAAGATTGAAATAAAAAGAAAAAAATTTATAAAAAATGAAATACAAAAATACTATTTAAATAAATAGAAATAAGATTTACACACGTACCAAAAAAAAAGTAATTTGTATTCCAACTTTTCTTAATTGTATATGTAACTATAGTATTTTTACTACATTGTATCTTAACCAGTGATGTGACTGTAATAACTAAATTAATTTATAAAGAAAAAATATGAATAATTGTTAAGACATTTAAAAATACTAGTTGATGTTAATCATCTTAGTGACTAGATCGAGTGTTTTATATAACAAAATCCAAACATAAATTTTGGTTGAAAAAAATATATCAATAATGCATTAACCAGCCTCATTTTTGTTAAAAATGTTATTAATATTTAATTTATTTAACTAATTAGTAATTTATGTGAATATTTTATTTTAATTTTTTATTTGATTATAAATAACTATAAATTAAAGTTCATTCATAAAAATTATACATACAAAGTTAATGCGAACATTGCTTTCATTATAATTTTCTATAACTCATAATCTACAATCTATCCACATATATATATTTTGACTTTATATTAGCTTTTTTTTCACATTCAAATATTATTAAATTAAAATAAAATTTGAATAAAAAGTAAAATTATATTACACAACTTTTAAAATTTAATAATTTTAAAAGAGTATGCACTTTATTATGATAATTAAACTTTATTATATCAAATAAAATAAAAAAATAATTTTTTTTAAAATTATAAAAATTTTAAGGTTAAATAAAAAATTAAACATTAAATGTAAAAATATTATGTGATGAAAGATAACAATCTTAATTAGAATACTTTAACTTAATGTTATACAATTCTTCACTTTTTGAATTGAAAGGAAATGCAATTTTCTTAAATTTATTTTAAAATTACCAAAAGGAACTTTATATGTACGTTATATTTAGGTATGGTACGATTTTAATATTTTATACTTATATTTTAAAATTTTGGATTAAATAATTTTTATACTATTCTAATTTTTTTTATTTCATATTAATTTGCTTACCATGATAAGGAAAAAAAAACTCTTAAAAAATGCATTATTTGAAAAAAAATTAAAAATTATTGAAAAGTTTTTACTCAAAGGTTTTATATAAAGTTGATTAAGTTGAATTATAAAAAATGATCATACGAACAACGATTGCTCCATGATAAGTTCTCTAAATAGTATGTAGTATATCGTGGAAATATGAACATGAACGAACAATTAACAGATCGTAAATAGTCTTGTCTTATCCATTAGAAAGAGGGGTTACAGCGCAAATAAATAATGCACAATCATGCATTGATTGATATCAGATATGGTTGTGTTGATTATCCTTTTTCTAGAAATAAAGTTATCGTATTATCTCATGCGCGCGTCCAATCTGCGTTTCTAGGTTAAAAGATGACAGCTATTTCTTTAGTCTTTCCAACAAAACAAACATTTCTGGTAAGTTCTTAGAAGTTGCTTATGAAGAGGGGAAAAATAGAAGGCAACTTCGAAACATTGAAAAAAAAAAAAACCGATGGTCAATAAGTATGAAAAAAAAATCCCTTACAAGATAATAGTGTTTTTTTTTCGTAATTAACAAGATAATGATGTTGAATTCATTTATTTTGAGCTTAAAATAACTAAAAAAAAATTTAAAATATAAACATTTTCATGAAATAATCTAACACGTGCATGCATATAGTTAACTGGTTTTGTATGATTTTTCATTTTATTTTATTACGTTTCCTTATGCTTTTATAATTTATCGAGAATGATTCTTTGTGGATTTCATGGGGGCTACAAATCTGAATTTCAAATCCATTCCTTGCATTTGGATAAAAGAACAACCATTCATCTAAAAGTGATTGTAACTTTGCGAGTTGGACTTTACTTGACTTCACTGTGCTTGTCCATCTTTATTTATCTAGTCAATGATTGATATTAGGAAACAAGAATATAATATTTAAAAAATGTATGTATTATACGTTTAAGGAGGGTTTTTCTATTTTGTTTTTTGTTTGGGTGGGTAGGTGTCTTTAAGATATTCTTACTACTATAAAGATTTGAAAGAACAGTTCTCATTACATATGCTGTTTGTTTCAGTAAAATAATTTTCATTAAATTATAGGATTTTTTTTTTCTTTTTTTGGGTTCAAATTTGCGTTTAGGAAAAATCAAATTTATTTGCAGATAATCTTAACAAGACTCGTCAACACATGTTTAATCAGCATAAACGATTCCCTTTTAGAATAAGTTATTTTTACTTTTCACGATATGCACTATTTTCGTGGCTTTTACTTGTTAATTAAGTTGAAATTAAAGTGGAGCCACCAAATATTTTTAATTCACTTATATTAAGTTCACACAATATCTTTCAATCTTTATTTTCTTTTTGGTACATTACAACGCTTTCCATTTTAATATTGATTAATGAATAGAGCAAGAAGGCTAGAACGTACTAGATTATATCTGAGTGGCTTGGATTAGATATACATAATTCATCTGATATATAACATACAAATATTTCTAATTGAGAATATTAATTAATTATTATTATTTTTTTGCATTTTAGACACCATGTGTCATTTATTTTTCTTGGAAAGTATCTAATAATTATGTGCTAAATGATGCGTTATAGGATCTATTTTAATTTTTATTTTATTCCAATAAATTTAAAATAAGCAGCATTAAAAATAATGTCCAAAATCAATTGTTTGAAATTCAGATGCTAAAATATATTTATAAAAATATTTTTAAAATTTTTTGTGGCTCACTTTTATATATATTGGGAGATGGTAATCTTTAGTCCGAGGATCTTTCTTGTATTGCTTACAATAATTTTTTAGAAAAACAAAATTGTTTGGGATAAAGTTATAAAAAAATAATAATTGAATAAATATTTTATTTGGTTTTCCAAAATTACACATAACATATTAGTCTTTTAAAAGAATGTTCATCAAATTAATCTTTTAAAAATTATTTCTAAAACCACTCTTGTCATCAAAGTACTCTTATCACTAAATTAATCTATCAAAGATTGAATTTTTCATTAAATTAGTCTCTTGACATTTTAAAACATAAGACTAAAATAAAAAAAAAATTGGTAAAAAATTAAATGATAATTTATATAATACATTATAAATTAAAAAGATATTTTATATATTATTACGTTTTTATATATTCTTATGTGAAATAATTATTACTATTAATTTTATATGTATCGATAGATAAATAAAGATAATAATTTATTTTAAAAAAATATAAATATTTTTAAATTTTTAAAATATTAGACGAATCACTGACAATTGAAAAAATATATAATATTCTTTCAAATTTATAATTACAGTAACAAATATTTAGTAAATTTAATGATATATTTAACTTTTTGAGATTAATTTAATAATTTTTTTTATATATAAACTAAAGTGAAAGTAAAAATATATATTTTTAGTTTTAGTAACTAAACTTTTGGACGATGACAATGCTCCCTTTTAAGGTAAATAAAATATTCTTGACTAAAAATATATTTTAAAAATTTATTTATTCTACTTTAGAGAGACGAGTAAAACTCAAATTTCTAATTTATAATTCTACTTTACAAAATTTGACTAACCTCTTGAAGTTAACAAAAACAATCTATCAATTAGATTAATTTAATAACTAATTTTGTCATCAAGTAATATGATGATACATGTATCTTTAAAGAATCATTTAAGAACTAATAAAGTTATATTTTCATTGAAATTCTTGTAACTTTTATTCAAAGAGCATTTGAACCGTCCTAGTCAATGGTTTACCAAACAACCTGAGCTACTATTGTCACGGATGAATTCAGCCCTCCTTGAGCATTGAACCTTCAAGGAAGCTAGAATTGAGCCAAGTAGCACGATGAACAGGCAGCATCACACTTTACACAAGACATATTAAATATTCATTTATAGCATTAATAAAGTGCGTCTATGATATTCTAAATATCTATTATCGTATTTTTTTTAAATTATTAATAATAAAAGTACAATAATTAAGTCTTATATCATTCATTAAGATTCTTTTGTGTCTCTCTCAATTCTTTTTTATCAACCTACAAGTCATGAAATTCATCTTTCTTTTTTAATATTTTCAAAAAATTTATTTATATAAAACAAATCTATCTTAAAATTATTTTTAATAATATTTTCTATTCTAAATGTTATTTCGGTATTTTTATATATATGATCATTTTTTATTTTATCATCTTTTGTATTATTACTTATTCACTTAAAATAAAATTATTTTATATAAAATATTTCTTAAATGATAGTGACAATGAACATGTAAGAGTGATCATAAACACTTTTCAATATCATAAACTATAGATCACATGGTCTCTAAAAAATTGAGTTAACCCTGTGAGGATAAGGATATGTGTGTTATGCTTTCTGAACTGTCATTCAGCTAGGATCGTTGCTAATTGGAACGTCATAGTCCTTTTACAGTGCACATCCTGCCGTGATATATCCTATAGCATATAAGAGCTTGAACTCAAACCACAAATTCAACAAAGGACAGAACATTATTGTTACATAGTACGAAATTTTCCATATACAAATTCATCGATCGATATGGTTTGCATGTACAAATACTAATAAAGAATAAAAGATATGTAGAATTAGTAGGTATCTTGAAGTTTAGGTCGTGATCTTTATTTTGTGTGATGCAAGTTTGCAAGGATCGGATAAGGGTAAGCATTAATGGAGCTAGCACCCCTTACATTTTACTATTATAATAAAATTTATCTTTGACAGAAATGAGTTCGTTAGTGATCATTTATATATTCTTCAATGATGATGAAAAGAAACCTTTTGGGAAAATTATATTTACGAATAAAAAGTGAATTGCCCATATGTATGCTTTTTTATATAGATTTTGGAAAGCCGGCATGCAGCATGATGATAAGCTTCATTTGGGAAGGGATTTGTGGTTGAAATTCGTAGAACATAGTCTTGCTTAAGGAATATTGTAGAGGATGTCTGTATCCTGCTTTAGAAGGATAGGGATGCATCTTCGACGAATGTGCAACGTGGAGGGAAATTAATGTGCAGATTTTTGTCCCCTTTATTATCTATTATAACTTGTGCCCATGCAGTCCAAAACCTCCCAAAGTTCTTTGATGTGATTTTCCTTTTTCTCTCTTCTTCATTAAAATAATAATAATAATAAATTTCACAAAAACATGAAACATATGCAACTCTCTGCATTCTCAATACCAATATCTGCACGCACTACACAATGGATGCGAATACTGCCAAAGGACTTCTGGTTTAGTTTATGTAAGTTAAATGTGATGAATATTTTGCATAAGAGAAATGATAGAAACAAAAAATAAATATATATATATATAACAATTGAATTATTTATTTTTATTTTAGTAATTAATTGATGAAATTTTAAATTATAAAAATTATTATTATAGATAAAAACAAGTCAGGCCACTTGACAGGGATTTATGACCTGATTTAGTTTAGGTTTGACTTTTTTAAAAAACAAATAAATTTTAAACTTTTTTTTAAGGTCGATTTAAGTAAACAAGTCAAGTCTGAGCTGTTTACAAAATCTATTAAATCTAACATGTCAGCCCTGTATATATATAATTTAAAAATAAAGCTGTTAAAACATGTTTAAATAATAAATTTATTTAATAATAAATTTTCTTATATTCTTAATTTAATTATTATTAATATATTACGTTATAATTCTTTTTATTTATAATAAATAGAATTTATTTAAATATGAATTATATTTTATTCAAAAATAAAAATTTATAAAAAAATGATAAGAAAATAAAATAAAAATATAATATAATATATATATATATATATAATAGGATCATGTAACAAATAATATAAATAATATAATTTTAAATAAATTATATATAGTAATATATATTTTTATAACTTGTCACTTATTTTAATATTTTTTGTATAAATTTTTTAGGTACGGTACTCATAAAAAAATGTTAGCATACCATAGCACACACCTAAATATAAATATATAGAATTTTAAATAATTATTTTTAATAAATTTAACATATATGTAGATAGATTTTTTATTAAAAAAATATAATTATTAACATACATTTGAAATTTAATAATTTATAAATATTTACATAAATAAAAAATATATATAAAAAAAATTAAATTATTAGTTAATTTATCAATTTATATATAATATATAAGTATATGTTTTAATTTATTGTATTAGTAATATTTTTTTTATATTACATTAACGTTATAGTGTAATTAATTTTACATGTATTTGTTAATTTAGAAAACAAATTAATGTTAAATATTTTATAATTATTTTATTTTTTTAATTTAATAGTTATTATTATTGTCATTATATATATATATATATATATATATATTGCATTGAGTTTAAATTTATTTATTTTTTAAAACATAATAATTTTTTTAGCTAATTTAACAAATTGTGTAAATGTTATTTTTTGTGATCAATATTATGTGTTCACTATGACTTTATTTATTGAATATAAAATATCTTTAAACAAACAAAATATGATCTTAAAAAAAATTAAAATCTTTAATACTTTAATAGTTTTTCAAAAATAAATCAAGAAAAATATAAATATAAATTTTTTAATATGAAACATTTATAATTATGCTCAAATAATATTTTAAAAATTATTTATAAAATTATATAAAAATTATTATAATTATTTAATAATTATCAATAACACATATAAAAATTAAAAAAATATGTAAACTAATTTGATAATAAAATATTTATATTTTCATTAATATTAAGATATTTTTTTGTAACAAGCTTTGTTAATAGGCTTCAGGCTACCTAAATAAATCAGGTCAGGCTGAAAATAAAACATTTAACAAGTAACAAGTTAAGTTTAAACCTAAAATTATGTTACAAGTCGGGTCTATTTAGAGTAAAATTTTGTTAGACTTAACCTATTTTTATCCCTAATTATTGTAAATTTAATAAATATCGTTAATCTAATAATTGATCAGTTGATGAAAATTATTATATATAAAAAGGTTAATATGTTACATAAGTTTAACTATATCTATTGTCAGCATATAAGTAAATTCATGATAATATCTTTTAATCTTGATATAAATTTGTAAATATTTTCTTTAGAGATTACATGTCAGGTACCTACTTATATATAAACTATAGTTACATATTTGAACTAAATTTTAAAAAGATGACTTTGATGGAAAATTGTGAAAAAATAAACTAATCAAATAGAACCAAACAAAGATTGCATGTAAAAGCATGAGATAAACTAAAACTTACATAAATTTACAATTCAGGAAGTGTTAGGTAACTAAGAAAGAACTTAAAATGGTAAGAAATTAAAGTAAAATGTTTAAGTGAAAAAAAATAGAAAGTTAATTAAAAAAAATGTGAAAGAAAATGGTTATAAAAAGAAAGTCCAAAAGGAGAATGTATTATCAAAGAATTATGTTTAATAAAAGGATTATATATAATATTAAATTAATTTCTCTTATTCTCTCTCAGATATATCTTTTTTTTTATTTTGAATTTTTCTTCTTATTCTATTAAATTTCTATTGATGGACCATAGAATCTATTAAAGAGTTTGATTCAATTGTTGTTTTATTATTGTTCTATACTTACAAAACTCATAATAGTATTTGTTCATTTTATACTTTCCATTCTAATTCATTATTTTACGAGTGTTTTCATCTAATGCCGACCTAAAGCTCAAGTAGCTAAGGCAAAAATATTTTTTTTAATACTACTATATTTTAAAAATTTAAAATTTTATTTAAAAATAATTTTTAATTAAAATAGTCTAAATGATTTAGTACTACAAGTAATATTTAATGAATAATAACTTTCAATCAACAAGTAATAATTTTTTTTAGTTTATTATTTTTAAAAAAGAGAATAGTTGAATAACAAAAAAATTGAACAAATTTTGTCTCTTATTTAGTTCTTACATCTATCTTCTTTCTTCCTTTGACTACTTTCTACTCATTATGATTTGATTAAATTTTGCTTTAATTTGACATTTAATTTGAGTACTATTAGCTAATACCTAATTATTATTTTTTCTCATCTCTTATCATTGTGTCACTTTGTATTTCTATTTGGAATAGTGGAGGGAGCTAGTTTATTGTTAGTGCCAACATTTGATTTGTTCCTTCTAAGTATGTTAGTACAAGGTAAAATCATAAAAGCCAAAATTTAAAAAATTTTCATTTGTTGATGCATTTTATTTGACTGTTCCATGATAGATTTGTTTAAATTGAAGCAAAATGAGTTAGTATCTTCTTATTATTTTCAATTTTTGTCTCTTTCTAATTACTCTTTTGAATTAATTACATAAGTTTTACCTAATTGCTTTTTGAGTAGATTGTATATTGAAATCCAAAGAGATGTTGCTCAATCACTTCCTCCATTGTTGCATGTTGTAGCCTTAGCAAAATTGTATGAGGCTCATTATACTCCTATTACAAAACCACATAATTATGTTATTAGTAACATATATTTTTCAATTTTAACTTTCACTCATGTTCCTCTAATACTAAGCCCTTGCTGCCTCTGTTATTATCTACTTTATTTATTCCTCCACTGAAGACTAATTCTATTAAAGAAGTAAGTCCTACTGAGATGTAACTCTGTAAAAAGAAGAGTCTTTGTTACTTATATGATGAGGAGTTCACTTTTAATCACAAACGTCCTAATAGACAATATCTTTTTTTACAAACTAAAAAGGAGGAAGTCAATGATATTGGTTAGGAAGCAAACAAGATTGCTCAACCCGAGACTCCTATTGTCCTTGATGATTATCATCTTTCTTTAAATGCTTTGAAGGGAGGAATAGGTGTTGAATTCTTAACTTATATTAATTTTTTACTTGTGATAGTTTTGATTAATAAGGGAAGCTTTGCTAAGTTTTTGCAATCAAGAGTAGCTAAATTTCTAAATTTACCTATAGAATCAGCTCCTATGTTCAAGATAATGGTGGGAAATGAGACTATATGATTGCTGAGGAATTGATTAAGCAACTTATAATACAAGCTTAGGGAAACATTTTCCAGTTGCTTGTCTATTTGCTACTCATATCTAAGGCTTATCTAATCTTAGGTGCAAGCTAGTTGAAAACAATTAGGCCACATTTGGTTAACTATGAAGCTTTTTAGTTAAAGTTTTTACATGCTAAGAAATTAGCAATACTATAGGGAGAGATTGAAAATACTCCTTCACAAATGCAATTACATTACATTTGCAAAATAGTTCAAACTAATTTGATTGCTTAGATGTTTAGTATGCACTTGGTTGATTTACATGCACCATAACTGCCAACATTTGAGCTTAACACAGATGTAGAGCCAAAGTTAGCCTTATTGCTCCATACATATAGTTCTGTTCTCCTAATACCTTACTACCTCCATAAGTCCAAGATCATTCAATTCCTTTGATAGAAGACTCTTTATCGATCAAAGTCAAGACGTATTATTATTCGTATAGTAAAGAAGAGTAGATTGAGAAATTTGTTGCTCATATGATTTAAGGCAAAATTATTCAATTAAGTACGAGTCTTTTTTCTTCTATTATTTTAGTTAAAAAGAAGGATGAGTTTTGGCATGTTTGCATAGATTATAGGACTTTGAGTGCTATTACAATTAAAGATAGTTTCCTTATTCCCACAGTGGATGAGTGAATTGATGAGTTTTTTCGTGCATATTTTTTTTTCTAAATTGAATTTACTTTTGGGATATCAAATTTTATTAAATCGAGCTGATGAACATGAGACAACTTTTGGTACCCATTATGAATGGTTGGTTATGTCATTTGAGTTGACAAATATATTAGTCACCTTTCAAAATATAATGAATGATATTTTTTATAACATGTTAATGAAATTTGTTTTGATGTTCTTTGATGACATATTAATATATAGTGCTACTTGGAAGGAACATTTGTATCATCTCGAATTAGTTCTTAGAATTTTGCAGCAATATTAGTTATATGCCCAATTTTCTAAATGTTCCTTTGGGGTTTAAAAGATTGAGTATTTGGGTCATACTCTTTCTTAAGCAGGAGTAGTCATGATTTTTGATAAGCTTAAAGATGTTCAAGCTTGGTCTCAACCTCAAAATATCAAGCAATTGCATAGTTTCTTAGGCCTTACTAGGTATTATCATCAATTTATGAAAGAATATGCTCAAATACCTCTACTTTTGATTGAGTTGCTTAAGATGGATTCATTCTTTTGAACTAAGGCCGGCACTGCAACTTATATCAAACTTAAGGTAGCTATGACATCAACTCTTATGTTGGTGATTTATAATTTTTAAGAACTTTTTGTGTTTAAAACTGATGCTTAGGTTTAAGTGTTAGGGCTATTTTAAGTTAAAACAATCATCGAATCACTTATTTCTTAAAGAAATTGTCTTCTAGGATGCAAAAGTTGTTTGCCTATACTTAGTGAGTTTTATGTCATCACTGAGGTACTTACTAATTTCATCATTATTTACTTGGTCACAATTTTGTAATTAAGACAGATTAATGGAGCCTTAAGGATTTATTAGAACAAAAATTATGAACTTCTAAACAACAACAATAGCTGCCTAAGATTCTAAGATTTGATTTTACCATTCAATGCAAGCCTAGTAAGGAAAATATTTTTGTTGATACACTTTCTTGTAGTTTTATGTTGGCTTAAACATAACCTAAAAATTGTTGGTTAAAAAAAGTTAGTAATTTTAGTTAAGAAAGATGTTAAGTTGAAAAAGTTGTATGTTCAATGTGACGCTAAAAGTTTACATGGCAAAGACTATACAATAAGGAATAGAGTATTATTATGGAAAGAAAATGTTATGCTTCCTTATAATGAAGAGTTGATTAATCAAATTTTAAATGAATTTCATTGTTCTAAATTGGATGGTTATGCAAGCATTACCAAAACCTCCATACATTTGTTCTCAGTTCTATTGGTCATAAATGCATAAGGATATTAGGCAATTTGCAGGTGAATGCACAATGTATCAACAAACTAAGATGGATTATGCATTACCTTCACAGATATTGGAACTCTTGCCCATTTCACAACATGTGTGTGATGACATTGCCATAAACTTTATCACACAATTGCCTCCTTCTCATGAGTATTCTACCATCATGGTGGTAGTAAACATGTTGTCTAAATTTGGACACTTCATTCCTTTAAAGATATATTTTAGTAGCAAAATAATGGTTGAAGTTTTTGTTAGTAACATAGTGGTATTCTTAATTCTATAGTTTCAAATCGTGATAAAGTTTTTGAGTTTCTTTAATCAATACTTCATTTAAGCATAAGGTACTACTCTAAGTATGGATTTTTTTTATCACCCACAAACTGATGGACAAACCAAAACCTTGAATATGACCTTAGAGATGTATCTCTATTGCTTGGTATTCAATGTTACCTTGGACTTAATTTTAGTATAATTCTTCTATATATCATAGCCTTGGTATGTATCATTTTAAAGCTTTATATGGTTGAGATCCACCCTTTGTGGTGCGCTATGAGGTCTATTTTAAAGATCCTATTACTATCTAGGAGGTTCTACGACATGAAATGAGTTGCTATAACAATTGAAAGCTAATTTATTAAATGCTAAAAATTATATGAAATAGTTGGAGGACAAAAGAACAAGACATTTGCATTTAAAAGTGGGTGACTTAGCATTGGTGAAGCTCCAAGCTTATAGACAATATTTCGTGGTGTTGTGCAAAAACTAGAAGTTGAGTTTGTGCTACTTTGGTCTAATTTTGGTTTTGGCATGCACAGGATCAATAGCCTATAAGTTTCAACTACTTGACATTAGTTGTATTCATCCTCTCTTTCACATTTTCTTATTGAATAAGTTTTTAAAATATTATCTCATCTTCATATTCCATTACCTCTTACCACAAACAAGTTTGGTCCCAATGTTCAACTATTTAAGGCTTTAACTTATTGTACTATCATCTATCATTCGCAACAAATGCAACAAGTTCTCATTCAATGAGAGCAAATTGATCTTGAAGAAGCCATTTGAGAATATTATACTATTATTCAAGAATCTTATTCTCACTCCAACCTTAAGGACAATGTTGTTTTTATGGAAAGAGTATTATAACATGCAACCAATAAAGAACTTTAGACAGTAAAAAATTAAACTAAAATGCAGACGTGAAAAAAGACAAAATGTTTGTTATGCAAGATATTCATGTGACAAGCAATCCATAACAAACAATTGCAAGAGTCTAAAGGAAAATGTATTATTGAAGGATTATGTTCAGTAAGAGGATTATATGTGATATGTAAATTTTCTCTATTTTTGTTTTTTAGATATTTCTTTCTTCTTATTTTAAATTATTCTTTTTATTCTATCATTTGTCTATTGATTAACCATTAAGCATATTGAAATCCTAGTTAATTGATTATAGTCTATTTAATTCAATTTCTATTTCGACCGAGTTTTGTTGGGCATCCATGTCACAGAACCTTTCTTCTAGCCAAGAATCCCATTATACTATTGATAAATACTTACAAAACTCATAGAATTCGTTCATTTTATATTTTTATACTAATTTACTATTTTAATTTGACTCCTTCAAATTGCTGTATCAAGTAATTATTCAAAATTTATGTTCTAAAATGTAATTCAAAATTAAACTTATTGGGATGTTCAAAATTCAATTCTTCAATAAATTAACTATTTTTTCATTTAAAATTTTAATTTATTAAAAATCTTGTCGTTGGAACAAATAATAGATTTAATAACTTAAACAAATATCATAATCATTAATCTTTATCTCAAAATGTTTTTTGCGTTTATTAATGCATGAAATGAACGATGTGCATTGAATAATTTGAAAAATGCAACTTGCAAAGAACCATATATAGATGCGTAAGTGTGTTTAATTGTTAAAATTTTATTTGAACATTAATTTGAAAGTTATTTTAACAATACCTCATCTTTTATTTTTAGGTAAAGTAATTCCATCACTCGTGATTAACATATTTGTTCACATGTGTAGGTCCTCCATGACCTCATTACCGAAATTTTAGCCACACGTCTTTTTTCCTTTTTTACTCACTTTATTTTAGAAAGCCATGTTTATTTTATTTTATTTTCTTTTGATGGGGGACCGGGGCAGAAGGCATCAACCAAATATCTTTGTCCACATCACAAGTCATAGTCAATTCAATATAGTTGACGATTATCCAAAAGACACAAAAAAAGACGAAACAACATAGCATTCCTTGCTTGGGCCATAGCTAGCGTATTTACATGAAATTGTGATTGGCACAAACAATATATTCCATGAAGATACCGATCGAGACTCAAATAATTGTTACAATGCTCACCAGCTCTCCTTTATAGCTCCATCATCACTCACTAATCTTTTACAATTTAATTACAAAAGCTACCAAAAGACAAAAGTGGCAACATGCACCACCAAAAAGTAGACACCCCCCAAATCTCTACCTTCTGCTTCCAACAACGTGGGTTTCTCAAAACCACCACATGCATATTTTCTCCTCTTCTAATAGAAGAGAAAATAAATCATAAACTTAAAAAAAAAAAAAAGCTTGAAATTAGAGCTAGTTTCTATTTCCTAGCTTTAACTTTCCCAACATGCACCCAACCCAATTTCAATGGTTCAATATAAGGAGAGGGGAGATAATAATATTCACCATTCAGAACTTAAAAATTTATTTATTATATATACTGTAGGTAGTAAACTAAACGACGTCGTACGTGCTCAATGCGATATCCATATACACATAATCTCTTTGTTGTTGTTGTTGTTACGGTTTAGTTATAAACGACACTAATCTATTGTAGCACGGTGCCTAAAATTTGATATAGATCGGAGAGTTTAGACCCGAGGGTAACGGATTCGCATCTTAAGCGTTCATTCTCCACAGCTAGTAAAAGATTGTTGTGCATGGTGACGCATAACCGGTTTTTTAATTCTCGGTTTTCAATTCTCAACCGGTTCACTTGGTTCGTGAGGTTCTCCAAATGACGCTTCTTTCTCCAACGGGACCGCCTCGCTGATTCTCGGTTCGATTGCATTCGCCTAAGCTTTCTCTCGTGCGTCGAGTAAACCGCTCGGTTCGATCCCTGTGAACCGGATCCCGGACTGGCCGGTTCAACCGGTTGGTTAATGAAGGACAACAGCTCCTCTATATCACTTGGAGTGAACGGGGTTTCGAGAAACGGAAAACATGAGGACTGAACCGCTTCCTCTTCGTGGAAGAACATTGCTGAAGCCGCAATTATCGAAGGAATAATGAAAGAAAAAAAACCGGAATGTTCAAAAGAATGAACCGGAGGGAGGAAAGGAGGGGAAAAGGGAAGAACCGAAGCGCAGGGAACGAGAATTTAAAGGGTGAAAAAGGATGCACACAGCAACACGTGGGACCCACCGTAGCAAAAGATGTTGGAAAGCTAAGTGCGCATTTGTCCAAAGAAAATAAAAAGGAAAAGTTGGTTTCAGATGTACGTATGGGGGGTTGTCTTTCTTTTAGCCAAAAACATAAACTATTATTCAATCCAAAAATTGTTACAATTTTTTTTTATTATTTTAGCTTATAATTTTTTTAATTATGAAAATAATATAGATTTTTAAAATATGAATTTTTTTTAATGGTGTCATTTTTAAATGAGTAAAAAAAATTGTAGACAGAAATAGTAAGAAGATGTAACATTTATTTTATTCAAATGGATGCACACTTTAATGTATCTGGTGGTGGGGGTTCATTAGAGGATGATGAGCTTTTTTCTGGGTTATGGTAAAATAATGGGGTCCTCTATGAAGATTGGCTTTAGCTTAATGACGAAGGATCAATCAAAAACACAGTGCAACAAATTAGATTAGAAAGTTACCGGACACCGCCACTTAATAGTGTGCGCCGAAGTCATTTTGGACACGCACATGGAAGGTGAAAAAGGCAGTGAAAGTTGCCTTCATGAATATTATAGAAAATATATTATTGTGGTTAAGGTGGACGAATGAATGTTTAGTACGTGAAAAATCATGGCCACATAAGCCCACATAGCTATTATGGTTGTGGCTATGAATTGGCTCTTTTCCTCTTCCACCCCCATGCACCCACGTCGTCAATCTAAGGCTTTAATCACTTTAAACGTTCCCACAACATCAAATTTATAAAAATACATATGAAGATTTTTTGTATATAGTCGCATGACGCACAATGTAGCATTTGTCATGATTAAAGTAAGGGTTAGCTTCCACGTACGTATGTATCAATTATCTAAATGGCTCTAGATGAATGCCTTGAGAACATAGAGGAAAGAAATAAAAACAAATATACACAATGTTACAAAAGTATTATAGAAATTTTTAGTGTTGTTATCTAACTAAAATTAAAGTATCATCTCAATATAATTCAGATTAAGTGGGTATACGGAGAAGGAAATATAAAAAGCAGTGAACAAAGTGATCTATAATAAAACTGTTCTTCACATGGAGAAAATTATGGAGCCGATATAGGTCAGATCTTGGCTACGGATAATAAAGAAGAGCTGTGCCCATGGAAATTTTGAATGGGTTACAAATCTTATTCTTTGCTTAATTAAATTACTATCTATATGTTTGGAATAAATGAGTGTTTTTTTTTTAAATGTTTACTTCAATATTTTTAATTCCTGTTGGTTGCAGCTTTTCAATTGCGTGATGATCTATACAACAGTTTCTTTGAGGAGAATTACGGTTTAAGCTTCAGGTGTTTAACTGCTGTTAGCTATGTCTGATTAGATTCTATTGTTACTGCAGACAGTGAGGGTGGTCTTCACAGTTTGATTGTTCACGTGTGGCGCTTTTTATTAGTTACTAAGTCATGTTGCTATTGCCAACATAAGAAACGCTTATTATTAGTGCTGTTATTAAGTGGTCATAGGCTTACAGGGCTGTTCATATTATGATACTTTTATGGTGAGGATTTGGTATGTTGTTATTAGATGACATTGACATTTGTTTTATGGTGATTATATATTATATATAACAACACTGCTTAACGGGTCTGAATATCCTTATACCCAATCTTAGTAATATTTCAATTTGTGTGTATAAAAAAGAAGTGAATTTCGTGTGATAACAAGTTACCATAAACCCTTTAACTGACTAGAAATTATATTCATGCACAAATATATTCAATAGTTCATAGAGAGATAAAAAAAAAAAAAAACAAATACAAATGATATAGTTAATGTAATGGAAAAAAGATTAAAAAAAATGTATAGCTAGATTGATTTTGTGCCTATCATTTTTACTGGAAAAATTAATGTTTGTTGAACAATTTTTAAAAGTTTTTTTTTTTTTTTTGCAAATGTAATATATATATATATATATATATATATATATATATATATATGATTATTTTTACTTTGACGCGATGATTTTACTCATATATTCGAAGTATCTATTACATTCTTCAAGAATATGATTACTTTATCTACTAATATAATAATTTTTGTTCCATTAAAGTGAAACATTTTCTGGTGTCCTCCTCTTGTAAAATACGTGTATATGAAAAGATAGTATACAATGTTATAGTTTTATTATATATTTCACTAGCTAACAAACATGTGATCGAGTCCAGAGGTTGGAACGATTGATGGACATGGTTAAATGGCTATATACTCATGAGTTCAATAGTTTATTAAATAAACATATGAGAGGAATATTCTTTAAGGTAGTTTTCTTAGTTGAGCGCATTGTATATAGGTAAAGGAATCTACAGTTTTTGTTTTGGTTGGCAGTTAGTTCTCGCGAAGAATTAGCAAAATATTAAAGCATCTGTGAGTGGAGGATAACATGCGATCCCTTTTATTGGCGTTTCAGTGAAAAAGAGAGAATTTAGCAGCTGCGTCTTTTAGCAGTGCAAAGTAGTTTGCATGTGCTGCAAGTAAATTTTAATGGAAAGAGGCGTGTAGTATCATTTGGATGCCCTCTCCTTTATCCTTTGTCAAATGTATGCACGTTCTCTTGTACATGCATTAGAGTGCATGTCCCTTTAGCCTTGTTTCCTTTCATTTTACCTTCCCACACCTAATATCTTCATCATGAGGAGATGCCATGCCCACATCATCTTCTTCATTTCATGTAGTTATCAGCTAGTTCGTGATAATGGGCTTCAGTATACTAGGGCGCAATCATGATTATTATTATAAGTTAATGTCCAGCACACGAGTATCAAAGTGATGAAGAAGGTGTTCCTGTCTTGTAAACAACGAGAGAATGTCTATTATAGTTTTTTTTTTTCTATAATTATTTATAATTTCTGTTCAATTTTTTTTTATGGTTAATATGATTATAAGAGAGGGAAAAGGTATATAAAACAAAAAAAATATTTAAATAAAAGAGATAATAAACATTTATGTTTTGTTTGAAAGTTTAAAAGAAGAATTTGAAGAATAACAAAGGAAAGAAAAAAGAAAGAAAGATTAAAAAAATATCAATTTAAAAAGAACAATTTATGAAAACTTTGAAAATATTATAAAAACTTCTTTTCATATTAAAGAGGTAAACCAAAAGTTATCATTAAATAAATATTCTTTTTCCCTCCCTTCTTTCCTTAAATTAACTCTAAACGAAATTTTAGGACCATCAATAAATAGACCAAAAGTATCATTGTCCTCAAATCTTTTTTTTTTCTTCCTTTGTCCTTTCTTCTCAAATCATTACAGTTTGCAAGCAAAGAACAGCTCAGGGAAAGAGTTACGTACATGATTTGCTTAAGTATGCGAAATTAATTGGTTTATAAAAGTACAGTTATCGATTGCACTAACAGCTGGTTATAATTGGCTACGAGTTTATTATATTCATTCAGCTGTCTCTTTGTACCCATAAAAAATAATAAATTCTTTATGTACATTAAAATATTAAAGCAAATGACATTATATATATATTTTTTAATGTTTTCAATAATAAAAATAATAATAAAACAAGTTATAAATAATATTTAAATGAAAAAATATTATTTTATCAAAATTAATATATTTTCTTTAAAAAATTATTTAAAATTTTCACTTTTCAATATATATATATATATATATATATATATATATATATATCAATAATTAAAAATATTTTTATGAACATATGATATTAATTATCATTAAAACAAAATAAAAATAAAAAATTTATAATAATATTTTAAAAAATATAATTTTCTTAAAATAATTTATTATTAAAAAATGTTGATATAATGTTTTTATAAAAGTTTAAAATTATACTTTTTTAAATTTTTATTTATTTATCTTGTCCTAATACTTTTTCAATTAGAATTTGAACTACAAAAATAAAATAAAATAAACTCATATATAGAATGAGATAAATAAAATACTTTATCCTAACCACTGAACGGCTTCGAAAAGTAAAACATTCGTTCTTCTATGTAGTTGCTATTAACCATGAATATATATTTGATTTTAACCATTTAATCCTACAACAAAGTAGATAGAATGAGCAAATTATGATTCTATATAATTTAAACATACATCAAAGCTACCAATCAAGTCGTTGTAGTATAGTGGTGAGTATTCCCGCCTGTCACGCGGGTGACCCGGGTTCGATCCCCGGCAACGGCGAGTTTTACCTTTTTTATCCCCAATTTTATAACGATGCTGTTCTATTCGCTTGTTCCTTTTTCTTCTTTTTCCGTCGATTGTTATATATATTTTTGGGCCGAAATAGAAAGTAAATATGGCCCAACCCTAAGGAAGCTGGACACAGCCTTTTCTCATAAGGGTAAGGTGGGCCTTTATGATCTGTAGTCAACTCTTTGTAATGGCAAAAGCATTTGCAACTCTGATGGCTGTTAAACATTATCACAATTCGTAAACATACTCTGGATGCCATAAAGCATATGTTAACTGATAAATTTACAAAAGTGATATTTGATATATTTTTGAAAAGTATTGGGGAAGATCTTCACAACAACTAATCATTTGAATTATATCAAGAAGACTGTGATTAAGATATTTTCTTTTTGTATTTTTCGTTTGAATTGGTAGGGGTAAAAACACGCGTAGATTAAAAAAAAAGGGATAGTAGTTATTTAATTCGAATTGTTAGAATATGTATTTAATACTTGTTAAAAGAAACAAGTGAAATAAATTTTAGTTATTTATATTTCATTAGATAAAATTTCATTATTTTTATCATATGAAAGTAAATTAAATATTTTTTATTATATATAAGAGATAAAATTTGAAATCTTTATATGAAAAGGTGAAAAAGTGGTTTAAGAATTGAACATATTTCTTAATTGATGTTAACTTAAGAGTTTTACTAACTAATGCATTAATAATAATTTTGTATAAAAATATTATGTTAGAATGTATTGAAAATTATAAAAGTCAGTGTACTTTTACATTGTTTTTAATAAAATATAATTGTTTTAATTTTTAAAATTTGACGAGTAATTGATTTAAGGTGCGTGCTTAAGTTTTAAATTCAAATACTATACAAACGAAAATTGTTAGAAGAGTTAACTTTAGTATATTGTGAATATTTTTTTATTCAAGTAAATTGTCTCTAAAGAAAATATTTATGGTCTAGAACTTGATAAATTAGCAGTAAAAACAATTTGTAGGGATGAACATTTTGTTGGCCTTCACACTTTTGCATACTCTCTGTCCGACAGAAGAAAGCATTGAAAGTTTTATAATCTTTTTTTCTTGATGAAACTCATGAAATCAAATAAAGTTTTTACTAAATATAGTATCGAATAATGCATTTTAAAAGTTAGTTTAAAAAATTGTTTTCCTATTTTTTCATTTTTATCCATTCAAATAACATATTTTTCTTATCTCATTTTTCATATATTTTGTTTTTCACCATTTTAAAAGAACTTTTACTCATTTTCTATCAAATGGAAACATACAATTAAAGATGTTCCTATTTTGAGTATTTTTTCAAGCGCATCTACTTTTCTTGGACTTCGTGTCCGGTGAGTAATGGGAAAAAGTAGAAAAAAGTAAAAGAAACTGTGAATGAGGCGATGATGATGACCAAAACGACACACATCATGGACATGGGAGGGACATACACATAGACACACAACCTTTTTCAAAAGAAAAAACAAATATTTCAAAGCAACTTTAGTCCTTGCTGCCACCCATTAACTTTTGCTTAGTTTATCTCGTGATTATTCAGCCAGAGAGCATGCCCAATTTTCAATAATAACTGCTAATTGTATCTTTGGAGAATCAAAAACCAAAACTCAAACAAAGCCTTACAAACACTCATCATCACTGTGGTGATCCCAGTAATAATGTTTCCGATCAAAACATTAATGAGTCCTTAGTTATATATTTTAATAAAAAAATTATAACTAAGTTAATTTAAATACATTTTAAGTACATTTAACGATTGGTAATTAATTCTATCAAAATTAATTTGAATCAACTTTAAAATAAATGAGTCCTGAATTGAAATAAGCCTTAATTAAAAAAATTTCCACAAGTCTGATAGTTACCATCGACATTTGTAACAAGCTTAATTCAGGAAATTCAAAAGTTGAGCTATGGTTCATAAATCATAATTTCTCCATGTTCTACCTTATCTACCCATCTATGGTAATGAACCCAATGCCACAGAAAATCTTATATTCCGAGTAAACAAAGTGGGCTATCCACACAAATTATCAACCCTCCGGCAATCAACCTTGCAACAAAAAAATTTTATTTTCGCATTGCACTTAAATCACTCTTGAAAATTTGTGTATATTCAAAGGCAATGAATGAACATTGCTGTCTAATTTCATTCACGATGTTGAAATTACATTAAGCTTTAAACGCACAATTGTAAGAACTCCCCCGCATTATATTATGAAACATTTCATCATCATCATCACTTACCAAGAAAGAAAAGACGTTGACTTTCACTATTTAGTCAACAAGTAGTGCTCAAGCTCAACTCTTCTTGGCTTTAACTTTCCTTCTTCGGGTGGAATCACGTTGGCGAAGATTTCCATCATTGAGGATCAAGGGCAAGTCATCGTTGGCATCTTCTTCACCATCTTCATGAGTGGCGATGCGGATGCAACAATGTTCCAATGATGCAAAGAAAGCGGTTGTGACACCATTGATGAACCACATGGCTACCCCATCAGGCTTTCCACAACCACGAACCTTGGATTCACCACTATTTGTTGATCGGAGATTGAAGAAGCCATTGCAGCTAGAAGAGGTACTAGTGGCTGCCATGGTTTGATCAATTGAAAATGGCCACAGCCACAATATGAAAGAGCTTAAGAAGCAGGTTTTGTAACTAATGAACTCTACCTAGGTTTAGTTATAATTATATGATTTGATTATATTATATACACAAATAGAAATGAATAAAACTATGATATTAAGTTACTTTTTTTGGTTCAATTATGTTGGTACTATTAATATTTTTCAATTATAGGAATATTAAAATGAAAACAATCAATAGTGCTACTTGATAATGATGGGGCTTCAAGTCACGGGAAGGGCCCAGTAATAATGGTCTCAGTATATATTGCTTGTAAAAGTAATATTTATACAAAGCACATGCATGCACCATTTTTACTAGGACCGAATTAAAAAGAAAAAAGAAAAACCTTTTGTTTCACAAAGGGAAAAGAAAAAAAAAGTGTGAATTGGTAATGTACCGGAAAGAGTGTTTATATAGACAATGGTGCATAAGGTTTGGTCGGGTCAAATTTAGAAAAATCTAAAATATCAGCAAAATATTTCAGTCGATCAACTCAACCCCAAATGGGTAGTTTGGTCAGACATCATTAAATTAATTTTTAAATAAATAGTTAAAATATATTATGTGACTATTATTAAATTTAATAAATTCGAAAAGAATAAATATTTTATTATATGAAATAAAATTATAAAAAACAAAAAATATTGAAATAAAAATTGAATATATAGTATAACAAATTATTTAACTTAAGAAACAAAACTAATTTCTAAAAATGTCTTTTGAAAATACTTTATTTAAAAATTAAAAATTATACATAGAGGCTGATATTTTATAAAAGAGTGTGTAGATTACATTTCGGAGAATCCTGTATTAAGATTGTTGTGTTACATTAATATAATATAATTCTGGCACAGCTGAGTTTTTGATGAACTAATCCACAGGTGTATTGGTGAAGCTGCGGGTGTCATGTGAAGGAAGTAAACTTTCTGCACGGTTCATCATTGCCTTTCTTTCTGGATCAGTTCCTAAACCTTCTGGATCAGTTCATGCTCTATCATTGCTTATTATTATAATCAAATGACCTTCCCAATACCTAAAGTTTAATATGGTTTAGATAGAAAGTGACAACCATGACCACTTTTCGGGGAAAAAAACATACCCAGGTAGGATAACAAGATAAATGGCTTGATAAAAATATTTTTTTTATCAGTAGGCTAAATAAATATAATTGAATATTTAATATAATAATAACAAAGATTAAATAAATAAATAAAAGAACAAATTGACTCTACCCTCTGGACACGGCCCACTTTGTTCGAAAGGACCATTGGGCTTTATCGGTTACCTTTTACTTTCATAATGGACTTCATTTGTATATATATTTTACACGGCCCACATGGGTACTGAGTAATTAATAATCATTCTGTATACATACATATTGGAACTTAACATCCCCAAGTTTCCTATTGAAAAATCAAAATGCTCAAAGAAATTTGCTATTGAACTCGAATCAATTGGAGTGTAAAACGAAACACAAAACTTTAACAAGAAGTGCACCTTTCCTTAAGAAAAAGAATGAAAAGACTTAATTATATATATAAGAGTTGTGTGTGGAAATGGCAATTACGTACACCAGCAATTCCTTGACCTTTTATCTGAAATGGTAAAAGATGAAATGAAATAAAGTGAAATGAAATAGTATGATAATTATATTTGGACCGCATGTTGCCATGTTGGCTCCACTTCCTTTGACATTTACTCTAATCAATGAAGCATCCACATAACGACTGTAGCTGAAGATCGAAGATCTTCAATTACTGCAAAAAAGATATATAGTTTGCATTGCATTCAATAATATATAGGTTCTTTACATATGTAAGAGATATCATTTCAATTGGTTTGCGCTACCAACGTCTAATAATATTACATTTTAGTTTAGTTTGATAAACTGTTTATAAGTGACTTCATGAAATTGAAAGTCTTCAATTAATTAAATTGATTATTATATAACTAAACAAATCTAATATATTATTAATTATACAAATTAAAATGAATGAACCGAGGCAAGCCACAAATAATATCTATGAATGGCTTGATTCATTCACAATTTTACAAGCCTATATATAGAACCATGTCTTATTCTTTCTTATTTCATGCATGCACGGGTCGTTCCTTTATTACTAGATCACCCCATGATCCATGTCCGAATGATATATAGTTAGTTTATTAATAGCTTAAGTAATTACAGATTAATTTGTGATTAAATTAAATAATGCTTAAATAAAAAAAACATAGCCGGTATAATTTCATTCTCGATCTAATTTTTATAGTATTAATTTTTATTTACGTGACGGTATAATGGTTTAATCATTAATGTTACGTCACTCTCCACCGGTGTAATTTTGAGAAGTACTGTCTTCTCAATTTTCATACAACTTTTGTTCACACTATAAAAAAAATGTTATTTAATAAAAATATATATTAAATTAACTTCTATTAATATAAAACATATAAATTTAAACTAATATATAGTACAATATATTAATATATCAAATGTTAGTATAATATATTTTTGATAATATAGATATTTAATATCATAATAATAATTTTTTGTTCAATAAATATAATACTAATTTTTTAGTGTCTTAACATAGAATATATCCAGCTAGCGTATAGGATGGTGACTGGGTTTGAATTTTTCTTATGATCAGATAAGGAAAAGAAAATGATTGATTTTTCACTTTACTGGCACAGCTAAAAATCCAAGCAAAATGCACTTTATTTATTTACCTGAGGTGTAAACGTTCTAAACCAAATTTCTTTGCTTGTACATTATACATTATATTTATTTATTATTTTTGTTTTGACGTGACTTATTGATTCACGTATGAATAGGTGTTGTGTCAAATGAAGTTTAACTTATACATCAAAGTTACCGTCAAATCTTAAAATTTGTATATTATTTACGTATGATGCATTGTGTAAATAAAGTATTAAGTTTACTTAGCACTTCACGTATGAAATAAGATTTGAAATTAGTGTTATCCGAATTCAGCGTTTCAATTCTATTTGGCATGTACCCTATATTTGGAAAATATTTTTTAGTTCGATTTCATGGAAATAAAAAATTAATTAGTTTATATATACTTTATAATATATTTACTTCATATAGTAAACTATTACGATCACTAAAAAAGTTATCATTTATAATTAATAAAAAATCTTAATAATAAGATAAGTATTGTTAGAATAATTTTTATCTGATAAAAATTAAATTATTAGTAAAAATATGTATAATCTATACTAATAAATAATATAATATGCTAACGTTTGTATATTGATAATATATTAATGTTTTATAATAATAAAAGAAATATTAATACATAGTAATACATTTGTAGTGACTTACATATGTAAAACAAAGACAAAAGTAAAACCGATATCTTACATTTTGTTATTCATTGTCATTGTACACCACAGCCAAATCATTAGTAACTAATAATGACATAAATACATGTTGACAATAGTATAATATTGTTACCGAATAGCTTACAACCACATAGTCATAGAAAAAATTGATCGTAGACAGTGCATTTCTCGGGAACCCATAAAAAATGTGGCTGCAATAGATTGTTTGAGTTACTGTGTTATAAATACTAAATCAATTTAATTTTTTTTTAATCATGAAATTTTGCATTTTAGCATTATCATTATTAATCTCCCTCCTCCTCTAGCATGAAACAACTTCACTTTTCAAAGTAAAACGCGAGTCTAATGCATAATTTGAATGTATTAGGAAATAATTATGAACAAATAAATGAATGCTTTTAAACCTTCCAAAGCACACATAACTCTTAGATTCCTTTCACACTGGCCAAGGAATTGCAAATCAATTTGGAGTGACACTCTCCGGACCAAGTTTGACTACGTTGAATTAATTGGTAAAATAAAAAGTTGTTTATTCTTTTTATTTTATAAGTTAGAATGTATATGTTATTTACATTCATTTCGTAATAAATAATTTTTATTGCCTTATTAAAAAACAAGTTTATTTTAAAAGAATCCTATCCATATTCTTATTTCTATTATAATTTTTACATTTACTGTATAAAATTCTATGTACACATAAAATTTGAAAATCAAAATATGTGATAATATTTTATTTTGATATGTAATATATTATTTAAAATATAAATAAAAATAATTATATAAAAATATTTATATTGTTGAAATTTTAATATATATATATATATATATATATATAATCATTAATATAACAACGATTATATTAGTCACATTTTACAAAACGCCATCAAAATAATCAAGCATAAATGTATGATTATATAATTAAGTATAACTCATCTTGCATCTTAAACTCTCATTAGATTTGTCCATAATCTTAGTTCTATCTTTACTGTAAAAAATTTCAAATAAAAAAATTTCAATATAATATTAAAATATGATTTGTTTAAATATATTTTTAATTTTTATAAATATGATTAAATTTAATTTCAATCTTTTGAAAATATTCTTCATTTTAGACATCATAAATTTAACATTTTAAAAATGGTTCATTAATTTGATCACTAAATAAAAAGTGAGTTGTATATGAAAATATCACATTAGTGATTATTATGAGTGGTTAAATATATGCCGTATCACAATATATGTAAATACACTTTTTTCTAAAAAAAATTTTAAATGGTATTTTTTTTTACTTCTTGTTTTTTTGTTTTTACATGAGTTTACCAAGATCATATATATAATTTAAATTTGCATCATTATGAGATGGAATTTCGATGTCTTATTTACTTGTTTAACCTTTGTATACTTTCTTGTATTTAATTTAATACAAGTTATTTATAATAATTTTAATTAATAATGTCATTACTGTAATCAAGGCTAATCAAATTTGAACAATTACGTACGGGATATAACTTTGATTTTTTATAAATTAGATAAACTTTTATTGACCCTTCTTTTCTTAATTTTTTGTATGTTATTTATTATTTATAATATTTATTTAATAAATAATGCAGTCAATATTAGTGTCAACCAATTAATATATATATATGATTGCATATATTTTATCATGTTATAATTTTATTAATTACACAAAAATAGTGCTATGTTCCAAAAATAATTTATTGTTCACATTATTCAATAATGGTAGATAAGTCTTGTAAAAATGGAAGTTAGAAGGTTATCTAAATTTGTTATAAGTAACCAATAATTGAATTGCTAACTTCTCCGTCGTTAGGTTTTCCGTGTTACCAGCACTGATGTTAACACCCACCCTAAGAAAGCTTTTATATAACACCTTGTTCCAACTCTCATGTTTTTAATTGACGCTTAAATTTTGCAAAATTTTCAAAGATATGATGTAATAATGGTGGTATTGAGAGCTTATTACCTTGTTCCTTTTAGAATCATAAAGTAATATTAGTCTAAAGTTACCATCAAATCAATATGAATCAATATATTATAAATTTTATCTTAATATATATTTTTAGTAACTATACTTTTGAAATAATATTAAAAATTATTTATTACATTTAATGAAGTTATAATAAAAAAAGTAATTTTAAAACTTAAATATTTTACTTTTACTTCTATTTCCTTTTTCATCATATTTATTATCCAAATTAATGTTGGTAATGAGCATCCAATCAATTGGTTAAAATTTCAATGATTTTGCATTTTGACGATGCCAATAATTTATATTATGATTTTTTAAATAAATTTATATTATTAAAAATTAATAAGGGACTAATTAAAACAGTAAGAGATAAAAAAAATATAAAATTTACATAATAAAAATTATCTCCATTGAATTTTTTTATCTAATTATTAATCTTTGTCTATTTATAATTCTCATCTAATTGATTTTTAAATTAAGAGTTAATTGTATTTTTTGTTCATATAATTAAACTACTTTACTTGTGTTTTTAATCACTCTAATTTTAATTTTTTACGTTTAATCTCTTTAATTCTTAAATTATTCAAATTAAATCTCATTTATCATGAAACTTTATCTTGTAATTTATATAAATCAATAATACATTACATATTTTTTATTAGTTATCAAATGAAGCTCTATGATAAGAAACTTAGAGAGTGTATTGGATTAGGATTTTAAAAGACTTTTTAGTTGAAAAAAGTTATGCGGATTTTAAAAGACTTTGAAGGATTTTCATGATTTTTAAGTCTTTGCAAGATTTTAAAATCAGGATTTTAATGAATTCTGTAAGACTTTGTGAACTTAGTAGAATTTCGTGAATTTTTTATATAAAGAGTTCAATATTTTTTCATATAATCAAATTTAAAAAGAGTCAAAGATAAAAATAATAAAAAATAATAATGTCTGGATAAATAATAATAATAATAATTCTCTGTAATATTATGTCCTCCTAAATAGCATTCACTCACATATTCATAGTTATACTAGTCCTCCAAGTATTAGTATCTTTTTGCTTTTGTTCATAGGTTTGAATTATAAACACAAAATTATTATCTTCATTAACTGGTAATATTGAAGATGAAAGTTTGTCCATCGGTTCAATTAAGAATTCATTAGAACGACATTATTTGTGAAGAAAGTTATGCAATGTTGCATATGCTAATACAAGTTCTACGTGTGTCTTAATTAAAATGAAGGTGCTAACTTTAAAATTGTGAACCTTGATTTAAAAATACTAAATATTCTCTTGATCACAGTACTTAAAAATTGTGAATCTTTCTCTTTTCTTGATGCATATTATAAAATAATTATTATTTAAAAGTTAAAATTTTAAACATTTTTAAAAATAGTAGTACAATATTATATATGAGCAATAGTGCAGTATTATTAGCAAAAAAAAATAAAAAAATAGAGAAAATAGGAGTACTAGAAAAAAAGACATAAAAAATTTATCTAAACTTAAAAAGTCACTTCAAATAATTTTTTAAAATCTGATAGGTTTGGATGGAATTATTTTATAAATTTAATATTTATAATACCACTAAAAATTCTTTCAAAATTTTTTTAACACAACAATCCTTTAAATTTTTTATATTTTTTTAATACCAATAAATTATTTTTAAGTTGTAAAAAGTCTTAAATGAATATCAATAGACTTTTTAAAAAATCTTAAAAATTTAAATTAAATACCACTGAATTATTTTTAAATAACATAAAATCTTGATTAAATATAAACTGACTTTTTTATTTAATTTTTTTTAAAAAATTCTATAAAATCCTAAACTAATACATTCCCTTAATTTAAATAGAGGATCCATATCCAAATTCCTACTTACGTGGAAATGCCTAATAAATTCTAAATCGTGGCACTTAAAAAGTCAACAAATTTGAGACATGAGAATTTTAAGTTTGAAGTTTCAACTAATTGTTTGTAGTGTTTACACTTCACAAGGCCCCATCGTCGAAAAAAGAAAAAGAAACAAGAGAAAAAAAAAAAAAAAACTCAATCCCAATCATACCCTCATTTTTGTATATATAAAAGGGTCTACTTACTTTCTTCCCACACTCATCACAACCATTCTAAACGATAAAAATAATAGAGAACTCAACATGTCCAAACTAGCCACTCTCTTCACCTTTGCTCTTCTATTGAGCTTCAATTTAATCTATGCCTCCCGTCCTAACCCAGTTTTCAATGGTGTCTCTTCATTGCATGAGGTACTTACTTTTCTTTTCTTTCTCAATTTTAATCACCAAAGTAAGTGAATCCGTATGATTATATTTTATTTTCTTTTGTGTGTTCTTAAAAAAATGGTTCTTATTTTGGTGAAGACATGCCGTGAGTCAAAATATTTTATTTCACGACTAACATGATTTGCGATACTTGGTGTTATTTATTTTTTGTTCTCTATATAATTGTTCATGGTTTTGAGAATTGCCATGTTTCAATCGAAGGATGTTGCAGCTAACAAGGTAGAGATAGATGATGAGAGTTGTGAAGAAGGGACAGAGGAATGTTTGACGAGAAGGACACTAGCTGCGCATACCGATTATATCTACACTCAGAAGCATAAACCCAGAAATTGATTAAGGGCATCATCATACAGGCGTTTAGGACCCAAATAACGATAAAATAAATCAATATACTATACATGTTTATATAAATGTGTATGTTTTTGTTTCATTAATGAAATATATATGTTTTTTTATTTTGAGGTTTTTTTTTAAACAACTGCTGATCAGTACCTTCAACGATACAGTTTAGACACTAATTAACGAGACCTTGGTTGAAATTATGCGTTAAGTAGACTCATATTATACTAATTATTACAGGCGAGTTTGATAAACTTTAGCATACTCCGGAAGCCTCTTGTTCTCTGTTCTTTCAGTTCAGCTTAGTTAGAATTAGAGCGAGGAAGTGGCTTTATTATATAGTTTAATGGAAAATTTTTAATTTGGAATTTGGAGTGACATACTTTTCAAAGTACTGTATCATTCAACGCAATGTTTGTACCAAGCAAAGTGAATGACTTTTACTGTTAATATTCAAAGTAATATTTATTTTTTATCGACCAATATCCTTGAAATACTAAACAACATTTATTAATGAAAATTTTTATCAAGCACATTCAGCTTTTTAATGTCTCAAAACATATAATAAAACTTTATTATAAATGTTAACTAGCGTTCATAAAGTATTGATTAAGAAATTAAAATTAAAAATTTATCTTAGAATGTTATATCAGTGCATTACTGTCGTGATTTGTAATGTAACTCAATAAACTTTTTAATAAAAAAATATTATTTATTTCTTTTTATTGTATGTCTTAAATTACTTTTAAAAAAATTGTTTAATTTTTTAAGGTGCCAACAAGTATGATATTTAATTAAAAAATAATACATAAAATATTTTATTAAAATTAATGTTAATATTATATTAAAAACCACAAGAGAAATGTATCATCAAACTTTTTAGTAAAATATTTCTACTTTAAATTTATTTAAAAGGTGCCCTAAACTCATCAACATTTGACCTATTTTTAATTTTACAGATTTTCATGGCAGGTGTGTTCATGGTATAAACACACTATTAAAAATTACAAAAATTATATGGGTCTGACCTTTAATTTGGTATTTTTTTTTTCATATGCTTGTGTAGTTTTTATTAAATTTGAATCAATAACTAGAAGTGTGTTAAAGAGAGTATTTTTAACACTTCTCTTCCTCATATTAAATCTTCCATGGAACAGTTTCCATGTTTTCAGTTTCCAAAATTAACGAATAGGTGAAACTTCAAAGCAACAAAGCAGAAGATGAAACGCCTGAGCATACAAACCCTAGGGTGCGGAAGGCACATTGAATGACTTCTTTAATGGGACATCGAATGAATGAATCTACCTCTTCTTCAAAACTTGTGAGTAAATAGGAGTGTTTCACTAGTTGGCTTCCCTTTCATATGAAACCCCAAATGTTCTATATACCAAACTCTAATACCATGCATGCATGACTCACTTCTAACATCACCAACTTTGTTACTAAGTAGTCAATCGTGTGAATAAGCTGCTTTCGGTGAATTACTGGCTCGATAGTAGTAACGTGAATTTGAATATATCAACACCGTACTTTGCTTTAACTCAAAGTAAACCTTGAAGTCAAACAAAGTGTAACTGAAACTGTATAATTGATACTGTAATAAAAACATTCTATTCAATTAAATTAAAATAACAAAACTATATATATATAATGACTACATAGTTTGATAGTGTTGATCTGTTCAATTAGTTCAAAGTTGAGTAAACTATTAATTAAATACTACTGATTCTATTTTTAATTAAAAATAACTACCGAATTTATTAAGACCAATAAAAAATTAGTTATATGTCATAAATTTATACTTTATTTTAAAAATATCATAATATTAAATGATTCATTTGATTTGTTATATATTAAATAAATGAATGTATCCATTTTTATAGGTAAAAGATAAGTATCTTATTAATACAAATATTATAATTATAATTATAAATAAGGATAAACAAAAATTTTGGTGATTGTTTTTTTTATAAATATAACTAAAGGTAGTAGAATTGAAATTAAATGAGTGAATAAAATAATCTAAATCACATATTTTAACAAAAAAAATGTTTGCTTTTAATTTAAAAAATTCTAACTTTATATATACCAAACGAGTTCATAATTTATATAATGATAGAGAGATTGTAGCCATACTTTATGTGTGCGCGTGGAAACGATAGTGGCAATACTAAAGCAACTCAAAAGTCTCCGTTCAATAGCTCTTGTGTCCCTCTCAAGGCTCAAATGATAGAACTTGTCAGTTTTACTAAACAAAATGGAGTCCACATTTAAAATGGAAAAATTAAAGAAAGAAAGAAAGAAGAAAAGGCAATTAATATACAGGTGTTACGTGATTAAAATGCCATAAATCTAATCTATGATAAGACTCAACTTGGTGACATGGGTAGAGAGGCACTAAATAGAATGCTTGAGTCAAACAAAGTCATAGACAGCAACCAATGGTTCTCATGATTAAGAAAATAATGGCAATTTGTTTACCATTATGGATATAGAATTCCAACATGTAACATCGTTCACATTTTCCAACTAAAAGTTCAACCTTTGATGTAACTATCAATCTCATGGGCTATCAACAGTGGTACGAATTTGTCCAACACCTAACTCTAGTTGCTCCAAAGTAAAATTAGCGTCAAATAAGGCTGTGTGTTGTTTGTCATCATGCATAAATGTTGTACCAAACAGATCAATGCGTCGAATGCAGAAGAAAAATCAAAGTCACCATAAAATGTGAGGAATCATATGACCAGTGTTCGTGAAATTGGATAATCATGTTTCACGGGCGGATTTCCAATGAATACCCTTGACAAGTAGTTGCTACCTAATATATAACACGTCGAAATGTTAGTCATCATATGCTACTCAATGTGAATCAAATCAAAATAACTAAATCCTTGATTTGGTACTTAAAATATTAATCCTTAATTGTTTTAGGACAAAATCCTTCCACGGTTGCATGTTACTTGTACTCATTCGAAATAAAGAAATTTTTTTCAGGTTAAAAAATATGGTCAAGATTTGTTACTTTTCTTAAAGATGTCCTTGAATAATTACATGCTCGTATAACAAAACAAGTTAAAGTAAAAATTTTAAGTAGACATTTACAGTTTTGATGAGTAATAAACTGTCTTATATAAATTTATTGAATATTAATAAGTGGCTAACGAAGGTAGTTTCTATTATAAAAGATAAAAAATAAAAATAATAAAAGATTTTAAGAATTATAAATTAAAATGTTTTACAACGATAATAGACTAAAATATTTTAATGGATAACAGTTTTAAAGATTAAAATGTGTCATATACGATATTATTTTTATTATATAATTAATCGTATATGTTAATTAATGTGATATATCAATATTATATTATGATTTATTAACAATGTTTCACTTTAGAGACTAAAATGTCTAATGAAAATAAAAGTTAAAGAACTAACATGACATTCACCATAACAAAAATAAATTTTACTAGCCATTATTTAGTAACCATAAATATTTTGCCAAAAAATCATTCTTCAAATTTTAATTAATATACTAATTAAATATTAGTCAATAAAAGTTTAATTTTTACTGACAATTAAGATAATTTTTTTAAAATTAAAATAAATGCCAATTAAAAATATACAGAACTCTTGAAATTGAAACTTCACTTTCTTTCTCATCTCTGTGAACAAAATCTCTCACCTATTGCATGGGTATCTTGTTTATGTGAACCAGAGTCTCTCTATGTGAACTAAAATTTCTCTCTCATTGCATGGGTATCTTGTTTCTGCGAACCAAAATCCTTCTCTTATCACATGGACAGACTCTTATCACATGGGTAGATCTAAGAAGAATGCATCCGTATTCTTCTTGATTTTTAGAAAATTCAAGTGAGTTTTCAATTAGTTCATTTTGCTTTCGATTACTAGTGAGTTTAGTTTTAGATGTATGGAGAGATAATACTAAAATTTTTGGTCATATGATTATGGAGGTTATTTTTTTTAACAATTAACAATTTTGAAACTTGATCCTTTTTGTATTCTCTTCTTGAAGGTTTATATATTTAATGTTGTTTTGTGTTCTCTGTCGTTCCTGAGATATGGCAAATTTAGTAGTGCACAAAAAATTGAATGAAATAAACGTTAAAATGCCTTTATATAAATATTTTTTTTCTATTTTGTCCATAATTTACTTTTTATGTTAATTTTAAGACATTTTGCCAATGCAAGGGATTCTCAACATTTCACGCTCTATTTGCATCATTTATGTCATTTTACCTCTTGATTTATCAAATATCTCCAATTAAGATTCACAAGAAGGACATATTGTTATAGATCATTTACTTTCTCTAATTCAGTATTGGAGGTATGTTAATGTATAAGCAAATTTTAACTTGTTTAATATGATAAAAGCTTATTTTTAAATTCTTTTGCATTCTAACTAGTTTAGACTAAATTAATGGTGATGCTTGTGGGGTATTGATAAAATATATTGACTTATGAAGTGAATGTAATTATTGTAATATTTTTGATTTATAATTTAATATTCATATTGTATCATTTGTGAGAATTAATAGTGTTATAATTGATAGATTTTAGATAAGGAAGCAACGAAGGAGGTGAGAGAGAAGAAAGAGATATATGATAAAAAGCCTGGTTATATTGTGCAACTTCAAGTGGTATGAACTAGTTTATTTTTGAAGATTTGCTTGGTTTTTGTTTGTGATGATAATTTAATGTGATCTTTTTTTTTTTCGTTATTACATTGGTTGGTCCAACAGGAAGTGCTTGAGAACAAGAGGCATTGCGAGGCTAATGTTGGCCTTAATTCAGCGTTTAGAATTAGGAGGTTGGTGGCTGGGATTGGGATTGAGTTTATGTTCTCAGTGTGAGTATTAACTTTTCATTTTTCAAGTGGATTTAGTTGTATATGAGTTGTTTGAACTAGTAAAACTATGTGTTATCTTTTTTGTTGGCATTCAAGCTATGTTTTGTGTACTTAATGAAAAAGAATGGTATAGCATTGGGTAAAGTTATCATTGGTTTGAATTTGAATCTTGTTATGTGGAATGAAATGAATGGCTGGTTACTTCCTAGACCTTCCATTAGGGGGAAGAAAAGGAGGGGTATTGTTTGTATAGAATAGGATGTAGTCCTTCTAATTTTGTTTCATTTCAATTTTTCATCCTATTTTAAACAATCCAAATAGTGGAACCTAGTGTCATTCCATTTCACTTCACTTCTTTCCTTCAATCCAAACATAGTCTTAAATAGGTTCATTGAGAACATAATCATTTTGTTATGATAATTGTTTTAAATTCTAGTTATATTACTTATATCTTTGGAATAATACCTCTTATTGGAATATAAATGTGATGTGTGCATGGAAAATAGTGAGTTATGCTTTCTCCATGGTGTTATCTATGGAGTTAAAAGGGGAAAAATGAACTACTAGTTAAGGCAGATATGTAACAATCACTTTGGTTTAATATGCATTCATGCTGAATTTTTTTGTTTGACATTTTTTAGATTAAATTTAATGTGTTTCTTTATTGCATTTGTTTAGTGCCATAGTCAGTTGTTTGTTTGAATTTCTATAAAATTGAGTCTCTGCTTCTTTTGTTGTATTATCAATAGGTAGGCATGCATAAACTTTGATGTTTGTTCATATCAATCCTGAACTTAATACTATTGGAAAGACAAATAGCACACTCAAGTTTGTTGAGAGGGTTTCATCCATTAAACTTGGGACTGTTCAATCTCAAATTAGCATTGGATAGGAAGGAAGTAGAACTAGAGCAGTGGAAAATAAGAAATGCTCAAAACACCGTAGAATCTCAAAAATCAAGAGTTGTTTCACCTTTTCATTTACTAAAATATGGTTTCAGTAACAACATAAAGCCTGAAGCTAGTCAACGACTCACAAATAATAGAAGCTTTGAGGTTATTGAATAAATTTTCATGTACTAAAATATGATTTTAGCAACAGCATGAAGCCTGAAGCTAGTCAACGACTCACAGATGATAGAAGCTTTGAGGTTATTGAATAAAAGATATGCTTAATTATAAAAAATTATGTAAATATACATTTAGAAATTGTGTCATATTGATATAATTCGCGTATTTACTAACTCGATCAGAAATTCTATTTTTAATCTAAAAATTGTGTTTCTATGTTAAATTTACTTTTTACCTAAAACTATTGTTATTATGATATGTGAACTTTGATTACTAAAGGAATTTATAAAATTTGACTATTAAAGATGTCAAATATATTATTTCTTTGAAATAATTATATATATATATATATATATATATATTGTTATTTAAAAATTTGCAAGTAGAAATACTAATTAAATTATTTATATTTAAGAAATTATTAATTATTAATAAAAATGGTTTTAAAATTTTACCAGCAATAATAAAGGCTAGTAAATAAATAAATAAAAAATAAAATAAATTTTAGTAACCATTTAAATTGTTATTAATATTTGTTACTATAAATTGAAAATTTTAGCGGTAATAAATTAAGTTTTTACCAGCATTTTTTATAATGGCTAGTAATACCTTTTCCAATATTAGATACAATAGCAAATAATTTTTGGTTGGTAAAATTTTTAATGGCCATTTTTATTGTCACTGAAAATTATAATAATTGCCACTAAAAATTAATTTTGTTGTAGTGATTGTTAGAATTTTAGAGACTAAAATGTCTAATATTTGCTATCCCAGGACCACAATGATAAGTTAATTAAATCAAAATTACTATTTAAGTTTTAAGACCATATTTAGTAATATTTTCTAGTTAATCAATTAAAATTTTATTAATAAAAAATTTGTTTGAGTAAATAATTTTATCCGATAAAGTAGAATTTTTTTTACTATGTGCATTTGTTTAGCATGATACTCTAAGTAACGTAATAACTTTTCAAATCTTAATTGAAAATGTTTTCTTAATTTTTAAGCTCAATATATTTCTTTTATGATCTCTCATTTATCTATTTATTTTCATAAACGTAATACTCCTCTCTCTATCTCTTAGTACTTATTTTTTATTCATTTACAAAATACTTGTTTTACATAATTTTTTAATATTGTGTAATTTATTTTAGTAATCGCGCATTTTTCAAAATTTTAATGATATTTGATCTATAATATTTTTCTGAGGCCAATCCAGAACGGGCGAAGGCTAACTTGTCTATGAAGTTATTGGTTCAGAAATGTCACCATTCTCACTAATATGGTTTATTAGATATCCGTACAGTAATTTGCTATGCAAAGTCGCATGATGATTCTACCTGAAAATCTTCTTAGACTGAAGTACCCATAGATATGAAAAAAAATTAATTATTAGCACAGAAAATATGAAGAGAGAATGCTACCAGAGAATGAAAAGGTACTTACAGATACGGAAAAAAAAAACTAATTTGTTAGGGAGAGAAGACAAAGAAAGCAGACTAACAAAAAAGATAAAGAAAACATAATAGATAGCAGAGAAGACGAAAAGAACTTATAATAAAAGAGACCAACTTTGTTAACTAAAAAAAATGCATTGAGTGTATTTCATTTATAAACGACTTTAATAACTTTAAAGGGTGGTTCTTTGTTAACTGCTCTCCAAGAATGATTTTAGAGAGCGATTCTTTATTAACCGCTCTCTAATGTGTGACTTTAGAGAGTAGTTAATAAAGAATCGATGTTAGAAGTTTTAAGAGCTGTCAAAAATATAGATCTGAGAGTGTTAACTGCTCTCAGAAGTATAAATTTGAGAGCGATTAATAGAGAACTATTCTCTAAATATATAGTTACAAAGTAATTTTTATTAATCACTGTCTAAGTTAACGTTCCAAAAATTATTTCTAGCATAGTATAGGCATGATATAGTAATTTGGGAGCAAAATTATCATGCTGAGGAGTGTCTCTTGAGAAGGCATTGCTCCTTCTAAACAATTTAAATAAACTTGGGCGTTCCTTGGCTGCTTATAAAGTTGATGAAATTTGATGAAATTCCCGTTCCCCATCTTACAAAGTTGATCCCTAAGATGCAAGGTGAGTTTTGCACTGCATGTATTCAACCAACGAAACACACTTTTTGATACGCAACTTACGGTTTAGATTAATTGTTCACGTTGATGGTAGAAGATGTAAAACAAAAATAAAATCAAAACAAACAAGAGTAACATGTAGAGAACAAAAAACAAAAGTACAATAGTTAAGCAAAATAACGAAGTAAGATAAAAAGATAATCATATCACAAAATTTAACTTTTATCACTTAATAGCTTTTTACTTCTTAATTAGTGATACGATATCTCAAATAGTTGCTCCTACGTACATTACATGCCCAATCAACTTCCGAATTCGTCGGATATATTGGTGACAGTGATTGTATATTTTATTCAGAGAAAAAAGTGTTCATTTACTATTCAGTGTCATAAGAAAAGGTTGACTTCAAGCTACTTTCAGGAAACTGGTCTTCAACTATAATCAATTTCCTGTGTTGCTGTTACCCAAAACCTACTGCAGAAAGAAAAAATTTAAGAAGCCCAAGCCTTCTCCCTTGTTTTGACAAACTAAAGCCCAATTATTGCCCAAATTTATTGCTCAAAACTGATAACTGAAGTTGTAGCACGTACATGGACCAAAGAAAATGCATGTGCCCAAAATGTTATTCAATAAATACATGATATATAATATTATTTACTTTATTAGTAAATCTATTTATCAATTTAATTATATTTTAAATAAACTTAAAAGATAAATCATATTATTAAAAATATATGAAAAAATTCATTAATTCAATAAGAGATTATAAAAAACACAATACGCAAAAATATTAATAAAAAATATGAGTAGAAAATGTGGTGTTAAAACTTTTAAGAGATGTTGTCTACATATCCCTGCAAAAAAAAAATTCTATCCATTTTTAAATAAACTTTAAGAGACAATCATAAAATAAAACTAAAAATTAATAAAATATAAATTTTAGGAAAAGAAAAATCCATATACAAAACCTTAATATACATAAAATAAGAGAAAAAAACATAAAAAGTCGTGTAGAAATTCAAAGTATCTCAATATTTTTCTATCTAGCTTAAATTCTCTCAAATTATCAATAACTAAAAAAATTTCCTTTATCGTAAAAATATTTTACCTTACTACTATTTTCTCATTTAAAACTTTCACTAATTATCAGACTTGCATTATCTACATTAGAATTAGGGGTGGCAAAATGGATCTAGCCCACTAAAATTGGCGAGTCAAGCTAAATGCTATGGATCCACTAGCCCGTCTAACTCTCCCCATTTTAGCCTGCCAAAATGCAGGCCAGTGACAGCAAAGGATAGGTGTCACAAGCAGGCAGTCGCAACGATACGTTAAAAATATGTTTTAAAAAAATCTCTTTTAGAAATAAAAACATTTTCTAAAAAAATTAGAGGAGTCGCCACCAAAGTTTATTAAAGAAAATCTTCAAAAAACTTTAGAAAATGATCATCAAAACTAAAAATGAGTTTGAGAGTCATTTACGTGTACCGAAGATATTAGCACCCTATAACATCCGTTTTTTAAAAAAGCAGTTACCTTAAATTAATTGTGCAAATTTATTTGTTTAATTTTAAAAATTATTTATTCAAACTCTAAATAACAATTATTATTTTTTATTTTAAAAGAAGACAAATTATTTATTAAAATGTTAATGGTTACCTTAAAAAATTATTTTGACTTAATTTTTGCTCCTATGTATATCGGGTACAATGAAAAACTCAAAGTCATGCAGTTCTATCTAAAAGTTACAAAGTTGATTGATTAAAATTAAGTTTAATCAAAGAAAATTTAATTTTAAAATTATTTTTATAAAATTATAATGTTTAGGATACAAAATAACGCAGTTATATATGCATCATATGATAAACAATGTAGAAGGCAAAGGGAGATCACACAATCACATTGCAAATCGTTTAAAATGATTTATTAATTTTTAAAAATATTTTTATTTATGAAAGGTTTGAATTTATATTTAAAGATTCATATTAAAAAAAATTTAAGATAGTGTAAGCTATACATAAATCTATTTATTGGATAATCGAAGGTAATGCAAATTACACATAGATGTTACAAAAAAAGAAAAAATGTAAAATAAAATAAAAAAATAAAATTAAATAAACAAAGAAAATAAATATATTTACTTAATAAATTTAGTTATTTAATTTATCAAAATTTAAAATATAACTTAAGAAAATTTAATATATGAAATTAATTCCATTTAACAAAAAGAATAAATATATTTAAATTAATTAAATAATATAATTACTTAATAAAAGAGATTAACGATTCCTTTAATAAGTTTATATTGTATAAGAATTAAGGTAAAGTTGATACACAAGAATCTTAACGACTTAAAGCATATAAAAGTAGAGATGCTACACAATAACACTATAAATCATTGTATTAATATAAATAGAATAATCAAGATGATAAATTTTAATAAAAAACATATAATTAATTAATTAGAAGTTAAAAAATATTTTTATATTAATGGTGTATAAACCCAAGATAACACAGGTACACATAAATTTTATTAATTTATAATTCGTAATAATAGAGTAGCTACACGTTACTATTATAAATTGATACACTTATTATTTTTTTATAATTTATTATTCATGAAATAAAAGAAGGTAAATTATAAATATAAAACTAAATTATATTAATATATACAATAAATAAAATAAAATATAACAATTCTAAACAATAAATAATTAACATAAAATTAAGATATAAACAATAAAATAACATGAAAAATATGAAGAGAAAAAAAAATCAACTATAATATGATAAACAAAAAATTTTATGACGTTTTATCAACTTTTATAATTTCTAATTATTATTCTGATTATTATTACTTAGAAAAAAATTACTAAATATAAAGAATAGATATTGAGCAAAATAAAATAAAATAAAGTAAAAAAATGAATAAACAACAACAAAAATAAAAAAAAAACATAATAACATAAGAATGAATAAATAAAAATAAAACAAACTAAACAATAAAAAATTAGGCTGGAGAAATTGGTTCAAACAGTCTACTTCTAAGCCCATTTAATTTAAAAATAAAATAAAAAAAAGTTTCACATTTTGACTTGATATACGCAGTAACTTTCTAACTTTTGTGCAGCTTTCCAACTTTTGTCTTAAACCAACTAATATAATAATCATTAAAAAAAAATAAAACTAGACAGATATTAATAGTTTTGAATGTTTTTTTAACTATCTTTTGTTCCTTTCGTCATATTTGAGATTTGGTAGAGCAAGTATGAAAAGCTTTGAAGCACAAACTTTATGAGTACAGAAATATACCTTCGGTTTTGGTTTTGCTAGTCCCATATCTAAATGGCAAAAAAGAGTGACGACTAAGCTGATATAATTTATGTAAAGTAAAGGAAAAGGAAGAGAATATTCTAACATGTATATTTCTGAGAACAAATACACAATATATACAGGTGAACATATCTATAATTGATGATTTTACTCCTATAATTCTGCAATTATACTCCTACAATCAAGCTATTCTAATTATGGAAGGGTATAATATTTACACCAAGAATCGTGGGATATAATTGATTTTCTAACCCTCCCCCTCAAGTTGGAGAGTGAATGTCAAGAACTCCTAACTTGCATTTCTTTGTAGAAAAGGCCTCCTTTCCTAATGGTTTAGTAAACACATCAGCAAGTTGTTTAGTCGAAGGAACATATTCAATTGCAACTGAACCATCTTAAATCTTGTCACAAATAAAATGACAGTCTATTTCTATGTGCCGAGTTCTTTCATAAAATACTGAGTTTGCTACAATGTGAAGAGCTGCTTTATTGTCACAATACAACAATGTTGGCTTTGGATGCAATATTTGTAGATCTTTTAACAACAATCGCAACCAAGACAGCTCACAACATGCACCAGTCATAGCTCTATACTCAACTTCTGCTGAGGATAAGGAAACAGTCTTTTACCTTTTTGTGCGCCAAGAAACCAGAGAAGATCTGAGAAAGATACAATAACCTGTAGTTGATTTTCTAGATACGGGACAACCTCCCTAATCTGAATCACAAAATGCACGCAAAGATAAATCATTTTTTTAAGGGAAAAGTAAGCCTTGACTTGGGTTACTTTTTAAATATCGCAACACACACATGGCAGCTTCTATATGAGGCTTGCATGGAGCATGCATGAATCTGCTCAATATGTGGACTGACTAGGTGATATCTGGTCGGGTAATGGTCAAATAAATCAGGCATCCTACAAAACGCCTATATGAAGATGGATCTTTTAACAATTCTCCTTCTTCTGATAGTTTTATATTTTGTTCCATTGGAAAAGCTACAGGTTTGGCACCTAAATATCCTCTATCTTTTAAAATTTTCAAAGCATATTTCCTCTACGAAATGAAGATACCTTTCCTTGACTGAGAGACTTCCATACCCAAAAAAATATTTCAAGTCACCCAAATCTTTAATCCGGAAGCGATCATGCGAGAACTGTTTAAGAACAGTAATAGAAATGGGATCATTACTGGTTATGAATATGTCATCAACATATATCAATAAGGCAGTAAATGATTTTCCTTTTTTTGCATGTAAACAGAGAATAATCTGCTTTGGACTGAATGAATCCAGCATCTTGAATAGTTGTAGAGAACTTGGCAAACCATTGATGGGAGGCTTGTTTTAATTTATATAAGGATTTGTTGAGACGACACACAGGATTCTCCCCCTGCGTTGAAAATCAGGAGGGAGAGATATATAAATTTCTTCAGAAAGGTCTCCATGGAGAAAAACATTATGAACATTAAGTTGATGGAGGGACCATTGTTGAGCTGCAGCCAAGGCTAACAAACAATGTATTGTAACCATTTTAGCAGTAAGTGAAAAGGTTTCTTAATAATCAACACCATCAAGTTGTGTGTAACCTTTCGCTAATAGACATGCTTTATAGCGTTCAAGAGAGCCATCTGATTTGCACTTGATTTTGTAGACCCAACGGCAACTGATAGCTTATTTGCCAGGAGGAAGAGTCGCGAGAGACCAGGTATGATTGGCCTCTAGAGCAGCCTCAGATTGCATTGCCTCTCGCCAATGAGGTTGAGTGGCAGCTTGATCATAGCATGTACGCTCAACATCATTAGTAATAGTAGCAATAAAAGCTTTTTGCTGAGGTGAGTAACGATCATAAGAGATAAAATTACAGAAAGGATAGCGTGTACCTTTACCTAGAAAAGATGACAAGGGTGACAAGGGTTCAGGAGAGCTAACTTGATTGCAAATATAGTCACGCAAAGCCACAAGAGGAATATGAGATCGTTGAGAACGACGCAAATGTTCTACTGGAGGTGCAGTAGAAGTAACAGGGATGGATTTTGTAGGTGTTGGCTGAATGGATGGAAAATCTGAAACAACAATTGGTATGACAGAATCTAATTTCGATGGAGAAGAGGAAATGGATTCATAGGGAAAAATATCCTCATGGAAGATAACATCACGGCTAGTGAAGACTTGATTAGTGTCAATATCATATAATTTATAAGCTTTTTGGCCAACAGGATAACCAAGAAAAACACATTAGATAGCACAAGGGGCAAACTTATGAGAAACGCGAACATTGGTAACATAAGCTCGGCATTCAAAAACTCTAAGATGAGAATAAGAAGGAATTTTACCATAAAGTCTCTGAAATGGAGTTTGTTGAGAAAGTATAGGTGTGGACAACCTATTAATTATATGAACTGCAGTGGAGACACATTCAGCCCAAAAGTGTATAGGAAGATGAGCTTGGAAACGAAAAGCACGAGCAGACTCAAGGATATGCCTATGTTTGCGCTCAACCACTCCATTCTGTTGAGGGGTGTAAATGCAAGAATGTTGGTAAATAGTACCTTCCTGTCTAAAAAAATCTCGCATAGAGAAAAATTCCCCGCCATTGTCAACCCGAATGTTTCCTATAGTAGTATGGAATTGGGTCTTCACAAAGGAAAAGAAATTGGTTAATAAATGTCTCACTTTATTTTTGTGATGCATAAAAAAGACCCAGGTAAAACGAGAAAAGCCATCCACAACTGTTAAAAAATATTTAGCACCAGAAAGAAAAGGGACTTTGAAAGGTCCCCAAATATCACAATGGATTAATTCGAAAGATTTAACAGAAGAAATGCAATTATTGAAAAAGGGAAGCCTTGTTTGTCTTGCAAGGGCACAAACATTACAATTATTATTTGGTTCCAAAGGGAAATGTAACAAAGTCTTAGTCATGAAATCTAATCTAGAAAGGGGATAAGTGTCCTAGTCGTCGATGTCATAGGATTGTGGAAGTGTTTTGAGAGGAAGCTATAATGGTGTGGATAGAATGAACAGGATGAGGTGACTTATTTGCTACCATAGAAACCAAGTAATAGAGTCCATCTCGTTGTTTACCCAAACCAGTCGTCATCCCCGTCATCAAGTCCTGCAAAATACATGAATGAGGAAAGAAGGTTACGGAACAATTTAAATCTCTAGTGACTCGACTCATGAACATCAAATCCAATTTGCAAGATGGCACCCCAAGCACATTTTTTAAATGAATAACAAGACTAAGGTAAATTTTCAGTGGAGATAATTGGAGCCTGGTCTCCATTTGGCATAACCACAGGTGGTAAAGAAGTGTTCTCCTTATTGTTGACAAGCAAAGTTGGAGTAGAAGTAATGTGATTTGTTGCACCACTATTGATTATCAGTTCGGGTGGTAATAAACCTGAAGAGGTATTGACATTGTTTGCCTTTGGAGTAGCTGATTGAGTTGTCCCATTGCCCTGCATAACAGACAAAATTTGCTGCATCTATAATTCAGTTAATCCTGTCATAAGAGACTGGACCTGCCGTGTTGTTGAAGCCTCTCTGATATTATTAACTGAAGAATGTCGGTTGTCGTTGGCTTTGAAATGATTATTTCTAGCTGTTGAATGCTTGGGATGTTCGGCTGGATAACCATGTAGCTTTCAACATGTGTCTCTTATATGGTGATCTCTGTCACAATAAGAACAATGCAGCGGTTTGCGATTAGAAGAATTAGGATGAGAAGAAGAACCAGACTTGTGTCGAACAGCAAGGGCTACTAGTTCGTCTTTTCGAATAACCATGGCAAAGGCTTCTATTGTTTCATGTCTTGTTCCCAAAGTTCTTTGTTTTTCTTCTTGAATAACTGAAGAATAAGCCTGCAAAACATCAGGTAATGGATTCATTAGAAGGAGTTGACCACGAATAGCATTATAAGATTCATTCAATCCCATAAGGAATTGCATCAAATTGCGCCTTTTATGATCTGCTCCATATGTGCAAACAACATCATTATAGGATCCTAACTCATCCCATAATTTTTTTAGCTTTGTATAATAAGCAGCAACAGTCATTTAATCTTGACAGAGACATGTAGTTTCTCTCTCGATCTGAAAAATTCGTGGCGCATTACTCTGGGAAAAACGATTTTGAAGATCTTTCCAAACTTCATGAGCAGTGTCATAAAAAAACAACACTGTCTGCAATATCAAGTGTCAAAGAATTAAGAATCCATGATAATACCATGTCATTGCATTTTTTCCAATTTGCGTAGTCTTCTGGTTTAGTTTCAGCCGATGGTGCCTTAAGAGTTCCATCAACAAAACCAAATTTGGATTTTGCATTCAAAGAGATCACCATGGATCTACGCCAGGTTGAATAGTTGTCACCATCAAGAGATTTGGTAACAAGAGTCATTCCAGGATGGTCAGAATGATGAAGAGAATAGGAATTGCTGGAATCTGATTTATTCCCTTCGCTAGCCATAACGGACATAGCAAAAGAAATTATCAGAAAAGAAATGGCAGAAGGAAGAGCAGATCATTACCTCTCTGATACCATGTAAAGTAAAGGAAAAGGAAAAGAATATTCTGCCATGTATATTTCTGAGAACAAATACACAATATATACAGGTGAACATATCTATAATTGATATTCTACTCTTATAATTATGCAATTATACTCCTACAATTATGGAAGGATACGGTATTTACACTAAGAATCGTTAGAAATAATTGATTTTCTAACAATTTACGGTGTGTTCCTCTTTTTTTTTTTTCCTCCATTTTCATAATCTTGTTTTTCTTCTTAAAAATCTTACTCTTTCTTTAAAATTTTGTCACCTCTTCTTCAAAAAAAAATTTTCTCGTACTCAAAATTTTTTGAGAATTTTTTTTGTTGCCTCCCAAAACTTCTTTTTTTCTCTTTTCATATCACTTAGAGAAATTTATTGTCTTTTTTCTAAATTTTTTTGAAAACTTAGTTTCTTCTCTCTAAAAATTTTTTGTTTTCTTTTTCCAAAAAAAAACCCCTTTTAGATTTCTTACTTTTGATTTTATACTGGTTGTTTAGGATCTCTACAAAACGCCAAAAATTCTGAAATTTTCTTTTTTATGTTTAAAAATAATTTTTGATGTTGAAGTATAAGCTTGCATGGTATAGGGCTTTCATTTCTGGAACTAATTTCTTTTTTTTCAAAAAAATTCTATTTTTTCTGTAAAACGATTTTATTTTATTTTATATATATAAATTTGGAGGCAATTTCTGTAAGCCAAAAATTGATTTTCATATTAGGCTAGCTCGTTGGACCTAAATTTTATTTTAAAATTTTAAAATAATTAAATATTAATTTGTATTAATATACAAATATTTTTTATTTATTATAATTTTTTTGGTTAATTTTTGGTGAATTATTTTATTAATTTAATGGCTCACTAATTTTTTTAAACTTTTTAGTTTATGGCAAGCTCACCCGTCATCCCACTCTTAAACATGTTAAGCTAAAAATATGATCTATTTTTTAAATGAGGTAAGCATGAGCAAGCCCATTTTAGGCAAATTTTTAGTGAGGCAAGTTAAGCTAAACCTAGTTATTTACATTAGAATTAGAACTAGAAACTCTCCGTTTTATTTTTTTTAAACACCATGACATCTTTCACATCATTAATTGTCATTCCTACATCATATATAGATTTAAACACATCTTTGATTTTTTAAATTGCATACAACCTTTCATATTATTAATAGTAATATTATTTTTGTTATACAACAAAGGCATAATAGAATAATAAATTGATCTTCATTATCAATTTAAACTCATCAGAAACTATGAAGATCTAAGATAATTTAATTAAAATTGTCAAAATAATATTTCACTCATATATTCATAAAAATTTGTGAAGTGTATAAATGTTGTTTCTGGTACAATCCAATGATTAATGTTTTTTTTTAATCTTTCTTCAGGCTTATTCCACATTTGTTCTATCGTATTTTTATATTTCTCAAAAAACTCTATTAATTAATCAAGCTTAATAAAATCATACTATACATCTTTTGCAATTTTTTTTCTTCTCTCTTTCTATTATAGTTGTATACAAAATTTCTTTTTCACCACTGCAAATCATAGATACACTAAAATTGTCTTCATTTTTAAATCATTTGATTAATTAAATTTTTCAATATTGCAATTATATGAAAATTTTTATTTCTTGTAATTTGCAATATTAATTTATTATATTAATTTAATATTGTTAAATTGATAAAGTCTACGTGTACCTACGTTATTTAGACTTTATGCAATATTAATTTATCATATTTAGTTTTTAATTAATTAGAAAATTATCTTAATAATTAATCAAAATATATTCCTCCTATAATTACTATTTTACTAATCAATTTTTAAATCAAATTATTTTATAATTAATTAGAAACCATTTTTGCAAATATGAATTAAATCAAATTTTTTTAACTTGACTAGCTAAGGCTTACTTCACGCAATGTTGAGCCCAAATGGATTAGGTAGTCCATTTTGTTAGCCCCAGTTATAACGATTATCTAATAAATTTATATAATTAATAAGCTAATAATTATTTATTGAATAAAAGATATGAGTAAAAAATATGGTGTTAAAACTTTAAGAGATTTTCTCTACATATACCTGCAAAAAAAATTAAAAATATATCTATTTTTAAATAAACTTTAAGAGACAATCATAAAAAAAAAAAAAAAACCAAAAATTAATAAAATATAAATTTTAAGAAAATAAAAATCTATATACAAGACCTAAATATACATAAAATAAGAGAAAAAAAAAAAGAAATATAAAAAGTCATACATAAATTCAAAGTATCTCAATATTTTTTTATCTAACTTGAATTCTCTCAAATTATTAGTAACTAAAAATAATTCTCCTTACTGTAAAAATATTTTATCTTACTACTATTTTCTTATTTAATGTTTCTGCTAATTGTTAGACTTGTATCATTTACATTGGTGAGTCGAGTTAAATATTATGGATCACAAGTCTATCTAACAGGTTTGTCGAGCCCAAATTTTATTTTAAAATTTTAAAATAATTTAATATTAATTTATATTAATATAAAAATATTTTTTATTTATTGTAACTTTTTTTTTGTTAATTTTTGGTGGGCTATTCTATTAATTCAATGGTCCACTAACTTTTTTGTTTACTTTTTAGTTTATAGCGAGCTAGCCACTTAGCCCGTTTATCAATTGGATTTTTATATCCTTATTTCCTCTCATTCATAGTTCATTAATTCTCTTTTCTGTCTAATTGGTTTGAATTAGATCATTTTATGATGTTTAAATTTTATTTGGGCTTTATTTAATTTTTTCAGTATTTGGCAAATTCTGATACTGTTTTGGCTTCCGAGCCATATCTTAAGTTATAGAACTCATTTCATTATGATTCTTGATTTGTAGAAAAGCTAAGAGAAAGGTGCACCATTCTTAGAAGTCAGAACCCAATTCTGATGATAAGAAGCTGAAACTGGGCCTGGAAAAAGTCGAAATGTTGTACTCGTGATTTCTCTTGGTGCAGTATTTAGACCATATTTCAGTCCATAGATGTCCGTTTAAACCCATTCCAGTTGCATTTTGAAGCTAAAATACAGGGCTACAATTTCTCTTCATATTACAAGTATAACTTTCCCTCCAGAATTCGAATTTGAACAAATAAGGATTCCAAAGACAGGTATTGAGTAGAGGATTAATGTAATTGAATAATTATTAATTAGGTTTTACGTTTTAACCCTTAAAATCCTGTATTTAAATTAGGGTAGCAAGCTGTAAAAGTGTTGGTGGAGACGTTAGATTAGATTAGGTTTATGTTTTAGGGTTTTTGTTTTTTTCTTCTTTTTCTCTTCCGTTTTTACTTTTCGTTTTCCTCCATTAACGAAGGCTTAGACTTTCATCTAGTCCAAGGATTGAAAAAGGACTGAGACACTCTTAAAGATCGGTTTCACAATTTATTCAACAACAAATTTTGTTTCATCTCTTCCTTCTTTTTTCTTTTGCTAATTATGATTTTGAATTAAAGTTCTTCGTTTGAATTGATAATTGTGCAGTTGTTTGGTTACATATTATTCGATTGATGTATGTAATTAATTCTTGAAGGAGTGTGAATTAGATTTCCAGATTTGAGATCTAAGATTAATGGCATTGGTGAATTAAATTAACACAAATTGATTAGGTTCTAGAGGTTTCTGAACTTTGAGCGAATTGTGTGTTAATCGAATGCATGAAGGTTCTCATGTGAATGCTTAATTTGAATTGAGGTTTTATTCAAATTTAATGTTAATCACTAATTTGTTGGTTGATGCATCTTCTTAGAATCCAGTGATAGAGTAGTCGTAGTTCTTCTAAATTCTTGGATTAGAGCCTTTAATTCTTATTAACTTTTGATTCTAATTAGTGTTATTCTGTAAATTAAACTTCCTCTAAATTTATAATCATATAACGTTATCATTATTGGGAGACGACTCGGATTGCACCTCTTACTACATAATTTTTATGCAATTCGATTTTTATTAATTTGTCCAAGCGCGACACTCGCGATCACCCGTCAACCTACTCTTGAACAAGTCAAGCTAGAAAATATGACCCATTTGGGGCGGGTTTGAGCTAGCTCATTTTAGGCGAGCTTTTGATAGGGTAGTTAAGCGGGTCTGTTTTGTCACCTCTAATTAAAATCAAAGATCTCCCTCCTCTTTGATTTTTTAAACTGCATATAGTCATTCACGTTGTTAACTTTTAGACCTAGTCATTTACATTAGAACTAGAAACTCTCCTCTTTATTTTTTTTAGACACCATGAGATCTTTCACATCATTAATTGTCATACCTACATCATCTATATTTAAAGACATCTTCAATATTTTAGATTATATACCATATTTCACGTTATTAACAGTAATATTATTTTTGTCATATAACATATTATCAAAAAAATGTTTAAACAATTTTAACAAAGAGCATAATAGGATAATAGATGGGTATTTATTTTCAATTTAAACTCATTGAAAACTATGAAGATCTAAGATAATTTAATTAAAATTATCAAAATGATATTTCACTTATATATTCTTAAACATCTATAAAGTATATAAATATTACTTCTAGTATAACTGAATAATTAATTATTTTTATTTAAAATCTTTCTTCAAACTTATTCCACATTCGTACAGTTGTATTTTCATATTTTTCAAAAAAATTTATTAATTAGTTAAGCTCAACAAAATCATACTATATATCTTTTGCAATTTCTTTTTCTTTTCTCTTTCTACTATAGTTGTACACATTTTTTTCTCACCACTACAAATCTTAGATATACTAGAATTGTCTTCTTTTTTAAATCATTTGATTTATTAAAATTTTTATATAAATTATTAAAATTTTTAATATTATAAATTTTTATATAAATTATTAAAATTTTTAATATTGCAATTATATAAAAAAAAATTATTTCTTGTAATATGCACTGCATTAGAAAAATTTGCATTTTCAACTTTTTTAGAGCTCGCGTATATCATGACTTAACTCACCTTAACAATTCATGATTTTTTATTACAACTCTTTAAAATAATTAGTGACTAAAATATAAATGACAATAGAAGAATTGGGTTTTATACAATTTGAAGGCATCTCAATACTAGCAAAACAAAATAAGATAATGTTTTATTTAGCAAAAATAAAATTACTACTTTAATATATAAAAATAAAACTACAAAACTAACAGTAATTTAAGTAAAAAAAAATCCCCTACACTACGAGGCAATAATAAGATATTGTTTTATCACGAAAAATAATAATAATAATAATAAAATATTCCTTTAACATGCTAACGTATTGTAATATGAGAGCACGACCTTTATAAGATCTTTTACATAATTGGAGCAATTCTCCTTAAAGTGTTAAGGAGAATAATTTTTGTTACGTATAAAAGGTTTTAGCTGTTTCAAGAATAATTTCTGTCGATTTACAATTGTCTCAAAATTATGTACATTAAAAAATAAGTTACACTTCTCTTCTAATTTTATTTTATTTTTTAAAATTTAGACCATTAAAGTGTTAAGCTTTATTTTTATTGTCTATCATTTTTTAAAAACAAAATGTAACTAAGTCGAAACATGATTACATTACAAAATCAAGAAATTTTACTTATAAATATATAATAAAATTAGTTTCAATTTTAAAAATTTTACCAAACTAATTTATGTTGTATATGTAAAATTTGACTTATCTTATTTTTTAATTTTTTAACGTGTACAAGTTTGTGGCAGTTTTAAATATGAGTTTGACAATATATATATCACTATCATTTTTATCACGAGAAAAAAAAAATCCAAATTGACCATACGCAATTAGATCATGAAAAAGTCTGATTTATAAGATATATATACATAATTTGTTAAAGATAACAAAATATAGTTATATTGCATGATTTATACTATATTTAGGAAAGATTCTTTCTAACCAGTGGCTTAAAGCATTATTTAAGAATAAAAAATGGTAAGTTTCTTTTTTAATTATGTTGAGATGCATTGAAAACCATGAGTGTTTATCAATTACATTTTCAAATAAAAGCCTTCTACTTTTGATTTGTTAACCCATGTCCTACGAGCACTAGTTAGATATGTCTAGAGAAAAAAGAAACTTATAAAATTAAATGGTCAAATTAAATTTATACATATATTAAATAAAGAAATGAATCTTCTTATATACAATGGTTGAGTACTTAATCGTCTTATTTTTTTAATTATACAAATTTAATCTTAAATTGACATCCAAATTTTAGTTGCAAATGAATGATCTGTTCATCCTCCAAATCTCATACAAATTTTAGCAACAAACAAAGTATAAATTTTAGAAACTTGTGCAACTTGCAATCGTCGCTTCGTTTCCGATCAGAACCACCAACATCAAACACGCAAAATCTACCAAAAAAACCTCTAAAAAAGGCCTTCAGAACTTTGCTGATTTGACCAAAGAATGCAAAGTGACAAGGAACAGAAACGAGCAAATTGGGACGAGCTGACTTATAATTAATATTGTTTTCTTAACTTTAATTTTTATAATTAAAATTAAATATTTAAAATAATAATTTTTTAAATATAATTATTAATTAAAAATACATTATAACAATATTTTTATCATTATTTAATATTGATATTTTTTATAATTTTTAATTTAAACATTCATCATCAATTCTATTTAATGAAAATAAATTTTAAAATTAATATATTTTATAATATAACTAATAAAAATTATTAAAATCTTTTTAAAATATACTAATTTAATACAACGATACAGTATAGTAAAGTAAATTTACATTTAAAACTAAATTTATAAATGTATTGAAAAGCAATTTTATCTTAAAAATTAAATTTAAAACCAACTTAATATAAGTAATTGGATCTAAAACTAGTATTAATCAAAATCAAATTTTAAAGCATTTTTAAGTCAAATCTAAAATTTAAAATTAATTTTTTTATAAAATAAAATAAATTAGTTAAAATATAATTTATATAATTAATTTTTATACCGTGGATAGATAATACAAATTAAAAAATGTAAATTTAATTTTAATATAATATGAATTTAAGAAAATTATATTATTAAATTATTGAATATATACAGATATAATTTTATATTAATTATTATAACATTTATTTTTTTAATATAATTTCAGTAATAGTATAAAAATATTTATAGTATATTTTACTTATATTTAAAATCAGTTTTAAATTAAATTTAAATTTTAAAATTAATTTTTAACAAATTAAATTAGATTAATTTAAAATCAAATCCATATAATTAGTTTTAAAATAGATTTGATTTAGTTTTATGGAAATCTAATCTATGCCCTCTCTTAGTCGGCAGCGACGGAAGAGAAGTTCAGCCACGGAAAAGGAGAGAGAAAAGTTTTATTAGCAATGATAGATTTTTAAGTAAGGGAAGAAAAGAAGCATCACTAGTAATGGGGCATTAGAAAAGTAAGAGGAATATCGTATGGTTGTTAAAAATTACATAATAACTTAATAAAAAGAAAAACTTTATTTAATTAACAAAATAAAAAGACTAAAATCATATAATTAAAAATTAAAAGATTAAAAATAAATAAACATAAAAATTAAGAGACCAAAAAAAATTAAAAAGAGACAACGATGAGAGCATCCTTGATTTTATTAGTGCACTTAGTAGATACGTCGTGCAAGTTTGTTTTTTTTAATTAAATTGTTTTATTTTAAATTAATAAATATAATTATAATTTAAATATAAAAATGATATTAATAATTTATTATATTAAAAAATGATCAAATATATTTTTACACAACATTTTTATATATTTTTCATTTGTTTAATAATTATTTTTGTTTCTTTTGTTAATTTCATTACAAATAATACAATATACAACTAATTATAACTAAATATATATATTTTGTTAAATATAATATAATTTATAATAGTTATATTTAATTTAAATATAAAATGTTATAATTTATTTATCTAATCATTTATTATAATATAAAAATTTAAATATACAAATCAAATAATTAGTATAAGATTAATAGCAAAAAATATTCATCTATTTTCTGAATATATTATCATTTAATTACTATGATATTTAATAATATTTAATTTATTTTCATTATTATAATTAATTGTTTTTAATTTGAAATATTTAAATTTATAATAATTGTTATAATATTTAAAAATAAATAAAATATCATGAAAAAATCATTAAATACCAACTATTATTAATTATTTTTATCATAATTATAATATTAAATATTAAATAAAATATTTTCAATATTAACATATTATACATAATTAATTTATATTTCTTTAAACTATAAAATGATAGAGAAAATGGGAAAAAATAAAGCAGTCAAAAAAATTTAAATTAACTATAAGCTATAAGAAGAATATTTTTATTTAACATAAAAAATCTTTATATTAATTAAAGTTATAACATATTAAATATTATCTTAATAAAAAATTAATGTTAAGACGATAGTATATATAATAATAGAAAAGTTATATATAAATATATCTTTTTATTTATGTATAGTATTTCTTTTATTTTAAATATTGAGCATATTCAATTAAGTAAGAAAAATATTTAAATGAGATATAAAAATATAATATGATTTTATTTTTAATAAAATAATAAATAAAAAGCTTTTTACTTAATTTTATGGTGAGATTTTATATTTTTTTAATATATGATTCATTTAAAAAATTTGTTAAATATAATTCTTAACCAATTTGTTGTATGTGTTTTTGGCATGATATATTCATTAACAAAAAATTAATATATATAATTAATTTTAATAATTTTTCAAAAATATAATTTAAGAATAATAATTATAAATTAAAAGTTTAAATTATATAAAATATTATAATTAATTTCAATAAAATTTTATTAAATACAATTCATAATCAATTTATTATTTTATTTTTAACATGAATCAATATCTATTGTATCGTAATGCGCTTTATGTAATATTATTTTTTTATATTTATAATATTTATGACACCATTATTATATATGATTTAAGTATTCTAAATCTTAATAAATATAATTTTTTCTATAAATACATGCAGTAATAAATAGATATAATCAAATTTTATATTTATTCAATAAATAAAAATAAAATACCATAGATATAGATAGATATAGATTCAGGGATCATATCATTAAAATGCCTAGTAAATTCAATCACAATCCATCGTAAGAAAAAAAGGTCTCAAATTCTCAATCCCAGTCCATACCCTCAATTTTGTCCACATATAAAAGGGTGTGCTCCCTCTCTTCCCACAATCATCACAAAGAATCCAAGTGATAGAAAGAACAGAGAGAACTCATTATGTCCAAACTAGCCACCCTCTTCACCTTTGCTCTTCTATTGAGCTTCACTTTAATCTATGCCTCCCGTCCTAACCCAGCTTTCAATGGTGTTTCTTCATTGCATGAGGTTCTTATCTTTTCTTTTCTTTCTCAATTTTTCGTTTTTCTTTCTTGCGTGTGTTCTTAAAATTTTGGTTCTTATTCTTGTAATTGTTTATGGTTTTGAGAATTGCCATGTTTCAATTGAAGGATGCTGGTGGTAACAAGAGAGAGATAGATGTTGAGAATTGTGAAGAAGATACAGAGGAATGTGCGCACCTTGATTATATCTACACTCAGAAGCGTCCACCCCCCAGAAGTAATTAAGGGCGTCACATATGGAACCAAATAACAGTACAATAAATCAATGTACCATACGTGTCTATGCTCTGGTTTCATTGATAAATCATCTATGCTTTTTTTAATTTTCGACTTTTTCTTTCACAAATGTTTATTATCAACTAGTAATTTTTTCAATGCCTAGAATTAGTAGTGTAGTGTTGATTCTGTTTAACCTAAAATCTCAATTTTGAGTCTTAAAATAAAATTTAAATTAAAAATATTCTAAAGCGTAATTAATGGCGTTACCTGACACATTGAACGAATGTGATTGTTACTTATTTAAAGCCTAATTTATTTTTTTAACCAATATTCTAAAAATATTTAACAATATTAATTATATCTAATTTAATTGTAGTTTTTTTTAATATATGTTAAAGACTACATACTAAAATTTTGTATAATATTGAAAATTTATCTTTTTTAATGTAAGCTCAAAAATATATAATAAGAAATTATGTACAATAAAGTTACATTAAAAATAATAAAATATTACATAATTCAATACATGAATAACATTAGATGGTACAAATTTCAATAAAAATATTATTTTTTTTAGTTTTGTAATATGCATCGGTAGAGATACATTAGAAAAATATTAAAATTATAAGATTTAATATGATTTGTTCGACCTGATCAACATATATAATATAAAAAGTTATACATAATATTTTTTAATAACAAATAAAATTTAATGTAATTAAATGCATTGATACTATTATATATATATCTTCCTATATTAAAAAGTTGCATAATATAAATATCAAAATTAGATGCTATAGTTTATTATTACTACTTAAGATCTTATTTATAAAAAAAATAAAAGTTTTTATTCTAAATATAAAATATAAAAACATATATATATATATATATATAAATATATTATTAAAATCTTTTTATACCTTTGTTTATAATAAGATTTGTGTTAATAGAATTATCATCATTCACCCATGTAAGTAAATAATTCATGGAAAGAAGAAGTGGGGTGAGCCGTCTATGCTATGGTCACTTCTAGATTATTTTAAAATGTTACTCAATGTATTTTTATTAATAATTTTTTTGTGTGGTTATATTTTTATTAATAAAATTCATATATTACATCTGATCTAATTTATAAAAAATAAATATTTAATTTATTATAATTAATAAGAAGTAGTTATATGTTATAAATTCATATTTTATTTAAAAAATGTTTATAGTATTAAATAGACTAATTTGTATATAATATATTAAATGCATGAATCAAATTTTCAAAATAATCGTGATAACTCAATTAAAGAATAAATAAGAGCATAAAAATTTAATAATGAATGCATATAAAATATTTTATTTATTTCTTATATTAAATTTAGTAAAAAAAAACATTAGTGGTTATTTTTTATAAATAGAACTATAATATTTTTTTGATATTGGCATTTCGAAACCAAAATTTTTAGATACATTCATTTGATATATAAAATATTAATTTAATATTTAAAGTAATTCTTAAATGATGAATTATGACAATTGACAAACAACTATTTTTATTAGTGTGAATAAATTTAGTATTTATTTTTAATAAATAAAATTAAAGGAAGTATTGATTAATTATTATTATTATTTTTAAGTAAATGTTACAAGATCCGTTTTATATTTTTAAGGGTATTGCAATCAATGCCCGTAGAATCAGTAAATAGTTTCTTTAATTAAAAATCAATTACTTCGAAAATCACGGGAATACATGGTAACACTTTTCTGTACTTATTTTAACTTTTTAATTTTGTTTCAAAAGTTTTGTTGTTTAAAATTTTTAGACTTATTTAATTATTTTTCACTTGTATCTTTATTTAATAATTATTAATAAATTTTAATTTAATTATTAACTTCATATTTTTTATACTCTTGTTTTTCTTTTAACATTAAATGAGAGTATTTTAGTCAAAATATAATAATATACTACATTAATTAAAACCTTTTTAATGTATGTATAAAAACTTTAAATAACAAAATACATATCAGAATTCAACAGAATAAAATATTTTTACCCATAATTTTTTAACGACAAATGCTAATCAGTACTCTAAGGACACTAATTAAGGACTTAAAAATATATTTTTTTTAATCAAAAAACTATTAAATACACCTACTTTCATGATTTTCTACGTAGTCTAATAAATTTTTAATAAAAAAAAAAGTTTAAATTTTTTAGCCAATGACCTAAAACTACTGGTTAGCAAGACCTTTTTTAAAAGATACTAGGTAACATTATACTATTTTTAAGGTACGTTTGAATGAAATTATAACCAATTTATGAAAAATAACTATAAATACAAAGACAACCTTAATCTAAACAGCTTTTGCGGTGGGTGCATTAGTTTTTCATTCAATGTCCCACGGAACAGTTTCCATGTTTTCAGTTTTCAAAATTAATGAAGAAGTCAAACTTCAAAGCTACATAAAGAGTCAAAGGTTGGGAGGCTTCTATGAAACGCGTGTGCATACGAAGTTACAGAGCCCATTAAATGGCCCATTGAATGCATGACGCACACACATGCTTGTGAGTAGATCGGAGAGAAATTTGCTACTTTTTTCTTATTATACCTTACTTTTTATAAACTCATAAATTAAAAAGTTTAGTAATTAATTAAAGAAAAAAGATAAAATGAAAAATAAATAATAATTTTCACATACTGTGTAAAAGAATTTTAATCAATAAACATATTAAAAAGTGTTTAAAAAATTCTTAAAAAGTGTGTGAAAGAAAAAGAAAGAAAGAAGAGAAAAGGTAATTAATGTACAGGTGTTATGTGATTAAAATGCCATAAATCTAATCTATGATAAGACTCAACTTGGTGACATGGGAAGAGAGGCACTAAATAGAATGCTTATGAGTCAAACAAAGTCATAGACAGCAACCAATGGTTCTCATGATTAAGAAAATAATGGTAATTTGTTTACCATTATGGATATAGAATTACAGCGTGTCACATCGTTCACATTTGAAACCAAAATTCAACATTTGATGTAACGATCGATCTCATGGGCCTCCATAGTGGTACCTAACTGTAGTTGCTCCCTCCTAAGTAAAACCAAGTGTCAAATATGGCTGTGTGTTGATGTTTGTCATCGTGCATAAAATATCGTGCAAGTATGATTTCCATCTATTTTTCTTTGTTTAAAATAAATTAAAAAGTTGTGCATGTCATACACGATTTATATATTTTAAAAATCAAAAACTAAAAATTGCATATGGTAAGTAGACTTATTTTTTTGTTTTTTAAATAAGTCATAAATGTATTTATATATTAAATTTAGTAAATAAAAACATAACCATTGCAAACTCTATTTTTTATTTTAAACATTTATTTTATTGTTTTAACGTTATCTATGTTTGATACATACTTCTCCCCTTCTTCTTTTTTTTGCTATAATACCTCTCCCCTTTTTTAGTAAAATAAGGGACAATATCTTTAATATAATAATATTATTATATTTTTAATAAAAAAAATTATATGCTAAAAACTCCTTTAAAAGTTGAGGTTAATAAAATTGATAATTAAATTACCTTTCTAGCATGCTATTTGAAGAATAAAAGCAATAATAAGTACAAAATAATTTAAATGTGGATAGTTTGTTAACTTCAATTGTGAATGGATATATAATTGTAATAATTAAGATATTGTACATATATTTATTTTAAATAAAATATATAAGTTATGTATGTCATATTTAACTTATATTTAAAAAATATAAATCATCTTATGACACATGTAAGTTCTATTTTTAATTTTAAAATGTATAAATCCAATGTAGCATGTATTATTTACTAACTTATTTTTAAAATATAATTATACTAATTATGTTAATAATTTAAATTTTATATAAAACCCTCGATAGCAGAATATTTTCTATCAATTTCTAGAGTAAAAAAAAATATTAAAATCTAATGCAAAGTAGAAATATGAGAAATATTGACCACGTGCAATCCTTCTACAACCCAACAAGCAAATAGGAAAACTTGATGAATATTAACATGTATTATTAATTTTCATTAAAAATGTAATAAGTTAAAGTATTTTTTTATTATGATTTTATTTTTAATAAAATATTGATATTTTAAAAAATCAAATTATAATACTTCCAAAAATCACAATTTTACAAAGCATTTACCACGCTTAACTTATCATTGCACCTAATATTAATAAACTTATCAATAATTCAAATAAAAAATAACCAAAAATAATTTTTTGTCAGCTTGACAGAGGGCAGCACTGGTTCCATTGTGAGTGTTTTAACTGTTGATGTCAGGTAGCCTGAGACACCCTATTAGATAATACACTGTTTGCAATAGTAACCGTTGCTACTAGAGTGGCTAAGCAAGGTTTTATTCCTGAAAAAATAAATACAGGTGTCGCAATTAATAATAATAAAATTTTATTAAAAATATTTATTATAATTTTATAGTTTTAATATGATAAATATATTTTTCTCAATAAAAATTTATTATTTTTCATACTAAACTCAGGTTATAGACTAAATTTAATAAAATATTTTTTTAATTTCTAAATTATTATACATGATAAAAAGTTATATATGATCAATTTTTATTAAAAATTACAAAATATAATATTATTCAATATATTAATAATATTAATATATTATATTTTTTTATAAAAGTTTACTATAGATAACCTTTTATTATACAAAGTATTACACAAATTAAAAAAACTTTTTAATAAAATCCTTAATTAATTAGTCAATTAATTAGATATGGTAAGTGTGTTACTGATTTTTAACAGAGAAGGTCAAATTAATGAGTTCATATATTTGGATAGTAAAAAAAATAAATTTCAAATTATTATATAAATTTAATTAGATATTTTTATGTGAAATAGAAAGAATTTTAAATGACTTATTTTTAGAAAAAAATTTATATTTTTTTTATAGTTAAAAATGAAAATAAGTTAGACTATTCAATAAAAATATACAACTTAATATTTTTATAGCTTAATTCAGCTTGACCTATTTAAATAATAGATTTAATTTAAAATTTTTAATTAATTGAATAGATTAGATCTGAGCTTAAGAAAAAAAAAATATATTAAAATAACTTATTTAAAACTTATAAAATTTTTAAAAATATATTAAATAATTTTATATAAAAAAAATATTCATATTACGTATTCTCTAAAAGATACTTTCTCGAGTTTTAAACGTTATTGTTATTTGATATGTTTTATACGCTTAATGCTTATTTATATTTACCTTATCTCGATTATGTATTTTGATGAAATATAAATATATAATTTTATTATACATGTTTAAGATGTTGAACTATTATTTTTTTAATAATTGATTTAGATATAAGTCTTATGCCCTTTATAAAAATATACATATTTAAATAATTTAATAGTTTATTTATAAAGAAATTTAATGGTCTATTAAAATATCTCAATACAAATTAGGTTATTGAAAAAGTTAATAAATTTTTAAAAAGGTAATATTAAATTTAATAAAAAGCGTATGACAAATAATAGATTAAATTTATAGTTCAAAATTATTAAATAGGTTAAACTTATTTATATAAAGTTTAACTTATTTTTATCCTTAATTATAGTTAACTTTTTTATATTTATTATTCATGACTCTTGTCATACTTGACTCACACTAAGTATTCTTCATATTTTTCATATTTTCTAAAATTTTAAAATCCTTCGTTTTAACAAAATTTAAAACTAAGCTTGTATTATACTTTTAAAAAGATTTAAATATATTTTGTCTCTAAAATTATTATTTTATTTTAATTTTTTATCTTTATGGTTTTAAAATTTTTAGTTTTTTACTCCATTATAGCAATATGTAAAAACAGATATCTTGCAAGATATAATTATTTACACCAGTGTCTAGTGTGTTGAAAAAATCAAAACCTAAATAGAATAAAATTATTGGGACTAAAATAAAAATAAAAGGATTAGAACCTCAGCTTATAAAATTATAAAAAAAAATAAAAATTTTAAAATATAAACATAAACCAAAATTAAGGTAAATTATAGAAAAACTGTATTTATACCTTAAAAAATACTTTTTTTATGAGCAAAAGAATGCTGAAGAAAACAGCAATGCGTATTTTTCCAAACACTAGGCAGGTCCTTGCGGACCTCAATTCATCTAATAGCACTAAATCACTGCAAGCATGGAGTTTAAGTGTGTGCTTTTAAAAATATGTATATACATAAATTTAATGTGAAAACTGTAATTAACAGAACCAAGAGAAATATAAAATTATTATTATTTGAACATAAATTCAAATGCACACTGAATATATTAACTTAGAGCTTTTGCAGTGCTAACTTATGTCACAATCATCATCCCCGAGGATCAATAAATGTTACATTTTTCCATTCGTCACCATATCATCCTCATCATAGTCCTGAAGAACAATTTGGGAGGCTGAATCACTTTTTATCATTGCTTTTTCCTCAATCACAAACTTATCAATAAAACAGGTTTCAAACTCTCAACCACGTTATTCTCAATCTTGTAATCAACCATCACGAATCCATATCTTGTTAGGTACCTACCTGAATTATGAAATAGTATGACACAATTAAAATTGAATTAAAAAAAAGTACACACAATATTTAATATAAAATATCATTAACCTATAAAAAAGTCAAAAACAATTATAAATATACTGAAAAATTTTCTATAATGTTTCACTTTCTATGCCACAAAATTTAGACTTAAAGTCACTCTTAAAAACTAGTCCATAAAAAGAGATGTAAGTAGGAGCACCTATTTGAGGTATGGTGTCACTAATTAAGAAGTAGCAACTATAAATTAAGAAAAGGAACATAGATCCAATACAAGCATAAATTTGGAGTTTGGACCACCATAGCCAATTTAGGTGAACCGCACTGTGAGCCGAATCAATTTCAAGCTGAGTTATAGAGTCAAAAACGTGTTTGGAAATCTATTTGAACTCTGTTTTGGAGGAAGTAGAAATTTTTTACTTTGATCATAAAAATAATATTGGAAAGTATGTTTCTACCTTTGAAGGGAGAAATAAACACAGCGGTCAATTGTTAGTTAAGCTTAATTTTATGGAGTTCATCAGTTCAAGTTTTTCTTTTCTTTGCCAAATGATAATTTGTGGTTAAAGTCTTTATTAAAAATAATATAAATATGCTTTTATCGTAATGTTTCATGTATTTTTATATATATATAAAGTGTTATTTATTTATTTAATGAATAGTAGGCGATATTTGAGCGCGAGAGACACAGCACGAAGGGAATGGCACGATTGGTTTTAAATTTGAAATGTGAGAATGAGAGGACATATCATAAATTATGTCTTCCTTACAGTCCCCAGATCTTGACCAAACCTAAACCCACCTCATATCCATATCCTTTCATCTTGACTCGTTACCTTTTTCGAACAAACAAACATTTTATTATTATTATTTCACTATTTAATACTGCAATTCTCCACTTTTTTAAATATTTTGCTTAGACAAAATCAATATGGCTTCACTGGGTGCATTTTTGCATCTTAATATATATCATCCATCCAATTCTAACGTGTCCTAACAATGTTCGCTTCTTCCAATTTACAACATAAATTATGTTCAAGGGACATTGGAAAACGACAAACAAGAAATCTTCCGAACATTAAACGCTGTCTATAGTATAGCTTGCAAAAACCTGAAGCTGAAATCTTTTATTCAACAATTTTAAAATAAACTCCTATTTTATGTATGGAGGAAATATCATAGACCGTTAAGAATTAGACCATTAAAATATCAATTTCTATAATCTCACAACTCAGCTTCCAACAATTTCCATCTCAAGGCACACGGCATTATCTAATGGATGCTGATTTGAATCAGCAATTAATTATATCAAAAACCATAGATTTACAGTTGCTCAGTGTTTAGAGAGAAAAAAAAGAAAGGGATAAATCTAAATTTCATAAACACATGAATATAATTTGGCTGTATATGAAGCTATAAACAAATTTCTCTTGTTTTTCATTGTATTGTTGTGGTGAGCATACACTTGGAAATCAAGATACTAGTAGAGTAATTCAGACTGCACAATTTTAAAAACTCAGAAGACATTTGCTTCAGCACTGGGTTGCAACCACTCTGAATCACTAATAGTAGTTTTGCTGCCAATCCAGCCTCCACTGCCTGTGAGGCACATTCCTCAGGTGCAAGCTTGTAAATGGCCCACAATATTGACAATGCAAATTGTGTGCAACTCTCTGAGACCCTCATTAGCAACTTGACCACATTGGGAATGATGTTTGGACATTCTTTGAGAGCCATTCTTCCTTCTGGAAGGGTTGATAATACTTCTAGAATGTAGAGTGCTATCTCTAAGCACTCATTATTCAAAGAGGGTAAAAGCTCAATCAATTGAGGAATTGCTCCAAGGCTTATCACAGAGCTCCTAACTGATTCATGGGAACATATAGCCTTGAGTAATATGAGGCCAGTTAAGACCCCAGTTGGGTGTTTCTTATCCCTCACTAACCTCAATAATCCAACCAAAAGACTCAAACTTGAGACAATCTCTGTCTGGGTCTCATTCCCTTCCTTCAACAACATTTCAATCAATTTGGCACAGTTCATCTTTGTCTCAATGGTTCCCTCATTCATAATATCCACTAACAATGATACCTTAGCTGGATGCATCAGATTTCTCTTCAACTCTGAACTCAAATCCAAATTCACAATAATCCCAACTGCTTCAGACCCAACAGCATGTGAAGTGAAAGGACCCAACAAAGAAGAAACCAAGGCAATCCCACCATTTTCTTCAACTCTTTTCCTTGCAGACACATGAGATGCAACAAGTTGCCTCAGATCCTTAAGAGCTCGAACTCTCGCTTGACCCTTCACCTTCTTGAGCGTGTCCAAGAGGTCCAAGGCTCTTCCTTGCACATCCTCAAGCTTCTTCTTCATGGCCAAGTACCTGTGAGAGAACCAAGTGAGGATCAAGTGGCTTAGGGTCTTGTTGGGAGTGACAGAATCGTCCCAAAGCTCCTGCATTGTTGTGGGACAAGTGTTGTGACCAAGTGAGAACCATTTGAGGATGTTGGATCTGTCATAGGTTTGACCAGTGCAAAGGGTCACAGGGTCTTGCATTGGTTCAAGAGAGATTGGGCAAATGAACACAGAGGGAACATCAATTGACTCTAGCTCCTCAATCATCACTTTCAGATCCATTTTCTCAACCAAAACACCACCTTTAAAGGCAGTTTCTAGACCCAACACAGCTTCAATCTTCACATCCTCATTTGATGGCTTATACAAAGGCATTTTTGCATACCCTTCTATCATAAGCAAAAGAAAACACTTGCAAAGAACAAAATTTGGGTTGAGGAATGAAGAAGAGAGAGAGAGACCCAAATCAGCAAAGGATAAGAAGCGTGTGGGACTGATGGAAAGAGAGAAGGAAGCAATGAAAAAAGAGGGTGAGAGAAAGAAATAGTGGTCAAAGGGACAACCTTTTAATTATCCACGCCCTTGCTTTTTCTTTTTTCTCACTCTTTCTTTTAGGTGGTGTCTTTCTATGGTCAAAAAGTATTGCCTTGCTTATTCATCATCGACCACATGATTGGGTCTTGATTTTCTTCCCTAACACCAAAGCTCTCTTCTTCTTCAAGCTCTCCAAAAAAGTAAGATATCATTCAGCTCCATATCATCATCTCAACAATACAACGGATCCAAAAGGTTTCATAAGAAGAACAAAATAACTCCTTTCCCTACCCAACTCAATTCCCCAAAGAGAGAGAATGACACTGTTATATTTATATTTTTCTATAAATTAGATATTTTTTTATAACTCTCTGATTGTTGTGGTTAAACAAAGTTAACACTTAGTAATATCTCAATGAATTATAGTAATATTATTTAAATTCATGTTTAAAAATTAAAGTTCACAAAACTTTTAAAGAGATAAAAAAACTCATACATGATTATTTAATAATGAAATATGGAGTATTATTGAGTTTTAACAGTGACTGGGCAGCGGTGTAACATTGTCCCTGCAACACACGTGCAGTGATATAGTTTGAGTCAGTGACACAGTGAGGGGGTTCTTTCATTTTTATGTGATGAATGAAAAAGTTTGATTCCCTCTACCCATGAGTGTGAGTTGTGGGGTCCACAAGGGACAATCTTGAACTTGAAGACGCAACCTGCGACAGATAGTCAAAAAGGTTAATAGATCCCATTAACCCTAAATTTCAATTACACCTCCCAAGACTGGGATGCTTCCTCTTCTTCTTTCTATTTTTAATATTTTTTAAATATAAAACCTACCCAAATTATAAAGATACTCTTTCTCTTTCCTTACTTTATGTTTCATGTTATTATTTCTATGAATGCAATATTTAGTTCTTCTAAACATTGACTGTAATAGTGCCATAAAGTTTTACTTTTCTATTTTAGTTTGACCAAACTTGGTAAACGACTCAATTATGCTACATAATAAAGCACTTGCATCTTTTATTCTTTTATTTATTATTTACCAAAAATTTAAATTCTCATTCACCACTTTCAATTCAAATTTAGAGAATACATTGTCTACACATTTGGGGTTAACTATTAGCAGTGTTTTGTAAGAAAAGTTATGAGTGTGAATCTTTCAAACAAAAAACAACATTATGTTATGTTTACTCAATAGATCATGTACGGGGTGTCACTTCTAAGGCTCTTCATTCTTAAGACTATTTTGACCTCCAATATCCATAGCATAAAAATCAAAATTCACGTAACTCTAACCAATGCTGACTACCTCATAAAATACAGTTTAACTTAATAATTGAATTTGAATCGCGTGAATCGCTATAATGTTATAAGAACAAGGTTAACATTTATTAATTACGACCCATCTTAATTACCTACCTATCAAAGGAGAGAAAGTGGGTTATGAAACAAAAAGAAACTGGGATTGAAAATTAGTTGTTGGAAATCGATCCTTAATGCTACTCTCCCTCCATGTCCCCCACTTATACTAATCTTGGGATAGAAAAATATTATATTCAACATTTTTATTGCATGCAAATTAAGATTTTTACAATCGTTATTTAAGTTAAAATTAAAAGTAATTACTATAGTACCCGTAAACTTAAGAGAGTTTTATATATTTTCTTATATTTTAATTATTAAAATATATTTATATTTTTTTAAAATAAACTATTAATTTTATTGTTTATTAATTTAAAATTAATTATAAAAATTATTTTATATGTAAGAGAGTACAAAGTATTTTTTAATTTACAAAATATCGTAAATTTCATAAAAATTTAAAAAGTCCAACTGAATGTAGACCGCACAATTGGGCCAAACTATGCGATTGGTGAGCCCCATTATCCTGGGCTAAGCATGAAAAAACCCTTTTAAAGCTTTTTGACCCAAACTTCAATTTGTACTATTACTTATTATTTTAACCAATGCAATGCATGAAACAAGATTTCCACATTGATTCTTTTAAAAGATACAATAACTTAAAGAATAACATTATGTACAAAAGATAATATGTTTTAGGATAAAATATGTTAAATTATGATTTTAGTTCTTATAATTATAGTTATATTTGAAAAGAGTAAATAATTTTAACCTCTTTCGTATCTTATCTATTTTACTCGTTTTAAAAATTTATACAAAAATTCCTCTCATTTTATAAACATGACACACTTGAATTCAAAACATTTATTTTAAAATAAAATTAACAAAATATAAAATTTCAATTTTTACCAATTTTGACTAATTACATTCAAAACATTTATTTTAAAATAAAATTAACAAAATATAAAATTTCAATTTTTACCAATTTTGACTAATTACATATTTTTTTTCTATTTCTTACATATTTTACAAACTTTGTTATATTTTATATACAATACAATTAAGTACCTTTACAATAGTAAAAATTTTAAATTATTAATATCTAAACAAATTAAAAAAATCAACATAGCATTAAAACAATGCAATATAAAAAAATTATCAATGACAAAAATTATTTCAAAGCTATTGTAAAAAAATTATAAGGTCTTAATAATGTGAATTATAATTTTTTTAAAAAAATAAATTATTGTTTATTTTATATTAATTAATTATCAAAAAATAAAAAAAAATTTCAAATAATTAATAATTCATGTCATTACAGTTTTATTATATTTTTTATTGCAAAATATTTTTTGTTTTAAACATAAAACGATAATTTTGTTTATTGTTTGTTTTTATGCTACTTTAATATTATTTAATATTTTTGCGTTCGAGAATTTGATTATTTAAACTGTTCACAATAATAAAAGACTTAATTATAATGTATTTATAACAAAGAATGAGTTTGGGTAACGTTTAAAAAATAATTTATACAGTGAGACAAAATCTATACCGATAACATGTATTTTTATCAATTTAATATAAAATAATATTTTGAGTTTAAATATAACGTATTTATAAAATAAGAAGAATTTTGTGTATTTAAAAAATAGGAATAATGTTATGTAAAACAATAAAAAAATAAAATTTCATCTTGGTAATTGTTACTGCACCTAAGGGATTTAAGCAGTTTAAATACATTCATTACATTGATTAAGATAAATTAAACATGTGTATTTAATTAATTTTACATTATTAGGATATGTTTAAAAAAAAGAAATGTTAAATATAATCTTTTAATTGTTGTAGTTGGGAAAATATTTTCATATAAATTAATTCTATATTTTTTAAATATTTAAATTTAAATTTGATAATTATATTTTATTTTTTATTTTGTACTTTTTATTGTTAAAAAAATACAAAAGTGACAAAGAAAATGAAATTAATAGAAATTTTTATTATGTTGTGATATTATTGATAATTTATAATTATAAATTTTAAATAATTTTTTAAAATTTTAATAAGAGCAAAAAGAATAAAAAGAAAACAAACTAATATCTCAAAATAAAAATGTCTATTTCCCATTTTGTCCATGATATCCGTGAAGACACTATTCTCTCAATAAACATGCCAAATGTAGATTTCTCATTGAAATTGCAAAGTAAGCAACTTCGTATGGTTCTCAATTATAGCACCATACATGCAACACCCGTTGTTATATGAATTAATCACTTTGTAATTTTCTACATCCAAATTAACTTCTTGTACCCAACAATATTTTTTCTTTTGATAGGCAAAACAAATATTATTAGAGAGAGTTCAAGAAAAACTCAAAACTCATATACACAGAAAAAAAAAGAGAGCAAAAATATACTTATACAAAGTTAATACAGATGTAATTTTGTAAATTTAAATACTAGTTAACATAATAGCTTATCTCTTACTGACAAGTAATATTCATTTCCAGGACTTTAGAATAATAGAATCTATGACCTCCCTTTCATCAAAAACACTATTAGAAAACACAATTCTATTTTTATGTAACCACAAAGATTACATTGTACTTAGTCAAACAATTAATAAGTATATCCTTATCTTTTACTACAACCAACACCAAACCAAGAAAGCAAGTGAGTCGATAAATCTGAAGGCAAAACTAGTGAGAATCCAAGCCAACGCGCAGTAAAGTACCAAAGTTGAGATGAAACTAAGCACGTTAAAAATAAATGAGTTGGAAGTTCCTCCAAACCATAAGAGAAGCAACAAGTTATATCATCAATTTGAACACCACGATCAATCAGTAAACCTTTACAAGGAAGTGCATTCAACAACAATTGTCAAAAAAATATCAGATACTTAAGAGGGACCTTCCCTCTGCATAGCCTTTGCAAGACATCTGTTGTACACTAATTTACATTATTAGGACCACCAAAAAATTCAAATAGTCATAAATACGCAAATTGCACTGAATAATAACTTGAAGAATCTGTCTTCCATATCCATTTATCTTCTTATAGTAACTTAATAGAAATTCCATCTACAAACTCTAACAAAATATTAAAGTTTGAGATCTCATATTGAAAGAATCATATTCGTCAACTAACATCTCAAACCACCTCTACCCAACAATATTGTTTTAGTATTCAAACTTAATTCTAGATATGCAATCATTTATAAATTCTTTGTTTATTTTTAGTCTTTAATAAAAAAATATTAGATAAAAATAATCCATTTCCCTTTCTTGTGAAGTGTCACTATTATCAATAATTTAAGAAAAGCTTATGAAAAAGTCTCTATTGATGACATCACATGTTGGTTTTTCTCTTAGTATCAAATAAATTTTTTAGTTTAACATAATCTCATTGAATAAATTTATATTAAAACCTATTAAAATTGATTATGATGTTGCGTGTTTGCGTATTTTTATATCAAATATGACATGAAGTTATGTTGATTTGTATTAAATAGAAAAATAAAAAAGTATTTGTAACTTATATTGTGCAGTAATAAAAATTATTCTATAGATAGAAAATTTTTAAAATTTTTTTACCTGATTGATTCCATTGCATGCTACTATCAAACATTGTTGTTTTAACTTTCAACATAATTTATTGGGCTTTCAAAATAGGGTTAAATAATATTTTTTTTAAAAATAAATGTTTTAATTTATTAATTTTATAAAATTAATCTTTAAAGTTATTATATAATTTTAAACAATTAAGAATAGTATTTTAGAAACAAAAAATATATATCATATAATAACATGTAATACAAAATTTCATGTATTAATTTTTCATTAATTCATCTATTAAATATATTTAAATTCATCTATTTTAGAAATACTATATTTTTTAATCTTTGATAAATTACTAAATTATGATTATTTATTTTGCGTTCTTTTGTCTAATCAATAAGCTCGTATAAACCTTCTTGACGATAAATAAAAATTGAACCATAGGCGCATATCTTATTAAGGGCACATTTAGATAGGAACTTTATTTGACTAATTATTTAATAAGTAAATTTTAAATAATAAATTGAATTATAAATTTAATAATAATTTTTTAAAATTAGTTAAAAAATAATTTATTTTAATAAGTTATACAAATAAATCTATTAAAATAATTTAAAAACAACTAGTAAAAGTTAGAAATGAATTTTTTTTTACAGTGTTTATAAGCTCTTTTAAATTTATATTAAACACTATCAAAGAAAAACAATTTTTGTAAAATTAAAATGAGTTCTTTTTTAAATAATGGTGACTGTAAAAAAGATACACAATATGAGAAAACATAATTTTAAAATGTTGAAAATAAAAGAATTACTAAGCAAGAATGGATAGATTCATCAGAATTGGAATGATCTTTCTGTTCTGCAGACTGCAGAGTAGGACTTGTCAATATTTGAATTCAAATAGCCATTAATTATAATAATAATTATTATTATAATGGTCAATTAAAGCTATGAAACAAATTAATAAAACCAGAGTTGCTTGAATTCAGTTCAGTTTGATGTTTGAACGGTAAATTAACTGTTTTTATAAAATCATTAACTGGGATGACATGTCAATTATTATTATTTAGCACTCACTGGGTTTAGTAAACTGTAAAGTCCGTCTTTAAATTAAAATTTATGACATTTATTTCTTTGATAAGTGATTTGCTTTTCTTTTCTTTTTTTGTTTAAAATAGCAAAAACACTCTTACTTGGGTGATTAATAGATTGAGAATCTGATTTCATGCTTTCTACCACATCAAATAAGAAACCATCTAATGTAAAAATAAAATTGACTGATAATATAATATAGATTTATCCTTATTAAATATAATATCTAATTAACTTAAATTATATGATTAAATGCTATATTTATATAAAATATTTATTATTTTTATTAGATTATATGTATTATACAAATTTCGATGATTATAAAGTTGTTAAATTTTTTTTTAAAAATTAATACTATTTTTATTTAGTACCTCCTTTTAAATTTGTTTCAATATAATAAAAAAATATTTTTTATTTTTATCTAACCTTTTACTAGTAATTTATTAACTTATTTTATTTTTTATATAGTGTTTCAATCGACTCATTCAATTTGATTAAAATATAACATGAATGGGATGTGTTATTAATAAAATTATATATCTTATATTTTTAATAATATTTTTAATTATAAAATTGTAAAACTTAAAATTAAAATTTAAAAATATAAATAGCACATCAATTTTATCTTATATAATAAATATTAAATAAAAATATTGAAACATTGTATAAAAAATAATGATTTTTGAGAGACTTATTTAAAAATAATAAAAATTTGAGATATTAAAGAAGAAAATTGTGAATTTTTAAAAATCAAAATTTTGCTTAAGTTTTATTTTTTATTTTAAAAAATACATTGTTCTATAAAATGTGTTTTGAAAAAATAAAAAAATTTAACAGTTTAATAATTTAATACATAAATTTTGATAATAATAATAATTTTATTTTTAAAAAATTTAAATTTTTATGATTTATGTTAACTTCAAAAAAAAATTAAAATATATATATATATATATATATTAAAATTACTTTTATTTTTAATTCTTTTATTCTTAAAAATATCTCAGACAACGATTTTTAAATGCATATAATATACTTTACAAAATATTTATTTTTTATATCTTAAGAATTTGATTTAACAGTTTCCCTTTATTGTACTTGATTTTATATTTTTTATTTCTGTATATAAATGAAATTGACTTCCCTACAATATTAAATATTATATCTGTTTCTTAATATATAATAAACTTATATGATGTGATTAAATAATATATTAATTAGCTTTTAAGAAATTTAATATATATATATATATATATGCATTAAATTTGTAATTTTCAATATTTATAACATTTATTAAAAGTATATATTATAAAATTTAATTGCATAATATATACATATATTATAGAATATATTTAAAAATTATAAAATTAAAAATCATAACTTGAATTTTTTATAAATTATTTAAATTTAAGTCATTAAAAACTTGTTATATATTTTAAATTTTTGTATAAGTAAAATTCACTATATTATAACATTAATGTAACATAAAATACTTTATATATTAAATATAATATATAATTAACATTAAATATTATATTCTCTTATCGAATAGTATTAAATTGAAATCGCACATCACGAGTCACGACTTCCTTCAACTAACGTCTTTTGTCTTTTACTCTCTTTTCTTTTTTCTCTTTTGTCTTTTACTTATTTTCCCTCCGAAGATTTTTAAAACTTCCCCTTCGTCAAAGAGGAACGAGGAGCAACTGAAGCCTTCTAGTTGTGTGTATATATTATTTTAAATAATCTAAAAAGCTATTACTTATTTATTTAATTTATCAGTTTAAAATTATTACTTGTTAAAATTATATTTTAAATTCTTTAAAAATAGAATTATACTAAATAATTTTATAATTCAAAAGTAAAAAAAATATAAAAGTTGATAATTTATATTATACTAAATTATTATAACAATTTTATTCAAGGCTCCAAAATTTTTTAAGACAACTTTACCTTCACGTGTAATCTGTCTCTTTGCCTACCAATAAACGAAGAGCACGACGGTACCGTGATTTAGGTGAAGCTAACAAAACTTGTACTATCTAATAAAATTTATTAGTTTTAATATTTAAATTAAGTTTAAGTATTATAAATATTTATTACAATTTTTTCTTATATTATAAATATAAAATATAATAAATATTTTTTATAAAAAAATATTACTTTAAATACTGAAAATTAATCTTAGAAATTAAAATTAACCAAAATATTATTTAATAGTTTGGTCCACATAGATGGGTGAGTTGGACCAAATTTCTATAATGTTGAGATTTTTTATGAGTTTTTAAAATTTTATGTACAAATACACGTTTGATTTTTTAAAAAATAGTTTTATAAAGAAGATTTTAAAAATAAGTAACTATTTTTTAGGAAAAAAAAACATTTAAACATGTGTTAAATAATTTGTTGTATAAGAAACTTTTTCCCCAAGCGCGCAAGTGATAAATCAAGTGGGTTTAACAGTAAAGTTTTATCATCATAAACTAAGGTCAAATATAATTTTCTTTAAAAAAATTGCTACATATTTACGTGGAAAAAAAATCCGAACATATATGTATTAATCATTTTGACAATAATTGAGGTTAATGAATATAAAAAAAATTGAACGTTAATATAGTTAAAACACTAAAAAAAAGTCGTCAATTAAATTATGTTCAATTATTATAAAAGCTTATATCTTTTTAAAATTTTGCAGGCAACTATTATAAAATAAATCTACCCAAATCACAGTCTTCTTGAATTATAGAATTAGAAAATATATTAATAATAAACATACTTATTACGATATTGCAAATTTGAAATGATATTTTATAATTTTTAAAATTAATAGATATTATTTTTATAATATATAAAAATATTAAATTATTAATTTTTTATTTATTAATATAAAATTAACAGTAATTATTTCATGTTTGTATCAAACTTTCTGAGTAGAGTAAATGTTATCAATAATAAATCTATATAAAAAAATAAATTTAAAGTTGTTCTAGAAGCAGTAGGCGGTTTGAGTGGTTAGAGTGAGAAACAGGTCAATCAGAATTCAACCATTGTCATCTTTTATCAGTTGGCAGCGTGGGAAAGCTTTTATTTCTTCTGGAAACATTAAGCCTCCACACTCAAGCCCTAGTTTAATTTTCTTCATGCAGAGCCGTGTTGTTTCTTCTTACTTGTACTCTGCTAGAACCATATTAGTGAAAATCCATTTTTTTTTAACTTCTGCAACATTAAATAATATTTTTATATAGAATATAATGTTTAATACTATTAATATATTTAATTATATTAAATTATTATTTTTTCAATAAAAATTATTATATATAACTTTTATTGTATATAATATTACGCATATTTTAAAATAATGTTAACAAAAATTCCACTTATACCATCCTTATGTACCTAATACATGGGGCGCTTCTTGAATAATCGCTAGCTCAAAGGCACGTTGGGAAAATAACTTTACAACTACAACTATGCATTGTTTGGCCACTACTGAACTCAGCTTCCTAAACGATAATATTTTATAATCAAATTAAAAATTTGTAAAAGAGATGACAATATTAATAAGAACAATGCCTTAAAATTAGCAAAATTAGGGTCTTTTGGGCTCTAACTAATGCGTAGTACACGAACACACATCGGCTAATTGTTTATAAATTTTACTATCATTGTAGCGACAATGTTTTCAGTTTAAATTTGTTATGAACAATATTAATTATTGATAAATGCTTTATACTATTATCAAAATATCTAATCATAATAGTAAATAAGTTCTGTAGTTTATCTTCAATCATTCATTTATCGCATAGAAATTAAATAAAAACATATAAAGTTTCAATGCATAATAATATAATACATGTAGATTGGTAAACATAATAATTTATTTCTTAACTTCTAAGCTTAATTATTGATTTATGTAAATTATTATGAATCATGTTAAATTCCAGTACATGCATTAAATTTTCTTATTTTTAATTTTTTATTCATAAAATTATTTTAAACTAACAAAATCAAATGCATGTTGATATGCTTTTGAAATTACTTAAAAAGCTATTATATATTAACAATTTATTCTTCAAGTTTTTTTTATTATTATACTTTTATTTTATATTTTTAATATCTCTGCGCATGTAAAATTCACTACATTGTAACATTAATGTAACGTTGAATATTTTATGTATCAGATATAATATATAAACAACCTCAATTATATGATTAAATAGTTTACATATATAATACATTTATTATTTTTATAAAATTTAATAAATATGATTAAATCTATAATATGTGTTGCATTGTTGCTACAATGACTAGTAGTAGACTAGATTCAAAGTATTATTAAATAGTTTGAAATATTTCACATGTTTAAATAGGCATTTATATGTTTAATTTATCTTATTTTAAAAATTATATTTTTTAGTGTTTTGTGATTTAAAAAAATAAAAAATTCCATTTATTTAATATTTTTGAATGAACATTCACTTTTTATCTTGAATAAAATAATTTTAAAATATTGAATGTATTTGTTTAAACTTTTGAAAAACGTAGATTATAAAAAAATTAAATATATAAATATTTTGATTAATTACTGAGTAGTTTTTGAAATAAATATATAAGATTATAAATAAATAAAATATACTTATAGTTTATATAATTTTTTAAAAAAAATCATTCACGTTTTTAATTTGTTAAAATTAAACAAACAATCCCTAATCTAAAATAAATATGAGTGAAAACTTATTTAAGGACATTATTAACCATCACTGAAAGAGTTAGGAATTTTTTATTATCAAGTAAGTTAAAAAGTATGCAGACTATTATTTTTAAAATATAATTTACTTTAATAAACTATCATAATGACATGTTTTATTTTTCACCATATCTATACTTAAAAAAAGTTGACAATTCACATAATTGACCAACATAAAAAATATGTATAATTTATTAAAAATATATAATTATACCTAGTAATTGGCATTATTATTCATTAAGTATGTATTCAATTTCCTTTCCCAAGGAGAAAGCTAATTAACACGTAATCCTTTTGTGCTTGAAGAGTGTTTTTCCCGCACGACATTATGATTAGGATTATGCTTTTCCTTTTCTGAGTGGTGGACAACACAGCATGACATTAGTAATTTGTTTTTCTCTGCAGGGATCACTTCTTTAGTCCTACTGCTATTTTATTTGCAACGAAATTTATAACCGATGAAGCCAACTTTCCTTTATATTTCATATATCTACGACTCCTTCTCTTAATAACTTTCTATAAATTTCACAAATTAAATATTAAATAAAAAATATATTTATTATCTTACCAATATAAAGATTTATTTAATAATTTAAAAACTATGAAAACAAAAAACAAAAAAGAATAAAATTATTCTTCGGAATATCTCTCATAACGTAGGACTGGAGTCCCAGCTACAAACACCCACGTGTATATCGATATGTATATGTATATCCAACCTTCATCAATGCTAGCACGTGTCCATATCAGCAGATTTCTCGTACTTATATATAAACAAATTCGAATATAATTGACATTACATTAACACGAAAATGGATGTCGTGCATCTCATTTCATTATTGTAATTATGAAATTAAAAGACAAAACAACAAAGCAAATCTCAGCAAAATTATTTGTCATTTTATTAAAATATGGAGTCTTCAAAGCAGAGCGAAGAGTGGGAGAGAGCACGCGTGTTGGTGAATATACATATCTTCTCGTTATCGTCTTAATAATCTTTAATATAGTATAAATATAAAATATATTTAATAACATGAGAAGATATATAAAAGAATTAAAAAATATTCTTTATATTATGATGATCATGAATAGGGTCAAAATAATATGGTGAAGTCACCTTTTCCAACTTTAATTAAATTTAGAGGACATATAGAATAATAAATTAGGCTAACACGTTCGGCGGTTTCAATTTGATACTTATCTTTAATAATACAAGTTAATTAGTTTTCCCAATTCGGTGTGCTACGAAAAAGTCCACCTGCTTCTGATGCTCACAGTTTCCTACACAGCTACAAAATCTCGTTCTCGTGTCTCGCAAAACAATCTTCTTATCCACCCTTTTAATAACAACATAAATTTCTCAAAAACTCACTACCAAGTTCAAGTAAGAACCATACATTAGCAACAGAAAATTAATGATGAAGAGGAAGGGACAGAGGCAGAGCGTGTTGGTGAGGATCATGGGTTCGCCAATAAGGGCTTTGGGGAAAGCGAGGGACATGTACGTGCGAAGCATAACCAACTGTGGTCAAAACATGAGCTATGGAAACCCCATGGACAGTGCTGGCAGATTCTCGGCGTTGTCGAGAAGCCACAGCGCAGCCACGTCGAGGTCGGAGGGTAACGAGGATTTCGCGGAGCTCGTGAGAGCAGCGTCTGCGAGAACCTTGGTGAATCGAATCGACATGGATTTGGTTCTCAAACAACATCATGGAAATTCGACAGGGTTGCCAAAGTCTAGCAGTGTTGGGATGGCTAAGATTGAAGAGGATAAGGCTTATGAGTCTGAATCAGAAGGGGGTGTGTCTGATCCTTACCCCAGAAGTAAAAGCTACGCTGTGGGAAAGAGAAATCTTCCTTTTTGAACGCTCTCTGTTTGTTCTGTTAATTAATTATTCACACTAAGAGGTTTTCATTTGTTAGAATCCTTCTATCTTCTTATCTGTGCTCATCAGATAATTCATCGCATTCTTCATTCTGTTTTGCGTGCCCTTTCTCCGATTCAAACTCTTCTTCAAAACACTAATTGATATCACCTAAGCATATGTTAAAACGTTTCCCATCCATCAATAATATGGTTAAATTTCATCCATACGGTATTAGTGTTTAGCTAAGATCCTACGCAATATGGTTATTTTACTTTTTATGAAGTTTGAACAAACACTTTTTATGAATTAATTTTTAGACATGAATTAGATTTAGTTTTTTGCATGAGTTAAATTTTAATAAGAGACCTAATTTTTAACGAGTATATTCCAAAACATAATATATTGAATGTCAGATAAGTCTCATAATTTAAGTACTATGTTAGATGATATTTATTTGATTTTTGTTTTCTTTTTGAGAACATTGACCGCGTTATAATTTCTTAGATTTTAATTAATGGGACGGCGAAAGAGAATTAAAACGGTTATTAATTTGTCTGTCTTGAATAAAAGAATTCGTGTAATGTTGACATAGAGTTCACACATTGCAAGCTAAGATGCAGGTGTTGGTAGGTGTAGAAAGCAGGGCAACCAAAGTTTCATTTTGTAAGGGGTCGAGGGAGTAGGTAACTATATGCTTTCAGGAAATTTGCTTCTCCATTCAAAACCTTCTGTGCTTTGAAGATTCGGTTTAGCGATTTAGTCTATGGTGGTATCATAAACATAGAGTCAGATAAAAATAATCTTATAAAAAAGTTGAAATAAAATCATATTAAAAATTGTGAAAATTAGTCTTCTAATCATAAAAAAATCGGGGACTTCAACCATTAATTGACAAACCTATTATCTTGTGCTTACTTAAAAGTAGCCATGCATGTTACTCATTACATGAAGAGGTAAACGGGTTATTTTGTGGATTTAAAGGGTAAACCTGTTTTTGTTAATTTTAGTCATTCGACTTGAGTCGTAAGTAGTGTCTGTATATATATAATGACAATGCGTATGACTTTTAAATTCGTGATATAGTCTTTTTTTAGTATAAAATGTGATGTAAGCTTAGAAAAATAACTGTTTTGGTCAAGTAGTCCAGAATGGTGTCTGCATAAGAAAGATGCTGCATAATCTCTTTCTGTTGTGGGAAGGGATCTACTTTCATAATTCAATCCTATCTGTACAGTAGATACGGCATTTTTAGTTGACCGTTATTTATTTTATTCTATTATTCTCTTTTTCACGGCTTAAAATGACTCAATACTATAATATGACTATAAGAAAATACACGGTTCAATTACAAGTCATTGCATAGGGATAAGGTTAAACATACTCAAACCCTTTTTTTTTTTTTCAATAAACATACTCAAACTTAAATATAGAGTGCGGAAACAAGGGAAAAAAATATTTTTTACTGTAATTTAAACAAATGACTATAGAAATTTAAACACCTGTTTAATAATGTACATGCATATGTTCTCTCATTCCTTTTTTTTATATCCTATGAACTCATTGTTGAATTTCATCTCATCGTTAACTCTATTTCTCACACCAAATCTCTTCTTATTTGCAATGGTTCGAGTAGTAGCTTCAATTTACATGTGGCTTTAGAAGAATCACCATCTGGTGTGGTAACAAATAAAAAGGTTATCAAGGTCCGTTAAACCCTTTATCTCGAAGGTATCACAGTTTTGAGATAATTCGTGAAAATGAGAATTAAGAAATGTAAATAGTAAGAATATAAATTAAATCAAATACACTTAATATATTGTTAATTGTAGTTGGTATATTAATTTACTTTCATTCTTTAAACTCAAGTTTTTTTTTTCTTTTAATTTTTACTCTTTAATTTTTGTATCTTGATGCCTTTTAATAATAAGAAAAGAGAAGAAAAAAAAACATGAAACTAAACACAACAATCTTCACAAGACATGTATTACACAATGACTTATTGTGCTTGTTGTAATATATATATATATATATATATATATATATATATATATATATATATATATATATATATGGGAATAAGCGTCTAGAAGAAAGTTTTCTCTGGCTTTTTTTTTAACTATGAATGAAGATGGAAGTATTATAGGTCGTTTCTTGGCCAAGTATTAGTAGAGAATTTTCATATATACGGAAAGAAATTTCTTACATTAATATAAGTTTAAAATGTAAGTTTTTTAACTTACACTGATGTGAAAATATTTTGCCTCATATATATATATATATATATATATATATATAAGATTTTATATATATGTATAATACTATTTTAGTTTAATTGTATTTTTATTTAAATTCAATTTCTTATTTTAAATTGTTAAAATTAAATTCTTCTATTGATTTCTCTTTTTTAAAAATCTTAAATTTTTATTTGTTTTAAATCACCCACTAACCAAACAAATTTTTTTATTTAAAATTTATTAATCAAAACGTATTTTATCTAAAATTTAAATATTTATCCTCTTTAAAATCTTAACTTCATATTCTACAAAATTGTTTAACTTGAAACATTTTTAATTATTTTCTATATCAAACAATACATAAATCTTCAAATTTTTAAATAAAAATAAGGATGTGTCAGGGTGAGGTTTACGTAAAAGAGAAATTTCAATTGGAAAAAATTTCAAAAACTAAATTTGAACAAAAAATTAATAAAAAAACAAGATTCACACATTAATTTGATCAAGAAAATGCATAAATCATAGTTATTAAAATTTGATTAAGAACTTGTCAGGTCAATGGAATGGTCCATACAAGCTGAAAAATCAGTGAAACTAAAAATAGGTCGACAACCAATTAAACCAAACAATAGTTGGTCAAAACTAATTAATGTGAAAAATAAATTCAAAATAATTTCAAATTTTTTATTTTTTAAATTTAACCTAACATAAATTTATGTATTAATTGTTATTATTTAGTTATTTATTATATTTTTCTTTTGTAGAATATATATTATGTTTTTATGCTAATTTAAAATTTTATTTTATTTTTATAACTGTATATTAATTTATTGCTATATATATATATATATATATACTCTTCATTGTTAATTACTAATTTGCCCCGTTTCAATCATAATTTGAACTAATGAATTGTTGCACGATACCTTCCCAATTCAATTATTGTTTCAATCCTAATAACTTTGCATAGAAGTTAGAATAGCAAGGCAACAAAAATCAAACATCAATCCAAAAGCAGCATTTATGCAAGAAAAAGTCTAATGAAAATTACTTACGAACCCATTCGATTGGAGGATCCAATGCTGACAAAAGCATATAAGACTTGATATTTAGCAGGCAGTTTTTGACAACAAAAAATATTTTGTTGTAACGTCGACATCCTTGTAATCTCGGTCAAAGTCATATATACCTAAGTGCTTGGCAACATTATTCTACTCTTGCAAATTGTGACCAAAAAGAAATGAATTAAGAAAATTACAAAACTAATTGCTAGCAATTAAGGAACCACCAGTCTCAGGCAAAGGAACAAGGACAAGAAAGAACAACTAAACTAGAAAACATTTTTCCTTTGCCCTTCATAGCAACCAGGTATTATACATTAAATGGCTTACTGAGGTAGAAGAAAAACAATATTCACACATAAGAATGCCTTCTATATCACCCAGTGGGAAAATTTTGAGGGATAGCTTTTTGTTAAAAATAATTGTTTTTTTTTTTTAAAATCTTTTATGAATTGAGAAAAAAAGTGATTATTGTCAAAAATAGACATGCATCTAATATTAAGCCAGAATTGATACATAGATGATTTGATATTGACACAGCAGTACACTGTGAGGAGCAAATTTGAAGTGGACTCAAGTGAGTTTTGGAAGGAAACATTGGAGAGAAGTAAGAGAGAACAAGTTTACAAAATAATTCTTACCATGTCACTTATCTCAAGCATTCTCCAAACTTTGTTAATTTGTAAAGATATCGTTAAGGATGCAGATGTCGCCTTTCTCGATTTTTGATAACTTACAAGCTCTTTCTTCGGCCCCTAGACTTTGAAAAATTATTGCATGGTTCAAATCATATGGTCCCAATATGAGTTATCAAGATTACATGGTATTGAACTACCAAAACATTTCTCCAGAACTTATCAGCGTTCACTGTTGATTAGGCATGCACATTTATCTAAACATGAGCCTCTACATGCCCCCCAACATAAGAGATAATTCCATTCTTTTCCATGTTATTTCAGGTTGGTATTCATTAATATTATGTCTTTAATAACAACTGTGCTTGCTCAATCATCTCATAAGCAACATGAAGAACTGTGTAAACTTAAAAGCATGAGCAAGGAGATTTTTTAAAGCATGAGTGATGTCTACAATGTCAATAAACAAAATTATATATTCAAATAGAGAAGTATCAAGGAGGTAAAATAAGTAGCAATATTCATAGACATTATCGTGGCACTTTATTTTTGCAAATCCACAAGTAAAATAAATAGAGACTTTACTTATTTTAAGATAAGAGGAGAAGGTATATTAGCTACTTTTATTTTTCTAAAAGATATACCAAATAAAACAAAGGAAAAAGGGATTGAAAATTCAGAGATAAAAGAAAAAATGTATTATAATTTTTTTAGATTTTAATCTTTAATTCAAAATTGATCCTTATCATTACTCAATTTTCATTAACAACTGATTTAACTAACATAACTTTACTTAATCATATTATTCAAAAAGTTAAATGTAATTTTACTCTCTATAAAATTACTAAATTTATTTTTAGTCCTTTTTAAAAAAAATATTTTAGTCTCTACTTAATTTAAACATAAAATTTTTATTGTATATAAACTTTTAAAATTATATGTAATAAATATATAGATAAAATAAATATAAAAATATGATAAAAAATTAATGATTTTTAACAATTTTAAAAATGAATATTTAAAAAATGTCATCTCACAAATTTAATAGAAAAATTATATATAAATGTTAATTTTTAATTATTTATTCAATCAACTTAAATTGGAGAGCTGAAATTAAAACTTAAAATTTTATAATTATTTTAAGTAAATGAATTTTTGTTTGAAATGACAGTTATATAAACTTAAAAAATATTAATATATTATTACATTTAATTTTAACATTTTTAAATTTATACAGGAAATTAAAAATATTATTCTAATTTTTATTATATCTATATTTTATTATATTAATCAGTAAAAAATATGAGTATTAAAAAATTGATTATTAAGAATGAAGTTAAAAAAATAATTATTTATTAATTTTATAAAATAAAAAATTACATAAATACTAAGTAATAAAAAATATTAATTTTTCTTTTTTAAAATATTAAAAAACCAAGATGCATTTTATATATCAAGCAATATCAATGGCATCAGTTTTAGAAAATAGTTCGAAGACAAAGTTATTTTAAGAGAGATAAGAATTAAAAAAAAAAGCGATAAATGTAGGCTTGATACAGTGCAATAAGACGTTAAATAAGTATTTATTTTGTTAGATATTTATAAATTAAAATTATAAATTCTATGTATTAAAAAATGTATACACTCTATTAGTTAAGTCAACTTTGTTTTGATATTATATATAAAATCATATATAATTTTCTATTTTTAATAGGTATATTAAAAATATATTTTGTGATTAAATTATGTAGAGATAAAAATATTTTTTACAGATACTAAAAATGAATTTTAAAAATTTTATAAAACTATAAATACATTTAAATTTTTTAAATAATATACCAACGTTGAGTTTGTTTTTAGTTACATTAACGATTAATAAAGATTAAGTAATAAAAGAGACTAATTATATATATTTTTATATTAACTAAATTTTTTAAAAAAATTAACAGAAATTTTAATGAATCACATAATTGACTAAAAAATATTTAACCTTTTTTAAATAACCGAACAAATTTATTAGAAGGCAAGACACATGCACAAAAGCAAAGGTAACAAACAAGAGAAAAATAAAAACATCACAGCAACAAGGAAGCTAGGATATTCAGCGTCATTGTTATTTCTTTTACTTTTTGTTTTATGTGTGCCATTGGGATAAATTTTTTAGCATTTTTTTTATGAGAATTAAACTTTGTCTAAGTTTATTAGATCAGTTTATTGATATTTAATTTGAAATTAATTTTAATTTTTTTTCTCAACCCACTTAATTGAATTTGGGCCAAGCAGTTTATTTAAGTGTAAAATATGAGACTTGAGTTTTTATTTTAAAGATCAAATAAAAAGTGGAATTTTTTTAATATGACTTAACAATACTCAAAATTCAAATTTAGTTGGTTCAATGGGCCCTAAAGCCTATTTTGTTCATTTTCCAGTATGTGTGCATTGAATGCACATATGCATCTTGATTTTTTTAAAGAGCGATTTTAATGAAAGAAAGAGAAAGAAGGGAGTATAATATAAAAAAGTTTATTATTATATATTTATAACATTTAAATATATTTACAAAATTAAAGATAGTTTTATTCTATTAATTTTTTTTTCTTTTGAATCTTCCAGAAAGTCAAAATTAGAGTTAGAAAAAATATTTAGAGCTCGTATGTTTTTATTTTTAATTTTTAAAAATTGTTTTAAATAATTTAAAAAATTATTTAAAGGAAAATAAAAACAAATACTTATGTTAACAAACAAATTTTATTTTTTTACTTTTAAAAAGAAAAAGTATTTTTAAAAACAAAAACAACAAATAACTTCTTAATTTTTTTAATTCTCTTCATTTTAAAATATTAAGTTAATAATATATATAAATCATTTTTTTATTATTTCAAGTAAATATTCAAAAATATTTTTTAAAAATCCTAAATTAATCTATAAACGAGAGAGAAAATAATATAAATCAATATTATCTTAACTACCTAAACAAATTATAAATATCACATTGATACCTTAATAAAATTAATATTATTATAATAAAAATTATTAAATTTTAGTTTTTAATATCAATAAAGTAAACAATGAAGTTCATTTCATTTAATGATATTGTATAATTTTTTAATTAAAAGGTATGAATTTATAATTACTTTAATATATTAAAAATTAAAACATATATATATATATTTAAATAAATTATTAATTTTACTGTTTATTAATATAAAATTAATTGTTTTGAGTAGAACAGATATAAAAAAAAAGTATTTTTATTTTAAGCACAGTGAAAATTACCGGTTATTTTTCTAACTCGTCCACGCGGCACTGCACTTTGCCAACTCAGCGTATATTCAGCACTATTTTAAAAATATAAAAATAAAAAGGATTTAAATATTTCTCACACTTAGAGTGGGGGCACACATGGTCTGCTCTAACTGAGAAAAGACCAGAAGAAGAAGCAAGGAAGGATAAAGGTATTTTTGGGCATGGCGGTGTTGTCAGACATTAAAGACAACGATGAACTCAACGAAGAGCCCGGGGAAGTCATCGAATCGGCACCACCCCAGAAAGTTGGCGAAGAGAGGCAGCTCACTGGTCTCAAGAAGAAGCTTCTCAAATGCGGACTCGAATGGGAAACCCCCAACTTCAACGACCAAGTCACTGGTTCGTTTCTCACATTCCCACTAAATTCTTCATTCTCTTTACGCAATTCTCCACCACGTAACCTTCAACATTCAATGCAGTTCACTATGTTGCAACTTCTTTGGATGGAACGAAGTTTGATTCCACTAGGGACATCGATCAACCTAGGACGTTTACTCTTGGTCAAGGTCAGAACTGTGAACTTTTTTTATTTTTTAAAATTTTTTTTTATGTGGGTGTGATTTTAATTTGTTTTATATTTTGATGGGGTTGACAGGGGAAGTGTTTGCTGGGTTGGATAATGGGATTTTGACTATGAACAAGGGGGAGATAGCATTGTTCACGTTACCTGGTGTGTCTGGTGGTGGAGGCATTGCAGATAATTCCAACTCGGTTGTGCAGTTTGAGGTGGAACTTGTTTCGTGGATCACAGTGGTGGATGTTTGCAAAGATGGCGGGGTTCTTAAAAAAATTATGGCGAAGGGGAGTGGGAATGAGAGACCTAGTGATCTTGATGAAGTGCTTGGTATTCTAATAGTTTGCTTGAACATGTCATTTAGTTGAGAGTTATATTATTATGTATCTCTTTTGGTGAATCTCTTTTGGTCTGTTTTGTAAACTAAGACTGTTGGCTTAATTGTTCTTTTTGGATGTTTTGCTACTGCAGTGAAGTACCAGGTGATGCTGGTTGATGGCACTGTTGTTGCGGAAACGCCGGAAGGAGGAGTTGAATTTCATGTGAAGTATGGTAATATTGTTTAGCTGTGCTATTGTCTTGTTTGATTTCACTAAATAGGGAATACAATTTGATTTTTATCTCACGGTTTGTTCGATCAATTATGATGCTGGTTGAAGGTCATATTTTTTCTATATTGCCGAAAGTGATCATGACTATGACAAGGGGAGAGAAGGCTGAATTAATTGTTCAACCTCAGTGTATGGATTTTGCTCTTCTAATCTGCCTACATTATCTGTATTTTTGGCAACAGATGAAATGTTAATTTTATGTCCTCACATTCCCTCATTTTAATTAAGACGCGTGAGAACTTTGGTCCCAAAATGTGACTCTGATTAAAAGGAAAATGATGTAACCATCTTTTGTAGTCCATTGAAATGTTTCAGCTCTCGCCTAATCAGTTTCTGTTTTCCAGCATGTTGGTTACTTTCCCTTAATTTCCCTCGATAAATTGATCAGTCTAGGGAACTGCAAACATTAATGTTTGTGCATCATTTTTGAAAGCCGATTAAAAGTTAAGCCTGCTTATGGCATACCTTTTTCTGTAAAAGGGGCTTCATTCCCATTTTCTTTCTAATTCTTCTGGACTTTTTGAGCTATTCCATATCTGGATGTGGACTTTAAATTTCACTTTTATTCCTTAGCTTGATGGATCTTGCAGTCCAATATCTCGAATAACTAGTTTGAAATTGTATTTTATATGGTTACTGCAGATGCCTATGGGGAGAAGGGGAGAGAAGCTGGGAGTGGGCTACATTCAATTCCTCCAAATTCAGTGTTGCATATTAATATTGAGTTGGTGTCCTTCAAGCCTGTCATAAATGTTACTGGTGACTCCATGGTGCTTAAGAAGATTTTGAAAGAAGGGGAGGGTGCTTTCACAGCCAATGAGGGTGCAAAAGTTACCGGTAAGAATATGATATGCATTTAAGCTCAACTAGTTCAAACAGTTGGGTTGCTGGGATATTGGTGTAGAATTTGAATCAGAATGGATCTAAAACTGTTAGGATTGTTGTCCCGTGATGGGATAGGAAAGTACAAATCTATGGCCACGCTCAGATGTTTCCCTATAAACTATATTCTTGACTGAGATTAATAAATTTGCAGACTCTTGATGTTTCTGTTTTCTTGCATCTCCTTTGGTGTTGTTAGCACATAAGAAGTAATGAATCACTTAAATTACGTCGTTACATGAACATGAAGTTAATTTCAAAACTGAAATACAATAATTTACCTAAAGTTGTGATGAAAGAATAATTCAGTTCATATATCTTCTTTATTATGAGTTGTCGCTAGTTTCAAGTTAATCATTCCCAAATCTAGTATCACTTTAAGCTATTGGACTAGAGTTTAACGTTCTTTTCCCTTGTTATCTCCCAATTCACTTTCAAATTTACTTTATCGTCTAAACATCACATGTTTCTTCAAAATATTAAAGGAAATATATTAACTTGTGTGTCTAAACAGACCAGTAAAGTACAATCAGACACAAATAAAGAAGATACAACACAATGACTATTGTAGTGGTCAACAGAGACAGAAAATAACTTGTATGTAGCATCTTTTAGAATGTTTTTTGTGAAAACACTCCTATTGTGTGACAACAGACATATAAAATGTGTTGTATCTTCAAACTAAGAAGGTACTACCACTATAATTTTATTTGTTGTACAAATGAAAATAAAAGAAGATAAGGATGAAGAAACATCAGTTTACTAATTGCTTCTGGTGAATTGCTATGGCAGTCAGCTTCACAGCTATGCTAGAAGATGGCACTGTGTTTGAGAAAAGAGGAATCGATGAAACACAGCCCTTGGAATTCATAACTGATGAGGGTGAGTTTATTCTTGTCGTATTTTAACTACATTCTTTTGCATGTATTCCCCCCCCCCCCCTTTTCCCCCTCTTTGGTGATGATCATTGAATGATGATAGTAGTGCTTTAAATATTAATAGTTTATGACATCTAGGAAGTGAAATAATTGTTATTTTTTGTAGAACAAGTGATCACTGGTCTAGACCGAGCTGTGGCAACAATGAAGAAGGGTGAGAGAGCCATAATTAGCATACATCCTAATTATGCATTTGGAAATGTTGAAGTGAGACAAGATCTTGCTATTGTGCCACCAGGCTCAAATGTAATCTTTGACGTTGAGATGATGGATTTCATTAAGGTAAAAGAAAAAAAGAAATCTTCTGCCATATTCATTAAGGTATTGAAGATTTTGGTTTACCCTATAGATGGTGATGGAAACTGATACCATTTACCAATAGAAGGGAGAAAACCTAAGTAATGACTTGTAATATGATTTAGATTCTCTTGCAGTGTTTAGTTTGTCAATTACATACATATATGTATCTTGTTGCTTTCAATACTTCTAACTTTTATTTGATTTGAAGGAGAAAGCACCATGGGAATTAAATAGTAAGGAGAAAATTGAGGTGGCTGGGAGGAAGAAAGAAGAAGGAAATGTATTATTTAAAAGTGGAAATTATCAGCGAGCAAGAAAGAAGTATGAAAAGGTAAATCCTTGACTTGCAGTGGCTCTGGTTTTTTAAGTTTCATTAAGATTCTTTTAGTTTGTGACTTGTTCCAAATCCACTATACCTTGTTCTCTCTCAGGCTGCTGATTTTGTTAGTGAAGATGGATCCTTTGGGGATGAAGAGCAAAAGCTAGCTGAGGCACTGAGAGTGTTGTGCTGGTTGAATGGTGCAGCGTGTTGCCTTAAACTTAATGACCTTCCTGGAGCAATCAAACTATGTTCACAGGTAACAGCCAATCCAGTCATGCATAGATTTGAAGCAGCCATTTCTATGAGTAGATTGGATATTTCTGTGGGTGGGAGGAGTGTTTGACAAGTTGTATGCTTGAGGTATATAATAAATTGGGAGGTAAAGGAAATCAAAGTAATTCTCATGAGAGTCCTGGTCTGATTTATAAGTTTAGTTACTTGAAATAACCAGCTGGGTATGCACAAAACTGATAAAACGTTTTCAAATATTGCAGAAAACTGGGAATTAACCCAGTGATTACAGAAACTGAAACAAGAGAGAAACATAAATGGAGCATTACAGTATCTAGGCTAGCTTTTTGAGGGTCTTTCTTCCTCTCATGTTCCACTCTTCTTGCTGGATTATTGCTTTCATTCCCTTGTTCCCTCTCTTTGCTTTCAACACTTTAACAGACTTCACACTGGTTGCATTGAAATTGTTCTTTCCCTATTTTAACCAATGTTTTAGTATAATTGGTATTTGGTCTGCTAAAGGCACTTACATGGTTCAAATATGAAAAGGAATACAGTGTTCTCAATTTCTAGATGAATATGACAATGCCTAAATGTAACTACCATAATATGAGCATAGAAAATTATTATATTGGTGTACAGACTACACAGCTACTGTTAAACTTATTAAACAGTTAAGAAGTGGAAAATTTTCCAGATATTGGAAGCTTCATGTGTGCTGATGCATGCCTCTGAGTGCAAACAAGGAAATGGATGCATTAATATCATCTTATCACTCAACTTATAAGATGGAGCCCTGAGTTATAAGAGTAGCTATCATATTGCCTTTCTTACTTTTTCGTCAGGTGCTTGATGTTGAATTTTGCAATGTGAAAGCTTTGTACAGACGAGCACAAGCGTATATTGAAACTGGAGACTTCCTTTTGGCAGATGTAGACATCAAGAAAGCTCTTGAGGTGGACCCACAAAACAGGTACTTTAAAAGGTTGATTGTCCCAAAAAAATTACTGCTTGATTTAAATGATAGTTCTCATTACGGAAACATGAATTTTCATTTTCCAGGGAGGTGATGATAATTAAAAAGAAATTGAAGCAACTTCAAGCTGACAGTGACAAAAAAGATGCTAAGTTATATGAACACATGTTTGCACGTAAAACAAAGGACTCATCTATGGCTAAAAAGGTGCATATTGTTTCACCTTAATAGCTCTTTTTTCACTTGTGTATTTGAAATTAGGAAATTGTCTTGCCTTTGATCCAACACACTACTTTAGAAAAAGAAAAACTCAAAAAGAGAGAGAAAGAAAAGATGCACATGCACATTTAACAATCAATTTTAGGTAAGGACCTTGTTGCGATATGGATATCATAGATATTTATGCTCTCTTGTATTTGTTAGGTGTTTTTGGGGGTGATGAGGAACCTAATTGCTGTTGTGTGGATTTTGAGTCAGATTTATGGACTTGTGGTTTGTCCATCAATGACCAAATCTTAACTAGGAGAGGAACTTTTCTAGATCCCTAGTCTTACATTGTTTAATGTGAACATCTTTTTTCAACCAAGTTATTGCTTGTGGGTCTATGAAGCTAAAATGGGTGCTAAAAAACATGGAATTTCCTAGTCTAGGTTGATGCCTTGATGAGGCAATAGAGAAAGAATGATTTCAACGAGTCCCATGTTGTCATTGTAGGATCGGTATATCATTTCTTCTCCTTTTCATTTTCTTGTTCTTAATCTCTGTTGTTTGTCTGATACAGTGTGTGATTTTCTGTATATTGCTATCCCCCCCCCCCTTGGTGGTTAGGTACGATTAGCTAGTTACAAACTCAACAGAATATCTTAGTGTATAAATAGCATTTCCACATCTGTATTAATCATAAAAATTACCATTCATCAATTCATTTCCAATTCGTGTCAAATTTCTCTCTTCTCTCCTCTCCTGTTTGGTTTTCTCAATTAGCTAATCCTTCATCAAGAGGCTACAGCTCTAGGATTCAAGTCAGTTATCCCTGAGTTATATCATTGTCATTATAAGAGTAATGCTAGCAACACACTCTCTAACACACTCTTTGTAACACACCTCTCACTATTGGCTAAAATTTATTGAAAATTATAAAAATCATGTGGGTCACACTCTTTCTCACTCCTAAAGTAATATTTCTCTCTCATACTTTATTAGTTTTCAATAAATTTAAGTCAATAATAAAGATTGTGTTGCAAGCACTTCTCATCATTATTAACACCTAATGTTCTTGCTTCTACTTAAGCTGTATTTTGTAATTAAAGCTCTTACTCTTCTCAAAACAGAGACTGAAGGTTGAGAAACATGAGACGGAAAATGAAGAGGTTGCAGGAATGGAAATGGACAATGTTGCTGATAGCGCCATGGTTTAATAGTTGTATTCTTGCTAAACTTGTATAGTTTACAACAGAGAGCTTCTATATATATATATATATATATATATCTGTAGATGTATATTCTGAGAATCTACATGTTCCAATAAAATACATTAATATATACCATTAACTTGTAATCTTACCCTATTTCAGGTGAACAAGTATACTCACTAAATTCATATGCAAGTCTTGTTTAATTGTTTATACTGAACTATTTAATCTCAATGCTGGCAGCACAGAGGCTCTACTTATTTTAGTCCACAGGACAATAGCATCTTAGCTTGTCACATTTATATTTGGATAATGAATTTTCACAAAATGTGAGCAGAGTGGATAACTGATATAGAGGGATCATGGGTCCATATGCCATTGAGTGGTTATCACTGTTAAGAGTTTGATAGTTATATCACTTTGGTCAATGGTTGGTTTAACTTGTAAGGATCAAAATATTTTACTTGTGCCCTGGCAGAAATGAGAAGGAAGTGAATTTGTAGATGCACACGATCATTTTAGTACAGTTGGATATTAATCTTAATAAAACTTCAAATAACTGCATCAAGTCATTAATAAAGGGTTTAAATATGTTTTTATTTATAATTTTATGAAAAATTGATTTTAGTCTTTTAAAAAATATTTTTGGTTACAATTCTTAATTTTTTAAAATGTAATACTTTTGCTCCCTGGTTATGATGTGACTAATGGGTTGTCAAAGTGTTAATTTTAGCTAAATTTAAGAAAAATGAAGGATTAAAACTATTTTTGTAAGCACTAAAATTAACATCTCAAAAAATGTGGAGTTAAAATGTATTTAAGTCTTGAGAAAAAGTAGAGATATAGTCATGTATATATGTTAGGTTCTAATAGCTTGTCACTTAGAAAAACTTTATCACTTAGAAATATTGTTGAGAGGATTTGGATTCCTCCTTGTCATTAAATAACATGATGTGATATAGAGCGAGTAGAGGTGCAAAAAAAATTAAATATAAAAGTTTAATCTATAATTAAGTCTAACCGATTTTAAAAATTTAAATTTTTTGAAACATCAGAAAACTAAATCCATAAAAAAAAAATCTAGATTTAAATTGATTTTAATATATCAAAATTAGATTGAATTTTAGAAAATCAGATTTATTATTTTTTTTCTTCTAAACCCTAGATTTTTTTTTTTTTGAAAAAAATTACACTGATTTGATTCGCAACAACAAGATTCACTTATCTCGCATGCTTAACCATAATGGCCTAGAGTGTAATAGAGCTGAGAAAATTCATGGGCCCAGACCATTTCAATCACTACTTCATGAGCATTTGAATTTCTAATTTATTTATCATTTGTGCTACTTTAGAATTACATCTTCTAGTCACCAAGGTACTTATGGAGTTATTTCAATGGACCAAGTCTCATGATGTGATATGCTTTGAGATTGGTATAAGAAAATTTTGATAAAAGTAATAAATTATGATTATTACTCTTCACGCAATGTTATTGAGATGTCTTGAATGTGTGACTCTTGTATTTCTCACATTTTAACTCTTATTTTTTTTTAATTAGTTGTAATAGAGAATTATAAGTTATTATGATAAATTATGAGTCATTATATACATGAACTTTAAAAACTAATAAAACACTCTTATTTGATTATTTTGTACCTTGTATTCTTGAATATAAATCTCTTAATTTATCTATGGACGTATTTCACATTAATTGAATCATGTTAATTTTTGTATGTTCTTTCTATTTCTATCACTTTTTTCATTTCTATCATAATACATAAGTGGCAAGGCCTAGACGACTTACAACAAATATGTTTTATGCTAATATTGTCCTGTGTTAATTTTAAGTACATCCATGCTCAAACATAAGTTATATAAGAGTGGAACAACTTATAAATTACACATAAGTCATACTAATAATTGTTAAACTTATACACTATTACCGTGGTGTTTATAATAAACACGACTATGCTAATCATTAGACATGAACATGTTAAATATTTTGACCTCTTTAATCTTAAACTTTAAATAAACATAACTTTTTGCATAAAATTTTAATTTCAAAAATTTTAATATTTTCTTCATTTTTTCTAAGTTTTTTTTTTGTATTTTTACATTCTTGTATAATAATAAAATATTCAAGTGATGATTTCATATTAATTCAGATTTAATTTACTTTTTATTATTAAAAAATTAACTGGGGTTAAAAGTTGCTATAGAAGGCTCTTTTGTATTATTAGGCATATTATAACACCCTTAAACACAAAGATCTCAAAAAATTATATAAAATAAATATATAATTTGTTTAAATTAATAATTTGTATAAAATGTTATAACCTTTAAAAGTTTACAATTAAAAAGTTTGAGCATGCTTAAGCACGTCTTATAATATGAGTTGCACTACTTTTAGGCAATTTATATTATATTTTATATGATCACATTCTAAATTTAGCACGTTAGTAATAAAAAAATAATATATTTCAAATTTTTCCAAAAATAAAATAAATTTAAAATTATTTTTTTAATTTTATTCATATAAAAACCTATTCCAGTTCTTTCTTTATTTAGTAACCAAGAACATACCATAAGATAATATAGAATTATCTCAATAAGTATAAATGTTCACTCATAAAAAGTGTGCCCAATGCTCGTAATAGGAATAAAGTTTTATAAACTTAGTACTATGTTTGTACTAGAGATAAAATAGAGAACAAAAATAAAAAAATATAAAAAGATAGAGTAAAAAAAGATATGTTACTTGAATGAGTAAAAATAAAGAAATAAATAAATAAAATAAGATTATTTCCACTTATTTGAATGAATAAAAAATAAAATAAAAATGAATAATTAAGTTGTATAAATAGTTATAGTAATAGTGATAATATAAAATTAAATTTAATAAAAAATTGAGAACTTTTAATGCATTTTCTTCCAAGTAGCTTTACTATTTAAAATAATTACGTGTATCAGTCTCTTTCTCTTTTTCTTTACTTTCACTAAAAACCAAAGGTTTCAAACAAGTAACAATTGGATGTTTTACATAAATATGTAGATATGTTTTTTAGAAAATTGTTTAACTTTTTCAGTGTTATTTATTCTTATATCATAGAAAATTGTATATTTAAATTCGTTTGTAATGCTAGAGAATTTTAACTAAGTCTTTGGTCCAAAAACGAAAAGCATATGACTCAAATATTTTTAAGATAATAGAATATTTATTACTAATAGTTAAATATTTATTCCTTTTGAATATATTAAATTAAAAATTTATATAATATATCTTTAATTTTACATAAAATTTTAATCCTTTTGAGTCAAATATTGAGTTTAATAATAAATTTTAAAATTTTAAAAATAAAAAAAGCATGTGGCATGACAGTAAGAGAACTTCTGTATTATATATAAATTTTGTTTAAAATGTAATAAAATGTTGTTGGCTTGTTGACAGTGGCATGAAAAAAAAATAATAAAAGAGTCGATCGAATTACAAATTTAGAAACAATTAAAATGAAGAAAAGAAGTTTTAAAAAAAAAAAGCATAAACCCTAACATATAAATTAAAATAACACGCTATTTTATGATCATGAATGACAAAGTAGCAAAATTTAGATTCATTTGTGTTTCTTCGAAGCCCTATTTCTTATAACATGTGAGCTAATAAACTTTCCAAATTTCAAACGTCAATTAAAATTGAAATAATCAAAACATGTTATTTAAAATTAAATTACTAATTTTTATGAGTTTAAAATAGAAACTGATTCTGTTAGTTTTTTAAAAAAAGGAAAGATAACTAAGCATATCATTTTCTTTTCCAAATATTAGAAAATAATAAGAAAAGCATAATTGTATATAAAAGGTGTGAAAACATGACTACATAATAGTAATAATTATAATTAAATTATTCATTTTAAAAATATAAATTCAAATGTATTATTACTTTTACTCTTATTTATAAAAATTAAATTATATTTAATTTATCAAAACTAATAAAAAACAATTATATGTCATAAATTTATTTTTTATTTTAAAATCATGTATGATATTAATTAATATAAATAATCGGTAAATCTCACAATAAGTAACGGTATAAGAATATCTAGAAATTAATAAGTTTTTTAAAAATATTTATTTGTTATATTTTATAAAAATTATACATAGTTATTTTTTATAAATAAGATAAAAATAATATATGCGATAAATTTTTATTAATTATTTAATTTATCTCTTCGATTTTTCTTAATTTATAAAAAAATGAAATAAAAAAAAATTAGAATAAACAGCATGGGTCACCGAATACAAAACAAACCCAGAAAAGAAAAAAAAAAAAAAACACAGAGAATGCAAAACCAACTAAACACAAGCATTCAACGTCAACTTCCATACACATTCCTTATTTATTATTTTCTTGTCACTTTATTATGATATATTTATGATGATTTTTTCGTAAGAATTAATATTTTTAGAAATGTAGAAAAAAATGGGTGCCTATATTAAGTTATTACTATTATCATTTAAAAATGGACTTAAAATGGCTGTCCTAGTTAATAAATGCGTTTTTTTTTACAACCTTCTTGTGTATAAATCATTACTTTGATATTTTTCAATCTATGCATGAAACAAAAATAATGAGGATGTAGTATGAGCATTTTCAACAACTGTGATTTTTATGCAATTAATAATTTTTCTGTACACTGCACAAATATCATTACATTAAAATGAATTTTAATAAATAATTAAAATTGTATATTTTTTACATTCTAAAAAATTATATTATTTTAAAAATAAATATTATAATTATTAATGATAAACTTTTTATTATGTTAAATAAAAATTAAAAATATTATAAAAAATGAATTAGTATTAAATTTTAAAAATGATTATATAATACAAAAATACTTAATGTGATGAAAAAACAACAAGTAGTTAAAAATGCTTCAATTTTAGGAATAATTAGGATATTCTTAAAAGCACTGATACATTGCGCATTGTTAATTTGTATAAAATGTCAAAGTCAACGAGATCTCTTCAAGTAAAGTAACTTCAAAATGCTACAGAAGTCAATACATACAATGACTGTTTTGATACTTAATTTGATAAAAAAACAACTATATTTACGAGCAGTTGTAGGATTGAAGAAGAAAAAAAATAGGTGGTAAAATATATAATAATCCAAAAATATAAATTAAAATAAAAATAACCAAACGTGTTATTGGAAAATACTTATTTGTGAATTGCAAATAGAGAATGATTATGAGAAAAGAAAGAAAACCAAGGCTGTCATTTACTTTCCCAAACATTTGAAAGTAAAAATAATGATAATAAAAACTTATATTGATATAAAGACTACATAAAAACATGACTATACAACAATGATAATAATATGATTGTTCTTTTTAAAAGTGCGAATTTAAATGTATTTTGTACAGTAATATATATATTATTTATTATTAAATTTATAATAAAATACAGATATAAACATTATATTATTCTCTTTTTTACTATAAAATATATACTATTTTGTTCGTTTAGCTTATACCATTATTTTAAAAAATAAATTATTATTTTTATTTAATATACTTGTGTATCATTTTAAATTTATCAGTTTACCCTTTACTCACAGTTTAATTATTATTTGTATGTTTTTTTCTTCTTCTAAAGTTCTACCTTGTTTTTTAAAGTGTTAAAGTGGTATATCTCGCCCGCACCTTCTTCAATTTTATTAAGGGTAACTTCTTTCTATTTTTTCCAATTATTTAATACCAAAACATGTCTTTAAAATTTTGATAATAATAAGGGTTTATTCCATGAAAGAGTATATATATATATATATATATATATATATATATATTATATATATATATATAATTTATTAAAAAAATATTTTGATAAAAAAATGTTAAACAAATGCTTAAAAATACTTTATAAAAAAATACGTAATCTATGAAATATTTAAAAAAAAATGATATTATAATATTTTAAATAAAAAATTCAGTATAACATGTAAATCTTTTAAAGGATAGAAATATAATTTACTCTTGAAAAGGTTTTTTCGGTGAACATTGCGAAAAGATAAAAAGATAAAAAGAAAAGAAAAATTGGCATGGGCCACGAAACCTAGCAAAAATAATTTATAAAAAAAATAGAATATGGGCCTATAAACCGAAGGAAACCCGAAATATATACGGATCCATGAAAATCCGCGCTTAAACCTCAGAACAAACCTAACTATGGCCGCTTTGTGTTCCTCTTCTACCCTATTCTCTTTTTCCTAACACAAATTCAATTCACGCTTACCATTTTCCTTTTGCACTCTCCATGGGCGAACTTTACAAAATCAGCTCCATCGATTGGCGACCATCGCCGGTCGTAGCCTTAGCCACTAGCGTCGACGGCTTGCGAGTCGCCGCAGCTCGCCAAGACGGCTCGCTCGAAGTCTGGCTCGTATCTCCCGGTTCCATCGGCTGGCACTCTCAGCTGGTACCTTCCTTACGCGCTTTTCTCTTTGCTTCTCTGTTCTTTATGTTGATCTTATTCTGATACCTTTGAGTTTGGCGCGTGCAGACTATACACGGAGACCCTAACAGAAGAGTGTCATCGCTTGTTTGGTGTTCCGGCGGTTCTGACGGAGGTCGATTATTTTCGTCTAACATAGACGGTTCCGTTACTAAATGGGATCTTTTCCACTTGAATCAAACGGTAACTTTTTCTTCCTTTGCATTTCGATGTTTTACGTCTGGTGATAGTGTGATTGAAGCTTGAAACTCTTCTATTGATGCTAGTATGGTAAAAGTGTGTTAAGTTACTGACACTGCCATTCTTAGGTTAGTTTGCCATTGCTCCTTTGCGGTAGTGCTGTATGTGTTTTTCGTTTTCGTAAGTGTTCGGGTCTTATTTGTTATGAGTTTGAAAGTGTTCTGAATGACTTGCTTTTGGCTTTTGGTTTTGATTTTTTACCGCTGTGTCTCAAAGAAATATTTTATTGTGTTTAGTTTAATTTGATATGCAATGTTTGCAGACAGTGCTAGAATCGGATGGAGTCTCGATATGGCAAATGGCTGTTACACTGCCTATGAATGACAAAATAAACGCTGAAACTAAGGGTGGTATGGGGAATGGACATGTGAATAAATTCCATGATTTTGATGAACGTGAGAGTAGTGAAAGTGATGAAGATTCTGATTTGCCTGGCCCTCTTGAACATTCCATCAGTGAGCATCCACGTGTAGCAATTGGTTTTGACGATGGGTGTGTGAGAATTTATTCCATCTCTGACACGGATGAATTTATCTACGTAAAATCCTTGCCCCGAGTGAAAGGTGAGGTTTTTCCGGAGTTATTTATTTTGTAGCAGTTTTCTCTCTAGCATGCGTAATTGATGGTAATAGTGCAATTTTATATATGGCTTTCAGGACGAGTTTTAAGTGTAACTTGGAGTACAGACGCTAACTTCATATATTCAGGAAGTAGTGATGGGTATGTGTTGAAGTTTTGATTGATAAATTATCCTTCCATGACTATCATGGTGTTCTACCTATTTTCTTTTGCTAGTGAATGTAGGCTTAATTATGAAAAAAAATAAAAATTAAGCAGATCGAGCAACATAATCCTCCCATTTTTAATGGATGTCATTGTTACCTTGTTAAATGTGCACATCGATGTGTCTGTTGCCTTGCAGGTTGATACGATGCTGGGATGTTACATCAGGTAATGAAATCTATAGGATTACGGCTGGACTTGGAGGTTTGTGCAGTGGACATGAACTTTGTATATGGTCATTGATGTCATTAAGGTAATCGGAAGAACATCTTTTTGTGGAACTGTTTTTGAAATTAACTTTGTATGCATACTTCCACCATATTGTTCTAATATCTGTTATGGAGTTCTTTTTGTCTATTTGCCATGCTTGTTGCTAATTGGGTAGTTCTTATTTAGGTCTGGAACACTTGTTAGTGCAGACAGCAGTGGTAGTGTCCAGTTTTGGGACAGCCAACATGGAACTCTCTTGCAAGCACATTCTTTACACAAGGGAGACGTAAATGCTCTTGCAGCAGCCCCTAGTCATGATAGGGTGTTCTCTGCTGGTTCTGATGGTCAGGTATGGAGTTGCATAATTTGTGAATTCTCACAAAACCATAGCAATTTATCTTTTTTGCATTGCAACTAACTGGTTTTATATGTGTGTACATTTACTTCTTTGATAGCTGTTTTTTGACATTGTTATTTTTCACACTTTCATAAGATGTTATTTCACATAATTGGCATTGTTGTTTAGGTCAATTTAAAGTAGTGGATCTGTGTACTATGCTTTGCATTTTTTCCTTTAAATTAATATGTTTGATATGTTGACACAGGGAATGTAGTGATGGTTTTGGATGCTGGTAATGTACATGTACAAAGAAGGACAAGAGTTTTAAAAAAGTTTAAATATGCAATGACTGAGAATAAATGAGGAACCAAACATTTCAGTTGAAAATGAAAATATAAAAATGATATGGTTGAAATGGACCACCAGAGAGATAGTTTTGACAGGATGAATGGTTTGTTGCATTCATGTGGGATGTCGAAGGTTTAATGTTTGCTGTGGGGCTTGGTTTTGTTGTTAATTAAACAAAATTGCAGCATTGTTGGAAATGTCTTAAACTTCACACTCTGGATTTATTCTTGAAGATTGAGCTATGTGGGGGAAAAAAGAGATGCAATAACATTATTGAGTGAGACAGTTTAAAAGGCATGTTAAGTTTTGTACCTTTAAATTAGTAGATTGCATGCTATCACAGTTTAAGCATATCTATTATTGATTCTCAATCCTTTCAACCTCTGTCAATGTGGATTTTATCACTTTTCCATGTAATGAAAGAATGAGAATGATTATCTCCAACCTTAACCTTCATTTTACTCCCCTATATCAAACTTACATGTAGTGTGACAGTGAAACCTAGTAACAAACAATAGTTTCATTTTTATGTATTTTTATCTTTCTATTTATGAACTTGTGTTCTCTATTTACCTTGGAGGCAAATTACTGCATATTTCAGCTGTATAATTAATAAAGTACTGTAGTTGCTTGCTAACCATATATATTGTTCTTTAAATTTTGGTTTTTCTGGTGCTTCTTTTGATTAAAAAATCAACTGTTTATGGTTCAGATGTAACTGTGTCACTGTGTTAGAATTGCTCTTGGTGGAGGCCCATTGTCTATCATTTCTCATATCTTGTGTTGTTATTATTGAATCGTTAAATTATTGTTTGCTTTCCCATTTTTTAACCAGTTTCAGTTTTATTCCTTACTTTTTTCATTGACCATGTTGATTATAATAACGTTGGTGTAGTTTATTTTATTTGAAGGTTATTCTTTACAAGCTGTCTAGTAGTCAGTCAGTGTCTTCTGATGGTATCCATTATCCATCAATGATGAAGAGGTGGATCTATGTTCATTATGTAAGGGCTCATACTCATGATGTCAGGGCCTTGACTGTTGCTCTACCAATAAGTCAAGAAGGTCTGTTTGAAAGTTATATTATTTATAATTTTTTTTTGTTATTAATTTTCCAAGATTGTATTAGTGTGTTTGGATGAGCTTTGGGCTAAAAGATATCATTTTTGGAAGATTGGAAGTTCTCATTTTTTAAGAGAGATGAAAACTGTTTTTCTTCTATTTTCAGATCCAAAGGTCAATCTTCAAGCATAACCTAAAATTCTTTTCAACGCAGAGAAACATGTTCATTTGCTATAGAAAAACTTATCCAAATGGGCAGAATCTATATTTTCTATGAAATTGAATGCATTTGCCATCTTCTGTTCCTTAGCCATGTGTTTTTGTGTGGCAGATATTTTGCCAGATGAGAGGAGTAAAAGAGCTCGATGTGAAAAGAAGCCCATTGATTTTAGTTACCATAAGTGGGCCCATTTGGGGGTTCCCATGCTTATCTCGGCAGGAGATGACACAAAACTCTTTGCATACCCTGTGAAGGAATTTACCAAATTTTCTCCTCATGATATCTGTCCTGCGCCTCAAAGAACACCCATTCAACTAGTGCTTGATACTGCCTTTAATCAATCTTCAATACTTTTAGTTCAGTCTTTGCATTGGATAGATGTTCATTTGCTACAACTCAGAAATGTTCGCACACCTGGTGGCTTTGCAAAGACTGAAATACTTGCCCGAGTTAAGAGCAAGGCATCTAGGAAGATAATTTGCAGCACCATTGCTAATTCAGGGGTGCTTTTTGCGTACTCTGATCATGTAAAGCCTAATCTTTTTGAATTGCAAAGGTGTGAAGTTGGAAAAATGACATGGAGTGTTAGTAGAAGGAAGCTTCCACAGAGATTACCATTTGCGCATTCTATGATTTTTACCCATGACTCCTCTTGGTTAATAGTAGCTGGGCATGATAGAAGGATATATGTAAGCTAGAGCATTCTTCATCTCTATTATGATTAAAATTGTGCTTTATATAAAGTATGGTTGCTTTATTTTGTAAGACAATCTCTTTTGCTTGTTTTTGCATGAATCTCTAAACTTACCTAAACTATGGTTATTTTACTCCATATTTTATGATAACCATGCTATGCATCATTTGTTTTTTGCTATTCTAGGCCTTTCTTTGTTGAAAATTTGGTAATTTTTTATACCTGAAGATGGGTTAAATGTCTTTTTTTTTTATGGTGAGCAGTGTTTTTTCTTCACTTTTTCCCTGCAAATGCATAAGCACTTCGTAGTTATTATTATTATTTGCTTGAATTTAATCTTGTCTGAATTCCAAATTGATTTGTATAATTAACTCACGAGTTTCTCTTATGCTGGGTTTGCTTATCAGTTGTTTTCAAAGTGTACTGGTTAAAAATTACAATCTTTGGATTCAAAAGCTGTTTAGTTTACTTTATTGATAATACTCCTTGGAATGCTATAGGTTATCGATGTTGGTAGCTCAGAATTAGTACATACTTTTACACCTTGTCGGGAATTGCAAGATGAAGAATTGCCTCCTACTGAGCCGCCCATAACAAGATTGTTTACTAGTTCTGATCGGCAGTGGTTGGCAGCTGTGAACTGCTTTGGGGATATATATGTATTTAACTTGGAGATACTAAGGTGTTGTTTCTAATTTGCTTAACCTTTTCTTTTTGATTTGGGAAACCTATTACTGTAATTGCTTTGCGCAAATAGCTAGTACATCTGGTTATTGATTAAGAAAATTGAAATGAGAAAACAAAATTTTAGGGAGACACACAAACATGCTCCAAACAATCTTCAGAAAATTCTGATTGAATGTTTGTTGCTTATGTTTGGTTGTTTGCAGTATGATGTCATCTGTTTAGGTAGACAATTTAACTGGTAATACTAAAGGATCCCATGCTATTCTTCATGAATTATTTGGTATTATATTCATATTATGTTATCGTATTTTATAAAATAAACCTGCTTGTGCTACAGGCAGCACTGGTTCATTTCAAGATTAGATGGTGCCTCTGTTACAGCTGGTGGATTTCCACCCCAGAACAACAATGTACTGATAGTTACAACTTCCTCAAATCAAGTGTATGCATTTGATGTAGAGGCCAAGCAATTAGGAGAATGGTCAATGCGGCACACATTTGTTCTTCCTAGAAGATACCAGGAATTTCCTGGTGAAGTTATTGGGCTTTCCTTCCCTCCCTCGGCGACTTCGTCTTCTGTTGTTGTTTACAGCTCCAGGTATAGCTCTGTACTTTTTAAGTTTTTAAATATAAACTAAACATTTTGAATTGGTGATCAAAATTAAGTAAGAAGTACAGGTCGTATGTAAAATAATTTTTTATGTATGAAAAAAATAGCTTATTAATTTGAAATTTATGATTTATTTGTATTTTTAAATTTCTTGTTTTGGAGCTTCATACATATCCCGTATGAAGAATTTCTTGCTGTGTAGTAAGTCTATAATATACATTATTTTAAAAAATTCAAAAGCACGTATATTTTCTTCTACATCTGTTTTGTATCTTTCTGGGTTTCTTAGACTACGAGATAGTAATATCTACATCTTTGGTTTCAAAATTGTGACATGACCCATTCATGACTTGAAATAGAAACTATAAAAATATTAAATTATGTTTTTACTTTTATTTATTTTGAAGTATTTCTCATGTTTGGAAGTTGTTCAATCTTCAGGGCGATGTGCTTGATTGACTTTGGGTTGCCTGTGGAGCAAGATGATAGTGATATGTTAAATACTCAGGATTCAATGGTCAGGAATTTACAAAATTTTAATGTTAAGAAGAGGACTAAACATAGGAAGAACTTTGAAGTTTTACCTTTAGAAAATCCTGTTTTATTTTTAGCCCATATTTCAAAAAATTCCTTCTTTATGATAGACAAACCCTGGTTGCAAGTGGTCAAGAGTTTAGAAGCCGCACCAGTTCACAGACATATATTTGGGACATAAGCATTAAGCAGCTTGAGAGAATTGTTCTCAGCTCAAGGGGGATGCATGATGGGGATAAATGTCCCTTCTTGTTTTTCATTTTGTCTCTCCATGGCTGAGATCTAGAATCTTGTATTGTGTTATCATAATCAATTTTGTTCCATTAGTAATAGCTTTACTTCATTTTTTATTTTTTATTTACACAAAATCTGTACTTTTGTCCAGTCCATCTCCAGTTTGTATTTGTTGCTTGATGTAGTAGAATCTTGATACTTTTAACATAAGATGATTAAGATATAATTAAAATTTCATCTAATAGAAATATAATTGTGTTGTGTAATTAAGGGATCAACCAGGAGGGAATGACTATTGGTTGGGGGATGGATTTCATAAACTCAATTTTTTTGGTATTTTTAATAGTATTCATTTCTGAAATTCTTTTTAATTTGACTTTTTTTTTGTTTTTATCCATAAAATATTATAAATCTTGAAAAAACAATTATAGTCGTTAAATATTATGACTTCAATTGAAAGAGATAATACTGCAACATTACTGAAACTATATGCTCGTAGTAAAGCATTGATAAGTTCATAACACTCAAAAATACATAGAAGAATAACTTTCGTTAAGAACAGTTGCAGCAAGCTCAGATGGATGCATGTTTTCGTCTTGTTTATTATGACACTCCCAATTCCCCCGTCTAAAACCATTCGCATTGCGCAACCAATAGTTAAGAATAAAAGTTGAATTTTAATGTTTTTACCCGTCATCTAGTAACATGCAAGTAAAAAACCGTGTTTGGGAGAATCTGAAACCAGCACTTAAATTTTAATTGCATTTTCTTATTTTGGTAAGAAAACTTGCAAAGCAATGTTTGGATGTTTCTATTCTAAATCTTGCGTCTACCAACGTAGGCAATGAACGTGTGAACACTACGTAATTTCCAATTTCAATCGTCAACCGAAGAGTACAAAATAGAGTAAGAATGACTAGTGAAAGCGGGGGTGTTTGTCCGTTTCCAAATATCTGCGTTATTTTCTAATAGATCCATGCAGTTGGTTGGAGTCTGAGGATATAAAAAACTTAGAATAAAAGATTTTGTTGGATATCCTACCAAAACAAATATTCAATAATTGTACCAAGTGTTATGAATGGATCACATTTCAAGTGGGGTAGCTATCACAAGGAGGTGGGGCTGCTCCGAAAATGAAGCTTGGCGTTTGGTTTCATTTGGATACATTGTCCATTTTGAGTGTCATGCTACTTGGCTTTGCCATATTTACCCACCCAAAGTGGTTGTGAGCTAGGCTGGCAGTGGCTGAACTTAATAAAGTGGGTCACTACTCATCACTAGGCCTTTGGATTTGATATATGCTTCATGGTGGTGAGTGGTGAAGTGACTTTCTTTTTCTGTGTCTCTTCCTATAGGTGGTGAGGGGTGAATTAGTTAATTCAGTTTTGTGTTTATTATTACTGAGAAAAAGGATGAAAACCAACTGAGGAAGAGTTTGTGAATAGTAAGTATCTAATGAAGAAGACCTGAGAGGTCCCAGAGATGCCTGCCACTAATGACAACAAAAGAAAATGGAAGACAGAAACCTTATTCAGTTTCCTATATTCTCTTAGGTTGTTCCCAATAGCATAGGCAGTAGCATAGGAGCAGATTAAAAAAAAGGGTTAAAATTACAACATAAGTGCTTTTCTCTTTTAATATTTTGGAAAAAAGAAAAGAGAAAAGAGAGAGAAAAAAAAAAGAAAAGAAAAGAAAAGAAAAGAAAAGAAAAGAAAAGGAATTCCTTTTGACAGACATTGAGTAGCTTCTCTCCTTTGACATCCTCTGGTCTCTCTTTCCACAGCAATGCAGCAACAGCAGTGACAACAGCAACTGCAAAATCACTCATTTTCCTCCTCCTTCATCAAAACCACCTGATCATGAGACACAACAAATCACTTGTTAGCATATTTAATTTTTTTTTTCTGGGAAACAAAACATAATATATAAGACAAATGGATCTTCACCGTGTTCCTCTGAAGCTAGTTTTCCAGCAAGAGAGCTCTCAAAGAAGCTGAACTGCTTCTTGAATTTTGTCTTTCTCTGCATAGACTAACCAAATTTAGCTCAACACAATGAAAATGTGCAATGCAAGAGGCTGATGCTATCACTCAATGTAATGATATAATAAAAGAATTAACAATAGAACTGGAGCTTTACCTTTATTCTTGTTGCAGACACACACTGAGAAAAATCTGATGCACTCTCCACTGCTCCATTCCCTGAGAAACTGTCTTGCTTCTGTTCAACAACAAAAGAACCAACCCATTAGCATTTTTTTTCTTATTTTTATATTTTTTCTGCTAAGGAGAGAGAAGCTATAGGCACACAGATATTATGTCAATGACATTAACCTTGCGACTCTCCTTAGGACAGTTGAAAACAGGAGAACTGGCAGTGTCATCAAGAGTTGAAGGCTGTTGACTTCTACCAAATTCTTTGACTTTCTTCTTGTTTTGGGAGTCTTTGGTTGTAGAAGAAAAGCAAGGATACCAATTCTCACAATAGTATTCATTATCATAATGTGGAGGTCCAGAAGAAGCATCAGAGACCATGGATAAATCTTCTTCAGACTCGTCCATTCTTGCTCCTTTTCCTTCATAGTCCACAACCCCTCCTCTCCTCTGGAAGCAATTTTCAGAAAGAGATGATTGGTCCAAATAATGGGTCCAACCGGATTCACTAGCACTGCTGTATTGTGAAGTAGCAGATATATCCATTCAACCCTTCTTTCTTATAGTAACGAAGCACCAAGGTTGGTGTTCTTTTATAGATGCTGAATATGTGTGATCAAGTGAAAGATCATAGAGTGGTAGAGGACCTAGACTAACCCCTTGTGCTTCTTATGTAGTTCTTCTCAGCATAAGTAAGAAAAAGGAGTAAAAGGGGAAGGAAAATAAATAAATAAATAAATAATAAACAAAGATAGAGAGAGGAATTGCACTAGAATTCTAAACTGCTTCTGTCCTTTTGCACAATCCTTTCGCCTTCTTATTTTATCTTTATGCGAATGAATCAATATTGCCAGTTGGCCTTGTGAGCGTGTGTGTACTAGAGTGTCTGTTAGTGAATGTGATAAGGGAAGAGATTATGGAAGCATTGCATTGCATTACCATGCTCCCATCAAAAGATAGTGCTGTCCTTTCAGGACAAAAGTTAATCTTAATTTGGCCAAGTCACAACTAATGATACTTTAATGATTAGTTTTCTGTTTCCATTAATGGTCACTGCCCTTGCAAGTTGACTGCACAATAAATGCGGTCTGCTCCCTCTCCTATGGCTTTGCTTATTTTCTTCTCACCTCAAACATTGTGTCTGTTTTGCAACAACCAACAAACTATAGTTATAGTTTCTTCAGTTGTGAATCAACCCTCTTATTTTTATTTTTATTATTATTTTTCTAAAAACTTTGCTAAGCAGATCTGCCTCAAACCAATATTTACCACTTAGTAAAGTTCAATAATTGTGACTAGGGGTTACTTTGGTGTCTTTCCCTTTTTTCTCAGCTGAAATTGGGGAGCTCAGAAAGTACCTACAACTTGACATGCGTTACTAAAAAGTTAAAGGGTGGGTTTTAAAATTTCAAAGCTTTTTTGATGTGTAATTACAACGGTGGAACAAACTCAAGTGATTGTTTAGTTCAGTTTGGTTATTCATTTGACATAAATTACTATATTGAGTAGCTGTTTGTTCTCTCGTACTAAAAGTTCTATAAATGAAAGTCTCCTCATAGAGCTAGACAGACCCACGTTTCATTGAAAGAAACCACTAATGAGCACCTGATTTGAATGTGACACTATTAAGAAGCACTTGCATTTACAATAAAAGACGGCTAGTTATTTAAGTTTTGTATTTTCTTAATGCTTAATTTCTATGGAGCAAGAATTTTTTTTATTTACTTGGCCATGTTTTCCATTTTCTTTTTACCACTTTTTATTCAAACACAAAACGTTACCCATGTGGTATCACTTAATTTCCTGAATAAAGATAATTTGAAAGTTACGCATGAGTCAAATTTAATGCAGAAAGTGAACCACACAAGCCTTGAGAGGACAATGTACAAAAGATAACCATGAGCATGCAAGGAACTGGAGTACAATTCAGATTCAGAAATGCCACATATGTGCAATTTGCTCTTAGTGACAAAAACTCACCTAGTCCAAATGGTAGAAAATCCATATAGTACTTACGACACATGTAGGCCCCATTACTCCCTTTCTATACCTGTGATTGTAGAGGGGAAAATATTGTCACATTTGGGTAACATTAGGCTTGGAATCTCATATCTATCTAGCTTATTGTACTATGCAATGTGCAAACACATTGAACAGTGAAGATCAATTCGTCGGTTGACATGGGAAACGTGATAATTTCAATAAATCATGCTTTCCTAGATTGGTTTCATGCCCATTTACTATTTAGAAATCATCAATTAAGGATAGTCACTGACCCTACCACATTTCAAGAAGCTGGTGAATCTCTATATCAATTTTTATTTTTGGTTGTGTCAATTGACAATGAAATGTGACTTTATGTAAAGATCATAGGGCCACTTTATGATTCTGGTCTGACTCCAATTGGTCCCGCCCTTTTAATACAATGTGTCCCTTTGCAGATTTCTAATGCATTCTGCTCTGTTAAGCACTTTGGTTATTCATCTCAATCATGTCTACCTGTACACCTTTCAAGCCTAAACCATTTTAATTACCAAACAACTATTTCTCAACACATCTTAATTACGACCCTATGGATTATAATGACATCCACACAATCTTACTTTAACTGCACATTTCAATACTTTTTCTATCTTCACTGAATTTGCTACATCTTATGCTTATCTATTGGTTTAAACATATTTTTAAATTTTTCTCTATTTTTTTTTCGTTTCTTGAAATCATTATAAAGTAAGAGATTAAATTAAAAATAAATATAATATATAACGACTAAAAACATTAACGTTTTATCTTTATATTTAACGTATAATTTTATCATAACTCCACCAAAGTATTATAATATTGACAAAGTTAAAACCAAATCCAAAATGGTTGTACAAGATCATATTAAAAACATATTTTGTGTAGGCATATTAAAAATGAGCTTAAATATGTTTTTATTGTATATAAATATGATCTGCTTTGATTTGTTTTTATTTTTCATAAATTTTAAAATAATTTATTATTATTATTATTATTATTATTATTATTATTATTATTATAATTATAACATGCATTTAGTGTTATAATATAATTTAAATTAGGAAGTGATATATGATGTGATACAATAAAATAATATATCATGTTATTGATAAACGATCTAAAAATTGACAAAACTAATAATTCTTTAAAAATTTAAATTAAATATATAATAATAATAATTTTTTTATATAAACGAGTGTACCACAAAAATACCAATACACACTAAATTTGTTCAAAGGAAAAATGTAAGAACATTTGAAAGTACAATATTTATTAAATAAGTTTTTTCATATACAAATTTATTCTATAAATTTTATCATAAATTTTCTTATAAAAAATAAAATTTTAATAAATTATACTAAAATATTTCTTAAAATAAATTTTTATATGTTCGTTCCAAATTAAAAAAAAAATCTTATGATTACATCCAAAAATAACTTCTGGAAGGTCTCATCTTCAATCTGAAAATAATGTGACTGATACAATGGTAAAGGATGAGACTAATGAAAAGACACAAACCAATCAAGTCTCACCAACGTAGATGAGCAGTTCAAATCATGATTTATGACTAATATGATACATCTACTACTACACTATCAATTAAAATAAAACAAATTTGAAAAGAAAGAAAAAGAAACTAAAATAATACTCATAAAAGAGTCTCTCACAGACCTTTTTCATTTGTTATAATGCAACTAGCATATTCTATCCCTGTATCAGTATGGGTTTTTTCCAGCAACACAAAGCTTTGCAACTATGGTCCCCTTTCAGATGGCAAAGTCAAAGATTGCTTATTGCAACAATGCCAACCCACCGACTGGAAATTCAAAGTCTTGCAGGCGATTCCCCTTCCCTTTTCTACTATTAACTTTCTTTCTCTTTCACACCCCATCATGTACTAATCGCACAGGATCAAAGTCAAATCTTCAGCTTCAATTTCTATCAATCTATACAAAAAGGGTCATAATGTGGTGTTGGATGGTTATGAATTCTACATTCTATGCATGGCCTAAAATGAATAGGTCTAAATGCAGATAATTATCTCAATTATTATTTATTATTTGGACTAGTATACTAATGAATGAGAGCTATATCATCAACCATGAAGCATGGAATTCTAGTGTTCAGAATCATGAGTGAGAGAGTGACCAGTGTGAAGACACTGACATAATTTAAAAGTTAAAACTCACTTGTTCTTTGTCTTCTCAAAAAATCAAAAAAAGAGTTGAGTCAATATGAATTCTGAAGCTTCACAGTGATCATGGTAAAATGCCGACCAACCCTCAAGAGGTAAACTTGCACATGTACTTACTTGTCAGCACCAGGACCACAAACCAACCTAATGATGCAAATGATTTTAAAGTACATATAAATTGTAATTAACAGTGATATTTACAGTTTTACACACTATTTTCATTATATAATTTTCAAATTAATTTCCTTTTTGATAAAAACAAAAAACTATAGAATCATTCATTCCAGCATACTGTATTTTTTTCCCCTAAGCAATAAGGTGTTATGAGAAATGATGTGATAAGGAGTATATGTAAGAAATATTTTTCCAAGAAGCAATGAATTTGGCCTTTTAACTTCATCACCGTACTTTCTTTCCCTCTGATTTTAACTTTCTGAGAGGTCAGCTTTGAATTTTGTTTGTCTTTTGTGAAGGATTTTACCTGACTAACCTCGAGTCCTAATTCCACTGTCCTTTTGAAATGCTGTTTGTTTCACAACATTTAATTCACGTATAATCTTCACTGCCAATGGAATTGAGAATTCTCATGATATTAGATCTGGTCTTCTTAAGATAAATTTTTATTTAATTTGAAAACTGCATACCAATTAAGACATAATATAACGAATGATATATTAAATTAAACAAATAATTAACGTCATGTCAGACTCTGATCCTTTCTATTTTCTATTTTTTATTTTGGTGTAAACTCTAAGTAATGATGACTACTATTGTCAAATGTAGCTTATATGTTAAGCTATTATATCAAGTTAAGGTGATAAATTAATTAAGATAATAATAAATACCTTGTTATTATTGTCCCTTCATACCACAAAATCTTATATTAATGAGTAACTTTGTTTTGATGTTGTTCCAAATCAATTGAACATCTTTCAAGCCAAATAATTTGATTTTGTTGTTGCTTTAAGTTCAGAAGAACTTGTCGGGGCTAATGGAACTAAATGACACTTCACATAAATTTCTTATGTATTTTGCTGTTGGAGATTAATATATTATCCAGTTGATTCTTACACGAGGCTTCAACCCTTTTGTGCCATAGGGTTGACTCATTACTTATACAAGACACAACGTTTCCATTGTTAGGATGTTGTGAAAAGATGTTTGAGAACCAAATTTCATTTGGAAAGGTGGAAAAAAGAAGAAGTTAAATATAGGGAAATGATGGGTAATATTAATAACATGTTCAATTGTTTGAATTGCATGTCTAAATTACATCTTACAGTGAAATGAAATATGATGAAACTAATTTCATCCCAAACACCTATTTGTCTTTCTTTGCAATATATGCGATGAAATTACCATATGAAATTATGAGTTTATTTTTATTTCATTCTGTTTACTATTAGATATTTAAACAACTTTGCAAGTGTGACCTGATCCTTAAAATCAAGCTATAGTTATTTTATTACATTTTTCTAAGACTAACATATTATGATTTGAGTTTAAACATGATTGAATGTTGATTCAATTTACAATAAATTAACAGTGAATAAAAATACGTCATATCATTAATAAATAATTACACAGTTTATACTTCTAAAAAAAATAATTTTATTTATTAATAATAATTTTAAAATGTTTTTATTCCTTTTAAATTGACCTAATATTATAATTTTATTAAAAAATTTATATAAATGTTAAATTATAAAATTAAATAAGTATATTATTATTTATTTAAATTATTAGTTTCTTTTATTAAAGATAATCTTATTTAAGTCAGATATAATAATCATGAGTGACAAATTTATTTTTTTCTAAATTCTTTACTAAAACTTAAATTTAAGACTAAAAATGATATTATATTTAAAAAATCAAAATAAAACTTTAATCTTATATGTAATATTTTTTATTTTTATTTTCCTTTACATGTCTTTTACACATTTTTTCCCTGTGAATTCCTCTTCAAATGCAAGGATGCATTAACCTCTGCCATCTAAGCTCCATCATGCCCTTGCTTTTGATTAATTGCAACTACATATCAACTATGTTACCTATGCTTCTTGCATAAATTTTCTAAGATGAATGAAATCAGTTTAGATCAGTGTCTAAACTTGCTGGTCTTTCTTTTATTTGCTGTCGTTTCTAACTCGTATCATGTTCTGAATAAATAATTATTTAATTTGATGTAATCGTTAATGTGAAACTTTTCAATCCTGTCATTCAATCTTGCATATACATTATGCAATAAGTTTGAATATATATGTTTCAACATGAGATGTCAAATTCATTAAATGATATCATTAATAAATATAAAAACATTTTTACTATATATATATATATATATATATATATATATATTATTTAAGATCCTTTATGACACAAATCATTTACTTAGCTTAGAAAGTGCAATAATAATAAAATATTTATAAATAAGTAAGTCATTTAAAGTCAAATTTTAAATGTAAAAAAACGAATAAATAATATAAAATTAAAAACATAAAATTGATTATTTTACAGAAAAATAAAATAAGACTAATTTTCCACTCTAAATTAAATTACAATTTCAACATAAATTGATTGATACTCAAAAATTAACTTTTAAAACTCAATAAAAATAAATAAAATAAAACTTTCAAAAGAAAATGAAGTATCAAATGACTATTTTGTTTTAAAAAATATTATTTAATAAATTATTCAGTGATTCATGTGCTTTAATTATTGATGTAAGTTTATTAATTTGTTATTTAAAATTTTCTTTATCATATTTATTTTCTTTCATTATATTGGTAATGTATTTTAATTTGATTTATAATTTATTTTTATAAAATTATATTAGATATTTATTATATTTTAGTTTGTCTTTAAACATGTAAAAGATAATTTAAAATATCATCTAAAAATCAATTCATCATTTATGTTTTTAGTAGATTTTTATTTTATTAAAAAATAAATAGTTAGGTCTTGTGACACTATAAATATAATATAATATAATAATAATAACATGTCTATAACATTAATTTTAAGGAAAGAAAATCAATATCACTTAGTAATAATATATTTGAGTATTTATATATTTAATTATTAAATATTTTTAAATAATTTTTATAAAAAATATTAATTTAAAATAAATTATAATAGTGATAAATAAAATAATAATTATTTCAGAATAACAGTGATTAATAAATTATTATGATTATTATTTATATTTGTGATAATTTATTGTAGTGACTACAAAATAGTCACTAATTTATTAATGACTTAAGTATTCAGGTGACTAATTTAAATATCATCACAAATTACTTCAACAATGAATTTAATATATTTAATGACAAATTTTATAATCATAATAAATATGATTTCCTGCAGTGAAATTATCATGTAATTGACTAGGAAAAAGGTTACATCATTTGGACAATGAAATTGTAAGCACGAAAACATGGCTTCATAGGGTTATAAATTAGGTGAATACATGAATTATAAGAGAGAGAAGCAACAGCAACACAACGAAGAACACGAACTGCATCTGATTCAGAAAGGAAAGCGGAAATCCAGTTACCACTGACCATGTTTTCCGGATGATATTTTGTTACCAATGCTCAATGTCTCATACATAGTTACAGGTCACCAACCTTAAGGCCACAAAAAACACCCTTTTGATCATGTCACTATAATCCCCAGTTATCACCTGCTAACGACACTTCCTTCTTAATTCACATCAATAATTCAAACAAACACCTCATATTTATGTGGTCAGAGTTGTATGCTCGAATGTGTCTACCACACAAGTAATGTCTGCTACATTTCTTATAACGTTAAAATTATGAGGAGTCATTTATTTTTAACAGATAAAATAAATAAATTTGGTCATTTCCATTTTTCGTATTATTTAAAGATGAGGTAACTATTTAAAAAATAAAAATAAAGTCGCATTATTTTAAGAGAACTAAAAATTTGACATCATGACTCCAGTCAACTATATGTTTCTCTTTTCATTAATCATCTCTTTGCTTTTTAAGTTTCACAGATGAATGAGATTGTAGGAAGAAATGGGTGTCAAAGGAACTATTTTCTTATTTTAAACACATAATTTTCGAAAATCATTCTTTCTGAGGAAAACAAAATTAATCAAACATTTTTACATGATATAAATTGAATTGAGTAGTAATTAAATGGCCTTATAATTTATTATTCTATTAATGGCTAAAAAGATATTATATATCTAAACTGAAAGTTAGGAGAGTTGAACAAATTCGTCAAGTTAATCATAAAAAATCGTATGAGTTACTAGGACTAACTAATTAATCAAAGAAAAATTAATCCATTAGTTTCAAAAGTGTCACAGTGAAACCATGTTACAATATGAAATTAGAAAGAAAAATGTTGACAATTTAATAGAAAAAGGCGATGAAATAAAACAAAGGTCAATAATATATATAGCAAAATAAAAGGTTCTATCTTAAACGGCTGGGAAAAGCTCATCGAGCCTGTATGGTAAAGAGTAGAATTCATTATTCCTAACATCTGCATTGTACAAGCTAAACCTCTCCCACCATTGCAAGCCACTGTCTTTTCGGGCTGCATCATTCTCACGATGTAGTGTTATATCCAAAATGAAAGCAATCATTGCAGCAACTGTTGTGTGGGACATGAAGATAACAGTAACTACATCATTGAACTGCACACTCATTGAAATGAAATGAATAATCAATCACTAATGAAATGGAAAGTATAATAGTACAATACATGACTTCTATGAAATTTCAATGATGGGTTTTTGTTAAGGTTTCTTAATCTTACCCATCTAGGACCTGCATGATCCTTCTTTACATGATAATATTCTGAGAAATATTGTGGTATGGAGATGCCTAAGAAGAATGAGAAGCCCAACACGAATTTGGTTCTGAAATTGTTGAGGTTACAGAACTGGAGAAAGCCAAGACCCGCTGAAGCTACATATTACAAATTATCAATTGTTTGGTTCTACATGGAGACACTATCACAATACCACAAAGACAAGTAATTAGAGATAACTTACATGCATAGCCAAATAATACACAATATAGTGCAGCTATGATTGGCATAGGCACTGAAGCAAAAAATGCTCCAAATTTGCCTGATTGAAGGGAAAATAATAATGTGCAACATGAGGTATCATCAGTGAACAAAGAGGACAGAAAACTATGGGAAGCATAAGAAAGTCAATTCTGGATTTATTAGAAAATGAAAAGAAAAGAAAAACAATAGTTCATGACAATAGTTCCTAATACAATAATAAACTAGACAGAATAATAGACTACCAATTCCAAAAAGACTATGAAATTATTAGTATAGATCATATTGGTCTACAGTACCAAATAAAGAGAAGAAAATCATAAAGCCAGCTGATATTTGGATGACTCTGCGGCTTCCTACTCTTGTCAATGCCAGCAAACCAGCATTTTCCCTGAAATAAGAACAAATCATGATCAGAAAAATACAGACGAAAGAGCGGCCCAAAGCAAAATAGATTGTGTATGTAAACCAACTATGAAAATGAGACCTCATGCAACAGAATAGGCACCTCTAGGAACTAAGCACTAGGAAATTTAAATTGGTAGAATGGATGAGCCAGAGCATTTGTCAAGATACAAGCAAACATCCAAAGAAAAATCACTTACAAACAGGGCATTAGGCAATACTTACACTGATGCTGTGCTTCCACTTACAGATCCAAACATGCCATTGAGCAAAGCACTAACTCCCTAAAATCACAATAAGAATGGCACAAATGAAATTGTGTCACAAGTTTTATGAACAAAAGTCAAGGGAGAATTGCAAAATTTAGTGAATCCTACCACCCAGCCAGCTCCACGACTGATAACAGATGGTGGCACTGGTGTGGCACTTCCATACCTTGCTGCAGCATAAGCTGTACCAGTATACTGCTCATAAATATAAATATAAGAAAAATGTAAATTTCAAGGCAAACAAATGATGAAGAGAAGATGAATATTTAAATGATTTTTCAGTTTTACATTGCTTTTACTTAGAGTACCTAGTGACTAATTAGTGCAGTTGCATTAACTAAAAGACAAGGGATTCTATAAGGGGTATAGTGTCTACCTCAAAAAGAGAAACAAAAGAAGCAGCTATCATGGCAAAAGCTTCCCCAGCATTGAAAGTAGGACTCCCCCATTGGAAGGGAAAAGGAAAATACACCCTGCATAGATTAAAATATCTTTAACAAATTGGAAGTTAGCAAAAAAACTTAAATCCCAATCCCTCAAGGCCTAAACATTTGTAGAACTAACTAAAAAGGCCAAAACCGTTACGTGTCTTATTAGGTATGTTACATGACTAAAATTGTTTTAATAAGTTTTAATCTCAGCTATACATTTTAATTATTAAAAAGAATAAATGAGATTGAAAAGAGATGCGAGTAAAGGTCACTAAATGCACCATTGAGAAGTATAGATGGCATGACATTTATTCAGGTGAAAAGGGATAACAAGAGAAAATGTAGAAGAACTTTAGAATAAATTGAAAAGGGATAACATGAGCGGTTAGAGGAGTTAATCTTACCCTTTACAACTATATACGGATTACCTAAATTGTTTTGATATATAACTCCACTTATCTTTGCACTATTAATTTTACCTCTGGATTTTGCTCCAAGGGAAAATAATCTCTGGATTTGTACAGTGTCAAGCAACAACTTCTTTACATAAATACACGCGCAACCTAATGACTCTACAAATTTGTGTCTCCTTCTATCTCCAGAATTGTTGTTCGTGTAGCATTTCTTAAAGCATTTAAACAATTGATCATTAATCAAGAAAACCAGTGTTACTTGATCTTACCATGGTGAGGCACTAATAAGTCCAGAACGATCAGTGCGGCAACTAATCTGTGTACTTTCTGGCTTGTGGTTATATACAGTGCATGAAGTTAGAAGCTGTGCATATAACCATGCAATTGCAACTGTAAACAACACTGCAAATCGATCATGTATAGGCTTCTGGGTGCTAATATAACGATTGAGATACTGCAGAAGCATAGAACAAAATTAAATACTTGGACCAAAGTTAAAGAAAAATATTAATGGATTTTAAATTCTTAATGTTCTGTTTTAAATTTTCTAACTTCTTTTTATAATTTGTCATTATTGCTCAATAACTCTGCTGGTGTACTTTATTTCAGCCGCAGCTCATAGTAACTTCTCCAAATGCATAGGCCTGTGCCCAGCACTTGCACCTGACTGTTTCTATTGGGAAAGGGAAATTCTATTTGTAAGTAAATTTTGTACCTAAAAAAATTGTTGATCTTGCTAACCAGTATCCTCAGAGTATTAGTCAAGGAATCAATAAATAGTAACTTTTTATTGAAAAATGTATTGAAATGCATTAGAAAACATGAGTGACTGAATTCTTACATTTTCTAACAAAATATTTCTATTTTTAGTTATCTTACCAGGGTCTTATTATTTTCCTTTAAAGAAATAGAGAGATAAATAGAAGTTTTGTATAAATTGATCGTATGAATATTATAACCAGTTAGGAAATTATTACAATTTTTTTAAGGTGTTGACCCTTAAGGACAAAAAGAATAAAGAAAACAGAAACAACTATTGCAAGACTAACTACTTGCCTGTGAGATGAAAACAAAAACAATTAGTGCCGGAAGTCCAACTTCAACACATTTTGCTAGCTGCAACATTGATTGGAAAATAGCAAATACACGGGGGAAAAGAAATAAATATAAATCTATTGTCAATTGAAACTCATAGACAGCTAATTGCATGCAACATATAAAACAAGAAATCTCAAATACCATTGGGAAACCAAGATGATAGAGGCTGAGTCCAGTGAAAGTTACAAATGGGACTACACAAATTGGGCTTAGGAACCTGAGAAAGAAGCAATTAAGAACTAAGATAAAATATATATAAAGAAGTTGATCAGCTTCTGTAACCAGCCAAGAAAATCACACTTCCTAACCTAACAGCATTCCTCCAAAACCCAAAAAATCCAATAGCCATTTGGAAACACGAACTAATGATCAAGGCACCTTGAATCCCTCTCATTGTCTGAGTAAACCTCTGGAAAATCAAACACATGGGCCAAGTCAGCAAATCATTAACAGAAAATAAAACATTCATAAAATGTAGAGGAAAAATGAACAGCAAAAATAGTATCATTCACCTCATAAGTATCTGTAATGGAAGCATATCTGCTAGCCTGGATAATTGAAATTATGGGTATCACATAAGTGTATGAACCAACAACTACAATTGGCAACCGGGTTCCAAACCAAGATTGGAGTAATGTGCTTAATCCAGAAACAAACAGAAGGGTCTGAATCACCCTACCCTTCTCTGCCTACATTTAATCAAAGGATTTAGATTCAATAATAGCACTAAAAGAAATTTAAAGGCAAACAAAATTCAAAAAGTACTTACATCTCCTCCACCCATTTGAGGAACAATTATAGTTGGAATCAGAACAGTAATTCCAAGAGTCAGAAGGTAATGCTGAAACCCCAACACCACTGCTTCCCCTGCCTTATGATGAAAAACTCAAATCATATAGTCTATCAATAACATTTTAATGAATTTCTTGTTACTCTCTATTTTTAGTATTGAAATGTCATAAAACATATCTTCATTTCATAAAAAAAAAAACATTTTCCATACTAAAACGTTACATTTCTAAATTTTCTGACCATATCATAAACATATCATTAATTATTATAAGTAAAAAATAATGTACGAACGCCATGGCGGAGGACTGTTAATGCAATATTGAACTCCAGGTAATTGCTCTTTCACAGGGTGTGGCTGCACCTCCTCCATTTTTTTGGTGCCACCAGCATTCTTGTTAGTGCCACCACCAGCATTGTTCTCAGTGGCACCACCTGCATTGTTGCTAGCACCATCATTTTGAGCCATCTACTGCAAGCACCAGTGGAAGAAAAGGTTGATCTTTTACAAAAATGACTATTCAAGTTTTCAATTTAAAAGAAAAATTTGTGAATTTAAATTATGAATATTAGTGGTTAAATGATCAAATAATTAAAGATTGAATTCATCAGTTACAAAAATTGGAATTATGCAACATTATTTACATTAATCATCTAAAACGGTCTAATGTATTAATTATCATGATAATCATTGTTGAAAATTTCAAAGCCGTCACCACTAGATGTATATTATATACGTCCATTAAGATACTGCAGAAGAACCATGGAAGAATCCTAGTGGCTAAACAACACACTGCTAAAAAGCTTATTAAGAAAATGTGGATTAAAAAATATATTTAAATTTCGTTATTAAAATTGACTGAGTATGGTCCTCTTTTTTATTTTACAAAGTTAATTTTAGGTTAAAATGAATTTAAATTAAGGTAATTTTAGTTTTATTTTTTAAAATAAATAAATTTACAGTAAAAAAGTATATAACTATTAACTTAACGCAATAATTATAATCTGTTTTCGCTTTTAGGAGCAAAGTTTTTGGTTAAAAATAATAAAATATAATTTTCTTTTACAAAATTACCTTGTCATTCATTCAACAAGGATTTGAGGTTGTTAGGAATTTCAAAAAGAAAATACTAAAATGAAAAATATTTTATGGATGATGTGAGAGACATAGGCACAAAATGTTTATTGAATATCAAAGATGGCTTTGAAAAGATGAAAATAGCTAGTATTGAAAAAGTTTCTCTAAAACTTCAATTTTTGAATTTTTTATCAATTAAAATATACTATAAATAGAATGACTCAACTCTTAATAAATAGCAATTGATCGACGCTTTTTTTGTTGGTACACAAATTTTTAAAGGGAATAAAATGGTACTTTTATCTAAAGTAAGAAAGCCCCAAATTTGAAAAGCATATATGAAGAACTTTTATTTACTACATTCTAAAAGAAAATAATAAAATCATGTTTTATTTTCTTTTTAAAAACAAAAAAACTATTTTTAAAAAAGAAAACAAACTATCTTAAGAATTTGAACTTATAACTTCTTAAATATAATAATGACAAAAGTCTTGAAACTATATAAACGAGATTATTTAAGAAGGCCATTACATTTAACAGATCAAATGAACGAATTTACAATTAAGTGTGAGCATTATATGAATAGTGAATATTTTGTATTTGTATGTAATCTTTCAATTGTTTATATGAAATATTTAAGTTAATAGGATGATTCACGTCTTCGAATGCGTTTTTATGTTTTAATTAAGTGCTATTTTTTTAAGTATATTTTCATTCTCAGCACTTAAAAAATTATTTTTCAATGGGAATATGAAAATATAAATTCAAATAAAGATATATTATTCGTACCATCTCACATCACTAAAATCTAAATATGCAATTAGTTTTTTGATATATTTTTTCGATAAATTATGTCTCCTTTTATGTTTAAAAAGAAATATGCTAACTCTTGTTTTTTCATAGACAAACCCTCAAAGTCATTCAAAATTTTACTTAGTAGACATCTGCCTTATGTCTGTGAGGATTCTTGGAGGAGAAAGGTATTTTTAACTTTTAAATTAAGAGATTTATATATTATTTATAATGATAAATATATAATTAATATATTCAATTTATGTTAATATATTAATTTATATTTTTTTATGTTAAAAGTGTTAATTTTAAATATAACTATTTTAAATTAAAAAATTATATATTTTTTTCAAAACTCTTCTTTCCAAACATTTTAAAAGTTCTTTCGATGCTTACTAACTAATTGAACAACTCTCATGAAATAAAATGGCTTGTTATTTAAATTTATGTAATAATTTTATCTTGAATTTATACTAATCTCCGCAAATGATACTCAATGCGTGTCATCTCCTTTTTATTATTTTTAATTTATAAAAAAAATGGTTTTATAATAATAGTTGACTAGATATTTGTCACAAAAAATATATTCAAAAATTTATTCCATAATTTATGCCAACGACATGTCTCAAAATAAGTATTTAAAGCATGAGCTTAATTTGAGATAAAAAAATATTTAAATTATTTATTTAAAAAATTCATATTTAAAATTAAATTTTAATTTATTAACCATTTTAAAATTTAAATTTGACTCATTAGTTTATTCATAATTTTTTTTTATAAATTTAAAATAATTTTTTTATTATTTTAGAATTTAATGAATAATTTTTCAAAAAATAAATATAATATTTTCGTCATTATCTTATTTTCAAACTTAATTCATTTTGATATAAATAAAATTATATTTTATTTCAATTTTTAATGTAAATTTTTTTAAATATAACAAAAATCACAACTAAGCCATGTAACAATGAGTAAGAGTAAGCTAGTTAGGTAGATCATACAAAGTCATTTGACTCAATTAAAACTTAAATTATAAAAAAATATTATTTATTATTAAATTTTTAAATATTTTATTTATTTATTTTGTAATAAAAATAAATTTAAAATACTAATAAAATATAACTTTATTTATATAAAAAAATAAAAAAAATTATTGTAAAAATAATATATAATCACTTGTTTAAAATATAAATTTTATTTTCACGTAAATCGAAGATATTCGGATACTATTTTGGAAAAGACTTCAAATAAGAGGGCAAATTATGTGAATAATTCAAGCTCTCGTGACCCAACTTGAATTGAGCTAGCTTTGCTTTATTTAGTTTTTAAAAAGTTTTGACTTATTTGAACGTTACATTTAATAACCCAAATCTTATATTTTGACAAATATATTGATAAAATAATACAAAATTTATATATTTTCAACTTTGTTAATGACATGAAAAGAACATATTAACATTTTATCCGCAATGTAAATAATTTTATTTTATTTTTCAAGGGTGTGCCTGGTTATGTTACATAGAGGCTACATCTAAATAATTTAGATTATTTTGTACATCAATGGTGCCATATCTAATTTTTGTAGAGTAATTTTGATGTTCTATGTACTTCATTTTTTTTCTCTATTTATATTTGTTTCATTGTTCATTTTATCTCATTTTTTCTCTTAATTTTATCTTTTTCTTAATTTAAATTTTTGTTACCAAAAATGAGTTTTGAGAGTCGATACCCTTTTCTTCCAATCAAAGACATGAGACAAAGAGATTTCAGTTTCACGTAAAAGTATAACGTAGAACATGATTGTTAATTAGTAGTCAGGAGATTAAGCATCGTACAGTTCTCCTATAATAGATAATTCTTAATTTAATTTTAATATTAACAATTCAATGGAAGTAAAAGTTGATCTTCTAATAAAAATGACGGTTCAACTTTTCTATTTAAAAGAAAAAATTGTGAATTTAATATTAATTATTATGAATGTTAGTAGTTAAATGACCTAATGATTAAAGATTGGGTATTGAAATTATGCACCATTATTTTCATTAATCACCTAAAACGGTCTAATGCATTGATTATCACCATATTCATTTTGGAAAAATTTCAATCTTGCACTACTTCAAGGATATATTTAGGTATTATAAATAGTATATATTAACAAAGATTAGTCTGAACAACAAGCGATTCAATATTATTTAAACGAAAGAAGTTATTTAAAAGAGTTTGACTTTTTTATAATAATTGTCAGACTATGAATTTGTTATATATTTTTTTATGTGTATTTGTGTAAATTTTTATAAATTTAATTGTAGATCTTTTTGTTTTTATAAAATTAATTTTGATAAAAATAAATTTAAGTAGAGTAATTTTAGTTTAGATTTTAATTTTAAAAATAAACTTACAGCAAAATAATATATAACTATCAACCTAACATAAATATTATAAATTTCTTTTTTAGTCTTTAGTGCAACTTTTTTGTTAAAGTTATAACATTTTTTCTTACAAAATTACTTTACCATTCATTAATGTCACACATTCTTAATTATTTATTAAAACTTATGAAAATTATGAGTTTTATTTATAATTTAATGAGTTTTGTTCATATTTTTATAATTTTTAATAAATATTAGTCAATAACTAATTATATATTAAAAAACATATTCTCGGCACTCCTTAATAGAATTTTGATGGTGTTGAGATAGAAATTACAATTTTAAATAATAAATAAAAAAAATATAAAAAATATTATTATAAAGCAATTTTAATAGTATAAAAGAAGTGTACGACATTGATATATATATATATATAAGTATAACTTTTTTTAAAAAAATTATCAATTAAAAAAGGCTATAAGTATAAAATAAATCAAACATTAATAGTTTTCAAATGGTTAATATTTATTTTATGACATATATTTTAGGAAGGATGGTTGATGCTTCAATTTAAAATAGAAAACATATTCAAACTTGAAAAATACTTTAAAAAATTGGCATGTACCTCGTTTTAATTTAAACTTACTTATGATTTGTTAAATACGAATAGTAATAAAGGTCTTTGCACTATATATACTCTTAAGAGTATTTGGTGTCAAATGACCAAATTTACAAAATAAAGTGTGAATATATCACGAATAATAAATATTTAATATTTGTAAATATTTAACCATTCAATATATTATATGAAATATTAAAGTTAATAGGATGATGCACATCTTGGAGAGTGTGTTTCGTTTTCTTACGAGTGTTTCGTCTTTTTAATTATATTTTGTATATTTTTATTCTCAATATTTATTTAGTAATCTTTTCTTATAGAGATATGAAAATATAAATTTAAAAAAATATTAATATTTATATAAAATATTTAAGTTGATAGGATGATATGCCATCTTAGGTGTATTTTTTTTATGAAGAGTGTATTTTATTTTTAAATTATATTTTGTATATTTATATTTTAAATACTTATGGGGTGATCTATTGTGAAGATTTTGATACTAATTTATTTATTTTCTCAAATAATCTTTGATTGTGTGTGATAAAAGTTCTTTCTTCTTCTTTGATTGTAAGGAAAAAAGGAAATATTTTTTAAGTTGATGAAGCTAAATTGAGGTATAATTTATTAATTTTTCTTCCTTAACAACATTTTGTCATTGTTTTTTTTTTTTAACAAGGGGAATTTAAGGAATTAGAATGTTAAAATCTTGAAGACCAATTTAAAATTTATTAATTTTTTATTAAAAATATAAAAAACACAAATTTTAAAAAAATTGATTAATGGTAGGGACAAAAATTGTCAACCGTCCCATCATGATTTTTGTCTTTTAGTGTAGTATTATAACTGATGTCGATATTAATGTTGTGGACTTTTAATACTGGAATAGTGATATTTAATGTTGATGTTTTTATTATGTAAATTATTAAGGTAAAACTTTAATTTTGATTTAAAAGCAACATTAAAAGAAAATGTAATACTGCACTTAAATTTTATCTTTTAATGCTAATTCTTTCTTTTATCGTAAATGAAGATTCAAATATCGAAACTCATTCAAAATCTCACTTAACAGAGTCTCGTTCTAAAGTGTTACCTTGATACTCCCATTCTACTTGAATAATTCTACACTCTGTAAAATGTGTATTAGGCATTAGGTATGTTAGTGGTGCCTTATCCAATAAATTAGGTGTCCAATCCCATAATTATCATGTTCAACAACTTAAAATGTGTACTAGGCTTTCTACATTGTTGGCATTGCACAAAATTAAAGTTTTATAATTATTTTTAGCTTCTCTGAATTAGGCAAACAAGTTCAGAGCTAGTTGCTATGCTAGCCCATTATGAATGAAAATATTTTAAGAATTTGAGAAGGAACGTGAATCACACTTTTAGATTTTATTTATAATTTTAAGGGGTGCACTTGGTTATGTCACATGTAGGCTACATTTGAATAATTTAGATTATTTTGTACATGAATTACATGTAGAGACCAAACAATACTGTAGTTAATTTATTCTTTCACAGCAATGTTACTGTTGTATAAAGTTTTACAATACTTCTTATCGCTTATTTTATTTTTTTCAATGCTTATTTTATCCCATGCTTTATTTTTGTCCTTATCTCATTTTCAACTGTAAAAATAAGCTGTGAAAGTGGAGTTATCTTAAGTTTTTCAAACAAAAACCTGAAGCAAACTAATTACTAATTTTTGGAGGTCAAGAATCCATTAACTATTAACTATCCAGTTGTTAGGATGCAAGTAATTGCCCTGAAAGAGGATGACTGCCACCACTTCACCCTGAGAAATTACAGAGCAATGACTCAAATCAGGAAACAAGAAGCCCCTCGTTCGTTTACTGCGAGGTAAATTTTCTGCTTCAATCCCATGGTATACAAATGATACCCTTAAAAAAATCTGAAAGAAAAAACACTTTAAACACCTTCAAATCATTATGTTTATCGATAAACATTAACTAAACACAATAGCAATTCTTCTTCCTTGCCAGAAATTACAATCTCCAATAATGAGAATGGGTTAGGCACAAACACTGTTTTTACCCCTAATAGACTGGACTAAGCATATAACATATGATATAAAAATTTGCAGAAATAGATTGTTATTATTTGACGAGGCCAAAGTTAGGTCTCAATTTCACCACCATTTCCATCTTTCCTAACCCAAACCATTTTCTCTCTTCTTTGCTCCCCAACCTTGGAGCGCTGTTGGCCATAACCATAACCATAACCTCTTCGGTCACTGTAATAATTTCTATGAGATATAGAGCAACGAAAACCGTTATTCATTTTTCTTAATCTCTGATTTTGTTTACCGTTTTCTGAGTTCACAGATAGAACCGTAACTTTCTGTTCAACCTCTTCCACTGTCACCGAAACCCCGATCTTTTGGTCGTTCAATGTGCTCTTGATTGTTGTTTTCTCTGCCTCTTGGTTCCTCTGTGTTGAAGCTCCTTCACTCGCTTCCTTCTCTTTCCCCTTAGGTTTCCCATTCACTTTCTTTCCCCATCTCTTGTTCTCCTTCGATTTGCTGACCTTGCCGTTTAGATCGGCCTTTTCATTTCCAATCTCAGCGCCGGGCTCCGATTTGCTGTGGTCATGGGAGGCCATCCCCGTGGCGCGGTGGTGAGCCTGCGAATCCTTGCGATTCTTGAGGCGATGGTGCTTGGAAGGGGGTTGATTTTGTGGTTGAGGTTGGTTGACTTGAGTCTGTTGCTTCAGCCATCGCTCTTGGAGTTGAGCTAGAGTGACATAGTTGGAAGGAAATGAAGAGAAACTCTTCTTCTCTTCCATCGATGGCACACTGTTTTCTGTTTTCTTTTTACTCTGATAAGAGAAAAGTTGAACCTGGAAGACGAGGAAAGCGATTGGCTGTATTCTTTTTTACAGCTCTTCCGCTTTTGAATTTTTTTTTATATATTTTCTAAAATTTTAAATAATTTGTATGTATAATAAATTTTAAATAATTATTTATAATATATAAATTATACAAAATTTAAAATACATAATAAATATAATATAAGATGATTTAATATTTAGATTAATTAATTTATATTTCATAAAAAATATTAAACTATATAAGTGTTGATATTTAACACATTTAATGCTAAACATGTTATATTTCTGGACATATACTTATTATTTTTTAAATTTTATTTCGTGACTTGGAAGACAAGTCGTTCTCCGTTTTAATTTTTTGCAGTAGTTGTAATTAGAATTTTGATCGCATTGGTTGGTTTACGTAGTTGAATTAGGAACCTTCTAAGTCAAGAATTTGTAGGGGAAAACTGATTTAAATTGGTATTTTAAAAATAGCTATACTGTCAGGTATGTAATTTTAACTTTATAAGTTATATAATATACATTTTTTATGATAACTTAAGTTTTAAATTTTTTTATAATGTATTATTTAATATATTATATAATATTAATAAAAGATTTATAATATAATCATGTTCAAGTATAAATTAATTAATGAACAACTTAAAAATATTATGATTTAGACAGAATTGTGATATATGATTAAATTTAATTCTTTTAATTATTTTTTCATAATTATTATATCTTTTACTTTTTATTTAATAAATATGATCTCTTAATTACGACTCTATTTATAATTTACTTAACAAGATTTTATTTATTTATCAATAAAAATTAAAATTCTACCTCTTAAAAAAATGCCAAAAATTGAAATTGTGATACAACAGTTTGAATTGGTTTAATTTTAATATTATTTTCAAAGCAATTTAAATTGAATTACAATTTTTAAAATTGAACTGGCAATCACCCTTAATTACAATTAATAAAAATATAAAAAACTATTTAAATCCTTAGATAATAATTAAGATAATAATAATAATAAAATAAAATAAATTATCTTATTTTTATTTTAATCTATCAATCGGAAGTCAATAGAATATGCTAAACTTATTTATTTTTCTTTTTTTAAAAATCTTGTTTATTAGTTTAAAAGTTATCATGATGGCGTTGGCCTTTGTTCTTTTAAAATTTAAATTTTTTATTTTTAATAACTCTTAAATAATAATTTCACTAATTGAAAAGTTCATACATGTTAATTTTCTTAATTGAATTACATTAATATAAAAGGTTAAAATTAAATACTCATAAATATCTTATTAAAAAAAAAAAACTGAATAAAAAAAGAAGAAGCAAAAAGTAAAGACGTATTCTCGATTGTACAAATGCATTAATGTCTTATCACTTTACATGAAAAAGTACAAAAATCATAAAGCCTAAAGTATTTAAGTCTCTGTTACTAATTAATGTTGTATTACTTTATAAGAAAATCTATGTAACCAGATATTTGAATCGCCTGTAGTTTTCGACAGTTTTACCTTTAAGTGAAATTTTTTTGTTTAAGTGAATTTTAATAAAAAATAATTTTAGCTTAAATTAAAAAAATTATTTATATAAATTTAAAATTTTATATATTTAATAAGAAATAAAGATTAAAATTATTATTCATGCATGTATGACAGTAAATGTAAATAATTTTTAAAAGTACAAGTATTAGAAAGGATACAACATATTACCTAAACCTTAATAGTTTTAATTTTATTTATTTTTATAATCTCTTTAAAGAAATATTGTCTTCTTTAGAGTTACATATTTTATTTGTTTTTGAAATGTTTTTCAATTCCATATTCTTCGTAACTATTTTTTTAATTCCATACTCAGAAAATCACAAAGCTCCAAGGTTAAATCAAAGGTAACTTTGAAAAACATAAAATTATCTTTTTAATTATTAAAACTAATTATTATTATTATTGTTATTATTATTATTATTATTATTATTATTATTTCTATACTGTAATTATTTTTTGCAGTAGTTAATTTTATTTAAGTAGCAAAATATTAACGAATTTTTTTTATTTTAATATTTAATATAGTTGTATTGAAACTCAACTTAAAATCTTTAGTTAAATTAAAATATTCTTAGAGTAGTTAATCTACATATTTGAGGATTAATAATAATTATTTGATATAGTTATTTGTTATTTGTCATTTTTAAGATGTTAATTAAAAAATATATATTCAATTTATTTAACTATAGCAATCTTAATATTTGATTTTTAAACAATTTGAACTATTAAAAAAATATATTAAATTTTATTTGATTAAAAAGAATGTTATTTATCACATCTTTTAATATAACATCTTTCTTACATCTATCTTTAGAATTTATTTTATGTAATTAAATGTTAAAGTTTTATATATAAAAATAAATATATGCTATGTTAAAAATAATTAAAAATCAACTTACCAAACTAAGAAAATTAAAATCAATAATTTTTTTTTTCAAATCAATCTTTAAAGTTGGTGTTGATAAAATTATTTAATATAATATGTTAATTTGTTATTGTTTTAAAAGAAGTTTGAACAATTGTTTTTTGGTGTTATAGATTAAAATTATTTTCCATATAATTGAGTTTAATTTTTTTATTTGAAAATAATATATATTAAACATTAATTTAAAATATTTGATTTTATTTAAACAATAAAATATTTATTAAAATATAACTATTTTATGTATGTAAACAGAACCATTTTTGTAAAAAAAAATAAAAAATTCTCTTTAAAATATTTTGACTTGATATAGAGAAAATTTTAAAAGTCCAAAATTTAAAACAATTTCCTATTTTGCTTGAATTTCTATGCAATTCCATTTCATTTACCTGAAACATAATTTCCGATGATATCCAAATGTTTTTGTAATTGATAATCCAAGGTCTCGTTTGTATTTCAAAGTAAATTTATATAATATTTAAATTTAAAGATACTTACTAACTAAAACCCTTAAAATAATTTGATTAAAAATTAAAAAACATTAGATAATAATAATGATAATAATAATAATAATAATAATAATAATAATAATAATATGATTTTAATATATTATTATTTTTATTATAGTTTTAATTTTTTTTGGGGTCAACTATCATAGTTTTAATTAAGAGTGGTAAAATATGCGTGACTTAACTTTTTATTGATTTATGTAATCTGTGAATTAGATGAACGAGATAAAAAAGTATATAAATCTGAAAAGGCCAAGTAAGTTGGTTCATCAATCAAGTTATATTTTAAAAAATTAATAATAATGAAAATTTATTTATTAATTTTTAAATTATATATTTTTAATAAAAATACTCTTATTTAAATTAAATAAAATTTTTATGAACAATAATTTTTTTAAAAATAAATAATAAAATTTTATTTTAAAATTTTGGTAATAATTAAAATGTATTTATTATTTTTTAAATTACATATATTTTTTATTGTTTAAGCATAATATTTTTTTGAAAGACAAATATTTTTCTTAAAATATTTAACACAATTGATTTACTACAATTTAAATTCAAATTCTCATGTTAAGCAAAAATAATTTCTATTCTATTAATTCATGTATTTAATGATAAAATATATTTATTAATTTTTTATTATTAATTTATATGTATGAATTTTATATTGTTTTAATATTTTATATTAATTTTTAATAATTTTTTTAGGTGGACTAATATATCAACTTACTTTTTTTATTTTTTATTTTGTTGTTTTTAAATTTTTATATGAATTGGATTGGACCAATTCCCTTTTTAACGGGCTATGAGCAAGACAAGGTAATTGATATGTTTTTTCATCTTTGTTTTTAATGTACTTTTTAAGGTATTTTTAAAAAAAATTAATAACTAATTCTTTAATCAATATTCTTTCTGTATTTTTTATAAGAGTGTTTTTTTTTTAAAAATTGGTACTTCTTAATATAAGATGTTTTTCTATCTTTTAAAAGTATTTATTATTATTGACATATCTATTTCTTTATAAACTTAAACTTTTATAGTTTTTTCATAATTAGTATGATAATAGCTTTCTGTTTTATTAGAGATAGACTTAAAATATTATAATTTTTTTTAAATAACACATTGATTAATTTTATCAATTTTTAAATTTATATAATTTAATTAAAAGTTTCTTATCAGGAATTAAGCTTAAAATGCATAGAAGTTGGAACCTAAAAATTATAATAGAATTGATATCATATATAATTATTTAATTTTTTATATATACAGATATCTGAAAATCAATTCTTTTAAATAGAAAAATATTACAAATATCTCACTTGAAAATTTACTAGTAACGTTTTCCAAAATAAAAGTAGAAGCAAAGTTAATTAACAAGCCGATGGAAAGAGTTTCATGAAAAGTTGATTGTCCTGGTATGTAGTATTTAACCTCAAACTGATTTGAGGAATGTGAATGAGGAGGGACTTTGGGACGTGGCTAGACAGCATGAAAACATGCAAGTTCAAAGTTCCAAGATCACTCTGAAGGGGAAACAAAGATGGGAGTAGTAAGTGAAAACAGTAAGCGAGTAACAAGTAACAAGAAGAAAAGGGTAGTGAAGTTTGAGAGTGATGATTGATGAGTTGGCTGGCAATATTGGCTCTCCAATCACATTGAATCTGATTGATTGCATGCAATGGGAAAGGGTGGATGAGACAGGTGGAAAACCAACAAATGTAACCGACTGGAAAGGGGACTGTTTCATGAAACAAGGGAAAAAGACAGGGCGACCAAACCAATCCTAATAGGTGTTTTCATGCATGGCACTCTACACCACACGCGTTATGATGACAGGCCCTTTTGGTCTAATAAGCCATATTGGTGCATGTTAGACATTGAGCCTTTCCCCCTCTTCTTAAATGCCCCTCACTCTTCTCTCCCTTCAACATTTTTCACTCAAATTCCCATTTTACCATTGTGTTCTTATCCAATAATATTACTACTACTATGTGTAACCATGCATGGACCCACTCTCACTGCCCAATCCCCACATGTCCACTTTCATGAGCCTAGCTAACACGTACCCACCGTACAATTACAAGTGTCCCTTTCTCCTCCCTTCTTGCTTCATGTTGCCTATCTCTCATTGGTTACTTCTTAAACACTTTCAATTCCACCAAACATAAGTCATCTCCACAGCGCCCCCCCCCCCCCCTTCTTAAGACATAGAGACCATAACCCCTCTTTTCCAACGCCTCCCTCCTTTATAACTCTTCCCCCACTTACCCTCTTTTATGCCATTCTCAAAAATGCTAATTTCTTAAACACCCTAGAGGATCCTCTTCAGTCTCATTGCACTAGTCAAGGCCAAGCTTGGTTTGCTTTTGTTGGCTAACTCAAGAAAGTAAAAATAGAGGTGCACAAGTGAAAGGAGATAGCTAGCCACCATGATCAAGACCTTAAATCCTTATCCCAACCCAGCAAAAACTGCTGAAATCATGTCCAGGTACAGGCCCATAGCTCCAAAGCCTGAAACTTCCTCAAATTCCATGAGTGAGGGTTCCTCCTCCCTCTCCCAAAAGATCAAGCAGTCTCCTTATCTTAGGAACCTATGGCCACAGTTGCAAGCCAGGCCCACCAGGACAAGAAAGAGAGGTAGGACTCCTATAACACTTCCCTCCTCTTCCCTCAAGAGACAGAAAACACATGTCTTAGGATTTTGTCCCCCTTGTCATGTAACATCCCCAGCAAAGAACCTTTCTTTACAGAGTTTTGCTCCTCCTCGTACCCTTCCTCCTCAACTCCCTCTCCCTCCTAACCATGGAATTGGAGTGCTCAATTGCAGCTTGCAAAACACTGCTGCTACCAATCCAAGCTTGGTTACACTTCCACTTCTTCCATGCTCCCCTTCTGCTAATTCCATCCTCACAGAAACCAAATTGGACTTAAAAACCAACCCCTGTAGGGAAGAGGTCATTGATTTGAACACCAAAGTGGATATCCCTGAAGAGAGGGATCTTTTGCAACAACTACAAAAACCAGTTTCCAGCAATGTTATAGCACCTCAACCAGTTCGCCCCATTGGCTCATGCATAAGTCTTGTGTGCATTAGTGAAGACTCAACCCTTCCATATGTGGCTCAAACCCCCAAAAAACCACAGGAGCTTGAGGAAATGGTTGAGTCTGAGGCCTTGCCAGCTATCATATCAGACTCAAACAACAGGGTTAGAATGGTAAATTCTGCATACAAGGAAATGGTGGGTCAGCCAGAATGTTCTTGGCTTGAGTCCATGGTAAACGGTGGTGATGGACACCTTCAATGTGGCTCATCTAGCAAGAGGATCAGTGGAGAGGTAACATTGAATCTTTGTGATTCCAACATACCAGCTTCATCAAATGGTTTCTCTTGCTGGGTGAGGATAGAATGGGAAAGTGAACAGAAGAAGAACTCGGTGAATGCTTTCTGTGACGTTACAAAGTTGTCTTGTGAATCGAGGGACTACCACTTCACATGGAGGTTCCACACTCGTACCAGGGAAGCTTCTCAATCCAGTTGCAACGCTTGAAATTAGTATAATCACTGCACATATAGTTCTAGACTCTAGTATAACTGGTCACTTCTTGTCTGTTATCAATACATATATGTACATGGTTATATTATATAGTATTAGGGATTATTAAGCATAGTTTTCTTTCTAAGTCTCTTTTACTAAGTGCCAACAAGAACTTGTGCTCAAAAGATGTATTGTTAAGAACAGCTATTTACTATATAAACTATTTTCCATATACATAAAACCATAAATGTATATTCGATTATTTTAGCTTAGCTTACACTTTTAACATATGAAGTTGTCACAAAATGGGGAAACTGCATAGCATGCATCCACACTATTTTGCTGGCTCTTTGCCGTATGAAGTTGTCTTCATTCATATTAATTAGGACGTAATAAAGAGGTTGAAACTGATAACAGTAAGAAGATCAGATGGAGACGCAACTTTCCACATTTTTTAAGGTGGTATTCATCTAGACCGTGGGAGGAAATTTAGGAAAAAGGGCGAAATTAATGCAACGGATGATGGGGAAAGTGAAAGAGGACATGTACTACATTTTCATGCTGCCCCACGAAAAGGATGAGACAATAAAGGGTTTTTAAAACACCTCAAGGCAGAGACACGTTTTAAATAAGCTTCCAAGTGATGAAGGAGCCATCTCATCTTTAAAAGGGATGTGATGACACCTCTTTACGCTCAAAGAGGTCCTATGGGATCACGAGGAACAAAGAAACTAATCTAATTACTTAGTAATTATGTAGGTATATATAAGTAATAGTTCCATGTCATAAGTATTCAATTGCCATAAGCATTGGTTAACGAAGTAAAAAGGAACAAAGTTATGGTAGGCGTATATTTAATAATATTTTTAATAAAAAAATTCTCTTTTAATTTCTTCAGCACTGCATAGCTTAATTTTGTGGTATTTGAATATCTATGAAAAGTTTATGGTTTAAATGAGAACAAGAAATTATGAGAGCAGTAAGAAAGATACTCTATTACGCATTTATTCTCCTATCTCCTTTAGGGGCACTTAAAATTACCAAAGTACGAATACAATTATTACACGCACGCGGCAGCACAAGGTGATGAAACAGCAAGCTCATCTAAACAGACAAATGTCAACAGAAAAAAGTAGCAAAAATAAAAATGGTTTTCTACTAACGCGCACAGGTTGATACAAAACAAAACTTAAACTTCCAATTTTTTTAATTAATTGTTTTCCCCTTCTTTCCACTAGTTTATATCCTTTTGTGGGAGATGCGAAATAAATATTATCTATTAAAAGTAAATTAAAGTCATCAAAACAAACAAACAATAGGGGCATAGAAAAGTATCCATGGTCACGAAAACAAAAAAAATATTAAGATAGTCTCGGTGAATTACCATATAGAATACGATAATTTTCATACATATCAGCGTGTAATTGGGTGTAATTATAAATACGGGAATTGATATGATCTAATAATTTATATTATATTTAGATTTACAATTAATTGATAATGAACTAGTTGTAACTTTTCTACTAGATTCACGATTATAAAATTTCCAAAGTGAATCCAAGGAGTGGGAGAAGCTGTTTTGGGCGTCAATGTCACCATGATTATTATAATAAAAAGGATAAACCGAGTGTTGAGAGGATCAAAGGAATAAGGACACCGGCTTTGCACATTCTAAGCTGCCAGGTTGTCGTTTTGTTTGTTTCCCACAATTGAACGCCATTTGTGTCCTTGTTCGCATCGACCCACTCTCTCTTTTGTCTCTCTCTTCACCTTCTCATACATAACATTCCCAAACCCCAAACCAAAGCCTCCAATCAATGCTCATCATCAACAACAATAACAATGCCACCGAGCAACAGTGACCCAACACTTGCCACGCTGGAATCAGCATGTTCCGATTTGCAAACCCTCCTTCGATCCTCCGAGGAAATGGAAGACAACCTCGGAACCATGGAGACAAGGTTCGATCTCTTACAAGGATCACTCACAACAGCATCAAGAAGAATTGCCCCTTTGCAATCATTAGCCATGTCAAGGAAAGCACTCGACACAAGAATCACAAGAGCCATTTCACCAGCACTTGCACTCCTCAACACGTTCAAACTCACGGAGTCTCTCCAAAACAACCTCCTTAACCTCTCTTCGAATCTTTCAGCGGAAAAGACACAACATAAAAGGCTCCAGAAGCTTCTAGAATACGTGGAGTACATGGATGACTTGAACGAGGCTATTAACTCGATATGCGAAGACGTTGAAGCGGTGATTCAGAAGCTTCAAGAGGTGGTGGAGTTTATAAGCAGAACCAAGGCTGCGGATGAATACAGAACGCAGAGGTTGAAAGAGGCGTTGGTGACTCTGAAAGCGCTTTATGAGACGGAGGTGGATGAGATGAGGTTCGAGGGTTTGTTGGATCAGGCTTTGGTTCATGTGCAAGATGAGTTTGAGGGTTTGTTGCTGAGAATGAAGCACAGGAACCTAAGAGATGGGTTAACGTTGTTGTTGGAGGATCATGCTGCCAATGATGCTCAACACGTTATTGTCAGGGGTACCTCTGAATTAGGCTCGGAGCTGGAAATTGAAGTTCTTAGACGAATTTCAACCACTCTTGCCGCAAATGATTGCCTAGATATATGCATTGACATCTACGTCAAGGTAACCCTCGTCATGAATAATCAGGATTATAATATTATATATAGGTTAAATATATTTTTTAAAATTTAATTATTTTAATAATATATATATATATATTGTGTATTGAATAAAACTTGCATCATGTATGCAGTAGTGATGTTTTTACATCTTAATTTTTACTCGTCCAACACTTCTGATTCTCGCTTTCTAATATATATTAATCTTCATTTAATTTTTATTGTAAAGTATAAAAAAAATTATATATCATCGTCTAATTAAAAATCTTAACAAAATTCAAGAATTTTAATATAAATGTTGTACAAAATTATTATACGTCATTTTAAAAAATATTCCTTTATATTATATGAAAATGAAAGAAGACAAATGGGTTATCTCCACTTCTTTTGGGTCATATTTTACTTACACCTAGACTTATTGTAAAACTTATGATCAAAATATGATGCAAAAAGAATAGAGATATTAAAAGCTTTAAAGTTATGAAAATAGAAGTATGAAAATATTAGCATTTGAGTGAAAAATAAAAGAAAAATGTTATTAATGCATCTTATTTTTGGAATATAAAAGGTGAAAAGAAGAAAAAGATAAAAAAAATATAAATACCATTGTTAAAAATAAAATAATAAGTATTCTGATGATCCTTTTCTTACACACGCTTCTATACTAGTTGACAAAGAGTTGGTAATTTTATAAAATATATTTTTTAAAAAAGATTGCTTAAAAAAAGTGAAGTGAATTAGTTAATCATATAACGATAACAAGATGTTGGATTGGTTGATTTTATGTTTAAAAATGCCTTATCAATCAAAATTATGCAACTAATCTTTCAGATGATTTGTCTTTCAAACGCCTAAACAGGCAAGATATAGAAGGGCAGCCAAAGCACTAATGAAGCTAAACCCCGATTACCTAAGAACATACAGCCCAGAAGGAATCGATGAAATGGAATGGGAAACATTGGAAACAGCCATAACCCTGTGGATCCAACACCTCGAAGTTGCAGCAAAGAGGGTCCTTCTCTCAGAAAAAAAACTCTGCCAAAGAGTGTTGGGGCATTTCATGGATGGACTAGTATGGCCCGAATGCTTCGTCAAGATCTCAGATAAGATCATGGCCGTTTTCTTTCGCTTTGGAGAAGGAGTTGCCAGAAGCACCAAAGAGCCTCAGAAGCTGTTCAAACTCTTAGACATGTTCGAATCCTTAGAGAAACTCAAACCCCAAGTGTTGCAAATCTTCGATGGTGAACCTGGAGTGGACATCTGCACACGGTTCCGAGAGTTAGAAAAACTCATCATTGATGCTTCAAGCAAAGTTTTCTGGGAATTTGGTCTCCAAATTGAAGGAAACATCGATGGTCTTCCACCCCCACAAGATGGTTCTGTTCCAAAACTCGTTAGGTATGCTATTAATTACCTCAAGTACCTTGCCACAGCGAATTATAGAACAACCATGGCTAAGGTTCTTCGGACAGAACAAACATGGAAAGGTGGCAGCGACATATCATGCAAGCATGAAACGGATGAGAGTTTACTAAAGCATGCGATTTCCAATGTGATGGAGGCACTTCAAAGAAACATTGAGTCTAAACGTTTGTGTTGTAGGGACAAGATTTTGATGCATATATTCACTATGAACACTTATTGGTACATTTATATGAGAACTAAGAACACTGAGCTTGGTGAGATTTTGGGGGAGCAATATATGAAAGATGGTTACAAGGCAGTGGCTGAGGAATCGGCTTACTTGTATCAGAAGCTAGCGTGGGGAGGTCTGGTGAGGATTTTGGGTGTTGAGGAAATGAGGGAACAAGGGAAGGATAGTTTTGGAAGGTTGGTGAGTGAAAAGATTGAGGCTTTTTTAAAGAGTTTGAATGAGGTTTGTGAGAGGCATAGAGGAGTTTATAGTATACCAGATGTTGATTTGAGGGAACAGATGAGAGAAGCCACTGTGAAGTTTGTGGTGCCGAGTTACGTGGAGTTTGTGGAGTCTTATTCTGGTTTGTTGCAGAGGAAAGTGTATCCAAGTGTTGAAAGAGTGAGAGGGTTGGTGGGGAAGGCTTTTGATGTTGGTGATGTTAAGTTTAAGAGAAGAAACTCTTGTTCCAATGATTGGAATGTTGGATCCTCCAATGGTGATGTTTGAAAGGATTCACAAACGCTCCTCTTTGTCCCACAATTGAGCTAGAAGAGAATTGACGCATTCATATATACCTTTAAAATGTTACGAATTCTTTTGTTTTGGGATTAGGAACAATGAAACACGTTTGCTAGAAAGTAACCCATACATACAAGTAAATTAATGTACTTACAAAGAAAATGGTAAGGTAAATCTTATATTCTTATTGTAATTACTTTGTGTTTTCATTTTTCATGTTGTTACATCGTTTAGTTGTAATTAGTAAGCATGTTACAACGCGTGTTAACTAACTAACAACACTTTACACTGTTTTATAAATATAAAAACATTATTAATATATGATTATTTTTGTTATTAATATGGCGAAAATTTTATTACAACCATCCCTTATAAGTACAAAACGAATGAAAATAAAAAAAATTCATGTACATATCATAGAACCGTTGACTATTCTTCACGTTAATAACAATTAACAAAACGTACAAGGTATAAACAGTCGTATGTTTTTTCCGAGACAATATGCTGAGCCAAACGAATAAGAAAGAAGCATATAAAGTATTGTTTTGAAACTTGAAGAAAAAAGTATCAGTTTTTTATATTTTCACGTAACAAGCGTTATATTTCGCTCATTCTTTTTTTTTTCTTTACATTTTAATGATTATTTTAATTTCAGTTTTATAAAAATAAATAAATAATTTATAATTTCATTTTTGTCAATTTATAATAAAAATTAATGTTGACTTCAATAAAAAATAATAATACATGAATTATTTTTGACCATATAAATAATTAAATAATGGATACCTCATGGGAAAGCCGTGGGTTGAAAGGTCGTTTATAGGAATGAAGCACGAAACGCAGGGAGGTTATTAGAAACGTCACGATTCCCATTGTCGTTTTAGAAGCAGTGCACGACAGAGGTTTCCCCAGTACAGTAATGCAGGATCGGAGCTGAGAGGGAATGATTCCAAAGCGTGGAAGAATCTACCAAACACCCAAACACCATATTATTATCTATCAGTTCTTCATTTCTCACTCAATAATAATAGTTTCTAAAAAAATGGCGAATAATGAAAAAAATGAGCTTAGAGAAAAGGATGGAAGTTGTTCATTCATGGATTTCCCGGACGACGTTCTGGTCTGCATCCTCTCGTTCCTGGGCCCAACCGAGATCGCCACTTTCGGGTGCACATCGAAACGCTTCGTTTCACTCTGCGGCAGCGACTCGAGGGTGTGGTTCAGTATGTGCGAGCGCAGGTGGGGTTCGAAGACCAGCATCGCGAAATGGGGCAAGGGCAAAATCTCCTACAGGATCCTCTACAATACCCTTCACGATTGGGAGAACCTTCTCGGCTTCTGGCGCCGAAGCGGTGACGGAACCCCTTCCTTGCTCTTCTTCGAGTGGGGCCCATCGTTTCTCGCAGCTTCTAGGGTTTCTCCCTCCAAATCTGGAGCCTATGACGTCACCAAAGCGCCGTTTCTCTGGATGACTCTCTCCCAGGAGGGACATGTCGTCTGTTTTCTCGATCCTCACGGTAGGGTTGACTTTTCGCCCAATGTTGACCTCGGATTTTCTGAGGTTCAGGCTTTGTTGGTTCCGGTGAGTGTTAGTTTCATGGGGAAGACGCACGTTGTGGTGGAGGAGAGCGCGTTTAGGAGGAGTTCCAGCTCCGTGAATCTTTGTGGCGGAGAGGATTGTGGTGGAGAGGATGGGGTCGGTGGTGGGGAGAGTGGATCGCCGGGGAGCTTGCCGGACCGGTTGATGTCGGAAATTTATCAGCATTTTGCGAACCGGACGAGTCCCGGCAGCGATAAGTCGAGGAGGCAGAGGAGGAGGGAGAAGGAGAGGTTGGCTAGGAGGAAATGGGAGACTCAGCATTTTGTGAAGATTGTGAATTGCTCTCCCACGCCATCACGGCCTTTGCAGGGCCTGTGGAAGGTGTTTCTTAACTGTTCCTTGTTTATATGCTCAGTTGTGTTTGGAGTGTTGACATGGCTTGGTGCTTTGATATCTGTCATGGGTCATTTGATGATTAATATAGTTAACTAGTTGAGCAGTTAGTGTACTTGGATGTTTAAGTCTTATATTGTGTTGGATAACAGCCTAATTGAGTGTTTATTCAAGAAATTATAAGGGATTTATACTACAGATTTGACCATGAAACTTATTGGTGTAAGTTGAAAAATATCTTATTTTGATAAGTTATATGAAGAAGCTTATTGAAATAAGCTGAAAAGGATTTATAAGAATCATAAACTGTTTTCATATGCTCAAAATAAGCTCTTCCAAACACACCCAATGAAACTGGTTAGTGTTAAAAGAAGAGGAAATGAGCATAAGAATGAACCATGGTCGTTGGTAATTGGGATTTAGGATGTGCCTAGCCGTTGAGAAAGATGGGGCATTTTTATCTTTGTGGTCTCTTGATTAGAATGTGGATTTGAATGATCCTGCGGAGTTGCATATCTATTGATGAATTATTTCAATATAGATAAGTAAGCAACGGTATGTCCTTGCTTGATGCATTTTGAGTGAACCGTGTTTATACTTCAAAATTTCCATATTCTTCTTAAATATATAATTACTTTGAAGATGAGTGATGGTGGAGCTCTTCAAGTGGTGGTACGAATGAATAGCATTTTGAGCTCTCTACTATCATTGTTGCAGGGAATTTGTGATGACATGAGTTTAGCCTTTTACCTTGTGGCATATGATGACATTGGGGGCATTGCCTGCCGCCGGATTGGGGATCATCCGGAACATTTTTCCAGTTATGGACCAGTTTTCTGGACATCTGATACTACATTTCTGGAATCACCCTTCTCTCTAGAGGAAGAATCTTTGTATGACAGTCGTATTCATCTTCGACCACTTCAACCACCAGATAATGACATACACGAGCAGTTCTCTTTGTCAGATGATGAAGTGGTAGATCGAATTCAGCAGTTCCATTTATCAGACAATGAAGTGGTAAACCGAATTCTTCACATAAGCTCAAGTTATGATTTATTTAGCCCAGAACTTGCTGGAACAATAAATCCAAGGAGTGCGGAGGGAAGGATTTGGCAGTACCAGAATGGTACTTTTGGATTTGGATTCCTTCGGGACAATTTTGTTATAGACATGAAACATATTGTCGACAATGGTTGTCTGGTGGATACAGTAAATACTTCTGCTGATTGATTCCCGTCTGCAATTTTTTTTTGTTCATAGATAAATTGTGTAGTTGGATGTCACCTAAATGTTGTGGCATAATGTATTATTAGCTGTGATAATAATAACAATTTCCTTAGATAGTATCCCGCCTCTCCTCCCCCACCCCAACACACACATACACACCTGTTGATGTTCGATGGCTAGCAATATCTACTTAATTGCAAGAGCATGCCATTCCCATTACTTTGCCTGCAACATCCTTTGGTTTGGAGTTTGGGCTCAACAATATTGTCGCAAATCTACAAATGAACTCTTAGCTTTTTTAGTAGCTATGTTTGGATATCTAATGACAAGTAAAATGGAATGGAATAGAATTATCATTCCATTTGTCCTTATATTTTGTGGTAGAATGGAGGAAAGTTTTGTTTCCATTTTATGGAAAGTGAACAGGTTGTGAAGAGATTAGTAAACAATAAGTTCGATCTATCTCATATCCTCAAATAAAAGCAAGGAGAATATATAAGTATTGAATGAAATGAGATGTTATAGATTTCATCACGTTTCATTTCATTCCATCATCCTTTTAAGTCAATCCGAATAATGACAACTAATGTCTTTTCATTCCTTTCTCTTACATTCCATCCTTTCTCATCAATTTAAACATAATTTGAAGTTATAACACTACCTTTATTTGTTCAGATATTTCCCTTCTATGATCACATACAGGACTCTTACCTCTGCTGCCAATATCCCAAAAGTTTTAAAATGCTAGAGCTAAAATGTGTTTGAATATATGCTGACTGAAATTGGGATAGAACCTAAATTCCAAAACATGCAATCAGCAAATATTTGGGTTTGTTTTCTTCTGCTGCCCCCGTATCTTTTATCCATAGTAGTCAATAGCAGAAATAGCGGCCGCAATTGCGGCGGAGCAGGGCGGCCCTTTCCTGTGACGGCAACGCTGTCGCGTCGCGTTTCACAGTAGCAGCTGTCGCACCGCGAATAGCGGCGGAAAACACCGAAAATAGCGGCTGGAGCGGCTGCTCTCTCATTCTCGCGCGTTTCCCCTTTTTGCCCCTCATCTTTTACCGTTAGGGCCCTTTAAGGGGGGGGCAATTTTGGAATTTTGACCCCCCTTATATTTCTGAATCATCTTCAACCCTAGCCTCCATCCATCTGCTCTCCTCTCTTCTCCCGTCGGCTCTCTCTCCTCTGTTCTCGGTTCTCTCTCCTCTGTTCTCAGTTTTCTCTCCTCTGTTCTTTGTTTTCCAGTGATCCTCTGTTTGCTGTGCTCTGTTTTTTCGGCGAGACTTCCACTTGATTTTTCGGTCATTTTCTTCGTCTCCGGCAAGCTTCTAAGGTGACCCAAACTATTTTGAGTCATTTTCTTCATCTCTTCTCATCTTCTTCCAGGTCAGCACAACTTTCCGGTCATCATCTCCAACTCCGGCAGACTTCTGGCGAACTTTCCGGTACTGAACATTTTTTTTCCCTATATTTTTCTCTATTTTTTTTCTCTTCTCTGTTTTGATTCTTCTATTATTTTCTGTTCGAAATTTCAAAGCTTAAAGAAGTAATATCTACTCCTCCCAATCTGTCACAAGGAACCGGCTCTCTGTTACAATTTCATCCTGTGCATTAGGTTGGTAATGGAATAGTTTGAAAGACATAAATAATAAAAAGTCTGTTACTTGTGACTTTTGTGGAAAAACGACTACAGGCGGTATTACCCGAGCAAAGAGGCATCAGATGGGAGTGAAGGGAGATGTTGATAAGTGTCCAAGGATTCCCAAAGAAATAAAAGAAACACTAATAGCAGCTCATGAAAAGAAGAGAATTGAAAAAGAGGTATATTTACTTCAGCATGATGAAGATGATGATGATGAAGAAGAGGTGCAAGAAATTCAAAATATTCGTAGTGGAAAACGACCTGCAATCTCAAGTGTTGCATCAGTTTATGTTAGTAGTTGTAATGCCACGAAAAAAGAAAAAAATGTCAAGGGGCCCATTGGATTTATTGTGGTTAAAGAGTCCAGAAACAAACATCAAATTAGCAAAATAAAAAAGACAAACAAGTATAAATGATGCTTGTGTCAAAGAGGCAAGAGCAAGAACAGTTCAATACACAGAGCGATTCCTTTGTAGGAATGGAATTGCTTTCAACGTTGTGTGCTCAAAAAGTTTCAAATTAATGGTTGAAGCTATTGGAAACTATGGTCCACATCTAAAGCCTCCTAGTTATCATGAGTGTAGAGTTCCTCTTCTTAAAAAGGAGTTAGAGTATACAAAGGAAATGTTGAAAAGTCGTGAAGAAGAAAGAGAAAAATGTGGATGTTCAATTATGTTAGATGCGTGGACGGATAAAAAAAAATAGAACATTGATCAATTTCTTAGTAAGTTGTCCAACTGGTTCTATGTTTGTAAAGAGCATTGATGCATCTGCTTATATGAAAACTGGAGAAAAGTTGTTTGAGCTCTTGGATAGCTTTGTTGAAGAGATTGGAGAGAAAAATGTTGTGCAAGTAGTTACTGATAATGGAAGTAATTATGTATTAGCCGGTAAGAATTATTCTTAACTCTCTCCATTAATTTCAGTTACTAATTATTTTATTAGTTTCTAATTTTAGACTATGTAATCTAATTTTAGGTAAGTTATTGCAAGCTAAAAGACCACATTTGTTTTGGACTCCATGCGCTACACACTATATTGACTTGATATTAGAAGACATTGAAAAAATACCTAGAGTCAAGAGAACAATCCAAAGGGGAGTTACTCTTGTGGGTTTTATTTATAATCATTCATTGACTTTGAATATTATGAGGAAGTTCACCAATAAAGCTGAATTGGTTAGATATGGAGTGACAAGGTTTGCCACAACATTCCTCACATTACAAAGGTTGTATAATCAAAAAAACAACCTAAGAAAAATGTTCACTTTCAATGAGTGGTTAAAGTCCAAAACAGCCAAAGAAGCTAAAGGAAAAAAAGGCAACAGACACTATACTTATGCCTTCTTTTTGGAATGATGTGGTTTTCTGTCTTAAAGCTATGGGGCCACTTGTGCAAGTTTTGAGACTTGTTGATAATGAAAGAAAGCCTGCAATGGGTTATATATATGAGGCAATTGATAGAGCTAAAGAAAGCATTCAAAATGCATTCAAAGGAAATGTAGACAAATATAAGGAGATTTTTGCTATAATTGATAGAAGATGGGAGTGTCAACTTCATCATCCATTACATGCTGCAGGTTATTATCTGAATCCTCAATTTTTTTATAGCAATAAACAAATTAAGAATGATCCTGAAGTTGTGGAAGGCTTGTATAAATGTATTGAGAGGCTATGTACAAGTGAAGATAATGTAGACAATGCTACAGTTCAATTGTCAACATATAGAAGAGCTGAAGGTCTCTTTGGTTTAAGTGGAGCAAAAAGACAAAGGGCTACAATGGCTCCTGGTAAGAGATTTGTTTAATTTTTTTATTGTAATGTAATTATGTAGATATAACACAAAAGGTTAATAAGTTGATGCATAACTTGCATCTGAATGGTGGAAGAATTATGGAGTACGTACACCACATTTACAAAAAATTGCTATTAGAGTGTTGAATTTGACTTATAGTTCATCTGAATGTGAACAAAATTGGAGTACTTTTGAGCACATAAGTAAATATCTGAATTCTCAATTTAAAGTTCTTATATGAAAAGTGAAAATCTAATATTTTTTTTATGGTAAAATAGATTCATTCTAAAAAGAGAAGCAGACTTGAGCATTAGAGGTTACAAGACTTGGTTTTTATTAAATATAACCAAACTCTTAATGAACGTTTTGAGTGTTCTAACGTGGTGGATCCTATTATCTTAAAGGATGTTGATGATAGTAATAATTGGTTGCTAGAAGGAATAGCTGGAGATGATGAAGATACTGTAAATGAATTAGTGTTTGATGATGATAACTTGACTTGGGGAGCTGTTGCTAATGCAATTGGGGCTAGTGAGCCTATAACCTACACTAGGCGATAAGCTAAATCAAAACCCAAGACAACTACAATTGCTTCTTCATCTAAATCTAAGGAAAAAGGGAAAGAAATTGTACAAGAAGAAGAAGAAGAATGTGATGACGAAGACTTTGAAGAAGAGGATGAGGAGGAGGAGGAGGTTCTTTACAAAAGTAGTGATGAAAGTGAAAATGAAGAAGACATGACAAATCTTGGAGATGAAGATGATGATAATTATTAAAATATTTGTATTTGAATTAAACACTTAGTATTTTTAAACATCTAAGCATTAGAGACTTAAATTTAGTTAGTTAAATTTATTTTTATATTTTGTTGTTACTTGTTATTGACATCTAAACATATATATATGTGTGTAATTTAATTTATGAGTTTATGAGTATATTTATAATACCTAAAATAGCGGCCATCCCGCTATCCGCTATGCGTCTATAGCGTTTTTTAGGTCGGCCGCTCCGCGCCGCTATCCAGGATTGACTACTATGCTTTTATCCGAACAACTGAAACGTATTTGATTGTTTTCCATTTTTGTGGTTATAGTTGTCTTGAAAGGGAGTATCCTTTCCCAGGTACTTACACGCCCTTGCTTTACAAGTATGAAAAAAGTTCTCATTGTGCGATGTTCAATTGAGATGGAATAGAAAGTTAGTTGCGTTCCTGTATAGTAATTGGACGAGAGTTGTGCACAAGCGTAGTTGTGCGATGTTCCTGTATAGTAATATGGTATTGTGACGTATGTATATAGTAATATCAATAGGAAGTCAATGAGGGTTTCAAGAAGTGCAGTAACATGTACTTCTGAATCACACATTCTGAATCAAACGCTCACAACAGCAAAAACAAATGATGAAGATCCACACACTTCAACTAACACAAAATTGAATACCATATTTGTCACGGGTAAAGAGCTTCCCGGACTGCAAGTAATGGTAAAAGCATGAGAGATAGCAGAAACATGGTCCACAAATATGGAACATGAGAAAGGGGAAATTCTGAGGCTCAGAACTCTTTTCATCATGTCTCCGCAGCAACTTCTTCACCATTGATTTTTCCCTGCATTGAACTCTTCTCATTGTCTCCTTCCAGCTGGCTTAAATTGCCCTTCTCCTTGATCAATTGGATATGGTGGTGTTTGCAGTAGAGTTTTCCCTCGTGTGCTATGTAATTGGAGGGACTGATAACACACCCTCCATGGCAGCATTTGAAACAGCTCTTATGGTAAGGAGTTCCATTAACAGTAACCTATGTCATTATAAAATATTGATTTCATAAGCATTTGATAGTGTTAGCGGACAACAGTTATGGTTGTGTTATTTACCTTCTCAGTGGGATACACCGTTTTCTGACAACCAGCACATTTATCCCTTGTTCCACCAAACATACTTGAGACTTTGGCTGCTGCAGGTTTCTAATTAAAACAGCGGAAAAATTAGATGAACGCTGGAAAACTCTGTTGTGCACTACAAGTACCTAGATTTAGGATTTATTTACCTCATCCATATTTTTTTCTGGTTTGGCAATTTTTGGTGTCCCTAGTTAGGCAAAAAAAGGAATTACAGTTGAGTTAATGAGAAGAAAAGTTTAGTGAGGCATTTAATAATTCTATTATTGATCCTTGGTTACCTTCGAAGCTTTTGTCAAGGCTACCAGTTCTTTTGAACAGTTGATCGAAGTGTGGCTTGCAATAAAGAACTCCCTCAAAAGAGTTATAGTTGCTAAGCTGCAGATACATTAATCTGTTAGCAAACTTCATCTTATGAAAATTGCAATGTGGTAACTAGCCTTAATACACCAAATGGTAAAGTTATTCCCATATTATGTGTCCATCTTCTAAACCAGAGAATGCTTATTCCAGCAAATTCACATGCCTTCTAAGAACAACCAATTGCAGACACCAGATCCAAAGCTAGAAGCCTGAACTAGACCATATATGAACAAGAATTGGCAGAGAGAGAGAGAGAGAGAGACCTTCAGGGTTCCTTTGCAGTGGTGGCATCTGAAGCAAGCTTTGTGGAACACTCGGTTATCCGCAGTCAACTTATCAACCAGATAAACAGTTTTGTCACAGGCCATACACTTTTGGGTTGTTCCTGCAAATGCCATTCTTTCGTATCTTCTCAACTTACAAAGGTGCAAGCAGGCTATGATCTCTGCCTGTGTATCTATCTATTTGAGTTCTGTTTATTGGTTTGCCACTAAAGGGAAGAACAGGACAATGAAGATTGAAGAGGAGACAAGAAAAAAAAAAGGGAAGGAGGCAGAAATTTGCGGAGACTAAAGCAAACTTCCTTACAATTATAATGTCACAGACAATCATTTTTGTCAAATTTTAAGCACCTAACTACACTTTTCTCTCGTATATTTTAATGTTCTACCCCTGTATTCAACTGTAAATATAAATGCGTAAAAACTAAGGAAAACAATAAGTTTAACATGATTTTTTTTTATTGCCAAAACTCTTGTGCATCATTTCTCTAATTGCACAGTTCACATCATTAACAAAATTAGCATATTCTCACTTGGGAACATGGATTCATTGCCTTTTGCCTCAAAGTCCTTCCTCTCCACTTTCTATCATACATCAATAAATTTAAATTAACTTGCAACATCTTTTCAATAACTCTCTCTTAATTATTAAATAAAAGTATATTAATAAATTTATTAAATATATTTATCTTTTCGTTTCATATTTTTTATATAAAATACTAGGATATTATACTAAAATAGTCATATAACCCACAAAAAATTATTAATACCAAGTAGGCCCTCTAATTAAGTCCCATATTAGGGTATTAACTAGTTGCTAATTATTAAAATAGATCTCCCAAAAGCCTAAAAATCCGAGAGGGTAATCAGATTCTTCGTATAATATTTAATCAATGTGTATTTCATTAGAAAGCAACTTTGTAATCGTGGGGTCCCATGGCTTCAAAATTGCAACTGCCAGCAACTTATCATTCAACATCCAGCTGGCTTGCTTTCAGTCTTGAATCTAACTTTTGAAATAGCAACACATAATTTCTTGAGTTACAAGGATGGATGAAGTTTCATTTATGTCTCTGATGGACCAAACTAAGCACCTTTTCCAACATACAACCTCGGGTAATTGTATAGGCAATCTAGATCTAGAAAAGGTTTGCTATTCTTTTCATTTTCATAATATCACATCTAATACAATTATGGATCTAGTTAGGAGTAAATCTCTTTAAATATTCGGGTGGGTGAAAATATTTATTTATATATTTTACATAAATGAACAACTATTAGATGATTAAATAAAGTTGAGAGATAAGTAAATGTCTCACACTCTGTGATTTGGCACAAAGCTTCAATGATGGGTTGGGTGGGGTGTATGTGTACGTGCTATGGTTATTGCCATCTAAGCCTCCCACTCCAATTATGATGACAGCGTGTTTAATCTATTACTGTCCCACTACAAAAACTTCACTTTGCAACTTCTTAACAAGGTTCATTTCGTCATTTGGGTCTCTTTCTTGTTATTCTAAACAACATTATCTATATTTTGATAACCAGGGCATTTGGTCTAGTGGTATGATTCTCGCTTTGGGTGCGAGAGGTCCCGAGTTCGATTCTCGGAATGCCCCATCGTTTAAAGTTTTTATTTGTCAAATTTGTGTTCTTTATTCTGAATTGCTTATAAGTCTGCATTTAACAGATTGTATAGGGAAATTTCTGAGATAGATATGGTGCACCACATTTGGTATGCAATCATATTTAAATGTAAAATTTGGTATAATGTGGGGTGGTAATATTCTGCCAAACATTTTTTTTTCTCCTTTCCTATCTAACTTGAGTTTTGAATGCTATGTAGGATGGGAGTGATTCATATCAACCTGTAAAATTTGCCCCTGCTTCTATGAATCTAGATAAAGCTTCAAAACATGAAAGAAGTTACTTGCCAAGAGAAAAATAAACTATGAATCAGGCTAAGCAGATTCATCAGAGAAATGTTAGCAACACAGCACCCCTTTATTTGCAAAAATTTATTAAAATAAAAAAATAATAATCTTTTGCATCTTTAAATATTTATTATGTAGTTATTTACATTTATTTATTCTTAAACCCCTCTTGTTTTCCCTCTTGTTTTCTTATAATTTTGCATGTATCCATTGTAAAAAATGATTTAAGGTAGTTAAAAGATAAGATTGATGACAAAAACAAAATCAACAATCAACAATCAGCAAAAATGAATCCTAATTTTGGTTACTCATAAAAAATTGTCAAGTTCAAGAAAATGGAAAAAATTAAATAAATGTTGGTGAGAAAATAGGAAAAATCTTGTAGAGAAATGAAATTGTTTTCATTATTGAAGGCAAGAGGAATATCAGGAGGAAGAAGAATATTCATGATTCTATTAGCTCCTTAATTATAAAAACTTTTTGATGAGTACCTAGGCTATTCATCAACTAATTCTACATTAATTTTATGTTTAATGCACTAAATGACATTTTAAAATTTTCAAGTACAAATATATTAACAATAAGATTCAAAATAAAAGAGATAATTATATCATGTATTCTTTTTACATCTTAATTTCTCAAATTATTAATAATTTTTTTAAAAAAATATTAGCATTATATTAAACTAATTTTAAACTCAAAGAACTATAAATATGCCCATTATATTAAATTAATCCATAACTATTACAAGCTTTGTAACTCAATAAAAGAGATCGATCTATTCCTCAAAATATGTAAATAAATATTCAGCATTCATTTTATTTTTTTTACAACTCCTAAAAGTTATCATCTATGCTCAAAACTGAAATTAATTTCTCTACAGCATTCTTCCTATTTTTTTCACTAACATTTCCTAATAATTTTCTTAAACTGGATATTTTTTAAAAATTTCTTTTACGAGCAACCAAAATCAAGATTCTATTTTGGTAATTGTTTATTTATTTTCATCATCAGTCTAATCATTTAATTGTTATAACTTATTTTCACAGGTAATCACCAAAGTTATTATCTTAACAAACTCTACCTTACTTTTATATTTTGTGTATCTAAATACCATTTCAAAATTCAGGTAAAAAAATCTTAATAATAAGATTCAAAATAAAGTAGATAATTATATGATATATACCCCAAAAAAAAGTAAGCTAAGTATATAACATTGTTCAAATAATTGAACTGGTTATTCCGCTGATACATATCTGTTCTTCATTGACTGCGATCTATAAAAATAAAATAATGCTTTGGATTGAATTATGGTATATCACAGCACTTCTTGCGAGTATTATGGTATATCACACTAATTGTTGCTGACATGTTCTTAAATTTTTCAGTAAACAGAAAATCACTAATAAAAAATGATGAATTGAATTTGGACAATGCAAATCGTCTAAATATAAGGAGATAATAACAAAGTCTGAATCAACAATATTTTTATTGCATGACATCATGGCTGCAATCACTCTAGAGGAACAAATTAGGGTGACTTTAGTTAGGGAATTTAATTAATTCAGACAACTGTGCAATTTCATTAGTACTTACCCAAATCATTGAGTCAATCCAATTGAAACATGGAGAATTTAGTACACAAAAATAACATTTTAATATTACGAGACATTCAGTGTGATTTGGGTTAAATTATTCTTATTTTACTTTTGTAAATTATTTTTCATTTTTAATAATACAATTTTTTCTTTATCTATCTGTCACATTATTATTTTTTAGTAAATATTTTTTATTTATCTCTTGCATATAAAAATTATAGTATAACTACAAATATAATTACTCTGGTGAGTTTAAGTGCTAACCCAGTTTCAGATTATATGATTTTACAAAACTAATCAATAAAAGAATACGATTATCAGCCAAATTTTCAAACATACTCTGTTAAACTTACATCAGAAAAAATATATTATATATGAATTCTTGACGTTCACAAAGACCACCCCCATTGTTTTTCGTTGACAACTACATTTACCATCATTAATTTCAAGCTTCATATTCAAACCATGTTCCTTCTAGAAGACATTATAGACAGATATAAATAAAAATAATGGCGGCACTTTGGAACCTGTTACAGTTCTGAATGAAAAGACTGATTCCATACCCTCTTCAACAAGAAACATGTTCTCTGTAGTCTAATTTATAATCCTTGGCTCACTTTCTACGGCACTATACTCAATATATATTCATATTATTGAGTAAATGGTCAAGAAAGACTATACTAAATAGATAAGTTACTGTTATTTTTATGTGTTTATTGTTATATATATATATATATTTTAAAATTACTATTAATTTGAAAAATGAATAAAAAATATTTTAAATAAAAATAACAGTAAACACATAAGAATTATTATAAAAAAAATCTTTATTTCTTTCCCCTCCATTTAAATTAGTCAAAGATCATTTGGAAGCTTCGATAAGATCATTGCATTTAAAAGTTTAAACCCTTTATTTTGAGTTGACTTTGAGGAATGCCCTGGTCTAGTCATCTATATCTTTCTCTGTTTAAACCCAATAGCTAGATATCATAGCTTATTCCCAAAACGCCTCAAAGCAACACCTTGTGCACCTAAATTAAAACATCTTTTCCATGCATACACTAAACCCTTTTGTTTGTGGAACTTTCCATAACGAAGATGATGAACCATGCAGAAAATACAACAGAAAAAATAGTAGGAACAACAACCCTTACTCCAATCGTGGCCTAGACAAGTTTTCCGCACTTTTGTCTGATCTTGATGAGAAAAGGCAAAAGATTTATTCACAAATGAACCCTCATGATATTTCTTTTGTTCGCTTTGTGCACTCCAACACAAACGATTTTGTCCCTGTGATCGTGAAGGTTAAAAACAACAAGGATCAGAAACACAAGAGCCAAGAACTGAGAGTGGTGAAAGCAAGAATTTTGAGTCTTACCCAAGAGTCAACGGACAAGTCTTCAACCGAATCCATGGCTAATACTGCTGAAGAAAGAGAGCAACCCAAGATGGAAACTGAGACAAAGAGCTTCTTTTGGAACATGAAGAAGAATTTGGATATAAGGAATATTTCTTCGTATTTTCCAGTGGTTATTATATCAATTTTGTTGTTCTTGACTGCGTTTGGAAGATCAGGTGCAACTATTTGCACCTGTGTTTTGTGGTATGTGATTTCTACATTGAAGGGTAGATTAACAATTTCTACATTCAAGGTTATGAAGAAGCCTTCTTTCTATTTGCCAGTGATCACAACATCGACTTTGTTGTTATTGACTGTGTTTGGAAGATCAGTGACAAGTCTTTGCATCTGTGTTTTGTGGTATGTGATCTTCGCATTGAAAGATAAGTCATCAAACCAAAGGACATCGATGGAGAAGAAAGATGTAAGAGTGGTGAGTGAGAAGAAGGTGGTGGCAAATGAAGGGACCAAGAAAAAGAACTATGTTAGAGGGTTGAGTGAGAAGAAGATGGTGGTGGCTGAAGGGAGCAACAAGAAGAAAGATTTTGTTAGATGGTGGAGTGAAAAGAAGATTGCCACATCGGGGTTACTTTCTCCAAGAAGGGGTGATTCTGATGCTTCCAAGAACAAGATTCAAGGACAACATACCCATAAGAAAAGCAGTTGATAGTGAAGACTATTATCTGCTATTCATTTTCCTTTTTGTTTCTTCTTACTATTTCCATTTCTGAATTAGGAGAAAGTTTCTTTTTTTTTTTCATTTTGTTGGTGTGAATACGTGTAGTTTCCTTGGTGATGGGTTGAAAATTCAATTCTTCTCGTTACATTTTTTTTGAGTGTAAAGTACGGTAGAATTAGATGGCAATCCATGCCACGCCATGTTATGTACATGGGGTGGTTAATTGGTCCTAAGGTTCTTGAAATTCAAGTGATGCCAAATGATAAAAGTTAGGTAACTGATCGAGATTACAGAAGATCTAAGTTGTTTTGTGCCCATGCCACCATAATGAATAATAGTACCTGCTGGAGCAATGGATTTTGATTCATTCATGCTGTTGAAAACAAAATAGAAGAAAAAATTTCAAGATCAATATTTTTAGTGCAGTTTAGTCCAATAAATTAGTTCCTATACCACGCTTGTTTTAGAATCGTTACATTTTGAAGAATTTGGCATGAAATAAAAGAAAATGAACATGATATTCAAAATATTTAACAAGTCATGGTCATTCTCTTACTAAGAAGAATATTGCGGATTTTGAGGGGGAAATCCCAAGTAGTTTCCTCTGACTTTTTCTTTTTCCCATTAAGAATCGTGATCTCTTCATGAGAAAATTGTGGAAACAACATCATGTTTTGAATTTTCCTGATGATTTCATTTGTATTTTTTCTTGTCTTTTCGAAATTAGGGGAAAAGAACTTCCTTACTATCCTGGTTCTTGGCAGGTGGAATAGCCCCCAAGCATATATTTTGGGTAATATTACAGAAATGTTCTGCATCGTAAGTTTAACTCAGAGTCACTAGTGTTCACTTTTATTTTGCCTTTTAAAAGAAGTGTCCAATCTACTTAGAAGAAATTTTTGGATAAATCTCAGACACTCAAATTAGTTATACTAAATCAATAAAAAAATTGACACATTGTGGATTGCGATAATTAATTATTAATGCATCAACATTTTATCAGTAACATCGTTTTATATATATATATATATATACACACACAAGCTTGGTGGTGACTATGTCAGTCGACAATTACGATCCTTATTATTGGATAAAAAAACATTCCATAAATTCCTCTACTAAGCTTGCCAGCTATCGATTGCTTCGATTCGGATTCGGACTTAGTCCATGTTCCTGCCATCATCTTATATATCCAAAAAAATAAAAAGATAAATTCTGTAATATACTACCGTATATAAAAAATTCTAACAATAATATTTAAACAAGTATTTAAATAATAAATTATTATACTTGTTGTATTTAAATAAGTTAAAAAATGATTAAATCTTTAAAATAAGATGCAATTAAAACAAAAAAAAACCTAAAATATAAAAATAAAATAATAATATTATATCAATAAATTTTTATTTATAATAAATAAAAAAATTTTGAGCATAAATTATATTTTATTTAAAACTAAAAATTTATAAAAAATAAAATAAAAAATTCAATATATAATAATAATAATATTATTATTATTATGTAAAAAAATAATATAATTTTAAATAAATTATATATAATAATATATTTTTTAATTTATCATATTTTTTTATTGGATAAATTTTTTAAATATGATATCTATAAAACAAAAACTTTTAGAGTATCACAGCACACACCAAATAAAAAATTTCCAACTAAGCATTTTGCTTTCCTCATCTTTTTTTTTTTTTTCTACTTCTTTTAGGGTGATGGAGCCATTTACTCATTGATAATCCACGTAGGTCTTGACACAGTTTAAGACTCAAGTCAAGTTCTGCATAAGTATTTATTTTAAATAAAAACTTCTCTTTTAAATTAAAATCAACTTATACACTTCAAATTTCAAAAAAATTAAATAAAAAAGTTAATTCATTTTTTTTTTTAGTTGTATTCCTTATATATACTTATTAAAAAATTTATTCAAATTTATTCTAGTCTAATTTTATGCATTACTATAATGTAAGCTCAAATAGTAACAGGGAGCGTCCTATCGCAAAATCAGTAGAAAATCATATGATTTGTGCAAAAAAATTAAAAGTTCATGCACTTTGTTTTCAAAGCATATTTCTACACCAACCATTTCCGCATAAGACAAGTAATAATTAGTGTATGTTTGAAAACAACGTTAGAAAACTTATAAATATACATCCAATGAAAAGCTATAACTAATTGTATATTTGAACAAACATTTTCAAACGTCTCAAAGAATTTAATTTTGTAAATTAATTTTATTTAAAAGTTTAAAGTGATGTGATTTAAAGACATGTTATCTCAAACGCAAGTTTAAAAGACAATCAATTATGTCATAAAACAACCAAAAACCCACATTTATACTCCAAATTGAGTTCGGAGACTTTTAACACGCATCCAAACAAGCATTAATAGCATTGATTTAGCATGGACCCAATGCTATTAATAGCTATAGAAAAAGCTGTCATGATTTAGCAAGATATGCAATATTTTGCAGTGAGTTCAAAGAGATACATTGATACAACATGAAAAGCACCATTCTTCTCACTATCATTTTACAGGACACCCACAAATGATATTAACTTAATTCAGCCAACCTCACAGATTTCGGCCCAACAAAATAAAGATTTCCTTTTTGGAAGAGCTAACTAAAATAAGTGCGTGCTGTCTGCTGTTAATGATAATTGACCGCACCGCATCACAGGAAAAGAAAGGAACTGTTTAGAAAAAGAATTCGATACAGCTTTGATTTAATAACTAATCATAGTTTGGAGCAGTGATTTTAAGGAGTTAATACCGATGATCTCTGAAGATATTCCCATTATCCCACGTGATATGCTTGAGTAGACCCTAAAAGGATCAAGTCAATGACCCTAAGAAATTGAATGCAGTCCACATAACAGAACATTCTACGAGTCTAATCTGGAGGTCAGTCTAAAATTAAAATGCGTTCAAATTTGTACCCAATAATTAAAAGAGATTTCCAGTCCTTATTCCTGTATTAAGTAAAGGAGTTTTTAGTCAATATTGGCAGACTTGCCATCGCTACAGATGGTCAAACTGGTGAGCCAAATGGCATCAACAGAAAATAATGCTTGGAACAAAGAGAGACACTTGAGAATTGAGATACCAAAATCTAACCTTGAATCTCCTCCGGCGGACATTTTCTGGACTGTGGCGAGAGATGTGGGCCTGATGTCTGGGAGCTTCACTTCTGTAATGATCTGCTGCTATTGTGGATACTGTGTCGTTCTTCTCTTGCGCTTGATTCCTTGAATTCCGAAAAAACCCATCTTTGTCCCAACTAACATCATAATCAGCCTTCAATCGTGATCCTTGCTGTACATTGACAACTCATAAATCGTCACCAATAAATCATTTATAAGGCATGAACATATCTAAGCTTTCAAATTTGCAAAATATTCTTCACGTCAATTGCTACCCATTTTTCATCAGTGTTATGAACATGTAAGAAGTGTTGTGAACATGTAAGTTGCATATGAAGATTTCTTGATAAACAATGCAACATAGAAAACAGAAAATGACTTGAGAGATCAAAGAAAGAGAGAGAGAGAGAAAAGGACGATACGGATTTACGTGGTTTACCCTTTGCATGGGCTACATCCACGGGAGCAGTATGATCACTTGTTTATTTTTTAGTAAAATTCAAAAAAGAGATACAATAAAGTGTCGTAAGATACCCTATATATAGATTGGGTTGTTTCACATGGTATACGTCGTAACTGAATTTAACTAACAAAAACAGCCAATCCAGACTAGCTGTTCTTTGACAGCAAGGCTGATTACTTAAGATCCAAGGTATGGTTAACAATTCTCCACCTTGCATTGGAGTCTTAGGCTAAGCTTCAGATGTGATGCTACTGCCACCTGTCCCTAAGAACTATTTCCACTTATCAACATTAAGCAAGTCCAAGCAATGCATGAACTTGCTTCTTGGGACCGATTTTGTGAACATATCTACGGGATTATGCTTTGTGTCTATCTTCTGAACTTTTATCCTTTTCTCAGTTCAGATGAAGTGGTGTCTAACATCTATATGTTTGGTCCTTTCGTGATGAACTTGATCTTTAGCCAAGCATATAACACTCAAACTATCACAGTAAATTACGGCATAATCTTGAGGGTAACCAAGGTCTGTGATTAAGCCCTTCAACCATATTCCCTCCTTTGCTGCTTCTGTCAAAGCCATGTATTCGGCTTCAGTGGTAGATAGAGCCACTGATGGTTGGAGTGTTGATTTCCAGCTTACAAGAGAATTACCTAATGTGAAGGCATATCCAGTAATAGATTTTCTTCCATCTTGGTCAATTGCATAATCTGCAGCTGAGTACCCTGCTAAGGTGCAGTCTTTATTGGCATCATAAACCAGTCCAACATCTGAGGTACCCTTAAAATATCTAAAAATTCTCTTTGTTGCTTGCCAATGCTCCTTTTGAGGTGAGTGTAGGAACCTGCTGACCACGCTAACTGCATGTGCTAGGTCAGGTCTTGTACATACCATAGTGTACATGAGACTTCCAACAACACTTGCATAAGGTACACGATTCATGTATTCCTTATCTTCTGTAGATTGATGAGCTTGAACAGAAAGGTGATTCTTAGCTGCCAGAGGAGTACTTAAGTGTTTTGCAGTGACCATTCCAAACTTCTTCAGAATCTTCTGTATGTATTCCTTCTGTGACACAAATAGCTTTTTGTTCATCCTATCTCTATATATTTTCATGCCGAGGATCTTTTGAGCAGGACCAAGATCCTTCATGTCAAATTCTTCACTCAACCATGTCTTTAATTTCTGAATTTCTGACTTGTTTTGAGATGCTATGAGCATATCATCAACATAGAGTAAAAGATATATCATAGCATCACCCTCCACCTTGCTGTGGTAAACACAGCAGTCATAGGGGCTTCTTTGAAAATCTTTGCTGATCATGAAGCTGTCAAACCTCTTGTACCACTACCTAGGAGATTGCTTTAACCCATACAACAACCTTTGTAGTTTACAGACATAGTCTTCTTTTTCATTAACTTTGAAACCTTCAGGTTGAGTCATTAAGATGTCTTCATCCAATTTTTCATGTAAAAACGTAGTTTTCACATCTAGTTGCTCTAGTTCCAGGTCTTGACATGCTACAAGAGCAAGTAGAACTCTTATAGAGGTGTGTCACACAACAGGTGAGAAGATCTCGTTATAATCCACTCCTTCCTTTTGACTAAACCCCTTTGCCACCAAATGTGCCTTGTATCTTATTGAATCAGTTCCGGGAATACCATCTTTTCTTTTGAAAATCCATTTGCATCCCACTACATATCTTCCTTCAGGTTTCTTGATCAGCTTCCATGTTTGATTTTTGTGAAGTGATTCCAATTCTTCTCTCATGACAAGTATCCATTTGTCAGCATCATGTCCATTGATAGCTTCCCTGTAGTTATTTGGTTCTGGATTGTCAACCTCTTCAGCTACATGGAAGGCATAGACAGTTATGTCTTCAAAACCATATCTGATTGGAGGTTTAATAACCCTTTTTGATTTTTGTTGACCTTCCTGATCAGTTTGGTTGTCAGCTTGACTAGATTTCTGATTGAGTGAGTCTGATTCTGATTCATCATCTGAAGAACTTGACTGAACAGATTCTGAAGTATTCATATCACATTTTGATTTATGAGGAGTAGTGTGATTCTCCACTTGTTTGGGCACCTGTGACATTTCTTTTGAAACATACTTAAAATTTTGGTCAGACATAACAATTTCATCAAAAAATAACATCTCTGCTTAATATAACCCTTTTTTCAGATGGTGACCAAATTCTGTATCCTTTTACCCCTTCTCCATATCCCACAAATATTCCTTTCTTAGATCTAGGTTCTAACTTATCCTCATTACTGTGATAATAAGCTGGACACCCAAAGACTTTAAGCTTAGAGTAATCTGCAGATTTGTTTGACCATATTTCAATTGATGTTTTACAGTTAATAGCAGTTGAGGGAGATCTGTTGATCAAATAACAAGCAGTGATGATGGCTTCTGCCCAATACCTTGTATCTAAATCAGCATTAGATATCATACACCTGGCTCTTTCCAATAAGGTCCTATTCATTCTTTCAGTTACTCCATTCTGTTGTGGAGTATTTCTAACTGTTAGTTGTCTTGAAATACCATGTTCCTTGCAGAAATCATTAAATTCAGTTGAACAGAATTCAAGACCATTATTAGTTCTAAGACATTTAACTTTCTTGTCAGTTTTGTTTTCAACTAAGTTTTTCCAGTCTTTGAAATTTTTAAAGGCCTGATTCTTATGCTTCATTATGTAGATCCATGTCATACTTGAATAATCATCAATAATGGATAAGAAATACCTAGCACCTCCAAGAGATAGAACCTGTGATGGTCCCCAGTAATCAGCATGAACATAGTCCAGGATTCCCTTGGTGGTGTGCATTGATTTAGGAAACTTCACTCTATGTTGTTTTCTGTAGACACAGTGCTCACAGAAATTGAGCTTTTGAAAAACTTTGTTGCCTAGAAGTCCTTGCCTATTAAGGATCAACATTCCTCTTTCACTCATGTGTCCAAGTCTCATATGCCATAAGTATGTTGAATCTGACACATAGTCAACTGATTTGGTTAGAAGTGAAACTCCACCTGCTTCCTTAGCTGTTGATCCTTGTAGTATGTATAGGTTTCCTCTCTTTGTTGCTCTCATGACAGTAGTTGAGCCTTTCCTTATATTCCAAATCCCATTTTCTCCATCCCATTTGAATCCTCTAGAGTCCAAAACTCCCATGGAGATCAGATTGTTCTTCAGTTCAGGTACATATCTGACTTCAGTGAGAATTCTAATTGTTCCATCAAACATCTCAAGTTTGATAGATCCTATTCCTGCAACTTTACATGGTGTGTGGTCTCCCATAAGAACATTCCTGCCAGATCTATCTTCATATGTATGAAACCAGCTTTTGTTTGGACACATATGATAAGAACATCCTGAGTCAAGTAGCCATTGTTCCGCAGAATGTTGAGGGTGATCAATAATTGACAGCACTAACTCAGTTTCAGATGAGGAATCTTCCTGTACATTTGCAACTGTTGACTTTTGTTTCTTCTTCTTTGGACAATCTTTCTTCCAATGTCCCAGTTCTTTGCAATAATTGCAGATATCCTTTGGATCAAATTTCCCCTTTTTCTTACCTTTATCCTTCTTATTTTTCTGGGTTGAATCTGTGACCATGAGTCCAACTCCATTGCTGTCTTCATCATTTCCTGAAACCTTGTTCCTCAATTCTCTTGAGTGTAGGCTGGATTTCACTTCCTCCATGGTAATGCGATCTTTGCCAACACTTAAGGAATTAACGAAACTTTCATATGAATGGGGCAATGAGGCTAACAAAATCATAGCGGCATCTTCATCCTCTACCTTGACATCAATATCTCTAAGTTCCATTAAGATGAAATTTAATTCATCTAAATGTTCCTTTAGAGATGTACCTTCCTTCATTTGAAAGTTGAATAGTCATCGTTTCAGGAGCAACTTGTTGCATAAGGATTTTGTCATATAGAGTCTTTCAAGCTTTTGCCACAGACCACTTGCTGTATCTTCATTTGCTACCTCGTACACCACTTCATCCGATAGAGATAGCAGAATCATCGAATGTGCTTTCTCTTCTTGTTCTGCAAGTTCTTCCTTCTTCTCCTCTATGATTTCCTTCTTCTTCTTCTTCATTGAGACAGACGAAAGAGGCCCCCATAATCTTTGTTCTTTCAACAAAGCTCGCATCTTGATGCGCCATAGGTTGAAGCTGTTCTTGCCATTGAATTTCTCAAATCTCAGAGTTGTTGCCACTGTTCTTTGAACGCTTCTTGCATGATCTTGCAGCGGAAAAGATCAAGTTATTGAAGGTTGAATGTTAATATGGCCTTAGAGATGGTAATCTTGATTCGGTCCCTTCGAACTTGGCTCTTGATACCAATTGTTGTGAACATGCAAGTTGCATATGAAGATTTCTTGATAAACAATGCAACACAGAAAATAGAAAATGACTTGAGAGATCAAAGAAAGAGAGAAAGAGAGAAAAGGACGATACGGATTTACGTGGTTCACCCTTTGCATGGGCTACATCCACGGGAGCAGTATGATCACTTGTTTATTGCTGAGTAAAATTCAGAAAAGAGATACAATAAGGTACCGTAAGATACCCTATATATAGATTGGGTTATTTCACATGGTATACGTCGTAACTGAATGTAACTAACAAAAACAGCCAATCCAGACTAGCTGTTCTTTGACAGCAAGGCTGATTACTTAGGATCCAAGGTATGGTTAACAATCAGCTATAATTGCCAATATGAAGCAAACCATAACTGCTATTTTGTTATCAGATTCAGCAATTGCCATAACACTTCTAACCACTTCCGTTACCAGCACAAAGAATGAGATTGCCTAATTATGTAAATATTGATCCATCGTGAAATAACAACACAACCCAAAAAGTTCATACAAGATAATGACAATAAAGATGCAAGATTTTATCGCAGGGCTTTATTAGACACTCTGGTTATGTATGATTTCACAATAAGTGAATAAAAATAAGTCAGAAACTAAGCCAATACCTTTTGCAATGAGCGACCACACAGCACTCTCAATGCATCATGGAAGTCTCTATATTTTTCAAACTGAACCACAATCTTGCAGTAAAGGCCTGAAACTAGGTCTCCACCGTCTTCATCTGCATCCTTACCTAGATCATCATCCTCAGCAACATTAAGATTCCTATTGAACGCAAGTCATCGAGCAAGGGGATTAGTTATAGTAATGTGGGAGCTCAGTAACGTAAATAAGACAATTCTCAGTCTCACAAAGGCAATACAAACATTATCTAAACCTTCAGAAGGCTTTATGAAGGACAAATCACCACTCTGCCAAAGAACTGCAGGTTAAGAAGGTTCATAGAATATCTCCGTAGCTTTTCAAGTTTATTCATGGACTACGTTCTTCCCTTTTTCTGGTTTGAAAAAGAAAATAGGAAGAGAGGAAACTACCCCCAACATAAAACCAGGACATGGCACAAGCCTCAGCAAGGGCTCTTGCTTACAAATGATCTTTACATAGGCCTTAAGTTAAAGCTTAAGTGATGTTCAGAAGAATTTATAAATAGTTTATGACTCTTATAAGCTCTTTTAACTTCTTTCAAACAGATTTTTTCATATAGCTTATCAAAATAAGCTTTTTTTCATCTTATATCAATAAATTTCATGATCTAATTTATAGTATAACCTCCAAAAATTCTCTTCAAGTTATAAAGAAGTTAAAACGAGATTAGCTTCAAAAAAATAGAGAAGTATAAGTTAATTTTAACTTATGGGAGGACTTTTATGAATCTTTTATATTGTTTTTCTTCTCTTACAGAGACTTATCCACAAACTTACCCAAACAGGGCCTTAGTTTATTCCAACAAATTTCACAATCAAATGTATATTGCAAAGCCTTATGTAACAAGAACTTATTGAATAAACACTTAAGAAAACTGTGTATCCAAATGCACCATCAATACGACTTTAGCTCAACATATTTTAAAAAAAGAATCATTTATTTTTCTAACTTTCGAAAGAACTTCTGAAAAATAAGCAATTGAAAAGAAGTATTTACACTACTTACCAACAGAGCTAACAACCAAAGAGAAAGTAACCCATGCGTCTTAATAAATATCCCAATCAAGTGGAACCTTCAATTCAACAAAATACCAATCCAAAAACACGTAACAGCAACGATCTGAGAAATGCCAGTAAAGCACTCTTTTAAACACAGTCTTCAATATTCTTTCTTAAATTGATCATTATTTAAAAATTGCTTTGACTTTTAAAAAAATTTAACCAATTATAGGAAACGTGTTGAAGAAAGTCGTCACAAGCACTTCTCATCGCAACAACAATCGCAAATTGAAGCCCTAATTCTTATGTACCTTATTTTGCCAAATGTGGAAAAGATGGTATGAGTGACGAGCATGGAAGGCTTAGAAGAAACCCTAGGCTCCGCGAACCACCGCGAGGGCAGGCCCCTCAGAACAATGGTGTCGGGTTCGCGCTTCACTCTACTCAAACCACGATTCTGAAACGCGTAAAAATGTTCCCAGTCTTTCTTGATGGCTTCGAAATCGTCGGAAACGGGAACGGTAACGGCGAGTTTGAACTTAACCCCTTGGAGGTTGAGTTCGATCCCGTCAATGCTTTCGGCGAGGCGCGTCCTCCACGCGCGAAGGTGGTCCTCTGTTTGGAGGAAGGAGAGATCCCAAACGTGGAGGGTTCCAGAGGCGACGGGGTCCTGGCGCTTGCGTTTCTTGGTGTCCCTTCGGCGCGTGAGTTGGAGATGGTCTTCGGGGAGTGAAAGGGAGTGAGAGGTTGAGAGGAAGTCGATGAGGGCACGTTTCATCTTCCAGTCATCGATTGGGTGAGTGAGAGTAAGGGGTGTGGAAGGGTACACTGTGAGGTTTAGCTTGACGCGTGGCACCAGGGTGAGACCGTTCTCTATCTCCAATTCCTTCAATGCTTCATCTTCTGTGTTCCTCCTCATACTCACTCTCTCTCTCCACTTCTCGCTTTGGCTCCCACTGCCGGAGAACACCCAAACCTCGTCGCTTTTCTGTTTTCCTGTCGGAACACCACCTCCTTCCCCTCCAATTACTGCATATATGCTTCCGTTAAAGCTTCGTTATATATTTTTTCAAATTCTGTTATTATTTTATAAAATATTAACTAAGTAAATTTATATTATTTTGAAAATATAAAAATATTTACTTTTTGTAATAAAAAAAAGTATAGACATAAAGAATAAGAAAATTCTTTTAATAAACTTTTCTAACAAAATTTCAAATTTTTAAATTTTAGTTTTAAAAGTTTTTAACATTAAATTTTAAAATTAAATCATTTGAACTCTTCTTCTTTTTTAGTTCAAGCTTGTTTAGTATGATGAATACAAGCAAGTGTGGTTATGCTTATAATTATATTTGACAATATCAATAACATGATAATTATAATAGAAATAAAATAGCAAGAATAAAGATTGTGGTAATTTACGAATAATAAGTTAGTAGATAATATAATGGTGGTACAGTATGATAACAAAATTAGTTATATAAAAACTATAAAGGTGGCTAAAATAATCGTGTGTTAATAATAATAATTATTATGATGATAATAATTATTATTATTGTAATGATATTAGAACATAGTTATTATGCTAACAATAATTAATTAATAATAATAATAATAATATCGTAATAATTAAAATTACTTTTAAATTGAATTAAAAATTAATTTTATTTTAAAAATTATAATAAAAAAACAAAAACTCTCAATGAAACTGAGATTAAATTAACTAAAATTTAAAATATCTACAAAAGTTGATTTGTTGTATCAATTTTTAAAATTTTATTTTGAAAATTAATCTAATCTAATTCAAATCATACACATATGTATTTAACTTTTTATTCATATTTATATAGTTAAATATTTATAAAATTATAATATTTTTTATTTTTATAATTATATTTTTTATTTACACTATGAATATTATTAAAAATAATTCTATTTTAAGTCATATTTCATCCATGTATTCGGTGGTATAATTATGTAAGTGTTATTAGAGATATATTTTATTATTTTTATACATTTATAAGCATATTTATTTTATAATTTAATAATATAAAAAGCAACAAAATAAAATAATTTAATAATCACATTTTAACTAAATTAAAAAATAAGTTATAAAAATCAAATTATATCATCTGATTTAAATTTATTTTATCATATTTAATTATATGTAAAATATATTTAAATCAATTTAAATTAAAGTATAATATATTTTTATAATTAAATTATATAATTTTTTTACCAACAATTAATCAAATACATAAAAGAAATACTTTATTCTTAATTTCCATCATAGTAATCTTCTCTCCATCATAGATACATTTGTTCTAAGTAATTTTTTTCTTTTATTTTACTTAGTTATGAGTAGTATTTGTTTAAGTTTGACTTTATAAAAATTAAAATTCCTTTAAAGGTAAATTTTCTTTCTCAAATAGTATATTAAAAAAATATAATTAAAAATTATATATTATATTAAAATAGTATGAACAAAAGACTTTATATAAAAAAAAGTCTAAACAAAAAAGTTAAACCAACAAAATACATACAAATAACTAATTAACAATTAATTAATAATTTTTAATTATTAATTGATACTTTCTCCTACTAGGTTAGAAGTAAATGTTAGTGATTCCTAACTTGAAAATCAAATGAAAAAATAGATATGACTTAGAGACTTTAGTAAAAATGTCAATTATTTGTTCATAATTGCTGATAGGAAAAAGATGAAACAATTTTTTTTGGAGCTTATTCTTTACAATATGGCAGTCAATCTCAATATGTTTTGTTCGTTCATAAAAAAATTGCGTTAAACGTAATGTATCATGCAGGTTAACTATCATAATATAACAAGGTTTATAAAAGGAATTTTTAAATCCTAAAGAATGAGTTAGCTATTGCACTTAAGTCACAGTGAAGGCAAGGGCTTGTACTTGACTTCTAAGGAGGATTTTAGATATGGTTGATTGTTTCTTTGATTTTCATGAAATAAGGTTGTCTCCTAAAAAGATGCAGTAGCTTAGTAACAGATTTATGAGTTTTGGGACAAGTTGCCTAATCTAAATCACTAAAAGCCTTAAGTTGCAACAGGGAGGAGGTAGAGCTACTTTAAGATATATGGGGATTCTTAATGATGCTTTGTGATGAAGGTTTGTAGGGATGACATAAACTGTCAAAGCTGTTGAATAACAAAAGAGATGTCAAGCCTAGTTATAGTTAGGTAGAGTAGTTTTCCAATAAGCCTCGTATATCTTGCTACATTAGGATAAAGTCCTTCTTCAATTGGTTTGACTTCATGTGGCTTAGTCATAAGGGTAGGAATAGGTTTTGCTGCAAGATAATCGGTGTTAGCAAGGGGATCCAAAACATATTTTCTTTGAAATAGGGTGATGTCAAGATGAGATCTTACAACTTCTAAACTAAGAAAATATGTAAAAAGACCTAAATCTTTAATTGTAAATTGATTATCTAGTTTCTTCTTAATAGATTCAATTTTAGAAAGGTTGTTACTTGCTAAAATTAAGTCATCAACATATACTAAAAAAAAATAAAAATAAGTCATCATTAGATTTTGTGAAAAAGGAGTGATCATTTAAAGATTATTGGTAACTAAGACTATTAAGTAAGAGAACAGTTTACCAAGCCATTGCATGCTAGCTTGTTTCAAGCCACATAGGAATTTGTGAAGTTTATAACCAAAATTTGGTGAAGGAAAAATGAGTTCTTAGATAATTTTCATGTAAACATCTTAGTTATCATGTAAGAAGACATTATTTGTCTATTACTATAAGAAGCTTAACAATACTTAATTTTGTCATAGGAACAAAAGTATAAAAATATTCTAGACCTTTTATTTGGGTGATGTCTTTTGCCACTAATATGGACTTATACCTTTCAATTGACCCATTAAATTTATATTTTTTTATATATACTCATTTTGAACCAATGAGTATGTTCCAAGAGGAATAAGAACAATGAATCAAGTTTTATTTTCAGCCAAGGTTTAGAGCTCATTTTGCATGGCTTGTATCCATTTTTCATCTTTACTATCTTGATGATAGGAATTAGGTTCAATTCGAGAAAAGATGGAAAGAACAAACATAGTGGATGTTTAATTGTTATGTTGTTAACAAAATCAGTGTTGTACAAAAGGTTGCAATGAGTGTGTGAAAAGTAGGCAGATGAGCTTTTAGTTCTGACAAATCTCTTGATAGGTTCCTAAATAATATTAAGATCAGAAATAGAAACAAAAAGTGAATCAGTAATAACAATATCAATTCCTTATGAAGGAAGATTATCTATGTTAAAATTGAAAAATATTATTAAAATTTTCATTTGTATTTGATTTATGTGGTTTAAAAGGAAAAAAAAAATTCATAGAAAATTACATGCCTATTAATAGAAATATGTCAACTACCAATATCCATGACTATGTAACCTTTATTTATAGTTTTAAAACAAAGAAAAACATACTTCATGGTCTTAGGATCAAGCTTACTCTTTCTTTGAGTCAAAGTAGAAGCTTAACATAAACTTCCAAAAACCTTTAGATTTAACAAGGTAGGATGTTCATTGTATAAAATTTGGAAAATAGATTTACCTTGCAGAACTGATCAAGGAAGTTTGTTGATTAAATGGACAACATTCATAATAGTAAAATTTCAAAAAATATTAGACAAATAAGAATGAAATAACAAGGTTCTAATGATGACAACGTGTCTGTGTTACCTTTCCACAATAAAATTTTGTTGTGGAGAGTCTCAACATAAGATGTTTGGTAAGTATACCATGCTTAGCAAAAATAGATGCATGACATTTTCAATCCTATTATCACTTATTATATTTTTTATTCTCGTACCAAATTGAGTATAAATACAATTAAAGAAATCAATTAAACTTCTAGTTTCCAATTTAGATTTCACACACACAAAAATAAAATAAAATCACATATGTCTAGAGTAATCATCAATAACAATAAAAAAAAAATTATAACCAATAACCATGCATGGATGTGACAGATATAGGTTCTTAGATATCCATGTGTATGAGATCAAAACAAACAATGTTTTAGTATTACTAATAGGAATAGAAAGTTTTTATTGTTTTTCCAAATAATAATAGTCACATATTTTTACAGAATCAAAATGTACATAAGAAAATTGTTGTCTGATATGATGTAAAATCTTAGCAGATGGTGACCTAACCTAAAGTGCCATAAGTCAAACATAGTGTGATTATTCAACACATCATTCTTAACAGAAATTTATTAGGTTCCTGCAATATGTATAAGTTCTTGTTCACTCTAGTTAGACCAATTATCCTTAAAGAAGTCATATCATACATGACACAAGGATTTTTCAAAAATTAAAAAATAATTCAACATTTCAATTAGATTAAATATAAGATTAAACCCTAAACTCTTAATACATATAAGATTAAATTGAAAATATGTTATATAAAGAATATTATCAAGATAAAAATTATTGGTGAAAGCAAAAGTTTCAAGAAAGTTAGCATAGGTGACAACTCTATTAAGCAGGCTAACTTGGATAAAATCTATGTAATGGGAAGTAATATAATTTTCAAGGAAATTTATGACATGATCAGTGGCCCCAATATCTAAAATCCAAACATTGAGTCCAAGAAGATTACTTAATTTTTTTTTATGAGTTTGAGTGTCATCTTAAGTATAGGGAGAAACTTGGTTAATTTTGTTTCATTTTTCCTAAATATCAGTTTTCTTGACTATTTTAATGACTTGTGTGTACTATTATTATGTAAGATCTTTGAAAAAATCAAAACATTCACAATTTTGACTCATAGAGGTTTGTAAACATCACAATTGTATTTTGAACTCAAAGCATTAACAAAAGGATTAAGAGACATTTTTTGAATTTGAAGCTTGGTGGAAAGACATGCTTAAAGTAACATATTTCCACTATTTGTCCTTCTTTTCCAGAGAAGTTACATACCTTAAAATTTCCTTCATCTCCTCCTCTTTGGTTTGATCTACCTCTCCCTTGGCGACCTTGAATTTTTTCTCTTCCCATTGTAGAACCTTCTCCAACCATAATTTTGGTCCACAATAGTAGGAAAAACTCTTGATCCCATTGATCTTGTGCATTGTCTTTCTTGTTGCATTAGCAAGTAAAAGGCTTTCTTTATTAACAGAAGATCTTACATTATAAGAATCTAACTCCTCACATATCATTCAATCCCTTTAAAAAGCATAGTCCATATTCAACATCTCTTTGTTTCTTGATAGTCTTTATAGGATCACATGAGCATTTTATTTAACCTCAAAATTTTCAATTCTTTCCATAACATTTTTAGGTTAATGTAGAATACAAAGACATTTTGTTCACCTTGCTTGATATAATTGACATCTTGGAGAAGATTGAAGATCCTAAAATGATTGCCATTCGAAAATCAATCCTTTAAATCTTATCACAGTTCTTAAGCATCATCTATATATATAACAGTATGCAATCTTAAGAACAAGTGTTTTCATGATCCAAGATATAATAATGTTGCATCAAGTTTAATTGAGTTGCTTTCATCAAGTTTCTTAATGGAACCATTAAGAAATTTGTGTTTGTTCTTGGACAACATTGCAGTTCTTGCTAAAAGAATGATAATTGGCCCATTCAGTTGAGGGTCAACAATAATGGTGATTAATTTTTCTCTTGGATAAAGATAATATGCATTTCACAAGTTTTGTGATTGGTCTTTATCTTTCAATGAGACTTTTCTTTTGATTGATTTTTTTTCTTCAGCCATGAATAAAGGCAAGAGAAGTTAATAAAAGAGTATGAATGTGTGAAAGAAATAAGTGCGACAAAGTCTTACAAAAAAATTATTTGATAGCATAAAAGAATATGAATAAAATTGAAAATTGTTTATTTTAGGGAAAGTGATTTGAATATGGTATATTAAGAAAAGAAGTTCAGAAATATGGTCTTTTTCATATTATTATCGGAATATTGGGAAAAAACGTAAATGACGATTTGACTATGAATAGTACCATGACAGAATGCAGACTGCAATTTTTGGTCCCCACAAAAACACTAATGGCGATTTTAATCTGAACAAACTACAGTTTCATGTTCTTGTAAAATTGCAAATGGCGATTTTGATGCTGGTCAAGAGCTAAAATCGCCAAGGACATTTTTAAGCAAGAGCAAACACTGCAATGCACATAAACATGACAAGATTAAGCTCTGAACACTGTAAAATTACCATCAACGAGTTTTGACTCTATTTATCATGCGTTGTAGATAATTGTAGCAATAAAGACTATTAAAATCATTATTGGTAATTTATGCTCTTTATATATGCCTGGACTGATGCTCCATGCGGGAGAGGGATATTATAAATAGGAAGAAAAGAACTTTTCTGTTGAATAAGAAGAAGGCCTGAAGAAGAAGAAGAAGAAGAAGAAGAAGGGTGTGAGAGAGATAGTAGGAAATTAGAAAAAAAATTTTAAAAAAATGGTGAAAGATACAACCGTTGATTTAAGAAAATATTTTTGAACAAATTCAGAATTTAAATGTAAGTTTTATAATTTTATTTAATGTATTTTTAATGTGTATTTTAATATATATATTTATATATTATCATTAATCTATTATGTTAATTTAAAGATTTTTTTAATATTATTATATTATAAGGTAATTTTTCAATAAAATTAATTAGGTTAATTTAATAATAATTATTTAATGTATTATGTTAATTTTAAGATTTTTATGTATTATATTATAAGAATTTTTCTATAAAATTAGTTAGGTTAATTTAGTAATAAATTAGTTAAGTCTTATATGGAATGAGTTAGGATAATTTATAATTACTGAATTAATTAGTAATTAATTATTTGCATGCATAAAATATTTTAATAAAATTTGAAAGTTAATTTAAAATAATTAATAATAAGTAATTACTATATTTCTTAATAATTATTTTTTGTATTTTAAATAATTATAATTATAATTTAAATAGTAATTATTCTGAATTTCTTTTAAATTGATTAAATATATTCAGTTTCATACAAAATGAGTTAGGATAATTTATAATAAATAAATTAATTAATAATTAATAATTTGAATGCATAAAATATTTTAATAAAATTTGAGAGATAATTTAAAATAATTAATAACAAGTAATTACTATGTCTTCTAATAATTATTTATTATATTTAAATAATTATAATTTAAATAGTAATTATTTTGAATTTGTTTCAAATTTATTAAATATTTTTAAATTTTCTATGGAATGAGTTAGAGCAATTTATAATAAATTAATTAATTAGTAAAAAATTATTTACATGCATAAAATATTTTAATAGAATATTAGAGTTAATTTAAAAATAATTAATAACAAGTAATTACTATATTTTTTAATAATTATTTATTACATTTTAAATAATTATAATTTAAATAGTAATTATTTTGAATTTGTTTCAAATTTATTAAATATGTTTTAATTTTCTATGAAATGATTTAGGGCAATTTATAATAAATAAATTAATTAGTAAAAAATTATTTGCATGCATAAAATATTTTAATAAAATCTGAGAGTTAATTTAAAATAATTAATAACAAGTAATTACTACATTTTCTAATAATTATTTATTGTATTTTAAATAATTATAATTTATAAATATTTTGTATGAGTTATTTAATATAGATAATGTATTTCAATAATGTTTTTTATATTATTTATAACAGGTGATGAGATTGTTACGCTCTCATCACTTGTTGATAACGCCTCTAAGAATAGAAATTATGAAAATTTTACAGCATAATGACTTTGATCGAATTTCTCAACTTTGTCAAATACAAATAAACAGTTCACTTGTAAATATACTTATAGAACGTTAGAAGCCTGAAACACACATTTCACCTAGTTGTTGGAGAATGCACAATTACATTACAAGATGTTTATATGTTACTTAGACTTAAGATCAATGGTGCAACAGTTATGTGTGAAAATTTAATAGAAGGCCGACCTGATTCAAACGGCATTGACAGATCAAAAATTAGATTAAAGTAATTATCACAACATCTTGGTTGGCTTCCTTTGAATTATGACATTATGTTACAACATGTTCGTGGGTATATTCTTTCCTTGTTGGGACATGTTTTGATGCCAAATAAAAGTAATTCAGTGGTACATCTAAAGTTCTTGCAGTTGTTAACAAATGTGAATGAAATTGACAAATACAGTTGGAGATCAATATGTTTGGCCTCTCTTTATCTGGTTGGATCGTGCTTCTAGACATGATGCTAAAGAAATTTGTGGCTGCTTGATACTTTTGCAAGTGTGGGCATGACATCACCTCCCATGGCTGGCTCCAATCCTAGGATAACCAATAATATTTCCACTTGCTCTTAGATGGAGACACTTTAGATATCAAGCAAATACTCTATTTAAGAATCTTCAGAATATTAGATTAGTATTGGATCAAATGGAAGTTAATGAGGTAAAGAGTTTTACTAAATTTTATTATTATATTACATCATGATATCTATACAAATCTTTCTTAATAGGAATTAACACTACTGAATTTTGTATATTGCAGTTTTTGTGCACACCATATTTAGACGACGAAATTGATGCAATAACTCCAGATGAAGTGAGGCATGAACAACAAGTGTGATCAACTGTTAGTCCTCTTATATATTTTGAAGTTATAGAGTGACATGCAACCGACCGTGTGATACTTCAATTTGGATATGTTCAGCTTATTCCTCTTCAACCCCAATAACTTGAAGGAGTCCATAACAGAGACCTACATGGAGCAAAAGAACCAAAGGATTGGATAGTCATACATCATGAGTGGGTAACAATGTAGGAGCATCGATATGAATATATTTTAGAAGAAGTTCAGCCTCAAAATTTCTATTCTTCTAATGAATATTGTGCATGGTACACATTGTATGCAATGGATTGGTTATAGTTATCCCCACAAATGCAAGACCTAGCACCTCAATAATGATTGTTGCCTATAGAGCCATCATTTTCTGAGCATGATGACATTCCTATGGATGCACCGCCTATCTAGCCATAAGATATTCCAACAGCTTCTTTACAACCAAATCAATAGTGTTATTGGTCACCTGAAAGGAATGAGCGGCAACCTTTTCAATGGGATGAACAATCACTATAACCACAACAAGGACGTATGTTTACAGGTAGGGTAGATTTTGGATGTGGTAGAATAAGCAGGCAGAAAAAAGGTCGAAGGTCAGTTGATTGTAGTAGAACCAGTGAATTTTCTCATGGATTTATTTCAACATATGATTTTATGATAGATCCAACTTCACCTTCCCAAAGCAATTTGGCTCCAAACTTTCATTTAAATGAAGAACCAACTATGGAAGATGTTTATGTACATAAGAAGAATGTATATCGACTAGAACTAGTGTATGATGCTCTACCTGTGCAATGGTCTATGCCGATTAGCTCATGGGATTTCACACCTCAAGAATATATAGATACCCAATCATCAGAAAATGTACAAGAGTCAAAACCCCAAGCAGATGGGGATGCAACAAATGAGGACGTAGACACACAAGAGGATGCAAGTCAACCAGATAAACGAAGGGAATTTCTTTCTCGCATGTTACGTCCCTTTACACAGCCTTCTGATAGATATAGTCCTTCATTAATAAAAAAGAAAAAGAAAAAAGAGGATAGTAATTAAATTTAGTAGTGATTTTTGTATCAGTGACAATGTCTGTAATGTAATGTTGTTATTTACTACATCTTACTATGAGTGGTGTTTGTTTGTAATGTAATATTGTTATTAAGTTATTAGTGGTTTCTGCATTTGTCAACAAAATCTTATTATTGTTAGTATGTGTTTATTAAATCTTGTTCTACATTATATTTGTAATGTAATGTTATTTATTTAAATCTTATTATTGTCACTATGTGTTTAAATTTAAATAGAAGTTACTAAAATGTGGTTGGTCATGTAATTGTAAATTAACATAATCGAATAAGTTAAAAAATTACAAGATACCAATAACAATACATTAATATAAAAGAAACTGATGTTCATCACAATCAATAACAATATAACAAGCAAAACATCATTACTCCACACTATGAACTAGGGCCAAGAGCATTAGAACAACCGCTACGACTATGGTTTTCACCTCGACAAAGACTACAGCGTCGTGGCTGCCTCATTTGTCGCTCGTCCATTTCATTAAGAAAACAAGTTGATTTTGGACGACCTTTTAAAGTACGCTTTAAGGCAGAGTTGTCCTTGATATTTGCGCCACTTCAATTCATTCCCGACAACTCCGAATTCTTTCTTGTAGACTTTGCACACTTCATTGATTGTATAGACTTCATTCACATAAGCACGCCAGTCAATGTTTTGACTACAACAAGCAGCAATGACGTGGCGACATGGATATCTATTAGTTTGAATATTTCCACAATCATAATAATTTTGTTTTAGATGAACTCTATATTCCTAGTTGTTGGATAAATCTTGAATATGAAAAGTCTCATTGCGTCTATCAAACTGAGTGACACGAAGGTTTCTTGAGCCATGCTAGTTTGATTGAAAACGACTTGTTATATTTTTTGAGAACAAATGTCCAACATTCTTACGTGCATAAGCCTCACTCCCTTTACGTGCAAACAATTGTGCCAATCGGAAGTATGTAGCTCGAATAAGTGTTGTAATAGGGAAATTGCGAGCACCTTTCAATACAGAATTAATGCATTCAACGAGATTTGTTGTCATATGGCCCCATTGATGTCTGCCATCAAATGCTAAAACTCATTTTTCTCGTGAAATTTCATTAGGCCAGTCTATATAAATTTGTCCACGCTTCTATATTCGCTCATAATAAATATTAAATTCATGCTCAGTTCTTGAGTAACTTGTAAATAACAAATTCAAATTTCATAAGCATAAACATTGTCATCTAAAAACAAGTACATTGTATTACTTCAAATAAGGAAATGAGGTTAATTACCCATACGAATAACAAGTTTATGCAAGTTAGGAGCCTTGAATCTTTGAAAAAAAATTTAGCAATGCGCCTAATACAATACATTTAGAGTGCTCTTGGAGGTTCCCACTGGCCATTGCTTCTTCTTATTGCTGCTATAATTGACTCTTGACGATCAGAAATTATACCAACACCATCTTTAGTAACAACATATTTTTATAAATTTTCTAGGAAAAAACTCTAACCATTTGTTGTCTCACCCTCAATAACAGCAAATGCAATCGACAATATATTCTATTTTCATCTTGTGCAACAGCCACTAGTAGAACTCCTTTGCAATGCTCTAATGCAAGGACCAAAACTCCAAAATACTCATCATAGTATTTGAACATTAGGAACTATTTTACCATTGCGATAAGCCTCTGCAACATCTAATTTCAAAACAGATCCTCGAATAGCATCACACATTGCTATGCACCATTGCAGCAAAGTTTCAAATGAGGCTTTCCACTGATCAAATACATTTTCAATTGCCTTTTGTTTTTCTAACTAAGCTTTTCGATAACTTATCGTATACCTAAATCGAGACTGGATTTTCCCAATCACTACTTTGATTTTAAAAGAAGGATCATATTCTACCATTGGTTTTATACATTTAGCAATTGTGTCTGTATCTAACTTTCTGTGATCTTGATAAATGATTCTAACAGTACAAGTGTATGGACTATTATATTTTTGGATTTTCTAAAAATACTCATTCTTCCTGAAACTAGCTCAAAAAAATTAGCTGCAATTTAAGTCATATCTTACACATTTGCAATAAAAAGTATTTGGTTCTGATTCTAACACTTTGTAATCCACTCCTTTTGATATACTGTAATGCTTTACTATTTTTATAACAGCTTCTTTGTCACTGAATTGCTTTCCAACATGCAGTTCATCATCTATCTATGTGTCACCTATTAATAGCAAACATAAACTAATTAACAAAACTAAAATTAATTTCACTAATATAATTACAAATTTCACATACATAAGTTTGCATACTCCAAAAATTTAGAAGTATTCATAGAATTAAGATCTAATTCACGCATGAAGGGTGGCTCGCCAAAAGAATGTTGCCCACCCATATGGGGCTCCTCTTCATCAACATCATCATCAAGATCCTCATCGCTTTTCTCATCACTTTGATAATCTCCTTCAACGTCATAGTCATCACTTTCACTGTTGTTCTCTAATAGCATGACAAATTTTTATTGAACTTCATTACTTTTGAAAACAACATACAAATCAACCGTACCACTTGGAGGATGACGTTGTTGATGTATCTGAAACATTTGTTGAATGTCATCATCGTTGGTTATTGGAATCAAATGATATTGCATAAAACTGCCAAATATCGACACTGGATATCGATACATAACACTTTCCACTATTTTTAGAAACAAAACTTCATGAACATATTGACAAAGCCAACGCTTTAAATCTTCAAATGATACATTATATGGAATTTACACACATGTTGGTTTCTCGCATGCAAATGACATGCTTTCGCTGTATTTGGTATAATCTCATCGTTAAAATAAATTACAACAGACACACTCATTTTTTCTTTTCATAAACACACAAGCTTCACACACACTCTCTAAGAACTTGTAGAGACGAATTGCAAAGAATTCTAGTATTTATAGCCTTATCAAATAAAAATCGCTAATGACATTTTATAACATTTTTTGAAAATTTACATTGGTAAAAAATCGCTATTAGCGAGTTTAAAAAAGTTAATGCTTTTCCAACAAATAAAAGTTGTTTTGTACTGTAAAATTAGCAATGACGAGTTTACTTTATCAAATTTTATTTTTTTGCGCCTTAAAATCGCCATTGGCATTTTTATATACATCATATTTATGTAATTTTGTAAAAAATATTATATTTTTATAATTTTATTTTAGAAAAATCATAATAAAAAAATGACCCTATTTTATATTAAAATAATATATACAAAAAAATTTATACAAAAAAGTCCAAGCAAAAAGTCAAAATAACAAAATATATATCAAATAATTAACTAACAAGTAGTTACTGAATTTTTAATTTTTCTTTATTAACTAATATGTATAAAGATATTTGTTTTGAGTTTTAAAATTAGAAATTAGTATTAAAAATAAATTCAAGTAATTAAAATAAACCATAACTCAAAAATCAACGTGTAAAATAAATGAATATGTATAATAAACTTTTGGTAAGTTGAGTTATAAAAAAAAAAACTTACAAAGTAGTTAGTTTGCTTCATTTTAAAAAATAGATTAAAAAATATTAATTTAGCTTAACTCACAAAATTTAATAGATACTCACAATATTTAAAAATAAAAAAATAATTTTAATATACATTTAATTTTTATACACTAATTATACAATTTTATAATATTCTTATTTACATTAAAATATTTATCATTTTAAAATTATAAAAATATTCTATATGTACATTAATAGAGTATATTTATTCTTAACACGTTCTGTTTGACACGTATTAGAAAAATTAGTTATTATATTATTATTTAATATAGTTTTATTCACAATTAATGTGTCATAATCATCCCGAGGCTTCAACGGAAAATAGGGATGACACCAACTTAACGCGGAATAAACATGGGCTAGGAGAGCTTAACGTCTACCCTTAAATTTGCAATGTTTGTTCATTTTTTTGTAGTAATTAATATGAGGTACCACATAAAAAAGAAATATTAATATGAATTAACATAGTAATTTGCTAATCCACAATATATAAGATAAGGTGACAAGGTCCAAAAAATAAAATAAAATAACCAGAGATTGGAAGAGAAGGTGAAGCGCAGAACACAACACAGAAAGAGAGAAAGAGAGAGAAAACATCAAAGATGGGTCTTTGCTTTGGTTGCTTCGGCGCAGGCGACAAACGCATGACCAAGGAAGAAGAGAGATTGGCCTCCGAAGAAGCGCGTGCCAAAGCCGCTGAAGCCGCACAGAAAAGGTTTACCTTTGTCCATTTCTCAAACTTTCTTTTTTCCTTTTTAATTTCAAGAAGAATATTCTATGATCTTAATTAACCACTTTATTCCTGCAAAAATTATAAATTAAAAAACTGATTTGGGTTTTTATTTGTGAACCCACATGGTATTTTAGAATCTTGCTTAGTGTACTTGTGTAGATTAATCTATTTTTGCTATCATTATGTATGAAAAAAAAAATATGCATCTGCTTTTGTTTGCCCTTTTGCTTTATATCTCGGCAATCACGCTTTTTGCTCTTCTATCCCTTCAGAACAATAGTAAACCCCAATTTGAAAAAAAAAAAATAAACAAACTGAATTTTGGTAACTATTGTCTAAACTTCAATTGAATATAATATATTGCTTTACAGTTCCAAGCCTTAATTTTGTTCATAGAGTTCATTGCTGCTTCTCATCCTTGACTGTCATACATTGATATTGTTAAGATATCTCCCATTGAACTAGGAATAGAGTCAGAATATTCTTTATAAGGCTTGAGGCTTGGATAATCCTTCTTCTATGAGTTAGCTTAATGCTAGGTTGCCCACAAATGTCCAATCCTGTTGGGCCACTTGCAAATGTCCAGTCCTACAAAACTTCACACACTAGATGTCTAGTCTTAGGTGTGACGAGTGTGTGTTAAGATATCCCACATCAACTAGGAAATGAACCAAAATATGCTTTAGAAGGCTTGGGTAACCTCCCTCCTATGAATTAACTTTTGAGAGTGAGTAAGGCCTTTCAGGTTATTGCAAGATTTTAGATAGGATAACAGAAAAAGACGGTCCTATGAGTGAGGTATTACTAAATGTTCTGACATGTTTGTGGAAGTCAATAGAAAATGGGTGCAAGGATTACTGTAAATAACAAATAGATAATGAAATAAAGATTACTTTTAGAGATGGGGTGAAAACAAACGATATTTTAATGTTGTTATAATGGTGTTTTATTTGGTAGTGATTGTATAAGTAACTGTAGATTAACTGATATGTGTTGTTTGGAATTGCAGGCAAGAGCAATTTGAGAATTCTCCAGCAGGAAGAGCTGCACGTGCACAGCAACAAGGAATGGCAAAGCAAGCTGCAAGTTCCAACAAAGGCGAACCAGTTCTAAAGGTTTGGTGATTCAAGATGCTGCATTTTTATTTTTTTTTAAATATGCTAAAGTTTCATCATATAATTCCAGAGATAGATCCAGTGCTTCTTGATTAAGTGTTCGTTGCAATTTGTTCTTTAATTTCTTTAAAAATATCATTCCCTGTAATATGCTTCTTTCTTGCCCATGCTTCTTGACTAACAATCATCAAATAGATTTGTACGACACACATTTATTAGACCTCACTAATGATATGTTTTGACACTTTCATTTGTGGATGCAGTGGCAAATGGGTTGAGATTGGACATTCTGTTTGTTAAAGTCAACTTTTTATTACTTGTAAGGTGAACAATCTATCTGATAAATTCTAGTTTTCCTATTTATTTAGTAATGCAATTTTGTTTAGTTTTAAGTTCTACAAAAAGTAACTCTATTTTTTATTGACAGAATTTGTTTTAAGACAGATAGCATTAACATCTATATGAAATTATGTAGAACAGTAGATTGGACAATAAAAGCGAGTTTCTGCCTATACTGGACTGAACCGATTTTGAAAAATGTGAGGAAACCTATGGAAAACAAACAAGCATGTTAGGTCTATTTTGGGTTGTAAACAAGATTTACATAAACAGAAGTTCAATGTTTGTTTACAGCGATGCACCTCACTGTCCAAAATGCAGTGATGGCATTTATTAAGGTTGAAAAGAAAAAGATTTTGTTGGTATGCATCTCAATAAAATTTTGATGATAATCAAATTTATAAATTTTCCTAGACATTCTGTTCAAGCCCTGCATATGTAGTATTATAACAGTGTCTGCAAAATGCTACTCAACTACACACTGACCACTCTTTTTCAGTGAATACAGCAATTAAAAATTTAGAATGCTAGGGGGAGGGTAGCAAAAAGATTTGTTTTATGTCAATCAATATATTCCATCGTTCCTGGATTATCATAATATAGTAATTTGATTCTGAACTAGACAAAAAACAAATTGCATACTGAATCTTACCAACTCAGTTGAATTAGGTTAACTCTCTGATTTCTTCAGGTTGTGTTGATTAGGACCATGTATTATGTTTGTAACTTAGTGTTAAAGTAGAAACAAATATCAAGTACTTTTGACCTCATGGAATGTAAATGTCTCTTTATTTCGTGGGAGAACATTTTGCCTTAGTTTTCTTTTTTGTGTTACAGTATTAATGACAGCTCCCGTGAAATTCTATGCTTCGCATGCTTCCCATGTTCAACAGATGAACAAAAGATATTTACTGCCATTGTATCATAAGTGGAATTGTTGTTTTCCAGACCAAGAAATATTCTGTTGATTGTAAATTTGTAAAGAATTCATGGTGACTGGAAATGGGGATAAGTTGAGAATGTAGTGTTTTTTTCCCTCTTCAATGATATTTTGGCAACTCCATTCTCTTTCTATAAAAATTCAAGCCATCAATTTGTGTACTTACTTCCAGCTTTGAGCATCTTACATATAAGGAATGAGCTTTGGCGCGAGTATTACTAGTCACAGTGGAGAAATTGGATCTATTCAGATTAATAATTAGACTAACTGGTATATTTCCTGATATTTTTCTATCCATCTTCGGCTACTACGAAGAATCAAATACGTTTAGCGTATCAAAGAAACAAAAATATATAATCGTGGGACTAAAAGTGACACTTAACCCAATCATTTGAAGAAATTCTTCCTACGAGCTTTAAATAATGAGTTTTATAACCTTCCCTAAAGTGAAGGGTTTATTTCAAAATAAAACATGCGGAGTTCTATTTTAGCCTAACCTAACACCTTGTAGGAGATCAAAACTATATAGTACAGTCTGCTGTGGGACAGTAAGTTATAAGGGCAAGTCCTTGCCACTTAACTTGTCCTTTCGTGTTAACTAGTCAAGTGCAAGGACATTTCGTTGAACCAGAATCCAAAATTAAGTAGCTAGATTTAGCTACACATTTTTGAACAAATGTTGAAACCAAGTGTAACCATGGAATGAGGTTTTTTTTTTTTGTTTTTTCTTTTTTCCATTAGTTTCTGTCATGGTTTTTCTATATAACACTGTTGGTTGATCTCACTTTCCCTCAACCACAAAAAATTGAAGTTATCCCAATGCCTCAGTCACTCAAACTTTTGTACTGGAGCTGAAAGCTTCAGCTCATATGCAGCTTGAAAGCAATCTGCTGCTTGTTGTAATGAACCTTCCATTTTTGAAACCAATCCAAGGTTAAACCATGCATCATGGTTTGTAGGTTCTATTCGCAAAGCATTCATTAAAAAGCTTCTTGCAAGAGGAAGTGATTGCATGCCAAGTTTAAGCAATAATTTTGCAGTTGAAATGATACTGGGAATGTAATCTGGTTCAATTGACAATGAGACAGAGAAGGAAACAAAGGCCTCCTTGTTTAATGATTGAGCTTCAAACAATGTCCCTGCCATCGTTACAGCCAGTTCATTGCAGATTAGTGATTTGTTAATATGCATGGTGTAATGAACACAAAACACAGAAACATACCTGTAATATGCCAACTTCTGGGAGAAAAAAATTCTATCAACTGGGCCTTGTCAACACAAGCTTTTGCATCAAGAAAGGAACTAATATCTGCATAAATGGTAGCCAAATCCTGCCAGGCTTCCATTTCCAACCTTCGTTCTGCTAATGCCTACAAAGAGATAAAAGGTCAAGCAGGGAAATTCTTCTCAGGAACTAACAATATTCAAAATTGTCACTAGCAATAAATTCGTGATATTGATGCATACGATCTTGGGCAACAAAAAATGAAAAATTCTAGCATATAATAAGGTAGAGGAGTATTGGTTAATGGTTTCAAATTTAATTAACTAATCTCAACATAAATGCAACTTCCAAAAGACAAGAGCCATTGCTTCTAAGCAGTTAACTTTAATCCAAGTATATACAAGAGAGGTTAAGTTGTGTCATTCCCTTCAACAAGAATACACACCTCATGCCGGAATGTTTGTGCTTGATCTAAATTCTTAGCTTGAAGCCAAAGCTCCTTTTGTGCTTCAATTACTGCTAGCAAGATTCTGTAGGTTTCTATTGCATGTTTGGGTTGCTGCTGAGCAATTTGAAGTACAGCTTTCAGTCTTAGTAGTTCTAATTGATCTGTCCTCCCAGCCTCATCGATCGCAAAATCAACTACAGTTTCCGCATCCTTAAACCGCTGCTGAGCTGATACTATGAGTGCTAACAACTGCCAACCTCTTCTTGAGCTTCCAGCCATCATGTCTAAGTACATCATTATATTGTCATAAGCTGCATTTAGATTCCTTTGAATTGCATTTTCCAGTCCAAGGCTGAATATTACTTCTGGATCACCATTTTTCGTTATAGCAGCATCATTTAGAAAGTTCAAGGATTCTCTTTGAAATATAACTCTTTCAGAATCCACTACAGATATTCTAGCAGCATCACCATGGCAAATGCCAAGAAATTTTTTGCCTTGACCCAAAAAATGCTCATTGTGATGCTTGGCTAGATCAATAACTTCCCGTGAAAATTTAATGCCTTCATGAGCATGGTTTGGATACAGGGAACACAGGTTTGCACCATACAAAAATGAAGGAAAATGGGGTCTATGCCTTGCTTCAGAACTACCACAAGCCTTTCTCAGAAGGTTCAAGGCTACTTCATTGTTCCCTGCTGCACTGTAACAAAGAGCAAGAAAGTACCACCTCTCAGCTCGATCATAGATACCTGGAAGGATCTGCTCCACATGATCTGCCAACGATTCAAACATCCCAGTAATTGAAAGCGAAAATGTGAGATGATCCATTATTTCAGCATCCCAGTCTATTTCCTGAAGTATCATCTTTCCTGAGAGAATTAATAGCAAAAGTATTGCTTCTTCAATATTACTCATAGGTGTTGTTAGACCCTTCACTTGCAACTGAGAAGGTAGGTTTACTTCAACACCACCATAGAGTAGTGTGGTAGCTAAATCTTTTTGCACACAGGCCAACCTCTGTGGCTCCAAATTCCAGGGCTTGACCAACGCCCGCCGATGAGCAGTGACAGCTTCATCTAGAAAACCTGCCTTGATCCATAAATTTGGAAGTAACTCCAATGCTTTGTGGAACATTTCTTGCAACTTACAATCTTCACCAATACCCTCAGACATTCCATTAGGAAGTGCAGATTCAACTGTATCCACTATTATTCTACACTCCTTTGCAGCCTCTGGTAAACAAGAAAGCAGCAGTAATTATAATTGTCACCATTGAGAGGCAAACCACTCATATAATTATGATATTGATTCTAATATGGAGTATTGTTCAAGATACACTTCATAAAAAAACAGAACTTTCAATGTCATACACGCAAAAATTGTAGCTTTAAGCAAGAGCATGATAAATCAAACAAAATACAAGAACATGTAAAACACAAAAAGAGTTATGAAGGTGGTGATACCGGTGTATTGCCCAAGTTCTTCTAAGGATTTTGCTTTTAGCAAAATTGCCTCAAGAAGGAGGCTTACTGAATGCATTGACATCACATTAGGAAGCACATTATCTGGCTTGGAACGTGATTTTCTTAGTTTGGTTCTTTCAGCTATAGCCTTGATCATCCTTGGGGTCAAAGCCTTGATATCTATACCCTGAAACACTTGAAGAGCAGCATCAAAGTTCCCTCTTTGATATTCAAGCCTCCCTAATAAAGCTCGAGCTTCCTTAAATTCACCAAAAAGAGAAAGTTAAAATTAAACACTCGTCTTATATTAGCAGAAAATGCCCACATGCTACTTTGAATCATAATTTCACCAAGAAAGAAACACATTAATCCTTACCTCATAGTTTAATGAGAGAGCTTCTTTTAGAGTAGATTCTACATCTTCGACTTGTGTTTCATCAAATTTGGATTCCCAATCCCCAGTCCTTGAAGAAATTCCACTGGCAGAGAAGTCCCTTGTAGCCAAGGACTCAGGTGACTGTGGCGCCTCTTCAAATTTGAATTGCTCCCCGGAACAAGCACACAACATTTTTCCGTTTCAAAGTGAAACTCGTATAATTCCCTTCTCAGTGGATGATTTCACAAAGGACACAACACCTTGAAGAAACACGCTTCTGTTAAAAGTCAACAATGCATTACAATACGTAAATTGATGAACTTAAACACAGTTGAAATGAAAGGAATGCAATATGCTTACTATGACACTATCTGATGCCTAGGCCTATAGAATTAGAACAACATTGGTCTTAAGTAAATAAATGAAGAATGCCACAAAGTACCCTTTTACCTTGAATTTTGAATTTCACAACCTGTGTCGCGAAATGGTTGATAAAACACAAGTGACAAGACGCCAACGAAAATCAGAACGTGGCTTTTAGACAACTCCAGACAATTTTTTTTCTCCAAACATAAAGCAAAGAATAACACTTTCATGCAACAGAAAACCAAACCGCATAACTCATGGGAACAAACAACCAAGTTCGTTGGCAGGAAAAAAAAAGGAGAAGAGAGAGAGAGAGCTATGACATATTATTCAAAGGCAATGATGGGTGTCATAAGAAAGAGAAGAGAACAAAAGTTTTTTCCAGATGAACACAGGCCATGTGAAAGCTGTGAAAAAAAGCAAGACAAACAATAATGAGAACAGTGCTTTGGACTTACCATAGCTCATATTCCAAAGACCTGAACTTTATCAGTGTTGGACGCCATGAAAGCTACCCTTCTGTTGAACTTTCTGTTTCTATGTTTGGATTATTTGAAACTGCTCCTCATTGGTTTAAAAGACACAGCACCTTAAAAAATTCAAAACCTTTTAGCCTAATAAATAAAGAGCACCCAAAAACCAATCCAAAACTTAAACCTATGTAATGAATGAACTATATTCATAGATCTTACTTTAATATATATATTTTTTACAACACCCCTTATCTCTCTCTTTCTTGTTGTGTGTTGAATGTTAGGTGATGGGAGTAACAATGTGGTGCAGAGAAGAAGCAGATGTGGTTGGTTGATTCTTTGAGTTAGTTTAAAGTTTCAACAATGTGGCTGTGTGTTCATACTTGATGGTGATAGTGTTACAGTGAAGTAAAGAGGTGGTTTGAGAGTTGGAGAAACATTTAACAGAAGAAAGTGAAATGAAAGCAAGGGAAAAGGCTGCTACAAACATGGCAAAAGGAAACTCATCAACTTGTCCCCATACATTGGTGTCGCCTTAAATGTGGTTTACTTTTGTAGCTTCTCGTCAGTCACTGTATCAACAACATAAATAATGACTTTGCTACCTGCTTGGTTATATAAGAATTCACACACCTCTTTGAAATATTTCACTGTTTATTAATGAGTAAATGTTAGGGTATGTCGTTAATCAATGAATTAAAAATTTAACAAATTTTTATAAATATTCTCATTTAATAAAATTCTTAAAGATATTATCGTTCAAAAATGCATATTCACAAGTTATATATACAAATTGATTTATTACCCTTGCAACATGTCATAAGGTGTGAGACATGAATTCTTGGATGCTACGAAACAAGTAACATTTTTATTGGGTGCATAAGCGAAAAGGTATAATTTAAAATATATATTTTTTAAAAATTCTAAAAACAAATTGTCCAAATAAGCAAAAATAAAAATATTCACCAAAGAACATTTCGTATTACATTTTGGTGTGTTGCGTGTTGTGGGCGTTCAAAATTGTCACTGTTTAAAAAAAAGTATATATATATATATAATCTAATAATAAAAAAGTTTTATTAAAAAATATTAATTAGGATTACTATTTCATATTTTATTTATTGTAGTAGTAAAATTCTTCCCTTCAGTAATTAGTGACACTAAAAGTTAAATTTAAAATTACATATTAAGCGAAAAGAACTCTCACTAGTTTATTTATGTGTTCACTAATTACAAAGATATTTATATATAATATATGTTTAAAATAACTTAACTAATGTGTTTTTATTTTAATCAATTATTCAAAATTTTATATTATTTTACTAAAAAGTTCTCATAGTTTCATGAGAGCACAAAATTAAGAAAAAATTCCTAACTTAGTATTCTAAATTATGAGTGAGATATTTCAATCTCCAAAATTTTAAAATATAACTCTGTATAACATTTCAAAGTATCACATGTTGACGTCTTCTAACTCAATGAGATATAAGAAAATGAAAATAAGTTCTAACAGAAAAAAAAAATCATATTTGTTCCTTAAATAATTCTTCAGACAAAATTACTACTTTGGTATATTTTTGTTGTGATTTATTTCTTTAAATTTTTTATTTCTTTTGATATTTTATCTTACTATTCTTAAATTAGTTTTTTTTATTAATTGTGCCTATTCTTTTTATCTTTATCAAAATCAGGTGCTTTGACAAAAAAAAAAAAGAAGATTAAAATACTATATTAAAAAAAAGATATTAAAGTATTAATTTTGTTGATTTCTCTCATTTTGAAATCATTAAAAAACAGCCTTCCTATAAATTAGGTCTTTATAGGAATCTTAATTTCTTAGGCATGAAAAGGGAATTAAGGTCTTCTCCTTTTTTGAAGCACATATGAGCAGAAATTAATTTAATCCATATTTGTAAATAAATTAGAAGAAAAACGAAAATCAAGAATCGATTTTCGTACCGTTCAGCATTATTGAAAACATATGTCTCGGATAATAACTTCACTTTTTGAAATTGAAAGTAATCCAAATTACACTAATCCATGTAACGAGATTAGCGGATAAATAATGACTGCTTTCTCTTGTTTGCCACGCTATAATAGATTACTTAATCCTGTTTGGAGAAGAGGTTATTGACATATTAGGGAGATTAACAAATAATTTTATTTAGTGGCCATTATTCAATTAGTCCTTATGTATTGTTGACTCAAAAAAGAGGAACAAAATTAATGAAAATCAGAGATACTTTGTTTGGTTTATAAAGAGAAAAGAAGAAAAATAAATAAATTTACTATTATATATTTAAGAATAATTTTATTTAATTAAACGTTCATCACTCTTCTAAACTTTTTAATTTTGGAGGGAAGCCAAATTTGAGTAAGGAAAAATTTTAATCTTCTTTTTTTTTTCTTTCAAAATATTAGTGTTGGTATATTTAGTTTCATTAAGTTGTTTCTTCAGGATAATGAACTTAATGATAGAAAAAGTTAAGGAACATAAACTTCTAACATTTGATTTTAAATTTGACTCAAGAAAAATATCTTGTAATCGTATGATTTAAATGGAATAAAATTTAACTTATTTTAAAGTGAGATAAGTTTTGTGTTTAATTAAAATATATTCACAATATAAAATTTTTTTGCACGGTCATTTATTTATGTACTATTATATCAGTAAAAATTATTAAATTTTATAATGCTTAATTTAAAAGTCAATAACAATTCTAATTATTATAAAAAATGTATCAAAATTAAATTCTTAAATATTTTAAAATATATATAATTAAATATTAATTATGATAAAATAGAGTTGTTTGTTATTTATAAACTTGACAGGATAATGTATACTTTCTTGAAATAAAAGGTTAATATTTTAAAAAATTAAAGATATTTACAATTTTTTAAATAAATTATTAATTTCATCATGTTACTACAAACGTCTTACACGTGAGAGTACACAATGTTCTTGATTTCCGAGGCTTGTAAAAATTATCTGAGAATAAATTTATTAAAATTATGTATATATTTTTAATAAATTAAACTCTCTGACTCTATGTGTGTTCTCTTCTTCAAACGGATTAAATTAAACGAACTCTTTTCTTTTAATTATTTTAAGAGTGTTTATAAAATCATTTACGTGAATCTAAAGACTTGTTTATGACTCCATACTATAAGAAACATGATCGGGTCAACTTGGTTGGTTGACATTGTAAATTAGTGAGACAGGACATGTGATTAATGGCCTTGCACCAAACTAATTTACGGAATTTTCAATTCGATTTCCTTGATCAATGGTTAAATTCAAAAAGATGATAAATCATGTGTAAATCAAGCCTGTTTAACGTGTTTAAAGAGAAATATTTTTAATCATTTTAATAATCAACGACAAATTTCAAAAGTTAGTGGTTGGGAAAAAGAAACAATCAATCATGCTTGGCAAAAATTTCAAAAGGAGGCACATGGAGACATCCTTGGAACAGAACAGAACACAAGTGGCTATCACGTGGAGGTGAATTCATGGGCATCTGCTGAATGAAGGTTCAAAAAGCATATTAGCATGGAGTCCTACTTTCTTTGGCTTTTCGTTTGTCGTTACATAATTTTCTGCGGTAGATTCCTTCGGCGACCTTCCCCTACATACCCCTGTCATGTCACCTTCCTTCTCGTTTTCATCCTCTATCCTTCACAATTAAGTTAAATGATTATGTTTGACAGTTTTGATTAAAAAGTCAAGCTGGTCAATTTATTTAAATGAGTAAAATTTTGTTGGTAATTTTTTCATTCAATATCTTCAACTTGTGCTCAAAAATATTTAATAAAATAATAAACTTTATTACAAATTATAATATTTAATGTCATTAACTACACCAACTAACAACATGACATATGTTCAGCCTTGTGCAATCCGTGGTCCAATGTGTCCTCAACTCTGCCACAACGGCACTGTCAATCCAATAATTCTTCTGTCCCCATTAGAAACTAAGCTTGTTTTTCGAAAGATGGGGAAAAAAATGAAATCATAGATAACAATGCATCTTTCTTTGTTTGGTAAAGGAAAAAATTAAAAAAAAAAAAATTCAAGCTCTTCTTTATATTTTTCCTTCAATTTCAATTTTTATTTTTATTTTTTTTTTTGTCCATCATCTTCCTTCCACTACCGAACAAAGTGTGTAAGAATAAAGGGGAACACCGTGGAACCTAAGCACAGCATTCAGACTCTGCTTTTGATTGCACTGAAATTAACTTTTTCGTTGCAATAGACTCGTTAAGCAAACAAGATCAGCTTCTTCTAGGCATATATATAACATGCAAATATCAATTCACACTGGTATAGTTTGCAGAAACAGTTTTCCTAGTCATTAAGTTAAAAATAATGAAGTATAAAATTGATGATGGAATCCACAAATGAACACAATCCCTGCAAATTATTATATGCCCCACTCAAAACGCCTCGTCATCAACCCTATTTGCTGCATAGTGACCCAAGTTTCTGCCCTGTTAATTCACCAGGAGAAAGAAAATGCAGGAAACAAGATTCAGTACTGTATGCCTGTTAAAGCAACCCATGTAATGTTTAAGATGACTACATTTTAGCAACTTAGGACCAAATTTGGAAAACACTGAAAGACCAATAACTATCGACAGTAGTGTGTACATAAAAATTTTAGGTAGACACTTGTATTAAACAGTCTAGATCAATAGAGTCGAAATACAGATTGAGATCCCATCGAGAGATTTGGTCAAACAGACTGAATGTTTTTATTGTCTGAGTGTTACAGGCTAACTGCAAATGATGTCTATTCATGAGGTAACCCTATTATTTACATGGTGGTGTAAGCTACGATTTGCCCCTTGTTTCTTGCAGTAAAACCTATCATAGTTGACTAGTAATTTTAAATGGCATTTGAGTGCCCCATTCTTAACCAAGCATTTTAAACAGGAAAATACGAGTTAATAATCTTTGTATGACAAGGATGCCAACCTCAGATAACAACCGTTGCTTATTAAGTAATTGGGTCCTAGCCTTGTTCTGAATTGAGTTTGGAGACTTGAACATTCTCTGCAAGAGAGAGAATGATCAAAATCAGCACATAATGACATGTAAAAGGAAAAAAACAGTATAAAACACGTGAGAGTAGCCAACAGATAAGAGAACATTCAGTAACAAAAATACAACAGTTAAAACACAATCAGTCATACAAACTAACCTTCTCACCACTAGACATCCGATGTTCATTATCATTAGGATATCTTCTCTTTGGTGTGAAATCAAAGACATCCTGAAGGAACTCATTTTCCTAATTTGCCAAGGCAGAAGAGAAAAATAACACTATTCTAAGCTTTTCAGCAAAATTAGAAAATAATGAAAAGTGCCAAGAGAAAGCCAACCTGCATATGCTTGATGAACCCTCCCCCTAAAAAGCGCTTGAGAAAGTTCAACTGTAAAAATATGTATGTTAAAATATTAATGCAGAAAAGAAAAGCATTGTCATAAATAATAATAGATGAATGAATGAAAAAAAGAAAACAAAAAACAAAACCTGTATCGTTTGGGACCATGAAGATGTCTGCAGTGAATCACCACCAATTTTCATCGAAATTTCAGGAGAGTAACCATACTAGTAACACAAGGTGTATTAAAGTTAGGTCAGTAAGGAAATCTGAGTTCCAGAAGCAGTACATCTTTTGTTAAAAAAGTGTGACCCACTACACAAGACTCCGACTAACTAAATGATGTCAGGGAGGGTAATATATGCAGCCTTACCCTTAAAAACAGAGAGGCTATTTACAGGATTCAAACCAGTGACCTTCAGGTCACATGGTTAACCTATTCTTTCCAAGTTCAAATTTCAAAGATAAAAATAGAAAGACAGCTAAGTACCTCAAAAAACTCCACAATATCTCTGAACAAGTTTCTCTGACTATTAAGATCTTTCTTAGCAGAACCTTTTCCACCAGCCTCAGCAGAAAGATTTTTTACTTGAATTATGACCTTCCCTTTCAATCCTTGTAAATGGCTGTAACTGTCCTGCCGATTCCTTTCTTCTTGAGTCATATCACTGGCACCCTTTGAATCAGCAGAAATTTTTTCTATAATTCCAATCTCAAAAATTAGAGCCAGTGCTTCACCAGCAGCAATACGCACTGGCCGGTCTTCCTTATCTAGAAGACTAGATAAATAAGATATTGAACTGCATCAACAACAAAAGCAATTATTTGGGTCCTAGACACTGATACAAACATAAAAGCACAAGGTCACGATTTTCAATATTTAATTCAATTAGTACCTATTTGGAGTCTGGAATTGGAGCTTGGAATTTAATTTGGTCTATTGATTCTAGTTTTATGTTTTGAAGCTGTTTTAGAATTAGAATCATAATTTCATATGACAAATTCAACAATTGCCAAATGATTGACAAGGGCCCTTTTCAATTCTTGTTGCAAGTTGGAATACGTGTTTCAATGAGAGAGAATCATGTCTAAGGTGCTGAATATGATTTCAAAAATGTGTCAACGTGTTTGGCAATTTTGACACTAAATTGATACGGTATCCAAACCATGGTTTTGTTACCCAACTGCAAAAGCAATACTTTTATTGCTTTTATGGTGGAAGAAAATTTTCTTTCTACATGTATTGACAAAAATATCCTCATAATTTAATATATGTACTCCTTAGTAATTACAAGTCTAACATTGATTTTATCAACATCACCTGTACAACAATCATTGTATTAAAATTATCTCTCATTGCATTTTTGTATATTACCTAAAGCTAGTGCAGGATTAAAAGAAAATAGATACACAGAAACAGGATTGCTTACTTTTGCCAATTTTTTGAATTTAGCTTCAACTGGCTCATGGTAGATAGGAGAAAGGACCAAGCAGATACCACAGCAGTTATTAATGGAGCAGAAGGTTTGACTGCAACTACCTAAACAATAAAAAAAAAACGCTGAAGCACTAAATTAAATGTAAAAAATTAAGCACACTAATGCAGAAATAAAGAACTGTTACTCTCTTCATATTTAGTGTTTAATCAAGTACGGCAAAACAATGATTATCTGAAACATATTACACCTGAGGTTGATAAACTAAACAGAAATAAAACTAACAAGTATTTTTGAAACAGATACCCACATTGGAACCTAATCTTGGATGAATTACTCGCCACATTATGTCCATTGATCTCTCTGTTTCCTCTTGATCATTCCCACCAACAAAAGTGATTATAGCCAAGCATTCCAGCAACTATGTATATAAATGACATTGAACATATAAGCCTCAATCAGAGTCTAACAAATCAGACAGCAAATTTTCACTAAAAGACTTTCCAAAACATCTGAACTCCTACTTACTGATGGAGTTTTTGACAAATCAGATTTAGAAGTGAGAAATTCATCTAGAGGACGAACCGATTCTTCAAATATTTCACGTACATTATCACCACTTCCAACAGTTAGGGCCAACAAAGCTATAAAAGAATCAAATTAAATATTTAATTATGTGAAGGCAACATCAAACATACATAAGTTCATCAAAATCTTACCAATGGCATGACATGCCAAAGCTATCTCCTTAGCAGATGCCTTTTTGGATCCCCTTTTTATTGAAGCAAGACACTGATGTAATAAGGTAGCAAATCTGATCAAAGAAAGGGGCCTCAGGGTTATGATGACCATCATATTTATCACAATAAATAAACAAATAGGTAAAATATAGCATATCTATACTTAACATGAATAGTGTTTGATATTGATATTGTATCCAGGAACCATCATATTGGAAAGAAAATTAAATAAATAGATGGGTGACATATAACATCTTATTTCAGATTAATACAGTTCTACACATGATCCAACCAGATAACACGGTAAGTTATATTATAAATAGTATTAGGATTTAGGAAGACACAGACATCGTAACTGATAAAATTGATTGATAACTTGGTAGTGTGTTTGATAAGACTGAAACACTGATATTTCAAAAGTTGAAAATTTAAGCGTTAACGCTCTGTTTGGCAAAGTTGAAAAAGAGGAAAGAAACTGAAAGGAAAATAAAGAGAAGAGAAAATGTAAAGAAAAAATAATAATTTTTTCTTTCTTGTGTAATCTTGTTTGTTTGGAAAGAAAAGTGCAAGGAAAGAAAATGTGATTATATGAAAAAGACATTTTTATCCTTCATATTTAAAAATATAATTTAACATGTATTCTTTTCAATTAAAATTTATTATTGAGTTAAAAGCAACTTGGAAGCCATTCCAATTGAAATTATAATTTAACACGCATCTTTTTCATTTAAAATATTTATTTGGTCACTAGCATCACGATAGACACTCAACTTCCACACTTATTATAAATTTCATTCTCAACTTGCCTTGCTTTACCCTCTTTACATCTACTGCCTTTCCCATCATCATCATCAAATTAGATGACCATGAGATTGCCACCCTCCCTAATTACCAAATCCTTGGCACCATGTCTCTGCTCTCTTCATTGGCGATTGACAACTGCATCAGCAACCTCAAGTACCTCTTCATCCTGCACATCAAGTGCTCACCAGGAGATGATGATCCCCAATGTACAAAGCTTCTGGTTATCTTTGACACAATGCACTGGTGGGAGAAGAGCCCATGATATAATTGGATAGGTATCTTCTATGGTAAAGCACTGTGTAGTAAAATGGAGAGCACAAAATGAAAAGGGCATATTCTTAGCTCTCTCTCCTCCATTTTCAATTGCTCACCAGTGAAGAAAATGTTTTAGTGGGATCCATGAGCTGAGTTTTCTTCCTACCCTGTTTTCATCACTCATTCAAATAGGCAAAAGGGAATTGCAATTTCTTTCTTTGCATTTTCAACGGTTCCAAACAATGCAAAGGATACTATTTTTCATTTAATGAGTTGATCATTCAAAAAAGGTAAAGAGATTATGATCAATACATGCAGCAGCTTCTCATGCACTGAGTTCTTTAGCACTTTTTCATTCAATTTCCTTCTAGGCAGGAATAAACAACGGTCTGGCTCTTGGAACTGGAATATCTTATTCCTATTCTCCACTGAATACTGTTCATCGATATTTCCTAACTTTTCGTCTACTACATTGCAAATCATTTTATCTTAATGTTTCAATTGAATGAAAATAAATTATTTAGTTTAGGGAAATTTAGAAATTGCAATTAAAAGTGTTTAGTGCGGAATGAGAATAACCAATTGGGAGCGCCAATAGCTGCACCCATTAAATAAGCACTGCTAAATCAATTTCAGCACTTTCATAACGAAACTGCACTTCTAAACAGGCCCTGAGTTGATTTAATCTTTTCTACGCTATCCAACTAGAGTTTAACTCAAAACTGTTGAATAAACAGAAAACTGAGCAAAGTTAAAAATTAAATGAGAGGCCTTACTTCTTGTCCACAAACTGATGCTGCATATTGCTATTGAATGCCCCAATGATCAATGACAAAGCTCTCTCCCTCGTGGAACCCCTTCATTCCCAAAACAAATAAAATTCCCTTTATGACACGAATTAATATCATATCATATATTAAAAATAATAATAATAACACAGAACAATTAGTTCGTATCTATCTAATTTTAGAATTGCAATTTACAACGCTAAACCATTATGACTGGAAAGTGGAAAGTTCAGTGAGTAACCTCTTCTCATCCAAAGCATCGAGAGCTTGATCGAGCAGAGCATCTTGATCGAAGTGCACTTCTTCGGTCCCTGACACGGACACGTGATCAGTTCGTGAAGTTGACGACGAACTCACACTACTATCATCGTCACTATCCAACATTGCAGCATTTTTACGTTGAGAATTACCTACCCATAACCACAACCAAAAACTTCATTCAAACTCGATCAATTTCCCTCCAAAACAATAGCATCATAACAGCACATAACATTATCACATTAATTAACCAATCAATTAATTAACAAATTAATTAAGCAATTTCAATTAACATCAAATAAGAAGAAAGCCTAGGAATATAAGCAGAATACGGTTCTTACGCTTTCCCATAACGGAAAGTAATGGTTCCTTGGGTGTTGTGTTTGGGACTAAGCGGCAGAAAGCGTTACGAGTTGAATGGGAATGTGATGGAAAAGTTTGGTGTGAAGGGAATTGGAAGAGAGAAAGAAGTAGGATGGTGTTGTTGAGTGTGGTGATGAATGATAAGCCATGAAAGATTCAAATGAGTGAGGAATTGGAAAACTGGTGAGATGAGGAATTCTGATTCTGAAGAGAGAAGAGGGAGACTGAGAAATGAGGAACGGTGTGGGTTGAATCTTGAAACTGGAAAGGGAATTATTCAAACTGGTGCAGGGGAATATTCGGCACTCTTCCGTGGAGTGGTTACGTGGCACATCTGAGACCGTTGATCGCTTAACTTTACAATACCATATGAACAACTTGAATCACTGTAACCACAGAGAGATGATAGAGTTATTAAAGTATTGATTGGTCTCTAAATTATAAACATTTTGTTAATATTACAATAACTATATGATAAAAATCGATAAATGTGGGGTGACGTATCTTTAAATTCAGTTAATGAGAGGATATACATGTTATAAGGTTTTAAAATTTAGCTAAAATCTAAAACAAATTTATAATCTGTGTTCTTATAGCACATACCAGGAAATAAAAATAACATTTCTTTTTCTCAATTCAGTACTTCCATTGTTTGAAAATATCAATATTTATAAAGAAAAAAATTATTTCTTTTATCCAACCTTTTTAAAAAAATCAAAATACAAACTTTTAAAATGCAAAATATAGATAAGTGTTATTTTTTAATTGTAACGTAAAAATGGCGAGATGCTGTGAATTGTTACGATTGAACTTAATACAAAATACATGAGATATTTACAATATATTTGAATAATTATTTATTTAAGTATTTATTTTTAAAAATTTAAAATAATTACATGTATTAAATTTAACGATAAAATTTTTATAAAACAACTTTAAAATATTTTATTTTAATAAATTATATTAAAAATTATTTAAGAGCCGTTTAAAATAGTATATAAAAATATTAAATTTATGAAATTAGTAAGTTATTTTGTAATAAATTATTTATAAATTCTTTTAAACATGTTCGTAACAGTTAATTATTATTTTAATTCTATTGTTTTAACTTGTATATATTCAGTGTTTTTTTGCTATTGTTTTTTTTCGTTATTTCTATATGCTGTTTTCCCCCTTCATTTGCCGTTTTTTATTTATTTGCATTTTGTTATTACATTGAAATTGAGTTCATTGGCCGTGAAAGCATTAGATTGCCTCAGTATATAATTATTTTTAGAGACTCCCTAGTCAGTGTTTTAAAAAAAAAATCACTTAAACGTTTCTTCTTCTTCTTTTTTTACACTGATCAGTTTGAGCCAAATCGGTCAATAATTTTTTTGGTAAAAAAAATTTATGCTTTCAGATAAAATAAATATAAAGACGAGAGAATGTTTGATTTCTGTTTTAAAAACAATTTTCTATTTTTAAAATAAAATTTAACGTCCCTTTAATATGTTTTAAAAAAATTTTAAATCACCGTGCAAAAATTATAAACCTTCAAGAAAGGGCAATTGGGCTCTAAAAAAGGCTTAGTTGAAGGCTGGGCCTACATGTTGAGACTTAGGAACAGATGGTTCAATGGCCTTCTCAAATTGGCAGATTGGCCCAGATCCATATTGGCTTCCTTTGGAACTAGATAAAAAAATAATTGAGTATTATATTTAATTTTAAAAATGTAATTATGCCTATCTCCTTAAATAATAAAATTCTATGAATCAAATATTTGTTTAGTTCTGAGTTTAAAAACCTTCTTAGATACTTTAATTTGATATAAAATTTATTTATGTATGTAATAGTTATTAGTGAAGCTGAAAAAATTATTTTAAAAAATTATGTATCTACTTAAAATTTTAAATTTATTAAAAAATTAAAAATTGAGTAAAATAAAACAAAATAAGATGTATTTAAATTTTCAACCTTTTTTATTTTACTCATGAAATTAAAATTATAAAAAAAACTTAAATTTAATAATTTTTTCACGGAACACTAATATGAGCCTAAATAATACATTATGAATCATTTTTTATGAAAATAAATATAGGTTATGCTTTCAATTAAATATTACACAAACACACACAAATCAGGTCCTACATATTCATGACAATGATATAGATTTGATGCTAAGCAAGAAGTTAATGTAGATGGTGCAAGTAATGCAAGAGGTGATGTAATAGATGGTGATGTAATAGATGGTGATGGAGATGATATTGAAGACGAGAGTTGCGATGATTTTGACATTGATAAATTATTTGAGTAATTTAGTATTATCTGCTATTGTCCATTGTCAAACTTCTTAAATGCTTTATGTTGTGAACTCTAACTGTAATCAGAGGGCTGCCGTTTGACAAAACTTAATTTATAATGTATTTTGGATTAAAGTTGTATTAAGAATGGTAGCTATGGTTTATAAGTCATTTGGCTTTTTTTTTTTTAAGTAGAACCGATAAGGCCCACTATTAGTTTTAACCCCTTATACTCTAGCAATTGTTCTGCCTCCATATAACTTCAATACCCATAATTCCAATACATGTTTAAACACTGAAGGACTTAAGCTTATAACAATGCAAAGGACTTAAGCTTAGAGACACTACGTAAAAAAGAGTTGTAAAAGCAATTCTATTTTAAATTAGACAATGTTTATAACTGTTTTAAAATCTTGCGTTATCTAATATGTTATATTTAAGAGAGCAGTTGTTTAAACTGATTTCAAATGTTAAAATTAGAAAGTGATTTCACACGAAACTGTTTTTTAAAGTATGAGTATTAAGATTTGAGAGCGATTCAACGCGGAACCGCTCTTCAAAGTATAAGTGTAAACTGCGAATTTAAAATTTAAAATTTATTTTTTTATGAGTTTTTTAGATTTGTTGTAAACTAAAATTAATTTATTATTACATTTAAATTTTAATTTATAAGTCTGACATTCAAAATTTCTTCATTTCTATCACAAACTAAAATTAAATCTTGATTTTATATAGTATGTTAATCAAATAGTCTACATCTGTATAAATCAAATACAAGTAAGTAGAAAAAAAAAAGAACAAATTAGTAGAATATTTTATTGTTAATAAAGATAAAAAGAATGAATAAATAAATAGAAATAACTATGAAAAAAGTACTTGTAGATGTGAAAAAGAATAATTTATTAGCGCAAAAGAGATGAAAAGAGTATAAAAGACAAAGAAAACAGAACTTACATACGTAAAAGAGACAAAAATAACTTATAGAAGTAAAAAATATTAACTTTATTAGTAAGACAAAAAACGAAGAGATTCATGAGTTGAGCGAGTTTTATTTATAAAAAAAAACTTTAAAGAGTGATTCTTTATTAAACACTCTCCAAGAGTAACTTTAAAGAGCTATTAATAGAAAATCACTTTTAGAAATACAAACATGAGAGTGGTTCAACGATAACTACTTTCTAAAGTATAATTTTAGAGAATGATTAATAAAAAAATATTCTCAAAATTATAGATTTAAGAGCAATTAATAGAGAACCATTATAAAAAATTTAAATTTAAAAGCAGTTCAACACTAACTACTTTCTAAATATATTATTATTAAATAATTTTTATTAACTATTATTTAAGTTAACGCTTCAAACACTCATTTTTAGCTTAGTAAGAGCTTCTTTCCTAGTAAACTTTCCATTTGTATCCTTGCAAGTGATTGTTGGAGTCTTCGTCCACTAAAATATTCTTACCATTTGAGTCTACAACTTTGTCACGGGAAGCTACAAATTTCAGTTTAATCAAAAGTATCATTTGATTTAAAGTCAAGTAGAATTAATTTTAATGAAATTGATTTTGATGGCTGAATATAATTAAAATATGTACATCCATTAATCTGAACCATATATTTTTACTAAAACATATTTTTTTGTATTAAAAAGCATATTAATTATTATTATTTTTATTTATAAAACAAAAAAAGTTCTTAATCAACCTCAACAATATCTTGATTGAATTGAATGGATTAATTTTCATTAGTTTAGAGCGAAAATATTTGTGAATCATAGTTAATAATAATTTGTCTAAAATAAAGATATATATTTAATTCTTATAATTCATTTTTTTATAAAAGTTATAATTAAATTTTTTTATAAGAATGTTTATTACATTTTAATGTTTGTTGTTACAATATTATTAATAATATTATAATAACAAAAACTAAAACGTAAATTTTTTTTCAAATATACAAGTTAACATGCAAAGATAGAAATTAAATATATTGACTTCATCGTTCTTCTGTTCTTATGAAGTCAAGAAATATATAAGTTGTTGAGGGAGGGTTAGTTCACCTTATAAAGGTAGGAACTAAGTTAAAGTAGAGGACAATTGATTAGTAGATAATATATATAGTTGGATTGCAAATTTTGTTGAGGATGGTGATATTTGGTAGTCTAGTAGTAGGAGTGAGCATTTTTCTAATCTAAACATTTTCATTAAAAGAAAAGAAAATAGTCTTAGTAGAGTACCTATCTGACCTAGGAACTTGTCATGAATGGAGAATGAAGGAACCATATATGGCAATGGCAAATAGCAATAATTGGGGAAAAGTGTGGCTGTATTATAGGTTTCCCACGCGTGCAGTCCAAATCTTATCGCTCTCAATTGCTTCATCTGCTTGTCACTCATGGTCCCACCCTCTTGTCTCCTTATCTCTTCCAACTTTTCCAATTATTTGTTTCCTCCATTTATATATAGTTTTGACAAATTTATGGCGTCAATTTTTGTGGGATCACCCAAGTCAAATCATATGACCAAACTTCTACAACAGTCCAAACCAATCGATCAATGGAATACGGGTACCCTCCCAATAATAGTGTCAACAAATAAATTTACAAGACCTTAAATGTTATATTAACTTTATAATATTACAAAACATTTTCTTTGTTTGATATAATTATAATAAAGTGCACCCTTCCCCTCTCTTATTTTAAATAATGCATACATTTTCCTCCCTTGAATCCTTGTTTCCGTTGCTGTCCTTCAAAGGAGAAACAATCAACATTATCAGGTTCTTCCCACCTTTGCCTTTGGAACCAGAGCTAGTTTCATGCCCACGTACAAAAGTTATCCAGCAAATGAAACTTGTTGCTTTCTCATTCTCAGAATTAAGAGATGGCTACAAAACCTGAGAAGGTACATACTTCAAAATGTACTCTCGAGAAATAAATACAAGCTAGCTACATTACATTACAACCAATGAAACAAAAAAGAATGCTGAGTCATCATATAATCGCTTATAGAGAGAACCATGCAACATGAGCTTTGTTAACTTTCGCCTTATATATATATATATGCATGGTTTTCGTGCTTCAAATAATTTTATTCAACCCCTCCTCTTTATCACACTATAATCTGTCTGAATATTCCTGTGATTTGAGTTTCCTCCTTTTGGCTGTGAATTTCGACGTTAGGTTGTTGAAATCAATCCTACTTCTGGCTATAGTTGTCTTAGCTTTGAACATTTGTTACAGTTACTAATTAAGGAGGTAATGTGGTGGAGTTTGCACATATTATTTTAATAATTATAAATACTACTACATCATTCTATTTATAAACTACTAATATTTTTTTTTGTCTTGAATAGAAAATACGAAGATTATTTTTTAAATACATTAATTATTTTTTTTAATCCTAATGTATTGTAAGATTTGTGTTAATGAAGTACTATTTTTTATGCATAAAAATGGATATAATTATTCATTTAATATATAACACACTAATTTTATAATGTAATACTATGAGTATTTCTCAAAAAGAGTATAAATTTATAACATATAACTATTTTTTTTGTCTTGATGAATTAAGTATTTGTTTTTAGAAATATGATCAGAGGTGGTATAATATTTAATTAGTTTATATATCGATATCTCACTTATTTTTATTTTAAAAATATACTTAAAATATGAAAGATACAATAAAAAGTTATCCACAAAATTTGTAAAAAAATATTTTCGCTAATGACTATAGAGAGACGTCAAGGTTGACTATGGTGTACTGAGTACATCTAAGGTGGAAATTTAGACTGAGTCTGATTATATTATCATGAATTCAATTTCAATCTCAGTGAGGAATATTTGTTCACCAATGACCCCCTCGATTGAATTTGTTCTAGGTTTAGTTTCCAATATAGCATACCATCGTCTTTGGACATTAACATTTGCTTAACCATGATTCTAACTCCGATCCTATTTTGTGGATTCTTATCCCTCGACTATGAACTCAGGTGTGATCAACGTGTCGAAGTTTTAAGGCCTCACACAACCTTTTTATTACACTCCTTTCACAGTATTTTCTCTTTTGATGTGAGTGTCATGTGACAAATAAATAAAGTGGAAGAACATAAAGAGTGTAAAAAGATTATTATTGGTTGGTGTTTTAGCAGGGTTGTTGTGATGGGAATTGATGGCGGCTGAAAAAATGCAATGAAGCTGGGGATTGAAGTGTGCATATTTGATTGAGGGATCGATGAAGGGTGAGGGAGAAATTGAACTGAATTAGTCGATGAAGTACATCACGGCATCATGCAAATAGAAGTCAAAATGTGGCACACAAAAGTCACATCCCAACCCTATTCTTAACGTAGAGACTTCCTACCCACAACCAAGTGGGAGCTTGGTGGCTATACGCGTGCGGAAAAAGGAAAATTATTACATACTTTTCTTTATCTTATACACGTCGGAGAACTCTCAAAAAAGATACTTGGCATGTATAGGATGAACCAAAGATAAATAAAGCTAATGGACTTAGGTTTTTCAGTGGATTTTAATCATTATGTCTAAAATCCTTTCAAACAATTCACCTCCCTAATAATACAATACAAAGACTTTCCCATCCATTTATCTTGTATTCCTTTTTCGTCCATTCATACTCCATACCATTTCTTTCACCACTATATCAAATACCAACGCTTTTGGTTCTGTTGATAAGCATCCAAACACTTTCTTTGTATCAAAACTTGGGTTAGATTCTCGTCTTCAACAACATGCTAAGAGAAGACTTATAATAAACTTTATATATCAAATTCTCCATTTTATGTTTGTATAAACATTACCAAGAAAATTGAATCATTTTTTTATACATAATTCGATAATAATTTCTACCAATTGATTATAATATTAAAATATTTTTAATTGACCATTTCAGTGAATATTTCTGTCATTTCGCTACAGTACAGTATGTTCACCACTTTACCTAGTTTGCATCTTTATTCTCAATAGTGCTTTATTTGCATAAAGGGACAAAAATTATATATATATATATATATATAAACAATTTTACTCTTAGTATTTTCTTCCGTTACCTTTACTTTTCATTCCATCCAAAAGAGCATGTAAACGAAAATCACCATGGCACTTGGTATATATTGTTTGTTCATTAGTAGCATGTTTTGAAGGTACGTTGATCATAAGAGATCCCTTTAAATTTGCCTTCATTTGTGTAATATAATTGTGGGATAAGAATTAAACAGGTGGGATGAAAGTTACTCTTAGGGATGAGAATCCTTTAGTTGAACGGAACTTGCACGCAAAGGGGGCAGCTTTTCTTTTTGCGACGCATAGGGTGCCCTGAACAGAAGAACCATAATTTGGTCGTACTCAGAACAGATGAATGAAGGAGAGCATTAGATAGGATTCGAATCCAATGTAAGACCTTTTTTCTTGACTAGAGGAGCATCACTACAACCCACTTTTCCTTAAACTATACTTTTCTGCCTACTTAAACCTCTTTCAACTTCAATTTTAAACAATTTTAGGTTAAAATGTCATTTTCATTCTACCATCAAATAAATTATACTTCAATTTTATTTAGTTTAAATGACTATTCAAATTAATTTTATCTTATATCACTTTTTCTTATTTTAATTACACTATTTGTTTAGTTTTTACCTTTTTCTAGAGACAATATATGTTAAATAAACAATAAATACATAATAATAAATTATCTAAAATAATTTTTTTCCATAATTCACAACATTATCTAAACTACGAATCTACAATAAAATTAATTATTAAAACATAAATATCTGTTTTATATTAATTAAAGAGTATATATAAATTGTTAATTAATTTTCTTGTAGGCTTTACACTTTTTTATCTTATACTTTATTTCCTTTATCTATTCTTTGTCAAACTTATTTTAAGTATACAACAAAAAAGTTTTTTAATAATAAAGAACGAAAATTATAAAATATTTGGATAATAAGTCATAACTTAGATAATAAGATTGTGATAAAAAAAAATATCAATATCTATTTATGTGAAAATGACTAAAACAATGATTATATATATATATATATATATATGCTGCTTAAATTCAATTATATTAATCTATAAAATCTCATCCAAAATTTCATCTAATATAATAGAAATTTATTATTATTTTTTATTTACATTAGATTAATTTGGTTTATGAGAACTTCAAGTGGTTACACATTATGTTAATTTCTTTTTGTGTAAATTTATCTTTTATTTTAATTTTTATACATATAATAATATTTATTTTAATCCTTTGTATTTATTTTTGTTAGAAGTTATTATGCAGTAAAATAAAAAAATAAAAGAAAGAAAATAAGCGTACCATGCTAAAAAGAAAAACATTTGGGTCCTAACTTTTCAACATTTGAACTTTTTTTTTTTTACCAAGAATTTTCACAGACAAATTAACTAAAAAATTAAACATAACTTGTGACCCAATTCGAGTGTTTTGGAAAATAAAAATAAAATTAAAATCCAATTCGAGCTTTAAGTTTCATCAGATCAAGTCAACAAAAGCTATTTAAGTCCGAAAATAAAAGTCAAAATATGACGTAAATTTACATTTTATATTTGAATAAATTGTGCCAATTCAAATTTGATTGAAATAAAACTTGAATGAATCAAACCCAAAAAATGAAGCAGTTGATTAAATTAAAAGTAAAAAAAAAATTATCCAAATTATTATTATTGTATCTCTCTTTGTAATTTTAATATAACGAATTTTAATCAAAATATCATTTTTAAATCATTAAATCGTATCTTTAGTAAAACCCTCAATACTAAAAAAATTATATATATATATATATAAATTTTGCTGAATTTAACATATTTTTATTAAAAAAATAGATTTAATTCCTTCTTCGATAACCATCATATGAATCAACTAATTGGAGATTATTCAAGTTTAATATATGATTTAAAGTTTAAATTTTAACAAAAAAAAATAGCTGTATTAAATATTCGAAGGAAAAAATTAATTTAATTTTCAATTCTCATATTTAAAATCAAATTAAACTACAATTTTATTAATTTTATACTATTTTTATTCTCTTCTTATATAAATATTAATCCAAAATTTATTTTATTAAATATATTTATATTTTTAAATAAAAACTTAAATTAGTAGAATTTATTATTTAAATTAAATTGTGATATACGGAGAGATTTAATATTTTATTTTTCATAATTACTTTATATTTGAATTTTTATTTAATAAGAATTATCTTAAAAATAAAAATTAGTTACCAACATAATTTAATGTATTTGAGATTTACTAAAAGAATTTAACGAGATTCACTAAGAAGACAGGCATAGCCACTAGAACAGATAAAATGAATCAATTCAATCAGTTGAGTATGAATTTGCACAATAAAATATAGAGTTTAAAGTTTAAATTTTGAGTTAAACATTTTAAACTCAATTCAGTAAAATTCAATGCGCACTTAAACTAGAAAATTTTCAAAAAAAATTGTGAATTAGCTAGACTTTTTTTGTGTCAGAGAATTAGTCTAACTTAAACATTATTTTATGAATTTAAACTTCATTTCTGAACACATTAAAATTCAGCAAAGACAATGGACAAACTGGAACAGTCGAAATAGCTGGCTTAGCTATAATGGGCACAATGAAGTAAAAATAAACAAAATGGTGATAGCAATATCCACAGAATGAAATAATATAACGTGGAAATTTTGTTTTTGAGCTTTAAAGAAATGCGGATTAGTTATACATCTCCCTCATTGGAACTTTACATTCCGTCAAGAATATTGGAAGATGCTAAATCACAAAGCATTATCTTTTTAAAGAGGGGGCGAAAAAGTCAAGGTTTTAGAAAAGAAAACATAGCACAGAAGCAGATGAGTCAGCAGAACAATTAAACATGGAAGAAAAATTGTCCCAACTAGGATGCTCCTTTGTGCCAACACCATATATACAACCTTTGGAACTTTAGAAGACCTGCATTCTCTCTCGTTATCGCTGGGGTCACAATGAATATGCCAGTTTGGGTTAGGGGCCCCAATATCCAAAACTTATCTACTTGCTTTTTGGATAGCTTCTCTACATCCTCTTATCTTCCATTTCCCTAGCCTAAGGTGCAAAATTATTGCCTTTATGCTATACAGAACCTTCACAGCTTGCACTTTCTCATGCAATAAATTATCATTATTGTTTCGTTCTTGTTAAGAAATTTGTTTAATTTCTATAAAAATCAAGTATCATTGTCACCAATTTGACTACACACACATACTAATTGTTTTCTTCCTAAACTATGAGGAAAAAATATTTGTATTCCTAATCAGGTTATCTACCTTTTAAGTTGGGAATAATTTTATTTCGTAAATTAAGAGAATCTAAATATGTCAGTTCATTGCTATTTTTTTATTCCTTAATTAAGTAATCTTTGATAAGTTATTTGGGTTCACGCAAGGGTCTTAGCAACTGAACTAAAATGGGACTAAGGAGTGAATATGTCCTCCTTATTCAGTTTTACGTGAATCTATAGGAGAGATACAATATTAATAACTAGTTAATCATAGTCAAAATTAAGGTTAATTACACAATAAGTAGGAGGGTTAGTGTATTGATTGAGCCAAGGAAATAGTTAAAAATATTCTCTCCGACTGGGTGAGAAAAGAGACCAAGAAAAGGTCAGATAAACCCTATTGGCTAGTCACACCGAGGTCAGCTTTATAACCGAGCTTGTTCTAGACAATATATACTATCAGTTATTTGTCTTCAGCGTTTCATTTATGTGATCATTTTATCTGTCTGGCAACTTTTGCCTTAGGAATTTAGGATCAATTAGTGTATAAAATGGTTATAAAGTAAATCATCGTTATGATATTGATTAAAAAATAAAAAATATTTAAAAGTGTTACTAATGTATTGTTATTATGATTTTTAATTTTAATATACTAACTTTATCACAACTTTTAATAGCTTTTGAATTATTAATTCATCATTTCTTAATCAATACTGTTTTAAAGTATTTCTTCTCATATCTCTATCTATAATTAGCACTTAGATATGGGAGAGCATAGTTTGATGCTTTTATTCATTTACTGATAATAAAATAAGATATTAAAAAAATTAAAGATAAGTTAGTTCTGTATGAATTTAGCTAGTGGTTTAGAGTAGCATATAGCAAGAAAGGGAGAGGGAAGAATTAAAGCAAGCTACATCTTTGTCAAGACAATGAAAATTTTCAAAGAGATGAAGAAAAGCGCATGCTTGTCAATTCCATATTGGTTTTATGTTTTTCCTATGCTGTGTGTGAATTCTGTATTCTGTGGTCTGTGGCCAGTAACACGGATGCGGAAACAAGAATAGCAATGGACCATGCAGCTAGCATATGATAAATATATTAATAAACATTGGAGTATATAATATATTAAATTTTGTGAGGCTAGGTGAAGAGGGTAAAGGGGTGGTGTTTGAAGGCTACTTCCATTGAATCAGATTCCACTATATATCTGACCCTTCCCCATATTTTAAATTTGGAACTGCATGCAGATTCTATCTCCGAAACGTCTACACCGAACTACAGAAAATTATAGCAATTGTTGCCTTGACAATGTGATTAGGATTGTTAAAGATGTGGTGGTATTTCCCGAGTGCCTTGAATTGAACTCGAATGCATGGACTACCACATGTCCATCATCTGTTGTCATTCCTTTCTCGTCATCATCAGCGTCACCATTTCCTTGTGCAAGTGCTTCAATAGTCACATTCCAAGCTTTCTTTTTTATTTCCAAATATATTTTTCATTCAGTCATCAATATTTTAAGGGAAATCATTGGTTTGTATCAACATTTTGGGTGTTAAATTGGCTTGGAGAAACAGATAAATAAAAACAAGAAAAAAGAGATTCAAAAATAGATATAAAAAAGTGAATATAGAAATATAAGTGTTCATATTTTAAATACTGATATGATTTCTAATGGATAATAATAAGGATTTATGATTTATTTATTTATTTATAATTAAATTATAAATATAAAATATATTTTATAATATATTATGTATGAACTTAACATAAAATAAAAAATTATATAAAATTTAAATTAGTATAAAATATCATATATGTCCTGTAAGATAATAAAAACTTCAATAAAAATAATAATAATTTATGAATAAATTTTATATACATTTTTCATTTATCAAAATAAAAATATTTTTAATAAAAATAAATATGATTTAAAATGATTTTCTTTAAAATATCAATATGACGACATGCATGATCAGTTCTCTGGCTTTTCAATTAAACTAGTTATATAGCCTTGGCTTGACTTTTTTTAATCTATGTGTCATTCATTTATAAAATTAGTATTATTGCTATTTTAATGGTTTATAATAATTATATGATTTGGGTTAAAATCGTTGTTAGTAAACAATTTATAACTTTTAGGTAAATTTCAGTTGTGGTCTTTATTCTGATTATAAAATAGAAAAAGCATCTCTTGTGATAAATTTATACTGAAAAATAAATCATTATCGCCAGTCATGTTCTCTTTCATTATTTTCTTCCACTCATGTTCCCTGTTTTTTTTTTTTTTTTGTCGGATAAAAATTAAATTTTAACTACGCTCCCATAAAACATTCAAACCTTAATCGATATTTCGTTTATGAATTCAAGTTTTAACACACAGCATATGTTATACATGCAGAAATGAAGGAGGTAAAAAGCTCGTAAGAAAAGTAAATGGCAAAATAGAATATGATTGGCTCGTAAACAATATTATCTTGGTACGTGTAAAAATCAATTGCAAATAGGTAATAGCATATACTGTTGAAATCACTTTTTAAATTTGTGAAAGAAAAATTATAAATTTATTTATCATTAATTTAAATTTAAATATTATATAATTTTAATTAATGAATAGTATAATTATTTTTTTATTATATATGAACAAAATTACTCTTTTTATCCCTTAACTTTAAGGTAAAATTCGCTTCCGTTCTTTAATTTTTTTAGGTTCATTTTAGTCCTCTAACTTTTAAAAAAGTTTCAAATAGGTCCTTTTCCGTTAAAGACCTTAACTTTGTTAAAAAAATTTGTTATTTTGTGTCATGTATGTACGTTACTGTTCATTATCTTCCTTGTCAGATCTCTAATCTTGTCTTCATCACCTTATCTTTTTCCTTCTCTCTTTCATCTTTATCTACTTATACTAAAAACTTTATTTTCTTACCATAGCCAATTTTTTGAAGCCTTAAGCCCAAAATTTTGGAAGGTTTCATGTAGAAATACTCTGCTCAGCTGCACTTGTTGCCTCAAGTTCAAAATGGCCAATTAAAAAGTGTAGAACATCTTATTCCCATTGTAAATTTAGGCTGTGCAAAGCCAAATACTTAGTGTAGTGACCTTGGAAAGTGTCTACGCATGGGCACGCATGTCACCCATAAGCTCTAAATCACCACAACTGATTAAACGCCCAGCTGCACCCTCTTTCAATCTTCTCATTAACTCATAGCAATTAAGGACTGTATCACTCCATCCATTATGTCAACATTGTTTCTAAACTTCAAAGGCATCAAATCTCATCTCATTATTCCAGTGCACATTCCCTTGAATTTCCTTTCGCTCTACTCCGAAGAATCGAAAGGCTAATAGGAAAATCATTGCACCACTGAGTAACCGAGAGCAATTTGAGCTTGCAAGAGGAGACCACAAACTTAGGAGGAAATCGCTGCATCAATCCATCTCACCTTCTCCAACATAGATGCCAGAGATAGAAAATAGGTATTTAGAAAGTTAATTTGTTTATGATTTGAGATTTGGAGATGAGTGCTTGGTGTTAGTGACAAGAAAATAAAGTTTTGAGTATAAGAAGATAAAGGTGAAAGGGAGAAAGAAGAAAAATAGGTGCTAGAGACAAGATTGAAGATTTGAGGAGGAAGACAATGAATAGTAACACACAATACACATGGCATAAAATGACAAAACTTTTTAATGGAGTTAGAGTCTTTAACAGAAAATGACCTATTTGAAACTTAGTTAAAAGCTAGCCAATTAAAATGAATCAAAAAAAAGTTAGAGGACAAACGCTAATTTTACCTTAAAGTTAAGAGACGAGAAATATAATTTTGCCTTTTATATATTTGCTCACTTTAAAATATATATTTAAAAAACCACCATGTATGAAAAGGAAAATAGATATTTGCTACAACTCAACTTTTCCTTCATAAAGCATGAGATTTTAAATCGATCGGTCAATTTGACCAATTGGATTGGGAATCAATTAAATTATTAATTTGAATAATCTATAAAATTAGTAAAGTAAAATATTAATTAAAAATTGATTAATTTTTTTTGTTAAATATCAATTTTTTATCAAAGACAATTTTATAATACAAAAGTACTCTAACTCATTACAATTTTAAAGAGAAATAATTATACATATCAATGGATCATTAATTTAATTCACATATATAATGGATCTTTTTAAAGGCCTAGCTACAAGCTACTTCCAAAAACATTACTTAATAGAATTAAATATTTCACTAGCATTTAACACACTATCAATGAAGAGAATATTATTCTACTGAAATCAAATTGTTCATAGTATCGCAAATCATATCATTACAACTCCCTTCTATTTCTTTTTTCCACATTAGATTCCACACATACTTAGTAATGTCTCATGCAAATTTTCAGGTAAGCATAAACTAACACCAAATCATAAAAACAGCTAAGATTGATCATGGTCGTGTTCTAACAGTTTCATATACAAGTATATTCAATCAAAAGTAATCAAATAAGTTAAATTTATATCCAAATTTATCCATCTAATGCCATCGGTTTGATCAGGTTTGGATAGTACGGTTAATATAATTTTTAGATAAATTAATTTGAATTAGACTTATTTTTAGACTAAACATAAATATTGAACTTCAACTAATTTTTATGTAAGAAGAGTCTAAATAACATTAATATTTCAATATATACTTATAATATTACCTAACCTATCTTAAGACCTTTAATAAGAAATTTATCATATGGTTAAAAAATATTATAAAACCAATGTTTAAAATTAAAATTATAAAATTGTTGGGCTGAATAATATATAACTCTATGTGTCTAAGTTTCAATACATACAATTTGTGCATTTTTTAATACAAGCAATTTGTCTAAAATTTCAAAGCAATGTTAAATAACTAAAATATACATTATTCAGTAATCATAATGTATATTATTCATTCTATCCAATTTTTTTATTGATTTGGTCATTAACTATTATTTTGCAAATGAATATATAAACCAAACAATAAATAAATATTTAAATGAAACAAACCTACAAATATATAATAAAAAAAGTACGCTCGAAGGATTTCTCTGTTCAATAATCAATTTATAATTTTTCATATGTGACAATGTGTGAAGTGTAAGAACTATAATAAGTTAAAATTGTACATCACATAAATTACACTCCTACAAATAAAAAAATAAAAATATTAGTAAATAAGAATAAAGTGTAGGGGTGAGCATGGATTAAATATGCACAAAACCTATCTAAAATCATTTTAAATCTAATTATATGGATTAGATTTTAAATTAATCTATTTTATTTTTTTTAAACTAGTTTAAAAATTATTTTAAAATTTAGATTCAGTTTTAAATTTGATTTGAAATTATTTATAAATTTATGAATTGAATAATTTTTTAATAGAAACTAAAGTAAACATTAATTAATTTTACAAAGATAAAATAATTTAAAAAATGTGTTTGGACAGATGTATTTTAAAAATAAAATAATTAAGAGAAAGAAATGAAGATAAAAAAGATAGGAAGAAATAGGTTGATTATTAAAATATTAAAATTATATCTAATAGTAAAATTATTATTTTATTAAAAATAGTTATAAAAAATATTTTTTATTAAATTAATTATTATTATTATTATTATTATTATTATTATTATTATTATTATAATTATTTTTTTCATTTATTTAAATGAGTACTTTTTTAATATATTTTATTTATATTTATTCAAATATTTTTTATTAACGTAAAGTAAATAGCCCTAAAATCTATGATTGTTATTGTCTAGACCCAGTCGTCTCCATGGAAAGTTCTGGATACATGCTGCAAAATTCTCAACAATTTTTAACTACTAAACAAATTGATAGATCTTCGCTAAGCAGTTCATTCATAAATTAAGATTAAACAATTGATAGAGAGTGAGAGATAGAATAATATAGAACCTACGATTTTAAGAATTGGACACTAAGTATGAAACGTCGTACATGCAACGAACAAAATCAGATTTTGATAAATTGAATCTAATTTTGTTAAATAAAATCTAATACATTGACAATAAATAAATAAAAAGTGGATAGAATATCTAGTTATTTTAAAAATCTGGACCTTTAAATTCATTATGGTTATAGATTGGGTCAATAAATCTTGATCTTTTGTCCACCCCTAATAAAGCATGTTTCTAAAATTTGAATTTACATTTATTAAAAGTACAAACCACCAACACAAAAGAGGAAACTAAGTGTTGAAGTCACATGGATACTACACACTTATATTATATTATAAACGAAAAATATTGAAATTAATATATGAATTCAGTCTTACCTAAAAATAAATGAAAAATGAAATATTCACTTATTCACTAACTCAAAAGAGAAATAATAATTATATTCTCGTTGACACATTGAAATTTAATTTACGTTAAACTCTAACCATTTTTTGCCTTGCAAGTAGAGAAAATCAATACATATTACCATGAATTAATTTATAAAGGATATAAAAAAAAAGAAAAAAAATAGACCACTCACAAAAGATAGTAGTCAATTAAAATTAACAAGTAAATGAGTTGGATGCTAGATATCTGTCAATCTATCATAAAGTACAAATGAGTAATAACATAATTATTACAACAACAAAAAAAGGCATTTAAATTATTACTATGCAACCTTAAATATATATGTTCCATTGACATTGAAAGTAAATTGAGATTTATATTTTTTAAACCTAAATGACAATAAATAGTCTTGATGATATATGTATAAATATATATAATGCTGCTCATGTATGTCATCCATGAAATAGGGACAAGTTGAATAAGGTACACAGCTCATCGAAAAAAAAAAGATCGGTCATCAAAACGAGCGGTCAAAGACTCGGAAACAAAACCACATAAAAGATTATACTAATTGGAAATCAGGTTAGATAAATGGATCATCAATGCTTTGAATCAATCAATATAAGAATGTATACGAAACAAAAATTGGTTTAATATATTATGAAATAGATTTAAAGAAGTCGGAATGTATTTTTAGTTTTTTGCATTAAATTACAAAACTTTAAACAAGCTAAATAACATCAAAGGACAGTGACTCAAAATTACAAAGGCTATCAAAGAACAAAACAACAACTAATCTGAACATATTATTAAAATAATTAAATGAATCAATGCAAATAAAAAACATGTTTCATTGCATGCATCATCTTATAATAGATCATAAGACATTTAGAGATTCACATACAAGAACAAAATTCCTCATACGTGTAAAAAATGGAGAGAGAGAGAAATAACACTGTCAACATTAATCATTCAACGGAACCATAACGTTGAATATATAATCACAGTTGTGGAATAAAAATCCTTCTCACGCATAAAAAATATGGAGGAAAAAAAACTATCAAAATTAATCATTCAACAGAACCATAACTTTAAATATATAATCACAGTCATAGAATGAAAAATTCTAATAAAGACCAACCTTAACTTTAATCGTAACAAAGCAAAAAGAATAGAAGATTTTAGGGGGAAGAAAACAAAAACACAAACACAAAGTCATTGCATAACGAAAATACCCAGACACTAACCTTAGTTGCATTGTGTAAATCTAATAGAGAAGATAGCAAGAGAAGACTTTTGGAAGGGAAGAATTTTGGGACCAAAGCGGCGCAAGAGAATGCTTTTGGAAGAGAAGAATTTTGGGACCACAGCGGCGCAAGAGAAAACTTTTGGAAGAGAAGGGTTTCTGGACCAAAACAGAAGAGAAGGGTTTAAGGACCATAGCAGTGCAAGAGAAGGCTTTTGGAAGGGAAAGGTTTCAGGACCACATCCGTGCATAAAGAAAATGGTTTTTGATCAGGGTTTCTTCTTTTATTTTTTAGGGTTACAAACTAGGTTGAGAGTTTTGGACTAGGCTATTATCAGATTTTATGATGGGCTGGTCAATTTTAATAAAAATATAGTATTTATTCGATCAGGTCAAATAAATCTTGTTAATAAAAATATCATCCGTACTCACTCAACATAATCCACTTATAACTGAAAAATAAAATTTATTTAACCCACTCTGCACTGACTCACGTGACATCCAATTTCAGAACTTCAGTTTTCCCAATTTCAGACAGATTGTAAAATTTTGTGCAAGCCTAAAAACACCATGTAGCACAATCCCATGGAGATACTGCAACGCAAAAAAAGATGCAATATGTCCTCATTTTTAGTATCACACATTCCACAAGCTTACGAGGAAATTATCAATCCACGTTTAATCAAATTTTCCTGCACTAGAACTGCATTAAGTAGCAGACACAAAAAAATACAACTACCTTTTTCGGTACACTAATCTTCCAAATTTTGCGTAAGATCTACACTAGACACAGCTACAAACCGCTACCTGTAGTGAAGAAATAATAAATGTAATAATAAGTGAATTGTACACTATATTTCTTATTACTATCACACTTTCACATCAACATGTCATTCATATTTTTTCTCGGCCTCTTATTCTCCACAGTCTTCCACAACTACTGTTGTAAATCCTCTTCACATGAAAACAATTGTCTTCTCCAAGGAATTTTTCACATCCATTGATCCATCTCAAATCATATATTATCCACCACTTATGTCTCCTTATTAGTTATTACTGAAAATAGCTTGGGTATAAATTTGCCAATGCAATATTTTCCGTCCGTTTATCCTTCCAAAAATTAAAAGAACAATCAACACCAAGTACTTGTATGATATTAGAATCTATCAATCTCCCCAAACCTTTTGCTATTATAAGAAATGAGATAAATGATCGCATTGTTTGAGGCTTCTACTAATCACCACTTCTTCTATTAGACTCCAATTAACAAGGACTCGATAAATGGTTACCACAAATACAAGCCTCCATCCACTTTACATACTTCTTCCCAGAACCAAACTTTTGTAATTTTCAATCCACTAAATCATATGTTTTCTCATAATCTACTTTCAACACAAAACATTAGCATAATTTATCACTTCTTTGGTAATAAGCACATTATCTAACATGTTTTTTTTCTAGTATAAATTTCAATTGTTGCTCATTTATTATGTCAGCTAGCACACCCCGCATTCTATTTACAAGCACTTTTAAAATAATTTTATAAAGACACCAATAAAGAAATAGGTCTATACTTACTTATCTCTTGAAAAAAATTTGTTGTCAAAATGAGTGCTACAAAATAAGAGAGCAAACCTTTAAAAACTGCAACATTCATATGAAATTTCATAAACATCTGCATTACCTCATCTTTTACCAAATCTCAAAATAATTTTACAAATATGAAATTAAATTTGTCAAGACCGAGACTCTTATTCTCTCAAACTCCCTTATCATACTCAATATTAAAATAATTTTATCCATGTTGAGTATGATTATCTCTATTAAAAGATATTGGTAGTAAAAAAAAATAGATATGGCTAGATTGTTTTTAATTTGATTTAATTTTTTAAAATACATAATTATATATAAAATGTTTCTTTAATATTTTTTTAACTTATTTTTTATAATTTATATAAATTTGTTATGTAATATGAAATAATATATATTTAATTCTTACTAATTCTACCCTAATTAAACTACAATTGAATCATTCAATTATAAATCAATGTTTTCACTTAGTTGATGACCGATTCATTTTTAAGACACATGATATTATTATGGAATGTGATTGATCACCGAAGAAATGTCGTTTCACAGCGTTAGCATTCTATTTTTATGACGTATTTTTATATGATATACGACATATTCTATATAAGATTAGAAATGTTTTACTATTATGCATTAAACGTATTTTTAAACTGATAGTTAAAAATTAAATTTTTTTGTGGTGAAAAATCGTTAAAATAAATATAAGTTTTCTAATATTTTTTTTTTCCAACACATAACTAAGGATAAAGTAGATACTAACTATTAATTTTATAGAAAAGGCTACCCTAATGTACTAAAACCAATAAACCTTTTTTAAAGTTTAATTAAGTGGCTACTAATTTCTAATAAATTAATAATTTTTCTCACTTGATCTTTTATTATTTTAGTTTAAAAAGGTATTTGTATTTTATGTTAAATATCCTTTTTATCTATTATTAAACATGTGGGTTAGTCAGTAGAGAGTTATTTTAATTTAATATATAATATTTAATTTGATTTTTGATAAATGTAATTATATTAAATACTAGAACTTGAGAGTTTTATCTTCCAAATAAAATATATTAATAGTATATTTTTTAATTTAGTTTCTTTAAATATCATAATTTTTTATTTGTTCAATCTAAATGAAGAGTAATGAGAAAATTGTGATAATTTAAAGAATTAAATATAAAGCTTGTGACATATAAAGAGATTAAAAGGAAGAAACATAGTATTTAAAAAACTAAATAAAAAGTAAAATTTATTTAATAAATAAAATATTTTATAAAAATTGAAAACCATGATTTTTCAAAATTTAAAACTTAATAAAACCTTTCTTTTTCTAATATTATTAATTTAGGTATGAGTCACAAGCTATTCAACTCCCAGCTAACTGGTAAGATGGGTGTTGGATCATAATTTTTCTTTTATTTTATTTGATAGCAATTAGTTGTGTTATATATAAATTTTTTGTTGTGTATCTTTTGGTTTATATCAGAAAATTTGTTAAATTGAAAGTTTTCTTCTTTTTAAAAAACTTGTGTACAACGTTCACGTGTTTGAAGTTTGGCCAATCACTTTTACAAAAGAAAAAAGTGATTATTATAGTATTAATAAATTTGATAAAATATTATATACTGTTTTTAATTAATTATTGTAATTTTTTAATATTTTAGAGAATAAAAATATTTAAATTTTTTAAATAAATAAATAATTTTACTATATGTTAATAGAAAAATAATGATAATAATTGTTTTATGTGTGAGGATATAGAATGTTCTCTTAAAAATACTACCAGACTAATAGTGATTTTTAATGAATTAAATGCTGATATGTCATTATATTAAATAATTATATCATCATGTCATATTATTGAAAAATAATATAATTATTAAAAAAATAATTAGAACACAATGATAATTTAAAAAAAAAAAAAGCTTACATTATTATTCAATTATGTAATTGCTACCATATATTTTTAATTCATTAATAAATATTTACATTAACAGTGCATAACAATTAAACTTTAAAATAATTTAATTACAATTGAAAAAATTACAAATTATATTTCATTAATAATATGAAAATTTATTATTGATCTACAGTACAAAATACTTTAAACGCATCGCAAATAAACTGTTACTTAAAATAAAATAAAGTAGCTACACGCACAAATTTCAAACATGCTTTCTAAACAAAGTTCACATATCCATTAAAGAAAAAACAAATATATGTACTGTTGGTTAATCTTCAAAAACACAATTAAGGAGATCAAATTAATCCTTTATTTATAAACACTTGAAATTGATGGTCGAACGATATATATATATAGCAATGAATTTATTTTTTTAACGTTATAATTTTTTCATCAAATTAGGTTTTATATTTTTTTTTTCTGGGCCGTGAGTAAACAAGTGGGTATTAATTTGATCTTGAAATTCTAAAGAATCTAACTATCATTAAAAAAAAAAAAAACAGTATAAAATCACTAAGAGATAAATGACAAATTTATTCTGAATAAATTCCCATTTTCATCTTTTATTATATTTATATTTTTTACTTTAAGTCAAAAACAACTTTGAAAATAATCTTAATTCTATCTAAATATAATTAAATATAACATTTGTTTTATAAAATTACATTTATAAAAATAAATGCACAGTACAAGCCACCACACATGTAATTATTTGGTCGTAAAATTGGAACCACCGACCCATCCAGAACGTTCCCTACCTATCAAGGGATTAGGGTGCTAAGTCAAAAGTCAGGAATGCAATCTCCTTCGACCATACGAATAATTAGGCACGGGCTCTTTGACTAATCTAGGTAAATTTAAAATTTAGGCAATTGTTTAAAAAATTAAAATCATAAATCAATAAAAATATAATAAATATATTTTTGACATGATTTTTAATAAAAATCTATCATTTTCAATTCTTTAAATAATGTCTTGTGAATATTAATTTGCAATATCTTAAATTTTATTTATTAAAAATTAAGAAAGAGATAATAACGGTAGGTTTCGAAAATAGTATTATGATGTGATTGGTTATTTATTATTTTTTAACGTGTATTTTGCCTCTTATAAAGCCAAAATACATTCATATTTTTTGTTTAAATGTGTTTTAATTCATTGAAACGAAATTTGGCTTTAGTTTTTAGGGAAGTTTTTTTCTATATCTATTGTTACCTTATTATTAAATAACTATTGACTTAATTAATACATGCTTAACAAAGCTTGATTACGTGTACTGTCTCATCAAATATGGTAAAAAAAATAAAAAATTAACTTATTTGAATGAATATATGAAAGTGGTCCTTTATGTGACGCAACTATGAAAACTTAAACCATGTTTAATTTTTTTCTAAAAATAGTTTTCTATTTTTTAAAAATAAAAAATTATTTTTAAAAAATAAATTAAACGTACTCTTAATTTATATTATTTGTGTAAATTTTTTTTAATATATATCATGAGTTGGTGCATGTAATAAACTTTAGATATTTGATGCTAGAAAAATTAAAAACTACTTCCTCTTATTTTTTATAAGAAATAAAAAATTAAATTATCAGATCAAAGAAAGTAATTAAATATGTTATATTTTTCATAAATATAAATTTTATTTTAAAAATATTCATGATATTAAATGATGTAGTTAATAATTTAAATATTTAATAATATTAATAAAAGAAGAATATAAAAAAATTTAATAATTAATGCATCTTGAATCTATCATTTGTTTCTTATAACAAGAATAAAAAAATATTTTATTTTATTTCTTATAAAAAAGAGTAGAAGAAATATTTAAAAATAAGTTAACAATAAAGATAAAACATAAAAATTTGAAAAGAAAATTTTTTTAGTATATAAATTTTATAATTACCCTAAATTACTTAACAAGTCCTAAAAATATCTCAAGTTTGAAATATATATATATATATATTATAAAAATGTAATGATACAAAAAATTTTAAAAAGTTTTCATATCTCAAATTTACTCAAATTTATTAAAAATATTTTCATTTTTGTTTTTTGAAAAAAAATCACCTAATGAGGTCAGATTATTATTATTATTATTATTTTCATTTTACTGTAAAATGTAATCGCCGTGCCTCAGTTACAACAAGGAAGTGAAGTGAAAAGGAACATTGAGAGAAAGGTTAAAAAAAGGTCAAGAACGAAAATTTCTTCTTCCGTACGATGAGATGATTGTGCTTAGTAGATGCTTTCCACTAATCATGTGAAATCCGTTTGTAACAATGTAAAATCCCCGGAATCAAAAAGGCTTTTAAATGAAAATGAAAAAGAAAATGATAGTCTTGTCTGGTTTGTTAATTAATCAAGTACTTATTGTTTTAAACTTTTTAATTATATATGTATTAGTTGAATTAAATAAAAAAAAAGGAAAACTTTTGAAATTTCTTTCTTTTATTATCTAAACAAGTAAAAAAGAAAAATAAAAACAAAATTTTAATTAATTTTTATTTGTCTTTCAATTTAAATTTAAAAATTTTCCTTTCTGATATTATCTTCTTTTTTCTTCACAAATAATTAGCGGGTTAGTGTATAACTCTATGTTCATTAAAAAGACCATTACGAACAAAAAAGGAGAAGGCTTTTCACTAATAAGTGATAATTGAACTAAACGTCGTTGGTTTAATTATTCCCACTTTGAAAACGAAGTTACAATGACTTTGGGAGAAAAATTAGGTAGACTGTGAAGTGTCCGCAAACAGAAATATCTTAAGTGGATTTCTTAAATTTTGTAAGATACAATTTTTTTTTTAATTTAAGCATATATATAAAATAATTTTGAATTTTTAATGTTTATTTTATTAATCTTTTATTTATGTATTATTGTACCGACTAAATTTATTAATTTTATTTTTATATGAAACAAGTATTTTCACAAAATATATTTTGTACTGGAGAAAATGTATCAATGAGAATGTCCTTTTTATTTAAACATTTGAAAATAAATTATAGTAATTTTAAAAATTTATATGAACTTTTAAATAATTATGTGGTTTTTTAATATTAATTATTGATATTCTTATTCGTATTTATTGTTCACATTTAATAAAAAAAATGTGTAGTTATAAAACAAAATAATTATGTAGATAATAATAACAAATATATAGTGAATTTTATGTAATTTCTGTTGAAAATGTTTAAAAAAAGTTAAATTTCAAACGACAAAAACTGTATAATTTTTTGTACTATAATCTAATATCAAAATCATAGTATCAATCAAGTTTTTTTTGTTTTTCCTCTTTTCATTTTTTATATGACATTTGTAACAAGGGTTGTCCATATATCCAGTAAAATGAGTCATTTTATCGGATAATGAGAGGTATAAACCTATATTATATAATTACATACAAGTAGTTAATATTGAAAAATTTATGAAATCGTCTACATGACTTACACGTTTTAATTTTGGTAATTAATAAGATTTATTTTTTATATTCTCATGTACAAATATTTTTTTCACTTATGCAATTCTTATCTACATATACATAGGAATTAAAAAGTGTAAAATTATATTTAAAGTTAAAATTATGATACATAGAATTTAAAATATTCTGTTCGTAATTTTTTAAAATTTCTTAACTTACACGGTTAAAGTATTTATTTGCAATATATTTTTTATTTTTATTGCTAATTGTTTCAATAAAATAAAAATTAATAAATGATGACAATCGACAATCTCTTAGTAAAATAAAATAAATAAAATTTCAAAAAATGAAAAAGAAAAGAAAAATGCAAACACAGAAACTAATTTCATATTGAAGTTTTTTAACAAAAATAAAAAGGTAAAAAGTTAAACTGTAAAAAAGGAAGAAGAAGAAGAAAACAAAGAAAAGAGGTGGGAGGTGGAGACAGCGTGATCTGATTGACTGATGGTAACACGGGTCGTGGCAGTTATAAATACCACCCAAAGAGACAAAGGCATAGCGAAGAAAATCGAAAAATAAAAGTAAAATACGACTGTTCAAAACGCACTCTCCCAAGTCCGAAGCCTCCAAAGCCAAACACAGCTTCTTTGCAATTTCAATCCTAATTCCATTCTTCCATCACACACCCACATACCCTATTTTCTGCAACCTGTAATCGTCTCCAATTAGATTAGATTAGATTCCCCGGCCAGCAATACCATCCACAACATGGGTACTTCCATTCTAGAAGCGCTCAACGTGCGCGTGGAGGGTTCCGGCGACAGATACCTCGTCCTCGCCCACGGCTTCGGCACAGACCAATCCGCGTGGCAGCGCGTCCTTCCCTACTTCACGCGCCACTACAGCGTTATTCTCTACGACCTCGTATGCGCCGGCAGCGTTAACCCCGACTACTTCGACTACCGCCGCTACACCACCCTCGACGCCTACGTGGACGACCTCCTCAACATCCTCGACGCCCTCCGTGTCCCCCGCTGCGCCTACGTCGGCCACTCCATCTCCGCCATGATCGGAATGTTAGCCTCCATTCGGCGCCCCGACCTCTTCACCAAACTCATCCTCATCGGCGCTTCCCCCAGGTACACAACAACAATCACAATTATTATTATTATTATTATTATTATTATTATTATTATTATCCAACAAATTAAGCTAGTAGTGATTAATTTTCGTAATTTTGAAGATTCTTGAACGACAAAGACTACCACGGCGGGTTCGAACAAGGAGAAATCGAGCAGGTGTTTTCCGCAATGGAAGCGAACTACGAAGCATGGGTGAACGGTTTCGCGCCGTTGTCGGTTGGAGCCGATGTTCCCACAGCGGTTCGAGAATTTTCACGGACACTGTTCAACATGAGACCCGACATCTCGCTGTTCGTGTCGCGCACGGTGTTCAACAGCGACTTGAGGGGGATTTTAGGTTTGGTTAATGTGCCGTGTTGTATTATGCAAACCTCTCGGGATGTGTCCGTGCCTGCCACCGTGGCAACTTATTTGAGGGAACACTTGGGTGGGGAGAGTACGATCCAGTGGCTCGACACGGAGGGTCATCTTCCCCACCTGAGTGCTCCGTCGTACCTTGCACGCCAGCTAGAGCTCGCGCTTTTGCCGTAGCGCGTGGCGCGACTGAGTAAGAGTAACTAATTAACTCTAGCAGGTTAGGCCCTAGGAGGAAGCGTTGAAGAGTGAGGGCCCGGACGAATAGCTGGAAAAGTGGACACCTGGCGAATAACGTGTGGGGGTTGGTTCTTAGACTTTGGGATTTTATGTAAGGATAAGAATCTGCACGTGATTGTCACGTGATGCATGGCCATTTTGATTAGTATAAATATAAATATTTATGGTTCTCTCTTTTTATCTGTGAAAAAGGAAGAAAAGAGAACAGAGTTGGGGTCTTGTTTGTTGTTGATGTTATCATTGTTGTTATATTGGAAAAGGTGTTGGTTTCTCTTTGTTGGTTGCTTCTGCTTTGTTACTCTGATCAACATAACTTGATGAGCCCAGACAACTGAAAAGAAATTAAATGATTTTCAATTATTTGACGCGACTCGTGTACGGCACTTTCCCATTTCACAGTGCCTTATCCGTTTAACTATCATCGTTTTGTGTTCTCCCTCCCATCCAAACCATCACTGCCCCACTCATTCTTTTGCCCTCAAACCCTTCTTTCACTTCTTCCTTTTCTTCTTCCTACTTTGACCAAAAGCCACCACCTTTCACTTTTTTTCTTCTTCCTTCAATACTGTTGTCACCAAAAACTAACAAGAAAATAGTTATGAAACTCACTTTTAACTTGAGGATAAAATATTTAACTTATTTTAATAAGTATCTTATGTAATAAGAATTATCACATGAAACTTTAATTTTGAAGTGTATTCAAATAATTTTAAAAAAATAATTTGAGGAGGAGGAATCAAAATTTAAAATTTAAAACATTGTTTAATCAAAGTAGCGATTTTGCTAAATCAGTCCTGAATTTGAGCTTTTCGCCATTTAATTTGCAGTTGTTTATTTTTTAAATACCATAAAATATAAACAGAGAACCAAAAATATAAAATACATAGAAGATAATATTTTAACTCTTATTCTTTAATCAAGTGCCACTTTTACAAGAAATAAAATCCATCACCATGATACATTGGAAAGGTAGTCATATTGGATCCATTACAAGAAATAAATTATTTTTTTTTATATGCCAATTCCACTAAATAATTGGATCCATTATTTGCTAATGGAATCGTCATGAAATTTTACTTAATAATAGAAAATAATAAAAGTGTGTCCTTAATACTTTATAAAAAAAACATTTAAAAGACCTGTTAAGGCACAATCTCGGAAGTAATGAACATTATTTAAGATTCCTGTACTCCTTTTTGGTCACTTGTGTGAGCATCAATGTAGTTAAGCTGTGTAGAAAAGAACAAAGCTAGATATGGGGAATTTTACGGCTATGTTCTGCTTTCGTATGTTTCAACTTTCTTCAACTTTGGATGCATAGATTGAAAGTACAACTGTAGTGTACAAGGCCGGAATTGAAGACAATTTCAAAAGATGGAGTTATTTTAACTTTTTAATACAGAAAATGAAATATGTGACTTCTTTATCCGCACTATAAACAAACAAATTGAAAATAAAATTTGCTAGATGCATGGGCTTTAGTCTCACTATAAATATGAGCAATAAATGGATTTTTTAACTTAAATTTGCTAGGTCTTGGCCATGCAGACATTTGGCAAGGAAAACAGAAATGTTAGTAAACCCAACCTCCAAACATTAATATCACAAGCCCTAATTTTTTTTAATTTCTAATTTTGGAAAAGTATAGAATCCTTTTCTAACTTCATTGCAACTTCTATTATCAATTAAAAAACATTTGACAACTCCTCACTTTTTAAAAAAATTGAGATTTAATATAAGGACAGTGGTTAAGAAGAATTTGATACATTTTATGAAAATTTTTAATTAATTAAAAAGAAACATTAAATTATTGATGTTTATTATAGTACAGATAAACATGAAAGAATATTTTATACTCTCTTTAGAATGGCTGTAATTTTTAATATTTTAAAAATGAAAAATTATTAACATCTTTTTTATTGTTCTGTATATAAAAGAAAATATCAAACTCTTTCAAGTACAAGAAGTACGCAGATCTTGTTTTAACATTTTTAATAATAACAACTAATTTTTATTTATTTTTTCACATAAATATACTTATTCGTATTCCCTAACAAATCATTTGACTTTATTTATGCACTATTAGTATATAATAAAAAGAAAAGTTATGCAATTTGATCTTTGAAAGTGTCATTTTACTTTTTTTTTTTTTTTCTGTTCGAAAGTTTTACTCACTAAAAAATTTATGTTAAAAATCAAAATTTAAAACAAACGAGATGTGTTACTATATTATTTTAGGCTCAAAGCCATAGCGAGAAATAATCCAAATCTTAATCCGTTTTTACAACTACATTACCACGTCATTTTATTGTAAAGCATGGTTTTGTAAGGATCATTACAAATATTCTTATCTGTCAATTGTGTTAACTTCAAATATTTTTGGCTTGTCAACGACATGATCGTCAATTCATCAATAGCCCCACTCTAATTTTCTTCTCTTTTTTCTTTATTTTACACAACTCTTAACGCTTTCGAAAAAAAAAGGGATCAAATTCTGCGCTGAATACATAAGAATATACACTTTTATGGACGAGCTTTTTGATTCTTTTAATTTCTCACAAAGAAACATAGGCAAACTACAAACAATTTTTGGCAACGAAATATTTGAGGAGAGGTTTTTCTATTCTCGTTTTAGTCTCAAACTTTTTCTTCAAACTCTGTCACTGTTTGCCATTTGTGACTTTAATATTTTAAAAATATCTAACTTTTTTATAATATTACAAGATTTTGTTTGCCATTTATACTCAAACATAATTTTTTTCCCGAAAAAAAAAACAATGGTCTAGAAGAACATATAATCACTCTTTTTGGACTAACGCAACAGGGCCAAAAAATAAAAGAACACACATAATTTTGTTAGAACACCCCCTAATGCCAATTGACAGAATCTTGTTCTCTTTTGTTTTCCTCTTTAAACAAGAGACGAAGTTTCTTAAGTTATTTCCTGTTTTATTTTAAAGTGAATAGAAACAGTTGTTTGTTATTGAAGATATAAACCCCCTTTTTAGGTGGGTATCGGATGCTTGTCCTACTTGAGAATCATATTTTAGATATATGACCTTTGAATAAATGCTGGGTTTCCGTAATTGAACATATTGGATAATGCTAACAAATGCCATCAAGTCGTTAATGGAACATTCAAAAATGAAGAAGTAATAAATAAAAAACAAAACTTTTAAGTTGTAATTTGTTATGTCTTTCCACAACTTCATTTTTATGATATTTTACATTTTTTAATGTTTTAATCTATCAAATATGATTTCTTATTACATGTTTTTAGATTATTTTCTTTATCTCAATTTATTTAACAACCAAAATGGAGTAGAGATGAACACAAAAAAATCATGAAATGACAAAAGACAAGGCCCAACCAGCAACGCTACAGTGAAACTAAAGAGGAAAATCCTAAATACTACCAATCACACTTGCCGGAGCTCATGACTTCAAAGGATACAAAAGAAAAACAAAGTACAATACTTTATAATATCCCTTTTCATGTTTGTGTATATAAAAAAACTTGTTTCTAAACTTACACATGTATAAATATTAATGGGAAAACTTATTTTTATTTTTATTTTTTTAGGATAAACTTCACTGATAGAGATTGATCCGAGTAACAACTAATACATCTAACTGTGTGACTTGAGTCAGATCCAAATAAAACTAGATGAAAAACTAAAAAAATAATCACTTTTATCTTTTAACTTTATTTTTTTATTTTTATTTTTAAAAAATTTACTTTTTAACTTTATCATTCATTACATCCATCTGTATAATACAGGTCAGATTTAAATGAACCATATAAAAAAAATGACTTTTTTATTTTAACTTTTTTTTTCCTTACATTTATCCTTAAAAAATTCACTTTTTAACTTTATTGGAGTGCATCTCTCCCCCTTCTCCTTTCCCTCTCCTCTTGCAGCTCCTTCACTTCTTTTCTCCCTAACTCATCGGTCTTTTAACTTTCCTTTCTCTCTCATCTCTTTTTGGCAGTTCCCCTTTAAAAGTTATTAGTCAAATATGATAAAGTTAATTTCTAAACCAACTTATTTCTTATACCAATAACTACATGACAATTTTGTTACTCTGGATGAACTGTGCATCTATAAGCTAAATAAAGTAGTTTCTAGCTTGCCAATTATGCTCATTCTTTACATTTGTTATACTATCCACCATCAAGCTATTTTTCTGTCATGCATAATATAGTTGCCCTCTTTCATTTATTATTTAGTGGATAATTTCTTTTCAAAAATTGCTTAACTAGTACTTATTTTTAAAAAATTACCAAAATAAGAGCACATTTTTGCCAATTTTAAATAAATTTTTGAACATTTTAAACCGCTACAAATATTTTGAGTGTTATAAACTGCCAAAAATTGCACTCAAAGTTGTAAAATATTTATACTCTTTATAGAAAAAAGGAGTCAATTGTACTTTTTTATTCCCAGTCTTGAATGAATCATCCAATCTTTCTATCATGCATAGTATAGTTGCACTCTTTCATTTGTCAAAGAGAAAAATGTTTTAATTGGATACCTTTGTGTTAAAAAAAAAGCCCACTATTTCTATTCACCTGTAGAGCTTTCTTTCGAAATAGATGCACTAGGCTCATTCTCCTTAAGGGTCACTTTAAAAACAAGTTGGGCTGTTGGATTCCTTCCGTCCAATACAAACATGTTGGGGTTCAATCCAAAATAGTGTCCAAACACATAGATTCAATCAATGGGCTTTAGAATAATTCCAATGATGATCCATGTGGTTGCCACCATCTCATGAATGCATGATTCTTTTGTAGCTTGAAGAGCAATGTCATCCTTGATATCTTCAACTCCATTATCATTTGAATTACATTTTTGAATTCCACCAAGGGAAGCAGATCCTTTATAAGAACTTCTATTTTATACATCATAATTACACAACATTTTTTTATATAAATATGAGAGAGATGGAAAGAGAAAAAAGAGATTATATTTATATCTATAAAAATCACTGATTTGAATCCACCTGTCTTGCATGCATGTTTTTTGGGAGCCATTCTTTTTATTTATTTATTGAAGGCATTTAGGAGCCATTCTATGAATTATCTTTCACTCTTCTTACACTAGTTAACAATAATTAACATTAAAAGGTTAAATCATGTAGTTAACTGAAAAGACAAACTTTCCATTTTAAGTTTCCTCTTCTTTAAGTATAATTCCTTGTCTTTTTCACTTTTTCTGTCAAATCATGTTCTGAAGAAAATAGAATTCAAATTAAGATCTTTGAAAGCACTCATGCATGTTTCTAGTGGCTTTCGTTCACACACCGCCAACATTTTTGCTGTTCTCTTAAGTTCCATGTTGCACACGAGGTGGAATGAATGAATTCTATATTATTAAGATGTTAGAAATAGAGTTAGAATATTCTTTATAAAGCTTGAAATTTTTACTATTGTTCTTGTATGCTTTGTTGAGTAAAATAGAATCCACAGTTTTTACTTGTTTGGGTGAATTTTCCACACCTGCAAATGATATATCCGAATTAAGATTATAGTTTACGATTGATATTGAAGCGGTCAAATTCGGTGGCTGATATTTTCGTTGCCCCATAATTTTGGCATGTTTTTAATTATGATGAGACTCTCTGAACATAAAGATAGCGTGTATTAGCAACTACAATATAATGTTATTTATAATGAGCCTTTTATTTTGTGTCATTGGAGTTATATTTATTTGTTTGATTCTTAACCTAATTGAAATTGAAATAAATTTAAGATTATTTTGTTCAGTTTTTCCAATTAAGTTCGGATTGTAGAGAAATAGGAATACTGTCCTGAACCGCGTTTCACAATATATATTTTACTTTTATCCATTATTTTTAGTATGCTACGACGCTTTGTCACTAACAGTTTAATAATCAAGAAGTCATAATCTAATAATAATAAATGTGAAATTTCAATACTTACACTCTTTAATAACTTTTTTTATAAAATGTGAGATTGATAAATTTAATCGTTGAATTACTTTATGTTATTTTTATTATTATATATTTCAAATTTTATAAAATTTAAACATTTACAAAAATAGTATCCAATTTTTTATTATATTTTTAAAATATATCACTTGTTAAAATAAAGTAATACTGTGAATTATTATTAAGTGTCCAAATTTAATAATGGTGTTGGCGTCAATATATATATATATATATATATATATATATAAGAAATATGATATTATCTTTTCTATTATAATTATATAAGATGTTTTCTTTAAAAAAATAATAAAAATTCATTTATAAAGAATAGAATTGTCATTCTTAAAGAGAAACAATAATATTTCAACGCAATATGTTCATTCAAAATAAATAAACAAGAATAAAATGTATGAGTTAATAATAGTTTTAACAAATCTTAAAAAAATAAAAAAAATAACATAGTTAAAGAAAATTTAGTGAATTGATGGAGAAAGAAAACAATGGTTGAAGTAAAAACTGAATTAGAGAAAAAAAAATATTTATAGTAGATAAAAATATTGATAAAAAAAGGAATTATCTTAAAAGAAGTAACTTTATGAATTATATAATTTAGTCATTTATAATTAGAGTTGTTAAAATGAATTAAAATTCACTACTCTATGTCACTTGACTCATTGTATAGTATTATTTTTCTAAAGTCCTTTAATTAGTGATTTAATTTAATCTTAAGCTCTAATACAAAAAAATCATAAGGCTAGGATCTACGTTAGGAGTAAGTTAGCTTATAAAAGTAATTAATATTCATTATATTGTTTGTTTATAACATTTATTAAATTATTTTATTTAAATAAATTTTAAATTATATTTTAAATATAAAATGTTTTAAAAATAAAAAATATTTATTTAATATATCAAAAATTTATTATAAAAATATATCAAATATAGTTACATTGAAAAAATTATAAAATTAAATTAAATTTAGCTTTTGTATTTTTTAATATTTTTAATTAAATTTAATATGATATGTTAATAATTTATAATTTTAATTAAAAATTAATAACAAATATTTTTAATCATACAATAATTAAATGGTAAAATAATATTTTATAAAATAAGTTATTAAAATATTAATAATTAATTTAAATAAAAGTAAATGAACAACTGCTAATTTTTAATAATTATTTTAATAAATTTAATCAATTTTAGTATTTTTTTAATGATTTTTAATAATTATGGATTCATTATAGTTGAGATTTATAAATGGTATGGTTATTTTTAAATATAAATATGTAGAACATTAAATAATTATTTTTAATAAATTTTACATAGATATATAGATATAGATAAATTATTGGCAAAATTATTCTTTTCAAACCATGACTTTAGGATAAAATTTGCTTTCGTTTTCTAACGTTTTTTTGGTTCATTTTCATCTTCAAACTTTATTTTGTTTTTCTACGTTGATCCTTTCCGTTAACTCTATTACATGGCTTAACAAAGATATCTTAGGTTGTACTAAGATGACATTAACATAATTTATTTAATCCAATTTAAATTTTTTAATTTAAAAAATGATGAAGTGGCGCTATGTATAACTTTCCCTTCTCCTCCCCTCCCTTCTCCAGTAACTTCCCATTCCTTTCCCCCCAACCCTCTAGTCTTGTCTCCTCCTTTTCTGCCTCTTTCCCTCTCCTTCCTTCTTTTGCAGGTCTTCCATCTTTTCTCCTAACTCACCAAGTTTATCTCTCCTTTTAAAAAAATCCTCTTTCTTTTCCTCGCAGCTTCCCCTCTCCCTCCCTTCCCTTTTCTCCTTTTACAATTCTATCACCCTTTTTCCTCCTAATCCATTAGCTTTATCTCCCTATCTGCCCCTCTTTTCCCTTTCTGGAAGCCCCCTCCCTTTCCATAACCTTGTGTTCCCTCCTCTAGCCTCCCTTCTCTCCCTCTTGTTCTCTTTCAACCCTCCCAAACCCTCCTCCTCTTTCTCTTAATTAAAATTTATTTTTGTTGCAGAAAAACTTTAGAAAGTACTTGGTAAAGGATTAACTTAGTTATCTATTCTGCGTGGTAATGATTAAAAGAAATAAATATGACATTCTTGTAGTCACCTAAATTTCTGGACTTCTAAATTTAAATTTCAACTTGTAGGAATACTTTTTATACTCTCGCTCACTAAAGACTATAAATTTTGCTGTTCTGGAATTTTTCAAGGATACCTACGTTTCTAATTGACATAGATATACTTCAAGGTTTTGGTAGGTTAGAGATGGAGATGGGGATTGTGAAAAAAGGAGAGAGAAAGTTGCAGAAAGGAGAAAGAGAGGCTGCGAGAAAGGAAGATAAAGCTTATAGGTTAGGGAAAAAGAGATGATAGAGTTATAGGAGGAGGAAGGGGGAAGAAGGGAGCTGTAGGGAGAAGGAGAGAGGAAGTTGCAGGAAAGAAAAAGAAAGGCTGTGGAAGGGGAATGGAATTGTCAAAAAGGGATGGCAAGTTGCTAGAGGAGGAAGGGAAAGTTACACTCAACAATACTTCACTATTTTTTAATTATTTTTTAAATTAAAAAATTCAAGTTAGATTTAATAAACGACGTAAATGTTAACTTAGCGCCACCTAAAATATTTCTGTTAGGTCATGTAACAAAGTTAACAGAAAAGATCAATGTAGAAAAAAAAAAGTTTAAGGATAAAAATAAACTAAAAAAAAGTTAGATGACAAAAATGAATTTTATTTTAAAATTAAGGAATGAAAAGAGTAATTTTGCCTATATTATTTGTTAGCAAAATTTGTACAAATCTAAAAAACTATTATAAGATTGAAATTCAATAATTAGTAAATATTTACACAATTCAACAAATTAAAGTCTGAATTAAAAATTAAATTATTAGTTTATTTATTAATTTATATATAATATATGTGTATATATTTTAATTTATTGTATAGGTAATATTTTTTATATGTTACATTAATGTTATAGTGTAGTTAATTTTGTGTATTTATTGGTTTAAAATAATAAATTAATAAAATTAAAATTAAGTACTTTTTAATCATTCTATTTTTATTTTAATTTAGTAGTTATTATTATATTGAATTTAAAATTTCATATTAAGTTCTATCACAAATTTCTTTTTTAGATAGAAATTTAGAAACAATAGTTATTTTAATTTAAAAATAAATTCTATTAAATTAAGATGAATCAAAAGTTAAATTTACACACATTTATGAATTTTTATTGCATTTACAAGTTACTTTTCTATATCTATTAATTTTGTAATATAGAATATTTTTTTTTAACATATTAACTTTCATTCAACTAAATCAACAAATTTGACCCATTATTACTTTTTGTTGTCAACTTTATGTGTTTATTATGATTTTATTTTTTGAACATAAGATGTCTTTTCACAAACAAAATATAATCTCACAAAAAAAAACACTAAAATTCTACTTTAACTTATACTCTTTTTATTATTAGCCATAACAGAATTATCACAGTATAACTTTAACAATATAAAAATAGAATTCAAAAATTTAAGTTTAGATATAAAACTCTTCAATGATACACTATATAAGGTAACCTCAAAATAAGAAATGAACTCAAGCTCTATAATGAAAGTGGCAATCAAAGTTTACTTCGTACTATTCTAAGATATAGTTCCACAAGTTAGCATAAAAATGTAATTTTATATAGGTTTCCTGGTATCAATGTACCTAACGAAGTTCGAATCAGAATAGTCTATCACTTCCAAATTATTAGTCTGTCTGTACATAAACATTTAATCATATGTTCCTTGAAAATCTCTCATTACCTTATTTGTAGCTTTCCAGCAATAAACACCTATATTAATATGATTTCTTCTCAAAACTTTAACTACAAATGCAATGTCAAGTTTAATGTAAACTTAAGCATACGGAAGACTTCCAACAACTAAGCATATGGAGTATTTTTTTTTTTCTGTGTTTCCACTTAAAGTGATTTTTCGAGCACTAACTCAATTCAAGCCTATCAACTTTCACAATGAAAGTTATACTTGGTGAATAATATTTCATATTAAACATCTCTAAAACATTTTTGATATAGATCTCTTAAGAAAAACTCCAAATACTTCGAGATATTTTTCTATAAAACTTAATGCCTATGACATAAGATGCCTCACTCATATTCTTCATATCAAACTTTGAGAGAAACTGTTTCACCTCATATAGAATACATTTATTATTAGTCACAAGTAAAATATATCCACATATAAAATAAGAACACAAATTTTATCTCCTATAACATTCAGGTATATACATTAATTCATGATGTTTTCTTCAAAATCAAATGAAGAAATAACTTTATGAATTTTAAATAACATTGTTAGGAAGTTTGTTTTCATCTATATATGGATTTATTAAGCTTACAGATTAAATACTCACTGTCATTAGAGAAGAATCCTTCAAGTTGTTTTATGTAAACTTCTTCTAGATCACCAATGATGAATGTTATTTTCACATCTATTTGATGCAACGTAAGGTCAAAATGAGCTACTAATATTATAATTACTCAAAGAGAATTCTTTTAGACATGAGAGAAAAAGTCATTGTAATGGATTTCTTTTATTTGACTGAACCCTTTAATAACAAGTCTTGTCTTATATCTCTTAATGTTGCCTTGTGCATATTTCTTTGTTTTAAAGACTCATTTATATCCAATAGCTTTTACACCATTAGGCAACTCAATGAGACTTCAAACTCTTTTAGACGCCATGGAATTCATCTTATCTTTCATGACATTGTAACGTAAATTTAATTTCTTTGAACTCATAACTTATGAAAACGTTTTGAAATCATTTTCAGCTCCAATGTTATAGTCTAATTCTTGTAGATACACTACATAATCACTAGGAATTGTTGCCTCATTATTATGATGAGAATCTTGTTATTCAACTAATTGCTCTATAGGTTGCTAATATTTACTTGTTGCTCATCGTCAACAACTCGATTTATATTATCATCTTCAACAACTTGGGAAATTTGAATAACTAATTGTCTAACACGTTCTTAAACTAGAGAGGCATGAATGCCTATAGTTTTTTATTTGATTTAGAAGGTTGAGCTTCATAGTGATCTTTTTAAAAAATAACAATGTGTTATGATTGTAGAATTAGAATCAATTGACCATGTGTTATAATTAATACTAACTATATTAGATTTAGTAACAAACAAAAACAATTGAAGTACCTTTTTGATCAAGTCAATTTTTAAATTTTAGGCAATCATTCTTCATGTGTCATTTTTTTTTATAAAATAAACGTTTTGACTCCATTTTTATATATGACTGAGTATGACTCTTTTTATTGTGATTAACATAATTCTTCTTATTTTTTCCAAAAGTAGTCAAGTTCACATTCTCTCCTTATTTCATTTGTAACATTTCCTCTTCTTGAACATATATGGTCAATAATTGTTTAATAGACCATTTATCTTTATGTGTGTTAATAAGTGATCTTAAAAGAGACATATTAATGAGACAATGTGTACAAAATATAGTGTACCACAAAAGAATTAGACATGATAACCTTCGAAGTTTTTAGTTGAGCCACTATATTTTTTTTGTGCATGATGTGATCAGACACTCTTCTAATCCCTTGTGAGTTTCATAATGTAAATCACATTATAAGAGTATTGATAATGAATTTAGCAAATGTAGTAAATTGCTCATCAGTAGCTTTCCTTAAACTCTTGACATTATCATGTTGACATATAAAACCTTATATACTGACAAAAATATTAGTTTCTGTAAAAGTTTTCAAGCCATGACTATAGAGATGTAGATTCAGGAAAAAAGATACAAATAATTTTGTTGTGTAATTGATGTATTTTTTAGGATCATTCATAATTAATTTTTTTTTCTTGTATTTTTAGGAAAAAGAGAAAGATAAGCTCTAAGAACTTTATATATAGTCACTTGACTTGACTTTCATTACTATTTTATGTGGTTAGAATATAATTAGTGAAATTGTCAACCCTTCAATTTTAGTTGATACTAATTCTTGTTACTTTAATAGAACTAAATCTAGTTAAATACTCTATTTCAATGAAAAAAATCTTTTTAAAAACTTTTGACCTTATTATATGTTTAAATAATTTTAAGTTCAACTTTGTAATTTATATGCTTCCAAATTTTGTTTATAAAAGTTCACCTAACATTGATTAATATTTAAGATTAAAATGGATGTAATTAGCTTTTCAAATATTATTTATTGTTTAACATCATCTAAGTATTATTCAGTGTTACTCTTAAATTTTATTTTTAATACCAAGTTAGGGACTTTTAGGTTCCAAAGAATAAAAATATTTATTATACTCACTTTATTTTTTATATTTTGTTGTTTTAAAATGTAATTTTGCTTCAAAAGTTTTGTTATTTAAAATTTTTAATTAATTTTATTTTTTACGTATACGTTTATGGATGAATTTTAATTAAACTAATCACCTCATATATGTATTTACTTTTCTTTCTCTCTTTTAACTTTAAATGGAGTATTTTATCAAAATTTTCTTACTTCTGTATAATTATATTATTATTTATTTACATGCAACAAATTTAAACAACAAAACATGAAAAATTAAGAGAGTAGTAAAAAAGACTAAACTTATTAAAAAAACGTTATGTTATTTGGTTGGATAAAAATAGTAAAAAAAAGAAATTTTGAGAAAGTAAAAGAGTAACGTACAAAAAAAATGTATAACTTTTGTTATCATAAATTAAAATTTTCATTTAATTTAAAATTTTGAAAAAATTAATTTATTAATTTTAAAATTATTTTAATATTATAAAAATGCATTTTATTTTTTAAGAACTTGAAAAACAATGAAGTAAAACACGGCAATCCTTCTTCGTTCATCTCACTTTCACGCCTCTTTGTAGTGACAAATTTAGTAGAATAAATCATTAAATGTTCCTCTCTCCTCACTTTTTTCAACAGAGTAAGAAAAAAGTTATTTATTTCTCACCGCCCTTTAATTAAGTCTCTCTTCTTTTCCTGTACAAAACATTACAATTTACAAAAGCTTACGGTGAGAACTGAGAAGAGATGTAAATAAATAAAATAAAGAGTCAATAGGCCGTCAACGAGGGACCCACAGTCCCAGCCAACCATCCTAATCCATGATGCGACTGAACGACTAACCGCTAATCTTTAACGGAATGCAGTACACGTGTTAATTCCATGCTTCTTTACTTTATGGCTTTTTATGCAGAAAAAGGAAAAAAGAAACAAAATCAAAAGAAAACATTATATAATAAATTAATAATAACCATACAAAACAAAGCCGCTTACGACACCCCCCCTCCTAAAGTCCTAACTCCTAACCCACTTTCCTTTTCAATTTTTGTTGCTTTCTTCCACGCCAACCATGTGGATACCTTCTATTCAAACCATCATTTTTCTCTCTACTTTTTCTATTTATGTTTAATTTTTAATGCAAACTATCCTTTATTTTATTTCAATTCAAAATAAATATCAGCCGAAAAACAAAATCTCCTGCCATTCGCCCATATTCCAGGGATATCTTCTGCAGTTGTATTTTACGCACTTTGCAATTATCATGACATTTTTATTTTACTTATTCTCCATTTTTATGCTACCTCTCATCTCACCTACTCCAAGTATAAGAAAATAAACAAAAGACTCGGTTCCTTTTCTCTAGAAGCCTAGAAGCACTACTTTTTTCAGAACTATGTTTTCTTGTCCTGCTAATCTTCTAATTTTAAAACCAAGTAAACTCGTACCACATTTATAATGGCAATAATATCATCAATAGCAGAAGGGCCCAAAAGAGATAATATCATCACTCCCCACATTCACAGTTCAGTAAGATAAAATTAAAAAGAAACGAAAAGAAAACCCGGGGTATTGAGTAGGAGTGCGTTATTTTGCAAAGCCCAAAAAGCAAACCAAACTCAAACTCTTATCATTTGTACCACAAACTTTACAAAGCTTCTCCGTTACGAAGATATTTACAAAGTTGAGCTCTCTGTGTCTCTCTTGGAGGACGCACGTTGTCTTTAACCAAATTCACTGTTTGAAACGTGGGGTTGTTACACTCACGCGCACGGTGGTGTGGGGCACCAAATGATAAATAATTGCTCTCGTTCATGCCACCACTTCTGACGACCGACCAGCGCCGTTGCCGGATCTTGGTTGCCGCAGAAGCTCAATTAGTTTCTCCGCCTGCACACATCAAAACCAAAATGAATAACCCAAATTCAACAGCAAAAAATATTTCATAAATTTTAATTATTGTTTGTCCAAACATGGGGACACTAAAAGTTAAAATATTGCCAAACCCAACCAATAAGATTGGCATATTGACGAAATGAGAACACATTCACTAAATCAAATTTAATTATAGACTAAGCAAATGTTGCGGTGGGTCAGTGGAGGTGGAGCGTGCAAGGAGCTGACGTGGCACTACACCCACGAGATCTTCCAATTCCATAGTCCGAAGCGAAGAGCACCGTGCCACGTCAGCGAGCGCCGAGAGTAGTGGAAGTGAATGGAATGGCATACGGGCTTGTTTGAATCCAAATTTAAATAATCATAAATTGACGTTTATTTTTACAATACTAGTTATAATTTTGAGGTTAAATCACGTTTATAGTTTTTTTTTTTTTTTTTAAGATTTCCAAACACGTAGTATTACCTTTTGCTTGGCGCGATTGGTGCCGGATTGAGACAAAGCGACCAAAGGAGGAATCGCACCTTCGCGAGCCACCATAGTGCGATACGTCACGTTTTCCTCGCATATCTGTAACAGAATAACCACCGCGATTTCCTTTTGTCTCTGCGTTCCAACCTCCACGATCTCCACCAGCACCGGAACCCCTCCTTCATCCACCAGAGCCGCACGCGCCTCCGGCACAGTCACCAACACGCTCACCACGTACGCAGACTTGTCCACCATGTTCGAGTCGAAATCCGCCATTAACTCCACCAGCACCTTCATGATCCCCGCCTTCACCGCTCTCATCTTGTTCTCCTTCACCGTACACAACGAATACAGAGCCGTCGACGCGTCCTTCTTCCCGCGGATGCCGCCGCTTTCTAGAAGGTTCACCAGCAACGGAATTGCGCCGTACCTGCCGATCGCCGCCTTGTTCTCCTCCACCTGCGAGAGGCGGAGCAACGAGCACGCCGCGTTTTCCTTCGCCGTCGAAGTTCCGGTGTTGAGCGCCCGAACCAGAGGCTTAATCGCGCCGGAAGAGGCTATCAGCTCTTTGTTCTCGTCGCATAAGGAGAGATTCAAAATCGCGGTGACGCCATATTCCTGAAGCTGAAGGTCTTGCGATGAAATGAGTGAGATTAGGGGTTTAATTGCCCCGGCCTTGGCGATTTTGATGCGATTTTCTGGCTTGTTCTTGGCGAGTAATCGAATTTCCATAGCGGCTTGTTTCTGATCGTCGACGGAGGAGGAGTGGAGATCGGCGACGAGTTGACGGATGAAATCGTCGGAATTTTCAGAAGCGCAAGCGATGAGGAGTCGTCGTGTTTGTGAAGAAGCGGTGGCGAATTCGCCAGATCTGTCACTGTTGCAGTCGCTGAAAGCGGAAGAAGAGGAATCATCGTTGATGCTGAGTTCGCTCAAACTGCGTCCCATGTACGTGTAACTCTCCGTTCCCATCAGGGTTTAGGTTCCGACGCGGAGGTTCGGGTTCGGGTTCGGGTTTGGGTTCGGGTTTGGGTTCGGGTTCGGGTTCGGGCGGGTTCTGTAGAGGAGCCGAAGGGAAGGGGAGGCTGCTAGGGAGTTGCGAAAAGCGAAATATATGGGAGAAGGGAAGAGTGGGATAACATTTTTACATGTGTATCTGAACCTTGGGCTCTGGGGATGACACGTCTTATTAATATTGATTTTACCAAATTCCAATCCCGCAAGCACGTGCGAGGACTGTGTCTTTAAACGCGTGCGTACGAACATCGTTATTCCGTGAAGAGTGTTGCTTTTCATATTGATACAAATAAAATAAATTATATATTATGCTCTGCATACTTTTCTTTGTCAAGTTTAAATTTAATTCATTTATTTATCATGATAAATTTTAGATCACTTAATCCTACGGTGTGAAATTTTTTATTCAGTGCATTAAAATTATATACTTCAATTCAGTGGGGAAACAAAATAAATGGAGATGGCCGAGTAGTCAGTTGTCCAATAAAATAAAATTTATTGGTATGGTAGGAAAAGATAAAGCCAATAAAATGATTATTGTCGCAGATTAAATGCGAAAAATGAGAATTGAAAATGAAAGATGGAAAGGGAAAAGAGAAAAAAGTGTTATGTCAGCAAACATCCGTTTTTTCTTTTTAAATATTAAAGGGAGCTTCGTATTAATAGAGTTTAATTAATTGATATTGAACAATCTCAATAAATATGTCCACCATATAATTATTGTTGGTGAAGTCCTTTCGTTAGTAGCTCATACATTGTTATCAATAAATAGGAAACTTAATAATATACTCTAATAGTATAGTGTTTTTTAAATATATATTTTTTAATATCAGATTTAATTTATTAAAAATGTATAAAAATATAATAAAACCCATTTAATTATACAGTTTCTTGATCCATTATCTTCAGACAATAACTAAAGAATCAATAAATAAAACATGTTATCATAAATTATAATGAAAATTATTATTATTACTAAATACTAATATAAAACTTATTATCGTAATGATATTGATAAATAATAATAAGAAGAAATTGTAGTTAATACTAAATGATGGATTAAAAGGGAATGTCATTAACATTTTTTAATTAGTAAAAAAAATTCATGTACAGCTAAATCTATCAAAATGGATTGTAATTTGTAAATCAATATAGTTGGTGGGTTTTGAAGAAGTTAGACTATAAAAAAGTTGATCCATAAAGTTTTTTATTTATTTTTTCAACTCACCCTATTTATCAATATTATAAATCAACTGTCATGAACCGTCATGCGTCCGATCGTTTCATATTTATTTGTTTATTTTATTATTTTTCATTAATTTAAGATTTCAGATGGTTAACTTAATAATTCTAAAAACAAAGATATTTATATAAATTAAACTAGTCTATTTTGGTTATTTTTTGCTAATGTCTATTTTGATATTTTATTTTTTTAATATCTATTTCAATATTACTGTATTTGTTTTTATATATCTTTTTAGAATTTTTAAATTTAACGCGTCAATTCATTGAGTCAGTTCAATATTCTAATATTTTTCCCGCTCACTTCAAAAGTAAGTTGAATTATTTGACTACTTTATGTGCAAATTACACTTTACTCCTTAGTTCAAATTTTAAATACTTAATTTACTATAAAGATCTATAAATTGCTTGATAAATTTACTTAATTTAAAAATTTGAATATAAACTTATTTAAGATTAGAAAGAAGGTAATATTTTAAAATAGATATTTTTTTTCTAAAATATTTTAGACTATTTAGACTTGTAATATTTTTATTAATTTAAGTTTAGTCGTGACTTGTATTTTATTTATTTTTTAATGTCATAAAGTTGTTTTTTTTTATTTTGGTATGACTTTTTTTTATATAATTTTTTAGTCTTTTTTAATCTATTTCTAATATTATATTAATATTTTAAATATAAAATTTAAGATTAGGAAGATAACAGTAACTTTTAATTTGAGAGATTTTTTTAATCTAAAATACTTTAAACGATTTAAACTCATAATAATCTTATGTACATTTTAATTGATTGTCAATTCACTGATAAGGAATTTTTATACTTTAACAATTACACAATATTTCTAAATAAACAATTTCAAAAAAAACTTTTTTTTTATTTTTCAAAAAACGTGTTACCTACGTTTAAATTCTTTTATTTTGAGACAATTTTTTTATTTCTATTCATCGGGCTAAAAATATCCTAGACAAACACAACGATCATAATTTTAACTCGAGAGTCCAAACACCTAGGCATTAAGATAAAGAAAAGTGATTTGCACATTGGTTAACTTCCCTGTACAGGTAACTAACTTTAATAAACTAAATGTGCTTAATTAAGTTTCTAATTCTATTTTTTTTGTAACTTCTTTAATTATTATTTTTATTAATCGTTTCCATTAGATGGCTATGGGTGTTTACCCATACCATAAGATTTTTGTCATGGCCTTCAATAAAAAGAGAAGAAAAAGAGCATAATTGAAGTCATTGTGTGTTTATATTTAATTTTTTTTAATATATAAGTTATAAAGGATTAATAGAAACACAAAGAGAGAGAGGTGATCGAGGAATGGACATATAAATTATAATTAAGGTTATGTTTATCTTTTTTCACTTTCACTTACGTAATATAAAAGAGAAATAAAAAGAGGATAATTTTTTTAAATGTAAATAAAATAACAAAAAATTAAATATAAAAAGGAAATTAAATAAACATAAGTTCTGTTTATAATTAATGTTAAACTAGTAAAAATAACTAAATTTTTTCATTCACTGTATTTATGTAATCTATTTAGTGTTTTAAATTAACTTTTTTAAAATTAAATTTATTATATTTATCAAAATTTATATTATGCATGGAGATATTTCATGTCTTAATTTATCAGACTTCTATTCTATATCAGTTCATAATTTTTTTTTATAAATTTGTTTTATGACTAATATTTTTTTTATTAATCTTACTTCTTATAATTAAGATTAAATATTTCAAGTAACATTTTTAAAATATAATTATTATATTAAATATAATAAATATTTTTAAGTTCATAATAATTATTATATTTATATATATTTTAAATTTTTTTAAAAATATTATAATATAATATTTTTAATATTGTTAATATTTAAATTTACAGATTTTAGTTTAAATTATCATCATCAATTTAATTTATTAAAAAATTAAAGAATAATAAATATTTTACAAATTTTTTTATAAAATATAATATAATTAAAAAAATAACTAAAATATTTTTAAAACATATTAATTTAAAAGAATGGTGCATTACAATAAATGAATTTTATTCTAAAAATAAATTTATAAATATATAAAAAATCATTTTTACACTAAAAATTAAAATTAAAATTGAATTTAAAATTAATTTAATATAGAATTAAATTTAAAATTAACTTAACGTAAAATATTTGATTTAAATCTGAATCAAACAAAATAAAAATTAATCTTAAATTAAATTAAATTTCTAAAACTAATTTTAAATAGATGTTAAAAAATACACATATTAATTTAAAAGTTAATTTCTATAATTGGTTTATGTGGTAGATTAATGATACAAAGTAGAATATATACAAATGTAATTAATTTAATATAATATAATTATAAAAATATATTATTAACTGATTAAAATGTATGCAATTATAATAGTATAAAAATATTTATAATATATTTTACTATATTTAAATTTGATTTTAAATCAAATCAAATCAAAATTTTAAATTTTAATTTTAAAAAAATAAATTATTTTAAAATTTAATCTATACAATTGAATTTAAATTGATTTTATAGAAATCTAAATCATATCCACCCTATGATAAAATAAATATAAGAAAGTTCAAAATTCTTATATTTGTTACTAAATTAATAAAGTTTGCCATTTAATTTTAATATCATTTGTTTAGTTTGATGGTCAACTAAACGTACGAGGAAATGTATGTTTTTAGAATAAGAATATTAACCTCACGCAAACTTTAGAAGGTAAGCCTTTTCTTATGTCTAGGATATTCAACGACCGGCTTAGTTTAATTGGTTTTCAAGACTAATAAAATGTATGCCTCATTTTAAATAAAAACTGTGGGACATAAACACACAGGCTAACAAGAAATTATCAACATGATATTTATATTTAGACAAAATTTAAATGTAATGTTATAGGCATTGTTGGTATTAAGTTGAAGTTTTATTTCAATACTATGTATTGAAATAAAAAATTATTCTTAATTAAAAAATATAAAAATATATAATATTGTATTTAATTTTATTTTATTTTTGTATTCTAATTTATTCGCATACTATATATCCCACCTGCAAAAAGATACATTAATTCGATAGTTAAAGTGAAAAGGAAAACAATTTTCAAATATCAATCAAGAAGTATTTGTACCCAAAATACTTCCAACAAACTTGAAATGATTGCTATAATATGCTTATGACGTTTAGTTCTCTAGACATTATGTGATCTTTGAGCAATGCCGCTTAATTACCATTCCTATTTTCTTTAAGGTTTCTCTTTTTCCTAATACACTTGGTCGTAAAGGTCACTTGTTGATAGGAACATTCATTAAAGGAGAGATTGTTGTGCAATAGCCTTTTCGAGATTTGTCTTTTTGTGTCTTCTCTTGATCCTGGTGATATTAAAAATTTAATCTTAATTATTTATATATATATATATATATATATATATATATATTGTAATGTTTATATTTTTTTTCTTGAAAAGTTAAGAATGTTTTTTTCAACACTAACAGAGTGTTTGGTTCAGAAGAGAGGAGTGTAAAAAAATTATTGAAGGGAAGAAAGGAAAAATAATCATCTTCTTATTTAAATAATTAATTAATTTTACGGTGAGATATTTTAATATTTTTAATTAAAAAAATTTAAACACACATTTTTAACATGCACATTGCTCTCCTTTGTCCCTCTCCCCTTCCCTCAAAATATTTGAACAAAATATAAACAGAATAAAAAAAAATTTCTATCCTCCAATTTCTCCTAACCAAATAATAATTAAGCGTGTATTTATTTTAGATATTGGTAAAGTTGATTATAAAATGTTAAAGAAATTAAATATTTATTAAATTACTTTTATTTATAAATTTTATGAAATTATGTGTTACAATTTATACAATTGATTTTATTTATAAACCATGTAGTCACTTAGTTTTGCTTTTATAACTTTTTAATCAGTACTAGAATCGGTGCCCACAACTAATAACTTGTTAGGATACCGCTACAATTTGATTTTCAGTGGTTAAAATGAAGTTGAAATATAAATTGTAGTGCTTATTTGTTTTTCAATTTTGCGGGTATTAAATTTTGTAACTAAAGTATAATTTAATATTTAAAATTTAATTAAAGTTTGTAAGCTTAACTTTGAATAATCCTGATTTGAAAAATTAATTTTGTTAAAATTAAGTTGGTGAAATAAATGTGTATGTTAGAATTTTGTTTCTCAAAAGCAGGTTTTTAACTAATGATCTAAAAATGTTATCCAAACACAAAAAATACATTTTTCTTGTTTTTAATCAGACTTATTATTTTTAGAAATAAACTGTGCTATAAGAAATAATATAATTCAAACATAATATTTCTATAAACTTCATTTATTTCTATCTGTCTCAAAACAGTTCTTACCAAAATAACTAATTTTGATTTTATATATATAAAAAAGTTAACCATGTTTTCTTAACCTTTCTTCAAACATTATAATCTAAGCCTCCTTGGCTCATTACCAACCATAAATCATCAACCCCTTTCCTTTCTGAACAGCATTAACAAACTTGGAAAAACTGAAACAATTTGCATCTAATATGGTTATAGATAGTATTCGAAAAAATATAACGACGTGCTCTCGTAGCTCAGTTGGTTAGAGCACCCGTTTAGTAAGCGGGAGGTCTTGAGTTCGACTCTCAACGAGAGCAATAGCTGCATAAATTTTTATGTTTTAGGGTTCATGTTTGGTCGATGGAGAAGGGTTTACATAAACCCTTAGCGTCGTTGGCGTTTTTGTGCAGAAGCGCAAAATGTCAGGCAAAGGACCTGGTCTCTTCTCTGATATCGCCAAGAGAACCAGAGGTAACTGTTAACTCATTCTCTCTCTTTTTGCTTCTTACTCTTTCGAATCTAATTTTCGATTCCGTTACTGCAGAGATCCTCACCAAAGATTACAACTCCGATCAAAGATTCACCATCTCCTCCTCCTCCAACTCTTGTCTCGTGCGTTCTCTTTCTCTCTCACCTTTATTATTATCCGCTCCATGCTTATTTCGTGCCGATTTTAATTCTCTATAATTCTAATTTCGCGATTCGCAATTTGCAACTTCAAAGAAGAGATGCCAGTGTTAATTTGACAATTTTTTTTTTTTTTTTTCATTTTTCTCATACTGTAAGTTGAAATTTATTATTTATTAAGTAGTGATTGTGAGTTGTTACCTATTACAATTTCAGGAATTGAACTCAACATTGTTGAAGAGTAGAGGACTTTCCTGTGGAGATGTGTGCGCGGAATTTAAGTATAAGAACAAGACGGTTAATGTCAAAGTTGATACTGAATCAAATGTAATATTACATTTCATAAATTTTGATGTATAATATTTTCTTATTTGCTTAGCCTGGCAGTAACTAATTTCTGCTATTCAGGTTTTGACAACATTCACTATATCTGATATTGTGCCTTCCACGAAAGCCATTATACGTCTACCTGATTTCGACCCTGGCAAGGTGTGGAGATTGTTTGGGGATATAAGATTGACTGGTCGTTTTATACTTATAATAGTTATTGTTATTATATATGTTTTGATGTAGATTGAGGTGCAGTATCTTCATGATCATGTGGCGTTTACTGCTGCTGTTGGTTTAAACCGTTCGCCTGCTATTGATTTTTCTGCCACCATGGGTACTCCCAGTTTTGCCTTTGGAGCAGAAACCAGCTTCTCCGCGAGTATTGGCAAGTTTACGAAATACAATGCTGGCTTGTGCTTGAAAATGCCAAATTCCAATGCTTCTGTAATTTTGTAAGTATTTGAGGTATTTTAACTATCATATGTTAAATTAGTGCGTGGAATGTATCTTTGCCAAACCGAGTTTCATAGATATATTGATTGTTTTGGAATGAAACTGGGATGTTCTTTCCATAACAATTTTAGATTTTTTGCCTGAAGGTGTTTTGAGATATTGCTGCTCTGAAATAGTGAATGAATAACTACTACTTGTATTGGTTGTGCTGAGACACGCAACCCACAATTTGAGGGCATAAATTAATGTGCAACCAACGTAAATGTTGGCAAATTAGTGTTTTGTTATTTAATTGTCTAATTTTCATTTTTGCAGAGCTGACAAGGGAGACTCCATGAAGGTGTCATATTTGCACCAGCCAGACCGTTTGAATGGGGGAGCTGTTGTGGGAGAGATTAGCAGAAGGTTCTCTACTAATGAAAACACACTCACAGTTGGATGTTCATATGTAGTTGATCCTCAGACTGTTGTAAAGGCAAAGCTGAACAACCATGGCAATCTCGGGGCCTTGTTGCAACATGAGCTTATGCATAAGTCAATTTTTACTATGTCTGGTGCCTTTGAAACAAGGGATTTGGATAGGAGTCCCAAGTTTGGTTTCTCACTGTTGCTCAAGCCTTAACGAATTCATAAGTAGGGATAATATATCGTTATATTGTCACATGTTCCTTCAATTAAGTTGAATGAAAGGAAGAAAGTTTAGGAAATTGATATAGATTGTTGATATATTTTTTTGTTTTTCTAATTATCTTCAAATGATTGATTGAATGTCTTGAGATTAGAAAGGCATTGTTGCCCGGGAAAGAATTTATGTTATTGATAGCATCTTATTGAAACTGAGTTGGTTGAAAAAAATTAAGCAGTTGTTTATTTTGAACTTCTGATTATTGTCTGAAGTTTATGAATTTTGTCTTCAGCATATTGGCAATTCCGGATGTTACATAATTCATACACACTTCTTGACCGTATATTTCTGGTGGGTATTCCTTCTTAGCTATGACTGCTGAAATTCCAGGAACAGAGAATGTTTAAATTCTCTTTGAAGAGAATTTTAGTAGCCAGTAATTTGAATTTACTACAAATCTCACATGCGAGCTGCATCTCCGTCTCACATCGACATAAAGCTCAGACATCCTTTGACCCTGAATACCTGATCCTCTGGACTGTTGGTGGGAAATCTTCTCTGTTGTAGTCCAGGTACCATTATAAACACTTAGCAATATCCTTCAAGCGGTTTGTGCTGATTTATGTCGTGTGAACATATTGCCCATCTTAAATTGCCACGACATTGGACTACTGATAATGCCTTGTCACCTGCATCAAAATGTATGAGTTATTTTGTATGCGAAATCATACTACTGGTATCTAGGCAAATAAATGAAAGATTCTTGGCACATAAACTAAGTTCTGGTTATGATATTGTAACTGAGCATGCAAGTTATATTATACTGGCTTTCCTATGGGGGTATTTATGACTAGACTCATCCTACTGACTCAGCCTGACTCCAGGTTAATTTTGACGGATTCAGATTTAAAAAATTAGACCTATTTTACTTTGAGAATTAGTTTAAGTTATAATTTGAGCTATCTTACCTCGATCCAATTTCTTTTATTGTTTTAAAATTTTAACTTTTTAAAGCACTTATGTATTAATAATAAGATTTAGTAGATAATATAATATTTATATTAATGTTTTGAATTATATACTGTAAAATATTTCTTTTAGTTCTATATTTCATCAATAATTTTATTTAGTTATACATAATATTAAGATTTATATATTCTATTAACAAATTAGATTGATTCTGTCTTGTATGTTATCGGGTCATGATTATATATATATTTTTCATATTTAGACTGGGTTGGAGTGCAATAAGAGATGACCCTATCTATATTTTGGATCGAGCAGGAAGAAGCCTTACTTTCCTCAGTGCGTCCTATAAGTTTTTGAAGAGATGATCAGTCGTAGTCTTTCATAGGAATCTTGTAAGTCCTCTACGTGTAAAAGAAGTCTAGAATTATGTTGAAAAGTCACCGTGCCCTCTAGTGTGAAAATGTGCTAATTCTGACGTATTAAAGCGATTTTTACTTGACAAAACGTGTAACGCCAACATATTTTAAACAAACAAAAAACAAAGAATATTTTGACATGACTTAGCCCAACCCTTGAACTGCTCCGCAATGTCCAAAACATTAAATCAACTTTAAATTTGTTAAGCCTTTCTTTTTAACCTATAATTAAATGTTTGTTTTAGATAAATGCTAATTTATTTTAAATAGTAATCTTAAACATTTTAATATAGGATGTTACTAACATATACACACTTTTTCTTTAAATAATGTTAATAAATTATAATTTAATTTTTTTTTAAAATATACTTGAAGGTGAAGGTTCATTTTGCTAACATAATCTTTTTAAAATTTAGGTTGACTTATATTAGTAAATTTATAAACATAAATTAATTTAAATATTTAATATAAGTTAATCTAATATATTATTTGAAAATAATTTTTTATTTTCTAATTGTATGAAAAATATATATAACGGGCCAGTCCAACTGACTTGTAATCCAAATAAATAATAGTTTTATATATATATATATATATATATGTTATGGCTAGTTTACATTTGACCCGGTCGATAACAACTAGGACATCGACCCAAAAAAACGCCGAGCTAGGACAGGTGGGCGAGGCCACTTGGTTGACATCGGTAACTTAGAGTCGTGAAAACTAATGTAAACCCATGATTGGAGAAATTTAAGATAAGCACAAAAAACAATAAAAAATAATAATAATAAAGAAAGCTGGTGGATAGCTTTTAATCCATTTGGAAATTTCAGATGGTCTAGAAGTATTTTCTACTTAGATGAGATAAATTTCAACAACAAAGAATATGACGTTGTTGATTGGCTTTAGTTGTTGTATTTTTCTATATTCTACAAAGAAAATAATACCAAAATATTCTGTCAACAAGTCATTCTATTAACGTTATTGCGATGTTCTAGATTGTAACTCCATCTCTGCAGGCATTGCAAGCCATGTCTCTGTCGGTATCAATAAAGACGATTTCAATTAACTTCAAGGCCGGATTCTTTTCTATTTTTCAACACAGTTGAGTTGCAACTTGCATTGCAGAAGTTTTGACCGATGATTACCTCCACAATAAGTTATTAATGCAGCAAGAGAAGATTAATGTCTATAATTAATTCTATCCTACGTGCAACCATGTTCGCGCAACTTATACACGCAAAATAAAAAAATAAAATTGATGGGGGTATGATTTTCACAAATTTTGGTGGAGTTGTTAATCCAAATTATGGTAAGTACAGTAGTTGTTAATCAAAATTGATGATGTAGCATTTTCAATTAAGTTGGCATTATGATATGGGTTCAAATAGCTTGAGCTACCTTGCCTAATCAGTACACCAGAATAAAGTCAGAAAATTACTGTAAATTCTTATTTTAACAAAACTTGTGTTTCTATTTGTAACTACAATAGTACAGGTTACAAAATAATCGGAAATACCTTAGGACAAATTCGATTTCAAAATTTATGACCAACAGAAATTAGATATACAAAACAGCCAGAACTGATCAATTAACTCCCACAACAATCCCAACACTTGCACACAAACAAGTGAAAAAACAGTAACAAAATGGAACGAAACATGTTCAGACCAAAGCATAGAGCTTTGGAACAAAAGAAAACCACTTGAAACCACAGCTACATTTCAAAGGCAAAGAAGGGCACCTGGGAAGCCAATGCCAAGTCCTCCTAGCAACCAAGTAATACAAAATCTCCGGCCACGTGTAGCAGCAAATGCAAATCATCCCTTCATGCCAAAAACAATAAACATGCTCATAGTTATGGTAACACACGGACACAAACTTTCTGCACATAAGATCGGGCAAACTCTGCACTTCCACCCAATTCCCATCTTCACCCATTTCCCACAACTTAATGCTCCTTGATATTCCATTGTTCCCAACCCCACCTACCAAATACAACTTTCCCTCTCCATCACTCACCAATCGAACAAAGGTGAGTTGGCTCGGTAACTCCCCAATGGGTCTCTCCCACTTTCCATTCTCCAAATCAAAGATCACCACTGAAAAAGGTTCTGTGGTCGCAAAATACAACCCCCCATTACAGAAAACTCCTTGTTGGTGATGGTTGTCCCCTAAAACTGGACCAAAACCTTCAAATCTTTTCCAAAATTGAACATTTGAGTCATAAACAAAGGCAATGCTTGAAGCAGACTCAGAACAAAGAACAAAAATGATATACCCAGTTGGGGTGGTAACAAAAGTAAGATGTTCCAAGTGAAGAGAGAAGCTTGGGTATTGAATCTTTCGAGAAGATTTGGCTAAAAGGTTGCACACGAGCAAAGAACATGATGTGGAATCAGATAAGCAAAAAAGACCACCAGAAGAGACAAGAGTAGTGAAGGAAGGAGATGAGTGAAGTGAATCAGAGAGTGAGAGAGAGATGTTGCGCCAAGTGCCATGGGTGCAATCATAGAGAGGGAAATGGCGGTGAAATTGAGGGTGGGAAAGTAAGAGAAAAGAGGAGAAGGGTGAAGAAGAAGAAGAAGAAGAGGAGGAGGAGGAGGAAGAAGAACAGTGTTTAGAAATGAAGGAGGGAGAGAATATGAGAGACCAAAAACCTTTGCAAGTGGATCTGAGACTCAGGAAGGTTTTGAGAGGAAGAAAAGAGAGTATGTATTCGAGGATTTCGGGTGGTAATTTGCTCCAAATCGTGGGATCCATTGGAGGGGATCTAGGAGTGGCAGGGGAGTAACTCATGATGATTGTGTTCTTCTTCATCGTATGTTATGATGTTCGGTTTTGATGGTTTGGTCGGATATTGTGTTTCAATGCAAAGGAAGAAACAACTTGGGGAATTGGATTTGACTCGTTTTTCATTTTCTGCGTCTGAAAAGGTAAAAATGAGTTTCGTAGTTTGCCCACAGAAAGTGACCTCAAAACTGAATATATGATTAAAAACCATTGACTTGAAGTCCTAGATTTCTCAAGAAAGAACACGAAAATGAAACATACCTAACTCCTTTACTTTACAAGGATATTTTACATTCATCATTTCTTTCATTAATAAACATAATTTGAAATTTTGAATAACAATAATAACTGCACTCTTATTTTCAAAAATTAAATAATTCATTCATTAAAATTATAAGAAATAGTTACATGACTAAATTTTTATTATATTTTATCAATATTTATAATATTAAAAGATTAAATTATTGATTTACATATAAAATAATGAATATATTCACTTAGATAAACAATAGATAAATGCTTTATCAATAAAATTTAATAATAAATGATATTATAAAAAATAAAAAAATAATGCATTTAAAAATAAATATTTATTTCTTATAATATAAAATTTATTAAGAATTACTTTTTTATAAATAAGATATTTTAAAAATTCTAAAGCTACATAAAGTTTTATCAATTTTTTCAAGATATATAATTTATTAGCTTATTTTTTTAAACACATCAATAAAAAATGTTTTATTAAGCGATATTCTAAATAATAATTTTTTATTTAAAAAATATGATGGATGTGTATTATTAAATATTTTAAAAATATTGTAATTATTAAACATTGATTAATATTTTTCATATATAAAAGTGAGTACTATAGAAAATAATACCAATTTTTAACATAAAATAAGATTATTTACATTTTATGTTAAAATTCATGTAATAAAAATAACTTAATAGTTATTAATAATAATTAATTAAGGTACTGCACATCATATATATTTAATTTGATGTTCTCTCTCTCACTCTTATTCTGAATTTTAAATTTTTTATAAAATATTTGTTTTTCAAGTAAATTTTTTAAAAAAAATAAAAAAATTAATTTTAAATTTATTAATTTTTAAATAAATAAAAATATTTATTTATTATTTTTTATAAAAATAAAAAATATAATAATATTATTTATATAATTAAATTCTATATCATTCTTCCATCTTAGTATTAAACATCTAAATAAGAAAAAAGTTTAACCTTTTTCTTCTTTTCCTTTTTTTTTCTTTTTTCTCTCTTCAAATCTTTTCTCTTCTTTCAAACTCTCAAACAAAATCTAAAAGTTTATACTGCATCTTAAGAATGTAGAAGGGTTGCATTGTTCCTACTATTTGTATTAAAAAAATTAATTTTATATTTAAATAAACTTTTAACACGGGATTAAGACTACCTCATGCAAATTCTTTTTTCAAAATTTTGAATGACTTTCAAACATATTAACATTAATAAAAACTTATTAAAAAAATTGAGATTTAAGTTGAATTAAATTTCACAAATTTATTATTAAAAGAATTTAATTTTTAAATTAATGATTTAAATCTTAAAGTACTTCTTTGAAAAAAAAATAATTTAAAACATATAAGAGCAGTTAAATAAAACGTGACTATATATAATTGGTCTAAATAACGAGAGTATTGCTTCTCCTCTCAAAAGTTGGGGCAGCATAGAAAATATTATTATTTTTAATTTCATTTTTTTTTATCTTTAATTTAGATTGAATGGAATTTCTTTTTTACGTTATTTACAATTTTCAGTTTAAAAATATATATTTTTATTAATTTTAATTCTTATAATTGAGTTTAAAAGTTTGAAATGATAAATTTTTGTATCTTTAATAATAAACATTTTAATTTAAATTAAATCAAATCCTTTTAAATTTCAATAAAAGCATTTAAAAATTTAAATTTAACATCTTTATTTGTCTTTCTATTTTTTATATGAAATTTCTGAATTATTATTATTTTTAATTAAAACTTTATAAATTAAATTAATTAAATTACTTTTTACTCAAAATTCAGCAGCTAAAATATTAACTTTCACCCTAAATAAAAATGAATTCTAAAAAAAAAAAACTTCAATCCTTAATTACATTTTATAGAATTATTAAAATTTTATCATGTTATTTTATAATTTAAAATTAATGTAAAACCTTTTACACTACTGACATATTAGAATTAAAATAATTTCTTATTTTCAATATTTTGATAAAATTATATTAAGGAGAGATCAAAATTATGTATTTTAAAAATACAGAGATTTGATTAATTAAAAAATTTAAAGAATGAAAATTATATATAATTTAAAATAAATAATATTAAAATAATTATAATCACTAAAAATACAAATTAATTAGTTCGTATATGATTATATAAAAAATACTTATAGTATAAAAAAATATATTTCTACAAATTATTCTTTCATAAATTTATATTATAAGGCAGTGTTATTTTATCTATTATTACTAAACCTTTTATATTGAATTTAAATTTGATAGTTTACTGGTATAATTTTTCATTTTTGTAATATATCTGTACATCATAAGATTTTTATCAAGATTTATATACTTTGATAAATTAAGATTATTTTTAACATCAAATATTGTAATTTTTATACTTCTTTGTACTACCGTGTAATATTGAATTGCACATCACTAACTAAGAAAGTTATAGGTCTTAGGTAATGATAATAAATATTATTTGATGATATATTTGCTTAATGACAACGTGATTTGGTAATAGATATGATGTTGTAGCTCACAATTGTTTTGATAATATTTATTTTATAAAATATCAAGCATATATTGATTTGAAATAAGGTGCATGTTGAGGAAGGATGTTTCAGATATTTTTTTATTTTAAATAAATCTATTTTAAATTAATTTTTAAATTAAAAACATTAATATAATATATTAATTATGTAATTATCATAATAAATTATATATAATTTTTTTTAAAATTAAAAATACATCATTTCTTTTTTTTTTCTTTCCAAACTTATATATATATATATATATAATTAACAAACTTATTTGCATATTTTGTTTGGAAAAATATTTTAAATTTAGGTAATCAGTAAAAGTTTTCTTCTTTTTTTCTTATCTGTTAAATATCTTTAATTATCTATCTGTTTATTTAAACAAAATTAATAATTTTCATTTCAACTATACCTTTATTTTTATATATTTTACAAATGTATAATGAAAAAGAAAATAATATTAAAATTCATCTCAGAAATTTAAATTAAATAGAATTTAATTTTAACAAGATACTAATTATATTTCTCAATATTCATGTTATCTTTCAAAATTAATAGAGAAAATATAATAATAAAAAAAAACTTAAAGTTATAAGAAAAGAAGGGGTCTAAGTCCAAAAAACAGAATCACGTTACTATAATTTTAAGGGTAAAGACTCAAATAACATCATTAATAATAATATGAGATATACAATTAGGGAAATGCCATATCTCACTAGTCCAAGAGAATGCTCCAAATTAAGTTTTCCAATACACATTAAATATGCACTTCCGAAAAACGTTGGAGAAGGTATACTTTTCAATCAAACACACAGAATTAATATTGATAAAATTTTAAAAGAATTATTTAATTTTTAAAATGACAATAAAAATAACATAATAAAATTATTAAAATGTATAAACAAACTAAAAAAATATCATAAAAACTTTATTATTCATTAGTTTCTTAATCAGTATGGTTAAGTTATCAATTAATGAGATCCTTTTTTCTTTGTATCATGATTTTAGACAATTGTATATGATTTTCCAAACGATACAGTTGTGCATTAGTTTATTTTTAAAAGTCTAATAATATTTGGAAAGGAGAGAAATAAAGGCATTGGGTGCACCATAAGTCAACAGCATATTTAAAACTTAAAAATAAATGCTAACTACTACTATATCTTAAGGACAATAATTATAAAGTTAACAACGAAATATTTTAGGGTCTTAGTTAATTAACACTGTTAAAAAATCATATGAAAACTAATTAAAAATATATTAAAAGTTAAAAATAAATGCTATTGATACGTGCTTATCATCATATTTAATATAATTGAAACATGTTTTTTTAATATTTTTTATTCATTTTTCAATAATTATTTTCTCCATTTCTTTTTATCTATTGATTTTTAAGGATTTTTGTTTGTTTATCTGTTATTTTTAAAATTTAAGATAATATTAAAATTAAATTTTATCAAATATACCTTTAACTTAAGATAAAAAAATTAATTAGAATATAAAAGAGTATAATAAGAAATTCAGATGGTATATTAATAAAAACAAAAATATTAAGTCTATTTATTTTAATTCTTGTGCAAAACTTCAAAATAACAGGTAGAAAGTAACAAAAGAATTAATATACTAGTTGACAATATCTAAGTTTAAAAGCAATGTCAGAGATAACTATAAGGGGAGAGGCTTTTGGAAGGTAGCCCATACTACTCCAGTAGAAAAAGTTTTAGAAAAAAAAATTATCAACAGATTTTAAAATTTTAATGAAATTCTATCGTACTTTTTTAAATTTTAAATTAAGTGCTTTTTTAATAAAAATTATATTATGTGATGTTTTAAGATTTTGATAAAATAGTTTATATTACAATTTTATCTCAAATAAATAACAAATGTAACATTTTTTTTTTATTTTTGTAAGTTAATTTTTCAACAAATAAGGATAATAAATACTAAAGATAATTTAGCAAATTTTACACTAATTAAGATATTTATTATTTTTCGTAATTCTTATATGTAAAAACCTTAAACGTGAATCAATTTGAAATAAATAAGATAATTTATAATATTTTTAAATTAAAAATTTTTAACTATTAAATTAGTAGTTAACATTCGCCCAAATTTAATTAACTTGAAAGGATCAAAACTCTTCATCAAATTAAACTTAAGCTCATGCAAATAAAAATTAAGAATATTTTTGTTTAAGATTTAGGGTTTAGTGCAATATTTCTTTAATTCACACGAAAACAGGAAAATGGCTGATAAATGAAAAAGGATGGAGAGTATCACAACTAAAAATATAGAAATTATAGCAAAATTTATAGACAAATTTTTTAATGCTTATAGATAAATTTTAGCATTAAAAACAAATTTATAAATGAGTTAGAGTTGTTTATAATTTTCTTGTCAGTAAATAAATACAAACAGACTAAAAAATTTGTTCATAACTTATAAATGAATTTTTTTGTCTATAAGTTATAGACATATTTTTTTATCTATAAATTATAAATAGATTTTTTCATCTGTAAGTTACAAATTAATTTTTTTGTTTGTAAATTATAGATGAATTTTTTCATTTATAATTTGTCTATAATATTTATTTTTGATTTTTTTTATTTTTGTTTACTTATATAATTATTTCTTACTATTCTTAATTATCACAATTTGTAAATATAATGAAAATTATAAAATTATAAATTTAAATTTAAAAATTATTTAAAAAATATTAAATTAAAATTTTATTACAATTAAAAATATAAACATCTAAAGAAATAATGTGAAAAATAAAATAACAATGTTTATCATGAGTAGTCGATGTGATCATTATAAGTAGAAGCATCTTCATCAGTAGAGGAAGAGTAGGAGAAGGAATGTCGCATCAAGGCAAATACTGGTAGTAATGGAGCTGTTGGAAGAAGAGAAAGATGTGTGAAGCTAGTTGCTCTCATGAACTCGAAGTATCTATGCATCTGCTGCATTTAGGGGTGCACAAAAAAATCAAATATAAAAGCCCAATCCATAACTAACCCCAACCGGTTTTAAAAATCTAAATTTTTTGAAAAATCAGAAAACTAAATCCGTAACTAAGCTGAACTAATTCTAAATTGGTTTTAATATATTAAAATAAGATTGAATTTTAGAAAACTGGATTTATTATTCTTGTTTCTTCTAACCCTATATTTCTTTTTGATTTGGTTCGAAGTTAGTTTGCAGCAACAGAATATAATTTGATTCGCAGCAACACAGATGCAACAATAGAGATTTGCAACAACAAGCCTCGCAAGTACTTTTTTTCTTCCTCAATTTTTGATTGAGCACCTTATTCCATTCTTCATCATTCAATCAAATCTTGACAACAGCAAGAGAATCATTTGATGAGGGAAATATAAAAATTGAATTAGATTTTAGAAAACTGAATTTATTATTATCGTTTCTTCTAAACCCTAGATTTCTATTTGGTTCACAACAATAGAGATTCATAGCAATAAGATTCATTTGCCTCACATGTACTTTTTTCCTTCCTCACTTGCCTTGTCTCTTTTGCTGTTTAGATGTTAAAGGAAAGTGTATTATGCAGTGTTAGTTTTATCATCATCGACAACTTGTCTAGTAAGCAATAGGAATAGTTATGTGAAGACGTGGCAAAACTACCAAACCTTCTTTTCACAATCTTAAATTGACTCACACAATGTAAATCCCTTGAAACCAAAGGTTGGAGGACTTTCTGAATGATTTTTTCATTAAGATGTGTTTAATGCAAAACATGTTTGAAAAATGATTATAAATTTATGTTTACTTCAATACTATCTTGTAATGTAAATTTTACATTGAAGTTTATAAATTTTTTTATAATTTTAAGATACTTTAATTGAATGTGTTGAATCAATGAATGAGGTTTGAACTTGAAGCAACGGGCAAGGCCTACTGGTGGCTACTTTTTGGCCATGGATGGTTTACTGTGTAATGTGTACTCTATGGGGGAATGATGAGGGTAGAGAAGGTGGTGGAGTCTACGATATAAGATTAAAAGAACATGACTTAAAGCTGAACACAATTTAACATTTTTAGCTTTTAAGTACATAACAAAAACTGTAGTTATTAAAAGGAGAATGTGATTTCTTAGTGCCTAGAATAGTAGACAGATCTCTTGAATATTCTTCATGTTGATGGTTGTTGAAATATTATTTTTTTCAAAATTTTAAATTAACCTAGTCACTTTAGTATTTAAACCTTTTCTTTATTTTTTTTCTTTTTTTCATTTACTTTGAATTTCTTATTAAGTATTATTGATTGTCTTTAGTTATGTTTATTACTCAACTTATTTGTGATATTTCAAGTAAAGAGATTAATGAGATGTGTAAAATTATAATTATAATTATATATATATATGGCTTCTGAGACAGTAGAGCATTTGACTACTCCACCATCAGTTTCTAATACTGCTAATGTGTCACAATCTTGATCTGATAGGTGTAAAAATCATTTTGAAGTTTGGAATCACTTTACTATAGACCCTATGTATAATAAAAAAGCTAGATGCAATTATTGTAGTTGCTTGATGAAATTTGATAATGGGACAAGTTCCATGCTAGCTCATTCAAAGAAATGTAAAAATAATCTCAATTTAATTTCATCATCAATGGCAAATGTAGAAATACATGTTTTTTCTCCTTCAATTGCCAAATTTGACCAAGAGAAGTGTCAGATAGAATTAGTGAAGATATTTATAGCTATGAAAATTCCTTTTCGATGTGTGGAGCACGAATCATTTCAAAAGTTTTTGAGTGTTTTACAACTAAAATTTTATGTCATTTCACGTAGTACATTAGCACGTGATGTTTTGGGACTATGGGGATAGAAAAGATCAAATTAATTTATTTTTTCTCAAAATTGTCAAAGGGTTTGTCTTACCACTGATATATTGACTTCTGGTCAGAATCTTAGTTATCTTTGCTTGACTGAACATTTTATTAACAATAACTGGAAGCTACAAAAAAAAGATTCTAAATTTTTGTCAAATTACTAGTCATTTCAGAGAAACTATTGCTAAGACTATAGAGAAGTGCTTGAAAGGGTGGGGACTGAATTGTGTTTTAAGTTTGGCAATTGATAATGCTTCATCAAATGATGTTGGTATTCAATATCTCAAAAAAAGGCTATTGTGTTAGAGCAGTTTAGTTTTTGATGGAGAATATATTCACATGCGTTGTTGTGCACATATTTTGAATTTAATTGTAAAAGAAGGTTTAAAGAAGATTGATGATTTTTTTTTTTAAAATTCATGCTGCAGTGAAATACATAAGATCTTCTCCTTCTAGATTGATTGAGTTTAAGGCATGTATTGAACGATAAATTGAATACAAAGGTCTTGTTTGCCTAGATGTTAAAACTAGGTGGAATTCAACTTCTTCTTTTTTTATGTTAGAAGGTGCTTTAAAACATCAAAAAACATTTGAAGAGCTTGAAATGCAAGATAGGAAGTATACTAAAGAGTTAAACAAGGGGAAGGGTCTTCCTACAAGTGAAGATTGGGACTATGTACGCTCAATTATACCATTTTTGAAGACTTTTTATGAAGCTACTTTGTACATTTCTGGTTCATCTTATGTGACAGTTAACATGTATATGTTAGAGGTTCTTGGAATTGGAAAGAAGATCAAACAAATGTGTCATCAATCCAAAGATGCAAGAATGAAAGAAATGGCTATAAGAATGAAGAAAAAAATATGATAAGTATCGGGGAATCCTAACAATTTAAATATGTTGTTGTTTCTTGCTGTTATGTTGGACCCTAGATACAAATTGAAATTTATAAAATGATTGATTTCTCAAGCTTTTGGTGTTAGTGAGACAATGATATTAAATGGGAAATTAGAAACTTGTTTGAAGTATCTTTTTAAAGAATTCAAAGGTAGAGAAGCAGGATCTCAAGGTAATTCACAGGAAACAATATTAAATGATGATCGTTATGGCTATAGTGAATTTTTTTAGGGTAGTAATGATGATCGTTATGGATATAGTCAATTTTTTCGATCAAGTGAAAGTAAGAATTTTGAGTTGAGTAAGTACTTGGAAGAAACTTTAGAAACTTTAGAAAATTTTGATATCTTGAATTGATAGAAGTTAAACTCAAGTCAATTTCCAATCCTTGCAACCATTGCAAGAAAGGTGTTGACAATACATGTCTCCACTGTAGCCTCTTAATCTGCCTTTAGTACTGGAGGAAGGGTACTCAATTCTTACCGCACTTTCTTAACACCTAAAATGGTGGAAGCACTTATTTGTACCTAAGACTAGTTTAAGGGATATTCTTCACCATTACTTTCAAATGAGGAGTTTGAAGAGCTTGAAAAATTTGAGAAAGGTAAGAAATCTCATTATGTTGTTATTAACTATATTATAAGTTAATAAATAATTACTAATTATATATAATTTTTATTTTGCAGAAATAACTTCTCGATAAGATAGTGCTTTTATAGCTTCTGTGGCGCTTGATGATGATTAAATATTTTTTGTTTAATATTAGTTCTTAGTTGTTAAAATGGTAATGTTGTGGTAGTTGTTAAGATGTGATGATATTTAAATTTCTTGGTTATGGATAATATTATGTGGGATTATGATTTCTTTTAAAATGCTTTGTTCTATCTCATTGATCCTTGTTGGCTGAATTTTTTATATCAGTTTTTGTTTATGTGTAAATTTTCATTGTGCCATGTTGTTTTTATTAATACACTGTATTAATAAAAACAACATGGTTAACAACCATGCTTAACCATGCTGGCCTGGAGTGTAATAAAGCTTGAAAAATTCATGGGCCCAATAATTATGATCAACATATGAGTCACCAAGGTACTTTCTCTTTTTAGTCACTGCTTCATGAGCATTTGAGTTCTTAATTTATTTATCATTTGCGCTGCTTCAAAATTACATCTTCTGCTAAATTTTCATTTGATCTTTGGCTGTTGTTAGTGATTGTTATTTTTTTAGCTTCTGCAAGAACTTTTATCATTTTAATTTTGTTACTAGAAATCATTTTTTGATTTCACACATCTCTCCTGTAAGTCAGGTAGTCTTAGATGTGCCATTGCGTTTCAAAAGCCCACAAGATTATAGGATATCATACATTAAACCACTTGTTGTTCCTAAAAGTTCTTGTGCTCAATTTATTGTGAAAGGATTCAACCTTTTTCAGTCTAGCACAAGGTAAATCTCTTTACATCTGATAATATTCAAATTTTTTGACTTAAAAGGTTCTAGCAATAGTAAAGGATTGGTGCCAGGGGCTTATGCTTAGCTACAAAGTAATTATTTCTGTTTAAGGTATATCACACTACTGGATACATTTCATAAGGAGCTAAGAAAAAGACAAAAATAGTAATGTATTCCTTTTTACCGGGACTTTAGCATATGCAAGGTATTCATTCAGCCACTGAAATAATTTTGTAGAGTGATCAGAGATTTCGGGGGGAGACAGAGGTGTGGAGAGAAATTTTACCCATGTTATAGGATATAAATGTAGTTTATTTTCTGAGAATGATTTTTGACAAGGGAAAATCAGCGTCTTGAATTTTCTTTTTTTATTGGGATTGACCTAGATGTTAATTTGTTGCTAATTATTTCCAGGTCATTCTGTGCACTTGAAGGGAAATATTTGATACATCATAGTTGTCTTGATTTGCTTGATGAAGCTGATTTAGCCACTCAACATCTTAACTTCTCCTATTAAATACCAAATGTAACTGGGAGGGGAGTTTATTGAGGTGGTTTATCACACATTCACACTCCAATTTTTTCTATACAACTGTTTTTTGGGTTTTTCTATTTAGCAAAGGAAAATGCGTTGAAGATTCGATGATTGCTAGCATGTATGAAATCTTGTGTAATAAACAAAACTTTTCTTATTATTTGGATTACATTAACAAAATCTAAATATTGTATAAAAATAAAATCGGTTTTGATTAAAATTGGATTTAAAACCAAATTCAACTAAAAGTAGATTTAATTAAAACCAAATTTAAAAAATTTAAAACCAAATCCAAATTTTAAAATTTACTTTTAAACCAGTTTTCAAAAAGATAAAATAAATGGATTTAAAATCCAATCCATATAATTGGATTTGAAATGGATTTGGATTGGTTTTGTACAAATCCAATATATACACACCCCTAGCTGTATTTGCATATGCTGTTGTTGCTTCTCCCTTTGCAATATCACTTTTTTTTTTTTTTTATCTTCTTCTCCATTTTCTTGACCCACTTCTTCTTTCACGTATTCTCCTCTGTCTTTCACATCTCCATATTCTGCTTCTGCAGCTCTTTATTTAGAGCATTGACTTAAGTGTGAATTATGACCTCCACTTCCTTAAGTGTAAGAGAAGAATATATTTGGTGACAAATGTCGAGTCTACAAAGCAGCCCCCATGCCATAAGCTATTCTTGATAACAATCATTGCTTCTTCCCAACTCACGTTATCTACATCCTTATCTAATTGTGATATGCTTGAACTGCCTCTAACATAACCCATTCCAAACTGATTTTCTATATTAACTATTTTTTCATGTTCTGTCAGGCATGTATTATATGTATACATATTTCCTTTAAAGATGATGTTGTAATCATTTAACTATGATGCCTTCATATTTGAATGAGATGTTATATGTTAATAATGGTTTAAAATGTGTTGAATTTATGAATGTGTGAGCTGTAAAATTGCTAAATGAGAGTTGTGCAATTGTTGTATTTGATATAATTAGCTGTGAGGATTTGTAATCAACCATTAGGTGTGATATGTGAATGATAACCTAAGAATTATAGCCAATATTTGTATTGCCTCATTCTAGAAAGAATTAGGAGTTCTGGATGAAGGGTGTGAACTAATTGGAACTGAAATATTGCATTTGCATTAAATGGGCTAGGAATTGGCTGAATTGTTGTATTGACTTGCTGAAAATTGCTAATATAATAAGCTGTGTAGATAAGTACTTGATAATTGTATTAGTATTATGATTATGACTCTTTTATGTATAAGCTCACCTTTGCACTTGTTTGTGTTGGCGTGTGTGTTGCAATAATTATATGGTAGTACATGAGCAGCTATGACAGGTAGGCACCTACTTCCCATGCTAGAAGATCTGATTGAGGGATGTTTGGAGTCATCATGCCTTTTTGAGAGGATTGTAGCTTCAATTATTTTGTTAGTTTAGGTCTTAGTGAAATGTTTAGACTATTTAGCTACATTTTTCAAGAAATGTGATTGTTGTTTATAAATTTGTATTTTAAGTTCCATGTAGAGCATTTGTTATAAATACACATGCTTATATAAATTTTTGGGTTGTATGAAAATGCTCTTGGGGCTTTGTTATAATTGTTAAAATGTTAAAGTTTAATTTCTAAAAGATATTTCGCCTATATATATATATATATATATATATATATATATATATATTATCTAGTAAATAAATCTATACGAGGAGCAATGACGTATGATGTCATTGATCATTTATAAAAAAAGGTTATGACATGTTCAATTTATATCCAATAATCAAGTTTAAATTCAAATTTATACATATCATACCTAATTGAATCAATATCCAAATTTTTTTTAACTTACACTTATAACATGGACACCTAACTTTTTGGTTAGTAATAAATTACTGTGAATTACGATAAACACGTATGAATTTCTCAATATTCTCATAGAATTCAAATTTTATTCCTCCTAGCACGGGTGCAGCCTATTATACATCAATGAAAAGTTTTCAAGAAACATCTCGATCAAGAACTATATAAACCTAATACAAGTACTCAATGCACACAATCTATATATTATATATAAATATACATTAAATAAATCATACCATACACATTACAATCCTAAATTGTTCTGAGCACATCTCTTTATAGCTCCACAACATGCATATTCTACAATCTTCGCAAGCACAAATAATCTTACAGTAAACAACAATCAGGTTTAGGGAAGGATCTCTATGTCTATCCTCCAGTCATACAATCTCCAGTCCTACATACTATTTTAAAAAGTATAAGTCTCTAATCTGTATCAAAAATTAAAATACAAAATTGATTAAAAGTTAGAGTATCGTTATAGGAATACAATGATGTAAATTATTTTTTAAATAGATGCTCTAAACACTTGCAATGACCAAAGAATCGAAGATACTAGAGACAAGGGGAGATGAGAGAGAGACAAGAAATTATAAAAACTAAGAAAGAAGAAAAAAAAGGCACAATTTTGATATATTTTACACATTACAGATGAAAAAATTCAGAATGTTTTACAACAGAATATTTCGCAAGTTCAATTATAAATGAATTTATTTGTCTGTAAATCCACTAAATACAATTATCAATAGAAACAACTATTTGTAACAAGTTATATGAAAAGTTAAAAAACTTTTTCAATAATTTTTATTTGTAATACTACAGATGAAATTTTTTTATTTGTATTATAGACAAGTTTCTCTAAAAAATGATTTTTTTATTTACCATTTATAAGATCCGTTTGTATTTTGTATGTTTCTTGTAGTGAGAAGATCAACAATTAACTTTTTTGTAGGGCATAAAACTTCAAACAGTTTGTTGAATAATATACTGTTGCAACAATTAACAGCAATGAGCTAGAACTAGAGTGATCTTGAACTCCAATGATATTAAGTACTAAGCTTATTATTCTATCACATTGCATTTTGCGAAATTACGTTAAAGCATGTAATGATGAACGCTTCTTAATGGGATACCATCATTGTAGCGATGAGCATGGATCCAAGAAGCATTCATAGCATTTATGACCTGAAAGGCTTAAATTAGCAAGGATTAAACGAGCCAAGGCATGGAAGGAAATACTGCTGTCATGAATAATTTTAAATTAAACTAAAACTTAGTTTCAATTTTAAGTGATTTTGTATTTAAGATTATCATTAATTGTCGAAATAAAATTTAAATCTAATTAAAAAAATAACACAAAAAATACTTAAAAAATTTCACTTATTTACAATTCTAATTTTAATATTTTTAAAAATAATAAAAAGATTATGAGTCCTGTTATTCAGTGTTTTAAAGGCATTATTTAAAGAATAATAGATAATATATTTTAATAACTTATTAAAATATATATATTCTTGTAAGTTATTAAATCTTAACACATGAGTGGGCGAAAGCAGGCAATGCTGCAGCACCTGACAAATTTTTGAAGAGATGAGTTTATCCAAAAATTGAAAAGGTATATATAGAGACAGAGGGGAGAGACCGGTTGTACCATTAGAAGAGAGGGATACCTAAATTTTATAAAATAAAATAATATAACATGTCAGTATAAACACCAATAAAAAAACACTTATTCACTTGTGCAAGCTTCAAGTTTTTTTTTTTTTTTAATTTTTTTTTTTACATTTTACGATAATTTTTTTACTTGAAATTCTTTAATTAATATTCTATTGGTATTGATTAGTATTTTCTAAAGATTATTAATAGAATATAATAAAAGTATAGTCGTTACAACACCAATGGTACAATTGATTGTATCACTCATGACGCAAAGATGAATCAATATAAAAACAGAGTAAGCAACAAAATAAGCAAATAAGCAAGCTGGTATATTTTAAAAGGAAATAATAAATAATTAGAAAGAACATCATGATTACATATTTTACACTCTGGTTTCACCTATTTTTTTTATAAATATTTGGTATTATGCTCCTAAATTTGAGAAGATTATATATATATATTCTTTTTAAATTAAGGGTTGTAACTCTTTTAATTTCTTAAAATTAAAAGGTTTTTGTATCTTTTTCAAATAAATTACTAACTTTATTATCTATTAATATAAAACATAATTTCAGTTTTGACTTTTATAAATCTTAACCTATACAAAGCAGAGACCAAATATCATAGGCAAAGCTTTCACAATGGATTTCATTAACATTGTTATCACCCAAAAAACTAAACCCAACTTATCAAACAGTTAAGAAACGACAGAAGCAGATAGCAATTTTCTGTAAACATTTTCCAAGTCTTCATGAAAATGCCGCTCTTAATGCAAACAATGTAGTTTCTCACGGAATATGATTACATACCCCGAAAGTGGTGAGTGAAGCAAACAGGGATATCCTTTGGCTTTGAAACCGGTTTTTCACGGAACCTCTGTGCCTAATGATATTTTACAAGTCCCACATTGAAAAATGATGTATTCTTATTAATGGTTTATATATGCATTTTGGGGATGGAAACAACAAATTGGGATGTGGGTTGGATGCAACTTGTGGTTTGTGAAACCCTAAACCCTGTCTACAAAGAGATTTGGGGTCTTTATCCGGTGTTTCCCCCGTTGTGGTGAAAAAAAGAAACGTCGATGCCTTCACGAGTTGGATTCTGTGTTGAAAACTTGGGAGAGGTTTGCAGGTTGTGGTTGCCTACGTCATAAGTGACATGATGTCTCGCGATTCACTCTTCTCCTCACCTCTCTCCCCATCCCTTTTTCAATCTAATTCCACCAACTTTTTTAGAATCATAAAAAATGATTAAAAATAAAGCCTAGTTAGACTTTCATTTTTGTCTTTAATTTGAACTATGTGATTTTGGTTCACCAAATTTATTTCATATTAGTTAAGTATATTTTTAAATTTAGCAAATTTAGTCTATCTTTAAAGATTTTTATTATTAGGTAAACGTTTTCTTATGAGCTCTTCTAACAAATTGTGAATTGATATATTCCATCAAACTTTTTATAATGATAAAAAATTATCAATAATGAGTAAAAAATAATTAGAATTTAAGTCTAATAATTACAGTTTTTTTTTTTAATTTGAACTATATGTTAGTTTAGTTCACCAATTTCATGTAATTAAGTCTATTTTTAAATTTCAATAAACTTAAACTCTCAATAATTTTCTTCCATCTAAAACTATCATAGTCTCACTTTTCACTTAAAGTTTTATATATTGAATCGATTAGATTATTTTAAATATTAGTCTACTCAAAATATTAAATTTTATCTCCCAAATTTTAAATCAAAACTTGCTTCAAACATTAATCTCACCTTATAAAATCCTTTAACTTTATTAGAAACACAGAATAAGAAATTTCTGTTTCAAACATTAATTCCACGTCTTATAAAACGATTAACCAATTTTTTTATTTTTAAAATTATTTTATATCCCAAATTTATTGTTAAACTTCAAAATATTTGAATAGAAAATAAAATTTGAAAAATTTAGATAAAAAACAAAGTAAGACAAAATTTATTTATTTTAAATATAAATCTTAATTGAAAAAAAATTAAGAAATTTAAGTTACACGTAATATAAATTAAAACAAAAAACCAAAAAAGTAATCAAATGTAAAAATATCAAAAGAGTTGATCCTTAATACTCTGGAAAAAAATTATGTTGTGTTAGGTAATCAACCGCTCGTATTAAAGGCATCCCTAGAATTTATGCAATTTGAATGGAATAAACTAAACTGAGAGCTGAAGCTTTATGTTTGAGCTTTCGGTAGATTCCACACAAGAAATGCTACGTAATACGCCATGCCATGCAATTCAAATCTTCTCCTTGGCACTGCAATTCCCTCTCAATGTCAACGTAATCTTTGACCTTTAGTTTGTAAGGCATCTTATGCTAATTCAGTCCATTGATTTGGAATGCTTTATTGGCCTAAAATCAACCCAATGGTAAGAAGATATAATTCTTCAACCCTTTAATCACTAACCTTTGTTTCCACCTCAATATAATGGAACCCACCTCCATGTGACGCTCCTAGAAATTAAAACATTGATTATAGAGAGAGGGTGTGGGCATGAAGATTTGGTTCTTCAAGAGGCTGAGAAAGAAATCATGGAAGAGGTGGAAGCTTTTGGGGTCTACTTTCAAGTGGAAGAGGCCTTATTGGCCACTTTCCTTCATAGACTACGTGATTTTTAAGATTATGTTTGCGTTTGAGACTATTGTGTTAGTCTTTATGCTCTCTTTTTTCTACCTCTGGTTCGGCTGCAACTTCTAATTTTTCCAAATTTCTGTTCCGTGTAATTACTACAGGAACTTTATTTTATTTTTCTTTTAATGATATTTAATTTTTAAACCTTCGCTATTTGGACCATAGTCATGATAATGATCAATGAAGATAACGCAATCCAGCTTCGGCACCAACAAGTGTTATGTCATTTTGTTGTTTCTGGACCAGTCGTCCATCACATAGGCTTCATAATCATCGTTAAATTCATTGAAGCATTACAGTCAATAAAACTTAAAATCTCGACTTAGCTCACCCTTCATGTTTTTACATTTACAATATAAATTGACAATATTTTCTTTACCATTTTGAAAATTTTTTGTTTACTTTTTCCTTATTTACTTTTTTTATTTTCATTTCTAAATTCATGCAAGTTATGACATATTCGACTTTTTTGTTCTTTTTTTTTTTTACTCCTTTAATAAATAATTTCTGGTAGTTAATTTGACATGTGCATTCAGTGGTTACAATATCACGAGTAAGAGAATATTGTCTTGGATATTATGATGCAAGCATCAATCCAAAAAATTGTAACTATTTGAACTTAATCTTTTGTATCAAAGGATCGAGTTCTAGAAAAGAAAAAAATAATAAAATAAGAAAACTAAAATAAAAATAGAAGATTCTAAGAAATGAAAACAGACGTTGAAACTGGGAGAAGTGATTGAATAAGCTAGAATTGATAGGAGTTGATTTGACCCTTTTTTTTTTCTTTTCACATTTAACGAGATTTAGTTCCAATTCATAATTTTAATGGCTTGTCAACCCAATCCAATTTAACATCTTTATTTAATTCTTAACTAATGGTTAAATTCATTAAACTACTTAAAATTTAATTCTTTGACTCATTATCCCTTTAACTTAAATCAAGATCTATTGACACCAAATGTTAAAATTAAAATTTTACATCGCTTAATAACTTTTCATTGAGTGTAAAATTAACAAATTTAATGTTATATTGTCTTATATTATCTTACTAATTATTTTATCAAATTTTAAGCAATTTGAACATTTATAGATATGTTTAAATTTTTTTCATTTACTTATATTAAAAATATATTACCAGTTAAAATAAAGTAATGCGATAAAATATCAAATAATTTTATTTTTTTATGAAATTTTGTAAAGTTAATAATATGCTTAATAAAAAATTTCAAACCGAATTATAAATCATGAACTTCATGAGAAGTTATTAAGCTGTGTCAACGAATACCAAGAGAAGCATTTTAAATTCAATCCAAATATATATGCTTAAGTCATCACCCAGCACCCATCATCTGAAATAAATCACGCTTGATTTTTAAAACATAATTTTAATTTGTATAAAATTGCCAATTGTATTTAGACGTATAATTAACTATATTATAAATTTAAATAAATTAATATAAGAAAGGATGGGTAGATGTCAAGTTGTAACATTTTAACGTAGGAAATTGTATTGTGTAAAAAAAAGGTGATGGCTTTCTACACAAAACAATTTCAATTTCACCTTTACGGGAGTGCTTCCACATTCAAAGGACTTAAAAGAATAATTTTTACTCGCTATTCGCTAACCGCCTGAGGAAATAAAAATATTACAATTTGATACCTATACGGGAGAATGTTATCCCATTATCAAGCCTATTTTAATCATTTCAAGAAACGATTTTCACAAGAGGAATTAAAATAAATTTTTACTAATTCTAAATAGATTATTATAGCATTTTATTTGAACTTGTTTAAAATCTAATAATGCAAGATAAAATCGAGTTAATATAATTTATTGACAACAAACCAAAAATTTCCCGTTTCCGCTGGAGAAAAAAACTTTACATTTCAACCAAATAGCATACAAAATTTACAGTCGCGTTGGGCATACAAAATATGCCTTCAGCTCCTCTAGTGGATTAGCTCTTTGATCTTACATTCAATAAAGGACCCCTATCATACCCACTCAAAGTTTGTTTCTTTCGGCAAAACTAACGCGATTAAGCAATCTGACGGTTCAGGTGCAATAGAGAGCAAAGAGCACGTTTCAAGTGAGTAGGGGAGAATGAATAGTAGCCTTGCCCATATGGATTTTGAAGCTGGAATTTTAATAACCCCAGCACAATCTCTCTGCTTTAAGTATGATACGAAGTCCTGAAACTGATTGATAGAAGTAAGGTCAACAACAGCAATGGGATTGTGTTACAGGGCAAAACACACTTCAATTTGAACTTACAAATGTTCATAACAGTAACATCTGAATGATTAATAATGTCAAAGTGTAATTTAAAAATAAAAAATAGAGCACCGTGAGAGGGGATGGATGGATTAGATTTATGACCAAATTAAGATTATATTATCTCTCAGCAAGAGTTTATGACCCCTAATTCCTTGCTCAGAGTGGACTTCAGCAAAAACTTGTGCAAAATTTGTCAAGGGTTTCTAAACATAATATACCAGAACTTGTGAGATAATTTGGTTACTCCTGGAAGCCTCGGTAACAGTACAGATAGCTAAACTAAATCCTCTACAAGATTCAGTGAACAATTCTAATAGACAACACCATCTAGAAATCAGAAAGAAACAAGGATAAGAAAGCATACCCTCCTGTGGTCACTTGTGGATGATGGGATCAGACGGCACACTTCCCTCTGCATCAGAAATCAATACCAAGAAGTCAGATTCAGGGAACGGAAGGGCAATGCTGACAACAACGTGCTTTAAAATTGATGTTGTATCCACATCATAATTATATAAAATACTCACATGATATAACTGACTCAATATGAGAACTTGGCAGCATGCTTATCTACAAATCTCTTATGAATGTTTTCTTTAAATGATGAACGAATCATCATCATAGCAAAAATATAACATTTTTATTTAAAATTGACTATGATTATGCCTTTTCAATGAATTTGGCAGGAGATAAAAATCCAGCAATAATTCCATCATGCTGTCAGCTATATAAGGAAAAAAAATAAAAATAAAAAGTAAATTAATAAAATATAAGCAGTATATAAGTATAATTATTTTACTTAATACATAAACTTGTATACTTCACAGCCCACAAATTTTGATCTCATGAGTTCAATCACTTGCCTTGTTTTTTTAACTATTAATTCCGTCATCTTCTATTCGTTACTGCATCATCTCTGAATTCTCCTCCCTCCCCCCTCCCTTCTCCATCACAAGTTACTTGATTATTGTTATTGATACACAATACAGAAAAACACTTGCTGTCCCAAAGACAAGTTTCCTACAGAGAGAATTCCCTGTCCACAAACAACATACAACAACTCCCTTCCCTAATTACACAACCAACTATCAAATATACCCAAATACATTACAGAACTGCCATCAGTTATTTCCTATAAATAACTTGTGAATATTTATATTGTAGTTTTTGATAGTGCCAAAAAGCAAATAACAAAATGGTGGAAGTACAATAGCATGGAGCATCTTGAAGGTGATCTTTTTGTTAAAAGGTTTTTATTTAATAAGATTATTTGGCCGTTGTTAAGTTAGTTAAAGTTTCTTTTAACTAAGTTCTTTTTTGGAAAATATAGAACGTGTTTGATTCTAAGGAAAATTTGATTTGAAATGATTTAATTATTTTTTAATTGAAGATTTTGATTTGATTTGTGAAAACACATCTTTGAATTGAAAGGAAATGTTTGAAAGCTGTTTTAAGAATAAAAGAGTGACTTAATGTGTGTTAAAACTTTAATTTTTCAATTTTTGGAATTGTTGTAATCGATTACCATGTTGTTCATGTGCCTAGAATTTGAAATTTGATTGATTACACAGACTCTGTAATCAATTGCGAGAACTCAACTGTTGTCTGAATTCAAAATTTGAACGGTGTAATCAATTACTAGACCCAGAAATATGCAAATGGATGTGTTTTAAAGAGATACATCTTTTGGGATTAGTCCGCAACGGTCTACACAATTTTTGTATACCCATCATTTAACACATTTTAAAACACAAAAGCATATTGCAAAGATCATTTTAACAATCATTCTCATTTATCAATCATTTGTTCAATACTTAGACAAACACATTTATTCTTGAGAAATCTTTTAGTACTTAAATTTGTAATACTTCCTCTAGTCGAAGAGTAATTCTTGTATTCTTTTATTGAGATTGTGTAAAGGGTGAGGTATCCCTTGTTAGAACAAGTGTATGGTATCTCTTGGTTCTTGAGAGACTCAAATACAAAGAGTGAGGAATCTCAAAGTGTAAGAATGCTGGATGTAGGCCACAAGAGGTGACCCAAAAAGTATAAGCTGAGTTTGCATTCTCTCTTCCCTAATCTCTTTACATTTATTGCAAGTTTACTTTTTATTGTCTTGCTTATTTATATAGTTAGAACTCTTGATCACTTGCAATTTGATCTTTTCAATCAAGTCTTCGATAGATTAGTGTATAATAATAAAGAAAAAGTTTGAGAACTCAATTCACCCTCTCCCCTTGAGTTCATTGAAGCCACTTGAATAACATAACTGTCATCAAGGTAGTTTCTAATTCTAATACACAACAATTAATGTAGGATAACTTATTCTCTATCACATTTTCTAATCATACTTCTAATCATACATTACTCCTAATTTCTACACATAACTTCCAACATGACAGTTAATATTACACTTATAATACAAGGCTGCTCCAAACAGTAATTATCAATTCCCATCATTTTTATTATTAACTATGAGTATATCCCATCATACAGTGTTATTTATTTTAAGCATTTTATGGTTTGCACATAAAGGAGGAGGGTTATGTTAGGTCTTCAGCAGCCAACGTAAAACTTGTCGAAGCATTTTATATGAATCACACATGACGATATTGTGCTAGGGCTATGTTGTAGTATGGCTTGAGTACAATGTCAAATGAACTAGAACCGCTGCATTGGTGCTTGGATGTAGTATTAAATGAGCAAGGGTTCTCACACTTAGTTGGGCGAATGTGGATAAAGAAATTAGTCTAGAAACACATGTTTAGGTTTGGTTTATGGAATATTGGTACTTTAACAGGAAAGTCATTAGAAATGGACACTATGATTCGTAAAAAGATTAACATCATGTACCTTCGGGAAACAAAATGGCTTGAAAATAAAAATAAAGTTAAGGAGCTTGATACTACTGGTTTCAAACTCTGGTAAAGAAAAGTCAAGGGATAGAACGAAGTAAGCATAATTGTGGATAAAACTTGAAAAAAAAATATAATAGAGATCAAAATGATTGGAGATAGGATTATGTTCTTGAAATTATTGTTTGCACAAGACACTATTAATATCCTTAGTGCTCATGCTCCACAAGTTGGATCTGAAGTCCATTTGAAAGCAAAGTTATGGGAGGATTTAGAGGAGTTGATCCAAGCATCTTACAAACTGAAAAGATTTTCATATGTGGAAACTTTAATGAACATGTTGGTTGTGAAGCAAGATAATTTCCAAGTGTTTATGGTGGTTTTGGTTTTGGAGAGTTAAATGAGAAAGGACAATCTATCATTGATTTCTCAATGTCCTACGACTTTAAAATCATGAATACTTGTTTTAAGAAGAGGGTGAAACATCTCATCACTTTTAAGAATAGAGTTTTATTTAAGGTCACAAATCAATTTTTTCCTAGTGAAAAATCTAGACAAAGGAATTTGCAAAGATTGTAAAATGATTCCATGTTTCTACATAATATAGGGTCTTGGGCCTTGATGTTTGCTTTAAAACTAGTAAACAGAAAATTCGACAAGCTAGTATTCTAAGAATTAAGTGGTGACTGCTTAAAAGTGAGAAACTATTGTGACTTTCAAAGGTAGTTAGGAGAAGAGGGTAGTTGGTCGACACAAGGTAGTGCTAAAATCATTTGGGACAATATGACTATGGAGGTAAAAAAAGTTGTCAAGAAAATTTTAGGTGAATCTAGAGGTTTTAGACCAAAAAACAAAGAATTATGGGGGTAGAATGAAAGTGAGCATGAGAAGATTAAAGAGAAAAAATGTGTTTTAAAACTTTGCATACATGTAATAATGCTGAAAATTGGATAAGCTATCATAAGGCAAGAAATGAAACAAGAAAAACAGTGAGTGAAGCACGTTCTAAAGCTTTTGAACAGTTTTATCAAGATCTTGAGACAAAGAATGGGGAACAGAGGATTTATAAACTTGTCAAAAGTAGAAAAAAAAAAATCTAGATATTTAGATCAAGTTAGATGTATTAAAGATAAAGGAGAAGTTTTGGTTTTAGATCAAAACATCAAAGACTGATGGAAGAAATATTTTTATAAACTTTCTAATAAGGGATAAGAAGCAAGTAAAAATTTAGCAGGATTATAAGTGCAAGCAAACAAGCTAAATTTGACATATTACCGTAGGATTTAAGATAGAAAAGTAAAAGAAACTCTTAAGATGATGGAGAATGAAAAAGCAGCTGACTCTGATAATATAACAAGGACTAGAGTAACTCCCTAATCCCTTTAATAAGATTTTGAGATCTAAGAATATGTCAAATGAATGGAGGAAGAACCCTTTAGTTCCTATATACAAGAACATGTGCGATATCTACAATTGTGTAAACTATAGACAGATTAAACTCATGAGTCATGCTATAAAGTTGTGAGAAAAGGTGATTGAACATAGAATACGGGAGAAAACTAAAATGCCAAAGCTGATAAGATAGAAAAATCTATAATAGAAGATGATGATGAAATTGAAAGCATTATTAGAGATGGAGTGGAAGAGGATGAACTAAGTGACATAGATCTTGGGGATGATGAATGATCATTCATTATCCATTCGAACTTTTGCTATAGTGATTTGCTGTCATGTTTTGTTTATCTCTTTGAAAGATTATATGTTGAATTTAAACAGTCACTTTTTTTGATAATATGACTGAGTATTATGATTTGAATCTTAGTTTGCTTACAAGTGTATGTCACATTGTTAGTTATATACTATTTATTTTAAAATATTAATATATAGATATTTTTTTATGTTAAAATGCTCTTATATATATGTTTTTTATGTTTTAAATTATTGACGATTCAAGATACGATTCAAAAAACAGGTCTTACAATTTACAATTTGAATTCTGATTTAACTACCTTGTTTGTAACCATAAAGTACTTATCAAGCTGAAAAAAAAATTTTAATATACTACAACATGACCAACCATCCTATATGGCAATGAATATTATACAACAAACTATCCTATATGAAGTGAATGTTGGGCCTTAAAGCAACATGAGAAAAAAGTGGAGGTGACAAAAAAGAGAATGCTACAGTAGATGAGTGGATACATGAGAAAAGCCATAATACAAAATAATAATATATAAGAAAATATTGGAGTAACACCTATAGTGAAAATTTATGATTGAGAATCGTTTAAGGTAGTTTGGTCATATGCAGAAGAGACCTTTATAGGTGCTAGTAAAGAGAGTGGATTGCAAGACTTAATCCGGTAAAGAGGGACAAGAGAGATTCAGAAGAATCTTAAGACGAAGTTATTAGAAGAGACTTATTGATTAACCATAACCATATTTTTGATCCATGTAGCCAACCTCACCTAGTAAGATAAGGCTTGGTTGTTATTATTGTTGTATGGTTTGCACATGATCTACACATGATGTCTACCTGAAAGTCATAATAATCAATCCTAGATAGCGCCATGGAGCGATTGACCCCAAAAATGCTATTGCGAATAGCTGGATGACTGCTATTCTGAAGTTGTAAGTATACATAATATAAAGCTACACATATATATGCTGAAAAATATAAATTAATATCTAAAACAAAGCAGGAAAATAAATACAAAGAAAGAAATAAAATACAAAGAAGGAAATAAAAAGCAGAGAATTAGTCCGTCATTGGAAAACGTGCAGGTTTGCTGGAAGTTTGGTTGGAGATGAAGATTATTGGAAAATGTTTGGGTCACATTGGAAGCTTCGCCAAAGTTGAAGAAGACGACTGGAAAGATGAAGGACATTGAAAGCAAGAGAATGTCGAAGAGAACGAAGATGAGGAAAAACAGAACCGGGGAGAACTGAGAGATGAGAATGAGAACTTAGGGCTCGCAAGGTAGAAGATATCAGAAATGTAAAAGAAGGGCAAAATCCCAAGATTAACCCCATTTAAAGTCGTCCAATGTTTAGAAAGGGAGGGCAAAGTCAGGTTTTGGCTAGGGATGAAATAGCAGCTGTGATGGCCGCGATTCTCATGTGATTTGGCAGGCGAGATGTCTGCTGCACTGAAACACGACGCTATAAGCTCCTCATAATTGCAACCTGTTGGTCCACTCCTCTGCAATAACAGCCGCTATTGACTACTATGCTTGAGACAACATATTGCAGCTCAACCATAAATCTTCAAGTTGTGGCTAAAAGCAACATAATTCAATCTAGTTCTACTCTTATTCTTTTGCATTGAATTGATCCATTTTTACACACAAACTACAAATAAGCTCTCACACTATCAAATTGTAGACAGGCAAGCCAGACAATAACAAAGGAGAGAGGATTGCAAATCAGAAATTACATGAGGACCAAATCATGCTAGTTGTGCTTGTGTATGCTATAGTATCCTCGAGTGACAAAAACCTAGGAATATAATCAAAGAATGCTAATCTAATGAAATGGCATGACAAAAAGTATCACTTCACAAATTACTCATACATTTCATGACATAAATGAGTGAGAAAGCTGGAGAGGGGGAGAAGCCAAAGGATGTTTGGAAACTCACTCTATGAGATGGAGTAGCAGCAAATGTTGATTTTACATGTCGAAGATCTGTGCGTTTTGTCATGTCTAATTTTGTGGGCCACCTGCATCAGAGAAAGAAATCTAAACTAACATCCAATTTGAAGAAAATAATATCTGACCAATAAGGAAGCAATAATTGATGTCTTACTCAGCAGGCTCAGGGATGGCATTTGAATATCTGCAAATATTTGAATCTGCTCTAAATGCATAAATTGTACAGTAGTTAACCCCACTTTTACAGAGATTCCCCTGCCATTGATACTGAAGATATTGCCCCGAACATTCCATATTGACTGATTCTTGGACAGGCAGTGGTGGTGGTGGAGGAGGAGGAGGAGAACCAGGTGGTGGAGGAACCAAGGGTGGCTGAACCTGGGGCAAAGGTGGTGGAGAAGGAGGAAGTGGGGGTGGCATTTCAGGCTGAGGGGGTGGCAAGGATGATAAAGGTGGTGGTATAATTGATGGAGGCACCTGCTGGTTATAGGTTTGCATTGGAGTTACTTGTATCTGAGCAAGTGGAGTTACTGAAGCAGGAATAAAAGGAGTTACAACAGCACTACCATGAAAATTATTCGGCATTACTCCCATCTTGAATTGGTTGGCAGGTAAATGATTGTTTATTCCCTGAGGATCCCATTGGCCATTTGGAGGAACATAAACAGGGCGAATGAAAGGAGATGACTGAATTTGTTGTGGTGGTGGGATGGATGGTCCATGTGTTCCTGGGTGTGAATGTGGAACATTACCTAGCGTAGAATGGACTCAATTTCAGAAACAGGCACAATTGTTCACCAGAAAACAGCATATGTACTTAACTTAGTTATTCAATCTATAATTTCATAACAAAGAGCTGTCCTCACAGACATGCATAAGGAAAAAGGAATTCATAGAAAAAATTTTCACCTTAATCATTCATAGAATATTACCTCCTTGATGAGGATCCAGTGATAAATTATCATAACCATCAGGTTTCCTTGCTCCAACCTCTGACATCTCCCTAGAACCAGGAAAGTGCCAGTTTGACTGAGACAACGGTGCACCATGTACTCCAATGGTATGATTCTCAGAATTTATTCTTGGGGATACAAGCTCCATAGAATTGTTCTCTGGTTTAACTGGAAATGGTACAGCATTCTGATTTCCAGGTTTGCTGTATAAAATAAGAGGGAAAAATAACTGTAAATCAGCACACACTATTAAATTATCCCGAGGACTTACCATTACACATAAAATAGTTCAAAATCAATAGACAATGGTGTAGAAAAAAATTAAATCTACACTATGGAGAACTGATGTAGATTGAGTAATTTGGTTGTTATTTATTTAGGATTTTAATTTAATAATTAGGAATTTTTATTTGGGATTAGAAAAAAGAGAAATCAAAGATTTGTATAGAAAATAGAGAAAACAATAAGTTTTTGCTGTTTCCTGTACAAATTTTTAAAAATAGGAAACAATGAAAACTAATGTGATATTTTCGTAATTAAAAATCAACACAATAAAAACAAGAAACATTTTCTTAAACCAAACAGCACCTTAAAGTTTTAGGTACAATATCGATCATTTCACCAAATTTTATATCAATGAGAAAATTATATTAATACTTCTAATATTTTTGAAAAACTTTGAAATAATATAACTATTAAGAAACATGAGCCTAACTCACTCCCAAGTGTTAGTTCATAGGAAGAGGATTGGCCAAGCTTTTATAAAAAGTATTTTAATTCTATTCTTAACCAATGTGAGACATCTTAACCCTCTCATACCCAAGACTATACATCTAGTGTGTGATGTTTACAGGACTGGACATTCTGATATCATATTAAGAAGTTCAGATCTAACTCACTCTCAAAAGCTAGTTGATTGGAAGAGGATTGCCCAAGCCTTCACGAAGAGTATTTTAGTAAATAAATCATTATCTTCACTCTGATATTTCACACCAAATTCACATAATAAATCATTTTTAGTTTTTCCTATAAAAGAATGAGATTTTTAGTAATCAGATTTAGTATATTTTACACTTAAGTCAAATCACACATGCAAATAGTCAACTTGCTACTTTTGGAGTCTATGCATGCACATTATAAAATACAATCTTTTATACCTGAATTCTATCTGGAAGAATGATCCTGGACAACCACGGAGATTCTTTAGAACAGAAACTGCACCATCAACATTACTACATTCAACAAACCAACCACATCCCATCTGCATGTTTGCTTGTGTCAACCGCACAATGGATCCAGAGTTTCCAATGGCAAGATTGCAAATGGCCATCAACTCATCATCTGTGAGAAGCAAAGAGCTACTACGTGAAATAGTTATGCAGAGAGTGCTGGACTGCGCTGTATCTACATCACGCATGGAAGGACAATTATTTCCAGTCATATAGTTATCATTAAAACCTATGTTTTGATTAATATTATACTTTGTACGCAATGAAGCAAGTAAGGAGGACAAGTGGGACATTCTTGTTCGATTGCTGTCAGCCGGGCTCCCAGATAGAGTTCGAGCATGAGGTGATCCAACAGGATTGTTGACTTTAACATCAAGATGGAGAGGGGCAGATACAGACCTTGCACCATCCATATAAGCATGCCCAATTCCAACATTACCTGTTCCTGGGCCAAAATGCTTATTATAGTTACTTCTTTCTCTTCGAAGCTGTCTCAAATGCAACATGACAGTGGCAGCTTCTTCAGGAGTTTCAAATTCCAAAAGTAGTGCAAATTCACAGCTTAGATCAATGACTGCAAGAGGACCCTTGTGGATCACTTTCCTAGATTCATGAAGGATCTCATCCTTGGCCCATTGACTGGGAATATTTCCCACATAAATATGAGAACTAGACCCAACAGCAACACCATTCAATGCACCCCTAGTTCCAAGTCCTATATCCATGAATTTGACACGGCAAGGAAAACATCCAGGTAAACAGTATCGAGTTTTTATCGCATCAATGATCCTTCTATACTCAACCAAGGCAAATCCTTTTACTGGAAAGAAAATAAATTGTTCAATAGGACCAAACCTCTCTACGTGAAACCTAATATGACTTTCAGGTACATCAGGTCCTACACAACCTACCCATAGCTGCTTAGAAGCAGAGAGAATATCCATGGCTGCAGGATCACCATCACAGCACCAGACAATTTGACTTTTTGTTGAAGCAGTTGGGGACATAAAATGATGATTAGGAGATGCCAAAGAATTACTAACAGATCCACCAGAGGACCTCAATGGAGGTGAGTTAAAATTCATATTTTGGACTTGATTTTTCTCAGCATTGGGGAAATCATTTCTGCCTTCAAATGAATTACTCCTAAAGTCTACAGGTGTTCTAACTGCAGGAGAAAATATTTGATGGCTCACAGAGTCCCTAGGTGTGGAACATCTAGCATTAGGCATATTCCCTTCCTCCCCCATCCCAATGCCCATGGGCCTTGAGACTCCATTATCGAAATGTGAAGCCACTTTAGGTACAGGAACTTTGTCAAGAGAAACAGCAGAGCTACTAGCCATCACATGTTTATCAGAAACCTTGTCAGTAAAACCATCATTAGAAGAACCAACATGAACTCTTAAATTGCTGCCTTTTCCAGATGATTCACTAATGCTTTCATGTTCCTCAGATATCGTAGTAACCACATAGTTCCTATTCATGTAAGTTAAAGAATCAGATTTATCTTCATCACTATCTGCCTGACAGTCTTCCAAATCTGTTTGTTGAGCAAGTATTCCAAGAATTCCTTGCACTACTGATGTAATCTCCAGTGAAGCATTACTAAGCAAGTCAAGTAACTTCCTACATCTACACAACATCCATTTCTGCAGTGAGGGCTCCTTGTCAAAAACCTGTAGAGAACGGCCACAAAATGTCTTAGTAAGAAGCAACCAGAATGGCAATTCTTAATTAAATAAAAATAAGCAAAAGCACCATGTTTTAAACAATCGTTCTTCAGAAAAGAAAATTGCATTACATCGTGATATTACAATCAAATACTAAGCATAAATAATATTTTGCCTCAATGAAAACAAGGAATTAAGAAGCGACGCTGACAAGATGTATGTACAAAAACTTAAATTTCTACCAAAATGGGAAGAATTTGATACAAATCACAAACTTATTTATGAAGAATTGTTCAAGTTTTCATGTGGATGTCATGATACAGATAACCAGCATAACCACAGCAATGAAAACAAATAAGGTTAAATTAATAATTTCATCCTACTCAACACCATTTTTCGTTTTAGTCCCTACATGATAAAACCTTACATTTTAGTCCTCACATAAAAAACAGGTTTAGAATAGGTGCTGCTGTATGCCAGCATTATAACAGTGTCAAATTTGGTCCCTATACTTCATGTTTTTCATTTTACACTCTACACAAAATATTCCAGTTCAACAAGGGAAAAAAAAACTCTACATCGTTATAACTTCCACTAGTGGCAGGGATAGATTTGTAAATTGCTTTTCATCAGGGACAAACAAAAACCTGTTCAGCACAGCAATCAAATAATTAATTTTACCTATAAATAAAATATTTATGATCAGACATCCACAAAAACTCTTCCTTAAAAAAGTAAGGAGGTACAATAAGTATTTCAAGTTTTAAAACCATCAAGCCAAATGAAGTTATTGGGGTACAGATCACCAAACGAAAGCTCATGCATGACAATGATGATTAATTTATATGTTGCACCACTATTATAACCTTACAACTACATTTGACGTTGATCCTCTAGGGGGATAAAAAAAACTTAAGATGCCATTTAGTTGATAGTATCTTCCAAAGAAAAATGTTAAATTAGTGTTAGGCTCTAGTACTTTCACTCAATTCTATTTAGTCACAATGGTTTTCAAACAATGCAAAACAGTCCCTATTCATTGAATTTGTTCCCTGATTAGTAATAAATTATAGGAATAGAAACAGTCCCTATTTATTTGAATTTGGAGTGAAACTATAGGGACCAAAATAAATAATTCAACATTAAAATGAAAATCAACACCACAAATTTATTGAAACTGGGACGTAAAACCTATGCACAATTTCTAATTTTCTACTCAACTTCATTTCTAGAAGTTGACAAGATATTGCTCGTTACTTTTATCTTTGATTAAAACTAATTACAAGATGAGTACTGCTTATAACCATACAAACGAAAATGAATGATAAACTAATCACTAATTTATGCTTACTAATCTAGCTTTCCTGTTTTGCTTATATACAACAGTCATATCACTTAAAAGGAAATAACATCTTCTTTAAGTTGAAGATTCATTCATTTAACAATAACATCAGAGAGGTATTATATGACAAACAAGCTTGAGCATTGAACAATGTTATCAATGGCAGATGACTGATCCATGGCGGACAGCCAAAAAATTTCCATAAAAGTATGGCCGATGCCATGGCAGGTTATGGCAAAAGCATGATGGTCATAATAAAATAGTATAATATATATATATATATATATATATATATTATATCTGCAAAAAAATATATAAAAAGAAAATGCAGAATGTGATATAAAACCAGAAAACTAACTACATATGAAAGAAAGAAGGAAGGTTTTGAGAAAAAAGGAATAAAATAGTGGTAAAACAGAAAAAGGCTGAAATTGAGACAGAAGAACAGAATAAAATGATAAAAATAGAGAAAGAAACTTGGAAGTGAAAACAGAAAAATAGAATCAGGAAAAACAAAATAATAAGGAAAAGGAGAGTGAAACAGAACGGGAGAGCGAAAAACAATGGAAACAAAATAGAATAGGAGAGAGAAAAATGAAGAAAAAAGGGAAACTGAAAACCAAGGAGAAGAAAAAGAGAAAAAAAAAAAAAGAGAAACGAAATTGGGGAGGGCAATAATAAAGGAAAAAACAAAAAAAGCTCACTCACCAACAAAATAGACTTGCCGGCGCAGTGACAACAATAGTAGCCAGAGATGGCAAGAGTGGCAGTCACTGGAGATGGAGGCAGCAACAGACGCCACCAGAGACAAAGTTATGGTGGTTGCCGACCTCAAGGAAGGAGAAGAGACTGAGAAACATTGAGAATGAGAAAGGAGACGTCGAGGACGAAGAAGAGAGAGATGTGAGTTGCAATTTGTGAGAGGGAGAAGATGTTGTTTTAGGGTTTTGGTACTTGCAGGCTACTCAGGACCGCATTGGGTCGGGTCAGAGGCCCATTTCATTTTTTAATCAAAAATCAACAATTTCCCCTATGGCCACCACGTGTGTAACGGCCACCACGGCACATCCATCCTGAATCTACCATTTTCCAACATGGTTGTGGCGGATTGAGCGAAAAACACCACCGACATACGCAATGGCACCATTATGGCCATTATTTGACAACACTGGCTTTGAACTTGGGTCAGGTCAGGTCGGGTCAGAGGCCCATTTCATTTTTTAATCAAAAATCAACAATTTCCCCTATGGCCACCACGTGTGTAACAGCCACCACGGCACATCCATCCTGAATCTACCATTTTCCAACATGGTTGTGGCGGATTGAGAGAAAAACGCCACCGACATACGCAATGGCACCATTATGGCCATTATTTGACAACACTGGCTTTGAACTTGGACCAATCATATATAGAAGGCAAGCCCTCGAATCAACTGTACATCTCTGATACATGCACAACTACTTTAAAACGTCTCTACTAATCATTTTAACAATAGATGATAGTATAGATGCAACTCTTACAAGGGAGACAGTGAATTAGGAAAAGAACATTTTTCCTAGCTAGAAAAATAGTTTTCAGAATAGGCCAATAATAAAGTTCACAATAGACTGCAATTTATTAGAACAGACAGGTTGTAAGACAAAAATATAAAATATATGTCACTTAAAAATGATATCAAAATAAGAAGATAACAATTATGAAGTATTACCTGTGTAAGCAAGCAGTTCTTTTGAATAGATGAATCACCACCAGAAACATGGTTGTTTTCAGTCATAGTTTCCTCACCAGTAGAATCTGTACATGATTTAGGTCCACCAATTGCTCTATCCAAAAGGTTAACTGCTTCATCATCATCAAATGTCCTAGTCACAAGGCTCAGAAAACGCTGTCCTTCACCATTAGCTCCCTCTTTTGAGGCAGAGCTCAAGAGCTCCAAAGAAGCTGCAAGCAAATCTTTAGGACAAGAGAAGAATATCCAAAGCAGACATAATATGCAGAATTTGGACAGTTTAGTCAATGAAGATTCATCTTCATCTAAAACCTTTTGCTTCAACTCAGAAAAGACCTCAGGGGCATCTTGCATATTCAGGAAAGTCTTGTCAATCATCTGTAGAACATCCTTTCCTTCAAAGAAAGCTATAAAAAAAGTAAGCACGTTCTGAAAAACTGCTGAGCAAATTCCTCTAATTACAGCTGATGTTGGTCCTACCGATGAAGCAATGCAGCAAATATCAGCCAGGCCAAAAATACAGGCTCTAGCAGTTTCAAATGCAATACCACTCGAATCCTCTCCTCTACTGATCAATGCCAAACTCAAGTTATGCATATTAATAACAACTTTAGCTGCAGCTTCCAAAGCTGTTGGACACTGACTTGCGTATCGAGGAATAAGATTGGCCACAATTCTTTGTACACTCATACAACCTGTTAATTATAAAATTTTCATTGACCAAGGGAGAATTCCAATCATCAAGATTTTTTTGTCGGTTCCTTCAATTATTGGCAATAGAACATAATTTGCTTGCACATTAAGCACTTAATCAGGTGATAAAACTGCACAAAGTACAGTAACAAATTTCTTTTTGCTTGTCAAAAATGGAAATTTGAAAGAAAGGTACACATATGGGTGAAACAGGGGTTTATGTGGGCCCAATTTTACTTAAATGTGATCAAATTCATGTACTATTGCAGCAACCACTGATATTTGACATTAGGAAACATGATTATTATTGTCAATGCAATTGCAATGCAGAAGTCCAAACAGAAGCAAGTTTACTATTAAAATGGCTTTATTTTGGGCTTGGCCCAAAATGCAAACCGACTTGTGTCCCATTTTGGAAGTATGCAATCAAATAGTGCAAAAACAATATGTAAAAGGTAATTTCTACAGTGCCTTGTAAATCAAGAAGGCATTTTATGCCCTCTCACACGTAAAATAATTATTACCGTTAATTTTATATTAAATATGTACAACAAATAGTAGGGGTTAGTGGTTTCTTTAAAAAAGAAATAATTCTTAATTTTTAAAATATTAGAGAAATTTTAACCGTCAATTTAAAGAGGACATATCTCAAGTTTATGAACACATTAGCAAGCAACTATTTAAAAAGCCACAATAACGAAACAAAACACAATAACAAAGTTAAAAGCATACTTAAATAGCCAAATCATATTATGACAATGTGATTTTGGCGCCCTAATTCCAAATGTGGTATTTCTCAACTGGTGGAGAAGGATTTCTCTGCCACAGTAAATGTGATTTCTCTTTGATTTGCTGAACTCATAGAATCAGGTGTAAACTCGCAAGTTTACCCGTTTTATCTAAAAAAGAGTTTACATGCAATTTGAGAGATTTGGCAATATTCACCATATGTCTGGACATCTTTTGCCTCAAAAGAGTATCTGAAATAAATGAGTTACAAATCCTAATAAAAGTGACAAGAATAAGACTTCTAAATCGCGAGACATCATCATGTACAAAACAATTTCAACATGAATTGAATTATCGAGCAATTTCCAAACAAAAAGTAAATTATTCTTTCATTTCAAATACTCAAAACATAGGGTTAACCGTGTGCAAGAGCAGTTAATTGCAGAAATGTTCACCAAACCGAGTGAATTCATGCAAAAAGATTCCCGGCAAAGATTCCTAAACGGTATTCCATACAAACACTCCTCTCCGGCAAAATCCACATTCCTATTACGATCAAATGTTACCTCTGGAAGAAGCGATGAGAGCGAGATAACTTTGTTCAAGGTCAGACATGGAGGTAGCGTCTTTCTGAAGCAAGCAAAGCTTAATCCGCTTGTAACCTTCGTACACGCTTCGAATTTCATCCTTGTTTCGCCGCTTCGCAAGAATCTCCTCCTGAGACGGCGTGGGTAGGGTTTGCGGAGAGGGAGGGGATGCGTCGGTTGCCGGCGGTGACAGTGGCGGAGGGGAAGGCGGTTGTGATTTCGGTAAAGGCTCGTAGAGCTTTCGCTTCTTCGGAGGCTGCTCCACTGAGGCCATGGCGAGTGACCACTGGACTGGGCTCAGAACTCTCCGCCGCGATTTTTGGGTAAATAAATTTTCGGTGTTAAATTTGTTTTTAAGGAAACAACCGTTTATTTTTATTCATTTTTAAAAATTAAAATTACGAGTTTTTTTTCTTTTCTATATACACCATAATTAGATTAAATTACACACATACTCATCTTCTTAAAGTGAGACAAATATAAAATTTGTGTAAGTATTATTTTAAGCATAACATTTTTATTTACTTTGTAACTAACTATTATTTTTTTAAATCAGACATATAATTGATAAACAATTATTATAATACTATTTAATTTGAAGGTTCCAGATAAATTAGTACGTTAAGTAACTCACAAATAAGTTAATAAAATGACTTATTATAACAAATTTTAAAAATTTAAATAATTAAAAATTAATTCTTAATAAATTTTATCGATAAAAGATATTAATCTTTTAAAAATTTAAAATAGACTTTTTTAAACTTAATTATTTATAAAGCTGTTATAATTTAAGAAAGAACATGATTTTTCATTCATATAAAATTATATATCATACTTTTTTCAAAATTACTTATATTTTTATTTTTTAAGCAAGTTTAAGAATTTGTTGTGTTTTCCGTGTAAAGTTCAATAATAATTAAGTGGCTATGGTTGAAACTTATTTGATAAAAATTTGAAAAGAGATATCAAGGTAAGATATCTAATGTAATTAAGTAGTTTTCTCTTGGAATATTGTCGTAGAAGATTTGTTCAATTTCTCCTTCTCCAATTTTAATTCCTCCTTAATAGTATGCAAACCACTTTCTTAAATCTACCCTAAACTTATATAATTATTCTCTCCTTGAATTGTTATACTTTCAACTGTGATATTAAATTTGTAAGTAGAACTAATTAAATTTAAAAATATTATATATTAATCCCAATTGTCTTACAAATTATGTTTTCCTTAACCCTAAACCTTTTAAATACATTTCTGATCACGACACTCTCGCTACAGTGAGACATCCCTCGCTGTAGCGACAGGGGCATCGCTAAAGCAAAAATTTCAGAGAAAATTACACTCTGGTTTCTGCAGAATCTCGCTACAGCGAGACTGCAACAAGAAATGCACCCCTCACTGCTGCTCTCTTGCTACAGCGAGAAGACGACAATCTTATACCTCCTCCCAGGGCCTTTTCGCCATAGCAAGATCCCGTCACTACAGCGAGAACACCTAGTTTTACCTACTTAACTTATTTCTCAAACCAATTGTCCAGTCCAATTGCATACAAACACACTTATATGCAATCATATTCATGTCATGCATTTTCACTACCATAACATAATTCAATTATATGGACACATGAAAAACTTCATATACACATATACACAGCAATCTAAATATTATTACAAAATCTGGGATCTTACATACCACACACTTAAGCGCCTAAATCCACTAAAATTTTGCTTTAGCAATTTACATCTAGCTTTAGCCTTAATATTTGTAATATCCTCAATTTCTTCATTCAAAATAAATAAATTTATAGTGAATAAATAAAAAAATATTTTATTCTTATTCATGGATTTGAGAATTGCATAAAAATAAAACGTATACTTTCTTCTCATGAATGTTTTATAAAATTCTAAAACGTTTAAGATTTCCAAAGGAATTATCTGAAACTTAAAAAGTAATAAATAAAACTTAAGTTTACATCTAGTAACTTATTTGGTTTATATTGAATACACACAAATTTAGAGTTTCTATTAAAAACATTTCCAAAATATTCCTTACAACCAAAATTTGCTCAGGTATTTAAGTTCTAAGATCTGATGTTGAAATCATTTACAAACTTTAGTCAACACAAAATATAATTAGATAAAAAAAAATACAATTTCTCAAATTATCCCAGTCCCTATAGAGCAATTTTTCTTCCAATATCCTTGGATTATGATTCTAGGACAGGCCAAACATCTTGACTCTTCAATTTCATTACCTGAAAATATTAGTAAGGGTGAGTATCTCTCACCCTACTAAATCTCTTATTTAACATAGGCAAAATAATCATATATATATATATATATATATATATATATATATATATATATATATATATATACACATTATATAATACTGAAAATATTTTCTAGCATGGATTGAATTAACAATGACACTCAAATTATCCAATTCACCATCACAAAGAAGTACACACAAGACAAACAAACAATCACAATTACCACTTTCATAACATGCGTCTTTCTACTAATCTGTACGTCATAATACATGTATTATACCACGTCAATTAATATGTCACAATATATGTATCCTAATCACACCCATCAATGTATTACAACACATATATCATAACAACATCAACCGATATGTTACAATGCATATATCATAATCATACAACCTTTATACTACTTCATATACATCACATTTATTTCACTTTAATTATTCAATGCTCTTGAGATCCCTTAAGGACTTTATAGCTTAGATAGCCGCTAGTTAGCCCCAGCAACACGGATACACGTGTGTTGATCTGGCCCCTTTTAGCAAAGGTATAATCAGGAGACCCGTCAAGAAATGAGTGTATGACCTATGAATGCCTCCGCTTTCAGCAAATCATTGTGCACTCGTTCACACTAAGCATTCAACACCTATTTTTCCAAGATTTTTTAAATCTTCTTCGAACTCTATACCCCAGTGTATCTCTGTAGCTATCTAAATTCACCACCAATATTTCTCATTCTTTTTCACACCTTTACACAGGGCAACATGTCATAATACGTGAGTCTTGACCCCATAACTTGGTGTATTACAACACATGTATTATGAATACACCCTTTAGATGTACCATAATACCTATATTATAATCATGTCCATTAACTATACTGACTCTCGTAGTATAATCACTTTTCTCACGATTTCATCATCATATCACATCAATAATATAGTTCACTCATTTGACATACTTCAACTATTAAACAACATATACAATAATTATATCATTCATCATGAGAATATCATCAACCAACTTTTTTATTCATAATACTCTAACGTTTTTCATTACAACCTAGTTTAATCAATATCAACATACCACAATCATCAACAAACACTCAACACAGAAAATCCCCAAACAATTCATACATCACACAGGTCAATATAATGTGCTAGAGGTCAGACGCCTCTGAGCTCAGTCCAATCGTATGATTCAACATATACATCTTCTCGGTAATAATAAAGTCGTCTATCCTAAGGTGTAGCATAATCCATTATTCCAAAAACATCAAATAGCATGTCCCGACTACTCTTAACAATGTTTACTTAGTAAATTCATAGTATTCTTCAAGGACTGTTCTATTTAGAGCCTTTATTACACATTACATTTAGATATTTATCAAAGTAGGTAAGGGTTTTCCATTTTAAACTACCCAAGAGAAGTTAGGGTTTGGGATCAACTCCCCTTACCTCGAATCGAAGACCAAAACACGAAATCTATGATAAAATAGCTCTCCACACGGATTTTCATCCCTAAAACATGGAAATCCCCATGAGAAATTGAGAATACAAGGAATAGGGACGAAAAATCTAAAATCCTAACTCACAAACGTACCTCCAAGTGTTCTAAACTCGATTTCAACATTCAATCCAGCTTCCAATCAGCTTGGAGGCAATTTAATCGGTAAGAACGCGTTGAGAATAGAGAGAATCGAAAGGGAAATAAAGGGAGAAGAGTGAGAATATGTTTCCCGAACCCAAGACCCTTCAAATACCTTATAAGTCGCGACACTCTCACTACAACGAGATATTATCTCTGCTGCGAAACATCTCTCACTGCAGCAATACCCTTCTCGCTACAACAAAAATATCAGAGGAAACTGCACTTTGATTTCTACAAAATCTCGCTACAGCGAGGCTCTCTCGCTATAACGAGACTGCACCCAGAAATGCACCGTTCACTATCACTCTCTTGCTGCAGCAAGGGACCTCTTACTCCATTCTGCTAAGACTTTCTCGCTACAACGAGAATACCTTAGAAATACACACTTAACCTATTTTCAATTAGTTCAGTACATCTAATTTCAATGCACAATCAGCATCCACATTCATCACATATACAGACATATATCCACATTATGTATTCACACCACCATCCAATACACATTATTATCACATACTCAAACACACAAACACATGGCAATTCCTATATATATATATAGTAATTAAAATATTATTACAAAATTTGAGACGTTACAATATTCATTTAAATAAATGTTTTCTACATCACTTTTGCTTCAACTAGTATTTATGTGCTTAAACAATTTATGTAACACCTTAAATTTCCTTTAAATAGTAAACATTATTTTCATGGCTGATAAAAATAAATTCATTTCTATTCATGGAATTAATAATAGAATAAAGATAGAATTTTATAAAAATTTCATAAAACTCCAAAAGAAGTTAAGCTTCCAAGGGTAAAAACTTTAAAACTTTAAAATAATCAAATAAAACTCAACTTTACTTCTGACAAACCATTAAGTTCATTTTGAATACATATAAATTCTGAATTTCCACCAAGAACATTTCCAAAATGTTCTCTACAACCAAAAATCTGCTTGAGGATTTAAATTCTGAAATTTAACATTAAGGTCATTTACAAATTTTGGTCAACCCAAATTATAATTTAATAAAACAATACAATTTCTCAAACTATTTTAATCCCTACAGAGCAGTCTTCCTTCCAACACCCTCATTTTATGATCCTAGGACGGGTCAAACATATTTATTTCTTCACATCCATTTTCTAAAAAATATTAGTAAGGGTGAGTATATCCCGTCGCACTAAATCTCTAGTTTAACATAAGTAAATACTCACATGCGTGTACAGTACTAAGAATACCACCCAACACGGATTAAATCAACAATAACGCTTAATCAACCAAGTTACCATTACCAGGAAGCATGCACAGAACAAACAATCAATCATGCTCACAACTTCATATCATACATCTTTCTACTTATTTGCACGTCATACTACATGTATTATACCACGTCAATCAATATGTCACAACGCATATGTCCTAATCGCACACGTCAATGTATTACAATACATATATCGTAACAACACCAACCGACATGTTACAATGCATATATCATAACTGTACAATTTCTATACCAATTTATACATATCACACTTTCACATTTATTTTGCTTTCACATTCAATGCCCTTGAGATCCCTTGAGGACTTCACAGTTTAGCTAACCGCCAGTTAGCCGCAGCAACACAGATACACGTGTGCCGACCCAGCCCCTTCTAGCAAAGGTATAGCCAGGAGTCTCGTCAGAAAATGAGTTTGTGGCTTGTGAATGCTTTCATTTTCAGCAAATCGTTGTGCACTATCCCCACTAGCATTCACCACCCTCATTTCTCCAAGATTTTTTAAATCTTCTCCGAATTCTATACCCTCAGTTGGATCACTGTAACTATCTAAACTCACCACCACGTTTCTCACTCTTTTTCACACTCTTTTCACAGGGCACATGTCATATTACGTGAGTCTTACCCATATACCTTGGTGTATTACAATACATTTATTATGAGTACTCCCATTGGTCTTACCACAATACCTGTATTACAATCACATCCATTTGTCCAGTCTAACTCCCGTATTATGATCACTTGTTCAGCATTTCATTCAATTCATTTACATGTGCACTCAATGTACATAGTCACGCTCACTGTAGCACTATGATTACATCACACATAAAACTTTTTCTTTATTTAAGAACAGACAAAGACTTGCATTATAGTATAGGTTCACTCATTTGGCATATTTCAACCATTAAACAACATAAATACATCATCAATCAATCTCAACATTCACAATACTCTAACACCCTTCATTTCAACCTGGTTCAACCAGTGTCAACATACCACAATCATCCTTAAATATTTATCCAACACAGAAAATCATCACCCATCACACAATAAATATAATGTGGCAGAGGTCGGACACTTCTGGACTCAGCCCAGTTATACAATCCATCATTCACGTTTCTCAATAATAACAATAGAATCACCTATCCTAAGGTTTGACGTCATTCCAACTACCCTCAAACAACTTTTGCTTACTGAAATTATAGTATTCCTTCGAAAATGATTTCATTTGCATCCTTATTACAAATTACATTTAGAAAGTTATCAAAATATTCACAGGTTCCTTAATTTAAAATATTAAGAGAGGTTAGGGTTTGAGATTTACTCCCCTTTACCTCAAATTGAAGAATCATATACAACAATGGTAAAAAAACGTTCTCAACACGAGTTTCATCCCTAGAACATATGGAAAACTCCATGAGAACTCAAAGAAAATCCAGAAAACAGAGAAGAAGGACGAAAATCAAAACCCTAACTATTAAAACTCACCTCCAAGCGTCCTCAACACGAATCTAACCTTCAATCTAACTCACGAACACTTTGGAGGCAATTTAATAAGTGAAATAGGGTTTGGGATTGAGAAGATCGAAGAAATTTCGAAGGTAGATATGAGAAAATGAGGTTCCCCAACCCTAAACCCTTTTAAATTTTTTTCTGGTCGCGACACTCTCACTACAACGAGCTGTAGTGACACCCTTTCTTGCTGCAACAAAAATCTCAGAGGGAATTGCATTCTGGTTTCTGCAGAATCTCGCTACGAGACTGCACCCAGAAATGCACCCCAAATTGTTGCTACAGCGAAGGACCTCTCGCTGCAGCGAGAAGCGACAGTTTCACGCCTTCCTCCTAGAGCCCTCTAGCTACAGCAAGAATGCCCCAGTATTACACCCTTAACCTATTTTTCGGTCCAATCAATCTAATCCAATCATATACAAACACATGGAAAACCCTACATATATACATGTATAGTAATTAAAATATTATTACAAAATTTGGGGCGTTACAATTTAGGTATTACAAGATAAATTAAAGTTTCAACTTAAAAATATCTTAAGCACGATACTTTTAGCTTAAATTAGAAATCATTCGCCTAAGCTACATTTATTTCACTTAAGCTAAAGTTATCTTGCTTAAGCTATACTTACTTCGCTTAAACTATACTTATTTCACTTAAGCTATATTTATTTGATCGAAGCTAGTTTTTATAAGCTTAAGCGATATAATATTAGCTTAAGCACCCAATTTATCACTTAACGACATAAATTTAGCTTAAGCAAAAAATTATTAGCTTGGACAGTATATCATTAACTTAAGCGAAACACCATTAGCTTAGGCAAAATAGTATTAGCTTAAGCAAAGTCTCATATTATTTGCTTAAGCGAGATAACAAATTTTTATTTAATTTATTTTATAGACTCATTCTTATCTTCACCTAAATTATAAATTTAAATTTAAAAATAAAATATATATTTATTTACATTTGTTAATCACCATAAGATACTACTAATCCAATCAGATGCAATTTAATTAATTTGATATTAGATTACTCAACTAAGTAATATGTTATGGACGCAAATCTCAAACTCAAAATAGAATAGTATAAAAAGTAAAGTTTTCCTATTATTTTTAGTTTTTTATTAGTTATTACAATTTCAATTTGGGCATATATTTCAATTATAAAAGTTGACATTAAGGCGAAAAATATATTTGGTAAGGCTTTTTAAATGTTTAAAATCTTAATTAAATAGCTAAAATGACTGTTGAAAAACAAATTTTTTATTTGTTAAAGTAACTTGGATTAATAGTAACTAATTTGGTATTTGAACATTTTAGAATTAACCCAAATTATCATAAAAAAGTCAATAATTATTATTAATCAGTTAACTCATTATTACAATTATAAAAATAAGGCATAAAATAAGGTGGAGGGTCATCACATTTATTTTAATTTTTCTATATTACTATTTTTAACTATTTTAATTACTTTAATATTATTCAAATTTTAAAACAAATATCTTAAACTGATTCCAATAAATTTCTCAATTTTCAAAAGCTTGTAAATATTTATCACTACTATTGTTTTATTTTTTTACTTAATTTGATAAGTGTCTTAATATAGCTCATTATACAAAAAATTAATACGTAATTGTCAAACAAAATCTAAACATAGATAGAAAACAAATGCGTAGTTGTCACCCCTATCTTTATAGTCCATCCCTTGCTCTTGCCCTGCCTCTTAGACTAATTGTTTTCTCATAATTTGCATACTCTACCATGACACTCCTCCTTGTGATAAAACCTGTGAAGGCATGCATGGAGACATTGACTAAGCTCTTTGTTTTTTTCATATAGTAAAATTTTGATATAATTATTAATGATAACTTTTGATACATATAAATTTTAAAACATACTTTACAAATCTATCTTTGCATCGCGAATCATCTTTATTTTAATTCTAAATTAGATTTTTATAATTCAATTCTTTAAAACTCATATTTAAAATAAGGATTAAATATGTGATTGGTCTATACAAATATAGCACATTTTGTTATAAGTTCTTATAAAGTTTTTTTTGTTATGATTTAGTGAGATGATTAATAGAGAGTCAGCTCAACACTCCTACGTCATTGTCACGTCATTTAATGTTTTAAAATATTTTAACTTTAATTATGTTTTTGGTCCTTATAAATATAACACGTTTTGTAATAGTTCATTATAAAGTTTTTTGTTAGAATTTATAATCTGAAACTGTCAGTTCAGCACTTAACAAAGAGGAGATTGACAACAAGGACTAAATCTTAACATGCTAATATTTTACAAACTAAATCTTAACAATATATATATATATATATATATATATATATATATAAGAACTTATCACAAAATGCATTATATTTATAGGAACAAATCACATATTTAAGCCTTAAAATAATTAACCCCTTGACTATCCTCCCAAAGATAAAACTAGTTTAGTTTTGGTTTGCAAGCTGCTTCAAGAGGATTGAATGAAACAATTAATTTTATTAATACATATATTCAATTATCAAATAAAAATATAACATAGCTCATTACAATGAGAAATGAAAGACATATTTGCTACACCGTATGTTATTTTGCTTAAGTCATAGTTATTTCGCTTAGCCATAGTCATTTCACTTATAAAGTAAGGGTTTTCTTAGTCTTATATTCACTTAAGCGTATAGTATAATATCTTGAACGGCTTAAGCGAAATGATTCCTGTGAGCCATCTTTGCCCTATAATTTTCGCTTAAGCTAGCAAAAGTGGCTTAAGCTAAAATTGCAGAGATTGTGCAATGCAGAATTGAACATTTTGTAGGGAGCAAATGAAAAAGATTTAAAAGAACATTAAACAATCTATCAATACAAAAGTTCATTTTCATAATGAACTGAGATTGTGAGGTGGATGTGAAAATTTAAATTCTAAAAATCATTTTCATACATAGGGTTTGTGGAAAACCTAAAAGATCTAAAATTACATTCTAACATTCTATTGATTCAAAAGTTATTTTTAATTATATATTGAAACTATATCAAGGCATATAAATGCATACTTTTTAAAAAGTACTACTTAGATGCAAGATACACAACTCTTTAACCTTGATAGGAAGATGATTTATTCAAAAATTCTTGCATAAGGGTAAGGAACCTTGGATGAGCTAATGCGAATGGATGTAAGCCTCATTGCTAGGAAACACCCAACACTAACCACATTGAGAGACACGAAAGCATGTAACGCCAATTGGCGAAATGACATTAAGCATCCCTAGTGGTACAAAAAGAGAGGTTGTGATGATATCATTTACATCCATATTGTTCCTCGTAGAGTAGATCCCACATCCAACCAAGCCTTTGACCAAGGAACAGGAGAATTCCCACTACCTCTAGAAGGCCAACCAGATAGTGAGTGCAGTGGGAACATGCTTTCCAAAAAGCCAACCTCAAGCCGAGGTTGGCATAGAATGAAGGGGTAGATAGAGTTTGAAAAAGATAACAAGGCTTTGAAGATATAAATTAAGAGGTTTTGAAGGTTTCGAGAGAAATATTATTAATTTTTATAGAGAATTAAATAATAAATATATAAAAACTAGTATTATTAAGTTATTGGTTGAAGATCTGAACCGTTTATGAAATTTAAAATACATCTAAAGATTTAAAGATGGTCACTTACTTATGATCAAGTTACTTAGTTTGCTAACTCACCCTAACTTAATCCTTCAATTTGAATATGATTCTTTGACAAAAGTTATATAATTTTAAAAAATAAAAAAATAAAATATATTTTTTATTAATAGAGTAGTTTTTTTCTCTCTTTTATTCATATTATATTCTTACTTTTATTTTTATTTATTTATTTTCATTATTTGTCATTGAAAGATATCTTTTAGATCAACCCATTAACTCACTAATAAAATGAAATGAGTCAAATACAACTCTTTTTATTAGAACAAAACATAATAGATCTACTCATTTTGTCATCCTTATATAATATATTTTTTTAATATAGTTTTATTTGTATATATACTATTATTAAGTTGTCTTTAAAACTTAATTTAATCAAGTTTGATAAAAATAAATAAAGAAGTAAAAGGGATTTGGATTATGATGTAAAGTTGAGCATCAAGTATTAAAAAAAAAGTTGCTTTTGTTGCAAAAATCAAATGAAGGCAAGCAGGTTTGTTATATAAGCATGAATTTAATAATTAGATATGGGAAGAACAAAATATCCATGAACTTGATGGATCCTATGTATTTGGTAATTTCATCTTCATTTAATCACGGGTATGCTCTAATTTTTTTTTGTTTTTTCTCCCATGTTTCATTTTAGATGGGTGCCTAAGTTACCTAAGTGGCAAGCAAGGTAAATAGAGCAAACCATACCAACTAGCTGCTAGCATAAAGGCGAAGACCATTGTAAGTAAGAGGCGATTGTCAAGGGTGCAATTTAGCAGGACAATGGGATAGTCACGGAAGAAATAGAGGAAGAACCAAACAATAAAATAAAAACAATAAAGATATTGAAAGTAGGTAACATATGAGGCAATTTACAAATATATACTTAGCAAATTCAAATATTCATTTTAGTTAGCAAGATGGAGCGCCAACAACTACAAATTTGTTCATCAAGATTTATAAATCTTTAATTCACGTGTGTCCTTTAAATGCAGTGTTAACGATCGCTTCAAATAAGGATGGAATTAGTTTAGGTTACTTTTAAAAATAAGAAATTCTTTAGACTTAATATATTTAAGTAAATATAAATAATATAATGATAATAATATTATTGTTACTATTCTTGTATTAAAAGTTTACTACAATTTTTTGAAAAAATTGTTTATTAGTCTATTTAAAATCTTAAAACTTATTAGCCTACGTATAAGTATAAGCTCATTATTCTATCTAGAAGTATGTTCATAACTTTATTTAATGAGCTATATTATAGAATAAGTTTATAAACAAAATTTCAATTCAAGACGACTTTAAAAAAAAAAAGATTAATCAGACTTTAAATTAAGATTTCAAGTAAATACGTCAATCTTAGGCTCAGCTAGTTTCCACTTCTAACTCCAAGAGGCTGCATATGTTCCTCAGTCAATAAAGATCGTTTGTCTAACAGTTCTAGCTGAGGAACTCTTTCAAAGGAACTCTTTCAACAAATTGCAGCATTTCGTGCAAGAGTTATATAAGTTTATGCTTCAACCTGGAGGTCATGTAATGATAGAAAGTAATAGAATATTTTATGTAATAATCTCCTTCCCCCGCCGTTTTCTTGCTAGAAGTGTGAAATGATGAAAATTGGAAAGGAATAAAAGAGATTATTACAATTTTAATAAACATTATTGCTGAAACTTATAAAAAATTTTAAAGGATTGAAACTTAAAAACAAAACTTAATTATAGTAGGTTGACCCTTTACAGTGGATTTTAGCATCTTTCTTCTTCTTTTTTTAAGAAAAAGTTGGACGATAGATTCACTAACATTCCTGACCGTTGATAGATTTTTTAAAAAATTGGATGAATAGAATTAGAAGTTGTTAACGCATTTGCTCAAGTTTTGGTTTTTTATTTCTATTGTTACCGAACCCCTCCCAATCTCAATAACCCAATCCAATCTTTTAATTTTTTTTAAGAATTGATTGTTGAGAATCTAGCATAAGAAGTCACCCTTTTCACCCTTCATGAATAAACTTAGTGCTCAGGGATCAATGTAATAATATCCTAGTGATTTTATGAGAAAGAAGCGTTAAGATGATTGTGTCATTGACATTGGTATCAAACAGTGCTGTTTTCTACGATCACATGAATAAAAACTTGATTTTGAGTCGTGGGTGATTGTTAGATTCAATATTTAGTAATATTTTTAGATTTGGGTGACATTGGACTATACACGGCGCTCTTTCAGCCGCTTGCATGGGTGAGAAACTGAAGCTGTTGAAATCGAAGAAAGAGTTTATGAAACATAAGAAGAAAGGAGAGATGAAGAGAGGCATAATCATCTTCTTCTCTAGCAGCATTTCATCCTTGCTGTCTTTTTTGGATTCATTTCTTCTTTTCCAAGGATCCTTAAACCATGCATATGCTGCAACCATCATACTGCCACCCTCTTTTGGTGACGTTGCATCTTTTGTGACAACGTTTCCTCGTCTAACTTGTTTATTTGATAATTAATTTGTAATTTCAATCCTTAAATTAAAGGTAAAAAATAAATTAATACTTTCATCCTCTAATTTTTTTTAAAGAAGAGCGAACACACTAAAATACACCATCGATATGTTAAAAGTTACCGTGTATGAGTGCACCATTTTATGTATCATAAGGGCTGCCTACGAATGTATCATAATTTTACTTTTAGTTTCATTTGATTATTTATTTCATTTTCTTAGTTTAAATTTAGTACTATTTATGAAATTTATTGTCATTGATTGTATTTTTTATTAATTGTGATATATTTTTATCACTATAATCATATTTAATTATATTTTTAATCTTTATAAAAATAATTTTTTTTAAAAATATTAAAATATAATTCTCAACATTTTTAGAATATAAAAAATTAATTTTTATCATCAATTATACTTAATTAAGTGATAAACTAAATAAAAAAATTAACTTAATATATTTACATTATTAAAAATTTTATTATTTAAAAACTTATATTTATACAAAATTTCTTCAAAAATTTATATTATTTTCAAAAATTAATTATTAGCGTATCTTCTTCTACCTCTTTCTCGCTTTGTCTTTTTCTCTATCTCCAGAATCAGCTGAAATGGCTTGATGTTGGAACTGAGAAGAAGCTGAAAGAAAGCCAGAAAAGTATTGACCAGACCAGATGTTGTATGAAGAAATCGCATCCAAGTGCAACGTGAAAGACCAAAGCAGCAGCAGTAGCAGCCTAGCAAGTTGCAGATTAACTTGCTGAATGTTCTTATAGATGAGGTAGGAAAGGGAAATATAAATGACAAGTTTATGAGAGACACAGCGATGAATCTCCTTGCAGCTGGGAGGGACACCATTAGTGCAGGTCTCACTTGGTTTTTCTGGCTGGTTGCAACACACCCATCTGTGGAATCCAATATTCTTCAAGAGATTCGATAAAATTTACCATCAAGAGAAGGTAATTGGAAGGATTTAGGTATGAAAAGGCTTAGCAGGATAATTTACCTCCATGTGGCATTGAGTGAAGCCTTAAGGCTCTATCCTCCAGTACCTTTTGAGCACAAGTGTGCATTAAAATCTGATGTTCTTCCTAGTGGCCATGGGATTAATTCAAATACCATGATAATATATCTCTATATTCAATGGGAAGGATGAATGAAATATGGGGAAAAGATTCTTGAAATTTAGACCAGAGAGGCAGATTTCTAAGAAAGGAGGATTATTCACATGCCCTCTTACAAGTTCATTACTTTCATTGCTGGACCAAGAAGTTGTTCGGGTAATTAAGGACAAAAGCTTCACTGAGATGAAGATGGCTGCTGCTGCTATACTCTAGAGTTATCACATCAAAGTGAAGGAAGGCCACCCCATAACCCCTAGCGTTTCCGCTGTCCTTCATATGAGACATGGCTTGAAGGTTAAGGTGACAAACACAAGCATTTGATCAAGGGATCTCAGTTTATAAATTTCCATATAATTATTATTTTATAAATTTGAACCTTGTTTATAAAATATTTATAAGTATAATAAATAATAGTTAATGTTCAAATTTTAAAATTTTCAATTAATATTTTTTTTATAGAGTGAAGCAAAGAAATAAATAAAAGGAAAAAAGAAAAATTTTACAATTTTATATATGAGACTTCTTTAGCATTAGCTTGGAAGAGTAATTTAAAGTGTAAGAAATAAAACTTAATTTTTTAAATAATTTTGTCTAATATGATCTGTCACTTTTTTCTTAGTCACTTCTTTATATCCAAAATAAAATTAGTATAATTGTAGAAAAATGAAACAATGTTCATCACAAAGTTTATAACCCACATTGTGTTAGAGTAACACGAGATAATTGTTATTTAAATTCATAATTATTTTTAACTCCTAAAGCATGACTATAAGTTTAGTATAGATATTGTCAAAAATGTCAATCATTTTCAAAAGTTCTTATAAGTCAACTATCATTCCTATTTTGATAAGAGCATCAAAATCAGCTCCTTCTAAGCTCTCCTAAGCATTCCTATCAACATTAAGAATGAATTCAAAATTTTGATTAGCCTCCCAAAAAATCCAACATTTCAAGCGGATCTAAGATTGTTGCATTTGTTCACGTAAATGAAGTTAGTTGGTAACATTCATAACATTAAGTATAATTTTATAAATTAAAGTCTTTTTTCAAGCAATGCAATCATCATTCCTAACCCTCCATACTCACCATAGTGTAACTAAAAATAAGGAAATATTACTTTTATGTTAAGTCGTAATTCAGTTGTTGGCGTCAAAGGAAGCTATCATCATTCATTCCATAGACTTGCATGAACCTAAATTTCTTTACTATCAAACAATCTCTGACACAATGGAGAGTGTCCTCATTATAATTGGGACATCTTAAACAAATGAGTGAAGGTGTCAAGCTCCTATTATATATACCTTAAGTAATTTGTGAGAAGAACGTCACAACAAATAAGACAAATTAGGAATTTAATCTTTTTTGCAAAAAGAATGTGTCAAATTCATCTCTAACTAATGTACTAATACAAAGTTCTCCTACCAATGAGCTAGTACAATCATGTTTAGTTGTATAGCTTCTCTTCAACTGCTTGACCAAATAAATTTGTCTTCAACATTATTATTAATTGACTAGTTAGATTGATGAATGGTTGAAGTAATTGATGTTGGTATCAAAGTAACAATTTGAGAAAAATGTCACCCCTATTAGGTATAAATGTCCTTAACTTTAAACTATATCTTAAATGTTGACATAGGAAGTATAGTCACATAATTTGCCCAATCCCGACTAGTCATGATAAATCAAAAAAATGAATTCATCCTTCATAATATTTTTAACCTTTTTAATTGCTTGCCAAGAGTGAGACTACAATCTCTCGTTTTCTCTGTGATTTGTATATAATGTGCTTATGTGATTGGAATATTTAAATACATACATATATATATATATATATATATATTATCATTATTTTATTATTTATAGAGTTATATACAATTAATTATTTTAGAATTTTATGACAATTTTTGTCGGTAAACATTTACACGAAGAAAGAGGCTTTATATTAGGAGTGATAATATTAATTACTATTATCATGAGTAGTAATATTTTATGTGATGAAATTTTGTTACGCTAAAATAATGTTGTATACGTAATCTGACAATTCAATTTTCTTATTCCATTCAAAATCAATTAATCCCTCATTGATTGAGTCATATTAGGATACAATTGTAAAGACACTTCAACCTTAAAAAATTATTCTCTTGAGTACACAATTATGATTACCCTAATTGATTAATTCTTTCTTCTAAATCAACTTAATCCTAATCTTCTAATTCTTCCTAATCTTACCACATAATCTTCATTGCAATTGCCACCTTATTTCTCCAAAGAGTGACACCTTCTTGCCACCTCACAAACTTCACTCACTAAACCAACAAGACATGACCGTTCACTCTCCCTCCATCTATTCATCAATTTCACTTCTAAAATTACAAGAAATAATTCTCTCAACTTCACAAAAATTTCTCTTCTCCTCTTCCTACAAACTGTGAGCTATTCTTCTCCATGGTCAGCCTAGATTTTCTCAAATTTCACATGCAATTACATACTTAGATTCCTCTCTATTCCTATGGTTTCAGATTTCTTAAAGGGCAACAACAATTGGGTAGCTTGGAACTTGGTTCTTGGATCCTTGGATACTTAAAGATCACTACCATTTCTTTGTTTTGAACTCCTTTGGTAAGGGGGAGAGATTTGATTGACAAAGAAGTTAAGAATATGTATATTACATTCAGTTACTAAATACATTATTCATATTTTATTAAGGTCATATTAGCGTATACATATTTAATTGATTTAGTATTCCCCTTATAAATTTAATATGCATTTACATATTTAATGACCATTATATATATAGGACTGAAAGTTATTCTTGCAGATATTTATATCAGAATTTGACTTAGCAAAGTTTATTTTACGTAAAATTTGTGTACCTGACATACTAAGTTACCTAAAACAATAATTATATCTTACCAAAGGAAAATTAATTCAAGTCAATACTTTCTCTATAAAAAGAATAACGAGCACGCAATATATACACATATTAATTTTGACACTTGTGAGGACATATAGACCCATAACAGTATAAATATTTTAAACACATACACACTGAAACCAGCATTCATGTCTCAATTTTTTCCTAGTTTTATTTATAACTTTACTGGTTTGGGATGTCAGTTTCTTTTTTTTTAACACAAGTCTCATTTGCTCATTTTACATATATGTATCAAAGTCATTCTATACAACATGCAAAAGCAGAATCAATCTACATGCTCTATACATATATTAGTCTTATTATTCATGGCACCCAGAATTTTACACTTAAATCACACATATTAAACTCATCAATATACACTTGCGGCATAGATTGAGCTCATTATTTGTTTCATATAGGAGTAAAACCAATATATATACTTGTAATATATGGAGGCTAAAGTTAACGCACACTGCTGTAAACATTCATCAAATTCTTTATTTTTAGCATGTGAAGGCCAAAGTTGACACACATCATATCCTTTATGCAGAAAAAATTAGTGCACACATGATTTGGATTACTCACTCACTACATGCAAAGGTAAAAATAAAAACTTATTGATTTCATTTGTGACTATATTCATGCATTGGTAAGACAAGGAATCTGGATCAATGTACATTGGTTATTATACTCGTCATCCATGACATGAAGGGGTGAAATTGATATGCTCATAATTTAAATTTGTCATTAATTATATATATCTAAGGTAACATCCAAGTCATTATTGTTATTTTTGGTTTATGTCATTTTCCTTATGCTAAAATAGCTGTGTCACAGGAAGGATATCAACTTAGACAAGTTTTAAAAATAGACTCCCCTTTACTTATTATTATGTAACTCTACTAAAGAGAGGTAGAACATGCTTGATGGTGGTTTGATTTTGACAGTGTTTAGGATAAGAGGGTAATGGTTTTGAAGGCCTTGAAACGAAAAGGGAAAGAGAATAAGATTAGAGAAATTTGAAGATAAATTAATGCAGAACTAGTGGAGTACTCATCTTAAGGTAATCCTCAATTCTTCTACATAAGTGAGTTGGGTCAGAGATTTTTAAAGGAATAGTGTAAGTAAACTGATTGTTGTTGTCATAAGAGGGAAGTAAGTCTTATATTTTGAATTGCCTTGGTTTAGAGAATCCTGTCAAGTGGAGAAGGTGATCATATGATGAGGCAGTTGGTGAGTCTTTATTAAGTTAACAATTCAAGGTAGGAAGGATTTTGGAAGCTTCGTTGCAAGCTTTGGCAACTTTCCTTTTCTAGGCCATAATAAGTGTGGTGTAGCAGCAGCAAACAGAGTAAATAGAGAAGGAGAAATTTAATGGTGAAAGAAAAAAGTTATAGTTTAGCATTTAGTATGATGCGAATTTGTTTAGTGGCCTCCTCCCTGATTTATACATGTGAGATTAGGTGAATCCAGTCACTATTTTTTTCAAATTGTGAGTGGGTTCTGATAGGCACACGTGTAGTTTAGCATGACAACACCTACACTTATTTCATGCATTGAATGAGGTGGCAGCAGAGGATGGAAGGAGGTGCATAGCAAAATCATTACTTCACTCCCTATTACGTAATGTTATAATTTCAACATCTGTTATTCTTATTTAAGACATTCTCACGTACCCAGTTCAACTGTCATAGACCTTCTAAGGATCAGAATTTTATAAGTGGAAAGGTTACATGTGCACCCTTATTACAAGGCTAGCATAATCCTCCCATGCAGTAGAAAGTGAAGTCTGATAGTGCAAGATGTGCAAAGAAAGAAGTTGAAGGTTGGTTGTATTAAACTTGTCGTGATAATGTGAGGAGTTTTTGGATAAGGTTCTATTGTTCTAGAAGCACATTTATAAACATCATTCTGTGTTAAATTCAACAGGGAATCCCTCCAAAGCAAAATTTAATTTTTCGTAGTCTATTAAATGAATAGGAGTATGTTTCACTTGAATGAGGAAAATCAAATTCAATACACTAATATTAAGGTGCTGTTGTTCACAATCTCCCTCTTGTATGCAGAAGTCTAAAAAAATCATAAGTGGACTGAATGTGTAGGATAATTGTTAAGTGAGCTTAAGGATGAAAATGATTTAGAGAAAAGGGTGACAAAGTGGTTGCTGCACTTTTATGTTGTGATACCGCTTAATTATGTATCCTAACTACTAAAGCGTAATTTATTTATGTGATATTGGGGTTTGCATGGGCAATTTAATTGGAATCTAATTCAAGTAGTCTATTGGGTAAAGCCCTGAGAATTTAGTTGAGCTCACACATGTTATAACTTTAGGAATCGGTTCAGGAAATTCGTTTCCCCCACTTAATTACTTGTTGCAGTATTGTTCAACAAGTTAACCAAAGCTAGGGGACAAAAAGCACTATATGTGTAGCAAAAGAGTGAAGGTCCCTATGTGTTCCTCTCGTTACAAAATGTTTTGAGAGAGTTTTTCAATCTACATTCAGCTAGCATGTGAGAAGGTATTAAAACTTAAGATTGAAAATTGGAGACAAACCTAACTTATGTACATGGTGACAAAGCTTTCAGAAAATAAAAATGAAAGAGGATAATGTATCTAATTTGCATGTTATGCTAAAATATGTACATACGTAATGGGCATTTTAGAAAGACAAGATGATGAAAATATATATATATATATATATATATATATATATATATATATAACTCTACTAATTTCAATCATGTACTAAAAGGTATATGTTGACAAAAAAAATTTACATTTTTCCTAGAGAAACTAAGGTGAAAAAATTTGGGGTGTTACAAATTGGTGCAAAAAGAAAATTATGGTATTATTCTTAACATGTTGGAATGGTATTATGAAAAGTTGGGTGCTTTTTGGCCTTATGTAGGATTTGTCATAAATGATTTACTTGAGCTAATTTTCCTGTAATTGCAACTGGAATCCTGTTAAGAAGCAGTAAATTGAGGAGTTAATTTACCTAAATTATCTATGTTATTTAAGTCTACGAAAATTTATATTGAATCCTAATTTAGTCTAATTGAACTCTATTGTCTATAGAATTTTTTAAAAGAACCATGTGCTGGAATCTCATAATTTTGGCCCCTCAAACTTTACTTCACAAGAATCGAATTTATACTTAAATTTACTCGAACCAAAGCTTGAATTTTATTCTCAATTTATTTAGGAATCAACCTTGAAGCTTTTAGAATTTATCAAGTAAATTTCAATTTATAATGAATCTCCTAAATTAATTATAATTAATAGATATCTTATTTCCTTTTTCTCAAAAGTCTAAAATATAATATTTAGGAATCTTTTATAATAAAGTAATGAATAAACTTTATGCTTGTATAAGATTAAGATTAGAAGCCCTAGCATAACCTGTAATATTTTCTAAAGTATTAAATGATTTTATACTTTACTTTTCTTAAATAAATTACTTAATAGCATAAATCAATTAATTTTCTTAAAGGGAGTCCAAACTAATTACTAAAAGAATCTATGTTTTTAATTATGCATACTTATATATAATTAATCTTATAGTTAAAGATATATGTATATCTATATGTGTGTGTAATTGTATAGTTAAGACACAATTTTATTAACATTTCTTAGTCAATACAAAGATTCAATTCTCATACTATTCGCCAAATCCTAAATATTCCTAAGTTGGTATTTGTTGAAAGAGTGCTTTGTAGGAGAATGTTATGTTCAAACAGTACTAACATTACTCATATATTTGTATATTTACAATAATTACGTATCATAAAGTTTAGAGAAATGTACTTGTTGTTGTTGACATCTGTGAGGTACAAGAGAAATTTAGGGGATGGCTTGGTTGCGAGGGTACTTCGAAATCTAATGAAAAGTATACCTATAGGCCTGTGGGAGTATATGTGCTAAGTTTAGGATTCCTAATGGCTTAGGGTTATTCTTTGTAGTCGAGAAATTTCTTGTTCGGACTTGGTCGCCTCGACAAATCTTTGATGATTATCATGTTAGCTAGCAGTTTTTGTTGTTGTTGCGAACAATTAGGAACAATTTTAAATTTTTTTAAAAACTTAATTAATTAAATAGGTCAAGCTTGAGCTTAAAAAAAAAGTTTATTAGGTCTATTAGAATGGCCTATTTAAAGCTCATAAAATTTATAATAATATATTAAATAAATTTATATAAAAATTATAATATAATAATATATTAAATCAATTAAATTTTAAAATAATAAAATCTTAAATTAAAAATTCTAATCATTTTCTTTAGAGTTAAAGAATGTCTCTACTACATATTCTCTAAGAGAGAACTCTGCTTGTTGGAGTTTTTTGCACATTCTATATGCATAATAATGATTTATATTGTGTTATTTCGATTACGTCTATCACTAGTTTGTCTCATCTCATCCATATCTTCTTACAAATTTACGCATTTTTTATATTATGTTATTTTTTTAATAGTTTATTTAGATATAAGCCTTATAACTTTTAAAAAACATACCTATTTAAATGGTTTATAGTTTATTTATAAGGAAACTTAATTACTTATTGAATATCTCGATACAAAATAGACCATTAAAAAGGCTAATAAGCTAAATCAGGCTTTTAAAAAGGTCAAGTTAGGCTTAATAAAAAGCTTATGACAAGTAATAAATCATACTTAAGTTTCAAAATTATTAGATAGGTCAGACCTATTTATGCAAAGCTTAACCTAGTCTAGCCTTTTTCCATTTATACTAATGATGTAGTTATGCATGTTTATGAAACTTGACTCCTAATGCTTTCTTTATAATTAAGAATATTAATATATATATATATATATATATATAATATTAGTGGGGCTACTACACAACATTCATGTTATTTCATAAAAGTTTGTATTTTATTATGATTTTATGTGTACTAGCCTAGTCTGCATTCAACTTTTTAAAACTCATTGAAAGACATTGAACAAATATATCGTAAGTTAATTTAAGATTTAGTCTTGACAGAGACCCTCTATCTTTATTATGATCTAATAAATTATTTTTATTCATATATTTTTTTACAAGCTGTTGGACCTAGAGTTTGTCTTTTTTATTTATTATATCATAAATTTTTTTACTCAATAAAGTCACATTAGCTTCCCTAGTTCTCAAACCAAGTTCATCATATTGGGTTTTACTAGTAATTGTGTCTTAATTCACCAAGTTAATTCTCTTTTCATTATTATTCTTTTAAAGAAAACTATACACATACTTATCAATTGGATAACAAACAGATTAAGATAGTCAATATAGTTGTAAGTAGTATGTTGAAATCACCATAATAACTTACTTAAATAGAGTTAAACGTCTTATTTTTATTATGAAAACTAGCTTTCAATTAGTAAATCTATGTTGAATTTTCTTCACAATAAAGTTAAAGTATTTTTTTTTTACTTTACCTAAAATGATTGGAAAGTCTAGTTTCTTATAAATAAATAAATGAAACAAATATTTAAGATAAAATTAAACTGGACTTCGTTTCTTAGCATTGATACTAGTCAAAATATAAGTCTAAAATTTTATTTAATAGAGTTAAAAGACATAAAATAAAAATATAACTTTGATAAAAAAAATGTATTTTCATATAAGAATATTATTTTAAAAAGTAATCACATGTCTTAGTAAGAAAACATATTACAGCAATTATAAAATTAAAATATATGATAATGTAACACAATACAAATAAGAATATGTTGACTGTGAAATTAGTTAAGAATAATTAAAAAATAAAAGTTGAAAATATTACGAGGAAATATGAATAGGTAATATAAAGGAGTGCTGACGGTAGTCCCGCTTATGTTAATACTTGGTATGTACAGGAAATTTTAGATATTTTATAAATAAACTCTGCTTTTGACTTTACACATTTAATAGATGTTAGATAAATGAATAAATAGATGAACTAACCATGTGGGTTCAATTGAGTGATGCTTTATAAAATAGAGACAAACTCGACAAGTCAAATTACACATTAGTTAAGAGTAAAATCTCCATTATTTTTCATTGGTTTTCGAGGGAACCGCGTTTTATTTTTGACTTCCATAATATCGACCTGCTACCATCCACGTATATTAGATATAAGTTTGAGGCAACCTAAATTAAATAAGAATTTTGTTAACTTGAGTTGAGTTTAAATATTTAAAAATAAAAATATGCAATTTAAATTTAAACACATTTATTGATATTAATTTTTTATTAAATAATTATTTACATATATAGTTTTCTGCTGACCATGAAGTGGTAACACAAGTCGTATTGGTTCTACATTTATTTTTCCGAGTCTGCATGAAATTAATTTATGTGCATTAATTAATTATATTTAACCAATTTCAATATTGTATATAAGTGTCTATTATTGGGAAAGTTAAATATTCAGCGAAATTATTCATTAACTATAATAATTTTGTTTTTTTATTTATCTTTTTGTTGATTTTATTTTAAATTTTGAAAATCAAAGTTATTATTTAATTTTCTCTTATGATCTTATATAAATTTTGAGATTTTTGTAACTATTTATTTTTATATTTATAAAAAAATAAAATGCATATACATTTTAACATGCATATAAATTAGTTAGAATTACAATAGTCGAGCTAAAATACGTGACTATAATTGTTTTGTGTGGGCCTTAGAATTAGACAACCTACTACATATGCACTCAACAGACAGGATTTTTTTAATTGCAGAATACAATTTGTTTATGTGGCATTATCTTTGTTATGTTGCTAGAGCTTACAATCAAGCCATATCTTGTTTTTTTAATCTTCCCATTCTTACGGAGATAATGTATAAAACCGTTGTTATGAAATATGTCATCTTTACAATTATTAAAGTAAACATAGAAATAACATTAGAGATTAGTTCAAGCAACAAGTGATTCGATATCGTTTAAATAAGATTTTAAGTTTGAGTTTTTTGTATTAAAAAAATTTTAATAGTAAATTTACCTATTGCATTGCATTCAAGTCAGGTTGAATCCGAATCAAATTGAAAGAAAAAAAAAATTAAACATAGAGGTTCAAAAAAGCAACATTATTTGGTTTAAATATAACTTGTTAAACCTGAAAAATGAAATAAAGTATTACTAATTTTCGATTACATTCCGTGTTCTTTGCTCATTCGTGCGCCTCACTTTTTAAGATAACATGTTTGTAGTATTTTATAGAAAACCTCCACTGTGGTTCACTTCTTGTACTACTATATATTGTGTTTTAATTTGTGTGATGTACTTTTAACTAACATTTGACGTGAAGTTTAGAACTCAGTTAGTCACATCCCCACTGCACTTGAATGCAATTGAAATTGTCACCCGAACCCATATAAAAGCATATAACGGAGAAGCAACAATATAACATCAAAAGCTTATTCGAAAAAAATTATAAATAATTTATGAAAAATAGTTTATCACTCTTATAGATTATTTTTAGCTTCCATATATAAATTTTAACATATAACTTATCAAAATAAATTATTTTTAATTTGTTCTAATAAGTTTCATATTTAAATTTATTTTGTAATTAAATTATCATTTTAAAAATTATAAGACATTGCTTAATTAAGCTCTATTTTCAAACGTATTCCAAGTACATTATGCTCATATAATGTGTCAATTAACTACATTATAAAGGACAGCTTTTAACACATATGTCAACGGCTTTGCTCGCAATTGTAAAGAAAGTAGTTGAAATGTGATTTTTTGTTTTTTGTGGTTTAGTTCAAATTGGGGCCAATACATCAAAGAGGACAGACGTTTTATGTTTAGTTAATTTTGGAGTTCAAATTTTCTTGTTTGTGGTTTAATTTTAGTGAACTTTTACATGTATGGTTATCCATTTTTCCTATCGTTGATTTATGTTTTTTTTTTATTATTAACAAAAATAAAATGTTTTATTAACTAGGGTTAAGTGTGTATTTTTCTCTCTGTTTATAGCATAGTGATAGTCAACCTATCTATTCTCTAAAAAATAATTTTAAACTAAAAAAATCTTATATAAAAAATTATTTAAAGTTCTATTTTGTAACGCTTTTAAATATTAATATTAGGGTTTGTCATATGGCATGTGACTATATTAAGTTAAAATTTTGTTAACTAACTCAACATTTAATATACAAAACTTAGGAGTATTAGAAACTAAATTTTAATAATTTTTTTAAGAAATAATTTCAAACATTAAAAATTTTACAGGAACCATAAACTTATTTAATTAAGAAAAACACAAATTTTATGCATAATCTATTATGTAACGTGAAAGAATTCTCTCTCAATTCAAAGTGAATATATCCATATATTCAAGTTTGTGATTTACCTATATGAAAAAAATTTCTTAATTGAGAGCAGGGATGAATTTAGAAATCTAAGAGGGGCCAAAGGTTTAGAGATGCATGATTGTACTAAAATAGAAGTTGTGTTAAAGTTAAAATAATGGGTTTTTGCAATTAAAAACAAAATTGGGGAGGGTTGATCGAGCATCCATGCTTGTTCTCCACCCCCCTGATTCATCTTTGGTCGGGAAGGATGTCTACTTTTAATTACCAATCAATTGAGATTGTCTAAATAACACGATTAAGAAAATGAGAATAAAGTATGTTTAATTAAAAGTAAAATTTATAAATATATTAAAAAGTAAAAATAACTTTATATTAATTTAAAGGTTTAAATTATTTATTAGAAGGGATTAAGTGTTTTTTTAAATTAATTAAGGACCCTCCCTAGAAAAGTTTTAGTTATTTTTAGTATACATGAATTATTATTATTAACATTAATTATTGAATATGCACTCGTAAATGGATTGCCATTGTTTAAATTTTGCTTTTGCAATTTTAGCCAAACAGGTTGAAAGAATAAGCCTTCAGAATTTAACAGATGGAGAAAATGTTGACTAATGAGGGGGAAGTATATAATACATATCTAGGGTGAAGATGAATTATTAATGTTGATGATTTTCTGTAAGAGGAATGGAATAGGGCATATCCTTAGAGCATGCTTCCGTAATATGGCCTTTAAATAGAATCGTGTAAAATGCTTATAATATATTGTTCAGTGCTCTGGCCTCCTGCTGTTTTAGTTTACTAAAGAAAGTTTGTAAGTGGTTTGCTTAAGATAGATATATTTAAATTCCTAATAACTTCCTTTATTTTTAATCCTAAAACCTTTTTTTTAGAGATTATATATTATACATGTACATATAAGTAATTAAGGATCATTTTATATCAGTAAAAGACAAATTTATTATTATCCCTTTAAAAATTCACAATGAAAAGTTTATATATAAACCGTACCTAACCAAAGAAGATATAATGATTGAGTTTAAATACAAAAAATAAAATATTTATTACGTTTGAAATACAAGAGTGTAATAAAATATTTATTATTTTTAAATACGTAAACTTCATTTTATAACAAAATTAAATGATAAATCGTGATGCTTTTAACCTTCTTACATAAGACTAAAAAATATTATCTGCACAAATTCAATAAGTTTGCCCAACATCAAAAGACTATGCAATATAAAAATTTATAGAAAAGCAGTGATAGGATCACGTGGCACGCGCTGCGACGAGGAGACTATATAATATAGTTAGTTCGGTTGGTAAGGTAGTTTAATAAAACAAAATTAGGAGCTGTCAATGGAGCTGAATGCTTCACAGTTCACAGTTCACAGTTCAGAGAACGTACGACAGCGTTCTAGCATTTGGGAGATGAACCCTAATTTTGAAGGACAACGGAAACAGGAATTTGAGGCCACGGCATAATAGACACAGAATTTGGAAAGAGAATAAAATCAGATTTTTAGGGTCTCCAATAATGATATAAATTCCATGTCCTATATATCTTGAGCTTCTAGATTTTATTCTCTTGCCCTTTTCAACTCCTAAAACGCTTGGTGTTGGGGATTTAGGGTTTCTTTAAGCCATTACCAAAGGTCGTGCAATGGCCGGTGCAATTTCCAAAGAACAACGACGACCTCATCCAACTTTCGACATTCGACGCGTGGAAGGAATGGGAGCGTGAGCATCGGCGGAATCTATGGATATTTATGTTATGAAGTGATTGTTCTTAATGTGTTATTTTGGCTTTGTTCGGGTAATCTGTTTGGATTAATCTTAATGTACGATCCTTTGAGGAATTCGATTAATCTTACGTATGATATCACAGCTGGGCTCTTAGCTTTCTCGTAGATATTATTGTCCCCGTCATGCACAATGCGCTAATGTATGTGGGAACCATTAAGCCATTACATATTTTATTTCTTTTAGATTATGTATGCATATCTAATAATAGTAAGCATAATGGAATAAATTAAATTACTTAATATTTTATTAATTGAATATATTGTGATGATATAACTTAATTCATCATAAATTTTTTAAATTAAGAGAGAATAAAAAATGAGATTTTTTAGCTTGATTTTGATGCATTGTTAGTGTAAAGATTTTTACACTATCAAACAATTAAAATATACAATAAAATAATTTATATATTAATTATTGTAAAAATATTTTAAAAATATGATTAGATCATAATGTAAAATATTGTTATTTATTTTTCAATGAAATTTAAATTTTTTTTCTATTACTTCCTATTAATTCAAACATAACCTTAAAAGACATATTTGATAAAGATAATTTGTAACTTTTAAAAGTTAGTTATCAATATTTTTTATTATATTTTTATTATTTATTTCTTTTTTAAAAGACAACTTATCATTTTTACAATTAAAATTTACTATGTTAATTTTATTATTCTTTTGTTCTTTTCATTTTTATGATAATCTTTTTTATCTTATTATTATTAATAGTTAATTATATATTTTTTATACAAAATAATTAATTAAATAAATAATAATTTAAAAAATAAAAAATAAATTATAGAAACAAAATCTTTAAATTAATCCATGTAATCTTTATTGATAGAATATATTAAAATTAATAATTTTAAAAATCAAATCTAGTTATTATTTTAATCAATAATATTACTTTTTATTAATAAAATATATTAAAATAAGTTATACTTAATTTTAATTTTATATAAATATAATACTAGATATCATTTTAAATTATTTAACATAAACTACTCAATTACGTTTGTCTAACAATTTAATTTTATAAATTATTTATATAGTTATAAACTTACAACTATAAATACACACAACTTTTAACTAATTTTATATTTCAAAACGACAAAATCGCAGCTACTCATTTTAACAAACATAGTATCAAAATATATGTAATTAGCAAAAGAATTAATAATAATTTTAAGCAAAAACTATTTTTGTTACATATTTATTTTATATATAATACAATGTGAGATATTTAACCTCCATAAATGCTTACTGCTGGAATTATTTGTTCTCCTCGTTGAATACATTAAAACAAAAGAAAAGTAGGTAAACAGATAATATTAGATTTAATTTAATATTACATTATTGGATCTTCAGCTTAAGTTTCACTCACAGCTGGAGGAAAACGCAAAGATATTTTTGCCATACATTAACAACTTTGACTTTGTTGGCTGCAATGGAAATTGACGGCAACGTCAATATGTTCCGTATGGAGGTGTACTTCGTTGCTGTCAATGAGTTGGAAGATATATGGGCCTCATCTAAATAACCTTTTTTTCCCTGTTTTTGAAGGAGATATGAGAATATTGATTTTCAATAAAGTTAAGAAACAAAATGCTGCAAAATGTGCTCTATAATTTTAACACCCTTATCTAGATAAGCATTGTGCTAGTTAGATGAGTCAGATAAAAAAAATTTATTTGACTGCATTGATTTTTCCTATTCTTAAGTTTTAAGATATGGTTATGATAGAAATGGATGCTACAATGTTTATTAAATATAGTTAGTGAGGCTTACAATTAAACACGGTGAATTTTTCAAGTAATTCTTTTAATATGAGTCTTGTTCTTAAATAATTAGATACGATCCAAATTTTGAAAGAAAAAACTAATGTTAAAAAAACTCTCCACCACTCGAGAGGTCACTTTCATTGATATTATACGTGAAATTTATATTTTTTTTAAAATATATATGAGAGAATTTTAGAAGATTGGATATATTTTTTAAATTTTAAATTAAAAAATTCTATATTATTTATAATGATAAGTGGGTCATTAATAAATTAAGTTTATAGCAATATATTAATTTATATCTTTATTTAAAGAAATTAATTTTAAATATATTTATTTAAAATAGAAAATATTTTTTTCTTTTTTTTTAAAAAACTTTCTTTCTCAAATAATTCCGTAGAGTCTTCTCACCCCTTGCGTAGCATTTATAGTTTGCCCTTACACCTAAACTTAGGTCCGAAGATTAATAAAGCACAAGTTTAAGTAGACTAGAATTTGCAAATCATTGTTTATTTAAAAGAAAAAAATGTTTTTAAACTTGTTGAAACTGTGGCCTGAATCCAATAATTATATTTAAACATTATCTAATCACAAGTGTTTTATGAAACTGTTTACGATGAAAAATGACAGTTTTGTAAACAAATAATCTAAGAGCAATTTGAGGACTGGATTAGATCATCTTTAGGTTCTTTTAAGTGTGTTGTTAACGTAACAGTAAAATTGACGCTATAAAGTAGAGGATTAAACAGAAATAGCAACTAATAATCAAACAGAATTCAATCAGAAGTAAATGTTTTTACAAAAATGTACTAAAACAAGAACCAAATTGTAGAAACAGGACCAGAAGTAAAGAAACAAAGAAACCAGAATTAAAATACAGAAAGGTAAATGTGCAGGAATGTAAACGTACGACTCCTCACAACAACGAACAGCGGCCACCGTGAGTCTCCTTGTAGCTGGTATCTGGCGCGGTGCAGGGTTTCAACATGCTGAGGTTTTAGGTGCAGTGTCAGGGCGCAAAAAGTCGTCCACTATAAAATGACGCTTTGGAGTATTTATAGGCAAGAGGATCACCACCATTCTCCTCCTTTTGCGGCCACTTCTCAGTAACTACTTTCAACTTTTGATACTCATTATTCACGATTGCTTGTAATCATACTGTTGGTTGGGGCTTCTTTTGTAACCGTTATCGCCCACGATCTCCTTTGCATAGAGATGAATGTTGATGACTGTTGGTAACCGCTTTTGGATTTTGCAATGACTTGACCTATCAAGACATTTGTTTTTCTATCTTTCGAGTGTTTCTGCGAGAAATCTAAAAGGCTCATTTAGTGTTATGGCCTTAAAATAATTTCTCCTTGACTTCTCTTTTCGACTAATGTTGGAGTTTTGAGAGTTTGTCTTGGTCTTGTGGACTTAGAATATTTTCTTTGCTCATTTCTGTTTTTCGAGCAATTCTGGAGGGACTTTGGAGCTCAACTAAGCTGGCAGACTTAGAATATTTATTAACCACTTTCTATTTTTTTAGCTGTTTTTGGTGTCAAGGACTTGAAAACTCCTCAAAAAAAGCCTTCAGTTTTGTAAACTTGGAATATTTTATTGTCAGTCTTATTTTTCGAGCAGTTTTAGAGAAAAATTGACAAGGTGACAAAAACCTCTAAAGTAGCTCAAAATGTGTCTTTTTTGATATAAAACTAAAAGGTCTTGGATAACTTTCCAATATCTCTCAAGTTTAGATCTATTTTTAGGCTCCTTCCTGATCCTCAACATTTTGTCAAAATGTAACTTCCTTCAACATGATTTTTAACTTAAAAAATTTTTCTTACTCCAAACAGAAACATATTATTTATAGTTGAAAATGAGTTTGCATTTGAGGTGTCAAAGCTAAATTCCTGCTTATTCGTAAAAATGAATGATAATAAATGGGTGGAATAGACTTAAATTTCGTAACTTAAGTTTGATCTACTCTTGTGTTATCGGTAATATTTGAAGTTTGGTATGCTATTTTTAAAAATTCCTTCTTTTTTTTAAAGTCTAGCTTAACTGTAGGGCTATTTAAAAGTCTACTTTATAGTAAAATATTTTTAAATTGTCATAAAAGTTTATTTCTGTATAAGTTATTGAACTTAAACTTATATGTAAATTATTATATTTATATATAAGTTTAAGTTCAATAACTTATTATATTTATATTATTTTTTTAAATACAATAAATATACAATATTATTATTATTAACTAACCTATTAGAATTTAAAAATTTTTTTATGGTTCATTCAAACCATGACTTTTTTATTAAATAATTTTTCTAAAAAACTTTAACATGACTTATTTAATACATAAGTTTGATATAACATAGACCTACCATTCCATCCTTAATTGGAAATGCCCATAAAGAATATTATGTTGGTTCACATCACACATTTTAGGTTATTCAGGCTTGTTCTGGCGCCAAACTAAACTATTTTAGTTGAACTAGCAAGGGAAGTTAGTCTTAAACGTCAACAGAGAGACAGTCTAGAGTTCCTTTTTTTTTAAAAAAAGAAAGAAAAGAAAATGATAACATCTAAAATGTGTGTATATATATATATATATATATATGCATATATAACCCTGGGGCTAAATATGTGTGAACAGATACTTAGATATGTGTTTGAATTAGATTTTTTTTAAGGTTCATGTGAAAAAGTGAACTTAAAAAATATTATATATTTTGTTCGGTAGGTTTTAGTAATCAACTTATAATTTTTAATATTTGTTTATAAATGAAATAACGTAGTTAGAATAAATAAAATTAGAGCTTATGATTAAAAAGCTGTTAACTTATTTTTATAGTAAACTTGTTTGACACTGTATCCTTCCTAATTGTTTAGTTTAAATATAAAACTAACTATTATATATAAATTTTATATTTTTATTTTATATTAAAAGTGATTCTTTTATAAAATTTGAACTCAATAGATTATTTTAAAATGAATTTTCATCTAACATATATCTAAACACAGAATGTATTTCATACAATTAATTACCACAATAATTTATTAATAAAATAATCTATTTTTTCAACTCACTAAATATGTACAATAGTACTGGTATGTATGAGATTATTTTTGTTGATTATGTGAAAAATTACTGAAAAAATATTTTTTTAATTTTTCATTGAATGATTTTAGAAAATTAACTTATAATATTTGGTTACATTTTTTTATAAATGAAATAGCGTATTTGATTACAATTTTGGAGCTAATTATTAAAATTTATTAACTTGTTTTTTTTTAATAATTTAACTATTTTAAATAAAATATAACTATTACATATAATTTTATATACTTTTTAATAATTTTAACCTAAAAATAGTAATTATTTTATACAATTTAAATATAATAATTATTTTAAAATCACTTTTCATCTAATATTCAAATATATATAATCAATTATCACAATCATCAATTATACGTATAATATTTTTTTTAAATGATCTAATATTTGTTATAAGTTATCAATTTATTTTCTAATTAAATATTATTTAATAATAAATTATTTTAAATACAAAATTAAATATTACGCATAACTTTAAATCATCTTCTGTAATTTTTTCATAGAAAAGTATTTCTTATACAATCCAAATAAAATATTTTTTTTTAAAAGTTCACCTATTATAACCAAATATAAAACTTATTCTATGTAATTAATTATTAAAAAAATTCAACGAAACAAACAGTTACATGGCTCCGAACTAAAGGTCTAGGTTGATTAGGTATAATATTAACATCGTTATTTAGAAATGAGTTTAAGCAGATAATAATAATAATAATTTAATTTTAAAATTATTTATATTAATTTTTTGAATTTAATATAATAAATATATTTTTATTGATAATAATATATTACATTTAAATTTTTAACGAAATTCATGATAAAAAAAATTATTCATTTATTAGATGAAAAATGCCAACAACACATTCTTTTGAACACATTCTTTCTGATTGGTCTTTTTTTTTTTTAAGAAGTCATAACACTTGTCTTATAAATTGATTTATTTTTAAAAATATTTACTTTTAAAAAAATAATCAATAATAAAAATTGTGTTAAGCATTGCATTCAAAAGAATAAGTTAATAAAATTATTCTTGTTTATTGGACAGTTCATTATAAGCAAGAAAGACATGGATTTTGTGAAGTGAAAATAGAAAATACATATATTTTTTCTCTTAATAAACTATGAAAAAATTCTTATATTATTACTCTATCCGAACTCTTTCTAACTCAGGCGTCATCAGGTCTAACTCAAGTGTCACAGTGTCTGTGCAAATACTTCATTCTGTTGCAGGCTTCACCGTTGAGAAATTAGTCATACCATAAAAAAAGTTTAATTGTATATTGGATGTCAACTGGTATACCCCCTTAACAGGGTAATAACACAAATAGGTTTTGCCTTGCGTGTTTCTGTACTTAGGGAAGGTAGCATATTTGGACTATAAATTTGTAAATCATTACTCCGAAGGAAAACTATTTATTTTTAGCTTTATTCAAATTTTTGTTTATAACCGATAATTTGCATTTAAACAATATATAATCATAAATTTGTCCAACTGTTAATAGTGGATGAAAATGAGTTTGCATTTGAGGTGCACATCAAAATATAACCCTGCTTTCCAGCTTCTAGAATACATGTTACTACTTCGGATTTTTAAGTTGTATCGATAACATTTGGTTAGGGTGGAATTTGTGTATTGGGGTTATCTTAACCATTATGAGAAGTGTAGACACCTAAGTGCCCTACAGCTTAGCTAGAGAACATTATCTGAGATATTACAGTATAAAGTCTCGAATACGGTTAAACAATTGCTTCGAAAAATAGTATTACTTTAATTTTTAGAGTTAGGTTTAAATATTTAAAAATAGTAAATTTTTACTAAAAATATTATCAAAACAGTATATAAAACTATAATAAACATTTTTAATAAAAATATTATTTTTATATTATTATATTCAATCTTAAAAGTTAAAATTATTAAAAATGTATAATAAATAACATGTGGGAATCATTGAATGTATTTTTGAAATACATAATGCATGCATAAAGAAAAAAAAAGTAAAAAGTAAAATTCATTTTATATATATAATATAATATAGGTTATCTGTTACTGGTAGACACTGCATATAGAGGAGTTTGAAGCAATGGTGAACTTGTTTGTTGCACCAAGGAGACAATGAGCGAGGTCCACGGTTGTTCTGTCTGTTCATAAAGTACTTTAAAGAATGTGAGATTCATCCCACGATGTGGCCGTCCTTGACCTTAATTTTTTTTTATTTCCTGACAGAATTCCTTTTTGTTTATTATATATTATTCATACATGGAGACTCCCACGTTCGTTGTTTAATATAGTTCATACATGGAGTATCAAAAACGCGCATGCTAAGCTCTCTAGTTCTAACTTCTAACAACATCACTATCACATTTAATTAAGACACTTATTAATCACAGTTAGTCACCTCTCAATGATTACACTAAGATCCCTCTCTGCCATTTTGAGGACAATTTAATTAAGTCTAGGGTGTTTAAAAGCCATTGAAGAATTGTATTATTCTAAATTATCACGCATGAACTTGGTCCCATATGAGTTGTCTTTTGCTTTGTATCAGCCCCTCAGTGGACTCCTGAGTTCAGTTACAGAGAATTAGGACCCATCCATGACACAATAATTACGATTTAAAAATGCTATTTACAAATGAAGTCAATGCTTATAGTAACATTATTCTTGGGATTGGGTATAAATGTGTCTATAGCTTTTGCTTATGGCAAGCAAACATTTAATTAGCTTCTCTTTGCTGTGGCATTAGACCACACAACAAAACACCCCTTTTCTTTTCTAAGCACAAATAATACAAATGGAACCTGTAGGAGCTTTTCCTGAAGGTGAGTGGGATTGCTTCCGCAGAATGTTTGCCAGTGAGGAGCATGATGATTACACCCCACAATTTCTTGCTCAAAGTCCACTTTTGCTAGGAGAACATGGTGATGAATTTGAAACACAACCCACATTTTGTTTTGCTCCTGAAGCTGGTGAAAATGAGCGTATGTTTTATTCTTTAGATGCTCATAACTCAAATTCGCAATATGTTTCTCAAGAAAGTAGTTACAGTAGCAATTGTAGTGGTGACACTGTCTTCATTGCCAATCCGGGTCATGCAAACTATTATTTTAGTTACCCTGATCATGTTCTAGAAAATAATAACTGTGCATACTCCATGGACTTTTGCATGGATGAGAAAAATTTTGTCCCTTTTCTCCCTTCGCTTAGTAACATTGATGTATTAGAAGAGAGTGTTAAGTTGAGTGAAGACGTGGGAAGTGATCAGAGATTAGAGAATTCTGATCACACTCAAATGGAACCAATTGTTTTTCCAACCAAGCAGCTGCAGCTCAAAAGGAAGCTTGATGTGCCTGCTGAAGATAAAATGAACAACACACCTGAGAATCACAAGAAAAAGCCTCGTGTTTCAAAAGATGTAAGTTAATTTTTTCTCTAATTTATTAACTTTATTGACAATAATACACTAAATTAGTTCCTAAACTTAAAAGAATGGATCAATTCAATTTCAAATTTCTAAAATTGGTTTTATTCCTAAAATTATCAAATGATGATTATTTTATTCCAATGTCAATTATTTTAGTCCTTAAAATCATAAAAATCAAGACTAAAATAACTAACATTCAATAATTTTTAAGATTAAAATGATATTTTTCAAGGACTAGACTGATCACAATTTAAAATTTTAGGTGCTAATTAATTTAGTGTATCACTCCTTTGTTTAATCTACATTAAAAGTGGAAATTTGTGACAGTCTGTTGTGTTTCACAATCAGGGGCAAGGATGCATGAAAAATGCACGGTCCAAGAAGAACCAGAAACTTGCCAGCAATGGGGAGGAAGCAGAAGAGATTAATGTAGGATCAGATGGACAAAGCTCTTGTAGTAACATGTCAGAGGATGATAATGCTTCTATAGAAAATAGTGGAGGAGCTACTTCAGGATCTAAATCTGCTTTAAACTCGAATGGGAAGACAAGAGCCAGTAGGGGATCAGCAACAGATCCTCAAAGTCTATATGCAAGGGTATATAATTAATTACTTCATACTCATCTTTTTCATTATGTGATTTGCTTGCATAGTATAGTTTTCATGTGATACTTATAAATTACTATTCATGAATCTTTCAGAAAAGAAGAGAGAGAATAAATGAGCGACTAAGAATCCTACAGAATCTTGTCCCAAACGGAACAAAGGTAAGTGATGTTGGTGTGATTCTTTTAGTATTGGGGTTGGTGGTGGTGGGTTCACAGGCTAAAGATAAATTATATTTTTACAAAATTTATTTTACAACTCATACAAAACTATAAAGAGACTAAATGACTCATAACTTTTTGCATGTGTTTTTTTTAAAAATAAAATAAGTAATGATATAATTTTATCTTTATGGACTTTTATATGAATTATCATATCTCTAAGCCAAATTCATGATCAATATGGATGTTCGTGTAATACAGGTTGATATAAGTACAATGCTTGAAGAAGCAGTCAATTATGTGAAATTTTTGCAGCTCCAGATTAAGGTATGTACACCGGTTGCATAAAATTGAAAATCATTGTTTTTTTTTTTTTTTTCAGAAAGATTTAGTAACATCAACATAATACAATCAAATTATAACTCTTTTTTTCTCTTTTGTAGCTTCTAAGTTCCGATGATCTATGGATGTATGCTCCACTTGCTTATAATGGCCTTGACATTGGAATCAATCTCAACCTCAAGAATTCTCCATCATTATGAGCTTAAAGAGGCTAGAGGACACGTCGTTTACCGTTATAAAAATCAAACGGAAAACAATTCCTTAGAAAAATATATAAAAAATAAATAAAAATTGAGCAATATATTTGTATTTCTAACTTGTTATTATTGGTTATGTGAATAAAATAGCAGTTTCATGCACGTGGCGTCTCTTTCTGACCTTTGTGAAAACCATTAAATGGCTAGGAACTGTCTTAAGTTCAAAGAACATCGTAGTAACGACCTAAAATACACAAGTTATAAACCCATCTTGACGTTGGAAAAAGAAACCATGAATATTTTAATAAAAACTTGATTTGTGAATTTATGATCGAGATCTACTAGAAGCTGGACGATCCGTAAGATTACCATATTAGTATAATGGTACTTACTTCATTTAAATGAGTAACAATGTTCTTAATTTTCTCCTTCACACTAAAGAGAACGTTTTTTTTCCACAATAAAAATAAAAGGGTTCATATACCGATCTTTAACTTATGAATCGGTATTTTCAACTTTGTTTCATCCCTATTAATCTTTTTATTAACTTTGGGTTAACTTACTATTAGTGAAAATCCTAATTGTTTATCTTTTACTACCTCATCTAAAATTGTCCGTTGGGAAGAAATGTTATTCATGTTTAGTATGAGTCGATCTTTGTTTGAGGGAGAGCGTGGATCTTTAAACTTATTTCTCTAAAATACTTTAGATAATTTAAAGTTATGATAATCTTGATTATATACCTTTTAATTTATTGCTAGGTCATTAATGTAAAACTCTATTGCTTAATACTATTTTTTAAGTTCAACTAGTTTTATTCCAGTTGTGACTTACATTTTTTTTCATGGGTTTGTATTTTAAGTTTTATTTTTCAATTTATTATCTAAGCTTGTACTTCTTCTTTTTTTAACTACTGCAACATTATAAAAGATTAGAAATTACATATAATAACATATATTAGTAATTATAAAATACAATGCAATGAGTTGCATCGATACTATTGAATGCTATATTTTTTTTTTAATAAAAATGTGTTTTACACAACTTTTTATTGTGTTATGTTATATATGTTAAAAAAATTAATATCACAAGTTCATTTTTTCTTAACTTATTACTTTAAACAAATTAAAATCATATAACTCTTTTATATATATATTATGTATAAGACAGAAATTCAAACGCTTACAATTTTTTATTACATATCTGAGATAACTTTTTGGTAATATTTTTCGTGATATTTGAATAATAATTACATTATACTACCTTTGTCATTTAAAAATTTATTAAAATTAATAAAAAATAATTATAATAGAATAATTCAGTTATTGAATTAATAACTTATATATTAAATGAATAAATATATTCATATATATGTATATAAAACTTAATTTTTATTTCTTATGATAGAAAAATTATTAATAATTTATAAAAGTAGCTGTATATAATATATTTTTCTAAAATATTTACATATTTTTTAATTATTAAAGTTTAACTATATCTTTAAGGCTAGACAAATTTAGATTCTTGTATAGGAAATGGAATTAAGGTTAATAATTGTCAACATGCAAAATAAATTAGCTTCCGATAAAAAAAAATCATTAATTTATTCTTTGCAGAATCAATATTATTTCTAACTATTTATTATTGAGTAAATATTTATTTTAGTCTTTAAAATATATAGTATCATTTAAATTAATTTCTTAAAATTAAAATTTTAAATATTAGTCTTTAATATTAACGATCACTAATTAATTTAATCTTTATCATAAAAAATATTAAAATTGAATAAAAGAATGATAATATATCACATTAAATATAATATGAAAGTCCATTTTTGACAAAAAATAATATTTTAAATATAGTTTATTTTTTTTGTTTAACTTTTGATGTTATTAAGTAATAATATTTCCTTTTTTTTGTTCTTTCTTCTGTTCATTTTCTTCTATAGTTTTTTTTTTCTTTCTTTTCTTCCGGTACTATAATAATAGTGTTCACTTTCTAACAACTCTAACAATCTTTTCATAAGCTACTCTAGTATCTAATCTTTCACCTTCACATATTAAAATATAATCTCTCACTCCTATGTATTTCCTCCAGCCACACCAACAATGGTATTCAAGATTTCTAAAATGATTAATTCTTGCTGCTTTTACACTCAATTAAAAAAAGATAAACCATTTTCAAAAAATTGAAATCAATGAAAATGAAGAGTTGGAAAGCTGTGGAAGTGGAAATGAGAGAGAGGTAAAGATGAAAAAGATGGAGAAAACACATGTGAGTGAGAAGTTATCATTCTCATATTGAAAGATGCAACATTACATATTCAAATAACTTATTAGAGGTTTGGTCAAATTAATAGAAAGTAAGTGTATGTTTTAAAATTTTAAAAAATTAAAAGGACAAAAATAAACTATTTTTACACATATCAAAATGACGTTATTTTTTATTAGGAATAAACTTTTATTGTTATATATATCACTTAAATGTGATAATTTATTGTTCTATTAATTAATTTTAATATCTTTTAATAATAAAAATTTAAGCAATTAACAAATCTTAATTTTATATATTAAAAATTTTAATTTAAAATATAAAAACTAACTTTAGTCATATTATCTATTTTATAATTAAAGTAAAAATTACATGTATAAAATTTTGTTGCAATATATGTTAAAAAATTAACACTTCTAGGTTTTGTTTGAGAGTTGTATTTAGGAGGAAAGAGGAGAGGTTAGTGGAGTTTAATTTTTATTTGTAAATTAATTAATTTAAAAGTGAGGGTTAGAGAATTTTTTCTAAACTCTTCAAAATCCTTTTAAATTTAATTTCATGAGTTCCTTAGGAGTTTTTTGAAGAGATTTTTAGAATGATTAATTTATTCTTTCTTTGTTCTCAATCCCTTCTAACAAAATGTGATGTTAATTTTAAAGAAAAAATTAGTAAAAAATTATTTTTTTTTTAAAAATGTTAATTTTTAGAGTGAAATTTTTTTTAAAAAAATAGAAATATTAATTTTAAAAATATTAATTTTTAAGGAAGAAAAATATATAATTTGTGTATTTTTTTAAAAAAATTAAAAAATAACAATAAATTAATTTTTAAAAAATATATTAATTTTTAAAGTAATATTTTAAAAAATTATAAAAAATAGAAATATTAATTTTTAAAGGGAAAAAATTTAATTTTTATATTTTTAAAAAATAAAAAAATATAAATAAAAGATATAAATAACAATAATATCATTTATATTATTAACTCTTTATTACTTTTTTCTCTCCATATTAAATATTCAAATAAAAGAGAATTTCAATTTTCCTTCTTCTCTCTTTCCCTCTCCTCCTTCCCCTTTCAAATATTTTTTTTTTCTCTTTTTCTTCAAATTCTCAAACAAAATCATAGAAAAAATACCCAAAAGTTGAATAAGAACTTTTGTACATCGTACTCATTTCTGATGTCACAAAATTAGAATAAAAAAAATACTAAAAAGAGAGCCAACTCGGTATGATGGGATTTGTGATAACCCACAGTAGCATTTGGGCTGGTGTGACAATGACGTAATGTCACACTCGAATGGGCTTCTATGGACACCACAAGACCCATTACACGGGGGAGTGAGCTTCTCAATTTGTATTTGCATCATATCTGTGGCCAGTTTATGAGATCACTTCTCATGTTTCTCTCTTTCCCTGCTATAGAAATACTGCCACTATATCATAAATTTTATATAAACTCACCAAATAATTTAACATTATATACATTGAAGATCCATTTCAGATTAGAAGGTAAAAGATGAGAGTTACTTATGAAAGCACCTTCATAGTCAAGTTAATATATATTAATAAAAGAATTAATAGTACGAGAAAAACCAGATTATCTAATAAGAGGTATTTTATTTAAGGTATTGTTATATCACTTGTTAAGAAATGAAAATGATTTTTTTAAAATATGTTTAATTATATTGAAAATTATTTAAAAAACATTTATCAATTATACTTTTGACAAATATTTTTTTTATTTTTAAATTATTATCTGAATATTTATTCATTTATTTTTATTAGACTTGGATGCAGACAAGTCACAGCTCTAATATTAAGTATAACCATGAGATCATCGTAATTTGAAACAAAGTCTTCTAACCATTAAATATTTTCCGAGTCTTAACATGACATAAAATATGAGTTAATAACTTGTTTTTTCTATTTTGATACATATAAATCACCGTAAGATGTAAGTTGTTATGTTTTGTTGAATCTTGAATGACTCCTTAGCCTAATAAAGAATTTAAGCAATTAAATCGTGGCGGGTCAAGTCTAATAAATTAGGTCCAGTTATGGAGGGCTAAAATAATTACAAAAACTTAAAACTTTTTTTATTCAATCATATTATATTATAATAGCCCTTATCTCTAGGTAGGTAGGCACTTATGCCTAGCTCCCCAACAAAGCTACAGCAGCCTTTCAAATTTATTATAATGAATAATCGTTATTTATTGTTAAAAATATAAAATATTTTAAATAGAAAATTTTTAACATTTTTTAAATAATTATTATATATTTTATAAAAAATATAGAATAATTTTATTATTTTCTAATCTAATTATCAAAGTATTATTAACAAAGAGAGAGCATCTGATGCTCTCAAAGTAAAAGCATGCTTTATGATTTATAGTTCAAATTTTATCGATACTTCAAATATGTTTTGTCTTGTCTAAACTAATTTGTATCACCCATTAATTGTCAACTTAAAGCTTCTACACAGTGAATCTAATTTTTTTGTTAAGTTCTTGTCTAGAAAATTTGGCAGTGGAGGAAGAAAAAAGTGAAGAGTTGAGTATAAAGAAAAGAGAGAGAAATAAGTATTGGGTAAAGTGAGAATGAGAAAAGGAAGAGAAGAGTTAGGTATGAGGTTGAATAAAAAGAGAGTTAGGAGAGAAAGAAAAGAATTAGGTATAAAAGAAAAAAGAAGGTTGAATATGGAAGTTAAAAAGTAAATATTAGGTTTAAGAAGAAGGAGAAGAGATGATTGAGTGAAAATTAAAGTTTTCTATCATTTTTGCTTAAGCTATTTTTTTTTTCACTTAAGCTATTTGTTTTATAAAAATTAGCTTAAGTCATTTTGTCATGATTTTAAGCGAAAATAACCAATTTTTGTTTAAGCAAATTTTTTTGCTTAAGTAAAAAATGAACTAGAAGTCCAATTTTAACCTAAACTCGAGACAGTCCAAATCAAATCAATGATATATTATTTCATTGAGTTTGACCGTAGGTCCCTGACTCGGGAACATAAATTGACTAGCTATACAGGTAAGCAGTGACTTAAGCCTTTTTGGGTGAAAGTTTTTAAGCTAGATTTAAAGTGAAAATGTATATTTTATTTTTAATTATTAAAATAAAATTATAATATATTCAAAATTAAATAAAATTATACGTTTCTAGTTATTATCTCAAAAAAAATTATTCATTTCAAATTATATTGTTTTATACTTCACTTTTAATGATAATATTTAATGGTATTGATGCATGTTAAAAATTGTTATAAAATATTATTAGTGATTTTTTTAAAATATTAATAATAATATCAATTTCCTTAACCTTAATTATAAAAAAATAAAATTATAAAGCATTTAATAATAATACAATATTATTAAAATATAAGATGTAAATAAAATATGTATTACATTATATTTTAATATAATAAATTTTTGATAATTTCTGTGAAGATTAAGAGTGTTAATGATTTATCTTTAAAATATTTATATATTTTTTAATTTTTAAAAATATTTTTCAAGTTCATGACACGATAACAAATACTTAAAAATTTTATTAAATTTTTAATAATAAACAAAATTTAAAAACCTGAAACAACAAATAAATTTAATAAATAAATATGAAAAATAAATCTCATAATCGTTATGCAAAGGAACAAGTTGGAGAAATAACACATGTTAACTCACAAATCTCATTTACGATATAATTAGCATTAGCACAAATAGCAAGAATATCAGGATAATAATTATTTTTTATAAATACGATGGAGATGAGAAACTAATTATTATATTAGAATAATATTAATTAATCCACGTAGTCAGCAATTAAGCATAATATTTTCTTTAATTTTATTTTAATAATAATAGTATTAATTTTATTAATATTAATTTTTATAGTTAAATTTATAATGCATTTTTTATCTCAATTTATAGTGCATTTAATAGTGATAAAATTTCATTAAAAAAATAACACATACATTACATTTTTATATTTTAATGTAATAAATAATTTTTATTAAAATTTTATTATTTGTAGATATTTAACATCTTCCCTAACATAATATATTGTCTAATCCTTTAAATAAGAAATAATAATAATAATAAATATTATAAATATATTAATTATTAAAAATTATATATTTATTATTTATTATTGCAAATATTTTTAATATATTATAAAATTATAATATATATTTAAAAATTTATTTATTTATTTTTGTATAGAAAATATCGGAGGGAAGAATATTTTGATTCTTATTATAAGCCGCGAATGAATGCTGTCATTGAATGTTGATACTGAGTGGAAGGTGGAAAGAGCATTTGGAGGCTTCTCGTAGCTTTCCAAATGATATGGTTTCTAGAAAATGAAATTAGAAGAAGGAAATTGATATTGGTACTCTACTTGTTGCGTTTTCCCCTCTGATTAAGGAAAATTCTCGAGACACAAGAGTGACATTTATAAAATCAATTAAGGAATTTAAATAAAACACATCTTTTATAAATAATTATATTTTTTGATAAAAATAAAACATCTCATCTAGAACTCTCTTTAAGCTAAGTTTTAACCTAATTTAAATCTTATTTAATTTTATTTATCTCTAGTTTTAATTGGTCAAGTATTGTTTATTATACTAGACTACTTCTTTCTTAGTTCTGTTTTACTTCTAACTCACTTTTCTTCTTACTTTTTATTTTTCGTTTTTCCTTCACTTTCTCTTTGAGTTATAAATCTGTCGCCTCCGCTTAACTTAAAAGAGTTTGTTGTATTTTGAAAAAGATTGTAATTTTTGAGAAAAAATATTAATAATATATTATTTAATATACCTTTTTAAATACTTTTTGTTATTGTAAAATTTATTAAAAATAATGTAAGTTGTATTCTTACTTTAATAAATCTTATTTATACCTTTAGTATATTATATTATTTATATATACCTTTGGATATCTCATTATATATGAGTTATGTTTGATAAAATTAATTAATTTTTATAAGTCATATATTGTCGCTCTAAAATTAATTGGAAGTTTATATTTACGTGGTTATAATTAAATTAAATTTATTTAATAAAATTAGCTGTATAATTAATTTAAATGTATTAAATAACTAAAATAAACATGTAATGTTTTATCGATGTTATATTAGAATTAAACATCATTTTATGGCATTTTTTTTTATGAATTATTTAATTGTTTTTATTTTTTGTCAACTAATTAAATGACAAAGAAAAACAAGAAGAGGTTGCAGTGGTATAGAACATTTTTATTAGGGTGAGATAAGTTTAAATTATTTAAAAAATAATAAATAAATTATTAAGTACTAGTTTATAGCTAAACATTACTTAAAGTTATTTTGTAAAAATTAGCTTTTAAAAGTTATAATTTTTTTTTCAATCAAACAATTCTCATAACTCTTTAACCAAGTAAATAGTTATATAGTTTTAAATAAGTTATAAGTTTGATTATAAAATATACTTATAATTGCCTGATAGAAGTTTTGATCATTAATTTTAATATTTTATTTCATGATACTAATTATTATAAAAATGTATATTTATTAATAAACTAAAATTTTAAGTATTATAATATCCTTTATCAGTATAATCTTAATCTAACAATAAATAATATGCTAATATAAACATTAAGGATCTACATTAACTGTATAATAATAATATGTATAAATTTGTTTAATATCCTTGACACAAAAGTCCACTAACGAAGATTCATTCGTTTTTTCTTTAAAGGAAACCAATCTTATGGTAGAAGACGTTAATAAATAATATCGTATTGTAATAAATTCATTACACTTTAATTAAACTTTCATTAATTAATTTAATCATTATTTGAAAAGAAAATATATTCTGTCATGAAGAAAACATACTCCTTTGCCAAAAAAAATCATACTCATCCTTATTACTTTTTCGTTGTAAACTTGATTAGAAGATTTTTAAGAACTCTCCTCTTGCTCATTAAATATTGGATCGGTTTTCTTACGTTTAGTATCTTATTTCAGCTTTGTCATTTATTTATAATTATTATTATTTAAATTAATTATTTTTTAAATAGAATAAATTAAAAAGATATATATAATTTCAATCAATATTAATATTTTTTTATGCAATATCAATGTAAATTTACTTTTAAAAACAACTTTAACGCATCATATTGAATTAACAGCATAAAAACAACGTATGTTGATTTCAGAAGTCTTTTTTTTTCTCATTTATTTGTAACTAATAAAATAAAATATACTATTATACTTTATTATCTTTAAAATACTTGAGCAAGACACGGGAAAACTTGCTGTCGACACGAAATGCTACTGATTCTACTGAACTCGATCAATTAGCATAAGTAAAATATTTGAGTAATTAAAATTTATAATCGATCAAATGTAAAAAAAAAAAAATTCAAATTATTATTTTATATATCATAGAGATAATTTTTATACGAAAGTAAAAAGTGTACATCCGAACTGTATATTAACGTGATCAATAGTAAAATATTTGAAAACTCACGTTATCATTTGAAAAATTATATAATTTTTTAAGAAATTCACATAATTTATATGTTTTAATTTAATTATTTATGTTAATTCATAATAAACACGACTAAATTTTATTAAATAAATAATACATATTTACAATTAAAATATTTCTGTAAAAATAAAAACAAGCAATATTATTTATGAAATACAATAAATTATTTTTAACATATTAGCTAAGTTTGTAACACAAAAAAAAAAGTATGATAATAATATGCTACAATTTTTTTATATCAAATTTTTAATACAAATTTTTTAGAAAAAATCGACCAGCCGCTTGAAGCTTGTTTATCTAAGTTGATTTAACTATTTTTTTTTAGATTTTAATTTTAAAATGTGTTTATTATTTAAAATGTATATATTTGGTTTAAATGTTACCAATTTAATTTAAAAAATTGTTTGCATATTAATCAATAGAAAGTATGAAATTATTTCAGAAAATATCAATCTTATAAAATTTCAAAAATTATAACAAGAATATCCTTTTTTAGAAGAAAATCATTAGTATATAAAAAATTTAATAACAAAATATATGTTCTTTTAAATAGATTATATTTATTAAAATTTAAAAATTCTTTAACACTTTAAGCATAAGAAAAAGAATTTTTCATTAACAATCAACCATGCTTCAAATAAATAAAACCAAATGTTTATATATGCAATTTTTTAATTAGTGTGCAAACAATTTTTTATTTTTATTCTAATTCTAATATTTTACATTTAGATGTTTAATTTAATTATTATATAATTTTAGTTATTGTATAATTTTACACCCAAAAAAAATATGTGCCTAATAAATAAGGACATTTGAACAAGAAAATAACAGTGATTGTCGATAAAAATATGTTAAGAGTTAGATTTTAGAGCGAGAGATTATGGAGTATAATTTTTTATTTTTAATTAATATTCTCTAATTTTTATTTTTAAAATAAAAACTATAAATTTAATGTATTAATTTCTATGTACTTTTATAAATATTATATAACTTCTTAAATTTAAAAATTATTTTTATTTGCTTAAACAATTAAACAAAAGATCATCTTATAGTAATTTTCCCCGTTCTATTACATTTGACGGATCTAAAGGCAGGATCGGGTAGGCGAAGACAAGGGATAAATGCAAGGATAAATCTCAATAAGTGATTAAAAATATCTTCAATATTTTAATTTAAAATTAGTATTATTTTTTCCTTTTCCATATATATTCTGAGAGGCAACTACGAGAATCCTGCACTAGTAAACAGCTATGACGCGCTCCACTTTGATGAATTGGGAAGTATAATAAAAACTAGTGGTAAAAGGGCAATACAACTCTACTCCACTTGTTCTTGTTGACACCAGATTCTACCCCACAATAACAAAACCCTCGCATGTGTGATGCAATCCACAGTAAGGCCCTCTTGTTTAACCACTTTTATGTCTTCTTTTACATTATAAAAAAACTATACCCCAATCCATGGAGAATAAAATTACATTGAACATGAAAAATTGAGAGAATTCGAAATCCAAGTTGCAAAACAATAGTTGGGATTTAAAGGTCGGCCCCAAAAGAAGTTGACAAGGAAAAGTCGTGCCGGCTGCTATAGACGATCTGAAAATTGGACCGCGTTCCCTTCCCACCGTAAGAACACAAGAACCTTTCTTTTGTACTTTATTGTGAAATTTGACTAAGAACTTTGAATTTGGCAATTTGGAACAAGTCTTGATTCATATACTAATTTCACTTGGTTCAGTTGGTTGGTTGGTTCTCAGTCCCTTCTCCACTTATCTCAATGTCAGTGCCCTCACTCCTCCACAGTGACACTTCTTTGACCGACTTATGCTCACTCTTGCCCACCAAGAAATTCCCCATAATGTACCTAAAAAACGTGCTCCACTACACTCCACCTGTATTCTATCTGTTCTTTTTAAAATTAAATAATTAAATAAATCAATTTTCTTAGCTTGCCCACCGCGCTTACTTTCTTACCACTTGTCACGCAACTTCCCTCAAATTCTCACGCCTTATAAACCCCTTCCCACACTTCACTCCAACTCAATTTACCCAAACCAAAAATCTCACTCTTCCACACTTTCTCAAAACATGGCTCTTGAAGCTCTCAACTCACCAACCACCACTGCCCCATCCTTCCCCTTTGACGACCCAACAATCCCATGGGCAAAGCGGAAGCGTTCAAAGCGTTCCCGTGACCACCCTTCCGAAGAAGAGTACCTTGCTCTCTGCCTCATCATGCTCGCTCGCAGCGGCGGCGCCACCGTCTCCAATCACCGCCACACCGCCACTCCTCCGCCCGAATCACCGGATCCCGCCACTGCCGCCGCTAAACTCAGTTACAAATGTTCCGTTTGTAACAAAGCCTTCCCCTCTTACCAAGCCCTTGGTGGACACAAGGCCAGTCACCGGAAACTCGCCGGCGAAGATCAGTCCACCTCCTCCGCCGCCACCGCCACCAGTTCCGCCACGACAACCACCAACGGCGGAGGTAGGGCCCACGAGTGTTCCATCTGTCACAAGTCCTTTCCCACTGGACAGGCCTTGGGTGGACACAAACGTTGTCACTACGAAGGCGGTGCTGGTAACAGCGCTGTAACCGCCTCTGAGGGTGTGGGCTCCACACACACCGTTAGTCACAGTCACCGTGACTTCGATCTTAACGTCCCTGCTTTGCCGGATTTTTCGACAAAGGTTGGAGAAGACGAGGTTGAGAGTCCTCACCCTGTGATGAAGAAGCCTCGTCTCTTTTTCATTCCAAAGATCGAAATCCCTCAATTCCATTGAAGTCGTTGAATTTTAGATTAGTGAAAAGTGAAAACTTCCTTAGTGACGTAGCGTCGGTCATATATGATTTTTGCTTCGTTTAGTTTTTGGATTATTTTGGAAAATTTTGAGTTATTTATCTTATTTGTTTCTGTACATAGTACTTGGAACAAGTCTTGTTTAGATTATTGTACTTTGACAGTGGCAAATTGGAAATTCAATTTATTTGTTTATTTCTTTGGTGATTTTATTTGTGAAAATTTTATTATTATGAAGTTATAATAATGAATGAGTGGTGGCGGTGGAGTGATCATCATGAAACGGCAGAGGCGCGTGGTGAGTGGTGGTGGCAGTGGCTGTTTGATTTCAGTTGAATGTTGAAACCAGTAGCGCATCTTTTTTGTCTGGGTGTCGTTGACGGTTTTTACTGTTGGAACACTTCACACACTACTGGTTCCTTTTCTTTTACGCCCATAATATTCAATACCTTTTTAATTTATACATTTACACGTCACTGCACTTTATATTTAAACAATTTTGGTGTTTAATTGGAGTTAAATTAATTAAATAGTGTTTTTTCTCTTAAATATTTTTATTAATACTAACGGTCACTATTGCTTTCAACTTTTTTATTTGGTTTCTTTTATATTATATTGTCTATCACATTTATTATATTTTTCTCCCAAATGTAAATACCTCTTAAGATGTATATCAATTTTGTCTAATAAATAATATTATTTTTATGATAATAATAATATTTTTTTTCTTTCTATTTTACTATCACAGTACTCATTTTTTTATCTATCTAATTTGTTAAATAAAATAACACATTTATTTACAAATATCACTTCTCTTTCTCAATTATTGTACCACACATGTAAGTGCATATGCAGTGATTTGAATCGGAAGGAGTTAGTAAGTGGCATGCAGAAGAGGGAAGAGCAGGGGGATGAGGATGTTTCGTGAATTAAGTATGGTTTAGATAAGAACGAAGTTTTGTCACTTTACACATTGTGATCAAATGGTGTTGATGGTAACGACAAGCGCGATTACTTATCTTCGAGTTACTTATATTTTTCACACTCATAATTTTGAATAAAATATTTTATTCACCAATTTTTTAATTAATATCGTTGACAGTGAACTTGCTTGCATTTACAATGGGTGGGAGGTATTCCTATGCCGCGTCATTGAACGAAATGGTCCTAATTTGCCAAACGCCAAAGAGCCATAAAACAATATGTGGATAAGTGGTTTGATTCGTTTTCCATGTGAACGTATAGTATAAGGTAGGAAAAGGAACTGAAATTTCGTTTTACATGTGTGTGATGTAGAAGGAAAGGAATATGAATTTCTTGCCGTGTTACTTTGAACGTGTCAAATAATTACCAGATAACTGCTACGTTATTCGATCTTCACCTCTCCACTGTCAAATTCGCTTTGCTACAGTCACATGTGGCATCCACAGCATTAAAGTAATATAAGGAGCAAGAAACATCGTCTTTAGTTAGCAATTTAGGCCAAACCCCTTTGCGTGTTAGAGGGCATAGTAAAACGAGGACGACCCAATTCTAGGGTTCATACTAGAATGTTTGTTCACATGATATAATCAGTTATTGTTAGTACCGTGCAGAACGCGTGGACCTTGATACCCCTCGGATGCACACGTTTTCTAATTTTAGTTTACACGCTAAAGAGTTTCCTTCTCGAACATGTGATTAGTAATAAATCCACGTAGTATAATTAGAAAAAATAATATTTTTTATAAGTCGGTTTCTACTAGTAATATAAAAAATAATAAACCCTGTAAAAAAAATTTCCTATATTTTAAGTTATATATGCTATAATTTACTTATTTCAAAACGTCAAAAATATTTCTAAATTTTTGAATTGTACACACTTTATTATAATATCCATAGTAATTACTAAATAGATAAATAAATAACTAAATATCTCTCCATCTTAAAATGTCTCCAAATAACCAAATCAACAATGTTAAGTAAAGTATTTGGCCTTGATTATTTTTGTCTCTGTATTTTAATTTATGTATAATTTTAGTTTCTTTCATTTAATTACTTTATTTTTGTCTCTATATTTTAATTTATGTATAATTTTAGTTTCTTTCATTTAATTACTCATATTTATTTTTTTAATTATTTAAATTAAGTCTCTTATTTTCAAATTTTATACAATAATTGATAAAAAAAAGTGATATATTATTACTTTATATAAATTCACAAAAAGAGAAGGTGTATTTTTGTTATACACTTGTAATTTTTATTTTAAAAAATAAATAATAAGAATATCTTATATTATACTTTAATTTACTTTTTATGAATAATCATGAATCAACATTTTATCTTTATGTCAAATTTTTTGCATATAATGATGAATATTAAGCGAATAAAGCATGACAAGTGATTATTTGTTTTAGGTTTGTTGCGATCCTTTATTTATTCGGTGTTATATATTATTTAAAATTGTACAAACATTTTACTGTTTTATTTTCATTTTTTATTGTATCAAATTTTTTTTCATCAAACCTAATGATTTTTAGGAGTTGTCATTCAACATTACTATTTGTTAAAAATAAAAATAAATGGATTTTAACTATAATCACAATTATGTGTCGGAAAATAATTTCTTAATTGTTCATTGTCGACATGGTACTACAATGATTGATCTGAGCATGATTTCTAACTGTTAAGTGGGTTAAATTTGATAAACGGATGTATTATTTAGCTGTTTTAATAAAAAAAAATGTTGATGTAGAGTCGATGTGACACTATAATATTATTATATATATTTAAAAAATATCACAATAATGAAGTTAATATTACTTTAATAAAAAATAGATCAACGTGTTTAAAAAGAAAGTATAATTAATTAGGTCATAATTTTAATTGAAAGTAATATTTCATAAAATATTTCTTTTATCTGGACTTCAACTTTTCAAGATGGAAAGTTAAACGTGCCAAATATAAAATATAATACTAATATTTGAATAGTTCATATTCTTGAATTAGTCTTAAAATATGTGTGAACTCCGTTCAAAGACTTAAACAGGATGATAAAAACTGTGTTTGGTTTAACTTATTTGACCAACTTAAAATTTTTATATAACTATATTAGACTTATTTGATAAAAATACTTATTTTAGTATTTTATAATATTTAAATAGGATTTTGTAAAATGGTACTTCACATAGCATTTGAATTTTTTTATACATTATACAAGTACTGTTAAATTAAAATATTTTTGAAATAAAATTGTCATAAATAACTATTTTAAATTTAATAAATTTTTAAAAACGATAATTTTATTATTAATTATAAAATATTGTATTATATTAAATAAGATTAAATTTAAACAAAATAATTTTTTTAAATAAGTAATGAATGCAGAAGTTATCACAAAGTCTAATGAAGAAGATTTCATTTATTTTGTATTTGTCGATCAAAATTTTCCCCCACAAAATTAATAATTAGTGATACACATACATGCAAAAATATACATCACCATATATAAAAACTTTCAATACATAAAACTTTAGTCGCTGTTTTCACACACAAATTGTTGGACTGGTCAGCCATGTAAACTAAGTTGACGTATTAAAAAATTAAAAAATATATATAAGAAAAAAACACATTCATTATATATTAAAACTACAAAGGTATAATAATTTTTTTTATTAAAATTTATTATTTTTAATTACTTGAACTCAAACTAAATACTGAGATTAATATTTTTTTTAAAAGAAGAAAAGTTTTGTAATTGTATTTGATTTACTTGTCTTGGAAAGTGTCTGAATGAAGTGAATTATAATTAAATGTTCGGCTACCAAATTAACTGAAGAAGACATGATATAATTTGGAACTATACTGCAGTGCCCTAAATAGGGGGACAATAATTTGAGCGAGATGAATTTGACAAATAATATTATTTAATTAAAAAATATTAAAATGTACAATAATTTATTATTTTTAATAAAATAATATTGTACATATATTTTTATTATGTGTCTTTAAATATATATTAAAAAATGAAGCATTATTTTTGGTGGTAGAGGCTTGAGTGGTCCTCAGAGTTATTATGAGGTTGGTAGCTTCCAGTTTCCTTGGCGTCGTTCGCGGAATCTTGGTGGTGTCCAAGTTGTTGGAATCACGTTGTTGCTAACTGATTCTGTTTTCGTTGACAATTAAGAAAAATAAATTGGAGCATATATATATAATAAGGTATAATTCATGACTTTTAAATTACAATATTATTAAAATAGTTTTGTAGACTTGTAAAAAAGGTTTTGATGAATTTTTTTAATTTGGAATCTTCAATGTAAAAATCTTTTAATTTCATATTAATTTTGATAAACATTGTTAATTAAAAACTATTTATTAATATTAATCTCCATCGATCTTATTGTCAATTCAAATTTGAATTTTTGTTTGATAAAGATTAAAAAAATTTGTAGTTCTTTTTAAAAAAATTATAATTATTAAATGAGAAGCTGATAAATGTTGAGAAATTGTTAGTAGTAAGGGTAAAATTAAAGTGTTTATGATTTAGTTTTTTTAATTGAATAATTAAGAAGACAGAATAAATCTTTAAAATATATAGATACTTAATTTAACTTGTAATGTTGATCTAGCGGACAAGCTTTATACAATCTTTATAAATTAAGAGAGTTAATACAAATTTATAAAAATACATAATAAATAATTAAAACTTTTGACAACAGTAATCATACATTAATTTCAGGGTTTTTTAAAATTTAAAATAAAATAAAAATAAAACTTTAAATATATTTTTTTTTACAAAATCTTAAAATATATTTTTTAACTTATTACATCATCTTAAGAGTGACTTATATTTTATTAAAGATCAAACACGTTTCGTACTAAATGAGCATGTTAACAATGTTAATTTTATTTTAAATTTTAAAATAAATTTAAATTTAATGAATATCAATAATATGTGTAATTATTCATAAAATTATATTAATAAGATTGTGGCTTGTGAGTATGCTTAGTATATTATCTAAATTTCTCTATACTTACATAATTTATTTATTAATTTTATAATTAAATTATATAGTTTTTAAATAATTCTAAGTAACTTAAATATATTTAATTATAAAATTTTAAAATTATGAATTAAATATTTTTTGATTAAGTTGCATATATAGTATGCTTTTAATTAATGCTTTTTTTAATCATCAAAATTAATATTATAATAAAATTTATTTTATTAATTTATCAAAAATTATATTACAATAAATTATATTCAAGTTAACTAACTTATGATTAATGAATTCAGGTAAGTATTCAATAAATAAAAATACAAGTTTTAAATTTGTTACCTACGTAAGTATGAGTTTGTATATAAATAATTTTTTAAAATATATGCATGAAAATTATATTTTATTTAAATTCAACTAGTTATCATTTCTAGAGATTATTTATTCTCTTGATACTTAATTTTTTTTTTTGCTAGATTAAAAATTATTAATTTAGAGCATATATTTATTTTCACATATATTAAATTTATTAGATTTAATTATATTTTTAAATAAATAAATTAGAGTGTTAATTGATTAGTTAAGATAGATCTCGAACTTAAGTTACCTTTCACTATTTTTTATAAGGCACCATTTTTTTTAAGCCTTTCTTTTGATTCTTTAGAAATTTTGTGGTTTAAATTTATTGTTTAGTTTTATTCCGGTTAAGTTGTATGTCCCATTTAATATAAAAAAAGTTAGCTAAATTTATAATAATAATAATAATAAAAAATTATTTTAGGTTGATCTTCGTTGCGTTCACTCGATTATATTATTGGATATTTTAACTCTAATTTCATAAATTTTATTTGTGTGAAATGAATTAACCTTTTGTAATGAAAAACTTACTCACTAGTCACATGAGTTCTCCGCTTTGTTAAGTCAAACCTGTTTAGTGGATTTGGATTCTCTCCTTTTGTGATAAAAATTGAATATTCAGTTCTATGTTTACTTGAATGGAAAATGGATTTACAAAAATAAAAATATAAAAAATAATAAAAAAATTTACACAAATTTTACTTAAACAAATTTCACATATTCCTTAAAAGAATTAGAGAAGTAGGAGAGAAGGAGGTAAGTGGATTTGAGAAGATGAAGGAGCAAGAAAAAGACTGAGTGTGGAAAAGTAAGTGAATTTTACTTAAATAAAAATAGAATCAAACATTTACTTCTGTTACAACTGAAAATAATTTAAATCTTTGTTTAACAACTTTGATTTAACTCAAAGATAATTAACAATATAATTTTCATACTCTTTATATTATTAATTAAAAAGAAAAAGATAAAAAAAAATTATTATTTCAAAGTGTAGACAAATTATTATCTTTAGCTAAAAAATTATTATGTAATTATAAGTTTTATAATATATTAAACGTGTTATCCAAGTTAAAATTTATATGTATAAAAAAATTATCATTGCCTTTATTATTTATAATAGTTTGAGAAAGAAAGAAAAAAGTTAAAAATAACTTATATGGTTTTGCATATATTTAATATGGGTAATTTTTTTTAAGAAAATTATTATAAATTTTTTTATAAGTTAAGAATAATTAATTTTTTATTTTTTAAGAAACTCTCTCATTTAATTTTTTAAAAATTTAAAAAATAAACTATTTTTTATACTTTTTTCTTTAATAGAAAATTTTTAAAATTTTACTCAAATCGAGTTATAATACGTGAAAGTCGTTTTTATCAGAATGAGGGTTATTGTTTTGTTTTGTGATATACATAAATAAAATTTATAAAAAATAAAAGGATGATCGACGGTATAACAATGATTATTAGTAAAAAAATACTCTTCCTTTCAAAGTTTTACAAGAGGTAAATAACAAAATTAAAAAACGTTTCTTTAATCTGAAAGGTTGTTAACATACAATTTAATTAAAATACAAGTAAAATAAATACTAAATTATTAATTTTTATAATTAAATATAAGTTTCTTTTCTTAATTTATGATAAGTGAGTGATGATTTGATGGTTTAGTATTCCAATCCAACGTGTCAAAGTTGGGCGTTGAGAAAGAGCATAATTAAGTAATAGATTTGTATGGCATCAATCAACCACTGATTAATCATTCATAATCTACACAACACATCTTTCCTCAAAGTCTATGTGTCTGTCTCCAAATGGCGATGCCATGCTATGTTTTCAATTCTCTTGTCTTCCCATCCACACACATCTTTCCTCACTCCCCTACCTCATCAAATTAAACTGACTAACTTTAATTTTCTCTCTTTTACAGTTCTGTTTGTACTTAATAATTTTTAAATATTAATAAGTATTTTTAAGATATTATTAGAAAAAGAATTAAAAATATTAAAAGAACTCATTTTTATAACTTTTAATGTATCTTAATATGGTTTTTAAAAATTATTAATTTTTTAACTACAATTTTTATTAATAGTAGAAATTTATTGAAAAATATATATTTTATTTAATCAGGTTCACTCATTATTTTATAGTTTTTAGTCAATAATAAAAAACCTGTTAGAAAAATTTTAAAATATGTTAAAGAATATTTTGTTAATACTCCTACCTTTAAAAAAGGTATAATCTAAGGGCGAATGAGAAGAAAAAAGGAAAATTAATCGCCATTATCTGGGCCGGGGGATGGGTCGTGGTCAGCATTTTTTTTATGGCCATTACCGTGCTGGTTTGAGGGCAAGAGAATGGACTCAGGAATTGGGCCTAGTGTTTAACACTATGTAGCAACCATAAGGCCCACCCAGACGTCAGTTCAACATCTTTAAAGACCCTGTGGATTGATAATAAAAAAAAGAAGGACCCAAAAATGAAATTAAAGAGAAATGAAGGATACTGTGGATTGATTGGTACTTGCTAATGATAATAATGAAATTGAAAATATATCAATGTTTTTATGGTAAATGAAGCTAATAAATATATCAATTCAATTAACGATAAACCTTACATGTGATAAACAAAAATAATAGTCACGGCTTAATGTTTATAATATAATTCACTTTAGAAACGCATGAATATATAACGTTTCCACGTTATTGTGGCAAAAAGAAAAAAAAACTTTATTCACTCTGTCAAATCATACAAACTCAGTTATGTTAGTATAAACACTGAGCACCTATGCTGTTTGTTTATTAAGGCAGTAACTTAATTAAGAACTTATTTAATAAATTTATATTTATAAAAGGTTTGTATCATATATTTAGTTGTTTAACTTAATGACATAAGCTAAAAAAGGCTTATTTTGAGAAGTATGAAAAAATTTATTGAAATAAGTTGAAAAAGTTTGAAAGTAATAAACTATTTTTTTAAGTTCTCCATAAACTTTTCTAAACATCGTATAATAGTATATATTAATTTTCTATAATAATAAATATTCCTATTTCCTAAGCTAACAAATAAATTCATAATATTTATATTAATAGATTATTCGTTCAAATGATACATATTTATTTATTTTAAAGTAAAGTCTTGAGTTTCAACCTTGGAGAATTTATATCTTAAATCCAAATTGATGAGTATTATCTGTAATTTTAAGATAATTTATTTTTTAGTTCTGTTAACGTCAACCGTTGAGACCAATTTTTTTTTTTACCAAGTAAAAGAAACAGTCGAATTTAACATTGAGTTTCGTTAAATGAATGGATCTAATTCAGTCTTGTTGACTAAATTTAAAACACCCAACACCATTATAAAAGTTTATGATTTATCAACAAATAAAAATTATTAAATCGCTCGTGATTCTTATTTTAAATTTTAAACAAACCCGACCTACAATAACAAGGTTGTGTTGAGTCGCATTTCTCAGTAGAATACATTACCTTGGCTTGTCTTTACTATTGTCTTGGGGTCTAAAAATTAAAGGGAATAAATTTTGGTCTCGGTAAAGATTGGTTTGCTAGAGGTTGAACTAGCTCTTTTCCCTACGTGTTAGAAGGTGTGTCACTATTATAGCTACGACAATTACTCATTACATGCTCTGTATGTGGTGTGGCAGAGATCAAGGTTGTGGCTATGGTGAGTTCATTTGGTCGTTTTGTGGACGAGGAGCTTTCTGAAGGGGTGGTGTTGTAGCTAGGTTTGTTGCTGGAAAGGAAAAAAAAAAAAAGGAGGAGGAATAGAGTTAGTAAAAGGTGGGTTTTGAAGTGAGAGAAAAAATGTTATAATCACAGCCACTTATTTGCCTTAAGTAAAATTGAAGGATTAGGATTTCATTAACATGATTTCATGTTATACCAAATATGAGAAGACCCTGATATATTTAAAAAGACACGCAATAATCTTAAACGGGCTTACTTCCCCTCACATAAATTCAATTAAAATAGTTCAACTGAATAGTAGTCACACAATCGTGCATAAACTTAAAATGCAAACAGCAGCATGAAAATATTAGCGAAAACTTAAAAAGAGTCACATAACCGGGTTACATCACATCATACTTTTATCAAAATAACGAAGAAGTGTAGGATATTTTTATCAATACACTCTTTTCAAGACATACTTATTTATTAATTACAATTTATTAAAAATTATAAAGTTATTCATAATTATTTTTAATTTTTAATGAATTTTAATTAATAATTAATATCCTGTTACAAATATTTTTCATTTAATGAAATATTCAATTATGTCGATTAAAATGTGCTAAAGGCCTTTTTTTCAGAAATATACAAGAGTAAGTAGCACTGCAAATACCACATTTTTTTCTAGTTGGCCTTCTAACAAACTTTGTACTTCATACGAACACAAATACAAAAAGAAACAGGAGAAAAAAACTAAAATATAAATGCTACACAGTTTATGTACATCCTTTGTCACTAAAAGGACAAAACAGCAAGAAAAGTAATTTTTTTAAAGAAAAAACTGTATACAAATGAAATTCCGAACAACAAATTTAAATCCTCACCTTTTAGCATATAATCAACCAGCGAGCTAACTATTTGGGAGGAATTGCTTTTTACGAAACGCCATAGCCTGTTTGATCAGTACAGGGCGCACGCCCATACACAGTTGTTCTCGTAAGTAAAAATCAACGTTCCACAAAATATCTCCACGCAACACTCGTACTATCTGCAACTTTATTTTTTCCCGAACTATCCAGCATTTCTCAATCAGTCATCACGACGGTTCATGTATTGAAATCAGGGGCAAAATAACCATTCCTATGTTATGAAGTTAGCACTGAAAAAAGGCAGGTCAGATAACGAATTTATATGCTTGTTATTTTCACTGTTGTACTTCAGGGTAAGCATCTCAGTTGCGCAATATGCGTTCTCAGGCTATACTCTCTAACCTGCTCAGGAAAAGTTTTTATTAATGAGTTTGTGGCTATATACCGGCAAACTGCATTTAACGATCATCCAAGGAAGATCAAAAGAAGTACTTTAAGCTACAACATCTCTTTCCAATATACAAAATCTACCTGCAAGGTTTTAATCACTGACAAAAGGTCTGTGCACTCTTCAAGCAAAACACGTTCCTTTGCACTTAAGTTGGCAACTTCAACAACCAGCGAATTTATTTGCCCAACCTATCACATTACCAATGCATTCAGAAATTTTCACATGGCAATAACTCTGACCAATAACAACTACTTATGCCGGATATCCATAAAACAGGAAATGCGTAAACTCCTGACAGTGTAATTCACCTGATTTGCTTTTTTATTTATTTTGTTCTTTTGTTTTTATTTCTTTAAGAAAAAAGAGAGAGAAATAAAAAAAAAAACCAGATGTTTTACACAGCCCCACTTATATTTTCTTTTATTCACCTCCATCATACAAAAATTAACACAAAATGAAGTGGACGTGATGTGAATTGGCTATGGCAAGAAACCGTGGGCAATGAAAAACATTCTAAATGCAGGTGCGTAAAGAGTTAGCTAAACAAATCGAAGATGTCTCCCTGACTGCACAGACAGTCGCTGAATATTAAAGAAGAGAGTGGGACTACTGTGGTATTTACTAAAGACAGACAGGATGATAAATAGCATAACAAAACACTGATTCTTAGGGTCACAGACACTTTCACTAATACTAACAAAACACAGTTGTTAAGAAGATATTATGCATTCTGTACCTCACTCGATATGGCATGTGCAAATAAATTATCACATAAATGCAAACAAAAATAGGAACAACTAAAAAAGTTTCTATCTGAAGATTCTAAAACCATGAGATTTTATCAAAATCAAATTCAGATGATATTATGTCTAAAGAGAAGATGAAACTATCCAAATGCAATGGCTGTATGTTGTTTTACTCAAAGGACTTTCGTGGTTATGCACCCTGTCCAAAATCAAATTCCTCATTTTCTAGGTTCCATGATAGGCACCATATTTGGTATTACACAATGTGGCATTTCGTAAAAACTTTTAGTCTTTCCTGTGATAATTGCTCACAGCATCTGATACACAGAGAGCAGTTAAATTCTATGGTTTAATTATCTGAACTACTAAGAACAGGAAGCAAAGGAATTTGTAGTAGGACAAAGCATAACTGCGGTATTATAGACCTTTTGATGCTTTTCTCCAATTAAAATTGGAGTTTCACCTTAGTAATCCATGCAATAAAGGTCAACACACAATACTTAGGTGAAACTCTAATCTTAATTGTAAAACAACACAAAAGAAGACATGGTACTGCTATTATCCTTTAGCTGTATCCCTTGAAGTACGAAAATATCAACACTATAGCTAGCTGAAAATTTTAAGCAATACTTAATACAATCAAGTCTAATAACTACTGTTTTTACTTTTCACTCATATATGAACATTAAACGCAAATAGCTTTTCTCTACTGGTCACTTCGCTAGACTAGGCTTACAGTGCACACCTCAGTTGATTTTTTACCATAAACATAAACTAGCCTGGGAGACTTTTAACCATAATTATAATATAGAATGGGAGATACAGAGACGACACTTGAAAAAAGTAATTAGTAAACAAAACAACATTAAAATAACACTTATCTTCATCATAAATATAATTGAGAACAAACATTTGCAAAAGCAGGTTGGGCAAAAGAAATATGTACCTTCGGTGACAATAGGCATATGGAGGATGCCATTGCTTGCATCACATCCATTGCTGAACATATAGCATCCTTCAAATTCAACAAGTCTGCCTGAAACAGAATAAAGAGCCTTTATGTTAGTCCCAAATATGATAATTAGTAGTAACTGAATTGCTAGGTCACTCACTACCAATGATAACATATAATAAAATAATAAGCAAGAAACTAAAAAGGAAAATACCTTGGCCCCACCAACAACCGGAAGACGAAGAGTGCTAGCCCTTAGGGCTTCAATAGCGCCAGAAAGGGAACTAGAGTAGACTGGATCTAGAGTAGCCCAATCTTCCCAATACACCATCTGCAAAAAATAGTTTCCAATAAGAACTACTACAAAAGCTGAACAGACAGCTAAGGTTCTTATATCTACCTTATCTACAAGTGAAAGTAAATAAATCTGTGACTCCCAATTTGGATTACATTCTAATTACTGTCAATGTAAGAATTCCACTTCCCACTACACTACAAACTCACTTTTTCCCAAAGGAACATTTTCTTGCTTTACCTTGGCACGTGGAAAAGAAATGAATCATCACATATATTTTGGTCCAATTTCAATTAGTTCATCTGGATTTTGCCCATTAACCTCAATTGAAAAACATGATAGAAAAATGAGTAAGGTAAATGTATACAAATCCAAAAATGAAATAAATGAGCTAAGAGCTATAATAGGTGGTCTTATCAATTTTCATTTAGGTAACAAATGCATTTTATAGTATGAAATTAACTAGGTCACAATTGCAACTGGAGAAGTGATAAAACTTCAAATCAAGTGAACCTAAATCCAAACATACCCTAGTAAAATTAGAACAGGTAAACTGTATATCTTACTTGATCCTTCAAGATGGAAATTAGCTTAAACCGCTGCTTCAGCAATTGAAACTCTGTTCTTTTGGCTCTGACAGATTCCCGTAGTTTCGACGTAGCTAGCCATGCATCGTAGAGGCTTTTCTGATACAACCAAATATATTTAGGCAAAAATATAACAAAATAAAAAAAACAAAGAAAAGCTAAGTAGAACACAAAAATACTAGCAAATAGGGAGATAAACATAAAATCCTTTCTCTTCTCTATCTTCCCTTATATGAGCACAGTCTTTACATTGCAGGTTCGTTATCATATTCTAAAACGGAACTAACTTCAAAACAAAAAATATCTATTCACTCTCTTTACCCAATACAGAATCATAGAGCTATGCACAAGCAGGCAGATTTTTACTAGCTCGATCAAATACAAAAACAAAATTAAAAATATATATACATATACCTCCGCATTCGAAGTCTGTGCCGAGAGGGCAGCGTCTGCTCTGGCGTTTACGAAACGCCATTGCAAGAGCCTGTTATGGAGGAGTCTCAATAAATGCGCATCAACAATTCGGTTCTCCCCTATCTTCCCCCTCGGAACATCAACAGCAAAACTCAAAACAGAAGGTTCGCTACCGAACCTACTACTCAGACTACCAGCGACGCCGTTTCGTGCCCGTGAGGGACTCACTCCTCTCGAAGGAGACCACACTGACGGCGTCGCTAACTTGCTCGGAGAAGCAGGACGAACCGCAGAACGAATAGGAGAACCTTGAACCCTGCTACTCACAACTCCTCTTGGAGACGAAACAGGACATTCCAACCCCAACTTTTTCGGCACTAAAAGCTTTGGAGTAACCATTCCTTTGTTTACAATTCCACCGCTTCTAGAAGATGGAGGGTCCGTTTGGCGCCGTAACCGATTATTAGCGTCTTGCCAGAACCTCGCTGGCACCACCGTCCCTCGAGAACCTCGTTGTACTTGTCCTTCTCCAGAGGAACTACCAGAAGTCACGCTTTCGTTATCAGAAGGAACAGGTTCTGCCTCATGCTCAGGCTGAAACCCAGATCCGCCATTTTTTTTGCTCTCCGATTTCAGCGTCGCGTCGTGGGAAGCTCGAACATCGGCCATCAGATCCTGCAACGACCTAACCACGTTCGCCGGTGCATCCGTTTGCTTTCTCAGCGCTGAATCGGCACAATCCAAGCCTCTGTTCACGCAATTCGCGTGCTGCTGTTGTAATTTTCCCGGCCATCTGTGCTGATCCAGCGACCTCGAATTCTCTGTATGATCCGAATTGCCGGTTCCTCCTCCTCTCACTGGTGTCGGCGTCGTTGCGGCCTTCCTTCTCTCCGGAGTGCTCTTCCTGAAACTCTGCGGCTGCGGAGGCGGCGGCTTCGCCGTTCTGACCTGGATCGAGAACGACTCGCCCTGGAACGAAACGGACAAACTCCTCGTCGAAGTGAAAAGCACCTTCTGTGCAGCCGGAGCTTCAGTTCCGCCGCCAGTAGGGAGAGGAGTGGCTTGCCGCCGGCGCTCTGCTGACTGAGACCGCTTTGCCAGCGGCGTAGGGGTAGGCGTTTGCTTTGGTCTCGTGGAATTCACCGTCCTGGTTACCAGCGGCGAATGGCACCGTCTAGGAGGAGAAGAAACAGAGGAAGAGGAGGAAGAAGAAGAAGACATGTAGCGAGAAGTAACTTCTCGTGCTTTGGGCCTACGTGGAGGAGCGAGTGCATTGTCCGATTCAGAAGGTAACAGAGGAGTCCTAGTTGGTGTTGGAGTCGAAGCCCGCTTGGAGTTTATGGTCGTAGAAATTGCAGCCACCATTGTCATTCCAAAATTATAAATCTAAACGTAATGATAATAATATTATTGATTATTCCATGGTAACAACCATAAACGATAATCCAATTGGAAACTCGAAACTGGTTATTGGAATTCACGCTCAGTCTCAGAACCCTAAAGCATTGAACAGACTTCGAAGTGACGATGCAGAGAACGAGAGCGTGCGTTGAAAAAATTAGTGTTGAAAGGGTTGAAAATGGGAACGGTAATGTGACCGTTACGCTTCGCCGGGGCTTGACCGAGTGAAGAGTGTAACTGTCGTACTAGTCGAGTCACACGCTGCGCGATTGTGCTTCAATTGGGAAAATTAACGCCAAGAATTAGAGGAGCAAGCTCAGCCACCATTAGAGTGACGCTGACACTGTGACACACGTACGCGCGGTGTTGAGGAGAATATATGCACTCGCCGTGACCTGAGGGTAGTTTCGTAAATGGACTAGGGTTTACGTCAGTTTGCGGTGTTTTTGTGGGGCTGGAGGCTTTGTTGACACGCCATTTTTAATTTTTATTAAAAAAATAGTAAACGGTTGAAAACGACGTCGAGTGAGAGTGAGAGAGAGAGAGAGAGAGAGAGAGAGAGAGAGAGGAGTATAACTGTATAAAGTACAAAACCTTGATGTTGGAATTGGATATTTGCGTTTCGCCCAGGGAATGAATCTTCGAAGAGACGTTACGCAAACGACACTGCTGAAACTTTATAATTGGTCGTTAACGGGAAAATTTTATAAGTCTAGCCGTTTCACTTTTGAGCATATGCTAATGGACCATGGTACAAAAGTTTGAATGAGCTTAAATAGCCTCTAATCAACCTCTACTTTATAGTAATTAATCGAGTTTTGGATCTAGCTGGATAAAGGTTGCTTTAACTTTGAGTTTTTTTAACCTTTATATATTTTTAACTCTGATAGACCACGTCCCAAACATTGTATGCCAGCGGAAGCTTACAGTAGATGATTAGTTGATAATCACATCTTATTTTAATTATTATGAGAATGCAATTGCCCCCCATTAATTACCAATTTGGATATACAAATTTCCCTCAATCCTGTTTGTCTCTTTGTCTAGTGATGGCTACGGTGAGCATAATTTTAAAATTAAACCATTTTTTATATTTTGAGTAAATTCTCAAATTAGCCTTCAATACTATATATGATTTATATACCTTTATGAATTAATTTGAGAATTTATTATTTTTTATTATATTTAAAAATTTAAAGCTGCAATTATTGTGTGTTCTTGAGTTTAATTAAAATAACTAAAATATTAATTATGTATAAAAGTATAGTATTAAGGATCACTTTTCCAAATAAACTATACAAATACTCTTTCTGCTTCATGCTATACTTTTCTTTGAATATTTTAATTTATCTTAACTAAGAAGGGATTATTTTTCTTTCTCAATAGCTTTATTTTCATTTTATTAGAATTAAATCGATATAGAGAACAATTGTTTAAGTTATGAAAAAAACTAATGTGTCGTAGTGAAACTCATTTAATGATTATTATAATAAAGATTAACTAACTTTATAATACATATCATCCTTGGAGATGCTCTCAAGCTCAGAGTATACCACCTTAAAATAAGTAAATAATCCATACAAATTACTCAGTGAATCTTATTTTATATACAGTACATAATACAGGATAGTATTGCATTACTAAATTTCACGGTCCTAAATTGAATGCGTACAAAAATCCTTCTCATAATAAATCCTACAAACATTACCGGCGAAAATTGAATACAATTAATGATTTGCCATTCTATCATGGCAAGTCGCAATGCAACATAATATCTGATCTGCTAAACATATTTACAATCTTATATGATTTAATTGCAATTAATTATTATTAATCAGTCAACTATTTAGCTAGTGCTAAACCCTTGCATAAATACACCTTCTGGTTCTAAACGATTCAGGTAAAAATTTGTCAAAGGAATAAGATCAAGGATCATATAGTAAAAGAATTGCATGGATTAATTGGGCTTTTCAATCCCTTGGTACTCAAGCTGAAATTAAATTACAAAACACATTACATCAAAGATTCCAACTCTTAACTAGTTATTAGATTTTGAATCTCATTTCTGGGTATATTGATATTCCTCCCTCGGAAATGCTAGCTAGGCTACGTAGGAAATAATTGGCATGTTGCGGCAATTACATATTTTTCATATCCTAAAAAGTATTTGGCGTTGTCGGGGTCGGAAATACTCTGTACTACCAAGTACCAACAATGAAACATCGATAGTTTGATTTTACCACAATTTGTTTCTTGCTGCAAAAGTGATAATTAATTGCATCGTTTTTGGAGGTTGCAAAATAAAGCCAGGGATAGCCACTTTAAGCGCACTTAATAGCAGGTGCAAGAGACACTGTTTTCTGTCCTGTGTATCTTAACTACACTTTGAATGCGTTTATTGTAACTATTAAATGTTTATTATTATTATTTTCTTTTAAAAATTTGTTGTTTAAAAAACTTTTTAAATTCAATTAATAATAAAAAATAATTTATATATAAAAATTAATAAATTAAAGGGACGATAAATATAGGAGCATGATAATAAAACTTTACTTCCACCTTAACGCGTGACCACCACCTCTCAATTGCTCAGCATTTAAGAAATACGATATCCCTGTGGTATATGTTATAGACAAGTTAGTGCTTGGCACCAGGTAAAATGAAGACCCATATGCATGCAATTGAATCTGGGAGTGGGAGCATGGGAGGCACTTAAAGTCACAAAAATATTAACAAACCAAAATTTAATAGAAATGGAATAGACAGCTACACATGCATGCATTCACTTTTAACGCGTATAGGACCACTACGAAAAGCTAATTCCTTCCTGAGCACTCCATTTCATTATGGTTCTTTTCTTTTCCCTGTAACGACCAGCAAGGATTAAGTTTTATCATCCATAAAAATAACAATTTGTTAAGATTAATTCTACCTTTCTTAAGCCATGACAATTCCGGTTAATTTGAGATTGTCTGCGTCAGTAAGGATTCATTTTATTGGCCATTTTCCTTTTTGTGAAGATAATAATCATAAGATTGTTAACATGGTCTCATTCCTTGCGGTTCATTTTAGGTATTTGAAAATATTTTCTATTGAGAATTAAATTTTTATGATGATAATATTTTCAATAAAAATAATATTATTTTATATATTTCAAATTATTCCTTTGAGTTGGTGTAAAGTTAATAATAATAATGGGTAAACTTAATTAATTAGCCATCCCCTCCAGGAGGTGGGTTGATGAGAGACGATGATAGCTTTCTAGAATATTTTGTGACAAACAATGATGTTGTCCAGAGAGTGAGAGAGAACATGCGCCAGGAAAACAAAGTGCAGAAAAATATATAGCAGGGTGCGGCTTAGACGGATAAAGAATGGCAAACTAAGCCATAAAACTCTAACTGCGAACTAAATTGAGGCTATTTGTCTAATGAGAATGCTAATGATGGTGTTACTACTGTTTTGTTGCAAATGCGAGTCATGCAATTGGCATTAGATAAATAAGCACCCTTTCTACCACAAAAAGAACGGACAACGCTTCTTTGATATGATTTTGCAAGCTAAGCAAGAAGCATCACTTTTCAGGATGCTCCCCCCTGTACTAGTACTGCATGTCTTTGTTCATCCTCTTCTCTTTATATCTTTCCCTTTGCTTTAGTAGTGCTTGTCTGGTTGAATTCAGGGGTAGGTCCTCCGTATTTCTTAAACCACTATTCATTCACGAGTTCTTACTGATAAACTACACACGCTAAAATACTGGTGCTACGGGTCCATGTTACACATTTCGTTTATATGTGCATGCTTTTTACAAATTTCGGCCTTATTTCATCAATGATGTAAGTTATATACCCTTTGAACTTATAATGACCCAATTTAACTTTTAAAATTTTGTCTCAAATGTTTCAAATGTATCCCTATTTTCTATTACCTCTGAAAAATATTAGCCCATATAAATAACTCCGGCTTAAAGGTGGAGACAATTCGATGGAAGAACAAAAATATTCCGGGAAAACAAAATTCAAAACTTGCTTATAACTGTTTACCATTTAATATGGTGGCTATAATCATATATTCGGCTCTATTTGATTATATGCTACCTTAACGAAAATGTTATTAAAAATTACGTGCCATGATTTACGCCACGCACCTTGATTTTTTTTTTTTTGTAAATTTAACTGTTTATCCAATAATGTGTGCATTCGTCAAAATTTCGTACAAAAAGTTTTCGTACACTTGAAGTGTTCATTTCCTCAATCACCAGAGAATGTTGCAAGAATAGGACAAAGGATGAGGAAATTTCTAAACTGCCAACTAATATTGCAGCCATGATTTTCCAATTAACACAAACGCTGTTGCAATGTGGATAAATTAGTAATATAGTAATATCAGGTAGATATAGACTAAGAAACCCAAGGTTGCTATCGGTATATTCTAATCAACATATAATATTAGTAAGTAACAAAAACGAAAAGACTGTCAAGTTCTAATATTATACACTTCGCCAAAAGTCTCACCGATTTAAGTATATATTATTATTTAAGCATCGTTTTCATCATTTCAGTCTGTCAGCTTGAAAGCATAATATGACTATAATTTACTCAAGAGAAACTTAACAAATTTGACTAAGAGTAAGGGTTGAGAACATCTTAAGAAAATGAGTATAAGATCACAAGGGAAAGAAAAGTCATATATGCGGAATAGTTGGTTAAGAGGTCCACTTAAAAGTGTGTGATATTAACTTTATGATTAGTTAAATTAACCAAACTCATACCACAAAATTACACTAGTTAGGAGCTCCGAAAGCATCATCACTTGAGAAACACTTCAAACAATAATAATGAGTTTCTGAAAGTTAACTTTTCATTAACCTTACTAAATAATGTTTTCGCACTTGTTTAAACATGGCACCTCACATTGAAAGGGTTCTAATAAATGATATATGCTTTGCTTGGTCCCATTGATATGAGTTGGATTATTGAGACGGCACGGTTGGGTTTGAAAGAACGCGAGTTCCCTATGTGAGGTCCAGCACATTTTCAATTTCGGTGCCCCCTTTTTTGACTTCATAAACAATTAATAATATTTTATTAAATGAATAGTAACTTTATTTGGCTATAAATAGCCGTGAAATGAAATTGAAGGAAGCACAAGCAGCAACACACACAAGATTTCATCAAGCATTGTGAGTGTTTGTGAGAGAAAAAAAAAATAGAGTGTTGAGTAAATCCTAAGAGTGTGAGAAAAATACACTGGGGTGGGTATCATCTCTATTTCTTCTTGGTATTACAAAATTTGTAATATTTGAATAGGAGTGGGTCTCACTGTGTACACTATATTTTACACCTCTTGTGTGATAGAGTGTTGAAAGGATATTGTAAATATCCTGAGATATAGTGGAATATTTTTCGGAGTTTGTCCCGTGGTTTTTCCTCCACATTGGAGGTTTTTCCACGTTAAATAGTGGTGTTCTTTATCTGCTTATTTTATTCAGTTAAAAATAATTCTTAGTATGCTCTGTGGTTGCAGTTTAGTCTGATCTTCCACATCAGAAAAGAATTATTTTTGTTATCCTTCCGTGGCTGATTGTTGGATTGCTGGAGAAGTGTGTATTTGTATTAGTGTTGTAACTGGAAAGATTCTGGCTAAGGAAAGACCTGGTATTTAAGTGATCCGTTGTGATCCACCTCTCTTTCCTGGGAAGTATTTCAGTGCACACTTTACAAGTTACACCGCTGCGCTGCTAGATCTATTTATTAGGTCTGAATTATTGCTCGCCAGTTTACGTCAGAATTTTAATTTACACGTCCAAGTTATTCCGCATTTGAGCTCAACAAGTGGTATCAGAGCTTAAGTTGGGCTCTGTATCACCGAGTGTAAATTAAATGGAAGAGAACGTAGATACCATGGTGAAGCTAACAGCAACAAACTACTCTATTTGGAAGCCGAAAATGGAGGACATACTTTTCTACAAGGACCTGTATGATCCTGTGGAAAAGGGAGATCAAAAGCCAGAAGACGTGAAGGATGAGGATTGGAAAAAGATACACCGGAAGGCCGTCAGTTTAATTAGGCAGTGGGTGGATATCAGCATATTCCACCATGTTGCCACAGAGACGAATGCCCAGACTCTGTGGAACAAAATTGAACAAATGTATCAGAGGAAGACTGCACAAAACAAAGCTTTTGTTATTCGGAAGCTGGTGAATTTAAAATATCAAGATGGAAGATCAGTTGCAGAACACTTGAATGATTTCTAACACATGGTAAACCAGCTAGTTACCATGGAGATAAAACTTGATGAAGAATTGCAGGCGCTGTTACTTTTGAGTTCTTTACCAGACAGCTGGGAGACTCTGGTGGTGTCATTAAGCAACTTTGCTCCTGAAGGAAAACTGACTTTGTCTCAAGTCAAAGACAGCATGTTTAATGAAGAAACAAGGAGAAAAGACTCTGGGGCAAGCAGTTCTCATGCCCTTGTCACAGAGAACAGGGGGAGAAGTAAGAGCAGAGGACGAAGTAACAAATCCAGAGATAAGTCACAGTCTCAGCCCAGAAGAAAATTCAAGTGTTACCACTGCGGTGAAGAAGGGCACATAAAAAGAAACTGTAAAGCCTGGAAGAACAGAGAGAAGAAAGACCGACGAAACTCTAGATCGGATGACGATGAAAATACTGCATCCCTTGTGACAACTGGGGATGTGGTAGTACTCTCTGTTGAAGAAGAAGAAGAGTGTCAAGTTACAGACTCATGTGATGAATGGGTCATTGACTCAGCAGCATCTTATCATGCAACTTCTCACAAGGAATTCTTTACTGTGTACAAAGCAGGAGACTTTGGTAAAGTAAAGATGGGCAATAGCAGTATCGCAGATATTGTGGGAATTGGTGATGTGTGCATTCAAACCAATACAGGATGCACAATAACACTAAAAGATGTGCGTCATGTGCTAGATCTACGTCTGAATTTGATCTCTGTGCATGCTTTGGATCTAGCTGATTACGACAGCCATTTTGGTAACGGCAAGTGGAGGCTTACCAAAGGATCGTTGTTGGTTGCTAGAGGCACAGTAAATTCAACGTTGTATAAAACTCAAGTAAAGCTGATCAAGGGAGGATTGAATGCAGTCGAGGATGATGCTTCGCCAAATTTGTGGCACAAAATATTGGCTCATATAAGTGAAAAAGGATTGCAGATTTTGGCAAGAAAGTCCCTTATCCCGTTTGCCAAAAATACAAAGTTGAATCCTTGTGATCACTGTTTATTCGGCAAGCATCATAGAGTGTCTTTCAGCAAAACGTCAAAGCTGAAAGAGAATATTTTGGAGATGGTTCATTCTGATGTATGTGGACCCATGGAAGTGGAGAGTCTTGGTGGTAGCAGATATTACGTGACGTTTATCGATGATGCTTCACGAAAATTGTGGGTGTACTTCTTAAGAACGAAGGACCAAGTTTTTCAATGCTTTAAAAGGTTTCATGCAATGGTAGAGAGACAGGCTGGTAAACCTTTGAAGTGTCTTCGCACGGATAATGGGGGTGAATATACTTCCCATGAATTCAAGAATTATTGTGCTGAGCATGGCATCAGGCATGAGAAGACGGTACCTGGAACCCCACAACATAATGGTGTGGCCGAACGAATCAACAGAACCATTATGGAGAAAGTAAGATGCATGTTAAGAATGGCAAAACTGCCTAAGCCATTCTGGGGTGAAGCTGTTCTAACGGCAAGCTACCTGATTAATCGATCTCCATCTGTTCCTTTGGGCTTTGATATCCCTGAGAGAGTATGGTCCGGACATGATGTTAAATACTCTCATTTGAAAGTGTTTGGATGCAAAGCTTTTGCTCATGTGAATAAGGAACAGAGACAAAAACTTGATGATAGAGCCATTCCTTGCATATTTCTGGGCTATGGAGATGAGGAATTTGGCTACAGGTTATGGGATCCAGAAAATAGGAAAGTTATTAGAAGCAGAGATGTAGTGTTCCATGAGCAAGAAACTATGTCGGATTCTGCTTCACCAAAAATCAGAGAACCAGGTGGTAAGGTTGATCTTACACCAGTTGTTCCTCCTAAAAATGCCACAGTAGGGGGAGAGTGTGATGAAGAACTTAGGGTTGATAATGAGCCAGCAATAGAAGATGGTGATGATGAAGGTGTTGAGCAAGAAAACCCAGAAGCTCCACCTCAGCCTCGGAAATCAAGAAGACCACACCAGCCATCTACAAAGTACCCTAGTTCGACGTATATTACCATCACTGAAGAGGGGGAGCCAGAAAACTTTGAAGAAGTTCAGACTCATAAGGATAAATCCCAGTGGATGAAAGCCATGCAAGAAGAAATGGATTCTCTGGTGAATAATGATACTTATGAGTTAGTCAAGCTCCCTAAAGGCAGAAAAGCCTTGAAAAATAAGTGGGTGTTCAAGCTTAAGAAAGATGGTGACAAGCTGTTGAAGTACAAGGCTCGCTTAGTTGTAAAAGGTTTTGGACAAAAGCGAGGAATAGATTTTGATGAAATTTTCTCTCCAGTTGTGAAGATGAGCTCTATTCGAGTTATACTCGGATTGGTAGCTAGCTTGGATCTGGAGCTTGAACAACTAGATGTGAAGACTGCGTTTCTTCATGGAGACCTTGATGAAGAAATCTACATGGAGCAACCAGAAGGTTTTGAGGAAACTGGAAAGAAACACATGGTTTGCAGATTGAAGAAGAGCTTGTATGGATTGAAACAGGCTCCAAGACAGTGGTATAAGAAATTTGACTCGTTCATGACGAGTTATGGATATGCCAAGACTGATGCAGATCATTGTGTATTTGTCAAGACATGTCCAGGTGATAAATTCATTATCCTTCTGTTGTATGTAGATGATATGTTGATAGTGGGACAGGATGTGAAGCTGATTGGTGATTTGAAGAAAGAATTGTCAAAGTTTTTTGATATGAAAGATCTGGGCCCTGCAAAACAAATTTTGGGCATGCAGATCATGCGAGACCGAAAATCCAGAAGGTTGTGGTTATCGCAGGAACGGTATGTGAATCGGATTCTGGACAGATTCAACATGAAGACGGCTAAACCAGTTAGTACACCGTTGGCAAATCACTTCAAACTCAGCAAAAGAAGTTGTCCCACAAGTCAAGAAGAAAAAGAAGCTATGGCGGGTATTCCATACTCCTCAGCAGTCGGGAGTTTGATGTATGCCATGGTTTGTACGAGGCCGGATATAGCTCATGCGGTCGGAGTTGTTAGCAGGTATCTTTCCAATCCTGGAAAAGAGCATTGGGAAGCAGTGAAGTGGATCTTGAGATATCTGAAAGGTAGTTCTAATATGTGCTTGAGCTTTGGAATACCTAACCCAGTTCTTGAAGGATACACAGATGCAGATATGGCAGGTGACCTGGATAGTAGAAAATCTACTTCAGGACTTGTGTTTACCTTTGCAGGGGGAGCTATATCTTGGCAATCCAAATTGCAGAAATGTGTGGCCTTGTCAACTACTGAAGCTGAGTATGTTGCCATGACTGAAGCAGGAAAGGAAATGCTTTGGTTGAAGAGGTTTCTTCAACAACTGGGAATTGAGCAGAAAAGGTACGTTATCCATTGTGATAGCCAAAGCGCATTGGATTTAAGTAAGAATGCGATGTATCACTCTCGTACGAAGCACATTGATATCAGATATCATTGGCTGCGTCAGGCAGTGGAAGAACAAGAATTCAAGGTAGATAAGATTCATACGGATAAAAATCCTGCTGATATGATGACGAAAGTTGTTGCACGAGAAAAACATCAACAGTGTGCCAAGCTGATTGGCATAGATCGCATGTGAAGATTCCAAGAGTGCACCTTTGTGCTGGAGGGGGAGAATTGTGAGGTCCAGCACATTTTCAATTTCGGTGCCCCCTTTTTTGACTTCATAAACAATTAATAATATTTTATTAAATGAATAGTAACTTTATTTGGCTATAAATAGCCGTGAAATGAAATTGAAGGAAGCACAAGCAGCAACACACACAAGATTTCATCAAGCATTGTGAGTGTTTGTGAGAGAAAAAAAAAAATAGAGTGTTGAGTAAATCCTAAGAGTGTGAGAAAAATACACTGGGGTGGGTATCATCTCTATTTCTTCTTGGTATTACAAAATTTGTAATATTTGAATAGGAGTGGGTCTCACTGTGTACACTATATTTTACACCTCTTGTGTGATAGAGTGTTGAAAGGATATTGTAAATATCCTGAGATATAGTGGAATATTTTTCGGAGTTTGTCCCGTGGTTTTTCCTCCACATTGGAGGTTTTTCCACGTTAAATAGTGGTGTTCTTTATCTGCTTATTTTATTCAGTTAAAAATAATTCTTAGTATGCTCTGTGGTTGCAGTTTAGTCTGATCTTCCACATCAGAAAAGAATTATTTTTGTTATCCTTCCGTGGCTGATTGTTGGATTGCTGGAGAAGTGTGTATTTGTATTAGTGTTGTAACTGGAAAGATTCTGGCTAAGGAAAGACCTGGTATTTAAGTGATCCGTTGTGATCCACCTCTCTTTCCTGGGAAGTATTTCAGTGCACACTTTACAAGTTACACCGCTGCGCTGCTAGATCTATTTATTAGGTCTGAATTATTGCTCGCCAGTTTACGTCAGAATTTTAATTTACACGTCCAAGTTATTCCGCATTTGAGCTCAACACCCTACAGCTGTTACATCTTTAGAAGACCAAGTCACCAAGACCTGAGCGGTATTATTAGGGAGTCAAGAAAAGCGAATGAGAAAAGAAAAAAGGCACCATTGGTGGGACGTGGATTGAAGGACCTCTTTACTTCTAATAGTAGTAATCCTCGTTGATGAATTTTTTCGGTGATCAAACTATATGAGCGGCCATAATTTTATCTTAAATTTTAAGTGACTCAACAAATCTAGCCCAAGTTTGCTATTTTTTCTTAGTCAATTTTGGACTTCAATGGATTGGTGGTGGTGGTTATCTTCAACAGCAACAAGCATTTAATCACTGAGAATCCTATTAGGAAATTATTATCCTTATAATTACACGTAAGGCATTTGATTTATTTACAGCTATTTGAAGCTTATCATATAAGCTTTTTCATTGAAACTTATAAGCGATGTGACAGCGGCAATGTTAGTAAAAATAAGTAAAATTCTTTAAATATTTTTGCACCATTTTCCAATTTTGATTAAAAAGTAGTATAAATAGTACTTAAAAAGTTGCATCTAAATTTTATCACATTAAAATTCACAAAAAGAATACATTATTACATTCTTTAATGACTACTCTTAAGTCTTAAGACGTTGATAATTGTCATTAATATTTGAAAGATTAGTAAGAAGATATTGGACTACTTCTGCAATAACCATTCCCTTAAACTTTATTGAACTTCCGTACACGATGTGGTAGACATCTGATAAAAAAAATTGAGTAGAATTAGAATTTTTTGCTAGAGGCACAGAGGATTGGCTGGTATATGATGATTCAGTTGAAGAACAAGTTTTGATACCATATATGCTAAGCACTGATGTAAAAACTAAAGCTGCTATGCGGAAACCCAAAATCATTTTATGTTCAGCAGAATCACTTAAAGCCTTCGTTGTCTACTCGATATTCTGGTGCAACAAAATAAAGCAACCAGACCCTGGTGACAGAGTTCCATATAAAAGTAGTGTCATCAAAGATGGGTAGCTATACCAGATTCGCCAGTTTTTAAAGTATACTCCTATATGCTTCCATGCATTACTTTTGGGACCATCTACCCCAATTTCAATGAGAAGTAAACAGTACCATTCAATTTGAGAATATACGGTTTCATTTGTAATAATAGTGATCAACAATTAAAATTAAATTAAATCCATACCTTAAGAAAGAAGGATCAAAAGAAAAGAAAAAGATAATCATTGCTGAAGTTGCACACACACTTATAAAACTAACTTAACAAGCATACATAGGGATCCGCATGGTCCTTTTAAGTACGTACATTGGCCACCACATAGTATGCCAAAAGGCACATTTTTTTCTTCACAACTAGCACATGAAAAAAACAAGGATTACATTGCCTGGCATACAGAATATGAGCATGACAAAGTGCAAAAAGCTGACTAAACAACGTGTAAACTAAAGTTCAGAGTCTTCATTCGAGCATTTTAAAAAAAATGCTACCCAAACACACTTATGAACAATCTTTTTTGGCCCAATATAATAGAAAAATACGTTAAAAAGAGAGTTCATAAGAGTGTGTGAATAGCATTCTCTTTTGAGCATAGTCACTGGCATGCTTGAAGAGAAACAGCAGATTAATTATAATCTCCAGGCCTGGGATGACTAGGAGGAGGAGGTTTTGGAATAACATATGGATTAGTAGGAGTTCCATGCTCAATAGGGCCTGGATTCACAGCAGCCTTTGATGAACTTGGTACTGGATCAATGGGATTGTAATCATTCAGAGTCACTTCACCTATATTACCCTTCTTCTTAATATTGCTTCTAATACTACTGCCATTTTCCTGAAATTTCATAGAGCAGAACACTTATAAGATACAGTTTAACCGAAGTAAATTTCCATCTAGTAATAATTTGGTTGGTCGAATGTCATAGCTAAAGTAGAAGGATTATTAAAAGCAGACATGCCTTCAGTTTCCTGCTTACTGGAATTAGCGTTGTTTTGTCACCACAGTTGGTAGCAACCAAATCTGGTAATTAAAAAAAGTAGAGTGGATTAAATACATGAAAGTTTCTCATTGTTAAGAATTAAATCTACTCTCGTTTAGTCAAAGACATTTGAAACGATAAGATGCGGCTAAGCCAGAAATTTAATTAATGCATGCAATATTTTGATTGAACTATACCACTCATAATATCAAATTTGGACACGAAATTGAGAGGAACTCTTGGTCTCTTTTACCAACTAGTATGAATGGTGATAGATACAACTTCTATTCATGAAGGTTGTCTTCTAATTTATTGAGTAATCCCACTAATAACTCAACCAATTAGTGTAGCTATCGAATGCATGATATACACAGCGTATATAAAAATGCGAACTGTATTAGGTATGGGTTTCAAGTCCCAACTTAGTGTTTACTACCAGAAGTAGAACATGAACTATTTATAAGATCAGAGCAAACAAAATGAAAAAAAAAAAATTGACCAAGGCTTTGGTAGAGAAAAAAGAAAACGAAGAAAGAAAAAAAGATTATTAGTAGTTTATCTATTTTTTTTTTGTCTTTTATACTTTCTCCTCGTCCAAACAAACGTAGATTTGAAACGATCACTTGCGAATTACCAATGCATGCATGCTCTTGCCGCTTTCAAAGATGAAGTAAATATAAATAAATAAAAAATCTGAGAAAAAACAAAATTCAAAACATATATTTAAACCAATGAATTTGTTCTTATATAATTAATGATGATAACATCATGGATCTAATTTTCTCAAATGTAACAAAGATTACAAAAAATAATATCAATAATAATGAAAAAAGAAAATATTTACCAGGAAACCAGGAAGCACCGGTGGGACTCAACAAGTTAAAGAAGGTCAAAGCTGTCCCTGCAACCAAGAGCAAAACACAAAAGCCAGAAACTTTCATGGTGTCAATTATCGCTGATCAGTTACAACAAAACTTCAGTGAGTAGACAATGTCTTGTACACGAGTCTGTTAACACACTAAACTACAACAAAGTTATGATAAATCTTCTTGAAACAAGGAAGCATGCAAGAAGTGGGTTCTGGTCACAGCAGATACGTGGAACCAAAGTCTAGCTTAAAACGCGTGAAAATAATAATAGGTTTGAAAGAAAAGAAGAAGAAGATTGTTTGAAAGAAAAGAAAAAGATGAATTTGAGCCTCCCAAACAAAATCAAACTTTTGATGTGTGTTTTATGTGTTGTGCATTATTTTATTATTAAACTTGTTAAGTTGCTTTGTGTCAGGGCTTTGGGGGTAGCATACCACTCCATCCTTTAGTGCAGTCATTAAAGCCTCATCAGCCTCTTCATTTCCCATTGCAGCTCTAACGAGGGCAATAACGTCGCCACAGCCATCGCAATGAATGGCAATGAAACTTCCATGTTAATCCTTTATTACTTGTACTTACCATTTGACACATGGATACCGTGAACAAATTAAATATTGAAAATTTTCAATTGAATTTTTTAATTATAATATAATAATATTAAATTTATCAACCGTTTAAATATTTTTTTAAAATTATTCTTGAAATCATGAGTTAATGATATAATTAAGAAATTAAGACAAAAAATTATATTATTTTTTTAATTATATTAAACATTACGGATGAAAATACATTAATAATATTTTAATTTTTATAAAAAACATATTTTTTTATAATTCTTGTATTACGTTATTACTCATAATAATATCTTCATAATAACATTAAACTATAATGATATTGCTTAAAGTTATTAAATTATTTTTTATAGTTTATTTATGAATTATTATAACATGTTTCAATTATTTGACAGTGGCTTTTTTAAATTTTCATTTCATCCCTTTGTGAAACACACTTTTTTTTATTCTTATAATTTTTTTTCATACAAAAGTTGAAATAAAAATTGTGTTATAGATAAGAATCACAATGAAAATTATATTATGTACATGGATCAAAGTAATATATAAGGTCACTTTTTTTATACGGGAAAAAATGAAAAATTATAAAAATATGATATTTTGGAAAAAATTACAAAATTGGTAGTTTTTTATTTTTAAATTATTTTTTTAAAATTTTCATATATAATTTTTTATTTTTTATAATTTTTTAATATTTTTTTTGAAAAATATTTTTAAAACTTAGTAACTTTTCGTTGTTGTATCATTACCTATATCAATTTTTAAATTTCATATTTCGGTAATTTTTTTTAAAACATTATATATATATATATGTTTTAAATTTTATATTTAAAAATTATTCCTAATATATATATATATATATATATATATATATATATGAAATTATTCTAAAATTATTTTTTATTTACAAATAAATTTATTTTTTTATAAGAATCAAATAAAAAAATAGTATTTAAAACTTTAAAATTATATACATTTAAATTCTTAATGAGTGTTCTTATTTTTAGGATGTTGATTAATATTTATTTAAAATTGTTGAATCTATTATTTTACTATTTTAATATAAAGAATTATTATGTCTCTACGAATGATATTCATGTAAAAAAATAATTATTATAGTCAATAATGTGTATAGTATGTCATAAAAAAATATTATGACAAACTCTCTAAATGAATCTTGTATTTAAGACCAAAAGAAGTACTTATTTTAACTATAAATTAAATTCAATCTAAGTTTTAAATAATTAAAAACAGTTTTTTTATTAAAAATGTAACAATATTTTTTATAGTTTATAATATGTTTTCAATTAATTTTAAAATAAAAATTATTTATAAAGTTTTTATTTATATCCTTAACAAAGTTTAAATTTTTAAAATTTAAATATAAAAATAATATTTTTAAAAAAATATTTTGTACGTTAAAAATGTAAAAAAATATATTTTAATAAATTTTATACTTTATACATTTAAAACTAATTTTAAGAATTGATATTTACTTTATTATTATTTTCAGTTTTTAAATTTGATTAATAATTATCTAGTAAAGATGCTAATTTATTAGTTTAACTGTGATTAAATCAGTAATAATATAAATATATTTATTGATTTTATATAATATATTATCTTCAAATTTAATACAACAAAGTAATATTTTAAATTTATATGAATTAATTTATATCATATTTAATAACAAATTAAAAGTTTTATATATATGTCTTTTAAAATGCTTTTGTATATTTTTCAGTATTTTATTTCATTTAATATATTTTTTATTATATTCTAAGAAAATAATGTGATATATCTAAGGCACAAGGAATGGTTTAGTTAAGGTAAGTTTCAATTTTATCTAATTTATAAAAAAGTTTTGAATAATTTTCTTTTGGTTTAAAGGCTAATTTTATTAAAAATTCAATTCACTATTTATCATTGTTATCAAAATTGTTTCAAAGTAACTGATCAATAATTTAGTTTTAAGGTAGAATATTGTCTTTAAAAATTATTTTAGTGTAGTTAAAAATTCTTTAAGATATAACAGACTTTTTTTGTCTGAAAAAACAAAGCTCTCAAAAATTAATAAGATCTGAAACTTGTAAACTAGGAAAATTATATTTAAAAAAGTCAATCCTCTTTTATTCAATTTTCTCAAAATATATAAATAATTTAACTTGTGTAATTGCTCACATAAATATTATATATAACTGAAAATATAAATAATAATGAAAATAATCTCATAAACGTGATATATAATTATAAATATTAGTAATAATAATTAAATTAGAATAATAAAATAATAATAATAATTAATAAATTATTTTAAAATATAATTATATTATTTTTAAATAGTCATTTTATTTTTTAATTGTGTCTCCTCCACTTCTTTCTTTTCTTCTGAGAACATGTGATGATGTAGAAAAAAAGTTAATTTAGAACAAAATTGATAGCAAGCTCCGAAGTATTTTGTTAAGCTCAACTTTTTCAACTTTTGACACCAAGGATCCTAAAAAAGTACAAGCCACTTCTCCTTTGATGCTAATCTTCAAGCCATTTAGGAAGACTTGACTAAGCTGTGGAAGAAATATGACAAGTCTCCGAGCTTTTAGTTAAACTTAGTCTCTTTCTTGTTTTATAATACTCCTTTTTAATCTAAGTCTGTATAAAATGGATAAAACTAATAGAGATATGATAACCCTTTTTTGTGAATTTTTTTGAAAATTTGATCTAGATACTTATTTTATCTAGTGCTGAAGACAAAAAAAGAAATGAGAAAAAAAAATGAAAATAAAGATAAATTTTGACAAAAAAAATGAATTCGTATAATACAATATGTGGCACAAGAATTTTTAATGGAGTTAAGTTTCTAATATAAAAGTACTTATTTAAAATATTCTTATAAAAAAAAAGTAAAAAGTTAGAGGATAATATCAAAATTTACTTAAAAATTATATAAAGAAAGTGTTAATTTTGTCAAAATTTTATTAAAAAATTATTAAATTTTTATAATTTTAATATAATAAATATAATTTTTTAATAAAAAGATATTGCATTTAAATGCTTAAATTTGGTTTCAAAAACTTAGATTAACAAACATTTTTAGAATTTAAAATATAAGAACTAATTTATTTTTCTGCTGGATCGAGATTTTAGAAACTCATTTTTGAGATCTACGTGAATTAAGCAACACAAGTGATCACACTTCTGAACTTGGGAAGAATGTCTCTAAAAATAAGACAAATATTGAGTGAAAACATGTGACACTTGTCTAGAAAGATGCTACAAATGTTACACGTATCTATTTTAAGAAATTATTGGGGGGAGAATATTCACGTTCAACATCTTCTCGCTGCTCATATTATATGAAATTTAAATAAATTCATACAATTCTCACTTTTTATTTAATCTGGATATTAGAATAATTTTATATAAAATAGTATACACTACCTTCAATGATTGAGATATTAATACGATTTCATAAAATATTTCATTCTTTGTAAGGTGAATATTTATTCTATAATTTTAACCTTTAAATACTAAGTTGGTACGTTCATTTATAAATAATTTAGGGCGTGCACTAGAAGGGTAACATAATTAAACGTTTACGCAAGAGTCATTAGAACTAAAAAAAATATTTTTTAAAATATTTATCTTTCCTTTTTTTTTTTTTTTTTCACTTTTAGATAAAAGTCAAAGTTAGATGAGAAAAAATTTTATACCTCTCCTCATCTTTGCAAATGAAACTAAACATAAAAAAATTATTTTAATATTTGTTATGATACATATCAGCTTGGAAAAATATTATATATATATATATATATTTTAAAAAATTAATAGTTATAATTTATCTAATACATGTTAGCCTTCTTGTTTTTTAGTATTTAAATTAAAAATTGTAATTTATTTAGTATTTTAAAGATTAAAAAACATTTTATATTTTTAAAATAAATTACTAATTTTATTGTCTATTAATATAAAATTAAGATAATTATTTGATACATGATAGCACTTTCTTATTTACAAGTTCCTCCTTCTTTTCCTCTCTATCCACTCTCTTTCAGTCAAACACTGTTGACAGCTACTGAACTGAATGGATATTACAAGCTCATGAAAGAGGGACCATTGCTTACAAGTCCCCCCTCTCTCCCTGTATGATTTGGGGTTTACAAATGAATATAAACATAAGAAAATACAACTCAATACCCTAAGAGTTTAAATATTGCTTTAACTGTTCCTAGCATATATACCTAATTAATTCTTTTGCCAGAAGAAACATTTATAAAATACTACTGTAGGTACAGTACTTGGACCACAACCATTATGTCCTTCCATTATAACAGTAACGTAACTCCATATCCATTACAAATAAACTAAAAACAATGGAACAAAAGATATGATCAAGTTGGCGATAAAAAGAAAAAAAAAAACTACCATTGCAAAGGCTCTTTATTTATTTTAATAATGTTTCTAGCCATGATGTCATATGATTGCAAAAGAGCTCTCAAGAAAAGTATGGTCAGATCAATTTAAAAACTCATGATTTTGTAAGTGTTATTAGTATTATTTATTGATTCAAATCATGATTTTATTTCAATAAAAATTACTTTTAATATTAATATAGATTTTTTAAGGCTTTATTAAAATATTTAGAAAAAAAAGCTGAAAGAAAAATGTTTAAAGGGTTAAGAGAATTAAATCTTTCTTTTATTAGAATGTTTAATATTGAGTGAGATTGTAAAAGATTTTAATCATTAAATAATAATAATATTTATTCATATTTATTTAAAAAATAAAAAATTAAATATTTTTTTCTAAAAATTAATATTTTTAAAATTATTTTTTTATAAAACTTTTAAAGAACTTTCATTGTAGAAATTAACATATATTTTTTAAAAAAAATCATAATCATAAAAAAGTATTGGATAATGGGAGAAAGAGAAACTTTTAAAGAGGTGAGCTCAAAAAATTAATAATTTTTTTTTAATTTTAGAAAAGTTAAAATTTTCTGTACTATTTGTAATTGAAGGGGTATAATACAATTTTTTACACGTAGAAAAATTATCTTAATTTTGTTAATAGATAGTAGGATTAGTGGTTTAATTTTTCATTAACATCTTCGTGGTATTAGAGAACTCATAATTATTGATCTAAAAAAATATAAAATATTCTTTTAAGTTTAGCAAATACTTTTAGAAAAACTCACTAATCCTCCTTTTCTTACTTAATTAACTTCTAAAAAAGAGTTAAACTTTGCTAACTCATCTATTTCCTTTCCCTCTTAAAAGAAGAAGAAAAATCACAATTAAATAGAAAATTACCATTAATCCCAAAACCTATTGTACAGTCTCATCCTTATTTTTTTACAGCTACAAAGCCCTTTGTTTTTTTCTTTATTTTGTTTTTATTCAAAGCTGTATTCTATTACTAGGATCTAGAATTTGCTGAGGTGTATCATTTCTGTTATTTCCTTTTGTTTTCTTTTCTTTCATAGGTTGTATATATACCTCCATTCTTTATTTATTCAATACTAGAAAATCATTTCATCCTTTTGTCTCTAAGTTTTTCCTTTCTTGCCTTGTGTTTTCTTTTATGGTATTAGAGCTTCTCATTGGAGCTCTGCTAATTACTTCCTCTGTCAAAATGTCAGACGATTTCCACACAAGCAATCCTGATGCTGTCACCCACACAAGCAATCCTGATGCTGTCACGCTACCTCTAATCCTTGTCTTGACCCATCTAGTTCTTATCATATCCATCCTAGTGAAAACACATCCTCTGTCTCTGTCACCCCAGCTTTAATTGGCAGTAACTATCACCCTTGGTCTCACTCCATCAAAATGGCCTTAGTCTCTAAAAACAAGATGGATTTTTTGAATGGCACAATACCTGTCCCAGCTGCCACTGATCCCATTTATCCGTTGTGGGAACGTTGTAACACCATTTTCACCTCTTGACAGTTGAACTCTTTGTCACCACCAATTATGCAGAGCGTCATCTTTTTTATCGCGCCATAGACATATGGACAGACCTCCAAGAACGATTTTCCCAAAGTGATCTACTCCACATAGTAGAGCTCCAAGAAGAAATATACGGTCATCAACAAAGTTTCCGTTTGGTCTATAATTACTATATAGCGCTAAAGTCACTATGGGAGGAGCTTGATAATTTTCACCCCTTCCCTGATTGCACTTGCTCCGCAGAACTCTATCATCAACAAGACTTTATAATATGTTTTTTGAAAGGCTTAGATGACAATTTCTCTGTTACTTACTCCCAAATACTTTTGATGGACTCGTTGTCGTTTATTAACCGTGTTTTTTTTTTCATAACTTAACAAGAGCGTTAACATTCTTCATCATCCACCATTGATGAACCAAATGCCTTCGTTAACGCTGGACAGTCGTTGTATGGAAAGGGATACAGTAGTCAAGGACCCGACAGACTACTAGGAGGCAATACTCGAACTGCTAGTTTTAACAAAAAGTGCATTTACTGTGGCTATACCAGACACACAGTGGACGTCTGTTACTTTAAGCACGAGTATCCTCTTGGCCACCCATGTTACCTCAGACAATGATGATTCATATTTTGTACTCACATTTATAGCCTTATTGCATCTTTCAAAATATCTTTCCTTCTTTATTTATTTCATTAAACATGTTTTTGTATTTTTTGCATTAAATTTGAGTTTTCATGAATACTTGTTATCTTTACTTTATATTTCATATTTTTGCTATTCTCACATTTGTCCACTATTTCGGCCATAACTTTTTTTTGTAGATTTCCTGGACTTCAATTTGGACATATGGATCGTGCTGATTGGAGGATATATACTTGCTAGCACATGAGAAGGTGCACTGAATGTTTCTTACAGCTGAGGATAAACATCTGTATAATGATCACCTGAACATACACCACATGTCTGTGGTGTCTGTGGCGCTGTCTGTCCCATTGCTAGTTGCCTCACCAATGAAGTTAACTCTGTAAGCTTATTTTCCAGCCTCTGATTATCAATTGCAGTCACATTACTAGTTGTTGTTTCATGCATAGATTTGGTCACACTCCTAGAATCGAACTGCTATGAGTTCTCTGCCATATTGGAAATTAAATACCTTGCAGCTACAGGGGTCTTGTCCATCAAAGCTCCACTAGCCGCATCAATCATGCTTCTCTCCATAGGAAGTAAACCTTCATAAAAATATTAGAACAACGATTACTCATTGATTTGGTGATTCGAACAGGTTGCACAACGTCTGTTAAACCTCTCTCAATAATCATACAAGGTCTCTCCTTGCAGTTGCCTAATCCCACTTATTTCTTTTTTGATTGCTGCAATTCTGGAGGCAGGAAAGAACTTATCTAAGAATCTCCTCTTCATTTCATTCGAGGTAGTAATTGGTGTTGGCTGCAAGTAAAGCTAATCTTTGGCTATGTCACACAGTGAGAATGGAAATGTCTTCATCTTCACAAAGTCTTCAGGTATATCTGTTGGCCGCATGGTAGAGCAGACTATATGGAACTCCATTAAGTGCTTTTGCAGATTTTCTCCTGCCAGTCCATGAAATTTGGGCAACAAATGTATCAAACCAGACTTCAATTCATAGGTGGTTGCTCCTTCTTGTAACTGAGGCACTTGGGTGCAAAGTGGCTGGTGGCCAACATCAGGGGCAGCTAGCTCCTTCAAGGTTCCACAATTACGACAACTTCTTCTCTTCTACTGCCGTTAATAGTGCCGCACAAGAAAGGGACTCACGCGCTTCTTCTTTGGTTAGTCAAGACAAATGCTTCCAATGGGTTGGGCTTTAGCCAAACCATTAATTGAATGTTGATGCTAGCCCGTCAGCGGCTTTTTCTCAGCCCAAACATGCCAATATTTCTCAAGTGTCCAAGCCCAATTCTAATGACCTTCATGAAATGCGTTTTGGTACCAATTTTGTCTTTTGCATCACTACTAACCCACATTTTTTGTCTTATGTGCAGCCGGCTCCTATCACTCACACAATTGATTGTACCCTTTAATTTATTGACTTTGGGGCTATAGATCACATTAAATGTTTCTTTAATAATTTTTTAAGCTTCTCAAAAATAAAACATGTATATATATTAACTTACCCAATGGTTCTATGGTTGTTGCTCATATTTCAAGAACTGTCCAGTTATTGCAACACTTCATTATCCATGATGTTCTCTATGTTCCAAATATTAAATTTAACCTTATTGCAATCTCCAAGCTTTTGTCTTCATTAAAATACACTCTTACTTTTTTCAATTCTCATTGTTAAATACAGAAAATGAAGTCTTTAAAGATGATTGGTTTGGCTAAATTGAAGCATGGATTGTACCACTTGGAGATCAACAAGGTTGTGAACCAAGACCTTCCCAAAGTTTCTTTCATCAATAACTTCTCCACCTCACCTATTACTAATACTAACCTTTGGCATTTTAAACTAGGTGACCTTTCCAGAAAATGTCTCAATGTTCATCATTCTACTTTTCTTTTTTATTTTTAAACATGTTGAAGAAAATTGTGATATTTTTCACTTAGCTAAACAAAAAAAATTGTCATATTCTTCAAGTATTCATAGGACTTCCAAAATTTTTGATTTGGTTCATATAGATATTTGGGGTCTTTTTTCTCAATCCATTCATGGTCACAAATATTTTTTTAACTATTGTCGATGATTTTAGTCGTTATACATGGATAGTGTTATGACTCTTTTTTTTTTTATAAAGGTTCAATGACATTCTACATTTATTTAATTATAGGATAATATACATATAGAATAGGGGTATAATTTTTTTTTTATTTGAATTTTAATATTTCAATCAATAGGATAACAATACTCTGAAGACATTTTCATATAACTTAAGAATTTATATATACAAAGGTTACTTTACAAGGAGCTCAAAATACAAGTTTTTGAATAATAATAATTACATCATTGAAGAATGTAACTAAGTAGTCTAGACCCACTACCCAGACCTAGACTAACAAGATAAAATTACAACCTTCACAAAACTCTTGACCCCATGCCTTCCTCAGTCAGACCTTCCTGTATGAGAAGTAGTTATAGAATTTGTTTCATCTGCTCATGTACCACAGTACGATCATTACTAGACACACATATATACCAACAAAGACAAAATAGCAGGGGTGAGCTTATAAAACATAGTCATAATCATTAAATTATGTAAATTACCAGCACAATTATTAGATTAACTTATTATTCAGTAACTCCCCATCACCTTACTCAGCAATACAACTTCTTTTATTAACTCACTGAATGCTGACAACTACTACGATGACAACAAGAACTATAATATCAATCACAATAATAACAACAACTTCAACAATAACAACAACGTTATTAAATCTCTACACAATAATTATAACAACAATTCAACTCCATTCGACATCACAACATTAGTGAATTCAGGAGAAACTTACCATTTGGTACATTTTCCTACCACTCAGCCCATGGGCCTACCACTTAGCATATTGGCCTACCACTTTTTCATACAATTTCAATACTATCACATAATAAATATTAAAACACCTCATTCATAATATTCATCAGTCGATCTCGACATAATATACAACTATTTTCAACGATTTTCTCAACTTAATAAATACTATACCATAGAATAAAACAATATAAGACTACATCACAAACATATCAGGTACATCACACATATCAACAACAATCAAATCGCTCAATCATGTTTACTTTGAGTTCTACCCTAAGGTTTTGCTCATTCATCAACTTATCCTTAGCCAAAACAACATCTTTATATGAGTATTCACACATTTCAATGTTAAGTAGATATATAAAGCCAACTAGGGTAAGCTCCCCTTGCCTGGAATGAGTTCCAAGATTTTGCTCCTAATGAGCTCGAGGAGATAGATCAAGCGTATGAGACAAAATACGGCTCAAATGGTTTAGATTTACTCAATATGATAAGGTATAAATCTCTCGAGAAAGAGAGAGAGCAAGAAACAAGAATAAAGACCAGAATTGAGCTTCAAAAACTCACCTAGATCTTGATGAGATAGACGACCTCACTTTGTTCGAGAAGAAATTCAACTTTAAGAAGATTCTTTCTAAGGAGAGGAAGTGAGGGAATAGAGAGAAAATGAGAGAGAAAAGTTTTATGGTGATAAAATGAGCGTTTCTGGTACTGAGGCTCCTTAAATCCCCTCTAGATCTGCGAGCACTCGCTTAAGCGAGATCTCCCTCTCGCCTAGGGGAGCTCATCCTCGCTTGGGTAAAATAATCAGACAATGAAACCTCTCAGATTTTTGCTATTCTCATATGAGCGAGGTACACCTCGCTTGAGTGAGATGCATCTCGCCTGAGCGAGCAGCGTTCTCGCTTGAGCGAAATTGGGTTCAGAGAGCTACCCAATTTTTCTGTTACTCCTTGCTTGAGTGAAGTTGCCGCTCGCCTAAGCGAGATTCCTTCTCGCTTAAGCGAGGGGACAATTGGAGGAGAAATCTTATCTCTTCTCGCTTGAGCGAGAGTACTCCAGAATGTTCCATTTTGCACGACTCAGTTTCGCTTATGCGAGAACTACCTCACTTGAGCAAGACACTCAACATCCAGGACTTTTAATTCTTCCTAAAATGAGACAATACAAGTCTTTGGTTATAATTCTTAGGTTATCACACACACAACACACTTAACACTCAATTCTTAATCCGTACTGCTAACTATTTTCAATAACACCTTCACTCATCACTACGAATAAATTGTTACCTATCCCGCAATTATACAGCTCTCTTATTCCAAGCATACACATTACCACTTAAAAGGAGTAATATTTTTTATAAGATGTTTGACATTTAATCAAAACTCTCGCTATTAATCTTACTCAACGATCAATCAAACTGCATTGTAACTCACAACTTCCATATAGTGACTGCACAACTTACTCATTTTACATTCTAGTATATAAAATTTCATACAGTCCAAGTATATGCGACATAACTTAATCAGAATAATTCATTTATAATAATGCTGGCCTGGCAAATAGTGCTTCTAAAATTAAAAGGGGAAGTTTGAACACAAGTTCAAATTTTCATCATTTTAATTGAAAATCAATTTCAAATTACAATTGAATGTGTTAGATTCGATAATGACCCTAAATTTTTCCAACAAGATTTTTTTTAAATTCTAGGAATACTTTATCAAACTAGTTGTGTCTATACGCCTCAACAAAATGGTCGTGTTGAAAGAAAACATCAACATATTCTTAATGTCATTAGAGCTCTTATGTTTCAATCTCAACTTCCAAAACATTTTTGGTCATATGCTATTAAACACATTGTTTATCTTATAAATTGCATTCCATCACCCATTATTAAAAATCAAACCCCTTATAAATTGTTACATAAAAAGAACTCAGATTTTTTCATGTTAAAGGTTTTTTTGTTTTTATATTATGTATCCATACATCCTTCTCGTAAAAAATTGATGTTCGTGCTAGATGTGATATTTTTTTGGATTTTCAAACTGAGACCAAGGGATTTAAATTCTAGAGAAATTTTTGTGTCTCGTAATATTTTATTCAATGAGATGATTTTTCCATTTACTAAAATTTCTTTGAATGACCTATCTAATAACCAAAGCCCATTACCAGCCAATAATTTTCCTAACACAATTTTTTTTTATCACTCCATCCCCTCTAACACTCAGCCTAACTCAACACTATCCCCACCTTTAGAGAATGACCTATTTATTCCATAACCTTTCATCCCATCATCTCCTACCTCTCCTATACCTCCATCTGCACACAGCAGCTCAACATCTATGCCATCCTCATCTCAATCATTGACGCCACCATCAAAACCCTAACCCACCTGCCGCTTAAATCACCCTCACCATCGTCCGACTTACCTTGATGGCTACAAGTGCAACGCGTGCCCTAGCGTTCCAATGCATGGTTCAGCGTAATCAAACCAATCTTCTCCAAGGTTATCATATCCTGTCTAAGCTATTGTTAATTATTCACGTATATCTCCTTCTCACACTCGTTTTTTGATGAGTCTATCTTCTGAGCGAGAACCCACCACTTTTTGCGAAGCCGCAAAGCACCGTTGTTGGCAGGAGGCCATGAAATTCGAGATTCAAGCTTTGGTTTGTAATCAGACATGGGACATTGTCCAAACGTCGTCAAATGTGAGGTTGATCGGTTGTAAGTGGACATATAAGATTAAGCGTAGTCCAGATCGATCAATTGAGCGCTATAAGGCACGTTTGGTGGCTAAAGGCTACCCTCAAATCAATGGCATTGATTACCTCAAAATCTTCTCTCCTGTAGTCAAGATGAGCACGATTCGTGTTGTTTTAGCGATAGCTTCCATTAATCATTGGCATTTGCAACAACTCGATGTTAGCAATGCTTTCCTATATGAGAATCTCCCAGAGGGTGTGTAATGATCATTCCTCAGGGTGTCCATGGCTATCATCCATCTCAATGTTGCAAACTGAAATGGTCACTCTATGGCTTAAAACAAGCCACCTGCTAATGGTTCGTGTAGCTATCCAATCTGTTGAAGCATGATAAATTCAAGTAGGCTCACGTTGATCACAACCTTTTCACTAAGGTAACAGGTTATACTATCACTGCCTTGATCATTTATGTTGATGATATCGTTTTGGTTGGTAACTCAATTGCTAAAATTGATAGAGTCAAACACCTTTAGAGTTCCACTTTTCATATAAGGGACCCAGACAAACTAAAATATTTCTTAGGGATTGAGGTTGCTCATTCATCATTTGGTATTTCATTGTATCAAAGAAAGTATTGCTTAGACTTGATTAAAAATGCAGGCCTTCTAAGCTCCAAGCCATGTTCCACACCAATGGACACCTCTCTTCACCTCCATCATGATTCTAGTGAAGCTCTTGCTGATCCCTTATCATATAGATGGTTAGTTGGATGTTTGATATACCTAACCAGTACTCATATAGAAATCATTTTTGTAACCCAAAAACTCAGTTAATTCATGGTTACTCACGCTCAATCTCTTTTTCAAGCTACTTTGAGAGTTATTCGATATTTGAAGGCTACTCCTGGGACGGGATTATTCTTCAGAATAAATTCTTCCTTCCAACTGTCTGGTTTTAGTGATGTAACTGGGCCACCTATGTTGACACCTGCCAATCTATCATTGGATATCGCTTCTTCATTGGTAGTTCTCTGGTTTTATGGAAAACAAAGAAGCAATCTACAGTCTCTAGATCATATGCAGAGGCTAAATATAGAGCACTCGCTTTAGCCACTTGCAAACTTCAATGGTTGTTTTACTTACTTCGAGACTTACGAGTTCCTCATTCAAAACATGTTGCATTATACTGTGATAGTCAAAGTGCACTTTACACATTGTTGCAAATCCAGTGTTTCATGAGCGGACTAAACACTTGGAAATTAATTGCCATCTAGTTCGAGAAAACCTTCTTTCTGGACTGATGAACCTCCTTTTGATTTCCTCTTCCCACCAGCTCGTAGATATGTTCATTAAGGTGCTTCCCCTAAAACTATTTTAGTCAAATCTTTTCAAGCTTGAACTTCATGATATCTTTGAACCTCCAGCTTGTGGGGGTTAAAAGAAGAATAAAATCACAATTAAATAGAAGATTACCATTAATCCCAAAACCTATTATACTATCTCATCCTTATTTTTTGTATAGCTGCAAAGGCTTTTGTTTTTCTCTCTATTTTGTTTTTATTCATGATTGTATTCTGTAACTAGGATCTAAAATTTGCTGAGGCGTATCATTTCTGTTATTTCCTTTTGTCTTCTTTTCTTTCATAGGTTGTATATATACCTCCGTTCTTTATTCATTCAATACGGGAAAATCATTTCACCCTTTTGTCTCTAAATATTTCCTTCCTTACCTTGTGTTTTTTTTACCTCTCCTCTTAAATATGAAATCCAAATATAGTCCAGATAAAACTCTAAATTTAATAAGTAAACAATATCACTAATTCTTAAGTTTTATCTTACACTTTAATCTCTCAATTTAAATTAAAAAAAATAATCATAAAAGAGTATTTCAAAATACCATAATGTTATGAAACAATTACTCACTTAAGCAACTTTGGAGTACATGAATGAGCTTTGAGTTCCTATCTCAACATACAGTAAAAAAAAAAAGTATTCATGATACAAATAACCATAACACTCAAAGGATGTTAGAGATGAAAGATGAAACAAAAACACATGTAAGGTATGTGAATTGACTTGAATGCAGAGGGGGTGGAATAATGTCACCAAGTATTGATAGAGACTTGTTTTATGAATTGAGATTCCTTTATTCTTTCTTCATTAACTCCAATTTCTTCCGTTCGCAAATTATCCATTTTATGCATTTGCTTGCAAAGGCTTAGAACAATAGTGCGAGAGTAATGTGGGTTGCGAGATAATAAAAGTCAATATACGGTAAGGATAGTAAAGTTTGTTTTCATATTTAAAAAAAAAAAAAACAAAAAAGTTTCTTTTCATTTTCATAGATAATAACAAAATAAAGTTGTGTTGAAAACTTATTTTTATAAATGAATTAATATATTTACACTTATCTTTCTTAGAAATGACTTTTATATTTAAGTAAGGAGCCTTACAATGAGTAGGACATTATAATGTAACTCCAAAACTTTGAGGTAATGAGTACATGATTTGTTCATATCTCATTTTATGTGAGACTCAATTCATACTTGATTTGATTCCCACTTTATAACATGACCAAAAATTTTAATGATGTATAAAGCAGTGTACCTCAACTTCAAGGGATTAAACTTTTGTTTGATTTCATGCCTTAGTATCCTATGAATATGTGATAAGAATTCCATGCATTTAAAACTAAGGACATAAATAAAAATTGAAGCTAGTTTTCTACAATTTCTTGATCTAACTCAATTTCTTAAAGACATGTGTATTATAGAAGGATACATGCATTATAGACACAAATTTCTAGAATCAAAATTGAGGATAGCATTGCGTAAGAAACAAGAAAATAAAGCATCAGAGGAAGGATGGCGCAGTAGAAGAATTAACTGAACAACGACACGGAAAGGGCATTGTTAGAAGGGCACAATAATGGACTTTTTTGTAAGGTTTTTTTTTTTTTTATCAATTAAATTTAGAGTTTTGTTTGAATAAAAGAATTATATTTAATGTTATCATAAATTATTATTTAAAACTCTAATTTTGATTGATGTATAATATCAATAATACTTAAACAAACTATACTTAAGTTTTATCTTTATTACAATTATTCTTCAAAAAGTTGCAAAAAGAAAAGAAGGATAACAAGTTGCCTTTGTGTCTTAATTCTGAGAATTTCAGTGTTCACGGCATCATCATTTTTATTTGAATTTAAAATTTAATTTAAGATGAAAACGAAGAACCAACAATAAATCAAACCATTCATATATATGTTAAATAATTTCATTGGAAACATGAAAAAAGAATGTTAGGTAAAGCCGTAGAGACTACAGGCAATAGGAAAAATATCATTTACTAACACTTCAGCATTACATTGACCTTTATTAGATAATTTATTTTTCACGAAACTTAAATGTTAATATAAATATTATAATTTATATTAATAATATGATATATTATGTCAATAAATAATCTTGATAATAAAAATATTAATATATATTGTAAAGACATTAAATATTAGTATAATATATTGTTTATTATCATAAAGTTTCAAAATCTATATCAACAATTATTTTTTTGGTTACACAGTTTATATTAATATAAAAGTATTCTCAATTATATAAAAGAGAATACTGCTTAATGTAAAAATACGAGAATATACGTTAACCGTTAGAGTTTATTATGAAGGATTATAATTAAAATATAAAAATTACATTATATTTTTAAAATTAATAAAAAATATATTGATTATTATAAAATTTAATAATTTTTATCAATATATCAGTTCATGATTACTAATATATTAATAATCGGTCCAAGCAATATTGTTTTATTATTTTGATTATTGATTATCGATTATATATTATTTTGGACTAAAGAAAAAGTCATAAAATTTACAAAGGATCTACTAAAAAAAATTAAAATCATAAAAAAGCTGCTCGAGTTTATTTTTATTTTTATTTAAACTATTGATATTTTTTTTAATTGAAAACAATCGACAATTTTTTAAAATATTTAATTGAGTTGTATTCATGAACATTCAAACTCAAGATTATAAATTAAATTAAAACTTATAAATAACTTACCACTATTTTAAACTTATTTCAATAAGCAACTTAATATATACTTTATCAAAACAAATTATTTTTAATTTATCTCAACAGGTTTTATAACTCACTTTATTATATAAATTATTATTTTAAAAATATTAAATAAATACTTAATTAAATCGATTATTCAAACTAAGTTTAATAAAAAACTAAACATACATTTACGGTTAATATAAATCTAAACATTTATTACATATTATTAAATTTTAAATAAAAATTAAATAAACATTTATTTTCTCACTTTATATCTCTTCGAGAACAATTAGATCCAAACTCATCCTACAACGCTGGGGCAACATTATTTGGAGCATTGTAAAATTGATGCACTGAACGGGCTGATCCCTTCTTTTTTTCCAATTTAATTTTTGTTGCAAACACCCAACTGCGGGCCAACAAAGACCCAAAAGAATAGCCCAACAATACACCGCACTCACTGTCAAAGGGCTAATAAATAAGGCAGGTTATAAAAATGGGAGCTAAGCAAATAACAAGCCCAATGAGAAAGGCCTAAATAGAATCTCATTGTTTATTACATATATTTTGTCTTAGAAAAAATAAAAAAATGAAGAAGAATGAGAAACCAACTTAACAAAAATAGAGAAAGAAAAAACCTTGATTTGATTTTTCTCATGTTTTTTGAGGGACATTCTTTCCGTCCAAAAACGAAACTCTCTTGATCATCCCTTGTGTTTTGTCCTGGAATCGTGTTCGGAAAAATATTGAGATTGGACATTGTTGTAGTTCCTGTATGCTTGCTCTTCAAACCTCAACACCACCTATTACTCTCTCTTGTTTGGGTCCGTTGCGTTACTCAACCTATTTCATTCATATTTCTTCTTAATTTTCTGTGTCCCAATAAGAATTCCAAACTGTAAATCTTTAAAATATGATTTTGGTCCGTAATTTTTAAATGCATAGTTAATCATACTCATAAAACTATACGATTGTCGTTCTTTCTCGGATTCGATTTATACGTAGCCTGAAACAATGATCATAAACTTTTTTGCGTAGTAATATACCAATACTTGCTAGGTCTCGTACTCCATGTGTTTGATGAATTAACGTGTATTTTTTTTATGTATATGTTTAACATGCTTACAAGCTTGTGAATTGACCCTAGTCACCACCCTAACATGACATTATGGAATCCCTTGATTTTAAAGTGGAATTGGTTGAATTCTATTATTTGGTTGTAAATGGTTTGGTTGAACACGTGGTCAAAATGCTTGTAGCTGAATGCATATGGTGGAGTCACCATTTCAGTTCTTCTGCTTACCAGCTAAGATATGGTGTAAAGAAAATTTAGGATCTCATTTTCGTTAAATAGAGCAAGCAAGATAACAAGTGCGGTGAAATTGTAATGGACCCGTCTATTGTGAAGCTTCTAGAAGATGACGAGGTTTACTCCTGTCTTCTTTCATCATTTTCTTTCAGGAAAAAAAAATTGGTTTTACTGAATTGGGGCTTAGCTTATGTTTGAATTTACGCAGGATGAAACAATGCACTCAGGGGTGGATGTGGAAGCCTTCCAGGCTGCCTTAAACAGAGATATAGGAGGAGATTTATCTGCTTCTCAGCTTTCTGGTTCTGACACAGGTGTCTCTCACTTTTATTCATTATTTCTGTTCTATACCCTCTCTCTCTCTCTCATTCCAGTATTGTTTGATTTCTTTGTTGTTATTTTTTATTAATCTATTCAAATTCACTGCTTCTTCAACCAATGTTGAGTTACGTAAAAAATAAATGATCTTTAGAAACTTTGTCTGATCTCGATGTTTGAACGCTGAAGCATTTTGGTTGTTGATGAAAAAGTTAATTAACAATGTCTCAAGTTGATTTTCCCGCTTATTCTTTGTTTCTTTGAATGATATTTGACCAGTAGCAGTTACGAAGGTTGAAGAGATGTTCTGCTATTAAATATATGAACTAAAATAATTTCTAATTTCAATATGAAATTATCATGATGTCCTTTCCACAACAAAATATCTGTGATTAGATTTCTTGAGCTATTGTGGACTGTTAATTTTCTTGCCAACATTGTTGCTAGAACTGATAATTAGAACTGAAAATTACTCTCTGTTAGTGAAATTAAATGACATCATAAGCAGGGTGAATGTGATAAATAGATCTTTCTCAAGCAGGAAAATGAAAATAGAGTTACAGGCTATAAATCGACTTCATAACAGAAGGAATATAGTGTATAGTGTATAGATCACTCTTAAACAGGAAAAGAAAAACACAGCTGTAGGCTAGTTAGGTACCTACCTGGCTAACCCCTCCCTACCAATACCTCAAATTTGTGGATGCCACTCCTCTTCCCATTTCATTCCTTCTAACCATTTTCTCACTTGCTTTATGTAATCTTTAATACATAAGATAGGAGGTTGGTTGCAGCCTAAATCTGCATTCTTCCTGTTTCTCACATTGCCCTCATCTTCTGAGTTTATATATTCCTTATTACCAATTATCATTGCTTTTCCTAAATCTCTTCTTGATATCCTCCTTTCAGTCTGCACTGCACTCTGATCTAAAGCACTAATACCAATTGATTGGAGTCCAAATACTTGACCACAGATACAATAATAACAACAATTAAATTTTATCCTACTAAGTGAAGTTGACTATGTAAATCACATGACACTGTTGAATTCAATCAAAAGCCAAATTCTTTGATATATTATTGATCACAATATATCTTTTAATAATTTCTTCAAAAGTTCTTTTGGTTCTTCTTTCATTCATTTTCATTAAACTAAAATTTATGTCATTCATTCTCTTAACTGGTGTCTTCAGTGATTTTCTTTGCATATGTTTAAAACACCTTAATCAATTTTCTATAATCCTTTTTATTATAGGTGTTACTCTAATTATTTGTCTTTTTTCGTGTGATTATTTATTCATTTTAACATCTTATTTTTGCTACTCTTACTTTTTACCTTATGTTCATTTAAAACCTAACATTCACTATTATATAAGATAATTAGTTGTATAACAGTATAATAAAACTTTTCTTTAAGTTTGATTGGTTCTTTTACTATATTACGATAAAAAATAACTCTTGATATCTTTCTTTATTTTAATCACCCAACTTGTATTTTATCAATAACATATTCATAAGTTTTTTTTATCATTCTGTAAATTCAATCACTAGTATCTAAACTTGAAGACTTGTGGTAATATGTCATTTCCAATTTTAACTCCCAATACGTGACCCTTCTCTTGGTTTTTTCTTTTGCTAAAATTGCTATGCATATATTCTGTTTTATTTATACTCAAACGAAAATCTTTAGATTCCAAAATATGCCTCCATAGCTCAAGTTTAAAGTTAACTACTTTTATTTTCTCAACTAGGATTATATTATTTGCAAATAACATGCACTTAGGGATAATTTTTATATATATCACTCATAAATACACCTAAGACTATGTTAAATAAGTAAGGACTCAAAGTAGAGTCTGATGTAAACTTATTCCTCTAGAATAAGTCCTTAGATGAAATACTGGACAATAGATAAAAGGGACAATTCCCCAATTATCAATACAGGATCTTGAATTTCTTCAGAAAGGATGGATAGTCTTTATAGTCGCATTGCTTCTCATGTTTGTTGCTGGATAGGCAAGTTTCTTATAGCCTAAATAAGTCCTCCCTTACCCATATTTTGCACATGGTCTATTATAAGAGTGCTTCATATAAGGAACAGAATCACTGTTGGGAATCTCTTACACTCATGGAAGCAGGAACAACAGAAAAAGAAAATAGGGAGTAATGCTCACCAGTCATGTGAAATATTTGCTTTGTGATTTCTCAAATCTCAAGTGCTCATGCTTTATGCTGCTATACTTGCTACAGTTTTGTCTCAAGGGAGCAATAATACATCAAGTCAATCTTTACCACAGTGGCCTACTTCTAGCCATGACAGCCGAACAGATATTCAAAATCAAGAATCTAAAACTACACAACAGCAAGAGCAACCTTCATCTGAGATGGAGCGGAAGCAACATGTTTCTTCTCAGGATGTAAATAATCCTCGTTTGTCACAGAAACAATCTCAAGATGAATGTCGTCAAGCACCAGCTGCACAAGTTTGCCCCCCAAATTCTCACGCTATTGGAATTCAGAATTCCGGAAAAGATCCTGTCCTTAATAATGAGGTAGTCAAAACTCATAATCCCAGCAGTGAATCTCAGTATGCGAAGTTGCAGCAGATAAGTAATCAACAAGCTACAGTCACTGAGCAGCCAAGTAGCCAAATAAATCATAGTAAAGGGGTACACTTTGCCCAGTTGCTACGCATCTTGACTCCTCAACTTGCCAAAGACAGGGCCATGCAGCTTGAAACCTTATTTGATAAGTTTAAGGTGGGTGGTGACAGACTAGGACCAGCTTATGAACATATATCTTATGCTACTATTACTAATATTGCGTTGTCATTTTTATTGTTCTTTTTCTAGAAATATGAAATACCAAAAGACAGTTTTGTGCGACTTGTGAAAGGTATCGTAGGGGACCAGATGCTTAGATTAGCATTGGCAGAAGTGCAAATGCAATCACAGGTAGGAAGAGAACATGGTTTGTGTTGTGGATCTTTTTAATAAGCCAGTTAGGAACTTAGGAAGAGAACATGCTAAGGTTGATCTTTTTCTACTATGATAGACAAGGCCCAATCCCTTGCCTGCTGGGCAGCGACACCCTGTAAGGATGCCAACTTTTAGTTCAGGTTCAAGACAATTGAATGATCCCCATGCTTTAGCGCAGATGCATCAGAGAAGTATGAATGCTGCTGTTGACCAATCCCGTATCACTTCTTTAGCTGGCCAAACCATGGAGAGCAGTACTAGAAAATCTCAGGAATTTGATGTTAAAATAGAATCTCAAGGATTGCAACCAAGCCAATTGTCATCTTCCAGTTCTAATGTTGTTGGTCAAGAAACAGAAAGATCATCAGTTCACATACAAGGGCTTAATAAACAACAGCAACAACATCTACATTTTTCATCAGCATATGGAAATAGTAGTGGTAACTATTACCCTTTTTCTGGGACAACTAGTATTTCCACTTCATCTATGAGACCACATCTTCATGATTCACATATGAGTCAATTTCCACATCAAAGTATTGGTTCAAATCACTTAGGTGGGGCAACGCAGGGTTTGAATGTAATTGGTATGCCAAAACTTGAACAGCAGAATTCTTTCAATGATCTGAAGAGACTGCCGGGTGGATCTGTGTCTTCTGCTGTTAACAATACTGCATCTCAACAAACTACAAATGCTTGGCAACCATCAACAAAAAAAGAACAAAATCTGGGATTGTTGTCATCTGGTTCTTATGTTAAAAAGGAACCTAGTGACTTGTCTACTGAGCAGCAACATAGGCATAATTTGTCTAAACTGCAAGGGATGGCTTCTGTTAATTCTCCACAGATTGAACAGGGTGGTACTAGTCAAGGAACTGTGAAGGATGAGTTTTCGAGAGGTCTTCCAGCATCCACAAGCTTGCCACCTACAACAGCTACTGGCTTGCTGCCACACAGTTCTGCTTCCCCTTCTGTAACGACCCAACTAGACCCTAGTGTCTCGGTAAGTTTGAGACTATTGTATGTGATATTGTCCATAAGATACAAACAGCTAAATTTTGTAGATGAAGTAGTATCCAAATATGCTTTTGTTTTCATGGGCACAATGCATCCTTTACTAGTATGTTATGTTTAATATATTTAAATGTAAATTTATGAAGGTTTAATTGTAATATTACTTCCTATATGAAAAGATCTACATTTTGGTTCTTATATGAAAAACATTTTACAAATTGTTGGTCCCCACCGTTTATTGTAGTTATAAAAATGTTAGTTTATTTTTCATGCAGGGTCCAAAATGGAAAAAGATATGTCATGTGTAGGGCTTAAATGTAGAATTTTTTAATGGAGGGACCAAAATGAAGTGCACATATAGGAATTAAAAGTAAAAAACTGTGTCAAGTATAAGGATCTAATTTAACAGTAAGACTGATCTGTAAATGATTTTTCATACAAGGACCACAATGCAAGTTTTTTCATGTAGGGACTAAATTGAAAAATAATGTCCAATGTAGGGACCAAATTATAATTAAACCATTTATGAAGCATTAGTCCTCTCAGTGATATGCATTCAGGAAATTTCATTTTTGTTATGTTGTTTTTAACAAAGAATCTTTTTTCACTAATAGTTCTATAAACCTTTTGTTATTAAGTTTTGAGTTAGCATAAATAGTACTCAATCCCCCCACCCCACTGATTTTTTATTGGGGTGGCTTATTTACTGTTGAATGTAGAATGAAGTATGCCAAGAACAGACAAAAACAGCTGAAATTCATTGTTGTTAATAATGATGCAGGTGGTTTCCACCCAGTTGTCAAAAGAGATATTTTAGCCCTTTTCACAAACGTATGCATCCCTATTAAAAATGTAATACTAATAACCAAACTGATTATAAAGTGGGCTCGGAGTATCCCTATGAAACAAAGATTGAAATCCCCATCCGGAAAAACTGAAACCCCAATTTTTAAATCACACTTAATGATAAGAAAAGAAGAACTGTGATAAAAATCATCTCCATTCTGCATTTTCCTTTCTTATAAATTGTGACTAGTACACATATAATGCAACTATATTCTTCATGTAAGTTGTAGATATAATATAACACCTCTATAAAGGGTGAAGCCCGAGTTTTTCTTGCACTTCAAAATTCAAACTGCTTTTTTAGACTCTTAGTGGCATCAATAAATTGACTCAGGATGTACCAGTGTTGAGCAAAACAGCTTTAAAGATCAAATCTCACCCTACTTTTTGTTTTTTTTGTGTTAATTAACTACAATTGTGGGTGCTTTTGATCTTTACTCAATAGTAAGTTAAGATTTGTTAGGATTAGGAAGCTTTTAGTTAATTTCATTAGTTTCATCCTAGAGGTGTTTTAATAATTCACTTTTATAGGTGGTGGTGTTCATTTGGGCTTCAGTTTATGTTACTTATCTGCTGATGGTTCTTTTGTCTGGAAGACAGCACTAAAATTGATGTTTTTGGAAGATACATTGTCTGTGCATGTAGGATGGAAAATGACTAAATATTTCAACCTGAGATAAGACAAGCTCAAGCTCTACTAATTCTTTTTCACTCAGTTCATGGTCTTGGCTGAAGTTAGAGTTAAGAGCTACTTGAGCTGGCTCAATGAGCTCAACTGGGTTAAGACTAGTGAACCTATAACATTTAATGAGCCAAATTGGTTTTGAAGGACTTCTGGATTGCATAAATTTTTTTCAATATATATAATATATTACCTTATTGCAACCAACACTCATGAATAAAAAAATAATATTTAATATTGTTGGATTTTAAAATCAATCACGTGCTTTCACCCAACAACTTTAGATTTTGAAATAGTTGGTTCATGCCATGGTATTAAATCCTTTATGAATTATGATCAAGTGACTAGGTAGGGTGTGATTGTGCATTGTTCACACTTCAGGCTCAAGAAAAGTTGTTAAAAATAGTTAATGGATTAATTTTTGAAAAAATAATTGTAGCATTTCAAGTTTACCATTTATTAAAGTCAAATTTTATCATTGCATTAATTGTTAAAAGGTTAAAAAAGTTCAATAATGAAAAACAAATATGTAAAAAATAATAAATGTTCTTTAAACTTTTTAAAAACTTAGTCTTATATTAAGGACCAACAAAAATCTGAAAAAATTCTTATGAAACAGACCCGAGAAAGTATAAGTTTTGAAGATATGTACATTATGCTGGTTCATGAACAAATGAGATGAGCACTAAGTGGTTCATGCTTAGCTCATATTTTAAATGAGCCACATACTCTAGCTCATGCTCAATTTATTTGCTCATGAGCTCAACTTATTGAACCAAAATTGAGTTGAGTCATGGTGCCACTTGTAAGTTGCTTGGCTCATTTTCTTCCCTTCTTACTTGAATTCCCAATTTAACTAGCATTGAATTTTGACTCTTGAACCTATTGTTTGCAATATTGCTCTTTCTTGACATGTGTGTGAATAAGTAACCTTTGATCTGCCAGTTTTCTTATGCAAGATTACGAGGTAAATCGAGGATGTATTGCAAGCTGCAATGAAAAATAACAAGCACATTACATTGTTCTTATTTTTGGTTTCATGTTCTTTGGCTCCTACCTTTTTGTTTATTAGAACTGATGATTGGGAAATACGGACTTCATCTTTCTTTTCTATGCATTTCTTTTCATAAATATCAAAATATCATTCTGTGCAGAGAGTGTGCCCCATGATTGTAATGATATTTTCAGATATATTGTTGCCTAATTTTCTTAGCCCCACTTCTGAATTTGATCAGCTATGCTCTCAGATGTCATCAAATGCTTCTGGAATTGTTGCAAGGACACCTCTTAAAAAGCCTGCTCTTGCCCAAAAGAAACCACTTGAAGCACTTGGTTCCTCACCTCCTCCTCCGAGGTAATACATGTCTTACTCTACTGGATCATGATTTCCTTATTTATGGTTTAACTTCTTATTCTTTTACTCACTCTGATATATACATATGTGCCGTTATCCTACAGTAAAAAACAAAAAACATCTGGAGGATCTACTGAACAAAGCATCGAACAGCTTAACGATGTCACTGCTGTTAGTGGAGTTGATCTTAGGGTATGTTACTGTGTCATGTTGAACCAAGCTAGATGGCTCAATAAGTAGGGAATGTTTACTCTCTGTGTTTCAAAATCTGAAGCCGTTTCCTAACGTTTCTTTCCTTTACAGGAAGAGGAAGAACATTTATTTTCAGGTCCCAAAGAAGAAAGTCGTGTGTCAGAAGCTTCTCGAAAAGCTGTGCAAGAAGAGGAGGAAAGGCTGATTTTGCAGAAAGTTCCATTGCAAAAAAAATTGATTGACATTAGTTAGTGTTCTATTCATGTCATACCTCTGTCCATCTGATTTAGTTCTTTCCTTTTGAGCTTATCGGGATATGTACTAGGCCTACAAATCCTTACAGCTGCTTTACATGGTTAATCTGGCAGTGGCCAAGTGTGGCTTGAAGGGTATGAGCAATGATGTGGAGCGATGCTTGTCACTGGTGAGGTTCATGCAAATTTTCACTTTACATTGGATTAGGTTTGCATTTAATCTTATGACTGAAAGTAAATGTTCAGTGTGTGGAGGAAAGGATGCGTGGACTGATAAGTGACCTGATTAGAATATCAAAACAGGTCTGCTTTTTTCTCTAGCTGCTTAAACTAAATCATATTTTTATATCTGTATAAAAATTTATACAAGAAATTTCCGACTAGAGGGTTGATTTTGAGAAAACAAGACATCAGACTGTTGTCACCTCAGATGTTCAACAGCAAATCATGACAATAAATAGGAAAGTAAGGGAAGAGTGGGAGAAAAAACAGGCTGAAGCAGAGAAGATTCGGAAACTTAATGATGTGAGTTCCAAATACTGGGATTTTGTGAGTTACTGACAAGATTATTGTTTATCATCTAAAATTATATTTTTAAATATAGGTTGATGGCAATGCTGGAGTTGATGGTGACAAGGAGAAGGATGAGGGTCGTACTAAATTGATCAAGGTATTTATATATCATTCTTATATTTCACCTCTATCAAATCTTTTCTTTGATTTATGATATGCTGCAGGTGAACAAGGAAGAGGATGACAAGATAAGGACAAATGCTGCAAATGTTGCTGCCCGTGCTGCTTATGGGGGAGATGACATGCTGTCAAAGTGGCAACTTATGGCTGAGCAAGCCAAGCAGAAACGGGAAGGGGGGATGGACATATCATCTGGTTCTCAAACAGATAAAGATGTTAACCGCAAATCTTTACCAACATCTGGAAGAAGTATGAAGGATAATCAAGAAGGGGAGAATAAAAACCCAACCAATTTTGCAACTTCAGGTTAGTTTGTTTTAAGCTGTTTTCGTGTCATTTCCGTTGTCAAATAATTCAACTGCAAGATTGCAATCAATTTTAGATAGTCATTCACCAACCTGACATCCACAATGCTACATCGTAATTTATGGATAAAAAAATTAGGAGATAGTAGAAGGAAGTTTACTCTCAAAATATCTCACAGAACAAATAAAAGCTAATATGTTTTGCTTAGTATATTGTATTTTTTCTTGAAAATGTTCCCTTGAATATCTAAATGTAGATATCGTCCTCTTCATACTTCTTTGTAGCCGACGGGACTGTATCATGCTTCTGACTGTATCATGTGTAGAATACTGTTTTATTAATGTTGCCAACAATTGGCTTCAAATAACATTCTATAAGGAGTTACAGAAATGCGATGTTGGTTTTTGGTTTGAATCAATTTAATTTCTACTTTTTTTTCATTGGTTGTGCTACTTTTTCATAGCTGTTTGGTTTGTTTTATTCTTGCAACAGTGGCTGCTAGAAAACTTGGGATAAATCATGCCTTTGCACCTCAAACTAGGGTAGCTCGAAGCATCTCTGTTAAGGATGTGATTGCAGTTCTGGAGAGGGAATTCCAGATGTCTAAATCACCACTCATACATCGCTTGTATGAGAAAATTCATTCTGGTGCTACAGTTGAATAAGGTTACACAAAGTATTGGGTGATCTTGGTCTTCTAATTTTTATAGCTGAGCTTATTATCTTACCCTTACCGGCTGAAATTGAAATGTTTCCTCATGTCGGAAATCGCCAGTTTTGATAGTTAACCTGTTAAATTTGAACTTGGATCCATTGTATGAATTCTTTTTATATACTCATGGCAATTTTGGATACTAGTGCAATTAAACATAAACCTCTTACTGGGCAGGCTCTTAACTACAGTGATGCTACTAACACAACTTCACACCTTGCTCCATCGGTGTTTAATTTTGCTGTTCATCTAATATTGAGCCTAGTGGTTGCTTGGAATAGATGTTAATGCAGCCTATCGAAAGTGGCATTATTCTTTAGCCAGGTCTTTCAAGTTCCAACTTGCGTGCTTGAGGAACGCTTTTATTACTTGCAGTGATCCTAATTCTTTTTCTTTTAAACAACATTCAAAATGCTATTTTAATCTCCCAGAATTTGACCAAACCAATCGTCAAACAATCCAAGATCTTATTTTTTGTGGATGACGTTGCATCGTGGATTTTCGCATAGTAAGATTTGACAAGTAATGGTCAAACGGAGATGTTTAATGAGCTGTATACACGTAAACTATTTTACCAAAATTATTGGCTAAAGCTTAAATTTTAGCATGGAAAATGCCAATCGATACGAATGAAAACATATGAAAAGGCAACGAGAACCGTGTTCATGATTTCTGTCTAATCCCCGAAATTTCTATTTTTGTTATTTGATTATTTAATTACTCATATATAAACAACTAGACAAGTGGCAATTCGTGCAGTTTGTACAGAAAAGTTTCTTAACATGTGGCATTGCTGTTTTAGCATTAGCCATTTCATTTGCCACAAATTACACGGAGTTGTTTAAAACCGAGTTTACATTGTGTGGTATCTTGTAGTATATCAAACTATTATGTCAATTGATCAACAACACAGTAAATGTTGATAATAATAAAAGAGTAAACCTAAACATGTGATAATGGTGGTGAAAAAGACCTATACTCGTGGGTGTTGTTGGAGCCGGATAACGATCATGGTGAGTCAGCAAGGTCGACGTGGTCATGAATATGCATCTTTTTTGCGCTTTTCTGTAACACACGTTGGTGACCCTTTCACCGTTATCTCCGCTACAATTGGACCCACGCTACCCTACCCAAACCCAAAAAGTTACCCCCAAAAAACGAAAAATTATAGATTTTTCATTTTTGTCATATACAAAATTGGATAGCCAAAGCATAAAGTAAAATGACCGCGGAATATGCTTTGCTCCGCTGCGCAGATTATCCTTTCCTCTTTTCTTCGCTCATCTCTTCCTCTTTATCATTTCCTTCCTAAATTCTCTCATTAATTTTTGTTTTCTCTTTTTCTAAACCAGCCACCCTATAATTCCAACCCTAATCCTTTGCTTAAACCTTTCCTCAGCATCACTTGATATTTCCCACACACACACAACAAGAAAGAAAAAAGAAAAAACATGATGGAGCTTGTAACCGCGAGTGATCTTTTTGTGACCGCTTCTCTGGCGATTCTTCTGTCCTTCCTTGTTGCAAAACTTGTTTCCTTGGCCATGACCGACACCCACTCCGCGACAAAACATCATGCGCACGACGAACCGGTTGGTCCGGTTCTTCTTGGGGAAAAGTTGACGGTTCAGACCGCTCCGAGCGAGAGCAGGGTCGATTTTATTAGTCCGGTTCGAGTTGCAACGTATATAGCAGCTGAACACAACATAGAACACGACACGGTTGAATCTGATGCCAACGTTGTTGTCGTGTCTCCGGTGAAGTCAGACCCAGCCATTGCCGTTAAAGAGAAAGTCGCTGAGCCCGATGAAGGAACACAGGAGTTTGACGGTTCTTCGGAACAGAGGAACGCAAGGAGCGTTGACGAAATCTGCGTAGAACCGTCCATTGAGATGGAGGTTTCCGTTGTAGAGAGTGGCATGAAAGATAATGCCGACGACGACGACGACGACGATGATGATGACGATGATTGGGAAGGGATTGAGAGGAGTGAGTTGGAAAAGGTGTTTGTGGCGGCTACGGAATTTGTTGGAGAGGAAAATGGGTTGGGGAGTGTTGGAAGCAATGTGCAAATGGAGTTGTATGGCCTTCACAAAGTTGCTACTGAAGGGCCTTGCCGTGAACCTCAACCAATGCCTCTCAAACTCTCTGCACGTGCCAAGTGGTATCAATTTCTAACTGCCTTTTTGTAGAGTTGCCAATTTATGCTTCTTATTATGTATGCTTTGTTGAATTGAATTCCCTAACTTGCGTTACCTTGTTCTTTACTCTACCTTTGTGGTTTTTTTTGAAGCAATTATAAGGATTTGGGTGACCCGGCTATGAGGGCATTGCCATTATTAGTCATAGAGTTTTACTTTCTTTATTAAAAAATGCTTTATTATTTCCATTATATTTAACAATGGAGGAGGCATGGAAATTAGTATTAAACTGTAAATTTGGAAATTAGTCCAGTCACTGCTAAAAATATGTTTAGGCTAAAAAAAAGATGGATTTTTTTTTTTGTTAATAATAGTCCTTGTGAGTTGTTTTTAATTATTTATAAGAGAATCCTAATCAATTTAAAATTTTAAAACACTAATTAAGCAATAAAAACTAATTTTTAAATGAAAAATATAATATTTAATGCTACATTGTGTCTCTACCATAATTTAAAAAAAAATATTTGTTAATTTTTTAACTAATACTTGGAGAATTCTCATTAACAATACAGAACCCTTATTTCTAAAAACAAGTACAATAATTTTTTTAAAATTTTGATATAATAATATTTTTTTCTGATAAAATCTTTCTATTGTAACAATAACCTTACGAACTAAACCTTTTTGTAAGTGTGAAATAAAGGATATCCACAAATAGCACTTTGGCTGTGATGTTAGCAAAAATAGTCTCTAGGTTGTTCTCATGCATTAGGCTTTCTCCAAGACGTAGTATCCACGAAATTTGTACAGATAATGAACCTGTCACCGAGATGAATTGTAAAACTATCTTTGTCTTGCTAACATAAAAGATGCATGGATTATCATTCAAGAGGGAAAAAATGTGTCAAACTATCTAACTTGTTAAATAAGTGTAAACAACAACACATGCGATGGTGCTGTACTAGTTACAAGGTATAGCTTGATTGCTAGTTACAATAACAGGGTTGAGAGCTGCTTTGTATGAGTGATCCACAGTACTGATTCCGTTGTTCAAGGAATGCTTGGCAAAAACTGGGGAACATGAGTCCAGAGGTTGCAATGGAGCAGTATATCAGCCTTCTTTCGGATAAAGTCCCTGGATGGATGAAAGATAATTCTACTGTGAGTTTATGCTGTTGCTGATACATAGTGTTATAATATATTGTAGGAAAAAACGTAGTTGCAGCATTATAGGTGTTTTTTATGCTGTTCTCGAATTAAAATTAGAATTTTACATTGGTAATCCATGCCATAAAGGTTGACATTAAAGGTGCTATGCATTTTTTAGGTAAAATTCTAATTTTAATTGGACAACAACACCAAAAACACCTATGGTATTGCCTAAGTTGTTAACTATTGTTACATGAGTAGTGGAATTGAAGCAAACCTCTTTGCAGGGAATGAGCGAACATGAACCCACAAGGTCAGAAGTTTCTGATTCTGCTGCTCCTGGGTTGAGCACATCTTTGTCTCATCAACAAATGATCATAACTGAAAGGTAACTTTTCAATATTATTATTGTTATTCATATGATACCTCTGTTTTGATTGGCTTTTTGGTCAATATTATTAGATTCAATTTATGCATGATTTTGTTTTGGTATATATGATTTTATGGTGGTCACATCTCTCCTGCAGGGAACTTGAACAAGAGTCTGATTCCCAGGGCCGAAGCCTGCTTGCAGAATCAGATTTGGAGAACAAAGTAAGATTTTAAAATCATTCAGACCTTCAGACTGTGATAACAAAAGCCTACATTAGTGGGTTAGCAATAAGTTGAAGGGTATATAAGGAAGAGGGCCATGAGTTTAAATTATCAACACTTTTTAGACAAATATGTTCAAGTCCGCTCTCTCCCATACTCTTAGATCGGACTTATACTCAAATTCTAATAATATTGACGAACAAGTAATAGCTAAGATAATATTGGATCTATGAGAAAGATAGCAATGGCCAAGTCCCAGTATACAAAAAAAGATAGTATCTTAAATAGATAAGAAACATGCACTGAAATGAGGAGCCTAAATATCAAACATTAAAGAAAACTTTTGGAAGAGTAATTTTAAAGAAAACAAACAGATGGAAGACATGTTGTTCATCTTGTAAATGTGGGTTTGGTTCCGGAGAAGCTATCCTCCTACTAATATTTTAAATCTTTTAAAATAGTTAAGTTTTCATTGATGTAAATAACTGGAATGAAGTTTTTTGCTTAGAATTGATCACCTGTATATTTTTTCTATATTCCTTTATTAGATGTCTCCCTGCAAAATTTTATCGTATGAAACCAGTAAATGTAATCCACTTAGGGATGAAAATATTTTATGTTCAAAATTTTCCACGCCATATGAGCTCTTACCATTTACTTTTTGTCTCGGTGCAATGGTTAGAATTATTTCAGATTGCATAGACATAAGTTAGCTTAGCATGGAAATTTTCAGGTTAAGAAGTGATGGCATCTCTCTGCTTATATCTCACGCAAGGGAAATCTTCCTGCATTTATTTCAGCAAAATGAAGATCGATTTCTCCAAGAATATTAGTTTGTTTCGAAGTATGCAAGGTTCTAGGGTTGTTTGTTTTCTCCCTTGTTCCTTAAATCATTTGCTGATCATGATGTGTTATTGTGTTCTTCTATATCAAGCTGTTAATATATATATATTTATTGTACATAAATAAATGCGTGTATATGATCGTATGTGCTACCCAAGATTACGGCTTCCTGGTTGTTAAAAATAATTTATTAATGTCACTCCTGTGGCCATTTCAGGTAGATGTTGTTATGCTATCTATTGCAATCTCAATTTGACCAATTATTGGAGATACCTATTTTTCAGCTATTGTTACATTTACTGTCTTTTGGTTCTTCATTCTACTATCTTAGTCAAACGTGGTATTGAATTCTGCTAGTGAAAAAAAATTATAGCCTGTGAATTTCTTTGTCTATATTCTTCCACACTCCGGGCTTTGCATTGTTATTCTTTAATACAATTTCTTGTTACTTTTCACTCAGAAACCCGAACTTCGATCATACGCACACAAGTAGAGAACATTTTTCCAGCGGCATTGAGTTACTTGTAATTAGAGTTAAATTACAGTCCCTCAAACGTATAGCACATCAGGTGGAAGTTTGGCCTTGCACCATAGGCTAAGAATCATCGTGTTTTCATGAAGGCAGGGTATATGTAGAGATTCATGGATAAGGATCCCTTGTGCGTGTAGAGTCCATCATCCATTTATTCAATATAGTGAAATGATAATTTCAAGAATAAATTTAGGGGGTTGTTAACCAATGCGGCACTCGTTGAACAGTCAATATATCAGAAATTGTTAGAATACATTAAAATACATAAAAAATTAAGTGCATTTTTAATGCTTTTCAACTACACACACGGTGCAAGTAAAAATTCTTATATCTAATCTGAATTTTTTATTTAACAGGTTATAGTTTACTACTTTATTAATGGTTGGATGTAAGTTAAATAAAAAGTTCAGATTGAGTCTAATAATTTTTAGACTTATACCAGTTTAAGTATATATATATATATATATTAAAATTCTTTAACTAGTTCTCTATGGCACTGATTAGTATTTTTCTTAAATTTGGTATGTAATTAAATATATTAAAGGGACAAGCTCTTGTGCTATTTTAAAATAACTGCGGAAGCTCCGTTATATCACATAATAAAACTTGTACTGATACCAAGCATTGGTTATTAGTGCTTGCTAGTTTTGTTCGGGTTCATGGTTAGAAGTGGTTGTTAATTTAGTTTTTTAAAATAAAAAATAAAAGTAAAGTAGTATGTATTATATAAATATAGAAAATTTACTCCATGGTATTATGTCATCTTATAAATTTTAGTTTTTAAAAGAATGTACTTGATATTTTTACATAAATTGTTTTTATTTCCGCTTGTTATATACTCTGTCAAAAGCATTTTTATTTTTTATTTTTTATTTTTTCTTCTTCCTTCGTTATTGTGATATTTGATGTGTGAAAGGGTGTGAAAAAAATTGGTGTCAATGAATCAATTTTCTTTGGAAAATGGTAATCAGTGTCAACTATATAATACTCTAGCATCTTTTTAAGTGACAATATTAACTCTGTTTGTTGGTATTCGTATCTTCCAATTTTTTGAGCGTGCGTTCTATAAATCATTTGCGGGATACTTATATATAGCAACATTTAGAATGTGTCGAAAGAAATAGAAGACAAACAACGTTTTTTAGTTGAACCACAAAACAAATGTTAGTGGGGTTGAAGGTGTTCCAAACAAATGACAACTACCTCTTCTTGGACTCAAATCCAAGCTTTTATTGACCAAAAAAACACATCCAATCTTTTGATCCTTGCAGATTATATCTTTCAGCTCTACCACCAACAATGTGACTGTAGCTCTACAAGGATACAAAGTGTAAGGATCAACACTAGTTCAACACTTCTTCTGTCTTTTTGTTATCATATCACATTATCTGTATTTCTATTATTTTTTTCTTTTTTATTCCTCTTTCTCACCGAGTATAAACACCTCTTAGAATGCTCACCAAACATTATTTTATTAGAATATTTCTTTTATTCTATCGTATAATATTCCTTTTAAGTCAGTAAATATAAATTCAAATATCTTCAAATAATTTAATAAGGCGACGGGATTTTTTTTTATTAAATCAAGGATAATTATAAGATTGCTTGTTGAGTTTAAAGAAATATTCTTCTTTCTCAAATTTAGCGATTAAAGTATTTGTCCACTTTATGATTCGATTTTTTTTTGTTATCTCTTGAATTTGAACCATTATTAATGATGAGTAATAAAAGAGAGTATAGGTAGTCAGGGTAAGTTATGAGATTACACACGAGCATTGAAAAAGTGAAAAAAAAAATATTTTTTTTCCTAATGTAGTGAGTAGTGTATTGTATTCACAAATTATAGTAATAAAAATTTCTCTCAAATTGCTTTTAGACATAAACATTGATTAAACCATATTCATATCTGTGTATTCCACTTCTTCTTATTACTTATAATAATTGATATCAAAATTATCATTTTTTTTATGGTCAATTTTGATGATCACAATGTCTTCATATAAATTTGATATTGAAAAATTTAATGTATCAAGTGATTTCACTATGTGAAAATGAAATATGAAAACAATTTTGGGCAGCCTTAGACATTAAAGAACAATTGTTTGTTACTTTAACAAAAAGAACATATTAGTGATTGTCTTGACAATTTTAACCAAATTATTTTAGATCTTCAGAGTTAAAATTAATGATAACGACCAAACTATTATTATGTTATACTCTTTATTAAAATCAATTAAATAGTTTGTTAATATTACGTTATATGACAGATATAATATTACTTTTAATGATGTGAAGGATGGTACATAGTTCAAAGAACTAAAGAGAAAAGTCTTTCGTTTTAATAAAGATTATGTAAGTAGTAAAATAGTAGTAAGTTAAAATTGTTTAGCTTTTACAAGTTTGATGTAATATAAGTTATGAATTGTTGCGATAAGTTATGAATATGTGAAATTTTAAAAAGTTAAAAAGATAGACACTTCTATCTTACTCATCTATTATGTAATACAAATTTTTTTAAGTGTCTTTGAATATATGCTACATTGACTGACTCGTTGCCTAATTTATTTATTTTTTTATTCTATCACAACAATCGTATAATTTAATTATTGGTTTATTAATGAGATTTAAGATCCATTTGTTTGATATTTTTTAAAAATATCTTTTAATTGAAAAACATGTTAAAAAAGGCAATAATTAATTTTTAATGGAGTATAAAACTTAAAAGTTTAATTTAATAATATGCTCTAACATTTAAATACAAATTATTTATTAAAATAAAATTTGAATTTTGTTGAATAAATATTAATACTCGAAAATGTTATTTAGAGACAAAAATATTTGTATCTTTATTAAAGATGAAATTAAAGACAGATTTTATAATACAGAGACAAAATTATAAGTTAAAATAAAATAAACATTTAAAAACAAAAAAAAATAAACATTTAATATATTTGAGGGGGATATTGTTTATATTTAGTGCACTTTGTCTCTGATTTTGAGAATATATAAAAAAGAACGTACTAGAGATGAATTTTAAAGATACAATTAAGTTGTCTCAAAACATTTCATCTTTAATTTTATCTCTACTCGGTCAATCTAAATAAAGAAGTGTTAGATAAACAAAATTAGTTTCAGTTGATATATATAATGATTTAGAATTATTTTTTATTAGTGATATAAACTTTTAAATTTTTTATTATAAATTGGTATAATCAGTTTATAGTTTGAAGAATTTCTATTTTTGATTTTTTTATTACTTAGTAAAAATATATTTATTAGTATTAGTATATTTGAACATATTAAATTAATATATTAAAATTTTAGTTAATAATCTTTAAAAATATTATTTATTTATTTCAGAATTATAAAGATTAAAGTGACAGGAAATCTAAAAAATCTTAGAACACATTAATATTAATAAAAAGTTCATGTGAACGGACAAATTTAACCTCTAAATCTAAAATTATTATAATAAATTACTGTTTTAATTGAAATCTTAATTTAAGTTTTTAATAAATTAATTTTTTTAATTATTTTAGATAGATATAAAATTTATATAAATAAACATTTTATCAAATAATGATTTAATCTAATATAAAATTATAATAGAGCTATTGATAATAATTTTCATGTAACGTATAATTGAAACTTGTTTATAGTCTTCAGTTCTTACTTTTTATTCCATGTACATTTTAAAATTTATTAAATAATTGATTAATTTTTTTGGCATTGTATGGTAATTATTAAATTAAATTAATTTTTTTTAAAAAGTTAAATAAAAATAAAAATTTTAAATTCAAAATAAATTGTGATATATATATATATATATATATATATATAGAGAGAGAGAGAGAGAGAGAGAGAGAGAGAGAGAATTTTAAAAAAGAAACCTGGTCTAATTTAGGAGCCCTGGAACTTATTATTTTGGGCATCATTCACAAAGTTTTATGAGCATTTTGCTGCTTTTTTTCTCTCTTTCCTTATGTGGCTTCTTTCTTTTTATTAGAACCCGTTAGCTTCATCCCACTAAAAACAGCTATAAATCCGATTCCAAAAGTTAAAGTAACCCACTTGCCAAAAGTGGAACTCTGAATTTAACACAGTGCATATGCCAACACAACATCTGAAGTTCCTGTTGAGAAAATAGAATAATAAATAAATAAAATTGAGAAAAAATAATGAATTCTATCATTAAAAATTTATTATAAAATTCTCTCATATATGACACTACTATTTTACATATTTATCATTGTAAATTTTCACCAAACTCAACTCTTTGTTGATCCATTATAAAAATGATAAATTGAATCTTTACTCAAATTCAAAGTACTTTGGTTATCACAATATATAATGTACTCATTTTGTTTGATCATAAGGTCTTTAACAAAACACTTCAATCATAATATTCCTTTTCTAACTTCAGCTGCTGCTATATATACTATGCCTTTATTGTGGATAAAACAACACACTTTTGCAATCTTGTTGTCAAGATACAATTTCCCCTGCAAAAGTGTATATGTATCCTGATGTAGATTTTCTACTATTAAGATCTCTAGTCATGTTAATATTTGTATAACCTTCTAAGATTGAATCAACTCTCTCGTAACATAGACATGTCTTAGATGTGCCCCTAAGATATCTAAGAATCCACTTAACTATCTCTCAATTATCCTTTTCAGGATTTAACAGGGATTGAGTTATTACTTCAACAACATGAGCTATATTAGACCTTATGCACACCATTGCATATATCAAGCTTCCAACCGCGGAAGAGTAAGGAATTGCTATAATTTCATCCATTTCCTCTTTAGAACAAGAACATGACTTTTTGTTTGACCTGAAGTGATTAGTCAATGACAAACTTACTGGCTTGGTATTTTTTATATTGAACCTTTAAATCACTTGTTTAACATACTCCTCTTAGGATAACCACAACTTTCATATTTTCTTGTCCTTATAAATGTGCATACCAAGAATCTGTTGTGTTGGTTCTAAGTCTTTCATATAAAAAGACTTGAAAAGTTTTTCCTTCAAATATTTTATCTTTGTTGCATCCTTACTATTTCTTCTTTAGAAGAGGAACATGGCTTTTTGCTTGGCCTAAAGTGATTAGTCAATGACTGACTTACAGGCTTGGTATTCTCTATATTGAACCTTTGAATCACTTGTTCAACATACTCCTCTTAGGATAACCATAACTTTCATATTTTCCTGTCCCTATAAATGTGCATACCAAGAATCTGTTATGCTGGTCTTAAGTCTTTAATATAAAAAGACTTGAAAAGTTTTCCCTTCAAATGTTTTATCTTTGTTGCATCCTTACCAACTATCAACATGTCCACATATAATAGTAATAAAACAAAGTCTCCTTTAGGAAACTTTTAGAAACAGACACACTAGTTTGCAATTTTTCTCTTGTAATCTTGACTCATTATAAAAGAGTCAAATTTCTTATACCATTGTCTTAGAGCTTGCTTATCACCATAAAAAAAAAAAATCCAATCTTCACATCAATTTGTTCTAAGTTTAAGTCTAGACTAGCAGTCAATCCAAGAATGATATGTACGAATGCCATCTTTACCATAGACGAGAAGATTTCATCAAAATTGATTTCTTTCTTTCAGAGAAATCCTTTAACCACCAGTTACATCTTGTGTTTCATGACCTTTCCTCTGTTGTTTAGGACTTGTGTTTGGGAGGGGAGGGGAGGGGAGGGGAGGGGAGGGGTTAGAAGAGATTAATCATTATTTGAGAGTTGCTTAATTAGAAGAGAAAGGTTCTAAGGATTTTCTAAACCCTCCTAACCTTTATTTTTTTATTTCTCCCATTTTGGAAGGTTTTGTCTCTCCCACTATCTAGTACTCTTTCATAAATAGGATTCTAACTTTTTTAAAAAAAATGTTATTTTCAAGTAATGATTTTTTAAAAATATTTATAAAAATAAAATAGTAATTTTAAAATTATTAATTTTCAGAGAAAGAAAAATAATTTTTTTTGTAAAAATATAAATATAAATATAAAATATAATATTATTTATATAATTAAACACCCTCCATCACCCTCTCTTCTTAATATTAAACATCCAAACAAGAAAGAGGTTTAACCTCCTTCCTCCTCCCTTCCTTTCCTTCCTTCTCCCTTCAAACCCGACCCTTCCCTCCCCTTTCAAACTCTCAAACAAAGCTTTAGTATTTTCCTTCTTTTAGGTATCTTAACTAAGTAATATGTCTGATTCTTCTGTAAATAATTCATCTCATCCTACATAGCCTATTGGCATTTTTTCCTTTTTTGGATGAAATAATACTTCTTTGAATCCTTTTGGCTCATCTTCTTTAGTGAGAAACATATATTGTGACTCCAAATACTTTTTTAATGAAATACTGCCCTTATCTGACCTTCGAGACTTATTTGGTTTTAGTGATGCTTCATTTTCTAGTCCTTTTTTTTTTTTGGTTGCTCAAGTTCCTTGGCTCAATAACTCCCTTTGCATACTTTTATAGAGCTTCAAACATGTCCTCATTGAGTGAAAAAGAGGAGAGTTAGATATGGGATGGGGGTGAGAGAAGAGGGAGTTGGGTATGAAAGGAGGAGGAGAGTTGAATATGAAGGTTGGAGAAGGAGTGTTAAGTATAGAGGAGGAGAGAAAGAGCATAAAGTTGGGTGAAGTGATACAAAATTCACTTAAGCCAACAAAACTGGCTTAAGCAAATTGCGTATAAAATTTTTTGTTATTTTTTTCATTTTTGCTTAAACAAAAATTAAACTAAATGTCAAGTTCTCTTCACAACTGGAAAGGACCTGAATCCTATGATGATGACTATTGTTGTGGAGCCATTTTGCCATGGAACCATTCACCAAAATCAAAAAGCTTTTTCGATGCATTTTTTATTATTACACAATAATATTTATTAAAATATATAAACACAATATGTATTTAAACATGATATCTGTTTATTATTATGTAAACACAATCTTGGATACTACTGTAGTGCGGTGTGTTATTTTTTTTTTAAAAAAATATTACAACTATCAAACTCTCTCTTAGGGTATTGATATCACAAATTTACAAATACTCAAGATTTCAATCATTCAATTTTTTAACAACACCATAATACATATGCTATGCTCTTTATATAGCCAAACTAAATGATTAAAATAATACATAAAATTACATAACTTAATTGCTAAGCATACATGGTAAAAGTTAAGTTTGACAAGAAACTTGGTTATTCAAAATTCAATTTGGAATTAAATATTTGCTAATTAGAGCCATAATATTTGACCATCTTTTATCTTCTAAAAACTTCATGAATCTTCACATGTCAAGTTTTAGTGTTCAACTTGAATTTCTTAACCTTGTAATTATTTGATAAGTAATGTTGAGTTGTCATAAACTAAACTTGGTTTATTTTCTAACATATTCCCCCTTAAACCAAGTTTGTAGAATTGATCATTCTAAGCAATTTCTTCAACTTGTAAAATAGCTTAGCTTTCAAGGTTTCATAAAAATATTTGCAATTTGATTTTTAGTAGGACAATACTTAATCACCATTTCTTTCTCAGCTACTACCTCTCAGATCTTGTGAAATCGAATATCAATATGTTTGGATTGCCTATGAAAATCTGGATTTTTACATAGTACAATTACAGACTTGTTATAAAAAAAATTTATTCTATTTTTTGTGTATCGCTTCAAGAATTCTTCTTAACCATACTGTCTGTGTAGCACAACTAGCTGCTGCTATGTATTCTGCTTTAGCTATAGAGAGTGTAATCATTGGTTATTTTTTTGAAGACCATGATATTATGCCACTACCAAAATGAAACACGTTTCCTGATGTGCTTTTTCTTGTCTCCATATCTCCTGCCCAATCACTGTTTATATAGCCAACAAGTTTTACATTACTATCATCGGCATAAAAAATTTCATCAATTATAGTACCTATGATATATTGTAAAATTCTCTTTACTCCTTTCAAATAAAAATCACGTGGCTCTTCTATATTTAGTCTGGTTGTAGTCAAATATCTTAGACTTCCAATCAAACTCTTATAGTAGGTTGAATCAATTTTCTTGCCTTCATTTTTATTTGTTAGCTTCAATTTTTCTTCTATCAGTGTAGAAATTGGTTTTGAGTTCTTCCATAAATCTACTAAGTAATCCAACTCTAAAAATTATATTTGGTCTAGTTGTAGTCAAATATCTTAGACTTCCAATCAAACTCTTATAGTAGGTTGAATCAAATTTCTTGCCTCCATTTTTATTTGTTAGCTTCAACTTTTCTTCTATCAGTGTAGCAATTGGTTTTGAGTTCTCCATTCTGAATTTCTTCAAAATATCAGCAGTATATTTCTTTTGAAAAATGAAAATTTCTTCATTTTTCTGAATGACTTGAATGCCAAGAAAATAGGACATCAAGTTCAAATTTGTCATCTTAAAACATCTTATCGTAGCCTCCCTAAATTCTGCAAGCATCTTTGAATTGTTGCCAGTAAAAATTATATCATCAACATAAAGACACACAATGAGTACTTCTCTGGGATTAATAAATTTGACATATAACGTACTAAAAATAACTGTCAATATTCTTGTACTAAGCTCTTGGTGTCTATTTCAATCCATACATTGCTTTCTTTAATTTATAAACTTTATCTTCCTTTTCTTCAATCACATAACCTGCAGGCTGCTCAACATATACTTCTTCCAAATTCCCATTTAGAAAGACAGATTTAACACCCATTTAATATATTTCCCAATTATTTTGAGCTAAGAGAGAAATAATCATATGAATAGTATCTAACCTTGCAATAGGAGCAAATACCTCAAAATAATCAATACCAGGCTTTTGCTTGTATCCTTTGGGCACCAATCTTGTGTTAAATCGATCTATCTCTCTATTGGGCTTGTACTTTATTTTATAAACCCACTTCACTCCAATTGGCCTTTTATTTATAGGTAAATCTGTCAGCTCCCATGTTTTATTCTTTTTAATAGCATAAATCTCCTCATCCATGGCCTTTCTCCAATTTGGATCTTCTGCAGCTTCTTCAAATGTCAATGATTCACAATCTGCTAACAAAGCAAAATTTATAACCTCTTCATCAAATGAATCGTTGCCTCCACCAACAACGTAATCTTCTAATCTGTCTAGTAATCTTCTTTGTTTTTATGGTCTACTAGAAGATTCTGGCATATTTGAAGTTGGATCTGGTTGTCCTTCAACTTCTTCATGATCATCAGGAATTATCATTGACTCTTTTTGGAACTTTGAGGACTAATTCCATATTTTTTCTTCATCAAATGTCACATCTCTGCTAATTATCACCTTCTTTATCTCTAGATTAAAAAATTTATATGCATTAGAGTTTGTGCCTAATGAAAAATGCACTTTTCTCCTTTGTCATCTAATTTCTTCTTGAGTTTACCTAGTACATGAGCATATGCAATATACCCAAAAACTTTGAAGTGGTAAATTGAGGGCTTCCTTCCACTCTAAGCTTCTTCAGGATTCTTACCATCAACACTCTTTGTTGGACACCTGTTCAAAATATAAACAGCAATGGTAACTGCTTCTACCCAAAATTCTTTAAGTAATTGTTTAACCTTCAGCATACATCTGACCATATCTATGATTGTTCTGTTTTTCCTTTTCTGCAATACCATTTTGTTGAGACATGTATCTAGTTGTCAGTTGTTGTTGTATTCCATGCTGCTGAAAGAAATTTGTACAAGTAATGTATTTTTGGCCTCTATCTGTTCTCAATGCTTTAATTCTACAACTATTTTATTTTTTTCACAAATGCCTTAAAAGACTTAAACGCATCACAAGCTTCTGATTTCTGCTTTAGAAAATATACCAAGGTTTTTTTTACTAAAATCATCAATGAAAGTAATAAAGTATTTACTACTACCATATATTGGTATCTCGACTATACACAAATCTGAGTGGACAATTTCTAGCAACTTTCTCGCTCTCTAAGATTTTCCTGTAAGAAATGATTCTCTGTGTTTCTTTTCTAATTGACAAGTCTCACATACACTATTGGAAATATTTACAATAGGTAAACCAGAAAAATATTCTTTCTTTGACAAATAATTTAATCCAGAAAAAATGAAAGTGACCAAAATGCATGTGCCACAACCAATCATCATTTGGAATCATAGAGTTCAAACAAGAAAATTTTTCATGCTAAATTTTCAAAGGGAATAGACGATTCAGTGTCATTTGTACCTTAGTAACAAATCTTCCATTTTTGTCTATCAACTTACAATAGCCTCGATAGATTTGCATATTGTACCCTTTATCTGATAGTTGTCCCATGCTCAATAGATTATGATGAAGATTGCATAGAATACATATGAAATAGAGTTATGAGAACCATTTTTTAGTCTGATAGCAACTTGGCCTTTTCCTAATATTGAAATATTTGAATTATTTCTGAATTTCACGATAGATTTGACCGTTTCATGTAGAGAGTAAAATAACTCCTTCTTCTCACATTACTGCATCCAGTATCTAAATACCAGATGTTCTCATCTTTTGCAAAATTATTAGTTGCCAAAAATAAACTTTGTAGGTTATCAAAACTCTCATCTTTCTTGATAATAGCCCCTTCTTCCTCTTCCTTGGCTAATAGTCCCAAAATTATTTCCTCTTCCTTGACTTGGTGGCATAAAATTGTTGTCTTTTCTTTAGTTAAAATTGCCATGACCTCTCCCTCTAAAATTACCACGACCTCTACTTTCAGCATTTTGATTAGACTCAACATTGTTGTTGAGATTCACCTGACTCTTCAAGGCTTCTTCATTTACTTTTTCTGACTTCTCCAATATTCTGCTCACATGGTTCTCTATGCTTCTCTGCAACTCTGCTATAGTCATCGTGTCTGTATCATAAGACTCTATTATTGTAGTCACCACATGATCAAACTTTATTGGCATGGTACAAAGAATTTTCTCTACCACCTTACTATCTGAGATGTCATCTCCATACATTCTCATTTTGTTCACGAGATCTGTGACACGTGAAAAATATTGTTCAACAGTTTCTAAATTAGACATTTCATATCTTTTATATTCTCTACGTAGAGATTGAAATTTGGATTTTTGAGCCTTCTCAAATCCTTTATATGATAGCTTCAAAATGTCCCATGCTTCTTTAGCAGTTTTGGCATTTGCTATTTTGCCAAAAACTGAATAATCAACTCCTTGATAAATTTGTGATAACGCCAACTGGTCCCTTCTTTGAGCAGTTACATTAGCTTCTGCTTCTAATCTCAGATCAACAAAGCTCCAGATATTGTGAGCTTTTAATTAGGTGGACATCAAAAGTGCCGGATAACTATAATCAATCTTCCCATCTTATTTGGGACTGGACCAAATAATATTTTAATTTGACATATCTCTCTCTCACAAACTGACTCTTGTAGAATTTGTAAAAAAAAATGAGAACCCTCTTGTTCCTCACACACTCACTCTTCTTTTAAAAATATTTGCATTCAAACTCTCAACACTCTCAAGCTCTCATACCAATTTGATATCACAAATTCACAAATACTCAAGATTTCATTCATTCAATTTTTTCACAACACCATGATACATATGCCATGCTCTTTATATAGCCAAACTAAATAATTAAAATAATACATAAAATTACATAACTTAATTGCTAAGTATACATGGTAAAAGTTAAGTTTGACAATGAACTTGGTTATTCAAAATTCAATTTTGAATTAAACATTTGCTAATTAGAGCCACAATATTTGACCATCTTTTATCTTCTAAAAACTTCATGAATCTTCACATGTCAAGGTTTAGTGTTCAACTTAAATTTCTTAACCTTGTATTTATTTGATAAGTAATGTTGAGTTATCATAAACTAAACTTGGTTTATTTTCTAACAATTATGTGTCAAATTTACTTAAATATATTTTAACAGCTTTAAAACATGATTTTATTTTATTTGCATCATGCAAAAACATAATAGACATTTCACACATTTGTTATCTTCATTCTTCATTTTTATTTTGTGTTTTCTTATTTTTTTATTCAAATAATACGAAAACAAATTATAATTCTTTTTTATTTCTATCCCTCTCCTTTTCTTCTTGTTTCTTTTCTCTTGCCATAAAATGTATATTTAACAATCTAATTCTAATTTAAAAAGAATGAATTAGTACAACTCTTACAAACTTCTTTTTAAGATTTAGCGTGCTCATGCCATTCATGCTAAAACACATGTCTTAGAATATTTATAATTTAAATTTGTGATCCTTTTTATTTATATACTTTTTAAGTTTAAATAACTTTTCTTAACTATAACTTATATTTTAATATTTTTTTTAACTTTTATAGTTTAAGTTTTGACTTTTTTATTACTTAAATTTGTGTTTTTTTTTATTTTTTTATTTTTAATGTCATGAGTCTATTTTTTAAAATAAAATTAGATTAAATCTTTTTTTTAATTTTAGACCTTTTTCATTTTTATTTAATTTTTTATATTTATACATGATATCGTATTAAGATTTTGAATATAAATTGGTCTAAGATTAAAGAAACAAAATTAGCTATAAATATTAGTTTATTTATTTAAATGTTTTAAGTAATTTAAAGTCACAACTCACTTATGTATCGTTAATCCACTAATATTATAATTTATCATCTTAACAAATGCTATGACATAAGATGTTACTTTTATTAATATTGAGCTTTGTTCATTCTTTTTTGTTTTTGTTTTTTTTTTTAATCATTTTACACTTTAATTCTTTGATTTCTATTAGACTTCCATTATTCTTGCATGTTCTTATATTTATCTCCTAGCCTTTTAATCCTAATTTAACTTATAAAAGTAGCTAAAAATATCCAAAAATAAGCATTGATGTTTAAAAAAAATTACAAAAGTAAATTTGTACAAATTAAGCTCACAATCACATTATTGTTGGAAAAAAAATGAAGTTTAATAAACAAAATAGTATATAAAATAAATGATTAAGAGTAGGTTTGATTTCTCTTTTTAAAAGAGTTTTTAATTTTTTTCTAAATATAGTATATTTATACCCTAAATAACTCTAGTTATACGAGTTATCACTTGATGTTCTTTTTCGAGTGTTATGTTGCTTTATGGGGTGGACTGTGATGGAGGTACAGTAGCTTTGAAGTGTCGTGTTAGATCTTATTAAGGATGAAAACTGTTCAGGCCGTCTATTAGGAGCTTACGTTCTAACTTATTTAAAGTTTAATCTGTTCTAATCTATTTAATTAATAAACTTAATTTAAATTTTTTTAAAAATTTAATTAATTACATAAATTAGATTTAAGTCTAAAATTTTTTTTATTAAACATATTAAAATGACCTATTTATAATTCATAAAATTTATAATAATATATTAAATAATTTTATATAAAATTATTTTATAATAATATATAAAAATTCAATTGAATTCGTTACAAGTATAATTTGATAAGAAACTATTTTTAAAGTATTTTCATTCTTATAATATTTTTTTTATTTTAAAGGTTGATGAATAACATGAAGAGATTTCTTAAAAAATCTAATGACATATCTTTCCATTTACTATAAAAATTTATTTTTATTTGTGCATTTTAGATTTTTGTTTGTTGCATTTGCTAATTTTAGATCTAAAACTTATTTAGTTATATTGTGTTTGTTAATTTAATGGTAAGATTTTATGCTACTAGATGTGCTTAATGATTTATAAATTGATGTTAATTTTATTATATTTTTTGTATGTGTAATAATTTACTTATTTAAATTAAATATGTAGTTTGACCGTGATAAATAAAAATATGTAATTTTATTATATATATTTAAAGTGTTAAGTTATTTTTTAAATAATTTATTTAGATATAAATCTTATGACTTTTAAAAAGAGATACTTCTTTAGATAATTTAATAGTTTAACACTTAATAACCTATTAAATATCTCGATATAAAATAGATTATTAAAATAGTTAATAGACCAAATTAGGCTTTTCAAAATGTTAACTAAGCTTAATAAAAAGTTTATTACAGATAATAGGTTAGACTCTTAAGTTTCAAAATTATTAAACAGGCCATCTGTTTATACAAATTCTAGTATAGTCTACCCTATTTTCATTCCTATTAATAGGTGCCATGAGTGGTAGAGTTTAAAAAAAAAATAAACTAGTTATTGAAGGTCAGTTTATAATTAAGAAGCGTTTTTTAAAAAATTGGATTATTATTAAACTTTTTTTTGCCCAATATTTTTTTTAGCCGGATTATTTTGCGAATCCACTCTCAAAAACTGAATTTTCCTTGTCTTCCAAAATTCTTTCGGCAGTGAGAGGCAAAGCAAATCAACCGTGCTTTTTGTTTTGGTGTTTTGTTTATGTGGTTTAATTTAGCTTGCTGGGTAGTTGAAGCTGACAGGACATAATATTCTATGGTATAGAATTGTAGCTTAGTTGCTAATCTAATAGAAATTAGGATTCTCTTCTGTAATTGCGTTCTGCAGTTAGTGTATTTTTCACAACGAAAGTGTAAAAAAAAACACTAACTGCAAAGTTTCTTCATGTTAACTAGGATGAGTTTGTGGCAATAGTCATGTCATTATTTATGTGTATTTCATGATTGAAGTGACTATGATTTGCCAACAATTATGGAAATGGTGACTGTAATTTTAGTAAAAAATAATATTATATGTAATATTTAATATAATTAATTTTTATTTATTTTAAATTATATATTTTAAATAAAAGACACCTAGATATATCCCATTTCACTAATACAAAAAATATTTTCATTTATTTTCCTCTTGGCGTTGTCCTCGTTAGGACACCTTTGTGTCATATCAAACTTGTTTTCAGTTGTGTCACTTAAAAATACTGTATAATAATACACATAGCGGCACGCAACGTGAATATAACTGTTTTTAGGTCGCTATGCATATGCAAACGCTTTTTCAATTGGGTTTGGTTGATATGTTATAATCTATGGAATTAAGCTTTGTTGGTTTGTCAATTGACTCAATACTATTAAGAAGGTCCCTCAGGAACGTTAACTATTCAACAAGAGACCACTTTCTATTAAGGATTCCCAATTATTTTTTCATTTTTTTGCAGGGGAACGTGACTTATTGGCTACCATATTTAATTTCTGAAAGAGAGATATTAATAACATTTTTTTATCACACACCCTATCCAGTACAAAAACTATTCATACTAGACACTTTTTCAATTATATAAAATAAAATATATTCATCATAAATCATATAGCATGATATCATTATAATAATCGTGTAGACATGAATTAAGTTACTCAGATAACAATTTCTTATTCAACTGTTAAATTTTAAAAGAAAGTAAATTTAAGATTACAAAAAATAATATAAATAAAAAATTATTAGTTTGTCAAACAATTTTATTTTAATGTCAACTATATATTTTTAAAATATAAATAAATAGTGATCATAAAATTATATATTTACAAACGTTGATTTATCTAAAATTTAACATGACGAATATAAATATGTCATGTTATTGATTATTTTATTAAAAAAATTCAATGTGCACAAAAAGTTATTAAAGAGAGTAATTCTTGAGTTTTGTTAAATTTACTCTCAAAATAACTTAGTTGTCACCTTTATTTTATTTCTGTTCTAAAATAATTTTATAATTTTAATCTTAATTATTTTTAGCAACTCTAATTTCAACATTATTTAAATATTGCGAAAAACATATTTGAATCGATTAATTGATATCCTTACAATAATTTGAGTCATTTAATTAATATTTGTTGCATGTTGATATAGGCTGATTAGATTACTCACCCAATAAAACAAAAAGGCTGATTAGATTTTATACAAGAAAAAACAACACAATCAAATCAATCAACTTTAGCATTATTATAAATTAATCAGATCATATATTTGAACCAAACAACTATTAGCTGCTTCAATAATTTGAATCAATAAAATAATTATTTTAAAAGATATTTAAATTTAAATATATAAATAATTAACACTGTATAATCAAATTGAATTTCAAATTAAACAGTATAATTTCGAGTATTCTAGTATCAAATAATAACAATAATAATAATAACATGCTTTATATTTAAAATTAAGGTCTTTTTGTTTAATTTTCATATTCTTTCTTTTTACTCCAAAATTAGTTTCATATTTTACTGTCATTCTAGTAATGTTTGATTTAATTAATAGTTTAAATATTATTGGAAATTAAGTTTAGAACAAGATATTGCACAACACAATCAAAACTTTCAATTAACTTGAAATTTATGAAATGATGTTAAATAATTGCTGAATACATAAAACAAAATAGATCAATACAAGGTAGTCTTAAAGCATAACTATGATAAAATAATTATTGGCTATACTTATTTGAATATAATAAATTTAATAAATTCATTTTTATAGGTGTGTCTAACTATTCATCTAACTATAATTATGGTGAAATATGTTTTGTAATTTTATTTTAATATAAAATTAATTCATTCATAAATCTTTTTTAGCGTATACTTAAATATAATATGGTTTAAATTTTAAAATTATCCTTTTTATTAATTGATTTGCATGGAAAATTAATCGTGCAAGAATATTTTATTTTGTAAAAAAAAATAAAAAAGAGTGAATATAAATTATTAAATCATATTTAAATAATCATTATTAAAAAAATACATATACATTTTCAACTGATCTTGTTACTACTGATTTTAATTTTAATTATTCAATATATAATTACATGATCTAAATTTATAAATTTTTCACATTTACTATAAAAACTATTCTCACTAAATACACTCCTTACATATACACACCCGTTTAGACATTAAAAAATTTCTTTTTATATGATAAAAAAATATTAAATCTTGATCACAATCTAACCATATATAATCAAAATTAAAATTATTCAATATGACATGACTAATTCTTAAAAAGAAAAAAAAACAAAGAAATGTAAATTGGCTAGGACAAGTCATCATAGCAAAGAGACTTCAATGCAAATACTATCATATTCCATTAGCTAGCGAGGAATAATACAAAATTATTTACTACAACTATTGCTCTTTTTTGTTTCTTTCTTAATTGGCCATTCTTTCGTATAGCTCTGTGGTAAACCTGTTTATGATTGAAAGAACTATTGCGTATTGACCATTGTAGAAAGAGATGATATCAGAATTGATGAATAACGAAGGAAGAATGGTCCAAGCATTCACATCATTCTCACCCATAAGTGGTTTGTTTTTTGAATGATGCTGACCTCCAGCAAATCCAGCATGGTAGGAATTGACTGAATGTATTATGTAGAAATTTTGTTGTTTACCTACATGATTCATAATTAACTTAACTTTTATTTTTTTTAAAAATATTAATAAAAATATAATAAGTATATTATTTTCAATAAAAAACTGTTAGTTTTTAACTTCTTTGCTATTTAAAAAACGTGTCACTTTTACCTGAGTAGAAAGATTTACAGGACAAGATAATAGAGAAATTTACCATTCTAGTAAATTATTAATAATGGTTACCAATAATTGGTGAAATACTTGTACACTCAACAGTGTTTAATTGTTTAAACTTGGCTGCAAGCAAAACATTAAGTGTAGAAAGCAGGTTGCTTAACCTATGTGGTTAGCATTGATAAGTGGTAGGTCCTGTCCAGCTAATTGCCTGAATAAAGCAGAACAAACAAGTTTACAAGTTGGAGAAACTATCACTCAAACGTCTTTACTCTCAATGATTAAACAACTTTATCGCTTTGTCTATTCAGCAATTCATTTTCTTCTCTAAAACTTTAATCCAACGTAGATAACTAACATGATTTATATATGAACTATGCCTTAGCAGTTCAGACTTCATATCGCTAGATAGAACTGCAAGATTTGAAGTCTGAACTGGATTTGGAGTTCTCTAATTAAGAAGATTATTTCGTTATAAATATCCATGAACTATTGTCTGAATTTTTTTTTCTTTTTAGAAAATTTTTAACTATAAAAATTTTCTAAATAAAGCTTTTGCTTGAAAAGGTCTTTTTTTGTGGGGGAAAATCAGTGGATTGTTGGTAGGAAATGTTTACATAATCAGTGTTTATTTGTCTTAACTTCTATTTTGTTAATTTTCTTATACCAGTGAAATGGATGAAAGGGACGTGGTCTCCATTTCACACGCGCGACCAGACACATGGCCATGGTTGTCAAAAAGCAAAAGAATCCCTGCGTTTTCATTTCTATATGATTGGACGGTATTAATTGCTTAAATTTCTCTGTCCAAAGTTCATTGGAAGAATATGTGTGGGTGAGATTTTTATGTAGAATTATTGCGTGCCACTCTACATAATTTATATAGACTAAGTGAAGATGCCAACTGAATAGAAAAAGCAAACTGTCAATTCTTCTGAGAAGTATAGATAAATTTTGTCTATATCTTGCTCTTACGTAATACTTTATTTCCGATTGCAATGTTACTCTCTCATTGGCTTAGTTTAGCTAATTTGTGTAAGTAACTGGAATTTTTTAGCCCAAGAACGTTTAAGAATGGGCGAAATTACATGTGAAGTATATTCATGGTGAAGGAATTTGGTTGTTTATTTAAAATTTCATCAACTAACTTCACTAGAAAATTAAATTAACGATAGAGGATTTACATATAAATCATTTTATTTTATCTTAAGTTAAAATTTAACCTTTTGTTGAAAGAATGAGAATAATTAACAATAAATTTTAGGCTATTAAACCATAACTCTTATGTCAAATCATGAATAGATTATTTTAAAAAATCAAGCTGTGAGGTGCAAATAATTTGACTTAATTATAATTTTTAAACCCTTTTATTTTAGTCTATGTATAATTTTATTCTCCATTAATTATTTACATTTTATCCTCATAATCTTTTATTTGTTAAAGTTACGTCATCTATCTCATATTTTGTTCAATAATTAATGAGAATCTAACAACAATGTGAATAAAATTTATTTTTATATATTGATTAAAAAAATTAAAATAACTATACCACTATTTAATTATTTTTTGTAATAATTATTATAAAAATTTTAAATGCAAATAATATATATATATATATATATAGTACGATGATAACATCAGCGGAAAAGATATATATATATATATATATAGTACGATGATAACATCAGCGGAAAAGCTACTTTGTCTCCATAGCCTTCCAAGTTCCACCCCCACCGTGTGTGTGCGTGTAGAGTGGCCCAAAAAGAAGGAGAAAAGTTTGTAGACATTTTTTTTTTTTTTTTGTATATTTAAAGAGAGAAAGAAGGAAAAGATTAAAAATAAAAGAATATCATAAATAATATGGTGTAAAAATAAATAATTAAATAAATATAAATATTATTAAGAAATTTATCAACCAAGACGAAAATAAAAAGAATTTATAATTGCATTTCTTTATAAAAGGAGGTTCCGACATACCTTTTCTAAAAGTGCGAAACACTATCAAAAGATTAGAGTAATTTTTTTTTTATCATAAAGAAAACATCTAAAGATATATTTTTTATATTTAAAATAGATAAAATAAATAAAACAACAATATATAATATTATATTTAATGTCAGTATTAAATAGTTCAAACAATGACATCTCTAAAAGATTTTTTCTTCAATTTAGCAAACTTTTCCTAATTATTAATATTTTTTGGTCAACTATTTTTCTTTATAATTTCCTATTTTCTCATTCATTGCTTTGAGGAGGACAACGGTATTATATGTCGACCTCCAATTGCAATTTGCCGTCACTCTGGCATAAAACAATCTTTATCCACCCCCTCGAATTCATCAGTTTCAAAACAACATTAAATACCTCCAAATCCATCCCAGCATTTCAGAAGAAAGCAAATCCAAAACAACAGAATCCCAAGATTCAATTGGCAACAACATGAAGCCACTGATTTTCACTTCCCTTCAAATTTTTTTCCTGCTCATACTGTGTGGCAGGAACACCATAGCTAAAAAGCAAACTAAAAATACATACATAATTCACATGGACAAGTCCACCATGCCATCGAGTTTCAACGACCACCTCAACTGGTATGACTCATCACTCAAATCAGTATCAAACACCGCAGAGATGCTCTACACCTACAAACACGTAGCTCATGGTTTCTCCACAAGACTAACTACGCAAGAAGCTGACACACTTGCAAAACAACCAGGGATTCTCTCTGTGATCCCTGAAGTTAGGTACCAACTTCACACAACTAGAACTCCAGAGTTCCTTGGGTTGGAAAAAGGCACCACCCTTTTACCTGAATCTGGGCAACAAAGCCAGGTTATCATTGGGGTGCTAGACACTGGTGTTTGGCCTGAGCTGAAAAGTTTGGATGACACAGGACTTGGTCCTATACCAAGTAGTTGGAAAGGTGAGTGTGAAACAGGCAACAACATGAACTCATCACACTGCAACAAAAAACTTGTGGGTGCAAGGTTTTTCTCCAAAGGCTATGAAGCAGCTCTTGGACCCATAGATGAAAAAACAGAATCAAAATCAGCAAGGGACGATGATGGGCATGGAAGCCACACGCTAACTACAGCAGCAGGTTCTGCTGTGGCTGATGCTAGCCTCTTTGGTTTGGCTTCTGGAACAGCAAGAGGAATGGCCACACAAGCACGCGTGGCAGTTTACAAAGTGTGTTGGTTAGGTGGGTGTTTCACCTCTGATATAGCTGCAGGAATCGACAAGGCAATAGAAGATGGTGTGGATGTTTTATCCATGTCAATTGGTGGAAGTTTAATGGAATATTACAGAGACATCATTGCAATTGGAAGCTTCACAGCCACATCCCATGGAATTCTAGTTTCCACTTCAGCAGGAAACGGTGGGCCCAGTCCAGGAAGCTTGTCCAACGTGGCACCATGGATAACCACAGTAGGAGCTGGAACTATAGACCGTGATTTCCCAGCGTCCATAACCATTGGAACCGGGAAGACATACACTGGTGCGTCACTCTACAGTGGAAAATCCTTGTCAGATTCAGCAATCCCAGTTGTTTATGCTGGTAACGTAAGTAACTCATCTGTCGGGTACCTTTGCATACCGGATTCCTTGATTACCTCGAAGGTTTATGGAAAAATTGTAATATGTGAGAGAGGTGGGAACCCAAGAGTGGAAAAGGGTCTTGTAGTTAAGCGTGCTGGTGGGGTTGGAATGATTTTAGCAAACAACGAAGAGTACGGAGAGGAGTTAGTTGCTGACCCTCATCTTCTCCCTGCAGCATCCTTAGGCCAAAAATCAAGCTTAGCTTTGAAAAACTACGCTTTCTCTTCTCCAAACCCCACCGCCAAAATTGAATTTTTGGGTACCCATTTAGAGGTTCAACCTTCCCCAGTTGTAGCAGCGTTCAGCTCAAGAGGACCAAACGCACTTACCCCAAAGATTCTCAAACCGGACCTAATCGCGCCAGGTGTCAACATTCTGGCGGGTTGGACTGGTGCAGTTGGACCAACCGGTTTAAACGTTGACAAAAGGCACGTGAGTTTCAACATAATTTCTGGTACCTCGATGTCTTGCCCGCACGTGAGTGGATTAGCTGCGATTCTCAAAGGGGCGCACCCTGAATGGAGCCCCGCAGCTATTAGATCCGCACTCATGACCACGGCTTACACCAGTTACAAAAACGGAGAAACCATCGAGGATGTTGCTACCGGACTACCCGGTACCCCGTTTGATTACGGCGCTGGACACGTGGACCCCGTGGCTGCCCTTGATCCTGGTCTTGTATACGACGCCAACGTTGACGACTATCTTGGATTCTTCTGCGCCTTGAACTACACGTCGTTTCAAATCAAGCTTGCCGCGAGGAGGGAATTTGTTTGCGATTCCAAGAGGAAGTATAGAGTGGAGGATTTTAATTATCCTTCTTTTGCTGTTGCTTTGGAAACAGCTTCGGGAATTGGGGGTGGTTCGGATGCTCCCACGACTGTGGAATACTCTAGGGTTTTGACTAATGTGGGTGCGCCAGGGACGTATAAAGTTTCAGTGTCGTCGAGGATTTCGTCCGTGAAGATTGTGGTTCAACCGCAAACGCTTAGTTTCACCCAGCTGTATGAGAAGAAGAGCTACACGGTGTCGTTTACGCACACTTCGATGCCGTCTGGGACGAATAGCTTTGCTCGTTTGGAATGGACTGATGGAAAGCACAAGGTTGCGAGCCCAATTGCGTTTAGCTGGACATGACATTGTGTCATTTATTGGGCTTGGTAATGCTATGGTTTTGGGCCCATCAAGGAGACCCTGGCCCCAGACTCATGGTTAAGATGTATGAGAGAGTTTGTTATTATGTATCCCCCTTTGCTGTTTCTTCTGGGCGTTAGGAGAACTCATAGTAAGAAATAATAATTGTACATTGTATTGTACATAAAGAAAAGGGTAATGGCACATCTGTATGATAATGACTTTGAATTGTTTGTCATATCTTCGTACCTTTGTTTACTAGATTGTGTGATTCACGTGAGTGGCGAAATTATTAAATAATTTATATGTTTAGAATTTAAGTATTTTTTTAAAGAAAGAATGTTAGATTTTATCTAGATTTCATAATTGAATTTGTTCAGCTATCTATCTAATTTTTTATTATAATATGTTAAAAATACGCAATTCTAAATTTATTTAAAGGCTTATATGGTCAGGGCCTCGTTTGACATAAAAACTTGTTTTTATTAGTTCTTTTAAACATATTATTTTATTTAAAATTCTTATTGCACAATTATCTTTAAATATGCTTTCAGATTAGATCAACAAATTATTAACGAATCAAGTGCATTTAAATCGCATAATACCGACACATTTTTTTTTATTTTTTTTAAAACTACCCTGCAGTATGGGTGGTCCCTTAAAAAAGTGGCTGGTAAATTTCTTATCCAAATATTTAGAATATCTTAACAAAGAAATAAATATAAATTTATTTGTCTTGACTCCTGAGAGTGTTTTCATGTTTGGTGCTGTTCTTATCGGCAGGGACCAGATTGATTATTACTACTTCAAATCCACGTAATAGAGACTCACTCAATCTTCTAGAAAAGCTTAAAAAAGGAAAGATGTGGAATTTGTTGGACTCTTGTGTGTCATCTTTAATTTGAAAGGCAACGCATGAGATGGTATACTTTTTAATGCAAAAATAAAACATCGTTTTTGAATCTTAAACGTCATTCAGTGTACTCCTCAATAGACAGACATGCTAATATTATACCTTTTATTAATTTGTTCTACTACTCCTATATCTTTATCAGGCAATATCATTGTGTAGAATACCTTTGATTTGCAATCGCAAAAGAATAAAGAAAATAGAGTTTAAGCTTTAATTTTCAACTCAAATTAATTTCAAAATTTTAAACTCAGTTTGATCAAGCTTGAGATAAATTAAGCCTGTAAAAATCCCTAAAAATTTAAACTTCACTGGAATGGAAAGACTGAAGTGAGTTAGATAGTTCAATTTGTCAACTTTACCAGAAAGTAATAAACAACATGAAAGATGGACTACCGAAGTTCCACTTTCATGGGCTTTGAGAACGTCTTGCCAAAATATTCCTATAGTCAAATGTTATCGAGTTGAGGCAGCATATCATGCCAAATTGCCTACAGCCAAAAAATATCTTAAATTTTATTCTGCCCCTACCTGTCCAAAACATGCTGTGAAAATGCTCTCAAGATGAAGCTACTTAACTAAAATCAGAATCCATATGTATCCAATAAAGAGAGAAAATCAGAGACCACAAGTTTAAGTGACCAAAACTTGACATTCTAACAGATTTTTATATTTGTTGTCACAAATTTTAGATAGAAGATTTATTTGGTCTTAAAAAATTTGAGTCATGCACTTGAGACAATTTTGATATGAATCTAACTGAACTCAAATGTATATATTATCACAGACACAGTAAGATATGCAACTTTTTTGTGTGTTTAATATGACTATTCATTCTTTGTTTTTTTTTTACCTCAAACTCCCCGTGCTTTTATTTTGAACGTGGAAAACATTAACCCATCATAGAACCAAACTTCAATATCTTAAATCCAAAATAAAATAACAAAATGACATACGATGTTAAATTTATGAACAGCCTTTCAACTTCATAAATAATATGACATGATCATATTAAAAGTAAGAAAGATATATCTTTCCACCAACATCACGGGAGGAACTAAATTCTTACGAATCATTAACAACCGAATTTGTATAAACATTCTATTATTCTTATTCTTATATAAGTAAAAACAGCCATGATTAAAATTAAAACAAATTATATGGTCATTTTCACCATCCGCTCAAAGGCGAACCTTCCACAAGTTGTACTGTAACAATTGGAAGTGCAAAATTATTGGCGGTACTTTATTGACCACAAACATTGGGAGCATTTCAGACATTACGCGTTGGGTTACGCTTCCCTGTTGACATGTGACCCTGGTTTCGTTGACTGCACTCACCAAAAACAATTTAGCAAAAAAAAAAAACAATAAACGAAGATGCCCAAGAAACCACCTTAGTCATATTTACGCTTCGCACCCGCTTCATCCTTGTCCAACTAACTAATCAGAACTGTTCTCACGGATCCTTCAACTTTTTTATTTTCTTTTCTGGTGTTTAATTGACGACCCACCTGCCAAGCGTAAACCATTTTTATTGATTGGTTTATGCAACAGAAATTTCCTCAGTTAGGGTTTTTATATATAATTTTTTTCTCAATTTCTTAATTCTTGTGATCATTATTCGAAATTTCAACCTACCCTTTGTAATTCATGGCTTCGAGTTTTGACCGGTGGGAAAAAGATCCATTTTTCAGGGCTGCCGAAGAAGTTCAGGAATCTGCAGATAGGTAGCCATTTACGTATTTATCACATGCTGCTTAGTTCGTCTTTTTTTTTTCTCAATTAGCTTTCTGACTTTTTGTAATTTATAATTTGTTTGATTTTGGCGATGAAATGTAAGGATAGAAGAACTTACTTTTCCTCCCCTCCCCCCCGGTCTTATATTGAATTCAAAGAACTGGGAAGCTTTAAATTTCTAAGTTCATTATGTGCACAATCTTATACTCTGCTATTGCTCAAGATTTCTTGTTATTGATTTGTTATCATTGTTTTTCTGAAGGATGGAATCTACATATAGGATATGGGTACACGCAACAAAAGATGCGTCCAGCATGTGGAACTCTGATGAACTGTGCCGAGATCTACATACTGCCTTTGGCACTGCTAAATGGCAGGTAATTCCTACTCCTAGTAAATATGCTAAATAATTCTTTCATTTGACTTATTTTATCATCAGAATGAGGATATGATTGCATCTTTGGTGGGAAATGCAGTTAGAGGAATTTGAACGGGCAGTGAGGTCAAGTTATAGCAAAAGCTCAAGCGAGGAAGCACGAAATAGGCACAGAAATTTTATCACTGCCATTGATGATAAGATAATGAAAGTTGAGCATTTGTTAAATGAATCAATGCCTCCGAACAGCAAAGCATCTCTGCCTTGGTTGCGTTTAGATGAAGGAGAACAGAATGAGCTTGCTTTGTTTCTTTCAGGAATGCCAGCAGCTACGACTACCAATAACTCTTGGTCTAACAGCAGGGACATTGAAAGTCCACAATTAAGTGATCAAGTTTCGGCCAGAAATTATTCAAAGAATTTTGATGTTTCATCTCGGTGGGGTGAATCAGAGGAGGAGATATCCCATGGGCATCGTAGGGTAGCTAGTGCCAGTGCTGATATCAGTTCTTGGAAAATTTCAGTTTCTGATGATGCACAGCAATGGAGTTCTTCCAGCGGTTCTTCTGGTCCGATGCATAAGGTAGCCAGTTTATCAGGATTTCTTAGTTCCATGGAATCTGTCTCTAAGTTGAAGTGGCCTGGGAATGGTTATAGAAAGCTGAAAGTAGAAGATCCTCGTAAAGGAACTGATAGTGCACTACTTTCAACAGCTCAATTGAATAGGGTGTGTTCTTAATCTGCTTTTGTTGTTTCTTGCATAATGGAGTCTTGCTTGAGTTTTTTTCAATCCACTTGTTGAATTACTAATGCTGTAATTATTTTTACTCTTTTGTTGAAAAAAAAGGGAAATGATGTATGCTACGATAGAAATAAGAGCAGCCTTGATAGCTGTGATAAATTCTATGACAAGCAACTCTATGGATGGTATGGTACTATTCAAAGGCAGCTTCAAAGATCTCAATACCAAATGCAATACCGTCAGCATGTCCGAATAATTGTTTGGATTGTTGTTCTCCTTTGCTTGATCGGTAAGCTGTTGCTATGATTGTATGTGTACTGTATTCCAACATACATGTATGTACTTGCATGTTATGCAATTTCTTATGAACAACTTACATCTTTAGAATGTAAGGAATCTTATCTTCTTATTATTATCTACTTCTCTTTTCTTTATCATAAAGCTCATGTTTATTGTTCTGTTTCTTTTTGTTTTTTCAGTCTTCTATATAAGTTATTCTTGTCGCTCTCTTCATACTTTATGTTTTTTTCCTGACTTTGTTCCTGTCGTAAATTTCATACATAGACATGAAGCTATTTTGAAAACTTTGTAATGCGCGAAGGACCTTCTTTTGTGAGGGGCTTTCTCATATCTTGTAAGAATCCACGGAATGTGAATATGAAGTGTGCAACCCTTTTTACTTTTGCCCCTTTCCAATAGGTTACCGATAAACTTTTTATAGTTGGCTGTTTTTACCCACTGTCACTGATGTATTTTTTAAACATCCTTAAACTTACATCTTGGTCTAAAACCCACCACCATGCATGCCAAAGGAGGACGGAGCTTTCTCCTGACAATCTTGCATCATCCTCGTTCTTATTATTATTATGGTTATGGTTAACACTTAACGCTATCCTGCAGCTTTAATTGCATTTCGCGCAATGTAGAAGGAAGACAGAGATACACGACTGTCCATTTGTAGCTGGAGGCAGCACAAGATACAAGCTTTTGATAACACACGTTTATATAGCCTGGATTGTCACTTGATCAGGGTTCAGAGAGATAGGTTAGATTTTCTGGTTCTCACTTAAGCTTACAGATTACTATTTAGAATCTACCATAGCACTTCCTCATTTTGTTCATTATTTTTATTCAATTTGTTTTTCCTTCCCATTTCAAAATTGTCCTTGAAAAGGTCTATGCTGTACTGGGATTGGCCTATTAGATGGTGTAATCTATATCATGCATGTCTTCCTAAAGCTGGAGCTGTGTTTTTCTACCAAAGCTGTTAGTGTAGCATGTGCAGATAGATCGGTAGTGCGAACTAGACGACAGTCCAGCACAAAATTTTACACACTCGCTTAAGTGAAAAATGTGTAAAATACATTGATGGAACCGTCTGGCAGATAATCCTAATCCATGTGCAGATTCAACGTGATACTTTCATAATTCTTCTTCTCCAAATGTTATAAACGGACTGTTTTAAAAGCAAAACCAAATTCACTCATGAAATAATCTCCCATCACGGGCTTTTTTGTTTAGAAGTTAAATCAATTCGTGCAGTTTTCAATGAAAAACAGATGTTCTAATGAAAATGTAGGATCGACCAAAATAAATAAATAAATATATACTGTTTAGATTAATTTATGCACTTGTTTTAGTAATATTAAATAATTTAAAATTAACTTTAAACCATACAACTCACTGTATCAGACATTGGAACAGCAGCGTTGTTACAAACAAAACACGCAACATAAACAAGGAAAATAACTTCTCCCCTCATGTTTTATTCATTAATAGAAAACCCCACCTCTCAATCAAACCCCTTAAGGCACAATCTTGTATTCTTTGGCCTTATCTATCCAATTCACAAACGAATCCTTGGAGTTTCTAAATCCGAAAAAGCTATGCTCTTTGGCCTTGTTCATGCTATCTAACACGGCCTCCATTCCCAACATAACATCCGCAAACCACCAATCCCCAACCTCTTCAAGCTTAGTTTGCTGCAACCCATTCTCCCTCACTATCTCTTCCCACACGGGACCCTTATCCTTCATCATCTCCGACAACCTCAACTTAGAACCTTCTAGAAACCCATATTCCTCAATCCCGAACCGTTCAGCCAACACCTTCCACAAATGCTTCCACTTGTAAACATCCCCATTGCTGCAGTTAAAGACATTGTTCTTGGCATGAGGCTCCACCGTACCCCAAATGTGCTGCTCCGCAATCAAATCAGCATCGGAAGCAGCGGAATAGCACTCCCACGCTTCTTTGATACCTGGAAACCACAAGGGAACACCCTCATGCTTGCAAATAGCAGCATAAACACAGAGAGTCCCAACAAGGTTCATCAAACTGTAAGGAGAAAAACCAAAGATAACATGTGGTCGGTTAATGAACCACGTCAACCCCTCCTTCTTTTGAACCTCTTCGAACAATATATCTTCCTGGGTATAATAGAAATTCGGTGCCTCCAAACGTGGTAAGTCCTCTGTGAACGGTGGGTCATGGAAATCGATCTTCCCGAACAGTTCGAATGGTCCTACGTAGTGCTTGGTACCTGTCTGGAGTGACACGTGGCGGAGATTGGGAGCGTTTGGGATGACCGCGCGTAGGACATTTCTGAACATGGCACCGTTGACCTCGCAGTTTTGGGCCTCCGTGGGTCTGCTTGTCCACGAAACGTAGAAGATGTGAGTGACGTCGGTTAAACATGAGAGCTTCGATTCGGCGTCGTTTTGAGCGGAGATATCGCACTGGATGTAGTGAACGGAATGACCGGCGTTCCAGGTTGGTCGGGGACGGCGAGCGACTCCGTAAACCTTCCATGGACCACCGGGTGTGTCGGTGAGAGGTAGAATCTCCGCAAGGCTATTGCCTACTATGCCCGTCACGCCTATAACGAGTGCCACGCTTTGTGGTGCTTGGGTTAGGTTAGAGTTCTGCATGTGAACAAGAGAAAATCAAAACAGTTAAAGGAGTAAAAGGAAAGTTATAAAACAAAATAGAACGGAAAAATGAACTGTGAACATGCTTTGACAATGCTATCGGTTGCTCCAGCCCACCACCTTTTCATTTTTTCTGTGATTTGGTTTGATTTTGCAAAGCAACAAGAGCGGATACCCCAATGAATTCATTATGTTTCTTCATTTATAAACAATCTTGCTTTGAATAGTTTTCAGATGAACATGAACACTAATATTATTTTATTGACGTCGCTGTGGAAATATTTGATCCCTGTATCCTATTTTGTATTTAGTGCAGAACCTGTTCCCATTGTTTTTAAAGAATGTTTTTTTTATTTGTCACGTGAACAGTATTGCTTTTAATGCCAGTCACATGATTTGCGTAAATTAATGATTGAATTACTTTCCAAGTCCAACGTTGTTTGAAAAATTGTAAATAGATTAGTATATTTTAAGTTTGTAATTGAAATCTTTAAATTTTTAAAATATTTTTATTTTAATTAGGTCATTATATTTCTATTAAAATATTTTTCACTGATTTGGATTAATTTTCCGAAGGAATAATTTATGTTGGTCGATAGAAAATGACTGACATTTTTTAGGTTTTTTTTTTCCTATCAACTGCCGAAATCTTTGAGTTTGAATACTTTTCACCGATTCCTAATTCCTAGATTCACTTACATGGACATTTAGGCTATGTGCGGTAGCTTTTAAAAAAAAATAATTTATTCTAAAGTTATTATCTCCAAATTAATTATTATTATATTTTTAACTTTTATTTTATACAATTAAAATTTTATGTGTATATGTTAATTTTATTTTTCATATTTACAATAGTCACATTTTTTAATATTTTTTTTATCTGTTCTCTTAATTCTTCTATCTAAAATTATTTTATATTAAAAAATATATAACTTAAATATTTCATATTCAAACATAAATAAAAAATAATTTTATATGATTAATTAACTGATAATAAATAAATAAAATAAATAAAATATAATTATAATATTATGTTAATATAATATTATATTTTTAAAATCATTTAATATAAATCAGTAAGTTACACGATTAGTTTCTTAAATAATTTTAATTTTACAAATTATTTATATAATTATATACTATTAATTATAAGTTTATAATTTGCAGTTTTGAACTCGTTTTAACAAATATAAAGGAATGAAAAGAAATAAAAAAATAAAGAAAATAAAAAAATTAAATAAATTAAAATATAGGAGTAAAAATAAATAATTAAATTAAAAATAAATTATTTAAAATTTTTAAGTTTAAATATAATATTTTATATAAGTTATTTAAAATTTTTATATTTTTTTTACATATGACCTTCCTTTCCTTTCTTCTCACTTCTTTCCATTTTGAAGGAAACTTGTTTTTCTCTCTTCATTCAAGCTAAAAACCTACTTCCATTTTCTTTCACTCCCTTCCCTTTTTTGTTTCCTTTCCTCAATGCAAACACTCTAAAGTTACATTTGGACAAAAGATGAAATAAAGAACAAAAAAAGATATAGAAAGATAAAAATAATAATAATAATAAGGAGATTGACCCATCATGTCAAGCTGACACTATTATTTTACATTTTTAAAAATTACTCTCATCTCTTTGCATTATATATGTTAACTTGTTAAAAAAAAAATTTGTTCTCCTTTTAAAGGATTCACACTCTTGTATCTTCTTCCTTTATTGACAAATCTCTGCTGCAAATATTTCATGGATTTGGCTAGAACCATCCAGTTTTGTTTTCGATTAAGGTAATCCTGCAGGGAAGTGGATCTGAATCCACACATTTCATCCATGTTACACTTTTTTTGGGCATTGTTACATGGAGTGCATGTCTAAGCTGTTATGCAAAATTACATATCATTTCTATTTTTATTTATATATCTTGACTGAAAGAAAAATATATTTTTATTTATTTAAATAATTTTTTATTAATTTCTACTCTTAAAATTTAATTTTAATATTTAAAAATAAAAGAAATTACATTCATTATATTAAAATTATAAAAGTGTAATAAATGTTTTTTAATAAAATTTTATTAGTAGTAGTATTTAAAATCATTTATTTAATATTTTTTAATTTTCTTTTAGTTATATAAATATTCATATTATTTAAATAATATATATGTTAAAAAAATTCATTAAAAACGATAAAATAAAAAATGTAATGATTAATTTTTAATAAAGTAATTAAATTTTGACTTAATTATTATTTTTTTTTGTCCCTAGGAGCACCCTTTAAAATTAGTCTTTAAAAAAAATACTAAGATTTTGTTTATAATATTTTTAAATATTTGAAACTAATTTTACCATTAATTGTTTTCTATTAAGTAATGAGATAAGATGTATAATCAAGAAGTGCATAACTCTACGTCAAAGAAAAAGAGAAAATAAGATGAATGACATTTTTGTAAATATTATCTTTTATATAATAAAATATTAAAAATACTAATAACGTATAATGATAAACTGAACTTAAATTCGGTTATCCAATTCATCACTTAACAGGTTATAATTGATAATAAAAACTAAATCATTACATTTTAATAACTTATTTTTAAGGGTGTTACTTCTGTAGAGACAGAAATATAATTAAGCATTAATTTTTTAATGCGCATAATATTTTTCTTAATAAAACTAAACTCTCATTTTAATTCTTAAAATAGTAAATATGAAGAATTTTAGTATTTGAAATCTTAAAAATATCATGTTAATTTTTAACTTTTGTCTTCTCACGTTACACATTGTTAACACACCATGAGAATGCTAATATGTTACGTTAAGGAATAAATATGATTAATGGTATAGCAAAAATAATATCATATAAGATTTAGTATTTTTTTAAGATTTATTCCTTAATTTTAAAAAAAATTCACCTACTTATCATTCTTCTTTATCCTTCTAACACTACTTTGTCAAAAATAAATATTATCTATTACCATATAAAGTTCTTTTATATCCACAGTCTTTAAAACAATGTTATTTATACTGATTAAACTTTTAATATAACACTTAAAATAATATATTAGTTTTTTATTACTATTTGTTAATAGACTTTGCGTTTTGATACTAAAATAAATGACAAATAAAAGTTAAAACTAATGTGACATTTTTAATTTTTTAAAGATTAAAATATGAATACAATCTCTTTGTGAAAATAAAATAAAAATATCAGTCCATAAAATTTACAACGAATATTACACATATTATTATTCACATCTTCTCGCCGTTTACTCTCTTGTTTCCTACGTCTTAATCTTAACCTGTCTCATCTTTATTCAGTCCAATTGAAGTGAAAACCTAGAATATATCTACATAGTCGTGGATTAGTGATGGTTTGAACTCCTTATAAGGGATGTGTAACATTACATGTACAAAATCTTCTGAGTAAGCTTCAACCTGTGGGAGTAAAATGGGAATAGAAATATAGACCATACTTATGGCAACAAATTCTCTTGTATATTACATATTGTGAAGTTCACCAGCCAAATACTTCACACATGGAAACAACAGTATTATTACAAACACAACATGAAACATAAACATGGATACAGAAAGTAACTGATCTATCATGACTTATTCGATAACAGAACAGGAAAAAAAAAAAACTTTTTTAAGTATAAGAAGGTCACGGAACAATCTTTGAAGCTTTTGTCTTATCTATCCAACTCACAAACGAATTCTTGGAGTTCCTAAATCCAAAAAACCCATGTTCTTTCGCTTTATTCATGCTATCCAACACACCCTCCCCTCCCAACGCAAAATCCGCAAACCACCACTCCGCAACCTCTTCAAGCTTTGTTTGCTGCAACCCATTTTCCCTCACAATCCCTTCCCACACGTGACCCTTATCCTTCATCATCTCAGACAACCTCAGATGAGAACCTTCTTGAAACCCATATTCCTTAATCCCGAACCGTTCCGCCAACACCTTCCACAAATGCTTCCACTTATAAACATCACCATTGCTGCAGTTAAAGGCCTCGTTCCTTGCATGAGGCTCCACCGTACCCCAAATGTGTTGCTCCGCAATCAAATCAGCATCGGAAGCAGTGGAATAACTCTCCCACGCTTCTTTGGTACCAGGAAACCACAAGGGAACACCCTCATGCTTGCAAATAGCAGCGTAAACACATAGAGTCCTAATGAGGTTCATCATACTGTAAGGAGAGAAACCAAAGATAACTTGTGGTCGATTAACGAACCATGTCACCCCATCCTTCTTGGCGACCTCTTCGAACAAGATATCTTCTTGAGTGTAATAGAAATTGGGTACCCCTAATCGTGGCAAATCCTCTGTGAAAGGTGGGTCATGGGGTTTGACTTTACCTATGAACTCGAAGGGTCCTAGGTAATGATTGCCACCTGTCTGGAGAGACACGTGGCGTAGATTGGGAGCGTCTGGGATGACAGCGCGTAGGACGTTCCTTAACATGGCACCGTTGATCGCGGAGTTTTGGGCCTCCGTGAGCCTACTGGTCCACGAAACATAGAAGATGTTAGTGACATCGGTTAAACAGGAGAGCTTGGATTCGGCGTCGTTTTGATTGGAGATATCGCATTGGATGTAGTGGACAGGGTGATCGGAGTTCCAGCTTGGTCGGGTACGGCGAGCCACACCGTAAACCTTCCATGGATCCCCAGGTGTGTCGTGGAGAGGTAGAATTTCAGCTAAGCTGTTCCCTACGATGCCCGTCACGCCTATAATCAGTGCCACGCTTTGGAAGCTTTGTGGTGCTTTGTCCTGTTTCGTGGTCTGCTTTGGCATAAGAGAAAAAAGATCAGAATATAGAACAAATTAATATATGGGAAAAAGGAGTGTTATGCGATCTTGCCTTTGCGGTGCCAGTTGCTCTAGCCAACCACCAACTCATTTTTCTGAGCTTTAGAGGATCAGAATACAGTTTGATTTAGGAAGTAGCAATCAAAATAAATGCAAGTGATCTATGTTGTACTACGATGTTTGTTTCTTCGGATTCCACATTCATTCATATCATCATATTCTATATATATATATACACGTGTTGCAAGAGAAGCTAACTGCTGCCATTTTCTTTCTTCCATTGTTGTTCAATTTATTTATTTATTTTTTTCTTTTTCTTTTTTTAATCTCTCTACTTTCATAATTAAAATAAGATGTGAAACAATCAGTTCACATTTTTTAAATACAATTCTGATTTTCGTACATACTTTCATCTTTCTCTATTTAATTTTATGTTTTTATCACATTATACTATCTATTATTACCCACACACATATTAATTTTCTCACTTATCATTTTATTTTTCATAAATATATTAAATCACGGCTATATATATCAATGGTAATTATATTTTTATACTAACATTTTCTTATCTTTTTTATCACATTATTATTATATGTCTTGCATGTTCGTTTTTTTTATTTCTCTTTCTTTTTCACCTACTTTACATTCATTTATTTAATGAGAAATATAAGAATCCATGGATCAATAATTTTTCTTTTAAATAATCTTCGCCGCCGAATGACTTGAGCCATGACGTGTACTGCACTAGTTTATCAACTTTTAATTGCAAATATTTTATAAATGTATATCATTTTGTAATAAATTTTAGAAATTATCTAATCTTATTCTTATAAATTTATTATTACTCTTATTAAAAAAAAAAACGTTTATGATAATTTTTACTATTAATGTAATAAAAAATTTGAAAAAAAAAAACTTAAATAAGTGTAATAATAACCGCTTAATAGTAATGATAAATAAACCCTATCTCTGTATACAAATGTTTAATGTACACCATGAGATAAAAAGAGAAAAAAATAAAGAATAGAATAATGATAATCTTACATTCTTATAGGATGTGAAATGCATGTAAGGAAGAGGGAAATAAGAAGTAAGAAAATTAAATATAAAATAATAACATAATAAATAATATGATAAAAAAAAGAGAAAAAAATTTAAGAAAAAAAAGGATAAGAATATTATTAATTAAAAAAATAATAAATAATGCAATGTGATAATAAAAAAAAGAAAGATAAAATTACAATACAAATTGACACAAATATAAGAATTAAAGTTACTACTCATGTAAATACACAACTGAATATCAGTAATTTTTAAAAATATGAGTATAAAAATTAGTATAGTACTTTATCTATTGGCATTCTTCTATTAAGATATCTCACATTAGTTAAAATTAAAGGTAAAATACTCTTGATAATAATTAGACTAATTTTTCTCTTATGAGTTAATTTTAAAAAAAATTAATAAGTTAAGTCCAAATTTCATAACAAAATTAAACAAGTGCAGTACATTTTGCATGTGTAATTTGTTCCCCTCCACTGTATAGCAAACAAGTTGTTTAACACCCTATGCAGTATTAAGGAACCTTCTGATGTTTCAAATAGTTAGGCTTAAGCCTATTCCTTATCATGGGCCTACAACATCTTGGGCTCTTAATTCTCGAATACCTTTATCACATCACTGTATTTAGTTTCATTCCTTCAATTATTGAATGATACAATTTGGTTAATATTAAAAATACAAAGAGAATACCCTTGTCTACACCACGGGTGTGTATTATTGTTTCCTACATGATTTTAAGAGGGTATGCATAGATGGTTATACATAAGTTAGGTTAAAATATTTAGGTTTTATAGTATATATATATATATATATATATATATAATCATATTTTATTTTATATTGATTTGAAACTCTTAAAAAAATATTATCTATTAAATTATTGTAGATCATGTCTATATATTTTTTTTTAATTTTTTTCCAACTTTAAATGGCAAGAACCAAAGCGTGGTGTTTGAATGTGTTCAAAATAAAATATAAAAAATAAATTTTGTAAATAAAATATTTTAAAATCAAATAATCCTTGTAACTGTCACTATTCTTATTGTTCTATATATATATATATATAATTAGGTACAAATTTTCAATATGTGAAATTTTTACTGGGATTTTATTTTTAATATGGTTATTTGAATTTATTTTAACTTGCAACATGATTTTCATTATTGGTAATAAATATTTAAGAATTTACAAGAATCATGGGACATCTACAATTGATTCATATGATAAGAGTAAATTATTATAATGCCCAATTGTAATAACTAATCAATTGTTATATTTGCTCTGTAATTAATTCATTATTGTTGATTTTGTTTAATACTAATTCAACTATTAAATATATTTTATATAATTATAAAAAATTAAAAATAATTTTTATTAAGTTTCACGTAAGTAAAATAAAATTTAAATAAGATTTTAAATTTTAGATCTATAAGAGGTTAGGATTTTAATTTTTAGTTTTTAATTTTTAATTTTAAAATATGTAGATATTTAGGTTAATGAAGAAAAAAGAGAGAGTAATGGATAGATTTTAAGGGAGGTGGATGAAATTTTTAAAGAAAGTGTGAGGGGTGACTATCGAAAAATTAGTAATTATGGGAAAATGAAACCTTTTTTTTTTTTAAATAAAAAAAATATTAAATAGGATCTAGGGTTAGGAGGAGGTGTGACTATAAATAGGAAGCTTAAATCTTTAGAAAGGGGACTTTTACACTTTATCTTTTATGGGAAACCAATAGAGAGAATCAAACTCTCTTGAAGAACACGGGAAATAAAGAGAGAAGAGAGAGGGATAATTGAAAGAATTCGGGAGAAAAAAAAAAGGAACGAGAATTCAAGGAAGCACAACGAGACAAAGAGGAGACGAGAGGATTACAAATAATCAACATTCAAAAAGAGTCAACATTCTGAGAGCACTCAAAAGCACATCCTGAGATCAACAAAGAGAATAAAGCTAGAGGGTTGAAAAGGATATCTCAACGTGAATCCTAAACTGTCACAAGTAGACCCCTTTTTTTCTTCTTCTTCTTTCTTTTTTCTTTTTTTGGTTGTCGTTTTTGTGTGCTACTCTCTTATCCCCATTTATTTATAAAGATTTAATAATTTTTTAACTCAAAAATTGTTCTGTCTTACAAATAAAACCTTTCTAACTCCCAACATCCTCTTTTTCACAAATCTAAAGGAAAACTTAACTTTAACATTAAAATGTCCTTTTGCAAACCCTAAAACATTTTCTAATCTTAAACAAATCTTTTTTTTTTGTAAACCTTAAAACATTTTCTACCAAAAAATGTCCTTTTTGTAAACCCTAAAACATTTTTTTTTCTAACCTTAAAATATTTTTTTTACAAATCCTAAAACATTTTCTATCCAAAAGGGTCTTTTTGCAAACCCTAAAAATAATTTTTAAAACCTCAAGTATTTTTATAGACCCTAAAAAGTAATTTTTTGTCAACTAAAAATTTTGCAAATTATAAAAATCTAAATTTTCCAAACACTAATTTTTTTTTCATAAATCTTAAAAATTCTAATTTCTTTACAAATTCCAAAAAAACCTAATTCTTAAATCAAATAAGAATTATTTTCTTGTTATTTTTGTTCACTCTTGTGTTTGTTTTTTTTTTTTTTTTTTATATATTGCTCGTTTATTTCCTTATTGTATACAAAAAAAATTTAATTTTAATAGGACATTTTGATTATCTAAAAAAAGGTATTTTGAATCCAGACAAAGGCCATCTAATTTTGATAGAGTGGTAGATCCACCTTCAACATTGCTTGGATCGTATAGGCTTATTGAGTAGTCTTGTACTAACTTAAACCCTGTGCAAGAGTAGATCTACAAAAAATAATAATAAAGTAAAAATCAAATTTAAAAAAAAAACTTTGAAACTCATCCAAACTTAATTTTCAAAAGAACTACGTAGCAGCTTTTATTCTTTCATTGCATATGGGAGATACGTAGGAGCGGTAACTTGACTCGTCAAGTTCAAAAATTTCCTTGTACTAATTTGAATTACTCTCAATTTAAAAGTTTCTTAAAATAATATAAACTTGAAAAAAAAAAATTTAGACTAACGGGTTAGGTTCTCGTTCCTACGTATCTCCCGTATGCAACGAAAGAGTCAAAGCTGTCACATAATTTGTTTGAAAATTAAGTTTGGATGAGTTTCAAAAATTAAAAAAAAAAAACTTGATTTTTGCTTTATTATTATTTTTTGTAAATTCACTCTTGCACATGGTTCAAGTTAATATAAGATTACTCATAAATCCTTACGATTTGAGTAATGTTGAAGGTAAATCCACCACTCTATCAAAATTACTTGGCTGTTGCGTGAATCTAAAAGACCCTTTTCTAGATAACCAAAATGTCCTATTAAAATTGGATTTCTTTTGTATACAATAAGGAAATAAACGAGAAATATATAGAACAATAAAAAAACAAACACAAGAGTGAACAAAAATAACAAGAAAATAATTCTTATTTGATTTAGGAATTAGTTTTTTTTGAAATTCGCAAAGAAATTAGAATTTTTAAGATTTATGAAAAAAAGAATTTTTAGGATTTGAAAAATTTAGATCTTTATAATTTACAAAATTGTTGGAGTTGAAAAGAAAATTACTTTTTAGGGTTTGTATAAAGATACTTTTGGGTAGAAAATGTTTTAGTATTTGCAAAAAAGATATTTTAAGGTTAAAAAAAAATATTTTAGGGTTTGCAAAAAAAGACATTTTTTGGGTAGAAAATATTTTAGGATTTACCAAAAAAAGATTTGTTGAAGGTTAGAAAATGTTTTAGGATTTGCAAAAAAAATATTTTAAGAGAAAAATAATGTTTTAGGGTTTGCAAAAGGACATTTTAGTGTTAAAGTTAAGTTTTCCTTTAGATTTGTAAAAAAAAAAAAGGATGTTGAAGGTTAGAAAGGTTTGATTTGTAAAACAGGACAATTTTTGGATCAAAAAAATATTAAATCCTATATGAATAAATGGAGAATAAGAAGGGAAACACACAATAATGACAACCAAAAAAAGAAAAAAGAAAGAAAAAGAAAAGAAAAAAAAGAAAAAATAAGCTTACTTGTAACAGTTTAGAATTCACATTATATGTATGTTGACTCTTTTGCAATATTGATTATTTGTAATCCTCTCCTTTAAACTTTTGTTCTTTTTTTTTTTTTTTTTTGTCTCTCCAATTCTTTCAATTCTCCCTCTTATACAAATTAAAAATGACACCTTGATTATTCTTCTCTTCACTTCAAAAGCAAAACAATAGCACCAATTATTGTTATCACATACATACAAAGCAACCATATAAACGATATGGCACACGCATTACTACACAATGAACACTAAACACAAACATGGATACATGGAAAATGAACTCCTTCCCTCGTGTTTTATTCATTAATATATAGAAACCCCCAAACAATATGCCACACGCATTACTACAAAATGAACACTAAACACAGACATGGATACATGGAAAATGAACTTCTCCCCTCGTGTTTTATTCATTAATATATAGAAACTCCCCGCGTAACAATCAAAACCCTCAGGGCACAATCTTGTATTCTTTGGTCTTATCTATCCAATTCACAAACGAAGTCTTGGAGTTCCTAAATCCCAAAAAGCCATGCTCTTTGGCCTTGTTCATGCTATCCAACACCGCCTCCATTCCCAGCCAAACATCCGAAAACCACCAGTCCCCAACCTCTTCAAGCCTTGTTTTCTGCAACCCATTTTCCCTCACAATCTCTTCCCACACGTACCCCTTATCCTTCATCATATCCGACAACCTTAAATTCGAACCATCTAGAAACCCATATTCCTCAATCCCAAACCGTTCCGCCAACACCTTCCACAAATGCTTCCACTTGTAAACATCACCATTGTTGCAGTTAAAAGCCCCGTTCTTGGAATGAGACTCCACCGTACCCCAAATGTGTTGCTCCGCAATCAAATCAGCATCGGAAGCAATGGAATAACACTCCCACGCTTCTTTGGAACCGGGAAACCACAAGGGAACACCCTCATGCTTGCAAATAGCGGCGTAAACACAAAGCGTCCCAATGAGATTCATCAAACTGTAAGGAGAGAAACCAAAGATAACTTGTGGTCGATTAACGAACCACGTCAACCCCTCCTTCTTACGAACCTCTTCCAACAATATATCTTCTTGAGTGTAATAGAAATTGGGTGCATCTAATCGTGGCAAATCCTCTGTGAAGGGTGGATCATGGGCCTTGATCTTACCCAAAAGCTCGAATGGTCCTACGTAGTGCTTGGTACCTGTCTGAAGGGACACGTGGCAGAGATTGGGAGCGTTTGGAATGATGGCACGTAGAACGTTCCTTAACATGGCACCGTTGATAGCGCAGTTTTGGGCCTCCGTGGGCCTGCTGGTCCACGAAACGTAGAAGATGTGGGTGACGTCGGTTAAGCCCGAGAGTTTCGATTCAGCGTCGTTTTGATTCGAGATGTCGCACTGGATATAGTGGACGGGGTTATCCGCGTCCCAACTTGGTCTTGCACGGCGAGCCACACCGTAAACCTTCCATGGACCGCCAGGTGTGTCGTGGAGAGGTAGAATTTCAGCTAGGCTATTGCCAACGATGCCCGTCACGCCTATAATTAGTGCCACGCTCTGGAAGCTTCGAGATTCTTCTGCTTCGTCCAGTTTCAGGGTCTGAACGGGCACAAGAAAAATGTGAAAATCAGAAGGAAAAGGAAAGTTAACGAATTAGAATAAGAGGGAAAATGGAGAGTGTGGCATGAAGTTACCTTGCCTGTGCCAGTTGCTCTCGCCCACCACCAACTCATTTTTCTGAGTTATAGAATGACAGAATAATACTATATGCTTTGATTTTGCTGGTAGCATTTATAAGCAACGCCCAGTCTTTATATATTCCATTGGTTTGATTTGCACTATGATGTTTGCTTCTTTAAATGTACAATACACTGACGTGCTTTGACTGGTTTTCTCCGGTGACGAGAGCCATGACATACACAGGTACTATTATCACCCTTCTCATCTTTACAAACAAAGTTTGTATAAATATTTTTTTTCAAAGTTTGTATAAATATTTTTTTTCTTAATTTTGAGATTATTTATATAATCAAATAATTTAGATAAAATTGTATGAAATAAAATTTTAAATTGGTAGCATTTTACCTTACAAATATCATTTAAATTTTCAAGAATTAAAATGCTACACCCTAGCAATGTGAAGAACTAATTTAGAGTTTTGTTAAATTTTATAAATGTTTTTTCATCTGGGTAGTGCTGTGCGGGTCCCAGTTGTTTGACTTTGAAAAGAAATGTTTTTGCCTTTATTTTCTCGTCTTCTGAACATCCGATTCTTTTAAAAAAGTTATAAAAACTATTATTAAAGTTCGAACTTGATGTCTGGAGTATTTTTCAACGGATGTTGCATGGCCGAAAGATATCATTGGGTGATTCTAAGTTACTCACAAAAAAAAAAAAAGAGAATTGCAAAAAAAAAAGAAGCTGTTATATAAGTAAATTTTAAAACAATTAATACCGTTAATTAAATTGTGTGATAAATCAATAGCTAAAATTAAAATAAAAAAATAAAAAATTAGTTGAGTAATCTGAATTTATTATTAATCATGAAAGGTAACAAAGTAAATAAGTTTTATATATGAACGGTTGACGAATGACTATATAAATTTTTTGTTTTTTAAGTTAAAGGTTACTTCTAAGCATGACAATGTTAATATTGATTATGCCATCTTAAAAAGTTAACGACTGACTTTATTTATCTTTTCATATTAATTGTGTATTGTTGGAGAAGATAAAATGTCGTTCAGAGAGGAAAATTGAAAAAGGAATGATAGAAATAATGTTGATAAAGTCGTAGTCTATATTTTTGTATGAGACTGTAACCCACCAATTATTTTTGTGCTGATTGTGATCATAAATGATTTCAATGAAGCAACATAAAACAAATGATACAAAATACAAAATAATGTGTTATATTGTTAATTGTACATCATTTTTTATTCAATACCGTAGTTGAAAGTCTTGACATATTTATCAAACACAGTTTATACATCAGTGGTGAGATACAATATATAGAAAGAAGTAAAGATTAACATTTAATATTATAAGTCAATTTTGAGATACACGATGTAGAAGTTAAAAATTGAAGATAATAAAAAATGTCAATGCTACTACTATATTTAATCTAATTGTTTAAATATTTTATAAAAATAAAGGCTAAGAAATATCTATGTTCACTGTATTGTCATATTTAAGTTAAATGAATTGTTAATATCATGAAAGTCATTATGGTAATATCATTACATAATACATTAATAATTTATTATGTATTGTTTTTGTAGTTTTATCATACTATTCCATACTTGTAATAATAATTAGGGGTTTATTCAACATAATTTTAATGAAGTGAATTAAAATTTAAATGTTACATACTCTGCAAGTATTAATAAGTATATCATACAATAATTTAATAACTTACATGGACTATATTATTGTCAATTTGTATGTAATGAAATTAAGTATATTTGACATCATTTTCATTTCTTATTTGTACAGGGCAAGTTAAAGTATAATTGTCATGTAATAAAAAATGTAATTAGACACTTTAAACAGAGTAATTGTATCATGAAATATAATTTATTATTTATTATCCACATTTTATCTTGTTATATATGTTTACTTTTTTATTTCTTAACTTATAAATGTTTACTTTCTATAATGAACAATTTTCAAATCACATCGATTCAATAGGTTGTTTAAATTTTTATTAAATAAATTTAATTTTGAATAAAATTATAATTTTTAAATTTTTTATAATTAACATCATAATTTTTAAAAGATGATTAATTTTTTCCTATTTCATTCATTTCATAATTATATAAACAAAAATATTCTAATAGACTAAAAAACCTTTCAAAATAGGGAAATTCCTAAACAACAATTATATCTCTCTAAATCCTTCCTTTCCTTCCTTCCTAAATAAATGTATAATGCATTACAAATATAAATATCATACCATGCATTGTTAAATTAAAGTTAATTAATGATGATATATAAAATTATCTGACGTTGGCTAATGATACAAAATTCATTTTATGTCAAATTAATGCAAAATTATGATCCCTTATGAGATTGAGACTATGTATAAGAACTAAATAACATATTTAAAAGTGTAATATTTCTTTTGTTATTCAAAAATTTTATCTTTTAAAAAAATATTCAATCAAACTTATTTTATTAATTGAACATATTACACATTATATATTATTAGAGTAGAGGTCACAAATTACCACACAGCTACAAAATTTTAATTAATGTTAAAAATTGAATATAATATGTGTAATTATTTACAAGTATATTAAAATTTGTTTTTCATATTGGGGGCTGAAAAATGAGTTAGTATAGTCGCTTCACTTACAGCGATGGCTCACCTTTGATATATAATTATTTATTGTTTAATAATAGTAATAATCATATATTATATTATGCCAAACATCATGATGGTGCTAAATAATTACATCATTGTGTCCTTCAACTAATGTTAATACGCAGACGTTATTTAAAATTAGAAGGGGTATTTATCTGCATTGGTTAGTTAGCTATCAACCGATGTCCAAGTACATGCGATATTGAAAAAATTACATTAGCCCTTTTTGTGCATCAATGTGGAACTGAAAAGTGAATTAACGCTATTAAAATTTTACATTGCCTCTTTTCATGCACGTGGAACTGAATTGTCATGTTAATGCAATGAAAATTTCACATTGCCTCTTTTCGTGCACCGATGTGGTACTGAGTGCTCATATTAATGCAGTGAAATTTTTACACGGCCTCCTTTCGTGCACCGATGTGGTACTCAATCCTCATATTAATGCAGTTAAATTTTTACATTATCTCATTTCGTGAACCGACGTGGAAATGAATCCTTAAATTCATGCATTTGTTTATGAAAGATGTCAATGTACACATACCGTTCTTGCTTTGAAAACCACTAATGGCTGCGAGTTCACATAGGAAAGGCTGGCTCTGACAAAACTTTCACATACAACAATTCGAGGTAACCAAAATTGTATACCCAAATCATAACTAAAATCATATCGTATTATAAAGTTTGTAAAAAGAACAATTTTGCAGATTTAAAAATTGAAATACTTTATGGTGCATAGCTGCATAGTGGCCGGTGAAATATACAATACTCACAGAACAAATGGATACAAAACAACAAAAGGTAGAACTCAACACAACACGAAATACGAACGTTTATATTAAATTACCAAATTCTCCTTTAATAATATAACTTGTATGACCGTTTACCTCTCTTCTATTTTGGATCATTAAATTTTCATCAATGGTTCACAATGATATAACACTTCTCAAAGACATATATCTCTTATTTTTTGCAACCAATGGAGGACCTTAGAATCACCCGTATCATTAGCCTGAAAGAAGCATCGCTTATTAGGAGCTTGCTTTGATACCAGTCTCTCCCTTTCCTTTTCGTTCTTCTATTATATCCCCTGTCATACACGTGGCCAGTTATGAATGATGATTCTATTTGTGGAAAGAAATTGAAATACAGCAAGCTAGCCTGTAACAACGTAGATTAAAAAGAAAATTTTGTTCCTATGATGTGAAGTTCTATATTTTTCTCTATCAAACCTATAAAAGAAAGATTTTATTTTTATTAACACAAATAATCATTAAAATTTTGGTGAAATATTCAGTGTGAATCAATTATTTTCATGCTCTTTTTTGTTCCACCGGCCCTAAGTATACAATTTATGCGCATATATAAAAAGAAAGAAATGAAGAAAATTTGTGGAAAAAATTAATTGTTTTCTTTAATATTGTTTACATGTATTAGTCAAGAATTGTTTTCATGAATATATTCAGATAAGCAAAAAAAAAGAAAAAAAGTACTCTATATAACGAAATTTTTGCAAATGCATCTAGTATGGATGATTATGTAGGTATAAATAGTTAATTTTTAAGATGTCAGGGGGAAGATGCTTACACACACAATAATATATTTCATGAGAACTTTTGGAACTCAAAACACTAGCAAGACCTGAAAATGAAATTAGCCCTGTATATGATTAAAGAGCAAAAAAGAAAAGGAGGCATTTGTTTTCTAAGATAAAACTGGTCAATTAACCAAAATAATGGGCCCTTGTTCGGCAGCATGTGTCTTTATAAGAAAATTTTAAACCAATTTGGGTTAATTTAGGACGTCTATCAATACCAAACTTTGGGACATTTTTCAATGACCTCCCATTGAAACAATCCCTTTGTCTCGTTGTCTCCTCCACGGGTCAAAGCCTACTTCTCTAGTTTCCTCCATTGCACCATTCTATTCATTAATTTGAATCTTGGTTATACTCTTGTTACATGCTAATCTTGGTTGTTCAGAATTTTATCTCCTCTTATTTCAGAAATGAATGAAATATTCTTCTATACCCACAACAACAGATTAAAAGTGAAGGTAAAGCAATTAAATCTAATTGAATGAGCATGAGTGATTTGAATTTTGAATGGGGTGTCACAATGAAATTGATTTAGACTTTACAATTAGATGAGTAAGGGCTATTTTCCCCCCCTAACCTGACCCTCTGCTGTAACCTTCCTCAAAGTAACATTCAACTTGTCCTTATCCTTCCTACCCTCTCCAACTTATGAATACAATTCATTGATAACTTTTTGTGTACCTTCCCGTTTCAAATTTGTTTATGAAAAACTCGCTGTTGTACTATATTCATTAGGATGATGACAAACAGGATTAACTTAGTAGCCATTTGATTTAAAGTTTGGTATAATTAATTTTGATGGGATTTATTTTAAACTATTGAATATGATTGAGATGTGTAATGAAATTATTCTTATCCACATATTTATATTGAAACCTATGTTTTTTATTTTTTTTTAAAATGTGAGATTTTATTTTTAACTTTAATGGAACACCCGATAGATTTTTAACTTGAAAACAACAGACTTTGATGCTGCAGTTTATATTGAGGCAGAGGTTTGTATTGTACCATAGTTTTGTATTTTTCTGGGCTTACGGTAACTTTTCGTCCACTGTCCTATGGGTTTTGCATATATTTGTGATCAGAATTTTCGTTTTTTCCATTGACTTGCTCGCTGTTACAAGGAAGTTAAGAAGCATAATAATGAACATAAGGAGTAATGCTTAACTGCAACCCATTTGTCATTTGTTCCCCTCCCCCTGCTTATGTGTTACTTTCAAGTAGTATTACACGTTTAATTTTTGTTAATTAAATCCATTACTGATACAAACAATTGACATGGTCTTTGTTTCGATGATTTTCCCAACATGCATATTGTTGTTTATTGAAATCAATTATTAACACAAATATGTCATAAAGATAAAAAGGTTGCACCTTGGTCAACAAGTATTTATACATACAATAGTTGAAGGCCGATATTGCACCCAATAAAATACCAGAATTACTAGTAATTTTTAAAAATTAAAAACGTAAGTGTTTCAGTGTTCTTTTTTTTTCTTTCTTATGGAGCTCCGCAAGATAACAATTATTTATTAGCAATTTGGCAAGAAAAAACTTTTTGGCTACTCAGTTGCAGAATATCAATGTATGTACTCTGATTCGACACGACACCTTGAAGGAAGGAAGACCAATGCCAAAAACATATATATAGAAGCTGAAAAATACAGTAAGAAGAAGAAAGATGGCATCAGTTCAAATCGACAAATGCTTTCTATGTAATTGGACTTTCCAGACACACTGAAAAGCATATCTCAGGAGTGTCTTCACGCGCTTGCAGGGTTACTGGTCTTGGAAATTTGGAATAGGTATCCAGTGGAGGGAAACACTAGCTTAGAAGTAATTATAATGAAAAATGCATCCAAAATAATGTTACTAACATTTCTTCTATTTTACCCTGAGCGATAATTCAAGACATGGATGGAAAAGGAGACACAGCAAATGCCATTACCCCTTTTGCTTGGGGACTTTCTGTACTTTTTAACAAAACAAAGTTTAGAAGGATAGAAGGTATGCTTCAAAGAGGACTTTCTGGTAACTGGTAGCTTACTTGTAAGAACCTAATCATCAATAAGCATAGCACAACTAACTTATGTAACGGATTACCAAAAGAGAAATCTGACAGCACTTTGTCAGCTTCAAACTCTGTTGGAGGATGAAAAGGTCAATGGCATTCCTTTGAATACTCTACTATTAATTTAAAATTATTAAAAATCACAAAATTATTTATGGAAATATAAAGTGAAATTTATGTATGTTTGTGAATCCTAATAAATTTCAGCATATAGGGGTATGTTAAAGAATATATTGTTTGTGAATCCAACGCATTTGTGATTCATATTTCAGTGTTAGCAGCACAAAGAGCAGACAAATCATGATACCATATTGCATGAGAAAACTGTCATACAAGGAGAAAGAAGGCCATGAAGATATAGTTTTCTTTTCCAAATAAAAAGAAACAGAACGAATAATGTAGAAAACCTTAGAATATTTCTAACAGTTACAGCAATATATTGTTACAAGCTTGTGCCAAATTGTCAATATATATATGTCCTTAAAAGCATAGAAGTCATAGATCTAGGAATAATTTAGCTTCTACTTACGCTGGCTACTTGGTTTACAATTCATACATTAAACACATTGAAAAGCTCTTCAATCCTATATAGTTTTCCTTCAAAGATGGAAGAAATTTCCTAAAGGATACCACCAGCAATATCAGAGCCAAAACTTTTCAGTGATGAAGTCTAGGTTATAACTGTGATCTCCAAGCATCATGGTCCAATGCTTTCACAGGAAAAAAAAAACTCTACACGAATTATAGCTTATAAAGCGATCAGCAGATTCCCCATTTCACACTTATGGAAAGAAAGTGGAAAAAACAAACCTTGATGCACATAATCATCCACCAAAAACCCAGAGTACAGAAATTCACTTTTTGGGATCCTTGACTGATCATTTCTATTTACAAATTTATGAGGCAGTGACCCACAGCAGAAAACTCTTGACAACCCTGCTGCAATCTTACCATTTACCTGCAGTAATTTGTCAGACAGTCCACAAAAAGTATAAAAACTAGACACCTAGGCTGATCCAGAAACTTCCTCTTAGCTAAACATCCACTGTCCAGTTAATGTTATTCGTATTGCTTTCATGTGATTTCTGTAATTGGGCAAATTTGGCATGGTATGCAGCTGCTGCCACAGCAGTCTTCACCCTCTGACCTTGAGGAAGCTCACAGGCTTCACTCATAGAAGCAAACCTTAGCTCAGATGGAGGAATGAAACAATCCATGGAAAGGCCAGGGACATTGAATGCCACCTCCTCAATTGTCCATGCTTCTTCCATCCTGGTTTTAGTGTGGCTCATTGCCGTTTCCCCAAACCTGAAAAGTGTCACTACAGAACGACCCGAGTGAGCAATCATTATCCCCTCAACAGGCCTGTAGTCATCAAGAAATGAATTTATCGTGGTCTCCCAATACACTGCATCACCACCATTGTTCTGAATGCGGGTCAAATGGGAGTCTTCCAAGTGAACAAGAAGTCCTGTTTTCTGGCTAAAGTACCCAAACAAAACATGCCTTATGATCTCCGCTGGGCCTTCACTCCTGGCTTTTAACGTAGAGGGATCTGCACAAAGCTTGAGAATGAAACAGTCTTCTTCATTTATCTTCTTCTCTCCAATGCATCTTGCGTTGATAAACATACTAGCAGTTGTTCTTGGATCAAGACCCTGCAGATACAATAGATGTCAGCAATGAATAGGATCGCTAACTCGCCACGCATAAACCTAGTACAGAACAGAGACAGCCAAACAGAAGGTAACTTCACCTGAAGGGCGCGTCGCAGAGGTCTAACTGGCCCTTTCGCAGCATGTGCACCGAGCCAGGGCGTGTGCCGCCACACTAGCCTCCCATTGCAACCAGCATGAACCTTGCTACCACCAAGAGCAAGCTCCACATACCACATGTCCGGATTCATTTGCCACAACACAAACCCACCTGACTCCGCTGCTTTCGAGGAATTCCGACTGCGAGTAACCTTGTTAGCTGTCTCAAACTCAGAGGCAATCATCCTCACCTTTCCCATAGCATAAGCATTGTTAATGGAACTTTGAAGCTTTTGCCCTCCCGAAGCAGCAATGTACTGCTGCAATATATACTGAGCAGAAGAAGTTTCCTACAACCACACCCAACAAGACCATCAATAACCGATGATACCCCCATAACAGAAAACCACACACAAACACTCACAAAACCAGACCACATTAAGTTCTGCAAATGTCAACTAAGAAACCATTAGCCCATAACATAAAACCCACCAACCACATTCACCGATCTTTAGAATAAAACAAATAAAGTAAAGGAAACAACTTCTGAACCTAAGGCTATTTGATCTGTAAATATAACAACTAGGAAAGACAAAAACAACGGTTAAGACTAATCCAACATCAAATAAAAAACAAATGTAGAAATAAATGAAGTGAAATTCAAACAGAGAGAAACTAACAATGGGAATGTCTTTGATACTGAGATGAGGAAAAGGGTCGGTGGTGCAAACGTGAACAGGAGCGAGTGGTGCACCCAACACACCAAGCAGTAACCTCAGATCGGACCTTTTGCAAGCAGAAGATGAAGAAGAAGATGAAACAGAGGGTGCCCTAGCGAGTGGTCCTTTCATCCATTGGCCCCACCTTCCTTCTCCTCGTGAAGATTCTTGCTCATCGGTTCCGTCGGGACCTTCCTTCAAAGGCGACAGTGCTTCTGTAGGCCTCAAGCTTCCCGATCTCGCAATGAACAACTCCGGCGGCGGCGCGTGCTGCTTTCTCCGCCGCCGGAGTAACGACGACATGGGCGACGCACTCCTCGCCGGACTCTTGGCGCGTGACCTCGCCGGCGACAGCCCCCGAACCACCTCGTCTTTGAGGGCCGAAAAGAACCCTTGCTTCCTCTCCATTTTTACAACTTTGCCACAGGCGAGTGAGTGAAGGGAACACACACAACTAACTGATTACAATTTAGAAGAAGCTTTGTTTGTTAAAAATGAGAGAGTGAGCGAGTGAGTGAGAGAGAGAGAGAGGAAATATCATAAGCAACTGATTCGGACAATGTTGCCGCGAGACAAGTAAACTGTGGTCTACAGTATTGTGCGCTAGATTGCTTCTTACACTTAAACAAATTACCTACTTTTAAAGTTTCTTTTTCTTTTAGTAAATTAAAATTAAATTATTATTTTTTTAAGTTCAGATATTATTGGATGTCTTCAAATTTTAAGGACTTAAAGATTATTCTTTCTTGCAATTTATGACAATTGCTATCGATTATGCACACGTAAATGTAATGTAACTTTACACTACTGCATTAACTTTTTGGGTAAAATAAAATAAATCTGTGACTTGTTTTTTATTTGTTGAAAAAATAAGAATAAAGAAATGATGGCGTCTCGCTTTTTTCGGTGGCTCATTGTTAGAGTATGGATCTGGCTGGAGAGGGATAGTGAGGAATTGGATTGGGGCATGGGAAGGGGACAGCGACTAAACGACGAAAATTGGTCAGGTGATACTGATCCTCGCCTCAGAAAGAAACGGTAAATCAAACGGCGAATCGTTTTTGGTCCTGCGAGGACAACATGTGAAAATGGTAATTTTATTTTTACAATTTTTTAAAAAAATTAAAAAGATTATGAAATTTAACTGGACTCATGGTTATGATAACCACAGCTAGGTAGTAGTAACGAGGAAGGTCAAATATAGCGAAATGCGCCGTTAGCAATGGTCAAAACGAAGGGGTTTTATAATATAGAATAGTATCGCCTCCACTCTCCACCAAGCTAAATCACCAGCGAGCATCATCATTTTGGAATACTTTAATCAGTGCAGATCCATGATGAGAGACATTTTCAAACAATCACCAACCTCGGCATGCGCTTTAAATTACACTATTACATTTATCCATTAATATCATTTCATTTTACTTTAATATCAAAATTATCTACCTATTTTAAATTATTTATATCAATGCACTCCTTTTAACTAAGAAAATTTTCATTCAAGTCATACATCTTTATTTTAAAAAATAATTTAACTATTTTATAAATGTTTTTTAACATATTTTTCTTCAACAAAAACTATTTATGGCTTGAAAAAAAGTATATGCCGTTTTTATTATATTGTATTTTCCTTCCTTTTAATCAACAATACCAAAGAAATTAGGTCAAATTTTGATAATTTTTTAAAGAAAACATTAGTATAAAAAATAAATAAACTTTTTTATTATAAATTGAAAATAATATATTCTTTTATTTTTTTTAAAAATCCTCTCATTTAACTTCTCTAAATTAAAGAGATAAATTATTTTTAATTTATAGGAGAAACTTTATTATTTTTATATTAATTTATTTTTTATAAAAATTTATCTAATTTAGATCTTAATCTCCTATTAAATGATCAATTATCATTTAAATTTTGATTCAAGGAAGTATTTAAATCTAATATCTAATAGTAATTTAAAAGATGTACGCGATGAAAATTTCCTTCGAAAGAGTAAAGACTTGTTTGAACGAGGGTTATTTCATTTTTCCTTCAAAGAAAAACAAACTATTAATTAGTGTAGAACTTTTCTATATATATTGGAAGAGAAAATTAATTTGGACGGCTAGAAATAGCAATTGAAAGGGAAAGATTATGATATTTCAATATTCATTGAGAAGGAGTAGTGCTACTCTTGTTCAGAATTCTTTAAAAAATTATGAAGGGTGGGGTGGGGATAATTTATAAACCAGTTAATTATTTACTTATTATATATAATCAATTAATTTGGAAGCAAATAAAGAAATCATTATTTTCAACCACGTAAGATATGTGACCTTAATCTGGGAAACGATTTGTCTTGTTGCTGTGCTAAATCATAAATGTTGCTTCCCAAAAATTACGTAGACATTAAAAATAAATAAACCAGTCGCTCAAGATTAATGAAAAAGTGGCGAGGGACGGTAGATAATGAAAGAATATACATTTTCTTAAATATAAAATTGATATAAAAACTACAACCAATAACATCAAAGTAAATATAAATGCATGTATAACCAAATGACGCACATTAATATGTGTCTTACCTCCACTTATATAGGATTTTCCTCTTCACTTTTTATACTATCATCACTTGGGTGGGTACATAGTTTAACAGTGTGGTTGTCACAGCCAGTACAAAGGTTTTTAGCGTTTGTGTGTACCTTAATATGAATCTCGTTAAAATTAGTGTGATTATAGGTTACCCGTATAGAAGATTCAAAATAGGACACACTTACACACGTGTGTCCGGTTCACTTTAAAATTTATGGCCATTCAATAGTGCAATGTGTACTAAGGCCATTGATCATGGTTTATCAATGAAAAATGCTATATATATATAACACTACAGGGGCTTTGGAAAACAAGAAAAGCATGACAGAGAATGGAATTTTCTCATTCCAAAATCTCTAGATATCACAAGTTTTAACAAGGCATAGAGTGAACAAATAAATGGCATTGTCATTGAGGGACGAAGGATCACAATTGCTCTTGGATCTTTCAGTCAGCCATCATTGACTGTCATATTATATAGTTGAGTTTAATTAATTTTATTTTATAAAAGGAATTTTATATATTTGTCTTGTCTCACTAATACACATTGATCAAGACTAAAACAAGTTTAAGAAGTATATAAACCCTCGTATATTTTAGAAATGTGATACAATTACTAAAAATATTGCTTATTTGTATCGGTTAAATTTTATGATTAGAGACAGTTAAATCAACGTTAAAATTATTGATATAAAGCTAAATTTGTAAATTTGTGACAGTTATTTAACAGTAGTTTTGAACGGCTACTAAAATTTGAAATCCAAATTTTAGACTGTGCGTAGTAGTGTTCTGTTTTTTGTAGGACAGTGTTCTATTTTTGGCTGACAGTGCTCTATTTTTTACTTCCACACTTTTTTTCATTTTTATCTTCTACTTAGTTCTTTCTTTTGCTATTTGGGTTCACATTTCATTTCTTTTTTAACATCACAACATATATATGTTATATAATTTGTAGTGTAGAACCATTGGAGAAGAACCAATTTTGGAGGAAATGAAAATGATAGTAGAAGATTACCAAGGTTGGAGAAAACATTTTGGCGGTGGCGGCGGTGGCAGCAATGATGGCAAGGACAACGATGGTAGTAGTGGCAAAGAGAATGGTAGAATTCATGAGGTCAAGGTGGAGATGAATGATAGCTTTGACTGGATAATAGAGAATAGGAGAGAAGTAGTGTTTTTTATATTATGTTATCGTGACGCTAAATTCTGCCTTTTTTTGCGGCAGTTACATAAAACCGTCACTAAATTATGCCGTTAAATTTCGCATTCTTATGGCAGTTATGCAAAACTACTGCTAAATCCTGCATTTTCTATGACAGTTACACAAAATTGCCAAATTACCACTAAATCCTATTTTTTTTTAGCAGTTATTAAAACCGACGTTAAATATTATTTTTAAAATGATTTATTGACAATTATTATTAATCACCACTAATAAACCATAGCTAAATGGCGTATTTCTTATAGTAATTGGAATACATTTTAGTATTCCTATATCTCAACTTAATTTCACACAATATTTTAAAAATATATAATTAAATATTTTACAGTGACAGTAAAATTTATTGATTTACTTAAAATATTAATATATTTATATTGACAAATTTTTTCTATTTTTTTTGTGTTCGTAAAGCACTCCATAGCTTTATTGCATTTAAAATTTAATGACTTAGTTTTCCATAATAATCAAATTTATACCTTTTGTCAAACTATTGGGTAGACCTAATCCTAACTCGATCATTAATTGGGATATAATTAAGTTTAGTTTGAGTTAACAAAATTAGCCCAATTAAAAAGTATATGAGAAGCATTAATGTGTCATATCAAGTTAAACTCATTTCAAATGCATACTAAAGCAAAAATCTGACGAAATTTACTGTGTAATTTCGTTGTATGCTGCCTAAATACATCCTTTATATTCACTATTTATACGCAAAAAACTAAAATATTGAACCCTACCGTTTACATGAAAAAGTATTATGAGATTTTATATATATATATATATATATATGTTTGATTCAATTTTAAAAAAAATGCTTGTTTTTTATTTTTTAAAAACTGTAAAAATAATAAATTTTCTAAATTTTATTATTTCTGAATAAACACTTAAACTTATCAAGTGATAATAATTTAGAGGTCTTAACTTTCAAGTTTTTAAACAAGGACCTTATAACATATTATATTTAATTGTATATTTAAAATAAATTTATTTCCATCTCAAACACGATCATTTTTTTGTTAATTTTATAATTTGAAAAAAATAAATAAATTATTATCATCAATCCCTACATACTAAATATAGTTCTTATAAAGAATTTTTTATTACATTCCATTTTTTTACATATAACTTGATCATTATTTGCACTTAAATTTTCATTATATATATTTTTAGTATTTTATTTTTTTTCTAAATTATATGTATCTTTTATAAGAAATTTCAAGTAGACTATTATAAATAACCCAAAAAAAAATTTAATATAATTATATTTATTAAAATTCAAACTTAAAGTTACGCATTAAATTAAAATAACACCATGCACACCACGTGTTTAGTGGTTCAAGTGAAGTCTCAATTTTATTTATCCGTTTTTAATAAAAAAATTTAATTTAAGCTAGTTATTTATTTAAATTAGTTATACATAATCTTCTCATAATTGAAATTTTTGTCTATACCTAAATATTTTATTTTAATTAAAAATATTAAGATAATATACAAAAGTTTATACTTAAGTATGGTGTAGTTTATATTAGATAAAAGTTGTAGCAAGGAAATTTAATCTAATGTCAAATTTTATTTATTAATAAAAAATTATTTGACATCCCTGAAAGGAATGAGTATGTAACTCATGCCGATGGTAAAAATGAACCGATCCCTTTGTAGAAATTGATTTAAAACTTGTTTTGGAAAATGAATTAAATATGTTTTTGGAGTTCATCTCTCAAGCATGATATGACAGAATTTTGATTATTGATTTTCTCTCCGACAAACAAATTAATTAGACTATTCAAAGATGCTCAAATTTTCCATTGAAGCCGCATCGAAGTCAAGTAACCATCACCCATTCTACCATTCGCCAACTACTTGGGAATTTTATAGTTGATAGGTATAGGTAGGTCGCTAAACTATATGAAGAAAACTAAAATACAAGTTAAATTTCCTTAGCTTGATATAATACCCCTTTTTCTTTCTTAGCTTTCAATAATTGTAACTGGTGATTGAGAACATTGGATCATTTGATATGATTAGTATTAACAATTAACAAGTTGGTGTCGTCACAAGGGAATAGAAATTAATACTAGCCAATTCTGATACGACCACAACTTGGTGTAAGGTCAATTCCATTTTTATCAGAAAAGATAAAGTTTTTTATTAGAGTGAATTGAATATTGATAGAGCATTTAAAGGAGAAAAGAAAAATGAAATATGAACTGTTAATAGGGCAAAGGTGGGGGTGGGACCGTAACGAAACTCTATTTCTAGATGTACTCACTTTTGACCAACCAAGTTTGCATTTTGGCAAAAGGACGTGCACTTCACAACAGCCACTACTAACAAGCTTTTGCTTTTTCCGAAGCACTTCTGTTAATCACGTCGCTCATCACGGGTACCCTTATTTCCCGTTGTCGTTTTGTAACAATCTGGATCACAGCCTACCACTATGAGTTCACCTTTCTGTTTCCTTTCTTCTCCGCTCTCATGTCCACCATGAACACCCCACTTTATTAGATTAAATCATAAAATTTTTATTTACAATAAATAATATCTAAACTAGTTTTTTTTAAAAATTTGTCTCATGTTGAACTCAAGTATATCGAGTTAAAAAGTTTTAGGTTGTGTTTGGATGGATTAATTCAAAATTAACACACTGCATATATCTAGATAATAAAATAAATATTTTAAAATACTGTAAAATTTTAATTAAATATTTTTATATCAAATAAAAAGAATTTTAAATAATTTGTCTTTAGAGAGAAAATTTAAAAATTATTATTTTTAAATTTTTTTATTTATCATTTATAATTCTTCTTATAATTAAGTTTCACTTTAAATATTATTCATTATTTATTTTATATTTTAAAAAATTTAAAAAAAAATTATCCAAATACAAACTTTGATTTGGTTTGAGTGCAAATTTTAAAACTTAAACCTTATATCTTAACGAATAGATTCAAGTTGACTATATTAATGCATTTGAGAGAATGCTTAAAATACATTTGGATAAAATAATTTGCAATTGGGCTAGAAGCAAGGAGTCAATCCCTCAAGTTGGATCATATTCATATAGAACATAAATAAAGAAGGACCAAATTACTTTTTGACAAATCATTTACAATTGGGCTAGAATCTGGAGCCAATCTCTAAGCTGGATCATATAAAACTGATAGGAGACAACCAAGTATTCATCGAGACTAGTTCAAGTATTTATTATTTTTTATTTACATGATTTTTATAAACTTAATTTATTTATATAAATCTTTTAATTCAATTATTAAAATGATAAAATTTAATATTTATACAAAATTAAGAATAAATAAAATATTTTTTAAACTTACACGCTTCCTACATGTGTTCATAAAATGATAAAACCCTCTTTACAGTCGTGGGAACAAAAATATTACTCAGCTCAAAGTCAGACTTTGATACTTCACAGAATCTCGTACCGGTTTTTCCCAACCACTGCTATTTGTTTGTTTTAAAGAGTATATGTCAGTGTTGACAAAAAACAGAGAGTATATGTCTGTTTTTCCCACCATTTATATCAGTCTCACGTTTTCATTTTTGGTTTCCAAAAAAGGATGCTTGAATTTTTTATTATTTTATTTTTTTGTTAAGAAGTTTTCACGAGTCTAAATTGACACTTCAACTAATTGTAAAAAATCAATTTTTATTTAAGTAATTGAATTTGTACGATTTGGTAAAAAAAAATACTAGATGATAGAATTATTTCATACGAAAACTGTTTTTCAATTCATTCATGATAGCATGATTTCTGTCAAATCCTTTTTTTTTATAGTTTTAAATTTATTATTTAACGAATTCCATAAAGGTTTAAAAGTTAAAATCGATAGTAACATAGGTTGTATTTTTTTTTAACAGTTTAATTAATTTTTGTTTCTTTAAGAATTAATTTTTACAAATTTCAGCAGAAAATCAATCAAACTCTTGTTTTTATTACAAAACAGACTCCAATTTTTTGACGCTAAATTGATCTACAATAATTGAACTACTTTATATATCGTATGTAACACTAAATTTTTTAGCCATTAAATTTAGGTGGAGCGACAAGTCACGGATGCTAAAACTTGAATACAAACAAACACCAAATAACCTTAACTCATAACAAATTTATAATAATATCACACATACTGTATAATAGCTCTATTTTGTAATTACAAAACTAGATTGGTCTGATTGAAGTCTCAAAATTTGAAGAAAATAAAATCACAGAACTCAAACCAAACCACGTGACACTAAGCTAGAAATGAAGGTTAAAGTCGAGGTCTAAAATTTCATTCATTCATTCTCATTTAAAACATGTGTTTAGATAAATAGTTGATTAAGTATTTGTTTAATCAATTTGTATTATATAAGTACTTGTGGCATAAATTTAATTATAATTAGTACTTGTTATAATAAATTAAAAGAATTTATTTTAATCAAATATATCAATAAATTCATTTAAATAAATTTAAAAAAACTTATAGGAATCATGAATATTCTCTTGTATTTTTCCTTGTAAATTATATATATAAAAACACTTCGATAGTGTTATTCTCTAATCAAATAAAAGTCTCATCTCGATATTGAAGTTTATCACGTAGATTATGTAGGGTAAAATTTTAAATTCAATGGAAGAACAACAACAATATTAACAATACTCCATTAATTTAAGTTTTTTCATTTTCTCAATTGAAACTAAAACCTAGAACTACGTATGTTGAAACGTATATACCTCACTAGCGTCTCCTCCATTATTGGATGTTGTCGTTACACTCCACCATCATGCTCAAACTTTCATAGTCTATTCTTTATTATGATAGAGCTGTGGTAAGCAGTTGCAGTTGAGATTTATGATTTGCAAGCAGTAGCTAATGGTAGGGATGGTGATTGATGGCTTGCAAGTGGAACGTGAAATAAGAAACTTACGGTTGATATAAAAAGTCGAAGAGGTTCACAATGTAGGAGGAAGGAAACAAAAGGATTACAAATATATTTTTTATAAAAAATTGACTTATAATAAGTTTTTAGTATGGATTGATTTGTAATAAAAATAAGGGAAGTGCAATAAATAGTACCAAATTATGGTGTAATATACTCATTTATATAAACTAGGATGAAAATGTAATGACAGTGATAAATAGGGAGGACAAGTGCATTTTACTTCAAAGAAATTAAATGACATTCTTGGAATCACAAAATATAAGTGCAAGTGACAAACTAATTGAATATAATTGGGGCTCTGGGGTATCATTACTTAATAGGTCGAGATTTGAGAATTTAGACTATCGTTTTCATTTCCACTGTCTTTTTAATCATTGTCACGAAGACGGTGGACCCTTTTGGCCTTCCTAATCCTCATCTTCATCAACCCAATCATCTCTTTCTTTTTGCATACCCGGGTTTTCAACAATGATAAATATTAAATTTCACCCCCAAAAAAAATATTAACAAATATCGAATTAAATAATTGATCGATCACGAATGCCCTCTATAATTATTCAGTCACCAAAAAATATTAATGGTTGAGTAAAAAGATTGGATATTTTAAGCAAACCAAATATTGTTTAAGATATTAAGAGTGTAAACTATAAAATCTTCATTTTAAGACAGAATGTGCCTGACAATTACTTATGACCTAAAATTGTATCATCAATTCAATATTCGCCTCCGAAAAATAAAGAAGAAGGAAACGATTGTATTGGCTTTATTATACTATACAGAATAATTAAAGTTGTAAACTCAGACATCTTTCCATGTACATGTAACATGGCTTGATTGATTTGGCGGTCTGATTAAGATATTCTCTTCGATCTTTCTTCTTTTGGGATCGAAGACCCGTTAGTCCAACCTATTGCTTATGGACATACTTCATATGGAAGTAACTTCATCCCCCACATGAAGAACAAGCAAAATCTACTCGCAAGATGAAGAAGGAGAATCACAAAATAAATCCATAACAACAATAAAAAAACTAAAAAAGAGAATAGAAAAGTTGAATTATGGTAGAAAGAGATCAGAGTCCATAAATGGTTGAATTTAGACCTGGAATTAATTATTCATGCTGCTTAAATTTGTTCCTATATTTATTGTTACTTTCTTATTGTTTTTCTGCCATTCAAAATAGAGACCCGGTGGATGCCATAATAATGAATATAAATGAACAATCCATGGATAACCTTATTGAGGTTAAGTGGGTAATTAATGGATCATATGTAATTAATTAAGCAAGGTCGTGGGGACCAAATAAAAAATGATTCAGCTGATATATACTTAAGTTTCTTTTTTTGCTAATATATACTTAACTTTCTTTATGTATTTAGATTTGAGTCCTGTGTATAAAAAAAAAAAAAGATGTTGTGAGAGCTAATTCTACCATATTATAAATATTCTTGATTCAAATAGAATTATTTTTGCAAAGAATATATGTGGTTTATATATTAAAAAATTAGTAACTAAAAACTAACAATTAAAAAAGTATAAAAAAACCAAAACTAAACATATTGAACACTAAAATTATTTTACCTAAAACGTTTGGGATGAATGAATAACGGAATAACAGGAGCGAACATTAGGGAGTAAACCTTTCCCGTCAAAATGGTTAACATAAGAAGCCGAATAAAGCCCATACTAGGCGATTAAGCCCAAGGAAAACGATATTTACGTATTTTTGTTTAGTGGCTCTGAGCTTTGTTTTTGCTCAAGGTACGTATATCAATTCATTAGTATGAAGATATTTTATGTTAAATCTTGAGATTAAGTCAAGAAATTTGAATTTAATTAATTTAAAACAAAATATTAATATAAATTGTAATTTTATTTATATGGTTTTGACTAAAATTTAAATTTAATTAAAAATCATTAAAATTAAATCGAATGATCTAATTTTAATATTTAATTTTTTAATCAAAATATTAAAAATTTATTTTATTATCTTTTCTATTATGTTTTTATTTAAAATGGTTTTTTATAAAATACAATTAATTTGATAAAGTCATTAAAAAATAATATTTCTTAATAAACAATAATAGAAAGCCATTTTGTGAATAAAATCATAAAAATAATAATTAAGTATTACAAATTCATAAATATATAATGGGACAAAAGTTAGATTTTGATTATGTGTAATTTAGATTTTAAGTTTATGTAACTTAACTCCATTTATTTATAAAATTGTGGAAAAGTTTTAGTGTTACTTAGATGTTCAATCTCACTATTAAATCTTCATGTATTTTTCAAGTGCCTATATTGTTAAAATAATAATATTTTTCTTGCTCAAATTCTATGTTTCCAAAGAACCTTTTTTCTTTTTCCATTTTTTTTTAACTGTTTTGCAAATAACACATTTTATTGCATTTGTTACGTGCTGATGACCTGATTCATTTTCTCTGCAATCTTATCTTTTTAACTATCTTCATCCTTAACCTTTGCTCTTCCTTCTATTTTAGCTTAGACTTAAGCTTTTCTTTTCTTTCTCTCTCTCTTTGTCGAAGGAAGCGGCTCTATCCCGCTTTCCTCCGGTGGACCCACACTGCTCATAGTGGCTGTTGGCGACTACAATAAAGGTTGTATTTTTCGTCCTTATTACAAAAAAACAAAAAGAAGTTGTCACGGGCATAACAAGGTGTAGTCTTCAAGTTGATACAATTTGAGAAAATTAAGATATGAATGACAACAGATGTATTTTGAAGAAATAAAAAAAAATGATGTTGAGAGTTGAGAATTACGAGTGAATGGTATTTACCAGAGGAAGTGAGAAGTACAAAAATGGAGGAAGGTGTGTGTATCATTGGAAATTAGAGTTTATTCGCATGAAAATCATATGGAGAGTTGACGGTGAGATTGGATGTTTGAATAATAAAAGGACTTCTTCAAATAATTATTAATAAGTAATTTTGTGAATATTATATTGCATAATTAAAAAATTTAGAGTCTAAATTACGACTTATTTATTTTTTAATACTTTTTAAAAATAAATTACTAAAATAAAATTAAAATAAAATAAATTTTCTGTTTAAAGTTTCTTTTCACGTCAAACTCATGTTTCATATTTATACTAAACTCTTTTTTTTTATTTACTAATTTTGTCTTATAATATGACAAAACTCTAAGAAAATGAAATTTATCAAAATCAACTTGTTTCGTTTGGAACAGAGATGAAACACTTATAATTAAACACATGTCAGCATTTCTGTCTCATATATAGAGAAAATTAAAGATCAATTTTGTTCACACCTTAGACAAAACTACGACATAATATTATTAATTTTATTTGTAGCAAAGATAAAATTGCATAATCTTGACATGTGGCATAATTATGTTAATCACAAAGGCGATTTCATAATTGATTTTTACAAGTCTCTTTATTTTTGTATTATTAAGAAAATTAGGAAACTTTTTAGAAATATCTGTTTGATTATATTTAACTATGTTTTTAGGAAAACTAACCAATATGCTAATTGGATGGCTAAATTAGGAGATGAAGTTAGGTTGTCTTTTTATTATTTTAATAAAGCTCCCACTTCTCTAAAGCCTTTTCTAAGGGTGGATGTTCTTCAAGTTTCTTGCTCTAGGATTTTAATCTAGTTGTGTTGTATTTTTTTTTGGGCTTTACAAGCTCTGTTTAACAGCAAAAAAAATATATTTAAAATATTATAAATAGGTATATGTCACGAGTGCAGAAGAAATACTGGCAAAGGAAGTGCATGGGAATACCGTTACAAGGGTGGGACACGTGGATGCTAATGATGAAATCATGGTGAACCGCAAAAGTGAGAGGAAAAGAGTAACTAACTCTGCGCTCAAGGATTACGTTTGGGGGTTAAAGTAAATATAAAAGGAGAAAAATAGGAAATGGGGGGGGTGTGTGGGATTTATGATCTGTTCTCCCCTTCCTCTGGCCCTCTCTGGGATTTCTTTTATTCAATGTTCTGTTATTCCTAGTAATTTTGTATCCCTAACACTGCTTTGGTGTTAGCCTTCTTCATTGTAAGAAAACTCATACTTAATACATAATACGATACAGGACCTCGTGCTTCATTTAATTGTTGTGAGCTCGACTGTTTCATTGGTGATACCTCACATTTGGTGCTTTCATTGAGAGATACCTTCTTCATTGTAAGAAAACTCATACTTAATACATAATACGATACAGGACCTCGTGCTTCATTTAATTGTTGTGAGCTCGACTGTTTCATTGGTGATACCTCACATTTGGTGCTTTCATTGCCACCATGGCTGAGAATACTCGCTTGAAGGAGCTGGATGCTAATGTCAAGAAGATTTTGGAGCTCATGGAAAAGCGGGATCAAGATTATTCTGCCAGGTTTACGAAGCTCGAATTAGCTCTCGAGCACGTGACCAGTAAGCAATCCATCGGTGGCTCGAACTCAAATGCGACGCATGCAAACCCACAACCCTTTCAGGTGCGCAACATCAAGCTGGATTTCCCACGCTTTGATGGATCAAATGTGTTGCAATGGATTTTCAAGGCGGAACAATTTTTTGAGTATTATTCTACTCCAGATTTATACCGTTTGACGATTACAGCTGTGCATATGGACAAGGACGTGGTTCCTTGGTTACAGATGATGAGTAAGAATAATCCGTTCCAATCCTGGGCTGCTTTTACTCGCGCATTAGAGTTGGAATTTGGTCCCTCCCCATTTGAATGTCCCCGCTCTACTTTGTTTAAGCTCTCGCAATTAGGTTCGGTTAATGATTATTATATCGAATTTACTGCTTTGGCTAACAGAGTTACGGGGATTACTGTGGATGCACTATTAGATTGCTTCATCAGTGGATTGAAAACCGATATCCGCCGTGATGTAATTGCCCAGAGTCCTCATTCCCTCCTTAAAGCCGTATCCCTTGCTAAGCTATACGAGGACAAATATAACACCTCCACCAAACCATCTTATACCACCACTTATTCCAGAAACTTTAACACAAAACCATCCCCATACCTAAACACCAACCAGCAAACCACATCCCTACCTGCGATTCTGCCTAACCCTTCCCAGAAACCTTTTAACCAACCCCCTAAATCATCTAATATCAAAAAGATATCTCCAGCAGAAATGCAGATCAGACATGAGAAGGGCCTTTGTTATACATGTGACGATAAATTTTCCCCTACACATCGTTGCCCTAACAAACAATACCTATTACTTCATATAGAGGAAGTTGATGATCCACCTCCGGAATTAGAACCGCCAGACTCCGTATCCGTTCCCTGTCCTGATGTTACCCCTGAGCATCATGTTTCTTTTAATGCCTTGAATGGCTCCTCCAGTTTGGGCACTATGCGATTTCATGGATCGATAAACGGTGTCACTGTCCAAATTTTGCTTGATAGTGGGAGTTCCGACAATTTCTTACAACCTCGCTTGGCTCATTATTTGAAGTTACCTATTGAGCCCATTCCCAGTTTTCAAGTCCTGGTTGGTAATGGAAATTCTCTCATAGTGGAAGGATTGGTCAAAGATCTGAAGGTCATGATTCAGGGGCATACTATCAAGTTGCCAATTTATTTGCTTCCTGTATCTGGTGCAGATGTTGTTTTAGGTGCTGCTTGGCTTGCTACATTGGGACCCCATGTCTCAGATTATAGTGCTTTGACCTTGAAATTCTATTTGGAGGATGAATTTGTTACACTACAAGGTGATCAGTCTAACGTACTAATTCTAGCTCAGTTTCACCATATCAGACGAATGTGCAACACTCATGCCATTGCAGAATTTTATACACTGCACTTTCAGTCCCAGGAGGTTCCTTCAGATCAGTGGCTTGACTTACCTCATGACATTCATCCGGATTTGGCTCTGTTGCTACACACCTACAAAAGGGTGTTTGACAAACCCATTGGGTTACCCCCAGACCGGTCCCACAACCATGCTATTCCCTTAATTCCAGATAGCAAGCCTGTTAAGGTCCGTCCCTATCGATACCCTCACAGCCAGAAAGAACAAATCGAGAAAATGGTTGAGGAGATGATACATGAGGGAATCATAGCCCCTAGCACTAGTCCTTTTTCTTCACCGATTCTCTTGGTTAAAAAAAAGGATGGGACATGGCGTTTTTGCACTAATTATAGAGCATTAAATGCCATAACAGTCAAGGATTCTTTCCCTATTCCTACTGTTGATGAGTTGCTTGATGAACTCTTTGGAGCTAAATACTTTTCTAAGTTAGATCTTCGTTCGGGATACCATCAAATACTTGTATCTCCACAGGACAGATTTAAAACAGCTTTTCGGACACACCAAGGCCACTATGAATGGCTTGTCATGCCATTTGGCCTCACCAACGCACCAGCCACCTTTCAAAGTTTAATGAATTCGGTGTTCCAAGGGCTGCTTCGAAAATCAGTATTAGTGTTCTTTGACGACATCCTGGTTTACAGCCCATCTTGGTCCTCACATTTGCAACACTTAGAAGCTGTCCTAAAAATACTTCAGCATCACCACCTTTTTGCCAAGTTGTCTAAATGCCATTTTGGCTTGGAGGAGGTTGATTATCTGGGTCATACGATATCAGGCAAGGGCGTTACTATGGATCAGAATAAAATCCAAGCTGTTTTGGATTGGCAACTTCCACAGTCCCTTAAACAACTGCGAGGCTTCCTTGGACTCACGGGGTATTATCGGCGATTTATTAAAAGGTATGCAGTTATAGCTGCCCCATTAACTAATCTCTTAAAGAAAGACAAATTCCATTGGGACTCTGCTGCTACTGACGCTTTTCACAACCTCAAGCGAGCCATTACTGAGGCTCCCGTCTTAGCCCTTCCAGATTTTACTAAGCCTTTTATACTGGAAACTAACGCCTCTGGTACAGGTATTGGTGCTGTTCTGAGTCAAGCCCATCACCCCATTGCATTTTTTTCAAAAAAATTATCTCCACAAATGCAGAAACAATCAGCCTATGTGCGGGAGTTTTACACCATTACAGAAGCTATAGCTAAATTTCGTCATTACTTGTTGGGACATAAATTTATTATCCGCACCGATCAGAAGAGTTTGCGCAGCCTCACTGATCAAACCATCCAGACCCCGGAGCAACAGGCATGGCTTCCTAAATTCCTCGGATATGATTTCACCATAGAGTACAAGCCTGGTTGTGACAATCTGGCTGCGGATGCCTTATCTCGGTCTTTCTTTATGGCTCATTCTCAACCTCAGTGGGATATCATTCCTAAGGTGCGTGCTGCTATTGCTGCAGATCTCAAATTGTCTGAAATACTTCACTTATGTATTCAAGGCACCCCTCCTCACCCGAATTATTCTGCTCAAGACCAGCTACTATTTTGGAAGAATAGGTTGGTTCTTCCTTCCAACCATCCTCTTATACAGCAAGTTATGAATGAATTTCATAATTCCCCTATTGGAGGACACGCGGGGAGAGCAAGGACACTGGCTAGAGTTGCTTCTCAGTTTTATTGGCATGGTATGCAAAACGATATTAAAATTTTTGTCCAAAATTGTTTGCTCTGTCAACAAGCCAAGACCATTACTTCTTTACCTGCTGGACTGCTCCAACCCTTGCCAATTCCAGTACAGATTTGGGAAGATTTAGCTATGGATTTTATTGTTGGTTTACCTCCTTCCCACGGTTTTACTGTGATTCTGGTGGTCGTAGACCGTTTATCTAAATATGGTCATTTTGCTCCACTCAAAGCCGATTATTCAAGCACGACGGTAGCAGACATCTTCATGCATTCCATTGTTAGATTACATGGTATGCCAAAGTCGATTGTTTCGGATCGTGATAAAGTGTTCACTAGCAAATTTTGGCAGCAACTGTTTAAGTTGAGTGGGACAACTTTGGCTATGAGCACCGCATATCACCCGCAATCTGATGGTCAATCCGAGGCACTTAATAGATGTTTGGAGATGTACTTACGATGTTTCACAGTTGACAATCCCAAGAGCTGGAGTAAGTTACTCTCATGGGCTGAGTTTTGGTACAATACCTCATTTCAGTCCAGCATTGGTATGACTCCTTTCAAAGCAGTTTATGGTCGAGATCCTCCCACAATCACCAAGTATACTTTAGACCATCAAGACCCTCCCTCTCTGCAGGATTTATTGCTGCAACGTGACTTAATTCTTCGCCAGTTGAAGAATAATTTGCTAAAGGCTCAGCACTATATGAAGAAATATGCAGATAGGAAACGATCACAGTTGGAGTTTAACGTGGGTGATCTTGTTCTAGTTAAGCTTCAACCTTACAGGCAACACTCAGTTGCTTTGCACAAAAATCAGAAATTGGGACTTCGATACTTTGGTCCTTTTCCAGTTTTGCAGAAAATTGGTTTTGTGGCTTACAAACTCCTACTTCCAGCTTCTGCCAAGATTCACTCCGTGTTTCATGTTTCTTTGTTGAAGCCATGCAAAGGTGAACATCAGCAACCGTATGTTCCTCTCCCACTGTTGACTGATGAATTTGGTCCTATTGTCCAACCATCTAAGATATTGCAGTCCAGAATTATTTTACGTGGGCTCGATCAGATTCCTCAGGTTTTGGTCCAATGGGAAGGATTGGATATGACTAAAGCTACTTGGGAAGATCTATCCTTATTCCAGGGTGTTTATCCTAACTTCAACCTTGGAGACAAGGTTGATTTTTATGGGGGAGGAAATGTCACGAGTGCAGAAGAAATACTGGCAAAGGAAGTGCATGGGAATACCGTTACAAGGGTGGGACACGTGGATGCTAATGATGAAATCATGGTGAACTGCAAAAGTGAGAGGAAAAGAGTAACTAACTCTGCGCTCAAGGATTACGTTTGGGGGTTAAAGTAAATATAAAAGGAGAAAAATAGGAAATGGGGGGGTGTGTGGGATTTATGATCTGTTCTCCCCTTCCTCTGGCCCTCTCTGGGATTTCTTTTATTCAATGTTCTGTTATTCCTAGTAATTTTGTATCCCTAACACTGCTTTGGTGTTAGCCTTCTTCATTGTAAGAAAACTCATACTTAATACATAATACGATACAGGACCTCGTGCTTCATTTAATTGTTGTGAGCTCGACTGTTTCATTGGTGATACCTCACAGTATACATTAAATATTTTTAAATTTAAATAAATTATTAATCTTTAAAAATAACACCTCTGTTTTAATCTCTATAAAAATTTTATTCAATTTTACAAGGATTAAAATTTAAAAAAAAAAATAACATTTTAAAAGACTAATAGCTTATTTAAACTTAATTTTTTTATAAATTTAGAATAAAAATTATTTTAATTTTTTAACATTTAGAACACACGTTGAAGACGCAGGTATATACGAATTTGATTTAGATTGAATTGAATCATTTTATTAAATTAGACCTATTCAAATCAGTGTATTGCAGATAATAAACTTTAACAAGACAAATAAAAATTTAAATTTAATTAAACTTATAAAAAATATGCTCAATTTTAACATTTTTCCATTTCTGTAGAACTTATAAACTCCACTAAAGTAAAAATTAATAAATAATCATTTAAAATAGTCTATGAGATAAAGATGGTAATATAACTCAGGGAGAGGCTAAAATTTTTGGCAAAATATTTATAAATATATTATCTAATATATTTAATATAATTATTTATTGCTTAAAATATCAAAATATTTATTTTGTAAATTATGTATTGTAAAAATATTTTAATATTGTAATAACTGGTCAATTATAAAAAAAAATATTTAAAACAATATATTAGTAACATTTTCGAAGTTATCTACATGTATATCAAGTTAAATTGTAAAACTCAGTTAAGATGACATGTAATATCATAGAATAATAATACATTTTCATTGGCCACGATTATATCCATCTTGATCTTTTTAAGAGGTTGTTTAAGAAAATAATTTTGGAAGGGAGATGAGAAAAAAGATAAAATTTATATTTAAAATAAATATATTTAAAATTAATATTTATTTTAAATAAAAATATAAATTAATATATTGATATAAATTTAATATATTAATTATATATTTATTATCATAAATAATATATGATTTTTAATTAAAAATTAAAAATATATCCTCTAAAAAATCCCTCCCATACTTATCATAAAGGACTAAATATTTGCTTCCGAATAACCTTGTTAAAATGCAAGTCAGAGATTTCATTGGGATGTGGGTCCAACCAAGGATGTAGTTGAGTGAATATTTATAGATTTAAATTTAAATCAACTTGATTTAATAAAATTAATTTTTTAAAATAAATTTATATTAATGTAATTTATGTTTATTTTAAAAAAAAATACTCTAACTAAATTTAATATAAACATTTGAACTTAATGTAAAAGCCCCAACTTATAAGTTTAGAATTAAAACCAATTTCATTTGTAAAATAATAAATTGTATTCTCCAAAAACTTACGTGTATATAATTTAGTTTTCAAACTGTCATTTCATAATAAATCAATCCATATTTTGAAGTTGACTGCAGTTGAGAACTGAATCTGTTATACAAATAATGGACCAGAGAATTAAATTATCATAGATTTGATAGATTTGAAACCTTTAACATTTAAACAAATTTATTGTAAAATTGACCAGTATATACTCAAATTTTTAGGGACCAAGTTGACGTAACTTACTGCTTTTTTATGGCACTCAGAGTGTCCTGATGAACAAAAATCTAATAGAAAGAAAAGTGTTGTTTATTTGAAATCACCAAATATTTAATGAAACAATTGAAAAACAAGAGTACGTATATTAAATTCTTAAAAGCTTGAGATTCAACCTAGGAATCACCAAATATTTAGTGAAAGTTTTCTTTAAAATAACACGAGGAGGAGAAGGATTGCACTTCTAGCCGGTCATGAACTAGAACTACAGGACAAAATAAATGCGACTTTCCCAGCTAGCTGGCAAATTTTGTAATAAATACTTTTAGTATCTTGTTTATTAGTATGAGTATGCTAAGGTATTAATAAAAACAAACTAATAAATAAAAAAAATTACGTTAAAATACATTAAAACTATCGTGAAAGTGTTCTAATAATAACATTTTTTATTAGTACTTAAGATTTTGACTAATATTTGTCATGCTAATACGAAGCAAGAAGGTGCATTTGGGGATGGGGCATGGAGAGGGGAAAATGACATTGGCACCGACACATCACGTGAAACCGCACAGATTCAATGGCCAACACAATTACAAAGCGACCATAGTCTCCTATGGTGGAACCATCTTCTCTTTTCCATAGAATCTAGAGAGTTCGTAAGAGGAAAGCTCCATCTCTTCCCATGCCCCACCACTTCCACTATTGCTAGCTGCTACAACTAAGGGTTATTAAGTATTTACCTTACCAATAAAGAGACCTAGGGTAGGTGTCACGCTGCCAGATACTAACTCATATTCCAGGATACCAATAGGTCCATCTACTTTCTCAAATGCAAATGAAACGATAAATAATGGGTTAACATGTTCGGTTGATACTTGATTGAGACAATAAAATTTTGTAGGTTGATTATCTCTATAATATGAGAGTAGGCTAAATTGGGGTAGGCTAATAGAAATAGGAGAAAAACCAAAATAAAAAGGTGTGCTATTTAATAAGAAACAAATTCTGTTTGTTTGCAAGAATATATATATATATATATATATATATATATATATATATCATATTAAAAAGTTTATATTAATTATAAAAAAATAAATATAACCCCAAAAATCTATAATTTTATAATATTATTTTTTATTGTTCAAATAAAAAATAGTTATTGTTTATTAATTTATTTTCTATTATTTTTATTCTAATTTCATTCTAAAGTGTAAATGTGTAACCCAATCTCCATCTATGAATGATTTAAGAAAAAATAGTATCTGACTCTGATTATATTTAACTTTATCCACTGTACACTCATAATTGACTGGATCAAACAGCATTAAATAGTAAAAAGAAGATTTTTGAAGTTTATTGGGTGCGAAATATTGTAGACAATCCATTTGTAATTCTACAAGTCTTTACTGAAATGTGTACCACATTCTGACATTCAAATAGGACAAGTGACATTTATAAATAGAAAGGCCTACTAATATTCTCTTAAAAGAAAAGATAGAGAATGGAGGATTCAGGTACCAAAGTTGAAGCCACGTAAACAAAGCTTTAGTGCTGTTTCTTCCGAGAAAGAACAACTCATACCATGCAATGAATATGGCAACTTGCCAATATCAATATGCAATGCAACGTCCATGTCCATCACATATATAGGGGACAAATGACAATTAAAATATAGGGATTAATAAATCCAAAATGTACGCAGGTTCTTCACAATATACCAAAACCACTAGCCAGCTGTGTCTAAGCTTGCAACTTTGATGCCAAGCGATTTTACTGGAGAAGGGGTACTACATAGTAATAAAGTCTCATTGTAACACCTTCCTACTCCTTTCACCTACCCTTTATTTGTTACTATAAATAACCCCACTCACTGGCTCACACTTTCACACCGCATCCTAAATAAGCTTCAAAATTCAGAGTTCGTCCTCTGCTCCATCGCGTGCCACTCTAATTAACTACCATACCCCCTTCATCACAATCACATCTAGATATACTTCTCCTCCCTCTTTTCTCTTTTCTACACTGCGAAACCAAGATGAAGCTAGCATTTGCAGCTGTGCTACTTATGTGCCTTGTCCTCAGCTCCTCTTTGTTTGAAGTGTCCATGGCTAGATCTGGTATGCCTTAGCCTTGAGCATAATTAGTAGTAGTATTGCACTTTACATACAGCTTACAGTTGTGTTATTTAAATTATTAAAATTTTACACTGAATATGATACAATATATATTACTGTTTTTTCTCTTTAAAAAAACAGTAATTTATATGTATATTTTAATAATATACAGAAGATACTTAGGTGTCTCTCCCACTAACATTTTTTGTACTATTTAAGGATATTTAAAGGTACCCGTTTATATTTTATGATTTTGTTAATTTAATATTGAATATTAATTTTAAGTATGTAAATGTATTAAATTTTTATTGAAAATAAATATTTATCATATTTTTACATTCTTAATGTAATAATTACATTTTTTTTAATAAAGTTTATTATTTTAGTTTTTTATCCTCAATTTAGTTAATATTTTTATTTTAAATATATTATTATTATTTCAGTTCCTTATTTTCAATCTAAGAGTAAAAGTTAACAATTTTTTAAATATAAAAAAAATAATTAAAAAATTTATTCAAAAGTTGTAAAAGTACGCTCATGTAAATAATTTGAATGTATTTCAATATAATTTCTAATGAAAATATACACTCTTTAATCAAGCAACGCTTTTAAGATACCAGTTGAGAAGAACTTTTAAATATAGTTTTAGGATATTTATATAAAAAAATAATTGTATATAATTTAAATCTTTAAGTTGTTAAAAGAACATAATTGATTTCCTAATACTTGATAGCAATATTTTTTGAGTTTTATTTCAACTGACAACGGTACTTTTTGTTATACATACATTTCAATATTACATATGGCTCTTTTTTATTTATATGGGAAAAATAAATTAAAATATTAAAATATGAGATTTTTTTTAATAATTACAGGAATATGAAAAATAAATTTTTAAAAATTAATAATTTTTACTCTTTCCAATTTTGAATTTATATACCTGTATTAAGAATCATTAACTATAATTTGTTAACTTCATGTTTTTATGATTTTTTCAAAACATTATATTTTAATATATATTATTTTTAGATACATAATCTTTATTATTTCGGGTGCGATGTGAATCAGGTTATTGCTCCTCTATGTGCGCGAAGAGGTGCGCTAGGGCCGGGATGAAGGACAGGTGCCTAAGGTTCTGCGGGATCTGCTGCACCAAATGCAAGTGTGTGCCGTCTGGAACGTATGGGAACAAGCACGAGTGCCCTTGCTACAGGGACATGAAGAACTCTAAGGGCAAACCCAAATGCCCTTGATATTTTACCACGCATCAACCTTAATGAACCTTTGATTTCCTCACTGTATGCATGTATCTCCCATCTTTTGAGACATTCCATCGTGGACCCTTGCTAGTTCATTAAGTTTTCCTTACGTTTATGTACTATTACAGATAAAAAAAAAATATAGATATTTGGTCACATGCACGATGAGAGTGAGAATAAATCGGGTCCTGTTTGTCTTCTATGAATTTTGTATGTCTTAAGTAGGCTATATGGATAGTTAATAAAAGGAACACTTTGGTCAACAGCTTTTAAATGATTAATAAATTATAAATGGATTAGTTTGTATACAGAGGATCGGCTAACTCTCACGTGAGTAAGCGAAAAATGACAGGTGACTCAGCTAGTTTGTCGTACTTGCTTTGTCTATCGATGTATTATTACGGTAAATCATATTTAAATCAACCTCTATCTTATTATCTTAAAAGTAAAAAAAGAAAATAGAAGAAAAAAATAACTGTAATAAAAAATATTAAAATATAAAAGTTTAACCAATTATATCCAATTATTTATTTTATTCTTTATTTCTATTTTTTAAAATTTATTAACATCCAGTGTATTTCATCACTTTAATATTTTAATTTATTTTTAATAAAGTTACTCTTTCAAACAAAAATCTCTTTCTTCTCAATTTTCCTGTTTCAACTTGTAAAAATTCATCATTTATTTTCTTCGTTATCAAATTAATTCTTTCACAATATTTTGCTTCAACGCTTAAAAAGAGGGCTAGAAGAGTATATATGATTAAAAATCTCAATGAAATTTATAATATAAACTCAATGATGTCAGAAGAGAGTTTAATTATAAACCTCCTACGAGGTGTTGATAACTCCTTTTATCGATCTAGTTCTATCTCAATTTAATAATAATTTTGATAAATTTAAATTTTTAAAATTAATTTTGATATTTTGTCATTCTAAATTTTTTCCTATTTTTTGAATTGTATAACTTCTAGAATTAGTGAGCTATATATAATACACATAATGTAGGAATATGCTTTACTTTTTTTTATTCTCGTTGTCTTTTTCTTAGATTAATCGCTTTATATATTGTAATCATTTGATTACATAAATATATGAGAAAGTATATACTTTTATTCCTTTTTTGTAATGGTATCAAGAGTCTCTAAGGTTTTATAACATCGTCAAACAATAGTGGTTCATTAAGGGATGAGGACAACACTATGCCTCTTCCTTCTTCATTGATCCTAGATAAAACTCATCTAGCTTATATCACATTCACCCAAGCAAAAGTGCATCTTCTATTATTGTCACCCTCCTCTTTTTGCGAACAATTACCAATCTTGGTCTTGGTCCATTCGTATGGCCTTCATATCTAAAAACAAGATGGATTTTTTCATAGGATCCATCCTTACTCTTTCCCACACTGATCCTTTATATCTTTATTGGAAACGGTGCAACACTCTTCTCATGTCCTGGATTCTAAATTCCTTATCACCTTTCATTGTTCAAAGTGTCAATTTTTTATAACATGTTGTTGATATCTGGAATGATATCCAAGAACGATTCTCCGTGGATGAGCTTAGGAGGAAATTTACTCTCTAAAGTAAGGACCTAATTCTGTCACAAATTACTATATTAACCTCAATTCCCTTTGAGAGGAGTTGGATAACTTTCGCCCTTTAATCTCCTACTTTTGTTCAACTAAGCAATTCCACCAACTGGACTTCATCATACGTTTTTTGAAAGCTTTTCATGGTCGTTTCTCCATGGTTCAGTTGCAAATAATCTTTCTCGACCCTCTCCCTTCAACAAATCGCATAATCCAACATGAGAGGCAGCACACGACATCTACTTCCAATGATGTCAATCTATTCATCAACGCAGTTTCTAGTAAAGGCCACAGTGCTCAACAGTCAAGGGGCTAGGACGAACAAAAAATGTGATTACTGTGGATGCCTCAATCACATTATAGACGTCTACTACCAAAAGAAAAGAAATTCCACTCCCAAATGCGACCATCGTGGACGCAATGGGCATACTATCAACGTTTGTTATGGAAAATTTGGATAACCTCTTGGTCATCCAAAATATCCAGGTCAACCACGTTCTCTCAACAAGAATCATCCCTTTGGAAGCGCTGATAATTCTATCAACAACAGCACTATAGGAGAAGGGAGCAAAACCCTAACGCATGGATAGGGATGGCAATGGGTAGGGTATGGGTAGGGTACTATAGTACCCATCTCCATACCCCTGTTTTAAAAAAATATCCGTACCCAACCCCATACTCGTGTGGGTATGAACAGTAATCCATGTACCTGTATCTTTTGGATACCCGCATATCTATCTTGTACCCATTACCTGCGCGCTTGTTTGTGAAAAAGATATTTATAAAAAAAATATATTTATATAATTTCACATAAGTAGCATAATAATACAAAAATTTAATATGTAGTTGTTGAATAAGGTACAAATATAGATAAAAAATAAATATTCAAATATCACAAGTGCTAAATATATCTTAATATAATAATTTTTTAAACTAAAATTCTTAGAAACAATAAGCAAAACTAAACACACAAGTTATTTGTCGGCGATAACCCTATCTTGTGTGAGATTTGATCGATCGGCAATGCCAGAGTGACAACAAAATACATCTGCACAATGGATGGTCCTTCATGTGGGATCACTTCGTGACTTCTTGTGGCGACATTGACAACAAACTCTAACGAATAAGATTTCGTAGTTGTCGAGTTTTAATGAGACAGACATTGAGAATGAGAGTAGAGTTAGAACAGAGAAGTTCAAGTCCTAACAACGAGAAGTGAATATATAAAATATTTTTTTTAATTTTTGAATTTGAAATTGTAAGAAAAATAATAGATTTAATTAAAATAATATATATATATATATATATATGTATTAATACTAGTATTTTTAACTCATATATTATACGAAATTATTTTGTCAAAAATACAAATTTTTAAAAAATTATTTTAATAAATTAAATATTTATAATATATATAAATTTTAAAAGAAAGAATTTGAATAAAAGATAAATAGTCACAATAAAATTTTATAATAAAGAAATATATGTGTGTATAAAAAAAATTATACTTTTTTATCTAAAGAAAAAATTAATAAATAAAAATTAACAATAATTTTATATATTTTCAGAAATTTCTTTGAACATAAATAAATAGTAAGAATAATATTATTTAGATTCAATAGATTATATTTGTGCTTGTAATGCATATGTTGCATAAAAAATATTATTTTAAATTAAAATATAAAAAATAAAATTTAAATATTATCAATAAATAATAAGTTTCCAGTAATAGTAGGTAATTGTAAAATTTATAAAATATTTACAATATGTTTATTATTTATCATTTACTTTATGATTTAAATATCAATATGACTTTATTAACAAAAATATTTGGATGAAAAATATTTTATGTGTGTCATATATAAATAATTTTTTTAAAAAAAGTCAATCTCATATCAACTATGTAATAATTAAATTGTATTAGCCTAATTAAACGATATAAAATAGTAAATAAATTTTTCTATTAAAAATATAAAACAAAATAATTTTTTTGTTTACTTTATTATTAAATATATTTTTATATTAATCTTATATAATTTCACATAAAATTGAGCTCATCGAATACTTTACCTATTGTCATCCCTATACATGAAGAAGATAATCCAAAGGATACTGGAACTTTTTAACATAGAAATGGACCCAATATCACTTAGACCCAATATCAACAACTTTTGGCTTTTCTTCAAGTAAATGTTGAATATGGATAAGATGCCAATTTGGGCCAACATCTCTTACTCTAACCCAATGTGTTCTTCTTACTCTCTTGGTACCCTTTTTTATTTTCTCTTTCCACCAAGTCACACACCACACCTTGGATTATTGATTCTGGATTAACAAACCACATTGTTTGCTCACTTCAATATTCTAATACATATTCATAAATAAGACACTAATATTAATTTTCCTAATGGAACTTTCGTTAAAGCCCAAATTTTTGGTACCATTTATTTGTCACCCACCTTTGTTTTACATAATATCTTATATGTTCCTGATTTTACATTTAACCTTTTATCTACTCCTAAATTAATTTCTACTTCTCAATATTTGATAACCTTCTCTAATAATTTTTGAAAAATTTAGGAAGCCAGCATGTCGAAGATGATTGGTTCAGTTGAGCTTAAAAATGGGCTTCATCATTTGGTAATTGACAAAGAAAATGGCTCACACTTCAACTCACCTTCCATAGCCAATACTATCAACACCAATTCCATCAACAATCCAAAAATTTGGCATTTTAGATTGGATATTTGTCTAAAAATCGTCTAAATGCTTTACATGTTGAGTCCCCTTTTATTTTTAAATACTTTGATTAAGTGTGTGATGTTTGTCATTTGGCAAAACAAAGAAAGTTACCTTATTCTCTTAGTACTAATCGAAGCTTTGAAGCCTTTGAATTAATTCATATGGATATTTAGGATCCTTTCTCTAAAGTTTTTATATACGGCCATAAATATTTTTTAACTATTCTTGATGACTTTAGCCAATATACTGAGATTATTTTGCTAAAATCAAAAGCTGAAGTCAAATTTCATATACAAAATTTTGTTGCCTTAATAGAGAATCAATTCAAAACTACTATTAAGTGCTTGTGATCAGACAATGGACCGGAATTTTTTCTAAAAGATTTTTTCTCATCAAAAGGAACAATCCAACAAATAAGTTATGTCTACACTCCTCAACAAAATGGAAGGGTAGAATGAAAACACCAACACATCTTGAACCTTGCTAGCGCTCTTTTGTTTCAATCCCAAATACTAAATAATTTTTAGTCCTATGCAATCAAACACACTATTTTCTTAATTAATTGTGTACGTTCTCCTATTATTTCAAATAAAACACCTTTTAAGCTTCTTTATAAACAAAAACCTGATTTTTGAATGCTTAAAGTTTTTAGTTGTATGTGTTTTACTTCAATGGACATTGATCATCACAAGTTTGAAGCTAGATCCCGCAAAAGGGTATTTTTGGAATTTTAAAATGAAACAAAAGGGTACATGGACATAAACAATAAACAATTTTTTACTTTTAGATATGTTCTATTTCAAATTTTTTACAAAAATATTATAAAAATAAAATAAAAATGTCCAAATAGAATGGAGGCCATTTTAATTACCCAACTAAACTCAAATTTTGGACAACAATTTTGGCACCTAGAATTTGGTTCCATAGAACCGAATTCTGAGTTGCTTTTCCTTTTTTTTCTTTTTTTAATTTTATTTTATATTTTTATATAATAAATTAAATATTATTATTTAAATTATATTTATATTTTATTAAAATAAATATTTCGTTAGTTATATATAATAAAATAACTTTTATTATTTGAATTATGTTTATCTTTTTATATTATTTAAAATGAATAAAAGTAATAATAATATTAATTTTAAATGTTTATTAAAATTTATTTGACATATTTAAAATAATAAATAATATTTTTTTATTATATTATTTAATATGATTTTGAGTTTTTGAAAATAATATTAATATTATATTCTAAAATTATATTTTTAGTTATTTAATATTATATTTAAAAAAATAAAAATTACAATAATAATTTATTTAATTTTAAATTTGTATAAAATAAAAATTATAATAAAAATTTATTTAATTTTATATATTTATAAAAGAAGTAAAAGTATTAAATAATAATTGGTTTATTTATTTATTTTGAGATATTAATCTTTATTAAAATTTATACATAATTATTAATTTAAAAAATATAATATTAATATTAATAAATATAATTAAATAATATTATGTAGATATATTATATATATAATTATATATTTAATATAAATTACAAATACTAAAAATTTAAAAATTGTAATGACATTCATAAAACTAAAAATGACATTAAGAAAATTTTAAAATAATAACAACAACATAAATCAATGGCAAGAACTAGAAGCTTGAGCGATGTTTGGACGTTTTTTCCTTGTGTGACTAGGGGTATGACAATAAGAACAATTTTTTGCCCGACTTTGTTGTTCTCTAATGTCCGTATCTGTTCTTATCCTACTGGACTTGGGTCGACTCTTTGAAGTTCTTTTCAGTTCTAAATTTGGACACAAAGTTGGGCCCGTGTAAGTTGGTCAATAGTCTTCGTGTCTGAGTTCTTCAAACTGACCTTCATATACCTTAGAAACTTACTGTAAGGTATACACGTGAGATATGTAGATGTCAAAGTTGTGGTGTGTGTGTAAGCATGAAGAAAGTATATGCGATCATAGGATGTGAACTTTTTGAAACTTGCAATCACACCACATTTCATCTAACCGTACTGTAAATCTTTCTATGGGTCAAATTTCTGTCAGATGTTGTGTTTTTTTGACTAAAAATCTACTTCTTGTTCTGTCAAAGGTGATGACTTTATCAGTGTTCGCCTTTAACTGTGCATCTTGAATTGCTTTAGTTGCAACCTCCGAGTACATATGTCCAGCATTAATCATTGCATCTACTTTTCTACTTCTGTCAATGAAGAACTTATCATAACAGGTGTATGTTGCCATGACCATGGAGTAAATTGGTAGGGTTCTGGTTTTCTTCAAGACCAAATTGATTGACTCTACTAGGTTTGTTGTCATGTGTCCCTAGCATCTCCCGTTGTCCCATGTCAGTGTCCATTTTTTCTTGAAATGTTGTCCAACCATTGTGCAGCTTCAGGATTATTATCTTTTACTATATGGTAATAGTAAAAAAATCTCAGTTTAGTCATCCCATATGCTGGAAACAAGATTACAAATTAAATTAATATAACTGGCTAAGCAATTATATAAAATATTAATGATAATATAGAGTACGTAAAAAATTAAAATTACCTATATTGACGATATATTTCTTCAATGTAGCGTTTTTGAATCGTAGCATGAAGTTTTGTGTAATGTGTCTAATGCAATAGACATGGACAGAATTGTTTTCTATCCAACCACTTCCATTTCTAGAGTATGCACTTCTTTTAGCCTCGTGATGATCCAAAATGAGGCACAACCCCTCTTGCGGGGTTACGTACCTCCTTAAGTTTTTCAAAAAAAAAGAATCATGCATCAGTAGTTTTACCTTCAACCACAACAAAGACAATGGAAATTATGTTGTTGCGACCGTCTTGCGCAACTGCCACTAATAAAGTCCCTTTGTATTTGCCATTCAAAAATGTTTCATCCACTTGAATAATTGGTTTGTAGAAGGCAAAACCATCAATGCATGGGTTAAAGGTCCAAAACAATCTCTTGAAGAACACATTCCCCTCTCAAGCAAGCGACCCTTGTCTGTCGGTTGTATACTCAATTTCTAGATGAAACCTAGAACATACAGTTGCATTGCAAGCAACTATCTAGGTAACTTATAGTATGACTCCTCCTAATTTTCGAAGATATTTTCAATGGCATGTTGTTTCCCCAACCATCCCTTTCTATAGTTGATTATGTAATCCATTGTGGACTTTATGTGGGCTAAGATGGTTGCGATGGGTGTGGATAGATCAGTCTCAATAATTTCACGAATGGTTTGAGAAATCATTCGTGATCCCAACTTGTTATGATCCTGTGAAATAAGTGGGGAAGCACATGTGTGATACCCTTCAAGCTTCATTATTTCCCAGTGTTACTCTTTTGTGCGCAATATCTCCAGGCACAGTCGTTATGAACGCATTCCACGACAAGCCTAGTTATTCTTGACATCTTCACCTTGTAAGTGCAATGATTGACAATGTGAAATCTATTTATGGCGTCTTGCACTTGTTCTTTTGTTAGGAAGTGTTGACCAACAAATAGTGTTCCAGGCGGATACACTACTATTTCACGATCAAGGACATGGCCAAACTTAGAGTCATGTTCTTGTATTTGAGTGAGAAAGTCTAGAAAATGTGGAGGTGGGTTGTATAATGGTAATGGTTGTGATGGTGGAATATTTGGAAGTGGGAGGGAGTCTTCTTCATCATCTTACTGTTAAGATAGGATTTCATCTTTGTCCTCACTAAAAGGATGAAAAACTTCGATTGGAAAACCCACAACAGCATGTTCTTCAATGGGGGTTTCTTCAAGAGGTTGAGAGGGTAAGGTTTGCTGAAATGGTTCGGAGGATATTTCATTGAGGTCCATGAATGGACCAGTTAAAAGTTGTGTATAGGACTGAAGGTCAGAATTCATATCATATGTTGGAAAAGATGGATTTATTGTTTTGTAAGTTTGGTAAGGTGAAGGTGAAAGGTGAAAATTGTGGTGGCTGGGTTACGTTTGTAGCAAATGTAACATATAATTCTATATCTGATTGAAGTTGATTTGAATCGTGAATGTTGAAGAGTGCCTTGATGTCTTCATCATCGTTCAACTCAACACATGTGTAGTTGCTAACTCTCGGGTCAAGTCTAATTGGGTGGTGAAAATGTATAGTTGTCACCCTTTCATTTGAGTCTTAGTTAAGTTTTGTGTGGATGACTTTCTTAAGTCTTTGTAGAGTCACTCCTCTCTTTAGATGTACTAATTTCGTTGATGGTGAGGTGAACGTAACTCCTTCATTAGGACATTGGTTAATGGCACTATTAGAGTGAACAATGACATAGATTGAAGACATTTTTAGAAGAAAAAGGTTCACAAGAACAAGGAACAAGCTTAGAAGGTTGAATGAATAAAATGAACACCTTCCAAGGTTATTTATAATGGTAACATTGGATTCTCAGTCATTGAATGATTCACCATGTTTTACGAGTTGATGGTGACCTCTTCATTCACGTAGACCAAGGGATAGTGACTTCTCATTCATGCAGACCAAGGGATAGTGACCTCTACATTCACGCTGATTAATGGATAGTGACTTTTCAGTCACGCAGACCAAGGGATAGTGACTTCTCCATTCACGCAGACTAATGGATAGTGACTTCTCAGTCACACCGACCAAGGGATAGTGACTTCTCAAGATTCCAAGACTACTCTCTTGTACCAAAGTTTATCTATAAATATGTTCATCCAAGACCACATGTTTTCATTCAAACTTACATCCATCTTGGTTCTTCGTTTCTCTCTGTCTTTACTCCCATTACTAAAAATGTTGTTCTGGAAGCAAAACGAACACAAGTCTGCCTTCATTGAAAGAACGGTAAGTTTTCTACATTACCATTATTAACTGAATATGTAAATCGATATTCTACATATAATGTTACTAATTTATTAATAACTGTAGGAAACTAAAAACATGATTTCATCTTTCTGTCATTCAATGTCAGAACCCAGTCCTCTAATTGTTCCTCTACTTGAACAACTTGATTTTGTTGGGGTAGCAAAGTTAAGGCATTTTAAGGTGGATCACGCATTGATAAAAGTTTTGGTCAAGAGGTGGAAACCTGAAACTCCCACATTCCATTTTTCAACAAGGGAGTACATCATAGCCTTGGAGGATGCTGCACTTTAACTTAGGCTAAGAGTTGATGATTTACCAGTCATTGGTCCAACAATGTTTGACAGGGAGGAAATGTGTGACAGATATCTCGGTATCGTGTTAGTCAAGGGAGAGTCACTTATTAGCTCTATGCTAAAACTGAAGTGACTGAGAGAAAACATGTTGCCTTTACCAGAAGAACCATCTGAAGAAGAAGTTCACACCCATTGTAGGGCTTATATACTAGGTTTAATTGGAGGTGTTTTAATGCCTGGTAAAACATGCAACAAAGTACATCTTATGTATTTAGTTGTACAGGGTTTAGGGTAATCTTATAAGAACAAGACGATATAGTTGGGGTTTTGCTTGTTTAGCTATGTTGTACAGGGAAATATGCAGAGCCACGAAAGTTGGTAGCAAAATAATGGATAGTTGCTCATCACTGTTAATGTCTTGGACATGGTATCGTGTGTCATATATTGCACCAATTTCTAGTAATCCACTAACATACCCTCTCGTGTGCAGATGGAGCGGGGGTAGAGTACTAAACTTTCAAAATAAACCTCACAATGATGTTGCAGGGTACAAATTAATGTTTGATCACATTCAAGCTAATCAGGTAACTCTTCATATTTATTTTCTTATCTTTTACACATCATCTTAAGTAACAAAATTAAATATATTTGTAGTTTTTATGGGTGCCATATCAAGACTTGCAAACATCAATACCCATGAAAGCATATAAAGATGTCCAACTGTGGACTTCATGTACCGCCATCCTTTGTTTTGCAATTGTTGAATGACACCAAACAGATAGAATCAAATTACAGTTTTGCCTCTTCTAAGAAGCCCTTTTTCCACCGAATAATTTGAATGACCTCCACAAAATTGACATGAGAGTAAGACAGGATGAAAATTGGGTTACAAGATATGCTCAATGGATCGAGATATAGAACAACAGACATGAGCTGACAATAACGGGTCATCCAATGCAAGGCCTATTGTGTCACACACAAGAATACATGGAATGGTATACTGTCAATTCCATTTCTTATCTGTGTCACCTCTACTACAAAATCCAACAAGGAGCGACCAACAACTAAGGACTACCAACACATTTGAAATCGGTACAACTTCCACACCGTCGTATCACGAGACTGCATTAATTTCTCCAAATATTACGCTAGAAGCAAACATAATTAAGACAAGACATCATTTGCAACAACATCGGAGGATTTTCTTACAAACTTATTTGGTGTTGATTATACAACTCCATCTTCAGTACAAACTTATATGCAATCTCTTTACCAACTGGATTTCGCTAATGAACCTGATAATTCATCAAATACATTCCAATAACTAGACCTTCATGAGGATCCAAATCCTCCACAAGTTCATCCTGAAATCTCAGAGCAACAACCACAACTACGAAGCTCATCACGTCACAGACGTCGCCCTCGTTGTGGAACTGGTCACAATTACAAAGATAGTTAATTATTAATGTTATTATGAATTTGTTATCATCTTTATTAATGTAATTTGTCTTCATCAATGTTACCTTAATAACATGAAAACATTAATTTCAAAGTATTTATCTCAACTATAAATAATTAACTTATAATTTAATATTTTATTTACTTTTAAAAAATAATTTTTTTATTCTCAAATAAAATTTATTCAAAATTATAATAGTAAAGTTTTAGGGTATTAAAAATTATAATATTAAAGAATATTATTTTAAAGAAAACTAATTTAATTAAAATAAAATTTTTATTTAAAATATCATTTTATCATACTAATATTTAAAAATATTAAGTCAAAATTATATATTTAAATAAATAAATAAACAGAATAATATTTAATATATTTATTTAATTTTAAAAATATATTTATTATTCTTTAAGTATAAATAATCTAAGCATTAACATTATTATCTAAAATAATATACTTATTATTTAAATATTTTAATTAATTTTTCAAAATTATCTAAAATAATTTACTTATTATTTAATTATTTTAATTAGTTTTTTAAAATTTAATTATTATTATTTTCTAAAAATATTATTTATTATTTTAAATATGTCAAATATATTTTAATAAATATTTAAAAATAATAATATTTTTATTTTTATTCATTTTTAAATAATATAAAAATATAAACATGATTCAAATAATAAATCTTTTTTTTTATATATATCTAACAAAATATTTATAAATATTTATTTTAATAAAATATAAATATATAAATATAATTTAAATAATAATATTTATTTTATTATATAAAAAAATAAAATAAAATTTAAAAACAAAAAAAAATAACTCAAAATTACTGGTTTTAGGAAATCAAATTCTGGGTGTCAAAATTGTTGCCCAAATTTGAATTTAGTTAGATAATTAAAATGATCTCTATTCTATTTGAGTTTTTTTTTTAATAATATTATTGTAAAAAAACTTGTTCTATTTCATGAAATGTTTTTTCCTTTTCATAACAAAAACAAAATGGATCCACACCACCCCTAACTTTTGATGCAAAATTAATATAGACAACACCCTTGACCCAGATGTCCTCTCATGATGACCACCACCCAGAACAACACTTAGATCTTCTCTCACCCAGAAACATCACCCAATCACCCACTTCACCTTCTTCAACCTCATGTTCTCTTCCATCTGAAAACTGTAAGACTTTAAGTGTCTCATGTGAAGAGCATGTGACTTATCTGGGGTTTAATAAATAATTAAATTATCAAGGACTAAATTGTAATTGAGTAATGGGAAGCAGTTTCAAATTTAAATAAACTGCTTATTGATGGGGTTAGCAGTTGTAACGATTCACCTAAATTAAAGGAACGTGAAACAGGTCCTTCTCCTGACCAAAAAAGTATTTTCTCTTCTTTTCACCATCAGTAACAAAGAGAAAATAGAAGCGTAGGCCAAGGAGTTAAAAATCGATTTTCTCTCTCTCATCAAGGAAATTCAATCCTTGAATCAATTCTATTAATCATTGATGAACAAATGTTAGTCATCTTCCAATTGTGTGATATGTGAGAATCTTAAATTTCAAGATCGAATGATAATTTTCTACCATTAACATTGAAGAAACTTTCATGTGGTATCAGAGACAGGTTATGAAATTTATGATTCTCCATGAATATGTTTTTCCAATTTAATTTCTGCTGCACGTTTATTTGAAATCAGAATTGTTTCCGATTATGTGAATTGTATTAGTAATATCTTAATATTTTTCCTACACGAAGATTTACGATCATTACTATTTGCACTGTGATTCTAGAAAAGGTCTCATTAATTGCTATTTGCGCATGTACTGGAGTAAGCTTTTGAAATTACCGATTTCCAATAACCGTACGATTCCATATTTGATTGTCAATTGCCTTTTGCCATAAAATATTCATATTATTATTATTATTATTGTTATATTTCAAAAGTACGTAGTTGCGAGACCCTGGCTGAATTATTTGATTGGTTGGCATTTGCACTGGAAATTTACTTTTGATATCAATTAATTGCTAAAAGCCGTACAAATGCATTATTGATTAATTGACAATTGCTGCAAAATTTAGTTCATTATATTATCATTGTAATTGAAAGTCAATTTATTATTATGTCTTTACACAACTACTAAAATTAACATTGTTGAAGAATAATATTTTGTTTGGGATTAAAGCATGTGATGAATTTTGTTAATCACCAAAGTGGTCAAATTCATAAATTTTATTTAATTCCAAATTGATGATAATTCATTTCAATTACGTATAGGATAATGGATACTAAACATATTATTATTGGTTTATAGGTATGTATTGAAATTCATTGTTATGAGACATTTCTGGGTCACTGATAGTCATATTTTAGTACATCTTTCTCTCCATGTTTTTGGTTTAATTGAGTTTCATTAGTGCATTATTTTGATGTGTTAGTTTAGATTTGTGTTACTAAGTAATTTAGGACTTAAATATAAATCTTTCTTAATTCCTGCCATAATTTCTTATTTTGACATGGTTTCTTGCAAAGACCATATCTGGAGCTACATTACTTGGAATTGGACAAAATTGGTGTCCCTGGAAAGATAAGACAGAGATCTACAACTTCTCTGATGGGAGAAAAGCCCAGTTCGAGCATCTTAAGGTCCAAAATTGCGTCACAATGTTGCGGCCCTGCACTAAAATTTTTAGAATTTGATTGTATTGTTGATTTTACTTAGTTAGGTGTTTAGGAACCTCGTTAGGGAGTTGGGCCTTAATTAAGCCTAATTATTTTGTCTTTTACTTAGTTAGATGTTTAGGAACCTCATTAGGAAATTGGATCTTAATTAAACCCAATTATTTTATTTTTTAAATAGAGGTTATAACTCTATGTACGAATCCTTGTTTTTCTTTTCCTGCTCATTATTTTTCAGAATTTAAAAAGTCTTTATTTTAAGTTATTTCCTTTATTTTCGTCTCTCTACCTTTCATCTATTTCATATTTTCTGGTTTTGGCCGAAGCAAGCATGATCATGAAGCAAGGCTAATCCATCAATCGGTTCAAGGTTTTCAAGAACTACATTGCATTTGAGTTTCGGGTTAGGTTCTATCGAATTCTCGCTCTTTCTCCTTTTTTCTGATTAGGATAATTACGTTTTTCATGATATTAAATTTGCATTCTAAACAGAGAATGAGAATTTCATATTTGAAATAAATGAATTCACTTAATTCAATAAATCAATTTTTCTGAATTTTGTTAGAGCATTGGGTTTGCGATTACAGTTCTTGTTTTGATGGAATTCATAATCTAGATTTGGTTTACGGGTTATTAATGTCGTATTGAATTAGTGTTGATTGAAAATTCGTTGGAATTGTATTCGTGTAACAATGAAAATTGTGTTGTAGTGATTGAGATCTTGATTTGGTTGAACTTCATATTTCGTTTCATTAGAATTATTCTTTGTTCTTTTCTTTTCTTTTGTTTACAATTTAATTCAAAACAATCTATCCCTAAACTAATCTGAAATTACATGATGGAACCAAAAACATAATGTATCTTATGTCCTTGCGAGATGACCTAGGTTTACTCCTTCTATTGTAAAATTTTTAAGAAAATCTAGTTTGTTTGATACCATTACGACATGGTTATCAAAATGGCGCTGTTGTTGGGGACATAAGTCAATTTGTTTTTATTTCATCATGTGTACTAACTGATTTTGTGTTTTTGTGTTGTTATTTTATAGTGCATTTTGTTCGTCTATTCCGTTCTGCGTATTGTGGTTGTGTTTGTTTGCAAACTCTAAAACTAAATATTATGTGTTTCCTGTGTTCAGTTGTAGATTTAGTTTTGCAATTCAATTTGTATGTGTGTGTCAATCAATTTGTGTTTTAGTGTGTAGTGGTGTTCCTTTGATTGTCGATTCCATTATTTCATTGTAATTCAATTTGCAATTGAGTGTGTGATTTGGTTTCATTGTGTGTGACTGCAGCATGCGAAAAACAGAGGACTAGTAGGAATAGAAAACATAGTTGCTGCATATTTTGCCATCAGATTTTACTGTTCACGACCTATTCATGCACTATTCATCAGATTTTGAAAAATTCCAAAAAAATAACTAGAGATTGAATTTTGATCTGAATTTTTGTGTCCGCATTTTTTTAGTGTCTATTAGTGTTTAGAGTTGGTAAATTACAAAAATCATTAATAGAAAAATAGATACATTGTGGTGGCCAAGAATATTTTTGTGAAACTTAAAAGTGGCATAACTTTTGCTAGGAAACTCAGAATTGGGCATATTGCATATGCATTTGGGGTAAAAAAATTCGCATGTTTTCTAAAATCGCCTATTTTCTAAAAGTTTTTTTTATTTTTTTTCATTTATTGAGCTATTTTTCTTGATTTTAGGCTTCTAGTTTCCATAGTAAATCAATTCAAAAAATTTTGAAAATTTTTGTGGTGTTTTCCTATACCAAAAAGAGATTTATCATGGTCCCACTTCGTTCATATCTTGCATTTTGATGGTACTTGCTTTGTAAACCTACTTTGTGTATTCATTGAGTACTTGTTGGTTCTAACCTTACATGACCAGGGCCAACCCTAGTGTAGTGAATCAACCTGATCCTGAGATAGAAAGAACACTTTGATGAATCCACACTTTATAGATATTTTATTTGATTTTTATAAAGTTTTAATAGAAAAAAATAGATTTAGAGGCTGTAAATAACATTAAAATCTTATTTAGGTAGAAAACAATAGCTTCCTTAATTTGTCTTATTTCCATTAATTTTTGTGAATATATTTTGCAATTTTGATCATTTGAATAATTGTGCAGGAAATTCTAGACAAATTTCATGAATTTTTGGCTCTTTGAAAAAAATATGAACTGAGAGTAACTACTATCAAATACCAGAGTAATCACTCCAGGGAGCTGGTTTCAAGGGATAGGCCAGAGTAACCACTTTCAGATATCAGAGTGATCACTCCAGAAGCCCCAGACCCCAAGTGTCCTGCGCGTAAACACTCTCAGAAATGGGAGTAATCACTCCAGAGACGCCCAGAAGGAAGTGTCATGCGCGTGTTTACTCTAAAAAATGAGAGTAATCACTCCAGAAAGGGAAAAAGCTAAAGTTGTTGCGCGTGTTTACTCTCTTGTTTTACAGAGTGATCACTATGGGGCCATGTCAGACTTAATATATATAGACTTTTAGAAATTAGGGTACGGGGATTCATTTTCCTTAGATTCTTTTACCACTTTTGGAGCATTTTTGCAGAGCTTAGGGTTCTTGGGTGACAGCCATGGATTCATTATAGGTTTTAATTTCCAATTTCCCTTTGATTCTCCTTAATTTTACATTAATGTTGCTTACGTTTCTACATTCTCTTCTTTCATTTGTGAAGCCCATCCATATGGAGGGCTAAATTCTCTTGTAATTTCTAGTCAACTCATATGGTTCTTGAATTCTTGAGTTTAATGGCAATATCACTCTTTCTTTCCTTGGATTTATTAACCCCAATCTCTGAATGAAATGAAATTTGCATGAGGGGAACATTGCTTAATGAACCCTAAATTACCCAACGAAATTCTAATCTAAAATTGCTTAATTTTGATTAATCTTTGAGATTGCTTAATCTTAGGGATAGAGAATTGGAGCCCATTAAGATGCTTAATTTTAATTGGGATACTAAAGTTAATTTTCGCTTGTTAGATTAACTTAATTCAAGGGAAAAATAGAGGATTATTGAATCATTTGAAAGAATAGGGATAGAACTCATTGATTGACTAGGGATTACTCTTTTTAATTGATTGAATTTCATTAGTTTACATTCTGTTCTTGATTAAAATCTAGAAATTGACAAACCTCCCCCCAATTTACTTGCTTTAAAATATATGTTTACACTTGTTCGATGTATGTTCCCAACCAAAAGTTCCTTGGAGATAACCTAGGACAACACCCTAGTATTGCATTTATATCTTGCATATTTGATGAGGATTAACGACAATCTTTGTGCATAACGAGTAGTGAAAAATCGTTCCATCAAATTGGCGCCGTTGCCGGGGAACTTTGGTGTTAATTTTGCATTGAACTTGTTAGTTGCTCTGTTTTAGTATTCTGTTTCCTGTTTTTCTGCATTATTACTCTGTTTTTGCTGCATAATTCTGCAGCATTTGATAGCTTGTGTTGTGTTTTCTTGCAATTAATTGCAATTCCTTTTCTGTTTTTGTTGCTTAACCTCTTTGCTTCATTTTACTGCACATAGACATTAGTTTCTTGCATAATTATCATATGATTTTTTCTGCATTTTTTTTTTTTTTGGTGTTTCATCTAGCTTACTTCTTTTCATTCCTTATAATTAGTTTCTAGTGCATGACCAGATCGAATCCTGGGGACTTGTATCCACTTGACCCAGAGATTGATAGGACATTTCATAGTAGCATTAGAACACATAGGAATAGTTCTGAACATTTTGAAGAGTTTTCATCTCCTTCATCTATCTATTCATCACCCCATTCATTAGAATTTGGAATTGAAAACATGGCTGACAATGAAAGAACATTAAAGGAACTAGCTGCACCGGATGTAACATATCAAACTTTATGCATACAGTATCCTGATATTGATGCTCCTTTTGTTCTAAAAACTGGACTAATACACTTGTTGCCAAGATTTCATGGCCTTGCAGGTGAAGATCCGCACAAGCACCTCAAGGAGTTCCATATTGTTTGTTCAACTATGAGGCCACAAGGTGTGCCTGAGGAGCATGTCAAGTTAAAGGTTTTTCCATTCTCTCTGATGGATGCAGCCAAGGATTGGCTCTACTATCTCCCTCCAGGATCTATTGCTAGTTGGGACAACTTGAAGAGCCTTTTCCTGGAGAAATTTTTTCCAGCATCAAGAGCTGCGTCCATAAGAAAGGAAATATGTGGGATAAGGCAACTTGAAAGAGAGACCCTCTATGAATATTGGGAAATATTCAAGAGGTTGTGTGCTAGCTGCCCTCATCACCAAATTAGTGATCAATTGCTCATACAGTACTTCTATGAAGGACTGCATCCTATGGACCGAAGCATGATAGACACCGCAAGTGGAGGGGCGTTGGTTGACAAAACTCCAATTGCAGCCCGGAATTTGATAGAGAATATGGCTGCCAACTCACAACAATTTGCAACAAGGCAAAATTCTTGTGTTACCAGAAATGAGAGTGAAGTTCAAGTTGCTGAGTCTAGTAAAATAGAACACAAGCTTGATGAATTAGCATCCATGGTGAAGCAATTGGCTTCCATGCAAAAGAGTGCTGCTGCATCCTCATCTGCTCCGTCACCCATTCCAGCCATGTTGTGTGGTATTTGCTCAGCTACAGACCATTACACTGATAGCTGTCCTACACTACAAGAGTCTGATACTTTAGAAGGTAATCCTCAGGCCTATGCTACAAATATTTACACTAATAAATTTCTTTTTCCAAATTTGCAGCAGCAGCCCAATTGGGATCTATCTTCCAATAGATATAACCCAGGCTGGAGGAACCATCCAAATTTGAGATGGGGGAACAATTCTCAACAACAGAACCAGCAGCACGGCACTCAATATCAAGCACATCATGCTGGCCCAAATAGATTCCATCCATCTCAACATCAACCACAACAAGCCCAACAACATCACCAACCATCTTCCTCACAACCAAATGCACCCCAGAAAAATGAACCATCACTGGAGGAGCTCATGAAGCAATTGACCATGAACAACATCACTTTCCAGCAAAGAACCGAGGCTAGTATTAAGACTTTGGAGAACCAAATGGGACAACTAGCCTCATCTCTGAACCAGATGCAATCTCAAGGTTCAGGAAACCTCCCTGCACAAACTGTAGCAAATCCTAAAAATGTGAGTGCAATCACTCTGAGGTCTGGAAAGGTGATGCAAGAACCCACAGTGTCCAAAGAGAAAGAAGACCCAAAATGTGTTCCATCTACAGTTGATCTAAATGGAGAGGAAAAGGTTCAAGAACAACCAGAACCCACATCTGCCCAACCAAAGGTGGCAGAAAATGTTGATAGGCCAATTCCTCTACTATTTCCTCAGAGAGTTATCTAGCCAAGCAAGAAGATTGAAGAGGCTGAGAAAGAGATCCTTGAGACCTTCCGAAAGGTAGAGGTGAACATACCTCTACTAGATGCAATCAAGCAAATACCCAAGTACGCCAAATTCTTGAAAGACTTATGCACCCATAAGAGGCGTCTTAAGGGTAATGAGAAGGTAAATATGGTTAGGAATGTTTCTGCACTCTTTGAAAAACAAAGGTCCACAATGCCTGAGAAATGTAAGGACCCAGGGACATTCACTATCCCATGCATTATTGGTAATAATATGATTGAGAATGCCATGCTAGATTTAGGAGCATCTATAAATGTCATGCCATTGTCCATTTTTACTTCACTGTCTCTTGGCCCTCTGCAGCCTACAGGTGTGGTTATTCAGTTAGCCAACAGAAGCATAACAAACCCAGCTGGGATTGTTGAAGATGTATTAGTCAGAGTGAATGATCTCATCTTCCCAGCTGACTTTTACATTTTGGACATGCAAGAGGGAGAATCAGTGAAAGGTGCTGCACCAATCATTTTGGGAAGACCGTTCTTGAAGACTGCAAGAACGAAAATTGATGTGCACGCTGGGACGCTCACTATGGAGTTTGGAGACAGCATTGTGCACTTCAACATTTTGGACGCCATGAAGCATCCATTGGAAGAACACTCTGTTTTCCAAATTGATTTGCTGGATGATTTGATAGATGATCAATGTTCTGAATTTTTAGAAGAAGATTTTGCTCTTAATTTTTCTGAATTTATAGACAATTCCATTTGTGAATACTGTAATAATTCTTCTGTATGTGACAATTGTATTTCTGACATTTTGAATGTGAATTCTGCAACTTCTGTTATTGAGGAAATTGAAAAATCAATAGGGGAAGAATGTGATATTTTGAGTTCAGCAAGTATAATTGAATCTAACCCCTTTGACTTGAATGTTGCAGAAATTTCTTCTACTGAAAGTGCCAAGTCACTCCCCTCTGTGGAGCAATCTCCTACACTAGAGCTTAAACCATTGCCAGAGCATTTGAAATATGCCTATTTAGAGGAAAATGAGAAGCTCCCAGTGATAATCTCCACTAAGCTGAATATCAATCAAGAGGAGGAGCTCCTAGAAGTGATAAGGAGGCACAAGAAGGCTATAAGCTGGACGCTTGCTGATATTCCTAGAATCAACCCCTCTCTTTGTATGCACAGAATATTATTGGAGGAGGGTGCTAAACCAGTGAGACAGCCTCAAAGGAGGGTAAATCCCATCATTTTAGACGTGGTGAAGAAAGAAGTCACCAAGTTGCTGCAAGCTGGGATTATCTACCCTATATCTGATAGCACTTGGGTCAGCCCGGTCCAAGTAGTTCCCAAGAAATCTGGACTCACTGTGGTGAAGAATGAAAAAGATGAGTTAATACCAACCAGAGTCCAGAACAGTTGGAGAGTCTGTATAGACTACCGGAGACTTAACCAAGCGACCCGGAAGGATCACTTCCCATTGCCTTTCATTGACCAGATGTTGGAAAGGTTGGCTGGTAAGTCACACTATTGTTTCCTTGATGGTTTTTCCGGTTATTTTCAAATTTGTATAGCACCTAAAGACCAGGAAAAAATCACTTTTACATGTCCTTTTGGCACTTTTGCCTATAGGAGAATGCCGTTTGGCTTGTGCAATGCTCTAGGCACATTTCAAAGATGCATGCTCAGTATTTTTTCTGATTTAGTGGAGCATTGCATAGAAGTCTTTATGGATGACTTTACTGTATATGGCCCATCTTTTTCTGCATGTTTGGTTAATTTGGAAAAAGTTTTGAAAAGATGTATTGATACTAACCTTGTGCTAAATTTTGAAAAATGTCATTTCATGGTAGAACAAGGTGTAGTCTTAGGCCATATCATTTCTGAAAAGGGAATTGAAGTAGATCCCGCAAAACTTGATGTTATTGCACAACTACCTTACCCCTCTTGTGTTCGAGAGGTTCGTGCTTTTCTTGGTCATGCAGGGTTCTACAGGAGATTCATTAAGAACTTCACCAAAATTGCCATTCCCTTGTCTAAGCTTTTGCAAAAGGAGGCTGAGTTCAATTTTGATGAAAAGTGCAAAGAAGCATTTAATATGCTTAAGGAAGTCCTGACTACCACACCCATCATCCAACCTCCAGATTGGACCACACCATTTGAATTAATGTGTGATGCATCCAATTTTGCAGTGGGTGCTGCATTGACTCAGAGGGTTGGTAAGTTTCCTCACATCATTTATTATGCTTCTAGAACTTTGGATAAAGCACAATGTAATTATACCACAACTGAAAAAGAATTGTTGGCCATTGTTTTTGCACTGGATAAGTTTAGATCATATCTGTTAGGGTCAAAAGTTGTGGTTTTTACTGATCATTCTGCTTTGAAGTATTTACTGAGAAAGACAGATTCTAAGCCTAGGCTTATAAGATGGATGCTTCTACTTCAAGAGTTTGATCTGGAGATCAATGATAGAAGCGGAACCCAAAATCTGGTAGCTGACCACCTGAGCAGGATAGAGGGAGTTCTTAACCCTATTCCAATTTTAGATGATTTTCCTGATGAGCAACTCTTAGAGTTGTATGCTTCACAGGCACCTTGGTACGCTGATATTGTTAACTTTCTTGCTGCAGGAGTTTTTCCAACAGATGCACCAAAAGCCAAAAAGGATAAGATAAGGAGTGATGCCAAACACTATGTTTGGGATGACCCTTATTTATGGAAATTCTGCAGTGACCAAGTTATTAGAAGATGTGTGCCTGATGAAGAGATCTCATCCATACTGCAGTTCTGTCATGCCTCAGCTGTAGGAGGTCATCAAGGACCCCAGAGGACTGCAAGAAAAGTATTGGATGCAGGACTATATTGGCCATCCATTTTCAAGGATTCATGACAAGCATATTCCACCTGTGAAAGATGCCAGAGAGCAGGCGGAGTAATTACCTGGAGACAGGAGATGCCCCAGCAACCCATCCTGTACTGTGACATCTTTGATGTCTGGGGTATCAATTTTATGGGACCATTCCCTTCCTCTTTTGGTTTTCTATATATACTTCTTGCTGTTGATTATGTCTCAAAATGGGTGGAAGCTAAAGCCACCAGGACTAATGATGCTAAAGTTGTTGCAGATTTTGTCCGTAGCAACTTGTTTTGTAGGTTTGGAATCCCTAGAGCCATCATTAGTGATCAAGGAAGTCATTTCTGCAATAGGACTTTGGAAGTCTTATTGAAGAAATATGGAGTTGTGCACAAAGTTTCCACTGCCTATCACCCACAGACAAATGGGCAGGCTGAGCTCTCCAATAGGGAACTCAAGAAAATACTTGAGAGAGTAGTGCAGCCCCATAGAAAAGATTGGAGCCACAGGCTTGATGATGCCTTGTGGGCACATCGAACAGCATTTAAGACACCCTTGGGAATGTCACCATACAGGGTGGTCTATGGAAAAGCCTACCATCTACCAGTTGAAGTAGAACACAAAGCTTACTGGGCAGTAAAGACTTGCAATATCCATTATGACTCAGCTGGAGAGCAGAGGAAATTACAGCTGCAAGAGTTGGAAGAGCTACGTCTGGAGGCCTATGAGAACTCCAGAATTTACAAGGAAAAGACCAAACAATATCATGACAAGAAGATCTCAAGCAAAGAGTTCTACGTTGGTCAAAAGGTTCTTTTGTTTAATTCTCGTCTTAAACTCATGCCTGGAAAGCTCAAATCAAGATGGCTTGGACCCTTCACTGTTACGAAGGTATTTTCCCATGGTGCAGTGGAAATCATAAGTGACTCCACTAGCAAAAGCTTTATGGTGAATGGCCATCGGTTGAAGCCATTCTTACAAAATTCAGTTACCTTAGAAGAAGTTGAGGAGATTGAACTGCACTCACCATGCACTAATCTCTCCTACAACCTATGGCCTGAGTAATCCACTTCATACATCAAGCTAGTGACGTTAAAGAAGCGCTGTGTGAGAGGCAACTCACAAAAGATCTTAGGAATTTTTAGTTATTTTTCTGCAATAAATCCTGGTCTTACATTTGAGCCTCTCTATTTTGATACTTCCTTATCTTGGTACCTTGTTGCATTAACTAATATGGTTTTTTCTGCATAATCTCCATTTTGGCAGAGTGAGATCATGATTGTGGGAACTAAATGCTCCACAAAGTCAAGCAAGTTTGAATGCAGCAGGATGGTAAATATTTTTCAGGCTTAAGGCAATCCCCTTGGTAAGAAAACAAAAAAATCATCATGAAAGTAAGCACTTTCCTGAACAAAAGTAATCACTTTCAATTCTAACTTGTATTTTCACTCTCTGTAGTGAACACTCTCACATTTAATAGTGATTACTTTCATTGCATGTAAGCCCAAGGTGTTGCGCGTGTTTACTCTTAAAAATCATAGTGAACACTCCCAAGCCTTTTAGCACAGCGCCCAGGGTGAAGCTTCTGGAGTGTTTACTATTGAAAAGTTGACAGTAAACACACGCAGAGCTTTTTACCCACTTTCACCCTGAAGCCTCTGGAGTGTTTACTATTCAAAAGTTGACAGTAAACACGCGCAGAGCTTTTTACACACCTTGATCTTAGAAGCCTCTGGAGTGTTTACTCTTGTAAAGTTGGTAGTAAACACGCGCAGACTCATTCCTCTTTTTGAACTTAGATGCCTCTGGAGTGTTTACTCTTAAAAAGCAGAGTGAACACGCCCAGCTCATTTGCACCAAAACCTTGTGCGCGTGTTCACTGTTAACTTTTGAGAGTAACCACTCTGGCCCCCCTATATATATATAGTGCTCACTCTCTCACACACTCTCACCCCAGTTCTGAAGAATTCTCACTGCCATTCTCAAATTCATCCCCCTCCTCCATTCGTATTTGATTCATTGCCCCAAAGGTTTAGTTGCTCACATCTGTTTCGCACCTTGCACATCCAATTCAGGTAATTTTTAACTTTTAATTCCTGGAATTAGGGCTCTTGCTGTGAAATTAGGGATTTCAATTTTGCAACTTCCTGGACTGCAATTGGGTGTTTTAATCTGTTATTCCATCAATAATTCTGCATTTCAGACTTAATGGACCAGTCACTTGCGTTTAATTGCTGCACTTTCGATATTTTAAACCCTAGGGTAGTTGCCCTGTGCGCCCAGAGTGCTCACTTTGGATATTCTGCATTTGGACCTTTTGGATTGAAATTGTTAACTTGCTGCAGTTATTAATTGGATGTTTGGATGATTGAAAGATGAAGGGGGCATTTCATCTGATTGTTCTGCTGAATTGAGAAGTGTTACCTTAGGAGTAACCACTCCCATTTGCAATAGTTTTCACTTTGAGTGTTCTGCTGTGCTGATATTTACATAGTTCAACTAGGATATGTAATTTTTAATTTTTGATGCATTTCCTGAATTCACTACTAATTACACAGTTCCCTTGTGCTATCCTAGTTATTTTGACAGCAATTAAGCCTTGTAGTGATCATTGCCATGAACATAAGTAACCATTTTGTCTGCACCTCCCTCACCACAATGTGATATTTTGGGATTCTTTGTTGTCTTGAATGTGATAGATTGTTATCATTGCTGCACTTTTATGATACACATTCAATCACCCTTAAGCACCTCTTTCATGTTGCTGAAAATCTGCATAATTATACACTGCATAACACTATCTGTTCACTCTCATGCTCAAATGCATTCACTGACTATGTGTACAATTTCTGAAGCATGTATACTCACTCTGAACCTTCATCTACATGCTTAGCCTAGTTATTTTTGCAATCTGCTGCATCATACCTGTCAGGACTAGATTCTAGAGTGATTACTGTGTGCCATGATCATCATTTTGCCATGTTCTTTACTGCATAAGTATAGTATATCTGCCACCACACATGCAGCAGCAGTTCTGCACACTATTTCTTGTTAAGTTTGCCCTTTTGAACTGATATGTTTTAACCTTTCTGCATAAATTGTTGCTGCCCTGTGTCCAAAGTAGTTACTGTCATTCTACATAGTGAACACTTTGGCAGCACAACACCTCACAGTGCACACTCTGACATTGCTTAAACTGTGAATCTGCAGCAACATGGCTAATACACCCAGGAAGACCACCCCTAGAGCCAAGAGAGCCAGAGCTGCTGGAGCTTCATCATCCAGACCCCCTCTTGCACATGACCCGAGGTTTCGCTCATTAGCTCATGAAGAATATTTCAGAACCAACATCCTGCGAAGGCAGATAGTGCAAGATCGTAACTTTGAGATCCAGGAGGGCACCTATACTCAATTTCAGGAGGAAATTCAGAGGAGGGGCTGGGATCTGTTTACCTCTTGTGCTGGAAATGGGTGGAAGGAGATCACCCAAGAATTTTATGCTAATGCAATGAGGGTAAAAGGAGACCAGCTGGCCCTTCGGCACACTATGGTAAGAGGTGTAGAAATTGATTTTTCTCCATCTAACATTCAGAGGGTTCTGAACATACCTCCAGTGGAGAGGAGAGCTAGACAGCTTGATTTCACTACATTCAGCTATCTAGAAGAGAAGGACTACAAGCCCATACTCCAGGCCATCTGTAAATCAGGAGAAAATTGGGAGTTTGACATGCAGCTCATGCCAAAGAATCTGACCACCAAACACCTCCTCCCACCAGCCAAGGTGTGGAGCATTTTCCTGCTAAGCTCCTTCATGCCAGTACGCCATTCCTTCACATTGGCTGTCAAAAGAGCTGAGCTTCTATATGCCATCCTCACTGGAATGCCAATCCATGTGGGAGACATTATAAGCAACTTCATCATGAGCATCTTAAGCACCAAGAGGGACTCCCTTGCTTTTCCTTCCATCATCACCATGCTCTGCCAAGATGCTGGAGTAGACATGGGTGAATATCAGCAGAGAGTCAAAGCTGCCCCTCCCATCACTACTGCCATGGTGAAAGATCTTTTTAATGATAAGAAGAAGTCTGCTGACCCAGGTCTCTCCCTCCCTGCTGAATATAGGAAGAGAAGCCAGTTGAATCTTAGAGAATAGGTCAAGCAAATAGCACTGAGGCAGGATGCAATCCATGCTGGCCAGAAATCCATGCTGACCCTCCTGGAAACTATGTCCCTCAATATAGGAAAGAAGCTGGGCATGACATCAGAACAGATTTATGACGCCCCTACCTTCACTGCCCCTTTCCTTAGAGCAACAGTTAACCAGGATTTACCTCCATTCACCACCACCCATGCACCTGCAACTGAGAAGGATAACAGCTCCAGTTCTTCAGAGGAGGAAGAGGATGATGATGAGAATGATGACAATCTTTCATCCTCCAGCTCAAATGAAAATCTTATATAGCTTTGCTTTTCTTTCTGCATTTATATTTCTACAATTTCTAATTCATTTCCCTGTATTTAGTAAATACTCCTTTCATTGTAATTATCATCTTTAGTACTATTTTCCCCTTTATTTTCATGCATCACCCCTTGAACACTCTTTGACGCTTTCATATATATACTATTTGCAGTTTAAATTCTATCCTTATACTCTGTGTTGAATCCTTTGTGCGTCTTTGTGCAGAGAATGCCCTCAGTAACATCAAGAGGAGCATGAAATTGATCTCTGAGTGTGACTCTGAAAGGGGGGTGATCTCTTTGCCTCTGTTTTGCATTGTTTAGTCTGTTTTTCCTGCATAGTTCATAGATAAAATACCAAAACAACCTCTTTGTTTCTTTCCTTTTTATTTTTGATGAAATTTACTTTTCTAATTCTGATTTTATATTCTGATCGCACTTCCTATTCAACTCAATCATTCTCTGTTTTGTCAACAATTATCGTTCTTACCACACTGAACATAGTTTCCTGTAAGGTGAACTGTATTCACATGTTGCTAAGAAATTATCTCTTTTACCATGGTAGAGAATTGGGCCTTAAAATTCTTTTTTGTGTGCACATTACATGTACTTTTGCATTCATCTTCTAGAACTTGCCCTGTTTCTTAATTGAATATGCATTGTATAATTTTTCATCTAGATGATTGAGGCCTTCTTTGCACATATCCACCCCAGAACAACCCCCACCAAATTTCCTTTGTTCTACACTCCCTTCTTTTGCTAAACTTAGCCTGCCAACATAGTTTCCTTCCCTTAAGAGAGATATTTCTTTTGAGTTGCGTCAAGAATGATTGCAAGAAACTAAGTTTGGGGTGCTAATTTTGACTATAGTTGCTTGAGGACAAGCAAGATCTTAAGTTTAGGGTGGTGAGCATTATACATGTCCATATTACATGTCAAAAAAAATGCTTGAATTTGAAGAAAAGAATGATTGCCAAAGTCCAACGAATCGAAAAAAATAATAATAATAATAATAAAATGAAGGAATGGAGGAAAAAGGAAAAGAAAAAGAAAAATACAGCAAGTTTTTTTGATAGAAAAAGAAGTTCCACATAAGGCAAAATAAAAAAAAGGGATGAAAGAATGCCTAAACCTCATAAATTGCATCCTTTAGTGCATTCCATTCTAGTTATTGTGCTCAAAAATTTGTGACCAACAAAGCCCTTATGATAGGTGGTTCATTGTATCTAGGCAAAGGAGATTAAGAATATGGGCAAGCATATGGTAGGGTGAGGCAAAATGCATGAATTGAGAGAAACACTGAGCCTACAATATTAATGAGTGAGAGTGAAACACTATACTGTGAGCTGGATAATTTCTTTGCATTGTGTGGACTGCATGAAACCTTGTTGGACTTTTGTTTCGGTTTAGTGGGATTTTGCATGAAAATAGATGATATGAGTGTGATTGTTTTGTTGAATGAATCCATAATTTTGAAAATATTGGAAGTGCTAATTGGAGTCTAAGATTGGAATGGAAATCTTTGAGAAAATTTTTGGATAAATCCAACCCTTTACCTTCAATTTTCTTGAGTTTTAGTTTGCTTGAGGACAAGCAAAAGTTTAAGTTTGAGGTTGTGATGAATCCACACTTTATAGATATTTTATTTGATTTTTATAAATTTTTAATAGAAAAAAATAGATTTAGAGGCTGTAAATAACATTAAAATCTTATTTAGGTAGAAAACAATAGCTTTCTTAATTTTTGTCTTATTTCCATTAATTTTTGTGAATATATTTTGCAATTTTGATCATTTGAATAATTGTGCAGGAAATTCTAGACAAATTTCATGAATTTTTGGCTCTTTGAAAAAAATATGAACTGAGAGTAACTACTATCAGATACCAGAGTAATCACTCCAGGGAGCTGCTTTCAAGGGATAGGCCAGAGTAACCACTTTCAGATATCAGAGTGATCACTCCAGAAGCCCCAGACCCCAAGTGTCCTGCGCGTAAACACTCTCAGAAATGGGAGTAATCACTCCAGAGACGCCCAGAAGGAAGTGTCATGCGCGTGTTTACTCTAAAAAATGAGAGTAATCACTCCAGAAAGGGAAAAAGCTAAAGTTGTTGCGCGTGTTTACTCTCTTGTTTTACAGAGTGATCACTATGGGGTCATGTCAGACTTAATATATATAGACTTTTAGAAATTAGGGTACGGGGATTCATTTTCCTTAGATTCTTTTACCACTTTTGGAGCATTTTTGCAGAGCTTAGGGTTCTTGGGTGACAGCCATGGATTCATTATAGGTTTTAATTTCCAATTTCCCTTTGATTCTCCTTAATTTTACATTAATGTTGCTTACGTTTCTACATTCTCTTCTTTCATTTGTGAAGCCCATCCATATGGAGGGCTAAATTCTCTTGTAATTTCTAGTCAACTCATATGGTTCTTGAATTCTTGAGTTTAATGGCAATATCACTCTTTCTTTCCTTGGATTTATTAACCCCAATCTCTGAATGAAATGAAATTTGCATGAGGGGAACATTGCTTAATGAACCCTAAATTACCCAACGAAATTCTAATCTAAAATTGCTTAATTTTGATTAATCTTTGAGATTGCTTAATCTTAGGGATAGAGAATTGGAGCCCATTAAGATGCTTAATTTTAATTGGGATACTAAAGTTAATTTTTGCTTGTTAGATTAACTTAATTCAAGGGAAAAATAAAGGATTATTGAATCATTTGAAAGAATAGGGATAGAACTCATTGATTGACTAGGGATTACTCTTTTTAATTGATTGAATTTCATTAGTTTACATTCTGTTCTTGATTAAAATCTAGAAATTGACAAACCTCCCCTCAATTTACTTGCTTTAAAATATATGTTTACACTTGTTCGATGTATGTTCCCAACCAAAAGTTCTTTGGAGATAACCTAGGACAACACCCTAGTATTGCATTTATATCTTGCATATTTGATGAGGATTAACGACAATCTTTGTGCATAACGAGTAGTGAAAAATCGTTCCATCACACTTCGTAGGATAAGAGCTAGCAAAAACAGTGGTAGTGTACTTGGTGTTTCTGAAACTGTTAATCCTATTGTTAGTGAATCTGAGATTGAAATTGAGGATATGACTAATAACCCTGAGCTAACTTTGAAAGAATTGGCCACACCTAATGTTGTGTATCAGTCATGGTGTGTCCAATATCCTGAAGACGAAACAATTTCCTATGAGCTTAAATCTGGACTTATCCATTTGTTGCCAAAGTTTCATGGACTTGCAGGTGAAGATCCTCATAAGCATTTAAAAGAGTTCCATGTGGTGTGTTCCATCATGAGACCTCAAGGAGTGTCTGAAGACCATGTCAAGATGAAGGCATTTCCTTTCTCTCTGGATGGTGTTGCAAAAGATTAGCTTTACTTCCTACCTTCAACAATCACTACATGGAATCAAATGAAGAGGTTATTTCTGGAAAAATTCTTCCCTGCCTCCAGAACTGCAGCAATAAGGAAAGAGATTTGTGGTATAAGGCAGCTGAATGGAGAGACTTTGTATAACTACTGGGAGAGATTCAACAAGTTGTGTGATACCTGTCCCCACCATCAAATAAGTGAGCAATTACTAATTCAATATTTTTATGAGGGACTAACTTTGATGGACAAGAGTATGATAGATGCAGCAAGTGGAGGAGCATTGATGGATAAGACACCACACGCTGCAAGGCAACTTATTACAAACATGGTAGCCAACACTCAACAATTCGAATTCAGAGAAGCTGCTAAGGGAGTGAATGAGATAGCACTTGGTCCTGGTACTAGTGCTGTTTATGGTGTGGAAAATCAGAGGCTGGAAAACAAAATCAACGAGTTGACCACCATGGTGAGGCATTTGACAATTGGTCAACAACAAGTAAGTGCAGTAAGTGAGCAAGCAGCAAGAGTTTGTGGCATATGTACTTCCACTGAGCACCCTACGAATGCATGCCCTACATTACAAGAGACAGATGCGAATGTTTCTGGAATCTACACAAACCAACAGCAGCATCAGAATTATAACCCATACTCCTAGACATATAACCCAGATTAGAGAGATCATTCAAACCTGAAATAGGGGGGACAACAACAACAACAGCAGCAACAAAGTCAACAACCTTCATTTCAACCTGCTGTAGGCAAATATCAGCCTCCATTCAGGCAACAGCCACCTCCACCACCCCCTCCTGCACAAAGGAGTGAGCCATCATTCCAGGAGATGATGCAACAGATGGCTACAAACAATCTGTAGTTTCAATAGAACATGCAAGCAACTGTTCAGGATTTGAAGATTCAGGTTGGTCAGCTAGCAACTCAATTGAGTCAGATTCAGTCTCAAGGTTTCAGTAATCTGCCTTCCCAAACAGTTATACATCCAAATAAAAATGTGAGTGCTATTACACTATGAAGTGGAAAAGAGTTACCAGCAGTTGCAGCTACAGCACTAGATTCTGAAAATAATAGTGAGGCAGCCACTGAGAAACATGTTCCACTGCCTTTCTCAAATAGACCAGTAGCATCAAGAAAAAAGCCAGAGTCGGATAATGAGTTGTTAGACATGTTCAGCAGAATAGAAGTAAATATTCCTCTCCTTGATGCCATCCGACAAGTTCCAAAATATGCAAAGTTTCTAAAGGAATTGTGTACTAACAAGAGGAAGCTGAAGGGTAATGAGCGAGTGAGTATGTGGAGAAATGGTTCTGCACTTCTCCAGAATAAGAATGTGTCGGCAATCATTCCACCTGAGTTACCACAAAAGTGCAAAGATCCAGGAACTTTCACCATTCCTTGTACTATTGGAGAGGAAGTTTTTACAAATGCTATGTTGGATTTAGGTGCTTCAATTAATGTTATGCCTGCATCTGTTTTTAGATCATTGCAGATTTGATTCCTACAGGAATTGTAGTCCAGCTAGCCAACAAAAGCACTGTGCAGCCACTGTGAGAACCTTTTTTTTCCTGCTGATTTTTATATTCTAGAGATGGAGGACGACCAGCCCAGCCATGCTACCTTGATCCTTGGGAGACCATTCTTGAGGACGGCGCGAACAAATATAGATGTGCATGCAGGGACCCTTTCTATGGAGTTTGGTGACAATTTGGTGCAATTCAACATTTTTGAGGCAATGAGACACCCAACAGAGAATCATTCTATTTTCAGTTTGGATGTTATTGATTTACTTGTTGAGGATTGCACAAATTTAGATGATTTGTTTGTTGATTTCACAGATTCCACTAACCCATCATGTACTTGTGATAATTCATTTATTTGTGCTGTTTGTAGTGTTAATGTTGTAGGTGCAACAACAGATATAGTTACCCCAGTAGATGTTTCACCACCAGCAGTTGACCCATCTCCCCTTCCATCAGTAGAGCCTTTAAGCCTTTGCCTGCACATCTGAAGTATGTATACTTAGAAGACAATTAGCAACTTCCTGTCATTATAGCTCGTGATCTCAAATCTGATCAAGATGAGAGATTACTGCAGGTTTTGAGAGATCACGGGAAGGCCATTGGTTGGACTCTTGCTGACCTCCCTAGGATTAGTCTTGCTATTTGTATGCATCGAATTTTACTGGAGGATGAGTTTCGACCTGTGAGACAGCCACAAAGATAACTCAATCCTATTATTTTAGATGTTGTGAAGAAGGAGGTCACAAAGCTACTGGCAGTAGGTCTAATTTATCCCATTTCTGACAGTAAGTGGGTTAGTCCTGTGCAGGTGGTTCCAAAGAAGACTGGGATAACTGTGGTGAAGAACCAGAATGATGAGTTGGTTCCAACCAGAGTTGAAAACAATTGGCGAATTTGTGTAGATTACAAAAGACTTAATCAGGCTACTCGCAAGGATCATTTCCCTCTTCCATTCATCGATCAGGTTTTGGAGAGGCTGGCAGGTAAATCCCATTACTGCTTTTTAGATGGATTTTCTGGATACATGCAGGTTCATATTGCACCAGAGGACCAACACAAGACCACATTCACCTGCCCATTTGGCACATTTGCTTACACCAGGATGTCATTTGGTTTGTGCAATGCTCCGGGCACCTTTCAGAGGTGTATTGTGAGTATATTTTCTAACCTTTTGGAGAGTTGCATGGAGGTGTTTACGGATGATTTTACTGTCTATGGTTCTTCATTTGATGCATGCTTAGAGAATTTATCTAAGGTGTTACATAGGTGCATCCAAACTAACCTTGTGTTAAATTTTGAGAAGTGTCATTTTTTGGTCACAGAGGGTATAGTTTTGGGTCACTTAGTCTCTAGTCAGGGTATTCAGGTTGATAAAGCTAAAATTAATATCATTACTTCTCTACCTTACCCTACTTCTGTGCGAGAAGTGCGTTCCTTCCTTAGACATGCAGGTTTTTACAGGAGATTTATACAGGACTTCAGCAAGATTGCACTGCCATTGTCCAAGCTTCTGCAAAAAAAGGTAGAGTTTGTTTTCGATCAACCTTGTCAGCTAGCTTTTCAGGAGCTAAAGCGGCGGCTTACCATTACACCTATTGTTCAGCCACCTGATTAGGAGCTTCCTTTCGAGCTCATGTGCGACGCATCCAACTTTGCACTTGGAGCTATTCTAGCTCAGTGGGTTGGGAAGCTTTCTCATGTAATAGCTTATGCTTCTCGCACATTTGATGCAGCTCAAGTTAATTAGACCACTACTGAAAAAGAGCTTCTAGCTATTGTATTTGCTTTAGATAAATTTCGTTCATATTTGCTAGGCTCTAGGATTATTGTATATTCTGACCATGCAGCTTTGAAATTCCTGTTGAAGAAGCCTGATGCTAAACCCAGATTGATCAGATGGATGCTTCTCCTTTAGGAGTTTGATATTGAGATTAGAGATAGGAATGGTGCAGAGAATTTGGTAGCAGACCACTTGAGTAGGATTGAAGAGGGGAATGTTGATCCCTTTCCAATTAAAGATGATTTTCCTGAGGAGCAGTTGATGCAGTTACATGATATTACTCCTTGGTTTGCTGATATTGTGAATTACCTGGTTGCAGGTGTCTTTCCTACAAATGCGTCTAAAGCACAGATAGCCAAACTAAAAAGTGAGGCTAAATATTACGTTTGGGATGACCCTTATTTATGGAGATTTTGCAGCGACCAGTGATTCGAAGGTGCATTCCAGATCAGGAGATCCATTCTGTGCTTCAATTTTGTCATAGTTCACCTGTTGGAGGACATTATGGATCATATAGGACAGCTAGGAAGGTGTTGGAGAGTAGGTTTTACTGGCCTACCATTTTCAGAGATGCAAATCAAATCTCCAGCACCTGTGAGCAATGTGAGAGAGCAGGGATGGCCATTACACAGAGACATGAGATGCCCCAGCAGCCGATTATTTTCTGTGAGGTTTTTGATGTTTGGGGTATTGATTTATGGGTCCATTTCTTGCATCTTTTTGTTACACGTTTATTTTACTAGCTGTTGATTATGTTTCCAAATGGGTGGAGGCTAAGGCCACCAAAACTAATGATTCTAAAGTTGTTGTGGATTTTGTTAGGTCTAACATTTTTTGCAGGTTTGATGTGCCTAAAGCCATTATTAGTGGTAGGGGAAGCCATTTTTGCAATAGAAGCATGCAAGCTTTGCTTCATAAGTATGGGGTTGTGCATCGTGTGTCTACAGCTTATCATCCCCAAACTAATGGGCAGGCCAAAGTTTTTAACAGGAAAATCAAGCAGATTTTGTAGAAAATAGTGCACCCCAATAGGAAAGATTGGAGCAAATTTTTGGAGGATGCTCTTTGGGCCCATAGGACAGCTTATCGGACACCGATTGGGATGTCTCCTTATAGGATTGTGTTTGGTAAAGCATGTCATCTGCCTGTTGAGATTGAGCATAGAGCATATTGGGCGGTGAGACATTGTAACTTAGAGTTTGAACAAGCGGGTATGGAAAGGAAACTTCAATTACAACAACTTGAGGAGCTTCGTTTGGAAGCCTATGAGAACTCAAAAATATACAAGGAAAAAGTCAAATGCTTTCATGATAAACATATTTTGAGAAAGGAGTTCAAAGTGGGCCAACAAGTACTTTTGTTTAATTCCAGCCTAAAACTTATAGCTGGTAAACTTAGAACTAGATGGGATGGTCCTTTTATTGTTACTAATGTGTTTTCCCATGGTGCAGTTGAAATTAAGAATGAAGTCACCGGTAGCATTTTCAAGGTCAATGGACATCAACTCAAGGAATTTCATCAACGTCCAAAGTTGGAAGAGGAAATTGTAGAAAGCAAGTCCTTGGAAGCACCAACTCTTGAACCTTGAGGGAGTTCTTTCCCCATTCTGTATTCTTTGAAATTGTCTTTGTTGTTTGGTTGCATTGAGGACAATGTAACTTATAAGTGTGGGGGGAGTTGCATGCAAAATTGTGTTTAATGTTTTTCTTTTCTGCTGTTTTCTGTTTTTCATTTTCTATTTTTCTGTGTTTCATTTTTTGCTGCAGTTTTTCATTTGTTGTTTTCTGTTTTTCATTTTCTGTTGCAGTTTTTCATTTGTTGTTTTCTGTTTTTCATTTTCTGTTTTCTATTTTTCATTTTCTGCTATTTTTCAAATTCTGCAGTTTTATGTATTGAATATTTTCTATTTTTGTGCTTCTATTTTTCTGTTTTGATGATGTTTTATTTGAGTTTTCATCCTTTCTTTTTAATTTCTAGATGTAGGAATTGTGAAAGTTGTTACACCATTTTTAGTTGATAGGTTGCAATACTTGATATGAGTCATTTTTACATTTTTAGTTGAGCAAGTTGCTTGAAAAAATTTGAGTTTGATTCATTAATGATAGAATATGAACCTTGTGAGAATTTTGGGCATATTTTACTTCTTTCTTCTGTGATTTCACTCATGTTGCTAGATTACCTTTGGTTTTGCCTTGTATCTTTTTGAAGCTTCTTGTCACATGCATTATTGATATGATTTAGGCCTTTCTTCAAATTGTAGCTACTTTGCCAAATTGACTTACCTTACATTGATTCCTCTTGTTTACCCCCTTTGGCCTTTATAACCCTTCCTTGATTTTAGCTCATTATAAGTCATATAGTGAAAAACCATGATGTTCCATAACCTTAGGGATTATAGGAGCTTTGGAATTGTTTTGGGAATGGGTCTTTAATAAGTGTGGGGGTGCCTCTAGGAAATACTTCTATATTGTGGATATTGAGTTGTTTGGTATTTAAATTCAAAAAAAAAAAAAAACAAAGCAAAGCAAAGCAAAGCAAAAGAAAAAAAATAAATAAATAAAAAAAAAAAAATATATATATATATATATAAAAGAAGTGAAAAACTATAGGGGTTAGGAGATTTTTCTAGGGGTAATCTTTTTGCTTATTTAAACTTATTCCTCATTGCTTCTCTTTTCTCTTTGGTTGTTTAAGCCTAAATATCTTTTTCATCTAACCTTTATCTTGGCCACATTACAAGCTAAATAAAAGTCCTTTTGATCTTTAATAGCATGTGTTTCAAGTTGTAGAAATTAGAAGCTTGTCAAAGCTTGATTGTGCTAGTTTTCATGTTGTGTTGAGCATAAATACTAGCCAAAAATATTTGAGAGTTGAGAGCTATACACTATCCTGTGAGGTTCTATCATTTTCGAATCATTCTTTATTCTAACTTGCCTTCTTGCTTACTTTTAATGTCATTTGTGTCTCATTGATTGTTTGTTGCCTTGATTCTAGAAATGTTTGTTTTCTTTCCTTATTCTTTGCATTGGAAATTCATTAGAAAGTTTTGCCCCGGAGTGCAAAGGATTAAGTGTGGGGGTATTTGATAGTCATATTTTAGTACATCTTTCTCTCCATGTTTTTGGTTTAATTGAGCTTCATTAGTGCATTATTTTGATGTGTTAGTTTAGATTTATGTTAGTAAGTAATTTAGGACTTAAATATAAATCTTTCTTAATTCCCGCCATAATTTCTTATTTTGACACAGTTTCTTGCAAAGACCATATTTGGAGCTACACTACTCAGAATTGGACAAAATTGGTGTCCTTGGAAAGATAAGATAGAGATCTACAACTTCTCTGTTGGGAGAAAATCCCAGTTCGAGAATCTTCAGGTCCAAAATTGCGTCACAATATTGCGGCCCTGCACTGAAATTTTCAAAATTTGATTGTATTGTTGATTTTACTTAGTTAGGTGTTTAGGAAACTCATTAGGGAGTTGGGCCTTAATTAAGCCCAATTATTTTGTCTTTTACTTAGTTAGGTGTTTAGGAACCTCATTAGGGAATTGGGCCTTAATTAAACCCAATTATTTTGTCTTTAAATAGAGGTTATGACTCTGTGTACGAATCCTTGTTTTTCTTTTCCCGCTCATTATTTTTCAGAATTCAAAAAGTCTTTATTTTAAATTCTTTCCTTTATTTTCGTCTCTCTACCTTCCATCTATTTCGTATTTTTTGGTTTTAGCCGAAGCAAGCATGATCATGAAGCAAGGCTAATCCATCAATTGGTTCAAGGTTTTCAAGAACTACATTGCATTTGAGTTTTGGGTTAGGTTCTATCGAATTCTCACTCTTCTTCCTCTTTTCTGATTAGAATAATTATGTTTTTCATGTTATTGAATTTTTGTTTGCATTCTAAACAGAGAATGAGAATTTCAGATTTGAAATAAATGAATTCACCTAATTCAATAATCAATTTTTCTGAATTTCGTTAGAGCATTGGGTTTGCAATTGCAGTTCTTGTTTTGATGGAATTCATAATCTAGATTTAGATTGCGGGTTATTAATGTTGTATTGAATTAGTGTTGATTGGAAATTTGTTAGAATTGTATTCGTGTAACAATGAGAATTGCGTTGTAGTGATTGAGATCTTGATTTGGTTGAACTTCATATTTCGTTTTGTTAGAATTATTCTTTGTTCTTTTCTTTTCTGTTGTTTATAATTTAATTCAAAACAATCCATCCCTAAACTAATCTGAAATTACATGATGGAACCAAAAACAGAATGTTTCTTATGTTCTTGCGAGATGACCTAGGTTTACTCCTTTTATTGCAAAATTTTTAAGAAAATCTAGTTTGTTTGATACCATTGCGACGTGGTTATTAGTCACCCAAAGGTTGATTAATTGTTCTTATAATCAATGAGAATAATTGTAGGTAATTTATATGTGCCATTAATTTATTTATATATCAAAAGGTAGTAGATATTTCTAATTGGTACATGTTTCATTGCCGACTGATTGTGTATTATTAGCATAATTAAATGTCATGTATCCTAATGTATCATCCAAAGGAGGACATTAGTATACATTAAATGTTAGAATGTCTTGTATATGTAATATGTGTATTTATGTCTCAAAACACTTACGTATGTTTAATTATGTAGTAAATGTTCCCAATATTCTACACTCTAGCATTTCGTCTGTGCCAGTTTTTAATGGGCTTAACTTCTCTAACTGGAGTGAACAAGTTCAATTTCACCTTGATGTTTTGGACCTTGATCTTGCTCTTCAGGAGGAGAAGCCTACTGATATTACTGATACTAGCAGCAATGAAGAAAAGACCCATTATAAAGCTTGGGAAAGATCAAACAGACTTAGCCTGATGTTCATGCGAATAAGTGTAGCAGAAAATATAAGGACAGCTCTTCTCAAAACTGAAAGTGCGAAACAATTTATGAAAAGTGTGGAAGAGCACTCCCAAACTGCTGACAAGTCTCTTGCTGGGACATTAATGAGTACACTAACCAACATGAGGTTTGATGGTTCGTGTACCATGCATGAGCATGTCGTCGAAATGACGAACATTGCTGCAAGGCTTAAGTCCTTAGGCATGACCGTGGATGAAAGCTTCCTTGCTCAGTTTATCCTTAACTCATTATCGACTGAGTATGGGCCATTTCAAGTGAACTATAATGTCATGTAAGATAAATAGAATGTGCATGAATTGCACAGTATGTTAGTTCATGAGGAAACACAGCTAAAGAATCAAGGAAGTCATTCAGTCTATTACGTGAGCTATAAAGGACATCAAGGAGCTGGAAAGAAGGTTATAAAGAAGCATGATAAGGGCAAAGGGCCATTGAAGATTAATGAGGCCTCTACACAAATCCAGAAGAATAATGATAAAGATAAATGTCGTTTCTGTGGAAAATCTGGTCATTTCCAAAAGAATTGCTTGAAACGGAAAGCTTGGTTTGAGAAAAAGGGTAAGCTCAATGCTTATGTATGTTATGAATCAAACTTAACTAAAGTTCCACATAATACTTGGTGGATTGATTCTGGATGTACAACTCATGTTTCTAACACAATGCAGGGATTCCATTCGATCCAAGCCATAAACCCAAATGAAAGGTTCGTGTTTATGGGGAATAGAGTGAAAGCTCCAGTTGAAGCGGTCGGGACTTATCGCTTGATTCTTGACACTGGACATCATTTAGATTTAGTGGAAACTCTTTATATACCTAGTATATCTAGGAATTTAATTTCATTATCTAAACTTGATGTTACTGGATACTCTTTTAATTTTGGAAATGGATGTTTTAGTTTATTTAAACATAATTATCTCATTGGTACTGGTACTCTTTGTGATGGTTTATATAAATTAAATTTAGATGGTTTGTATGCTGAAACTCTCTTAACTCTGCATCATAGTATTGGCACTAAACGTAGTTTAGTGAATGAACGTTCTGCTTACTTGTGGCATGGACGTTTAGGCCATATATTCAGGGAAAGAATGGAAAGACTAGTAAGAGGTGGAGTTCGTCCAGACTTGGATTTTACTTACCTAAATATTTGTGTGAATTGCATAAAAGGAAAGAAAACAAAACACACAAAGAAAGGAGCCACAAGAAGTAACCAGCTTCTTGAAGTTTTGCACACTGATATTTGTGGACCTTTTGATGTTAATTCTTTCGGAAAAGAGAGATACTTTATTACTTTTATTAATGACTATTCCCGTTATGGTTATGTCTATTTGCTGCATGAGAAATCTCAAGCAGTGGATGCCTTGGAAATTTACTTGAATGAAGTGGAAAGGCAATCAAACAGAAGGATGAAAGTTGTTAGGTCTGATAGAGGTGGTGAGTATTACGGAAGGTATGATGAAACTGGACAACATCCAGGTCCATTTGCTAAACTCCTTGAGAAACGTGGTATTTGTGCTCAATACACAATGCCGGGTATACCACAATAAAATAGTGTATCGAAAAGGCGTAATAGAACATTAATGGATATGGTTAGGAGCATGTTAAACAATTTTTCTTTACCCTTATCTTTGTGGATGTATGCCTTGAAAACTGCTATGTATCTGTTAAACAGGGTTCCTAGTAAGGTTGTTCCAAAGACACCTTTTGAACTTTGGACTGGTAGGACTCCTAGTTTGAGGCACCTGCATGTTTGGGGTTGCCAAGCAGAAATAAGGGCTTATAATCCATAAGAAAAGAAACTGGATGCAAGAACTATCAGTGGTTATTTCATTGGTTATCTAGAAAATTCCAAGGGATTTAGATTTTATTGCCTTAATCATAGTACAAGAATTGTTGAAACTTGAAATGCTAGGTTCATTGAAAATGGTGAAATCAGTGGGAATACAGATCAACAAAATGTGGAAATTAAAGAAGTTAGAGTACAGGTTCCTGTGACTTGTGTTTCTAGCAGTAGAGTTGTTGCTCCTCTTATTGCTACACCACAACATAATGAAGAAGAGCAACATAATACTGAACCAGTGATTCAAAATGAACCTATTATAGAAGAACCACAAGAAATAGCATTAAGGAGGTCTCAAAGAGAAAGAAGACCTGCTATTCCAAATGATTATGTGGTATATCTATAGGAGTCAAAAGCTGACTTAAGCATTAATGATAATGATCCAGTTTCGTTTTCACAAGCCATAAGTTGTGATAATTCAAATAAATGGTTAGATGCCATGAAAGAAGAGTTAGAATCCATGGAACATAATGGTGTTTGGGACCTTGTAAAATTGCCAGAAGGTTGTAAAAGAATTGGTTGTAAGTGGGTCTTCAAGACCAAACGTGATTCTCATGGTAATCTTGAACGTTACAAGGCCAGACTTGTTGCTAAAGGTTTTACTCAAAAGGATGGCATTGACTATAAAGAGACATTTTCACCTGTCTTACAAAAAGATTCCTTTAGGATTATCATGGCACTGGCGGCCCATTATGACTTGGAATTACACCAGATGGATGTAAAAATTGCCTTTCTCAATGGAGATTTAGAAGAAAGTGTTTATATGGATCAACCAATGGGATTCTCAGTTGAAGGAAAGGAACACATGATGTGCAAATTAAAGAAGTCAATATATGGACTCAAGCAAGCTTCTCGTCAATGGTATCTAAAGTTCAACGATACCGTTGTATCCTTTGGATTTAAGGAAAACACTGTTGATCGGTGTATATATCTAAAGGTCAGTGGGAGTAAGTTCATATTTATAGTTCTGTATGTTGATGATATCTTGCTTACAGCTAATGATCTTGGTCTTTTATATGAGACTAAAAAGTTTCTTTCTAGTAACTTTGAAATGAAAGATATGGGTGAGGCAAGCTATGTGATAGGGATAGAAATATTCTGTAACAGATCACAAGGACTATTAGGTTTGTCTCAGAAAGCATATATCAATAAAGTACTAGAGAGATTCAGAATGGAAAAGTGTTCAACATCACCCGCTCCAATTCAAAAAGGAGACAAGTTTAGTCTCGCACAATGTCCCAAGAATGATTTGGATCGGAAACAAATGGAAACAATTCTGTATGCATCTGTTGTTGGGAGTATTATGTATGCTCAGACCTGTACTAGGCCAGATATAAGCTTTGCAGCTGGAATGTTGGGAAGATACCAGAGTAATCCTGGATTGGATCACTGGAAAGCTGCGAAGAAGGTTCTGAGATACCTATAGGGAACAAAAGAACACATGCTTACATATAGAAGGTCTGATCACCTTGAAGTGATTGGGTATTCAGATTCAGATTTTGCTGGATGTGTGGATACAAGAAAGTCCACTCTTGGCTATGTGTTTCTTTTAGCTAGAGGAGCGGTATCATGGAAAAGTGCAAAACAATCAGTTGTTGCTGCATCTACCATGGAAGCTGAGTTTGTAGCATGTTTTGAGGCTACAGTTCAGGCTAACTGGCTGCGAAACTTTATTTTAGGACTTGGAATAGTCGACAGTATTGCCAGGCCGTTAAAAATTTATTGTGATAATTCTGCAGCAGTGTTTTTCTCTAAGAACGATAAGTACTCTAAGGGTGCTAAGCATATGGAGCTTAAGTACTTTTCTGTGAAAGATGAAGTACAGAAACATAGAGTATCAATAGAACATATTAGCACAAACCTTATGATAACTGATCCTCTGACAAAAGGGTTGCCGCCCAAGATATTTATTGAGCATGTTGAAAATATGGACATTATTGTTTATGATGATTGTTAGATGTAATGATTACATTTTATGTATTATGCACTTGACACTCTGAGCTCACTTATGGATATGTTTCTGATTACCTGTTTTCTTATATGCATGCATGATTGTATTGTGATGATGTAAACAGGTACCGTCTTGAATCAAGATATTATGTTTGACCAATTTTGTACTTCCCACTTACTGGTCATATTAAGGAGAAGACTAATTTTGTAGTACATAGAAGGAAATATGTCGATTAAAGTGATGTACAATCGCCATGACTCAAATTAGTTCTTATTCTTAATTATGATTTATGATGTACTCAATGTATGGGATGATTTGGTCATGATAATGCGCATTATGATGATTTAATCTTATTTATTAGATCACGATGTTGGATAATGTCACATGAGCCAAGTGGGAGAATGTAAGACTTTCAGTGTCTCATGTGAGGAGCATGTGACTTATCTGTGGTTTAATAAATAATTAAATTATTAAGGACTAAATTATAATTGAGTAATGGGAAGCAGTTTCAAATTTAAATAAACTGTTTATTGATGAGGTTAGCAGTTGTAACGATTCACCTAAATTAAAGGAACGTGAAACAGGTCCTTCTCGTGACCGAAAAAATATTTTGTCCTCTTTTCACCATCAATAACGAAGAGAAAATAGAAGCGTAGGCCAAGGAGGTAGAAATCAGTTTTCTCTCTCTCATCAAGGAAATTCAATCGTTGAATCAATTCTGTTAATCATTAATGAACAAAGGTTAGTCATCTTCCAATCATGTGATATGTGAGAATCCTAAATTTCAAGATCGAATGATAATTTTCTACCATTAACATTGAAGAAACTTACATGACCACACATTGTCTTCTCCATCTCTTCACCAAGAACAACCTCCTCCTCGCCGTTCCACAAGGCCCAGTCGTGTGCCTTCATACCTTGACAGTTACTAATATAATCTGCCTTCACAACACGCAAAGAAGCAATCATCTTCAATCTGTTTTCATCCCATTCGATCATCCCTCGCCTATGATAAAATTTCTCCTTCTCACCGCAACTACATCATGGCCCTATCATCTGAGATAGAAGCTCGCAACTACCACAAAGCCGTCTAACATGCGCATTGGAGAGAAGCCATGGGTTACGAAATTAAGGCTTTGACGATCTAGGACATTGTCTCTATTCCTCCTCACATACGACCATTGGTTGCAAATGGGTATACAAAATCAAGCGTCTGCTGGATGGAAGTGTTGATCGATACAAGGCCCGCCTTGTTGCAAAAGAGTTTTCTCAAATCAAAGGAATTGATTATTTCGAAACCTTCTTCCCTGTTGTTAAAATGACGACAATTCGAGCTATCCTTGCCATAGCTTCAATCAATCACTGACATTTGCATCAGCTCGACAATAGTAACACCTTTCTTCATGGTGAGCTTTCGGAAGACGTTTATATGATGATCCCACCAGGAGTCAGAGGTAATAGCTCTTCTCAATGCCGTAAATTGCGCAAATCCTTGTATGGTTTGAAGTAGGCGAGTCACAAATGTTACAAAAAAATCTATAGTCTGTTGCTATATGATGTCTTATTGTTACAAGCATGCTCATGTGGATCATAGCCTGTTCATTAAGTTTGATAATTCTGATGTCACTGTATTGATAGTTTATGTCGACGACATTGTTTTGACTGTCAACAATGTTAGAGAAATCAATAGAATTAAGCAAATTCTTCATTCAAACTTTCACATTAAGAACTTAGGGAGTTTGAAATATTTTCTTAGAATTGAGGTTGCCCATTTTACCCAAGGAATACCTTATATTGTCTTGATCTCCTCAAGGACATAGGGATGCTTGGTTGCAAACCCTCTTCCACACCTATGGACAGCTCCACTCGATTACATGTTGATTCTTCTTCTTTGCTCACTAACCCTCTAGCTTATAGGAGGCTTGTAGGGCATCTAATCTACCTAACAAGCACGCTTTCAGACATTGCTTTTGCTACACAACATTTGAGCCAATTTATGTACAATCTGACACAAGCACCATGATGCAGCTATAAGAGTTCTTCGCTATCTCAAAGGTTGTCGTGTTAAATGGTTATTTTTCCTAAGAAATTATAACGCTCAGGTTTGTGGCTTTAGTGACGCAGTTTGGACAACCTGTGTTGACACAAGGCGTTTAATTATCAGTTATTGCTTTTTTATTGGTCACTTTCTTGTCTCATAGAAAGCGAAAAAGCAAGACACTATCTATCGTTTCTCTGCAGGAGCCCTTGCTTCAACTGCTTGTGAATTACAATGATTTACATATGTTTTTAGTCCATCCTTTATTGTATATAGCAGCATATCCTATATTTCACGAAAGGCTATATTTCACGAAAGGATGAAACACTTGGACATCAACTGCCATCTTGTTTATGAAAAATGCCTAGCTGGCCTCATGAAGCTGCTTCCAGTTCACTCATCCAATCAGGTGGCTAACATCTTCACCAACGCCCTAGCACCTCAACTCTTTCAAATTAATCTTTCAAAGTTGTAACTACTCGACATCTTCTTACCTCTAGCTTGTGGGGCTAACAAAAAACAACATGATTCAAGCTTAACCACACCTTATCAATGATATAATTCCAGAATTTCTTTCTTTCTTTTTCTGTTTTCTAAATTGTATAGCTTCTAGAATTAGTGAGCTGTATATAGTACACATATATTACAGGAATATGCTCTCCTTTTATTTTTATCTCTTCTTATCCTCATTGTCCTTTTCCTAGATTAGTCATTCTATATATTGTAATCATTTGATCACAGATATATGAGAAAGGTTATATCTTTATTCCTTTTCTATTATGTCAAGATCATTTCAAATTGTATCTTGAGTTGTCTGAAATTGACTCATCATTTTTTGTAATTTTAAAAATTTAATATGCTATTAAATAATTACGTGTTAATAATCAAAATTTAAGACTTAAAAATAATGATACTATATTTATACTATTTATTTTAAAATATATATTATACACTATACTTTAATTTTATACTTTACTAAAATTTTATAATTTAACTGTACATAAAGTTAATTCATACTGAAATTCTGGACTTAAATTAGATTGACATAGTCCTTCTCTGTTATTATTCGACAACATTTAGGTCTTAACAAAATTGATTCTACTAAATTTTTTATTCAAGTAAAGATAGAAAAAAAAAAAACTCATCTCGGTCACTTCATGTAAAATAAAAACTTATCTTAATTATTTTTATAAATTTTACATTAAAATGTTTTAATATGATTTTATGAACTTTTCAAACATGCATGAATTTAAATTTTTTTCTTTTCCACTTGACTGTGAATTCGGCTGATCATTTCATTTAAAAGATTGATATAAAAATATCATTAATCTTGGTAGCGAAAGAGTTTTGCTTAAATTATACAAGTTTTTATATATGTTGAATTGTTTAATTTTCTCAATCTCTTTTAAATATCTCTAAAGTGACGTTAGAATTAGAGCTAATGAATTATAAAACATTGAGATGTCATATCTAATTAAAAGAATTAGAACTAGTTACAAGAAATTCATCCCTCTCAACTAAGATTTTATTTAAATACTATTTCTTTATTTTTATGAGATGACTGATAGACTTTTACATATTAGAATTCTATATAATAAAATTTTTTTCTCTTCTTTTTTTATATATTTTTATTTTATTACTTTACAACTCATAATCATATTTATTTTTTTATTTTTTATGCAATATTTAAGTTGATATAATTATATCATCTCCTATATCATATTTTTAACTTAAAAAATCAATCGTTTATTTTTTACTCGTCTATATTTTGAATACAAAGAAAACAAATACATGGGAAAAAGCATTGAATTTAAATAAAGTTGGTTAAATTTTAAGATTATGCTCATTTATAAGTCGTCATAATATAACTTGTATATTACAAAAAAAAAAACATTTTTAAAATTTTTGGAAAAAAATGTATTTAAAGTTTTATTTTTTCTATTTTATTTCTAAAAAATCACTCATACAGATTGTATATAAAAACCATGAACAAGAAATAAGAGCTACACTTTTGAAAATCAACCCAGAAAAAAAATTGTATCTATAATCGAAAAGATACCCAAACTTCAAAAATTGAAAGAATATAAAGATTAAGTTATCTTAAATGTTTAAGTTATAAATTTTACATTAAAACACATTTTGATTTTATGAACTTTTCAAACATGCATGGATTTGATCTCTTTCATTTGAAAGAGTAAGACTATTTTGAGTTGATGATATCAAATAACAATAAATTTAATAATATTTATCTCCATATTATTTATATTTTATTTTTCTTAAATTTTTTATAAAAAGTTTAAAATTTAATCCCATTAATATAAAATAAATTTTGATGATGTCAAATAGTATCAATATATATATATAGTAAAAAAAATTTACACCAGTATAAATTTAAAAATTCTTACTTCCAATTTGAGCCTTTTATTTAATTTAAATCTAACACAAGCTATTAAATTTCTCTAAAAAGATTATATATATATATAGAATATGACTTAATCTACAGCAACAATGTACTAGTTTAATAAGATATTTTAAAATATCATTGCTGCCTACAAGTTTTCAAACTTTTTTATATATTTTGAAATGTTTAATTCTGTGAGCTATGAAACATTTATCTCTTTCTCAGTAATTTACTTTTTATTCATATTTTATATTTTGGATACCTTTTGAAAAGTATTAAAAAAAAAAAAACATGAAAAACGTTAAGTTTAAATAAAATTGTTTAAATTTCAAGAGTTGGAAAGTATTGAATAAGAAAATAATTGTGAAAAAAGCGAAAAACTTTATGTTTATATGTTTAAATAAAGTCGGTTAAATTTCAAGACTGCTCTCACGTGTAAGTAAAGTTATGTATAACTTGTATATTAAAAATATTTTTTTTTTGAAATTTTTATAAAAAAAAAGAATAATTTAGAGTTTTATATTTTTTTTTATATATAGATTATTTGAAAGAATCATGTGTCAAGATATGGTGCAAGAGTAAAAAAACAAATAATAGGACGTTTAAAAATCAACAACTAAACATCAACATCCACAACAAAAAACTAAAAAGACAAAAAAAAAATGAATATAAAAACATGCTGCCAAATTGAAAGAGTAAAAAACAAATAACATAAAGACAAGTTTGCACGTTTAAAAATCAACAACCACAACAAAAAAAAATGTATCTACGGCTAAAACAACAACAAAAAATGTATCTATAACTTAAAAGAAAGACGATAACAAGAACACGTATAACAACAAAAATATATATATCTATAACCAAAAAGCTGTGACTAAGAAGATGCATGACTTCTAAGAAGATGCATGACTTGTGTCGATTGGCACCAGTTTCAATCATCAACTACTTCTGTGCACCTTCATTGTTACAATCCTTACAATTCAGTGTGAAGTCTCATTCTCATCGTACACTTACAATCCCTACATTTACGAAAGAAAACAACCTACGAATGAAGATGTAACTCTCAATGAAAGTAACCCTTCACTCAAAACAGATTTAATGAGTGAAGAGATTTAATGTGTGCAAAATATATATAAATAAATACAAAAAATACACTTTTTAACATATTATTAATTATTATATTAAAAATAAGAATTGTTAAATTAAGAGTAAAATTTACATTTTTATTTTATTTTTTAAAAAATTTTAGTCAATTATTCTAGAATGTGTCAAGAAACTAGGTTAGAAAGTGCATTCTTTGAATAAAATAAAACATTTTTACCAGTGACGTTGCTTTAGTCAATTTACGATGCTTCCATTTGTCAACCCAAGCAAGTAGTTTTTGGCCATAGAGGTTGCTTTGCATCAAAGCATAGTGATCTTCAACAAGTTGAAGTAAGGCATTCCGAATGGCACCCTATATTGAATTGAAAGAGACAGAGTTATTTGCTGGATACAGAGAGTTCGATATACAGAATGACTAAGGAACGCATCATTTATACACAGCACATCCAACCCATATTATTTCATATTATCTCAATGCAACTAAAAAAATTAAACATAAGAAATCTGGCTATCATGCAGTGAATTGATTTGCTTATTTATTTATTCGTAATTCCTCCCTCCACGTAACTTACTTAATCAAACCAGTGGTAACAGTCAGATTAAAGATCTAAAAATCTTGATTAATGCACATACTTAGAATTGGAAAAAAGTTCTAACCTTGGAGACATGGAGTGCTGACTTAATGACATAATTTCCATATGGGTCCACTAGTAGAATTGAAACATTTGGATCGCAGAGCAACTCCACCACAATACGTTTAGAATGCTCTTCTCCAGCCACTTGCAAGAACTTCTCCACAACATTGCTGCCATATTTATTGTAAGACAGTGTAAAAAAATTATTTTCAAGCTGTCTCATTAGTCCTTCTATAACTCTAGGTATTTTCTGAGTCACTAGATGTTGCACCACGTAGTTGCTGCCAAACAAGGAAACAAAACATGGAAGAGATAAGAGATAAGAGTAAGGGAACTGTAGACTAGTGACGGAAACAGTAGAAGAACAAACAAACCCGTAACAGTTTTCTGCTAAAAGGAAAGCATTTAAAATGATCTCGGCCATTAACCGCTCTTTGGATTCGCCGTGAACACGCTCAACACAACGCTGCATTACACAACATCCGTTCTTGTCCGTTGCAATGTCAACACAGTTGTTTGCCATGATGTTCAGAATATACTGTAACAAAAATTTATAGATGAATTATTGAAGCACGGAGAACCAAAACAACATGACACACCAAACATGTTCCAATAAGATTTTACAGTTTTTTTTATTTCTAATTTCCTTAAACAATCATAGTGATGAATATTTTACAAATGCTTCATGTTATTTCAGCAGAACTAACTCCAAAAACAACTAAGAAATTTGGAGCTAAACAAAAAGAATGAGCCATCTCATCTACGGACCACACCTCACAATTAGCAATGAGCCATCCTTCTCATGCAGCACCATATATTCTAAGTTTTTTAGAAGAAGTTTGAAAAAAAAAAAAAAAAGGTGAAATAAGAAGCCTGTCTTAGAATGAAGATCAGTTCTACATTCTACATATTGACCTCAAGGCATCACCACCAGCTACACATATAATTCATCCTATGGAAGGGAAAACCTGGGTGGAATGAAAATGAATATTAAAACAGCAAAAGCAGAATGTTCAATGATATTTCCAATTTGCATCCCTAATTACTAGGTTCTATACATGTTATAAAATTAACTTAATAAAAATAAATTCCACATTAAAACTCAACTCTTTGAAGAACTCTACTTAAATATCCAAAAAAAAAACAACAGAGAAACAGAATTCATAAATTTAAAAAAAAAAAAAAAAAAAAAAAAAAAAAAAAAACCTTGTTATCTTCAAGTGAGAAATGTTTTAGACAATTCTCAATGACATGAAGACCGTTCGTATCCTTAGTCAATGCAACAACACCGGGGTACAACGCTAGCATGATAAGATTTCGTTGTTCTTGGGTGGTCACATGTTCAAATAATTTCTGCACAGCCCGGGTCCTGTCACGAGAAAACAAAACCCACCACTCCACAAATCAGAAGCAGAAAAAGAGATGATAAATAAATAAACAAAATAAAAACATAGCAATACCCATGAGCATCCAAACAGATATTGACAAGCTGAAAATTAGTCTTGGTCAGCATCAAAATTATGTGAGTCCTCTGTTCTTCAGTGCATATTTCCACGAGTTTCTGAAAAACATAATTCCCGGACGAGTCCAACATCAACTCAATCACGTGATCTATCAGTTCTAGAAAAACCAAAGAAACCTCTTCCTGAGATTTCAAGCTTTTCATCGTTTCTTGCAAAACCCGACACCCCAATTGATCCTTAGCTAACAACAAAATCTTTCCCTGAAAATCATAAACAGAATGCTGAGTCAAAGGATTCTGCAACAAACGGTAACGCCAACTATTGACATTATCCAGCGTGTTACTCAATAACCCAGTACTCATTGAGCTACTACGAGATCCTTGGAAACTGAGACTAAACTGATCATCGTTTGACAATGGCAACCTTAAAAAATTGTTCTGAGATTCTTCTTTCAAAAAAGTGTTATAAGCCTGTGATCGCAAGTTGTGATAGCCACCGTTATATCGATCAGTATCATTATTATACCCCACATAGCAATTATGCCATGTCGTTGCCAAAACAGGTGTATTATCGCCTCCACTGTACCTACCATTACCAAAACTATGCATTTGGCCAATTCTGGAACAATGATAATTAGAAGGGTATGTTTCTTGCCCCTGAAAAGTGAAAGGTTTTGTGGTGTCAATGTGACTCGATCCTTCGCCAACGAAACCCAACGTTGAGTGATTGTTAGGCATCACAGAGAGACGAGAGAAAGCGTCTTCTAGGGTTTGATTCGTGAGAATTGGGTTTTGATAACGATTCTGAGACGTCTCTCCATCTCCAGGACAACGTTGTCGTTGGAACGACCAAAGCAACGAGGTACTATAATCGTTTTCCACGAAACATGGGTTTCTGCTTGACGACATGTCGTCCTCAAAACAGTGGCTACGGCGCAGCGACAGTCAAGGCTATTGGAAGATAAAGGCTTAGACTTCTGACTCAGATAGGAGGATTTTAAGGTTGTTACGGCGACAGTCAAAGGATTGGAATACGAGGGTTTTAGACTTCTGGGTCAGATATGAGGATTTTAAAAGGAAGTTGTGATTTTCTGTTTGTTTTCTGTTGACTTTTTTTAGTAATGATTAATAATATTAAAAAAAGATAAGAGAATTAACGGTGAAATTAAAACGGGTGGGTACAAACAGGAAAGAAGATAGTTGCAGAGGAAGTGAAAGGAAAAGAGGTTATTATTGAGATTAGATTCTGCTCTGCATGCAATACATGTCAAATTTTACGTGCGGGAACTCGAAGATGGACTCTTCTTTGACCACTTTATCAAGTGATTTTAAACCAAAAATAATATAATATAAAATATTATATGTTCTTGTTTTTATTATTTATCATATATATATGAAATTTTTGTCTATTTAATATATTATTAAATTGATATATTTAAAAAAAAGTTTAATGTATACATTTGCATATTTCTTTTTATAAATATAGCAATTTTTTATAAAATTTTTAAAAGTAAATATTTTATATTTAATAATATAATTTTCTTATGTTAAATAAAATAAAATTAAAAAATGTAAATTAAGAAACAACATATAAAAATTTTAAATTTAAATAAAATTAAATAAAATATTAAATATATACAAAGGAAATACATAGAAGACACAACTTTTAAAATCGTTTTTATTTAATTTTTTGAAATGCCAATTTTAAAATAAGAATTTATATTTAATACATATCACGATTTTTATAAAGATGATAAATAAAGGTTAAAAAAGAAAAATATTCCTTAATTAAGTAACAAGTGTTAAATGAATATATATATATATATATATATATATAATTAAATTATATAATGATATTTTATAATTTATTAAAAATCATGTATTTTTAAAATTAAAATGAAAAAAATCTACAAAAATTTAAAAAATGATTTAATCATCTAATTTTATTTTATTTTTATTAAAAGTTTGTCTTTTAACTTTTTTTAATAAATTTAATTATTTAACTTCTATTTTCAATCTCAAATCTGTTACATAATCATGACATCTCAAAAACTAAAACTTTTTCAATAATTATTAAAATTGATTAAAGAGTTTTCTATAATTATTATACTATGACCAATATATAAAAATTTTAGTCATTTTATCAGCTAAAATAAAATGTTAAAGCACGGAAGTTGATCATAACTTTATTAAACTTCATTTTTGAACACCAACTTTTTTTATACTGATTGTTGAAATTAGTAAAAAAAAAAAAAAAGATTGGATCAGTATTAACTTAGGTTAAATTTGATACCCCACAACTGCATTGTCTTTTTAATCTTTCTTTCAATTTTATTTTCATCATTTGTCCTGGAATCAAACTCACATTCGCAATCTTCTTCATCAAGATTGTATATCCTTGACACTCTTATCTCGTCGCGAACCAACCTTAATGTCTTTTTCTCTCCATTGTTAAGTTTACTTCTTTGTTAATAATAACTAGGTCAACTGTAATTAGCTGTTTACATGGCATCAGAATCCAATGAAATATGTTTGAATACATTTTCCAAACTCTATTTAAAATCAATTGGAAATTAACTTCATGACCCAAGTTCTTAACTAACCAAGCAACCCCAAGATACGACCATTTGTTTATGCCAACTTCCGAGTTCTGAATTGTATACATATTTTTTAGTAACTTTTCACTAACTCTCTTATACCATGAATCACTTCTTATAAGTACAGTTAAATATAAATTAACAATCATTTAATATGAAATATTTTAATTTTAAAAATTAATTTAATTATATGGCAAAATTAATGCTACATAAAATTTTATAGCAATAATTTAATAGAAGGGATTAAATAAGAATTATTTATAAGAAATAAGTGATGATAAAAAATTACAAAAGACCAAAAATAAAATTGAAAAATTCGGCATGAAAGAAAGATATGTTTAAGTAAAAAAAAAAAAAACATTAGAATCAAGTTCGTTTCACGTTGCTAAAAAAACAGACTATAACAATAACATTGATTTTTTAAAATTTATTTTATTATTAGATATAAATTGCACATGAAATACACAGTTTTTTAAATATGAGTATAACCTATAATAAAATCATAAATTTTAATAAAAGGTTATAAACTTATAATATACCGCTGTATGTGTGTTGTGGTTTTTTTTACTTACAATTCAAAATATTATGAGAAAAAAATTATATAATAAAATACGTGTAAAAAATTTATGTACTTTGTATGAATAAGTGAAATTTTAGTTATAATTTATGTTATAAAAATATGAATCTAATTAATTCTTTTGGACTTGGAAATACGTATCTAACTGTAATGATTCACTAAAGATATAACCTCTTTCAAGGATAAAGTGATAAAAAAAATTGTTAGTTGTTGCTGAATTAAGATGGAAAATCCCCGCAACTTATTCTCGTGATGGTAGGGAAAACAAATTATAAAACTCACGAGAATAGGTTAATTATTTTGGTAAATTCTACAATACTAGCAAATGAGGGAGTATTCTATGTTTTGATTGAATATGTTAAATAATTATAATTATTAATTTTAATGATAGAATTAGTAGTGTATTTAAAAAAGACATAAATATTCTTTAATATCTCAGTATAATCTAAAAAAATATTAAATACACTTTCAAGTTTAAAAGCACTGTAATAAATACTATTTATTTTTAGGGTAAAAAACACATTAATTTTAAAAAAATTAAAGTGTTTTCTTTCCTATTTGCTTACGTGATAAGATGAAATAGAAAAAAAAGATAAAAAATAAAGTAAAGTTATAATAAATATATATTATTTGGATGAATATAAAAAAACAGAAAGAAAGAAATATATTGTATTAAAATTATTTTTATAATAATGATAAATTTATTTTAATAAATAATTTAAACTTTGAATATAACATTTTTATTATGTTTATAATTTTTTATTATTTTAAAAATTATTAAGAATTGAAATTAAATTTTCAAATTCATGTTATCATTTATTTCACGTCACTTTTCAGATAAAAATAACTTATTGGGATTTATGTTTTTCCTTTTTTATTTGTTAAAAAATAAAAAAAATTCAGATTTAAAGAAAATAAATATCTCTACACAAATAACTTTTTTTACAAAATAAAATTAAGACATCCAATGGTGTAAGTAAAATTTTATATTAAATATCTTTAATTAACAATTGAAAAATTAATCTATAGAAAAAAAATGAAAAGTAAGAAAGAAGAAGGAAAAGATCTGTTTTATAGACAATTTTTTTTTTGTTTATAAATACGTTAATAAAATGTAGTGTTTTAAAACTTGAATTATATATAAATTTTTTCTTATGTAACTCTATTAAATGCAGTTACACATAAAAAAATCTATCTGCAACAAGTATAAAATGTCAGAAATATATTTTAAAAATATAGATATATTTTTTCTTTAATATTTATTGCCATAGTTTTAAATTATAAATGCAAAAATTTATCTTTAATTTCTACTTGTAATGTTACGTATCAAATAGTGTATAGACGAATTTTATAGACAATTTTTTTTATGTTTGTATTATAGACAAATTTTCTTAAAATATTTTGAAAAAATCTATCATTTTGATTTACTGTTTATAAACTAAAAAAAATCGGTCTATAAATTCTGTGTGTAATTTGTATGTTTCTAATAGTGATAAATTATATAGATAATTATGTCTAGAACAATCATTTATTCCATTTGAAAATAGACTGTCACGATGTTTTCAATTATTACTTTGTCCCTGTATGTTTATAAAATAGTGAACTAAACTTACCCTTTTAATATTTTTTAATTAACACTCAACCTATATTACACTTCACTCCAACTTCTCAGACACAACTATGCATTTGTTTAACCACAACTCAGCTCCACTATAAATTATCAACTAAGTATTTCATTGTGCCGACCAACCAGAGAAGTGTAGCACAACAAATTCTACGAGTTTATCTTATCTATAAACACCATGTTTCCATTATCATATCTAGAACAATACAGTAAAAAATAAGAAAGTTAAGTAACATCACGTTTTGACAAATTCATCGTCCACTTGTAGTCAAAGGATGGATGACTATAATTTAATCACCCTTTCAATTATATATATATATATATATATATTGAAAACAATCTCTAAAACAGAGTGTAATTTTATTCATCTTAAATTTTTATATTTCTCTTATGCACTCGCCTTTTAAACCTAAGTTTAATCATAATTTTAGTTTTTATTTCTAACTTGAGACAACAATCACTTGTAATTATTCAAATTTTTATGTTGAGTGCTATATAGATAACTTTTGCTATTATCTTACTATATCCACCAATCTTAAAGAATATTAAGCTACGAAATTGTTATACTTGGACATTTTTCCTTAATATGCATTAAAATAATTATGATGCAAATATAATCAATATTCCATGTTATATGCAACTAAAACATTATATTATCAAATACATGGATACAATTTAAATTAGTACATACTATATGACACATAGCCAGGAATCATACTTAGATAAATGAGTTTCTCATTCTCAATTCATAACAAAACCACTTTTTATAATTTAAAATATAATTTTGAAAGTTTATATATTGAGTAAACCGAAAAATTAGTCCATCAAATTGTAATAACAGTGTATATTAATCTTTTACTTATTTAAATTGTTTCGTTAATATTTCACCTAGGAAGTTGTTAGGTCATTGTCATTACCAAATGCATGAAAAAATGTTAACTTTTATTATTAAGTGACGCGTATGTGATAAAATGATTTCATTTTATTTAATAAAATTAACTAAATTAACTAATTTTGTATTATCACCACTACTCTTGCCTATGACATTTTCTCCCCTCACCCCCAACATTTTCAATCGCCCACCACCTCTTCTCTTTATCTTTTTATCAAACATACACTTTCTTATTTTCCTTTCATACATCACAAAATCACACACACACACACATATACATATAGAGTGAGAATGAGGAAGAGAAAGAGATGGTGGTGGGGATGACTAGGAACACTAAAAGGGAGAGAACATAAAAAATGGGAGCAATAGTGATAACATAAAATCGGTCAAATTAGTTTCTAACATTATATGAAACAATATTATTTTAATATCTGTGTTACATAATAACAAAAATTGATATTTTTTACGCGTCTATTAGCGGTGAGAACTTAATTGTTTGACGACTTAATATGTAAGAGATTAAGGAAACAATTTGAATAAATAAAAGACTAATATACATAATCACTACTATTTAAAAGACTAATATACATGTTACTATTTGAGAAATTAATTTATGAATTTAGTCTAAATTTATAAATTAAAACTTCTAGCTTAAATTTGTCTCTTCCATAAAGCAAATTTTATACTAACTTACCTAACAACACTGTAAATGTGAGTTTGCTAGTTTGATACTCGCACCACTAAACTTCTAAAATAATTAAACATTTTCTATTTTTATTAGTTATTATTAATAATCATTTTGATGTTTTAAATGAAAGTTTTCATCATTTATCCTTATTATTTTTATGCAACAATGATGTTTTATTTTTTATTTTATTTTTACATTTAGCATTGTTTAACTAGAGTTAAAATAAGATTATTCTGTTAACTAAACTTAACTTTGTTGTGAAATGTAATTTCTAGATTAAAATGGAGTTAAGTTCATTACGAGAAACCTAAAAAGAGCAAATGTTATTTATGCTTATAAAATAGACTATTAATTGTATATTGTGTGTTTTTTGTTAACTCTACATCTAATATGACATTTTTTATTCCATTAATTATAACTTTAAGATCTTACTTTTTTTGTAATTATTTAAATTATAATTATAAATTTAGATTAATTTGATTTAAAAAAAACAGTCAACTAATCAACTTAATTAACCTAAAAAGTTAATCAAAATCCATTAAAAAAATAAACCAACATTGACAAAAAAAAAAAAAGAGAGGATAAAAACAATAAAAACTCTACCACCAAAACTTCATAGGGAATGTGCACCATGAACATGGATCATGTGGAGCTAAGAGACAAATTTGAATCGTCTTCAGGAATGTAATTATGTAGTCTATTTTTGTTTAAGTAAATTAAGATTCGCTTATCTTATATTAGTGAAAATTATGTACTCCAATTTAGAAACCTAATTTACTTCTCTGCTTTGTAAACAAAAATAAACCAACAGTATATTGCTTATCATTATTATTAATGTAAAAATCACAACTTTTAGAAACCTAGAATCGAGAAAGAAAATATAAAGAAGCATGAAGAAGAATTAACATCCAAGAACAAAAAGATGAAAGAACTTGTTAGCATCCAATTATATATGCAAGCCTCAACTGTAAATCTCAACATCATTTATTAAAACTTAACTGTTACACACCTATTTGTATACTTCAACAAGAACTAAATGAATCATTTATTGAAGTTTTTTATTTATTCACTAAATAAATCATTCTACATTAAGCAAATGAATGTTGCAATGAAAGAACATTTAATTTCATTATTTAATGCCTTAACTGGTAATTAAAGAATGAACTATTCTTTAGAGAATTCGAGTTATAGCATTTGTCTCACTACATACTAAAATGGTCCTTCACGCAAAATTTGTGGTGTTGTAATTGTTGAAATTAGAGTAATATTTGAGCATGTTTTCTTTTCTTTTTTTCTTTTTCTTATGGTTGCTTTCAATTGAGAGAAACTTCTTTTCATTATTATCATCTTCGTGTTGTTCTTCACTTTTCTAACAATGATGTGAGGATGCCATTTTCTATTTATTCTTGCGAGTTGTTTCCCTTCATTTTTCTTATGTTTTCTCTCCCAATTTTGGGTCTTTGAAAATTTCAGTTTATAAGTTAATAATAATGATAAATAATATAGTGTCAGTTTATCTTTGCGTACGAGTATTGAAGCAAATTGGAATATGTGATTTTTAATGTTATAGAATAAGTTTTTTTAAGAGAAAATAGACTCGTCAATCATGTTCCCACGTAAACTATAGAGATGATCTGAATCAACAAGAGACATGGTTAGGATATACCAATAAGCAAGGTATAACATATATAATTACTTTACTCAATTTTTATATGAAAAGTTGACCAACATAAGGCCATGTATGTAGTAAGCAAGGGTGTACAAACGACATGGTCAATTTTTTTAAAAAGACTTGTATAAGATTTGATTAAAAATTGATAATATTAGGTTAAGATAGACTCAATTTAATTTACAAATAAAATATATTAAGTTACAATGTAAAAAAACTAAAACATAAAATTAAACTATATTTTATAATTGTCTAGTTTAGATAAATTTTTAAAAAGTTCTTATAAAAACAATCATCGTTAAAATGAATAATATTTTTTCATAAATTAAAAATAATTTATCACTTTAAATTTTAGAAAATCTAAATGAGAGAATTTCTTATAACATTTTAAAGAATAGAGAAATATAAGTTGTTTCTAACTTATGAGATAAATTTTATTCAATTTTTTATTTTTTTATAAAATTTTCTGCAAAAGTTTACTTAAATGAGACTAACATATATTTTTAAAAATAATATTAATATACATATTGTTGGTAATCCGTTTTATTTTAGGATTGCATCTACTGCCATTATTAATGTAATAATTCTGTTTTATAACAGATTATTTCTTTCCTAGAATAGAATCATGTATATAATAGCAGGTAGGAAATCTAGGATTCTGTTTATTAGTTTCTTGTTTTTATTACTCCTAATGTGTGTATTTATAGCCTCTGTTGTACCTATTTAATTTTAAGGAAATATAATACCCTTCTACATGGTATTAGAGAACGATCTGATCCATACATAGGTTCCTTCGAGATCATCCATGGCTGACGAAGTCATTTACCCAAAACTTAAGGCAGGGGAGGAACACACTCATGTTCCAAACCTGACCGAACCAACCATCCTACCTATTACTGGTTATAAGTTAAATGGCCAAAACTACACCTAATGGGCTAGATCTATTCAAATTTACCTTCAAGGAAAGGGAAAGGAAGAATATATTACTGGTGAGTCAGAAGAACCAGCAAAGGCAGATGCTAACTACCAGAAGTGGAAACTCGAGAACAGCCTTGTCATGTCATGGCTGCTCAACTCAATGACCAATGAAATTGGGGAAAACTTCATGTATTACGATACAGCCCATGAAATCTAGGATGCTGCCGAAGAGACTCACCAGATTCTGGCAGCAACTAAATGCCTACGAGGACATTGAATGGAGTTGTTAGGCTGACCAGAAGCAATATTGAAAACTGGTGGAAAAGGACCGCATCTACCAGTTCCTTCTAGGTTTAAACACGAACTTGGATGAAGTACGAGGAAGAATTCTGGGAACTAAGCCTCTTCCAAGTATTCGTGAGGCATTCTCAGAAGTGAGAAGGGAAGAAAGCAAAAAGAAAATTATGCTGGGTGACCCAAACCAAAATCAAAATATTGAAGGCTCAGCCCTTGAAACTAAAGGATACCAGCCGAATCACCATAAGAAGACCCGTAACTGGTGTGATCACTGCAATAAATCTGGACATACCCGAGACACCTGCTGGTTCATTCATGGCAAACCAGCAGACATAAAGGCGTCTCATGGCAAAGATAACCGGGCCAATGTGGCTTCCACCACTATCAGTGGGTTAGATGAAGACAAATTGAGAGGTGTAGCTAAACTACGACCTTTCAACAAGGATCAGATGGAGGTTCTACAAAAACTTCTCCAGCAAACCCTTCGAAATGGGAACACACCTTCCTCCACAACAGGTCTGTTGGCACATAAAGGTAATATACTAGATGCTTTATCAATTAGACATCACAAACACAAGTCCTGGATTGTAGACTCTGGAGCCTCGGATCACATGACAGGTGACATTAATCTCTTTGATCATTTTGATCCATGTGAAGAAGGTTCTTCAGTAAGAATTGTTGATGGTTCAACATCTAAAGTGGCTAGTAAAGGATCAGTTGTGATATCAAAAGATATCACATTGAATTTTGTTCTCTATGTTCCTAAATTAGACAGTAACCTCTTATCCATTAGTAAACTTACTTGAGACCTTCATTGTGTTACTAAGTTCCTCCCAAACATGTGTGAATTTCAGGCAATGGATTCGGGGAGGAGGATTGGCAATGCTGAGGAATTTGCAGGTCTCTACTTCCTTCAAACTGACAACATGGAACAGACAAAAGAAAATAATTATGTTGTGAGTGTTGGAAAAAGGGAAAATAATGTAATGCTATGGCACTATCGCCTAGGCCGCTCTAATTTTCTGTACCTAAAGAAAATGTTACCTTTAATTTTCAATAAAAATTCACAACCTTTACCGTGTGAAATTTGTCAACTAGCCAAGCATGCAAGAAATAATTACCCTACACAACCTTACAAACCTTCTAAACCTTTTTTCCTTGTTCATAGCGATGTTCGGGGACCCACTAGAACCAAAGCTATTACTGGGGCTAGATGATTTGTTACCTTCATAGATGACCACACAAGGACCACTTGGGTCTTTCTCATGAAAGAAAAATGTAAGGTCACAAAAATATTTGAGTCTTTTCATCAAATGGTTCAGAATCAATTCCAAACACAGATTCAGATTTTGCGAACTGACAATGGACGAGAATATTATAATACAAACCTAGGATTCTATCTTCAAAAGCATGGGATTATCCACCAATCATCTTGTCCAAATACACCTCAACAAAATGGTCTTGTAGAGCGGAAAAACAGACACTTACTAGAAGTAACTAGTCCCTCATGCTGTCAACATATGTACCAACTCAGTACTAGGGTGATGCTGTTTTATCCTCTGGATACCTCATTAATTGCATGCCTTTCAAAGCTCTCAGCCATAAAACACCTCTCCAAACCCTCCTACCACGTTTTTCTCATCCTCATCTCTTTACCAATTTAACACCTAGAATTTTTGGTTGTGCAACCTTTGTCCATAATCACCAACCAAATCTCAGTAAACTGGAACCTAAACCAATAAAATGCATCTTCCTTGGATACTCTCCAAACAAGAAAGGATACAGATGCTATTCCCCCACTACAAACCGCTTCTACACTAGCATGAACGTTACTTTCTTTGAAAACCAGGCCTTTTACTCCACCGGTGGGATTCAGGGGGAGATACTGGATAAAGAATTTCAACCGCTGGAGCCTGAGCAACTCTTAGAGCATGCTGTTCCAACGCGGCCTGAACCCATAGGAACTCAAATGACCCAGCAAGCTGTTGAACCAGCAGCTGCAGGAATTCCTGTGGTAGAAGGAGCTTAGGATGCAGCACCATCAGATCTGCAACAGGGTAAAGAATTGCTGGTGTATTCGAGATAGAGAAAGACAAATAGGGAGTTAGAGACTTGCACCTCTCCAAAGCAAGGTCAGTCTTCCAACCAAAATCCAGAAGCCTCAGAGTCCCACACAGGTAACACTCATTCTGATTAGTCCCATGACTACTCGGTCTTAGATGAATTGGATAAGCCTATAGCCTTGAGAAAGGGGGTGAGGTCATGTACCCAACACCCCATTGGTAACTTTGTGTCCTATGAGAATTTGTCACAGGGATATAGGGCATTTGTCACTAATCTGGACAGTGTAAGATGCCTTATGATGTCACAGAAGCACTCCAAAAACCTCAGTGGAAGGTGGCTGTTGAGGAAGAGATAAATGCCCTGGAGAAGAATGGAACATGGGTGTTCATGAAAATGGATGCAAATGGATTTTTTTCTGTCAAACACAACATGGATGGCACAGCAAACCAGCACAAGGCCAGATTGGTGGCTAAGGGATTCACACAATCCTATGGAGTGGACTATGAAGAGACATTCGCTCCTGTCGTGAAGCTCAACTCTGTTCGAGTCATCCTGTCCTTGGCAGCAAATCTGGACTGGCCTCTTTACCAGCTGGATATAAAAAATGCATTCCTGAATGGAGATCTTGAAGAAGAAGTCTACATGAGAATCCCTCCAGGGCTAGAAACAACAGAAAACTGCGGTCAGGTGTGTAAGCTCCAAAAATCCCTCTACGGTCTCAAACAATCACCTAGAGCGTGGTTTGATCGCTTAACCCGGGTAGTAAAGAGTTACGACTTTACCCAATGCCAAACTGATCACACTATGTTCGTAAAGCATGCAAAGAATGGAAAAATGACTCTATTCATTGTCTATATAGATGATATCATCATCATCACTGGGGATGATGAAGAAGAGATTCTAAAGCTGAAAAGATTCCTTGCAAATGAATTTGAAGTCAAAGACCTTGGACATCTAAGGTATTTTCTTGGGATGGAAGTGGCCCGCACCAAAGATGGTATTGCTATTTCTCAAAGGAAATATATGATAGATTTGCTAAAGGAAACAGGGATGTTAGGATGCAAACCAGTAGACACACCTATAGAGGCTAATTCAAAACTTGGGTCTGAAGAAGGAAGTCTCCTTACAAACCGAGACAGATATCAGAGATTGGTGGGAAAACTAATATACTTGACTCATACTCGACCTGATATATGCTTATCCAGTTAGCTTAGTAAATCGATTTATGAATAATCCCACAGAAAATCATATGAAGGCTGTCAACCGAATTCTGCAGTACCTCAAGAAGGCTCCTGGAAGAGAACTATATTTCAAGAAGAATATTTGCCAAAAAATAGAAATCTGCACAAATGCAGATTGGGCTGGATCTGTCACAGACCGAAAATCAACAACTGGGTATTGTTCCTATGTCTGGGGGAATCTAGTAACTTGGAGGAGCAAAAAGCAATCTGTAGTTGCAAGAAGTAGTGCTGAAGCAGAGTTTAGAGCCATGGCTCATGGTATCTGTGAAGGGATATGGCTTCATCGGATGCTCAAGGAGCTATGTGTGTTATCAGAACATGCCATGGAAATCATGTGTGATAATAAAGCAGCCATCAGTATTGCAAGAAATCTGGTTCATCATGACAGAACCAAACATGTAGAAATAGACCACCACTTCATCAAGGAGAAGATAGATGATGGCAGTGTTATACTTGAATATACTCCTTCAAACCAGCAAACAACAGACATTCTGACTAAAGGAGTATCACAAATTAATTATGAAAACTTAAGATCCAAGCTAGGGATGATTGATATTCACCACCCAACTTGAGGGGGAATGTTGGTAATCCGTTTTATTTTAGGATTGTATCTACTGCCATTATTAATGTAATAATTTTGTTTTATGACAGATTATTTCTTTCTTAGAATAGAATCATGTATATAATAGCAGGTAGAAAATCTAGGATTTTGTTTATTAGTTTCCTGTTTTTATTACTCCTAATGTGTGTATTTATAGCCTCTGTTGTACCTATTTAATTTTAAGGAAATACAATACCCTTCTACACATATGATATCATTATACATAAATAATTATTTATTAAATTTTTAAATTCTATTATTAATAGATAATTAATTAAAAAAATAAAAGAAAAAATTTGTTAAACTAAAGTTAGGATAAATCCAACTATGTTTCAAATTGATTATTAAAATATATCAAATCTAAATAATCTTATACATTCATGTATGTGAGTAGGGTGGTAAAGTGAATTAGGCTTGATAATCCAACTCAGATATTAACTTCTCAAAAAAGATGGGTTGGACTAAAAGTTTTACATTCATAAGTTTGTTTAAGTTCTCTTATTTTAGCATATCAAAATACAAGATGGATTGAGACACACTAACTGTTAGACTCATATTTTTAAATTTTTAAAAGCAAAAATACTTAAATATTAATTTTAGATTTTTTTTTTAATCTCAGCCTTTAGAGCTGAATTTAAGCATCCATAAATAAAAAAATTTTATGAAAAAAGTATACAGTTATTGTATTGAAGTTATAAAAATATAATAAATACTTCTCTTTCTAATAAAATTTTACTATTATTAGCTGTTTATCCTCAGTCTTAAGGGTTGAAGTTAACTAAACTCTTAATTTATTAAGAAGCGAGTTCTTTTTATACTAGTGTAAGTTTTAAAACTTTTACATTTGATTTGAGTTTTTCATTTAACTTACATCTAATTGGTTATAATTTATTACTTCACTGATCATTATATGTAAGTTAAATGAAAGGTTTAGATTAAGTGTAAGAGTTTTTAGATTTACACTAGTGTGAGAAAATCTTTTCCTTTTTTATTAATATCAAATTTTATTTAAATTTTTTTTATAAATTTTTATTAATTTTATAATTATTTCTTTGATAAACTCGTTAACTTCATAATCCACCTTTAAATTGGCCATACTAAAATATCTAGCTCACTTAAAAGGGAAAAAGCAAATTAAACTATTTTTTTTAATAAAGTATTCATAGGATGGAGTAAACCAAGGTAGATGGACTCAATTTCAATTCACAATTGCAAGAAAATTGTAAAATTTTGTTCATTTGGCTAAGTGAATTCTAATATCACTTAAGCAAAAATGAATATAAAAAAAACGAGTTTAGATAAAAATTAATTCACTAAGTGAAAATAAGACTTTCAAAAAGAAATGAATTAAGAAATAAGTGATCACATTGGATTAAATTTCAAAATATGCACTATTGATGGATTAAAAGTGGTTCAAGAGGGTAACCTGAAACTGCTTTTATTATCCATAACTAGTCATATACATAATATGTTTATTGGTTTTATTCTCACACAACTTTAATGTAAGACTTGTGCTTACACCTTTGGTTACATTGTGACTTGTATTTTCTTCTTAATGTTCTTTTTTTGTTAGACTTGTGCTTATGTCTTCGGTTATGTTATGACTCATGTTCTTAATATCCTTTTTTTGTTAGATATTGTTTGAACTTTAGGGGTTCCTCTTTGTTACCTTCAATCTATTGTAATGTCAACTAGTTTTAGACTTTGTTTAAAAGTTTAAAGGGAGATGAAAGAAAATGATTTGAAGGTATGAGAAAGGAGGAGAAAAGAGGGAAAAGGAGGGTTAAACCCTTTCCTTATTTGGATATTTAATTTTTTTTTTAAAATCTTTTAATTTGGAGGAATTTCAAAAATTGAATTTAATGTTGTACTTGGAAGTTAGTTTTTAGAGAAAGAGAAGGAAAAAACCTATATGATGTTTAACCATGTTTGAAAGTTTTTAGATAGAATAGAGAGAGTTAAAAACCCTTATAATCTCATATTTTCAAGTTTTTCAATTTGAGAGATTTATATTAACCCCCTTACTCCCTCTTTTCATTCTTGTCTCTTATTTTTTAAACTCTTTCTTTTTTTTTTTCTAAACTTTCAAACAAATTTTCAAGTATAATAATTGACTCAATCTCCTCACATAAGAAAACACATAATGCAATAATTTATATGCACTTCAAAACTTAGCTCATTATGATTGCCTTCTTCCTTTTGATAGTCTAATTTTTTGCTTAAATGAATTATTTACCACTTAAGCAAATTAGCTCTAATCAAACATTTTGTAGTCTATTTTTTATTAAACAAAATTAAAATTTGCTTAAACAGAGCAGATGTAAATGCAGATCTCTCAACTTTATTGATGTAATATCATCTCATCTTTTGATAACAACGTATTAAATTCTACTGTTATACCATTGTCTTTCTTATTAATTTTTGTTTATTCTATTATAGTATTTGTGTACTTTAAAAATAAAATAACTTGTTTAAATTTTAATATTAAGTAGTACTTTTTTCTTTTATTATAATTATTCATTTATTAAGATATTATATCAACGAACATTATTAAATAAATTATTTGTGGCTAAATTATTTCACAAAATATAAAAGTAAGATACAAATGCACTTTATTGTCAAAATTAACTATTCAAACAAACATAAAAAAAATTACAATGAATTGTGTTAAATTTAATAGTGTAAGGAAAAAAAGGTACACAAGTCTATTGAAGTGTATTATATTTAATTTAATACACATGAGTAAAAAGCACGACAAACAATAATCAATGTCTTTATAATATTAATTAAGAAATAAAAATAATTTGTATTAAAAAATGTTAATCTGTTTTCATTGTAATTTATAATATCTATTTATTTATTAGTTCTTTAATTAATAACATTGATTAAAAAAACTAAAAAAAACGCAACAATTATAGAATGTAGATTTTTACCTTATGTTAAAAGTAAATAAAACTTTAATAAAGAGCTAAATAGGTTTATTTATTCTCAAAATATATTATTTACGAAACAGATAAACATTTCGGTCTATGAGCGCTAAAATATTTCATTACAATGTTCCTACCACACAGCCCGCGTCGTTGAAACTTGAAACCAGGAAGTACCCTCGGCAACGTAAGAAAGAGAGGGAACATCAAATATACCCTAATTCATTTTGCAAAAAAGGAAAAAAAGAAGAGGGAATCCAAGACTCAAATTGATTCAGAGCGTGCCCAAACTTAGGAATTGCCCAAGATTCCTGAAAATCCAAATGCACCCCAGAAGCGGGAACAATACCCTCTGCAAAATTTTCAAACCACGCTCTTCCACTCCTACAAGGCTACAATAACAACAACAATCACAATCACACACACCAACACCAATCTCATTTTCCTCTCTTAACCCTCTGTTTCCCTGCTCACTCCGTTCTTTTCCACTTTTCAAGTTCCCATGGAAAGAAACCAAGATGGCAGCGTGCGCCCCCAGCGCGAAGCCAAGAAGCGAGCCGCAGCTGCAATATGCGAACTACGTGGCACCGCTAAGAAGAAACGCGCCGTTTTGGGTGACCTCACCAACTTACCCAATGCCGATGCTCCGCCGGAGAAAACCGGTTCCTATACTCACAAGGAGAAAAAAAGAAAGCTCGTGAAACCGACGGAGACAGTAATCACGCCGGAGAAGTTAAATGAAACCCATTTGTGTGGACCCTACGTTTCTGATATTTACGACTACCTTCGAAGGATGGAGGTATTGCTTGCACCTTTGCTGCGTTAGGGTTTTAGTTTCAGTTCCGAATTTGGGATTTGCGGTGTCGTTTTGGGAATAACACGCGTTTTTTTTCCTCTTTTTTGGTGACTCAGGTGGATCCTAGTAAACGACCGTTACATGATTATGTTCAGAAAGTTCAGAGGGATGTTAATGCTAACATGAGGGGTGTTTTGGTGGATTGGTTGGTGGAGGTTGCTGAGGAATATAGGCTTTCTTCCGACACGCTTTTTTTTTCTATTTCTTACATTGATAGGTTTTTGTCTTCGAATGTTTTAACGAGACATAAATTGCAATTACTCGGGGTATCTGCGATGCTCATTGCTTCGTGAGTTTCCAAATACTTGAAATCTGACTTCAATGAGGTTTTATTTTTATGTTTTTTAAAATAATGTTTTTGTTTTTGTTTTACTAATAGAAAATATGAAGAAATTAAGCCACCTGAAGTGGAGGATTTTTGTTATATTACGGACAACACATACTCCAAGGAAGAGGTGACTAACGTGTTTCATTTTTCGTTAGTGTTATTGAGTATGGTTTGGCTTAGGACTTTTGCTGATTGTAGGAACTTTTTTATTTTTTTATTTTTTATTTTATGAAGGTTGTGAATATGGAAGCTGATATATTGAAGTCCTTGAAATTTCAATTGGGAGGTCCTACAGTGATGACATTCCTAAGGCACGTTTCTCTGTTGATTCTGTGTCATTATTGCATTGAATTGTCTTGTTTTAGTTGTGTTTTTCCTAGTAAGTTGGCTTATTTTATGCTTTTCCCTTGTTTGCAGGAGATTCTCTAGTGTTGGTCAAGAGGGTGTTGATGTAAGTTAACTCTGGTTTCAACTTATTCGTTACTTTTTAAAAGCTTAAAAGTTTTTTATATTAACAGCAGTTTCCTCTATATTAGGGGAAATCGCAAAACTGAGAAGAATTTTGCCCAGTTGCTCAATTCAATGGGATTAGAAAAACCTACCCTTGATTTTTTTTTCTCTGGTGTACACAGTTGTGCACACTGACAAATATGGGGAGTTCAACATTTGATTAATATTCTTGTCCTGTTGTGCAGGCTTCTGATCTAAAGTTTGAGTTGCTTAGTTGCTTCCTTGCTGAACTCAGCTTGTTGGATTATAATTGTGTAAAGTTCTTGCCTTCTTTGGTAGCTGCATCTGTGGTATTTCTGGCGAGATTTATGTTAAGCCCAAAGACACATCCATGGGTAATGATTCATTTTCATAGATGTGTATTTGGTATCCAATGTGGAGGCAGTTACTAAATTATATAGTATTTATTTGCAGAATTCAGCACTTTGTCAGCTCACTAGATATAAACCTACTGAATTAAAGGAATGTGTTCTATATATACATGACTTGTACCTCATTAGGAGAGGGGGCTCGTTGCATGCCGTTAGGGAAAAATACAAACAACATAAGGTATTATTTGTAATCTGTTCTGTCTTGAGTAATTTCTTTTTTAATTTAAATTTGGACTATTAATCTCATTTTACTTGTTAAATTGGAGAAATTAATTCTGATTTCAGTTGCATTGGATGTTTTGGTGCAGTACAAATGCGTGGCAATAACACCATCTCCTCCTGAGATACCTCTTCTTTTTTTTGAATTTAGCGGGACAGATTCGTAGGCAATTGTGACTTGGCTATTCTTGTTACGGCCTTTGTTTCAACTGTTGGTAGAAAAGGGTTTCCTAACACTAGAGATGAAGAGTTTTGGACTTTCAATTGCATTTGTTGATACCAATTTAGGTGCTTGCCATGAAATACAATGGCCTTTAATGTATCAATGCTGGCTTCACTGACTGTGACTGGACTCGCTGACTTTGTGGAGAATTAGTTTTTTTCAAACAATTAGGATTTGTTTGTGGAAGAGTTCTTTCAAGGAGTCACGATCTCATTGTATGTATAGGGAAGTGCTATACTTTTTCATTTTAGTTGCTTCATTCTATGATTTCCAGGATCTGATGTTCAAGTATCAAATTTTCAATATACAAGGTTGGGTTTGGTTACTTTCATACAGCCATTTGCTCTGGGATTCTGTGTCTGAACAAATGTCTGCGGATTTAACTGGTCATTTGTGCTTAACTTTGTTTCTAGATATTATTTCTCAAATGTCACTTAAATTGTCGATTGTAGATAGAGGACTTGGGAAACGTTAGATATGAAAACAAAATCCATTTGCCAAATTGTTACTCCGACTGGTGGATTGTCTCAATTCCACAACCAGTAAAAGTTTCATTATTGCAAATATTGTATGTTTAAAGGAGTCTACTAAATTGACAAGATCTAGAAAGCCATGGGGAGCTAGGGCCACCTCCGTAGAGGGATGTTGCGAAACAAGTTGTGGCAGCATGTAGTCTTGACCTGGCAAGGAAAAAGGAAAAGAAAATCACTAGTCACGAATTACGATATCCAAGGATTTCTTATGAGGTGTCGTGGACCGAAAATAGTTTTCATAGGAAATGACCACTTCATGGGCGTAATTAGTTAGGTGTAGAAATTAATGGAGCAAAACTAGGAGTTGAAAAAAATTTCAGCAGCACGTTCATTATGCCAACGGTAAAACATTTGTAGGGTGATACAAATTGGTTTGATTAACAAAACCAACAAACTTACTCGTGAAGGTAGCAAGAGTTTCATTCATCTTTGTTGATTAGTGATTTTAGTTGTAGCTACACTCTTAGGCCTCAACTGTTAAATTATTTAATAATTTGAAATATTAACTTTACAATTCAAAAAATTTAAATTATGATATATCTTTTTCAGTTTATTAAAAAATGAAGTTAAATATGTATACTTGTCGTCAAATCATTAATTTTTTTCATTGTTCATTTTGCAGTATTGAGATTGAGATAATAAAAAACTTGTTCTCTTTATAATGAGTAAAAGAAAAAGGCAAAAATATATTTGTTTAATTGTGAGACAATTAATTAACTTGCTAGATGATGTGAAAAAAAAGACAAAAATAATGTGAAAGTCAGATATTAAAGTTTTAAGATACATGACATGACAAATAGCCTCAAAGTAAGCAATATACTCTACCTCCTAGTAAAAATAGTTGTAAGAGTTTGTTTGATATTCTTTTGAGAGATAGTTTCTGTCATCATAAATATATAACTAGAAGTAGATTTTTGATCGTCAGGACAACTTGTGAATCATAACCAGAATAGCCAACAATATGAAGTTGATCAAACTTCACATATGTTAACTTATAGTCTTTTGTGCCTTGCAAATACCTTATGACCTTTTTAACGACTTTTTAGTGACTCAACCCTAGGTCACTCAAGTATCTCCCTAAAGTATTAATAACAAAAGCAATATTTGGATGACTACAAACTTGAGCCTACATCAATTACCAACAATGAAAGCATATGAGGCTTTACTTATCTCATTTCTTTCATTTTCATCTTAAGGACTTTGAGTTTATTGTATTTTTGAACAGATATAGCACATGGAGAGCAATGATGTATGTTGAATCATTTCAAGATCTTTTTAATATATTTTCTTTAAGACAATCTTAGAGTGCCACGTGACTCATTACAATAAATATGGATACCTAGTACTATTCATGCATCACCAAGGTCCTTCATATCAAAGTGGTTACTTAACAACAATTTTATCTTAGTCAAATTTTAATACAATTACTAGAAAGGAGAATATCATCAACATATTAGACCAGAATGATCAAAATAACTCTCTAGTTTTCAAGTAAATGCATTAATATGAGGTAATTTTGTTGGACTTGAGAGAAGTAATCACCTTATCAAATATCAAGTACCATTACCTAGAGGCTTATTTTAATCCATAAATGAATTTTTTTAGTTTACAGACCTTATGTTCTTTGCCTTTTTTTTTAGCAAAACCCTATAGTTGTACCATGTAGGCATCCTTAACTAAATCTCCACTAAAAAAAAGTTATTCTGACATCCATTTGGTGAAGTTCCAAGTTAAAGTGAACTATTAAGAGCATAAAAACACTAAAAGTGTCCTCAGTAGAGATTAGTAAAAAAGTTTCTTTATAATTAATGTCTTCTCTTTGACTCTAGCCTTTAGCTACACGTTTGACCTTGTACTTGTCAACTTTACTATCTAGATTATGCTTGATCTTAAAGACCTATTTACATCCGATTGGGTTACATCTAATTGCTAACTCCACAAAATTCCAAACACTATGAGTTATGAAGGTCAATTTATTATGCATGACGTCTAGGAAATTAGGAGCATGGGAGCTAGAGATGGCCTCTCTAAAAGTGGTAGGATCATTAATATCAATATAGTCAAACTTATACTCTGGAAAATATAATATATAATAATTAAGGATGAAAGTCTACGTATTCTCTGAGATCTCCTTAAAAAAACTTCTTCAACCATGTTATCATGTATCTGTTCAATTATCATTGATAATGTATTATCAATGTTATTTAGAACAATATGATCATCCTTGTGTGCAAAAGGAATCACAATATCCACTAGAAGTGAAATGGGTATGTATGGAAATAGTGTAATCTTCGCTAAGGATAACTTGTCATGTTGTATTACTTCCACTATCCAAGTCATTCTCAAAACATGACATTATCAAATTTGATGACACATTGTCAAATTAGATGACTTAAGTAAAGTGTGAAGAATAATAAAATCTATTGCCTGATAACCCACATAATAGCCAATGAAAAATCTAATTGTCTTTGAATCAACTTTCTTTATTTGAGGATTATAAGATCTCACCTCTACCTTACAACCCCACACATAAGAGTGCTTTTAACTTAACTTCATTCTAGTCATAAGCTCATAATGAATTTTTTATACATATTTTCTAGATATTTGATTAAGTATGTACTTAGCAGTCCTTAAACAATCTCTTCAAAGAAAATCTAGCAAGAAAAAATGACTCATCATACATCTTACCATATCTAGAAATGTGTGATTCTGTCTCTTTGCCACTCCATTTTGCTCAGGAGTACTAGACATAGTATAATGAACTTTAATATCATAATCCTTCATAAATCTAACAAAGGGGCCCATATTTTTACTAGTCTCATCATACCTGCCATAATATTTTCTTCTCCTATTAAACCTCAAACTCTTGATCATGTTATTTGTTTTCAATTAAATGACAATTTCTAAAGATTTAAAGGCATATAAGGAGCTAGACTTTTCTTGAAGAAGATCAATCCAATCAAAACTGACAAAGTCATCTATGAAGGTAATAAAGTATTTATATCCACCTATGGCAATAAGTTTAATAGGTTCACACATATCATTATGAATCAACTGTAATATATTAGTACATATATTTATTATTGTTTTTCTGGGTTTAGGAGTCATCTTGCCCTTTTTGCAATCAACACATGTATCAAAATTAGTGAAGTTTAAATTATGCAAAATACCCTATTTAATCAATCTCTCTATTCTTAGTTTGGAAATGTGTTCTAAACGCTTATGTCATAGCGTACATGAACTCTTATTAGACATAGCACGTTGTCAACAATAAAGTTAGATAAATATATAATTTAAATTCAACATTTATAATTCATCGCATAATATTTCTTAATCAACAATAGTGGATTAAAAAAAATACAAGTTTTCTATTTTCAAATTAAAAAATGTTACGATTTTTATCTAAAACTGAAATTGAAATCAAGTTCCTTCTCATAAAAATGTACATAAACGTTATTTAACAAAAAAATATGTCCAAAAGGTAAATAGAATGATACTACTCTTATGTCTTCCACCACTACTAGCACCATCACCCATAATAATTTTTGACTCAACATCACTTATTTTCCTTATAACCTTTGCATACAATTCACAATATGAATATTATATATATATAATTTTTCTTTTTAAAGAAAAAAACAATCCTTCATTTTATGGCCAAATTTCTTGCCATAATTGCAATATCCTTTCAAATACTTCTTTTTAGGCTCCAACTGCATTATTACTTTACCTGCTTTCTTATTCTTATAAATAAATTTGCCTTTATAATCCTAGTTTGAGTCATTAATAACTAAACTAAAAGTAATAAACTTCTCATCGTGATACTTTGCAGCAAATTAAACAACATAAAATTTATCCTTTTTCGTAAAATCTCTCTTGAGAAATAATAACAATCATGTTATCAATAGAACACTCACGATTTTGACTGTCATTAGATATTTTAGAAATGTCAAACTAAGAAGGGAGTGACTCAAGAGTTTTTCCAATTAAGTAATTGTCATCAATATAAATGTTCATAAACTTCAACTTGTTATAATAATACACCATTTTTAGCATATGTTAAAGAACACCACTAACATCACATTTTTGGTGTTATCAAATAGTAGAAAATGGTGACTTTTTTGAGCCTTGTCAAAAGTCTTAAACTTGTCACCAACTGAATTTAGAAAAAAATTAGCATTTGATACTTTCTAGAGTACTCGTCAAACATGATCTAGTGAAGGTAGAATCAATAGTAATAGCCAGTATTAGAATCAACAGTAATAGCTAGTGACTTGTCTTTCTTAAAGCCAACTTCATATTGACAATAGCCAAATACAGATCAAGAGATTCCTTTTACTCATTATACTTTGTCATGATTAACGTTTTCATATAAGAGGGTATTGCAATTGTCAAAAGAGATAAAAGAACCATCTAATATGCATAAGTTATTGTGCAATTAGAGAATTAAATAATTCTGTATGCATAACTAAATAAAACCATCATACAAATTTCTTACTTATTATAATTTCGTTTAAGGGTCTCAAATCACAATAAATAAAAAAATATAGTTACAATAATGATAATAATAATAATACAATACTAATAATTATGTCAATACAATTCTAATACCAAAATAGTATTATAATATAATTGATATAAGTTAACAATAACAATATATTATATTTAACATAAGTTACATTAATAATAAAACATTGATAGGATATTAATTATTATTAATACAATATAAAAGACCGTTAAATAATACAACACTTTATACAAATTTTGTACATTAATTGTGCGTCGAGCATAGACAAACTGTCATTTATTATGCATTAAATTTTTACATTTAGCATAATGATTTTAGAAGATAATCGTATAATTCTCCTAACTCTAACTCTTCCTTTAATATCAATTCTAGTAGCACTCTAAACAAAATAAAAAAAATATATGCATTCCTCGTTTTCTAGATAAACAAAAGTTAAAGATTCACACAAACTAATTATTCAATTAGGTACATTTCTGTGAGTCAAAATGTAAAAATTGATATATATATATATATATATATATATATATATATATATATATATATATAAACTCTTTAGATAGCTTAACATTGAGGCATGGAAATGAATTCTCCCTTGTTTGTGTAAAAAATTGTATGTCTAGTTATAAATTTGCTTAAGCGAAAATGGAAACACTTAAGGAAATCTCTCTTCTCTTGTCTCAGCTTTCTTTGTCCTTTCCTCAAGTTTTGTACTTCCTTCTTCTTGTTCCCAAGCTCCCCTTAACCCTAGCCCCCACCCACTTCACTCTCCTTTTCTGTTTTCATGCTCCCCTTAGCCCCATCCCACTCCCCCACATTCCCTTCATCAATTGTTCTTTTTTCTTTTTGCAAAAATTGTAGGATTTGCATAAGCGAATTTATTTTTATTTAAACAAAAATAGAATCAAACATCTAGTTCCTGCATGAAAGGGAGAAAATTTGGATCCTTGCGACACCAACTACCAAAATCAAAACGTAATGTAATAAAATCTGAGAGGTTACAAATAGCTAAAACCAGAAAATACTAACTAATATGAGACCAAACATTATACCAAAATTATATAAATTGATAAATTGAATCTTGGCATGGAAGAAGAACAAGCATAAGAACAAAACAACTAAATTTTATTTTTTTGAAATTGTATAACTTGTGACTTAAACTCATAAATTCTTCTTTGGAGTAATTACATGGATCAAGATTAGTTTCCTCTTATTCATAATTGAAAAATAAGTAAAAGCTCTCAAATAATTATAAGAAGAAATCATAATTTAACTAAATCATGTTAAAAAATACATTTATGAGTGAGTCATTTCAAAGTCACAAAATACTTAACCAAATAAAGTGATTTTTGAGTATGTTATTAATTCAAGATCATTAATTTATCAATATTAATTTAGTCATGAATGAATATGGAGTTTACGCGAATGCATTTTTGAACTTTGTAATGTGAATGAGAAATGTTTTGATTCTAAAAAATATGCGAGGAAATTCAATAAAATTTTAAATTTTTTTCAAAACATAATTCCTAACAAAATCTCTCAATCAACATTTTTTTTTTAAATTGATTGATCATTATCAATTTAGTCATGAATGATTTTCGGTCTATGAGTTTTACGTATCATTATGTACTGAAAAATGTTAGAATAATTATAAAATGTATGCTTAAATACTAGTTGTTGGATTATTTAATTATTTAAAATATTAACTTCACAACTCAAAAGATACAAACTATAGAAAATCCTTTTAGGTTCATCAAGAAATGAAGTTAAATGTGTGTTCTTGTCATCAAATTATTATAATATTTCATGGCTTATTTTATCGTAGTAAATTGAAATTAAGAAAAAATAAATTAAAAAAAATCTTCAAAATACTATAAAGTCAAATAGTTTAACTCATCACAAACTATTCTTACTAAAACTTGATAATAATATATTTATTAATTAGTCTTATATAAATTTAATAAATATTATCATAATTGATGTTAATAATTTAAAATATATATTTTAAATGATTAATTAATACTAATCCATAATTAAATAAAATATAATATTAATATAACATCAACTACGGATAAAGCACATACAAAAAAGATAGGAAAGATTGTCTTTTTACAAGAAGATTCTGACTGTCAAGGAGGTAAGGTCAATAGATTTAAAATTGGATCAAAGCTGTGGAGGATTAAGAGCATACAAACATTCTCCCCCTAATTCAGAACGAAGCCTAATGATTGATGTGGCTTCAATGTATTTTGGGCCCATGTGTTGCTGTGATTTCTTAGTACTCGTGGGCTTTGATCGTGTTACAGCTTCTGCTAAATAAGGGTTAATTAAATATATCTACAGTTATTCGTATGAACAAGTAAATTAAAAAAAAAGAATAAAGCCATCTGAAAAAAGAGAAAAAGAGGCCCAAACTTGGAAGTAGTTGGGCAGAAGGAGGACAACACAAAGAAATCCTATTTTTGACCGAATAAAGAACTGCAGTAGCGTACATCAGCATATACAATAGGGCGAAGGGAACAGGAACTAGGAACACTAAGAGCAAACAAAGAGATTTGTTTTGGAAGAATGCTAATTGCTAAACACGCATTAACAAGCACACATGTTTATTTTATTACAATTGATTTTATCTTCTTTTATTTTTTGGAAAATTGATATTTTTGTTCTTTTATCTCAAATAAATACAAAGTGATGTGACTCTACAAGTTGTGTTTCAAACATGCATTATTCTTTGTATTAATAAACATTCATACTTTTACTTTAATACTTTTTCTTTTCGTCCTTTCCTGAAACACTCTCATTATGTAGTTAAGCACACTAAAGACATTATACACCCAAAAATTAACCATACTTATTGGGTTAGATGCTAAGCTAGATTTTGGTAATAAGATAACTCGTAGTTTTAGTGCTAATTATAAATGTGTATTTTTTGTTCAATAATTTACTAAATGCGATGGTAATTTGTTGAAGTCAAGAAAAAATAACTAGAAAAAGAGCAAATAACTATGGCTCACGCAAAACAATAAATTAGAATATTCTCCCAGTTCTTCAGTAGTCTTCCATATATTCTTCCTTTCTTTTTACTGTTTACTTCACGGAATAAATCTTTTTCAGGTAGGACGTATATAACTATTTATTATTATTATTTTTAGACATTAAATCAGCGAGATTGCATTAAAAATTGCTAAATTTAAATGAAACAATCCACACAACACATGACCTTTTCATGTGAAAATAAATAAATCAATTAGACTTCATTTTACTTGCCAATAATTACCTTTCATTGAATTAGCAGCAGCAATTTTTATACTTTTAAAAATTTATTGTTCTCATCACAAAGTGGTGAAGGTGAAGGCAATAGTAGCGGAGACAGAGACAAAGAATGAGAAAAGATCCAAAACCTGCGATTAGCACATGTTAGACAGACATATTTGGACAGAGAGGGACAGAGAAACAAAAGAGAGAGTGTGGGCAACGTTGCCCACTTAGTGCTACGGTTCCTGTGAATTTTACATAATTAAGAAACATGAGAAGCATTGCTTTGGGAAAACACCACCTGTCACGCAAGCACACGAGAAAATCAAAGTGTCGAATGAATACCCTTTGGGTTTTAATGTTTAATTTCCACAATCAAGCCATTTATTCAGGCATTTGGTTCAACCCGGTTAGTTGATTGGTCTCGCGCGCATGATATGACCACTCAAAAACGTCTACTTTAAGCAAACATTGCTTACATTCTGAATTATCTATTTTCACAATAGTACTAACAATAAACAACCCTTTCTTTAAAAAGATTCTGCAACATACGAGTAAATTACATTTGCATGCCAATATGAATACGCCATGCAATAGAAAAAGTCCTTGAAAGAATTAGAGGGCAATAATGATTGATGGCTGAGCTCAGACAGGGGACATGCTAGCTAGCATGTTACTGTTTTACGCATATCAAAACCAAAACCAAAACAAAAAAGAATAATTATGTAGGGACACATCTACTTACAGAGCTTTGGGGCAGTTGCTCTTTCAAATTTTTTAATAACACGTAAAATTTTTAATATTTTTTATATTTTAAAAGAAATTAATCTTAAATTATCAGTTGGAGATATACTCCAAACACAATAAAATAAAATTATGTTTACATTGTCCTCAATAGAAGACTTTCTGATACATTATGTCAAACATACTTTTTACTAAAAATTATGAGTCACCATATTCATTTAAGTTTTGTCCTCTTATGTTTCTAGCATTTCTCTTCTCCTCACAACATAAAATTCCTAGACCCATGTAAGTCTATTTTATTTAAGTAGCAGCATTGGATATGATTTTGCATGTCTCAATAAATTTGAATTAATATATTAAATAAAGTATGAAAAAGAAAGTATTAGAGTGTGCACTATTCACATTTTTCAACGAAAGAAAAAGCTAAGGCAAAAGAGACTCGGAAGTTGAAGAGTAGAAAGTGGTTTGCTGGGTCCTGCGCCTAGCAACAATGGCCATAAGAAGCAAAATTTGGGTCCTTTACAAAGCCGACAACCAAGGCCGGGACAAGGAAAAGAGGAAAAGCACAAGAGCCAAAATCTGAATACATACATACACATACATAGGCCATAGAAATTGGAGTTGAAGAATGAAGTGTGACCCTTATTTTTGGGGACTGAAAGCGAGAAAGAAAATCAGAAACTGGAGAGAAAAAGACTTCTCGTGAAACACACAGAATATATTAAAGCAAAAGTAAGAAAAGTCCTCTCGTGACATGTGCCTCTTCTTGTTTGCAGTGTGTGCATAATGAAAACACTGCATCACCTTTTCCCTTCAAACAAAGTCTATTAGCTTTTCCTCTCATCTCATTCATACATATCATCAAGTGCCCTTTGCCACCCTTTAATTCCTCCAACTTTTTCAACCACTGCACTGCACCCCATTATTTATTTATATATGTGTGCATCAGTGTTAACCCCCCTTCTTCTTTGAAGCCACCAAAACATGCACTTTTTGCATTGCTCTCTTGTTGGGGGGTTCAAGAGGTTCATGGTTTTTGCTTTGCTTTCATCCCTGGTCTTTGGTGAAAAACAAGAGCCTTCAGTTGTTGTTGGCCAAAGCTACCAGCCACACAATGTGCCAGAGAAGCAACAGCATCAACACCAGCTTCCAAGTTACCCTTTTGGCGTTTACTTCTCACAGAAGAGAAAAGTTCCTAATGCATCAGATCCTCTCCACAATCGTTGAGTCACATGTTCATTTGCTTGTTTATTGAGTGTCAAGGTTGCAAAATGAGCATATTGAAGTTGAGTTTTGAGGTTGGTTTACTGTGTGGAGGTACTGTAAGCAAATTGAAATTTTCGATGCATTTTGTCAACTATGATTGGATTAGCTCGTTCATCAGTTAGCATTTTTTTTTGTTTTGGTCTTTAATATGTTGTACTGCAATTTATATATACAGGGTATGTAAATTTTGAACATATAGAGTGGCCAAGTATAAATGAGTAATGTTTACAGTGTCTTTTTTCTATGGCAAGTGTCCTTTCTTTTGTTCTTTTTTATGTTTTATCTCTCCTTTTCCTTTAGCATCGATTCCATGTTTCTTTTTTAACTTGACAAGAAGCACGAATAGAAAATATTTGTCTCACTGGTGTGCCTAATGTTTCCAAAATTAGTTAGATGTGAGATACTCCTCCAACGTTATAGAATACCATTAGCACGCGTTTTTGGTTTTTAGCTAATTTAACTTTTTATAAAGATATCACACAAATTTAATAAGTATTAGCCTATTGTGTTTCAAATGGATAATGCTAAAAACAAACCTTTTTAACTTTTAAATGGTTTAGGAGATCAGATATATTGTTTCCTTAATTTTTAAATGATATTCATTTTCATGTCATGCCAGTGGGGTAACGAACTTTGGTTTCCCAAATGGAATAGCAAAGGATAGGAGTGAAAAGATTGAATGAAAGAAAGAAAAGGAAAGGGAGACAAAAGTACTGCATAGTGTTTTGCTTTATAGAATTAATTCATTGTGTATGCAGTGTAGCTAACAACATTCAAGTAATCAACCACCCCAAAGGAATTGCTACTACTTTCTGACCATACAGTAGCTCTAATTACTGTATAGGAAAAGGGTTTTGGAAGTGCATCAACTCTTTGATCCATATCATAGGAATATGGTCTGGCTCTATGTTTTGTTCAGGTATGTAGAATTGGATTATGATATTAGAGTTTGGACTTACAATTCCTTAAACATAGAGTGAAATTTGAATCCGTTCCCGATTCTGCATCAAAGAATGCATAAGATTGGAACAAGGACTAGGAGTGAGATGAAGTCATAGGTTTATGTGGTATTAAAATATCTCAAATTCCATTGTATTGCCTTCTAGTATTTGTCAAAAGGCTGCTGCATGAATTGCTAGACCTTATTCACATAAAAATAAATGTCATGTCTTGTGATTGTAATGATCATTTTTGGTTCATTGTAAAGAGCAACTGTTAGAGGGAAAGTAAATCAAGAGTCATCGGATGCCAAGAAGGTCAAGGCTTTGAAGGAGAGGATTCACATGTTTGGGAGAAACCCACAAACATTTCGTATTCCTTTTTTAATTTACTTTTTCACTTTGTTATGAAATTTATATTGGCTATGTTGTTTACATTGATCATAAATAGCTAAACTTTTGAGTTTTCTTTATCTGTGAACACTTACACCTATTGGCAGCTCAGTAAGAATGTAAAGATTCTAATGATCAAGTGTGGTTCTTGATGAGTGCTTCATACTCTTCCTACATTACTTGCTTCCAGAGAGGTTAGTCAAAGCATATTACATAATGAGGTTTGAAGACCAAAATTAGGCTTGTTAATTTTAGTTGGCTTGAACAATTCGAGATAACACAATCTAGGTTAATACATTTTCAACTCAAGTTAAATTTTTTGGTCAGAAATTAAGCTTTATTCAGTCAATTTAATTAGAGACGACCAGAAATTTGCTATTCTAGTTTAGCCCATTATCAGCTATGGGCCAAATGGACTGGATCACGGGCCTTTTTAATTTTTAACTTCATTTTTTATGGATTAAATTTTTAAAAAGAAACCTTTATTTTCAATTTTTGAACTCAAAAGTCAAATTCTAGTCTCTAACTTACGTTTTGCTATTTTTGGTCCAAAATATAAAGGTCCAAGACAAAGAAACAAAAGAAAAATAACTCAAATAATTTTCAATTTTTTGGATTTTTATCCTTATGCTTATCTCTATTTTGTTGTGATTCATCATTAATCAATTATCTTGAATGGTTTGTTATATTATCAAATAATATCAATTATGGGTACTTACTTATCACAACGATTTGGCATAGAATCTTTTGGATATTCTATTGAACTTCTTGATGCACTATTTATATGAATGTTATTTTGAGACATTCTTGCTGTTATCTTATATAATATTTCTTGTTGCCCTATTAAACAAAAACTTATTTTACTTGTTAAATAGAGGGTAGTTTACCTTCTCCATTATTAAGATCAACTATCAAGATGGATTCTTTTTCTTGCGTCGGTTGAATATGTAATCTTCAATCTTAATTCTCTTACTGATATATGTATGCATTACAGTTTGTATCTACACGATTAAATTATCTATATTTCCATCAATTGGTAACAGAGTGGTGGGAGTGGGCAAAAAATGACACTCCTAATGCTTGATTTGAAAAAAAGATGATGAGCAAGAAATAAAAAAGAAGCGTCACATTAATGCAAAAAGTAGCCTCATTTTATTTTTAATGTATTTTATGCTACTTATTTGACAACAACCTAATTCAACCAATTTGAGATTATACTGTATGATGAATAGTCTTTTAAAACACACATTGATTAAAATTTTGAAATTGTTGCCTTTTAGTGTTATAACTTCGTCATGAGAATTAGAAACTACGACATCCAGTTCTATTCTATTAATGAGAAGTAAATATTTACTTCATTAACATTAAAAAAATAATTATATGTCATAAATTTACATTTTATTTCATAAATATTTATAATATTAACTAATATTTTATATATTAAATAAATGATTATTTATATAGATAAAAGGTACAGCATTTTATTAACACAAGGCTCACCATAAATAAAAGTATAAAATAAAACTAGCAATTAACGTATTTAAAAATAAATATTTATTTCTTATATTTTGAACAAAATAATATTAATAGCTATTTTTTTTTATAAATAAGACTGAAAATAATATTTATTTTAATGTTCATGTCCCAGTGATCTTTTATAATTGTAAGATGCTTGTAATCTTGTACTTAGATCGATAGTCGTAAGCATTTGGTCATTATTGGCATTAAATTAGGTACCTTTATTATATATATATATATAATTTTTTAAAATAATGTATGAGCCTATACAATCGCTATTTTTATCCAGTTTTTTAAAATACAAATGATATAGAATAAAATAATATTTTTGTTAAAAAATTAAAATAATTAAATCACTCCTTTTTTTTTTCCTAAACACTAATTATATGCTTGACCTTAGATAAAATAATTATAACATTTAACCAAAAAACATTTAAAGGATCCAAATATTAACATTGAGGAGAGATTGAAGTCACGATTTAAAATATCGTCTTTTGTGTAACCTTTCAAACCCCTTCAGACTAATTTTTTTCTTAACGGCCTTTCATATCAAGTTGGAGTACAGGTAAACAAAAAGTTTAACAAAATCAGTTATAGTTATATGAAAAAAGTGTGTAATTTAATGTAATATTAGTATAAATTTAGTGAATATTTATGTTAAGAGTATATAATTGGTTTTATTTTAATCTAAATGATTAAAGTCTTAAAAGGGTTTAAAAAAATAGTATTTATTGATGGAGTTTTTCCTCTTTCCTGTGGCACAAATCGAGTTATGTATTAGAGGGAAAGATTCCATACGTCAATCGATTTGAACTGTTGCAGTTTGTCAATGTTCCCCGTACATGGATGCCGAATGTACAATTGATAAGACCTCTTATTTGTTCTATCTCAACTTGTATTCTTTGCTATAATCAATCGGCTCTACCTGCTCTTGCCTTGATGTTGATTAGCTAGCAAACAGTGTTCCCAAACTCGAGAATTTTTTTTTCACGTAACGACATATTTGTATTTATTTTTATAAATGGTAAAATTTTAACGCATAATGCAATATGAGGGAAAATAATTTAAATATGGGAAAAGAAATTTAAAATTGCAAAATATGAAAATCTTTGTAAAATTATCTAAATATAGAGTTTTAAAAATTATCATTGATAATTTTTTAATGAATAAGAACAAAATTTGTATTTTTAGAGATTTTATTGAAGTGATATTGTTTGATAAACACTTAAAAAGTTTGTAAAAAAAAAGTATATAGAAAGACTATACAAGAAAAAAAATTGAATTTTTGTGTATATTTACTTCTAAAATCAAAAGGATTTAATATAAGAATCTCTAGATCTAGTTGTTTAATCGTCTTTGTTATAAGAAGTAACTAATTTCTTAAATATCTACCTGTATAACCAACTTGTTCTAAAAGATTAAAATAAAAATTACAATTAAATGACAACTATAATTCTTACACCTTCCTTCAAAACTAATGTCTCTATATAATGGACATTGAGTTTTTATTTTATACTTACGTTACTAGATGACGCATTGGTTAATAAGTCTGTAATCTTCAAATTGTGAAAGTATGTGGCTGACTATGATGTCTTCTTGTGTCACTTTTTCTCTCATTAACTATAAGTCTAACTCAAAATATTTAGACTTTGAATGTAAGACAAAATTTCTTGTGATCGGTACTGTATTTTGATTGTCACACCATATAAATGGTGGCTTCTAAGTACATAATTTGAGTTTTGTAAGAAGAGATTTGAGCCATTCAATTTTTGCTACAACTGTTGCAAGAGCTCAAAATTCTTTTATATTGGACCTGCTGACAACATGCTGCTTTTTGGCAATCCATGAGGCCAAGTTTTTGCCAATGTACACAAAATATCCTATGGTTGATCTCATATAAGTTCTGTCAGATGCCCAATCTACATCTGAGTAATCAATGATGTGCAACTTTTCTGATTTTTGGAAGAGAAGTCCATGATCCTTTGTGCCATTCAATTATCTAAGTACTTTCTTTGCAGCTTTTTAGTTTTCTCTAAAGGCTTGTGCATGTATGATATAATTTGTTTATTGCATAGAAGACATCTAGTCTTGTTATTGTTGCATATTGCATTGCTCTAATAACACTTTTATACATAGTAGGATTATGAAAAACAATTGTGCCATCCATTGTGAATTTGCAATTTGGAGCTAATGGTGTCTTGATTGGTTTGCTTTTCTACATGTTAACTTTCTCTAATAAGTCACTTATGTATTTAGTCTAATTTAGAAGAAGCTTACCATCCTTTATTTCCTTTGCTTGTATGCCAAGGAAATAATGTAACTTTCCCATGTCTTTCAGTGAAAACAAATTGCTCAATCTTTGAATAATGTGTTGTATCAGGTTAGGTGAGCTGCTTGTAATTAGTATTTCATCTACATAGATAAAAAAAAATAAGTAGTAGAAACAACAGTTGTATATATAAACAGTGAATTATCACACTTTGCAGGAACAAAATCGAAAGAGATTAGAGTAGAGACTAATTTTGCAAACCAAGTTCTTAGAGTTTGTTTCAAGTCATATATGGTCTTTTGTGACTTACAAACTAGATCAAGATTTTTGTTCTTGAAGCTTAAAGGCTGTCTCATATAGGCCTCTTTTATGAGAGGTCCATTCAAGAAGACATTATTAATGTCTATTTGTCTAATAGACCAGACCTTAGTTAAAGCAATAGAGAATAGTGATATGTTTGACTAAAGGACTAAAAGTTTCACTGTAGTCAATTTCCTCTTTTTTATTAAAACCTTGGGCAATTAAACGTGCCTTGTATTTGGATTTTTTTTTTATTCAAAATTCACTTACAACCTATAGCTTTCTTGTTCTTTGGAAGGGGTACCAGTTGCCATATTCTGTTTCTGATGAAAGTATTAATCTTTTCCTATATTGCTGTGCACTATTCTAAGTTGTCCAACGCGTGATTCACTGTAGAAGGCTCTATTTCAGACAATAGTGCCTTTGGTTTGAAATGCCTACTTTACCACGTGTTATCGTGGAATGTGTAAGCTTAGTGGTGGAGATTCAAAAATTGGTTGAATAATGTTTAGATTAGGTGTAACAAGTACAGAAGTAGATGTTATGGTTGTTGGAGTAATGGCAACTATATTAGGAATATTTACAAGTATAACATCAACTGTTATAGGAATGATAAGAATGCTAGACAATTTTGTAAGAATAGTTTCTGTAGAAGTATCATCCTTAAAGAAGTTGTTAGTCTTAGCAGGAAAACAAGATTCATCAAAAAATATATGTTGTACAATATCGATTTTCCCATTTGCATTTATAACCTTTATGATTAGAAGCATAACTAATGAAAATGCATGGTTCTGACCTAAAATTCAATTTATGTTTGTTATAAGGTCGGATGTGAGGTTTACAAATGCAACCAAAGCATTTTGAAAATAGAATAATTAGGTATTCTATTGAATAACTTTTCAAAGGACTTTTCATTTTTAGAATAAGAGAAGGTAATTTATTTATTATGAACGAGAAATAGAGAAAGCATGCATCCAATAATCAGATGGTAAATATAATTCAGCTAATAAAGTCAGACCAACCTTAGTGATGTGTTTGTGCTTTCTCTATGTAAAACCATTTTGCTCATGAGTGTAAGCACAACTCATTCTATGATTTATATCATTTGCAGCCAAATAATTCTTAAAATGCAGATATTTCTTAGCATTATCAATTTGTATGCATTTGATTTGCTTGTCTAATTGTAACTCTATCGTATTTTTTAAAGTAAGAAAATACTGTAATGCTTCAAATTTGTTATGTAGAAAATAAAGTCATGTAAATTTTGTGCAAGCATCCATAAACAAGATATAATACCTATGGCCATCATGTGAAGGAATGCGACTTGGTCCCCATATATCAAAGTATATCATTTGCAATGGTTCAGTATATCTAGTATCAAACATAAAAAAGGATTGCTTATGTATTTTCCCTAAACAACATGTTGAACAAACTCTGGTAGTATTAATATAATATGATATATTGCACTGATTTAGTATATATCTAGTAATTCTCTTAGGGCGGTGTCCTAATTTACAATTCCATAGATCAGAATTGTTTAAATCTATAGAACTAGTCAAGGTAGTATTTGACGCAGCATTAGAACAAGGAACCAATTAAAGATCTTCAAAAGCATATAGTCCTTCATGTGATAGATCTCTTTTAAGCAAGACCTTCTTGGTTCCCTATGATTTTACGAAACATTTTTTAGGGTGAAACTAAAAAAAGACTACATTATCTCTAGCAAACTTTGCTACACTAATCAAATATTTCGTTATTGCCAGAACATGTAGTAAAATTTTTAAATTAAATGAATTTTTAAATTTAAAAGACACAAACTTAAAATTTATGCTAAGTTTGTTGCCATTTTCAACTTGAACTTTAGAGTTACCATTATAATAAGATCTATTGGTGACATTATTAATGTCATAAGTAAGGTGGTGAGCAATACCATTGTTAGGATACCAAGTATCCTCAAAGTTAGAAATATTACTTGAAGAGGCTAGTATTGCTTTAGGATTGTGATAAATCTTATGACTTGTTTCAACATTAGAAGATTTTGGATCAAGTAATTTTTCATCATATTGATGCCAACAATGGTATGCTAAGTGTCTAATCTTACCACACAATTGACATTATGGTCTGGAGCCTCTGCCAACATTTGTCTGAGTGAAATTGAATCTATTCTGTTCTGCCATGGCCTCTTCCCTGATTGCAACCTTGACATCTTCCTCTCAAAGAGGTGAAAGATTGGTTCTTACCCTTGTTTTGAAGCCTCTGAAGCCTCTCTTTTTGATGCATCAAAGTTACCTCAATTTCTGAGATAGTATAGGAGTTGTATTGCTCTGGAAAACCATAAAAAATTGCATCAATTTGCTCCTCAGCAGATAATGAAACACCTAATGCAACAAGAGTTTCTACCAATTGTTTAATTTGAGCAAGATATATAGAGATAAAATTATCTTTCTTGATGTTTCTCAATTGAAGCTTGATTTGTTTAATCCCTAGCTTTGGTTTGACTGACGAAATAGGTTTTGAGGATCTGCCATATTTGATAACTCCATTCACAACCCACGACTCGCACTTTGAATTGTGCATCCATTGACTCAGGCATCCAAGATTAAAATAGGTTGTCTTGTTGCTCAAAGTTCTCGAAAGCAGTGTTCACGATTCCTTTGGCTTCATCTTCTTTGGAGAGAGGTGGAATTGCATCAGGGCCAATGACGTGTTTCTTCAAGCGATAACTCTTGATTATGGATTCAGCATGTTCCATCCACGTTAGGTGATTATCTTCAGTCAATTTGGCAAAAATTGCAGAAGAAAACATTTAAGGGATGAACGTTGTGGACTCAGAAGCCATTGATGGATCTTGGAGACCCTACTGATACCATGTAAGAGAATGGTATGCAGAAAGAAGATGAGACAAAGAGAATCAAATTTTTGTATATTTTCACTTATAAAATAAAAAAGGCTCAATACAAAAAATTATAGACCTAGTTAGTTAATCTTATTTGTTACAGAAGGTAACTAATTCCCTAAATATATAACCATGTAACGAACTTATTCTAAAAGAGATTAAAATGAAAATTATAATTAAGTGACAGCTATAGTTCTTTCAAAATTACCACTAACCATTTTTAATCAATATCAAACTGAACTTCATGGATATTAGATATCCTTAAAGGTTTTTATTGGCAACTTGTGGCTAGAGCTTTGAATTTTTACTATGGGGAGGCAGAAATATCTAAGTTGCTATGAAAAATTGTCATTAGCAATATTTAGGTTAAGAATCTTTGTCATTTTCATTATTATAGACATGCAGGTGACATTGTACTTCTGAAAATCACTATTAGCGCCCTTTGAAGCTAAAAATAGGACCTTTCAATAAACAAGTCATGCGCTTAGTCATGAAAAAAGGGAGAGGGTTCTGAAGTAGAAAAGGTGAAAAAAAAACTTGAAAAAAAATATGAGTGGAAATTTTTTAAATTTTAAATTAGAATAGAAAATTAGATTATAAAAGTAGTTAGAGATTCATTTATAGAATTTTGAGGAAGTGTGTCTCAAAAAATATTCTCAATTTAAATGTACATTTTATTTATTTTATATTATGTTTTTTGTTAATTTTCAAATCTTATTTATAATTTATTTTATAAAAAAATAAATTACATTTGTCCATATCTTGAGTAATTTTAATGAAGTAAAATATAAGACAAAATGTTTATAATGTATTGTTTAGCATTAATTCAAAAAGTTTAATGTAATTAAGAAATTGAAAAAAATTTGAACATGTTATTTAATATAAGTAGAAATTATTATTATTATTATTATTATTAATTAGGTTAATTAATTAAATTTTAAAATTTTTTAATTAATGTTTTTGACATTTATTAGCATATTATTAAAATTTTAACTTTAAAATTAACATAAATACATTTATTTTGATATAATTAGTAAATATAATATATTTATGTTAATGTAATAATTTATGCAATAATATATGTAATATTTATAATTATTATTTATGAAATTGATAAATATTTTTGTGAAATGAATTTTTTCATGATTAGTAATATTTTTGAATTTTTTATAACATATCATGAGACACTTATGCTCTTTTCACTTATCCATAAAGCAAGGAAGAAATAAATGACATATTATATGATATTGGTCTTGATCAAGTTTTTAAAATTTGTCAAATGCAAATAAATGGTTCTCTTATTAATCCACTTATGAAACGCTGAGACATGTTTCATTTCTTTGTGAAAAATGCACAATTACATGAAAAGATATTTCTATATTGCTTAGACTTTGGATTGATGGTCTGCTAGTGATTAGTTCTAATACTCTTTATTCTCTAGTAATTCAAAATATGTGTGATAAGTTATTAGGCGATCGATTGACAACAAACAATATGGAAAGAAAAAAAATAGATTAAAGTGGCTACCACAACTCCATGGTTGCCTTCCTATAAATTTTGACTTTAGGAGAGCACAACACGTGTGCATGCATATACTTTCTTTATTGGAACATGTTTTAATATCAAATAAAAATAATTTTGTGGTATATGCAAAATTCTTGCAGTTATTGGCACATGTGAATGAAATTGGAAATTATAGTTAGGGTTCAACATGTTTTTCCTTTCTTTACAAAGGCTTAGATCAGTTCACGAAATGATACTAGAAAAGTTTGTGGGTGCATAATATTGTTGCAAATATGAGCATGATACAGATTCCTGTGATTGGCTCAAATCCTTAGTAAACTAATTGTATTTTCATTTATTCTTAGATGAAAACAATTACGATATCCAGCGAACACTTCATTTAAGAATGTTGAAAGCATTAGATTGATATTGGAACAAATGAGTGTTAATGAGGTAAATTATTAATATATTATTAAATATGTTAGATGATATTGATATTGATGCTATAATTCTAAATGATGTGAGAAAAGAACGAATTGTATAGTCAATTAGTAGCCCTTTAGTTTGTTTCAAAGTTATAGAGTAACAAATAGCCAACTGTGGAATGCGTTAATTTGCACAACCTATTCGTCAACCACTCGAAAGTCTTGAGAGAGTTATAACAAAAACTTATGAGGATTAAGAGAACAAAAAAATTAGAGACACATTCATGATAATTGTTTAAATAACAATTCTTTATCATTGAATTGCTTTTTAACGTACAATTCTTCATCTATATCACAATAACATATCAAATGCAAACATAAACTAATTAAAAAACTAGAATTTAATTAATTAATAACATAATTAAAAACAACACATACCTAAGTTTGTATACTTTAAAAACTCAAATGCATGCATAACATTAAGATTTAATAAACGCATGAAGGGTGACTCTCTAAATAGATGTTACCCAACCACTGTGTTTGACAAATAGGGCTTATCTTCACTATCTTTAACGCTTTTATGTTCTCCTTCAAAATCGTTCTGATCACTTTCACAATTGTTCTGTTCCTATTTTACCTCTCTATTTGACATATTGCTTTCATAAATGCTTTCTTATCATCTTCTTTAAAAACTATGCATAAATCAATGGCAATAGTTGGAGATGACGTTATTGATGTATTCAAAACATATATTGAACATCATCATCATTCATTATTGAAATTGTATGATATTGCATTAAACTGCAAAATATGGATATCGGAATACTTCCATTGTTTTTGAAAACTCAACTTCAATATATTAAGTAAACCAATAATTCAATTTTTCAAATGATACATTATTTCCCATATACACACATGTTAGTTTTCGCATCTAAATAATACACTTTTAGAAGTGTTTATAAGAATCTTATTATAATGCCCCAAATTTTGTAATATAGTTTATTATTAATATGAGTATTTGTGTTGATTTTTTTGTGTAGTGTATTTATAATTGTAGATAATTGGATGATTGAGATTGGACTGAATTTTGGCTAAGTGTTCTGGTGCAGAGTATTCTCGTTGCAATGAGAGATGCCTTGCTGTAGCGAGAGTGCCCTGTGAGGAAGGCGTTAAATTGCCGCCTTATCGCTGTAGTGAGAGTGTCTCGTTGTAACGACAAAGCAACATTTTAGGGTATATTTCTGGATGCAGTCTCGCTGTAGCGAGATTCTGCAAAAACCAGAATGCAGTTTTGTCTGAGTTTTTCGCTGTAACGGGGGAGGGTATCGCTGTAGCGAGAGTGTTGTGACCAGAGAGGATTTAAAGGGGATTAGGGTTCGAGAAAAGTTATTTCTTACCTTCCCTTCGAAATTTCTTCGATTCTCTCAACCCAAAACCCTATCCCACCGATTAAATTACCTCCAAAGTCGTTCAAGAGCTTGATTGAAGGTTGGATTTGTGTTGGAAATGCTTGGAGGTGAGTTTTAATTGTTAGGGTTTTCATTTTTCATGCTCTTTTTCTATTTCTCAGTTTCCTTGGATTCTCATGGAGTTCTTCAATGTATTTAGGTCAAAATCCGTGTGGGGAGCACTTTCGTGGTTGAATTCGAGTGTGAGTCTTCAATCCAAGATAAGAGGAGACTCTACCCTATCTCTTTGGGTTTGATTGTCGTGTATTTTGATGAATATTGCAATGTGGTTGAGATAGATGGTAGAAAATATGTATTTGATAAAAAAAAAATTTGTGTGTTGTGTGTATGCTAATACTTGATAAATGGAGAAAGTAAATGTGAACTATGTCGAAAATATTGTGAGTAAATAAGAGCAATGTGTGTGCTGTGCAATGTGAATAAGTGTAGGCTGAGAGCTTTGAACAGTGGTGAATATTGTGTGTGTGGTTGAAATGAATTATGTAGGCACTTGTGCCGTGTACTGAAAACAATTATTGCGAACAAATGTGGGCCTAATGCTGTGTACTGAGAACGATTATTGCGAATAAATGTGGCCTAGTGCCGTGTATTATGCATGACTGTGGGCTTTGTGCCGTATACTGAGATGGATATTGTAACGTGTGTGAATGGGGCGTGATTAACGCTGGTGTAATGTGTTGTGAATGGTTCAACAATACACTGGGAGTATGGAAGATGATGACGGTAGAAATACATTAGGGAAGAGAGAGTGGTGGTGACACCGACAGTGGGAGCGAGTGCACTACGGGTCACACACTCTCTTCCTGACTAGACTTCTGACCACTACCTTTGTTGAGCGACCCGTGACTGCCCACGTGGTATCTATGAGGCGGAAGTAATCAGCGACCATCCATAGTGAAAATCTGCGATCACAGTGCCACAGTGAGCGTGGCTGGCGTGCAGTGAGTGCACGAGATTATTATTTAATAATTACGTATGTGTAAACTGTTTGGTGCCGTGAGTGCATCAGAGTAAAATTAAAAATGAATTGAATGGTAATGCTGCATGTAAATATATTTATATGAATTGTATTAGAAATGATGTAAAATATGCGAAGGTGAGACTTTGTATTTGTTTGTGTAATGAGTAGTCTAGAGTACTCACCCTTACATTCATTGTTTAGGTAATCAAAATGATCAGCACCAGTCTTAGTGAAAGGGTGGATGGAACTGCTACAGGACTTAGGATATCATTTTGAAATTAATGTATTTGAATTAATCCTGTAACAGTGATTTGATATGAATATTGTAACCTTATTCCTTAAATTTGAAACATTTTAATGAGAATTTATTTGAATGAAAAAGTTTATTCTCCCTATTTTTGTGAAATTCATTATTTTAGAAAGTAAAACTAAGGTGTTACACTTATCATTAAAGTACATTAGTATTGATACATTTATATTTTTCTCAACGAATAAACTTAGTCTGTAACTAAAAATATTTCTTTCCCTTTACTTGTAATTTGCTATGAATGAAGAACTCCATATTTATAAACACAAAAATAAAAAATTGCCAATAACAACTTTTAGTATATTTTTATTATTTTTAAGATTAAAAAGTTGCTAATGACAAGGTTTAAGACATTTTTTTATTATTTTTAGACATGAAAAGTCATCAATAATTATTTTAGTTGGCATAAATTTTTTTTTATTTTAAATATCATTAATGGTGACTTTTCATAAAAAAAAATTATTTTTATTTTTAAAAGGGGAGAAAGAAAGAAAGTTTATAAGAAAAATTTGACAAAACGAGAAATTTGATAGAAAAAAATGCTAAAAATATTTTCTCTAGCATATTTTTATTAATTAAAATTTATTAAAAATTACAAAAGTATGTAAGATAAATATTAATTTAATAGTAAGAAATGGTGAATTTTACATAATTTTTATAGTTTTTAATAAATTTTAACTAATAATAATAAATATGTTAAAAAGAATATATTAGAAGATGTGTTGCTAACATTCCTCTTCATACAATGAAAATATATCTACCTTTATATGCAAGAAAGTTCAATTAATTACTCATCATTTACGTCCCTAATTATAATTAAACCAATCTCAATTATATTATATGTAACACAATAATTTTTATAAAGATAAAGAACATCACTAATATTTTTTGTTTAGAATAGACAATCTTAAATAAAAAATAATAGTAAAATCATAATTACATTGACAAAATAGAAAAGTAGACAACAATGTTTTTTGGAGGTGAGGATGAGATTAGTGACTGGTTGAAAAAAATATTATTTTAAAAAAATTAATTTATGAAAAAATGAAAAATAATAATACACACATATGTTAAAACTAACTCCTTAACTAAAATAAGCATGGTAAATAAATTAATACATAAATGTATTTGTTGTCATTTTTTATTATTTAATTTTTATTAAAAAAATTAGTATTTTTGTCATTCAATTTAAGGTAAAATTTAATTTTATTCTTTAACTTTATTTTGATTTATTTTAATCTTCTAATTTTTCAAAATATTTTAAATAAGTAATTTTCAGTTAAAAACGTTAACTATATTAATAATTTTTTATTTTTATTTTTTTGTTACTCTAATATTTGTTGTCTTCTTCCTTTTAAGCCTACAAATACTATACTTCAAGTTGCACCATTAGCTTGTTAAATGATTAGTCACATCTCTTTTAAATTTGTCTACCTACAAGCTTTAAGTTCTTTTTTTAAAAAGTGGTTTTCCATTTCCCTTCTTATAAGATTTTCTTGCAAAATATTGATCTCTTCTTCCTAATAATAAAGCCATAATTACATTAGCAAAATAGAAGAGTAGACCACAATACTATTTGACATAAGGATCACTTTAGTGAATAATGGATCAAAATTATTATTAAAAAAATGAGAAATAATAATACTTATATGTATGTTAAAACTAATTCTTTAAAATAAGCATTATAAATAAATTAATACAAAAATATATCTTTTTATTGTAATTTATTATTTTAATTTTGCTTTATTAGAAGACAAATTTAATGCTTTCGTCATCTAATTCTATTTTGATTTATTTTAGTCTTTTAACTTTTTAAAATGTTTCAAATAAATTATTTTTTATTAAATGCATTAATTCAATTAATACTTTTTATTTTTTTTGTCACATATATTATTTATTGTCTTCTTCCTCAAATTTGTCACTATTTATCAAGTTGCACTTTTAACTTATTAAAATGATTATTTACTTCCTTTTAAATTGAAACATTTTAAAAAGTTAGATAACTAAAATGAATCAAAATAAAATTAAAAAACAAAATTGAATTTAAACTTTAAGTTTAATAATGAAAATACTAATTTTATCTTATTAGAAAAAAAAATATATATATATATGTTTTTAAAAAAAATTAAAACTATTTAAATTACTATTAGAATTTAGATGTGATAAATAATGCTTTAAAATGATTTTTATTTATGATTATTGAGTTTTTTAGATTTATTTAATGTTATTTATATGTTTAAACCAAAGATAATTTAATTCAAATTAAAATCAATCAAAATTAATGTTATATTCAAAATCAATGCTTTTTGCAAAAAAAATAAAATTAAATTAAATTATACCAGTGAACAGTCTTTTTTATTTATCTACAATATAAAGTGTTTTTTTTATTTTTGTTTAATGTTATTTATATGTTTAAACTAAACATATAAAAATAAAATAAGATAATTTAATTTAAATTAAATTTGATCAAAATTAATATTATACTCAAAATCAATGTTTTTTGCCAAAAAATAAATTAATTTTAATCATATTAGCGAACATTTTTTTTCTATCTATTAACAGTATAAAGTATTTTTTTAGATTTGTTTGATGTTATTTATATGTTTAAATCATACATATAAAAAATAAAAGAAGATAATTTAATTCAAATTAAATTTGATCAAAAGTAATATATATTCAAAATCAATGTTTTTTGCAAAAAAAAAAATAAATTTAAATCATATTAGCAAATATTCTTTTCTATCTATTAACAGTATAAAGTGTTTTTTTTAGATTTGTTTGATGTTATTTATACGTTTAAACTAAACATATAAAAATAAAATAAGATAATTTAATTCAAATTAAATTCAATAAAAATTAATATTATACTCAAAATCAATATTTTTTTGTAAAAAAAATAAATTTAAATCGTATCAGCGAACATCCTTTTCTATCTATCAAGAGTATAATGGTATATCACTAGTTAGAATGGAATCAGAAAAAAAAAAAAGAAAAAAAAATGAAAATAGAAAAACAAGATATTATATAGAAATGAGAAAATATGATATTAAATGGTAAATATATATATTTTTTTATTGAATAAAAAAGAGAAGGTAGAACGTCGCAGGCGTAGAGATATCTTACAAGGAAACCCTACCCTTGACACCCCCAAAATCAATCACTTATCACTTCTTGTTGTTACTCATAACATAAGTCATCTCTCACCCAACGCCACTCCACAAAGAAGAAAACACAACTTTAAAAATCAATCAGCATTCAACATCCACAACACGAACACAATGTCCGACCCGGAAATCCAACCCGAACAACACTCCGCTCCGTCACAAACCGACCCGATAACCACCAAACCCGAAACCATCTCCTTCAGCATATGGCCTCCCACGCAGCGAACCCGCGACGCTGTCATCAACCGCTTGATTGAGACACTCTCCAACACCTCCATCCTCTCCAAGCGCTACGGCACTCTCTCCTCCGACGAAGCCTCCGCCGCCGCTCGTCAGATCGAGGACGAGGCTTTCTCCGCCGCTGGTGTCTCCTCGTCCTCCTCCGCCGACGGCATTGAGATCCTCCAGGTCTACTCGAAGGAGATCAGCAAACGCATGCTCGACACCTTCAAGGCCAGAGCTCCCCCGGCCTCCGACGTTGCTCCACCCTCAGCCGCCGCCGTTTCCGACTCTTGATCGTTCACACATTAATACTGTGTTTGGGTTCACTCATTGATCTTCATTTATCTATCTTTTAGAAAATTTGTAGAATATGAGAGATCAGAGGGTGTAGATTTACTCTGAATTATCCGAATTGCTTGAAAATTTGTCTCTTTTCTAACTTTATAAATATTCTTTTTGTTTTATTTTTTATTTTTTTTGGTCCTTGTGTTTGTAGGTTCTTGCTGCATCTGATTATGTGATAATAACGATAAAGTTGATTCACAATCTTTGGTGTTTGATTGTTATAAGTAGAGCTTTCAAGATTTTGTGCACTTACAAGTTGTCAATTGAAACTATTTGTTGATGATTTAACTGACATTGCCGCAATTACATTGTGATGTTGGTTTCTCTCTTATGTGCCAATTCAGTTTTCTTCTATTTATTTGGTGTTAGTCTTTTAGAATTGGATCTTGCTTTTTAATGCTTTTGCTGTTTGAATCAATAACTTTTATTAAAAATCAGGTGGCGTGAAACATTGAAAATCACGTGGACAGTGAATTGTTAAACTTTGCAATAAAATTTTCACTTTTGATTTCTTAACTTGCAAATTTAGATATCCCTCTCTCACGACTCAGAAGACAATGTAGATGAATCTTTATTCTCTGTGAATGTTTCATTTCTGCAAAAGAAAACCAGTCCCTTGAAGGTTTCAGGCTTGTTGAAAATGCATTAGGTGCATGTTCGATAACTTCGATTTAACATTTGACTGGTCACGAATCACATTTACTTCAATGATATTAGTTTTACCGTCAGTGTCTCATTTACGTTTAAAGTTTTTCTAACGTGTTTCCAAACATGCACTAAATTATGTGATATGATTGTATTGATGCTCTATTTTCTGGTATATTATAAGCGTACCCTCTTTTGATATTTAATTTCATGGGCAGATTTATTTGCTGGTCAGTATCTATGTGGATGTTATATCGTTAGAAATGTTGATTGTGAACTTATTGCTTGTTTGCTTTCAAGTATCGGGTGTATCTTTAGCTGAATGAAATCTGAATCAACTGTATATATTCCAGCTAATGGTGGTCAGCGATATGGTGCTTCTTTTGTTCTGCGAGAAGTTTAGAGTTGATTGTGGTTAATCACGTGTATGTTATTGCAACTATATCAATTATTTTTCCCTTGGATTCTATGCTTATTATCATCACCTTTTGAATACGCCTCTTTGTTTCTTACTTTCTACAAGTTGGAGGTGCAACATTTTACTTATATGGCAATCTTGAACTGCATATGCATGCCAGGGTGACACATTAAACAATTGAAAGGTGTGCTCCTTTATTATATACTCATTAATGAATGCTGGGCATACCTATGCAAGTTATCTTCATATACCTTATAAGGTTTCAATTATATAACCATGGTGGGATCGTAACCATTCTCCTGTTGAGAGCTCTTATCTTTCCGCAGTATCAAATGATCATGGGTGACAGAGACAGTGATATCCGTATTCACACAACACTTCACCTTGATTTATATTATTATTAGGGAATTTTTCTGAGATTATGGTAGCATTGTATAGGTGGTTGATATTGGTGAGGGAACCCATTTTTTCGTACCCACACAACCCAACCCAACCCAACCAGCATATTATATTTTAAAAAATTATTTCTCCTCAGTTTCGTGCTGTCATTTAACGTTTAGTGCATGTAATGTGTTGGTTGTTAACCACAATATCATACATAAGAAATTGATGAAGCATCTTATGGACCATTGTAATAAAATATTGGGGTTATGTTGAGAATGTTCACAAAGAAAATAGAGATAAGAAATGAATGAAGTTCATTAAAGACCATTATAAAGAGAATTGATGGACAAACTTGGAGAACACTTTTTCTTAAATAATTACCTACAAAGTCAGTAATTACTACATTCCAAATGTTACTCGTGATGACACTGGTATAAATTGACTCAGATAATTTATATGTGGGTTTTCATAGTGTATTTGACACATATTTTGGAGTTCTTTATTACTGCTTGGTACATTTGGGATTTTTCTTTGTGTTGACATTTAACCTGTAAATATCTTTATACGTATCCATTGTTCTTTTTTCTTGGTATATGTGTCAATGGGTCAACACCATGTCAAGTTGAACAAAAAAATTCCCTTAATTCATCAACGAAATGAGTTGATTGGATTAAAAAATATCCCAAATTTCACTCAACCTATGAATATCCTTAGTCAAAACATTAATTTTATGAGGTAGCACAAATTATTGCTAGGGATAAGTAGGAAGATTGTGGTTTGCGGATTGGTACTTATAACCTGCGCTAGTCTATAGGGCGCGTATAATTTGTAATTCAATGTTCCCAGAGACAATGTTCTTAATCTGTTTAATATGACCTTCAACATCAGAGACAATGTTTCTTAACCTGCCAGGAAACTATTCTCGGGTGCATTTCCAATCACCTTCAATAACCTGACCAGATTGATAACCTTGTTCCTCGAAATAAACCTGCTCTCCGATCTTATTAGTATACAAATTGTAGATGTATATTAGCATTATAATATGTTATACTACCAAAGAATTCTACTAATATAAAATATTGGTATATATTATCAATACATTAATTATTAGTTCAATACGTTATATTATTAATATAAACACAATATCTATACAAATGATTATGTTTTTATTAGATAAAAGTTATCCTAACAAAAGATACTAACACTCGACATTTTTTTTCTGTTCATAAACATTTTTTAATGAAAATATTTACTCAGGTTTATAAAATCATAAAAACTTCGCTCACTTGGTATCTGAAATGTTCAGTCTCGTAATATACTAGAAAGTTTAAGAAAAATACTTACAAGTCACTTCTGTATAATTTTATTATGTATGAATTTTGTTTTAATTCTAGAGGATGTAGGGATATTTCCTATGAATCTAAAAGAAAATTGTACTTCTATAATAAATTACAATTGGATTTTGTCAATCAGTACAAATGATTATTAAAAATTTAAGAAACAAAATGATAATAAACAATAATTGAAGAAGAATGACAATAATAATTAGGTGTTACAAACAATATCTTTCATTTGAAAATTAATTGCCTGATTGGGAAGTGAATCACATGGCAAATCGCATTCGGACTTTTGCAATAGTCCTAAATAATTTTTTTTTTCACGTTAACACAGGCCATGCACGTGGACTCCAAGAATAACGACGAGAGGTTGTGAATTTTGAACAAGTCAAGGAGTCTCAACGAGTGTCACATATTTGACCCAAAAAATAAAAACGAGTGCCACATAAACTGATATATAATAAATAGTAAACGTTGAATATAGTAAATAAGAATGAAGCTTGGTTCAGTGGTGGGTATTTCTTACCTTAAAAGTATGGACATTTTATTTGCCGGTTAAGGAATGGAGTTAAGTTTCTGAGTTTTGGTCCGACTTAATGGTTTTGGACTAAGTTAAGCCAATTTAAGACGATTCAATTGCATGATTGATTAAATGACTGATTTGAATTTGAACCAATCATATGTCAGGTTTGTGATTTAATTGACTCAACCGACCGGTTTGAGTTGAGTTTAATAAGAGTCCTCATGTCCCGTGTTATTACTTGAACGTAAGATTGATCCATCAAAGTTTTTATAAAATAATTTAATTTTATAATTTTTTATATAAAAATAAAATTAACAAGTATTTTATTATATTATTTTATTTTAATAAGTATTATATTTTTAAAATATAATAAATATTAAATTTAGATAATATATTTATAAATGTTTAAATACTATAAAAAATTGATATAAATGATCATATAAATAATATAAAATAATTCAATGATTGAATTCATCATTATAATATTTTAGGAAAACTTATTAAAAGATGTAAGAATCAGTTTGACATAATATGAAAAAATCTTAACTCTCTATATAATCATTATAAATTTAAGAAAAAAATTCTAAAAAGCAATGAATTCACATGATGCGTTGGAACAAACAACTTATGAATTCAGATTTTCTCTCGTTGTAGCAGGAACTAAACGTTCAGTTTTATTTTTGCTTAAATAAAAATAGAGAAAATGACTAATTTTTTTATACAAAATTAACTTAAATAAATTCTATGCACTTGAGAAAATATAGATTAAGTGTAGAGGAAAGATAAGACTGAGGATGAGTGGAGATGGAGAGAGGAGGATGGAGAAAAGTGAGAGAGGTGGATATGGGGGTGGGGTGAGGTGAGGAGTGAGAAGAGTACGAGAGAAGTTAGATATGAGATTAGAAATGACAATGGTTAGGGTACTATAATACCAATTTTCATACCCGCGTTTTAAAAAAATATTCGTACTCAGTCTCATACTTGTGTGGATATGAACATTAATTCCCATACCTGTACCCTCTGATACCCGTATACCCATCTTGTACCCATTACCCGCGCTTATTTGAGAAAAAAATATTTATAAAGAAAAATATGTTTATATAATTTCAGATAAGTAGCATAATAATACTAAAATTCAATATGTAGTTGTCGAATAAGGTACAAACATAGATAAAAAAATAAATATTCAAAGATCACAAGTGTTAAATGTATTTTAATATAATAATTTTGTAAACTAAAATTCTTAGAAACAATAAGTGAAACTAAACACACAAGTTATTTGTCGACGATAACTCTATCTTGTGTGAGATTTGATCAATCGGCAACGTTAGAGCAACAATGAAATAGATCTGCACAGTGGATGGTCCTTCGTGTGGGATCACTTGGTGATCTCTTGTGGCGGTATTACCAACTAACTCTAATGAATAACTTTTTATAGTTGTTAAGTTTTAATGAAATAGACATCGAGAATGAAAATATAGTTAGGGTAGAGAAGTTCAAGTAATAACAACGAAAAGTGGATACATAAAATATTTTTTTTTAACTCTTGAATTTGAAATTGTAAGAAAAATAATAAATTTAATTAAAATAATATAATTAATATATATATATATATATATATATATATATTAATACTAGTATTTTTTAACTCATATACTATACGGAAGTATTTTGTCAAAAATACAAATTTTTAAAAAATTATTTTAATGAATTAAATATTTATAATATATATAAATTTTAAAAGAAGGAATTTGAATAAAAGATAAATGGTCACAATAAAATTTTATAATAAAAAAATATATGTATATATAAAAAAGATTATACTTTTTTATCTGAAGAAAAAATTAACAAATAAAAATTAACAATAATTTTTTATATTTTATATCTTTTTAAAAACTTATTTGAACATAAATAAATAGTAAGAATAATATTATTTACATTCAATAGATTATAGTTGTACTTGTAATATATATATTGCATATAAAAATATTATTTTAAATTAAAATATAAAAAATAAAATTTAAATATATCAAGAATAATAAGTTTATGGTAATAGTAAATGATTGTAAAATTTATAAAATATTTACAATATATTTATTATTTATCATTCACTTTATGATTTAAATATTAATATGATTTTATTAACAAAATATTTGTGTGAAAAATATTTTGTGTGTCATATATAAATAACACTTTTTAGAAAAGTCAATCTTATATTAACTATGTAATAATTAAATTGTATTAGCCTAATTAAATGATATAAAATAGTAAATAAATTTTTCTATTAAAAATATAAACAAAAATAATTTTTTTGGTTTACTTTATTATTAAATATATTTTTATATTAATCTTATATAATTTCACATAAGTAATATAATAATATAAAAATTCAATACATAATTGTAGCTTAAAGTTTAAGCATATATATATATATATATATGCGGGTATGTGGCGGGGTGGGTACTTAGATACCCATACCCACACTTATCCCCATTAAAATTTGCGAGTTTTTTTTTACACCCATACCCGTATCCCATATAGTAGGTAAATATCCTACCTATTGTGGATAAATTTTGTGGGTGTCCATTAAGTATTTTACCCATTACTATCCCTATATGGGATGGAGGAAATGAGTATGAGGTAGAGGGAAGAGAAGAGTTGTGTATGAGAGGAGAAAGATAGTTGAATATGGAGATTGAGCAGGGGGAGTGTTAGATATAAAAGAGGAGAAGATTGTGAAAGAAGATGCAAAAATTGCTTAAGCCAACAAAATTTGTTTAAGCTAATTTTGCATAAATTTTTTTTATCGTTTTCTCTATTTTTGCTTAAGCCTGATTGTTCAGTTTTTGCTAAAGGGGAGAGAATTCAAATCCACAACTTATAGACTTAATTATTCAATTCTACTCAATTTTTGTTGGGCCTTTAAAAAATGGTGGTTAAAATTTAAGAACTTCAGAACAAAATAGTTAATGTTAAATGCAATTGAATTGATATTTTTACACAATATGCTGAAAGTTTATCAAAGAGAAACGCTTAGCTCCGACGAAATTACTCTAGGTAAAGCAATTTTTATATATTTTTTACCCCTTCTATTTTCATCCAAGATGGAAAAAAAATCAGAGAATAAAAACGATTGAGTGAAATTTGACCAAAGTACGAGGACGCTATTTTTGTTTAGATACACCTTTAAATATTCGTTAATTAAATGAATTTCATAATTAAACTGTTTTTGAATTCACTAAACACAATCAAATGATTAAATATTATTTTCCAATTTAATTAACATTAAATCCATTTTTCTTAATTGCAATCAAAACGCATTTTCATGTTTGCAACTTGAGTATGAGAATGATAGGTAGGCTAAGGTGGTTGAGCATAGCGTCAATTCAAGTTTACAAGCAAACTGAATGTTCTTCCTAATTCTATGGACCACTGTTGACTTACGCAGCAGAAAATTGGGACCTGTGTGTGTGTGTCGTGTATATGCTTGGACTTTGAAGATTTCCCACCCAACGTTACAAACTCGCGATCACAAATTTCGCGTGCTGCTACAGGCCTTCAATATGGTGACTCTATATATAAAATTCGAAAATGTTCAGTAAATTTAACTATCAAACTTCATGTTTGAACCTGCTAGTACCACTTATTTGAAACAACAGGATCTGTTTGGTATAATTGACAACTAGTGCTTGGACTCATGAGGCTAAACGTCTGCATGTCTATCATTTGGTTCGATATAGATTTTAATGTAAGAAAATAGTAAAATACGATCATTGAAAATGAGATGTAGCATATCTCACTTTTGTGTACCTTTACTAATCCAAATATTTTTAACCATTTATCATACTGAATTTTTTATATTTTTTTTGGGTCTAGAAATCTTGATATTTTAGATGACATGTTAGACTCCGACTAATTTAAGTTGAGTCAGGTAGACTTATTAAAGGGATTAAAGTTATTTTAAAAGTCTATTTTTCTTATTCAAAATACTTAAATAATTAAAACTTTATTTAAGAGAAATTAATTTTTTTTATCACTTGGATCAAATATGTGTTAGTAAATTGAAATAATCATTCAATTTCATGTTTGCTTTGTATTTGGAAAAAGAATTTTATAATATTATAAATATTTTGGAGTGCTTCCTCAATCCAGGAGGTCCAGTCAATATTTAACAAGGTAAAATGGGCTAATTAGTTAAGGTATTATGTTACCTAGTCTTTTTACATAGGAAAACGCACTGAATTTTGGAGATAGTTATTAACAAGTATGCCAACTTAAGCTTCACTAATAAAAACTAATTCCATTAATCATTCATTTAATTAATTAAATATTAATTTTTATCTATTATCGGAGTATCAGTCCCTTAAGAAAGCTGTTAGGCAGGGTCAACGTTTTCAAGCATGGCCGCAGGGGAATGTCATCCTCGATATCTGGCTTTGTGATCTTATCTTTGACTTGAATTCAAGTAGGTTCAGCTAAGTTTGAGATTGCTTGGTAAAGATAGTAACCAAAAGAATTTGTCTATCATTTTTTATTGCAGAAATTAAGGGGTGTTGTGCAGAAGTGGAAAATGGAAAATAAGATTATTTTTTCATTCTCCTAAAGAGACTTATGTTAATCTTTCAAGGAAATGGAAAAAGAGCAGAGATATATGGAAATGAAACAGGAATAAAATACATTTTAGGGAATAAAACTGCATATTCATAATTTATGTCTCGTATCATGAGTAATTGAGTTGAGTCGAGGGGGTAAAAGATTAGTTTTCAATTGTTAGGTATTCGTTGAATATTTTATTTATTTTGAAAAAGGTCTTAAGTAAACATATGTAAAGTATGATCAAATTATTTTTAAAATAATTGACTAAACGTTAGTTCCTTTTTATCTGAACTCTCTTTTATTCTTGTTCTTTCTGTTTTTTTTATGAATTATATTGTAGCATAAAAAAAACATAATCATAGCTTTGACAAAATTTAAATATAAATTTTGTTATATATATATTGTTTTGAAGATAAAAAACTAAAAATAAAAATAATGATATCAGTGGCAACTTAACCATCATCGTAAGCAAATACAATTTTGATAAACATTTTGATACCTCAAATAGAATACGCATGTGACATATGTTAATATTAGAAATAATTTTATTAACATCAACCTAAAAAATGAATTTAGGAGATAAAAATATAACATTTTATCTAAAAAATATTTATTCCATCAAAATTATAGTAAATCATTTATTCTCTTGCTTTCTCAATCAAAATATCTTACATTTTCCTCCTAACTCTTTTGATATTAAATAAATTACTGCGAAAATATTAAGATAATTTTTATCCCAATAATAAAAGTAACATTAAATTAACCTTTAGTTATTGTTTTAATGATAATGATCAGCAATTGCATTTCATTATCAGCGTTAAAAAGAGATTCAAATTTACCAATTGCTAAATTGTATGTTTCGAGCAAGCTTATTTTGTTTATGTTCAAATTATTGTTTAGATAATGTGTTTTTGAAGACTTTCGAGCTGATGACGTGTATATATTAAAGAACACACTCAGTAGTTAAGCATATCATGCAACTTGCATAGCCTTCATGATATAAAGACCTCAACATTAGTTGTATTCAGAAATATGTATAACACGTTGTTTTTACAGTGAGCTCCTACATGCTGGACATACGTATCAGATTTATGTGTGTAGTGGAAGTGACTACAAAAAAGTAAGAGTGATAGAGGTTCAATATCTAGCTCTGAGTCAAACACTTGGGGGAATGTAATAAAATGGAAAGATGGAAAAGAGAGATTATAAAGCAACAAAGACTAATGACCAGGGCCTTTTTTGCTGGGTCCAGAAGCTAATCTATATGCCAAGCTCCTTGCTAATTGATGAGGGTTGAAGTTGTTATAAGAATCACCAAAAGTTGCCAGTCCAAGAGATGATTCTGTTCCTTTTACATCTACTAATTGTGTCTTTGACGCTTCCGATGGAAAAACTCTGCTGTGTACAAAACACAACTGCGATGACACAAGCATTATGATAACCAACACACCCCAAAGCCTCTTCTTCATCAGCATCATTGTTTTGCAAACTCTCTCTCTCTCTCTCTCTCTCTCTCGCTTTTAGTACTCTTTCTTGGGTTTTGTATATGCCAAGTTGTTGCACTTTGTTCGTAGCTTCTACTTGGATTTTATACAGAGTTTCTAGCTTAGGCGGTGATGAGCTCTTTCCAAGTGGGTCCTTAAAAGTTGCCAGAGATTGACTTTGGCCAAATTCCTATGTGTCTTTCGTGTTATGTTTGAAAAAAATGTGGGGTTAATGATGGCTAGCGGCTGGTTCCACGTGTAGAGAAGGAATTGATTGCTTTGAATTATTATATTATTGTTAGAATTTGACTTTACACTGCTATTGACACTACTCAAAATAATATTAAAATTTGACAAAGAAAGAATGAAAAAGGAAGGTTGGTGAACTACGGACTCTACTAACTAGCTTAGCTTATGAACATGCTTTTGCATGTACACGTTGAAGTCCCATTTGTTTCACACGGTTTCTTTTTATTCTATGCTCGTATATGTGGACAATTTGTTACGCGGTGCATGCTTACTCTTTTTTTTTTTTTTTTTTTTTTGTCTCATTTTCTTAATATTTTATGTTCCCGTTTTATTTTCCATGTCACAGTAGTTAGAAGCCATTGAGAAGACATTGGACTTGAAATTTGAACTCAAGGAAACACGTTTGGTTGAATTTATTATAATTTTTTTTTAATCATGTGAAATTTTAAATAAAACTCAATAACCATTACATCAAATCATCAAATAGAGATAGGAGATTTTAGGAATACTTAGATCTATTGATGTTGACTAGAAGTTGGGTGGAATAGCCTTTTGATGTAATGAGTTGTGAGGTTACACTAGAATAGTCTTTTGGTGCAATGATCTTCCTCAGCTAAAATCATCGAATTCCTTAATAGGACATGATGTTTCTCTTATAATGAGGAGATATAGAGATGTTTCTTATTTTGGCATATTAACCTATTAGGATTCCTATCAACCTCTAACAGGTCAAATCTAGTCTCCATTTATTAAGCCCATATTCCTTTATTTATATTAATTATTTTTAATTAGTAGTCTAAAGACTCACCAAAATTAGATCACTTTTATTTAGCCTAAAAAAACGTAAATAACTAACATAAATGCTATAAATAATATGTATTGCCTATATTAACTATTAAAAATAAAATTTCTAACAATCTCCCACTTGGACTTCATATTCATTTAAGCATTTATATCACAACATTCTTTAGGCGCGCAACTGTACGTTATTCACTTTTAGACTCCTCTTAAACAATCTGGTCCATCTCATACAACAACAGGGAACCATTGCAGCTTTTATCATAACCCAATGTGACTAAACCACAATGATCACCACAATTGTATAAACTCAATAACATAGATCAAATATGGATAAGTGGCATGGAAATTATATGTAATGTGATCTTAGTCATTTCTATTTCCAATTGGTCCAAACTTTATTCTTTATAGAGATCAATCCAAAATGCAATATAATTATTGCAAAAAATAAGTAGAGTATAATGACAAATACCCACTTTATTCTTTAGAAGATGCGAAGGAAAAAATAAAACATACAATATAAATGTGACTTCCACTTAAATTAAGGTAATATCAAGAATTACACCCATATGAGCAATGTGCTCATCCCCTTAGTAAGAGGATAAACTAGCATAAAACCAGTCCCTATATGTTCTATAGAAATTTGCTTATTTTGAACTCTTTCCTTAACAACCAAATACTTGATATTAATGAATTTTGATTTAGTTGACTGCTATTGTTATTTGAATAAAGAACTGCTAAGTTATTGTCACAATAGATTTTTAATGGCCTTTCAATGCCATCAACCACATGTAAATTAGTGACAAAATTTCGTAGCCATATCCCATGATTGGACGCTTCAAAACAAGTAATGAACTCCACAGCTATGGTTGAAAAAGATATAATAGTCTGTTTAACAGACTTCCAAGAGATAGCTCTTCCAGCCAACATAAAAATGTATCCAAATATGTAGAGTTTGCTATCTTGATATCAGAAAAACTAGAGTCAAAGTAACCAATGATCTCTAAATTGTCATACTTCTGATAAGTGAGCATATACACACGCTTTACTGCCTTCTAATGCTGCATCCCAAGATTGCTTAAGTATCTGCCCAAAAATCCACTATAAATGCTATATTAGGTCAAGTGCAAACTTAAGCATACATTAAACTTTCCAAAGCTGAAGCATAGGAAATATTTTGCATATTATTTCTTTCGAGGTCATTATTAGCACATTGTTTAAGGCTAAATTTGTTTCCCTTAGCTATAGGGATGTCTCCTAGTTTACTATCTTTCATGTCAAATTTAGTCAAATTTTTTTCGATATAGCTATCTTGTGATAACCTTAGGATACCATGAGAACGATCTCTTAGTATCTTAATACCTAATACAAAAGCAGCTTCACCAAGATCTTTCATTTCAAAATTCTTTATAAAAAATCTTTTGGTTTCGTGCAATAAACCTATATCGCTACTAGCAAGCAGTATGTCATCAAAATATAATACCAAGAACATATGTTTACTCCTACTGAACTTATGATAAATACAGTCATCAACTTTATTTGCTTCAAAATCATATGAGGTAACAACATGATGAAACTTGTAATATTATTGACAGGAAGCTTGTTTGAGACCATAGATAGATTTCTTTAGTTTGCATGTCATAGATTTTGAGTCACCAAACACAATTTTCTGGTTGCATCATATAGGTCATTTCTTCAATGTCACCATTTAAAAATGCAGTCTTAACATCCATCTGATAGAACTCTAAATCATAATGAGATGTCAATGCCATTATTATTCTAAAAGAATCCTCTGAGGAAACTGGTAAAAAAGTTTCTTTGTAATAAATGCCTTCCTTTTTAGTGAAGTCTTTGGCAACTAAACAAGCTTTATATTTCTTGATATTACCTTTTGAATCCCTCATGGTTTTAAATATCTATTTACAATCAATAGGTTTCATACTTTCAGGTAATTCAACGAGATCTAGACATCATTGTCATTCATAGACTTCATCTCATCCCTCATGGCATCATTCCACTTTTGAGAGTTAGAATTGTGCATAGCTTGACAGAAGTTGATAGGATCATCCTCAGTTAAATCAATGTCATTCTCATGTTCTTGGAGAAACACAATATAATCATTTAGAATTGCACTCCTTTCTCTGGTGGATTTCCTCAATGACACTTCTCGAGGTTGTTAAGTTTGTTCTATCACTTTTGAAAGTTAGAACTGCACATAGCTTGACAGAAGTTAATAAGATCATCCTCTATTAAACTAATGTCATCCTCATGTTCTTGGATAAACACAATATAATCATATGAAATTGCACTCCTTCTTTTTCTAGTGGATCTACTTAATGACACTTCTTGAGGTTGTTGAGCTTATTCTATAGGTACTTGAAAGAGAACCTCATTGTTGTCTTATGCTAGGACAATGTTAGAATAACTCCATCACTGTCATCTATTATTGTAGTAGGTATTGGAACAATAATAGACACGAAAATTTGATCACTGTCAATGACAAATTCTTCCTTAAAGACAACATTGCTTATATTCTCCTCCTTCCTAAAACTCAACATCCTCAAGGAATATTACATTCTTCATCTCAAAGAATGATCTAGTAGTGAGATTGTAAAACTTATAGCGCCGAGAGCGTTTAGGATAGCCAATAAAATAATAGCTAACAGTCCTTGATTCCAGCTTGTTTTCATGTGGCCTATGAGGATGTGCCTCCGCTGGACAACCCGAAATGTGTAAACGCTTCAAGCTTGGCCTTTTACAAGTCCATAACTCATAAGGAGTTTTGTTAACTTCTTTACTTGGCACCCTGTTCATGATGTAAACTGCAGTCATGAGCACTTCTTCCCATAATGACTCTGGCAAAGAAGAATGACTAATCATACTTCTCACTATATCTTTAAGAGTCCTTTTTCTATGTTCAGCAATATCGTTCATGTTTGGTTTCCCACACATAGTATACTGAGGAACGATACCACATTCCCATAAGAAAAGTGCAAAAGGTCCCAGACGTTGTTCACCTAATCCATCATATCTGCCGTAATATTCACCTCCACGGTTATATTTGATGGCCTTAATTTTCTTTCCAAGTTGAAGCTTAACTTCAGTTTTAAAAGATTTAAAGACATCTAAGAATTGAGACTTCTCATGAATTAAAAATAGGTAACCGTACCTTGAATAATCATCTATGAATGCAATGAAATATTGTTGTCCATTCCAAGATGCCATAGGAAATGGTCCACAAATATCAGTGTGAATTAATTTCAAAATGTCCTTAGCTCTTTCGGCACCTAATTTTCTAGAATTTGTTTGTTTACCCTTAATACACTCAACGCAGACCTCAAAGTCTGACAAGCCTATGGGTCCAAGAATCTCATCCAACACAAGCTTTTAAGTTCCTTATTTAGAGATATGGCTTAAACGTTTGTGCCATAAAGTGATTGAGTTCTCATTTATTTTACGTTTCATACCACAAGAATTGATGTGAAGAATTTTTGTATTAGAACTAATTACATCTAGCAAGTATAAATTATCAATTAAAAACCAGAACTAACAACATCTGAATTTTGATAGAGGCTAAATTTGTTATTTCCAAATGAACAAGAAAAACCAAAGTTGTCCAAACTGAAAATAGAAACCAAATTCTGCCTAAAAGACAGTACAACAAAAGTTTCAAATAAATTCAAATGAAATTCAGTTTTTAACTGTAATCTAAATATTCTGATAGCCTTCACTATGACCTTGTTGCCATCACCCACATAGATAAATCTTTTATTATCCCTTTGCGGTCGGCTCCAAAGACAACCTTGCATGGATACACTAATGTGAGTAGTAGCTCCAAAATCTACCCACCAAAAATCTACCCATCACGTATCATGTGGTACAAAAGCTAAATTTACTTTAGAACGAACAAAAGAGAGAAAATTACATTTCTTTACACACCAGGTAGTGTATTTGGGACACTCTTTCTTCATGTGCCCAAGTTTCTTGCAAAAGAAACATATAAAAGCTTTCTCTTCCTTTTTGTCTTTCTTTAGCTAAGAAGTCCTTTCTACAACATCATGATAATTCTTTCTCTTCTTATTCCGAGAGCTTGAGGCCAAATGAGCACTTTCAATTTTTTCTCTTTGTTGCCTTTCCTCCTCTTACACACAGTTAGAAATTAGTTCGTTCAAGGTCCATTTATCTTTCTAAGTATTATAACTCACTTGAACTGCCCAAATTGTGCAGAAAGAAAAATCAAAACTAAGTGTACAAGTAAGTCACCAGACAACTCTAACTTTAGTGCTTTCAGTTTTGATGCAAGATTAGACATTTTCATAATGTACTCCCTTATGTTTCCTTTGCCTTTGTATCTCATAGAGATAAGCTTGGCAAATAGACTGCTTGCATCAGCCTTCTCATTAGTGGTGAAATACTTCTCAACAACATCAAAAAAACCTTTAGCACTATTACTTTAAAAAATAGAGCCTAAAAAAACTTCTAGAATGGATCGCTTTATGATCATCAAACACATTTGGTTTGAGCATTCACTTTTCAGCCTTATACTTCTTTGGTTTCTCTGGAGTTAGAGTGGGTTTATCAGCTCGAAGTGCCAGATCAAGATTCATGCAACCAAGAATAATCTCGACTGCTTCCTTCCAGACCTTAAAATTTGTCCCATTAAAATTACATAGTAGACATGTTAGCGACACTAGCAATAACAACTGTAATATAATGTAGTTACAATTAATTACATACTTATGAACAACAAATAATAAATAGGGATTAAGAATAAATAATATGTATAAAAAAGAAATTATTATAGATCCAACAAGATACTAAGCACTCCACCAACCCCAAATGCCTTTGGGCATGAAAGTTGGTTTGTAAACGGTACTCTCACACAACGATCAAATATTGACAGTCAGTTCTATAAGGTTAAAAATCATTTTTGGACAGAAGATCGCCCACATGAATAAATAACTTTACAATTGTCACAAATTTACTGTCACAGGCATGAGAATATTCGGCACAACCCACACGAATAACGCCATACTAACATTCATGTAATTTTTAATTAAATCAATTTCTATAATAGAGATTTCTTTGACAATATATTATATCAACTAATTTAATTAAAAAATTACTAGATAAATAATAATAATAATAATAAAAAGATCTATAATCTGCCAAATAAAAATTTACTAATGCGACAATAACGTCTTGATAGATAAAAATTGCGCATGACTACTCAATGTCAATGTCATTATAAATTGCATATCTACATGTTATATCATTTGATTTCATACATGTATAATTTTATGCAACAATTATATATATGTATATATATATATATATATATATATATATATATATATATTTGCAGCAAATATATGATTCCAAAGAATGTCAAGCATTATTAATAAAAAATAATAATAATCATGTGGCACATATTATCATATATGTATAAATTACGCATAAGCATTTAGACATATACATATTAATATGCATTTGAACTTCAAACCCAAAAAATGAATGAACCCACAAATAAACTAAAACCAGATAGATCCTGAACCCTGAAATCAATCAACCTTAAAATCCAATAATCTAATAGTAATGGAGCTTTGATACCACTTGTTAGAAATTTTTCTTTTGAACCATATAAGATTCCAAATAAAACTCAAGAACCATTATGTCAGATTATCGAATAGAGATAAGAGGTTTTAGGAATACTTGGATCCATTGACGTTGACCGAAGGTTGCAGTGGTATAGCTTTTTGATGCAATGAGTGATGTAACATATTTTATGTTTACATTTAATGTTTTATTTTGATTAATAAACATTTTTCATATACTTTATTTTTATAGTTTTTACCATTTTCTACTTTTTTGAATAAATTGGGCATATTATAAATAAATGCTTTAATTTCGTATTTTTGGTTATTTTGACCTCTGACTATTCTTTTGGCCATAACTTTTTTTATAGATATCATTTTTAGCTGATTCTAGTTGCATTGGATTCTATACATCTAAGGCTTTAAAATGCATATATGGATCAATGGATTTAGAGTTGTTTTCAATTTTTTTTATGATTTTTTGAAGTTGAGGCAGATTTGCTGAATATTGTTACGGGATTGCATTTGGACCCTTGTTATTTAATAATTGTATTTGGGCTTTTAGATATTATTAAGGCCCGCATTTTGGCCACTTAATTTGCCCTAATCAGAACCTATAAATAGACTAATAAGGTTCTGAATTTGGGAAGAATTAGACACTTAATTTTCTCGAACTCTCATTCTTTTCTCATTTTTGCATGGGTTAAGCGTTTCAATGGAAGGTTAAACCTCTCGTTCAATCCGCGGAATCCAAACATTGTAGTTCCAACTTGAGATCTGTGCTAATTGCTCTGAGTTTGTTCTCTTTTTCTCTCTATTCTCATAATTGTTTATTGTGATCGTGATTGACTTTTCTGTTCTTAAATTTCAAATTAGGACTCGATTGATGCTCTAATTTGATAATTAATACGAATTAGGTTAAATGATTATTTGATTTAATTCATAACTCTATTCAATTAGGTTATTCGATTGAATTAATAATTAATTTGGGTGATTGTTCAAACGTGGATTTAAATCTTTAGATACTGTGATAGTCGGAGTTATATGCAATTGGTATTCTGTGGATTGGTATTTCTTAAGTCATTTTTTTACTCATTTTAATTATGTTCGTAATTTAATTTGATTAATTGCAATTTTCAAACTCCCAAAAGCTTTATTTGCATTTTTTAAAAAGAAAACCTAAAATTGAATTTGACTGAAAATGTGTCTCCGTGAATCGACCTAGGTTTGGCTCTATACTACAAAATCTTTAAAAAACTTAGTTGTTTTGATAGCGACTTGGCAATCGTCTATCAATGAGCTTTGAGGTTATAGCAAAATAGCCTTTTGGTGCAATGATCTTTCTCAGCCAAAATCACTAGATTCCTTAACATGACTTGATATTTCTATTGTAATGGAGAGACATAGAGATCACTACTAAAAAGTCTGTTTATACAGACGGATTTACAGACGAATTTTTAGAGCATTACAGACGGTTTTTTCTATTACAGACAGATATAAACCGTCTGTAATATCCTCGTCGGTAAATAATTATAGACGGATTTGAAAATTTGTTTGTAAGTTACAGACGGAAAAATCCGTCTGTAAATCACAGACGGTAAAATTCGTCTGTAAGTTACAGACAGAAAAATCCGTCTATAAATTACAGATGAAAAAATCTGTCTGTAATCCGTCGGTGATATATTTTACTATAATTGATATTTTTTTATTTGTATATATAGTTATTTCCTGCTGTTCTTGATTATCACAATTTATAAACAAAATAGAAACTATAGATTCGGCATCTAAACATTCCAAAATGATTTATAAAATATAAAATTTAAATGTTGTTACAAAGGAAGAAAAAAAAAGCATCTAAATAAATAAATTTAAAAATAAAATACAAGTCTTCATCAGGAATAATCTATATGGGCAGAATCCGAAGGAGCATCATCATCAGTAGAAGAGGAGTCAGTAGAGGAATGATGCATGGAGGTGAAAACCGGTGGTGCTGGAGCTGGTGGAGGAGGAGGAAGAGGAAGAGGTGTGGAGCTGCTTGCTCTCATAAGCTCAAAATAAGCATGCATCTACTGCATTTGCATATGCTGCTGCGTCATCTGCTGCTGGACCTCCCTTTGCATTCTCGACGCCACCTTCTTCTCTATCTTCTTCTCCATTTTCTTTGCCCACTTCTTCTTCCATGCACTTTCTTTGCTCTTCCACATCTCCTCATTCTGCTTCTTGAGTTCTTCATTGAGGGCATGGACCTGAGTGCGGACCATGTCCTCCACATCCTCAGGTGCAAGAGAAGGGGCATCTCCAGTGACAGATGCAGGGGACATGGAGTCTGCAAAGCAGCCCCCCATGCCATAAATGCGACATTTATAAAGGCCACCCACTGTCTGTGACCACATAGCATCCTCATCTACTGACTCTGGATTCTGAGAAGATGCTTCCTCAAGCCTTTGAATATAGTCATCCTACAGTTCAGTTCAGATAATTAGATATTAGTTTGGAGACCTATTTAATAAGTCGCTAATAATAACATATATTATCAATAACTATGACTTACATATGTGGCTTGAGATCGTGTATCAACCCACAGGTTTTTGTCCTACCTGCAAGTGTGTGTCTCTTTAAACAACTCTCCAGTAGTAGGTGGCCTCTTCAACGACTTCTCCTGCAATTAGAAATAAACCACAATCTCAAATATGAAATTATAGATAGAGTAAACTGAATTTTAAAATCACATACCAAGTTTGCCTTACTGCCAGCCAAAGTCGTAGACCCACCAGTATGCAGTGACCTCCTTTATTAGATGCCCTATTTGTCTTGTTCTTTACAGAGAGATTTTTAAACTCATCTGTACTCCAATACTCCTGCAAGGCATGAAGAAAGTTGGGTGCTATCCAATCAGCAGTAGAAGGATCCTGGCGAGCCTCAGTGTACATCTGTCTTAGTCGCTTTGCAGTGCGACTCTTCCAGGCTTTGAAAATCATCTTTTCATCCTGGGGGGAATGGAGAAGTTGCTCTACAGAAACACAATTTCATTAGAAGAGGTACAAACAGTCATATGTAATTACACTTAGTTAAAATTAATACACTATTATTACCTTCCAATCTTTGAACCATTCTATCTTTGTATCATTTGGCACCTTTGCAAAACTTCTGTAAGGCGCATCAAACATCTTCTTAATCGTATTTGTGACCTGATGGAGACCTTTCTGTGGTGGTATCCAACTGATAACACAATAAAATAAAACATAACTACTAACATTCACATAAAATACGCAATGTTAGGCATATTTGATTGAATTACTTACCAAGTGGACCCATCCCATCTCAAAGTGTCTAACGATCTCGATGATGCCTGGGTCTGTGATGACTGTTGCCCGCTTACAGATGGGACAACAGTGGATCCATCTCCTGTGCCCTGTGTAGCAGGTGACTGTGTGGCCTGTGTAGTAGGGGGTGCAGAGTGTGAAACTCGTTGTACTGGAGGGGGAGGAGCAATATACCCAGGATTCGGCACCATGATAAATTGCTCCTGTCCCCTAACCTGGGAGGTCTGCACTGTTGCTGGTGTGGACGTCGAAGTCGGAGCGGTAGGTGAAGAAGTGTTGGCACGATCAGTTTGCTGAGTAATACCCTTCTTACCTTTACCTTTACCTGCCATATCTGAATCAAACCATATATATGTTTAGAGACAAATACTATAATTTGTTTAAAATATGAATAATATTGGTGATAACTCAAATTAAATAATCATGGCAACATAGTAAATTGACAAACTAACTTACATTACCTACATGACCACCTGATTGTAATACATTTGAATTACCTACTTGATTTTCTAAATTAACTTCTTCCCCATGCTCAGTCCATATCCAATAATCATGTTTAAATCCAAACTTATACAAATTATATCTAATTGAATCAATATCCAAAAACTTTCTACACTTGCACTTAGAACATGGACACCTAACGACCTGATTGGTGATGAATTGCTGCGAATTACAACAGACGCGTATAAATTCCTCTACACCCTCAAAGAATTCAGGTTTTATTCCCCCCCGACTTGAGTGCAACCTATCATACATCCACTGACGATTTTTGAGAAACATTTTCCTCAAGAACTATATAAACCTAATACAAATATACAATGTGGTATCAACCTTCTAAAATACATTACAGAAAATTTTAATATAAATTTTGGCAGAATCTCCCCTAATACATGTTAATTTCCTTACATTTGTTTACTATTTTTTTACAAAAATGAAAATTTCACCTAAAATCAACTAATAAATTATATAACAATAAATTATTCGATACATCAAACACAAACACATCACAATCCTAAACCGTTCTAGAGCACATCCCCTTGTAACTCCACAACATGCATATTCTACAAACTCCATAAACACAAATAATCCCACAGCACACAATAATCAGGTTCGGAGAAGGACCTCTACGCCCTTCCCCCCAATCATACAATCTCCAATCCTACAACTCTATCTTAGAAATTTTAAGTCTCTAAAAAACATAAAAAATTAAAAAACTAAACCAATTAAAAGTTAGAGAATCGTACCAGGAATACAATGATGCAAAAAAACTTTCAAATGGTTGCTCCAATAACTCGCAATGGCCAAAACACTGAGCTCTTAGAGAGAGAGAGGGGGGAGCGAGAGAGAGAGAGGGTTCTGATAATGGGGGAGGGGAAGAGGAGACGCGGTTTTAATGGGTTTCAGTCATTACAGACGGGAAAATCCGTCTGTAATGAGTTTAATGAAACAGTGCGTTTCAGGAGGCACATTACAGACGGATTTTTCTGTCTGTAAATGCGTCAATCCCATTTACAAACGGAAAAATCCGTCTGTAATGTGCCACCTGAAAGGTCGGCTAAAACCGCCATATTTACAGATGGGAAAATCCGTTTGTAATTTCCCGCTATAATATTTCATCCTATTTTCAAATTACAGACGAAAAAATCCGTCTGTAATTGCTGTCTATAACGTTTGGCGCCAAAAGGCGGGCTAAATACAGATGGATTTTACAGACGGGTTACCCCGTCTGTATTACAGACGGATTTTTCAGAAAATAAAAAAAAATTATTTCACAAATTCGTCTGTAAAGCCGTCTGTAATACAGACGGATTTTACCCCGTCTGTAAAATCCGTTTATATTAAGCGCTTTTCTAGTAGTGGATGTTTCTTATTTTGACGTATTGGGGACCATGACCAACTTTATGATTTTAAACCTATTAAGGTTCCCATCAACCTCTAATGGGCTAAATCCAGTCTCCATTTATTAAGTTCATATTCCTTTATTTATATTTATTTTTCATTAGTAGTATAAAGGCTCACCAAAATTAGATCACTTTTATTGAGCCTAACAAAATGTAAATAACTAACATAAATGCTATAAATAATATGTATTCCCCATATTAACTATTAGAAATAAAATTTCTAACAGAATTGTCACCTCCTTTAAGTTCAAGGTGGTGCTTGAGAACCTGAGGTGTAGAATCCTAAGCATTTCCAGTGGGACAATTGCTCATCTTATCAACCTCTGGGTGTGTCTAAGCTCAATGCAAAGATACAGTGATGCTTGCAAATCTATCCTATTCCAAACCTTGGGGCTTAAGGTTCGTAAATCTTAACGTATGTTACTCAAGTAATTTCCTCTTAAATAGAGTCATATTATAATTTCATTTTTACATTATAATTTCATTTCACTCGATTTTTTTTGTAATAATTTGAATGTTATTTTATTAGATGTCAATCCTATTATTTATTTGCAAACAAAATACTTTGAGATTGATCTCCAATTTATTTAATATAAAGTAAAATGGAAGGAGCTTGAAGTCTTTTATATTCCTACAACTGAACACACTAGTGATATACTTATGAAGTCTATATCTCACATAATCTTTATAAATTAATATAAATTTAAAATTCATAACTATCACTTATGAATTTGTTGAATGGTGTAAAAAGATATTGAATTAATTATTAGTTATCTATTATGTTTTGTTACATTAATATTAATTCTTAATATTTTCTTTATATATATATCATATTTGAAATATACACTATTCAATACACATCTCATTTCTCTCTCAATTCATTTATTCTATATCATTCTTTCATTATTACTTATATACTTTTATGAATAATTAGACTAACCCATAATAAGTACAAATATTTATTAATTAGTATTTTTATCATCTCATGGAGCCATTTAATGTTGTACTAATTTAATAATTTTCTCTTTTATAAGCTTATGACATATTCTAATTTAATATTTTTCTTTTTTACAAGCTTACGATATTTTTGGATGCATTCATGCATCATGCACAAAAGAAATTAATTGCTACTTAACTAAGAAGCCCTAACCTACATAAGTGTTTTTTTTTTTTTAAGTAGACTCATTGCTTAATAGTTTGGATAAGATATGTACACAAATAAGCTGTCCGTTATGTGCTATTATTTAATTCACTACAAACCCCTGACAATAGAACTTCATTCAACAAGAGAAAGATTCAGTGGTTTGAAAAGCCAAAAACTATTATCTGAAAATTAATTTCATTCGGAAAATCAAACCCATTAACTTCAATACCTAAACTCTTTTGTCTCTTCTAAGTAGCGTCAAAATTACAAACAGGTCTTGGACCTCCTGCTGATGAACAGAACAAACATTAAATAATTGTTGACATCTAGTAAAATCATAAGCACTAATTTAACAAAATTGTAAATTTTGTTTTTATATGTAATTTTAGCTATCAACTTTTAGTAGAAAATTATATAAATTTTTAATAAATAATTATAACTTGTCACTTGTTTTTCTAAATTGCATCTTTTTTTATATTCAAATAAAATATTAAAAAAGTTCATAAAAAATAATATTACGCTTTCTCGTGTGTCAGAGAATCTTGAAGAAGAAAAAAAATATATCTCATTTTAAAATAAGAAACGTCATTGACCTTAAAAGAGACTAATAGAAATTTACATCTACAATATATTAAATGTGAGGTCATGTTCTTCCTTCATTGGACCAAATCACCGCACCGTATTAATTAGAACAAAACCTGTTTCGCTAAAATCGCCGTTCTTTTCTCCTCGGTTTCCTCCCAAATATATACATGCACAGTAGAAAATAGAACAAAAAAAAACTTCATCGTTTTTAAAAAATAGAGCTTTATGCTAGTATACGTTGAATTTGCTTGTGGTTACAAATTTAAGAAAATATTTTATATTATTAATGATTATAATTTATTTAATATTTTAAAGATTAAAAATATTAATTTTTAATTAAATTATTAATTTTATTATTTATTAACATAAAATTGATAATGATTATTATTTAACGTGTAAGAGAGAATACTGAATCTTCTCAATCATTTATTTATTTTATGAAATAAATTAATAAAAAACAAAAATAAAGATAAAAAAAATACTAATACCATAATTCTAGAATTTTGATAGACAGATTTCATATTCTTTTGATTACCAAAACTATATTATTTATTAAGAAGATAGAAATTTTTGAAATTAAGTGTAAACTAACAGATCTTATTGATATTCAAGATAGTTAATCATATTTATTAATTTTATTATTGATTTCTACTACTCTTTTTTAAAAAAGAAAAATATTATTTTGGAATTTAAGTTTCTAAAATATTTGAAAGAACTTTTACATAACTTATCTAAAGTCCTGCAGCTAGATGTGGTGAGTAAGTAAGTCTATCACTAGATACTTTTTGCATACACACCTAGATGTGATGAGGGGTGTGAGTTTACCACTTAAAATTTTTTATATACACAAAAATTTAAACTTGAAACCTTACTTTAGTAATACCGAGTTATTTATTACTTGGAGTAATCTCTATTGGTACAAAAATTATTTTTTAAATGGGAGTGGTCAATAATATAAATAAATTTTAAAATATATTTGTATAATTATAATTTGACATAATTTTAAGGCTTTTTTTTTTCAAAAAAATAAAATAAATGAAATTTTCAAATAGAAAATGTATTTAATACGGTAATCCAATAGATAGATTTTCTGCAGCAAAAGATTCTTTGAAGAAGTTATTGTTAATTTTTTATGGATAATATTTTTATAAAAACAAAATATTAATTTCAGTCTTTAGATTGAATTTAAACAATTAAAAATAAAAAAATTTATTAATAAATATTTATTTTGCTTTTATAAGGATTGTAGTTAACTTTAGATGTTTAAACTCAATCAATTAATTTGAAATTTTTTATTAGAAAATATTCAAATGTGATAACAAAATAGTAATTTATATATTAAGAAAATGTTCGAATCTATTTTCAATGAAAAAGATGTTATCTTAGAAATTTTAAAATTTTTTTTTTTTATCAATTTTTAAAATTTTTTAGTTTTAACATTCTTTTCTCTTTATTTCTTTTATTTTTCAGAGAACTTGTTCATCTACTGCAGCAACAACAATTACCTTGATTTTAAAAAAATGTAATGAATGAGAAGTAAAAATAGTGAATGGAATGGATAAAAGCAAAAGAATCACAAAAAAAAAAAGAGCAAAGATCTCCAAAATATCAAGATCTCTGAGATTTAGATCTATAAGTTTCTCATTACTCTTTTAATTGTTGATTTTGCTTACAATAAAAAAAAAACTAATTAGTATTTTGTTGAATAGTTATGGTTGAAGTCAATGCCCATGACTATCTAAAAATTGAAACAAGTATCTTTGGTGGCAAAAATTGTGAATTGTTATTCTAATTATTATTTGTTGAGTATAAATCATAATAAGTGCATCAATTATACAAATAAATCAAATATCGTTCTTACGAGGAGTGCAACTTAATTATTACTTTTTTTTTTTAATTTCTCTACTATTTATTTAGTAATTTAAATGAAATGATCAAATTTTCTAGAATAAGTATGAAACTTAACATAAATTCTATCGCAAAATTTAAATTGAGATAACGAGATATTTTTTATGTTTAAAAGTATCAAATACAATGTTTACAATAAAAAATTTGATATATCAAAAGTGTTAGAGAATGATTTCACTAAACCTTCACTTAAGTAACTTAAATTTTTACTCTAATTTGAGTTTTAAAAGCGTAATTGAAGGTTGAATTCACTTATTTATAATGAGGCTAATTTTTTAACTCAACAATCTTTCTCTCAAATTAGAAACTCTAATTCTTAAGAAATTTCTAATTGGAACAAACATTAATCTCTAAAATTCTTAAGACCTCGTAATTGTTGATCTTTATTTTCTAAAGTGTCTCCAATCATATTATTTTATTATAGTTTTAATATCTATCACAATCTTTCAATTGCAAATATAAATTTATGATCCACTATGAATGACCAATTCATGGAAGCGTTAAAAGCATAGATAAATATTTAGTTTAAAATAAATAGAGTTAAATTAAAAGTAAAAATTTAAATTACATATAAATTAAGTAATATAAGATAATTATATTAAAAACATAATTTTTTGAATAAAAGATTCATTATAAATAGTTATAAAATTCATTAATTAAATTTGATAAAAATTATATAAAATTTTCAATATGATCACTTCATATTATTTAATAATTATAAAGTAATTATTAGTATATTAATTTATAATTATTAATTGATGCAAAAATGATCATAATTAGAAAAGCGGTGAGTGGTATCTGCGTTGAAAACTGTGTTTACTTTGCAGAATTTCTTTTCGATGTGTAGGTATTCAAGCAATATTTATTGTAATAATTGATTAGCAACGGACAAGAGTTGAAACAAAATAAAAATAAGGCAAACGCCGTCTAACGTGGTCGCAGACACCACTGAAGATAAAAACAAATAGCTGTCACTCTAGACAGGAAAATTCATGATAAAATCGTCAATAGATTTTCTAATTATAATTTTATTAATTTTAATTTTTAAAATTATTTTATCATCATTTAATTTTAATATATGTTTGGAAAATGCAATAAAAATTAGTAAAAAACTAATTTCTATTTAAAATTATATTATTAAATATTATCAACACATTAATTTTTATAATTTTAAACAAAATAATATATAAATTTTAATTTTATCTCTTTAAATATACATTAAAAAAAATGTTTAACAATAATTCAATATAGACATGTCATTATTAATTTTAGAATAGATGTGTATTTAATTATATACATAATTTTTGTAATTAATTTTAAGTATTTAAAGTGTTAACATATTTTTGTATTTGTGATATAATAAATATTTTTAGTAAAATAACTGTTTAAAATTAACTTTAAAAGTTAAATTTTATAATATATATGATATTATTATTAAATAAGAAGAAGAAGAGTTGTAGTTAAAAAATTTAAAAGATGAAAATGATATGATATTAACTAAAAATACATTTACGAAGACAAAAAACAAATGAATCAAAGGGCATTTCTTTTATCTTCTCGTATCTGCCGTAACCCATCTTAAACAAGAACAGTGGCTCCCCCTAACCTTTAACTTTTTATTCTCATTCTCCATCTCTCCACACAACAAAAACCCTCTCAACCCAATCACAAATCACAATCCCTTTCCCCGCTTCTTAATTTCAAAGAGGGGAAGAAAAAAAGAGGCAAAAGGGTTTTCAAAATCTGAGCTTGTGATTATAGAAACACAAGGTGGTTAATTATTTAAGAATGAAGCGTGCTCTCTCCAGCGACACGGTGGAGGATAACAAGATGAAAAGGGCAAAGCTTAAAGAAGAAAGTGAGGGGGAAAAGACACGTGGCAGCGTGTACCTCGACGACAACGTTTTGTTCGAAGTGTTGAAACACGTGGACGCGCGGTCGTTGGCGATGGCGAGTTGCGTGAGCAAGCAGTGGCACAAAACGGCACAGGATGAGAGACTCTGGGAACTCATCTGCACCAAACAGTGGGCAAACACAGGGTGCGGTGAGCAACAGCTAAGATCCGTGGTCCTCGCACTAGGTGGCTTTCGTCGCCTCCACGCGCTTTACCTTTGGCCTCTTTCCAAGCCCCACGCTCCTTCTCTCCCGGCTTTCCCGCGCGTGCTTCGCTCCAACCCTCGTTTGGGGAAAGACGAGGTTCACCTCTCCCTCTCCCTCCTCTCTATTCGCTACTACGAGAAAATGAATTTCAATAACAGAAATAACAGATGAATTCGTGAGTTTTTAGTTTTCCCTTATGTTTCAGTTGCTCTGTTTTCATTCGGGTTTTGTTTCGCTCTTCTTTTCTTATATAATTTTGTGTAATTTTTAATTTTTGGTTACCAGATCTATAATTATTATTAACTGTTAAATGCAATTTAGCTAAGCTGGTAGCCTAGTTGTGTAATTGAGAACAAAAAATAATGATAATATAATAATTACGATACGATGTTGTATGATTAATATGTCGTGTTTGTGATTGAATTGAATTGAATTGCTTATTAATTGTGGTTTTCAGAATGGTTTAGCTTTAGGAGGTGGGGGAAGAGAGGGATATTAGTCTCTGGGGAATAAGAATTGGGTAGGGGGAAAGGGGGAGAGAATTGAATTGGCGAAAGTGGACAAGGGTTGGAGATGGGTTTGTCGTTTCACAAAAGGTGACAGAAGCAAAGGCTTTTGTTGTAACAATTGTTTGGTACTGCCTAAGTTTTGTGGCTCATTAGTTGGGCCCAATTGGTAAAAGACAGAGGGGTCAGTTGGGGCATCGATTGGGTCTGAAAAAGCCAAATTTTTGTTGAGGGACAATGTTTGTCGCATCTGTGCGCGCTATTCGTTGTGTCGTATACTGAACATTGTTTTGGCTGTGCACTTGTGAGCGGGAATTGACCGTTTTGGACCAATACTACGGGTGTACTCCGTGAAAACCTAATAAGATAGTCAAATAGCGGTTGCTTGGAGGTTTGGAATGTCAAAACTTTAACTAAACTCAATAGAATTAATTATTCATTATGATGGATTTTTTCTTTTACCTCTTTATTTTAAATAAATATTAAACTATTAGTATTATATTATATTTTAAAATAAATTATTTTTTATTTAATTTTAATAAATACTACGGATGATCAAGTCCTTTTTTATATTAAAATTTACTCAACGCAACTCATAAGTCCGTTTTCTCTTTCACATCTTCCCTCTACCTACAATTCTCTGTTTCCTTTTTGCCGTCAATTTTCCCAATTCTTTCTCATTATCCTATTTTATCACCAATCACTAAATATAAGATAAGTTTTAATATACTTCTAGTTTTTATATTTTGTCGTATCTTTATTTAAGCTCTATTTTTATTTTATTTTTTATTTTTTGTTCCTCTTACCTATGTGGTGCAATAAAAAGTTGGCATATAGTAAAAAAAAAAAAATACATGTAATAACTTGTTAATCAGTCATATCATCATTAAAGATCCCAAGTATTAAATATAAAAAAATTAAGGATTAAACCTAATAAAGATTTAAAATTATAATTAAAATTTCCAAAAAATAGAGATAAAAATATATTTACACCTATTATATATTATAAATAAGTGAAGGTCAGAGCTGCACTAAAGTAAGGGTCCATCTGTTTTAGCTTTTAAAAAAAGCGATTTTATGCTATATAAAAGTTATTTATATTTAGAAATTTTATAAAAATTAGAAGTTATTTTGTGTTTGGTTATAATTATAAAAGCACTTTTTATTTTAGTGAGTAGTTATAATTTCAGTTTTTTTTAGAAGTCATTCAAAACAGCTTCTCTAAAAAAGCTAAATTTAGATTATTTCCAGCTGACTTTTTTCATAATCTTAAACGATCTAAACAACTAAAACCATATTTTCTTTGGTCAACTAACTATTATCTATTAACAATTTGGACCAAATATACTATCTATTAACAACTTAGGCCTCAAGCCCACTTCAAGAATGACGAATGACTTTATGAATTGCCTATAATCGTACGTACGTTTACCCAAATAATAATAATCATACATGCGGAAAACTTAATAATATTATTATTTTATAAAATATTGACTTAACTGCACTGCACTTTATGTTATTTATATATTTTAATGTATGTTAGATTATAGTCTTCTTAGTTTTAGTTGCTCATATTTAATTAATTAATTAATTAATTAATTAATTAATTAATTTAAATGTTCAAATTCACTCTAAAATTTTATTTAATAATTAATAAAAAATATAATATAGATATGAAATTTATTAATTTATACAAATAATTAAAAAATATTTATAAATATTTAAATAAAAATACAAAATAAAATGTATAAAATATAGTAATAATTTTAATTTTAGGGTGAAAAATTTAATTTGAACATTTGAAAAATTAGAGAAAATAAATTTGATTAATTATATTAAAATATGATTACTAAAATTGTAATTAAATTCTAAATATTATTGTATTATTTAATTTTTTAAAATAATATTCAATAAAATATATGTACTTTATTCACAATAAAATATACCAAGTTATAATTTTAGATAGCAATGTCATAAGAGTTTTGTAAATAAATGTCTAAAAATATTAGTTAAGAATTTAATAAATAAAGATATTATTAAAATTATAGTGAGGTTTAATAGAAATTAATGTTATAGTTTTGTATAAAGATTTTTTAAATTCTTCAACTAACACACTCATTAGCATTTTCCATTATACGGTAAAAATGTGACTTATATTTGTTCTTTCTATTTAAATTATAAATTTTATTAGGAAATACTTGTTTGTAATAATAATTAAAAATAATTTTTAAGAAGATAAAAAGTCACAAAATATAGCATACTATTCTCTCTTTAAACAGATCACCCAAAAAATTGGAAGCACGGCTACTTTTTTTAACTATGAAAATATTTTATGGTGTTTCTTAAAGTATTAAATAATGGTGACAATTTATATGAAATATGATTATGCAAAATAGTTAGAAAAAAAAAATTACCTAATTGCAATATATGAATCCTTCCTTTGTAACATGCTTTAAATAAAAAGATAGACTCGATGATATCTGCTCGTAATTCTTTCCGCGGTTATGCATCGTAAGTAAAAAAATTATTCATGTGAAAATTATATAAAATTGTAACATAATAAAAATTATAAATACGAATAATAAAATTGTAGATTTATTAGTTAATGACATAAATTTTATAATGAAAGTTGTTGTATTAAATTTTTGAATTTTGTAATAACTAATATGTTAAAAAAAATTTGTATAATTTAAATTTTTAAATCACAACTATGATAGGACAAATCAAAAAGTTGTAAGGGACCTAAATAAATATATAAAGTACTAACATCAGTTCTCTTCTATTATATGCTTTTAAATTAAGGTTTACATCTTAATTTACATTAATCAATTATAGATATTTAAGTTCAAACAAATGAATCACTAAAATTAATTATTAGACTTACTTTTTCATTTAATCTGGATCAAGAATTAGTCTGCTTTTATTATAAACAAAACAAAAATTTATTGTAATTTATAAATAATTATTAAATAATTCTAACATATATTTCTTAAAAAACATAAATGGCTATAATGTATTGGTTAGATAAAAAAAAAATTTGTTTATGTATATATGAGAGAAAATCTTCAGGAAAGTAAAAATAATACCTAAAAATTTATGAGTAACAATATCTAATAGTAAAGATGATAAAATAAGGTTACTTTTTAGATAACATTGTGCTACAAGCAACTTCAATGATTGCAAACTTGGAAGAAACTAATAACGCTAGGTGAAAGATGTTTGGCAAGAAAATATGCAAGCTAGTGACTTCAAAGAATATCACCAAGTGCTCTAAATAAAAGTGAAATAATACCATATTATAGAAGGGTTAGCACATTTGTAAGTAAAAGAGTAAAGTTGTTTGTGTCAAACTAGGTAATTGAAAGAGTTGAGTTCAGTGCAATTGGGTAGAAGTATTGAACTCGACAGTTGAGGAAGAGGTCACCTTGTCAAAAGTAGAGGACCCAAAGGACATCAAGTTCCTTAATTCTAGTTATATTATAAATTTTAAGGTGAGTCTTATAACATAATAAATAAAAAGAAGTGTATATGTATATTTTACATGGAAGAAAATTTTAAAGAAATATGAGAAATAATAATTATATCAATTTTTTTAAAGTTGTAAGACATTATATATGATAATAACTTGTATAAATTATATTTTTATTTAAAATTGTACTCTTTAATAGTCCTAATACATTAAATTGTATAATATTTAATAAAAATTTGTATATAAATCATTATCACGTGAAATGTTGTACAAGTTTCAAAAAATCGTAATTATATGACTTATACACGAATATCACTTTAAAGATAATAATATGTTATTAACGATACCAAGTTGCTCACGGATAATTATGATAATTATGGGAAGCAGTTCCTGCCAAATGAAAAGGCAGGAGTGCAAAATTAAATAAAAAAATAATTATGATAACTCTAAAAAAAAAAAAAAGAGACCTTGTGTTACAAGAAAAATTCTTATGATTGTGTCACAGTAGGAATGGAAACAAGGCAAGACAAGCCAGATTTTACTTTAAACAAGCTGAGTCTGTAACATAATTATTAGGTTTGAGTCAATTTATTATTTGTTAAAAGTTTTATTTTCAGTCTGGTTTAACTTCTTTAGGTAGCCTGTCCTGATTTGAAGTCTACTACAAAAAAAATATCTTAATATTAATGAAAATATAATTATTTTATTTTCAAATTAGTATACATATTTTTAAATTTTTATCTGTGTTATTGATAATTATTAATTATCAAATAAAGTCTTTGTCAGGCGACCTGACCTGTTTCTATCCCTAGTCATAAATAATGGAGACTTATTAAAGGATCAAAGCGTTTTGTCATAAATTAGTCCAACAAATCAACATAATTTTAACTCAACATAATAAGAAATTTCATCAGACTCACCCCTACAAATTACCCATTATGGCATGAATAAACTTTAGTCTTAGCTTAAAGCTAAGACTTAGTTGGTCATCTAACAAATGACAATCCAACTCCCACTCAATACACCACACTAAATCCAAATAAGCAAGCTCAGAAAATTTTGTCCTAAGTTTAACTAAATTTCATTGATTGGTACAAGACAGATAGTCTTCTTCAAGGATGAATAATTGTAACACTCTTGAGGAGAGACTCAAACTCACTGTTGGCTTAGACATTACCTATGCTATTTGGACTGTACTCAAAGATGAATATACAGTACGACAATAATTATTCTTTAGATTATTCTTCTTAATTGATCTTTAAGTAAAAGGATTTTATCTCTGTTTTTCTTTTTAGGATATGATTTTTTTTCTATAGGATTTGATTTCTATTTCCTTTTAGGATTTAATTAAGGTTTCTTTTTTCTATAATTATTGTAGTAATTGTATTATAGAACATATAAAAAAATTTTATAACAAAATTACAAGTAAAAAGGAGTATTCCTTTGTGTCTTCTTCCGGGGTCATAAGAATATACAGAAGATTTACAAGAACATGAATTCACACTTCATCAACAAATCACATATCTCAGCAAGGAAGAAAATCAAACTATTGGTTAACATATTTGTATTACAAAGGCCTATGCAATAACCTTGTTACAATTTGAAAACTCCAAAGCTATCATACTCTTAATTAATTTCAAAATTCTAGAGCCTTGATCAACAATACAATTGACTTTCTCGTTATTCCAACATGCATTACTATCTTGCTCCTTAAATGGCCTTCTATGGCCAACAACAATAATCTCATCAATTTTCTTATCGACATTGCAAGAATTCTTAAGCTTTCACATTAACAGAGTGAGGGTTTCAAGCTTGATAATTGAGTAATCAAAACAAAGTCAACCCCCTTTGAGCTCTTAACAAAGATGTTCCCTGCAATTGAGACAACATCATATAACTCCTATAGAATGAGAGTTATATCAAAATGAAAATGTCAATATTGTGACATGATGATGCATATGACAAAGATATACTGGTGAGTGCTCAAGAAACCAACTAAATCTAATTATATACCTCAAGCATTTATAACACTCACATTAGACAACATTATTGCTGACATTGAATGGACCTTCTACATTGGAGCTTCCAATCATATGATACGTAAAGCTAATATGTTGAGTAGCATTTGATAGTATTTTGGTATAGATTTTGTGCTTATTGGTGATGATTTTTCTCTCCCAATCCATGGTATTGGAGACTTCATCATTAAGTAAAAAAATACTACTTTGCCTTTTCATAATATCTTACTTTTCTCTAATTTAACAAAAATATTTGCTTTCTACAAGTTGAATAACAATTAATTTAATTAGAACTTTGAAATCTATGGATTTACAATCACTAAATAATAAAAGGTTAATTGATGTAATTGGAACTTTGAAATCTAAACATGTTTATGATAATTGTCGATTAGGAAAACTTAGTAAATTACCTTTTTCTTCTTTTGAGCATTCTAGTTCTATTATCTTTGATAAAATTCATTGTCACTTGTGGAGACCTGATCATGTCTTATCTCTTAGTAATTTCAAATATTGTGCATGCTTAGTTGATGATTTCCCGAGTATACACTGATTATTCCCTAACAACATAAATTTGGTTTTTGTTAGTGCTTATCTATCTTTTGAACAATATATTAATATATAATTTAACAAAGATATGTAAATTTATCAACTTCATACTTTCAACTTATTTTCGTTCAACAGATACTATTTATCAAGTATCATGCCCATATACACTGGAACAAACAAGTATGGTTGAAAGGCGACATAGAATAATACATGAATTAGGTATGACTATTCTTTTTTTCATAGTGGTGTCTCTTTATTTCTATGGGTTGAACCTTTTACTATAATTGTATATCTTATTAATAGACTTCCATCATCTTCTCTTAATTTTGAAACTCTTTACTTTGTCTTGCATGTAACACACCTAAATTATTCTTCACTTTGAGTCTTTGAATCTAAATGTTTTCCTTACCCTTGAAACACATGACATAACAAATTTGATCCAAAAACTACTCTTTATGTCTTTGTTGGATATAGTGATATGTACAAAGGCTATAAATGTTTTCACCCTCTAGTAAGAAATTCCTTATCTCATGACACGTTTTTTATGAGTTATTTTTCTATATTAGACTAATAATCATAATAAAATTCCTTCCCTTACACCATATGTAGTTAGTATATTTGACTCTTGGTGACCTCATACTAACTCTAACTCTTATACATATTTGGTAACAACAACTTTTGCTTCCACTTCACCTTATTGAAGCTTTTTACTAACACCTTTACTACATTATCTTGCCTTACAACCTCTATTATCAATTGATAAACTAGAACAGTCCTCATAGCTCAAACTTGAGCTTGATCCTCCTTATTTATCACAACAATTTGAGTCTTTTTCTTCTACCTCAACTCAAATACCACAAGTTGTACTTGTTTATTCCATGTGCAGAAATTTCATGTAACCTACATAACATTCACTTTGCATTTGCACATTCTAGTTGGATGACTTCCATATGCGAAGAACTTGAGGCCCAACATAAAAATCACCCTTGGGACCTTGTCCTTCGCACAAGAACATGCAGGTAATTGCTCTAAAACTTGAGTTACTATATCATCTCAAAGATCGTCTTGTTGTAAAGGGATATCACTAGTCAATGGAGTGGACTATACTAAAACCTTCTCTCCCGTAATCAAGCAAGGAACCATTCGACTAATCATCACTATAGCATTTGTTAAAAAATGCTCCATTTGACAACTCGACGTAAAAAATGTGTTTTTGCACAGTGTGTTTTCTAAATACATATACATAGAGCAATCTCTTGGTATGACTGAGCTTCAATTTTCAAACCAAGTTTGCAAACTCCAAAAGGCTCTTTATAGCTTTAAACAATCGCCTCATGTTTGGTTTGATTGTTTCAATTCTTTTCTTCTTAAATATGGTTTCTTTTGTAGCATGGCTTACCCATCTTTATTTATTTGGCACTCAGATATTGAGCCACTAATTCTTCTCCTTTTTATAGATAAATTACTTTTCACAAGTTCTAGTGCTACTCTAGTTTTCAACTTCATTTAAGTTCTACAATATGAATTTGTCATGAAGGACTTGATCCATCTTCATCACTTTATTGGCGTTGAAATACTCTTCACAAAATATGGCCTCCATCTATTACTCCCTTAATCTTTCATATAGTGTTAATTATGTGTCTCAATTTATGCATTCTCCTATTATTCTGCATTTAAGAATAGTTCATGGTATCTTACAATATGTCAAAGGAACTATTGTTTTAGGTCTCCACTTTACTAGAAATACTACACTTGATCTTTTTTCCTTTTCTGATACAGATTGGGTAGGTTGTCCTGCCAATCGATGCTCTACCACTGATTATTGTATCCTTCTTGATCAAAATTGTATCTCATGGTTTGAAAGAAAGAAACAACCAACAATTTCTTGCTCTACGCTAAAGTTAAATATAAGGTCATGACAAACACTATAGTTGAAGTCACGTGGCTGACTTTTATTTTGAAAGACCCCTCCATTTCACTTGCTTCCCCTCCATTATTAGTCTGTGACAATAATAGTGCTACTATCAACCTAATTTTTCATGCTTACAACAAACACATTGAATTGAATTATCATTTTGTTTGCAATCGAGTTGTTCTTGGCTATCTTGTCACTCACCACATTCCCACCACTGATTAGTTTGTTGATATGTTTACTTATCATGTGTCTGAGGCTATTCTCATGCATTTTTGGACCAAACTATGCCTTCAAGTTCAGCTTCATTTAGAGAATTAACAATTATGAGTTATCCACAAATAGCAATCATAATAACTATAAACCAAAAAAGAAAACATAAAATTAATACGAGTAAAATTCTTATAAATGTATCATCAACAATAGAGACATGTTAAAGGATCAAAATGCTTTAAATGTCACAAATCAGTCCAACAAACCAACATGATCCTAACTTAACATGACAGAAAAAATTTGTTTATTTTTTAAACTATATAATTTGTAATTATATAAAGCTATTGTATACCTTGTTATATATTTTATCCTTCTCTATTATATTATTGTGTTCACGTTCCCAACAAAATCTATGTAATTCATCTTTTTTTCTTCTTTTTATATAACAATAAAAATGATAAAAACAAGATAAAATAAATTTAATTATAAAATAATTATCTTATATTATTCATCAATTTTACATAAAAAAATATTTTTCAAATATATTTTAATGAGTAAATCTACGATATACTTTAGCTTGGTATGATTTTTTTTTTTTTTAACTTTAATGTTAATGAACAAAGAAATAGTTTTTCAACAATTTTTCTTTTTTCAATCATTCAGGTTACTTTTTGGATGAACGGGTGCAATATAATTTCTTCTTGTAACTTTTACTTTTTTTCAACACACATCTTTTAAAATATACAACTCTCTATAAAATGAATAAAAATAATCTAAGTGTGATCTAATTGCTTCAATAATAATAATAATAATAATAATAATAATAATAATAATAATAAACCAATAATAGACTTATGAAAAATTTTATCACCGGTTAAAAATTATTTATAATCTCAAATAACTTGATAAATGTTTAAAAAAAAGTTACAGTAAATGAAGGAGAGACAAACTAAAATAAATAAAAATAATAATATATTAAAGAGGCTAAATCTGGGGCCATATCTTAATTCTTTTTTAATAAAAAAATTTAAAATATTTTTAAACTCAATCAATTACTTTTACATTTTTTTATCACTTGTACAAATTTATTATAAGTTTATGCCTATATCACGATAAAAATCATCATTAAACACAAATTAGATTGAATGAATGAAAAAATAGTTCAGAATATATGCTTCATACAAAAATCTGAATAAAATTTTAATGAAATTAATTATAAATATTTAAAAATTAAAGTACTCACAATACAGAGTAAATAAAAATTAATAAGTACTATTTTAAAGAAAATGTCATAAGATCTTGAAATATTGTCTATAAATAAAAATTTATTATTGAATAAAAAATAATTTAATTTAATTATTCATTTTATGCACTTTTATAAATTCTTCACATTGTAACTTGAATATTAATATATTCATATGTATACTTTTTACCGTGTAAATTATACTAAAAATTTAAATAACACAAAATTATACATATATTATAATGAAATTTTTTTTATACAAGAATAAGAAATAATCTTATTTTATATTAAAAAATGTATTTCAATTGATTTTCGTTTTTCTATTTGATAAACCTTTTTTCATTTTCTTTCGGTCAAAATAAACTTTTCCTTTCATTCACTCATTTTGCAGCTGGCCCAATGTGATGAGCTTGCCTACTGATCTGTGCTGCACAAGGCCCAATACAATACTGGTGCCAGCTTGATCAATTATGATTGGTTGTTGAAAAAAAATATCAATTATAATTGATTTCTATTCCCGAATGCTTGCAATGCAGATGCTTGCATCTAGATAGGAAAAAGGTGACGTGTATGAGATTGAATTGCTACATGGTCAAAAGCTTAACATAACACCTAGTTTTGCACATAAAAAGAGTCCTTTTAGCCTAATATTAAATTTTGTTTTTCTTTCTTTATTTAAAGAATATATATATTAAAAAATAATAAATATGTATTAAAAAGGTTTTGTATTGAACTTTTCTACACTAAACCGAAAGAATCTACTTAAATGGTTTTGTATTCAGTCCCAAATTGATCTTTGTTAGCCTAAAACCAAGGTACACAATAACAATCCATTCAAAAATTAATGACTGTTTGTTTGTACTAAAAAGTTTAACAATAAAATAATTGCTTTTTTTTTAAAGATTTACCTTGTGCAAAGTAAAAAAGAACAAAACTACCAAGAACTTTTATCAATGAATTGTCTCAATATCAAATCTACATTTTAAAGTAAAATATTAGCTATGTAAGTGCTATCCTATTCTATCAAACATAGAAAAGGTAAGAGCATGAATGCCCAGACCTTAAAGTAAAAACATGGAAACTTTATAATACCTTGAAGTGAAAATAATTTAATTTCTTAATCAATGTTTACATTTGGATAAAATTAAATAGAATATGGTAAGTGTAAAATAATGTGTTAATTATATTTACTGACACAAAATCAATCAATTATAAATTTTTAACTAACATAAAGTTAATTAATGCTTTGAAATAACTAGCGACATCACCAGCCACGCATATAAGAAGGAAAAGAGAAGATAAATTTATTAAAGAATATCTTGAAAAAATTTAATTAAAAATATTTATCTTACTATAAAAGAAAATAGTTTAATTTTTTATAATTTCAAATCTTAAAACAAGGGATAATTTATCAAAAAATTATTTATTTTAAATAAAAAAACACATCTAAAATGAGAACAATATTTTTTATTTTAAATTTCAATTAAATAAATAATCTTTTTTATTTTTGGGATAAATTAAATATATTTTAAAAATTTATTTTGATATTTTTCATTTCAAATTATGTTAAGAAAAAGTAAATTTTTTATTTTTAGAAAAAGAAAGAAAGTTTTATATTATTTTTTTGGTCTTTTAAAATTTAAAATATTTAAAAGATATTATTTTTTTTATTTTAGAATAGAAAATACAAATTAAAAAAATTATTTTGGAGTGAAGGTTAGATTTGCTTAAAATTTGAAAGATATAAAATTTAAAAAATGACCAATCAAAAAGATACAGTGATCATTTTTAAAATTTTTTTAGGTTATATGAAATCTTGAAACAAAATAACTTAAAAGATGGAGTGAATTTTAGGAGATTATTAGTTTAATAATAATGAATAAAATTTATTTTATTTTTATTTTTTAAAAAATTTGATTTTGATTCAAAAATTCTAAAAGAAGAAAAACTCTTTTTACATGTTATTGTGCTTGAAAAACAAAACAAAAACAGATAGAAAGAATTTACTCTTACTCTCTAACTTTTTTATTTTGTTGGCTCTTTCATTTTTATTTTTTTTTAAAAGTCTCATATTTTCTAATAAGTTTGTAGAGAATATTAAATTTTTTAATGGCTCTAAATTTTTTTAAGAATACATGTCTATGCTCTCTCCTTTTATTTTTCATATCTAATTTATTATTATTATTATTATTATTATTATTATTATTATTATTATTATTATTATTGTGACGGTTAATTTGAGTAAGTATATTATATGATTCATTAATAAGTTAGTTAATGACCTGTTATAATAAATTTTAAAAATTATAGTATTTATAAAATAATTCTTAATAAATTTTGTAGGTTAAGAATTTCTAACTATTATATATTTAAAATAGATCTTTAAAAATATTTGTTTAAAGTAAATATTTTTTAAAAATATAGTTGTAACAATTACGAATGTAAGTTTTATTTTTTTTACATAAAACTTAATCATGTTCTCTCAAAGTTACTTTGTTTTATCATTGTTTTTTAAGCTAGTTTAAGAATTTTTTTTTTTAATTTCTAACAACTAATTCAACAGGTTCATTGAATGTGGTTGAAATTTAAGTGATAAAAGTTTGAAAGGGATGTCCAAGAGATCAAATGAAATCAAATAATCCTCACTTGGAATAACATTGTAGAAATTTTGTTCAATTCATCATTATTTTTTTCTCTTAAATAACATGCAAAAATGTTTCTCAAATCTAACAACCTAAATAACCATACTCTTTATACATTGTCATACTTTGAATTGTGATTTTTGCAAAATGAATCAATTAATTTTGTAAACATCATCTATGTTAAAATTGGATATCTGGATATTCGAGAGAAAAGAAAAAGAACTGAATGTTTTATTGTATTTCAAAAACGAAAAATATATAACTATATAAAGCCGCTACATCAAAACAAATAACTGCAAAGATCACATTTACATGCCTAGACGTGATCCCTGATATCATGGAACGTATGACTTATTCTTCCTAAATAATAGGAACATCAAAGCAACAGAATAACAAAACAAAGCAATAAACCCAACATTCCCTCCCTTAAACTAATGCTTCCATACTAGTTACTCCAAGCATAATCCGTAATTTATCAAACTGCTCCAGCTTTAAGGGTTTCGTCATGATATTAGCAAGCTACTCCTGGGAGTTACAAAAATTGAGTTGAACTACCCTGTTATTAACCAAATCCCGAAGAAAGTGGAATCTCACATCAATGTATTTTCTTTTTCCATGGAACACTGGATGCTTAGATAGTTGTATAGCAGAATTGTTATCACACATAATTGCAATTTTAGACTCGTCTTTAACTCCAATCTTCTTAAGTATCCTTCCAAGCCAAACACATTGGCAAGCACATAGGGCTGCTGCCATGTATTCAGCCTCGGTTGTGGACAATGCAACCACAGTTTGTTTCTTAGATGCCCAAGATACTGCACCCGTTCCCATCATGAACACAAAACCCAACATGCTCCTTCGATCATTCAAATCTCCAGCATAATCGTTGTCTGTAAAGGCTAGTAGTTTTAGACTATCAATTCCTTTTTTGTACCAAATGCCAAAATTGATTGTGCCTTTGACATACCTTAAGATTCTTTTTGTAGCAAGCCAATGTGTTGTAGTAGGACTGGTCCTGAATCTACTTATTAAACTCACTGTATACGTCAAATCAGGTCTTGTAACTGTTAAATACATCAAACTTCCAACTAATTGTTTAAATAGCGTTTCCTCAACTTTCACTCCTTCTTTGTCTGTTGACAATCTCGTTCCTGGAACCATAGGATTTTTCACAACATTACAATCCAACATTCCAAATCTCGACAATACCTCCTGTGCATATCTTCTTTGACAGATAAATGTGCCGTTTGGGCTCTGCTTGACTTCCATGCCAAGGAAATGACTCATCATACCCAAATCAGTCATATCAAAATGCAAAATCATAGAATGCTTAAACTCATTACACATGCTTCGATCATTGCCTGTGAATATTAAATCATCAACATAAAGACTGACTATTATTATTTTACCTCCTTGTGACTTAGTGAACAGTGTGTGTTCACTAGAACACTTTTCGAATTGTTCCTGTGCAAAGTAGGCTTCAATTTTGTTGTACCAGGCCCGTGGTGCCTGTTTGAGGCCATACAATGCCTTCTTCAGCCGATAAACCTTCTCTTCTTCTCCTTTTTTTGAAATCCTTCGGGCTGTAGGACATACACAGCTTCCTTGAGTTCCCCATGTAGAAAGGCACTCTTTACATCAAGCTGAAAAACTGTCCAGCTATATTGAGCAGTTGTGGCCAATATTACTTGTACAGTGTCAAGTCGAGCAACTAGTGCAAAGACTTCGGTATAATCAATCCTATGCCTCTGTGCATATCCTTTTGCTACCAACCTTGTTTTGTAGTTCTCCACTTGCCCATTAGCATCCAATTTTGTTTTAAACACCCACTTAACTCCAATTAGTGTGACTCCATTTGGTAATATAGCGAGTTCCCATGTGTGATTCCTTTCTATTGCTTCTATTTCACTCAACATTGCCTCTCTCCAATGTGTACTCTTCACAGCTTCTTTGAAAGTGACTAGGTCACTATCAGTCATCACCAACATTGCATTTAAGCAGTCTTCTTCGAAAATACCTTCCCCAGTTTCATAATCTTCCAACCATCTTGGTGCTCTCCTTACACGTGCACCCCTCCTTGGAGATATTTCATCTGATATATCTCCTGTGTTGTCTTCCTCTTCATTCTCATTAGCTGTTGTTTCAATTTCTTGGTTAATCACTCTTGCTGTATCATCTGTATCTTCATAGTGTAGTTTCTGTTGCTGAGTTTTTTATTTACTCCAATCCCAGCTTTCTTCTTCTTCAAATATCACATCTCTACTGATGATGACCGATTTTGAAATCGAATCATATAGTTTCCAGGCCTTTGATTCATCACTGACTCCTAGAAAGATACATGCTTTGCTTTTGTCATCTAGTTTAGCTCTCTTCTGATCTGGTACATGAGCATGTGCTAGGCAACCAAAGATTTTAAAGTACTCCACCACAGGCTTCTCACCGCTCCAGGCCTGCTCGCATCTTGCTTTCTACAGCTGCAATTGGACTTTTATTCTAAATATGCACACACCATTTCACAGCATCTGGCCAGAACATCTTGGGAACCTGTTTTTCATGCAACACAACTCAGACAGCATCCATAATAGTCCTGTTCTTCCTTTTCGCCACGCCGTTTCGTTAGAGAGTGTAACAGGTGGTCAACTGTTTTCGTATACCTTCTGAGTGGCAGAACTCCTCAAATTCATTTGAAAGAAATTGCCCTCCTCTATCTGTCCTGAGACAAGATATGTCTGTTCCTATCTCCTTCTCAACGCGAGCTTTAAACTTCTTAAACGTTGCAAGTGCTTCTAATTTTTCACATAAGAAATACACCCAGGTTTTACGAGTAAAATCATTAATGAAACTCAAGAAATACTTCTTACCACTGTGTGAAGCTGGCTTAATAGGACCACAGATATCAAAATGAATCAGCTGCAGTTGTTTGGATGCTCTCCATGTACTTCTGCTAGGAAAAGGACTTCTTGTCTGTTTCCCAGTTAAACATGTAGTACATGTTTTTACTGAAAATTCCAATGCTGGTAGTCCAACGACCATCTCCTTACAAACCAATGTATTTAATATCTTGTAATTGAGATGTCCGAACCGACAATGCCATAAGTAAGCTTCTTTTGCTGATGCACTTTTTGTTTGAAAACACATAGCCTGTTTTGGAACTAAGGAGGCTGTCACATAGAACATTCTATTTTCACTTATGTTAGTTTTCATAAACAATTCTTTCTGTGAGTGAAATACTTTGCACGTACCATATGAAATCAGAATGGTCAAACCCTTCTCTTGTAGTTGCCCTATACTTAGCAAATTATTTTTCAGATCAGGAATATAATATACATCAGTTAGAACCTGAGACATACCATTAATTTGCATTCTGATACTACCTCTAGCGTCCACTTTCATGTGAGTATCATTCTCAAGCTTCACTGTTCTGCAATGCCCTTCCTCCAGACTTAGAAACCACTCTTTATTGCCGGTCATGTTGTTTTTGTAAGTCCTTATAAGCCATTAGTAAAATCTCGTTTTCTTCATCTACCTCTACATAATTTGCCTTCTTCTCCCAATCTGGACACGCATATTGAAAGTGCCCCAATTTGTGACACTTGAAACATTCATTAGTGGCTTTATTTAAGGATTGTTTTCCTCTCCCTCTGCCACGACCACCTCTGAATGCGCCACGACCCCTGCCTCTATTAGGTCGATCCTCTTGAGTGTTTCTGCTAGAAATTTCTTCATGGGTTGCTTTCAACACTTGCTCCTCCTCGTGTAACCCTTGCATCCTTTGCTCATGCACTAGGAGACTTCCATGCAACTCATCAATTGTTAAGACGCTGATATCATTTGATTCTTCAATCGGGCAGACTACATAATTGAATTTTGGGGTGAGAGAGTGCAAGATTTTACTCACCACAGTGCTTTGCTCCATTGTCTCTCCATTTGATTTCATTTTACTAACCACAGTCATGGTGCGTCCAAGAAAGCTATCTACCTTTTCTCCATCTTTCATGGCGAGCAATTCAAATTATCTTCATAATGCCTGGAGTTGTGCGCGTTTGACCCTTGTAGAACCTTGATACTTCTGTTTCAAAGAATTCCAAATTGCCTTGGATGTTTCTTTGTCAAGAATAGTCTCGAGAATTTCTCTATTAATGGATTGAAATAGAAAATTTTTTACTCTCAAGTCTTTGACTTTAGCCTCGTCAAGAGCTTTCTTTTGTGCCTCACCGTTGGGTCCCGTGCTACGCACAGGCGTAGGTATACCATCCTCCACCAAACTCCATAACTCCTTGCTTCGAAGGAAGTTTTCCATTGTCATGGACCAAAAATCATAGTGGCCATCAAACTTTGGAATCGAGGGTTGCGTGAATTACTCTGTCATTTTGATTTGCTACGGGAAGTATCCTCTCACTTTTGCTCACGTATATATAGAACACACCTCCTCTCTCTTTAAGGTTATCAGGCCCCTTGCAGAGCTCTGATACCAATTATTAAAATTGGATATTTGGATATTCGAGAAAAAAGAAGAAGAACTAAATGTTTTATTGTATTTCAAAAACGAGAAATATACGACTATATAAAGCCGCTACATCAAAACAAATAACTACAAAGATCACATTTACATGCCTAGACGTGATCCCTGATATCATGGAACGTATGACTTATTCTTCCTAAATAATAGGAACATCAAAGCAACAGAAGTAAACTCAACATTATTCATCCCAATTTTCTTAGAAACAAATAACTTGCCTCGATAGATAAAACTCAATTATGTTCTCAAAGTCACTTTGTTTTATTATTGTTTCTGAAGCTAGTTCAAGAATTTTTTTTTTCTTATAACAACTAGTTCAATAGATTCATTGAATGTGGTTGAAATTTAATCGATAAAAGTTTGAAAGGGATGTCCAAGAGATTAAATAGCATGCAAAAATGTTTCTCAAATCTAATAACTTAAATGACTATACTCTTTTTACATTGTCATACTTCGAATTGTGATTTTTGTAAAACGAATTAATTAATTTTGTAAACATCATATACTCATCTCGATTTTCTTAGAAACGAACAACTTTAGCTCGATCAGAATATGGATAATGATTAAAGAGATGTGATTAAATGCTACAAAATGAAGAAAAAACATTCTTTATAATTTTTACTTAACCTATACCATATTTGCTTAAGTTGATTTTATATAGTAATGAACATGCAAATTTCGTTAATATTTGCTTAAGTCATTACTTTTAGCTTAAGTTAAGTTAATTTCACTTAAGCTATAATAATTTGAATTAAGTAAAAATATGATACCCAATCTTTAGTTTTTATTCGCTTAAGCGAATATTAGAGTATCTTGTGTGACTTAAGCAAATTAATAACTGCTTAAGCAATATTCATCTAATGACTTTTTTTTTTCATATAACTTTCGCTTAAGCGAGAAAAATATGGTTTGAGTGAAATTTGTAGAAATTATGCGAAATAGATGTGATTAGTATAGGAAAGACATGTGAAAGATTTAAAATGAAATTGAATAATCTCAATACAAAAAATAATTTTTATAATGATGTTTATACATAGGGTTCAGAGAGAACCTTAAAAGAACTGAAATGACATTCAACATTCTATTAATCTAAAAGTTATTTTTAATTTTAGATAGAAAATGCATCAATACATGTGAATACAAATCTTCTTAAAATCGCCACAAGATTTGTTTGAAAAAGATAAAAAAATAGCTATCAATACAATCATATAAAGATATAATATAACTAGTTTTAAAGATTCAAAGAAAAATTTCATAATTTTTTATGGAGGATTTACTCATAAATATATGAAAACTTGTATTACGAAGTTATATGTTAAATATTTAAATTTTTTATTTTTAAAAAAATACCTCTAACAATTTAAAAAGACTTATTCACTCATGTACCACTTACTTGTTAACTCATGTTAGCTTGAGCTTATTATTATTATTATTATTATTATTATGACTATTATTATTATTATTATTATCTCAATTCTATTTCTTATTGAAGAAAATTAGTGAATGAGTTTTATTGAAGAAATTGAGATTGTAATAATAAAGCTTCTCTACAATTTAAGAACCTCCAACAATTAGTCTTCTTCTTTGCAAAAGCTAGAAGCAAGCGATATATGTCTTCTCTAGAGTGCTACTTCTTCTTCATATCATAAAATAAGAATTGTCACTATCATATAAATCACATGATATTTTTAACGTCTCTTACACTGCCAACTTCCACTACCTCTTTCACTTTTTCTATCTTTATCATAATATAACATTCATTTTAACATGGGAAGCTTTTGGAAGTTTTTGAATGAGTCAAGGATGGGGCCAAAGAAAGGGCGAAGGTGCATGGTTTTGTGGTGTAAACTGTCTCACTTGATTCTTCTTTGTTCAACTAGGAGAATGAGGTGAGAAATGATAGAAAAGAATAGATGACATATATTCAACATCATATATAGATGATGTGGTAGTGATAAGTTAAACTTTTGTTATTCAGTTTATCACTTCTCAGTTGAAGATAGGACTGATTTTTATTAGATTTTAAAAGTTAGGGACTATATCCTAGCAAAATATTTCTTAGAAACTAAATCCAAAATATGCAATGTAATTAGGGTTAGTCTTCACAATTGAAAATTTAAAAATGTAGTCCTTAAAATTAACAAACATCAACCACTTTAGGCCCCATCATTAAGAGACCTTAAAATAGGTAACAAAGTGGTGATTTGTCACATTAAGTGACATATAGGCACATCCATGTGGACTACAAACGATTTTGTCTTGCATTTTTGCTTGCTACGTAACACAAGGTTGAACCCATTATTGTTTCTTTTCACTATGTCCATAAATTTCATCATCATCTTTCTTCAAAATTATTTTTTTTTGTCTTTTTTTTCACCTGGCTAACGGTGGGAATGTCTCATTTCTTTAGGAGTAATAATGAAAGAAGTCATTTAGCTAGTTCTAATGTTTGTACAAGAGATCTTATTCTAGACAATTTTCACATTTATGGTAAAGTGGTAATATGTTGCTGCTAATTGAGACAATATACATATAAATACCAATATTAAAAAGGGACAACAAATGTTACCTATTCATATGAAAAATCAACATCATTCATAACATGTATTTTACTTACAACACCCTTCGCAGTTACTTATAATAAAAACAACAAGTTACATCCTTCTTACAAAAAACAATATTAATTACTAAGCTAATCTTGATGTTTCCTAATGGTTGGAGTGAACATAAATTACATTACACTAAAAGTCTGTGCTTCAAGCATATTAGGATCATTTGTAGGTAAACAGGTTCTTGTGACGTTTGCTTAATTTGTAACTTAAGCCTTGATGCATTGGTCTTTTTCTTAATTATTACTAGTCGTAGGTTTATCATCAATTGCACTAATGGTACATGCTACATTACACTGCCTTGTTGTGATTGTTGCCATGAAGTCTTCTAATCTTTTTTTGTTTTTGTTTTTTGTAAACGTGAAATTTTTTCTTACTATGACTATTTTCTCCACATATTGAGACCTACTCTTCTTTTCTCTTTCATTTGTATTCTTTGTTCTTATTTTTTTTTGTCTGTCAACCATTTTTCTAATAGGTGAAAGTATTGGTAGAATTTGATTTGTCTTTGACTAAAATTTCATTCCATACACATGTTGCACAAAGGTGTCATATGTAGTTTTACATGATATCATAGTCAACCAATTGTTAGAATAATCCTTAGGTTGTTCATTCTTAAATGTAATAGAAATTATTGCATATTTTCATGACATACCTATATAACATACAAGAATGTATATGTTACATGCCAATTGAAATGAAATTGAAATTAATTGCTAGCAATTTGTATCTTTCTTGTTAGTTTTCAAAATCAACAAGTACAAGTTTGAGAACTAAGTTGATGATAATCTTAATAGGTCAAAACTTAACTTTTTAAAATTGTGCTCATCATCATCACCACATAACTATATATAAGTCCATTTTTCATTATCTTTTTTTTTCTTTTTCTATATTGCTATGTTGAATTGGAAGTATTGTATCCATGTGAGAACACTGTTTTATCTTGTTGCATGTAATTGTACCCATGATGTAACCTCTAATGTCTTTCAACATAGTTATAATAAGCTTGATCTAGATGCTACCACCTTAATATTAAATACCTCATAATTATTGCTATAGATGTTGTCAACCTTACTCCATTCAAACAAAATATGCTCACATTTGTGCTTCTTTTGGCCACTTATGCATATACTTTCAAAAAAACTATGTTATATTTGAATTAGGGGACGATTATTGTTTAATAAAATCTTGTAACAAATGCTATACATAAAATTTGTGATTAGCTACAAGCATAATCTTCGACAAAGTAGGTATAAACTCCTATGAGTGTAATCAAGAAAATTAGTTTCTAAATTTTTTAAAATCAATTGAAAAAGCCTTTCAAATTTTTATAAAACAAGTAGATTAGTCAATGTACATTTACCTTTTGCATGTTAGAAATAAAGTTGCATCTATGTTTCATATAGTTCTTTAGATCTTGGTGTAAATATATCATAAACCATTTAAGTTATCTTTATTTTTAACATGTACCATCACATATGTTATTACTTATATATGATTATTAGCATTTTAGCCCCATAGTTACAGCAATTATCCTCCATAATACTTCTTAATGAAAATACAATATAAACCAATTAATAATCTACAACCTTCCTAAAAGCCTGTTTACATCCTCCCACGTATATGTACATTCTCTAAATTTATGAGGTTTATTGGATTGAGTTAAGATGTCCATTTTCACAGTTAACCCAAAATTAGTGTTAAATAACTTTGCAACATAGTTTTATATCCTGTCATATTGCTCTTTTTCACTCCTCTCCACTATTTTTCTAACTTTTAACATAAGTCTATATATCTTATTATCATTCAAATGCACCTAATACTTTTGCTTCATTTAATCAAAGACTTTTATTTTCTTAACTTTTTTTACTAGCTTCCCTATCACCTAAGTTTGGTCTACGACTTGATTTTTAAACACTTTACTACAATTGTGCTCAAATTTGAAAGCAATGAGTCTTATTATTGTATAAACAATAAATTTCTCAAGTAAATGTATTATGCTTGTGTTTTACCTTTGACATTTTCACTAAGGTAATTTCTCTTCCTAATTAAATATTGTAGTCTTTAATCCCAAGTTTGAAGTCATTCAAGTTTAAAAACTTTATCCCAAAGTTCACATGTTCAAAGGTTGACTCTTCATTGAATTGTGGAAAAACCTCTTTGCTACATGCATCTTCTTCATCTTTAGAGTTTATAGGAGTTTTCAATCTTTAGATACACATAAATCATCATCACCATTCTCATTAGAAGCATTACCTATATATGTGCTTTTGTGCCTTACACACTTACTCATCATTTTCTAAGCTTGTCCTATTCAATAACCACGTTTTTGTTATTGCTCCATTGTGCTTCTGTTGCATTTTCCTTCTTACTCCATTTTAAATTGGTCTTTTCCTTCTTTTTTTTTTGCTTTAAATACCCTTCTTTTATTCACCATTCTAAACAAAGATTTCTATTACTTCTGCATTCTCTTGCTCTACTAACTCAAGATTAACAAATTTAAGTTTATATATATGGTGTTTATAGTACATCTGTATCTCACCATTATTTCTCCTTTATGCACTTATCATCTCTGACAAACTAACATATGTTTTCAATATCCTTAATCTTGTGTGTAGCTTCTCCTTAGGATGCAACCAAAATACATTCTTCACTTTATCATAGCTCAATATATGACAAAAATTATTGAAACCACTATAGTCAAAATCGCGATTGAACTCATAAAATCAAATGATTTTACGATCTTCCTAAGTTCATCATTCCTATTATTATGCTAGGGCATGTTTTGCTGGGATTGTTGAGATTGCATGATCTTCCTCGTGAAATCGTGGAAACGTGCGATCCTAGACGAGTTGATGGAGCCCTATTTTTTTCAAAAAACCTGATTAACCTGGTTTGACCCGCCCTATTTTTTTTTACCCCACTTATATAACCCAAGATTTTAGGATTTTTTTCATTCTTCTCTTTGATATTGCCTTTTTCTCCACCTGTGATGCACACTTCTCTTCATCCTCAACAGTGTGAATCTGTTCTCTACCCCTTTCTCCTTCAAATCACCTCTCTCTCCACCATTTTTGGACGCAACCAGGACTTGGGGGTGATTGAGTGGTGGGTTGGTTTAGTGCTTTTCAAGTGGGATTGTCTACCTACTTCTATTTTGATATTTCTGCCCTGTTTGAAGATGTCTGCAAGTGGAAAAGGTACACCTACAAGCTAGAAAGGCCAACTAGGAAGTAGAAGAGTAGTTGCAAGTCCGACCATTAGTCACACTTATACTAGCTCAATGAGTTGCTCTGTTAGTGCAGTTGTGGTTGGTTCTTTACAAAAAATGCTCCTAAAAATAGGAGTGATGTGGCATGGCAGCATGGATTATCTGTGGATGGAGATGCACAAAAAATACAATGCAACTATTGTCAAAAAATAATAAGTGGTGGAGTTTACCATTTAAAATATTATTTGGTCAAAACATAGAAAGATGTGGGTGTTTGCTCTTCGATTAGTGATGAAGTGTGGAAAGAAATGTGGCAAGTTGTTTCCTTACAAGAGAAATTAATGAAGAAATCAAATAGCAACCTTAAAGAACTTCTTGTAGAAGGTGATGGTGGTGGTGATTCTGATGAGAAAAGAAAAGGGAGTGAAGTTGAAGATAGTGGAAACATTTTCAAGAAGAGAGGAGTAAGTAATCAAGTCACTCTCAATAACATATTCAAAAAGAATTTGAAAGGAAGTGTGTCAAGATATTACTTCTTTTTTTTTTTTTTACAACAATACCATACCATTCAATGTGGCAAGGAGTGAAGAATTTCATAAGATGTTGGAATCGATTACAAAATATGGTGTTGGATTCAAGCCACCTTCCTATTATAAAATTAGAGTTAAGTTTTTGAAATATCATGTGAATTTGACCATGAAATCTATTTAAGTACAAAGAGAAGAATGGAGAAAAATAGGATGCATAATAATGACAGATGGTTGGACCAACAAAAATAGAACTATATTGAATTTTTTAGTGAACAGTCCTATGAATACAATTTTTTTTATTTCAATTGATACATCTCATGTATCTAAAATAGCTGACAGGTTGTTTAAAATGATGGATGACATTGTAGAAGAGGTTTGTGAAGAAAATATGGTTCATATTGTGACTGACAATGTAACAAATTACAAGGCTGTGGGTGAATTATTGATGGAGAAAAGAAAGAAACTATATTGGACACCATGTGCTGCTCACTGCATAGATTTGATATTGGAGAATTTGAAGAAGAAGTTACTCATTCATCAAGAGACAATCTCAAAATAAAAAAAATTACTACTTATATTTACTTAAGGGCTTCCCTAATTTCTTTATTGTTATTCTTCACAAAAGGAACGAATTTGGTGAGACCAACCATAACTCGCTTTTCTACATCTTACCTTACTTTAGAATGTCTTCAAGAGCATAAGGGAGCATTGGATTATAGGCAATGAAAGTTCGTCTAATGCTGATGGTTTAGAAGTTGATGACTTATTGGACTTGGATTTGAATCCAAATTAACACTTGGGTCAAGTTGGAGTTGAATCCAACGATGCTGATGATGATTCTGTAAATTTAGATGATTTAGAAATTCTTACTTTTACTGATGACCTTGATGGAAGTGGAGATAAAGAAAATGAAGACCAAATAGAAGATGATTATTATAATCAAAATTTGAATGATTTATTAGAATAAGGAATATAAATCTTGGACATTTTGACTAGTTTCTTTTACTTTAATACTACTTTGAGTTTTATGTGTAATTGACTTGAGAACATATTTATTGTCATTAATGTTTGAGTTGTGATCGTATTTTATGAATTTAAGACTATTTATTCTTTATTTATCTTATTTTGTGTGTGCATATATATGTTTAAATATAATTTTATACATTAGGTAGGTTCTTACAATCTTACGAGTTACGTATTTTTCTCTCCCTTCTGATCTAAGTAGGATATCAATTTTGACTATCTTGATTGAAACTAAAGATATCCAACATTTCATCATCTAGCTAAACTTCAACTTTTTTACCTTCGTACTCCATACCTCTATCATCTTGTTCCACAAACTTTCTTTAATGGTGGATGTGAATTATAATAAATGTTATTCCACATGATAAAGTACGCCCAAATTAATTAAGAAATAAAATAAACACATTAAAATCAAATACTTCACATAAAAAATAATCACAATTTAAAAATCTAAAAACTCTTAAGGGACCAAAATCAACCTATGTAATAAATACAAATGGTGAGTTTTCTAAACATCAACACTCAATCACGCACTAAATCACGCACACAAAATAAAAAAGTGAAAAATAAAAGTAATAAAGGACCTATGCAATGCCACCATCATAAGGGACTATTACATTGTATGTAAAAGAGGAAAGTGAACTTAGTTATGTATTTTCCTCATAACTAGCAAAGAGTTGTTCTTTCAATCAAATGAAGCATAGTAGTTCTTGTCATGTACAAAGCAAGTGAATTAAAAAAATTTGAATGCACGGGAACAAGTGAAACCCTTGTGTTTAGTTGCCAATATTGAGTTTGGAACCCAATTGTAAGTGATAAGTCGAAGGAAGGTGAGGATGACATATAAGTCATCATATGCCCCTTATGCACTAGCAATACACATGAGAGTGGGTGACACATGCTACAATGGCCAAGACAAAGAATTTCGATCCTGTGAGAGTGAGCTAACTCAAAAAACTCTCCTTTATTCGGATTGTAGGCTGCATCTTGCTTGCAAGAAACCAAAATTGCTAGTAATCACCATGTCTTTAGTTTGAGTTATAGGCTACAATTTGCCTATATGAAACTAGACCCTTTATACGATGTCATTTTTAACATCCTTTAGGTTTCATTTGAATGTTTCAAAGGGAATGGAAGGAAAGAGTTTGAAGGAAGAAAAAGAGAAAAAAAGGAAAGTTAAATTTTTTTCTTATTTAGATGTTTAATATTGAGAGGGAAGGGTAATAAAGGGTTTAATCATAAATAATATTATTGTCTTTTACATCTTTTATTTATATATTTTTTTATTTTTTAAAAAATACAAAAAATTAAATCTTTCTCTCTCTAAAAAATATTTTTAAAATTAAAATTTTATTTTTTATAATTTATTTTAAAAAAATCTCATTTTAAAAACTAATATATTAAAAAAAATAGAATCCTACTAGTGAAAGAGTGCAAAAGAAAAAAACTATCCAAATTAGAGAAACTTATGATAAGAGATAACTTTAAAACCATCTAAATTGGAAGGACTTATGATGGAAAGTAACTTTAAAATAGAGGTTAAATTCCACTAATTCTCTCCTTTCCTTTCCCACTAACTCTTAAACTCCACTAATTTATGATGGGAGGTAACTTTAAAATAAATATTAAATTCCACTAATTCTTCCCAATTCTACTAATTCTTTTCTTTCTTGTAGATATAAACATAGCTTTTCAGACTTTATATATTTTAGGAGTTGAAATGAAGTTTATTCTTTAATTAAGTTTTTTTTTGAAGTTTTATTAAATATCAAAACAAAAACAAATACAAAAAAGGAACATGAACAATTTCTAAGATGCTAGTCTCAAAATAATAATAAAATATTTTATTATGTTTCTTGAAAGAAATTTGAAGTTTCTTTTAAAAGAAAAAGAATATTTTTTCCTATTGTCATTAGTTGGACTAGAAATTAGAGGTCAATGTTCCGTGTTTTCCACATGCTCAATTTGGTTGGCATCACACAGTCACTTGCCCAACAAGTTCCCACCGCAAAACAAAATATTCCAACCGGACCCACTTCTGTCAATCATACATCCCACCGTCCTGATCTTCCTGCAATTTGACGAACACAAACAAAAACCGTTGTGTCCTTTATCAGCAACTCCCCCTATTCACTCTTAAGGTTTTTCGATTCATTCTTTTAATTCCTAAACAAAATATTAACCTTTTATTTCAATAACATAAACATCAATCCGCTAACATCCATTGCTCACGACCCATTCCTAACAATTCTTGTATAACTAACTTTTATTTACCATTGTAATTGCTCATCACTTGGGACATTTAACAAATTAACAAAAAGCACTATTTGAATGATTATCGTTCTGTTCTGAAATCCCAGCTATGCGGTTCTGTACAGTGCCAAAATTATTTCTATTTTTTACCCTTGAGAAAAGGGAAATTAAAATTAAGATAAAAATTAAACTAAAAAAAGAAGAAAAAAAACACCGTCTCTCTCTACTCAATTCATGTCCAGTTGGCAGATTCGCATCTCGAAGTAACACCACCACCATCACCGTCTTCTTCTTCCTTCACTCGACGTTGCTAATTCCCATACGCTTCACCACAGCGTTTCCAATCGCTTCTGTATGCATTCTTAGCCCATTCTGTTCAATCTCCGACATGTAACTCTTCACCTCTTTTCTAACCATTTCTTGCATCACCCTCAAAAACTCCGCGTTAAACAACTGCTTCTCACGCTCCTCGCCGTTATGAACCGCCGCCGGTGACGCTTGTTTCGCCACCGTCACTGGGTTCGACCCGGACCCGGATTCCAACCCGGGTAAAGATAAACTCAAAGATGTGGCTGGATCGTTGGCCGAAGACGCGGTTTCGACCAACTGCGTCTTAATGGGCCTGGAAACATGAACTTGGGCGGAGCCCGATGGCGACGACAAAGCGGGTAAACCCGGATCGCTCAAATCGGAGCCTGACGGGCTATCCGGGTTTAAATATCCCGCGCCGACACTGGCGGATCTTTTAAGAGGTTGACGATCGTCGGAGCTAACGGCGGAGCATTTTCTCTTGAGAGTTGAGTTCCAATGATTCTTAACGGCGTTATCGGTGCGACCGTTAAGGAGGCGAGCTATGGTGGCCCACTTGTTACCGAACCGGGAGTGCGCTCTAATGATGGTGTCGTCCTCCTCCGGCGTGAAGGGACGATGCTCCACCTCCGGCGAGAGCTGGTTGCACCACCGTAGACGGCACGATTTTCCCGATCGACCAGGAATCGATTTGCTTATCAAGGACCAGTTTCTGGGACCATGTGCTTGAACTAGCCTCTGTAACGCTTCGTCCTCTTCGGGGCTCCATGGACCCTTGACCCGATCCATGTCTTTGCTTGAAGATGCCATGGAACGATTATTAAGTTAAAGAAAGAAAGTGAGTCTCATCAGAAGGGAAAATAAAAATTCTTATAAGGGAGATAGAAGGAGGGGTGGGGTTTGGGAGAAATAGAAAGTGGGAAAGTGGAAAAGCGATAAGGATGACTGGTTGGGCCGGTGGATGTTACCGGTTGGGGCGGTTGGGAAAGCAGTTACTAGTATACAGCTGTCAAACGAACACGCGTGGAGTTGGATCCTACTCACAGTTACACGTATTATCACGCTCTCTGTAGGTTAAGTGTTATCTACTAATATCTATTGAGTAATAACTGATTAACTAATCTTTATCTTATGCTGCTGCACAAACTCAAATTCACGACGGATATTATCAATAATTAAAATAATGTGCCACCAATGGGAAAAAAAATCCACGCATTCATTCAGGAATATCTCCTCCTTTCTTGACTAATGACCGTTGAACCGTTGCGCAATCGAATTTTATCTTAACTTAACCCCAAAACAAAACGGTAATCCCCCTTTCCACCCTCATCATCATATAAATTTACGCATGTCAAAACTCAAAACCCTGCCCCAAGGTAACGGATGAGAGAAAATAGTTGGAACTATTTCATTCTGTTTATTGTTATAAACTCTGTCATTTTTTGAATGTTTGAATGTTATTTTTTATGAAAATTTAATTTCTCTTTATTACTATATATGTATATATGATTTCAGAAATATATTTAAAATCAAACAAAATAACTGCTTTAACAATAATATCTTTTACTCAATTTTGAAAATATAAAACTAAAATATTTCTAGACTGTTTGCTTTTCTATTTTCAGTTTTAATTTTCAATTATTAGGTGTAACTTAAGTCAATACAGTTAGTCAATAACTGAGTATCTTAAATATTTTTACAAATTTAAAATAATAAATAACAATATTTTGTTAAAAATTAGTAAATTTTACATAATTGATTATTTTATTTTTAAATATTAATCTTTGATTATCTATTAAACACTGTCCTTCATTTGTAACAAATTATTTTAATTAAATAATTATTTTAAAGTATTTATTATATTTTTAAGGTGGAAAAAGTAGTTGATGTTTCTTGGCGAGTAAAATTTACATCAACTATTTCAAAAAAAAAAATTAATATTATGTATTTAAATATATTATTTATTGAATAACAAATTGGTTACATTATTCAAATCTTTTGGTTTAACATTTTAATTAACAAACTGTCTTATATATATAAACAGTTTTAATTATAAAGTCAGAATATGTGGATATTAATGTTAAATTTTAATATTTGCATTATTAATTTAAAAACTATTGTCAAATAAGTTAATTTTATAAATTTTTATAAAAATAAAATAAAATAAAATAAATACTCCATTACATTACATTATTTTAGTATATAATATATTTTTAAAATATGAGTAAATTTTAAATTTTAGATAAAATTTTACATATATTTAAATTGTATACAATTTAATATACATGATAAAGATAATGGATATTTGGTCATTTATATGTTCTATAAAAAATTATTAAATAATATAAAAACTTAAATTTGGTGTAATGGATCTGACTTTTAATAACCTTTGTTATATTTAAGGAAGAGCAATCCTACAAAATTTGTACAAAATAAAATGCTGTATAAGATTAATAATTAATTTAAAAAAAGGTACACAACCTTGTGAAAATTATGATAAGCTTCACAAATTCGTTTTTCCTTCAAACTTTTAGTTAAATTTTAAAAATATATAAGTAAGAATTATTATATTATTATTTTATATTTTCAATCTGTAAAAATAATAATAAAATGTGTTACTAATATTTATATTTCAATAAAATATGTAGCCATGTAGGCCATAGCTTGAGGATACGGTAGATTTGAGAAGGAATCGACCGAGCAGGTCAGGAAGCATTTTCCTTCCTGGGATAAGTGTGAATGGGATCTTCGAATAAATATGTTGTTTTTTTTTTCATGCTCAACATTTAAATTATTATGTTATTATTTCATTATTTTATTTTAAATTAATAATTGTAAATTATTTCATTTATTTTGATATTCTAATTTAATCATTAAATAATTTATTTTTCTAAATATTAAAAATTTTGACAATTAAAACACGGGTAAATAATTCAAAAAATATTTAAAACCACCGCTAATATATTTTTCTTCATGCAAAAAATTACTAAAAAATTTTTAAAACGAATAATTAAATTAAAATTATCGTGATATTTTCAAAAATAAAATCATAATATAACATTAAAAAATATTGTGATGATTTTTAATTTAAATATTTAAAATTAATATAATTATTTTATAAAATATTTATTATATTAAAATATAAAAAAGGTATTATTTAATAAAATTTATATTTTTAAATAATTTTAATTTTGAAACTATTAAATTAAGAAGATAGTATTAAATTAAGGAAGAGGTTGAAAAGAAAGGAAAGACAGAAAAAAAAAGCAATGAGCTGGCTAAGAAAACGACAAATTGAAGAAGCACAATCTGGGGATGAACGCTACTAATATCCTGTCAGCAAAATCCAGCCTGTCAATACCCCTAAAGTCACACACTCCTAACGGCCTTCTTCCCCCACATTACCGCTACTTTCCAGTCGTTGCTTCAAACTTTAAAATTTTGAATTTCTCCATAACTCGTACACAGGAACCATGACATGGATCAGAAATGATAGGATTTTATATTATCTATTTTATATTTATGTAAATAATAATTGTAATTTTCAAATTTATTTATTTATAAAACACTTAATTCTTTTTGGTTGATTTACTGTTTGTAATTTGATAATTAAAATATAAATTTCAATATTTAATTGTAAAATAATAAACATAATTATAATGATTTGTTTATTTAAATTAATTATCGCCCACCTTGAGATGATTCAAATTAGCTAATTTGAAAGTAAGTTATCATATTGGTTCAAATCGTGTCATGAGTTGATCAAGTTGTAATGTTTTGTAAGTTTACAAGTTTTTAAGTGAGTTAAAATGGATTATACATCAACAATCATTATTATCTATTGTTTCATTTAACAACCATCAATAATTTTAAAATAGCACACTTAAGGTATAGAGGCAGTGATAAACGATAGTATCAAAATAATTAAATTTTTTAAAGGTTTTATAGTATAGAGCTAAGTTTAGGTCAAATTACGGGGATACATTTTCAGTCAAATTCAACTTTAGATTTTATTTTAAAGAATGTAAATCAATTTTTTTGGAGTTTTAAAAATTACAAATAGAATTAAAGTGAGTAAAAATAAATTAAGAAACATCAATCTACAGAATATCAATTGGGTATAACTCTTATTATCACAATATCTAAAGATTTAAATCTGTGTTTGAATAATCACCCAATTCAATTATTAATTCAATTGAATATCTTAATTAAATATAGTTACAAATTAAATCAAATAATTATTTAATCTTATCCATATTAATTATCAAATTAAAGCATCAATTGAGTCCTAATTTGAATTCTAACAACAGAAAAGTTAATTACGATCACAATACACAATTCTGATATTAGAAAAAAAAAAAAGAACAAACTTAGAGCAATTTAACACAGAACTCAAGTCAGAATTACAGCGTTTGGATCCACGGATTGAACGAAAGATTTAGCCTTCCATCAAAATGCTTACCCCACGCAAAAATGAGAAAAGAACAAGAGAATTCGAGTGAAAATAAAAACAAAGATTCGTATTTCAGCAAGTCTCAAAATCTCAAAGTGTTTAATCACTTTCCCACCTTATTAGTCTATTTATAGGTTTTGATTAAGATAAATTAAATGGCCAAAATGTGGGCCTCAATAATATCTAAAAGCCCAAATACAATTATTAAATAACAAAGATTCAAATGCAATCCTGCAAGAATATTCAACAAATCTGCTTCAACTTCAAAAAATTATAAAAAATAAAAAACAACTCCAAATCCAGCAATCCATATATGAATTTTAAAGCCCTGGATGTGTAGAATCCAATACAACTAGAATCAGTCAAAAATAATATTCGTAGAAAAAGTTATAGCCAAAAGAGTAGTCAAAGGTCAGAATAATTGAAAATACAAAATTAAAGCATTTATTTATAATAAGCCCAATTTATTCAAATAACTAGAAAATAATAAAAATTCTAAAAATAAAGTATATAAAAAATGTTTATTAATCAAAATAAAACTATAAATGTAAACCTAAAATATGTCACATCAAATAGCCCACAAAAAAAAAGTTGATAACAATAAAAAAAGGCATAGTTAGAATAGAATAAACCATAAGATGACAAGAAGATTTCAAAAAAAAGAGACCTCATTAACAACTAGAAAAGTTTAAAGACATATAAGATCTACTATATCTTTAAAGTTATAAAGCAAATTTACATTCACATGGAAATATGAAACAAGGCAACGAGTGTAATAAAAAACTTCATCAACAACATATCCAGAAGCTTGCTCAAGAAGCTTATGTTGCACGAAGAATTGATCAAGCATATTGAGTACTCATAACGATTATTTGGGGGACTTTGTCACATGAGTACTCATAATGATTATTTGGGGGCAAGTGTATCAATCGAATAATAATAAAATAGTTTCTTAAATTAAGTTCTTAAAATATTATCTTACAATGATTTTTTTTTCAATTACCAAGAATGTTGTAATTTAATTGTTTGAACCTAAATCGTGCGTAGTAAATTAAAATGACAATATGAAATAATTAAATAAAAATGTAACTAAAAGATCAAGAAAATAACTTAACTTCTAACAAAAAAATCATTCCAGGTGAACCTACAGCTTTTAGTTTCACTCTTATATTTCTTTTCACTTTTAATTTAATTTTAATCTGGATTTTTCTATGATCACCAACCACTCATATTAAACTATTAACACTTAATAATCATGCAATGTTAATATTATTTTTCTTAAGTTATTATTTCCAATGATCATGCAACACAAAAAGAAAAGAAAAATATAAACAGTTTATGAATTTTTCAATTTAATAATGATTGAAAGAAAAAAAATTAAATTTAATCTACTTAATTGTTAATTATTGTAGAAAGATCATTGTAATTTGATCTAGGGTAAATCAAATATTGATTCATTTGTAATAGTAAATTTAAATAATTGTTAATTTCATTTAAACTTTTTTTAACAAGTAATAAGGTATTCAACTTATATTATTATTATAAAAAGGTATTTGTTGATTATTTTTTCTCTAAAGCAAACTTACAAGATCAATCTAAATAACTTGATGAAGTACACTTTTAGCCAAATAACTTGTAGTAACACTGTTAGAAATAGTATAAGAAAATTTTTCTTAGTCTCCTCTACAAATATAAGAATCTACTCAACAACTCTAACCAAACTTTGAAGAATTTGGTATACCGTTTAACTTGCTAAACAAATTGAAATAGACTTGAGATTAGCTCTTTTTTTAATTGAGTCTCACTTAGATAGTGATCATTAGAAATTAGTATTCAACATTATTATGAAGTGATGTTTAAGGCTATTAATATATTGATGCACTTAAGGTTAAAGGTGGAGTGACACTATAAAAATATTACAATACTTAGGTTAATTTTTATACTAAATTATTAATAGAGTAATACAAAAAAGATTATATATCTCTTTCTATGACAATGATTGATTGTATAAAACTTGAATGCATGTAATATATAAATATAATTAATAATAGTTTTGTATGGTCTAAAATGGTGTTGGTGTGCTTGGCCATAAAAGGTCTTAGTTTCCTTAAGATGAAATGCATGATCCTTTGATTATAATTCCTTACGATGAGGGTGTATCATGTATGAAACATTAAGTTAACTACAATCACAATTAACTATGTCTTAGATTGAAGATCTTTTAATCTAGCTAAATATTGGGCAATCAATGGTTCAAGATAATAAGTTGTGAAAGTTACATCTTCTTAAATTAAGAATAATTCAATATTTTTTTTATTAAGAATGAAAATATTTAGTATTATTATATTTTTAATAAAGTCAATATTTTCAATAAAAATCCACCAAATTCAAATATTTAATATTTAAAATTATAAACATTAGTATATTTGCCCCTTTGACTTAGTTTTATTTCGATTTAGTTCTTTAACTTATTTTCTCATTTAGTCCCTTAACTTAAAGGTATCAAACAAATTATTTTTCATTAAAAACGTTAACTTTATTAAATAACTACTTTTCATCTTATTCCTCTTTGTGAATTTTGGTAATTTTTTTAATTATCTCTTTTCTTCTTTCTTCCTCCTCTACTTACTGCTCACCTATACCTTCACAACTTATTTTTCTTCTCTTTTAAATTTTGACCAAAATCTCTTTTTTATCATCCATGTCTCTATAATTATTACTTCTTATCTTTTCTCACTATCCCAAAACCCAAATGAAATCCTAGCAAGAGAAATAAAATATTTTTACTGAAATTCAAAGAGAGAATGAGTTGTATAGATGTGAATGAAGGATATATGAAGAAAGAAAAAAAAATGAAAGATTTTGTAAGAGTTCAAATGGAGAACAAGTTGTGGAAGCATGTATAATAAATAAAAGGAGAAGGAAAAAAAATAAAGAAAAAAGAGAATACTTTTGTCAAGGTTCAAAGTAGAGGTAAAAAAAAAAACAAAAAAAATTAAAAAAAAGAAAATATAAAACTTGTTTGTTTTCTCTTTTTAAATAGAGTTTTTAATTTTTAAAATTAAAAAAATAGAAAAACTTGCTTGTTAATGTAAGTTTTAAAAACTATTTTTAAAAATTAATTTTTATTTTGTTTTTAAAACTGAAAAATACAATTGCTATTTAGATGTTTTTGTTTTTATTTTTCTGTTTTTCTTTCTAAAACTAACAAAAGTCTATTAAAAACAGTTTTAAAACTAAATTATCAAATAAAATTTATTTTATTTTATTTTTTAAAAATTGTTTTACAAAATTGTTTTAAAATATAATTTTTAAAAATTAAAAATCAAAACTAAATCAAACAAGTTTTAAATTATTTTTGTTGGAGTTTGGAGAAAAAGAATAAGTAATTGAAGGGGTTAACAAAGGATTAGAGAAAAAAAAAAGAAAAATACATAAAATGAGGTAATACAAAAATTGTGAAAAAATATTGTGTTTTCATCGAAATTAAAAAAAAAACAATATTTTTTTAATAAAGTCAATTTTTTTGACAAAAAGACTTATTTAAAAAACTTTTATAAATTATGAAATCAAAATCAAGAAAAAAAAAGTTAGAGCATCAAATCAAAACAAAATTAATAGTTAATTTTGCCTTTAAAATTACTTTGATGCTAACAAAAATATTTAGTTAATCAAATTTCATTTTTTGAAAAATAAAAATTTATTTATTTCAAATTTAAATAAATTTAGTTTTAATATTATTAATTTTAAATTAACATAATTAAAATATAAATCTAAATTAAATTGATCACATTTTATTTTCTAAAACGTATATTTTATATTAAAATATAAAAATTATTTTCAACAGTAAACTAAATATATATTAAAACAAGAAAGAAATTTTTCTAAAGTAAAAAACCAAAAGAAATATCTTCTTTTGACCTCAAATCTTTGTGCGGTTGAAGAAAAAAAAAATATTATTTTTACATATAGTCTTCACTTTTAATGTATTTTTATTTAACACATTGTAATTATAAAATTAATGTTATATCGATACATATTTATTTATTAATCGTATTTTATTTAAATATTACTGTTTACTTTTTCATATCTTTATTTTTTTCTCATAATTTTGAAGAAACACTATAAATATGCATGTCAAGATAATTACAATGAAGTCTATTAGCACGTAGACAACAATGCGTGTGAGCACGAGCTAGGAAATTGACTGATGACTCTTCGATGTTAGTGCTGATATAAATGATAGGATAAAGAAATTAAATCTTGTCATCCAAACAAAAACAGGGTTAAATGTTATATTTAAAATAAAAATGTTAAATTTAGATAATTAATAAAATTTGATGTTAAATTTAGATAATTTATTTTTAAATACTTAAATCGAATACTAAAATTTTATGTTAAAAAATTCTAAATAAAAAAATTAAGAGTGAACTCTTTATATTCAACGCGAAACAGCTGTCTGTAACTTTCCCTCGTACTATATAGAAGCTGCTCTTAATTTCTCACGCGCCACAGCCCAATTCATTTTTAAACAAAAAAAAAATATATAAACGTCGCATGTCACAGAGAACTCGGATGCATGCGTACGTACTTTGCTCGTACTACTTTTCTTCCAACTGTCGCTCAGCGTCTTCTACTTTAAATAAATCGTGCGTGCAAGTCACATGACTCTGACTTCGTTTATCGCTTACTTTTCTTCAATTTGAGAATATTCTATATCTTTATCTATTTAAAATTCTTTTTCAATATTTTTCATATTAGCATTACCTTTTTATTTTATTTATCTTTTTAATTATATAATACCACATTTTTACATTTTTCATTCGTCTTTCTATCCATTACTTTTAATCTGTACCAATGATTTTTCATATGTTCATTATTCTTAAGCCAGTGGATTAATGGCTTAATTGGATTTTTAATCTTTAATACTTTAACTTATCTGTAATTTCATCTTCTCAATTTTAATTATTTTTATTTATTTATCATTTTAATTTTTTAAATTAAATTTTTTATTAAAATTTCATCTTATAATTTTTATATAATTAATTGATATAAATTTATAAAAATATATAAATAAGTAAATTAAAATGTGAAAATATATATATTTTTTATTTTTTAAAAAATATTTTGCTACTTTTTAAAACTATTAAATCATATGTATATTAATTTCAAAATAAAATCACATGAATTACTAAATAAGTTATTAAAATTGAGAAAATAAAATTGTATAGTATAAAATCTAAAATTAAAAATAAAATCTAAACAATTTAAGAATATTCTCTAAAACTCCCACAAGGTAACAAAAGTATTAATTTTTCAGATCAATTTCATGAGGTAAAAAAATGCCCATAAAACAATTAGGCAATTTATAACTTTCAAGTTGTTGAATAAAAATAAATAAAATATTCATTAAAGAGTTTAAACAATAATTTGATCGCACTTTAAAGAGAGTGATGCTAGAAGGTATACTAGATTGTCAAGTAATAAAGTAAAATAAAGTATTGTTGTACTTATAAAATAATTCAAGTATCGATTATAATTAATTAGATAGCAAGTTGACACTTACAAATGAGTGATATCGAATAATATAAAGAAAACATTATAAGATTTGATGAAATTATATGTTAGGGTGATTTAATCCAACTATATGTTAACAAAATACAACATAAATATTAGTATATCTTATACAAATTCAATTAAGCAGTGATTGAGCCAACAAAATGGGTCAGCTTGATGGACTGGGTCGAAAACATACACACATATAATATATATATATATATATATATATATATATATATATATATGAGATTAATTGGGCTGATTTATTTATTATGTTTATAGACTTTTTGTCTTTGAAACTTTATTTAATTATGAACTTATTTATATTTTTGTAGACTTTTTATGTGTATAGAAATAAAAAAAAAAGTTGTTACAAAAAAAAAGGAAGAACCAGTAGCTCATTACAACTTAAAAAAAAAAACAAAAAAAAAAGTCTAATACAAAAAATGGACCCAAAAAAATGAGTGGCCTATCAAGAACAAAAACAACCTAAAATAGTGAAAACAAAAAAAAAATAGTGGCCTGTTACAAAAATAGAAAAAATAAAATAAAATAAATTATTCAGATTACCCAGCTGGTACCTAGAAGCCTATAACCTGCATAGGGCAAGGCTTTGCCAATAAAATGAAAGCTCATTTTTACCTTAGATTAAATAAGTCAGACCTGTTTAAACCCGTTACTTATATCAAGTCGGGTTGAACTATCTGTTTTGACAACTCTAAGTAGTAGTAAAGTCATCATGTCATTAAAGTCTTTCTCAAGATCATTCAATATCACCCAAGCGAAGTCAAACACCTAATCTCTTAACATATTAAGTTTACAAGAAATTCTCAAACCCTTAAATACCACATAAATCATGTTTGCCTATTTCTAGGTATCATCCAACTCATAGCATTGCATTCATTGGTGATAAAAAAATTTAAGATAAATAAACTCAAATACAATGCTCATTGTCAAATAAGAACAAGACATAACTTCATTCATATTAGCATAATATCAAACACATAGTCTCAATAAATCTCTTGACAAAGGGTTTAGTTATGTCATGAATAATGACTTAAAATGGACAACAATAAAAGAAAGAAAAGAGGAAGCCATGAAGAAAAAATACATAAAGAGTTGACGAATCAATCTTCAAGAGAGGTTTCTCTCTTAAACTTTAAAAGTTCTAAATTTTCTTCTTCAATATTTTGTATATTGTTCTATTTTCTCTACTAATATGTTTTCCTAGATTTTGTGTTCATTATAGACTGTTAGTATTAGTATAGAAACTCAGTTTACATATTAAATTTGAGCACCCACATTGTAGTGTGGCTAAGGCTATGCTAGAGCTTGACTTAATTTACTCATATCCAATTTATCAATTTATTCTTTCAAAAAGCTACAAACCTAAAGAAAACATAACTAGAATTTAAGGTTAAATATGAATGTAATTATGAAAGAATTTAAATCAATTAATATAAAATTGTAACTAAAAGAATTAAAACTAATTATTAACAAACTAAAAGTTTTAAGAAAATTAAAGAAAACATAACTCTTAAGTTTATTAAGATTTTTGTTGTTGTTGCATATATAATAAAAATAAAAATAAAAATTTATTAAATATTATAATATTTAATACTATCTTAAAGTATTTTCTATTATTATATAATCTTTAATAAAAAAATTCTTATTATATATTTTTAAACACACGTCGAAAATTTATACAACTAAAATTATATTAAGTTGTCTTTAAGTTTATTTATTAAATAATTTAAATTAATATTCTTTAAGTATAATTATAGTTTTAGCATAAGATTACAAAATTATATATTTATTTGCCCATTAAAGATTTCAACATGTTAGGCAAGGTTCAGGCTTTGTTTTGGTAGTCCATAGGGATTGGGTCTAGTGAAAAAGGTCAGGTTTACATAAACCAATGAACTACAATTCAAACTTTTATTAGACGAGGCTCCAATATGTTAAACATTAAAATGCAGACATATAGTAGTTAAATATTATAGAGTCAAGATTTATGCTTGAGAAACAGGTCACAATATTAATGCAAAACTCTACCTTAACCATTTTTACTTTGTATGGGATTGAAAAAATGAATATTGTCATTTAGAGCGAATGTAGCCAGCAAAGAGTAAATGATTAATAAGTTTTAATTCATACTCCAAAAGGAAAAATAACATTAATTATTCATGATTTGGGATTCACTTGGCCAATTACATATTATTTAAATCAATTTTATATGTAATTTATGAAAACGAAACAAAATACTATATATGGTGTCAATACAATATAAAAATTGTTCCTCCTCTTAAAAGATGTATGCTTCACACTCTTAGAATAACAAATAAATAATTATTGACATTAGCATGTCACTATAAAAATTATTTTCATTTATAAGTAAATAAAAATTATCAGACATTTAGATAATTTTATTATTGCAATTTTTATTTAACAAAAATTAAATTATCAACACTAATTATCAATACATGTATAAGATAGAGCACTATTTGATCATCCTTAAATGAATCAGAAATCCAACACTCCTTCAGCCTCACCTTGAGACAAGAGGTACCAACACCCTTTTAGCCTTACCTCAGGACGAGAGGTACCAACACCCCTTCGACCTCACCTCGAGATGAGAGGTACCAACACCCTTTTAGCCTTACCACCCCTTCTGCCTCACATTTGGACGAGGAGTACCAATACTCCTTCAATGTCATCTTGGGATGAGAGGCACCAACACCCTTTCAACCTCACTCTCAGACGAAAGGTACCAACACCCCTTCGGCCTCACTCTCGACGAGAGGTATTGTCACCCCTTCAGTCATATCAAAATAAATTAACAAGTATCAAATAGGGCACTATTCAATCATCCATAAATAAATCATGAATCTAACACTCCTTAGGCCTCACCTCGGGACGAGAGGTACCGCCACCTCTTTGCCCTCACCTCTGGACGATGGTATCAACACCCCTTCAACCTCATCTCGAGATAAGAGACACCAACACCCCTTCGACCTCACCACCCCTTCAACCTCACCTATGGACGAGGGGTACCAATACTCCTTTGGCCTCACCTTTGGACGAGAGGTACCAACACCCACCAACACTCTTTCGGTGTAACACCTTTAATTTTGTTACTCTTATGCAGGAAAAATAGGAATTTGGATAAAAGGTGTCTCGCTCAAGTGAGATAGATCTCACTCAAGTGAGGTAGGATTTTTTAAAAGAGAACATTCTGAAACTCTCTCGCTCAAGCGAGAAGAGATAAAGTTGCCCCAACTGTCCTCTCGCTCAGGCGAGAAAGGGATTTCGCTCAGGCTGAGAGCAGCTCGCCCAAGTGAGACATAGCTCACCCAGGCGAGGAGTCATAGGAAAGATAAGGTGCTCTCTGGACTCAATCTCGCTCATGCAAGGTAGAGCTTGCTCAGGTGAGATTGTATCTCGCTTAAGCAAGAGTGTCCTCGCTTAAGCGAGAATATTAGAAAGATGAGTAGTTTTGCTGTCTGATTGTCTCGTCCAGGTGAGAAAGGCCCGCCCAAGCGAGGGTGGAGCTCGCTTAAGTGAGGTTGCACGAGTTTGGAAGGATATTTAAGGAACCCTAGCATCAAAAGCATTAATTTCTCACCAAACAATTTTCTCTCTTCATTTTCTTTGTTCTCTCTCCTTCCTCTCTCAAGGGAAAATACTCTCGAACTTCGAATCTCTTCTAGATCCGAGCTTAAACATTGATTTCATTTGAATCTCAATAAGTTTCTCGAAGCTCAAATCTCTAGTTTTATTCCTTCCTTCAGTTTTCTTCTCATATTAAGATATCTATCTTGAAATACTTAGGAAACTTCATCTTCGGGACAATATTTCCATTGATATCGTGGAACCTCTTTGTTAGATCTCTTAGAGAACTCGTTTTGAGGAACCATTTCTAGATAAGGGGAGTATTCTCAAGCTTTAGTTTTACATATAAATATAGCGTCCCTATAAGAATCTGAGTAACCTATTTTAGTAATAATTATAAATTTTTATAAAATCGTATGGTAAAAGTGTACTTTTGGTATAAAGAAGGGTTTTGGGTTTTATTCGAAATTAATAAAATCAGATTCTTAGAAAAAGTTATAGGTTAGAACAACATTAAGAAGTTTAGGGACTAAGTTACTTAGGATGTACATGAGTTACGTAATAAAAGACACAAAATACTGAACTTTAGGTTAGAAAACCATATTGAGACTGTACGAATTAGACTGAGTCTGAAGGTGTTCGACCTTAGGCATATTGTACTGATTGTATGGTGTGATAATTTCTATGTTAGATTGGCATATTGTACTAATTGTATGGTGTGATATTGTGATAATTTTTTATGTTAGATTGACATGATGCAATAAGTATAAATATAATTTAATAGTTGATATGTGTCCAAATTTGGTAAATTCACATGAATAATTGAAGTGTTGATTTTTTTTTTTGAAAGTATGTGATATATGAAAGAGAAGATAGAATATGACTGAGAAAGCTAAGATGCATGATTATAATGCGTGGGTCAAAATAACTTGAAAAGGGTGATTATGATATATATTATGGTACATTGAAAGATGTATTATATATATATATATATATATTGTGATCAACGAATTTATATAAATAATAACTTACGTATTATGACATGCTGATCGATAGAAATAATATGGAACTGAAAAATAAGAAATATTGAGAGAGAGAGAGAAAGAAAATAAGTATAGATAGTTACAAAGATACATTGAAGGTATAGAGACCGGAGAAGATTTGGAAAATCATGAGAAAATGAGGATGATGAATGTTAACTATAAATGAGTGCACAATGAATTGCTGAAAATGAAAGCAATTCAACACACGTGTATCCATGAAAATCATGCTAAAAATCTAGCGAAACTCCTTATTGTACCTTTGCTAAAAGGGGCCAGGTCAGCACACGTGTATCAATGATGCTGCGACTAACCAGCAGCTATTTATGCTATGAAGTCTTCAAGGGATGCTAGGGGCAATGACTATGAAAGTATGATGAATATGAAAGTGTTATAGATGTGAAATAGTAGATAATTTGTATGATTATATGCATTGTAACAAATTGATTTATGTTGTTACAATATATATGTTGTAATACATCGACGAGTGCGACTAGGACATATGTGTTGTAACATATTAATTGAGATATGATACATGTATTATAACATACAAGTTAGTATAGAAATGCATGTCATAGGCATGGGCCAAGAATGATTAAATTTTTGTATGTGCTATGATATGATAGGTGTTTTGTTGTATGTGCTTTGATATGATGTTTGTTAATGTAAGTTGTTTATTATTGGTAATGAGTTAGAATAAGATGTTAGTCCATAACTTTAGTTTCATTTAAGATAATCTATAATAGGAGAGATTTAGTGGGACAAGAAATACTCATCCTTACTAATGTTTTTCAGGTAACAAAAGAAAAGAGATGGAGATGATTGATCCGTTCTAGGGTCATACTCGTCAAGGATTTGTGAAAAAGAACTATTCTGATATGATTAGTTTAATGTAATAGATGTGATAATTTAAATTGAACTTATATATATATATATATATATGTGTGTGTGTGTGTGTGTGTGTGTGTATCTTTATTTCATGGACATTGAACTTTTTAACTTGGTAAAATTTTATAAACTTGTCAAATTTTATTATTTTATATTCCTATATTGTATTATTTCTCCAAAGTTGTACAAGTTCTTACAAATTTCTTTAATTGTATTTTCAATAATATAAATTATTAAAAAAATTATTTATGCCAAACAGGAATGTTACATTCGGCCTCACTCTCGGACGAAAGGTACCAACACCCCGTTGGCCTCACTCTTAGATGAGAGGTAACGTCACCCCTTCAGTCATATCAAAATAAATTAATAAGTTAATTAAGGTAAATAATCAATAAAGAAAATATTAATTATCCAAGTAGTTAGAAAGTTAATTTAGAGCTGACTCATCAAGTCCATTAAACTAATATTATGCCTATAAAAGAAAAGTAAGAAGGACAAATAAAAGGGTGACTTTAGAATATTTAATAGCATTTATTGCTCTATACCTAATACTTACTTAACCGTCAGAGTACTATTGCAGGTACCTCGTACGGACAAGGAGAATTTAGAATATTTTACGAGGACGTCACAACAGTACGCGATGACAGAAGTTACAGTAAACAAGTATATCCTTTAAAGGAATAATACCAATACTAATAACAAAATATATTATACTGAGTGAATCCAATATAAGAATTAGGACATGTTTAAAAAGATTATAAATAATTTATAAAAATAGCTTATAATTCTCATTAGTTTTTTAAAATTTATTTCAATAATTTTAATATAAATCTTAATAATTTTTATGGTTAAATTAATGACATAAATCACAATTCAAAAAAATTATTCAATAAATACTTAATTAAATTGTTTATTTTGAAAAGTAATTAATGACATTTGTATTGTATATCACTACAAAATTATTTTTATTTATTAATTAAAAAAAGCAATCATTTAGATTATCTTTATTTGTAAAAGCTTTATCAAATAAAACTTAAATTATTAAGATAAAATTAATGTTTACACTAATAATATGATACATTATACTAATATTTAATATACCAGTATTATATATTACCAAAATTATTTATTAAGATAATGTATCATAATGTTTATATAAGCTCATAATATATAATAAGAATTTAATTTTTGTTAGACCAATACTATACTAACTGTGATTAATCAAATGTTAAATTGTTAATATATGATAATTTTTTTATGATATATATTTCATACTATTAAATGAATTCATTTAAAGTACTAAAAACTCCACAATATCATCTAAGTGATCCCTAGTCCCAACTGTTACAATGTGAGTGTTAGTAAATGCATCTTACACATTCTTTCTTTATTGTGGTTTAAAACAAAGTAGTGGAGTATATAAAAAGTACAGTGAACTAATTCGATCAAGTGTTTGATTCAATTAACTTATAAATCTGTGTGTCGAGAAAGCTGGTAAAAAATTGGTTGAAATGATATAAAAATTGATCAAATTGGTAAAGATTGACGATTCACCGATTGAGAACGAATTTTTCTTCCAAATTAAAAATCTACCTTTTATCAGTATAACAGACAAAATGACAATGATGAACAAACGAATAATGGAATAGTTAAAATTAAACTACTAAGAATGGTATTTTCATAGCTTAGACAGCGTCCACAAGTTGTAATTTTAAGCCTAATTATGATTAGACCATCGTAATTAGGGTTAAAATTATTGATGATAAAATAGTAAGTAGTTATATATTTTTTACAAGTTAATAATAAGTGATAATTAAATTAAAAAAATAACGACAATTAAATATATAATACATATTTTTTTAATAATTTAAAAATTATTAAAATTTTCATATATAAATTCCCCTTTCACTGTAGAAGTCTTATTTGAGGCTGCATGAAGCTAAGACCGGCCTTAGTATACATTTGTCAATAAAATTATTGATTGTCTTCCTTATATAGGTTTTTTTTTATATATAAATATCTCATAAAGTAGATTTTCTCGATGAGCTGTCTCATTTTTAAAAAAATGTTATATAAAAATAATAAACATATAGAATTTATCACTCAAAGTCAAAAGGTGTGTTTAATAATTCATATAGAACTTCAATAGAGATCCACCTGTCTTTTATACCTTATTCTTGTTTGTTTTAATTGTTGATTTTTTTATCAAATACACAAAAGTCCATCTAATATCTCACCTATGTTATATTTTTTAACATTAATATTAATATTTATATTAATTTGTGGATTAGCATTATTAAATTATTATAGTTATATTGTTATTAATTATGATGTAAAATAAATGTGTATAATAATAATAATAATTATTATATAGATTTTGTAATTGGGTTCTTAGTGTGAATAGTACGTGATAGGTTAGACTATTCTATGTGCCCAGTGAGAGGTTCTTTCTCTCATCTGATTAGGCTTATATAACTGTTGCCCCATTAGACAGTTACAAATGTGGGATAATAGCAATTAGATAAGAGAGTAGTACACGCTCACTCAAAACAAGGATTGCTTATGACTTGTGGTTCTTATCGGGATTGCTTATGACTCGTGGGTTCTCATCAGGTACGCGTTTAACGCAATTATTCAATTATATATAGTTGGAATTGTATTGAGTTGTTATGATGTGTATTATATATAATTGTGTTATCTTTAATAATTATATTTAAAATTCCTGCAAATGGTATCAGAGCCAACTTAATACACATCATAATTTTCCAACTTTGAGCAACCAAAATGCTATAATTTTATGTATGGATTTGGAAAATAATTTAGGTTTTTTTTTTCTTCTTATATTCATAAATATCATATCCAAAAATTGTTAATTTCCATCGGGTATGTTAAGAGAATTTCCCAATTTATTAATTTTTTGAAACTATGAACCCTAAAATCGTTTCCTTTCAAATTCTCTCATCAAGGCAAAGGTTTATTTAAAAATTGATTAAGTGCTTTTGTTAATAAATTGAACACGAACATAATCTAATAATTAATTCATTATTTCGTTCAATTTTAGATTGAGAATTTATTCTTTCTTTCATTTTGCGTTCGTCATTGCCCTATTTTTTACAAAGAACGTAGTGGACCCTACTCGTTGAAAGAAACTGTTTGGGTTGCTTGAATTCTCAATTACTTTGAATCCTCCATGGCTGCGCGGGTTTTAGCCTTTGAAACTCTCTTTTGTTGTTCAAAATACACCCTTTGTAACAATATGAATTGGTACTTTAGAATGTAAGATTGAACTGGGTCGAGTTTCTGAATTTGTTGGACCCGTTTTGCAGCTGATGAGTTTTTTTTTTGAAGTGTATGAAGCCCCCTCCCATGGCTGAGAGAGCGTCGAGTGGAGGATTATTTTGATATTAAATTTTTTGGACAATTTTCATAATTTTTTGGGCACTGTAAATATTTTTTAATTAATTAACTCGTGCCTAATAATTTTTTGTATACTATTCACTCTCTTTTTGAATGTCATATATGTTAAAAAAAATAATAATTTAGTTTTATATAAATTATTTGATGCAATTTTGGTATAATTATGATTTCATGCATAATATATATATTTAAATTAATTCTGAATGCATGATTGTTCTGTATAAATGTCATTCCACCTATCGTGAGACCATTTATACATGACTTGTGTAAATTATATAATTATATATTGCATTAATAATAATTATATCCTATCGATGTATTGTTATTAATGTGATTTGAAAATACTATGCAATTGTGTTTTGCTTATGTCAATTTTGTACTGATACCCTATCGGTGTTAGGATTCTTGTGACATGAAGTTTTGTGCATTGTATTCGTCTTTCTTATTCATTGTAATCCGGGACCCTTAGGCGGGATCATAGTAAGTAAGAAATTTTGTGATGGGCATATTATTGTTGCACTTGAACTAATTGCGCATATTAAACTTTGTTGTTTCCCATATCAGTGTCTATGCCTACTTCGGTGAAAACTTTGAACATGACCAATTATGAGGACTGAGTTGACTCTGTTAAATCGTTTCTTGCCATTTTCTAATGTGAATGTTGCCCTTATTGAGAATAAGTCTAAAGTTTGTATACCTGAATCTTCCGCTGCAGTTATAGTAAAACATGTTAATTAGGCTCATTCTAATAAAATATGTCTAGTAATTATGAAGTTCACAATGTTCTTGAGATGAGTAGTACTAAGAAGTAAGTTTAGTCACAATATTCGTTGCCGATAAATTAGTGACAAATTCTTTGGCAAAAATTGGCGCAAAATTGTGAAATCTTAATAGTGCCTCTAGGTAAGAAACTTAAGGAATTTGATAAGACGGATAAAGCTTACTATCTTTTATTGTTCATAAAATCAATTAGCAGTTTCTTTGTAGGATATTGTGTAGACTCTAGGGATTCTAGATTTTATTGTCCAACTTATTCTACTAGAGTTGTTGAGTCACATGATATAAGTATCTTATAATGTATGATATCACTACTCCTTCAAGTATGGTTTTCTGCATTGTTAAGATGTTTATAGTTCGTGTTAGTTTATTTTGTCATCTTATTATGGCCATATATTGTTGATTAATTTAGAATAATAAAATATTTTGATTTATGTTGTCCAAGTGGGAGATAAATTGTTGAATATTTTGTGTGGACTAACATAAATCAAATTTTGTTATAACTTGAATTTAATTATAGAATAATAAAATCCATTTATGGTTTGAAGTAAGTTTCTAGACAGTGGTACTTGAAGTTTGACCAAGTGGTCACTTCTATTGGCTTCAAGGAAAATGCTTGAGATCTGTACATTTACTTGAAGATGAGTGAGAGCAATTTTATCATCTTTGTCGTACATGTTGATGATATCTTTGAATAAGACAAAGAATATATTGAGTAACCATTTTGATATAAAAGACCTTGATGATGCTTATGTTATTCTAGGCATCCAGATATGTTGTGATAGGTCTTGTGTTACTCTTAGATTGTCTCAAAAAGGGTACATTGATAGGATCCTTAAAAGGTTTAATATGTATTCTTGCTTCCTATGTGTCGCGCCTGTTCAAAGGGGTGAGAAACTCTCTAATTTTTTGGTGTCCTCATGATGATAGAGAGTTGTTTGAAATGGAGAAAGTTTCATACGCTTCCGCTGTTGGGAGTTTGATGTATGCTTAAGTTTGTACTCATCCCGATATTGCTTATATTGTTAATGCTTTGGATAGATACTTGAGCAACCCATGTTTAGGTCATTGGAAAGCCGTGAAGAAGGTCTTGAGATATTTGCAGGGAACCAAATATTACATGTTGACCTATGCGAAGTCTGATCAACTTCAGGTCATTGGATACTCCAATTTTGTAGGTTGCCCTGACGACCGTAAGTCTACTTCAGGCTTTATTTTTATGATGGTGGGAGGGGCTGTATCTTGGAAAAGTGTCAAATAGATAGTTATAGCTACTTCTACTATGAAAACAAAGTATGTCGCTTGTTATGAGGCTACACGCTAGGCTATGTGACTAAAGAATTTGATTTATGGCTTTCGCATTATTAACAGTATATTTAGGCCACTTGTGATTTATTGCGACAATATTGCTGCTATACTTCTCTCTTAGAATAATAAGAGTTCTACTCGTTTGAAACACTTTGATCTAAAGTATTTGTTTGTTAGAGAAAAAGTACTTAAGTTTTAGACTCAAATTGTGTACATTGCTACAAAGAACATGTTCGCATATCCACTAACCAAAGGCTTAACCATTGGAGCTTTTTAGAATCATGTAGCTCATATAACCATTGGAGCTTTTTAGAATCATGTAGCTCATATGAGTCTGGTTAAGTCTTTTGATATTTTGGATTAGTGGGAGTTAAATTTTGTATTTGTTTGTTGACATTATTATCTAATTTCTTTATGAGATATATGTTTTGTTGACGTCACTTTTATGACAATCTTTTTATACTTGGACCTTTGTGGAAATGATATTTATGTTTCCTTTATCTATATTGTGATTGGAATATAAGTTGCTTGTAGTATGTAATGTATATCCCTATCGGATATAATTGTATACTATCGAGAGCTTACTATTTCTTTGGTGATAATTAATAACTTGTTACGACAACATAGTTTGGGGACTTAGTAATTTAATAATGCTATCCAAGTGGGAGAATGTTAGATTTTTTAACATTAATAATAATATTTATATTAATTTGTGGATTAGCATTATTAAATTATTATGGTTATATTGTTATTAATTATGACGTAAAATAAATGTGTATAATAATAATAATAATTATTATATAGATTTTGTGATTGGACTTTTAGTGTGAATAGTACGTGATGGGTTGGACTATTCTATGTGCCCAGTGAGAGGTCTGTCCTGCTCTCCTGATCAGCCATATCAGAAGTAGTCCTTGGGGCAGCTACCTGATTGATAGAGCTTCTTAGGGAGTTCACTGCCTCTCATCCTATAGCTCCCGTAGTTAGAGTGAGTTCTCTTTCTCTCCTGTTTGGGAACTAGAAATTTCATCTTTCATAATCTCAGAATCCATCAATGGGAACTACCCCTTAGGTCACTATCGCACGCATTGGTTCGAGTCATTGCTTCCTTCCTTTTCTTTCTATTGGCATTGGGTAGCGCGAAGCAGAAGAGATAGAATGAGTCGCTTCGTAGCCCATACGGATGAATGGGCGTGGGAACGGGATGGTTAGCGCGAAGTAGCGAAGTAGCATTGTTGAAGTCTCTTCATCACCCAGTTGGAAAGAAAGGACCAGATGCTGACTTGCTTTGCTTGGTTGTTGGACTGGTTTACGCTTAGAGGGCCTGCCGCCTAGGCTCAATTTCGAAAAAGAGATACCCGACCTCACTCAGGAGATTACACACCTTAGAATGACTCAATGGTTGGTCTTGGTTCCTGCCGTAGCTAAGCCGGAAAGACGACCCTTTGCGAAAAACCAGATATAGAGAGTCTTCAGTGAGTGATCGTTGTTGTCGTGGAAGGGTTCTCTTTGAACGAATGAATCCTATTTGAACTAAGCCCGGAAGTGACTTCAGCCCCGTTAGAGCTAACTGCTGCTTCTTCTATAGCAAGTGCCGAGCAGGAATCACTGCTTATTCGACCGTTAATGCCTACTCCCCGGGTAGGGCTATGAAAACCAATCCACCCAAGGCAAGGAGAAAGACATTACACTCAGACACAAGAGGAATTTACAGGTCGTCGCCCCTACAAGAAAAGGCGGAAAAGACATTACACTCAGACACAAGACCAGGAACAGGACCGGACCTCCTTCCTCTTCCTGACCTACCATCAAATGAAAGACAGAGCAGGCAAAACAAGTCCTCTCCTCGGAAGTCAGAATCTCTAACCCAAGCGGCTAAGCTCATTCTTAGCGAAAAAGCAAAAATGGATGGCCGACGATTCACTCATGATTAGCAGTCATTTTACTTTTGCAAAGGAATCCAGCATTAGAAAACTACAATAGATGATAGCATAACTGAATACGACACAAAGAATATGGAGTAAGAATTCTATACTTTTTGTATAAAAGTTGGTAATTCTACTTTCTAATAGAGTTGTTAGTTCCGCAGCTCTTACAGAGAATTCCATTATGGATATTCCATTCTTTTTACCTCTCTTTCTTCTCTTATGAAATTTAGAGTTAAGATCTTCTTTCATACCTAAACCTCTCTCTTATATACGTTAGGACCAAACTCAACTGAACTTCCTTAATCCCGGCTTCGCTAAAAGCACCTCACGGTCCTATGCCTCGAAGCTTCCTTTCTTAACTGGACGAATAGGAGAGTAAGAAGGGCTTGGCTGATGGACTAGTTAGAGTTTTTGGACGAAAGAGTGAAAATCAATCGAATCAAAGACTTGTTGCCTAGGAGTTTCAAGCTTAGCTCGTCTTTCCTGCTATGATTCCAAACATAGTCACTATTTAAGTTAAGCTCTTTCATTCCGTTAAATAGTTTCTGCCGTTGCAGGTCCTTTCTTTATTCATGCTAAATCTGAACCGATTTTCAAGTCTTCTTAGTTTAGTCTGCATCCATTCCTTCATCCCTTGAGTACGAAGGGATAGCTATTCAAAGCAAAGAGAAAGTGGTGAGAAGATCGGGATTTTATGCTTTCTTAGCCTAGTCTGTTAACGGAGGAGAAAGGTCAATCTCGCCCTTCGGGCAACACCAAGGCAAGATCGATTCAAGTCAAGTACAAGCCAAAGCCCAATTGCAGCTACGCCTTTTCAGAAAGCCCTTCTTCCAAGAAATTCACAGCTCTTCCTCCAACGGATTCAACGGCATCGGAGTCGTTGGCAGCAACAGCTGCTAAGACCGCATTGGCTTCCATGTCCTTCTTTTTCTTCCTTGTTCGCAGCTACCTATGAGTGAACGGTCGATTGAACTAGAGTTCTGGCATACTATATTAATTATATAAATGGATGCCCTCCGGTACTCCCTTTCATAGCTTTCGGTAAGACTGAACTAAGAGGCCTTTTTTCTTAAGGTTTTGGTGCTTTTTAGGAGCGAAGAGGAAGAAGATCAGAGCTTAGCTAAAGGTTAACTTAACTAGGATAGATGGGCGCCTTTGAATCGAAATCGAGAAGTTCATCCGCTTCTTCACCTTTTGTAAGTTCTAAATAAGAATAGAGCTTAGCAACTCAGCCTCCAGGCGGTTCCCGGAGGGGCTAGTTACATCCCTGGACTAAGAACCTTTAGTTCGGCTTACGGGATACTCATCAGAGCATCCCTAAGTCTCACTTGTGACTGGTAAAAAAGAAGCTAAAAGCAGGTCTTTGCAGTTATTACAGGGATTTCTCAGAGAAAGATATACTATTAAGTGCTACTTCACTCGAATGCTTTCAGTTAGCTCGGTATGCTAAGAAAGATGTTGTTCATAATGAAGTCTCGGAGTAAGGAGCAACAAACAAAGCATTGCAGCAGTCCGGAAAGGAAGAAGAGTTAACAGCAGAACTCAGACTAGCTAAACTCTAGAACAGATGTGTGAAAGCTTCAAGCAAGCATAAGAGCATTCTTCATCAGTTTTGTTTGCAGGCTTGCTTGAATTAAAAAGCTCTGACTAGCTCATACTTGGAATTCAAGGAGTGACAACAGCTGATGATAGGTCTAGAGATCTTTTGCCTTGAGAACTTCTAGGTGAGGGGGTTGAGTACCTCTCTGACTAGTTCCTACTTCGCTTCCAGAATGTAGCTTCATCTAGCAGTTGGAGCTAGTTGCCTCTTCACCTAACCCTACTCCACTTGACTTTCATTTCATGTTCTCCCTGTATCTAAGAAGCATCCAGGGTAGCCTCAGAAGTTGAGCTAGCCCACCTTTGCCTTCCCCTTCCTTTGTTTTGTTCTCTATGAACAGCGTAGTCCCCCACTCAACTAACCTAACTAAGAGCACTCTCCCTTCCTTCATTACCGGTGACAAGAAGTTCACAGCTCAACCCAGGAAAGCTTCCACCATGATCCGGCTAAGACCCTCTCCCCACCTATCCATTTTTTAGGTAGGCGGGTTGGGTTAGCCAAAGTCCCCTCTCCAAGAAGGAGTTTCTCGACTCTCCGGTGAAAGAGCTGATCCCCTCTCTTCCTTTGAAATCTGGCTTTGTCCCGGCCTACTCATTGTGATGCAAAGAAAGATTGGCAGGGATACCTTTTGCTCCTATGTGCACTTGGACTTAATAGATATTCCTTGAACGTGATGGTTGGACGGCTCCTGCTTCTCACGATTGATTGCTTTCAAGAGAGACCGGAATGCTACTCTTTGCCCCTCCCTTTTGTCTTTGTCGATTCCCTCCTCATCTCGAAGTCTCTGGCATTCTCGTCGGTGAAAGCGTTTTTGACTACAAATGCTAGGGGTCCTTCTTCTGTTAGTATAGTACGTTTATGCTTCTGTCGATTCTGGGTTGAATGAAAGAAGAAAGGAGAAGAAAGATTTTCTTCGAATGAAAGATTAATGTCCGGGCAATTTTGCTATCTCAGAGGCATGGCCATAGCTTGGATCTTGTTTATCGAACGAGTCAATCTTAGTGTTCTACCTTTCCCGCCCACCTACCCCAAATAGGACTTCTTGGACCTACGTCGAGACAGACTGGACCGGCTAGAGTTGCCGGTGTGGGAACGAGACAGACTGGAACTAGAATCGTTATCTGATTTTAGTAAGACTCTCGAATCAAAGATCAACGAGCCAATCTCTTCATCTACGCTAATCGATTGAGTTGATTGATTAGCCTGAACAGGAGATCATATCTTATCTCTTTGATAAAAGCCGTTATGCTTGATGAGGATTTCTCCCCTTATCTGACTGGTGGTTCTAACCTGATATCTATCATTGAGTCGGGATCAGAGTTCACCCGCTTGCCCTAAGGCTGAATGCCCGAGGCAACAGGAGTGCAGAGAAAAGGAGACCTGGTGAAATAGGAAGCAAGAGATCGCGAAACAATGCGTCGACTCTTTCCTTCCTGTTGATCTTGCAAGAAGGGGTTGTGACATAATTGATTTCCCTGGAATGTGCTCTTGAATTGAGGCTTTGACTTTTATCATTTTCATTTCTCTATGAATAAAGATTCGTATCATATGTTTTGCTTCTTCAAGAAGTTAACATTAATTGCCCCTGCATTTTTCTGTATTCTTCTTTCTACTCTTTTAGCGACTATGGTAGAGGAAAAACTTCCCCTAGTCCACTATTACCGAATCGACTGCTAACAGCCAGCCTTACCTTAAGCGCGTTACAAACTATTGTTCTTGACAGGTTCACCCCTACACTGGGGAGCAAACTGCCTATCTGGGAGGCTTTCGATGGGCCTATTGGGGTGGGGTCAAATTCTAACTTCCGCTGTTGGACCAATACCCCTTGTAATCCTCCAGGTCAAATGAAAGTGTTGATTTTTGTTCTTCTCTATCTGCTATTAATACGTATATCGCCCTCCTGAGAGGAAGATTTTTTCCATTAAAGGAGCACCTCAACAGCAGGAGCTGGTATGGACTTTGCTTCCCTTCGTGGATGAACCGTCTTGATTCATTCCTTTTCTTCCGTCATTTATGCACTTCTTTAGGAAAGAGCTTTGAGACTTCCTGCCCAAGGAAGGAGATAATGTGAACCAATAATGAATGCGATTATCAAAGAAGCGGCTAGACATAGGTCAAAGGTACAACCGCTACCGCCAGTAGGATTTCCTTGCTTTACTAACCTACGAACCGCACCGTGGGCACCACGAAGGGACTAGTGTTGGAATAAGAGTCGAAGACGACGTGGACGTCATACAACACAACACAAGCAAAGACAGGAGGTCATTTCCATCCCGAGTCTCAAACAAATAGGGTTTTGTTAGTTTCCTTGCGGCTGCCCTAATAATCTATAGGATTTATTCAGCTTTCTCTGAGGCTTGAGAGTCAGTGCCTCTTGCCTTTTCCCAATCAGAGTTAAGCTAGCTCATTTCAAGAAAGCAAACAAGTGCCCGTCAGGCAAGCCTTTAAAAGTGGAGTGGTAGTTTTCTTTTATGTCATGCCAGTTAAGGTAAGCTCTCAGTGGATGCCATTACTTGACTCAATCTATCCGGGTGATCGAAGGCGTATCGCGATCGACGCTTCTTATACGTTGCTTCGACAGCTGTGTACATCCCCAGCCAATAAGAGAAGAGGAGTGGGTACCAGACTCCCTAAGAGGAGATAACAGTGGCTCCGCGCCCCCTAACTACTGAAGTTAAAGAGGTGGTTGAGTAAGGCATAGATCGCTGATTCTCTGAATTTCATTCTTTGAAACTACGCGCTAGACTAGACTACCCTCTATTTTAATAGTCAGATTTTAGATTATTGGCTATTCTATAGAATAGAAAGAAGGTCTTGAAGAGCCTCGTCAAAAAGTACGCCCAAAGACTGATTTCCTTTAAGCAGAGACCCTTTTTCTGTGAGGGGCCAGTCTTTCAGTAATTTCCGAGGGCAATAAAAAAAGTTCTTTATAGGTTCACGAACACGACCCGGCAATCGATTTCCTACAACCCCATGGAATCTCATTCATTCAAATTGTATAAAAAAGAAAGAAATCGGATGAGACTTTCATTCTTACAATTCGTATTATCGTAGTAGAAGTAAGAAAGCAGATTTACTAATCAGTTTATTCGCCATGTTAGGAGAAGGGGATGGTCGATGGAAAGAAAAAGAAAGAGCTTAGAATGCAAGCTTCACTCCATCTTTGAGAGTATGGAACTAAGAAGTGGCGGTTAGCGCACCTGCTTCCATTTTATTACGTCTGTCAGCTTTCTTCCTCGAGTGCTTGAGTAGAGGCTTATGGAAAGGCCTAACTGCTCTTTTAGTGAACTTGTTGTGTCCATCTGCTTCACTTCAAAAGAATGACGTAGATATATATACTAGAAAGAAAGCATAGAAAAAATTCTAACTTTAACTATAGGAATAGGAATAGGAATAGGAAAAGGAAAGAATTTCATATTATGTATATGTTTAGGACTGGCACACTTGCAAGAGAGGGAATCGAAACAGCTGACTTCCTTATATTCGCGTTATAGGTAGTTAGCAAGTTAATAAGGGAATAGTATATTATATAATACCTTAAGTGGGTTGCTATTATTAGAAAAAATAGGTTGTAATAAGCAGACAGAAGGGTTATCTTCTGTCTTTTGTTCTAAGCTAGCCAACCATGAACGGTCACGGTTGACAAGAGTCAAGAGTGCTTCTTCTATGTATCATGATACAGAAGCCAAGGTAATCGGCACGATTGAACTTGCTTTGATCTTAGGCTCGCATCTTTTCTCTGCGCTTCACGTAGGGTTTGGAAGGAGTGGTTCCAAGGGATCCTATGCCAAAAGCTCTTTCAATTCGATTGGCTTTGCCACCTAGGCGTAGGCGCAAATCAAGCAAAATCAAAGAAAGGGTCGCTCCTCTTGCTTAGCGCTACGTACGGGTCAAAAGAGAAAGAATGAAGCGAGATTAGCTGCGAGAGCAGCAAGGCTTCCATATAGGTAATCAAAGGACTAAAAGATGAGTGATCCATCTGACTAAACCGCGGAGGTAGAGCTAATCAAGATGAAGAGTAAGGGTTGGCCTCTTGGCCGAAGATGCGAACGATAAGAAAAGACTTTGTGCTATGAAATAAGGTTCTTTCTCTCATCTGATTAGGCTTATATAACTGTTGCCCCATTAGACAGTTACAAATGTGGGATAATAGCAATTAGATAAGAGAGTAGTACACGCTCACTCAAAACAAGGATCGCTTATGACTTGTGGTTCTCATCGAGATTGCTTATGACTCGTGGGTTCTCATCAGGTACGTGTTTAACGCAATTATTCAATTATATATAGTTGAAATTGTATTGAGTTGTTATGATGTGTATTATATATAATTGTGTTATCTTTAATAATTATATTTAAAATTCCTGCGACCTATACTAGCAGGACATTATTTGTCCTTTCTTTGGACATATGCATATCAACTGGTGTTTAGAGCCCTTTAACATGATTTTTTTTCATCATTTTCATCTCATCTTTTAGACACTATGCAACTATTTTATGAATCAAGTAAATAAAGTAATTAGTTTTTATGCTTTCAAATCAATGCCTATGAATTGGCTCAAAAAGATGCCCCAGGACTCTTATGCCTACCAAAATTATCATTTACTGACCTATATTCCTTCATATGTGGAATAAAACTAAAATGCACTAAATTAAATCATTTAACATTGATTTTATTTTAAATTACCTTTTATTAATATACTCTTTATAAAATAAAAGCTAAACTAATCAGTATATATATCATGATCTATACCAATAATAAAATAATTGTTCTAATAAATAATTTGGTTGATATAAATAAAATATAAATATACATAATAATGCACTGAATATTAGTGTAGCATTCTTTCAAATAAAATAAGTGATTAGTCAAATGAATCAGCTCAAACTTCTTATTTCATTTTTATTTATATAAATAATATAATAGCATTTTGAGTAAAAAAATATATTTAAATCAATTAACTCAACTTTCTTCTTTAATTTTTTTAAATTTATATAATAGAAACCAAAAAGTCATATAACATTCTTTTTTTAAAAAAATCAAACCTAACAAAATTAAAACCTTATTTGATAAACTTTTCAAAAAATCTTTATAAAAAAATTAATATAAAAAATAAATAAAATTTCTCTTATAAGTTAAAAATAACTTATATTTTTTTTTCTCTTTTCAGAAATTATGAGAAACTTTTTTATTTAACTTCTTAAAATTTTAAAAGATAAACTATTTTTGATTTATAAAAAAAGTTTTATTTATTTTTATATTATTTTTTTTATAAATATTTCTTTAAAAATTAACCAAACAAGGTCAAATTTATTATTTATTTGCTTTAGATTATCTTTATTTAAATTGAACCAAACTCATTTATGTACACTTCTAAATTACCTCAATAATGATGGGGATTAGTTTTTTTATAGAATTTTTCTTTGTGATTCGTATACACTTGGGGTGAGATCATTCCAATCGTAAGCGTGTGCAATGATTCTATAAAACGAAGGATTCATGTGGGTTTTAGTGTTTTACATGATCTCTTAAGGTTCTAGAAGGAACAAGAATGTCGTTCAGTATAGGTATTTACGAACCGTTTTTTTTTTTTTTTTATACATTTTATGAACTGTTTTAATCAAACGTAAACTATAAAATTGAACCGAAATGTTGAAAATTAAGTTAATAAAAAACTGAGCTATTAAAAAATCACAAAAACTGAGTTTTTAATCTGGTTGAAATAGATTTTGAATTTTATTTTACAAACTAATCCGATTCAAACTGAATTTATATATATATATATATATATATATATATATATATATATATAATTTTATTTATAAGATCAATGTCTCACAATACTTTTAAAATTATATTATAAATTTTATATTTCGTAGAAGAAATTAACTTTATGAAAAATTAGTGTATAATAATAATAAAGAAGCTCATTTATTATTTTTAATTTAATTAAAAATAAATTTATAACAACTAAATCATTTAATAAAAATTCAAATCACTTTTAAATGAATAAGATTAGATTAGTTTTAATTTTTTAAAATCAATATAAGACAAACCATGCTATAATTTTATAATTTTTTGGATCTAAAATATAATTTAATTCAATTTATGAAATACTGTAAAGATTCTGAACTTACTTTGTTATTGAGCTTTAAAGTTATCGTATAATCCGGAACATTTAAAAATGCTAAAAAAAATATATTGGTATCTAAGTAACGCCACTATTTAAAATAAATACGATAAATAATATCATTTTTATATTTCAAGAAGAATTACTTTTAATAAAACCTATTTATTTGACATTTTAAATTACATGACGGAAAGTTATCTTATTTTTGCTAATGTATAAAACAATTAATAAAATTTATTAAAATTTTATGAGATTCTTAAAATTATATATATATATATATATATATATATATATATATATATCATTTGACAAATTAGGAAAAGATTTGTTCTAATAAGGAATAGTGAGCTTGAAGCTAAAAACACTTATTCATTTGACAAATTAGGGAAAGATTTGTTCTAAAAAGGAATAGTGGGCTTGAAGCTAAAAACACTTACATATTCTGTGACTTTTATGGTTAAATTTAGTTGAAACTTTTATGAATTATCCGGATAGTTTATGGATTAAAGTTGTTAGATCTAAATGTAATCAGAATAAAAACTCCTAATTTTAAAAATAATTATTTTGTTTCTCTAATTTGAAAAGGAATATGTAAAGTCTAGAAATTTATGTGACATGTCCAATTTTGGGTTATTGAAGATAAGTTAATAGTTAAGTTTTGAAAAGATTATTGTAGCAAGAAATTTTTTATCTCAATAAGTTTGTTATCTAGAATATACTTAATTTTTTTATTTGTAATAATTATATTTTATTAAAACAAGGTAGTAGAAGTATTGAAGAGTTACAAAAAATGAAAAAAAGTAGAGATCAAAATAAGTTAGGCTATTCGATAGAAGTTTATGACATATCTTTTTTAAAGTTTAAATTGGCCTAACTTATTTAATTAATAGACTTAATTTAGATTTTTAAAAAAATTTAATTAATTAAATAGTTCAGACTTAAGCTTAAAGAAAGTCTATTAAGCTTATTAAAAATTTATAATAATATATTAAATAATTTTATATAAAAATTATAATATAATATATATTAAATTAATTAAAATTTAAAATAATAAAATCTTAAATTAAAAATCTTAATTTTTTTATTAGAATTAAAGAATGTCTCTACTACAGATCTTCTAAAAGAGAGTTCTACTAAATATCTCAATATGACATACATATTTAGATAATTTAATAAGCTATTTATAAGAAAGTTTAATGACCTATTAAATGTTTCAATCGAAACTGACTATTAAAAATACTAATAAATCAAAACAGACTTTTAAAAATGTCAAGTTAGAGCTAATAAAAAGTTTATAATAGATAATAGGTTATATTTAAAGTTTAAAATTATTAAATAAGTCAGGCCTATTTATACTAAGTTTAACCTAATTTATTTTTATCCTTAAAAATAAAAGTAATTACTGTAATGTTACAGTCACAGTACAATAAGACTATATAATTATAAACTCCCAAGGTAAAAATCCAAAAAATAAACCCCACTACACATAATGCAAAAGCACATATTTTGCAGAACTTAAAATTCTCAATTCCAGACCAGAAACACGCACCTACAACATTAACCACATTATTGGTTCAAACCCTCACCCTCTAATATATGCACATCAGACACACAGTAAATTTGATCATAATAAACACCTATCAGGATCCTCATTCCAATAACCAAAACTATTCAATTTTAACTTACTTTTTGCAACTAGTCATTCCCACGATAAACATTTAACTCGAAACGGTAAATCAGCCACCAATTTACTTTTTGTTTGAAGAGATGCAAGATTCGTTCATTCTATAGTATCCATAACATAGCACAAGACACAGTAAACCAATTCAAATTCAAATTTTGAAACAGAAAGATATATTGAATTGACAAACACCAATCTACCAAATCATTTGGTACTACTAATTCTATTCTCCATCACGATAGACACTTCTTCCACAGTATATAGGATATATTGCAATTTAGGAATAAATGAGCAGGTACCTCTTCAGAAACTCCACAAAAAGTACAACGTGCTTCTAAATTAACAATACCACGTTGCTACAAATTCACCGTTATAGGAAGACGATCTTGAAGACAACGCCACATAAAAAATAGACATTTTTGTCGGCATTGGTAGCTTTCACATGGATGCTAATAATTGATTTTTTTGTTGTCTCAGCTTTGTGTACAACATAGAATAAGCTTTAGTAGTCGTATAATCGCCATTAGAATGACCTTGCCATCTCCAAGTATTGGTATGATCATACAAAAAAGAAATGTTAGTAAAACCTTCCACGATCTCCACCCTCACCCTGTCATCCCTATCATCCAAATTCTCCACCAACTCCACTTCCAACGCCATATACCTGTTTCATCCCACTCCCTCATATCACCAATGAGATAATTTTGTTGTTCAGATACACGAAATAACCTTGGGTAGACTGTCTTCAAAGGCTGCTCGCCCACCCAAGTATCATGCCAAAAACGCGTTTTGGTCTTATTCCTACCATGCATCTGGAAAAAAGAATCCAGCCATCTAACAAGATTGTCACCAACCCCTTCAAAGTTCCAAATCACCCCTCACCATTCTGATATATGACCCTTCACCCTCCAAACACTAACTCGTTATAAAGATACTTTGCTGATAAGACATCATGCAATAATTCCCCTTCTTCACGTAATAATCGCCACCTCCATTTTTCTAACAATGCTTTATTCATTAATCCCAAATTCTTAACACCTAAACCTCTCACCTCTTTGTGTTGACACACTTTCTCCTATGCCACCCATGCCACTTTCCTTTAGAAGGATACGATCACCAAAGAAAATTCTTTTGGATCCTCTCTACCATATGAAGGACTTATTTTGGTGCTTTGTATACCGACATCAAATAAGTGGAAATGTTCGCCAATACTGCATTTATCAACACGAAATGACCACCAAACAATAGGCTTCTATGCTCTCATTTACTTAGTTTACGTTGTAAATCGTGGATCATAAGCAACCAAGTAGCAATCCGGCGTGCCTGTGCTCCAACGAGAACCCCTAAGTACTTGAATGACACCATCCCAAATCTTACAATTTAGACACTCCGCAATTTCTCCCAACAGTTTCTGTGACATATTAACATCTATCAACTGACTCTTATCAAAATTGATTTGTAATCTCGAGACTAACTCAAACATCCTAAGAATATACTTGAGTAATGTTCATGTTAGAATCTTCGAAGAAGAACATAGTGTCATCCGCGAATTGCAACATCGGAACTCAAATACTACCATCACTCACTGGATATCCTTCAAACAGTCCCTCTTATGTAGCCTTATCAACCAAAATGTTAAGCCCTTCCGCAGCGACCAGAAACAAAAACGGAGACATTGGGTCACCTTGTCTTAGACCTTTTTTCATTTGGAATTGTTGGGTCGGACTCCCATTGACCAATACCGAAACCGAGGCCGACTTTAGACAAGCTGCAATCCACTTATGGTAAGTGAAAATGGAATAGGATTAAACTTTTTATTTGTCAAGATCTTTGTAATTTGATTTTTAATGTTATTTCTCCTAATATTAACGTTAAGGCTAATTCGGTGAGCTGGTATCATGCTTCCAATGGTATTTTTTTCTCTCTAAAATCAACTTATGAATCAATTGATGGAACTAATGGTAATGTGACTTGTCAATAAGACATTTTTAATTTGATTTGGAAATGGTCATGTCCTAAAAAAATTAATTTATTTTTTTTGAAAAATAGCATATGAAAAACTTTTAACTAATAAGGAAAGAAAAATAAGAAGTCTAACTCATTATAATATTTGTGGTTATTGTGATTCAATCCCTCAAATTGTGATGCATGTGTTTAGGAATTATGTGGCAGTATTAGAGTTGTGGTCATGTGTTAGGGCATAAGAATTGGAGTAGTTTTTTTTAGCTTACAATTGAATTGTCAGTTAAACTTCAAAGAGGGACATGTTACTTTTATTAGATATAAAAATTAAAAATAAATAAAATTATTTTAAGTCAAATTATTACATTCATTAAATAATTCAACAAGTAACTTTTTGTTGATTCTTTCACAATTATACGTGATACGCAAACAAAATGTTTCCTTCTATTGATCCGGGAACCCATAGCATAAAAGACACGCTAACAGCTGCAAGAAGTTTATTATCCAGGAAGAGTGAATAGCTTCAGGCATGATGTTTTTGGGGTTGCAAAGGAAAAGAAGGATCGTATATATATTGAATTTGGTTAGGTTGAAGGATAATAAAAACATTTTTTGACTGTATAAATATGCAGCTTTTTCCTAATCATGTATTTTACTAGTTTATGTATAAAATTAAAGACAAAGCATAAATGGTTTAGATCATTAGAATGTATTATTTGGTATTGTTGTGTGGATGATTTGGAAAAATAGGAAGTTTAGATTTTTTTATTATACAGTTGAAAATTATTATTTTTTGGGGTGAATCATGTTAAAGGTTATATGAATTGTTATTTCAACTTCTAGTTGCTCACACAATTCTCTTTCTCATACTGCTAAGCAGAAATCTATCATTTCATGGACTTCTCCTCTTAAAGATAGGCTAAAGCTTAACATAGATAGTTTAGTCTGTGTTTCGCAAAAGTTGGCAGCTTGTGGTGGGATTGTTCAAAATGCTGTGTTTGTTGCTGGTTTTATGTATAATATTGGTCTTCGTAATATGATTTCTGCTAAACTATGGGGCCTGTTATGGGGACTTAGATTAATAAGAGATTCTCATTTGAAACATGTTTACGTTGAAATGAATTTAAAGCTTGTTGTGTGTTTAGTTAAGAATAGTGTCATAAATTAAAGTCTTTGATTAGAAAAGTTTATAATTTACTTCAATCTTACTAAATTATTAGTCTTTATCATATTTTAGAGAGACTAATAGATATGCATATTTACTAACTTATTTAGCTTATAAAAAAATTAAGAGTTTTAGAACATGTTTGATTTCTATTTTAAAAATAGAAAAAGTCAAACACGGTCTTAATTTTTTAGCAAAGTCTTCTCATAAATTCATAATATTGTTTTAGTTTTTAAATAGAATGTTTGAAATATATTTTCTGAAATTATTCTCTTGATTATTCTTTGTTTCATTTAAGTTTTTTAGCCTCGTTGAATATAAAAAATAATACGAGAAATAATATATTTTTATATTGATAAAATGAAACCAAGTATACAAAGATGAAACTGGTGCAGTGTAGTGATTCGGACTACAGGCATATAGGTGTCACGGGCTAGAAGTTTGGTTGGGTTGTTATACGCCTAGCCCAAATCATATATTGTCACCAATAGAAAACCTTATTTATTGAACTGTACAGTAATTGCGTCCACCGTGAATATTCAATACGTTGAGTTATGATCCCAATTCAAGTTGGTTTGCCAATGAGTAATCTTTTAATTGGCACAAAATGATCCACGCCCTTGTTTTGTGAAATTTAAAATAAAACACATATCCACCGTTCCACACGACTATGGGTGTATATTCGATATATAAAATAAGAAAAATATTTCTAGTTGATAATAAAAGAAATAAAATTTGATCATTCAAATTTACATTAATAATTATTAAAATTCAAATTTTACATTATTTTTAAGTACATATATGACTTAATTGATTATTTAAAGAAATAACGCAGTATATGCGATGTTGTTCCCAAACCTCGTGTGTGTTATCCCTTTTTGGTGTATTTTTAACATGTATTTTTTTTTTAGCCATTCCTCGTTTCAAATTTCTTTTTGTAATGTTTGCTGTATATTGAGTCCATGATTGCAATTTTTGTGCTGTCATTTCAAAATCTATGCAATCATATTGAATGGAATATCATATGTGATACCGTAGACAGTATTTTAGTGCAAGGACTAATGCAAAGTCTTATATAATGCTTTAATGACCCGAGTGAATGGTTATATAATGTTTTAGGGTCAAACTAATTTTATTTTTTGTTATAAGTTAAGGGACTAATATGACTTATAATGCTTGATTTTCAAGAGGTTATACAAGAAGATAATTTACAAAATAGTTGACTTGGGGATGTTGTTGGAAGTTGGGTTTGTATAAAAAAGTTTAGAAATCTCATGTTTTACCCTGACTTTGGGAGAAATATGTACATGTTAAGAACTGAATTAGTTTTGTAAATAAATGAAATTTTTAATTTTAATTTAAAATTAATATTTTTTTATGAGTTTTGCTGCAAATATTTCTTAAACTAATTTTAGCAATAAAATTTATAATATAATTAAATTTTCCTACAAAATTACCTAATTTTTTAATAAAAATTTTACACAATAAATTGCAGGAAATATTAAGCTTTTTCTATCTTTTTTATTCCTAGAAAACAATGTAGGAAGTGTTAAGGATTGCTGCAAATTTTTTTCAAATTTTTTGGTGAAAATATTAATAAAAAGTTGTAGGAAATTGTGATTTTTTCTTATCTTTTTTTATTCTTAAAAAATTTTATAAAAAATTAATAAAAAATTGTTGTAAATTTTTATACTAATTTTTTCATAGAAAAGAATAAAAAAATTTTAAATTTGTATGAAATTTTGTGAAATTTTTTTGAAAAAAAATTCAAAAGAATTTGTAAGTAATAACCACAATTCTAATAGTGATAGAAATAACATAATTTGAATTAATTTTAATTATAAATTGAAAACTAAATTAAATCAAACCATGAAATATCAGTTTGATTTGAATTAATTTTAATTTATCAGTATTTTATTTTATTTTTAAAATTTTATTTATTATTATATAAATTTTAATTTAATTTTTAAAAAGTAAGTAATAATTTAAAAATTAAAATTAATTTTTTGAAAAAATAAAAATAGAAAAAAATAATGATTAAAAAGATAAAATTAAGAATTTTTTAAATAATATTTTAAAGTAAATAAAAATAATGTATCATGTATTTACATAATATTATAATAAAATTGAATAAGATTTTTTTATATAAAAATATAATAAAAAATGTAAAAAATTATTATTGATGTAGTTCAGTTCAATTTAGTTTGATTTTAATAATGGAAGCCAAAAATTAAATTAAACCACAATATAAAATATGATTTTTTTAACATTTAATTTTCAGTTTAATGAATTTTTCGTTTAATCAATTTTTAATTTTTTCAATTGATCTAACGATTTGAAAATAATTTTGTTAAACTTTCAACGCAGCCACGTATAACCTCTTAAAAAGCACGTATTAATAATATGAAATACTTGGTACAATTCCTTTCACAAGAACGATAACCTTACACATATTTAGATACGATGTTCTACTTCTACCCAATTTGGTCACATTAATTTAGTGCAGGGAGCAGAAATCAAAAACCCGCTCGACACATACAATAAACATAAAAAAATTCAAAAATGCAAAATAAAAAGGGACCGCAAACACACATTGAAATTTGTCAAGAGATTACATGCACAGGATTTAGGAGAAATAATACATTTGGGATTTTATATCTCTATCCAACAACAGTTAGTATAATCAAATGCTAAAGGAACATGAAAGGTTAACCTCAAGATTCAAATCTTTTTGGCATGCTAAAATCATAATCTTACCGTTAAATTCTACCATTCTCCTTATCTTTTCTTGAAAGAAAGGCGAAAGATAGTTTCTTTAACATTCATTACCTTTATTTAATTTAAATGCACTAAATATAGAAAATCAATAAATACTTTTAGAAAAAATTGAACCATGCACTTTTTTTTTAACTCAAAAGTTTTGTGCATTTTTCTCTTCATAAAAGGTATGCAGAAAAAGAAATAAAGTGAAGAACTTTCTCATATTTCTTTGACAATGATTATAGTATATATATATATATATATATATATATATATATATATATATATATATATATATATATATATATATATATCAAGAATAACTTAAAAAAGACCTAGGTGGATAAGAAAGAATAAAGCATATTCTTGTATTATGTACGACTCACATTATCTATGCTATAAAGCAAAAATAGAAAAGCATATAAAAACAGAAAAATACTATATGTTGATGTGTTCTGTATTATGTATTGTTTTGGCTGGAATCTTCATGTGCTTCTTCTATTAGCCCCCCACATGCTAGAGGTAGGAAAATATCGACTAATTGCACTTTGAAAAGATTGCTTTGGAAGAGTTGTAGTGGGAGAGCATTGGTGAACACATTCGCCAGCTAATTGGAAGAAGGAACTGAGAGTAACTTCATGAATCCAGCTTGAGTCTTTTCATGAACGAGGTGACAATTAATATCTAGATGTTTGGTCCTTTCGTGGCTGATGCAAGAGCCCTATATTCTGCTTCTAAAGATGAATGAGAGATTGTGGGTTGCTTCTTTGCTTTCCAAGAGACAAGAGAGTTGCCAATAAGGAAACAGTACCCAGTAATAGAATGTCTGGTATCAACACGTGGCCCAATCTGTGCCACTAAAACCAAAAATCTGAGTTGTGTTATCTCTAGGGAAAAGCGGCCCCTTTTTGGGGCATCCTTTTAGATAACAAAGGACCCTTAAGGTTGCATTGTAGTGAGCTTGTGTTGGAGCTAACATGAACTGACTCAACTGTTGCGTAGCATAGGTAATATCGGGACATGTGTTGTTCAAGTACAAGAGGCGTCTTACTAATCTTCTATGAGAGAGAGGATCAAAAGAGGCTGAGAGGAATCATTATAAAGACGTAAAGAGCTATCCATAGGGGTAGAGCAAGGTTTACACCCAAGAAGTCTTGTATCCTTGAGTAAATCAAGATAATACTTTCGTTAAAATAAGGAAATGCCTTAAGCAGAATGTGCTACCTCTATACCCAAAAAATATTTCAAATTCCCTAAGTCCTTAATATAGAAATTATTATGCAATATGAGTTTGATGCTATTTATTTCTTTAATTGAGTTGCCAATGAGCACAATGTCATCAACGTAAATGATAAGAGCAGTAAATTCAGAACCACATTCTTTAACAAATAAACTATGGTCAGCATGAGCATGCTTATATCCAAAACACAACAGCAAGTTGGAAAGCTTTTCATACCACTTGTAGCTGACTTATTTTAATCCATACACCGATTTGCGCAGCTTGCTGCTCTAAGTAGGACTGTAACTATGAACTCTAGGCGGTAATGCCATGTATACATCCTCAGATAAATCCCCATGTAGAAACGCGTTGCTCACGTCAAGTAGATGTACATGCCAACATTTAATCGATGCAACGACAAGCACAACTTGGATCGTTTCCATCTTCACTACGGGAGAGAATGTCTCAAAATAGTCAATGCCTTTGATTTGGAAAAAAAAATCCTTAGCTGCCAGATGAGCCTTGTAACATTCTACATTGGCATCAAGAAAGTGCTTAATCTTTTAGACCCATTTGCATCCAATGGGTTTCACATGAGATGGAGTAGTGATAACATCCTAGGTTTTATTCATCATCAGTGCCGCAATTTCAGAATCCATAGCTCTTCACCATTGTTCGTGTTTGACAGCTTCTTGGTAGTTGGTGGGTTCGGTTTCAGATGATAAGGCCATGAGGTACCTACAATGAGAAAGGGAGATTCGAGCATAGGAAAGGGAAGCTTGAATTGGATGCAAGCATGTTGAGGATGATTGCACAGACCTTTGAGACAAAATATAACAACGGTAATTGTCAAGATAGGAGGGTGGATGGTTGGGTCTGGTTGAACGTTGCAAGGGATGTTCCTCTTGCGGTGGTGATTTGGTTTGGGGTGAACATGTCGAAGGAGGAGTTTGAGTGTCTAGTGAGTTAGAGATTTTGTGGTTAGGTGAAGAGTGTGAAGAAAAATTTGGTAAAGGTGATGAGGGTGTGAGATCCGTATTGGGCTCAATGTGGTGTGGATAGACAGGTATATTTTGTATGAGGGGAAGTTCATGTATAGGCTTTGTACTGATTTGAGGGCTCATGGGAGATGATTTGGAATAAGGAAATTGCATCTCATCAAATATAACATTCCTAGAAATAAATATTTGTCTAGTATTTATATCTAGGATCATATACCCCTTTATACCATTTTGAAAACCCAAGAAAACACCTTTGTGAGATCTTGCTTCAAATTTGTGATGGTGATTATCCATAAAGGCAAAACACAAACAACCAAAAACTTTAATCATGGAAAAATTTGGTTGTTGGTTATAGAGAAGTTCAAAAGGGGTTTTATTATTTATCACGAGCGAGGGCACATGATTAATTAGAAAAACAACATGTTTGATTGCATAGGACCAAAAATTATTTGGAATTTTTTATTGGAACATAAGAGCCCTAGCAACATTTAGAATATGTTGGTGTTTCAATTCAACTCTCCTATTTTGTTGAAAAAATCTTTTAAAAGGAACTCGGGGCCATTATCGAATCAGATACACTTGACTGGAGTTTCAAATTGATTTTCTACTAAAGCAACAAAGTTTTGTATATAGGTTTTAACTTCTGCTCTTGATTTGAGCAAGACTACCCAATTGTATCTACTATACTCATTAAGAATGGTTAAGAAATATTTATAACCATGAATTGATTCCTGAGAGTAAGGTCCCCAGATATCCATATGAATGAGATCAAATATTTTAGAGCTTCGATTTGCACTAATAGGATAAGGTAATTTTCTTTGTTTTGCTAAATGACACACATCACATGTTTCATCAAAATGTTGGGAAATAAAAAGGTATTGATCATGTAAAATATCAAGACTATTTCTAGATAAATGTCCTAATCTAAAATGCCAAAGGTTAGAATTGGTAACGTTTGTGATGCAATGAAGGCTGGAAGTTAGTTGTCTTTCCTTTTAAATTACAAAGTGATATAATCCCTCTATTAGTCTAGCCGAACCAATCATCTTCAATGTGTTGGCTTCCTGGATATCACAAGAATTTTTAGAAAAAGTTATGATATATTGAGAAGTGGAAATTAATTTTGAAATGGATAAAAGGTTGAAGGTAAAATCAAGCACATACAAAATATTATGCAATATGAGCTTTAACACAGGAACCATTTGGTAAATTAATGGTCACAGGTTTAATGCTAGAATATGTGTAAAAATATTGCAAAGAACAAATAATATGGTCAGTGGCTCTAGAATCAACTATCCAAGGTACATTAGAGATTTTATTGCATTACGGGAGTGTGTGGTGCAAGTAGAAAAAATTAAAGAGGTACCAAACATTGAGTTAGAAAAGAAATTTGGGCCAGATTAGGAAACGTTGGCCCTAATGGGTGTATCATCTGAAGTCACACCACCTATGGAACCAAGAGGCTGCTGAAGGAGGGCCATTAATTGATAAAACTGGGCTTGAGTGATGTTTCGATCATATGGATGTACAAGGGCTTCCTAGTGGTTTCTCTCCTTCATGCCCTTGGTTTCTAGTTCCCTCAGCGGCGGCGTTGTTCACAACGCCTCCACAACCAGAGTGTTGGTTTTTGTTGTTGATATAAGGTCAACCTGGGTACTTTGGGTAACCAGAAGGATATCCATATTTCGCATAACAGACATCCATAGTGTGTCCTAAGCGCCCATAGTGGTCACATTTAGGGGCAGAGATGTCATTCTTTTGCTAGCAAACGTCAGCGGTGTGTCCGACGCGTATGTAGTACTCACATTTCTTACTAGACATAGTGGTTTTAGGTCCTATCGACTGTAGAACACCATGAGCTTTGGTGGCAGTTGCATTCATAAATGGATTTGAGTCAGTGGAAGTAGACATTGTGTTGTCTCTCATGTTGGATAATCATGGAGAAGACACAGTTGGCAGAGAGTAGAGGGTCGAAAAGAAGGATTTGCTACCTTACCATAGAGAAGCGTTTGTCGAGGCCCTTGAGAAACTGAATGATGAAGTCTTGCTGATGAAAGGTCTTTGCTGAGCATAAGCATGGAGTCAGAGGACAAAAATTGTCCAATTCTTCCTATAGAGTCTTTAAACTAGTGTAATAGTCAGTGACATTGTTTGAGCCTTGCTTTAGGGAGTAAATTTCCTCTTTGAGTTCAGTGATGCAAAGAAAATCTCCCTGAGAAAATCATTCATGGAGATCAGTCCATATATCCATAGCCTCTTCAAAGAAAATCACGCTCTGAGCAATAAAGGATGAAAGGGAGTTCAGAAGTCACGACATGAGGAGTGTGTTGCACCTCTCCGAGATAGGATCAGAGGACAGTGGTTTGGTGATGGATCCTATGAGAAAGCCCATTTTATTTTTTGATATAAGGGCCATTCGGATAGACCTAGACCATGATTACAGTATATATATACAAAGAATGATCTAAAAAAGACCTAGAGGATAAGAAAGAATAAAGGCATATTCTTATACTGTGTACAACTCACATTGTCTATTCTATAAAGCAAAAACAGAAAAGCATATAAAAACAAAAAATGATTATATGTTGATATGCTCTTTATTATGTATTGTTTTGGCTGGAATCCTCATGTGCTTCCTCTATTACTTCACCTCATAACCATACATGTTCCAACTCTTCGCTTCAAAGGTCTACACTAGGCAATGATTTGAAGAATTAAGATTAGGGTTTATATGATTTGGTTAAGATTTGGGAGTCTTTAGAGAGGACTAGGTTTTGGGTTGGTGAATTTGAGTAAAATTTAGAAGTGTTTTTAGGGTTGAGCTAACTAGTGGATATGTTTACACTAACCTATATATTATGTTAATACTGGAACAAGATTAGATAGGTTATTTTAGGGTTGGGTAGAGTTAGCCTTTGAACTTTAGCCCTTTCCGATAGCTCTAAATTTAATATATTTTTAATTTCATAGTTACTATTTAATGGTAAAACACTAGAAATGGAAGTTATTGAATAAAAATCATTTCTTAGTAATTTTCTTTTAGGCAAGTGACCTTTCATGTAGCTTCTCTATTTTAAGGGCAAATTGTTTCCATAACTTGCCAGAATCTTGCTAGTGAAGTTGTTATGAAGCATCAGCATCACTCATCTTTCATTTTGCACATGCTTAGCAGAATTGGACCTATCAAAAAATTCGTAATAAGTCAATGAAATCAATATTGACCCAAGAACCAATCTTCTAAGGAATAGGACCTACTAATTTGTTCTTCTACAAACAAAGCCTTAAGGTGTTTGAACTCACCTAGTTCACCAAAATCTTCCCTAAATTTTTTTTTCAAAAAGTTGAAGAAAAATTACATTAAACAATTATTTCAACTTACATAGATCCCCTTTGATTTGTCTAATTTTTGTAAGAGAAATACTACTAATAAAATTATAAAACAATTATATATTAGTTATCTTCGCGAGATTGACAATCTTAATTGATAGTTTTCCATGGAGAGTGCAATTGGATAGATAGAGTCAGCTCAAGTTCTTGAGGCTCAATTGTTAGAATTTCTTATAAAATTTATAATAGGCTATAATCAATTGCGATTTTTTATTTTGTCAAAAACAGGCTAATATTGTGATTCATTTGATGATATTTAAGCCTGCTAATAATGTGATCAATTATTTGGGCCTTAAATACTTAATATTGATCTAGAGTGGAATTCAGTGTGGGTCTAACCTTTATGTCCATGATGGGAAGTGCCTAGGGTTAATAAATATAGTGGCTAAGTCTCCTATGCCATCACGGTAACATATTCCATTACTCTCTAGGTTTGCCCCTTTGAGAACCTAGGATTAAGAGAGCGTGATTAGGCAAAGAAAGTTCTTAGCTTCTCACTACAAAGGAATCGCATTTCACGTAAGTCCACGCATAATCAACAATGTCTACAGCAAGTAAGTGACTTTACAAATTGTTTATTTCAATTGATATTCTAAATTCATGTAATTAGATCCCATTAAATTTGTGCTTACATTTGGTATCAGAGCCTAAATTACATGATTTGGAATTCAGTTATTAACATTTAATTAATCTAAATTTGAATTAAACCATGCGTAATATATCTTTTTCTTTTGGTGTGATGTTTTAATAGTTCAATATTATTTGCGTGGTTAATATATTACCTATTTGCATTTGACGTATAAACGATGCTTGTATTTAGTTATGTTTCAATTGTTTATCTATTGAATTACTATCTATTTGCTTGGATGATGTTTAATTCCTAAATTCAAACCAATTTTGATTTTAAATCTAAAATTGAATTGTTGCCGCCCCTAATCTATTTGTTGAAACGAATGGATTTAAAATTCACATTGAATAATATTCTGCTGCCATCATTATTTTTCTGTCAAAATATTCAATAATTTCAATATCTAATGTTCCGTTGCCATCATTATTTTTCTGTTAAAATATTAATATTTTAATATCTAATATTTTAGCGTCTTTATTTCAATCGTTGCGCCAATGTCTAATATTTCAACACTTTCATTTCAATTGCTCGACATTGCTCCCAGTGTATTGAACAATTGCTCAATGTCATAATACTTAATGCAACAACGCCTTTGAATATGAATAAGTTATGTTTGTTTGCTGTTTTAATATGAATATTACGTTTGGTTGCTGTTTTTATTTTCAATACATGCTATTACAATTCAAATGCTTATTCCGAATGTTTATTTCAATTGTATTGTTATCATTTATGTTTGGTAATATATTCTATCTCACATATACTTGCATTATAATTAATGAGATTAAGATTACTCATTATTCAAATTTTTACTATTATAAATTCATCATTAATTTTTTAATTGTTATTATTTAAGTATAAATATGTTGTGAATGCAATTGATGATTAAAGAACAACTTTGATGCATTTGTCTGTTTCATAACTTGGACAAGAGAATATTGATTCCTGTGCAAAAGAATTTTGTGGATTGCTATAAATTGTTACCACCAAAGTGGGACCATTTGTATTGGTTCATAATTTTATTTTATTTTTTGTAATTTGAGGAATGTTTTTAATCTTTACATGTGATTGTCTGCCCAAAGGGTGTAGTTGTGTGTATAGGTTAAAAACTGAATTTGGATGGAGTTATTGGAAAATGCATTAAGTTGAGAGATTTGTTCACCCAAAGGGGACAATTTTCTTGGCTTGGTGTGTGTTCATGGATTAACCCACCTAAGGTATTGACCTGAGTAATCACTCTAGTTAGTGTATTTTACCCAAAGGAGAATATGTTGTTTTATGGGCCTCACTTTGATAGATTATTTTTTTTTATCTCGAGCTATATCTTGTCTTATGTTATGATATAATGCGTTAATGTTTTATCTTATCAGTGAATTTTTCTATGAATAATTGTTCTGCATCCATTGAGATCCTAACTGGGTCAAACTATAGCAAGTGGAAACAAGATTTGGACTTCTCTTTGGGATTTGCTGATCTTGACTTAACCTTGCGTGAGAGTAAGCCCATAATTAATGCAGACAGCACACCTGAACAAAAAGAGCATTTAACTCAGTGGGAGAGGTCTGATAGGTTGAGCCTAATCGCTATCAAGAAAACAATCTCTGAACACCTTTTGAGTGGTCTTTCGGAGAAAGGTACAGCCAAGGAGTTTCTTACTGCTTTGGGAGAGAGGTACCAGGTATCTGATAACGCTGAGTTTGGATGTCTAATGAAACAATTGACAGACATGAGATATGACAATGTTGGGGGTGTAAGGGAGTTCATTATGAAGATGGTCCACGTTCAAACCAAGCTGAAATCTCACCAAATTGACCTTAATGAAAAATTTATTGTTGAACATGCCTTAAATTGCCTACCTGCTAATTTTATCCAAATCAAAACTGCCCATAATACCATTGGTGCAAATTGGAGTGTGAACGACCTCATTACCAAGTGTGTTGTTGAGGAAGAGAAACTTAAGAAAGAAAAGAGTGACATAACCCTTTTATCTATCCATAGTAAACCCACTTCTGGCAAGGGAAATTGGAAAAATGCAAATAGGTCTTCTAATGCTTCTCATCAATATCGAGGTTCAGGAAGACCAAGTAAGAGTCAATGCCACAATGTAGGAGGACCTAAACCAACAGTCTTTAAGAAGAATATTTGGTGTTTTTGGTGTAAAAAGAAAGGACATAAGAAATTCGATTGTGAAAAGTTCAAGGCTTAGATAAAAAATAATAACAAATCTGAAGGTAATTGTCTAGCTCTTGTTGTTATGAATCCAATCTAGTTGATGTTCTTATAGACTCTTGGTGGATTAATAGTGGTTCCACAACTCATATTGCTGTGTCTTTACAGGGGTTCAAAAATCTGAGGGAGCCCAATTTGAGAGAAAACAAGCTCAGGGTAAGCAATGATCTTGAAGTCTTAGTGGAGAAAGTGAGAGATGTCAGTTTAGTTTTAAGTTATGGATTTGAGTTGATTTTAAATAATACATTTTATGTACCCTCTTTTAGGATAAATTTGATTTATGTTTCTCGTTTGGCTGAACTTGGTTTTAATTTTATTTTTGGAGATAGAAAGATAAATTTGACATTAAACACCCAAATTGTTGGTTATGGACTTTTAGTTGATGGTTTATATAAATTTTCTTTAGCTTCTGATGATACTTCTTTATCTTGAGTCGTTGAAAATTGTGTTGCTAAAAGATCTAAGGTTGAGGAAAAATCCTTAATGTTGTGGCACAAATGTCTAGGTTATATTTCTAAGGAAAGAGTTGAAAGGTTGACAAAGACAAATATACTACCTTCATTGTATTTTGTTGATTTAAGAACTTGTGTAAGTTGCATTAGGGGAAAATTTACTAAGCTGAAAAAGAAAGGTGCAATCAGGAGTACAAATCTCTTAGAGATCATTCACACTGACATCAATGGGCCTCTAATTCCTACAATTTGTGGTAAAACTTATTTCATTACATTTATTGATGATTTTTCCCGATATGAATATCTTTATTTAATTAAAGAAAAGTCTGAAGCACTGGAAAAATTTTAAATATTTAACTCTGAGGTAGAAAAATAATTAGAAAAAATGATTAAAATTGTAAGATCTGATCGTGGTAGAGAGTATTTTGGTAGGTATGGTATTACAGGATAACATATGGGACCTGTTTGCCTTATATCTGCAAGAATGTGGAATAGTTCCACAATACACCATGCCTGGGAGTCCTGAACAAAATGTTGTAGCTGAAAGACGCAATAGGACGCTTAAAGATATGATGAGAAGTATGATGAGTGAATGTAACTTGCCAGAATTTTTGTGGGGTGAAGCCTTAAAAACGGCCCTTTATATCCTTAATAGAGTTCTTAGTAAATCTGTTCCCAAAACACCTTTTGAACTGTGGACAAGAAGAAAGCCAAGTTTGAATCATCTTCGAGTATAGGGGTATCCAGCTAAAGTAAAAATTTATAATCCCTTGTAGAGAAAAACAGATCCCAAGACAAGTCGTTGCTTTTTCATTGGATATCTGGATCGCGCTAATGGATACATGTTCTTCTATTCTGGTAAGGGGAGAAAAATAATAGAGTCCATGAATGCCAAGTTCTTGGAGATTGATGTAGCTGATCATGTTGAAATATTCAAAGAGACTGATGTTTTGTTACCTAAGACTGTTGCCTTGTCATTGCCTATTTCTGAAATTGGCATCCCAACAATTGTTCCTAATGAGGCTGATTCAAAATGTTCCAATTGAAAATGAAAATTTGATTCAAGACGCAGCTGCTCCTCATATTAATAATGTGTGTGATCCTCTTGCTGCAGTGGATATTCCACAGCCTATTCAACCAATAGCACAAATTCCTTTGAGAAGATCAACTAGAGAGAGAAGATCTGCTATTGGTAATGATTTTGTGGTGTATCTTAGTGAGAATGCATACGACATTGGAGACATTGTTGACCCAAAGAACTATCAAGAAGCTGTATCTTGTCTACAATCTGAGATGTGGAAGCATGCGATGAATGAAGAAATACAGTCCATGTTGGTAAATGATGTATGAGAACTTGTTGAGTTGCCTAAGAATTGTAAGGCAGTTGGTTGTAAATGGGTATTCAAGACGAAGAAGAACTCAAATGGTAAGATTGAGAGATTCAAAGCAAGACTGGTGGCCAAGGGTTTCACACAAAAGGAAGGAATTGACTTTAAAGAAACTTTTTCGCCCGTGTCGAGCACGGACTCCTTCAGGATCATCATGGCACTGGTTGCTCACTTTGATTTAGAGCTGCATCAAATGGATGTGAAGACTGTTTTTCTGAATGGTGAATTAAATGAGACAGTATACATGCAACAACTAAAAGGTTTCCACATTGATGATGGTAAGAACTTGGTCTGTAGACTCAAAAGATCAATCTATGGTTTAAAACAAGCTTCTAGACAGTGGTATCTGAAATTTAATGAAGTGGCGACTTCTATGGGATTTGAGGAGAATAAAGTTGATCATTGTATATACCTCAAAGTCAGTGGGAGCAAATTTATCTTCCTCGTGCTCTATGTGGATGATATATTATTGGCTTGTAATGATTTGGGCATGCTACATGAGACAAAACGGATGTTGACCCAATTCTTTGACATAAAGGATTTGGGTGAAGCTTCTTTTGTGTTGGGAATTAAGATTCACATAGATAGATCACAACGTACACTGGGATTATCTCAAAAGGCTTACATTGATAGAGTCTTAGAAAGATTCAATATGCAGAACTGCAAACCAAGAGATGTTTTAGTTGTTAAAGGTGATAGGATCAACAAGGATCAATGTCCTAAGAATGAGATTGAGCAAGCAAAAATGAATGACAGACCTTTTGCAAGCGCATTGAGAAGTTTCATGTATGCTCAAGTATGCACTAGACCTGACATCGCTTTCATTGTTGGTGTTCTAGGTAAATATCAGTCAAATCTTGGAAGTGATCATTGGATAGCTTCTAAGAAAGTAATGAGATACTTGAAGAAGACAAAAGAGTATATGCTTGTATATAACAGAGTAGACAACCTTGAGATTGTGGGATATACAGATTCAGATCTTGGCAAGTGTCCTGATGACAGAAAATCAACTTCAGGATATGTTTTTATGATGGCTGGAGGTGCAATATCCTGGAGGAGCAAGAAATAAACTCTCGTTGCCTCTTCTACCATGCAGGAAGAGTTCATTACTTGCTATGAAGCTGCTACTCATGCTATTTGGTTGAGAAATCTAGTAATAGGACTTCGTATTGTGGATACCATTGTTGCACCACTAAAGTTTTTTGTGACAACAGAGCTGCAGTATTTTATACAAAGAATAATAAGATTTTTAGTGGATCTAAGCATTTGGAGTTGAAGTACTTGACTATCAGAGACCTTGTGAAAGATGGTTCCATTGTGATAGAGCACATTGACACAGATTCCATGTTAGGTAACCCCTTGACCAAGGGACTTAGGCCTATTATTTTCGAAAGGCATGTTGAAAAATAGGCATTGTGAGTTCTTTTGATGTGTTTGATGAAGTGGGAGTTTCTTTTTGGTTTTACGTCATTTTATGTTTATTGAATTCTTGTTTTAAACTTTCGTGTGTGTATATATATATATATTGAGCTCAGCGTCGTTAGGACCACTATGCTGGTGGTTGATGCCAGTTGGAGCTGAGGCATAATAGTTCGTAATGAAATATATAATTTCTTTGGCTTTTAAGCATTTGACAGAAATTAGGGACTGATGTAGAAAATGATAGTATAGTTGTTTGATCACATTGGCATATCATGTTCTTACCACACTCCACACAGATGACTAGTCAATGAAGTCAGTAATATTTGTAACTATGGAAAGAGTTGCATCAATAAAGGATGCAATTGCCGCCATGATTCGATATTGCATGATTTTGTTGGATGGAGTCTCAATTAAGTGTTATATCTTGGGATTATATGTTTGTGGCCACAACATGTTATTAGTCTGAGAGTCATTTTTTCAAAATTTCAAAAATTATGAACTACACAATTGATTTTGCCCAAGTGGGAGAATGTTAGAATTTCTTATAAAATTTATAATGGGTTATAATCAATTGTGATTTTTTATTTTGTCAAAAACAGGCTAATATTGTGATCCGTTTGATTATATTTAAGCCCGCTAATAATGTGATCAATTATTTAGGCCTTAGACACTTAATATTGACCTAGAGTGGAATTTAGTGTGGGCCTAACCTCTAGGTCCATAATGGGAAGTGTCTAGGGTTAATAAATATAATGGCTAAGTCCCCTTTGCCGTCACGGTAACATATTCCATTTCTCTCTAGGTTTGCCCCATTGAGAACTTAGGATTAGGAGAACGTGATTAGGCAAAGGAAGTTCTTAGCTTCTCACTATAAAGGGATCGCATTCCACGTAAGTCCACGCACAATCAACAATGTCTACAACAAGTAAGTGACTTTATAAATTGTTTATTTCAATTGATATTCTAAATTCATGTAATTAGATTCCATTAAATTTGTACTTACATCAACACCTCTGAAGAAAATGGCATAAGATCAAAAGGTTTATATCTGACACTTAGCTGCAACATTTCATCATGTTCAACAAGGACTACCATGAAAAATTCTTGAAAACTTACCTTGGTTTAAATATAAGTACAACAATTAATTTAAAGAAGATATACTAGATAAGGTCATCACATCAATAATTTTCAATGCATGTATTGATTTACTTTTTATTATTCACACCATAACTATTTACAACTTATTATTACCAAAAAAATTTACCTTTGAAAAATTAAAAACCTTAATATTTTATTTCTCTTATAATTCAATCAATGGTTACAAAATTTGAAGAACTTGTTCATAGAAATCATTCTCCAAAGTATTCCCAAAAAATAAGGATGCTAAAATCTACCACTTTATCTTTCTCCCCTACTCTTTTCCTTGAAAAAAAAAATAAAAAAAAATAGTAACTTTATATTTAAATGTCTAATTTACATTACTTATCTAAAGGGTATAACCATTTACTGATAGTTTTTAATAACTCAGTTATAAGTTAGATCATTTAAATTTTGTTACATACAAAAGTTACATCCTTATTCTTCTTTTTTAAAACACAAATTTTTCATTCAATTCCTTTAACATTCACCAAATTTTATTTTTTTTCATTCTTCTTTAGATTATTTCCTTTTGCATATGCCTAGCGGAATTGGACCCATCAAAAAATTCACTAATACGTCAATGAAATCAATATTAGCCCAAGAACCAATCTTCTAAGAAATAGGACCTACTAATTTGTTCTACGAACAAAGCCTTAAAGTGTTTGAACTCACCAAATTCACCAAAATCTTTCCTGAATTTTTTTTTTTCAAAAAGTTGAAGAAAAATTAGATTAATCAATAAATACTCTCAGTAAAAAATTTAAAATTATAAAAATATTTAATATATAAATATTTTATAATAATTTAAATTATTTAATAACATATTTAATATTTTTTAACATATGGCTTTAAATCTTATAATTTTCTTTTTATTTTACCCAAATTCTTTCTTCAATAATATTTGTAATTTATTTATAAATATTTTTACAGTGTTCATACCCCAATACCCTTATTCCAAGAGCTTTCCACTCAATCATGAAGCAATTATACGTGCTAGGTTAACAAATGAAAAACCCTTTTCTTTTTTGAAAAGAAAATTTCACCAATAAATAAATCATTTCAATTTTGTAACCATAATGAAAAAATAACACATATAATAGTATATTTACTTAAAACTAAGAGCTAAGGTCACCTATATTAAAATAAAAATTTAAAGTTAAATTATAATTTAGTACAACTTACGATATATATATATATATATATATATATATATATATATATATATAAAAGAGAAGGAAAAACTTATTAATTTGATTGCAGAGTTAACAAAATAGTATAAATAGCATTTTATATAATTTGTTATGCTCAATTATTTGTATATCGCACCAATAAAGTTAAGAATTTATATTGATAAGCAAGAATTATATATTACATTCAAAACATAATTTATAATAAAGTGTTTATTGAGCTATCTTAATATATGTTACAATCTTGATGATAGAAAATAAATAAATGGAAGAATGTAGAATTCTTTTTTATTAACAAAACTAAACTCAAAATTACATTTTTTTAACTATTAAATATATTTAAAAATAAATTAATGGTTGAAATTTGTTTACCTTTATTTTATAATACCAATTTTTATAAATTTATCATTTAAATCTTTATTATAATTATGAAAATTACTTTTGAAAGAAGAATAATAAAACAACTTGCTTCACGTGTTAGTTTTTCCATGAGAACATGTTGTCATGTCTTTTTTTTTCACTCTCTTAAGATTTTCTCTATTCACCCAACATTTTTCCATCTCTATACTTCCACTTTTCAGTCATCTTCTAACCCACACCACAATCATAAGTTGGGTTTGACCGTTGTTGTAGCCTATATTTTTGCCCTTTTGTATTGATTCTCCACACTCAATTTATTTCTTGCCTCTTGCACTTTGTCACCATTATTATTTTAAAAATCATTTTTTTCAAGATCTACTCATGGATAGATCTGTCAAAAAGTTCAACTAGCTCACTCAAAGGGTCCATCAAAATAAATTTTTTTTATCTAGTACATATGGAGGATCATTTATTGCATCAAATTCAAATATTCAAAATGACACAAATGATCTAATGTTCAATTCATAATTCCTGATATGATCTGACAAATAACAATGTTTAATATCAAAATCTAACAATATATTAAAAAATCAAAAATATTAAACAAGCATACAACTATCACTCCCTAACCCACAAAGAAATACATGGAAATTAAAGAAAACGCAACCTAAAACACTCCTATCTTTGAGAATGGATTTTATTATTTTTGATTTAATTCTATAAGACAATGTGCTCAGAGCACATAACCAATTAATTAAAAAAGTGAATTAGTGAAAAGAAGATAATGTTTGTTCTACCAAGCAAGGATTACATATCAAACTTCAGATTCTTCTCAAAATATCTGTTTATTGACTTTGTTAAGATGACAATCATTTGCATATGTATCATTAAAAGGGATGTATAATATAACTGCAACAACATGACTAGTTTAGTTTATTTGAATGACTAAAAGAGAGAGAGAAACAACAATAAATTAAGAAACAAAGAAGTTAACACAGAAAAAAATAAGGAAATGAGGGCATTTTTCATTGGTTAAAGCAAACATCCAACTTAATTATACTTGGGCATAAATAAGCTCCAACTGCTCCCGTAGTGACTCATAAAGCACTTCAAATCAACTACTTGCATCATTACTTCAAATTATTCAGTGACACCAAATCACTGTATTGCTACAACAATATCTAAAAATAAATTTCTTTGTCCTAAACCTTGATAACATAAGATAAGAAGCTACTAAGCAAATAATATATCCAAAATATCTAACATACTTTAAAGTTAAGCAAGGATTATATTGGTTTGCAAGAATGACTCACCAAAAAAGCTTCTTTCTTTCCTTCATGAAATGGAAGCATCATCTTGCACTTTATTCGTTCATTAAACATAATATGATAATATAGCCTCTACAGGTATCTTCATAGTAATGCCCTCATAAGGAATAAATTTAAAAAATAAATATTTAAATTATCAAAGTTAAAGCACTTAATTAGAATTGGAAAGTAACTCGTAATATCTATATTATTTTATTGAAATTCAAAATTTAATGCTTAAAACCAGACAAATTGTGGATCATGTTAGATGATGCAACTGCAATATTAAAAATGCAACATTGTCGTTTATATCTATGTTGGATTGTAATTTTTATTTATTTAAATGTCACAAAAAATTAACACAACAAAATAGTCTATGTACAATAGTTCAATTTAACTTAAATGATTTTAGATGCTTTACAACACACAATAGCATCACTAATTTATTAAGTCTTTGTACTGCAAAATGAAATAACTATGAAGCAGTCTCAATTTATGATACAAATGCAATAACATTCTACTTTTCATTAGAAATAAATTAATAAAAACAAATCTTACACTCATTTTTCAATATCCTTTTGCATACTAGACTCTAATGTTTTTATCTCAAAACTAAATGTTTGTTTCTCATTTTCATCTAAAACTCAAAAACAATAAAAAAAAAACACACAATTACATTTGTACAAATTATATTATAATCATAAAAAATTATTATAGTAAATATTACTACTTGAATTTTTAACAAAGTCATGTACTCAATTTGTTGTGCAAATTATTATTTGTACATTTTCTAGAAGTGTAAAATTTCTATATTTAGTGAGAATATGTCCAACAATGCTAAAAGCAATGCTACTATAGTGATTGGAATACTAAGCATATGTTGCTAATATAGAGAGTGTTAAAAATATCTTTTCATTACTCTTTCAATAATAAAGCACATCAAATTCATCAGTGTTATCGTAATTAACTTATAATTTATCCAAATATAAATCCAATTCACTCTTACCAATAATAGAATTAGTTTCATTTTAAAACATTTAAACTCTTCTCCAAAATATAACATAATAACTATTTAAACATGAATAAAAGTAAGAAACACATTATGACTTTGCCCAATTTCCATTACATTGAACAATTTTGATTTCTTTGACCTATTTTCATGTCCATGTGACTTGGCAACAAATTAGATTCTGTTCATTGGGTAAGTGTACCTGTCGAGAAGTAATAAAGGGTTCTAAAATAAGTTTCCAAAATATTGTCCTACAAGGATTGATTTTTAATTATTACAAATTTCTTAATTCAATCGTTTGAACCTAAAAGATGTAAAATTTAATAAGAACCATAATGTAATTATAAAATTAATTATAAATAAAAGCAAATAAAACAACATGCGTCTTAGTTGAACTTATAGCAGAGGAACATATGGCGTATGAGTTTTTTGATTCAATCCTTTATTTTGATTTTTTCATTTAACTCTAAATTTTATTTTCTAATGATTACCAATCATTCACACAAATACTATTAATACCCAATGATTATGCAATATTAATATTCTTTTCTCTAAATTAATATCTCCAATGATCATGCAAGATATTAATTAAAGAAAGCATAAAACACCTATGAACTTGTTAATTTAATAACGATTGGAAGAAAAAAATTGGTTTGGTTCAACTAACGATATAATTAATTAGGATTATAATTATGCGCAATAAGATAAAAGCTAATTATAAATGAAAACAAAATATAGATTCAAACTTCAAAATTTTATAAATTCATGAACAATAGTTCTCATAGCCCTAACTATGGACTTAATTCCTCATGTTAAAGAAAAGAACTAAAATAATCATAAACAAAGTCATAATCAAAAGAAATAGAAAATTAGAGTGTGAGATGAGTTTTCAATCTTCAAGTACGATTGCTCGAAGCTCCAAGTCCTGCCAAGAGTATGCCCAAGATCCTGTACAAGAGAAACGAAATGAGAAGCGTATTAGAGAATAAAAGACACGATGTAAACGATGTGTCCAACAAGATGCCTGAGGTATCTCTTTTATAAGGTTTAAAAACCCTAAAAGCTCTTTATAATTAGGCTTCTCGCAGATGAGCACGACCGTGCAAGGCTTTGTTGAAAGGGTCTAAGTATGTGAACTGCTACAAAGTTCTGATCTTTTATTAATTTAGGCCCAAAATCCATTGTGGCCTCTTCATACTAAACCGCACAGTTAACATATAAGTCAGTGTAAAACCTAATTAAAATAAAGGTTAAACATAAATATATGGGTCGTAGAAAAGTGCCTAATTACAGGCTTATCAACTCCCGCATACTTATCTTTTTGCCTCTCCTCAAGCAAAGTGCTAGTTAAGAGAATAACAAAACAACTTGAAACATAATACCATACAAGGAACTCGAGATAAAGGATATAAAAAGAGCAATAAGAATAATATAACCTAGCATAAGCAATCAAAATGATTCCCAATTAGAATCTTATATTTCCATACTTTTCACTCATTCATCAAACTAAGTTACTCTACTTTCCTTTCTCACCAAGGGACAAAATGAGATATTGTTCAGTTCTCCTAAAAAAAATGTACTACTATAAGCTTGACTATAAACCGACTCTCCACTAAATAAATTAAATGCAAGTAAAAATCATGAGGTCTTTTTCATATTATAATTTGGCGTACATCTGCTATAGCAAGAAGGTCCTGGTGAGTGGTGTACATCTGTTGTATTCTCGCTGCAGCAAGAGGGAGAAGCTCCTCGATGTAACGGGTCTCTCTCTCGCTGCAGCGGGAAGGCAACAGAGGGGTGCATATTTTAGGGTGCAGTCTCGCTGTAGCGAGATTCTACAGAAACCAGAGTGTAATTTGGTCTGATATTTTTGCTATAATGAGAGTACCTTGCTGTAGTGAGAGATGTCTCGTTGTAGCAAAAATATCGTGTATCCTAGGATATTTGAGGGGTTTAGGGTTCGAAAAATTCATTTCCCACTTTTTCTCCCATCCCCTTCTTCGACTCTCTCGACCCCAAACCCTTTCCTGATTAAATTACATCTAAAGTCGTTTGTGCGTTAGATTAAAGGTTAGAATCACGTTTAGAATGTTTGGAGGTAAGTTTTATGAACAAGGGTTTCAGTTTTCGTCCCTTTTCTTTGTTTTTTCAGTTTCTCATAGAGTTTTCCATGTGTTTAAGACGAAAATCCATGTAGGGAGCATTTCTATTATCGATTTCATGTTGGGTCTTCAACTTGAGGTAAGGGGAGACTCTACCTTATCTCATTGTACCTAGAATTCATTTATTGTATTATATTTTGCAATGTGATTAGGATGAAATGTAAGAAGATGTATATTTGATGAGAATGGTTTGATAGTGATTGGATTATGATGGAAATTTAGTGTATAATGTAATGTGATTGATTGTATATGTTGACATGCCATTGATTGATGATGAATAATATGAAATGGGTGAAAATATGTGTGAATGGCATGTTGAATGTGATTGTAGTTGTGTTTGAAAATGTTGGAAACTATGAATGGTTACAACGATACACTAAGGGTGTAGAAAATGAGAGCGGTAAAAATACCTTGGGAAAGAGAGGGTAATAGTGACACCAAAAGTGAGTATGGGTGCACCACAGGCCACACACTTTCCTCTTGACTTGGCCTCTAACTAATACCTTTGCTAAGAGGCCTGTGACTACACACGTTGTATCTGTGAAGCAGGAGCTAACCGGCGACCATTCATGGTGTGAAACTGAGTCAGTCCCTGAGGTTGAGGGCATCAGAAAACTGTAATCACAGTGCCACAGTGAGTATAGTTAACATGCAGTAAGTGCACATGTGTGTGTGAAAGAATAAAGGTGCAGTGAGCACACCTATGTATGAATTAATGTGCAAATATGTGTATACATGGTTGGAAAGAATATATATATTAATGCTATCTAAGTGTGATTTTATCATATTAGTGGTTGTTATGAAATGGGGAAGGTGAGTCTCTATGTTTGTGTATGATAGTGTAGAAGACTCACCCTTACACTTATTTTTCAGGTGACCAAATCGATCAGCATCAAGCTTAGTGAAGGGATGAATGATACTACTATAGAACTTAGAAAATTATTTTTGTGAAATTGTAATTATTAAATAAGTCCTGTAGCTTTATTTTGATTCAAACTTGTAAGTCATCCCATATTTTGAAATACTTTACTAAAACCTTGTATTTGGAACTGTTCAAAATGGAATTTTATTATTCTCATTTTAATATGAAAATGTCTTATTGGAAATTATTTGAAAATAAATTACGGTGTTACAATATCAGTGAGTCGGAGGAACTTTTTTAGATGAAGGGGGGTTTTCATCAGGTCGCCCCAAAAATAGTGTGGAGTTCAGGACAAGATTGATCAAGACCGGTTTTAATTCAAAATTATTGGCCTCTATGTCAAGTGTTATAATGCTTTCGGTATTATCGTCAACAGTAGGTGTCATATACTCTAAAATTGGTCGTTCTTTTCCTTCTTCTTTTTTTCTTTATGCACTCTTTTCTTAGCCTACATGTTGTCTTCTCGATTTCTGAATCAAATAAAAAAGTTGTAGAACACTTAGAATGAGTGAGCATACACTAAAAAAATTATAAAAATATATTAAAATAAAATAAAAACAAAAATAACTCAAATAAAGAAATAATTTTTATTCATTTATTATATTTTTGAAAATAAACAAAACAAAATTAAAATAAAGCAAAACATGAATTGTTTAAATCAATTAAATTTGAGATTTTCTTAATACTGAAAAAGCAATCTCCAGTAATGGCGCCAAAAACTTGTTTATTAGGCAAGTGTACCCGTCGAGAAGTAATAAAAGATTCTAAAATAAGTTCCTAAAATATCATCCCACAAGGATTGATTTTCAATTATTAAGAATTTCTTAATTCAATAGTTTGAGCCTCAAAGATGTGAAATTTAATAAGAACCATAATTTAATTATAAAATTAATTATAAATAAAAGCAAATAAAACAACATGCGTTTTGATTGAACTTATAGCAGAGGAACTTAAGGCATATATGTTTTCTCATTCAATCCTTTATTTTATTTTTTCATTTAACTCTAAATTTGATTTCCTTGTGATTACTAATCATTCATACAAATACTACTAATACCCAGTGATCATGCAAAATTAATATTCTTTTCTCTAAATTAATATCTCAAATTATCATGAAAGACATCAATTAAAGAAAGCATAAAGCATCTATGAACTTATTAATTTAATAACGATTAGCAAAGAAAAATTGGTTTGGTTTACCTAATCTTTTGTCTCGTTTTACCCTATAGATCCATTAACTAATTGAAGTATGATCAACTAACAATATAATTAATTAGGATTATAATTATGCGCAATAGGATAAAAGCTAATCACAAACGAAAATCAAATATAGACTCAAACTTCAAAATCTCATAAATTCATGAACAATATTTCTCAAAGCCCTAGCTATGGATATAGTTACTCATGTTAAAGGAAAGAACTAAAATAATCATAAATAAAGCCATAATTAAAAGAAATAGGAAATTAGAGTGTAAGATGAGTTCTCGGTCTTCAAGTACGATTGCTCGAAACTCTAAGTCCCGCCAAGAGTATGCCCAAGATCTCGTACAAGAGAAACGAGATGAGAAGCGTATCAGAGAGTAAAAGACAAGATATAAATGGTGTGTCCAACAAGATGTTTGAGGTATCTCTTTTATAGGGTTTAAAAATCCTAAAAGCTCTTTATAATTAGGCTTCTTGCAGATGAGCATGGTCATGTAAGGCCTTATTGAAAGAGTCTGAGCGTACTGACTACTGCGAAGCTCTGATCTTTCATTAATTTAGGCCTAAAACGCACTTAAAATTCACTTGTGGCCTCTTCATAGTAAACTGAACATTTAACATATAAGTCAGTGTAAAACTCAACTAAAATAAAAGTTAATCATAAATATATAGGTCGTAGAAAAGGGCCTAATTACGAACTTATTAGATTCATTGGAAGGTTGAGAGCTACTTATAATAATAAATTAATTACATATTCTCCATAAAACTTGTCAATCTTATCTTTCACATTATTGACATTTTCTTGAGAGGTTAAAGAATCCATCGTGTTGCAACAAAATCTTAAGAAGTCAAGCTTTGACCAATGGTTAAGAATAGTTCCAAAAGCTAACAGCACACTATAATTCTTCTAATAATTTTTAAATTTTTCTTTTATTCTTGCAGTCATACCCTTTATAACATCATCATCATCATCACTTGATAAGCATTCAATCTTCCAAACTTGCATAAATTTTTTAAGTCGTATAATAAGAACTAGATGTCATATTTGTAGTTTCATAAAACAACTCTAAAAATTTACACAATTTCTCTCTTTACTCCATTTCTCGTATAATGGACAATACTTACAATTCCTATCAACTACCTTACGAATATCAAAAACTTTTTTATATTTAATTGCACTCTCAAGCATTAGTATGTCAAATTCCATCTAGTAGACACATTTAATCTCAACATAATTTAACTAGATTATCATATATCCTAAATGTTATAATCTTACGAAAATAATTTTAATTTCAAAATAAACTTTCTTTTACTAAACTTATTTTTAATCAACTAACTTTATAACATTTTTAATAGAATTATGTAACTTTGAATTCTCCATTGCACCTAGGGATATGTAGGAGTGAGGACCGATCAAGTCAAAATAATTTTAAAAATATTTTTCTCTTCTTCCTTTAATATCAATTAATATTTCTAATATATAGATAAAAAGAGTAAAATATATACTTAGCAAAATTTTGTTTTAGAATTAAATAAATATTTTTAAAATTATAATAAATTTACATAATTAGTTTAATATAACCAATATTTTTAGACAGATGTTATAGAGTGCATTCTCTATACATAAATGACTCTCGAGCCTATTTTTTATTTCAAAAATTATTTTTAAAGTTTTTTTAATAAATTTTGGCTACGATTCTTCTAATTTTTTAGAAAAATATTTTATTTCTAAAATTATTTTTTGTTATACGTTTCAATATCTAATTGTGACCCTCATTGCAATATATATTTATTAAAAAAGAGCAGTGATTTGATATAATAGATAAATATCTAATAAAACAATATCTCTCAAAGTATTATATTAGCAAGATTTAAAAAATATAAAAATAAAATAAAAAATTAAAATATACTTTTGAAATACAAATTAATTAAAATTACTTATTCCTCACTTCTATGGAAGACAAGTTTCATTTCATCATACCTAAGATCTATTAAAAATTGGTACTTAACATTAAGATATTTACCTCTTTCATATAAAATAGGATTTTGAAGAACTTTAGTGTTGAATTATTGTCATAATAGATGATAGTAGTTTTTTTATTGTTCAAATTGGAGTTCTTCAAAAGAATTTCTCAATTAAATAGCTTTACATACATAAAATGTTTTAGCCACCAAATAAGTTGCTTCCTTGAAGATCCTGAAACAACAATTAAACAAAAGTTTTATATATATATATATATATATATATATATATATATATATATAAAAGTAATTTTTTATCATTTTAATATCTTGCATAATTACTATTAGTAAAATTACATAAATTAGACTTTTTCTTTTTTTTAGAATAGCCCATAACCAACCAACTATCCCATTTTTAAGTATCAAAAAATTCTTTTTGCAACTGAAAGATGCACCTTAGGCAATCTATATAGTTGCTAATAAGGTTAACAACATACATTATATCAAGTATTGTTGCCATAAAATACATCAAAATTCTCACCATTTATTTATACAAGGTGCTATTTACTTTATTTTCATCATGATCCTTGAAAAGCTTAATCCAAATTTAGTAAATGTACTAACAACATTGCACTTTGTCATTTGAAAACAATCTAGGATCTTAAATTTTTGAAAATTTCAAGTCTATCCAATTTTAACAATCAGCATTCTTTCATCATTACCAATTTTAACAAAGTATGTTCATATAAACACTTTTTAAACCTTTCTTTCAAAAAATATGTTACTATACGATTATATCCAGTTTGTGGTGCTTGTTTTAGTTTATAAAGTCTCTTTTTCGCACTTTTTTTAATTTATAACTTTATGTTCACTTCTTTATTTCACATAACCAAGTAGTTGTTCAATGAATACATGTTTTTCCAACTCATTATTCAAAAAAGTTGATTTCACGTGTAGTTGGAAGATACGACGTAAATTTTGAGTTGCCAATGCAGTCATCAACCTTATTGTATCATGTACAACAAGCGTAAAGACTTCTTTGTACTTCACACCAAACTCTTCTTTATAAACTTCAACAACTAGTCTTACTTTACACTTTTCCATCTTACCATTTTTATTCAATTTTATTTTATAAACCCATTTTACACCAATTGTTTTATGTCCATTTAGAAGATTAATAAGTTGTCAAGTATAATTTTTTCATCCATAACCTTTCAAATCTTTGACTACAACTTCAAAATTTGTAGGATTATAACCAACAAAATAAAACAACGTATGTTAGTGACTCCTTCAAATGATCAACTCTAGCTACCTTATAATCAAACATTTAAGTTGATTTTCTCCTAACTCATTGTGGTCTCAGTTCAATATTTACTATTAACAATGAAGGATTTGTCACATTTTTTAATAATACATTATGCAACGTATTTTCATTATTCTCATCATCAAAGTTCAATTTTCATGATAGACCTTTGATTCATCACTAACACTAAGGAAAACATAATTTTCTCTTTTGTAATCTAGCTTTCTTCTCTTTTCATTTGAAATTCTGAAATAATTAAAAGATGGTTTGCTTCTACTCCATGCTTCCTCTAGTGTCATGTTTGAAGAGTAAATATAGGACTTCTATTTAACATATGGATGCTCCTTTCGACGCTTAAAGCCAAACACTTTTTGGAATGTCACTCATCTTCAAAAGACTTCATGTATGCTACTAGCAGCATTTTAATGTATCACATCAACTTAAATTAAGTTGTATCTTAACAAAATATTTTATAAGAATCAAGTTCAAATTATACAACTTTTATAGGAATATAGGAATCAATCACTTAATTAAACCTATTTTTATCTGCAATAATGAATCATAATAGTAAACTTTATATTAATGAAAATTTTATTTCTTAACATATTTATTGTGATTATTTAAACTACATATATTTTTAACATTATAAACTAATGTTGGAAAGTTTTTTATTAAATTTATCAATATTTGTGGCGTTTATTTAAAAAATTGTATGCTTGAAATATTATTTAATTAGCTTACAAGATAAAAGAAAACCTTTCCATAAAATAAACCTATGCAACGGATGTTAATACATCTAATTTTATAAGAACATATTGTCACTTCCACTGTGAGATTGCAAAACGAGTACATAATAGTAACGCGATATCTAATTTGATGTATCTAACTATCTATTAAAAAGACCGTTTTTAAAATCCCAAGTTATAGATTTCATTTTATAATAATTATTTTTTTATGTAAACAAATTATTCTAATTAATAAATAAAAATATTAAATTTTTAAAATTTTTAAAATGGAAAATATATTTATTTTATCAATTTTATTAATCTTTGGGCTCACTGTGATTTTAAACATTTAAAAATAATTGTTTTATTTTAAAAAATTAGTATTTATTACGTTTTTATATTTTCAATAAAAGCTTCAGTTTTTAATTTTTTTTTATTCTTAACTTTAAGGGTTTAGATTAACATTCAATATTATTTACTTTGTAAGAAAAAAAAATTTAAAAGTCATAAGTTTAAAGTAGCGCCTCCAATCAGAGAGACGTTAGACGCACTCAAGAGACATCAAATTAATCTTTCGATGCATACATTATGTTCCATCATGGTTACTAATTTCCCTGGGGGCCCCACATGAAGCACGCGAGAAACCTAATTAGCGATCGCTAAGCCCGTGATCCTGATCCCCACCAGACTGCACACTCACACGCGTACAATCAATAACCCCTTCTCCTATGTCTAAAATGTGACTCGTCATCAATACACCGATCATGCCTCTCTAATTACCTAGATGGATTCTTACAACGAAAGACCATAACACATGCATAAGAAGGCAAAGATAAACTATGTAGCACATTTATAAAGTTCATAAATTCGTAACATTAAAATAGACCAAACATTTATGAATTATGGCGGTCATGTGTGTTGCGTCATGGATTTTGTGTGTTCTGCTAGCTGCCCGTGGTGGTTTAGGAGCCATTAGAAAAGACATTTTCATATTGGGTGGACAAAGCAACATGGCTGGTCGTGGAGGTGTTAAAGGGGGCAAATGGGACGGTAATGTTCCACCGGAGTGCAAGTCCAACCCATTTATTTTGAGGCTTAATGGAAGGCTTCAATGGGAGGAGGCACGTGAGCCTTTGCATGAGGACATTGATGTGGGTAAAACATGTGGTGTTGGGCCCGGAATGGCCTTTGCAAACGAGGTTGTCAAAGCAAGTGGTGTTGGGTGTGTGGGTCTTGTCCCCTGTGCTGTGGGGGGAACTAGGATTGGAGAGTGGAATAGAGGGTCACGTTTGTACAATGATTTGGTGCAACGATCGATACACTCCCTGAGGGATGGTGGTGGCACAATACGAGCACTTCTTTGGTACCAAGGCGAGAGTGACACGGTGACAGAAGAGGATGCTGATGCTTATAAGCATAATATGGAGACCTTTATTAGGGACCTTCGCACTGACCTTCATCTTCCTTCTCTCCTTGTTATCCAGGTTAGTCTTCCCCTCCCACTCTGGTTTTCAATTTTTTTGTTTCACGAACACTTTTTTTTCTTTATTTTTTGGTGGGGTTGAGGTTGTGAATTGTGATTTTAATTGTCTTTTTTCACACCCCTCCTCTTTAGATCAAGTTATTTTTCTTATGCATCTTTGTGCTTTCAAATGCCTTTTAATCGTAATCAGGAATAAGGAAAGTTTTAAGGATGTTAATTAAGGAATTAAAATAGAAATTTTTGTCATGAAAATTTTTGTAATGATAAGATGATATGAATAAGTATAAATATAAAGCACTAAACCCAAATTTTAATTTCACGATCATTATAATATTTGTCATGTACAAAAATCATATTAAAAAAATTCGTTTCCTTTTTCTTGAATTAACACACTTGCGATTTAGCGAGTTGTCTTTTTGCGAGCGATGATGATTTTGTTAGCATTCCTCTTTATTAGAAAGCAGACAGATGGAACACACCTGTATTTGAAATGAAATGGAAACGAGGGTGCTTGCCTATAGTTGAGGGCTCGAGGCACTCTATTGAAATATATGGCATCATGGTTCATATGTATGATTCCAGACCAATTATTATGACATGCAACTGTTCAGTAAACACCGCTCCGACTTGCATCAGTTCTTGTTTTTTGAAATCGGTACAAGTTGCTTGTGCTTTAAAACATTTCAAAATATGGTCTGAAAAAACAAAATATTAACTATAGTAAAAAATTATAAATTTTTATTTAGCATTTAATATTATTAATGTATTAAATCATGTAAAATTTTATTATCTGTCATAAAATTAACTATACATAAATTTTTTTTGTACCAATTAGGATACATGTTCAAAAATCATTTGTCACTTTATTTCTACAAACCCTCTTTATTATTAACTAAAAATAATATAATAATGTTTTATGTCTTTAAGATAACAAATACATATACTTTCTTATTTAATAATATCAAGTTAATTTGAAGATTATTATTAAGAAAATATAACAAACTTAAGGGGAAAAAACTTTATAGAGAAAGCCATGCATATGGCTTATAAAACGCAGTGTATTTTGTTCCCATAGTTGTTCATGTATTTCTTTTGAAATGCCCAAACTGGAAAACTATGATGTGACATGATCACTATGCTCAGTGTCTCTAATTTGGCATGCTCATGTAAAATATTGTTACGCAGGTAGCACTTGCATCAGGAGAAGGCAAGTTTATAGAGAAGGTTAGACGTGCGCAACTGGGGATCACACTTCCTAACGTAAAGTGTGTAGATGCGAAAGGGTTACGCCTCAAGCCAGATAAACTTCACCTTACTACCATGTCTGAGGTTCATTTGGGTATTCGGTTAGGTCATGCCTATCTCTCTTCCATCACTCACCAATTTAATCATACACAAGTTAGCTAGGTATAGCTGAGAGTGCATTTTGTATTTGGCAATAGGTAAACAACAGAGAGAGTATATTTTGAAAGAAATTCTACATCAGAAGGCTTTGCCTTTCTAATCAATAATTTTGGATTACTTCATGAGCATTAAGTATATTCACTTAAAACACAACATATAAACGAATAGAAATTCTTTTATGGTGATTATCTGACAAAGCCTCTCATGAGGAATGTCTCGTGGTCTAACAGCGTGCAAAACCACCCATCAAGCCTTTACCCATGACTGATAGCATTAAGGTTGAGTTATTTTATAGAAGTTAGTGATTTTTATTTTTCTTAACATGCATGAATGTTATTAAATTCAAATAATTAAGACAAAGAAGATATCTAGATAAAGAATTTTAAAATTAAAAAATAAATTATAAAATTAGATGGCTCAAAAGTCACCTAAATTTAAAAAGAAGATAATAACACTTTGCATTTTATAAAAATTAATATTTTCTAATAGCATTAAATAATTATAGTTTTATTTAGACTTTATTTGAATGTTTAGAAAAGTAAAGAAGAAGAAAATTTGAAGGAAAAAAAAAGAGAGAAGTTAAATCCCTCATTTATTTAGATGTATAATACTGAAAAAAATAATAAAAATTTAATTATAAATGACATTATTATCTTTTATTTATATTTTTTTAGTTTTTAAAAATATAAAAATTAAATATTTTTCTTTTAAAAATTAATATCATTAAAATTAATATTTTATTATTATTATTTTAAAAAAAAATTCACATTAAAAATTAATATATTTTAAAGAAAAAAATGTAACAGTGTGAAAGAGAAAAGTCTTCTAACTCAAAAAATTAATATTAAAAAATTGAAAATTTTTTATTAAACATAACATTTAAATATAACTTTAAAATTTAATTTTTTTATTTTATAAAAAAATAACGAGATTTTTGTGTTGATTCTTATAAATTGAAAATAACGGGAGACAGCGTAGCCCACCTTGGGCTGGACCGTACAAGACTGGGATTAACTTGTTATTTTATGACTGTATTTATGTAATTTGGACATTAGCATTTAGCAATTTGTTGGAATAATCATAGCTCAGCACAGCTTGGAGCATATGAAGCTCTACACCACATAATTACAAAAGACAGGGTGTCCTGGCGTCCAATCAGCGACGCTCCTACCGTATAAATCAGGATAACATTTTGTATTTTGTGATCGTATTTCAAGTTTCACATCGTCTTTTCAGTCATTCTATACACAACAAAATTATATTTTAAAATACATAAACATCTCAATGCATAAATGTGATTCTCTAAATAAAAACTTAAATCATTACCTTATTTGTATATTATTAGGACAATAGTGATAGGTCAAGTTTGAATATTAAAAAAATTATTAAACATGATAGATTCAAGCTTATTAATTTTATAATATTATATAAATTATAATATATTTCAAAAATTATATTAAATAAATTAAATTTTAATTTTAAAATTATTAAATAGATTAAACTTATTCGTATAAATCGAATCTACCTTACCAAATTCCGTGATTGGAAACATTAAATCCAAAGTATTAAAATTTTAAAAATAAATGACAATTCATGATCCCGCGCATGCATTTAGGTTTATATCTATAAGCAAAATACGCGAATTCATTCATATACTACAAGCCTCGACTTATGCATCTATCTTCAGTGAATATCGTACCAAGCACATTAAGCACGTGTGATCAAAACCACATCTTCCACAAATCATAATGAATGACAAGGTATTCGGCCTAACTTATGCTATAAAAATAAAAATAATAAACACTTTCTTATGTTATTAAATAACGTCTAATGTGCCTTTAAAATGTAACTAAATATCAAATTTTGAATAATACATTTATAAATAGTTAAATTTTATAAGATTTAATATATATAATTATAAAAATAATATAAAATTAATTAATTAAGTTTAACTATTAAATAAAAAGCTTTACATGTTTTTTTCTTTCATTTCTTATATAGAAAAAGTAAGAATAATAAAATATGAAATTTTGGATAAAATTATTGAAATATAAATAATTTTTCATTACGATTTTGGTATTTTAATTTTTTATTATTTTTTGAAAAATTAATTTTGGCTACTTTTTATTTTTAAAATTTTTTATATTTTTTTAAAAAAAATTGATATTTTATAAGTTTTATCTGTAAATTTTTGTACATACACTAGAAATTATCAATTTAAAATTTCCATAATTTTTTCAAAAATTATATATAATAATATATATTATTTTTAAATACCATTTACAAATAAAAAAACCCTACCTACGAAGGGACCCGAATAATGTTTGTACGAGGAGTAAGGTCCGACAAAAAGACAGTAGTGCAAACACAGAAAAACCCACCAAGAATAGTTTCCGGCTCGTTGATTTGACATGAAACTAATGTAGGCTGTGTAGCTCCCACAAAGCAAAAGGAAAGGATTTCGCTAATCAATATTTATGAGTTACTGATTAAAAATTAATATTTAATTGTACTTTTAATTTTTTACAATTTTACTTTCTTATTTTTATTCTTTAACACTTTAAACTATGTTATATCCCAAAAAATTTACCAAATAATTAATATAATATAATAAAAATTTGATATGTTATTAATTTATATAAATTAATAAACTCAAAATATATAAAATGTTTAAATAAAAATATAATTAGTCTTTCAAATTTTATTTAATTTAAAAATTAGGAAACCTAAAAACTAAAAGTAAGTACTTAAAAAATTTATATATAAACATTATTAAAAAAAATTTAATTACATTTTTTGTTCCTATAAATATTAGACATTTTGTAATAAGTCCTTATAAAATATTTTTGTTAGTATTTAGTCTTTCAAAACTTAAAAAGTTAAGATTTAATTGCTATTATCAACTCTTTTTTATTAAATATTGAGCTAGGTCACGAAGAATCAGCTCAGTATTTCGACATTACACCACATAATATGTCATATTATTTTTATTATTTAAAATTAATACTTAGAAATAAGTCATTAAACACATTTTATATAATTACAAACAAGTCTTTTTTTTTTTTTCTTTCTCTTCTTCGGTTTCTCCTTCCCCTCGTTCCACCTCTCTCCCTCTTCTCTACCCACCTCACCCTACCATTTCGCCAACCCCCACCCCTCTCTATTAAGATAGAGCCTTGTGTATTAAGTGAGAGTCACCCCCTAGAGAGAATGATAAGAACAAAAGATAACTTTGTATTTTTTTTATTTTCAATTCTTATATCATAACCACTATAAAATATGCTAAAAGGAAATAACAAAAAGCAGTTAACAATAGTATATGTAACAAACTTTTTTTTTAGAATCGTTCTTATAATCCAATTAATAAATATATTCTTTCGAATACTCGTGCTCTTTGGAGACATGCTTGGACCTCTTGTAATGAATTGAATCGTTGTTGGATCTATTGAAACTTGAACTTCCTCTATATTGTCTTCTTAGACTACTTTTTCTGCTCTTATAACATTACCTCATTGGACTAAGGCAAAATGAGTAGGAACATTATCAACATGAATGGTTTTGAAAGTGATGATGGTGAGAGGACTCAGAGGAGTGATCAAGGAATGAATATCAAAAGAATCCAAAAGAAGTTGATTTGATTATGGAGGTAGAGGACTATGATGAAATTTGAGTTTTGAACAGTGGAACACATTATGAATCCTGCAAGAAGGAAGAAGGTGCAATCTATATGCAACATGACCAATACACTCCAAAATTCTGTAGGGACCATAGAACCGTTTAGCCAGTTTATGATACTTCTAGCCAGACAAATAAATCTAACAATGCGGCTGTAATTTCACGTAAATCCAGTCATCAACCACAAATTTCACCTCACTGTGATACTTATCAGCAAGAAACTTCATGCGAGCTTGAGACTTGGACAAATTGCGATTAAAGAGCTCTAAAACTTCTTCACATGAACTTAATACAAAATCACAAGCTTCCACTGATGAAGAGCTAGCCATATAATTGGGAATACAAGGAAGAGGGCGTCCAAAAATGATTTGAAAGGGGCAAAAACCTGAACCAGAATGGACAGAAGTATTGTGATGAAATTTCACCCAAGGTAGGAACTTGAACCCCAAAAAAGGTTTATGATGAGAAAAAGTGTGGAGGTATTGCTCAATCACGTGATTCATCACCTCCATTTGACCGTTTGTTTGTGGGTGATAAAATGAGCTCATTCAAAGCATAGTTCCACCAAACTTAAATAATTTTGCCCAGAAGCGATTAATAAAAACTAAGTCTCTATCAAAAACGATACTTTTGAGGAGACTGTGGTGTTTACAGACAATTAAAACATAGAGCTCAGCTACACGATAAGCAGTAAATTGGGTAGGAAGTCCCCCTAAATGGATCATTTTGGAAAAACGATCCACTGCAACAAAAATAATTATATACTTATGCGATAGAGGCAAACCAATGATAAAATCAATAGAAATATACTACCAAACCTGAGATGGAATTGGAAGAGGATGTAAAAGACCACCAGGTTGCTTGGTACTATATTTCACTTGCTGACAAGTGTAACACTTCAAAACAACTTCACAAACATTCTTAGAAGGCCCTCTCAATGAAAATTAGTGAAAATGTATTTCAAAGTTTTTGTCATCCCAACATGCCCACCATTGGGCGTCTCATGATACTCCCAAATCAAAAGGAGACAAATTTTGGAAGAAGGTGGCAACCAAATTTTTCTGTGATAAAACAAATATTTGTCAAGCAACTGAAATCCAGGAAGGGATGCTGGAGAAAAGACACACTAAGCTGTATAAAAAGCATATTGGGGGTCCATTTGCAATTCTCGTGACAATTCCTCTAAGAAAGCAAAATGAGAAACCGAGAGCAAATAATAAGTAATAGAAATAGGTTCAATGGACTGAGACAAGGAATCAACCACAATGTTAGTTCTTCCAGGCTTGTACTGAATATCATAATGATATCTCAATCACTTTGCAAGATAATGTTGCTATCCTAGAGTTTGAATAAATTGTGAAAGGAGTTCCCATAAGCTTCGTTGATCAGTTTGGATGATGAAATAACGGCCCAATAAATATTGCCGCCATCCCTTAACCGCTAAAGTAATCGCATTCAACTCATGAACATATGCTTAAGCGTGTATCATTCTAAGACAAAAGACTTGTTGAAAAATGCAATAGGGTGCTCACCTTGAAGAAGAACTACACCCATAGCATGATAGCAACTTTGGAAGCATCTGTCTAAATAACAAACTGCTGAGAAAAATTCAATAAAGCTAAAACTGATGTAGAAGAAACTGCCTTTTAAGAGAATCAAAAGTTATCTAAGCCTTAGGAGACCATTTAAATTTATCCATCTTAAGAAGACTAGTCAATGGATGAGCAATGAAAGCACACAAACTTGCGATAAAACCTAGTAAGTCTAAGCCAGTAAACTACGCAAAGAAGTGGGTGTAGGCTACTGAGCAATCGCCTTAATTTTAGACGGGTCAGGAGAAACTTTGCCACCAAAGACAATATGGCCCAGATAATCAATGTTGTCAGAACCAAAGGCACACTTTTGCAGTTTAAGAAAGATTTGATGTTGAGATAACAAAGTAAAATCCTGTTGTAAGTGAAGCAAATGAGCTGCAATAGACTCGCTATACATGAGGATATCATTATAAAAAAATGATGACAAATTTACGAAGAAGCGAGTAGAAAACTTCATGCATGATGGACTGGAATGTTGATGGGGCATTGTAGAGACCAAACAACATGATGCAAAACTCATAATAGGCGCCGTGAGTCCTGAAGGCCGTTTTGGGAATGTCCTAAGAACAAAGACGATAATGAAACCCTGAAGTGAGATCAAGCTTACTAAAGTAGCGAGTGGAGCCAAGCTCATCAAGCAATTCCTCAATCGTTGGCAAGGGAAAATAATCATTGATGGTGATGGCATTTAGTGTGCAATAATTGACACATATATACCAGCTCTCATCCTTTTTCTTAAGGAACAACACCAGAGAAGAGAAGGGGCTTATGTTAGGGCAAATCCCCCTATTAATAAATTTCAAAACCTGGCATTCAATTTTCATTTTTTGGATGTGGGGATAGCGATATGGTCATACATTAACCACATAAGCACATGAAATTAAAGGAATTGAATGATTTGTGCTTCATGGTGGGTACAACGTTGAAGACTCTCCAAAGAGATGGAGAAATCTACGAATGAGGTCACAAAGCAGGGGGTCTTAAGGAAGCTTCCAATTCTGGGCATAATTTGGGGGATCATGTTTAATCTTGAGAGAAAAAAAAATTGGGCCTCAAAGTCTTGGCCTGCATCTATCAAACGAGTTAACTAATATAAAAATATAAGAGAAGAGGGCGGAACAATTTCCCCCTTTAATTCTAGCATCTTCTGATTATGCATGAATTTCCTTGTGAGCTATTGATAATCCATCAAGATTGGGCTCAATTGTTTTAACCATTGGGCTCCTAGCACCACATCTGTACCACCCACGTCCAACAAAAATAAATACACAACAAACATACACCTTTGTAAATACAATTCAACACCATAGCACACAGTAGAGCTGATCAATTCCTCCCCACTTGCTACCAAGACCTTAAGAGATTTCATTGGACTAGTCACAAGGCCCAAAGTTTGGGCTACACTTTTCTAAATGAAATTATGAGTAGACCCGTTGTCAAGAAGCACACTGATCGTTGTCACTACAAGGCAGATTATCATCGGCCACGAGGAGAAAATAATGAGCAGGACAACTATGGTTACAGTGGAATTGTTGATCACAATTGGAACAGAGTCCTTTCTCCCTACGATATGTCATTTTAGGTTCTGTCAATTGATGATAACTAGTTTTCAACGATGGCGCGGGCAATAATGAAGAAAGAGACATGGCGGCAGGAGAAATTTGACCATTGATCTCAAAGGATGGTGTCGTGGTAAGCGCGAAGGGTCACTGAGCTTTTCCTCGTGTAAACAAGTAAGACCCATAGCTTGGGCCAAGGTTGAAGGCTAATGTGCCATGACTTCCGTGCAAATCTCGAAGCGCAAACCAAAGACAAAACAACTCAAAAGAAAGAGCGATTGTAACCCTTCAATTCTATTAGCAAGTGTCTCAATTTGCCTAGATAAATATTAACAGTAGTGGATTAGGTAAGTTTAAACAATTTACCTTGCAGGTCATTAAACCTGTTGTGGCAAATCAAGAAACAACGGTTTTGTTTGGTTTTAAACCATCCGCAGGCGGCGTAAAACCTCCGCAAACCCTTGGTGGACAAGCTTAAGCTATCGCTGATTCATCTAGTTTATACTAGCTAATATCCGGCGCTATCTTGCAGCTGGATATTTTTGATCAATAGAACCGAAAGAGGGTATGGTATTTTAAAGAAAATCAAAATGTTATTTTTTGCATTCGATTTTTTCGGACGTTTTCTAGGATCAGAGTGCAGCTATTCCAGCCGGGCATTGCTCATCCCGTTCTTGGTTCTATTTGTATTTTGTTCTCTGCTCTACCACTTTCTACTGAAAAGGAAAAGAAAGAAAAGCGCTAGGATTTTATATATCCTTATTTACCTAATGCTGCTTTCTTATTCTTTTTTCTTACGTTTCCAACTTTTGACTCTTTTAGGTACAACTGCCGCTTCCACTTTGATTTTAAACGTCAGTGGGGAAATAGTCCCTTCGGGCGCTTCACCCTCCACCTCCTCCTGGACGGAAGATTCATTCGATATTCGGGTATTGACAGAGCTGTTTTCCGAAACTGAAATGGAAGGAACGTCGAAGAACTTGTCGATCCCAAGGGGCGATGAAGCCGGGCCAAAGCCTGAAGAAATTAGGACAAATAGATGATATAATTATTGTTATGCATCCATTAGAACCAAGAAAGGGTGGCTCTGTCCAAATAGAAGGAAGCGACAGTAATATGCTCTACATATGGAGTTTGATGGTAAACGAAAAATTGTGAGAACTTGAAGATCTAACCAAATGGGTTAGTGCCGTCAAGATGAGGAACATCTAATTTGAGAAAATGGTGCTACAATTGGATTTAGACGTGGAGTGGAATGGAGAAGGAGAAGAATTCTAAGTGGAACTGGTGGAGCATGTCTCCAAAATGGAAGTATAACGACACATCCCCTCCATAGACTTCTGAATTTGAACCAGAATTAGAGTAATTTCGTCATTAGGAATCTATTGGTCGGAGGAAACGGTTTTCAAATAAGTACCTTCAGTCATACTCTCAATGAAAGCACCAAATTTGTTAAGATAGAGCCCTGTATATTAAGGCAAGGCTGCCTCCTAGAGAGATTGATGAGAAGAAAAGAGAACTTTGTATTTTTATTTTTTTTTTAATTCTTACATCATAACCACTATAAAATTTGTTGAAAGAGAAATAACAGAAAGCAGTTAACAATAGATATCTGTAACGAACTTTTCTTTTAGAGTTGTTCTTATAGTCCAATTAACAAATATATTCTTTCAAATACTCAGGTTCTTTGGAGACACACTTAGACCTCTTGTGATAAATTGGAATCAATGTTAGATCTGTTGAAACTTGAACTTCCTCTACATTGGCTTCTTAGATTACTTCTTCTGCACTTGTAACACTCCTCTTTGTTGTGCTTTCTCAGTCACACACCCTTTTAAATCTTAATGACTCGTAGGTTATATTCTCATGGACTCACTTCACCATTTTTACCATCTCATACAGATCATGCACTTTTTTTGCTGGATAAGAAAAAAAATTAGTATTTAATTTTTGTCAATTTTATAAAATAAATATTTTTTTCATGAAATATTTGATTTTTATGAAATAAACTATTCTTTTCATAGAAAGTTCGTACAAAAAATGTGGAATGGCACTTACTGATGAAAATGCTAAGTACATGAAAACTTTGAAAGAGTTATATAAATACAATTTAACAATTTTAAAACTTCAAAACCTATCAAAATAAGAACTAAACTCACAATCTATCTTATATACAAACTTTGAAGGAGTTATAGAAAATAAAAGATTTTTTCTATCTTTAATTTTTATTTTTTCTCCCTTTCGAAACCACCAAGGTCACTAAACTAACCACAAGTAAGTTAAATAGTGCATAGGCTTCTTCTTTTTTTATTTTCTTTTTCTTCCTATTTGGCACAAGTTCAAAAGCATGTTAGACTATCAAAGTCAAAATTAACTACTAAAGAGACCATTTAAATGAATGGCATGATATAGTAGAACTCGGGAGTAAAAAGAACAGTTTCAACAAGTTCAATTATAAGGAAGAAAAGTGTGTGTGAGAGAGAAAGAGATTATAAATGAGAAGGGGAAAAAAAAAACACATTAAATATGAGTAGAAAAATCTTTTAAAAAAATCCTTAAAGAAAAGGTTACAACCGTTTGAAGGTTGCCCGGGGAAGGAGCCCACAAGGTACGATAATATAAGAGGGGGTTGATTGTGGGCTAGTTGGACGCGGCCTAGTTTGTAAAGAAGATACACAAATTTATATGGAAGTGTTTATTTTGACAAAAAAAATATGGAAATGTTTATTGTGATTCCAAAAAATTTGTTATCATACTTTATTTAACATTTACTGATTAAATTATTATTAACAATTTAACTAATTAATACAAATAAAATTTTATAACAAATATTTAAAAATATATATTAATAAACATTTAAAAGTAATAATAGACTTAGCTCAACTTTAGCATCCATTTTTTAAAATATGGTACAGCATGAAAAATTGTCTCCTTGAAAAGATAAACAATCAAATTAAAAGTTCAAGCATACGGTACAATAGCGATTAAAATATCTGCTGATGGAACCAAAATTTACTTTTACAAGCCTTTTTCAATCGGCTAGTATAATTTAAAAAAATGTTATTTGTTTTAAAAAAAAGTTGTCCAATATCTCGTTGGCCGAAAGCTACGACGCTAACTTTCCGTCGCTTAATCGCTTTTCACACGCCGTCAATTTTTATAAAATTACATTTTAAGTTTCTCTTTCTTATTTGCATTAAAAAAGAAGCCTTTTACCTTATATAAATTAAAGTAACAAGCAGTATGATATAATTTAAGAAAAGTTTTGAGTTTAAATTTTTATATATATAAAAAAATTTAATAATAAATTTATTTATTATATTTACGTATATGTCTCTGATTTAAATTCTTATGTATAAAAAAAAATTAAAATTAAAAAAATTCTCTATTAATTGTTTTAGGCGATACATATTTTCAGTCTAGAAAAATACTAGTGTACTTCAATCAAAGCAATACTTACAAACCTTTTTAAACAGTTATTAATTTGGAAATGCAAAAATTGAACAATGTCACTGCATAATAATCAACAACGAAGTTTGTGAGAAAAAATATAAAGAAATATTTTAAAAAAATCTTATTTACCAAGAGAGTTGAGAACTCGATTATATCAAACCTCTAGCTATACATAATTAGAAATAAGTGAAAAATATGACAGAATATTGACGCTTAATTTGTCTGCTGAATTTTTTTTTTCGTTATTCAAAGTTGTACCACAATAAATTTAAGTTTGAAACTCATTATTAATCTATTTTTAACAAATAATATACAATTAGCACTAATTATAATTAAAAAAATTATAAATCACCTATTTTTTTTAGAGACATGTTACTGAAAGTCTAATTTATGTTTAAATTAATGAAAATATAAAAATAATTAGTGAAAATAAACATATCAGATTATAGAAACTTAAAAAAAAATATTAAATTTTAGCCTTCAAAAAGTGAATAGTCTCTAAAATATATATTTTTTAAAATTAATCTTTATAAAAAAAAGTTGTTAATTTTACTCTCAAAAATTTAAATACCTATCACTTTTAATTGAAAGTAAATAGTATTTCATGCAATACTAGTAACGTGAAATACTAACTCTAGAGGTAATATAGTTTAAATAAATAATTAACCTATAAAAAAAATAAAAAAAAAATATATATATATATATATATTTAGAATTAATTTTTATTAAATCTTTATTTTATTTTTAATATAATAAAATTTTAATTTTTTAAAAAAATTCTACTGTTATCTTTTAAATTAATATTTTTTATTTAGTCTATATCTTGTACCTTATCTTTTTTTCAAAAGTATTTATCACAGTAATGTTATTTGAGATTAAAATATTATTTTTGAATTTTTTTAATATAATTGGAAAAAGTTGTATTGTCTAAAATAAGAATACTTCTTTTATTATGTCTCATTAAAGTTATATTTTTATTTTTCACCAATTGAGATAACATAAAACATAGTATGGATGTTTATTCTTATCATGTCTTGTTTTATCTTGAATAACAAGAATATTGTCTCTTTTCTCCATAAATATAAAAACACAAAAATTAGAAAACTTTGATACATTATATGTTGGTGAATTCTAAATAGTAAAATATTTTGATATTAAATATAACGAAGAAAACTTATTTAAAATTTACAAGATTAAAATAAATAAATATATGTATATATATAATAAGGACTAATTCTAAAAGATATATTTTTTTACGGACTACTTACTTGTTTAAGTATTATATGTAAAGCTAGCAATCTTATGTGACAAGTGTTACATAAAACATTGTTTATTTGTTTTATATCTTAACAACTTTCAATTAACGGCAATAATTAATTTTTAAAAATAAATTTTTTTAGGATGAAAATTAACAAAAAAAAATACAATGACTAATTTCAAAATTTGAATATATTTTTAAGGACTATTTATTTATTTAAACTTGAAATTTTTTATTTAAATTATAAAAACTAATTTCAAAAAAGAGTATATTTTTAGGATTTAAAATAAGATGAAACTGAGAGGAGTGTCATGAAATTTATTACATTTATACCTTTTATCTTTCTTGATAAAATATTATGTGATAATTCAGTCCAATTTTAATAAAACAAAAGAAGTTGGAATTAATCAAATGAATTGATTTGATTTTTTTTTATGTTGTTAAACTTAAAATAAGACAACTAAATTAATTTTTTTCAAGATCAAAGATGACAAGGTCTTATACAATATTTCTTTCCTCTTAGATAGATTAATCACACATCTTTAAATATAATGAGATTATATTAATGTGTTAACTTTTCTTCAAAAAAAATTTTTCCCCAACAAAGTCAGAGAAGTATTTAAGATCTGCTGGAATTCTTGATTCTCGCAGATACCTGCCTTTGTAAATTTTGTATCCTTCTTTGACAGGTGTGGGAAGGATTTCTTCAATTGGCCCAAAATAATCCCACCATTGGAGGAACCAATTTGGAAAGTCATAATTCTGATTCTTTTTAAAATATATTAACCATGAATGTCGGTTAAGTTTATTTTGGAACCAGAAAGTTCTTGTCCATGCGTCAATGTAATCCCAATAATTATAACCTACTGGATCAAATGATTGGGAAAATTTTTTATAAGAATTAAATTTTTTCCAAAAGCCTTTGGAGTTAAGACTTTCAGGATCTGGATTGTTGAATGGGTTGTAACTGATGGATCTTTGTGGTCTTTGTAGTGTTTAATGGAAACAGAATCTGAATCCACTAAGATAAACTCATAAAACTGCCTGGTTTTATTAGCCTGATATGGTCTGAAATGAAATCCTGGTGGGAAAACTTTGGTAATTGCCTTGTATGGGTTTTTGTCCCAAAATTCAGGTTCCATTTGTATGACTGAGGAGAATTTTCCTTTGGCTACATAATAGCTTGGATTTGAAGTTTTTTGTTTTCCCTTTTGAAGGTCAAGGGTCCCTTCTGTTTTATTGGTTATTGTTTTCTGGGTTTGGTTGAAGGTCTGGAGTATAGTGTTTAGGCTAGCTAAATCTAATTCCATATCTTCTTCAGAGGCAATGTCTGCCCATGACTTATTTGGTAGGCTACTCAAGCTTCCTTGTTGGACAGCTAGAAGCGTACTAATTGGGAGAGCATAGTCTGCTTTGGTTTGTTTGGTGGTTTTGACAACAGAATCAGTCTTTTTGGAAGATTCTTTTGGAGTTCCAGATTGCTGAGTTGATGATTCAACAATTTGGATTGCTTCTTGAGTCGATGACTCAATGGGGGTAGATGACCCAGAAGAAGAGGTTTTTGAATCTGCTGAAGCAGATTGTGGTTTTGATTTGTTTAGAGTCAGAGCTAATCTGACTTTGCCGCCTCTGGTGGTTCCTCCCCTAGAAGGGGTAACTGCCTTTCTAGGCATCTTACTTATCCTGTAAATATTCACGAGTAAGGTAATCAGGAAGAGAGTTTGAAGTGCCTTTGAGATACTCAATGTCAAAATCAAAAACACTTAAAATTGCTTGCCATCTTGCAAAAATTTGTTTTGAGGCAAGATTTTTAACATCCTTTTGTAAGATTTCTTTGGCAGACTTACAATCTACCCTAATTAAAAAAATTTGATTTAATAAATCAGATTGAAATTTTGAAACGCATAAAACTATTGCCAAAACTTCCTTTTTAACAGTAGAATAATTTTGTTGTGCAGAATTCCAATGTTTTGAAGTATATGCAATGATATGCTCATGCGACTCGATTTTTTGTTTAAGGATGCCTCCATAACCTATGTCTGAGACATCAGTTTCAACGATTTTGAAGGCTTGAGGGATGGGAAGATACAGACAATTTATCTTCCTAACTTTGTTTTTGATTTCTTTGACGACATTAGTATGGACATCAGTCCAAGGGGGAGGATTCTTTCTAAGCCTATCATGTAAAGGCTTGATGATGTTATTAAGGTGGGGGATGAAGTCCCCTACGTAATTGAGGCAACCCAAAAATCTCTGTAATTGGGTTTTATCAAGAATCCTGTCAAGAAATTTATCAGCAAATTCAATGGACCTACTGATAGGGATAATGGTACCTTGGTGGATATTATGTCCAAGGAATCTGATATTGGTTTGAAAGAGACTAATTTTTGATTTTGAAACGGCAAGACCGTTTTGTTTAATAACATTGGTAAAAACATTTATATGTTTAAAATGTTGATTAACAGATTGGGAAAAAAATTAAAACATCGTCAATGTAGACAATGACAAATTTTGAATAACGATTGAAAATGTCATTCATGATTTTTTGAAATTCAGAAGGAGCATTTTTTAGACCAAAGGGCATAACATTCCATTCGTAATGCCCAAAGGGAACAGTAAAGGCAGTTTTATACCTATCATTTTCGCAAATTTGGATTTGCCAAAATCCAGATTTCATATCGAATTTTGAAAAGATCTTAGCAGAATTAAGTCTGTTAAGAAGATCTTTTTTATTGGGGATAGGATGTCTAATCCATTGAAGGGCTTGATTGAGGGGTTTGTAATTGATGACAAGTCTGGGAGTACCTCTCTCAATCTCAGCAGGTTTATTAACATAAAAAGCGGAGCAAGACCAAGGACTCTTGCTTTTTCTAATAAGATTTTTGTCTAAGAGATCTGTAATCTCTTTCTGACAATAATGAAGGAGTTCTTCATTCATTTGTATTGGTCTGGCTTTAGTAGGAATCTGGCTATCCTTAAAACCTGACTCATAAGGAAGACTGACGATATGTTTTTTCCTATTCCAGAAGGCGCTGGGTAGGTCAGAACATATAGAAGTTTAGATGTTTCTTAAAAGGGATTGGATTTTCTTCTGAAGAGAAGGACCTTGTAATTGTTTTTCAATGTTGGCAAAAGAAACTTCTTCTTTTAGAAAATTAATTTGATTAATTTTGTTTTGAATAGAATTAATATTTTTTGTAAATGGTTTGTTAGAAAATTTGAAAATTACCTGTTTTCCTAAATGACGAGTGGAAATACCATCTTTCAAAATTTGTAGAGGGAAAAGAGCTTTTATAAAAGGTGTTCCCAAAATAACTTCATTTTTTAAATTTTTTACAAGAAGAAAATTTGTCTCAATTTTAAGCCCTTGATTTTCAATCACGGCTTTAGAAAGTTTGTAGTTAATTTTCAGCTTTGAACCACTAGCAGTGCTGAGTTTTTCAGAGGTTTTTTCGAAATATTTTATAGGAATTAATCCTTCTAAAATACAGTTTGAATCAGCACCTGTATCAAAGAGGGCCAAAGTATCAAGAACAAAATCATCAATAACGATTCTGATATTAATATAAAATTTTTGTATTTTGACCTTATTGATCAAACACATAAAGGTTTCTTCTAGATTATCAGAATCAACCTTTACAGAATCATTATCTTCAGGAAGTTCTACTTTCTCAATGTAAGAATCATCATCTAACTGAGAAAGAATAACTTGATGAATTTGTTGTTGATCTTTGATTTCTCTGATCTCTTTTTTTAAGATTATTTATCTCAATCTAGAGATCTTGTATAGTGGTTGGTTTAATACTAGAATTCTTTTCTAATCTTTTGAAAATATTTGTAATGTCAAATTTGTTTGAAGTAAAATATTCTTTAGGTTTAGGTTTATTTTCTAAAACCTCTTTGAATTTATTTAAAAATTCTTTTCTATCTTGATGATCCGAAATAGAGCTTATAGTTTCAAAAAGAAGATCTTGTTCTTTTGTCAAAACATTGATTTCTGGAGTTTCGTCACTGTCAGAAGAGGAGGCTTGGTCATCATTCTGAATTTGGTTAACATCCTCTTCAGATTCTTTATCAGCGTCTTCACTAGAGGAATCAGCCAAAAGATGGTTAATCTGGTCTTCTAAAGAAGGATCCAAATTCTTTATTGCTTTTGTATAGTTTCATGTTTTTAAGAAAATCCTTTACTGGAAGTACAACAGTTCTTCGTTCTTTTGAATGGGGCTGTAGCAGTAAGTCCCGTATGGTTGAAAGGGCAGTAAGGCTAATTTGACGATGCTGTATTCAAAAGGAACAAAGAACATAAGAAGCTGGTGGCTATAGTAAAAGAATTTTCAGAATTTTGTAAGTAAAAAAAAAAAAAAAGTCCACAAATAACCAGATCCAGTTGAATAAGTTATAAATAATTAACAGATGTATTATTATGGAACCAAATGAGGGTGATGTGCCAGATGTTTTTATATCATGTCTAGACTCTTACGCTCTTTCTCTCGCATTTCTTTTCGTTCTGGCTCCAGTTCCTCCTCCTCCTCTCCAACTAAAACTAATCTCTTTGATGACCAGGAGAAACATTCTCCCGAAATCACACCCAAACACAATCTCTTTGACGAAGAAGTTCGTTTTGAAGAGATAAATCAAAGTATGGATGACTGGACTATTCCAGTCATTCCTCAGGACACATTATATGTTCCTGAAGACCAACCTAAGAAAAACAGTTCTGATTATATTATCAAGACTGTTGAAAATAATATTCCTTTAGGGAAAGGTATAGGGGAAGAATTTCATCTCCTGTCCAAATCCTCTCTTAATGACCATAAAAGAAAGTACAAGTACCTTCACATAGGATGTGTTCAGGTAGCAATCAAACCATTAATAGACATAGGCATAGATGCTGCTGTCTTAATCTGTTTAAGAGATATTCGTCATAATAAGTTTGATGATTCTCTTATAGGAACAGTTGAAACCAGTTTCGGTCAAGGTCTGATTTATTTTAACTGTTTTCCCAACAAAACTGTGAGTCTTATGGATGAACACATCCTAGACTCCTTGTTTCTCAATATTTGCTTTCATGGGTTAGACATGAAAGAGGGATCTATTCCCGCAGCCTTGATTTATAGGATTCAGTATAAGGTCATGAATTCTTGTGCTTCTAGAGTCTTTCTCAAACCTCAAAAGGGAGAAACTACTTTGTTTATCACGGATATGACAAAGGCTAATGTTTCTCTACATAGAATTATTAAATGGGATGAGGTTACTCTCCCAGAAAAATGGGTGATGGATAAAGCCTCACCCAGTGTTCCTCGTCCTGCTCCTCAAATACAGGACATCTCACAGGACAATTCCGGAAAGGTTGAAATAACCTTTGATAGGAGAAACTCTTTCTCCTCAAGGATCGATGCTTATAGCAATCGATCTGATTTTGTCTCTGCTAGAAGATCTTTCTCTTCTAGATCTTATATTAGACTTGACATTCCTAGGTCTGTTAATCATGACCCCTCTCTAAATCTTCAAGGTTTAGACACTTCTTCTAGGATTCCTAGAAATGTTTATCAGACTTCTGAAAAAGAAGACGAAAATCAGAGTATCCAATCTCCAACCTACTCTTCCCTTAATGAGTCTTATGATGTTATCTCATAAATTCATTATAGATAAGGAAACCCTTAGGAAAGATTTCTACTCTGAGGAATGGAAACCTCAAAGAGAGTGGTTCTTTCAAAATTATAGGGGAAAAGATAGGTCTGCCATCCAAGAGAAATTCTATCAATTTCTCGAAAAAGTCAAACAAAATATTCCATTCTTTGATTGGTATCATGCTTATACCATTCGTAATAATATTGATTATCCTTGGCAAGAGGATGTTATTAGTACCTCTTCTGCTAATGTTATATCCTGGCAAATCAAAGACGGACAAATTGTCCAAAGTGATTTACCACCCACATCTCAATACCAATTACCCAATTTGAAAGACAAAGGCGGTAACCCTGTTACTGCTACTCCTTTTAAGTCTAAAAAATCCTGATGAGTCTATCACTCCTCATGATATCCAAAGCCTTATGGAACAGGCCAATTATACTAATAAATACCTTCAGGTTTTGGGAGAAAAGATCTCTGTTAGTCCTATCAAACCCAAACTTGAAGAAGTATCTTCTTCATCCTCCCAACCACAATTAGAAAAACCTCTGTTTAAACCTTTTAAGATTAGTGCCAAAGCTAAGCAGAAAATCTTAGAACTCAGGCAAAGAGAAAAAGCCAAGGTGAATGAGGAAAACCAGAATGAGTTGCTTAGTAAAATTACTAGCCTCCTTACTACTATTCCCGACACTCTTCAACCCTCTGAATAATCTAGTGCTAAACCCAAGACAAGGTCTCTTGCCAAAACTATCAATGCCATTTCCAAGACTGATTCAGAACATTGTTCTGAAACAGATTCTATCTTAGCTATCAATCCAATCAATAATTGGAAAAATTCCTCCAAGCTTTATTATAATAGAGCTACTGCTCCTGATCTTATTTTAGAAGAAAAACATGATTTTATTCAAAGTTTTAATTCTAATGATATTTATATTTGGAATATCGATGGATTATCTGAATATAATATCATTGCCAAACTTCAAAACATGTCGGTTGTCGCTATGGGCTATTTTACTAATCAAAATATGCCTGAAGACACTATTGTCTATATTCTTGTTGCCGGTTTTACTGGCCAACTCAAAGGTTGGTGGGATAATTATCTCACTGAAGCTGATAGAGATAACATCCTCTCTGCAGTTAAAATTGATGATAAGGGGAAAACCATTGTTAATGACAATGAGCGTCTCCCTGATGCTGTGTATACATTATTATACACAATATCCCAACATTTCTTAGGTGATCCTTCTCTTTGGAGGGAAAGATCAGGTGAGTTACTTTCAAAACTCAAATGTGATTCCTTGGAACATTTCAAGTGGTATAAAGATACCTTTATGTCTAGGGTCCTTACTAGGGAAGATTGTAACCAAGCCTATTGGAAAGAACAATATCTTGATGGTCTTCCTAAAGCATTCGGAGATCTTATTAGAAGTAAACTCCGAAGTCGTTCTCCTACTGGAGAGATTAATTATGATAATTATGATTATGGTCAGCTTACTGCTATTATTGTCCATAGTGGTATTAAAGCCTGCCAGAAAGATAAACTCCAAAAACAACTTGCTAAAGAAAAAGCTTTGAGCAAGAAAGAATTAGGTTCATTCTGCGAACAGTTTGGTCTTCCATCCTGCTCTCCTAAAAAGAAGAAACATGCCCCTAAGAAAGAGGCTGTAGAACCTTACAAAAAGCCCTACAAACGCAGGTACAATAGAAAACCCAGTCCTAAGAAACAAGGGGATAATGTCATCCCCACCAATATTCCCAAAAAACTCAGAACAGGCATAACCTGTTACAATTGTGGTAAACCTGGCCATATTAGTAAATACTGCAGGTTAAAAAAGAAAATTAGTAGTCTTAATTTGGATCCTTCTTTAGAAGACCAGATTAACCATCTTTTGGCTGATTCCTCTAGTGAAGACGCTGATAAAGAATCTGAAGAGGATGTTAACCAAATTCAGAATGATGACCAAGCCTCCTCTTCTGACAGTGACGAAACTCCAGAAATCAATGTTTTGACAAAAGAACAAGATCTTCTTTTTGAAGCTATAAGCTCTATTTCGGATCATCAAGATAGAAAAGAATTTTTAAATAAATTCAAAGAGGTTTTAGAAAATAAACCTAAACCTAAAGAATATTTTACTTCAAACAAATTTGACATTACAAATATTTTCAAAAGATTAGAAAAGAATTCTAGTATTAAACCAACCACTATACAAGATCTCCAGATTGAGATAAATAATCTTAAAAAAAGAGATCAGAGAAATCAAAGATCAACAACAAATTTACCAAGTTATTGTTTCTCAGTTAGATGATGATTCTGACATTGAGAAAGTAGAACTTCCTGAAGATAATGATTCTGTAAAGGTTGATTCTGATAATCCAGAAGAAACCTTTATGTGTTTGATCAATAAGGTCAAAATACAAAAATTTTATATTAATATCAGAATCGTTATTGATGATTTTGTTCTTGATACTTTGGCCCTCTTTGATACAGGTGCTGATTCAAACTGTATTTTAGAAGGATTCATTCCTACAAAATATTTTGAAAAAACCTCTGAAAAACTCAGCACTGCTAGTGGTTCAAAGCTGCTGTCTTAATCTGTTTAAGAGATATTCGTCATAATAAGTTTGATGATTCTCTTATAGGAACAGTTGAAACCAGTCTCGGTCAAGGTCCGATTTATTTTAACTGTTTTCCCAACAAAACTGTGAGTCTTATGGATGAACACATCCTAGACTCCTTGTTTCTCAATATTTGCTTTCATGGGTTAGACATGAAAGAGGGATCTATTCCCGCAGCCTTGATTTATAGGATTCAGTATAAGGTCATGAATTCTTGTGCTTCTAGAGTCTTTCTCAAACCTCAAAAGGGAGAAACTACTTTGTTTATCACGGATATGACAAAGGCTAATGTTTCTCTACCTAGAATTATTAAATGGGATGAGGTTACTCTCCCAGAAAAATGGGTGATGGATAAAGCCTCACCCAGTGTTCCTCGTCCTGCTCCTCAAATACAGGACATCTCACAGGACAATTCCGGAAAGGTTGAAATAACCTTTGATAGGAGAAACTCTTTCTCCTCAAGGATCGATGCTTATAGCAATCGATCTGATTTTGTCTCTGCTAGAAGATCTTTCTCTTCTAGATCTTATATTAGACCTGACATTCCTAGGTCTGTTAATCATGACCCCTCTCTAAATCTTCAAGGTTTAGACACTTCTTCTAGGATTCCTAGAAATGTTTATCAGACTTCTGAAAAAGAAGACGAAAATCAGAGTATCCAATCTCCAACCTACTCTTCCCTTAATGAGTCTTATGATGTTATCTCATAAATTCATTATAGATAAGGAAACCCTTAGGAAAGATTTCTACTCTGAGGAATGGAAACCTCAAAGAGAGTGGTTCTTTCAAAATTATAGGGGAAAAGATAGGTCTGCCATCCAAGAGAAATTCTATCAATTTCTCAAAAAAGTCAAACAAAATATTCCATTCTTTGATTGGTATCATGCTTATACCATTCGTAATAATATTGATTATCCTTGGCAAGAGGATGTTATTAGTATCTCTTCTGCTAATGTTATATCCTGGCAAATCAAAGACGGACAAATTGTCCAAAGTGATTTACCACCCACATCTCAATACCAATTACCCAATTTGAAAGACAAAGGCGGTAACCCTGTTACTGCTACTCCTTTTAAGTCTAAAAATCCTGATGAGTCTATCACTCCTCATGATATCCAAGGCCTTATGGAACAGGCCAATTATACTAATAAATACCTATATATATATATATATATATATATATATATATATATCAATGCATTGATTAATAATTTTTTATGCTATCGTTCAATTATAAATTATTATAAAAGTGATATTTTTTAATTTTGTGATAATTAATATAAAAGTTATACTTATCATGCATTTTAATTTGTTAATTGTTCAGTACCTTAATAGTTAGGACATTCAAAACACTTGATACTAGTGATTTATAGAAATTTATGAAAATTGTTGGTGATCTTTCATTGTACTCTAGTCAACTCGACAAGTGATGTTTTAACAAGAAACATTTCAACTCCATATCGAAGATGTTTTGATTAGAGGAAGAGTTTAGTAAAAAAGGAGATGAATATGACATAAGTTTGTCTGTAATGAATAAATGTTTAGTAGCTGATATAATGACAATATTGAATGTGTGGATGCAATCAATAACAAGGATGAAGGAACTTTTATAGTGAAACTCAATAGAGTGACGATGGCTTCATTAATTTGTCCAAAATTGAATATGATCATTGACAATGTAAAATTCTAGAGCATCAATATTAAACTCACATGCATAGTGATAATAGTTTCACTAATTTTATTAAACTCACAACGGTTGCCATTCTTCCATTGGTATCAGATTTTACCTTCCAACCACAATTCCGCAATGGCCGACAACACTTGTGCACAATCCCTTGTTCGCGAAGCTAAAGAACGCATTAACGCAAAGCTTGGAGATCACGACCTTCATCTGAACGTGAAAATTGATACGTTGGATGCGAAGATCAATGGCATGGAGGAACGTCTCAGGACTGCGATCGAAGAACAAATCATGGCGTTAGGAGCAGCTTTACGGGAGCCACCTAGGGATTCTCCTCGACATTCTTTTTCTGCTAATCTGGGTAACAATTCTCGACCCTATTCATGCAATACTAGACTAGCACGCTTAGATTTCCCAAGATTTAATGGCGATGGAATCAAGAATTGGATTATTCAATGTGAAACGTTCTTCTCTATTGATCATACTCCTGTTGAATACAAAGTTCGATTAGCGGTGGTTCATTTTGAGGGAAAAGCCCTTCTTTGGTATAGTGCTTATGTTAAGAACATTGGCCTCGAGAATCTGCCTCTCTGGGAAGATTTCACCGACGTTCTGATAAATCGTTTCGGAGATGTGTGTGAAGACCCAATGGCTGAGCTAATGCAGCTAAGACAAAAAGGATTAGTTGCAGATTATCATGAGGAGTTTGATGGAATAGTTTCTAGGGTGAAATTATCGGAACCTAATCAACTCAGTTGTTTTTTAGGGGGCTTAAAACAGGATATCCAAATGATGGTGAGGATGTTTCAACCCACATCTGTTATGAAAGCCTTTTCTTTGGCTAAAATGTATGAAAATGCTCACTCAGCCCCTTCTCAACAGAAATCATTTTCCAAACCATTTAAGCCAACACTTACCCAAAAACCACCATTATTACCTACACCCTTAAAACCAGCAGAACATGCTAAGCCAAAAACACACACCACCAGAAACTTGACACCTGCATTTATGGCTGACAGAAGAAGTAAAGGGCTGTGTTACTTCTGTGATGAACCCTTCACCCCAGCTCATGGCTTGACACATAAGACATTGCAGATACATGTGATGGAAGTAGAGGATGAAGGCTTACCTGATGTAGATTCACTGGATACTGTTGATGATAGTATAGAAGAGCAAATAGATCCACTGATTTCTGTTAATGCATTAACTGGCCTGTCCAATTTTTGAACTATGAGGGTGACAGGACAGTATAGGAAGAAACCCTTGCATATCTTGGTTGATAGCGGTAGTACACATAATTTCCTGGATGTGCATGTTGTTAGGAAATTGGGATGCAAGATTGAAGGTATGGAGGCTGTGAGTGTGACAGTAGCTGATGGAACCAAAGTTCAAGTTGCTTCGGTAGTCAGAAACTTTAGATGGTACCTGCAGAACAGTTCCTTTTGTTGTGACATGATGCTTCTACCACTCAGCTGCTGTGACATGGTCTTAGGTGTGGAATGGTTAGTTAGTTTAGGAGATATTGTGTGGAACTTTGATAAGCTGACTATGGAATTTGGAGTCCTAGGAAAAAGACATGTGTTGAGGGGCTCTACTTCTTATGGTCTTAAGACAATTAGGAAGCAGTAGTTCCATAAGACCTTGTCTTCTGGAGTTCACTTATCCATGCTGCAATTGTACAACACCCAGGAGGATATGCTACTGCATTCCCTATCCACTCATTTTGAGTCACATGAAGTCCCTGCCAGTATTGAGGAGCTCCTGCAGCATTTTTCTGATCTGTTTGAAGAGCCTACAAGCTTACCACCTAGAAGAGCAGAACATGATCACAGAATTCCTTTGGCTCAAGGTACAAATCCTATCAATGAAAGACCTTATAGGTATGCCAAACAGCAGAAGGACATCATAGAAGCATTGATTAAGGAATATATTAGGTCTGGGATGATTCAGAACAGTAGCAGTCCTTACTCAAGTCCTGTGGTTCTAGTAGGAAAAAAGGATGGTAGTTGGAGGTTGTGTGTTAACTATAGGGATTTGAATAAAGCTACTGTCAAGAACAGATTTCCCATACCCCTTATAGATGATTTGTTGGATGAGCTTCATGGGTCAACAATCTTTTCCAAGATTGACTTAAGGGCTGGTTACAACCAAGTGAGAATGGCAAATGAGGATGTCTTTAAAACTGCTTTTAGGACACATTCAGGGCACTATGAGTACTTAGTCATGCCCTTCGGTTTAACTAATGCCCCTGCAACTTTTCAGTGCTTAATGAATGTTGTCTTCAAAAACTACTTAAGGAAGTTTCTATTGGTCTTTTTTGATGACATACTAATTTATAGCAAAAATTTAGAGGCTCACTTGGTTCACTTACACACTGTTTTGGAGACCATGAGAGCGAATGCCTTGTTTGCCAAGAGGTCAAAATGTTACTTTGGAGTTACAAGGGTGGAATATTTGGGACATTTCATTACTGGAGAAGGAGTCTCCACTGATCCAGCTAAGGTAGCAGCAGTCAGAAATTGGCCACTGCCTCAGTCCATTAAGCAGTTGAGAGGATTTTTGGGCTTAGCGGGATATTATAGAAGGTTTGTGAAGAGGTATAGCACCGTAGCCAAGCCACTTACATATATGTTAAAGAAAGATAGTTTCTGTTGGAGTGAAGAAGCTAAGGTTGCATTCCAGTGTCTCAAAGACCAGCTGAGTCAAGCTCCAATATTGGCATTACCAGATTTTGAGAAGACCTTTGTCGTGGAGGCTGATGCTTCAGGTATAGGGGTGGGAGCTGTGCTCATGCAAGATCACCATCCAATAGCATTTGTGAGTAGGAGTTTGAACAAACAGCAACAAAGCTTGTCCACTTATGAAAAGGAACTATTGGCAGTAGTATTTGCAGTTCAAAAGTGGAGGCATTATCTGCTTCCTAAGCAGTTTGTGATCAAAACTGATCATAGAAGCCTTAAGTACATATTGGACCATAAATTATCAACAGCCTTCCAGCAGAAATGGTTGATAAAGTTAATGGAATTTAATTTTATCATTGAGTACAGGCAGGGCAGTGATAATATAACTGCAGATGCACTCTCCAGAGTAGAATGTGCTGCTATCACTACCATGGAACCTGATTCTGGTCTCTTGGAGAAAATCAAGATCTCATGGCAGGAGGATGTGGATTTACAGAAATTAATTGCTGAGATACAAAAGGATCCTGCTACTCACAAGCAATTTTCTTGGTCAAGAGGGCAATTAAGAAGGAAGGGCAGACTGGTTATTGGCAAGAATGCTGAATTGAGAAGGCAGATACTAGAATGGATGCATTCATCTTCTTGTGGTGGTCATTCAGGGAGGGATGCCACTTACCAAAGAATCAAGGCAGTAGTCTATTGGAAGGGTTTGTCTAAAGATGTTAGGAGGTTTATCCATCAGTGTGTCACTTGTCAGCAATGTAAGTATGATAAAGCTGCTTCTCCTGGGTTACTTCAGCCTCTCCCTGTACCTGATTTGATTTGGCAGCACATTACCATGGATTTTATAGAGGGACTCCCTAATTCTTATGGGAAGCAGGTGATTTTTGTAGTTGTAGACAGATTGAGCAAGGCTGCTCATTTTATGGCACTGCAGCATCCTTACACAGCAGCTAATGTAGCTCAATGCTTCATTGACAATGTCTTTAAGCTTCATGGGTGGCCAGCTTCCATCACAAGTGACAGAGATCCTGTTTTTACTAGCCAATTCTGGAGAGATTTCATGTCATATCAAGGGATTCAGGTTCAGTTGTCTACAGCATACAACCCACAAACTGATGGACAGTCAGAGGTGGTAAATAGGTGTATAGAAACTTATCTGAGGTGTATGTGTGCAGATGATCCGAAGCAATGGTCAAAATGGCTACCATTGGCTGAATGGTGGTATAATTCAACTTACCACAGTACCATTAAAGCCAGTCCTTATGAAATTGTGTATGGACAATTGCCTCCAGCCTATCTCCCTTACTTACCAGGGGAATCAAAGATTGAATTGGTTGATAGGAGCTTGCAGAAGAGGGAAGAACAGTTGAAGTTGGTAAAGTTTCACATGAAGAGGGCACAAGAGCAAATGAAACAGCTAGCTGACAAAAAGAGGTCTGATAGGTCCTTTAAAATTGGGGATTTGGTTTTTATTAAACTACATCCCTACAGACAGATTTCAGTTGCTTATAGGAGTAACACCAAATTATATCCTAAATACTATGGACCCTACTCTATCCTAGATAAGATAGGAGCTGTGGCCTACAGGATCCAATTACCAGCAGGAACTTCAATCCACAATGTTTTCCATGTCTCCCAGTTAAGGAAGTTTGTGGGTGATGCTAATACTTCAGTTCAGTGTCCAGCTACCGATGAAGAAACTGTGATTAAAGAACCTGAAGCAATATTAGACAGGATGACAGTGAAGAGAGGGAACCAAGGGGTGACTAAGGTGTTGGTCAAATGGAAACATTCACTGCCCGAAGATGCGACATAGGAATTCCTTTTTGATTTAAAGAAGAAGTATCCTCAATTCAATCCTTGAGGTCAAGGATTTGTTTAAGAGGGAAGGATTGATGTAGGACCCTGTAAAGAATAAGATAGGAGCCGTTGAAATTCTGTTGTAACTAACCTGTTATAAATAATAGGTTCAGCTAGGATCCATTCATTCAGTTTTGTAAATCATTTCTTGTAATATCATTCTTTCAATAAAAATCAGTTCAGTTGCCATTCTTCCATTGGAGACCCTACAATTCTTAGCTTTCCTTCGTGTTCTGAGTGATCATTTACAATGTAAAACATTGAAATATAAATTTAAATTCAGATATGAATTGTTTTACTCCTTCAACTATTTTTTTTAATTTAAATTTAAATTTTGAATTGAATTTAAATCTAAATTTAATTTTAGATATAAATTGTTTTACTCCTTCAACTAATTTTTTTAAAATTATAAATTAACTGTCTTTATAATTTTTAAATTTTTAACAAATTTTAGTTAATAATTTAAAATATGTTAAAAAATGTGTTAAAATTTTTTGCCCCTAAGATTCCTCAATTTGTGACACGGGCTCTTAAACTCGATAATGCGGTCCAATTATTTTTATATTGTACTCAAGCATTTTTCTTTATACCCGCCATGTTCTTTCTCTGACGTACGACTCGGTCACACGTTCATTCATCGTCACTTCATCAGTATCACACCAACCCCTACTTTTCATTGTTTTTGGAAATGTTACTTTACATAAAAACAGACGATAAATGGCATTTATTTAATTTTAGATATTTAAAATTACATGTATATAATTAAATAAATAAAAACAACTATACATAATTTTATCGATAAAATCAATTTTTTAAAATTTAAATAATGAAACTAATAAGAATTTTGCATTTATGGTTGTAGTTTTTAATTAACTAAATAAATTTGAGTATAATATTTTAACACTTACTTTTTATATATTACTTTTTATATTGAATTTAATTATTTTTTATCATATCATTTTATTTTTTTGTCTTTCTTATCACTTCACCTATTTTATATGTGCTTGAATTTTTACTGAAAATTTAACACAAAAATTGTTAAAAATCAGTGGCACTACTAGTGGGTGTATCCTTTCTTCGTAAGATAATGTGGACAAGTGGAGAGAATTAGTGGGTAAGTAGTAACCATTAGAAGGCAACATTCAGAGAGAGTGCACCTGGTGGGGGCAGTTTCCAGTAATCTAAATGGAAATTTTATGCAAAAGCTAGGACGACATTCAATGGTAAGGTTGGACATAAGCCATTAGAACCTCTCATTAAAAAACACAAATAAATAAAAAAGAAAAGAAAGTCATAGTTTTGCTAGGGAAGCAAAAAGCTACACGGGTGTGTTGAGGGTCTATCACGAGTCTTTTATTTCCAAAAAGGACAAACAGTTACCACTATTATTTCACATTTCTAACCCTTGGAAACAAACTAATTAACTAATTACGATCATCATGACCCTCGTTCTAATTTGCATATTGCATATAACATACAAGAGTTGCAAAGAAACAACCAATGAACCAACCCAAAAGACACAAGTTAGCGATTACTCCCAGATTCCAACCTCCATGAACCCATCTTCGGTGGCGCAGCCCCTGAACATGCCATTGCAATTGAACCCATAAGCCACTTCACCAGTGCTGGACACAGCTATGAGCCCAGCTTTCCCTTCATCGAGACGGTTCTTTATGACAAAATCCACTGCTTCTTGAAGGCCCAATCCTTTGTATTCCATCACTGCACCCACCTCACGCGCCAGAGTGCCACGTATGATAGCCTCGCCCTCCCCAGTGCAAGAAACCCCACAAACGTCACACGCGTAGGTCCCAGCGCCTATGAGTGGCGAGTCACCGATGCGACCAATCATTTTGTTCATGAGGCCCCCAGTGGATGTCGCAGCCGCACACCTTCCCTCACGGTCCACCACTACGCACCCAACCGTCTCTGGCGCGTACACGCTAATTGGAAGTCCATTCATTTGCAGTGGACTCTCTACACCTGATCCACATGTCTCGTACCCCGTTGTTGGGATTCTATAATCAAACTGCATCATCACACGTGGCACAATGTTAGAACACTTGGTTAGTCATAATTAACCAGCGTAATTGTTGACTTAAACAAAACAAGATGCACCGTTAATTAGTAATTACGTACCAGGATTGCATTGGCTTCCTTTGCCAGCTTCAGCATGCCAACATTGTCAGGTGTGATGAAGTACTCGTTGTCCTCAACCTCCACACCCTACAAAAGTCTAATCGCTATTATTTAATTCCCAGTAAAATTTTATTGAGTTGATAGATTTGCACACGTTCACGATTATAGGTAATACAACTAAGCTACCTCTCAGATAAAATATAATTTAAAAGAGTCGTGTCATGTGAATGTGCTTGGATCAGATTTTCTCATTTTATTAGGCGCTAACAAATGGCAGGAGCAAAATAATAGTAAAAAAATGTTAGATATTTTTCTATGGAGAAATCACGCTTTGAATGTCAACTGTTAATTAATTATTTAACCGTATTCAGCGAGAAATAGAAACAAAAAGAAAAATATCCGGTAATCGAGCATGAAAACAACTACGATAAAAAAGAAAACTGATTAAAAAATTACTAGAAACTAAAACTTACTAATGCAGATGTGGATTAACACTATTGAAACACTGGCTTAAAAATTAAAAGAAAAATTTGTTAAAAAAATATGAACGTACGTATTTCTGTATCTTTTTAATACAGAGTAGTGTAATTTTTTAAGGGAAAAAAAAATTCTCTTCATTGATTTTTTTTAGTTATGTTTTAATATATGCCATTTAATAGTAGTTCCGTGAAAATTTTAGTTATGTTTTAATATATGCTATTTAATAGTAGTGCTGCTTGCTAAGGAAATAAAACTCTAGCTTTTATACATGCCCAAAAAAAACTCCAGCTTTTATAGATAACAACATTAAAAGCATTAGGCTTTGTCCTTAAAAAATGGTACTAAAAATATGTTAAGAAATATTTAATATTTATTTTTGAAAATTATTAACCTTTAATAAAATGCATTAAGCGCTACCCTCATTGGCGAACGAGAATGAAGACAAAATCAAAGTGAGAAAAGTTTTGGTTGACGCAATTTTTATATGGTAATGAGAAGAAAGGTAAAATTAGAATTCGAAACACGTGGGAATAACGAACCTGTTGCCTGGCGAATTCTTCTGCGCCGGAGAAGGCGAGATACGAATGAGGAGATTTGTCCATAACTAACCGAGCCAGCGAAATGGGGTTCTTGACGGTGGTGATGCCCGAAACGGCGCCGCATCGTCTTTTGGGTCCATCCATTATGCTAGCCTCCATCTCCACCGTTCCTTTTTCTGTCAGGGCAGATCCACGGCCCGAGTTGAACAGTGGATCTGTTTCCAATTGCCTCACCTATCAAAGCCACAACACACACTTTTCAAATCGAAGAATAAATAAATAAACTCCCAGCGCCTGGGAACAATTAAATTATTACTATCCATGGAATTTAAAAATATTAAAACGAAAGAAACGCCGATTCACAAATACGTTCATACGGGACCAGCCATGCATGGGCTCGCCCAGTAACATCAATCTGTTTTAACATTTTCTGCAAACCTTAATCCTTATATTTTTGTGTCACAAATTAAAATGCAATGGATAGTGGCGACACAATTATTATTATCCCATTAGAGGGTGCTCATTATGAAATAAAGGGAAAAAGGACATGTCGGAAACAGAGCGTGTGTGTGTGTGTGTGCGCGTGCGGGTACGAGATATACGTACGACGAGTTCGACGACATCTATGGCGGGAAGATTAGAACGAAGAGCAGAGATTCCAAGATTGAGACAGCGCGTGAGGAGTTGCTTGGCTTCTTCCTGACGCTCGAATGGGAGATTAGGGTCAACACCAGCGCCACCATGCACCGCTATAGCCCAACCTCCCATTTTGCTCTCTCTCTCTCTACCCTTCTCTTCTCTTATGTGGAGACTGCAGCGACCATTATCATCGACGCTGCTTTTATAGGCAATTTCGGATTTCAAATGTTTATGTGTTGAAATTAAATTTTTGTTTCGCAAGCGCGGTTCGGGTTGGGTTCGCCGCCGGTTCTTTCGGGTGGGTGTTGAGATTCCAAGTTATGATACGTTTTTGGGTCTCGGTCGTGTCACATTGTTTGTTACATAGGATTTAGCTAGGGAAGTGGTGTGACGTGAAATATTGGAATAAACTAGGTAGTAGTGCACAGCTATTTTATTTTTAAATAAATATGTATTTTAATAATTAAAAAATTTATGTTTTTTAAATAATTAAATATGTGTATAATAAAATTATCTTTGACAATAATTTTTTAAAAAAATAATTTGAATTTAACTCTATAATATAAAAATAAGGTAATAATTTTTTATAACTATAATTTAAAGCATTTAAAAAAATATAAAGTTTTACATAAGTTAATAAAAAATTAATTATTTTTATCTTGAAAATTTATAATTAAATTTAAAAATTAAGAAAAAAATTAACTCAGTTGTACAGATAGAATGTAATTCAAATATCTCAGCCAATTTTAATTTTAAAAAAGTTCATGTGACTAAGCGTAAGTGTAAGAGAAAGAGACCAGTAGCTTTACTAAATGTCTCATTTCCTAAATAAAGTATTCTATTTTATAATATAAGGGTTGATTAACAATTTTTTTATATATATTACAGTAATATTTTATTTTATTATACCAAAACGTAAAATAAAATAAAAGTTACGAAAATAGAATATTAAAATTAAATAATATTTTTATTTATATAATATATCAAATTTTAAAATTTTATATACATTATAAATAATTAACATTATAATCAAAGTAAAGAATGATGCAGTTAATAATATTTAAATATCATAAAAATTATTAAAAATTAAAATAAATTTAAAATTCTAATAGAATAACTCTAAAAAACACTTTTTTAAGAGTAAGGATTTACATTTATAGTATAAAAACAGGTTCATTATTGAAAAATATTCTATTTTATTATTGAGAAATAGTCTATTTTATGATAAAAATACACAAGAATATACTAAACTGTAAAATTATAACTTTTTTATTTCATAATCATAATTGTTTTTTTTTTAAATAGACCTCTTAAAAAATAGTTCATTGGTATAGTTCTAAATAAAAAAATATAAATTTTTAATCTGTTGAAGTCGTAAAATTGAAATTGTTGAAAATTATGACAGCATATGATCATGTTACGATAATAATTTTAAAATAAAAAATAAATAATGTACTTGACAGTTAGGATAAAAATTATAAGATAAAATAAATTATTATATTATAATTTAATTTAATTTCTTATTTTATGAGTCGATAAGAAAGGATAAAATTATCTTATTAACTTATTTTATCTTGTCTATTAATTCAAAAAATATTTTAAAAGTAAAATTAAGTTAAAAACAAATAGGACGGATAAAGATAACATTTTTCTTCGTACTTACCTTACAATAGGCAATTTTTTTACGACCGTTAATACTATTGTCATTATTAGTATTATCATTTTATATATTGTAATTATTATTATTATTATTCTTATAAATATTATTATTTTCTTTGATATTATTTTCAATAATATTATCATTGTTGTTGTTATTATTATTAAATATTATCTATATACACTCATCTAAATATAAATTAGGATGAAAAACTTATTTTTATCTCATTCTGTTATTCTACTTATATTTATTTTATCTCAACAATAAAAAAATTGTGTTAAGATATGTTTTGTAATTTAAATATAATGTTTAGCAAAGTTTTGAATGGAAATATTATATGCACGAGAGAGAGAGAGATATTTGATTTTTATTTTTTTAATGACTCTATTCAACTCGATTTTAATGTAAAGAATTATAGAAAAATAAATATATAATTAATGTTTACAACTCCGAAACGTGAGCTTACTAAAATTGAACTTGGCTACCAAATGCAAGAAATGGATGCGCAATCCCCAATTTGCCCCCTCGGCATCAGTGGCTTTTCCAAAAAGGCAGAAGCCACCAGAACTTGGCCGAATTCTCCGTAAAAACAGGGAAAATTATTTTATTAATTTAAAACAGTATACATAATTAATTGCATGAATTATTTGTTTTCTGTCGGTATCTGAAAGATTCACCTATGAAGGGAATCTTACATTTATTATTATTTTGACGGTGAATAAAAATCATGTGTTTCTAAACTGAGACATCAATGGTACAATCAGTCAAACTCCCCTGCCCCCTCCTCATTTCCAACATTTGCGTGATGCGATCTCGTGCGTTGCAATGCTCTGCACTAAAACATTTACTATTAATCCCTCGCGATTATCAAAATTGGTGTTCTTTAGTTGGTCCTACGCTTCTACCTACTCTCGCATAGTAGCGATAGTACTGGGTTGGAATAATAATCGGTTTTGTTAGGTATAATTAAAGGTTCATAATAAAAAATACTGTATAATATTTTTTATGACGAATTATAATATGTAATATTTCAATAAAAATTGTAGTAACTTTTTTGTAGAATATTAAATATTATTATTTCAAAAATTAAATTAAATTTTCTGTCCAGGCACCAGAGCTGAAAAGTTCAATTTGAACTTTATCGTCATTTTCTTGTTTTACCTTCATAAAATTAAAGAAGGATATAGTTTTTTCTATCTTTTATTATCGTTTAAGATAATGGCATACAAGTTAAGAAATTTGATATCGCACCATTCGATTAATATGCCTTTTCATTTATTAATCAAAATCATCATTGACGTGTTAAAATACTCAGAAACACGTGGAAATGCGACACCTTTTTAGAATAAATTACTCTTACTATATTTTAATACATCATTTTTAATTAATATTTCGTTTTAATTGTCAATTATATGATTATTATTAATGCTGCATAATATGCAAATTTTTTTGAAATTACATTTGATAAATAAGAAATAATAAATTTAATTTAAATACATTAATAGTATAAATATTTTTATATTATATACAACTTTTAAATCAATCATTACAAATATTAGTGATTTTCGTCATAAGATAATTTATTATTTTATAACTCTATGAAAAATATTTACCCAATCTGTTTGATATTAAAAAATTATAATTTATAACTCTAACTGTTTTAATTATAATTTAAAATGATAATACATAAATTAAATATAATTCATATGTTAATTCACATTTTTTTTAAAAAAAATTTATAGTATGTTCTTCTATTAGTTAATTTCTCTTAATTGTTGCCCTAACATTTTATTTTCTGTTCTTAAATGAAAAGTAAATTCAGATACTTCAACAGTATTGTTAATGACTAACAAGATAATGTTAGGCAGCAAAAAAAAAAAAACATCATTATAGTAAAATATAGCATTATTTATATTAGACCTATTAATTATTTTATACTTTTTTCATATAAAGTGATCATTTCATGTTAATAATTAAACTGGGAAGATATTGATCTATGAAAAATTCCTCAATAAAGGATTTGTTTTGGGAAACTTTTTTTCCTTTCATTTAAAAATTGTTTAAATAAAATCCAAAATTTTCTTGTACATTTCAATGTAAATATATTGTTCTTTAAGAATTTCTTCATAAAACACCACATTAAAAATGAACAAATATTTATTTTAAGTTAAATTTTAGAAAATTTTAAAGAATCTTCCATCCTCTGCATTTTGTCTTCTTACAAGCATGCATCACTATTATTTTGAGCGTTATCCACGAGTCTTCAAGATCTTTCTTTCTTTTCTTATAATGTTAAAAATATTTTATAAATAGAGTTACATTGTTATCAATTAAAAGTTTTAATTCATATGTATATGTCATTAATCAACAATTTTTTAGCTATACATAAAAATATTTTGTTTTAAATTCAGAGTTCCATGCATCTGTAATCATTATTGTTGACTAGTTGAAATATCCAAAACTTGTATGGTTATTTAAATGCTTGATAATTGGATGGTGAATTGAAGGTTTATATTGAATCTCCTTTTAAATTCCAAGCTTTCAGTATTTTATCAATTAATTATTTAACAAATATGTAAATTACATAAATAATGATATAATTGAAATAGTGATAATTGATGTTATATATATTTAAAACTATAAATAAATATGAAACAACATTTTTATTCTACAATGATTATTAAAAACAAAGATTTTATGAACCTTTGCTTAAGGGACTGATTTAAAGTATATAAAAATTATATTTTTTATGGTCTTGTTAATGCACTGGTTAATAAATTAAGAATAAAAAATATTGACAATTATTGAACGAGGTGCATTAATGATATTTTTAAACAAAAATGCACTGATTAATATATGTCAAACTTTTATTAAAATAATATTTATACACTTTTATATTTATAATATTATAAATGTTAATTATTATTTTTAAATGGTTAAACACAACTCTCATGATTAATAAAAAAAAGAGTACTTAATTTTATGATAAATGTAAAAATAATTAATGATATATAAAAAATATTGAATATTAAAGAAATAATAATTTATGTTATCTTTTTTAACATATATATATCGATAAGAAACAAAAAATTAATTAAAAATAGAAGAAATAAATACGATATTAAGTTTTTAAAATAATAATTTTTATTAAAAATATTCATTATATTTTAAAATAGTAATTTTTAATAAAAATATTACTTTAGTGACTTATTTTCAGTGTTTAGAACTGAAATCAAACAAATTTTAAAGTATAAAAATAATTTGCTTTGCCGACTAAGTGAGCAAAACGAGTGCATGGAAAAGAAAAGACAGTGACTTGGAGTTAATTTCTAGATGCATGAATCTGTGGAACAGTGTTGTTAAATTCTATTTCCATGGTCGAGGGAAATGCGTTAGGAGAGTGGGCCATCTACGAGAATTGAGAAAGAGAGAAGAAACATAGTCTGAATTATGACCAAATTAAAATAGTCAAGATGCCCCACTTTCTGGTAGCTCCGAAATCAAGGGGCCTTGGCGGCGATCAACTTGATGATATTCAATCGATACATTACTTTCGCTGTCGTTACTTTGCTATAAGAATAATGACACATTCATTGATTTTCAACACTACCATATTATTTATCCATTTATCTTATATAATCAATCCCATTTTTGTGTATTTACAATTTAATTCCATCACTTTTATGTTCAATGTGAAAAATGTGAATCCAATATAAATATGTCTATAGAATTTTCCATATTCCATAAGATAAAAGGGGTGATAGGGACTGGGGCGAGTTGGGATGGTGAATCATTAACAAGGAAGCTCACACCTAATGATATCTATTATTAGACTAATTATTCTAATTATGAAAAGATAAGGATTGTAATTGGTTGCAATTGATGACTAATGAACACCAAAGCTTTTTAGAGTAAACCAAATGAAAAGGGACCCCGTGTTCGCTTTTTGCTACCGGTTTTGATAAGCAAATCAATATTTTTTAATATTAAAATCAATAATTTTTTATTTTGTCAGAAAAGATAACAAAATATATTCATAATTAGTTTGTCAGTTATGTTGAACGATAAAAGAACTGGCAGTAATGAATACACTTTTTTTCAATATATTTTTATAATTGATTAAGTTTTAAAAAAATTAAAACACTCATTTTATAAATTATGTTATAGAAGTTAATCTTTTTTTTTAAAAAATTGATATTTAAAAACACCCTCTAATAATAGAATGTATATAAAAGAATATATATTTTTAAAATACGTTGTTAACGTTTTTCTGATAATTAAGGAAATGACAGGAACGTGAAAAAAAATAAATTAAAAATGAAATGAAAGGAACGGGAGTATACGTATTCAAAGACACCCACTTCCTAGCTTTTGGGTAAGCCAATAAGCCATGACACGTCAGTAACAACGACTATTAGCTAGTATTTTGCTTTGTGCTCTCACTATCATTATACATTACAACATCTTATGGTTTATCTGGTGTTTCTGCTCGGGTTCTGTGGCTGGAACATTTTGAAAATGTCTCATCCAAATCATCACCCACAATTAAATAGATTTTAGATATATATTAGATAAATAACAAAGGGCGAAGCTTTTTTTGTCCTCTCCCGAACCGGTTCATCCTTTGTTTAGAATGATTTATTTCATTTTTTTTAAGTCATTTGATATAAATGTTATCTAAGAGTGATAAAAAAGATTATAAATCCAAACATAATAAAAAAATTAATGTACCTCCAAACTACCTTTGTAACATAATTCATTTACATATAAGTTCATGTAATTTTTAGATTCTATACAGCAGTTAAATAATTTGCAGTAACCCTCGCAGATCATTCTCTTGGTTTTGCTACTACCAGCAAATATAAAAATCGTTTCATTGTTCAACCTATACTGTTTGAATTTGTGCATGTCTCAGGGAAAACCTGGAAACATCCTTTCTATCGAAGATCACGATAATATATAGTTAAAGTAAGCTCTTGAGATTGAAAATATGTGGCACTATTTTTCATTTGGAAAAAGAAACGTATATTTTGATTATATATATGCATATATTTCCCATCAATTATTGATAATTTAAGGGGAAAAACAATAAGCTGTCGACAACAAAAAATAGAATAAAAAATGACTACTGATTGCATTCACCACCATTGGTATTAGCTGATGAGTAAATGTCTTCCCCACACTGCCCGGTGCATGGGGACGTAACTAAGCACTACCATATATAGGGGAAAAAACTGAACAAAATTGCTTTGCCAAAACTAGGAGTGCCGTGTTATTCGTTGTCTATATAACTTACAGAAGCACATGCAATGCTGTATCAAAGCACACAAGATTTCAAATGAAGCAGCAAAAGGTGCATGCTTACAAGCCAGCAAGTTGATATTATTATACAAAACACATTAGCCTTTACTGAGTGCTGCTATGTATACATCATAGATGTAAAGTAAACAGTAATTCTATGTGAGAAAATTATTAAATTATAGAATGATATTCAGTATGAAAACAAATTTGAAAACTTTTAAGCACATCAAACACAGAAAAAGGAAAACGTGCCATCAAAATCAGCTCCCTCTCATTTTCAAGCGTGAAAAAATAGCCTAAGAATACACTTCCATGAAGTTGATCAGAAAACAGTAAAGGGGGGAAAAGGATTAGAGAAAACGTTTTTTAAAGACAATTTCGGGACATACAAAGATGTTGCTTGATTTTTAGGTGTGTTTTTTATATACATATATATAATAAATGAGCACAGATGAGTTATTTCTCTTAATAATTTTTTTTATTAAAGTTGAATTTCATCACTCAACCGTAGAATAATGTTATGTATTCATATTCATCATATATTAAGTTTTAAATAAATTCAACATTCAAAAATATACAATTTTATTATAATTATTTATTTTATTTTAAAAATATATATTAGACGTTAAAATAAAGTTATATAATAAATTGTTAATTAATTTTTATTATATAATTTTTTATATACTTAATTCATTTAAGAAGAACTTTTAATTCAAAAATTGAATTAATAAAATTCAAAATTTCTCAGTAAAGTTACTTATAAAGTAACATGATTCTCATTCTATATAAATATATAAAAAGAAAAGATAGAGATAATTTTTTATGTACTCTTTTTTTACGTCCAATCAATTTTATAAGTTCAAATCATGAAACTAAGGCAATAACACTAAGATGATGAGACCAAAAGTCTAATAAAATGAAGGTGTTGGAGTGGTACAATGAGGGAGGAAAAAGAAGTAATTAAAAGGATGCAGATTGAGAAACAAAGATTGGTGTAGTAGTCCTATGGGAGAAGGTGCTGGGCCAATGGAAGGGCCACCAGCGAATTCTGGAGGGAAAATTGAGTTGAGGTTATGAGGCCAACATAGGTTACTATAGCTGGGACTGTGGGTCATGAAAGCAACTTCTTGCATGTGGATTGGTAGATGTCGCATCTACACGCACTTGATCACACAAACACCTACAAAAGTAGGAGAGGTAAGAATCTTGCAAGATACTTGACCTCGCTTTCTCGCCCACCACTCCAAAAGAACATTTGTTTTCATGCGTTCCAAAGGATTCTCATCACGTGTTCTGTGTCTTTCACTCTGTCCCTGTTTCTTGTCCACACCTACCCTCTCGTGTCTTCCTTTTCTGCAAGAATATATATATATTTTAATTATTTTCCACAATTTTAGCCGTGTTCAATTTATCTACCGAATCGTATCAACACGGAAGCTTAAAATTGGTATCAATATTTGTTCCTTGCTCTCAAATGTTAATTGAATGTCTCTAGTACGGATTAAATTATATATTTTTTGTTTTTAATCGACCTATATTTTTTTAATGAGAAGAATCTAAACACAAACATATCCTGCTTGAGGAAAAGACCCACCCGTCACAATGCAAACTATTTGGTTAAATTGCATTATTATGCTATTAATTTTTAAATGTTCAACTAATGATACTGTAAAATATAAAGGTTTATGGATAAATTACTGTTGCTTTTGATTGAGTTTTTTATAAACCTGTCAAGACATAAGATCTTATATTCGATTGGGCCAAATTGAGTGATGACTAGTCTTATTAAGATGTACTCAACCGCCCACTCCCGTGACTTGTTCCAAATAGGTGAATCTAATTACGAATATACATACTGGGGCCAGAGAATAATAATAATAATAATAATAATAAAGAGAATCAGGGTCTCGTGCAGTTCTCATCACTCGAATGCATGTGGAGGAAACAACGACACATTGTTGAACATAGAAAAAGTAAGACGATTCTGAGAATGATACTGCCTGTGTTATGCTATCCCGGTATCCTAGGGAACACGGGATTCCGATTCCATGAGCCCTTGCGATGGTTTGGTACATACATGTGTACGTGGAAAATGATTTAAAGTTAATCTTCACACCCTTTTAAAATATAATATAATAATTCTTAAAATAAAATAATTCTATAAAGTACCTAATCATTTTTTTATTATATAAAATTAATTTAAGAATCTTTAAACAATGGTCAGAGTGATTAATCTTATATTATTATTGATCTATATAAAGTTTGTCCTGCATACATTTAAAGGGTTCAAATTGGATAAACGAGTTAATAATCTTCTAATTAACGATAATCCATGCAGTCTAGAACGAGTTCTCTAGTTAGACGGATGGTTACCCAAATGGAAAGTGTTAATCTCAATGGGATTTGATGAGGAGGGGTTTATTGGACCATTGTACAGTATTGTTGAAACAAAGAAGCAAATATGGATTGAGGACCTAAACCATTAAGAGTAAGTATGCTGAAAAGAGATGTCGAAGGAATGGGAATATATTAAGGTAGGGGGTTGGAATTTTTCAGTAATAGTAGTGTAGACGGAAAGAAGAAGATAGACAAAAGAAATATCCCAAATTTGGAAGCTTCATCAAAGATGAAGAAATGTTTTAATAAAAATTCATATAATGGATTGACCAATAGTTACAATAACAGTGGCAGCAGCAATATCAACAGTACTAACAGTAAAAAGTGATGGGGCCACGACATAAATAAGCTCCAGTGTTACCAACATCGCTTTTGGACTTTTTTTTTAATATTACGTGTATAAGGTAGATTTTAAATTATTTATGCGATTAATTTAATTTATATTTTTTAAAATAAAATTTATTTGAATTTTTAATAAATTAATAAGTTATAAATATTGTATATAAGATATATTTTAAAATTAAAAAAGAAGTTATATATATTATATACAACTTGTATTTTTATTGTTGATGTTGAATCACATGTCAATGATGTGAAAGTGTAATAATAATAAAGATTATATCATTTAATTTATTTATTACTATATTCATAATTTAGGTAGTAAGTTAGAAATATGTCTAGTGTAATCATTACACAAAATTTAGAATGTCAGTATACTAAGAAAAGTAATGGTATTTATGTGGCATCTATTAGTTAATGTAGTTTTGATGCGGAGAAATTTGCCTAAATGCATATTGATGATTCCATCATAAACTTGTAAATTTTCTGATACCAAAGATACGAATGTGTTACACATTTTTTTTACATTTCAGTATTTTTACGAAATTGTGATACATTAGTGTTCGAATAGTTTGATATAAGTATATGTTTACCTAAAAATTTGAATAAGATATTATCCATACACTGTAAACTATATTATTACAATTATTTTCCTTTTTTTTTTCTACATTGAATTCCATACATATTAAATCCTAAACCCTAAAATACTTGATTTTGTTAAGTATTATTCTTGAAAGTGGCATGTGATATAACTTTTAGAAAACTGAATTGTATATATGAATTATATTAATGATTTATTCACATGTATTGTTAATTTTTTTTAAAATATAATGAGTTAGAATATTCTTTATACTCTAATTTTATCTTTAATAAAATATTGATACTTAAAAAAAAGTGTATTTATTTATCTTCTAAAAAATATAAATTATATATAACATATGCAGTTTATATATTATATTTAAAATAAACATATACACAATGTCTTGATTATTATAACTATATATTTATTAATAGTTGAAGTTAACAAATTATATACATTCAATTTACCTGTACTTAATATTGCTATATTAGAAGTTAGTATTATTTTATTAACACGTGAGCCAGGTAATTTGATTATCAATTTTATTAATCTCAGTTCTTATATTTAAATATAATATTTATTATATTTTTTTTAATTTCAAGGTAATAAATATTTTTTAAAACAATAATAATCACTTTCAATTGCCTGTTTTCAAGTCTAAAAATTAAAGTTAACATTTTAAAAATTATTTATTATTTTTTATGTAATTAATTTGTAGTCAATAATACTAAAGAATATAATAATTTTTGTTTACTAATATCATTTAATTTTTTAATACATTATTAAATCTCGCATTCACTTTTCATATTAGAGATATAGTTAATTAATTTAGCAAAAAAATAGCAAGAATACGTGCCAAACATAGAGATAAAATTGGAATTAAAAATATAAAATTTAAATAAAGTTTGCATTACTTTTTTAAAACTAATTTTAATATATAAACACATTTATTTTAAATAAAATATATAAAACATATATAACAATTACGATGTATATTCTAAATAAATATCTAACAATTAATATTTACATATATTTTAGAGATATATTACACGCTAAATAAAATAATGCAATTAAACATATATTAAATTTTATTTTTATATAATATTTTATCAAATTAATCTAATTATAAGAATATTCAAATTAATAGTTAAATCAGTTAAAAATTTGCCTTCTATCGTTAATGAAATTTCTCTCTCCTTACGCACACATTTTCATTCGGAGTGATTGCCCTCCAAGTCTCTCCTCCATGTCCTTGTTTTTTTTAATCATTAATATAACAATATGATTCAGTTTAGATAAAAAAAAAATTTAATAAATACTTATAGATTACAAAATAAGAAAATAATAAAATGAATTAAACATATTTTATAAGTTAAAAATAATTAATATTTATTTTTTTAATATTTGAGGTATATAAATTATTTTGAACTTATAAAAAATATTTATTTTATATTTTATTTAATCGATTTTTATCTAAAAATAAACTTAAATTTAATCACATAAGCCGAGTGAAAGATCTTCCATAAGATTCTCCGATAGAAAGCACACCCTAAAGCATGATTGGGAGAACAGATGCACCACATAAATTCCAAGATTGACGCAAAGGTAGCAAATTATGATGTGCACTTCATCAAGTTTGAAGACTCCTTGCAAAAATTACACGACCTCTTCAACCGGTTGTTGGAGCACGAAAATGGCAACCATGTTGCAAACAGTAGTGGCTTAGACATCAATTGTAACAATCGCTCTGATGACATACCCATAATCGTTTCAAAGATCGTTTGTAACTGCAAAGATGACCCACAACCAATGGTGAAAACAAATGTAGTAGAACTCGTTTCTAACTTGGGTAACGTTTCCTCGGTGCACTACTGATTTTGTTTGTGTCGTTTATAGTTTTCCTCTTTTATGGGCGTTGGGCTTAAGGCTACTTTTAATTGTTAAAAAGGCCGAAACTCAACCAAATATTTGTCCATTACCAAACAAAATACCATGCGTTTCAAAGTGTAAAAAAAATAAAAATCCACGGTATGTCTATTGATGGAAAACGTCTAGTCCAGAGCACGGGTCCGTTTTGGATTTCATGGTCCATGCATGTCAAATCATTAGCTTACTCTTTTAAGCAGAATCATTACGACAAGAAGAGAAACAGACACATTCGACCTACCCAATGCCCTAGTTGTTAAATATATTTTATTTTTAATAAAAATATAAATCAATGAACAGTGATATTAAGATAATTAATGGAGGACCTGTTTAATATATATAGCAAGATTAACACTCTTGTTCAGTTTTCTTTACCTAAAATGTGCATTCATTGTTCCATGGTTCAATGAAAACATCGCAGGAGCCACAAATTATATAGAGTTCCCGTTTTCAAACTTTTTGATAAATCAATTTTTAAAGTTGATTTTAAGTATATAAAAATAACAATATCTATTATATACTTATATTTTTTAATAATTTTTTATACTTTTAAATACTGAATGATATTGTTTAAAAATTGTAGAACAGCCTCTCTCTCTCTCTCTCTCTCTCTCTCTCTCTCTATACTTAAAATGGGCTTAAAACTGAACCAATTTCCTTTTCCTAATCCTTGCTTATTCGCACGATAGTTGGACCCATATTATTTTCTATAAAAAAATGTTTCATGTAAATTTAAAATGGAATTAACTTTGGGTAAAATTTCCTGTACTATATAATTAGAAGGTTTGGTACTATTTTTTTTTACACGTATAGTAACTATTATTCATTTTCTAGTAATAAATAATTATATTAGTAATTTAGTTGAAAAAGACGTTAAAATTTTTTACTTTTAAAGATATTAAATAAATCATAATCGTTATTTTAAGAAAGGTATAGAATATTTTTTAAAAATTATAAATATTATACTAAATATTTTTAACTTTTTTTTTGTCTTCTTGTATTTAAAGAAATATTATATATATATATATATATATATATATATATATATATATATATACTCTTACACTCAATCTGAGCCTTTCATTTAACTTAAATATAACTGACCATTATATTTAAGTTAAATAAAATGTTCAGATTGAGTATAAGAGTTTTTAGAATTACACTGATATAAGAAGATCTTGCCTCATATAATATATATATATATATATATATATATATATATATATATATATAAAAGAGATAATTCTATTTTGACTGTGTACATAGTAGGTAATGACGAAAGGCACTTTTATCTACCGAACTAACTACTTCACCTTGATTAACAGTAAGATTTGGCTCTATATGAACACCAAATCAAATAATTCGAGTAAATTTTTAATATTTCTGTAACATTTATTTATTTATTTTAATTTTTGTCTTATTTTATTTTAAAAAGTAAATTGAAAATGAAATAACCATAAATATCATATACCTTACTTTAAAAGTAAAAAAAAAAACATGTTACTAGAAAGTTGGAAGAAAAAATCAATAATATAGACACCATTCGAGCTATACTGTCATATAAATTATATCATCCATTAATAATATTTTTGACTTCCGGTTAAGAAAAATTTTAAATCATAATTTAGATAAAATCACAAAATTAAGATATATATTTATTAAAATTATAATCTAAAATTTTGAAAACATAGACAAAGCATGCAAGTATAATAATAAATTATTAGAATTTTCAAGTTTCAGCCATCTTCATTGGCCCACTTTTCTAATGAAATGAAATAGCAATAACTTTTAACAGGGAGACAAATGAAACTACACGCATGTTAGAGAAATATTCATCAACCTCATGGCCTAAAAAAAGTAATCTTTCTTGATAAAGTCGATTGATTAGGATTTAATCTTATACCTTAAGAGTCGTACATGCACCTTTTGATGCATACAGTTCACTAAAAATCATATAAACAAAAAGGAATCAATGTGTCTATTTCAATATGTTGTTGCACATAGTCTTCGTGTAGGCATGCGTGTGATGAACCCTGTCATAGCTCAACTAGATTTGTAATTTTGTAATTTAGTTGTATGAATGGCAGTGGCAGAAGAGGATAGGGAATGGGTCCTCTACTATAATAACAATCACGCATGGAATGTGTATCTCCTGGCTACTGAGTAAATCCCTTTAATTCTCTTCTTAAATCATTCTCCAATCTCAGATCCCAGAGTGTCACTTCCATTTACTAATTTATAGTCCTAGATTTCCTCTACTCTTTTCCCACATTTAATGTCCAAGTACCTTGTATATTATTTACTCTTTATATCTCATGATGAGGGCTTCTCAATCCAACTCCAGAGTAGTTTCTCCAATCCAATTGTATAACACGCGTTGTTAGTTGCATTTATATATGTACAAATTTTAAAATAAGGTTTAATTCACTTTTCTGAGCGAGTTCATGTAGAGAAGAATTGCATAATGCACTTTTTTTATATTTTTTGTTTTAAAAAATACTTTAAGTTTTTCAAAACAATCATAAAAAAAAGCATTAAATTTTTATATAAAAATTTTACTGACATATAAACAGACACTCAAAACTATCCCTTTTTAATGTTATGACATATATTTTCAATGTCATATCTGTCCAACGAAGTAATAGTAGCCATATATAGTAAATAATAGAGTAACATTAAATTTAGTATTTATATTTTCTCAAGTTCTTAAATAACGAGAGATGGGTATTAGAAAGATTAATGCACGATTAGTTTTGAATAAAAATAATGAGATTTGACTTCTCTTTATTAAGACTTAACTTTCTTTCTTTCTCTCTCTCTTTTTTTTTTCTTAAAGAGCACTTCACAATTTAGGTTTTTTTTGCCCTACAAAACTACTTACACTAACTCTAATTATTGTCACATGACATATGTGTCGGCTCATTATAGTCCGACACATGTGTGTCAATTTTCTTTTTGGCGACACGTGTGTTGGCAGGTAGAATGCCGACACTTACGCAGTGTAGGTTGCTTTGGGACACTTTCCTTGTTTACCGTTTTACCCTTTGGACAAAACAAATAACAGTATTTTATCTAGTAGTTTTTATTCAATTTAAAATGCATATATATAGATGGACGGTGTGTATTGGTTGCCAAAAATTTTGAAGAAGGTGTCGAGTATAGGAGAAGTTGAAGGTTAATTTATTGTTTTAATTTTTTAATTATCGCAATTAAGTTTGAAATAATAACTTTAATATTATTATGAATTAATGAAATTAAAAATATTTGTAGTAATAAATTAAATTATTTAATGTTACTATAATATTATTGAAAATATAAATATAAATCTTTTTTATTTTAATATTTTTGTAAAATTTTTTGTTAGTATTTGTTTAGGTATACTTTCGTAATTTTTTTGGCTGTATTTTTTAATTTGATATGCAAGATGACTGAAATTGTGGTTATTTTATATTTAGAACGGAAGAGTGTACGAAGGAAATGAGGGTATGATATTTGAAGGAAATATGAAGATGATTAAAATAGAACATGAAATTACTTTTAAGATGCTAAAAAAAATATACAAAATTGAGATTGTGCAATAATAATATAATTTCTAGACTGATTTTACGAATTTTAGTTGATGGAAGGAGTGAAAACTACATAATTTTATATGTATGTGATGATGAAGACATTGACTGTATGATAAGTGCTTGTCAAGAACGACATCAAAGAAATGTAGTTGAGTTATATGTGAATATTGCATTTGGTGAAATTTCGTTATATTTAAATTTATCACTCACAATTGTTAATGTTAGTGACAATGAAGAAGAGTCTACAATTGAAGGAGGTAATGTATAATATTTATTTAAATTATATGATGTTTAAAATTTTATAATTTATTAATAAATATTTGTTGTTGCATCTACAGATGAAGAAGATGAGTACAATGATGACTATGAAGATAAACGAGAAATTGTTTTAGATAGTTCTTTTGATACTGATTTGGATGATGGTTTCGATTCAATGATAAATATTTCAAACACCGAAAGAAATAACGATATTTAAGGCAATCAACAGGTACAAATTTATATAATACAATAATTGTAAAATATTTTTAACTAACATTAGTTGAGTTTAATACAGATTCTATAACACCCTTTTGGAACATAAGTTCACACTACACTGCTATTAATTGGGAACATCGTAATCAAGAATTGGATTTTTCTGAGTTGCATTCATCACAATCATGGGTTCAAAGAGATGCATTATATGTTGGACAACTCTTTGACTTTAAAGAATAGGTAAAAATGGCGATAAAATATTATGCAATAAGGAAACATCAAACATTTTTTGTGATTGAGTCAAAAGCATAAACTCATTTTGTCAAGTGTGTGAATCATAATTTTGGGTGTCCTTGGAAAGTAAGAACATTACTATTCAAAAATTCAAATAAGTAAAAAATTACGAGATAATACCTGCATAAATACTATGATTTTTTAAGACCACAAAAAGTTAGATTCAAATTTTATTTGTTCATGCATTCTTGGTACATGAAACCCAATTGAGATTATTTTTGTTCGTTTATTTAAAATGATTTTGAAATGATCATTAGCTGAGATGTATTGTTTAATTTTATTGACAGGTAGGTCAAAGAAGAACCTTCAGTTCCCGTTTTATTAATCCAAGAGAGAATAAGTAGACAATTTGGGTATTCAATTTCATACAAAAAAAAGCATGGAAAGCAAAGCAAAAAGCAATTGTGACAATATTTGGTGATTGGGATGAATCTTATACAACATTGCTAAGATGGTTAGAATACATACAATTACATGCTCTAGAGTCAGTTTACAAAATTGAGACTGATGATTATGTGAGAGGTAATGTAATAGATAATAGATTCAGAGTCTTTCATTGATTATTTTGGTCGTTTAGGCAATGTCGTAAAGCCTTCAAGTTTTATAAGTCTATAATACAGGTAGACGGTATCTTTTTGTATGGTAAGTATAAGCAAACATTGCTAATTGCTACAACTCAAGATAGCAATAACAGTGTGCTTCTTGTAACATTTGTCATTGTTGAAGGAGAAACATTATCAACATGGGAATGATTCTTAGCCATGATCCGTCTAAATGTTACTGATAAAATTGGAATTTGTTTGATATCTGATCGCCATCAAAGTATTAAAGGTATTGTGTCTAACCCACACATTGGGTGACAACCCCCAATGTTTACCATGTTTATTGCATTCGTCACATTGTAAGCAATTTCAATAGAAGATTCAAAAATTTCACCTCGAAGAGTATACTTATGAAGTTAGGTAAATTTTTTATAACATTAAATTTTACATTAATTAAGAATATATACTTATTTTTCGACATTAACCAACCATATAACTTATTTAAATATAGTATATATACCCTGCAAGCAATGATTTGAAGCGAAGCCTAATACATTTCGTTCGCATTCTCCTGAAATTCAAACTTGGATTGACAACATATCAAAGAAAAAGTGAAGTTTGACTTATGATGAACAAAGGCGGCGTTATGGTCACATGACGACTAATTTGTCAGAGTCAGTGAATAAAGTTTTAAAAGAGGCAAGAAATCTCCCAATTACTGCCCTTGCCAAAACAACCTATAGCAAATTGGTCGAGTATTTTGTGAAGTGTGGTAAAAGCGCAATCAATGACATGAACAATGGTAAAAGGTATTGTCATAAATTAATTGAAGCTATAGAAAAAAAAATCAAGAAGAAGCATCTTTACATTAGGTTCATCGTTACGACATACAAAGAACAAGGCTCAAGGTTGAAAAGGCTTTTAATCCAATGAAACAAAAGGGTGGTCATAAGTGAAGTGTGATATTATCTAGACGATTCTATGAATGTGGCAAATTTGCATACTGATACCCATGTTCACATGTCATAGCTGCTTGTGTTACTTTAAGTATAGACTTTTGGCAGTATGTTGACCCTGTATATACTTTGCAGCATGTTGTGAATACATACTCATCTCAGTGGTGGCCGCTTGGAAATGAAAATAGAGCACAAGGTAAAGGACGACCAAAGACTTTTAGAATTAGAAATGAAATGAATTAGGTTGAGTCACAACTATGACAATGATGTAGGTTATGTCGACAACCAGGTCATAATCAATGTCATTGTTCTCAATAAAGCAATGCTAATATTTATCACGAGTAGGATTTTATGATTGTAAATAATATGTTAGATTAATTTAATGTATGTTGTCTTATTAGTTTATATTGATATGTTAGATTAATTTAATGTATGTTGTCTTATTAGTTTATATTAATGTTATGTCACATATTTAAGTTTCAGGCAATGTGAGGAATGTGCTAAAATATAAATGAGTTGTGCATGTAAATCAAATAAACTATTCACTAATATCATCTAAAGTTATAACAACCAACAAAGAAAAACTAATCGTCCAAAGTTATATAATATAGTATGATAACATATTCTCAATCAAAATCCAAGGATTACTCATAATGTCCCTCCTCATGAGATGTGAGAATGTACTGTCGACGACAATCTCGAGCTTCACGGTGAGGGTTATGTCTCACATCAAGTCCTATTGCATCTGACACTCCAATAAATTCAGCATTAAGATCAATTCCATGCTCATGCCCAGGTAGTAATGATGTTGTTTGCTCACCATGTCCACTTTGATGAGCACCTACACCAGGTGCATTCAGTGTGAAAAACATCGGCTCATATGGAGAAGGTGTCATGAAAAGGGTAGCGTCAAGAACATAAAATTCACCAGTAGAAAATGGAGATGCATGAGAGACATTTGTTTGCTGTGATGAGTGAATATAAGATGACTGTGTCCCTTGCGATTGCCGAAACGGAAAAGGTGGAGGGACATAAAAAACACCATCTCCTCTTTTAGGCAAAAAGGGTAACATAAAATCGGTGGCTTGCAATTTTAAAAATATAACAATATTCAATATTCAATATTATAATTTAGGTACAATTCGCCAGTGAAGCATAAGGTCATAATACCTAAACTGACGTTCGCCGACAACCTTTGCCTTCCCGATATTGTGCACCTATACCGATGTCAATCTCAGGCTCATCTAGATTTTCATTTTGGATAGGAGGATCACATGAAGATGAAGGCTCTAAGATGCGTTCCTGCTCATTTTGCAAGGCTAACATCGTCTTACACAACTCCTTCATCTCCTCAAATGAAAATGTGTCCTTACCATCACTACACAGGTAATATGCCCTTTCATGAGGAATATTAGATTCTATTAAACAAACTAAATAGTTTAAAATAAAAGAATAATACGTATAAGTAATGCAAACACTGCAGCATCCCTGCTCATCCACCGTCTGGTATGAGTAATGTAGCACTACATGTATTCAGAGTTCGAACTCAGTAGACCAATCTGCAGTTTACTACTCACTACCCAATCTAATCTCCTATCATAAAGCTGTAGTATGCCCCTAAACTTCGACTCCCAATTATCACCAGTCTTCCCTCTAAAAGTAATGTCATGTAGCTGGTCTGGCTGATAAGGAGCATAATGAATATGTTATACCATCCTAAATTGATGCATGACATGATCGACCTGGTGCCATTCACATATTTGGAAACAAATAAATGGCACAATTGTTCTCCATATATGCATGCTCTTAGTGCATATGGCAGACAAAGTATGCATAAAATCCATACTATATGGTTACCACACAAACTGCAAGTCAAAAAAATATTTAGTTATTCATAAAATAAATTGATGATAACATATATCATTAACAAATAACAAAATACCTCATCACGTTTCAAATGATCAAATTTGAATCTAAAGTATGCAAGATCCTTTCTCCCTTTCCTATAATTTTGAAAACCTAACCACCTATAAAAACATAAATATTAGTATGAATGTTTGTAATAAAATACTATTGTATAAATATTGAATGAAAAAATGAACATTTTAGGCATATCGTGCACCATAAGGAAGATCATTCTGTGTGTAAGGGAGATTACCCGAACCTAGAAATGGAAACTATCTCACGCCCGCATCATCACAAGTGGAGTCAATCCTCCAATACCAAATCGATCAATATTTATGGACATGCATAACTCTCTGTATAGGAATGCTAACGTTGCAGCTCCCCAACTATATTACTCAGTTATCTCCAAATCCTCATGTAAGGGAAGGTACCTAACCAGGACCCAGCTACTAGAATGATCAACTAACATAAATTCACCTATAAGTCTTAAAATATAAGCTCTAGCAAAACGAGTTAGTTGAATGGAATTTTAGTTATGCAACTCAATATGGAAAAAATGTTCATCCAACCAAATAAGTTTCAAGCTACTCCCTATAAATGTAGAACTAGGTGGTCTAATTCCCAACAAATCTTCATTGATATATGCCTTGTCACCTCCTGTAATGGCAATAATTGGTCTTCCATCAATACGAAGACCCATTTGAATAACAATGTATTGAATAGTAATAGTATACTCTTCAGAAGGCATGTGAAATGTATGGGTCTTCGGCCTCCATCTTTCTATCAAAGCTGTAATTAATTGACGGTAAATAGGAATACTAGTCAATGATGCTACTCCGGCAAATCCTACTAGTGTTAAACAAAGAATAATCTCTACTAGAACTCCTTCTATGTCAGCATGTATGAAATGACCTCTCCTCACTCTTAAAATTGGGTGTCTATGGCCATCCCAAATATGCTCTGAAATATGAATAGATTGATAGCGCAATAATAAACCATTCTCGGGACCAGAATTTAACACCCTACTACAAAACAAAGATGACATCATATGAAATCTATTTAAACAAGTAAACTATAAACTTCAAATTTATAATATAAGCAACAAAATTTAATAAAAATAATTTTATTTCATTATTAAACAATTTGTACCTTAAAATAGACTCTATCAATTATTATATTAACAAAAAAATTATTTTACTAAATTTACCTATAATTAATAAATTTACAGCATATATTTCAATAATAGCTTACAACAAAAATTATATTCTCAAAATATCATTATAGAAAATTTAACCTCTAAATTCTTACTAATGTATTTAATAATTATTTTTTTCACTTAAATTAACACATAAATTTATTATTATTAATTAAAATCACATAAATAACTACAAACCTTTTTAAAAAATTCAAATGTATAAATTACTAATTATCTATTTTTTTATTTTAAGTCATTTATATTTTAAAATAACATTTTCAATTTTATTTAACTTAAAATTTTATATATTTATCTTTTTTCACTTAATTCCTTATTCTTTTACTCTAAATTTTTTATAAATTAATCCAATTTATAATTAAGTGATGAATAACTATATTTTTATCTTCCACAATTTTAAATTATTTACTATTTCTTAATTATGTGACATAATATTTATTAAAATATTATTACAAATTTAACAATTGCAGTTTTTTTAATAATATAAATTTATTAATTAACATATTTCATTTTTATTATTTTAATTTTATTTTGTTATAATTTTTTTATTTTAGTAACTTTCTAATAATCACATATAATTCTTTCTCATATATTTATCTAATTTAATTATTTTATATTTCTCATTTAATTTATATTTCTCAATCAATTTATATTATATAGGTTTAAAATTTTGTTATTTGAACATAATAATATTTGTATAACTAAATAATATCATCATTATTTTTACTTTTAAATACAGTTTTCTACATAAAAAAGCAAAAATATTATAAATTTTAATTTAAATATTTTTTTATTTTCTATTTTCCTATTTTTTACATGCATAAAATTACAACAAAATAAATTATAATCTAAATTTTGACTAACTTTTGACGTGAGAATGTTGAACCACCCGAAAGTCCCCCTTTCAATCTTGTAATCTTTTTGAAATGGATTATGCAACAAAAATGGATAAAAGAAATTATATTTTTTTAAAAATATATTCATATTTATATCTAATATACCAAAAAATCATTTCTTCTTACCTTACAAATTTTAAAAAATGGAAAAACTTCTACCCTTTCTCTGCATTTTCGTTTTTGCCTTTTTGCCAAAATTTTTTTAACTTCTTCAGTTACTAAACGAAGAAGATGAAAAACCGCAGAGCAGAAGCACTAAGGAAGAGAGTGAGGGGCAAGTGGCAATGACCTCTTGCAATAATCCCATGTGAACCAATCAAACATGTGTTGGTCCTGAATATGCCGACACTTATGTCCTCCAGCGCAGTACTAACACTAAAGTCAGATCTGAGCCATCCGACACACTAGAGAACCTTCATGTATTTGGTTTGCAGCCGTAAATCAATATTTTAAAAATGTATCCGTTAATTTTTGTAATAGTGTCGGTTACAAGTTTGATGACACTATTAATTTTTTAAAAAAAAATTGTGTGTCGGTCATGTATCTTCCAATACTACTTACACGTAGCATTCTCCACCCTAAACACAACATTTGTTATGAAACAACCCTATTTGGAGAAATTGTTTCTCCTTTAACCCCATGTGGGCAAAAAAAGCCCACAATTTAATCAGTCAAATTTCAAGTCAGTGAATTTATGACTTTTTTTAGTTTTTCTACTCTTTATAGCAGTAACCTAAGAAAAAAGGACAAAACAGGATAATTCATATCATTAGAAGGAAATAACAAAACATCTTCTGTGATAGATTTCACATCTTTACTTTAGTGAAATATGGAAGAAAACAAAAATATGAATTAGAGGATTTGAAATTCTCCTACACGAGTTAAAAAAGTAATAATGACATAGATTAGACTTGAGTTTGACATTACACGTATAATTATCCTGTTAGATAAAATTAAAATTCAATTTGTCTATAGACCAAGTTAAATACCTTGTCTTCATTTTTAACTTCTAATTTGAAAATAAAATTAAAAAACCAACTATTAAGTTGGGAATTGGGGAGGCAAGTCAAGACGCCTATCAATCTAATGTTCATGAAATATAACAAAAGAATGACACTACTTTGGAATTAGAACAATTCAACAACTATACCTACTTGAATTAGCAATATAGAATAAACAAAATATTGTTCTCGTCAAGATTGTAACTTTAGGTACAAATTTCAAAATCTAAATCTCTATTTGAATTGAATCTTGAATTGAAGAATCCGATTTCAACCTGTGGAATATGCAATAAGCCTAATAGAATTGAATAAGAAAATAGAATATAAAGGTACTTAAGCTTAATAGGGATCCATAAAAATCTACCATTTGAATAGAAAAAGGTTTGAATCTTTCCAATTCTCTCTGAAACATTCAAAAATCATCCTAATTTCAATTCTAAAATGTAATTAAAGATCATACTCATCATAATAGGATTTTGATAAGCTAACTTCTTTCTTTAACTAAAAATTCTCATTCCTTTTAAAATATTTTAATTGAAACAAATATTTGATACAAAGAGATAAAATATTATATAACTATTGTATTGTTAATTTTTTTAGAAACGTAACATGTTAGAATACTTCTTATATTTTGATTTTATTTTTAATAAAATATTGATACTTAACTAAAAAATTTATATAACCGCTAAGTTTTATTTTTTGAACTTGGTGAATTAAAAAAAAAGAGATTCAAGAACAATTCTGATTAACTAATTTATAAAAGCATTTAAGATTGCAAGTGAACATTAAAAAGGTCAGAATCTAAATTAGGAATAAAAATTTAAATTCCATTGAATTTAGATTAGGAATCCTCATCTCTTAACAAAAGATAACTAGCGTTTTATAGTGAGAATAAAGAAAGGGTAAGAAATAGAAAATATAGAGAATGAATCAATGATAATTTGTCACATAAAACCATTGCCCCACAAGTTTTGGCTGCAAGATTTAGAATTTGGTTTATTGCTAACGAGTGTCCATAATACGATAACGTTATTAGTTATTCCGAAGAAGAAAACATTTAGGTTATTTGTGCACTATAATTAAACAAGCTAATAATGACTTAATTATTAGTTAATGAAGAATAAGAAATAGATATTACATCATTTTAGGGGTGCTGATGAATACCTCGTTCAATGGAAAAAGCTTGACACTTTTGTATTTAGGGGTGTAGAGTGGTCGCCGCACCGAATACTACATCATGATGACTTTGATCCTGTAAGGGGTCAAAAGGGTGGAGTTTATAGATTCAATTCAAGTGTCTACAAACTAAAGAGAAACAAGCAACCAATTATTTGTGTTCTCCTTTGTGCAATTTCCATACGAGATTATCATTGTCTTTTTCACTTTTCTTACTTTTCTGTGTTGAAATACGCACTATTGCAGCCTTCAGTGTTTACCTCCTAAACACTAGCATGTTGCCAACACAACATTCCATCTAAAGTAAAATTGGTTACAAGTTTGGGAATAACTTTATTACAAACAAAAAATGGTCCTTTTCTTTCGTATTATTTCTAATTTTTAGCATAACGTATATTTTATAAAAGAAATTTTAATTAATCAAAATATCATAATAAAATAACTCTATTTAATAAATTTTTTATTAAAATGTTACAATGTAATTGCAGAGTAATATAAAAAGTAATCTCTAAATTTATTAATTTAATATTTAAAATTATAAATATATCATTTTATTTCTTAAAATCATCAAATATTGGTCATTGTTGAAATGTCATGAGTTTATGTTTAATATTTTTCTTTTGAATTTTAATAATTATTATTTTAATGAGTTGTAACTTATTCATTATATGCATAAACTTAAAAAAAAAAGGTTAAAAATACACTTTTCTCTTATACATTAAATAATAGAAGATACACCAGTTTAATTTTCTCCTCTTATCACTTTTTTTTTTTTTTAATTTCTGTCGTAGCAGTCATTTTGGTTTTTATTTTTATATTTTTATTTTCGGTCAACACTTCTTATGGTTATAGTTTGAACGATGGACCGAAACAAAAGACACGCGTTATTGAAAGCTTTTGAGGAGAAAAAGAGTGCCTGTGCCCCAGTTTCAACGTTCCGCACTTTTCTTCGTTTTTTTTTTTTTTTTAAATGTTTTTCAGAATGGAATATGTTTTTTTTTTTTTCTTTTCTTCCTTTTCGTTTTTGAAGATGCATCTCATACAAACAAGTTCTAAGTAGTCCTGTCATAGGCAATTCCCTTCTGGATTTTGTTTTTAATTCAAATATATTTTATTCTTTGGCAGATCTCATCTATGTAATAATAAATGTGATTCTCTTGTTCGGGGATGAATTCAAAATAACAGAAAAAGAAATCTCATCTTTGTGAAACTTCCATTTTAATATTTTTTTTATAATTTTATCTTAATTATATTTTTAGTCTTTATACTTTAATATGTGTATAATTTTGTTCCTCTAATTTTAATAGTTCACATTTAACATTTTTAAATTAAGTCTTTCGCTCTAAAATTTAGACTTTTATTATATTTTACATATTTTATTGTGTCTTTTTATTTATATTTTTTTATTTATTCATATAACTTAATAAAATATCACATCTTAGTTATATTTTTATTGATTATTGAATAGAATTTTAAAATAAAAAACTTAATTTAAACATTTAAAATTAAAAAAATTAAATGTGAAAAATTAAAAAGATAAAAAAATTTATATCTATATTAAAATATAAGGATTGAAGTACGATTAAAACTTTAATTTTTGAACAAATATTAAATTCTACTCTGGATCCAGAAAGATCTGCTAATATTTTAATGATTATTATCAATCAAGAGGTGATATTAATTGACTTTTTTTTCACTTATAAAAAAAATTAACTTACTAGATTATGAGATCGCAACTTTCCTTAAAGATAAGGAAATGTGTTTTATGAAAGACACGAGGCTCTCTCATCTTCTCCTAGTTAGATACTTATAAACATTTTTGCTAATTTTAATAAAAAAATTATAAAATATATAAAATTAATAATAAAAGAATCATGAATGAAATACCAAAAGTTATATAAATAATAATAAAAATATTTAATTTCTCACAATTTAAATATGTGCAATGTAATAATTTCAAAATACTCTATTCAAACACAACTCCAAAATCCTCTTCTTCGTTCAATAATAAATAAGGTCACAAATAATGAAATTAAGACATTATATTAACATTTTATTAAAAAATCATTTACTTATAATTATTTATTTCATAAAAAATTAAACAAATTTGAAATTTGGTGATTTTTATTTTGGAAAAGGGAAGAAACATGTCGGCCAGAGGCACATGAATCTTTTGAATGATGATGGATTATTAATTGGAGTGTTGACCTTGCAGGAAGAGTTCATTTTGTGATGTATCATAATTCACAAATTCAGGTACCAAAGCAAACCATGTAATGCGCCCTCCACTCCAGCTGTAATTAGGTTCCATGCACAAAATAGTCCTTTATTTTAATGATTTTATTAATTATCGTCTTAAATATTTTTCTTCAACATATTAAATATATTTTATTAACTTAAAAATGTACAAGTTAAATAAATTTTATTTTCAATATATTCAATTTTTTTTTATAAAAAGAGTTAGAAAAATAGTATAAATATTTTACACCATGATCTTGTTATTGGAGAGAATCTAAATCCTTTATTAAATAGTTATTTCTTAGTTATATCTTAATTTTTCAGTTCCTTTTCATAAGCAATTGAGTTTAATTATAATGCAGCTATTAATGTAAAAATACTGTTTTATTAATATAATTATTTATAATTAAATAATTGTCTAAAAAAATCATGCTATCAGTGTATTATTGTTAAATTTAAATTATATTTTAGTATATTTATGACGAATTAACATTTTTTCACATATATTGTTAATCTCATTTATAATTAAAGCTTACGTTTATATAAAAAAAATCATAATAAAAAATGGAATAAAATATATCTCGTGAATTCATTAAAATAATAAAATATATTCTTTAAAAATATTAAAGTATATTCTTAAGTACTATAGTTGTATAAATATAATTGATAAATTTATTTTCAGTTGAATTAAATTAATTTGTAAAACTAAATCTTAAATCTTTTATAATTTAATAATAAGAAGAAGAAAATTTATTTTATTTTTAGAATGCTCATTAAATTAAAGTAGTTCATGAACATTCATCATAGCATTCACACACATAGGTGCATTATAATAGTTTCTCTTTCAAGAAAGTACTTTTAATATTATTTATTTTCTAATCAAAATTAAAAAAAAATCAATACTAACCTTTAATATTAATATTTTATTACACTAGTTTACTCAAATAAAAATATAATTTAATTAAATATAAAACATATTTAAACCATTGTTCTTAAATTTTAATTTTTTTAATCAAATTCTTAATGTATATCTATACGTAAATGCTATTAGATATTAATTCTAATTTATTATATATTTTTAATTATAAAATATAATCATTATAAATTTTTATATTTTTAATACTATAAATTATTTGCATTGATAAAAGTTTTGTATTTAAATTTTTAAAATGTATTCATACATATGTATAAAAAAATTTATAGGAATAACCATTATTTTATTACATATTCGTTTCTTTTTAAAAAAAATTTAAAAAATCATTTATATGTATTCTTAAAATTTTAAATTAGTATTATTTTTAATTATATATTTTTAGGTTTTGTTAACTTCATTCTTTAAGGTAAAGTGTTTATAAATAGATTTTTTTATTTAAATTATAAATATTTATTACATTAAAGTTATATATTATAATAAATATTATTTTTAATAAATTTTACTATTATTAATCGTTTATCATAAATCTTAAAGAGTTAAAGTTAATATTTAAAAAAAATATTTAACTTTTATGATTATATATTTAACCTAAATTAAGTAATACAAAATTAAAAAATTAAAATTATTAAAAATATCCAAGGTAACAAAGGAAAAAACACCCCAATATAAATATGTCTTGTTTATTATTATTTTCGCAAGGTCCACTTTTTGGATTTATGTCTAGGAGAAATAATGTTTGTAGAATAAATACTTATAATTTAGAGAGTTATAAGAAAAAAGAGAAAGAAAAAATAAAATGAGTAATATAATGAAAAGTTATAGAAAAAAATTGGATGTATGAACAGTATAACTGCTTGTATAAAAGAAGAGAATGCAAAATACTCTTTTTAGTGCATAGAAAAATAGATTAAAAATATAGTCCACATCCGGGTATTCTTTTCATGATATTTGAAAATGTTGTATACTAAAATATAAATTTTAAAAAAATATATAAAAATATAAAAACTTGAAAATTGTCATTAATAATATTTAAATAAAATTAGTTAATTTAATAAATTTAACTATATATATATATATATATATATACATATATATTATTTTATTTTATTTTTAGGGTTTAACTCAGACACTGTTCGCAATTGAACTTAATCGTCAGAAAATATTCGTTGTTATAATAATAATTACTATATAATTAATTTAGAGAAATGGAATAGAACCATAGAAACGTTTCCACAAAAGACAAAAATGTAATTAATTAAGGAAGTTGAAATTAAATAAAGGGAAAGGGTAGTAGCTAGCGAGGAATGGTGAGAAAATCTGAATTTGAATGGTTCAATAGAAGCTGATCTTGAGTCCTAGCCTTCTTGGACAATGGCTCTGGTGAAGATTGAACCGATGCACCTAACTCCCAAGACTCGTTCGTACTATCACAGCTAAATGACCCATCCATTACACCATTTGGGCTCCAAGGAACCGACCCTAACTTGCGTTTGCCAAACTTGAATGTTTTACCCTTGTCATCGTACCCTGACACAATCTCCAACACCAGCTTATAGCACTCTTCCACCTTGTCCTGCATCGTATCCATTCCAGATTTAATTATTAATACTGCTACTCTTCTTATGTCTTTGACCATCTAAAGTTGTAAACAACCCCACTTTTAAATATCAATAATATTTTTAAGACCTGTATATATAATAGTTTAAATGATAAATTTGTAATAATATACCATGAGTTAATTACACGAGATACAAATTCAATACATTAATTTAAGAAAATGTCAACAACCTTGTGGATTCCAAGAATACCCAAGAGCTGATTTTGGTATTCAACTCCTAGACGAGGTTCCACAATGTTGACGACGTGCATCATTGTAGCAGTTGCCAACACAGAAGGAAGATAACTCATAAATCTGGAATCTGCAATGTCGGGTAACGGATCAGATAATGATAATAACAATTTCATTAGCTTCCACTTACAATTTTATTAAACTTTTATTTTTAATATGATAACCACTCCTTTAATAAAAATTTATCAATTTTAAATGTGTAAATCAGGCTAAAATAATTAAAATTACAATACTATAGTAGTAATAATAATAATAATAATAATAATAATAAATGAGTAGATGAGTGAGCAACAAAACAAGCAAGGAAGCATGGGGAGAGAGATGAGATCTGCTAAGTAATTACCTGAAAAGACAGAGAGAAGAACAGCTTCACACCTCTTGAGGAATTCACAGCAAAGATAACCCTTTAACCCAAGTCTCCTTGTGATATAATCAAGAAAGGAGAGAGGTGTTACCGGATTCATCTTCCATCCAAGAGTTGAAAGCACCAAGATTTCCATTCTCTTAACTGTTTTTGCTTCAAACAGGTATCTACTCTCCTCCACCTTCACATCACATCACAGTTTAGAGAAGAATGATCATATCAATACACAACATAAATAAATAACCTATGATCAAACTCCATATTTTCAAGGGACATACTTGAAGGTCTATACAGAGGGGCACATGGGTCTCTTCAACCTTAGCAGCTAGAGAGAGACAAGCCACAGCAGCTAGGTGTGTGAGCCAAGGTTTCTCATTCTGAAAGCTGAAGCTGAAAAGGAACCTATCGAAGTAGTTGACAGAAAGAACTGTGGTGAGGGCAGAGAAGGAGTAATGGGCATTCACTTTTAGAATCCACTCTATGGCTTCTTTGCGAGCTAAAGCCAAACTTGGGTTGTTTTGGAGGCAGTTACATAGTTTGTTGTGGTGTTCTTTGGAGAGAAGAGATGCTAATTCTTCATGGTCCCAAAAGAGGTCGTGTTCTAACAAGACCACAGGGGAGGAGTTTGTTGTTGTCGTGTAGTAATCATCTTCTACAACTTGTTCTTCTTCCCAATGATCTTCTAAGCAGAAGAGAGAATCTTGAAGGGGTTTTGAGTGGTGATGTGCCATCTTTGTTCTAACTAGAAGAGAAATAGTTGAAGTGGCATAGATCTTTGTTCATTGTAGTGTAGAGAGAACCAAAATTATGAGATGATTCAATGGATTGATTGGGAGAGAATAGAATAGAATAGAATAGAAGAAGGGAAAGGAGGTACTAAGCAGTGACTAGTAAGTGAGCAGTGACAATAATAAACCCAAAGGTGATGTTTTTTATCGATTGATGGGCGTTTCCAAACCAGAGCGTTTTGGGGGAAAATTTATTTAGTGCTAAATAGAATATAAATACATATGATAATTAGATGAAAAATTATTAATTTTAATTTTTAAGATTGAATTTAAATATTTTAAAATAATAAATCTTATTAAAAATATTTTATAATTTTCATAAAATAACTAATTTTTAATGAAAAGTATTGTTTTTAAATTTTAAATTCAGTATTAAAAAATCAAAGTAATAAAACTTTAATTCAATAACTATTCTTATGGTTTTAATTTTATTATACTTTATTTTTTCTATTTTTCTTTTTATAAGAAAATATTATTTTATTTATTGAATAATATTAATTATTATATTTAGATAATAATGTAATTGTTATTTTTAAATTTTTTATAAACATAAAAATAATGATGACGGTTAATTATAACGTCAAATTTCACTTTAATTTTTTTTATTTTTATGGACTAAAATTATAAAAAAAATAATTAACTTGATAGTTTTCTCTAGCCATTAAAATAAATTTAGATCTTAGAAGGAGTTGTGCGTCTATCAGTTTTCTTATTAAGATAAAGATAGATGTAATTTATTTTATTAATTTGATATATTCACGCCAAAGTAATTATATAATACAGATATTTTATTACTTGAATTTCATTATTTTAACTTTATTTAAATTTAATGATTAATTGATTTACTTGATACTACTTAGGTCTTTCAAATATTAAATATGTAAAAATAATCTTGTTTAGATGTTATGTTATTTTAATGCCTCATTTGATCTAAAGATGTTAAAAAAAATTGTGAAGACAAATTTTAAATCATTAAAAGAGTAATTTAGTATTTTTTTTATAAAAAAAAGAAATATTTTCTATTATATTTATTAAAATATGTACTATTTTAAATAACAAAAACTTTCTTGATAGTATTATTAATCAATTTAAAATGATTAGTAATATAAAAAATAATTAAAGATTTTATAAAATGTATTCACTGCATCAAGTACAAAATCCAATTACTACTTCTTTTACGATGTGCTATAATGTAATACTTTTCGTTATCATAATTTACCTTATTAAGTCATAAGCTCTAGTGCAACAATGCTTAGTCTTCTCTACAGGAGTTAGGTAGTGGGATTTTAATATTATGAACCAAACCATAATCTTTAGAGGAGATATTATCTACACTATAAGCACTTTTGTTGATATTCCTTTCTTATGTATTGTGCAATAATTTTTTGATGGATGATGAATTATGATAATATTATAGTATTATGTGTATATGAGCTCGAGGATGCTATTTAGACTTAGTCGTTTTTTCTTTTGATGTATTATAACAAAATAATTAAAAGAAAACTAGGATGGTATTATAGTATATTGTGCACTCTGATATATTTGAGACTACTTTCAATTTTATGTGGTTAGTATTATTTGTATCATCCATGAGTTATTAGATTATTATAGTCTTACATGTGATTTACACTTACATCTATAAGATGTCACATTAATTTTATTTACTTAAGTATGTTATTAGTTTGTTTGATAGACAATTGACTGGACCTATTATTGATGTAAATAAGAAAGTCTCAATATAGGTTGTAAATTGCATGTGACGTGATTTTTTATGCTATGTTAATATGGTTATACACTTTTGCATGTGTTATGCCATTTGAATTTGGAAATTTTTTTTCTAATATGCATATTTGATTCAAAATTTGTGTGTATAGGCTACAAATGGCATTTGGTTCAAATGTCAATATAAATAATCCTTGAAGATTGGATATGAGGACTAACAAGGTTTGTCTGAAGAAACTAAAGGTAGTTTGATTACCCTTTATATAGAAATGGTTAGCCCTGAGACAAATATAAGTTTTGAAATATTTATTTATTACTATATTTGAGGTTAATTTTATTGTCTTGATTTATTTAGTTATATCATATTTTAGAAATATCGTCGCTTTTTTCATATCATTCTCTTATTCGATTCTGAGTATAATCTTATTGTATAACCCAATTGGTATTGGAATTAGAGTTAATATTATGAAAGTCGAAACAAAACTTTTCCTTAGTCAAGGATGATAAATTTTTGGTTTGAATGATGGAGGTTGTGGTTGAATTTTTTTTAATGAAGGAGAACATTTGTTTCATGTTAGAATGTATGATACGTTACTTAATATAATTAAATATATAGAGTGTACAAAATTTGTAAGAGAATTTACTAATAAAATGTTGCTTGACGATGATGAAAAAGATAACAAGTTCCATTTCTGCCTTGAAAAAATTCTTTCTATATTTTAGCGCAAAAACTTTTTAGTAAGTTAATGATCTTATATTTTATATGTATTATATATTATATTCTCTTATTTAATGGATAAATGATCATAAAATTTTTATTATTGTGAAAGTTTTGCCTAGTCAATTTTGTGCTTAAGGTTGACCTCATAAATCCAGAAAATGTTCACTTCAATATGATGAAAGAGGTTTATTTGAAAGTTAAAGTGTATTGAACTAGAAGACAAAGACATTATGCATAACTGAAGTTTGAATGCGTCAATGCTAGAGATGTATTCAATTTTAACATGAAAGCCAATAAAAAATAATTATTCATATTCAAATTATATGTTAGATGTTATAGAATTTCCTACTTCTTAATGCATACTATTTGATTTGTTTGTTTTAATCTATGAATTTACATTAACTACAATACTAGTTTTCTTAAATGAAGCAGATATTAAGAATTACTAAGAGATTGATCCTGATAAATTTTTTTAAAAAATACGTTAGTATTTAAGTATGTGATGTTATGATATATAATTTATTTTATATTTGTGTGAAAAATATATTATTATATTATTTAATAATTTAAAATATCATATATAGTTATTGATATACGATTTTAATAAACTCTTAGAAGTGCACCCTTATGTGATTTTACTGAAAAGGAAATACATTCATATCATATGTAAATATAGATTAATGGTAGCACTAGTAATTGAAAGATAACTCACTTCAAAATCATTCAAAATCAATTTGCTACAGATTGTAACGCAACACAAGAACTCAAAGACAACTCAATTCTTCTTTTCGTACGATAAAGAGATGTCTCTTACAATAATGTTGCAACAGAGCAGCTGCAGAAGCAGGACGAAGAGAGGGATATAGATCATGCTTTTGGGTTACTCAGAAATTCCCTCTTAGCTATGACATGCAATAAAACAAACTTCTTATACGAGTGGCTGAGTGAAAAAAAAAGTACCCAGCTTGTATGCTGATTGCTGTGTTCATATGGTATTAGCATTTTGATTTTTTTATGTATATACATACAACATTTTTGTGCATTAAAATGGATAAGAATACGATAGATTCTTGTATCTCCCACGGAGGAGAAATACACTTAATACAGGTTACAGGTTGCACATGAAGTACATATGCACTTAAAAGTTTATTTTTATTAAACTAGACCAGAAAGCAAGTTAAATCAATATCATATTAGTAAGTTATACATTTAAACAATTCACTTCATATCATAAAATATTATTTATATTCGTTGTATTAGATTTTAGCAAAATTAAATTTTTAAAAAATTAAAAATCAAAGATAAAGAAATTAATGCATTTAAAAGTATTTTAAAAATAATAATTATATATTCACACTCATGTTATCTCACATTCGTTTTTCACCTATTTTTTTTTATCTCTTATTATATTCTCTATTTTTTCTCTCTCTTCCCTTCACTCCCCTTTAATTAAGTGTAAAAAAATTATAATAACCCTTTTAAAAATAAAAAATATTCATAATACATATTTTTAGATACATTTATATGATTATTTTATTTTTTGAATGATTTTTTTAATATACCCAACCCAACATATAATAAAAAATTATATACAGTAAGCTTTTAAAAAAAATTAAAGAATTCAATATATTGATAATATTAAATATTTTTAAAAAATTATTTATTTATTAATTTTTAATTATATATATTTATCATACATTTTAAAAAATTAAATAGTTTTCTTAATGTATACTCAATGCAAAATAATAAGTTTTTATTGAAATTTTTATGATACTATATAATATAATGTATTAATAATATTAAATATTATAATTTCAAAAAATTATTTTTTATTATATAACTAAAGTTATATGTTAAAAAATATTTTTTTAAAAGTCAAAATACTTGCTTATAACTTAATTATTGTAAGTTTAGAATTATGGTTAAAAGTAACTCATTGTTGAGAGCATTTAAAAATAAATAAAAATTGTGAGAATATATATATATATATATATATATATATATATACGGGATAGGATTCATTGATACCTGAGACTTATACTAAATCTCAACCGTACAAATCAAATAATTTAACGGTTAAAAAGTTATTTCTTTTTTTTTAACATACTTTTTAAATAACTTTTCAACCGTTAGATTATTTGATTTATACGATTAAAATTTGATGTAAGTCTTGACTTACACCTAATGCCAATGGGTCATATATATAAAAAGATTTTCTCACACTAATGTAAGTTTAAAAATTTTTACACTTAATATAAGCCTTTCATTTAACTTATATATAATGGTCAGTAAAGTAATAAATTATAATCTATTAGATGCAAGATAAGTAAAAGGCTTAGATTGAATTTAAAAATTTTTAGACTTGCCAATAAATAAATATATATATATAATTTTTTTATGGGAATTCTAAATTTAGTAAGTAGGTTTGTCTTTTGGCTAAATTAGTCAAACTTAAAAAGAAATATTAAATAACAAATTTCACATTAATAAATTCAGAAATAAACTTAAAACAAATAAATAATATATAAATAAGAGATCGAGTTAAACTTAGTTAATTTTTAATATGATATTAAATATATCTAAATTTAACGTTGGCTTTTTTATTTATTTTTGTTTTGGTCTCTTTTAAAATCGACAACCCTTCTTGTTTGAATTAGTTTTTGGATGAGAATTAGGTCCAATATATATCCAATGAGCATAAAAAAATTCCATACTTTTGTTCATAAATAAGGCTTGAACATAAAATTTTACCCGAGGAGATTTAAAAAAAAAACAATTAGAAATCACATTAAAATTCATGACAGGTGTGCTGTAATACCAATGCTAATTTTCTTTTTAATTTATCAATCAATGTCTTAAATAAAAAATTCAAAAAATAAATTACATATATGCAATAAATTTACAGAATTTGTTATATAATAAAGAGAAAAATAAGAAACAAGGAGAAAATAAAGTGTCACAAAATAGTTGATGTGATTGAAAATAAAAAATAATATTATATAAAAATATGTATGGAAAACATAACCTCTAAAAAAGTGTATAGAGTAGAGAGAAAATTCAGAATCAGAAGTGTGCATTAATCTGCTAAGTACTAACTGAGACAAACGCAGGAGGAGTAAATTTGCCGTGACGATAAGTTGCTTTCTCTTCTTTTCTTTTATTTTTCCTCTTTGTTTTCAATTCTTTTTGCATCTTTCGATTTTATAGGCTCAATCTCCAATAACGAAGTGGGGGCGAGGTGGGGAAATAAAGAGAACGAAATGCACAGTGTGAGAGCTGGCTATGTAGCTAACAAGTGCAAGAAGGTGAGACAAAGATCCATCAAGGCAATTGATGGTAGATATGGTGGTGGTTGTGACTTGTGAGAGACCTAGTCACTGCTCCTTTCATTCCTAATTGGAAAATTAATTTTCTCATTTTTAATAAATATTTTTTAATTATAATGAATTTTAACATATATTTTTATTACATTTAATCATTTATTATTAATTATATTAAAATTAATTTTATAAATCTTAAACAAATATACACTGATTTTCAGTCCAACTCCAAAGTAACAAACTACTTTTCTTACTGGTCTTACTCATACCAGACTCTAACACCTACCTAAGGTTGTTACCGTGGACTAATAAAATAAAGTGTTTGATCAGAAACGTGTTAGAAAAATTTATAAATATAATAATAAAATAAACATTAATTTATGTTAATTTAAAGATGAATCTAAACATTTTAAAAAGGGGTTGCCTCTATTTAGATATAATCAGAGTGACTTACAAAATCCAATATCCTTTTTTTTTCCTTCTTATAAAAAGATAATATTAATTTTATTTTTTCCTTTCTCTCAAAAGAGGTATCAAATTTTATAAAGACAAAAACAGCAACTCACACTTCAGAGTGGTCAAAGTCAGACAAGCCCCCCCTCAGAAGAATCAGAAAGTGGTTGATGATTTCCTTGCATTTTTATCACACGATGCAGGAAAAATAAATAAAAAATAAACAAAACCCTTTATTGGGACTCATGAACCCTTTGTGGTGCAGGTCGTACCCTGCAGTAGATAGCTGGCTACCCAACTAAAGAGTAATGGTGGAACTGCAATATCTTTGTCATAGTATCGTCTCTCGCTGCAATGCAACAGCACTGTTAATTGTACAGACAACATTGCTGTAAAATAAGCAACTCCAATTTTGTCTGCTGTTACTTTTTCTTACATTCTATACGTTAACTGTGAAAAAGTTTATGCACAAGTCTGTTATCTATTAATAGAAACACCAAGAAACTTTTTTGTAAATTTTTAAGGAAATATTGAGTAGTGTGAAAATAATTTAAATATGGAAAATGAAAATTTAAATGGTAGAAATATGATTTTTTTTTTTGTAAAATTACATAAATATGAAATCTATATAAATGCTAATAGCAATTTCAGAGACGAGATGTAAAAGTTGAGTTAGTTGTGATGAGATTTTGAAAAGTTGTTACTGAAAACCTTTAATCAAGGAATAGGAAAGATGAAGCAAGTTGAACTTTCGTTGATGCGATGATTTTTTTACCGAAAAATCACTATGATGTATATAATAGATTACACAAAGAAATCTTTTTATTGCTCAAAAAATCATTATTAACGACCTTTTGTTCAAAAATCTTTATAATTTTCACTATAGAAGGCATACTTGTGAGTTATATTTGTTTTATTATTCTTATTTTTTTATTTATCTTACGTCACTATTTGTATTATTTTTGTTTTAAGAGTTGTTGGTTATAATATAATGAAATGACAATGTAACATTCAAAATGTTACTTTTTAATATAATTAATGTTATTTTTATTGAAATTACTATGTTAATAATTAAAAAACAATAATTACTCTTAAGATAAAGATAAATGTACTAAAAATAAAATTAATAATTAAAAATGAAAATATATAATAGATGACACATCATAACAATTAAATATTAAAAATTAATTTACATAGTATAATGATATTATTTTTAACAATAATTTTTTTTTACTTAACAAAGAATGCATTATCATGGTATTATTATTTCACGTTATCTATTTTATTAAAAAAATGATTTGATTTGGAATAATCTTTTATTATACTTTTTAAGGCATGATTAAAACAAAGTTTTGGATTTTTATATTGTTGTCAAGTGCTTTCATTTCTAATCACTCCAAACTTCTTATAATTTTTGAATACTTCATTGATCATATAAACATAACGAACATAGACACATCGTATAATATTTTAATTACAACAAGCAACAATCATGTGATGACAAAAATATCTATTAGTATGCATAACAGTTACAGTTAATTTGTTTTTAATGAACTATATATTCTTACTTGTTAGTTAAATCTTAAATATGCAATGTTTCACTTTATCTATCAAATTGAATAACATGCAAGTTTTTAGCATCTTTCTCGTTGATTGAAGTTGAGTTGTCACTTATTCAGGGAAATATGTTCAATATTTTTTCATACATCTACTTCACTCCCTTTATGTGCAAATAATTGAGTCAATTGGAAGTAAATCATTCTTACAAGTGTTGTGATTTGAAGATTGCGAGCACCTTTTAACATTTAATGAATGCACTTAACAATATTTGTGGTCATATGATTCCACCTATGACCTCTGTCATATGCTATAACCATTTCTCTCTTATTTGCTCTTAATGAATGAAGTATGCTATAACTAATTTCATTATATATACATGACTATAACACATTTCATTAAGCCAAACTATATATACTTATCCATGTTCTTGTATTTGCTCTTAATGATTATTAAATAAGGCTTTTTTATTGACCAAAAAATAAACTTTTTCAACAGTCTTTTATTTTTTTCGTGCATACTTTTTGTTATGTTGTCATGTATCATACTAAGATTGAATTTCACTAATTACGAGTTTTATCTCAAAAGAAGAGTTAGACTCTATCATTGGCTTGTATTTTGTAATTGTGCTTGAATCTAATTTCTTATGATGTTGAAAAATCATTTCCCTTGTATAATTGTAAGGGCTGTTATACTTTCTTATCTCCTAAATATACTCATTATTTCTGAAAGTAACACAAAAAAGTCATTCACAATCGATTTCATACCTCAAACATTTATAATAGAATGTATTTTGTTCTTATTCAAACACTTTTTAGTTCACTCTTTTAATATATTATAACACTATTATTCGTATAATAGTTTCTCTATCATTGAATTGTTTTTCAACATATAATTTTTCATCTACATCACAATGACCTAACAAATGCAAGCATAAACATAAACTAATTAAAAACTATAATTTAATTTAACAACATGATTGAAAACAACACTTACCCAAACTTACATACTCTGAAAACTCATATGGATGTATACATCAAGATCTAACGCACACATAAAGGGTGACTTTTCAAACAGATGTTATCCAATCACTATGTTTGACAAATGAGGCTCATCATCTACATCTTCATCTCCATTATCTTCACCGCTTTCATATTCTCCTTTAAAGTTGTTGTCATTGCTTTCACTACTGTTATGTTCTTATTCTACCTCTCTATTTGGCACTTTGGCATAGTGCTTGCATATGCTTCTTCATCTTTATCTTGATAAACATTAACTACAACTACAACTTCTTTAAAAACAACATACAATTTAATGGCAAGAGTTGAAGATGATACTCTTGATATATTTAAAACATTTGTTAAACATCATCACCATTCATTGTTAGAATTTTATGATATTATATGAAATTGTCAAATATCGATATTGGACATTTATATATAATATTTTTTACTATTTTTGGAAACTCAATTTCAACATAATGAGTAGGTCAATACTTCAGTTCTACAAATGATACATTATCTTTCCTATACACAAATGTTAATTTTTTGTATTTGAATAACATACCTTTACAAGTGTTTGTAAGAATATTACTAATAAAGTATATCAATATTCACACTCATTTTTTTTAATGAATAAACTCAGCTTTTAAAAATATGTACATTCCTTTACTTGTAATTTGTTATGAATGAGAATGCAATATTTATAGACCCAATAATCAAAAGTCGCTAATAATAATTTTTTTAGAAAAAATATTAATGACTACATTTTAGTATATTGACAATTTTTATTATTATTTTAAACCTTCAAAAGTTGTTAATGGCTATTTTATTTACCAAAAATAATATTTTTAATGGTTTAATTTAAAAAATTATATTTTTAAAAATTAAAAATATCATTGGTAATTTTTAAATTAAATCATATTTCTGTAATTTTACCAAAAAAACATATTTTTATAATTTCAAAATAAAAATTATATAAAAAATTCATTAAGTAGTATCTTGGATTAAAAAACTAGAGTTATTTATAGGATAAATAATCTTTTTTAGATAAATTAATAAGGTTAAAATATTATATTCAAATTTTGATGTTTTTATAAATAAAATATTACTAGTTCATTCAAGATGAAATTATTTACTCTATAAAATAACTTGTACAAATTCTAAGCAGATAAAAATTGGAAAAAATTTATCATATAAAACTTTACAATCATTAAATATTCACTTAAAATAATAAAATATATATTTAATTATATGAAGCAACAATAAAGCGGCTACCATCAGCAAGTTGGTTTTTTATTGGTACTAACTGTTGTGAATATGTAATAAGTTAAATAGGCAAATGCCAAAATTATCTAGTCTTATCTTACTTGCATTGTCAGATTTGTTTATCTTAAATTTCTTTTCTTATCTAAATTATAAGTATCGATATTTTTATATATAAAAATTAAAAAGCATGTACATCATCATAAAATTAATTATTTTAACAAAAAATATTTAATCTTGAATATGATTGTTTGTCCTATATAATCCACTAAAAAAAGATTCACTAATTAAAGATAAAAAAAATAATCATACTCAATTAGATGAATAAATCAATGAAATGACATGAAGAAAAAGTGTAATTTGATGCATTTTATTACAAATATTATAAAATAATAATTTGCAGGTAAAATTAAGAAAACTATGTAAAAAATAATTTTTATGTAAGTGAATGACTGATGTTTCTTTTACCAAATAGGTAAAGTGGTGCAATTGCAAAGACCAGCTGACTCTTAAAAGAAGAATCCACCCATTAGCCAAACCGTACTAAACGAAATCTCATAATGGGAATATGAGTTGTGGAATAATGGCCCACAACGATCGTTCTTCAGTAGGGCCCAGTCTATGACCACTCAGATAGGGGCCCACAATACATAGTCAGAGGTTAATCATAATGTTTTTGCCATAATCATAAAATAACATAACAGTACATAATAGAGAACCACCCGTAGAATGTAATAATAGTTAGGGGTTGACTTTTCTCAACATCTCCTCATCAGTCATGACCGCATGCCTTTTACTTTTGTTGTCACTTTTCTCCCCCAGTTTTCACCGTTCTATAAGTTTTATAATAAGAAAAGAAAGAAAAGAGAATCAAAAGAAGAGTGCCCGAGTCAAGCCAATTTGATTCAATGCTTGAATAAAGAAAAAGATAGAATTTTTCCTTTTCAAAGCTAAAGTTAAAAATACAAAAACTAAAGTTATTTCGTTATTTAATTTAAGTTATTTTTATCTCTGTAATTTGAAATAAAGTGAGAGTAATATAATAAAATCTTAATACGAATAATTTAATTAGTATTAGATGTTTAATTTCTTTTAAGTTCTCAAATTTAAATCTTGTTAATACAAAAAATTGCCTTTATGAAAGCTAATCTCATCATCATATAAACATTCTCTATTCAAACATAACTATCATATGTAAAGAATACTTGTAATATAAATAACAAATAGAAATATAACCGACATGTGGTGTAGACCTAAAAAATAATAATACAATCTGATGGTATGAAAAAAAAAAATATTTTAGTTCAAGTGATAGATGTTTAATTTCTCTTACGTAAATCTTGACTTCAAACTTTATAAATGAAAAATAAATTGCTTAAAAAGCTAATCCACTATGTTATGATTGTGGATTTTTTTTAATTAAAATTTTTTAACTCCTATTAGGATACTCATGGTTAAGAAGAAAAGAATAATAAAATCAAATCAATTCATGTTTATTTTAAATTTATATTTTTAACAATTTTTTAATGTGTATTGTTATTTTTTAAAAAAAGCTTTTAATTCCTTAACCCCTATCCTAAGAGCACCAGTCCACATTTTCTTAGTGTTTTTAATAATTTAGATCCTTTCCAATAGTTATTTCTCTGTATTAAAAAATAAAATTCTAATAATTTATTTACGTTCAATGGATGCATATAAGTTAAGCCGCCAATGTAAATAAATTATTAACCTAATTTATGCATTAAATAATATAGTTTTGAGATTAGTCGATTTCAAATATGAGATTGATCATTAACAATAGGATTAGCCTATTTTTCAGCGAGCTTGGTTAATAGCACTTTGGGATTGATTGATTTTTGGCTCCTTGAATTGATCAATTATTGGATGAAGAGAGAACTAACGCAGAAAATCCAAATTGAATTGTTAAACGCACATAAATGTGTTAAAATTCAACATTTTAAAAAAATATTAAATAAAGTAATATTTTTAATTTAAGAATTTATAAAAACCTTAAATGTGTAAGTTATTTTATAACACCTACATTAAGAATGAAGAACAGATATAGGTGTATAAGGAAAAGAAACAAAACTAAACTTCAATATGCCAATTACTTGTGTACAAACATAGGTACTTAGAAAATTACCAAGTTTGGACGGATATATCACAAGTCTCCCTTAAAATAATAAACTTGAAATTTATAGTAAGATTACATAAAATTTATTCAACAATAAAAAAAAATTAAAAATATCTTTTAAAAAGTATATTATTATCCTTGTTGTACATAACATTTATCACCGAAATCAAATATTTTGAATGGTAAATAATAATACAATTGCTGAGAGTCACTGATCAGCATCATTAGTAATATTAACTAGCAAGAAAAGACATCCTAACTCCATATTCGATGATATCACTCAGTGCATAATCATTTCTTTATAAAAAATTGCATTAATTATTAAATACGTAATTGAACTAGTAAGGATTATCTCAACTTAATTTTTTATTTTTTGAGTTTGAGTTTGAGTTTGAGTTTCAGTAGATTATTAAATACTCAGAAAGAATTTTATCATCCACGATTACCCTACCCAACTCGAATAATATCTTCTATAATAATAATAAAAAAAATCTGGTCTACGATTAAAAAGAAAAGATTGCACTAAAGCTCAGCCTCAGAATGGATGTCAAGGTCATTTAGACTTTGGAGTGTAATTTCTGTTCCAGGATAGTCTTGAAAGTGCATAGTAGGAGTAGCAGGCATGTGGATTTGCAACTAATCACCAATGCAACTCGTAACTACCTTCGTCGTATTGACTATTGAAAGGGCAATCGGGCATCGTGTATTTTGTTTATATTTGTGAAATTACTCAGGACTAAGCTAAACTTGTGGTAGGAAAATATTTGAAGCGAAAATTTGTGTACCAAAATGAACCCCCAGAATTGTCTACAAACCTATACTGCATTGCCACTCTGTCATCGGTATTGTTTTGAATACCAATAGCATTTACTGTACAATGAATACTCGATCAGATCATGTTACTGCTGCTTGTTCTAAATGGCAAGGAAAAGAATCACGTTATTAAGATGAAAGCAATATCACGTTATTAAAGAATGACTTTTTTGGTTTGTATCTTTCCCTCAACTATATCCTTGAAAGAAAGAGATAGTCCAAATCCAACACGTTCCTGCATTTAGGGTCACAAATTGTGATACAAAAGGACAGGCAGTGGTGTCGACCAAAAACAAGAATTGGCAGTGGTACAATTTTCACCAATATCTTAACTTACTATTGCCTACAGAACCAATAAATTGGACCATGGACAATCCATACAACCTATTAGAAGTGTCCTTATTCCTCAATCCCTCAGTGCGGTGAGTGAAATTGTAATCCAAAAGCGCAAAAAAAGGACCCAAAAACGGGGGCAAAAGAAAGATATGCTGCCATTAGCAGTAAAAAAAAAAAGAATCATCCACTCTCGTAGATAAGACAGTTTTCTATTGACCAAAAATTTTGTTTTCCACTTCTACATCCTGTAGATGAATTAAAAAAAGAATAAACTAAAGGAAACAAGATTAAAAAAGGGAAGAGAAAAAAGACCTTTAAGTTTCGATCTCTCACACTTTGCCACAAGATAAAAAATGATCATGTTATGACGGCAATAGTTTTGACTTATCTGTTATAATCAAACCAATATATAGAAAGACAAGTGATTCTGTCCTGGGATTTAGAGGCACAATCAACTAAACAACTAAAACGTAGGCCAAATATTGTTTCTTCCCATTTTGACTTGTTAAATGGGCCTCTGAACCTAGTTGAACAACCTCCCCAGGCCCCAGTAACCCAGTTGAGCTCGACCCTAATGACTCCCATTTTGTTTGTCTTCAACAATTCTTAAATTAACCCCCGTGAACAAAATACCTGGACATAAACTAGAATGAGTAAAATCGTAGGCTTCCCAGTTCCCACTCATTTTCCGGAAATTAATAGATTTGTTCTATTTATCTTTAGCCCACTAAAAATTGTAGTTGTACACCTTGTCTCCAAGTAAACATTGAATGGGAGATTATTCCCGTACATCTGAGTCCACAGTTCCATTTATTCCCAGGGAATGAGTCCACATTCCGGGGCATCCTCCAAACAAATATCTGAAACATTCATGCCACACGTGGTGCAATATTTAAAAATTGATGTAAGAGGATGCTGAATACTAGTAAAATTTCAACTATATTAAAGGCGGATCAATCAACAAAATACCATTGCATACTGTCTGTATGTCACCTAATCATGAATTTCAACAACGTGAAGTGTTGCACTAGTCAACAACCGGAGACTTCAATCATTTTCTACGGTTGCCTTCAAAAAAGCTAGATTATCCCAGTCAATTGTTATCTACTTCCATTAACAACGGGGAGAACAGAATTAAAAGTAGTCAGATTATCACAAATTGTAAGTATTCAAGTTTTGATACCTACAAATCAAATACCCCAAAGCTTATAAAGATTTCTAATAAACCCTGTTTTACTAAACCTTGTTTCAATAAACCTTTCTGCATCATTTTGGTATTTATCTCTAATGTATTCCTGAAGACACTTCTTATAGGAGAAGTCAATCCAGCTACCATCAGTTCTTACAACAAAATAGCACCTTGAGTATCGATAGGGATGTTGATCAACCTACAAGAAAACAGTGTCACACAGGCTGCACTTATTGCCAACTTTGGGAAATAACTGGATTGGTTCAAATAAACAACAGTAGCTGAAGTTTAACAGTCTTGGTGCTAAAGGTCAATAAATGTAAATCTATGTTTAGTAGAAAATGCAATTGAAAAACAAAGAAGCTGACAATTAAAATAAAAGTTGAAGGAATTAATGCATGAAAATCCGATTGGATTATCAACCTTACCTATCAAAAATCAATGAAAAAAAGGGAAGCGGGGGGGGGGGGGGGAGAGGAAGGATGTTTTGCATCACTGGATATCAAACCAATAATATTCAGATCAAAAAACGAAGGATAAATTGACATCTAATGCTAAAGGGCCTACATTCCTTGATAGTTGGGACTTGGGAGACAAACTTCTGACCATCCATCTAGCACAGATGTTATATTATCAATAAATTATATTGGCAAGATAACAAAGGTGTAGGAGACTTAAAAGTGTATATATTTTAAGTCAGTCATAAGCTTCTCAACACAAATACTTCTGCAAATCTAATGTAATCAGCAGCACAAAATACATGTACATTTTGTCTGATTGTAGTGATAACCTAGATAGTATTATAGTAATAGAAGATAGGTGCTCCTTTAAAATGCATTATATGAAAGTAGACCATACAACTCTTACCATTTCAGAATCCATGAGAAAGAAATCATGCAAAATGAGCAATAATCAATTTCTAACTCTTAGCATTTCAGCTAATATATATATATATATATATATATATATATATATATATATATTTCAATGGATGTATGTAATTAAGTTATTTTCAGTTTCACAATCACTGTATGAAACCCTTACTCCACAAGTCACTGAACATTCTATCAATGGTAGTAAAAATGTGTTTGTACTTCATTTCCATCAAAAGCTTTTTGAATAGCTTCCTTGGCCACATCCATTGCTTCATATATGTAACCTATTGCAGGTTTTATTCAATATCAACAAGCCTAAGAACATGCATAAGGGCTCCATGGCCTTAAAGAGAGAAAATGACATCATTATAAAAGGTAGGCATAAGTACACTGTCAGTTTTCCTTTTTCCTTTGGGCTAATTAGCTATATACTTGCAAAGTTGTACATTATATATTAGAAGGTTGTGTCTCGCTTTGTAGATATACTTGTGGCATAATAGGCATAGCTATGGAGGCCTTAAAAGTTATGTGATAATTATTTGAAGCCATAATAAGATGGTTGCCGATTATGTCTCACTTTGTACATACATGTATGGCACAGTAATGATATGGTGGCCTTGAATGTTATGTGATATTGAAATAGAAGATTTGTAAGAGAGTAAATAGCGGAAAAAATGTAGTTAGATAATTGGAGTTAAAATATTTATATTTCAAAACAAAAAGACATTATTATCCATTATGCAAAGGAAAAAGGTATGCCTCTCAGTCTAAAATAAAATGTGAAGAAGCTAATCTAACGTGAATGTGTGGAGGTAAGCAATACCCATAACAGCCATAAATCAGATAACAGTTTTCATTTTAAGGATATGAAAACTATAAATCTGCACCATACAACCATATTCATGATTAAAAGCTAGTTAGTGGTTAAAATCAACGTGTACATCTGCAGAAAATGAAGTGGATATTATCCAAATCTAAGATGATATGTGTAGAAATGTCTGTAGGTAGCATCATTCTTTACCTCTTCCATAGTTCCATTAATTGTCAGGGAATGAATCCACACAGTTCAACATTTAGTGCAAAACATGGTGCAGTATTTAAAAAATGATGCAAGAGGAGGCTGAATACTAGTAAATTTTCAACTATGACAAAGGCAGGTCAGTCTACAAATACCATTCCTCATTGTCTGTAATTAAACCTAATCATGAAGTTCTACAGCCCATAGTATTAAAAAGTCAACAAACTGAAGTTAACTTCAATGATTTTCTAAGTTGCCTTCACAAATAAGCTAGATATCCCAAGCAATTGTTATCTACTACCATTAAAAACATTGGGGGGTGGGGGGTGACGAGGACAAGAAGAGGAAAAAACACAGGATTAAAAGTAGTCACAATAGTTCCAATACATACATCTCAATGATCCAAATGCTCATAAAGATTTTGAATAAACCCTGGTTTCCACAACCTTTCAATAAACTTTTCTGCATCTTTTTGGTACTTATCTCTAATGTATTCCCGAAGGCACATCTTATAGGAGAAGTCAATCCAGCTACCATCAGTTCTTATGACGAAAAGGCACCTTGAGTTTTGATATAGGGGATGATGATCAACCTACAAGAAAATAAAGTTACACCGGCTGCACTTACTGCCAACTTTGGGGAAAAACAAGATTGGTTCACGTAAATGATACTTTAATAGTCTTGGTGTCAAATGTAAACCTACATTTAATAGGAAATGCATTTAAGAAACAAAGAAGCTGACAATTAAAGAAAAATGGAAAACGGAAGCTCTTTATAGGCCATCATAGTCTAGGAAAAAGGGGGTTATAGGTTAAGAAGACAGTAATGAAGAAATTGAAGAGGAGGAGGATGAATTATCTTCAAATTTAGTAGTGGTGAAGTGAATGAAATTAAAATGATTTGGAAGATCTTGGAGCTAAAGATTCCAATTGAAAAAAGCTTGTATTTGAATTTGAATGTACTTACCTTAAGCCTTATAAGCATAAACTTGTATATGATTATTTGACTGATGTCATTATTTACCAGTGATTTTAACTCAAGACTAAGGCTTTTGTCACTGTTATTTTAACTTAATTCTACAACTTTTGATTACGAATTATTTGGGCTTTGTAATCATTTATATGTGTAGAATAAATTAACAATTTTGGGGTCAACCTCTCCACATTGCTATGCCTCTACAAGCAGTTCCAGTTAGAGTTCACACTATTAAGGGCAATGCAAACAAGTTCAAAACTAACACAAATACAAGGTCAAGCAACCTATACCATACATACCAATTTCATGACATCATCACGATAAAGAATGAGGAACTACATACACATCATAGTAAGCGCATTCATATTATTCACTTCGCTTACCATAATAGATGCCAAACCGCACCCGATCTTATCTTCAAAATGTGGATGGTAAACGAGAAGCTTCTCAAATACAGCTCTTTCATCCTCCATTGTCAAATGTTCCCCAGACAAGTACCTAACACCACATACTCATAATCATGATTTTCTAAACCCTTAATAAATTAATCTCACATCATAATAGCAATGTTAGGCATTTTCCATTTTCATTAGCTTACCCTGGTGAGTGAAGAATCTTCCTAGTTAGCATGAGGATTGGTTGAATGTCCTTCACGATCTCCTCTTCTTGAACCTTCATTTCGGGGTCATCGTCCTCGACATTGAGGTGGGTTCCGCCACTAGCTTTCTTGCTTGCTTCTTCCGATGATGGCGTGACACTGCACCATAACCGGTGCCCCTGAGGCGGCGAAACGGTGAAGCGTTGGAAGCTGTGTATCCGAAAGCGATTAAGCAGAAAATGCCTAGCTGCCATTGCTGCTCGTGTGCTGAACTGTGTCGAGGGTAAATTCTATAGTAGTGCTTCTCGGGTCCCTAACTTTGAATTGGAGGCTCATTTAACAGTTCAAGCCCAATAGCATGCGTATAAGAAGCCCAACAAGATGACTAAAAGAAGAAACAAATGTTATCGATAATACCAAGACAAGTTCTTCAACGTTATGTTACTAGGAATACGTTATCAACGGAACATGTAAAAAATTATGTGAAGGTAGATTTAAATTAGAAGTTATAATTAGTAATGTTGATTCATAATTATTTAAATGTGAATTTAAATACACACTAATATATTAAACTGGTTCTTCAAAATATGAGTATCAATAAATTTAGTCTTTAAGATTATTAAGACATTATGTTTACCTTTGAAATTTCTAAACAATCGTTTTAATTTTTATTTTTTAATTTTAAAAATAAAAATGATTACGCCGTAGTATCGTTACGGAATAAAGTAATTAACCATAGTTTACTTATTTTAATGACTACAATAATAGTTTTTTTTTATGTAATTTCAGGCATTAAACTAATTGGTGTTCGTAATTTTAAGTTCGAATTTGATGTATTACTCAAAACAGTTATGCTGAATGTATTTTTTAAAATCAATGTAGTCTAATTAAAAAAATGATCTTAATCTAATATGTAGTCACGAAACAATTACTTACAATGGAGAGAAAATTTAACTGTTAAATTAAGTATGGATATTTATTCACAAAAGTTTATATAAATGTACATATAGGTACTGATATTACTTATCCTATCCATATTTACATATTATTAAATATATTAAACATCCTTAGGTAAGATAAAAATAAGTTGACTTAATTCGAGCTTTTATAAGACCTGTACATGAATTTAAAGTTTGAAATAGACTTATTTATACTTATATGAAATCTTTATAAAAGCATGATTTAACCTTTTTAAAAGTCTAATCTAATTTAAAAATTTATTTACAATAAGAGCTTTTAAATAGATTTACAAATCCATATTTAAATGCTTAAAAATATAACTTTAAATAAATTAATAAATTTCAATGTAAATATATAAGTTGATAATTTAAACTTTTAAATAAACTAAAGTGAAATAAGTATATATTTTTTATTTGACGACACACTCCAAACTTACGTCAAAAGTTACACTTAATCTAAATTGAGATTTTTTTTTCTAAAATATGATAGAAATAAAAAAATTACTAAAATAAGATATTTAGGAAATATTTTTTTTTTGTCTGAAATAATTTTTGTCACGTTATTATAAGTGTCGATTCTTTTAGAGTCGACACTTATTTTTTTAATAACAAAAAATTATGTTGGCCTTTATATAACCAATCGATAATGGCATTTGTTAGAGAGACTACAACACTACATGTCTATTCCTCAGCATTGAGCATTATCTAAAAGATTAGTTATAGGAGTAAATTTGTAAAGAGAATGAGATTAAATGTCACTTAATTTGTTGTTTTCTGTTGCTGTACTCTTTTAATGTGGTATGGAGGCTATTTGATTAGGCACCAGTACACCAATTGAGGATCATTGCCACCATGTAAGTGTTGCATTTGTTGGTACTAGAGGCCTATTCCTTAGCATTGAGGATTTTTCAAAAGATTGGTTACAAGAGTGGATTTGCAAAGGGAATAAGATTGTGTGTCACTTACTTTGTTGTTTTCTTTTGCTATGCTCTTTTGTTTTGGTATGGAGACTATTTGATTCGACACCAATAAAGGACTTTTTATTACCACCATGTAAGTGTTAGAATTACCCATTTACAATAACATAGTAAAAATTACTCCAGAAAGAGAAAATGTTTCTTAAATATCTTATTTTGGTAATTTTTTTATTTCTACCCTATTTTATAAAAAAAATTTAAATTGAGCCTTTGATTATTAACTTGATTGGTAAATTTTAATATAATACATTATTTGATTACATTTAATATTAACTAACCAAATAATATAGTTAAAAATTATAAGTTTATGGTAAAAATTTTAATTAAATATTACATATTAAGCTAAAGAATGGCATAATTAAATATAACATATTTAATTTATTAGATAACAATAAAATATAGGATTGTTCATGAGTTGGGCTGAGTTAATTTTAACTTTTTTTTCTTAACTAACTCAATTACAGAATGGGCTGAGTAGTTTTGTTGGTACGTGTATGATTAATGGCTTAATTTTAACATTTTAAATAATAAATTTATTTAAATAAAATAAAAATTATTTATTTTAAAACATAGTATAGTACTAATAATTTAATATTCATCTGAAATGAAGAGTTAAAATTATACTTAAAATATTCAAATCAATTGTTAATCTTTAATTCTTCACTTTAAACGAATTGAAAGACTTAAAAGTTAAAAAGTTTGAAAATATGTATTATATAAAAACAAATGAAATTAAATAAAAAAATTAAGAATATAACATTTTTTATAACCACTAAAATTATTTAATTAATAAATTATATTATTATCTTATTGAAAATACTAAAAATTAAGATCAATGTCAATATTTTAAAAACCTAAAACATCATACATATCTAACAATATAAAATCAAAATATAAAATTAAAACCTTGTCATAACACAAGGTCACACTTAAACGTAGAGTTGTGTCGCTGTGAAGTTTAGAATTGGAGAAGGCAACAAATGATAGCTACGGTGCCACAATAAAGCATAGAAAATAAAAAGTTAAATACAGAGATGAGAAAAAAAAGTAAAGAACTAAAATTAGGAATTAGAGTTCCAATTTACTCACTATGACAAGAATTAGGATTTTGGTTCACTTTGAAAGATTAAAATTAATTGAGTCATTAATATCATTAAAGCAAGGACTTTACTTATTTTATGGATGAGTCGCTTGATTATTCATAATTATATGTTTGCAAAAATGTTTAGGGATATATATATATATATATATATATATATATATATATATATATATATATATCATGCCAATAAAGAGATTCCATATTTGTAGAAGTAAGTACAAGAAAAAATGGTGAAGGAAATTTGAATCTTGTAATTTGAAGAATTAACTCAATACTTCTATTATAGTTTTAAGAGCACTTGCTTATGTGACTTGAGAGTTGAGAGATCCTTAATCTCTCTATCTAGGATAAAGAATATCGAGAGTTTTGGGTGAGAAATGTGCTGGTTTTTATTTTTTACTAGCAGCCATTGAAGTGCAAAAGTTTTGAAAAAAAAAAAGACAATAACTTTGCTTGTGATTTGTTTCTCATAACAAACCCAGAAAGTAATTTATCCTTCCTTTTTCCTTTTTTTTCATTTTCAAGTTTTTAGATAATTTTTTTTAATATTATTAAAGTAGGTCAAAATTAGTTGTTGGATGGTTGTAAATGCAAGTTCATATTACAGTTATGTGAAAATTATTTATAAGCTTTTGTGAGATTTAAGTTATCAAAACAGACAATTTAAATTAATAAGTTAGAGAATATTCATTCGAAAACGATTATCAAGATACACTAATTTAAGAACACACGAGTCAAAAAACATACTAAATAAAGAATAAATAGTCAAAAAATGAATATTAAGCAAATTATATCTTAAAGTAACGTTAAGGTTAAAAAAAAGTTAGATTCCAGAATAATTAAGACTAGAAAAACATTCTTATTTATCTTTTATTTATCACCGACATGTTTCTCAAACTAAAATATTTAGAAAATGATATTCTTATACTAGTGTAAGTTTAAAAAAATTTATACTTAATCTTAACTTTTTATTTAACTTAAATCTAATAGTCAATAAAATAATAAATTATAACCTGATAGATTTAAGTTAAATAAAAGATTCAAACTGAGTGTAATAATTTTTAGACTTATACTGATATAAGAAGATTTTGCTCCAAAATATTTATATATTTTTATTTAAATTTATTTAAGTTTTATGACATGACTAAGTTTTTATTAAATCATCATTATATTTAATTATTTTAGATCTCTTATCAAATATTAGTTTTATTGTTAAGCTTGCATCATAAATACAAAGAGTATGTAAAGTTTTTTTTTTAATAAAAAAAAAAAAAGACGACCAACGTTAATGGAGATTGAAGTAGGATTACATGTCACCTATCTATATAAGCAGCCTTAGAATCAACTTCAACTATTGACTTTGCATGAGTGGAAAATCGACCAGATGAATCAACATTAGCATGAAAGCTACATGTTAATACATATGTTTATATTAATATTTAACTTGATCAAATTGATTATTTTTTTTACAAAGTATAATTTGATATTAATAATATTATAATTTATGATTTGAAAATAAACTTCAAAAACTTATATAATTGACCAAACTAATTAAAATATTGAATTGGTTAGGCGGGCATTCAAATCGTGTTTAGCTGTGTATTTGTGTTTTTCCAATTATTGCTTAAATAAGACGATAATAGAGATAAAATATAAGCAATAATTGGAAAAACACATTGGAAGTTAGAGATTAGAGATGTCAAACATATCAAATTCATGATTTGGCATGCTTATTAATCTATTATTGGAAAAATTTGTTCAAACGGAAGCAGATGAAAAGTCGTTAATATTGAATAATCCACACACGGAAAAAAAAATTTAATCACACTTGATTAGATTCAATTCATAAAATTAACAAATTTCATACTAAAAGAAATGATAGATTTCAATAATTGTTGATATTGAATTGGTATTAACTAAAATTCATAAAATTATCTGAAAAAAATAAAAAAAAAATGACAATTGATTAAATTTCATTCATAAAATTATCAAAATTTATTTAAAAATAAAAAAATTAAAATTAATATAATAAAAAATAAGATACATATGAAAAGATAATTTTAAAAATTTAACTAAATTATAGTCTCAATATATAATTTATTACCTCCACTACAAATTAAAATGCTTAATTATATATTATATATAAATTTAAAAATAAATAATATTTTTATTTTATTTTTATTTGTTGAGTTATGTAAAGTTACTAATTGTTATGATTTTAAATGTACATTTATAATTCTTTATATTGTTTAAAAATTATTTTTAAAACCAGTAAATATATGTAAAATTAATTAACTATAATATTAATAAAATATAAAAAATATTAACTACAAAATAAATTAAAATACACAATTATATATTACATATAAATTGATAAATAAAATCATAATTTATTTTTTAATTGTTATTTGTTGATTTATGAAAATATTTATCAATTATTATATTTTAAACTTATTTATAATTTATTTGTTATCTTTTTATAAAATTACTTTGAACAAATAATTCATATATATATATATATATATATATTATATATAAATATATATATATATTCAGACAAATAATTATAATACTTTTTGAAAAGATAAATGTTGATTAACTATCTGTCTTCTATTATATCACTAATTAGGTTTTAATTTGATTATAAAAATGGTTTCAACTTCACCAATTTAATTAATTTGTATACAAATTTTATAAATTTGTCAAAAATTGTTTTTATTATCACAAATACTGTATTAATTGATAAAAAGATATTAATTATTATATTTTTATTGAAATTTTATTATTTTAATAAATCATATTTATTTTATATTTTATATGTGGTATATATGATTTCAAATTTGATTAATTTATTTTTGTATTCTTTAAGTTAATTATTTTTTAAAAAAATCACATACATTCTTCTACAGAAAAAATATTAGTCATTGGTTCAAGAGTATATTAAAATAAAATAAAAATACATTATTAAAAATTATTTTTTGTCAAAAAACAAAAAAAATACTTATAAAATATATTTTTATATATATTTAACTATTTCTAATTTATTTTAAATAAAATAATTTAATAAAATTTGCAATCAAACCCGTACGTTTCACGGTGTAATTACTGGTTTATAGCTAAAATGGATTCAGGCTGATCGACGCAAAAAAGTTCATATAAAAGGTAAGTTTGTGTTAAGCAATTAAGTGGTTTTTATAATATTTGGAGTTTGATTCTAAATTTCATAATTTTCAGTTCATTGAATTGTATACCAAATTTATTTTTATAATTTAGTTTTTAAGCCATTGTTAATCCTTTTAGGAAATATAATGTTTAGGCCTATATATTGTATTTAAGTTTATTTTTCAACAAATTTGATAGGAAGCTACAATTAAAATATGAGTTGAAAGATCAAGTTGAAAAAAAAAACGAATTTGACTTTTTCAATTAAAGTTAAATTCATCTTAATAAAAGTTATTGATTTATGTTTTAAAAATATAATAGTTCACAGATTAAATGTCATTTTTTATTAGAAAATAACACATATAACAGTAATAATTATAACTGAATTTTGTCTTTATCACATTTTCTATGGACACCATTGAATCTCATAACATCTCATTCCATAATTTCTTTTAATAAATAGAAAACTTAATTAAAACTTAAAAACATAGATAATTAAATTAATATTTTTACATGATAAAAAATAAAAAATTTTGTTTTCTATCCTTGCTACATCTTCACTCTCGAACCACCGAAAATGATGTTACAATTGTTCCACCTATCATGCTTACAAGCATAAGCAAAGCTCCACTTGATTTTTCTAGGTTCTCCATTTTCAATCATTTATTGTTTGCCTCACGAGTCAAAACCCAAAGAAAGCAACTAATCTTAATCAGCCTTAAACCTTCACGCATTATCACATAAACCAATAGAGTCATTAAAATAAAACTTTTAAAAAATTATAAGAATTATAAATTATTTATATAAATACTTTAATTGATTAAAAAATTTATCAGTATTGATATATCCTCCCTCTTCTTTTTTTTCTCTCTACATGTGTGTGAAATAAATTAAAAAAAATATATTAGAAGATAGATTAAAATAGATGGTTAAATTTAATTTTAACAATTTATACCATCCATTGCATGATGAATATTAACTCTTATCACTTCTTATCCTATTTCGATCATAATCTTTTATTTTTCTCTTCTAAATCCTGTTATTCAATTATTGTTATTATTATTATTATTATTAGAGTCCCATTTTAAAATAAAATTATATTTAAGAGTTAATTATTTTTATTATACTGTTTATATTCTCTTGCAATAAATATTAATTTTAACTAATATTTTTTGTGCAATTATTAAATTGAAATGATTTTTTAATTAAATAACTGAAAAAATTTTGTATGACTATTTTAAAATAAAAAATAAAAAATAAAAAATTTTATTTATTAATTATAAATATTGTACATATTAAATAAATATGAATAAATAGAATTTTTTAAATTAAAAACTAAGTTATAAAAAATTCAAATTTTATTTAAATATTAATAAAATTAAATACAAACCCTAAAAAAATTACTTATCACAATGAAAAGGTAATCAACTACTAAAAAACTATTTTCTTGAAAGTTCCTAAAAATAATTTAATTTAACATACTCTTAAATTATACATAAAAGTTAATTAATTAAATAATACTCATTAATTATTATTATTCCTCCCACGAGTCACAACCTAGAAAAAGCAACTAATTTTAATGAGCCTTTTGAATATTCAAAATACACACTCATATTATAAATTTTATATTATTTTTGTTTTTTAGTTTTAACTATTAATGATAAATTTTATATTATAACAAAAAAAAATGATAAATTTTAATGACTATTATTTCATTTAAGAGTGATATAGTTTTAACAAGTTAACTTACCTAAAATAGTTAGTCCAACTATAGCTTTTATTTTACTCACATGTTTAGCCCGCTTTGTGGGTTAACGATGGATTGGGGAGGCTAGCTTTTCCATTTTGTTTTTTTAAATTCAAAATATACTTATTTTCATTATTAACTATTCTTTGCTGTTGATTCAATTTTTTTTACTTAATGTATTTTAATATTTTACGTTAATTTTAGGTAAATTAACTCGTACACCTGAAAAGTAAATAAAAAAAGGTTTACAACATCTTTGGTCTGATAACAAAAAGGGAGGGAGGAAACGAATTTATTTTTGTTAATTTTATTAATGTTTTATTTGTGAGTTTGTGGTTGTTTTATTTTTAAAATTTATAATGAATAGTTTTAATTAAATTAAGTTATTTTTTATTTTTTAATTCATTTAAACAAATGAAAAAATATTATTTATTATTTCTTTAACTCATTTAAATTTTAAATATTTTTATTTTTTATAATTCTTTCTTACTGTTCCATTTCACATTCAAATGAAACCTTACAATTTTTTTTTGCTGGTTGACTTCCCTTGCGTGCTAACCCAACCATTGGCCTGCACATAATGGCGGAACAAAAATTTATAGTACATTTTAAAAAATAAGGCAGACAAATTGACCACTTGTGACGGACTTTGCGCAAGGACAAACTTGCTTTTTCCACCTTTAATTTCTCTCACGTTATCCGATGATACTGTGATGGGAATATTTACAAATCCAAGTAAATCATTTTAAATCTCAAAATTGAAAAAAAAATTCATAATCAATTCGATGAAATTAAAAAAAATATTTAAAATAATCTAGTTTTGCTTAATTTTCATTATTAAAATTGAATTAAACTGAAACTTTTATTTTTTTATATATTTTTCTCTTATATAAATAAAAGTTACACTTTAATAAAATCTTAATTAGAGGTGATTAAGTATATAATTATTTGTGATTTTGAAAATTTATATAGTTGGTCAGTATAGAAGAGTTAGAGTACATTTTTAATATAAAATTGAAATAAATTATTTTTAACTGTTAAGTTTAATTATTAATAATTAATATTAAAATATCATTTCATATGACATTTTAAAATAATTATGAAACTATTAAAAAACAATAATTTTAATATTTTATATATAACTGTACAGTCTAGTTTTAGTTTTTTAGTTTTCAAATTAAAAATCATCTCAGATGTCACACACATATGCATGAATTAGGATTAAATAATACCAAATGTTGAATTTAATAAAATTACATTTAAATACTTTTTTATATAACCAATTAACCTCATTTAGATTAAATCTATTATTCCTTCTCGATTCAAAATCTTGAATTCCAATGTTTTTTTATATATATATTATCAAGTGAAAAAAATTACACACTTCTTATAGCAGCTCATATTTTCTCAACATGAAAAAAAATATTTATTTTGCTATAAAAATTTTAGAAGGGAGGGGCGACATTCCATTTTAATGTAAAAAAAGTTCTAACTAAAAATTACTTATATAATTTAATTTATATTTATCTAAAAAAACAATCTCCAACTTATTAAATGCAAAATAAATATCTTTCTTTACTCCACCTCTTAATACGAGGGTATTTTTTTCATTATGATTTTTCTAAAATAAAATTATAAAAATATGGTATTTTTTATAAAATTACATAAATATAGTGTATATAAAAATACCAATGACGATTTTAAGGTGAAAAAAAAAAACTAATAAAGTAAACTCGCTATTAGTGATTTTATAGCACAAAAAAATAAAATATGATAAAGTAAACTTGTCATTAGCAATTTTACAGCACAAAAAGAAAAATCTGATAAAGTAAACTCATTATATCAAAAAAGTAAATATGACTAGTAAAAATAATTAATGACGATTTATATTGTTGGAAAAATATTAACTTTTTTAAACTTGCTAATAGTGACATTTGACCAATGTAAATTTTCAAAAAATGTTATAAAATACCATTGACGATTTTTATTTGGTGAGACTATAAATACTAGAATTTTCGTTCATTGCAATTCGTCCCTACAACCAATTGAAGTTCTTAGACAGTGTGTGTGAAGTTGTGTGTTTATGAAAAGAAAAAATGAGTGTGTCTGTTGTAATTTATTTTAACGGTGAGATTACACCAAATATGAATGAAGGTATGTCATTTGCATGCAATAAACCAACATGTGTGTATATTTCATATAATATATCATTTGAAGATTTAAAGTGTTGGCTTTGTCAATATGTTTATGAAGTTCCGTTTCCAAAAATGGAAAGTGTTATGTATCGATGTCCAGTGTCGATATTTAGCGATTTTATGCAATATAATTCGATTCCAATAACCAACGATGATGACGTTCAACAAATGTTTGAGATACATCAACAACATTATCCTCCAAATGGTAAGATTGAGTTGTATGTTGTTTTCAAAAGTCATGAGGTTCAAGAAGAATTTGTCATGCTAGTAGAGAACAACAATGAAAGTGATGACTATGACTTTGAAAGAGATTATCAAAGTGATGAGGAAAGCGATAAGGATCTTGATGATGAAGAGAAGCCCATATGGGTGGACAACATCCTTTTGGCAAGCCACCCTTCATGCGTGAATTAGATCTTGATGCTATGAATACTTCTGAGTTTCCAAAGTATACAAACTTAGGTATGTGAAATTTGTAATTATATTAGTGAAATTAATTTTAGTTTTGTTAATTAGTTTATGTTCACTATTAGTAGGTAATACAGAGATAGATTGTGAACTATATATTGGAAGGCAATTCAGTGACAAAAAAGCTGTTATAAAAATAGTAAAACATTACAATATATCAAAAGGAGTAAACTATAAAGTGTTAGAATTAGAACCAAATACTTTTTATTGCAAATGTGTAAGATATGATTTAGATTGCAGTTGGCTTTTTTGAGCCAGTTTAAGGAAGAATGAGTATTTTAGGAAATTCGAAAATATAATGGTCCACACACTTGTACTGTTGGAATCATTTCTCAAGATTACAGAAAGTTGGATACAGACACAATTGTATAATGTATAAAGCCAATAGTAGAATCTGATCCTTCTTTTAAAATCAAAGTAGTGATTAGGGAAATCCAATCTCGATTTGGGTACACGATAAGTTATCGAAAAGCTTAGTTGGCAAAACAAAAGACAATTAAAAAGTATTTGGTCAGTGGGAAGTCTCATTTGAAGCTTTGCCACAATGGTGCATAGCAATGTGTGATGTTGTTTAAGGATCTGTTGTGAAATTAGATGCTACAAAGGCTTATCGCAATGGTGAAATGGTTCCCAATGTTCAAATACTACGACGAGTGCTTTGGAGCTTTGGTCCTTACATTAGAGCATTTCAACATTGCAAACCACTTATGCAAGTTGATGAGACTCATTTATATGGCAAATACAAAGGAGTTCTACTAGTGGCTGTTGCACAAGATGGAAATCATAATATATTACTGACTACATTTGCTGTTGTTGAGGGTGAGACAACAGATGGTTGGAGTTTTTTTTTTAGAAAATTTATGAAAATACGTTTTTACCAAAGATGGTATTGGCATAATTTATGATTGTCACGAGTCAATTATAGCAGCAATAAGAAGAAGCAATGGCCAGTGGGAACCTCTAAGAGCATTCCACATGTATTGTATCAGGCACATTGCTGTAAATTTCTTGCAAAGATTCAAGGCTCCTAACTTGCATAAACTTATTGTTCGTATGGGTAATTAACCTCATTTCCTTATTTGAAGTAATAAATGTACTTGTTTTTAGATGACAATATTTATGCTTATGAAATTTGAATTTGTTATTTACAAGTTACTCAAGAACTGAGCATGAATTGAATATTCATTATGAGCGAATAAAGAAGCATGGACAAATTTATATAGACTTGCTTAATGAAATTCCACGAGAAAAATAAGTTTTAGCATTTGATGGTGGACATTGATGGGGCCATATGACGACAAATCTCGTTGAATGCATTAATTTTGTATTGGAAGGTGCTCGCAATTTGCCTATTACAACACTTATTCGAGTTACATATTTCTGATTGGCACAATTGTTTGCACGTAAAGGGAGCGAGACTTATGTGCGTAAGAATGCTGGACATCTGTTCTTAGAAAATATAACAAGTCATTTTCAATCAAACAAGCATGGCTCAAGAAACCTTCGTGTCACTCAGTTTGATAGATGCAATGAGGCTTTTCATATTCAAGATTTATTGTGATTGTGGAAATATCCAAACTGATAGATATTCATGTTACCACGTCATTGCTGCTTGTTGTAGTCAAAACATTGACTGGCGTGCTTATGTGAATGAAGTCTACACAATAAGTGAAGTATGCAAAGTCTACAAGAAGGAATTCAAAGTTGTTGGGAATGAATCGAAGTGGCACAAATATCGAGGACCGAAGCTTTGTGCTAACCCGCCTTAAAGCATACTTTAAAAGGTCGTCTAAAATCAACTCGTTTTCTTAACGAAATGGACGAGCAACAAATGAGGCAGCCATAACGTTTTAATCTTTGTCAAGGCAAAAACCATAGTCGTAGTAGTTGTCCTAATAGTCCTTGCCCTAGTTCATAGTGTGGAGTATTTTGCTTGTTATATTGTTATTGATTATGATGAACGTCAGTTTCTTTTATATTAATGTATTGTTATTGGTTTCTTGTAATTTTTTAACTTATTCAATTATGTTAATTTACAATTACATGACCAGCCATATTTTAGTAACTTATATTTAAATTTAAACACATAGTGACAATAATAAGATTTAAATAAATAACAACATTACATTACAAATATAATTTAGAATAAGATTTAATAAACACATACTGAGAATAATAAGATTTTGTTGACAAATGCAGAAACTACTAATAACTTAATAGCAACATTACATTACAAACAAACACCATTGATAGTAAGATGTAGTAAATAACAACATTACATTGCAGACATTGTCACTGATATAGAAATCACTATTAAATTCAATTACTATCCTCCTTTTCCATTTTTTTTATTAATGAAGGATTATATCTATCAGGAGGATATGTAAAAGGACGTAATATGCGAGAAAGAAATCCCCTTCGTCTTTCTAGTTGACTTGCATTCTCTTGATTATCTATGTCCTCATTTGTTGTATACCTATTTGCTTAGGGTTCTAACTGTTATACATTTTCTGATGGTTGGGTATCTGTGTATTCTTGAGGTGTGAAATCCCATGAGGGGCATAGACCATTGCATAGGTAGAGCATCAAATACTGGTTCTGGTCGATACACATTCTCCTCATGTATAGAAACATCTTCCCTAATTGATTCTTCATTTAAATCAAAGTTTGGAGCCATATTACTTTGGCAAGGTGAAGCTGAATCTATCACAAAATCATATGTTAAAATAAATCCATGAGAAAATTAACTGGTATTACTACAATCAACTGACCTTCGACCTCTTTCCTGCCTATTTGTTCTACCACATCCAACATCTACCCTACCTGTAAACATACGTCCTTGTTGTGGTTGTGGTGATTGTTCATCCCATTGAAAAGGTTGCCACTCATTCCTTTTAGGTGACCAATAATACTCTTGATTTGGTTGCACAGAAGCTGATAGAATATCTTGTGGTTGGACAGGTGATGCTTCCATAGGAATGTCATCATGCTCAGAAAATGATGGCTCCATAGGCAACAATCGTTGTTGAGGCGCTAGGTCTTGCATCTGTGGGAATAACCATAGACAGTTCATTGCATACAATGTGTACCATACCCGATATTTATTAGAAGAATAGAAATTTCGAGGTTGGACTCCTTCTAAAATACGTTCATATCGATGCTCCCACATTATTACCCACTCATGATGTATGATTGTCCAATCCTTTGGTTCTTTTGCTCTACATAGGTCTCTGTTTTGGACTCCTTCAAGTTGTTGGGGGTTGAAGAAGAATAGGCTGAGCATATCCAAATTGACGCATCACACGGTTGGTTGCATGTCACTCTATAACTTCAAAACATATAAGAGGACTAATAGTTGACCACACTTGTTGTTCATGTCTCACTTCATCTGGAGTTACTGCATCAATTTCATTTTTCACATATGGTGTCCACAAAAACTACAATATACAAAATTTAGTAGTATTAATTCCTATTAAGAAAGATTTATATGGCTATCATGATCTAACATAATAATAAAATTTAGTAAAACTCTTTACCTCATTAACTTTCATTTAATCAAATGCTAATCTAATATTTTGAAGATTCTTAAACGGAGTATTTGCTTGATATCTAAAATGTCTTCATCTAAGAGCAAGTGGAAATATAATTGGTTGTCCTGAGATTGGAGCCAATCATGGGAGGCAATGCCATGCTCACACCTACAAAAGTATTAAGCAGGCACAAATTTCTTTAGCATCATGTCTAGAAGCATGATCCAATCCTCTATAAAGAGAGGCCAAGCATGTTGATCTCCAACTGTATTTGCCAATTTCATTCACATCTGTTAACAATTGCAAGAACTTTGGATATACCACTGAGTTACTTTTATTTGGCATCAAAACATGTCCCAACAAGAAAAGAATATACCCACGAACATGTTGTAACCTAATGTCAGAATTCAAAGAAAGCCAACCAAGGTGTTGTAATAGCCATTTTAATCTAATTTCTGATTCGTCAATGTCGTTTGAATCAGGTCGGCCTCCTATTAAATTTTCATACATATCTTGTACTACAACAGTAAAGGAATTTGTAGAACCAATCATTGCTGCACCTTTGAACTTAAATCCAAGTAACATATAAACAACTAGGTGAAATGTGTGTTTTAGGCCTCCAACATTTCACAAGTGTATTTACAAGTGAACCGTTTATTTACATTTGACAAAGTTGAGAAATTCGATCAAAGTCAGTATGATGTAAAATTTTCATAATTTATGTCTTTGTAGGCGTTATTGACAAGCGACGAAAGCGTAACAATCTCATTGCCTGTTATAAATAATATAAAAAAATATTATTGAAATAAATTATCTATATTAAATAACTAATACAAAATATTTATAAATTATAATTATTTAAAATCTAATAAATAATTATTAGAAAATATAGTAATTACTTGTTATTAATTATTTTAAATTAACTCTCAGATTTTATTAAAATATTTTATGCATGCAAATAATTTTTTACTAATTTATTTATTTATTATAAATTGCCCTAATTCATTCCATAGAAAATTTAAAATATTTAATAAATTTGAAACAAATTCAAAATAATTACTATTTAAATTATAATTATTTAAATAATAAATAATTATTAGAAGACATAGTAATTACTTGTTATCAATTATTTTAAATTATCTCTTAGATTTTATTAAAATATTTTATGCATACAAATTATTAATTATTAATTAATTTATTTATTGTAAATTATTCTAACTCATTCTGTATAAAACTGAAACATATTTAATAAATTTGAAACAAATTCAGAATAATTACTATTTAAATTATAATTATTTAAAATACAAAAAATAATTATTAAGAAATATAGTAATTACTTATTATTAATTATTTTAAATTAACTCTCAAATTTTTTTAAAATATTTTATGCATGTAAATAATTAATTACTAATTAATTCAGTAATTATAAATTACTCAAACTCATTCCATAGAAAATTTAACTAATTTATTACTAAATTAACCTAACTAATTTTAGAGGAAAAATTATCTTATAATATAATATATAAAAATTCTTAAAATTAACATAATACATTAAATAATTATTACTAAATTAACCTAATTAATTTTACAAAAAAATTACCTTATAATATAATATATAAAAAAATCTTTAAATTAACATAATAGATTAATGATAATATATAAATATATATTAAAATACACACTAAAAATATATTAAATAAAATTATAAAACTTACATTTAAATTCTAGATTCGTTCAAAAATATATTTTCTTGAATCAACAGTTGTATTTTTTGTTATTTTTAAAAAAAAAATTTATGATTTTCTACTATCTCTCTCATACATTTTTTTCAGCTGAAAAGTCTTCTTTTCTACTTCATAATACTCTTCTCGCACATGGAGCAATGGAGTGCATGATGAATGAAGTCAAAATTTGTCAATGACAATTTTTTAGTGTTCAGAGCTTAATCCTGTCATGTTTCTGTACATTGTAGTATTTGTTGTTGCTTAAAGATGCTGTTAGTAACTTTAACCCTTGAACAACGTCAAAATTATCATTTACAATTTTACAAAAATTTAAAAATACAGTTTGTTCAAATTAAAATTGTCATTGACATTTTTATAGAGATAAAAAATTATAGTCTACATTCTACAATAGTAATATTTATAATAAAATCACCCTTTACTTTTTTTTTCTTCTCATATTTCAATAATAATACAAAAATGACCATATTTATGAACTTCTTTTCATAATATACTATATTCCAATCACTTTCCCTTGATACGATAGACTAATTTATTTAAACCAGTATCACGGACAGGAAAAGTTGAACAGAAAAATTGAGTCTGGTCAAAATATGACAAAGACCGAATTCGTAGCTTTTGAAACTTCAAATCCCTGCGAGTCTTTCTCATTTTTCTTTATCTAGACTATTGTTATTCTCGACAAAAGACAGTTATATTTGAGTTGGATAAAAATATTATGGGCAACTTTTTTAAAGATATTTAATACAGTTATATATTCAAAACCCTCTTGTTTATTTTTTCCTGCAGTTGCAATCTACATTATTAGTTAAAAAAAATAACATTAATATAATAATTTTATAATACTTTATATAACTATATTATTATTATTATTACTACGTTACTTGTTTTATTTTAATCTTTTATAAATATAAATATTTACTTTTTAATCTCTTATTTAAAATTTATTTGTCCCACTTGCCGACTTTTGCTTATCACTGAATTAAATGAATTCAGACTACATTCTGTCTTTTCAATAAATTGTATATTATTTCTAATTGTTAAATGAATAAATTTATTAAATAGTACACATACCTGTCATTATAACAATTCAAAAGATTCACACGAAGGATTTATTACATTTACATGTACATGAAATTATGAATAAAGTTAATTTATTTAATAAAGAGTATTGTGTTTGAATTCTAAACTGAAAATTTGTATTAAATAAAAGCCCTAATTTTTATCTAGTATTATAATTTATTTACAAAACAGATATTGATAATTATATATATATATACACACACACACTTTAAAACAAATTTTAATTTTATTAAAATTAGTTATTTTATCAAGCAAATACTCATTTTAACTATACATTATAAGAAATTGTTAATATTTAATTTTAAATATAATTAAATATACTTATTAAATATACATATATTAATCGATAATTTTAAGGCATAGTGATTGTTAATATATTTTTAAAAGTATATTTGATAAAATAATTGTATAAAATTTGTCAAAAATTTAAATGGTTATAAAAAAGTATAAAGTAAAATTCTATATTTAAATGAATAGTTACAATAATCTATTTAATTAATTTATTATAAAAATAAGTATTTAAATATTTTTAAAATAAATAAATTCAATAATTAATTTAAAAAGTATAAAATAAAATTATATATTTAAATAAATGGTTACAATAAGCTATTTAATTAATTTAAATATTTTCATCCCACTTGAATATATAAAAGTAATAATTATTAAAAAATCGTTATTTAAATTTTAATAAACGCTTTTGTTAATAAAATTAGATTATTTTTAAACGTATAAAGCCAATTCCAATAATTAATGTTAACATATTTTAATAACTTTAGATACTTAGATTTATTCGAGAAAGGAATTTTTTTTTTATAAATATAAACTATTATTTTAAATTAAAAATTTATCGATTATTCAAATAACCCTTAAGAACATTGATCTGTAAGATTCGTTATATAATTCCTTTAAAATTAAAGTTACTCTAATTTAAATCTTCTATTAAAAGAAAGTATTTTATTTTAAAAAATATAAATATTTTCAATGAATATTTTAACATTTCTAATTAAAAAAAAAATCTACATTCGTAAATTATCGAATGCCGTAAATTTTATTTATTATTAAAATGTTATTTATAAAAAAATATAGATAATTTTAATGAAATTTAAAATTACTATAACAATCAAAACTTATTTATATATAAAAAAAAGTAACTTTATTTTTATTAAAATGCGTGCGTGCAAGGCAGCAAGAGCCAGGAGAGAGACGCCTTTAGCACTTTCGTTGCGTTCCGTGCAGCCATCAGTCTCCATCACTTACCCGTATTGTAACCCTTCAGCACACAACCGCCTGCACGCTTCGTCCCATTCACACGTGACACAAAAAGGGTGAGAGACACCGATAGTAATCCAGTGAGGTCGCCCACACCTTAAAATTCAATTGGTAATGGATCACTTGAGTCGTCGCGGCAGCACCGATTTAAAAAATTTGTCCACCTTATCGGGTCACACCAAACAGGGCACAGAAAAAAAAGTGAAATGAATAATAGTTTCACATCCGCCACTAAACTCCGAGACCAAATCGTTGCAAAGAAGAAGAAACTCAAAGAACAGAGTTAGTGAGCCGTTTCTCTGAGGAAGCGTCTACGGTAGTAACGGTGAGGTTCTGTTATCTTAACATTCGTTTTTCAACCGTTCCTCGCGCCCCCGTGGATGGGCCAGGCAGCTTCCACGGCCACCGTCGTTTGCCGTCGCGAAAGCGCTCAAGGCAACCGCTCCGTCAACGCCTCCAAGACCAGATCCACCGCCTCGGTTACTCCGATGGTTGGTTATGGCGCCGGCGAGGACTACAACGGAAACCGTTGTGGCGAGGTTTTTACTGATGGAATCGCTGACTACATCTCCGATCTCCCGAACGAGTGCTTGGCTTCAGTGTTTCAGTTTCTCGGCTCCGCCGATCGGAACCGCTGCTCACTCGTTTGTCGGCGGTGGCTTCAGATCGAAGGACAGAGCCGTCACCGTCTTTCTCTGAACGCGCAAATAGAGCTTTTGCCGGCAATACCATCGCTTTTTTCTCGCTTCGATTCGGTGACAAAACTGGCGCTCAAGTGCGACCGCAGATCCGTGAGCATCAGAGACGAGGCGCTCGTGTTGATCTCCGAGCGGTGCCCTAACCTCACACGTCTCAAGCTCCGTGCGTGCCGCGAACTCACCGACGCAGGCATGGAGGCCTTCGCGAAGAACTGCAAGGGCTTGAAGAAGCTCTCGTGTGGATCGTGCACCTTCGGATCGAAAGGCATGAACGCGGTTCTGGACAACTGCGCCGCGCTCGAGGAACTCTCCGTCAAGCGCCTCCGTGGAATCACCGACGCAGCGGCGGCGGAGCCGATCGGTCCCGGAGTCGCGGCGTCGTCGCTCAAAACCGTTTGCTTGAAGGAGCTGTACAATGGACAGTGTTTCGGCACGTTGATTCTAGGAGCGAAGAATCTGAAAACCTTGAAGCTTTTTCGGTGCTCCGGCGATTGGGACAGGCTCTTTCAGCTCATGGCCGATCGTGTAACGAACGTGGTTGAGGTCCACCTCGAGAGGCTTCAGATTAGCGATGTTGGATTGCAAGCTATTGCCAATTATTCGAGCTTGGAAATTTTGCATCTCGTTAAGACACTTGAATGTTCTGATATTGGACTTGTTGCAATTGCAGAACGATGCAAGCTTCTAAGGAAGCTTCACATTGATGGGTGGAAAGCAAATCGTATTGGTGATGAAGGGTTAATAGCTGTTGCAAAGGGTTGCCCTAATTTACTTGAACTAGTGCTTATTGGGGTTAACCCCACTAAGTCAAGTTTGGAAATGTTGGCGTCTAATTGCCAGAATCTTGAGCGGTTGGCTTTGTGTGGAAGTGATACGGTTGGTGATCCTGAGATATCTTGCATTGCTGCAAAGTGTGTGGCTTTGAAGAAACTATGCATTAAGAGTTGTCCTGTTTCCGATAAAGGGATGGAAGCATTGGCTAGTGGGTGTCCCAATTTGGTTAAAGTGAAGGTTAAGAAGTGTAAGGCTGTTACCTCTGAGGGTGGAGATTGGTTGAGGAGGACTAGGGGTTCAGTTGCTGTTAATTTAGACACTGGCGAAACAGAGCTTCAGGAAGCGAGTGCTAGTGATGGAGGGGCACAAGACAATGGATTGGAGTTTCCTCCATTGCCTGCACAAATAGCAGCAGCATCTGCATCGGCTAGTATTGCGACATCGAGCAGTACTGCTCGGTCTAGTTCATTCAAGTCAAGATTAGGACTTTTGTCTGGGAGGAGTTTAGTGGCTAGCACTTTGAGAAGATGGTCGGGTGGTAGTACTAGTGCGCGCCATGGTTAGGGACAAAGCTAAGGCAAACCTGAGTCGTTGACCATTTTTCATTGTTTTGTGTTGTATCATTGTTTTGTGTTGTACTAAAATTTGAAATTTATGCCTTGTGATGTTTATTGCCCTTTGAATTGAATCTTCACCGTTGAAGTGACAATCATATTTTTTCCCTCTTTAATTGTCGTTGGTGCTCTACTTTGTTTGGTAGACTCACTTATGTATCCTCTCACTGATCTGGCGGATGTCATTTCATATCATATACATACATGGAGGATAATACTACATATTAAAAAACTAGAAATATTAAAACTGCCACATATGAGACATTGTTTGCTTGTTTGTACGTTTTAAACAGTCTATATCTCTTGAATTTCTTTCTGTGATTCATATTCACATCACCTTAGCCTACTGCACAGTATTGTATCAACTTAACCTCGATTCCTAGATTTGATTGATTGGAAACTACCGCATGTAAAGTTTCATGTAGGCTAAAGAAGAGCTGGCTTTTATGGTGCAAACTACAGTATTTTGTGTTAGATGTTTGATAATGAATGCTCTGATGTGCTTCATTTTTTGTATGCACATTTGTTTAGTTTTTTTGTGCTGCAACTGGGGGTATTCACTCTAATCAGTGTATGTAAGACTTCTGCATGAGTTTGGCAGGATTTGATTTCATTGGTAGCAGGCAGGTGACGTTTTATTTGCATCCGTTGTCTTTTTGGAAGACAAGGGCAAGTGATACAAGCCCAATTGTTTGTTGATTTCATTGAAATTACTGAACTGCTATTATTCTTTGATTTACCCTCTCTCTTCCTTCGAGTTTCCCCTCTTAATTGCTGGATAACAATGCCAATGCTATTTGGGGTTGGAAATTTCAAGGTACTTTGATCTTATAGTGTAAAGCTAACAGAAAATAAGGATTTTTTTTTTTCGGGTTCGTATGTGTTGAAGGCTTCATTTTCGTTTTGAGTTTTTGGGTTTTCATGTTGATAACATTGCTAAAATTGTGAGGAAATTATGTTGATTTATTTCTGATTTGAGAGTTATGTTGATTTGTTTCACTTGTGCATTTTGTTGCCATAACCCCCCTTCCCCTTTATTCTTGCTAACGACAGTTTAGTGTGGTGCTTTAACCTGTACTTGAGGCGAAACGCTAGATCATATATTTTTCATACCCTGATATTTAGTCGTAGACGATTTGTTATTGCTGCCAACATATTCGTCAAACACTTCAAATTTTAAATTCTTCTACAGAATATGGTTATACATAACCAGTCTACGATGCTCCTTATTTATGTTAAACGGGGCATCCAAGTACCGTTAGATTTTTAAAAAAAAATACTTACATTGCATGTTACTATTGGTCGTGATCATGGAAAAATTTCTTCCATAAAAAAATGTGACTGTTTGAGGATTATTAATTTAAATATAGAATTTGAGTTATATAATTACAGTAATATGGTATTTTTGACAATTTTATGCAAATATGACTTTAAAAAATTGTTGGCGACGATTTTTTCCTAATCCGAGTTGAAAGATGCCATGAATAGTATTTGTAGCATGGGAATAGTGTCATCCCGGAGTAGAAAAATTGCTAGTGGCAAGTTTTACTTCACTATGCATTCTTTGGTGCACTGAACGTGTTGTCTCACCACCTGGCACGGTGAAAAATCGCCACTAACGAGTTTTATTAACACAGCAGTGTCACATGATGAGCAGGGAAGAAGGAAGCTATTTAGGCCTCTCGAAAAGTTGCCACTGGCCATTTTTTAGGTGCGTGGATTGTGAGGGTTGCTGGAAGAGAAAACCAAAAGAATAATTGTGAAGGAGACTAGCAAGAGAGTGAAATAAAAATTATAGAAGAAATAAGTAAAAGAGTTAGATTAATTTAAAAAAACATGTGCTTTAAAAAATTGATCAATATGATTCCTGATACAAGTATGTATTCACACAAGTACATTTCAAAATTATTACGTATTCAAAATGTAAGTAATTATTTTTTATTTTTGTTATTAATAATTTAAATTTTTAATTAACATTATAATAAATTAAAAAAAGATTTATTAATTTTCTTAAATATTGAAAAGTTAATATTAAGAAATGTATAATATAAAATAATAATTTTTAACAAAATTAATATTATAAATAATAAGTATAAAATAGTTTTTGATTTTGCTAATTACTTTAATTATAAATTAATATAATAAATTGTATTATTTAATGTGTTTTGGTAAAGTTATTTAATATAAAGGTTATAAACAAGAATTAAAATTAAGTGTTTTAAGTAATTGCGATTAATAAAAAGGAATGAATAAATAATTTTTTAAATTTGTGTAGTTATAATTAAATAAAATAATTTGTTTTTTTGAATTCATGAAAATATAATTATATATATATATATATATATATATATATATATCATAGTTTAGTGATTAATTAATAATTTTTTGTTTCAGTTAATGAAAATAGTACGATCTTGTTACTTATCGATAATGTCACCTTGGCCTAAAATAAATAATATTCATAGACTTGATCATGTTGAATAAATATGTCAAATACATATAAACGATTGTCTTGTAAATGCACTTGTTGAATGTTAGAAGTCAAAAATCCTTATATTTCATATTTCTTGTGGAAAGAGTATAGTAACATTAGAAGATATTGCTATATTACTTGAACTGTGAATCATTAGTCTATCAGTGATTGGTTCTATTAATTTGAATATAGTAGCATTGCTGAATATATGTGAATAGTTACTAAGTTGTCAGCCCAAATCAAAAGATATTGAAGATTCAAAAATAAGATTAAAGTAGATCATATAACATTTTAGTTGACTTCTTGCTAATTCAAAAATTAGGTTTGCACAACATGCTTATAAATATGTGCCTTCTTTGTTGGTGCATGTTCTAATGTCAAATAAAAACAATTTAGTAGTACATGAAAAATTCATATAGTTGTTGGTGAGTGTCAATAAAATTGGAATGCATACTTGGAGTTCAACATCCCTTACCCTTATGTATAGAGATCTAGATGTGGTTCACGACATAATGCTAAAACAATTTGTAGGTGCCTATACTTGTTTTTTTCCTCAAACTAGCCCAAACAGGTCATTCATAATCTATGTCATAGGTAACACATTTACAATAAAACGTATTTGGTTCATACTTAAAGATTTTTCAGTCCACTCCTTTCGATATATTGTAATGCTTAATTATTCGTATAACAATTTCTTTGTCATTAAATTGCATTCCAACATACAATTCTCCGTCTACTTTACAATGACCTATCAAACACAAATAAATAAAAACTCGTTCAAACAATTAAAGATAAATTTATGAGTATAAATATAATATAACACGTCAGATACCTTGTAACACTTTAATTTAATTTTCAAGTAATAATTTCGCAAAATAAGAGTAATAAAATTTTTATTTAAAAAAAAAGTCTCATCATAGAATTTCATAAAATAGTTCAAAACAACAAAGGATTACAAATTTATATCAAAGAATGTTACAGAACTAATTTAGTTACATCATAATTTTAGAATATAATCTAAGTCCTATAACAGTTCATCTTTCTTTCGCTGAGTCCAGTGCTGATCGTCTTGGTCACATGAAAAATAAATGTAAGGGCGAGTCCTCTACACTATCTCACACACATGCATAACATAAAGACTCACCTTGCATATCTATAGATGTTCTAATATATTTTACTCAGGTTTAGGTAATCACAATTACATCGCAAACATTTCAGTTCAGTTCAAAATCGATGCACTCAAGGCACCAAACAATTTACACATGTGCACTCACTGCACCTAGCCATGCTCACTGTGGTACTGTGATTACAGTTTCACACCATGAATGGTCGCTGATTACCCCTGCCTCACGGATACCGCGTGGGCAATCACAGGTCGCTTAGCAAAGGTAGTGGTCAACGGTCTAGTCAGGAAGAGAGTGTGTGACCTGTGGTACACCCACGCTTACTGTTGGTGTCACCATCACTCTCTCTTTTCCAAGATATTTCTACTGTTCCCATCTTCCACACCTCTAGTGTATCACTGAACCATTTATAGCATCATTACAACGGCATTTACACGCCCCATTCACACACATTCCAATTTCACACAATATCCATAGTCATTAACATTACACAACACATAGGTCCATAGTCATTCACACACACGACGCAAGTGTCCACATTCATTTACCACACATGACCCACATGCCAATTCCATACACAACATTTCAACACGTCATCCATATTGATAAATGCTTTCTATACTTGATCCTACATTGTAATTCATGAATGATAATTAAGAGTTTTAAGCTATTCATTGAGAAAATTTACTATTATTAATTTCATTTTATTTATATTTCAGAAAAAAAAAGAGCTGAAAAGATATTAGAAATTGAAACACACAAAGAACTAGAGATATACATGGACAAGTATACGCCCGTGTATATAAGCGTGTATCTCACTGGTCGCGTCAATTGAAGTGTATCATCAAAACCAGAGATGTACACGGTTAAAGTACATGGCCGTGTACTTTTAACGTGCGTCAGAATTTAAATTTCTGCGAGAAGATGAGCCCTTGGGCCACTCATATAAAAGAGAAATTGGTACAGAAACCTAGGGGACACGGTTTTGAGGAGAAAAAAAGACTCAGAGACGGCTGGAGGAAGGGATCAAGCACTTTTATTCATCTCTTTTGTAATTTTAGTTTAAAGATGTTTAGGTTCTAATTTTCCTTTGAGTATCTAGACGTAATGAATCCTAATTGACCAAATTTTTTGGAATTCTTTTAATGCTATTTCATGTTCTTTTCTCTTGGGTTTAATTGAGTAGTATCAATTGTCTTCAATCTTGTTTTCTTGTTTGAATTTGAGTAAAATTCCTGCATGAAATTAACATTGCTCAATTAAAAAGACTTGAATGTATTTCTAGAGATAGAAAGACGTAAGTTTTCTGTATTAGGATTAACCCTAATTATGGAATTCATAATGAACTTAATGCAACCTAGGGGTATTAATTAAGGAAGAGATTCTGATTGATCAACCGAGGGTTAGGAATCATTATCCTTGAGAAACGTATTGATTTAATTCAGAATTTCCTGCAGCGATAAGGGTTTGGAACTAAGTAGTTGAAGAATAATTTTAGTTATTTGGACACTTAGGAGGATTTATAGTCTAGATACTCGCCTTCTCCCCTTGAATACCTTTAGTCATACTTTTCTATAATTTATTATCATAAGAAATATGTTCCTTTTAATTTATTATTCTTCTATTTTTAGTAATTTTATCAACAAAAATTTATTTATCATATTCATTAACAATTGCGTAATTAAGGAAGTAATTCTTAATAACAGTCCTTGTGGATACGACACTTGGTACTCTATTTGTCATAATATTATTCTGACAACAGGTACACTTGCTCAGTAATTAATTTTTACACACCAAGTTTTTGGCGCCATTGCCGAAGACTAGTTATTTAGGATTTCTTTGATTACGTCTTTACTAATTTTCTTTATTTCTTTAATCTTAAATTAAATTTTCTATTTTTATTTATTTGTTTATTTATTTATTTATTATTATTATTATTATTATTATTATTATTATTATTATTTACTTTTATTATTTTTTAGGAGCTGATTTTCCTGGTGCATAACCAGAACCCTGCTATATTATTCGAACTTGACCCAGAGATAGAGAGAACTTTGCAAAAAATTTGAAAAGAAAGACGACTGTTAGTACAGAAGGAAAACACACAAAACCACATGGAAGGAATGACGAACAATGAAGATCAACCAAGGACCATGTCCGATTATGCTCGTCCATCATTAACTGGAATAGAATCTAGCATTGTCCGTCCGGATGTGCAGGAAAATTTTGAAATAAAGCCCAATGTTATTCAGATGGTTCAGCAATTTGTCCAATTTGATGGGTTACAAGATGAAGACCCCAATGCTCACATTGCAAATTTTCTGGAGATTTGTGATACTTTCAAGATTAATGAAGCTACTGATGATGCAATCCACTTGAGGTTATTCCCATTTTCTCTCAGGAGCATAGCAAAACAATGATTGAACTCTCTCCCACGAGGATCTATCACTTCATGGGAGGTTATGGCAGAAAAATTCTTGGCAAAATATTTTTCTCCCGCAAAAACTGCAAAGATGAGGAATGATATCTCTTCCTTCTACCAATTGGAGTCAGAAACTTTATATGATACATGGGAGAGGTTTAAGGAATTACTACGGAAGTGCCCACATCATGGGATTTCAGACTGGCTTCAAGTGCAAACCTTCTACAATGGGTTGAACCCAGCCACAAGACAAATGATAGATGCTGCAACTGGGGGCACTTTGAATAGCAAGACACCAAGGGCTGCACAAGAACTGTTTGAAAAAATGGCAATGAACAGCTATCAATGGAGCTCCACTCGATCCAAACCTGCGAAATCTGCTGGAATTTATAGTCTTGATGCAGTAATATCCTTGGCAATGCAAGTTGAAGCCTTAGGGAAGAAGATTGATAGTTTATCTGTTAACCATCCAGTTGCTCCGGTGATGAGATGTGATATTTGTGGAGGAGGCCACCCTAATCATGAGTGTCAAGCTATTCAGGAAGAACATGCCAGTGTGATAGGAAACAGACCACCGTACCAAAATTATAATGGCATAAATAATCTGGGCTGGAGGAACTATGCAAACCCACCATGGAACAACAACCAACAGCCAATGCGGAACAACACACCCTCAGGATATCAACAAGCCCCACATCAACTACCACCCCTAGCTGAAAAGAAGTCAAACCTTGAGGAGTTGATGACCAAATTCATTCAAACTTCAGAATCTCGATTCCAATCTATCGAGACAGCACTAAGAAATCAACAAGCCTCTATCTATAATCTAGAAATTTAGTTAGGTCAAATTTCTATAATTAATGATTATGTTTCTGATTGTGCACAGAAATTTTTGATTTCAAACCCATTGAAAAGAAGCTTAGTTCATGAAGGAGAGTAAGATGGTATGAGCTTGCTAACTCAAGAACAGTGGTGTCATTTAGAAGCCACTAAGCCATTATGGAGAAAGAGGGGCTTTGAAATTTTGGAGTGGAAATCAAAGAAGCAACTCAACCCATCCATTAATGAACCACCAGATGAAAAATTGAAGGTCTACCATCATAAAAAAATCAAGGGAGGTAAACTATTTCAAAAAGGTGATTTAGTAGTACTGTTGAACAACTCTCGCCTCAAATTATTCCCAGTTAAACTCAAATCTCGTTGCTCTGGACCTTTTACTGTGCATAAGGTATTTCCTTGTGGTATAATTGAATTAACTCATCCACAAAAAGGAAATTTTAAGGTGAATGAACATAGGCTGAAACTGTACCAGTGGGTCAACTGCAAACTTTTGCAAATGAGGAGTTTAAACTCTTCCATGTTGAATGTTGAATTACATTGAATAGTTTGGGTTAGGTAGGTTTAGTTTATTTTAATTTAGTTATTTATTTGCTCATTTATTTATATTTTGAATAAGCGTCCTCACCCCCAGCATGAACCTCATCTCCTTCTGACCACTTTCTTAGTATAGATGATGAAGACTCAGATGATGCTAGTGCAATAGTTTAGTCTGCAATTAGGATAGTCTTAGTTGTTGAATTTTCTTACTTATGTTATTTTTAGGATTTAAATTGCTTTTGTCTGTTTATTGCTTCTGTTTCTTTATCGCATTATTTTGGTCGTTCTACTCCTCTTGTCATTCTAAATTGAGTTAAATCTCCTTATAAATCAATTTTAATAATGTTTCCTCTCCAATTAAATCTCATATTAGCTTTACTTCCCACGACTCTTTGCTTATTTATTTACTTTTTAGGAAAGTTTCAGTTGCACTTTAATTTTTATATTTGATTGAGGACAATGCAAATCTTATAGCGTGGGGTGGATAATTATAGATGTTTGAACTGAATTGTTGTTTTATTCTCGAGCAATATTGAGTCAATTTTACTGCTGCATTAGAGATGATATTCCTAAAAATATAATTAATAAATAAACATCATATGCAGTTATTCTGGTTATTCGAATTGTGTTTTTAATTGTTTCTCGATTGAAGTATCATTAGACTTTTCTAAATTGAGGACCTTGAATCTATGCCAAATTGTTTTAAAATGTTTAAAATTAATAAAATCAGGAAAATCTGAAAAAAAAAAAAATTAGGGCTCTGCTCAAAAATAAAAAAAAGAGCATGCCATAGAAGCATATCTAGTTGAATGTGGATTGCAGGCAACCTCCGAATACCACATCCTAGAACCCCGAAATTGTTTGAGGTACCGATGTGGAAAGCAAGGGGTGGAATTTCCATTAATACCTTGTGTTAACTGGGATGGAGCATAAAATGCACCTGTTAGTCGATCATGGCTCAAAGTAAAGAGAATTAAACAACACCTTGTGGAAGGATTCAAAGTTTTGAATTGAATTTTAAGAGCTAATGGTAGAAAGGTCCTTATTCAGTTCTGTCTGAAGTTACAAAGGTTGAAAGCAAAAAGAAGGCATAATTTGATGTTTAAGAACTACTGTCCCTCTAAAAATTTGAAAAATAAAATAAAAATAACAATAATAAAAAATTCAGGAATTTGATTCTTTGTTGTCAAGGGTAAAATTGATCCATTTCTTTGCTTGGGGACAAGCAATCGATCAAGTTCGGGGGAATTTGATAAATGCTTTTTATACTTGATCCTACATTGTAATTCATGAATGATAATTGAGAGTTTTAAGCTATTCATTGAGAAAATTTACTATTATTAATTTCATTTTATTCATATTTCAGAAAAAAAAAAGAGCTTAAAAGATATTGGGAATTGAAACACACAAAGAACCAGAGATATACATGGGCAAGTACACGCTTGTATATATGAGCGTGTATCTCACTGGTCGCGTCAATTGAAGTGTATAATCATAACCAGAGATGTACACAGTCAAAGTACATGGGCGTGTACTTTTCAAGAAAGCTGTGAAGTGCAATTTTTAAATACCAAAGATATACACGGCCAAAGTACATAACCGTGTACTTTTCAAGAAAGCTGTGAAGTGCAATTTTTAGAGTCCAGAGATGTACACGGCCAAAGTAAATGGCCGTGTACTTTTAACGTGCGTGAGAATTTAAATTTCTACGAGAAGATGTACTTTTCCCCTTTAATACCTTTAGTCATACTTTTCTATAATTTATTATCATAAGAAATATGTTCCTTTTAATTTATTATTCTTCTATTTTTAGTAATTTTATCAACAAAAATTTATTTCTCATATTCATTAACAATTGCGTATTTAAGGAAGTAATTCTTAATAACAGTCCTTGTGGATACGACACTTGGTACTCTATTTGTCATAATATTACTCTGACAACGGGTACACTTACCCAGTAATCAGTTTTTACACACCACATATTCAACCATCAATTCTTCATAAAAATTCAATCAAAAAGTCAACTTTCAAATTATCATAATCATACCCATCACACATTATCTATCAAAATGCATCTGTCCACACATTCTATCTCAACAACATTACAAAACATAGTAAATAAACAGGTTTTCAAGCAAAATAAGATAGGGTAGAGTTCCCCTTTTACCTTGAATTAAAGACCCACACACCAACAACAAGGTAGACACTCCTCCACACAAACTTTGTCCTAAATACAGGGAAGAACCCCATGAAAACCCAAGGAGAACTGAGAAAACAGTGAGTGAGGACGAGAAATCATAAACCCTAACCGTGGAAACTCACCTCCAAGCGTTCCCAACACAAATCCAACCTTCAATCTAGCTCACGAACGACTTTGAAGAAAATTTAACCGGTGAAATAGGATTTGAGAGTGAGGGAATCAAAAAAATCTTGAAGGGAAAGTGAGAAATGAAACTTCTCCAAACCCTAACCCCTTTAAATTCCTTTCTAGTCACGACACTCTCGCTACAGCGATACCCACTATCGCTACAATGAGACTGCACACAAAAATGCATCCCAAACCGTCGCTTTGTCGCTACAGCGAGAGACCTCTTATTGCAGCAAAAATGCGACAATTTCACGCCTTCCTCCCAAGGCCCTCTTGCTATAGCGAGAATGCCCCAAAATTACACCCTTAATCTGTTTTTCAGTCCAATCATATACAAATACAATTATACTCATTCATATGCATTCATACACATTGACATCATCATCATGCAATCAAGTACACACTCTAACATCCATTCACACATATATTATAAATACACAACACGAAAAAGTCAACGCAAACACTTATATTAATAATCAAACTATATTACAAAATTCGGAGCGTTACATACCTAAGTTAACATACTTTAGAAATTAAGGTGCTTACATAGCATTAAAATCTAAAGTACGCATGAAATATGGCCGCAAAAATGGATGTTTTCCAATCACTAGATTTGATAAATGAGAGTCCTCATCATTACTATGCTCGTATAGACTTTTTCCTCCTCATCACACCTTCATATGCACTGATTGTTATAACTTATAACTCAATGGTAGGAGCTAAGACATGACATTCGTGATGGATTCAAAATATTTGTTGAATATCAATATCATTCCTTATTCAATTCCTTGATATTGTATGAAACTTCCAAAAATATATATTTGACACTTGTAAGTTATACTATCCTACTTTAATATATTAACAAAGCTAATATTTTAGTTCTTCATATGATATATTGTAAGGAATATGCATACAAGTTACTTCACATGTAAATCTCACACCTTCACTTGTATTTGCAATAATCTCATCATTAAAGTAGACTATTATATTTGCACTCTTTTTTTTTTCTCTTCAACTATAAAAAAGAAGATATGAAGAATGAAATGGTAAGTTTTAGAGAAATAGACAACTTCAGATGCAATTTACTACAAATGACAAATGCCTATTTATAGATCAAGATTTCTAAAACACCAATAATGATTTTTCTTTTCAAAATATGCAAATGACAACTTTTTGCTAGCAAAAAAATGTTTTTTTTTTAAAATTCGCCACTAACAATTTTAGGGTTTGATTTGTATATAACTTTTTTTTAAAAAAAACACTCGTCAATTATAATTTTTAAATGCATAAAAAAATATTTTTTTGTCTTCCAAAACTCACCACCGAAGACTTTTTCCTTTTAACTAATTGTTCAGTCTTTAAAAATCGCCACTGCCATTTTTTTATAATAATCAATATTATTAATAAAAATTATAAACAATTGAGTTCCAGATTCAAAGAAATATGGTATGTCATATGACATTGTTAGATTTGTAGATTTTAAGGTGGAAGCATCCCAAATTTTTGAGAGATCGTAGTCATTGGAATGTGCACTTTAAGACACTTTTCTAACTTGACATTTCAAACTCTAAATAATATCATTGAAGAGACAAATTCAAATTTTGTGAGATTTTGAGGTTGTTGAAATTAGAGTTAGAGTTTGTGAAGAAAAGAGATAAAGAGGAGAAAGACGGAGAGAGCCATAATTGTATTCTTACGTGACATTTCATCTTCCTTGACAACTTTCCATCTTCCCTTTGAGTTTGAAAGGTAAGTAAGACTACATGAGAAAATGAAATAGGGAGAAAATGAAATTTTTATAAAGAGAAGATGAATTCTCTATGTCTCCGTCATTTGTGTCTTTTTCACAAACTCTTACTCCAATTTTAACAACCTTAGCTTCTTATTCATGCAAGAGTACAAAGAACACGACGTAGAAGTCTCTTACTTCACCTTTTCTAGTTCTTAGAGCCTTGTCTCTCCCTTTGATGACACCTTCCTTCAATGTTGGTGGAGGAGATTTGTCAAAGAAGACAAAATGCCAACAACAAAGATAGAAAGTCGTTTGTGAAGCTGAAACACCACTAAAAAAGTATTATAACAAAGTTTGGAATGTCAAGTCTTAAGGTGCCTTAAGGTGCACATTTTGGCGACTATGGTCTCTACAAGATTTAGGATGCATTTATTTTAAAATCTACCAATCTAATAATACATGGCATATCATATCTCTCATAAACTAGAACTCAACCAGTTGTAACAGGTTATAATAATATTGTTTATTTTAACGACTTCTAATTATATTTAATATTTTGAAAAATCTATCAAACATAAACATTTTTTGTGAAGGCATCCTCCAACTTTGGAAAATATAAGGAAGGCATGGTAATATTTTGGTGACCACGACTCCAAGCTCTAATCCTCCTGTGATCTCTGCCATTGCAAGTTCTCAAAAGTGCAATAGTAGATTACAAAAAAGCGCCACTTCAAAATGTTTCTCTTTAAGGATGTAGAAGATGCAAATTGGTCAGTGATAAATTTATGCTGTTTGTGAATTTATAGTTAGATTTTAGAATCTTTTTATGTGAATTAGTACTTAAAAAAATAAAAATTACATAAAATAAATAATTTTTCATAAAAGTTTTAATTTGATCTCAGTAAATTAATTTATTTATAATAAATAAAGTTTTTATTCAATTGTGTAGGAATTTTAAGATAAAAATGAATGAGTTAAAAGACAAAGAATTAACCACTCTTCTTATAAAAACAACTAAGTGCTATAAAATTGGAGTCTATGCAATCTACCTTAAAGCATATGGAGAATGAAATTGATAGCACGAACTACATTGATTAAACAGAAGTAAGCATATCATAAAATAGAAGTTTTTATTTTAAAACAAAATAAAGATAGTAAAATTTGCCTACAACAAAATCTTAAATTGAAAAGTTGTGAAGCATCGACATTGTTAGTTGGTGAAATGTATGGGTGTCAGACATGAATTTAACACCAACATTGCCTGGATGCAACTTTGACACATGTCTGACACTACTACACAAGTGTTCAAAAATCTAAAACCATTTATGCAGTTGTGACACGGTGCTAACATGGTTATAATACGGTTGGGAAAGGGAGACACAACTTCAATTCCCAAAAAAAAAAAATTTAAAGTAAAAAAAGAAGAAGTTAAAACTTATAAAAGTTAAAAAATCTTTTTCATCTGCCCCTGAAAACTCTCTCTTTTCTTCTTTCTTTCTCACATTTCATTTCTGTTCTGCTACATTTGGTCTTCTTTGTGCTGCATATTCCTTTTCCTCTGCTTGTTGTTCAAGCTTTTCTGGTCACCGCTCATCATTCTCCAGCAACGTTTATCTTTGTCATTTTTACTGGTAAGCTTTCTCATTTCTGTTTTCTATTTTTTATCCATATTTGTTTCATTTTTTTGATTTATGTCCTATGTTTCTGTTGCTATTTTAGTGTTTCTGTTTCTATTTCTATTTTTTTTTTGTCTTCTATTTTGTTTGAGGTTTCTATTTTTTTCCTACTGTTTTTACTTCTGTTCTGATTCATCTGAGCATACATTTCATTTGTTCTATTGTTTGGTGAATGTTTGATCTTATTTCTATTTTGTTAATGACTTAGTGTTTCTTTTTCTTTTTCTATTTATGTTTCAGTTCCATATTCTGTTTTTGTTTTTGATTCATGTATTCCTCTTGCTATGTTTCTGTTCTAGATTCTATTTTTTATTTTGTTGTTTCTTGCTCTGTTCATCTTTATTTCATCTTTACTATGCACATGTAAGTTTTCTTTGTATATCTTTGTTTCTCTGCACATGTTTCATCTTTTTTTTTTTAATGTTAAAGAACATTTGTTTTGTTCATCTTTTTTTTGTTTTTGTATTAATGTACTCTGTATTATTTGAAAATAAAGAGGAACTAAATTAATTGTCTCTAAATCTTATAGAAATGAGTACTTATAGTCAACTCTTACAAGATGATGATACTAAACCCTTATGAAATTATGTTACAAAGATAAAAAGTGTGGGTAGAGGTGGTGGAAATTATTATGTTAAATGCAATTTTGTGACCTAACTTTCAATGGATCTTATACTAGAGTGAAGGCACATTTGTTGAAGATTATAGGAAAAAGAGTTAGAAGTTGCCAAAAGGTAACACCTTTAAAACTTGTTGATTTAAAAAAGATAGACAACGAAGCTACATTGAAGATAAAAAAGTCAAAAGCAAAATTTGTTCCTTTGCCTTCGGTTTCTAATAATCATCCATGGACACCAATGATGGTATTGATCTCAAAAAGAGAAAAAAACATTTGGACCACTAGAAAAATCTTTCAATATGCAAGCTAGAGAGACATTCGATTATGAAATTAATAGGATATTCTACTTATCGGGATTGCCTTTTCATTTAGCAAGAAATCCTTATTATAAGAAAGCTTTTTCATTTGCTGTCAACAATTACATAAGTGGATATCAGCCTCTGGGCTATAATAAGTTAAGAACAAACTTGTTCCAAAATGAAAAAAGACATGTAGAGTGGCTATTGGAGCCAACAAAAAATACATGGAGTCAAAAATGTATTAGCATTGTTAGTGATGGATGGAGTGATCCCTAAAAAAGGCCTTTTATTAATTTTATGGTTGTAACAGAGAGTGGACCTATGTTTATAAAGGCTATAGAATGCTCGGATGAGATTAAAGACAAAGATTTTATAACCAAACAAGTTTAATGATTGAGGTTGATTTTCTTTCGATTTATTGAACTACTTGTGTTGTACATACTCTAAACCTTGTTTTGAAAAATATATGTGCACCTAAGAATATAAAAAATATAATGTTACTTATCAAGAATGTTCTTGGATCACTACAATAACGAAAGATGTTGTGTTCATAAAAAGCTTTACCATGGGTCATACTATGAGGTTGTCCATTTTCAACTCATTTAACTTATTGAAATTGTTTTCCATTGCTCGAACACAATTTGCCTCTACTATAGTAATGCTTAAGAGATTTAAACAATTGAAGAAAGGACTCCAAGAGAAGTTTATTAGCGATAAATGGTCTTCTTATAAGGAAGATAATGTTGAAAAAGTTAAATTTGTGAAAGATACATTATTGGATGATGTTTGGTGGGACAAGTTTGATTATATATTATTTTTCACTAGTCTCATCTATGATGTTCTTAGAAAAAGGGATACAAAAGCTTTATCTCTCCATTTAGTGTATGAATTGTGGAACCCAATGATTGATAAGGTAAGAAAAGTCATATATCAATAGGAAAGAAAGGCAGAAAGTGAAGAATCAAGCTTTCATAATGTTGTGCACTCCATAGTAATTGAACGTTAGACAAAGCGCAGCACACCACTTAATTGTTTAGCTCATTCTTTAAACCAAGGTAATAAATTATATTCCTAAATAATCTTTACAGCCATGAAACTTACTCGTGAAAGGATGAAATGCTTCAAAAGATATTTTATTGATATGTAGAGTTTGTAAACTTTTCAGATAGAAGAGAAAGTTTTGATGACATTGATTCTTTAAGTGATAGAGGCAAGATGGATGCAAAATCTTAGTGGCTTGTTTATGGTGCTTATGCTCCAATACTTCAAAAGGTTGCCCTTAAGCTACTCGGATAATTATGTTTTTCTTCATGTTGTGAAAGAAATTGGAGCACTTACTCTTTTATTCATTCTATGAAGAGAAACAAGATGGCACCACATAGGTTAGAAGATTTAGTATTTGTTCATAGTAACTTCCGTCTTTTTTTGAGAAATTTCCCACAATATGAACAAGAGGAAACAAAAATATGGGACATAGCTAGAGATGCATTTGGATCACTAGATGAGAGTGGAATGCTTGAAGTTGCTAGTTTGTCACTTGACAAACCAAAGCTAGAGGCTGTGTTTTTCAATGATGATGATCAAGGAGGTCATAATTCTTAAGAGATTTAATTCATCTTTTTATTTTAAAACTTTCTTTTTGTAAAGAGATAAAGTTTTTACATTATGAAATGATGCCACTTAGTATTTTTTGTTAGGGTATCATCTGAAAATTGTAAAGTCTAACAACTTTATCTTATATATAAGTGGTGTCTCGATGTCTTATATTTTAACATTAGTCATGTCTAGGTGTCCATGTTGTATAGTGTTTGGTGTTCGTGTCGGAGTCGGTGCTTCATAAACTAAAAGTAAACAAATTTTTACTTTTCTAAAGTATATGTATTGTCCTAGAAAGTACATGAAAAAATAAAATCCTAAACTAAAAACTATTCATCGACCTCCTCATCCTTCACCTCATCATTTTCTTCATCTTTAGGATCCTCATCATCTGCTGCAGCTGGTGAATCAGAAGCATCGAATGTGGAAAAATCTTAACGAGTTGTTTCTTGGTTATTATTGATTTGTGAGTTGTGAGTCATTGTTGGCCGACGAATTTGAGGCAGGAACAGCGACTAACATGACAACAATGGAGGGAGAAAATGTAGAAATCGTGCTTTATGAAAGTTCATTCGCAATTCAAGCTTCAAAGTTTGACCCAAAAAAAACTTTGAAGTTAACACCAAGCAGACATTCAAAATTCGTAATGTCCTTTTATTAACATCATTGAGTGAGGCAAAAAAAAAATTCTAATTATTAAAAGGATTCTACAGTCGTCCCTTATTTTTCATAAGTAAAGTTTTGAAATTTTCTGACCATTCATTTAACATGTTTTTAATCTAACGGTTAAAAATGATCATAAGATATTAAAGAATAAAAAAGTAATTGTTGAATAAAGTTTTTCTCTGTAACACTTGACAGCCAAAACTCTTCTGTAGTACTCATTTTACAAAAAACACCATACTTTTCTTTGGCTCGTGATGTAATGGAATGGAGGGTAAGAAAGAGAGGCATGTATCCAAGTTCTCAAAGTTACACTACTCCCTCTTTATTAAAGATTGAAATTGATAAAGATAATATGTAGTCAGCTAGAGTCATGCATGTAAGTTGGCACTACACTTCCTTTTCATCACTTTTCGATTTGTAATCAAGCCATTAGGAGAAACATGCATTCGATTGTCAAAGTTATATTTTCTCTTTGTTAAAGATTGAGAAAGAGGTAAATGATGAATGAGTGATGTTCTTTTCTCCTCGATAATTTTGAGAGCAAAACTTTGTAATACCAATTGAGAAAATACTTTAGGAATAGAATAGAGAAAAGAAGGAGAGACATGCACCAGAGCTACATTTTCTCTCAAAAAGACTCTCTCTCGTAGAGGAAACTAAGAAATTGAGAGGTTTGTGATTTAAAAATTGAGGTTTATGATGCCAATGAGAGACATGCACGCAATTTCTCTCAAAGTTACAAAGATTTGTGATTGGAGACTACAATTCCTCTTTATTACTAAGAAAGAGGAGGCTTTTGGTAGATTGGAAGAAAAAAATGAACAAATTAGCCACAAGGAGAAATAAATGATTCAACAACAGAAAAAGCTGCAAGAAGAAAGCACAATACTGGGTGTAAGAGGAAAGCATTCAGAGGAGGTCCGAATATACAGAAAGTTGTATATTTTACGATATATGTGAAGGATAACATTTTGAGGGGATAGATGATAGGAGAGATTGACGAAGTGCATCATGGAGTGGAAGAGAAAAGCAGACAATGGAAGAGGTTGATGAAGTGAAAAAGAAGTAAGGGGGAGAGAGGAGTGGGAGTAAACAGAAAGACGAGAGAGAGGTCTCGAAATGAACAGAAAGATTAGAATGTGTGTTGGCATTTACTCTTTTGTCCTTTGTTAATACTTTATTATCTAAAAAATTTCTAATTTTTGTTATTAAATCCTAGCCATTGAATCAAAAGAACATGACATCAATAGTTAAAGAATGACTTAAAAATTTTACTTATGAAAAAAGAAAGGAGGACTGTAGAATTTTTCAATTATTATTGTCATTTCTCTCGTTTAGAAAAGGAAATCGAATAGACCCGATTTTAAAAGTTCTTAAAAAATTATTTTTAAGGAATAATGCCTTAACTTTTTTTAAAATTATGACAAAATTACTCTTTTCATCCTGTAACTTAAGAATAAAATTCATTTTAGTCCTCTAACTTTTTTTTTGTTCAATTAAGTCTTCTAAATTTTATTTTTTCCCATGTTCGTCTTTTCCATGAACTTCGTTAGAGAATGTTATAAAGGCATCCTATGTGGCATTAACGACGCTTATGTTATCCTACCTGAACCTATAAATAAAAGCCTTCAATTGGAAGTCATTCTACACGTAGAGATTATAGTTACATGAAACACATTTCAAGGATGGAAAAAGTCACTGTGTTATAGAGGGGATTTGAGAGATTAAAATTAGAAAATCAATTCACAAGGCAAAGTGTTTCGATTTATCAAGGGTTATCACGGTTTCTTATTGAAAAAAGGTTAAAAATTTGAAGTAGAATCGAATATCAATGTTACAAGGTATGTTTCTATTTCTAAAATTTATTCTCTGCATGCGTTGGGTATATTATTTTATTTTATTTTTGTGTTTTTGTGATATTATAGGAGTTAGGACATTGTTGAATATTTGAAAGATTTCATCTTTCTAAAATTTAGATTTTGTTGTTATTAACTTTTTTGAGTAATAGAAAATGGATAAATTCTTCATTGAAGTTCATCATGGTGGTAAGTTTGAAAAGTTTGAAAAACTTATTTGAGTGTTTGGATAGGGTACGTGAGTTGGAATATGATGTAGTTGATAATATGTGGTACAAGATTGGTGAAAAAGGTCTTAATGTTGGCCTTATCAGATCCAGATGAGCTCAAAGACATAAGGAACTAAAAAATGATAAAGGAGCTGTGGAGATGGCCACAGTGTCGAAGTGTTATGGAAAAGTGAAGTTGTATATAGTACATGTAGTTTCACAAGCTGAGATATGTATGAATGTTTCATTACTTGAATATCCCATGAATGTTGATGGGGTTTAAGTTGAGGAGATGGGTCTTGGAGAATAAGTAGCAAAAAAAAAAAAATTCAAAGTGAATGATAAGGTTGAAGTAGAACAAGAAGAGGTTCAAGTGAAAAAAGAAGAGAGACATGTGGAAGAGGAAGAGAGGCATATAGAAGATAAAGAGGTTTATATGGAACAGGGAGATTAAGACCAAGCAAAGAAAGAAAAAATTGTCTGCAAAAAGAAAAATAAATTGAGTCAGAAAAAAGGACAAAAAAAAATAGAGAAATTGCCTGCCAAAACATCAAGAATAAGTAAAAGAAAAAGAAAAAGAGCAAAACAGCAAGACCAAATGAGAAGAAAACAAGCAAAATAGCAAGAATAAGTGAGAAAAAAAAAAGGCAAAACAACAAGTACAAATAAAAAAAACAATAACTAGAACAAGTGAGAAAAAAGGAAAATAACAACTCCTATTGAGTTTTATATTGATTTCAGTTCTTATGAAAACTTTGAAGTTCAATCCCAATTTGAGGTTGGTTTTACTTTTGCTAGTCCAATGACATTTGTTGCAAGCAATAACTCTTTTGATGTTGATGAGGATTACAACAGTGAGGGATTGAAGACTGATGTAGATTCTGATGAGGAGAAAGATAGAAACAACTTTAAATTATTTAAGTTGCCATAAAAAATGACTCATTACAAATGGAGAATAGGAACATTATTTGCATCCAGAGAATATTTTAAAGAAGTTGTAAAGACATATGTTATTTATTCTGGTAGAAACTTAATGATTCAAAAGAATGATAATTAAAGAGTGAGAGTGATATATAAAGGTGAATGCAAATAGATGGCATTCTATGTCAAGTTATCGAGAGAAGACACTTGGTAATTGAAAAGTTATCGAGAGAAGACACTTGGTAATTGAGAAGAATTATTGATTAACACACATTTAACAAATAGTATAGGGTGAAGATGTTAAATTTAGCTTAGTTGAGTTAAAAATTACAAGATAGTGTAAGAAAAAATCCCAACATAAAAGGTTAATGACATTAAAAAGAAAATATAAAAAAAGTGAAATATTGGAGTAAGTAAGTCAACAACACAAAGAGCAAGGAGGAAAGCAATCGACCTTGGTGATGGGATTTTTAAAGAGCAATATAAAAGGTTATATAATTATTGTCATGAGATGTTAAGGTCAAATCCTGGTTCAACTATAAAGTTGATAGTTGAACAAATTAGTCATGCAATTGAGCAAGGTGAAATTGTCCCAAGATAACTTTTCTCCACTTTTCATAGACTATATGTTTGTTTTCAAGCTTGCAAGGAGAGTTTTTTAATGTGTAGACTAATCATAGGATTGGATGACTGTTTTTTGAAAAGATATTATTGTGGACAAATTTTGGCTATTGTAGGTAAGGATCCTAATGAGCAAATGTTGCCATTAGCAGTTGCTTTGTTAAAGGTGAAAATAAGGACTCGTGACAATAGTTTTTACACCTACTTATTTTTTATTTAGGAGGTGTAGGAGTATGTAACACAGTGACCTTTATGTTTACCAACAGAGAGTATGACCATTGCACCTCATGATTCTTTTTACTAAATTCATTATATGATGGTTAACTTATTGATAGGACACTAAATATTTCATATTTTAAGGATCATTGCCAACTATTAAGAAGTTGTTGCCTAGAATAGAATAAAAGTTCTGTGTCTAGCACTTGTATAATAATATCATAAAGATATATCTAGATAAATAATTAAAAGAGTTTATGTTGAAGGCAGCAAAAGCAACTTATCCATAAGAATGGGAAAAACATATGAAAGAAATGAGGAACATCAATGAAGAAGCATTCGAGCATCTCTTAAAATTTCCTCCAAAATATTGGAGCAAGTCAATGTTTTCTTTCTAATCTAAGATTGATATAGTTGTAAACATGTCTGAAACCTTTAATAGTGTTATTCTAGGACCTAAAAAAAAGTCCATTGTTACTATAATGGAAGACATAAGGGTTTATTTAATGGAAAAGTGGGTTGCCAATAGAAAAAAGGCAACAATGTTGACTAGAGACATACTGTCAAATATACAAAAAAAAAAAGTTACACAAATATCAAGATGAATCAAGTTGGTAATTGTCAAGGTATAACTTTTATGATACTTTAACTTTTTAATATGGTTCATTTTAGTTATCTAAGATTTAAATTAGGTTCATTTCAATCCTCAAATTGTTTAAAATAAATCATTTTAGTCCTTTAACTATTTCAAATTAATTTATTTTAGTCTTTTAACTATTTTACAATCAACTATAGTAGTCTTTTACTATATCCCATATTACAACTTACACTTATTTTTAATTTTACAAGGTGGTATGGATGACATATATTCGAGGTCCGACATATTAATTTAAAGGGAGATAAGTTTATGGTGAACCTTGAACCTAAAAGAATATTCTTACAGATTATGGATGCTTACTGAAATACCTTGTTATCATTCAATTACTACCATGAACTATGTTAATATTAATCCTGCAAATTATATTCCTTTTATTATAGGAAATAATATTATGCAGTAGTTTACAAGTCTATCATATATCCAGCACATACCTAATTTGTGAGAATTTGTTGACTACCCTGACATTTTACTCCTACTAATCAAGAAACAACCTGGGAGGTCAAAGAAGTCAAGAAATAAAGATGCATCTGAGAAGGTTGTTGAAGGAAACAAATTGGGTAGGAAAGAAATGACTATTAAATGCAACAAATGTAGAGTAAGTGGCCATAACAAAGTTACTTGCAAAGTAACACAGCCTACTAAAAAAGAGGCATCAACAACTCACACTCAAAGTTTAGACATTTCTTAAGTTTCAATTGATTGGTCAAACAAGAAGCAAAATGTGTGCTCAAAGACGTCAACATACTTAATTAGTCTTTGCAGCAAATGTGGAGTAGGGACAATAACTTTTTTCTTTTTGCTTTACATTTGTGCAATTTGGTTGGAAAGCATATTCTGTGTAACTTGTATTTTGTCCTTGTTCTTTTGTTAATGTCATAACAGTATATTAATCAATCTTTATTCTCAGTCTCAGTAAAAATTTCTTATTCTCACATTCATATTTCAAAATAATACATATACTAAAAATATTATTTCATTAAAGATAGAAGAATCTATATATATATATATATATAAACAATAACACAACATCAGGATCATGACTTAATCAAAGTACTCTTTTATAGTACATTTACAAAAATTACATCTCTAAAAAATATTAGTGTTCAGCTAAACAACGTGAAAAATAATATTACTACTAATACATTAATAATCACACCAATACTTAAAATACAATTTAAAATATTAATCTCTTTCTTGATAATTTTGAGTGAGTTCTGAAGATGCACAATTCTTCTCCTTTGCCTCAGTACAACAATTCCATTATCTTCAATTTCATCGTCTTTCCTCCACTTGAAAAACCCACAACTCTCACCAAACTGAAAAATGGCATAATAGATTAGTAACACAAATTAGTTTAAATTATTATACACAAATATAAAACTCAATTATTTAATCTTATAAAATTACTTCATAATTTTTACATCCCCAAAAACTCATTCCTATATTTGTTATTGTAGTTATTATACAATAATCATTCTTCACACCATAATAACAAAATTAATGCACAACCCCTCTGCAAGCATACGTCATCGAAAATTGTGAGTTCATGAAAGTTCTAATCTTTATTTTGTTGTTTTTAGGAGACGTAAAATCCTAATTTATATGTCCTAACTCGTATGAATAGAGAAAACACCTAATGTAACATTTTTTAATTGATTTTCAAATAAAATTTTTAAATAGAATTAAATAAATGTTGTTAGTACCACATAGGATACCTTTATTACATTCTCTAACAGAATTAGAAAATTCATAGAAAGAAATAACATAAAAAAAAAAAACAAAACAAAACTTAGAGGATTAAATTGAATTAAAGAAAAAATTAGAAGATAAAAACAAATTTTATTCTAAAATTACCAGACAAAAAGAATAATTTTACCCAAAATTATTAATAATTACACTTAATTTTTTTATTGAGAAAGTATAATTAGCTAACTCTTCTATTTATTATTACACGTTGACACTTTTTAAAAAAAATATATGCATACTGATCTTTACAGTGGTTATAAACAATATCCTTAAAAACTTCAAAGCAAGAAGAGCTTTAGGTATATGTAATTATCTCATTTTCAAATGAAGGAAAGTACAAAAAAAGAGTTCCCATGTAAGTTAATTAGAGAATTTTTAACTATAAGAAAAGCAATGAAAAAAAAAATGTATAATTGCCTTTAGACAAAATAGCCATTTCAGAGTTTGGATGAAAGATTGCCACAAGGGAAGCAAGCAAGCTTGAATGAGCAAAAATACGTCGCATCGCCATTCTTATGGATTGGCCAGGAAAAGTGAAAATTATAAAATTTACAATCTGGTAAATGCAAATGTTATATTTCCCAAGACGATTGGCCATCACAGTTTGGAAAGGTGACTGCGGACCATGTCAACTTGAGTGCATGTGCCTTCCAATTCGAGAGAAAGGGGAAAAAATATGAAATCTCAAGGCAAATTAATGTTACATATTAAGACCAGGGTGAAAAACCATCGAGTTTTCCTCTACTCAACATTTTATGGTTATAAAAAATAAAAAAAGTAGGACTGAGCCTTACAATCATGAAAAGTGATTCTTACAAAGAAACCGCAGGCACCCTTTAAATTCTAGCTCGACAGACGATGACAAAATAATTAAGCCCAAGAGTCTCGGGGTTCCAATAAAAAATGACAATAATCACCTATTTCTTTTGCACTGCTGACTACCTTAAGATTGTCCACCCATTTGAAACTCAATGAGTCAACTCAAGACCATAAAATTCTACGTACGGATTGGATGCAGCGTATCTATTGAGAGTTGACCAGGATGAAAAGATATACACAACCCAAAATAGTTCTACTACTTCATTTTCTTCTCTTTTTCAGCCCGAGGCTTTTGGTATATAACTATCTGACTCAAGATGGTAAAATTTGTTGCGACACCAATTGCATAGCCCAATAGAACTTCAAAAGAATCAAGGAAACAGTCACAATTATATGAAATAATCAGGAAATACATGTACAATGGAAAACACTGCTATAGAGACACAAGTCATTGACTTTGAAACGGACAGTATTTTACAAGTATCGGGTTGAGGATGGAAGACAAGATTATTTTCACGAAAGTTCAGTTTTGACATAGCACAGTAATAACTTAGCAGAATAAATTTATTTTCATAGACAAAATAATGGAAAAATTATGTAGGTGGCTTTCAATATTAGCAACACTTTTTAAAGAGGAAATTATTGAAAAGTCACCATTTTCTTGCCATGTATTAGGATTTTACATCATAAAACAACATTTAAGCAAGTACATACAAGCATTAAAACAAGAAATTTGAATCTTCTGCTCCTTAGGCATAAGAAAAACAAAGCAAGTCTATAGAGTAGTGTTCCAGTTCTGAAGAGTTCATTAGATCATTCCAGAAATCTACATTCTATTATTTTATATCATATTTTATAATGCATCTACAATATAATGTACAGCAGTAGAGTTCTCCATAGACTAATCCTCTTGAAAATCAGTGTACGGTCTTCCAGAGAGAATATATATATATATATATATATATATATATATATATATATATATATGAGAGAATTTTTTCACATTAATATAAATCTAAAAATTCTTACACTCAATTTGAGATCTTCATTTAACTTACATATAATAGTTAGTAAAGTAATAAATTATAACTTGTTAGATGTAAATTAAAGAAAAAGCTCAAATCGAGTATAAAAATTTATAAACTTACACTAGTGTAAGAAGATTCTACCTCTATATATATATATATCAACAATTTATTGCGCAAGTAAATCTTGCAATATAATTGTTGGTCTTTGTATAAAAATAACAATGTTATGTGAAAAAGAAGATCCAAATCCAAACACTCCACAAAATGTGTTTCACCTTTAGTCTTTAGCTACAAACAATGGTTTATTTGTTTGTCTCTTGATTTAATAAAAGTTTCATTCAAGAAGGAAAATATGTGCATGAGAAAATAGTGTTTAGAACCATTTTCTTAAAACTAATGTTTTAAAAGACTTGTTTTGATGTAAACCACTTCAACATATATACCATTTTTCTCTATTGCCAAACATCAAAGCATTAAAACTCCCTGCCCCCACAAAATAAATAAAAAGCATGGACAGCAGACTATTGTTCTTCCCCCTGTGCCAATTAAACTACCATTAGCCATTAGCTTCACTCCAACCTTCTATAAACTCTCCTAAATTCAAAACAGATTAAGAAGCAACCTACCACTTTTTGGTGCATTTTCTTGGATGGTGGTGAACACTCTGACTGCAACAAATATAAACTAAAATATTATTAAACAAGCAGAAACTGTAACCTAAATTTATTGAAATCATAATGGCTTACCCATTGAACCTCCAAAATTCATAAAAGAAGTTAAGAAGCTGAGTTCCCCAGTACTTTTGTTCTGCTCAAACATAGTAAATTGCCAATGATCAATAAGAATGGTGAAACAAAGTGTCAACATACTTCATCAATTGAAAAATTTTAGGCAAAAAATAATAAGGAATGTAAAAGCATAATATGAAAAATTCAGCATAATCACATCAACAGAGTTCAAAGCATCCTAGCTTTTCACTACACAAGCAGCAAAAGCTCCAAGTTTTCACAAAAATGCAGGTAGGGTGGCAATATAGCATACTCAGAAACCAAGTTCCTATTATATATTTAGCTTCAAGCACATCATCATCTAGAATACAATGAAAGAACCCATTTACTCTTTCGCAAAGAGGAAATAAGTACCCATTCTGACTGGAGAATCAATATTATATATGTAAGTACTACAAAACAAATAAGTTTATAAATTTCATGAAAACTAAGAATTTTTCTTCAATATGGAAGGAGCACAGAACAGGTTTTTATGTTTCCACTTACAGAAAAGTTTTGCCATATTTGTGGGATCCTTGCAAAGAGAAAGATTGCATGCTGGGATGCCTGCAATAGATTATATCCGCATAAAAAAAATATTAGGCAATGAGAACCTTGTAACCAACATAAATATATTTATAAAATGAAGGCTAAAACGCTCATCAGCACAAAAAAGAAAATAAAATTCTGTTAGAAAAAAGAATATAAAACCACTTGTGGCTTTCACCTAACAGCTTAAGCTTTTGAAATGGTACATGAAATGATATCGAAGCCTCTATGAGACTATGACCAAGGGCAAGTTCTGTATACTAGTCTAGTGTTTGATCCTTACTGCCCTTCTTCTAATAAACAAAGTTTAATTACACCACAAGGCAGATACGCCCGTGCATTGTCCACACTTCAAGCCCAAAGGGATATTGCATGAGGAGGCATGTTATAAATATAATATAAAATCATTCAAGTGTCTTCACCTATCATCTTAAACTCTTGGGTTTCATGAAAAACTCAATGGTAGAAAACTTTTGGCAGCATAAGTGAATGTATGTTGAACATAAAGTTGTTACTCACATACAGAGCCTCAAAGAGTAGAGGATCAATTTGACCAGCTAAGACAGTGGGTGCTACAGCACAATATCTGAAGACCAATGCATCAAGGAAATGATCGAGAATATTCAATTATATTGCATAATGCAAGAATAAAAACCCAGTTCTTCTGCAAGCAAGTAGGATACAGCAATGCTCGGATCCATGTTGTCGTACTCACAGGTCTAGAATAGTAGTAGATTACGGCAACCAATACTATAGCTGTATCAGAAAATAGAAAGGATGAAGTAATTTAGATAACTTCAACAAAATGGAATCACTACATTGCCTCACCTAACAAAATATAGAGCTGTACAAGTTGAATGATCTAAAGCCTATGATGCTCATGCAAGTACTTATTTCAGAATATCGCAAACAGTGTGTAAAATTAGTCAAAATTAATAAATGATGTAGGACAAAAAAGTCTAGATTGGATTCTACCAAGCAATAGAGAAGGTTTGAGAAGAAAGATTCAAACACAGCTAATGGATTGGCTCTTCTGGTGTAAAAAACCAGGAAAGAGTTCATGAATAATAATAATAATAATAATTTTGGATTCAATATTTAAGAAAAAGATCTCTGTATAAAGGCATGTTTAGCTTTATGGTGCAAGCTAATACCAACCAGATTTTGTGATCGTCCATCCTACATCACTTAGGAATTCCAATTACAATTTGTAAAATATATCTTTCTTGGGACAACCAACAGAAAAACAACTCCGACAATGTAATCCTTGATACTAATAACCCAAGCCCATAAAGAATAATTTTGGCCTTACATGTAAGGCACCACAACTCGTACTAAACATCAATATGACTTTAAAAATACTACCGAAAGGCCAAAACCAAAAAGTGCAAAGATAAAATATCTAGAGTTACAACGATAACCCTGCTAATAACTATTCTCTTTTGTACTGCTCCTGCATCACAAAACAAAGGTTAATAACATATTTCTAAAACAAACATGATAATTTTGTTTATCCCAGGTCCAAATCATCTGTTAGACTCATATTGTGAAACTTAGGCAAGTGCTGATTTATGAGTATCAAATGTCAAGCATACTGCATACCCAAAGGCAGATGTAGGTGTAAGTAGGGACCCCAAAAAAAAAAAAAAAACTGGTACGGTTGACAAAAGCAAACTCGATGGTATAGCCCATGGACATTCGTTGTTTTACTTTAACTAGTTAACATAATAAGGGTCCGTTCAAGAGAGCTTATAAACAGCATAGGAGAATCATAAGTTGTTTTTCAGCTTATTTCAATAAACTTCTTGATATAGCTTATTCAAATAAGTTGTTTTTAGCTTATCCCAATATGTTTTATTATTAAATCTATGAGACTATGACATAAGTCATCGTTTTAAAAGGAATTTATTAAATAAGAACTTAAATAAGCAATTATCCGAACCTACCCTAAATTAATAATTAATAAACTATATTACAATGAAGTTCAAATTTTGGACTTAAGAAATAAATACACAGAATTCTGAATACATCACTGGTATAAACTAGTTTATACACATGGCTTAAAGCTCAATAAAGATTTTAATCCACAACTATTTAATTCCCACACCTTCACCTCAGTAAGTACCAAAAAGAAAAAAAAAAAACGCACACACATAGAAACTGTTAGTGCACCTTGGATCAAAAGAAACAACAACTCTCCATAAGCGGAAAACGGAAGGCCTTTGTGAAGACAATAAGCCAACGCTATGGTGTAGCCAACAACTTCAAGCTCGAACGATATCATACTAAGGCCTCTCGCACTTTGATGCTTCAGAATTTTCAATATCTGAACATTAACATCATTCGCAAAATTTCGTCAAAATTAGAACAAAACCCTAACCCTAACACAGACACACAGTATTTAACGATTGGACAAAGAAATCAAGGTTCGATAAGGGAAGTGCCTGGGGGAGTTTGACGGTGGTGGAAGCCGCGACGATGGCGTAGCCGAGGAGTTTAGAAATGAGAGGTAGCAAGCAATCCTTGTCGGGGAATTGGCCATGGCGGAGAGATCCCAATGCACAACTCAGATCAATCCCTAGATATTCCATTGCTCGATCTCAATTCGATTCTTTCTTTCACCAACTATAAACCAAACCCGAGTTAATGTACACGTACCCAACACGTCACTTTTAGACATAACCAATTAGAAAATCACACGTCAGGATAAATAAATAAATAAATAATGACTTGTAAATTCTAAGAAAATTGTTTTGGAAGTTCTGAACGGTGGTCGTTGAGTTTTGGTGGGCCTTGCGGTGGTGCTGCTGTGCTTTCTGACGGTAATATGGTATACTTCAAACGTTTATGTTTTTTATTCATTTTATGTTTTTTTTTATAGTAAAAAAAGATGAAATATAATAAAATAGAGTAATTGTTTGAATTTTTTATTCATTTTATGTTTTTTTTACATTTTATGTTTTTTGTATTATTCTCACTTTAAAATATTTTTAATTTAATCCATATATTTTATTTTATTTTAACTCTAAATACTCATATCATTCAATTTTTTAATATACTATCATTGGATAAATTGATCTTTAAAATTTTATAATAAATTTATTAATCTTTGATTTTATTAAATGTTAGATATTTTAGTTTAATAATTTTTATTATTATTATAACAATGCTAATTTTTGTTGGAGTGTTATGTTAAGTAATGTTTAAGTCAATTAATCTAGTCAAAACTATTTTATTACTTCATGATTAGTGTCACTCCAACTTTCTTTTCTCTCTCTCAATGGGTGTTACCATGACTTTTTTATATACCTAAAAAAAACTAACCTTTCCTTTTGATTATATCAGTCATTTCTAACATCACTTACCATCATACTTTAACAAAATAAAATAAAATTAAAAATTAATAAACTCATTTATAATCTCAAAAAATAATTTACGTGGCATTTATAAGCACGAGAGTTTATTTATTTGTTTTTTTCTTTTAATAAAAGATAACAAAGTTATATTTAAACCTATAAAAGGACACTTCTTATCCTATTTGATGTACTCTTTTTTTACAAACTATTATTTTATTAAAATACTTAATTCTTTTAATGTGTATTTAAGAATTGATGATAAAAATTTGTATAATAATTTTTATCAAAGAAATAATATATTCTGAATTTTAGTGTATTAATATTAAATAATATACTTTTAAATATTTCTTTAATGAACTTAAAAAAAAACTGTAAATATTTTTGCAACTACTCTACCTTTATTTGGGTGGATGGCACTGTATAGTAAAAGTATACATCGAAAGACCTACAAGTTATGACGGTAATCGAATTATAAGACAACTAAAAAAGTAAGATAAAAAAGTAAAAATTTTACATCAGTGATATATTTTAATTAAATTCATAATTGTTTTACCAAACATGAGTTGTCAATTGGTATTGGTATTGGTACGTTACAGATGTTGAAATATAGATAAGGAAATAATAGAGTGAGTAAGTGAAGAACAATGGAATGGACACAGCAAATAATAGGTGGTTGGGTAGGGTTTTGGGCCAGTCCATTTACTTTCCCAGCCCCAATGATGGGGTGCATTGTCCACACGTTGTTTATTTAGCCTGGTCCAGCACACATTAAAGGAACCATCGTCTTCTATTCATGGTCATGCTCCTTTTTCCAGCACCCAAATTTGCCTTTGCTGGCCAGTGATGACTGGGATGTTTCCTGCACAGGATTTTTGGGTGGGTGCAAAACCGAAAGTTTACTTGTACTGGCTGTTTTTGTTTTTATTTTATTTTTTTAGATATAAAATATAATATAATTTTGTATTTCTTTTTAAAATTTATTTTTTTATATTTCTAAAAATAAGTGATATTGTTAATTTTTAAATGTTTTATTTAAAAAATAGAAAAAGAAAAGAAACCGCACGGAAATGAGATGGGATCAGAAGTGTTAGATAATGAAAAGCTTAAGTATGTATTTTGCTATTTGTGACTCAAAGACTATGTTAGTATCAATATAAAGAGATGAAATAAAATAAAGTGAAATTAAATAATATTAATCATTGTTACTTTTGAATTATTTAAAATAATATGAAAAGATCGGAGTTATTTGTCTTAAATTTTTCTCTCAATTCAAGGATGCAAAATAAAATGAGATAGAATTAATTTATTATTCACTAATCTTCTTATGATTGTGTCTCTTATGACTATTTCTTTTCATTTTATGCCATTACGTTTTATTTTATTACATGTAGTCAAACATAGCTAAAGAGGTGATGTGGTAATTATTCTAATTAAAAGTTTTTATATAAGTGAGTATCATATCTTGATAAGAAATAACTGTTTGTATAAATAGTAATTACCTATTAAATACATATAAATTAGTTAAATTGCAGTCTTTTAGATTTAAGCAAAGAAAAATGTTAATTCATTTATTATGTCAGTTTATAAATCCTCTTATTCATAAAAAAAAGTGACATGTATTTTTTTTAAATACTAATTAACTTTTATCTTTAACCTTTTCTCTCTTTTAAAAATGTGTTTATAAGAATAAAAAAAGTATAAAATAAAATAATGTAAAAATTCAACATTTTTCTTTAGCAAATATCTTTGAAGTTGCTGGTATAAAAGGTTGAGCGAGAGAAAAGTGGCAGAGGAGGGACCCCATCAGTTTTATGCAAGTCTAGTGAATGAAAATATCAAACTCTTGCCAATCCATTTTAAGGAATTTTTTAAACATTATTTATATAATATATTATTATTTTTATCTCACTTTTTACTTTTATTATATACATATATTCTAGAAACATATCCTCAGTATGCAAAAGTATATCTTAAAATATCCTACATTAGTGATACAAACAATATTTTCGTTTGAAATATAAATGTTCCTCACCAATAACAAGCACAGAGGGAAATGTTGAGGTCCCACTCTCAAATTACAACTACAACTGAATATTGAAGCATGACTCTCTTGGTGTCTCCAACCACAAGCTACCAGTGGGTACCAGCACCATTGATATTGTTTGCATCTTGGCCTTTTTATTCTGCCTCCTCTCTACCCTCTCCCCACTCTTTGGACAATGGAAAGTGGATCGCCCTTCCTTGATTGTCTCTTGCAACACACTCTCAGAACTATATGCTCATTTCCCAATTCTTCTACTTCTTCCAAGTGGGTCTATGCTGTCTTCTGGAGGATAGTACCAAGAAATTTTCCCCCACCTAGGTAAGTAAGCAAGATAGAATGTGATTATGTGAAAGCCAAAATAACCCCTTTTTTATGTATAAAAAATATAAGCATCTTAATTATATGTTAAGGCAGGGATCAATCCACATTTAGCAAAATGGAGCACATGTCACAACTCAATTTTTAAAATTCCTTAATACTACTAACATTATCTTTAAAACTTTACTCCATCATGTTATTTTTTTATAATATAAAATAATAGATATATATTATCTGACCGAACTATCTAAATTTTCTAGGATCATCAACACTAGAAAATTGATAATTTGCATTGTTACAGGTGGGAGTTTGGAGGGACTGCTCTTGATCGATCCAAGGGAAATAAAAGAAACTGGCAAGTTCCATGGAACTTCGATAATAATCATATTTGTTATATGTTGTTGTGGCCTAACAAGTTCACAGCTTAGACAATTTTACAAGAAAAATATATTATTTCTTTGTTAGGATCCTTGTATGGGAAGATGGGTTCTGCGATCTTAATGAATGCGAACAAGGGAGGAGTGGATACTTGAACAACAGGTTTGGAGCTGATGTATTCTTCAAAATGTCTCATGAAGTTTACAGTTATGGAGAGGGGTGAGTGAGATTCACATTGCTCCACTTCTACATTATATATTGCTATAATCAAAGAGATGGAAAAATGTTAAACTTTTCCTGTGTTTTGAAACGTGTAGTATTAGAAAATTCACATCTTATTTGATATCTATTTTCTGCAGACTATTGGGGAAAGTGGCAGCAGATAATAGTCACAAGTGGGTTTACAGTGACACTCCAAACGGGAGTGAAAATAATTACATTGGTGCGTGGAATGCTACAATCGATCATGTAAGGGAAGTAGCTGACGCTGAAAAGAAATAAGTGCAAAATGTTCTTCACGTTCTGTCCCACTTTGAGTATAGTCCTCTTTACATAAATCTAAAACGCTTTTTTATTACATATATATTTTGACAGCAACCAAGGACGTGGGAGTTTCAGTTAAATTCAGGTATTCAGGTTAGTAAATTCATTCACAAGAAGAAAGAAAAGACAAAAAGCTTCAAAACATGTTTTTTTTTATGCAGTTGTTTGATAGCTGCTTCAGAAACATGTTGTGTAAAAAGAAAAGTTAATATTAAAAAAATTGTCTAAGTTGATCTCACTAATGCTATGAAATTATTATCCCTAGACAATTGCTGTCATTGCTGTCAGAGAAGGCTTAGTACAACTGGGTTCATTTAACAAGGTCTTGCTCTTTCTGTCCAAATATTTTGTACATTTTGTTCAAAATCTTAACTTACTATTAACTCAAGGGTTCTTCAGATTGCTGAAGATCTCAATTTAGTGGTCAACATACAAAGGAAGTTCAGCTACCTACACAGCATACCAGGTGTATTTTCCATTCAAAGACCACATCTACCCATTCAACATCATCCATGCATTGTCAAAAACAATCTCCAAATGATGGAAAGCAATGAAATGACTCTATCTGCCTATAATACCAACCAAGTAACCAAAGTCTGTGATGAAAGATCAAGCTTTTTTTCCATCAACTTGGGTAGGAATCCACCACCACAGAATGGAACAACAACAGTGACACCTCTTTGGTCAGCTCCACCTTCTTTGCCCAACATGTCTTGCAGTCTTGGAGCTTTGCTATCAAAGCTTCCATCAGTAACTTCTTCCCACAATCCCACTCAAGTTCATGAAACCAATAGGAGCAACAGCACATGCCAAAAAGTGAAGATTGAGGAATGCATATTTCACATTGCTGATGATGGAGATCAGAACAAAAAGGTAGGGTGGTCCTAAACAAATAATGTAGAGTTCAATCATCAATGAAATCTTGAATTGGGTCTGTGAGAAACTCTTTCGAAGAATGACCATAAACACCCTTCATTTTAGTAGTTAGCTTATGATAATTTTATGTTTATAAAAGAGATGGTTATCTTTCTGTACTACCACATAGGTATAGGTGGAATGTTTAAGGGCATATCTATGTGGTATGTACAATTACTTTCTCTTTTGCGCATTAATGCTAAAGATAAGTGCAGGGTAGTATAATCTGCTGCTGCTGCATTTGTGCATTACGTTTCACCGTTTTCTAATGTGTGAAAAGACGTTGATGTTGCCTAAACACCTCGCAACCAAGTTGTTGCCTGTGAACTGTTGATGATATTTTTTTGCCTCTTTTAATGATTGCATAATGGTCATAGCAGAACAATAATTGACAATCAAAAGAAGAAAATAGATATGACCAATTGAGATTCACTCGCGTTATGAACGAACCACCCAGAAAGAAATTATTAGCTGAAAACACATGAATAATATTACGGGTTTTCTAAGTGTGATGATTTTATTAAGAATTATAGGATATAAAATAATTTAAAAGATAAATAATTTAAAAGTTATAATTTTAATAAAAATTATTAATTTTATTGTATTTTATTGAACACGCGTTAAATCTGATAATAAATAATATATTTCTTATACATTTCGTCACCCCAAGAGTCTTTTAAACTTAAATTGAATCTCAAGAGCTAATGAAAAATGCTAACCTTCGTTTCAAGAGTACAGTGATAAAAAAAAAACTCTTTTATGTAATTTGCAATGTATTGTAACATTGTATTACTGTTGATTAATTTCTTAATCAGTGTATTTAAGATATTAACTAACAAGATATAAGCTAATTATTAGATAAAGAAACATCAAAAGAATTATATTCTTATAAATAACTCTAATAAAAATATAGATTCACTGCATGTTAATCACTATGACTGTAATCACTAATCATTATCCTTTTTTGGGTGGAAATTGTAGTCATTATTTAGAAGCTATGATCCCCAAGTTATGAAGACCTGAAGGAGAAAAGATCAACTTATCCTGCAAATTGCAAGTGGGGATAGACGTCAGGCCTATCCGTCTCAAGTGTGGTGTTCCATTTTGTTGGCTGCTCTTGAAAACGAAATGAAATAAGAGAGAGAAAGTTGAAGTCTGCATCAATAAGCTGTTCTAGACGACAATTACTATTCGCCCCTGGTCCCCAACACTACTGTTTTTTAGCTATAAATACACAAGCTATTAAAAGGTTATTGGAGTTGCTCCATAAGGAAACAACTAAAAATATTAAGTTGGTTAACATTGGGTATGAATATGCTATCCTTATCATGAGAAAAGCTTTCTTAAATTTTGTCAACAAGGCCACAACCATTAACAAGCTACCTAAGACATGCTTAGCAATGTTTCATTACCTCAAATTATTGAATTTACTCCAAGTTGCCTGATTGAAACTAACTTTCATGTTGTTGTAACATCAACAGAGAAAGCATATACCTATTTAAATAATCAAGAGCAAGATGATGATTACAAATTTTAAAGAATTTAAAATTTTAAGAAATTTAAATTATATCATTTAAATTTTTTATTATTTTGAAATATTTTGTTTGTATAGAATAATTAATTTTTTTATTCTACATATTTTTGTTTGAATAGAGTAATTAAAATATTTATTTTATTAAAAAAAACAAAATTATCACTATATTTGATAAAATTAACTAAAAATGTGAAATTTAAATTATTAAATTAATCATAACTAAATAAAAATCTGGATGAAACATACGATAAATGAAAAAGTTATTTTCAATTTTCAATTTTTTATTAGGATTTATAATGAATTGATTTTAGTCTATTAAAATTTTTTTTACTAAATTTCTTAAATTTTTAAATATTAAATATTAAAAAAATTTAATTAAAATTTTTTTCATTCTTTAAAAAATGAATCATTCATTTAAATGTTTCATCCAAACACACTTGAAACACACTTAAAATTTTTCCTAATGCTATCAAGTCTATGGAACCCTTTTTTTTTTTGGAGGAAGGTAGTGGTTAAACTAACTTAACTTCCCATTTATTTTACTTCATGAAAAATTGAATTGAGATAAATTTAATCTTTACGAAGAATAATGTTGTCTAGATCACTACTACTACTACTAATAATAATAATAATAATAATTAATTTTACCTTTGAATAAGATCAAATAATCTTAAAATAGTGATTTTTATGCACTATATAAATATTACTAAATTAAAATATTATTAAAATAAAAAAATAAAATATATAGTGTATGATTACTTGAAATTTTAATAAATTCAAAAAAATGTGTAAGTATTTTAGATATTAATACTAAATATTGTATTATATTTAAATATTAAATTAAAGAGAGAATTTTCATAATTTAAAATTATAAAAATTAAAATTAAATACTTAATACAAGAAAAAATATATGACACATTAAGAAAGAAAATTATTTCTTAAAAATTCATTTAAAATAGTTTTTAAAAATAAGCTTGTTTAAAAATGAAGATTTAATTTTTATATATAAAGATAGATAAGCCTATCAATTTCATAAATTATGAAAATACATTATTACTTCTTATTCTTAAAAATAACCTTAATTTCACCTATCTTTCGTATAGTAAAGAGACATATGCCTCCCTTCCCCCTTTTTTCTGAGAAATCAAAAAGGATATTTTCCTTTTCAATTTTAAAAATAGGTTAACAAGTTAATTTCTTTCTTTTGAATATAATGAAAACTTTGAGAAAATGTCATAGTACTAATTCAAGAACATAATATCTTTCAAACCTCTAAAGAAACGAATCAAAATTGAACATAATATATATTATTTTAAAATTGTCTTATTTCACTTGATTAATCCATTGAAATTGAGAGAAGAAAAAAGTTTTGAAACAAAACGAAGAGATATTTTGATTAGGGATGTTGGTAAGGAAGAGTTTGAAACAGTATGAAAACTTTGGAAGAGTAAAAGATTGGGAGACAACAGTGGGGTCTATTCCATTCAAGTCGTACGCGTTTAAAATGAAAATGACAGATTTTAATTTGTTTCTTTTCTACCCCCAAAAGATTATTTAGTTTTTTTTTTTTTTGTGTTAGACTGGAAAATATTTGGCTGTGAATGAACTAATAATGAAATGCTTAATTGTCAAGTGTGACTAATAGAATTAATTTAAAATTTTTATATTTATTGTAATGGCATTTTGAAACTTTGTAGGGATTGTTTTATATTTTTGAAGATACTTTAGGTTAAGCTTTTCTAAAGCGTCCATATGATACTTTTAATTTCAAAGTTATTTTCTTAAATCACGAGAAAAAATGTTTTTTTTTTATAATTTATTTAATAGTCTGAAAAGTGTCTAGACATTTCTTAATTAAAAGCTTTTTACTTAAAATTATTTTCTTTTATAGCGAAGCATAAGTTAGCTAAGTCCCTTGCCTTTCGCACTGCCAACTCTTTTACTTGGGAAGAACCGAATTCAGTTGCATATCATTTATCAAGTAAAAATAAAAATAGAAATTAAATCGTAATAAATTGTTGGAACTTTTTATGGCTTGAATAAGCAAGAAAAAGAAAGAAAGAAAGAAAGAAAATATCAGTCCACTAAAATATTTTATTCCCAACAACCAAGAGAGATCAAACATGCTACAGAATAAAAATGATTATTTTTATTAAGCGTATAAAAACATTATTAATTGGTGGGGCAGTAATACAAAGCACATTAGCTGAATACCCTACTTTCATATACACATTTTTATCTATTTACTTTTTATTTCGTTTTCCTTGTTCTCAGTTTAGGTGCATAAAAAATAACTTTTGTACTAAATTTAGGGAACAACAGTTTGTGAAGAATGCATTTAAATTTTTTAAATAATTTTATTAAAAAAATATTTGATTAGATTATTTACTTAAAGACACCCATTATTGTAAAAGGTATCATAATAAAAAGTTATCATATCAAATTTTTTATCATCTATGGGGCCTAACTAAATAATTAAGCAAAATTTAGAAACGTCATGAGAATCTTGTGTAAATAAACAAACAATTTGGTGATGGGTTTCATCTAAAATATAATCAAACCCAAACCACAATACCCTTCAAAATGCAAGGGGATTCATATCCGTTTATCTATCTGCACGCTAGTTGGCTTCCATGAAAATATAATAATAGAGAGGATTCTGATTCCAGCGGCTAAAATAAGAAGTGCAGTGGTTAGTCACATCGTTCCTTCATAAATAAGAAATCAAAATAGGAATCCATCTCGTAGAGACCCTACGGAGATTCCTTCTACCCAATACAAAAGCCCACACACCACCGATTTCGTCGAAGCACACCCACAAGTACCTAAGTTCAACAAGAAGAAAAGGCTACCACAAAAGCACCATATTATATTACTTTGTTCCCCATATGGTTCTTTCAACTTAGTACCAACATGTTTACAACATTATTTTCTGTCAAAAGTTACTTTGTTAAATCAACAAACACCTACAAAACTAAAGCAGTTCTCATAGAATGCAGAAGAGTAATGGGAGGAGGGTCTGGTTACTCGAACATAGGAAGTAAATAAAGTAGCATTTCAATATTGGATAAATCCAATCATTGCTTCATAGCAATCATATAATCTACAGAAGTTGTAACCTAACAGCAGTCAATAGCTTCGCTGTTTGGAATTTGAATACAAATACAGTACGTAAATATAACCATATGTACACGGCCAATGTCTTACGGAAATTTGACACAGAATGTATCTGTTTGTATCATAGAATGGAGAAGAAATGCATGTTACGTGCAGTATCATGAATGTAGTAAAAAGGGAAGTGTATCAGCTGGTGTTTTAGTCTTTCCTCTTCCCTTGACTTTGTCGTCAGCTCCTACACGTACACATTCCCTTCAACAATTTAAGCACCCTTAACCTTGTTATTAGCTCCAAAGGCCCAATGGGGTTTAGCTGGGGTTCGCCTCAATGCCTTAACTCCAAATGGGTTGTTCTTGCTCTACAATATAAACAAAATTCAGATAAGCGAAAAATAAAATAAAAAAATCATGTAGTTGTTTAGTGAGAACATATAATGCAAAGGGACTTCAACATCCACCAAAATATAAGAGTATATCTGGTTTGAAAAAATATTATAATATACACTTTCAATTTTAAAAAAAATTCACCTCATTTTCATAATGTTTCCTCTTTTAAGTATTTACATAGGAAACAGTGATTCCAATAATCAGTTTCTACTTTCTACACAAACATGACATTCATTATGTTTCCTCTTTTAAGTATTTACATAGGAAACAGTGATTCCAATAATCAGTTTCTACACAAACATGACATTCATTATGTTTCCTCTTTTAAGTATTTACATAGGAAACAGTGATTCCAAAAATCAGTTTCTACACAAACATGACATTCTTGCAATTAAAAAAGAAAATCGAAAACATATACGAAAAACAAACAGGCCTTAAAATAGTAGCCAATGATTAGTTCCAACTGAAAATCCAGTTTAAAATGAAACCAAATAGAAAAGATTAAGTAGCCTTAGTCATACCCTGAGGCAAGTTCCTGCATAAATGTTGCAGATGGGATAGTCATGGGGGCAGCAACTGTAGTGGTCTTCACAGCAGGTAGCACCCTCAAGAGGACAGCAACCCCACTCAAAGCAAGAGTTTCCAAACTCAAAAATACAGCAACAAGTAGCAGAGTCAGAACAGCTGTAGTAGTTGTCACAAACATTTGGTGGCTTCACAGGTGAAGGAGGTGATGGTCCAGGATTTGGGGGATTTGGACCCTTCTTAATGGGATAAGATGGCTCAATTGCAATTCCACACTTCCCTGATCTACTTGTACCCAAATTTCGCTCCATTCTGATATAGCCTTCCTCTCCCCAGCTAGTACCCCACGAATTTCTAACAAGCCAGTAATCATGACCATCTGCTGTACCATACCCAACAGCCGCGACACCATGGTCTAGTGCTGTCCCACATCTCCCACTAAATATACCCTAACAAGATATAAATAAAATACAGTAATAAGAAAATTCTGTCAATACAATGTAAATATTCTATACAGAATGACACTGAAGATAACAATTAGCCAGAGCAAAACCAGTTGATACACGATTGATCAACATATGATACTGGTTTTTATCAAATGTACAGTGAGTTTGGAGTGAAGTGTTTCATGTTTAGAAACTTCTATATCAAAAACAAGTTTGTAGTAAAATTGTGTGAAATTTTCAACTTAATGCAAAAGTCACATTTTTTCATTTCCACTCAAAACTTGCTTTTAGGACTTAGATCAATTTTGAGTTGACACATCCAAATATGATTCTTTTTAGTTTTACACAATCTCACTTAGGAACGTTTGGCGGGCTAGAACACACCCCCAAACACAATATAACACATTCACAATGGATTGTTAGTTATAATATATGCTTTGGTAGTTTTTGACTATTCATTCTACTTCTATGCAAGAAGCACAACATTAGTGCATGAACAAAATTCGTTTAGAAACTTACCGATATATATAACTGAAATTCCCTGCCCCCTCCTTCAATAGCTACGCTCACTGGCTGATTTGCAACAGCCTTTTTCAAGGCTAACTCATCATAAGAAGGAACATCTTCATAGTCATCAATTACAACAACTTTAGCATTTTTCTGCACACGCGCGAAAAAAAAATGAATGTAAGAATTAGAAGTGGTAACTACTTTTTGACAACCATTTATTATCATCAAATAATCTAGACTTACTCTATATTGATCACATCTACCATCAACACCACGGTAAGGGTAATCCTCATCAGAATCGATGCCACCATTATTGATGATGAAATCAAAGGCATAGTCCATGAGTCCACCATTGCATCCTTGGTTATATGATGTATCACAATCCACCAACTCTTGTTCTGATAATGAAATTAGATCACCTGTCACTATCTTGTTTATTCCTTCCACTGCAGAAATTGCTGAGAATGCCCAACAGCTCCCTTCATACAAAAAATTCAGACATTAGAATAATATGAAAATAGGCAAGGTTTGTACAGTACAAAAAATAAAAATTAAGAGCTTCTCTACATTCAGATCACTGTCCGAAACTCGTAAAATTGTAATAATACAGCTACAAAAACTGAATAATTATTCTGCTACTTGCTCTGTTATAATTAAAGACTAAGATCACCCTAGGATAAAGGGACTTTCTTGTTATTAACTGTTTACTTAGGTTCAAGAATAAAGAACAACCACTATTCTTTGGCGGCCAAAATTTTTTTTAAAAAAATGGTTAGATAAAGAAAGACAAAGAAACTAAATCAGTGATTGACATGTTAAGATTTCCTGGGTCCTGAAGAATGTGCGAAAGGTGCGGATACACATAAACCATTTAAATAGTTGGGTGCTTCATTAACTATATTGAACACACCCGGAATCTGACGACGTTCAGCGTCAGAGATATATCATTATCAACTGTAATGGGTCATCATATTGGCCCCAGTCCGTTTATACCCACTTTCCCACCGCACCTATGTTTTGTTGCCAAAATATTATATTCGAAACGTAAACAAAATATTTAAATCCAAAGAACAAGCCCTTTTTTTTATCATATTGAATCATCACATCCCACATAGACCATTTCTTTGTGCAAGTTCCACAGGCACCAACAATACCAAATTCAAATTAAGAATCAATTAATCATAACTGAATCATGTAATCATAGGAACAAATCTGTCATAAAAATAAAAAAGGGTATTCCCAAAATTAAAAGCGAAAGAAATAACTTGTATTTAAGTTTCAAATCTACAAGGAAAAAATCAATTACTTTTCTGAAGGGACAAAATAAAAAATACATATTAAATTTATTATCTTAAATTTATTTTTCTTAGATATCCATAGATCGCGCACCATGGTCGAGCAAAAGTAAAAAAAATAAATCGCAGAAAAAACACCAAAAAATACTAAAGACATTAAAATCGATTACCGATGATTAAGAAGGAAGTAAAGAATTTAACTTTGATTAAAAAAAATAGAGGGTAAAGTAAGAGCGTAAGAGTTAAGACCTAATGCACAGAGTGAGACACTACTTACCGCAGCTTCCTTGGTCCTTGACTGGGACAACGGCACCTTCCTGTCTCCAATCAACAAAATCCGGAAGTTTGTCACCGACACGTGGCGCATAACGGTTGCTCTTGTTCCTCGTCCTAACCATCCTCCGGTTGGGATCGATCCGGGTTCCCAAGTATCCAGCCCTGTACTCCTCGTTGGTTAGATCAGCGAACCTGTTCAGACCCAACTTGTAGGTACGGTTCTCAGCATTGTGGTCGTCGATGAACCGTAGGTTGTCCTTGAAGATCTCGAACCTCTTATCCTTCTCCCCAAGAGCGTTATAGACCTTGCCGTGCTTCACCAGCCACTCTTCGTACATGGTCATCACCTTCTCGTCGGTCCTCTGAGTGGACTTGTCTAGGTGAGTCTTGTCGTACGAGATAATCGACATGTCCAAGGCCGATGAAACCGCCATGAACATGAATAGCAGCGCGAACAACCTAGTAGAACCCATTTGCCTGAGATTGAGAAAGAGAAAGAAGAGGAACAAGGGAGTTGTGAAAGGGTGCAGTGAACGTGGACCTTATAAAGACACTAAGGGTGAGAGATTGGATTAAATTAATTAAAAATATTAAATAATGATAATGATCAATGGAGATTAGGTGGCAAATAATATCTTCGAGGGATGTGAATTGTGAATTGTGAATTGTTAAACGTAGAGAATATGGGATGATTGAAAAATAAAAATAAAATTAAAAAAAAGAGGGTAAGGGAAAGAAGATTGAAACGTGAGACTAAGTAGAAGGGCAAGTAAGAGAGCATGTGGATTGCAGCGATAGGGTGGGGACAAGACAAGAGAAGGGTACTCGTTGAACGGGGAAATGGCTGGCCCAATAACGAAGGAGGACGCAGAATCTGTTCGCTTCTCTCACGCGCCACAACACCAATCGCGGACACCATTTTCATTATTTAATTCTTTTCCCTTAAGGACCAAGTAATTCTTTTCAATCTTTTATGTATAATTAGTCACAAGTGTTTAAATTGTAACTTATTATCAAAAAAATTGATCATCAAAATTATGTTGAGACATTGTCAGAATTTTATTTAACTTATTATTTGTAGATGAATTTCAATTTATACCACTTAGTTCATTTTTTTAACAGTAGAAGTTCTTGCAGATGCATTTTTCTTTTATGTATGTAACCAAAAAAATGGTGCAAATTCTTTAGTTTTAATGTTAAAAGATTTTCCTTCCTCGCGATTCACGCGAGTGCTTAGAGCGTATATTTAATGCAGCGAAGGATTTAAAAATATCTGCCCTCGTTTTTGCAGATAGAAATATGTGGCCTCATTACTTGGAAATGAAAGGGCAATCAATGATTGTCTTTCACAGTTTTTAATTTGAGTTATTTTTTATATTAAATGTTTAAATTCTTTTGTTTTTTTTTAATTATACAATGTATGAAATCCTTATCAATTACTTGAAAATGAAAAAGACTATGATTTAGGATCCTCTACAATATGCTAAGAATTATAGAAAAATCAAAACCATTCGAAACATTTTATAATAATAATAATAATTTGTTAAATTATTAATTACTTGTACCAAATTAAAAAAAAAAAAAGGTTTTCAAGTGGTAAAATTAAGTTTTTCTCCGTACATAATTAATAAAAGTAATAATAGAAGTGCAATATTTTATTAATTTATATGGATGATTTATATATATATATATATATATATTAAAATAAAAGTGAAAAATAAAATATATAAAATATAATAAAAATCTTTATTTTAAGATGAAAATTTTAATTTAAATATTTACAAATTAAAAAATTAAGTATAGATAATTAAAAATAAAAAAATTGCACAGAGAATAAAGTATAGAGACCAAAATATTCAGTTAAGTTATTTTTATAATTTTTCAGAAATTAATAAACATTTAGTTAACATTTGTTTATAAAAATGGAAATTTAAATATAAAAAAAACTAAATGTAATAAAGTATATATTTAGTTCCAACTTATTAAAAATGTCATTATTTTTCTTTATATCTGTTTAGTTAAAAAAATTTATGTCAGAAAACATGGGAATATAGATAGTCTAATGATACATTAACATATCTAATAATTTTTTAAAAGATATCGTATGAATTTATAAATAAAATAACTTTTTTGACACCCTGAGTCATATTAAAGTTCAACAAAGATCTATCTTTAAATAAGACTTAAACTTTAAATAGCATGATAAATTAAAACAACCTTGTATCAGATAATTTAGTATTTGATAGTTAAATAAAATAACTTAATAATATATACGTACAGTCGTACATACACATTAACTACTTCAAC